>NC_090449.1:17246882-20211882 GCF_031143425.1 Pleurodeles waltl
TTTTTTTTTCCTGTGGGGTGTTTTATCGAGTCCCTGCCTCCATTATTTTCTAGGAGAGTGTCTTGCAGTGTCTGTGAGTGGCCATGTTTAGTGTTAGACTTACTCCAGATGTAGTCAGGAGTACATTTACTGCTGTCTTGTCACCTTTGAGGCTGCAGTAACTTCAGAAGTGTAGTTTGTGAGTATCAATTGTCTCTCCTGTGAGTTGTTTTTGTACATGCACGCCCTCCCTAACCTCCTTCTTACCCCTCTCTAATACCCTCTTCAACCCCTCATAACCCCCTTCCTTTTATTCGTAGATATTCCCCGTTTTCCCACAACTTCCCAAGCCCTTCCCATATTTACTAGTAAGTAGTAAACGCACATCTGCAGAGATCTATCTATAGAACATTTAGGAGAGGTGGGGGTGGAGATTTCTACCTGTAGGTTGTGAATTGCATTTTGTACTAAGCAAATAAAACTTGCTTACTATTACCTCAAGTACTATTAAGTGTAGTAGGCCCATGTGCCTTTGAAAAGTCTCGAATGATGTGGCACGCACTGTTCAAAGATGCAGCTGTTCGACAACACGTGAAGGAGGTTGGTGCTGCCACATGACACGTACACACAGGTTCCAAACATTGGGAGCGACTTTTTACCACGACCATCAAGGCCAAGCTAACTGTATGAGTGAGACAACACGGTAACCGGGGCAGGCGTGTTGTAGACAGGACACTTCACAATGAAAAGGCCTCACATGGTTAAACTGCTTCCAGTGTTCACAAAACACAGCAGAGTCCAGGGAAAAGTGCACGGACTTGAACAAAGGTGCAGAAAACCAAAACTAAGCGGGGGAGAAGGCAAGAACATTTCCTACTACAAATTTTAAAAACAGTAGAAGATTTTTCCACATTCCTCCAAATTCTTACAGATAAAGAAAGTTGACTCTTTATGAGACTAAATGTAAAAATTTGCTTTAACGTCACAATTGATTAAGGGCCTGATTTCGACCTTGGTGGACGGGTTACTCAGTCTCAACGGTGATGGATATCCCGTCCCCCGAAATCTAAAACCCATTATAATCAATGGTTGTTTGGATTTTGGCAGACAGGATATCCGTCACCCTTGTGATGCAGTAATCCGTCCCCTAATATCTAAATCAGGCCCTAAGACTCAGGAGGATTGCAGGGGAATTATTCTAAAGAGCTTAGAAACACAATCCTACAGCAATAAATTGAAGGAGAGAGGTCCTCATGAGGACTTCTTTGCCACATGTGCCGCTTTGCTCATCATTCTCCATTATTTACTCTCAGTGGCCCGTTTCCTCCTCTGAATGAACCCTCTGAGCATCTCTCGATGATTGACAGCAGTTTCACAGCTTTGCTTTGGGAAGCACAGGGCTGCCTTTAGCTTTTCTGGATGCATCTGCTGTTGTAAATAGTGTTGTGTGTGAATCAGAACAGTGAACTACTGACTCCGTCTCCAGACCTCAAAGGTGCATCTGCTCGTGGTATATAGACACGTCTACTGTTCATAAAGCCTGTACCATCTCTCCCTAACATTTACACAGCCTCAGAGTGCCCTCTCCTCTGCTAACACTCTCCCTTCTCCCCACAGGTGTGCGATGCCCTGCATCCAGCTCTGCACCAGGTGCATGCCGCCCGTGCGCACGCTGTGGGCCAGCATCCTGGACATAGTCATCGCACCCCTGTGCACGAGCATCGGGCGCTGCTTCAGTCTCATCTACCTCAGGGTCTCCAAAGCATGAGCCCCCGGACCCAGAGGGAACAAACTCTTCACAATCTGTGGCCCTGGACCCCCTTGAACTGCCTCGGCCAGTGCTCACTGCACTAAATATCTCCCTGATACGTATCTTCAAAATGGAAAACTATTCTATACAGTCTTATTAATGAACTTTCATGAATAAACCTCCAGCTACAATGTGGACCCATGACGGAGAAATCCACACTCTGAAAAAACCTATTTACGCCTGCCAGGAATCCCTTTGTGAACGTGTAAATACATGTGCCCCTGCTGCAAATCAAATCAGGTATGATTAACCAATGGCGGCCACTTTGTCTTGAAAGAAGGGACGGTCTCCAGGAGAGTTACTGCCTCACAACATGATAGGACAGGCATAACTCCTGAGAGTTCAACCTACTGCCCATACTCTCACAAGGTACCAAAAGTCCCTTGTGGAGACCGTCCCTCGCCCTCGAAACAGCAAGAAGGGCTTCCAGACCTATGTGCACTGGTACTTCAAGAGTACCAACACAGGACTAGAAATGGATGATCCAAGAGTACCAACGAAGGATGAGAAATGGTTGATCCAAGAGTACCAATGAAGGACTAGAAAAGGATGATCCAAATGTACCAACAAAGGATGAGAAATGGATGATCCAAGAGTACCAACAAAGGAAGAGAAAGGGATGATCCAAGAATACCAATGAAGGACGAGAAACGGACGATCCAAGAGTATCAATGAAGAATGAGAAATGGATGATCCAAGTGTACCAATGAAGGACTAGAAAACGATGATCCAAATCTACCAACACAGGATGAGAAATGGATGATCCAAGAGTACAAACGAAAGACGAAAAATGGATGATCCAAGAGTACCAACAAAGGTACCAGCAAAGGATGAGAAATGGATGATCCAAGAGTACCAACAAAGGATGAGAAACAGATGATCCAAGAGAACCAACGAAGGATGAGAAACGGATGAGCCAAGTGTACCAATGAAGAACTAGAAAAGGATGTTCCAAATGTACCAACACAGGATGAGAAATGGATGATCCAAGAGTACAAACGAAAGACAAGAAATGGATGATCCAAGAGTACCAACAAAGGATGAGAAATGGATGATCTAAGAGTACCAACAAAGGATGAGAAAGGGATGATCCAAGAGTACCAACAAAGGAAGAGAAAGGGATGATCCAAGAGTACCCACAAAGGACGAAAAATGGATGATCCAAGAGTACCAACGAAGGATGAGAAACGGATGATCCAAGAGTACCAACGAAGGATGAGAAACGGATGATCCAAGTGTACCAATGAAGGACTAGAATAGGATGATCTAAATGTACCAACACAGGATGAGAAATGGATGATTCAAGAGTACCAACGAAAGACGAGAAATGGATGATCCAAGAGTACCAACAAAGGATGAGAAATGGATGATCCAAGAGTACCAACAAAGGATGAGAAATGGATGATCCAAGTGTACCAACGAAGGATGAGAAATGGATTATCCAAGCAAACCAACGAAGGATGAGAAATAGGTAATTAAAGAGTACCAACAAAGGATGAGAAATGGATGATCCAAGAGTACCAACGAAAGACTAGAAATGGATAATCCAAGAGTACCAACTAAGGAAGAGAAACTAATGATCCAAAAGTAGCAACCAAGGACGAGCACAATTTGAAATCGGCATGTTCGTGCAAGGAATGGTGCACACAAAGTCTGGGTGACTGGAGCCAGAGAGAGGTCTGGTACCGCAGAAGAGTAACTCAAGGAATGCACAGGCAGCCCCAGAGCAAGGAATGGACTTGATACTCTGGCCATTCCAACAGGAACCTGGTGGGACGGAGCGCACTGAAACCACCACCGGGGTGCAGAAAGCACTTTCCAAAACACATCAATTTACAAATGAGTGAATACGAACGTAGACTGCGTGTAAGAGGAGAACTATTTGTGTATTATTTTAGTATAACTTAAATCAACTGCACACTTGTAGTGTTACACCCCTAGAATTACAGTAAATTAGATAAAGAAGTCTGTAAAGCTGGTGTATTTTATAGTAAAAGCTGTTTATTTTTATTGCTTCGCCTTACTTTAAATCATGCGTCTTATTCCCTATTTTGCTTGATCACCTATACTTGTGATATTACTCTGTATTCAAGACAAAGTTATATGAAATGATACAAAAATGTTCTGAATGTTTAATCCAGTCCTCCAGTCTCACTGAAGTTAAACAAACTTTCTCCTGGCATATGGATAAACAAGAGCATCACCAGAACAGTGTGTATTTTCTTAATAAAATCCTTGACATATTAAAGTTCTAGTCTAGCACTTAAACTATGTCTCTACAAATATGCAAGAGGCGAGTAAGTGCCAATGTCACTCACCTGATTCTGTTTTTTGGGGTCACTCAGGGGTGAGGGACATGGTAGCCAGCCCACACAGGTGAGCTAAGGAATTGTGGAAGTATCTCTCCAAGCCACCTGGAAGTCTAAAACATGTTTATTAGGCAAAAAAGGAGCAAAATAAAGTGAGAACGCGACAAAGCTTCGCCTCCCCAGCAGTTGAGCATCTAATATTGGTTCCTCTCCAAATGTCGCTGACATATGCACGCGTTCTTCACATGCACAGTTGAAGCAGCACATACATGACAGAAACTGCAACTTTAGATAACGATTCCAAAATCTGCCTGGGTTTCTCATGAGAAAAACAACAACAAAATTTGCCTTGAGAAGAGATGCAACAGAGGTGCTCCTAGATGCTGGGCTAGCTTAATTGAGAAGCTTTGCTTCGTAGTGTCAGAGACCCGGGTACATGGAGTCGAGAGACTATTAGAACATTGGAATGTTGGGAGCACCTTTGAAGCCAATGGAGTGCTCCGGGCTCCTAATGTCTGTTAAAAGCCCAGAGCTCCACCATTCCAAGGTTTGTCTTTCTCAGCAACAGCTGTAAGCCAAACCCTCACGGAGTCCGGGGGGATTTCAACCCCCCTCAAGCTCCATGAGGCCTTTGTTTTACTAATTAGAACATTCTGCCCTGATGGGGTGGAATGTTCTAACAGCCTTATAGCCCTCCATAGCTGGGCTATATTGCCATTAATGCACAGCTCCATTGTTAAAGGCCGTCACCTGCAGCTCGGGCCTTTAATGCTGGAGTGGGCCTTTAATGGCCTTGAATAGCCCGCTACAGCGCTGTAAGGCTATATTAGTGTAACATGGGCATACAAAATGGCTGCAGGTTATTCAACATGGCGTGTTAGCAAACGCATCTATGAAACTATTCAAAAATAACAGAAACAATTTCACAGACTACTGACCCTCTTCCACCTAGTGGTTATCAATTCTCCTGCTTTAGTGTCTCCTTCCTGGGCCCTCATTGCACCCACACCAAGGATAGAGTGTGGGGGCAGGTGCGTTAATGCTCCATAAGAAATATTGGGGGCTATTGAGACCTTGGCGTAAGAGAGGCACAGTCGCACTGTCGGCTTTGCTGAAGGCACAGAGATCCCGGCCTGCCAGGCGCGGATCTTTAAATATGGCGGGTGAATCCCCACCTTGGGAGTGGAGACTGCAGTCTGCGAAGCCCTGGTGGGGGGGGAAAGGGGGCAGCAGGCTGACCGCCAGGTCTAAATCAGCCCCTTGGTGTCTCATGGAGCTGTAAGAAACTGACAGGGGTTTGGGGGAAAATTAATAATGCTACAATAAGGAGCCGTATGATAGCCGCCCCATAATAAATGGGCCTAGCTTGGTCAGTAAGATGGGGGGGTGAGCTTCAGATTTTCCGACAATCAGACTGGCATTTAATGTTTAAATACATTATACGACAAGCAGGGTGAATGAGTGGGGCGTAAAGGGCAGTGGAAAGGGAGAGGAATGTAGTTTGGCAGGAGTACTAAGTGAGAGAAAACACACATCTGTAAAATAACCAATGTTTTGAGGCCTTGCACACAGAGGGCCTCATTTACAACTTTTTGACACAGGGCAGCGCTGCAAGGCTTCATGCGGCGCTGCCCTGCGTAAAAGGGGAAGGGCAGGAATGCGCCATATTAATTAAATACAGCCATTCCTGCCCTTTCTGCCTGCACAGAAATTGGCGTCTATCGCCAACACAGACACCACTGCACCATGGTGCAACAATGTCTGTGTTGGCACAATTGTTTTTGTGCAGGTAGGGACGCCTTCCTGCACAAAAACAACCTATAAAGGTGTTTTCCTCTTGCTATGTGTGCTGCAAAATGCAGCATGCATAGGAAGAGGAAACGAGGAGAAATAAAGTTGTTTCTCTTCGTTGCGCCTATCCTGTGGAGGCGTACAGTTTTGACGCATCCCCAGGTTTACAGATCCTCGTATATCTGGGAATGTCTCAAAACCCATGGGTGTTGCATAGGAAAACCCACCACTACATCCATGGAAAGCCTCTTTGATGTAGGGTAAGGCAACGCAGCACTTTCCGCTGCCTTGCCTTACTCCATATGTATGACGCCATGAAAAGCCACGCAAAGTGGCTTTATGTTGCCTCATTGATATGATTGAGAAGCCTACACCACTGGAGCATAATAAGCGACGCTCCTGTGACGCAGGGCTCTTTTAAATTAGGCCCAGAGTGTGTGTGCGTTTTTGTCTGTGTGTATGTAAAAATACCTGCTGAAATCTGACTGATATCTCACAATACCAAACTGAAAGCACCTGTACCCAACTATTTATAAGAAATTAAATTTATTAGGGGGGAAACACCCAAAACACCCTCTCTGAAGCTCCGCCCTAAACCATATCCACACATCTTTCATTTTGCATCAGGGTTAACAGCAACAAAAACACAATAATCCAGAAAGCCCCCCTGATTTACTGGTATCTTTACCTCTAATGTAATCTCTTGTGTCCCTAACCTCACAACTCCCCAACATTAACCTTACTCTTTCTACGGCTTCAACCCGCTATAACCTACCTCCAACCCTAATCTTGTATCCTATATTATTCTTTAATCAATGGATAAAGTAACGGTAAGTGTAGTTTTTCATTTAGGAAATGTTCCTTACTTTAATGTTTTTGTACTTTGTTATTTTTGGCATTTCTTTCTTTCTTTCTTTCTTTTTTTTTTTTAGTTGTTTTATATGTTGTTCTAGTTGTATCATCTTTTGTTTTATTTTGTTAATATGATGTCTTCATGTTCACTTACTGCCACCACCAGATTCTAAGAGTGGCAGCAAGAGGCAGGTTACAATTTCACTTGTGAGATGGGGGCAGACCATCTACTCTAAGGTGAGTTTTTAGTCGGCGAGGCTGGGTCGCCGCCTGTAATGCTTTACACATTGTTCTTTTATAAAATGGGAAATCAGAGGTTGGATATAGTAGCCGGGTGTGTCTTTTTTAATCAAAATATATAGAAGGAGAAAATATTACCTCCCACATGGGAAATTCTAGAAATCTATTTTAGGGGGAGCAAATTTGCTTTATAAAAAGTTGCTTGAGGATCTCAGAGGTATGCAAATACATTTTAATTTTAATAAGTCTGACAACGAATGGAGACGAGTGCCTCCGTTACAAGGTGTATTTTGTTCATAACTAACGAGTAAAAAACAGAATGTATCACCCCTGGTGCAGGTGCAGTGTGGAGGTGCATAGAATAATGGGGTGATGGGCACAATATGTATCGAGGGGATGTGGAAAGTGAAAGATCTGTGTAACACCACAAGATAAAATGATGGACGGATTGTTGAAACTTTTCAAACACTCACCCCCAGATCTGGGTTAAATCCATTGTTCTTTTGCTCACCATGCCACCCCAGTTTGGACCCAGCCATATGCAAATCACTTTTGTCCCTGAAAACTAGCATTCTGGGAAAGGTTTTGGGATCTGGGTCCAAACTGGGGTGTTGTGACGAGCAAAATAACAATGGATTCCGCCCAGATCTGTGACTGGGGGTGTTTGAAAGGTTTTAGCACTCCGTCCATCATCTTGTTGTGTTGCTATGTTTGCCCTAAGTGGCTAAGGGTATGCCCAGACGTGGGTCCCGTGCTCACTGTGAGCCACTGGATGCAAGCTAGCCTGGCTGATGAAGGGTGATACCCTGAAACCGGTCCCCCGATGCTTGTTTCCGGTCCAGGGAGGACCTGGCATGGCAGTTCGGGCTGGACTGTTCCCATGGGGAGCAGGGTCAAGACTGATTTGCACATGGCTGGGTCCAAACTGGGGTGGTGTGGTGAGCAAAGGAATTGATGGATTAAACCTAGATCTGGGGGTGAGTGTTTGAAAAGTTTCTACACTCCTTTCATGATTTTATTTTGTTGTGTTGTTAAAGGCATATGTTATATGAAAGCTCTTTCCCAGAAGTGTGATGTTTAGTGTTCTTTACGGGGGGGGCACGTTAGAAAACCTCTCATATCAAAGTCTTGGGCGACGCTTTCCGTTACAAGTTATCCGAGGGGAGAGGTGGGGTGCAGGAGCCGGAAGGGTGGGGGCGGGGGCTGGTAGTCTGAGCAAGTCAGGAGGACACATCTTCAGTTTTCACCGCTCTCTTTTTGGGCCGTCGTTAAAATGCACCTCTCTTTATATTTTAATGATGCATTATTGCTCCTTCCCACAAAATATACCTTAGCCCACCACACAGATATTAAGAAAGTGCCCCTGTTTTTGCCTGCCTATCCCTGAAACATCCCTGCCTCGGTGCCGCGGGTGGCAGGGGGCCCTGGCACACTAGTGTCACCAGCCGCCCCGGGTAGCTTGTTTCACACAGATCAGGGCGGCAGAAATACCCCCGGATTAGAGGTTGGCACCAGCTGAAGTACCTCTGCCCTGCCCCACCCGGGCACATGAGGGCTGGAGGGACAGCTGGCCTGGCATGTTACTTCAGGGTAGGAAGGGGCTTGGCACCGTGCCCTGCACTGCCCTCGCTGGCAGGGGTTCCACTGGCACAGGAAGAGGGACAAAACTTTGAGCCGTTTGGCAGTGGTGAGGAGTTTTTAGGGGTACGCCTGCAAGGTCTGATCAAGGGGCTCCCACCCACACCCCACATAGCCCCCCCGGAGGCTAAACCTGCTCTGGAAATGCGACACAAGACAATCTCAAAGTAAACATGGACAGATAGCTGGTATTGCCCCTGAGGAATGCGGCGCCTGCCGGCGAGAGAGCTCTCTAGACACAGAGAGGACGAGGGGTGAGCTATTATTTGTGGCGCCCATCTGCTGTAATAGAACTTTCCTGTTTGGAAACCTCACAACAAGTTTTATTGTGACGGTCCTCTCGTCTCCATAATGCCATGCACTCAGGTAGAATTACACTCATTGTGGACAACCTTGGCTGATGCAAGCCTCGAGACATCACCTGAGCACTCAGGTGCCACATCTGGGCTCCACCGCCCTCTGGTGGTCACAAAGTGCACGGCGGGTTTGCCAGCACCCTGTTAAGCAACCCTCTCTGCAGACAGTGAGGATAAATGTGAAACTCCCCAATAAACCAACTTCCCCAGGGTCGGGGACCACAGGAGAGTGATCAGCACTGAGGCTGGTGTTTTCTAGTCACTGGTGCTCCCAGGTGGCGCGGGAGAGGCAAAGTCCACTGAGTTTCGCAACTTGGTTCCATCCATGGTGCCGGCGCGCCATCCAGTGGCGATATGGTAACTAGCAACGTTAACCCGATTGAGAGAAATGTTTTATATACCCAGTGCTTTTCACCGGTATTTAGGCTTAGATGTGGGATTTTTTAAAGAATCACAGGAGTATTAATGATGTCGGAGACAGGTTCCGTTTCAACAGTTATACATGCGTAAATGTGCACTGTGTGCAATTATGAATGAGTTAATGCCACACAAAAGTGCTTTGCACGAACTAATCATCACGGAGAAACACCCTTTAAACGCCCCCTCACCAATTTGGGGCGTGCACTTGGTCTCTACACATACTAGTAAATTATTTACTCCTGCCTTTAACAGGAGTAAAACTCCAATAGGTTCCGTAATGGGCTGAGACATAGTTGTTCAATAAAACAAACAGAAGTTTGTGGGTGTCCAGAGCACCAATGAGGGTGGATTTAATCATGCTTTAATATTACATGTGAATAAATCAATTTTTTAATGTAAATTCGCGGTTTTTGAAGAGAAAATGTGAATTTCCACAGGTAAATCAATCCATTTCTCGCGGAGGTTGAACACGCGCGCGGAAGTGGATTTGGGAATCAAACCCTCTAAAAGCTAAGAACCTCTAGGACACACATTTTGTAGAACCAGCACTTGTGAAAGCAACACACAGGGGATCTAAGAACGCCAATGTTCCTTATGGGGTGCTGCAAGGATCATCTCTTTTGCCCAAGCTCTGCAGTGTCTACATGCCGTCTTTAGCCAATCTCAATAGGTCATTTTTAGGTCTCAGCTAGACAGCGCATGTGCTGTCTCGAAGAGACATGTTATGTTTAATGTGAGGGCTTCAACCCGCCCATATGCTTACCATTTGCACGCTCCATCATCAGTCTCATATCCTTTGCCCCCATTTGTCCATGGCATGCATGCGTCATGCCTCTTGTGTTTAGCCCTCCCCCAGAGCGTGGACCAAGTACTTGTGTCCATCCACTGCTCCCGTTTTAGGAGCTACTTTTTCTTTGTGTTTGAGAACTCCACACCAGTGTTTGTGTTTTTACAGGCTCTGGCTCCTCCCACCCGGGCTTCTTTTCAAATTGCTCCTGTTATGTTTTTTCTTTTTCTTCTTTCTTAAAGAACGGTTGGATTTCAATATATTTAACAAAAGCAAAAGGATCATCGCTATTTTAACAATATCGGTCTGTGTTTAACAAATAAAATCACAATATGCGCACAAAGTGGCATTACGCATTTCAATTTGAGTTTTGTTTTACAGTGTGGTGGGTCCCTCTTGTGTCTGAAAACAGAATATCTCATATAATATCCCATCACATTCTATTTGCGTTATGCAGAGGAGGCTGTGTCATAGCGCTTTCTCACATGGCTTCAGCCATGCTGAACAGCAACCGTGCTGCTATTCAACATGGCTAAAAGATATTGACAACACCAAAAGCTCTCGGATTGCAGAGACCTATTGGCTTGGCCAATACTTGTTATGTTAAGCTCTGTCTTACGCTGATAACACACAAGCCATTGTCCGACAGGCTACTCCGTTTCACGGTCTTTTAGCTAACCTAACCAGCTGCCTGAAGGCCACACCCAACAGTGGATGGAGCAAGATATATATTTTTTAACACATTTTTTGATAGATACTAGTCTATTTTCCCACCTAAAAGATGACAGCTATTGGCTTTGTCAACGTTTAGCCATGTTATGCAGTAGAGCGCTGCTACAAAACATGACAAAAAAACATCGACAAAGCCAATAGTTATCACAGAAGAGACCTAATGGCTTTGCAAAGCTTTTTTTAACCCATGCTCTACGGAGCAGCAGTGCTGTACATGGCTAACCCACTGACAAAGGCAATAGCTCTCATCTCATAGGCGACACCCATTGGTTTTGACAATGCTCGTCTTGACAACACATAGTAGGGAGCTAAACTTGCTTACCCGTATTCTAAACAAGACAACAAATCCCTTAGCCAGAGAACCCTGGTCTCTGAGGAAATTATGGATGTCTGTCTCTTAGGCATGATTTGTTTCTGTTCAGTGCGAGGCCAAATTCATCAAAACCAGAAGTAGTTTTGATATGGCTGCTATGTTCTTTGACTCACGGTTGCTCTATTGAGCTAGTCATCGAGATATGGTTATATATGGACCCCCAAACACCAAAGAAGAGCCGATATGCACTTTGAGAATATTTGCTGTGTCGATTTGAGGCCCAAAGGAAGCACCATGAAGTTATAGTTTTTAGGTCTTGGCGAAACAGTGCACGTGCTCTTGAAGAGACTGCTGTATTTAATATTTGGGCTTTGGCCCACCTACAAGCTTCCCATTTGCTGGCTCCGTAGTCACTGTCATATTCTTCCTCCGCATTCGTCTATGGCATGCATGCTTCTTGCCTCTTCCTGTGTTTAGTCCTCACCGAGGGTATGGGCCAATTACTACTATCCATCCACTGCCCCCATTTTAGGAACTGTTTTTGGAATTACTTTTTACTTTATGTAAGAGCACTTTAAATGAGCGCTCGTGTTTTCACTCCTTCAAAGCTCCATTTCTGTGAACTGGCCTGTATATCTTGTTCTCATCTTGTCACAATTGCTGTGCATTCAAATGCCGAGGTCAAATGTGAGCTCTGTTTTCCGAGGCCACCTGCTTACTTTTCTTTCTAGGACTTCAAGGTGAGAAGATTTTTTAAATCAAATGAATGCCTGGTTGTTGCTTGTCCATCGTCCAACCCCCTTCCGCTTTGCTGCTTGACGCATCTCTGCACAACCTGCCTCATTGCTGCTTGTTGACGCAGTATGCGTCTTGTTGCCGATCTTAGGACCATATGTACGAACACATTTTCCCATAGACACAGAATGGGCAAAACTGCTTGCTACATCTGGCCCTTAATTACGTACAATTTCACAATCTACAATGGCAGCACTGAATACTCGGCCAGTCCATCTTCAGTTTCCATGGGCGAAGGAGCCTTTAGTCTGTGCCTCAAGGTGCTGCATTCCTGTTCCTGGCTCTATACACCACGGCTCTGCCCCTCCTGTTGCTTCTTGCTCGCTTCTTCATCGGCAGCTCTTGCCTCCTCTGGTGTTGCACCTTAAGGCAACTGCTGCCTTCGGGTAAGTGACACAGTGCGTCTGGGTGTGTGTCCACATGTTGTCATCTGCACTTGTGCGAGTACGCCTCCTACCCATGTAAAATCAGGAGGTGACGCAGAAGTGACCGTCCGCAGACGTTTCTTTCCATTCAACTCCAAGGCACAAACATACCACTCAAGTCACTTGTCAGCCTCGTTAGCTTCATCTTTACCTTCTAAAAAAGAAAAAAGATGCTCCTCAGAGTCTTGAATGGGATCACCTGCCCTGAAAGGTAAACCCATCATCGCTCTGCAAACCCGCTTTACACATTTTATTGGCACACTCTCCAAAACCAATACCGCACTCTCTGGATATTCCAGAGGCACGATCAGGCCATGTCTCCCTGCATGTCCCCACTCAGACATCTCTCTGCTTTTTCCTACTTCTATCTGTACCATTACTTATTCCTGCTCTGATCCGGTGTCAAAGTTTTGGTAGCTCTATTGGTGCATTTTTTTACATTTTTTTTTTGCAAATACCTTTGGAGTCGGTTAAACATTTCACTCGATGACTTGGAAGTTATATGAACTATAATATATTTTTACACCCTCTGGCATGCTTTTTAGGTCCAGAAATATTTTATATAAAAGAAAGTCACTTCTGTACCATACCAAAAACTAACTTACACACTCAAATTGTGTGCTCTTGGCTAAAAGACAGTGGCTTTAACAAAGCCAATAGCTCTTCCATAGCAGCAACCTATTGGCTTTGCGAATGCTTGTTTATTGTTGAGCTCAGAGACCGGATATTGCATGTACTTGGGATGGGCAAAAAATCTGCAAATACGATTCCTGAAGTCAGAAGGTCTCCCATGCCCCGGACCTAAAGCACTCCCTGCATTGTGATCATTATGTAGCTTGTTTTTGGAGGGCTGATCCGGGCCCCCAATTTCCTAATTTATTTTGTACAGTTAAAAAAGAAACCCTTGAATGAAATCCTTTGCTCTTGTTCTTTGGGCACATTTGGTTTGCTTTTTTTGTTTCTGGATTTCTTCTTGGAGCTGTACAAGATGTTGGCGATGCTCCCATTTTGGAGGTCTTTAGGGAGTCCCATGAATGAATTCTAGGGAGTGACCTGAATGTGAAATTCCCAGCGCCCTCTTGTCTGCAGGTAAGCACAGGGACCGATTACTGCCCCAAGCTGGGTGGGTTGTGGGTGAGCTGAACAAACTGATGGAGTTGTGTTCTTCTCGCCGGTTTGACCTCTCATTCCAGCGGCTGTTGTCTGAGATCTTCTGTATGGATCTTGTTATAGTTTGGACTGCGCAGACCAACATACTCCTGAGCTTCTGAATGAGCGCAAATGCTATGTATAAACGATATAGGGTATTTAAAGGCCGCATATTTGTAAAGTGATTCAGCAACCAAGAACAAATGCAAGGTGTTGGTTGGCTTGATGGCTCAGACTTATGTCCCTGCTCCCAAAAAGTTCCTGTCCATATCCAAGACCCTTGTGTGAGCATCCAAGGATGACAGCACGCTTAGGTGACCCTGTCCAAGCAGGATGGATCCATTGGCCATGTATTGGAAACGTGTTTTTGGAATCTTATGAAGCATGGGTGGTGGCTGAGGAGATTAACTCACCTTCCTTAAGAACAGCCACTGCTTGTTTTTTCTGTCCGCCTGCAGTTTAAGATAGCAGTTGCGCTTGCAATCCAGGCTGATGTTGCTGCAAAATACTCCAGAGACTTCCCCATGTCATCAATTTACCTTCCTCGCCTGTCAGGGGAAGCTGGTTTGTGACATCACCAACGCGTCCCGGCAGAGATGACGGGTTTATATCTGGAGTGTCATTCAAGCCATCCATCATTAGAGGAAGTTAGGGTTCAAGTCTTCATTAACAGGTCACCTTCTTCCCAAATAAGATTAAAAAGGTGCTGCTCTAACGGTAATTTACCTCCAAACCAGAATGAAATTATGATTTCTCAGTAGATGTAGGAGATAGTTTGAAAGTGTTTAAAGGTCTCTCAAGCAGGCTTGGGCATTTCCCAAATCAGGCAGCAAATCTTTTGGGACTTTGAGATACCATCACCCCATGATCATAATCATCTGATAGAGACTTCTAGTTGCAGATTCCTTACCTTAGAATTTTCCACCAGGCATCAGACTGGATCCGGAGATTTTTCTTCGAGCAATACCCTTGCGCGTCGGTAGGTGGCGTTGGTCGACTCCGCAGGCGTCGTGGTCGCCGTGATGATGTCAGGAGTAGTACATAGACGCCACCCTCGCGCAGTGAAGTCAGTTCTTTTTTTCTGCGCCACGCGCTGATCCGGAGAGAGCTACCGTAGGCTATTTTTTGGCCGAATTCGACCGTTTTGTCGACCTTTTTTGGTACGACTTTGGTGCATCGAGAATGTCCCCGAAGACCGGGTTCAAGCCTTGTGAGGACTTCCATCGGACGATGTCGGTGGTGGATCCTCATCGCGTTTGCCTGTGGTGCCTGGAGCACAACCCAAAGTCATGCTCTGAGTGTCGGGCCAGGCACCCGAAGGCTTTGAGGGAGCAGTCCCTAAAGTTAAAGAAGGTCTCGAGATCGGTCACGGAGTCATCACCACTCATCTTCTTCAAAGTCCTCGGGTCAAGGTAAGAAGAAGCAGAAGTCGAAGAAGTCCCATCCACTCCAACTTTACCCCGTCGCTCGGCCGACACAACGCGGGCAGAGCATCCCGGCACTAGGCCTCCGTCCACGGAGCCTACGTCTGGGTCGACTCCACGCTTCCCCGAGTTTCCCGGAGCCGGAGCGACCCCTGCCCAACTTGAGAAGTTTTACGAGGCCATGCGCCTCATCTTTGGGCATGCCGACCCCAGTACGGCACATTCAGGTCCAAGGGGTTCGGCTGAGGGGCCTTCGGGTTCTGCGCCAACGCTTCAGCCCCGGCCACCGAGGTCACCTCCGGATCCGTGCACGGATCCTCACCGGCACCAGTCGCACCATTGAGACCTTCCCCGACACCGGGTAGATTATCGGGTAGTGGCCACTATCGATGTCGACCCAATTCTCATCCCAGATGACTCGGAGCGGCGTCGGCCCTATTCGCCGGAGGTCAGATTCAGACCCATTTTCCTATGGGTACGAATGCAGGGAGGAATTGGAGGGGTCCCTGGACCCTTATGAATACCAGGATGACCCTACTATGGACTGGGCACAGGACTTGGGTAAAGCCAGTGGTCTGGATACTCCTCCCGACGCTGGCATGCTGTCTCCTCCTACCGTGGCTAAGGCGGAGGGAGCGACTTACAGTATGGTGGTCAGTAGGGCGGCTGAGGTCCTTGGCCTTGAGCTACCTACTGTGGAAGTCAGGTCTAATCTCCTGACTGAGGTGCCTCAGCCTGGGGCTTCTACTTCGGAACCCCTTCTCCCATTCAATGAGGCCCTCACTGATGTCCTTTGGGTACATGGTCCAAACCCAACACAGGGGCTCCTGTGAACAGGACTATCGCTCGCCGCCATCGGCCTGCGCCGAACGACCCGAAGTTCCTGTCCCAACATCCTACACCTGAGAGTCTTGTAATCCAGGCTTCCTCTTCTTCTGGCGCCGGATAGGGAATCCAAAAGGCTGGAACAATTTGGTAAGAAGTTGTTTTCTTCCTCCAGCCTAGCACTGCGGTCTGTGAATACCGCACGTCTTTTGGGCCATTATTCCCACTCGCTGTGGGATACAGTTGTGCAAGTCCTGCCGCAGATACCGGAGGAGGCCCATGCTATCATCTCCCAAGCAGTGAAAGATGGGAGAGACGCGGCAAAGTTCACTATCCGTTGTGGGCTGGATACGACCGACTCTCTGGGCAGATCGGTTGCGACGACAGTGGCCATACGGCGCCACGCCTAGTTACGTACTTCTGGCTTTTCGGGGGATGTCCAACAGTCACTCATGGATATGCCCTTTGATGGCACCGTCTCTTCGGAGACAAAGCAGACTCGGCCTTGGAGAGATTCAAGGATTCCCAGGCTACGGCTCTGTCCCTTGGTCTTTCCTCCACCACACGCCCACCACAGTCCGCTTTTCGTCCCTTTCGTGGACACGGAAGGGGCGCTGTAGGAAGTTGCCTCTGTATATACTATTTCAAAGTAAGAAATAGTGTGCACAGAGTCCAAGGGTTCCCCTTAAAGGTAAGATAGTGGCAAAATTAGATAATTCTAATGCTCTATTTTGTGGTAGTGTGGTCGAGCAGTAGGCTATCAAAGGGTAGTGTTAAGCATTTGTTGTACACCCACAGGCAATAAATGAGGAACACACACTCAAAGACTTACTCCAGGCCAATAGGTTTTTATATTGAAAAATATATTTTCTTAGTTTATTTTAAGAACCACAGGTTCAAGATTTACATTAAACACTTTAAATGCAAGGTACTTCACTTAGATACTTTAGGAACTTTGAATAAAAGCAATATCATATACAGTCTTTGTAAAAATGGCAATAAGCTATTTTCAAAGTGGACACTGCAAAAATCAACAGTTCCTGGGGGAGGTAAGTAAAGGTTAGTTTGGGAGGTAAGTAAAACACTTACAAGTCTCAGTTCTGGGGCCTAGGCAGCCCACCGTTGGGGGTTAAAGGCAACCCCAAAGTTACCACACCAGCAGCTCAGGGCCGGTCAGGTGCAGAGGTCAAAGTGATGCCCAAAACACATAGGCACCCATGGGGAACACGGGTGCTCCGGTTCCAGTCTGCCAGCAGGTAAGTACCTGCGTCCTCAGGGGGGCAGAACAGGGGGGTTTTGTAGGGCACTGCGGGGGACACAAGTAGGCAAACAAAACACACCCTCAGCGGCACAGGGGCGGCTGGGTGCAGTGTGCAAAACAGGCATTGGGTTTTAGGTAGAAAACAATGAAGGGACCCGGGGGGTCACTCTAGCGTTGCAGGCAGGCACAGGGGGGGCTTCTCCGGACAGCCACCACCTGGGCAAGGCAGAGGGTCGCCTGGGGGTCACTCCTGCGCTGAGGTTCGGTTCCTTCACGTCCTGGGGGCTGCGGGTGCAGTGTTGGTTCCAGGCGTCGGGTCCCTAGTTACAGGCAGTCGCGGTCAGGGGGAACCTCCAGATTCTCTCTGCAGGCGTCACTGTGGGGACTCAGGAGGGTCATTTCTGGTTACTCATGGGCTCGCAGTCGCCAGGGATCCTCCCTGTGGTGTTTGTTCTCTGAATCTTGAGCCGGGAGCGTCGGGTGCAGAGTGTGGAGTCTCACACTTCCGGCGGGGAACGTGCAATCTTTGAAAGTTGCTTCTTTGTTGCAAAGAAGTAGCTGGTTTTGAGCAGGGCTGCTGCTCACAGGAGTTTCTTGGTCCTTTAGTCCAGGGCAGTCCTCTGAGGCTTCAGAGGTCACTGGTCCCTGTCAGATGCGTCGGTGGTTGCAGGTTTTCGAAGTTGGAGACAGGGCGGTAGGGCTGAGGCCAAGGCTTGTAGGTCAGCAGTCCTTGTTTCTTCAGGTTGCAGGAATTTAGTTTCCTAGGTTCTGCGGTGCCCCATAATACTGAATTTAGGGGTGTGTTTAGGTCTGGGAGGGCATTAGCCAATGGCTACTGTCCTTGAGGGTGGCTACACCCTCTCTGTGCCTCCTCCCTGTGGGGAGGGGGGCACATCCCTAATCCTATTGGGGGAATCCTCCAAAACTAAGATGGAGGATTTCTAAAGGCAGGGGTCACCTCAGCTCAGGACACCTTAGGGGCTATCCTGACTGGTGGGTGACTCCTCCTTATTTTTCTCATTATCTCCCCTGGACTTACCGCCAAAAGTGGGGGCTGGGCATCTCCAATAGCTGGATTCCCTGGGGCATTGTAACACGAAGCCTGAGCCTTTGAGGCTCACTGCTAGGTGTTATAGCTCCTGCAGGCGGGAGGTGTTAAGCACCTCCACCCAGTACAGGCTTTTGTTTCTGTCCCCATAGAGGACAAAAGCTCTCACCCCAGGAGGGCAGAAACTCGTCTCAGTGGCAGGCTGGCACTGACCAGTCAGTCCTGCACTGAAGGATTGGGTAAATTACAGGGAGCATCTCTAAGATACCCTTCTGCGTGCATTTTTTAATAAATCCAACACTCGCATCAGTGTGGGTTTATTATTCTGAGAAGTTTGATACCAAACTTCCCAGTATTCAGTGTATCCCTTATGGAGCTGTGGAGTTCGTTTTGACAAACTCCCAGACCATATACTTAATATGGCCACACTGTACAACAAAGGCTAAGAATAGACTTAGACACTGTAGGGGTATATTACTCATGCAGCTATGCCCTCACCTGTGGTATAGTGCACCCTGCCTTAGAGCTGTAAGGCCTGCTAGAGGGGTGACTTACCTATGCCACAGGCAGTATTTTGTGTGCATGGCACCCTGAGGGGGATGCCATGTCGACTTTGTCTTTTTCTCCCCACCAACACACACAATCTGCAATGGTAGTGTGCATGTGTTAGGTGAGGGGTCCCTACAACACATGCTGCAGCCCTTAGAGACCTTCCCTTGTCACAGGGCCCTTGGTACCACTGGTACCTTTCACAAGGGACTTATCTGTGTGCCAGGGGTGTGTCAATTGTGGAAACAATGGTACATTTTAGGTGAAAGAACACTGGTGCTGGGGCCTGGTTAGCAGGGTCCCAGCAGAATTCTCAGTCAAGTCGGCATCGATATCAGGCAAAAAGTGGGGGGTAGCTGCAACAGGGAGCCATTTTCCTACAGGCGCCCTGTCGCGTCCTCAACCCAGCCACCGTGCCATGCACGTTGGACAGCCTATGCGTGGCCGTGGACGCGGAATCCCACGTGGCCGTGGGACAGGGAACCAGAGGTCTGTCCAGTCCGCCTCTGCCCCTGCTGCAGCCTCCAAACCTTCCTAGTCCATCCCCTCACTCCCGCCCAGTTGGTGGCAGGATCCGCCATCACCTGCCCCACTGGGAACATATCACCACGGACGGGTGGGTTTTGCAGATCATTCGGAAGGGCTACTCCCTCCCTTTTGAATCTGCACCACCACACATGCCACCATCCTTCCATCATCTTCCAGAGGATCATTTGGTGCTTCTCCACTGGGAAGTCACAGCTCTCTTGGCCAAGGGAGCTATAGAAAGGGTCCCTGTGCCAGAAGTAGGTCGTGGTTGTTATTCCCGCTACTTTCTGATCCCAAAGAAGGACAAAGGCTTACGTCCTATCCTATATCTTTGGGACTTGAACTACTACCTCAAGAAGGAGAAGTTCAAAATGCTCACCCTGGCTCAGGTTCTGTCTGCCTTGGACCCAGGAGACTGGATGGTAGTGTTGGACTTGCAGGATGCTTATTTCCACATCCCCCTCCTGCCTGCCCACAGACGTTACCTATGATTCGTGGTAGGTCACAAGCACTTTCAGTTTACCATGCTTCCTTTCGGCCTTACCAGCGCTCCTCGGGTGTTCACGAAAGTGATGGCGGTGGTTGCAGCTCATCTGCGCAGGTTAGGGGTCTCGGTCTTCCCCCTACCTAGGCGACTGGCTGTTGAAGGCACCTTCGCCCCCGACAGTCGTCTCCCACCTTCGGACTACGGCGAACCTCCTGCACCAGCTGGGGTTCACTATAAACGTGCCAAAGTCACACCTGACACCCTCTCAGATGCTCCCTTTCATCAGAGCTGTTCTGGACACAGTGCTGTTTCGGGCTTATCCTCCCGAAAAGTGATTCCAAGACATTCAGGCTATGATTCTGATCTTTCAGCCTTGGTCTTGGGTTTCGGTGAGACTGACTTTGAGGCTGCTGGGCCTCCTGGCCTCCTGCATCCTGCTAGTAACACATGCCAGGTGGTATATGCGGGCTCTGCAGTGGGGCTTGAAGTTCCAGTGGGCGCAGCATCAGGGAAATCTCTCCGACATGGTCCAGATATCGAAGGGGACTGCGAAAGACCTGCAGTGGTGGCTTTCGAATCCCGATTGGGTCAACGGCAGATCCCTCTCCCTTCCCCAACCAGATCTCTCTATAGTGACAGATGCGTCACTTCTGGGGTCGGGCGGCCACATGGGAGAGGGGGAGATCAGAGGTTTCTGGTCTCTGGCGGAGTCGGGACTCCACATAAATATGCTGGAGCTCCAGGGGTTCAGGCTTGCGTTGAAAGCATTCCTTCCCTCTCTCAAAGGGAAAGTGATGCAGGTGTTCACGGACAACACTACCGCCATGTGGTACTCCAACAAACAGGGCGGGGTAGGGTCCTGGACCCTTTGTCAGGAGGCACTACACCTCTGGACATGGCTGGAACATCAGGGCATTACCCTGATGGTTCAACATCTGGCGGGCTCTCTCAACGCCAGAGCAGACAAACTAAGCCGCCGACGCACTGTCGATCTTGACTGGCGTCTCCATCCGGAGGTGGTTCAAGGTCTCTTTCTCAAGTGGGGAGAGCTTTGGTTAGATCTGTCCGCCTCCGCAGAGAACGCGCAATGTCAGCTATTTTGCGCGTTGGAGTTTCCAAGGCGGCACTCGCTCGGAGACGCTTTTCGTCTCGAGTGGAGCTCTGGCCTCCTTTACGCCTTCCCACCTATCCCTCTTCTGCCCAGAGTTCGCAAGAAAATCAAGTACGACCGGGCCCAAGTTATCTTGGTAGCTCCGGACTGGGCTTGAACAGTGTGGTATCCAGACCTATTGAGCATGTCCATCGATCCTCCACTCAGACTGCCTCTTCGGGCGGATCTTCTGTCGCAGCAGCAGGGGACGGTCTTCCACCCGAACCTGTCCAACCTCCGCCTTCATGCATGGAAATTGAGCGGCATCAGTTGATGGCATTTGCCCTTCCACCCGAAGTCTGCAATGTTATCTTGGCAGCCAGGCGTCCATCAACTAAAACTGTATACGCCTGTTGTTGGAATACATTTGTGGCATGGTGTACCAACAAATCTGTTGACCCCCTTTCTGCCCCTCTTCCAGAGGTTCTTCTGTTCATTCTTTCTTTAGCCCAGCAGGGCTCTGCATTGGGCACCCTTAAAGGGTATTTGTCTGCCATTTCCGCCTTTCTTAGGCTTCCTGATCAGCCCTCACTCTTTAAATCTCCTATTGTGAGTAGATTCTTAAAAGGGCTCACCCACTTTGTCCCTCCCACTCCCTTCATCATGTCTCAGTGGGATCATGATCTTGTACTTACTTACTTGATGTGTACCCCCTTTGAGCCAATGCATAATTGTCCCTTGTGGCTCCTCACCTTCAAAACTGTCTTTCTCATTGCTATCACCTCTGCTCGCAGGGTGAGTGAGCTTCAGGCCCTTTCTTCAAAGCCTCCATACTTGTCTGTACACCCTGACAAAGTGGTGTTACGCACTAGAGCTAGCTTCCTTCCTAAGGTGGTTACACCATTTCATGTAGGCAAGTCCATCACTTTGCCTACCTTCTACGCACCTCCACATTCTTCCCATGAGGAGGAGAGACTCCACCGTCTGGACCCAAAGAGAGCATTGGCGTTCTACCTCAATCGTACTAAAGATTTCCGGGTGGACGATCAACTCTTTGTTGGCTATGTGGGTGCGAAGAAAGGGAAGGCGGTGCAGAAGCGTACCATCTCTCGATGGCTGCTTCTTTGCATCAAAATGTACTACGCTTTGGCTAAAAAGCAACCACCTGAAGGCTTGCGGGCTCATTCTGCCAGAGCTACTGCTGAGTCCACTGCGTTAGCACGCAGAGTTCCTGTCCTAGATATCTGTCAGGCAGCTACATGGGCATCCCTACACACGCTTGCTAAGCATTACTGCCTGGATAGTCAGGTCCGTCGAGACGGCTACTTTGGTCGTTCTGTCCTGCAGGACTTTCTAGTGTGATCTTGGTTCGCAGCCCACCACTGAGGTTGGCATTGCTTGGGTATCTATTCTAAGGTAAGGAATCTGCAACTAGAAGTCTCTGTCAGATGTACAAGTTACTTACCTTTGGTAGCGAAATACCTGGTAGAGACATATTCTAGTTGCAGATTCCTTACCGCCCACCCATCCTCCCCGCTTGCGAACTGATTTCTAGGGACCGGGATTCCCTCTTTCAGGTCCTTAGCTCTGGCGCACCGATCTCAGTGTTCTTAGCGGCTCTGCGCTCTGGCATGGAAAGTAATTAAAAGAAACTGACGTCACTGCGCGAGGGCGGCGTCTATGTACTACTGCCGACGTCATCACGGCGACCACGACGCCTGCGGAGTCGACCGATGCCACCTATCGACGCGCAAGGGTATTGCTCGAAGAAAAATCTCCGGATCCAGTCTGACACCTGGGGGAAAATTCTAAGGTAAGGAATCTGCAACTAGAATATGTCTCTACCAGATATTTAGTTACCGAAGGTAAGTAACTTGTACATCACGTTCAAGTTGTGGGACAGTCTGGGCTTCTGGTTGTTGACCAAGTTCTTGAGTGCTTCGGTTGTCCTCATTGTTCTGTACAGGAGCCTCCTCATCTTCATCTTCGTCCTCTTACCTACGAGGACTGACATTGCTTTGCTGTGACGATTTGAAGGCGGCTTTTGGGGCTCAGTCAAGTGGAGGAATTTGAGACCTACTGGAACGGGCAAAGGCCACAGCTGTGGTGTCAGAATAGTGGAATGAGGCTGTGGAATTCCAGTATAAAATACCTCCATCATGTGTTTTCATGAGTCCAAGAAATCTGCAGGGATCTGAACCACAGAACGTTACACAAAAGAACAGTCCTAGGCATCATCCTGGACAGCAAACTCACATGAAGAGACAGAGCAACAGTCTCCCCCGCCTGCTTCCTCACCCTCCGTGTGTTTTGTAAGATCTTCAAATGGCTCCGGTATCCACTAGACGTACCATCACCCAAGCCCTAATCACCGGCTGCCTGGTCTATGGCAACACTCTCTATGCCAGAGTCACATCACACCTCTTGAGGAGACTGCAGACCATCCAGAACTCAACAGCCAGACCTCCCCAGATGGACCCACACTACCCCCTACCTGAAGAAACTCCATTGGCTCCCTGTACACAAGAGACGCCAATTCAAGATTCTGGTGCACGCCTACAAAGCCCTTCATTACCAAGGAAAATCGTACATCAACCACAGCCTGAACTTACACCGACCCTCCAGACACCTGCACTCGACCTCTCTCTCCCTCACATCAGTTGCAGCAACAGTGGAGGTCGTTCCTTTTCCTACACTGCAGCGAAATCCTGGAACAGCCTCCCCATCCACCTGAGGTCATCTCCCTCCCTTCAGGAATTCAGAGGGGGACTCAAGACCAGGCTCTTCGACTGAGTCCCCAAGTACACAGGACTCAGCGCCTGGATACCCTCTAGGTGGTTAGTGCGCAATACAAATCCTGATGATTGACTGACTGAGGGTCATGGGTTAGTTGGTCCCAAACACAGAACGAGAAGACTCCTTCTGAAGCAACTGCACGGTTTCATCATTCCCTGGAAGGGAATGTCCATTACAGCTGTGGCAGTCTTCCTCTCTCTGATATTCTGCCTCACTAGAGTAATGTCCTGCCTACTAATCGTGTTCCTTGTCCTTCTGACTCAAAGAAGGTCTTTCTTAGATATGA
This sequence comes from Pleurodeles waltl, assembly GCF_031143425.1. NCBI lineage: Eukaryota > Metazoa > Chordata > Amphibia > Caudata > Salamandridae > Pleurodeles > Pleurodeles waltl. The sequence continues at coordinate 17,270,773 of NC_090449.1, forward strand.
TGTGGTCAAAGAAAGAAGAGAAAGTTTGAGGAGGCTGTCGATGGAGGTATGGATTGATGGTAATGAACACTCCTGGAGAGCCTGGTTACTGCTGTCAATGATAATGTCACTGCAAACGTCCTGATGGATGCTTTGTTCACAAGCCGGTGAGGCAGAGGGCTGTAGAACAGTAAGTGCTGGCACGCAGTGTCTAGCGGGGTTGACTGGCCCCACTGATGATGGAGTGCTGACGAGTACCGTTGATGAGAGAGTGCTGACAAGTACCACTGATGATGGAGTGCTGACGAGTACCGTTGATGAGAGAGTGCTCACAAGTAGCACTCACAAGAGGGCTGACAAGTAGTTTATGATGCATTGCTCGCAACTACCACTGATGCTGGAGTGCTGACGAGTACCATTGATGGCGCAGTGCTCATGAGTACCAATAAGGCTGAAGTGCTGATGAGTACCATGGATGATGCAGTGCTTACCACTACCACTGATGTTTGGGTGCTGAAAAGTACCACTGACAAGAGGGTGGTGACAAGCACCATTGATGAAGCAGTGCTGACAAGTACCACACACAAGATAGTGCTGACAAGTACCACTGATGAGAGTGCTGACAAGTACCACTGATGAGAGTGCTGACAAGTACCACTGATGAGAGTGCTGACAAGCACCATCGATGAAGCAGTGCTGATAAGTACCACACACAAGATAGTGCTGACAAGTACCATTGACGAGAGAGTGCTGACAAGTACCCTTGATGAGAGTGCTGACAAGTACCACTAATGACAGTGCAGACAAGTACCACTGATGGGAGTGGTGATAAGTACTACTGATGACGGAGTGCTGACAAGTACCACTGATGAGTGCTGACAAGTACCACTCACAAGAAAGTGCTGACAAGTACCATTGATGACGCAGTCTGGACAAGTACCACTGACGAGAGTGCTGATATGTACCACTGATGATGCAGAACTGACAACTATCACTGATGAGAGTGCTGACAAGTACCACTGACAACAAAGTGCTGACAAGTACCATTGATGAGAGTGCTGACAAGTACCACTGTTGACACAGTGCTGACAAGTACCACTGACAAGAAAGTGCTGACAAGTACCACTGATGACAGTGCTGACAAGTACCACTGACAAGAAAGTGCTGACAAGTACCACTGATGACACAGTGCTGACAAGTACCACTCACAAGAAAGTGCTGACAAGTACCATTGATGAGAGAGTGCTGACAAGTACTGTTGATGTTGCAGTACTGATGAATGCTGCTGATGACAGGATGCTGGTGAGCGCCATTGACCAGGGTGTCTTGACAAGCCTTGTAGTTGACAACTAGCTTAACTGACAGTTCAGAAGCAGACAAGGTCATTACTGTTGCAGATGCCAGAGATGGTGCAGGCAATAGCTTGGATATCAAACCCGGAGGCTGCTGATTACAGACGAACAGGGTGCAAGGGCCGACCTAAGAATTTCCTCAGAGCGAGCAGATTTCACACTCTTCATCGGAGAATACCTGAAGCACAGACCCTCACCTTTCCATCCTTGAAGGCCCAACACAAACGTCTTCCACCTCAAGAAAGTGCCGAGTCTACATTCAAATTGCCGAGTGCTTTAAAGGGAAACATTCTACACCAAGCACACTTCTTTGGGTTGTGAGAAGAAAAGCAATAAATGCAACCCAAACACAGATCAAACACAGAACTCTTCTTTAAAGCAGGTCTGGCAAGGTCTAAAAACACCTGCTACTGTCAGTCAGGTATTTGCAACCTCCAGAATCCTACACTGGAGAGTACATGCAACATCCTGCATGAGGTTCGATCAACGCTGAATTGGTTTAACCTCACCCAGACACATTTATCAGAGTTATATCCATCCACACCCACAGATACTCATGTAGTGTAGGCCTGGTACCTCCCCTCTCCAGAAGAACCCCTTGTGCTGCACCGGGCACACAGGATGCAGGACTGCAGAGACTCACCCCAGGACACAGGAAGAGATTAACAAACAGGAAGGAGGGCGATGGGTCCATGGGCACAATGCTGAGTCTAATCTACAGATACTCATGTAATGTAGGCCTGGTACCGCCCCTCTCCAGCAGAACCCCTTGTGCTGCACCGGGCACACAGGATGCAGGCCTGCAGAGACTCACCCCAGGACACAGGAAGAGATTAACAAACAGGAAGGAGGGCGATGGGTCCATGGAAACACTGCTGACTCTAAACTACAGATACTCATGTAGTGTAGGCCTGGGACCTCCCCTCTCCAGCAGAACCCCTTGTGCTGCACCGTGCACACAGGATGCAGGACCGCAGAGACTCACCCCAGGACACAGGAAGAGATTAACAAACAGTGAGGAGGTCCATGGACACACTGCTGAGTCTAATCTACAGATACTCATGTAGTGTAGGCCTGGTACCTCCCCTCTCCAGCAGAACCCCTTGTGCTGCACCGTGCACACAGGATGCAGGACCGCACAGACTCACCCCAGGACACAGGAAGAGATTAACTAACAGGAAGGAGGGCGATGGGTCCACGGACACACTGCTGACTCTAATCTACAGATACTCATGTAGTGTAGGCCTGGTACCTCCCCTCTCCAGCAGAACCCCTTGTGCTGCACCGTGCACACAGGATGCAGGACTGCAGAGACTCACCCCAGGACACAGGAAGAGATTAACAAACAAGAAGGAGGGCGATGGGTCCATGGACACACTGCTGACTCTAATCTACAGATACTCATGTAGTGTAGGCCTGGTACCTCCCCTCTCCGGCAGAACCCCTTGTGCTGCACCGGGCACACAGGATGCAGGACCGCAGAGACTCACCCCAGGACACAGGAAGAGATTAACAAACAGTGAGGAGGTCCATGGACACACTGCTGAGTCTAATCTACAGATACTCATGTAGTGTAGGCCTGGTACCTCCCCTCTCCAGCAGAACCCCTTGTGCTGCACCGTGCACACAGGATGCAGGACTGCAGAGACTCACCCCTAGGACACAGGAAGAGATTAACAAACCGGAAGGAGGGCAATGGGTCCATGGACACACTGCTGACTCTAATCTACAGATACTCATGTAGTGTAGGCCTGGTACCTCCCCTCTCCAGCAGAACCCCTTGTGCTGCACCGTGCACACAGGATGCAGGACTGCAGAGACTCACCCCTAGGACACAGGAAGAGATTAACAAACCGGAAGGAGGGCAATGGGTCCATGGACACACTGCTGACTCTAATCTACAGATACTCATGTAATGTAGGCCTGGTACCTCCCCTCTCCAGCCGAACCCCTTGTGCTGCACCGTGCACACAGGATGCAGGACCGCAGAGACTCACCCCAGGACACAGAAGAGATTAACAAAGAGTGAGGAGGGCGATGGGTCCATGGACACACTGCTGAGTCTAATCTACAGATACTCATGTAGTGTAGGCCTGGTACCTCCCCTCTCCAGCAGAACCCCTTGTGCTGCACCGGGCACACAGGATGCAGGACCGCAGAGACTCACCCCAGGACACAGGAAGAGATTAACAAACAGTGAGGAGGTCCATGGACACACTGCTGAGTCTAATCTACAGATACTCATGTAGTGTAGGCCTGGTACCTCCTCTCTGCAGCAGAACCCCTTGTGCTGCACCGTGCACACAGGATGCAGGACCGCAGAGACTCACCCCAGGACACAGGAAGAGATTAACAAACAGGAAGGAGGGCGATGGGTCCATGGACACACTGCTGACTCTAATCTACAGATATATTAGTGGTGGGTCCAAAAAGTTGTGATCAGGGGCACATTTTTCGTCCTGTGCCTCAAATTGTAAATATACATAAATAATACACGCAATGTAAAAAGAATAACTGTAAAGATGTATAAAAATATTGGCAATGTGCTGTCTAGTGTTATTGTAATTAAGACATTTATACTCATTTACATCCTGATTCCATAATCAAGCCTCAACTATACCTCATGTTTGTCTCTCAACTACACCTCATGTTTGAGTCTCAACTATACCTCCTGTTTGAGTCTCAACTAAACGTTGTGTTAGTGTCTCAACTATATCACATGTTTGAGTCTCAACTATAGAAACACAAAAGGATGATGGACAGAGTGTTCAAACTTTTCAAACACTCACCCCAGTCACAGATCTGGGTTTAATCTATCGTTCTTTTGCTGACTATGTCACTTCAGTTTGAACCCAGCCATATGCAAATCAGTCTTGACCCTGTTCCCCAGGGGAACAGTCCAGCTTGAACTGCCAGGCCAGGTACCCCCCCGGACCAGAAACAAGCATCCTAGGACCAGTTTCAGGGAATCACCCTTCATCAGCCAGGCTAGCTTGAATTCAGTGGCACAGTGAGCAAGGGACTCACATCTGGGCATACCCTTCCCACTTAGGGCAACTTTAGCAACACAAAAGGATGATGGACGGAGTGTTGAAACTCAACTATACCTCATGTTTGTTTCTTAACTACACCACATGTATGAGTATTAACTATTTCTCGTATTGGGGAGGAGCCAAGATGGTGGCCGGGACGGTCGCTTGACCCGAGCGCTCCGTCCCCGGCCACTCCGTGACATCCTGGAAGGCGCCCCCCCAGTGGCCTGGCAGTGACGGCCGGGACGGCGGCATGGCCCGTGATTTCCCCCGCGTCTCGGCGCCTCACCCGACCGTCCAGCAATCCTCCCCTCTATCTGAGGGAAACCTCTGGCACCAAGCCCTGCCGCCACACAAGAAGAAACAAGTGTTCTCCCCTAACGATTGCATCCTCTACGCATCTCAGTGGGCCCGGTGGACAGCCCCACGGGAACGTATAGTTAGAACATTGAATTCATCAATGACTGCAGTATTTGTCATTGAACACACAGGCCACAATAAACCAAACTAGGACTGGATGCTCCTTTGCTTTGCTACCTAACTGCAAGCCCACCAGAGCGAAGTCTCTGCAGATTGGGAGGCAATCTCATAACAGCCAAAATGGCCGGTAGAGCCAAGTCAACCAAGAACCCAGATCGAACTACCCAAGTGATAACGCCTACAGATCAACAATTTGGCCCATCCCTACAATCTCTGGAAAACACACTTCTAGCGCATTCTGCTCAGTTCGAGAAAGTATTGCAGGCAATACTGGACACTAAGTCATCCCTGGAGGGCAGAATTGATGCAGTCGCGCAAGACTTGAATCTCCTACAAGTGGATCATCGTAGCCTAGCCGAAAAAGTAAAAACAACTGAAGCTGAAATAGCGGAACTAACTCCAATAGCGCAAGGGAACCAAAAACAAATTCAGCGCATGGATGAAGAGCTGAAGATACTCTGGAAAAGATCCGAGGAAATGGAGAGCAGGGCGCGCCGAAATAACGTGAGATTTCTGGGCTTTCCGGAAAGTATGCGTCAACCGGAATCAGAAATTTCCCTAGAGCAGTGGCTAATCAAGGAGGTGTTAAATGGGGCTCCATCCAAGTTTTTCTCAGTTGAAAGGGCTTACAGAGTCCCGGGTAGGCCTCCAGCCCCCGGCCAGTCCCCCAGACCATTGATTGCCAGGTTCTTAAACTACAGAGATCGAGACGCAATATTGCAACAATTCCGCAATAAGGGCCCGTTCAAGTATGAAGAATCGAATATCAATGCCTACCCAGACTTCACGCAAGAGGTGCAGAATCAGCGTAATTCGTTTGTTAAAATCAAGCAACGCTTACGAGAACAGAACATAAAATATGCCCTGCTCTTTCCAGCCAAGTTAAGAGTAGTGATGGAGGACCGTACCCATATATTCACCAGCACCGAGGACGCCTGGACATGGCTCCATGCTAAGGGCCTTGCATACCCCCGGGAAGACGCAGAGGGGGACGAGAAACGGGGGAGATCCACTGCAGGGAAGCGATCCAAACGGCGCACCAGAGGCCAGCCCAATGACCGGCAAGCAGCAGAGGAAAGAGCAAAAGTGCTTAAAGAGACGCAGTTACACATGCAAAGCAGCAGTATAACTCCTGACGGACTGGTGGAGCTGGAACCGGATTCAGACACAGCCAGCTCCGCATCCACGGTAACAGGAGAACTAGGTGGGCCGAAGGTCACCCCGAGATCTGCCGATGATCTATAAATTATTTGCTCAGGTCCAGAGTGAACACTAGGGATGGCGATTGCAACTGGACAACTTACAGAGACTCCACGACACTGCCGAGTTGTGGGGATAAAGTGCTTCCAACAATATACATCTTTGATATAAATACTAAGCTAAGTGATTTGGGGCACAAACAGGTGGCATGTGGCGGGTGGGCGGGGTCAGAGGGAACGGAAATATGCCAAGGGGGGGCGCCTGAAGATATTGGCAGACTCAGTCTGCGGCATGATGTGAGCCCCTTACAAGAGCCACATCTGTAAGATATGAGAATCCCACTAAGCAAATCCAACTGGATAAAAGTTATGTTACACATATTTAAGTTTTGTAGTTTCACTGTAGCTGTAAGTAGTATAGGGGGCTTAATTAGGGGGGTGGGGATTAGTAGTTTAGTAGAAATGCAGCGATCGGAATTACTTAATGCACTAAAGATGGACCTGCACCCGCTATATCTAAATGTTAGCAGCAGAAAGGCAGAGACCAGGAGGGCCAATATTAAAACCCAGGCCCACAATACAGCAACATACCCCCTGCACCCTACAAGATGTCTTCTAGAAGGAACATGGGGAACCAGTATATTATACTAACATGGAATGTCAGGGGCCTTGGGACGCCGAGCAAACGGGCTAGAGTGCATGCTCGACTTAAGAGACTAGGAGTGCACATCGCTATTTTGCAAGAGACACATATGCTAGAGGGGGATTTACGAGACATGCGCGTGAAGTGGGGGGGCCAGTTGATAGGCACAACATATTCGACCTTTGCGAGAGGGGTGCTGATTTGGATAGCAGCGGGAGTTCCATTCCTCATGCCAACACACAAGATAGACCAGGGAGGGAGGTACGCAGTAATAGAGGGCAGATTAGATGGTAGACAAATGGCTGTGATCGGGGTATACGCCCCCAACAGTGGCATCACAGGCTTTCTTACCACTCTCACCCCAACGTTGCTGACCCACCCCATGTCACCAGCCATCTGGGGAGGTGATTTTAACAGCACCCCAGCAGCAGCATTAGACAGAACCAGCGCCCACCAGTGCGCATCAACTAACAGGAAGCTCGTAAATCCCCTGCAAGAATGGGCAAATGTTATGGGCCTATATGATGTATGGCGGTTAGGCCATCCAGAGCAAAAAGAATATTCATTTTATTCGGCCCCACACAACACCCACACTAGAATTGACATAATATGGGGCACCCGCGAAATAGGGGCGCTGATCACTGAATCCGAATACTTGGCAAAGACAGTCTCGGACCATGCGCCTCTGCAGGCAACTCTGAACTGGGGCAGGGCACGCCAGGTAATTCCCACTTGGAGATTCCAGGTGGAGGCTCTACAAGATCAAGCATTCACTGCAACTTTGGGGAAATCTATAGGCCAATATTGGGAATTAAACACCATGTCTGCAACAACCCGGGCGATAGAATGGGATGCCCACAAGGTAGTGGCCCGTGGAGTATGTATGTCCACTACGTGGGGAGTGAGACGCTCCTTACAGACGGAAATTAGCAAACTCGAGAAGGAGCTGAGGATTGCGGAAAAAGCGGTAGCACGGGGGGAAATTACCAGCACTGTCCTTAAAGAAAAGCGCTTAAAATACAATGAGGCAGATAGCAGGCTCCGCTGCCACGACTATAAATATTACTTAACCAGGTTGCAAACGGAAGGCGATAGATCAAGCAGAATGCTAGCGTGGCTACTCCGCGAGGACAGACAGCAGGCTCCGATAGGGGCCATCCGGGTAGGCGCGCAAGAGATGGCTACTACACAAGCAGAAATAAACGAGGCGTTTAGGAATTACTACTCTAACTTATACACTAAACGTACTTCGTGCACAGCTACACAACTAGAGGCCTTTTTGGCGGACTCCTTCCTACCCCAACTACCACAAACAGATAGAGATGGAATTGAAACCCCTATAACAACAGCAGAAATAGAACTAGCCCTTGCACAGCTGCCCAGGAACAAAGCGCCCGGCGCGGATGGCCTCCCTTCGGAGTATTACAAAGCCTATTTACCCAGCCTGAAATCCCATCTGCTAGAAGTGTTCCAGGAGGCGTGGACCAAAGAAAGCTTACCCATATCTCAAAGGGAAGCTATGATAGTGGTACTCCCTAAACAGGGTCGAGATCACACGGATGTGAAATCTTATAGACCACTATCGCTGTTAAATACAGACTGCAAAATATTGGCCAACAGGTTAGCTCCCCTCATGCACTTATTGATACATGCAGATCAAAGTGGCTTCATCCCCAAGCGTAACACCTTCCTAAATATTCGAAGATTGCTGGGCATAATAGGAGATACCCCCAAGAATGCACAGGAGGAAATGGTGCTCTCATTAGACATAGAAAAGGCCTTTGATACGCTCGAGTGGGACTTCCTGTTGGCCACGATGGCCCGTATGGGAATAGGCCCTAATTACATCCGCTGGGTTCGGACATTGTACTCTAACCCGAGCGCGAGGGTGAAATCAGGCAGGGTGATTTCTGATAGTTTCCCGATTTTTAGGGGGACACGGCAGGGATGCCCCTTATCCCCGCTACTGTTTGCCATAGCAATGGAACCGTTAGCGGCAAAAGTTCGCCTCATGGAGCACGAATGGGGAATTATTAGGAATGGGTTACATCACACGATTTCATTATATGCAGATGATGCTTTGATATATATCAGGAACGGTTGTGCAGCTATCCCACCCGTAATATCTTTATTGGCTGAATTCGGAGGCCTGTCTGGCCTTGTGGTAAACTGGGAGAAATCGTGTGTCTTTCCCCTGGTAAAAAGGGGGCTCCCAACAACCATGATCCCCCAGAGGTAGGACACCTTAAGTGGTGCCCTAAAACATTTAAATACCTAGGGATAAACATATACCATGCCACGGAAGACTTAAGAGATGGGAACCTGGGGAAGGCGCTAACATCTATAAAAGGCTCCCTACAATTCTGGAACAAGCTCCCTCTCTCGCCACCTGGCAAGGTGGCGATTGCTAATATGTTGATTCTACCTAGGCTTCTATATTATTTTGCGGCCCTGCCGATAATCATTCCCAAAAGCTTCTTTAGCAATCTAAACACAGCATTGCTGCAGCTCATTTGGGGAGGTGGCAGAGCGCGAGTGGCGGTATCCACACTACAACGCCCGCTGGATAACGGTGGCCTAGGAACTCCGAATTTTGAAAAATACTACGCAGCCGCACAACTTCAATGGGTCCAATATTGGATCCACAGACCGGAGCAAGCGGAACCTACGAGCCTAGAGCCTCGGCGGAGCGGGACTCCCCTTTTAAATTGGCTGTCGACAAAGCCCCCCAAAGTGGCACTGGTCAACCCATTGCTTGCAGCCGCGCATGCGTGCTGGGCCAGATATGTGCAAAACAGAGCGGATAAGCTCCCATACTCTCCACACGTACCGCTAAATTACCTATTGGCGGGAAATGCAGCTAGAATGCAAGCTGTAAAGCTGTGGAATGAAGCAGGAATACTGACCGTAGGGGATTGCTATGAAGACGGTAAATTAATGATGTTCGAGGCCCTCCAGGCCCTCACGGAGATAAATCCGGGACAGTTCCTGACATATCATGCCGTATGTCACGAAATCAGAAAAATATGGGGAATGGGCACCTCGGAACCAGAGATCTCCCCTGTGCTTCACCAGCTTCTACAATATAGTGATCAAAAAAAAAAACAATATACAATCTATATAGAATCCTCAACAAGACCCCTGATACACAGATAGGGAAAGCATGGGGTAGATGGAATGCAGTACTCCCCACCCCGATCCCACTGGAAGACTGGCCCAAGGCCCTATCCCACATCAGGGGTGTGTCAAGGAATCCCAGATTTAGATACACCCAATTCAATTACACGCATCAAACATATCTCTCCCCAGCCAGAATAAAGCGCATGTTCCCTGATGCAGTATCAATATGCCCCAGATGCAGATTGCCGTCAGCACCCTTTTACCACATGGTATGGGATTGCCCGAATATGCAAACGGCCTGGGCGGAGGTGGTAGAGGAGGTATCTGGACTAACGGGAATTGCACTGGTAGCAGACCCAGGGTCCTGCCTGCTGGGACTTAGGAAGAGACCAAAAAAACAAAGACATTTACACAAATTTATAGACCTGGCCTTTTTAATGTACAAAAGGTTAATAGCAATGCATTGGAAAGCCTCTAAGGCTCCTGATCTGAAATCCTGGCACTCTCTAATAATACGCTGGGCTCGCACTGAATATCAGGTACTAAAAAGAATGGTGCGCGAAGGGCGACAACACACAGGATGCTCTACCTGGGAGGATATGGTAACAAAGCTGGAGGCCAAAAACGATGAGAAGCCTCCTTGAATTGGGGCGCGCGTATCCGCAACAACCACAGCATAAATTCCCCTGCACCCCCCATCACGGAAACAAAATTCATAGGACACCCAGGCAACACAGCGTACACATATCTTCTCCCATCTCTCTAGTAATAATCGCCCACTAAACCTATGTCACCACAATTTTGGCGTGACGCGGGGAGCAGAAAACCAGGGGAGCCACCCGCATACACTAATCTAGTTGATGCCCCCCTCAGACATTTAGGGAACCCATGCACGCAAAGCAAGATCCACACTGGTCTCAAACGAATGCCTATATAAAATAAACAATGAAGGATAAACCTATGGAGGGTGCAGCCAGAAATGATACTGCAAGATTAGAAGTGTTCCGTGAAGTGCATATTGGGGGGGGGGTGTAACTGTTTCATGACTTAGATAATTAGCCACTGTTTTGGTTTATCCTGTGGTTGCAAATTGAACAATTTGTATCATATTTTGAAAAATAAAACCAATAAATATATAAAAAAAAAAAAAAAAAAAAACTATTTCTCGTATTGAGTCTCAGCTATACCTCCAGTTTGAGTCTCAACTATACGTCTTCTTTGAGTCTCAACTACACCCTGTGTTTGAGTCTCGGAGTCTCAACTATACTGCATGTCCGAGTCTAATTTATATCTCCTGTTTGAATCTCAACTATACCTCCTGTTTGAGTCTCAACTATACCTCATGTTTGAGTCTCAGCACCACTGCATGAATGAGTCAACTATAACCTCCTGGTTGAGTCTCAACTATAACCTCCTGGTTGAGTCTCAACTATAACCTCCTGGTTGAGTCTCAACTATAACCTCCTGGTTGAGTCTCAACTATAACCTCCTGGTTGAGTCTCAACTATAACCTCCTGGTTGAGTCTCAACTATAACCTCCTGGTTGAGTCTCAACTATAACCTCCTGGTTGAGTCTCAACTATAACCTCCTGGTTGAGTCTCAACTATAACCTCCTGGTTGAGTCTCAACTATAACCTCCTGGTTGAGTCTCAACTATAACCTCCTGGTTAAGTTTTAACTATACTTCATGTTTGAGCCTCAAGTATACCTTGTCTCTCCGATGCTTCAGCTGCACCAATTATCTGCTGAGCCAAGCACTCCGCAGCACCAGGAGCCTGGTGGCCGGTATACCAAATACGTTAAGTCGATTCTCACAATGTCAGTAAAGGAAGTAGGTATAGGCAGTAGTTTGCAACAGCAGACACCATAAGGACATATACATCCCAGCATACTGGGGCGCACTCGTAAAACAAGTCCACAAATCAAAGGAGGATCATTCCAGCTCCTGCACCACAGGTACAAATCCGAAAAAGGTACCTTTCGACCAAGACCTTAAACACTGCAAGGATAAAGAGACAGGGCTACTGGGGTATAATTTGCCCTAATGCAAAAGGCAGCCATACAGATCTGCAGGCACCCTTCAAACTCGGGGATCCGAAACCTCAGAATACCAATTTGTTGAGTTGCTGCTATCATCTTAAAGCTTGCCCTGGCAAGAAGTTTGTTCTTGATATTCACCTTCGGCAACGCTCTTTCTAGTGGATATTCTATCTAAATGCAGACTCCTCAACTTCGAATATCCCCCAGACAATAGACTCGATCTGGGCAGTTTTGCAGAAGTACTCATGTGCACCAATTTGTAGTTGTACGGCTTTGCAACGAGTCAATACTGCTGTAAAGTGACACAACATTGCTGCGTATAAGCGCCACCCGTTACACACTGACATCAGTTTCTTGTCTTTTCCTTATCTGCACCCTCCGAAGCGAAGCATACACAACTACTGTTTACAGTGCACTGCCGACTAACTTGGGACCTTTTTAGATGTAAAAAAGAGGTCACACCACAAGGGGAGATGGGGGAGTAGTAAGGGTTCTTAAGTTAGACACAGTATCCACCCGAAAGAGCGTTACTGAGGGTAAGTAACTTGTTCTTCTCATGGATACTTCTAACCTCAGATTTATCAGCTTAGAATACGTATCAAATCCGTACCTCCCCATGGTGGAGGATTTGGGGAGTGGAATCAAACCAAAAAGTCTTGCATAACTGAGCAGGCACAGTGTTCTTCCCGCTGGACCTGGCTGTCAAGGCAGTAGTGCTTTGTGAATGTATGAACCGACGCCGAAATTGCCGCCTGGCAGATCTAAAAGATGCGCACCCCTGGAACCAATGCAGTTATAGCAGCTTTCGGCCCGGGGCAATGGGCTCTTAGAGTCCCAACTATACTGCACCTTTGAGTCTCAATTACACCTCATTTAAGTCTCTGAGTTTCAACTACACCTCCCGTTTGAGTCTCAACTACACTGCATGAATGAGTCCCAGCTATACCTCCTGTTTGTGTCTCAGCTATACATCATGTTTGTCTGAACTACACCTCATGTTTGAGTCTCAACTATACAGGGGGCTGCTTCTTGGCCTCTGTGTGGCCGATCTTAATGCAGGGGGCTCCCCGCCTCAACAGGCCACTCTTCTGACCTGCTTTCACTTTCTGTGTTACAGAGAATCCCATGAAAAGCTGATCGTCCATTGGACAATCTGGGGTATGGTTGATGTAAAAGCTTCCTTTCGGAGTCCAACGGATGGAGCCTCTCCTCCTATTTCGAGGGGTGAGGAGGGATCGAAGAACTCTGAGAGTCATTGATTGCTTAACTTGGAAAGGAGTCATAACTTTCAGTAAGACGTTCGCCTGAGTCTTCAGCACCAAATTGTCTAGAAAAAAGGTGGCGTAGGGCAATCGCACTAGACGTACCTACATTTCACTTATGCAACTGACGTAATCGCAAAGAGGAAAAATCTTTTCGAAGTCAGGAGACACAGTGAGCAGCAAAGCATAGTCCTGAAAGGTATACAGACACAGAATGTCAATAACAACTCAATCAACCAATCAATCATGTTTGGGGCCCCCGGTTTTATGTTTTTTTTTTTTTTTTTTTAAACATTTCCATCTGTATTTATCCATATTTATTTTCTTGCCATCTTATTGGTATTTATCCATATTTATTTTGTATTTTGAGAATAAATTGAGTCGTGAAATGATATAATTCCGCATCAATTTCACTGATAAACGCACTCATACTTTGCTGCCTGTCACATTTTGGCAAACTAAGCAGCTAAATACAGCCAAATACTACACGGACAGGTAAAGCCAGCCTTATAACACAAATACAAGTCAACATACACCTGTGTTTGGGAAATCTCATCCTGTTTAACTTCCCATGCTGTTTACCTGCTGTACTGGAAATAAAGGACAGCCTAGGGAGTCACCATAAAGAAGCACAATTATCAATATTTGTCAACATTTAAAAATAAATACAGACAGGAAGTACATGGTTTTATGTCTTTATCTATCTGTAAAAATCAGTAAAAACTGGGATCTTTAATCACGATTTATAAAGTGCAGCAAATTAGCTGTGAGCATCTCAAGGCGCTGGGGTTGCTAGCTGCTTCTCGGTGCTCTGTTTTTTCGCATAGCCATGTCCTGAGTTCTTTTCTGAATCCCAGGTGTGATGTGGCGTTCCTGAGGTGAAGGCGAAGGTCTTCCAGGTTTTGGCTGCGAGGGGAGAGAAGGAGCGTCATCCAGTGTTGAATCTGTGGATCCAGGGGTCTCTGCGAGGGAAAGGGAGGCGAATCGCTGGTCATTTGGTGGAAGGTCATTCATTTGTTGATGTATGTGGGTCGTTCATAGTGCAGGGCTTTGTATGTGTGGGTCAGGATCTTGAACTGGCATCTCTTCTTGATTGGGAGTCAGTGAAGCTTCTTGAGGTGTGGGGTGATGAGAGTCCGTTTGGGGAGGTCAAAAATGGTTCTCCTGTGGCACCACAAATGCTTTGAAAGGAAACATGTTTGTCAAACATTTTATGAACCTTATCACAATAGGTGGTGTAAAAAGGGATAGTTTGTCTGGAAAATGTAGAAAGAACAAAAGGGCCAATAAAGAACTTTTCATGGTGCCCACTGAAAGGCCGTGCTGAGATAAAGACAAAACAAATAAAAAGACATCCGATGACATAAGAAAAGGACGTCCGACAGCTTCGCTTGTAACGATTCAGTATTCTGGGCAACACACCGGCTTAAAAATTTGTTTGAGGGTCTAGCGTAGATGGATTACATGGAGGGGCGTCTTGCAACAAGGATGACATCCTCATCTTCAGGTGTCATAACAAAGCAGTCATTTGCTGCCGCACATGGGGGTGTAAGTTGCAAAGATTCAGCTGCTGATACAGGAGGTTTTCCGGAAGTGGTAGCCTGTCTGAAGTACAAATGCTCATGTTTGCAAGTCATGGGTACCAAAATCTCCTGGTCCAATCCGGGGACACTAGGATGACTGTCACCTGGTCATTCTTGATCTTCTTAAGAACTTGGGACCAGAAAGGTAGTGACAGCAAGTGGCATATAGCCTGCCTTCAGCTGCCAGTCACCAAAGTACAGGAATGCAAGAACTCCCAACCCCCAAAGACGGGCAGTGACCACTGCCATCACTTTCGTGGACATCTGAAGAGAGCTGGTAATGCCAAAGGGGAGGACGTCAAACTGAAAATACTCCTGACCCACACTGAACCACAAGTAGCGCCTGTGGGACAGGTATATGAAAATGTGATTCTTACAAGTTCAAGGACACCACGCCTTCTCCAGGGTCCAACAGAAAGAATCCGAGCCTATGTAAGCATGATGACTTTGTCCTTCTGCTGGAATGCGTTCAGTGGTTAAAGGTTCAAGACAAGCCTGAGGCCTCATTCTTTTCAGGATGAGGAAGTAGCGGGAATAGCAAATCCAACCTTTCTCCGAGATTGGTACCTCCTGTGGCACCCTTGGAGAGCAACAGGCATACTTCCTGTAGCGGGAAAGACAAATTCCATCAAGAATTTTACTCTCGTCTAGAAGGGATGATGGGTGGGAAGGAGAGACAAGAGAAGGGCGGTGATGGATCACCAACCAGGGAGGAACTGCTGAGTTCTGCCCCCTACCGGTGGGGTATGTGCTGCTGCGGGGAACGAGGTTGGCTGAGGTAGAAGAGGAACAGGAGTTAGAGGACTGGTGCCCCTGCTAGCCTGCACACTGCTGGCCAATTCTTCTGTCCTTCAGGACAGTCCATCTGCTGAATCACTGGCTGGGAAGGCGGTCTCTGCCTACACATCTGCCCCTTAGGAAAGCTCCTCAATTTAAGGAACTGGTGGGAAAATGTTCATGCCTGGGTCAATAGCCCAAAGGAAGGCACTGTAGCTCTGCTGTCTTTAAAGTGCTGTAAACAAGAGTCTATCTTTCTCTGAAGAGGCGAAAGCCACCAAAATGCGTATCATTAGCAATGCCTGTACATTGCTGGAGAATCCAGCTGACCTCATAGAGGTATGTGCGATGAACAACCGTGGTGCCACCTGCCCTGCCAATGAAGTTTGTAGCATCCAAGCTTGCATGTAAAACATAGCTGGACGCATTTTTAAAGAGAGGCCCTATGGTCTTCCAGGGCTACTGCCAAGTCTCAAAGGGCAAGAGTGCCTTGTTCCAAAAGAGCGACTACATTTACAGATGCAGAGTAAGGCTGGGTGAATAAAACAGATTTGCCAAAGGCATCAATCCATTTGGATTCTCTATCCATGGGATTACCAGATAACGAATAAGGGTTCACTTTAGTGTCAGAGTTCTGTTCAACAAGACTTTCTGGAGTAGGGCACTCGTGAGAAAATCCAAATCACCCGGTGCCTACCCTAAGGCACCTGGTCACCTGCAGGCTAACAGGCAGACAAGAACGCGGTTCAGCCAGCTAGCCACCAAAGTATCAGTGATGGCATCTTTAAATGGAAGCAGGGGTTCAGATGTTGCTGGTCCAGGCAGCCAAAATTCTGTCAAACCATTTGTCTTAGGTTCAGTGGCGGACAGCTGTAATCGTAGTATCTCGGCTGCCCTCTGAACCACCCCTGCAAATGAGTAAGTAAACCATTCCCTCGTCATCATTGTTGGTACCCCGAGGTGCACCATGCTCTGCACAGGATCAGAGTTAAAACCAAAAACAGAATGGAGCCTCTGTTGATAGTTGCGACCTCGTAGAGACAATGGGGTAGAGTCAGGCTGCCTCACAAATGGCAGCGCCTTTGTAGTTTTGTAACATATCTCACGCCGATGTTGGTTTTGGGTCTGACAAAGGTGCTGGTGTTAGATTATCCACTGGCATCGGGGATGGCAGGAACCGGTGTGGTTCTTGGAGCAGAATTGGAAGTCTGTACTGTAGTCGGTATGGACCTGGGAATGGGTACTAAAAGGACAGACTGCACCTGGAAGGGGACAGACAGCATCAGGAATAGACCCGCTGCAATAACCCAACTGGAGGTCCCTGCCATTCCTGCAAGGCCTTTTCAAAGCCCTGAACACGCTGTGCATTTGGAGACACCCGGGGAACCTGGGCCACATCAGGAGCAACTGAGGAATCAGTTCCCTGGCAGGACGGGAGTGAGATTTACATTTTGACCCCCTTGTGTCTTTATTTTGAAGTCGGAGTGGTCGAATGGAGGTCAAGCCCACGTAACTTTCCAATCCCTGCACTCCCTAATGACCGACCTACTCTGGGGTAGAGACAGGCGCAGAGTTGCACTATCCACAACGCAATATCCGCAGGACGAAGGTGGGCTAGGTATGCCAAATTTCGAATTATATTATGCTGCTGCCCAACTACAATGGCCATCCACGTGGCTCAGCGAGTCCCCCTCAGAAGAGCGTAAAGCGACAAAGGAATCACTAGCACCGCTCTCGATCCTAACTTTGCTACTAGGTAGCCCCTACGGCCCACAAAGAGGGTCTAAATTGCTAGAAGTTGCCAGATCGTGCTGGCACAGATCCGTTCAAGGCAGAACCCCTGCGATTCCATACTCTCAGGGGCCTTCTTGACATACGGCGCAATCAAACTACTACTCAACAACATATGGGAGCTCGGTAACACTGAGCCACAGGAATCACAACTGCTCACCGTGATTCTCAGAATGGGCAATACAAAAGGTATTATATCAAGACTATACAAGTTTCTCGTAGCCGGAGCCTGCTCAGAATTGCCACATGCTAAGGCCTGTTGGGATGCGGCCCTCCCTTCTCCCTTACCCCAGAGTGCCTGGTCCGCAGCTCAATCAATGGTCAAAAATGTCTCTTGCAATACCAGACTGCGCTACACTCAGTTCAATTACATACACCACTCCTACCTATCTCCGTCCCGCATAAAAAAGATATACCCGAACTCAGACCCAGAATGCCCCAGATGCGTTACCCCAGCAGCGGATTTTTACCATATGGTGTGGAGCTCCCCTCCCATGAACACGTCCTGGCAACGTATCACCGACACCACAGCTGACATTGCCGGACACACCCTAATACCAAAACTAGAATCTTGCCTACTAGGCATACGCCGACGTGGCAAAGGTGACAAACTGCTTCATAAATTTATAGACTTAGCCTTTGTGGTGTTCAAACGCTTGATAGCTACGCACTGCAAGGCTCCAGACACGCACTGGTATATGCCACCTGGATGCGAGACTTGCTAAGATGCTCACAACCAGAGGCCCAGACATTACGTTAAGTTACAACACAGGGGATTGATCCAGGGCGGCGCTGAAATATGGGATACTTTTGTTGTAGACATTGAGGCCAGAAATTATACATATCCGCCATGACCCCTGGGTAAACTACACAACACAGACCCCGTTAAACCTCCCTACCGAGCATCTACCCAGACGTCACCGTAGATAACCCAGGCATCATACTCATCGCATATTACTTAGGGGCCACGCCCGCTAGACACATGGCCACAAGTTAAGCAATGTCCCCCCTGCAGCGGAAATCTTCACTACCACGATAGGACAACTTCCAGAGTAATACCCACCCCAGGCTAAACTAATCCTCCCCCTAATCTGTAGATGCACACTGTCCATCACCTCCCCACTCAAGACCAGGACAGTCCAACCCACTCCACACACCCGATAGGCCACATCAAGGATATAAATGTGACGTAATTCAACAGTTTTACGTTATGTGTTATCTCGCAGTACAACAATATACGAACTGCACTATATAAGATTATATATGTGTGTAAACAGTATATCAGAATTAATGGAGAACTGTACTGACGCTTTTCATCATGTTTAATAAACAGATAAAAAAAAAAAAAGCCCACGTAACTTTGTTCTGCATGCGTTTGGTCTTGGACTTTGACTTGTCCAAAGATTTCAAGAGGGAAGTGAAGCGACAACAGAAAAATTCCCATGACCAGGACCTGGAATGGGCTCACAAGCTGAAGCGGAATTGGAATTGGCAGAAGCCCACAATTTCTTCTTGTGTTTAGCAACATATAACTTTGTCTCCTGGTCTTGAATCACCTTCGAGTGCGCCAGGGCACGTTTATCACACAACTTTAAATCGTACCTGAATCGGCACAAAGGCAGACCTCGTGTGTCCTTGTCCGACTTTGGTCTCCTACAGTCTTGGCACAGCTTTGAACCTGTCAGTTTCAATGGAGATATTGTTCCTTCGGACCCTGGGAAAATGTTTTATGAGCCGCAAGACACACAAAGGTGGAAGCAGAGCTCCTGGTTCGCATCAGGTGGTGAGAAAAGAAAGGAACTGATATCAGTGCGCAGGGGTGGCACCAACATGCGGCCCCCCTCCATCACTTTTGAGGAGGAAATGCAGAGCCGCAATGTCACCTATTAGCGAGTGGAAGCACTGCAAAAAAAATAATAATTCTAGATCCAGTTTCACGCTTGGGTGATACTTGGGTGATATTTATCAAAATAAATGGTTCAAGTCTGTGACTTCTACAGGACCTTGGCAGAGGGCCTGATTTAGGGTTTGTCACTTTGTGACAGAGTAACCCATCTGCCAGATATCCCATCCACATAGTGAGATCGTAGTAAGGCAGGCGGGATATCGGTCACGCTTGTGATGGAGTAACCCCATCCCCCAGACTCTAAATCAGGCCCAAAGCCATAAAAGATCCATCACTCTCAAACCCATCCGGACTGAATAAGGCGCCCAGAATGTCTTGGAAGCCCCAGAACTACTCGACCCACAACAAGGAACAAAGGACCATACACTGGAAATATAAATACTGTTCTATTTATTTCTTGTACCGTACTTTAATGTTCAATTAGCAGAATGGCAGGGGCATAGGAGGTTTGCAAGGGAGGGATGAGCAAGGCAGAGAACTGCTGGTGTTCAATCCTTCGGTCAACAATTTCCACCACAAAATAAAATGATCAACTTAACAAGTTTGCGCTATGCTTTTCGCAGTACTTTGTGCTTTTTCTCCTCGCAAAGCCAACAACTCTCAACGCAAAATTTACGTTTTCTTCAAGACGTATGCAGTCCTCTCTTCTCTGCATTCAGGGCAGGGTCAAAGCCATAAATGGGTCACCCATCGCGTATTTCATTCTGCGCAGCGAATGCTCTGCGACCTCAGATTTTTATTTCTGGTGGATGTTAAAAATATTGGTGCCATCATTCCTGAGTATTCAGGGCCCCACCAGACCTGGTTAACAGGGGAAGGTCTGTATTATTTGGCAAAAGTTGAACACTTTGTCTGCATCAGTCTGAAAATTAAAAAATAAAAGTCGAAAACCACCCAATATATATAAAATGTTGTAGGGTGAAGTATGCCACCCTCTGTAATTTCTCCAATACAGCATACAGATGAGTATCAGTGTAATCATTCAACAGTGCTGAGAAGCTAGGCTTCTCTCATTTTACAGCTAAAAATGCCACCTGGTGGCCACCTTCAAGATTCCAGTTTAGCCCCATCACTTCAAGGAAGTGACATTTGCCCATTGAATAAGGCATACAGTCAGATGGCTGCACAAAGCAGCTGTGGTTGTGTTACTCTGGTGTATGGGCTGTTTTGTGCTTGTTTCCAGGCTGATGTATGTTTCTGTCAAGGAGGGCCTGGTCCCTCAAAAAAAAAAAGAGTGGAAATAGCATCAGTACAAGGTAATTACCTGCCCCTTTAATATTTGCTTCCAGT
Source organism: Pleurodeles waltl (assembly GCF_031143425.1). Taxonomy (NCBI): domain Eukaryota; kingdom Metazoa; phylum Chordata; class Amphibia; order Caudata; family Salamandridae; genus Pleurodeles; species Pleurodeles waltl. The sequence goes on from NC_090449.1 coordinate 17,291,228, forward strand.
GTGGGAATCCTTTTAGATCCTTAATCTGGTCAAATATTCCATGCAGGACTATTCTAGCAAATAGTTAATGTAGAAAAAAGGCCATTCTGGAGAAATAAAGATCCAACAGATGCCAAATGTTAACAAGAAGCAGGCTGGGTCACTTAGAAGTTCCCCACAGTAGCAGGAGAGTGGGGCACAGTGTAGGAGCCAACACAAAGTACAAGAGAAAGACAAACACATCTGCTCAGAGCATGGACATCCAGGCACATGTTCCCAGGTGCCTGGGCCTGTGCTTTAACTTTAAAGGCAGAATATCTTCTAAATCTGCAAAGAAACTCACGTGTGGGCAAACACTGCACTCAACAGACAGGGTGATCACAGAGAAATACAATCACAGACTACTGCTGCTTTCCGCACACCCCACACTACAAAATAACTTCTACAGCCGTTCAGAGAGATGCAGGATGAACACACCAAGAGCCCCACTGGGCACTTCAATCACACAGGAAGTGTTTCATACCTCTGCAGTGGCCTACAATCACTGGAAACAGATGCCCACAGAGAGAAGCAGTGAAGCCTGGAGTGAGCAAGAAAACAGAGAGAAAACACACACCAACCAGCAAACAGTAAGAGCGAGAAGGTTAAGTGGGGACAGTGGACTTAAATCTACAGAGCTGAGACGTCAAGCGTGCACAAGGTGATGTGCGGGGCAAATGGCAGAGTCATGAAAGAGGGTGCTGGCCACTGCAGCTTAGGTCCACAGTACGGTGGCCTCTCTCGGACATTTCCGCCCTGGCGAAAGCACCGGTGCCTGTGGTGGGATGATAAAAATGGAGGAGAGGGAAGGCGAAGCAAATGGTGGCCGGCCACTTGCACCTTCCGGGTTGTGCAGAAAGTCTGTGCTTGCTTATTGCTATGCTGCTTGCCCTACCTTCCCTGTGCTCAAAAGGTGCATCTGGCACCGCCAGGAATGACTGCGATGGATTGGACAAGTCACAAACGTTGTAGCTGGTCACAGTCCTGCCCCTAAGTCTGGGGTCAGGTTTGAGAACAAGGAGTGCTGGTGAGAAAGGGTGCCAGGCAGGGCAAGTGATCACTGTCTTCCTGTTTGGGACCTTCGCTCATAGAGGCGTCTCCCTCGTCTTAGCGTGCTGGCGTTTACTTGCTCCGCATGCCAAAGGGCGGCTTGCCTTGTGCGCCCTTCTTTGTGGCCGGGCTGCTCTTGGCCGCATCTGGGAAGCTGGCAGGTTTCGCGTCGAAGGAGCTCCCACCTCCTGCCACTTTAGGCGGATCTGGAGGTTCCGAAAGGTTGCCTTCATCTGCTCCCTGTTTCAAGACTGCCTTGCCCAGGAGCTCCTTGAACACAGAATTCATATTCTTGGTAACATCCTTGAAAACAAAACAGAACAAAAGCAAACATGAATCTCCAAGCTTAACATGCTGACTTCTTTAAGTCCCTAACAAAGTCAACATAGGGATAGGGTCCTGTTAGTTAAAGATCTTTTCTGGCAAATAAGTTTCTTAGCCACACAAGTTAATATAAGTTACATTACATCCTAGCAGAACAAATGCTCTTTTCTTAAACAAGATACACATTTCACACTAAAAGGTGCTCTCTTTGAGATTTACATTTGTTGGAAGACAAATGATAGCCTCCCCGCACCACTTCTTAGCCTGCTATAGTGGTCTGAAGAAAATGGTGTTTTAACAATATTATGACCTACATCCCTGAATCACTATAATAAATTGATTCTACAAATTTTCTATGGAGATCCCCTTCGCCCACATTAATAAATATGTAGATAAATTAGCAAGGCAGATCAAGTATGGTTCACTCCGAGCTTCGACCAGCCCACGACACACGCATTGTATCTGAAGCAACGGAGTATCTAAGGGAGGCCGAGAAGGCCTTAGACCTGGTACACTATGCAGTGTTCACAGTATTGGCAACACTGGGATTTCCGGTCTAGTTCACCAGAGTCCTCCAGGATATCTTCACACACTCATGGGGTATACTTTTCTTTTAATATGAGGTTTTAAATTTGGAAATATCAGTCTTGCACATTTCATGGAGTTTGATGATCAGAATTTCTTGTATATGTTAATTCAAAATAAGTAAAATCATTAAGTCTGTCCTTCGCAATAATATTATACGTGCCATAGCCAATGTGTGTTTTAAAATACCTGAAACCTCTTCTCCTGTGAAATTAACATTCAATTTGACTCTGAATTCAAAGATGTCTCTGGGACCCTCTAGCACCTCACACACGCCACTCCAGAATGTATATTCGAGAAGCTCGCATGAGCTTATTGCAGATGGTGAAAAAGCAGATAACAATGAGCTCAAACATGGTACCTAGCAATAGTTAGTTCTCACCAATATTTTTTTATATAGGATGTAGCAAACCTGGTCTGTGAACATCCTTGAAAGCAGAGCTGTAACCTTAATGCACAGTGTAGGATAAAATTATATGAAGATGATATTATATTACTTCTTCAAGCTAACCAAGACACTCTCTTGGTAACATCAGACAGAATGCTCACTTTACTGGGATTTTTGGCTAAAAGGTGAATGTGGCTAATATATAGACACTCGGACGTTTGGAGCACCTGAATAAATAAACAAAAATGAAGGACATAAATTTGTACAATTATCCGTTTAAGTTGTGAGTAAATATATGGATTTGTTTACTACTCCTCAAGGGATAAAAGGTGGTATATGTGGAGAAAACGATACAGCACAAATAGAAATGTCAACAAGTGTTTCGTCCACACAGGACTTCATCAAGGCTAGTAAGCGGATCAAATTATTTGAGTACAACATGCTTTGCAGTTTTGTCAGAAGTGCCTGCTGCCCAAAACTTTTGTAACACAAGAAAATGCCTTTCAAGTAGCACAACAAGGACGTGTGAACTGTAAGTATTCCAAAACTTCATGGAAGAAGGAAGACCACACAAGAATTGGTTCTAGTATGGAGGACTTCTGAGAAGTAGCCTCCAGTGTCAAAGAAGCAGTAATCCAGTTGCATGGATTAACTAACTGTTAAATATAAAGCCACGGTAAGCCGTCAAGTGGAGCAAAGTCGTGAGGGAGAGTATGCATTCACAATAGTTTAAAATAAAAAAAGCTGTGGACTTAACCAAAACTTAAAAAGATTATCAAACAAATGTATTCCTCAGTCGGTTGTTAGAGCACTATTTAGCCAATCAGAAAAGCTGTTGCATCAATCTGGTTGTTGCCTCATAACACACACACTGTGGCTGTGCAACTGAATTTATGCACCGCTACCACTGTAATAGTGACTTTGCGTAAGGCTGTATCGTTAGCTGTGCATTCAACGATGCTGCTGGGGCCAGTAAAAAAGTTGGGCACCAGCATAGTGACTCCTATATGTCATCTTGGGTTTAGTCAACCAATGACTGTCAGAAACTGTATTTCTTCAACTCTCCTAGCACAAATACTGGAACAGTGAGAAATTTTGAAAAAACAGAATGGTCCATAATAGGGCGTAAACATCTTAACAGAATGATAATCCTTGTTTTTATTTTCTGCAGTACCACATTATATGTCCCCAAAGTTGTTTGAATAAAACAATGGGATGATAATTTCTTTCCTGTTGAATGAGAAGCATTAACTGAAATTATTTTGCCAGGCCCATGAGGATGGGCATCCCAGGCTTTGCTAAATGTTATTTTCTAACTATGGTCTTGTTCCTGCTGAAGATTTCATGGCTCAGAACGCTACTGTTCTCACACAATGTTGCCTTAGCTGTTGCTTGACTTCTTACAGAAATTCCAAACCCAATGCGGAAAACTTTTTATGGAGTGCTCCTGGGTGCTGTTAGGTGGCTCTGTGCGGCTCTATGCTGATTAATTTGCCCCTGCATAAAAGCTCCACGCCTGCAGCCTGAAGTTCGCTTATTTTTTACTGCGGTCTCAGGCGTGGAGCGTAAATAATGGTTGCTGTCAGTGTGCACAATACTAATTTGAGATCCTTTTAGATGTTAAAACAGACTGGGGAGGAGGGAAGACAGTAAAGAATCTCCACTGAGATAGAGCATCTACCAGTTAGAGCATTACCAATGCTTAGCAACTTGTTCTTCTGATGGATACTTCTAAACTCGGATTCCTCACCTTAGAATAGGCATTGAAGCAGGGACTCACCAGGTAGAGGATCTGTGGAGTGGGCTCCAACCACACAATTTTTAAGGGACCAAGCAGGGAAAATATCTTTCCTGCAGGACCAGGCTGTCAAAGCTGTAGTGCTCATCAAACGTGTGCACTGCTGCCCTCATCACAGCTTGGCGGATGTTAAGAGCCAGCACTGCACGTGCCAGCACAGTGGCATCAGCCTTGGCACTGGTGGAATGGGTTCTCTGAACCTCCGGAGGCTGCTTTCTGGCCAGTGCATAGTGGATTTTAATGCAGAGGACCTCAACAAAGTCCTCTCCTCCACTGCCTTTCCTCACTTTGCTCCAGACAACCCCACAAAAACCGAATCGGTCACTCGATGGTCCTTGGTACTAATAATGTAAAACCTATAAGTCCTTTTGGGGTACAGTCAATAAAGACACTTCTTCTCTTTTGAGGGTCACGAGGGAGCAAAGACAGAGTGATGGATTGTCCAACATGGAAGGGAGTCGTGACCTGGCAATAATGCCCCTCAAGTCCTCAGCACCAACTTGTCTGGGGAAAAACGTGGTGTAGGACTGTTGCACTGAAAGTCCCTGGAGTTCACTTGCTTGATGAACTGACAAAAAAGCAATGCGGAACACGTCTTTAAAGTCTGGAGACGCCCTCTTGCTTTCTTGTTGGAGTTGGGTGCAGAATGGGGTTCAGTCTCGCTCCAGTAACTTTTGCTTTACTCTGACTTGGATTTAAAGGAGGACTCCAAGCACTAAGTTGAGTGGTCATTGGAACCACCTTGGAAATAGATCCGGACCGGGACTTACACGAAGACTATGGCTTTGTTTTTGGCCTCATACAGCTTCACATCCCAGTCTCAAATCACCTTCTGGTGCACGATGCTGTCACAAACCTCAGTCATGGCCTATGCCCCGATACGGAAGACGCCCCTTGTGCAGGTCCATGAGCGACATTACCTTCCTGCAGTCGGGACATGGCTTGAAACCGGTTTGGGGGCATTGTTCCATAGCACACTGGTAAAGTACTTTAGAAAGTGTCCGAACAACCGACAGTTTAGCAGCATAGCTGCAGATCTGTGCCAGAAGGTGCGGACAGAAAGGAACGAATGCCTGTGATGCAGAGGTGAAGTTTATATGCAGCGCCATCTAGCAGCACTCAGGGAAACTGCTATCGAGGAAGTTTTGCAAATCCAGCCTGGCACCTGGGGAGTGTTATCTCGTGAGGAATCCATCGTTGAAAAAATGCATCAGAACCTGAATTTTTAAAAAACATTCTAGAAGTTAATAAATTTTATTTCCAAATCAACTGACTTTTAAAATGATTAAATTGCATAAAACTATATGATGCTTGCAGAACCCAGAGAACCCTGAAACTACCAGTTAGTCAGGTTATAATCAGGGCCACTGGAATTATGGGGTAAAGGGGGATCAAGTTATGTGGTAGAATTGGCTGAAATAAAAGGTAAATGGTGGGACAATGTTTTCTGGCAGTGATATATTCTACAGAGCTTAGGAAGGCTGTGTGTGAGTGGGGGGGGGGGGGCCTGTGGAGTAGTGGAGGCCAGTTGTAATACACTGGGTCTATTGGAGTTTACGAATGGGAAAAATATAAGCTTTAGTGGATCTTGGAAAATTTAACATCCTCAGTGCATATCTGGTATTCTGTTTATGCAATCTGCTGAGTAATGATGCCGTTAGGCACACTTGGGAGGATAAATGGGGGTTCACAATTACCCCTCACTATGGAATAAGCTTTTTCTTCCCATAAGCACTTTGTTCAAAGCTTCAACGCGCACAGGATTCAATACGTTGGTAAGTACAGACTACATTATGGTCCCTGTGCTGATATCTATGATGAAGTGGTTAAATAAGAATTTTACTAGGAAGGGGATTAAAATGGCTGGATCACTTGTAAAACAGAAAAGGAAATGGACAACGAAGAAAACAAACTTTCAATGGTTGAAAAGTATATTATATTCCCCATCTGTTCAAGTGTTAATTGTGCAAATAAAGAAGAACAAAATATTGCAAAGCATAGGAATGAAAGACATTTATGATTAAATTGATGCATCTTGAAAACTGTTACAAGTGGCATGGAGTTCGAAAATCTGTTTTTAAGTGCAGGCAGAGGGAAGGTTGGAGAAATAATTTGGAATGACTATTAACTGGTATTAGAATATTAAAACCTTATGAGTTACGAGACAATATTGATTTTCTTCTGAGCATTTCTGAACAGTGGCCAATATTACAAAGTATAAACAATGAAAAAAGTTTATTCCATTCTACAAATGCATTTGTACTTAGAATAACAAATCAACTACAATTTGTTCCACCTTATAAACAACATATTTATGTACATTCTCTTTGTGTTCTCAGAGCTCATAAATGCCCCCACATTTACAAAGCAAATTTCATGTCTACAATCATTTATCTAAATATTTATACTGATTTCTTCTACTGCTTGTGCATATGGCCAGGAAAAGCAATCTGAAGTCCTTCACTACAAAATTTCCATCTTTTATTGCTTTTTGAGATTTTAGAGCCTGTATCACCTACAGTCTACAGATGGCCAAACAGAAATCTAAAACACGGTCCCTGACCTTGAATCACCCATCTTTAAATTATATTGATAGACAGCCCTCCAATAACTTCTTACATGTATGTACATCTTTTTCCTCGCAGTGACGAAGTTGTCTTTAGTCATCGTCCTAGCAACATTTTTGCCATAACTCTTTTAAACCTGTCTACAGTCATATTTCTAAATATAGGCAGCCTGATTAGATTTCAATAAAGGGGCTACTCCGCCACAATGGTGACGGATATACCATCCACTGAAATGTAAACCCCTTAGGAAATAATGGCTTTTATATTTCGGAAAACGGGATATCTGTCACCGTTATGAAAGAGTAACCTGTCCGCTGAGATCTAAATCCGGCCCTTCGTTTTTTCAGCCATATCATGCCAACGTAAACAGAGATAGCATCATTGCTACAAGGCTCTTTACAATACAGACGTAAGAGAGGGCTTGTGTTATCGATCACCATGTTACAATACCATCTCAACACTATACTCAGTGACTTATTACAACTCCATAACAGGCTATGTGCTATTTGAACAAGCTCAAATGTTGTCGCGTTGCTCAAAATTGTACATTTCCTGGATCTATCCCTAATCATTTGGCCTGCCATTTGCTGAAAACCCAAAATGTAGGATTCAACATTTTGTAGCCTTCTCACGTGCAGGCCCGTCTACTGGACCGAAGGTAGTCGGGGAGGACACATTGAAGCATTGTTACAGATATTACAAACAAAGTAGTCACAGGACTTTAGCAGAAGGGTAAAAGTAACTGCTTGTATATTTGACATAAGAGTCACCACTTTCTGTGACAGAAAAAACTGAAAAGGCTACCTTGTCTACTTCGACTGTGTGCTTCTCTGGCCACTGCCGCTCAGCACTGAGCCCGTAGCGGATTTTCGGCGTACCAAACCCCCTGGGTAAGCCCTCAGGTGTGTGGCGGCGTTCTGGTGTGCCAACTTGCCCTAGTGGTAGCCTGTGCGAAGAAAGGAAATGTAAAACTGAACAAAAACCAGCAAGTTAACACGTTGGACATTTCTGAGGTTCTCTGCTTACTCCAGAGTGGCCTTGTTTGCAATTTGTTTTTGATTTTTTTACATATGTTTAATCTTTGTTATTACAAAACCTTTCTCAATCCTTGAATGCATGTAGGTCATGTGCAATAGGTCCAAAAGGTCTATTAAGAAAAAACTTTTCTCAAGATTATAAAAAGATAAAAAACAATGAAGAGCGAATTAGTTTATAGAGAACCCAAGTATGAGGTTAACTACAAAATACATTTGCACTTGCACATAGGAAATTATAGGAAACACAGGCCTTTGAGGTGTGCACAAAGGAGGTGAGATGGAGAGCACAACAAATTACTTTCCTTCAATGTTACTTTTTCTGGTGGATTCTCTATCTTCCTGCAGATCCCTCAACTTTGAATTCTCCCAAGCTCAAGACTGGACCAAAACAATTTTCGGAATAGCTCTGCTAAGGCAGTAGATTGTGATATCAGCCTCTATATAAGCACTGTGTGATCCTGGGCATGAGGACAGGGAACTGAACGTAGGCACCATTACCTGCCCACTAACATTAGAATTCTTCTTTTTTTTTCCCGAACTTTCGGATGCAGAAATGGACTCACAAGATGGATGTGATTCCTGGTAGTGAACAAATCCACCATGGTATCTTATTAATTCCCCAAAGACCACTTCACAACATGGGGAGCAGGGCACGGGGTGAGGCATCTCTGGATAAATACAGCATCAACCAAAAAGAGCGAAGGAAAGTAACTAATTCTTCTGATGGATACTTCTAGCCGCAGAGTTCACAATTTTGATTAAGTACTAAAGCACTCGTCCCTCCTTCCACCCTCCAAAGAAGGTGGATCTGATGAGAGGACCTTACAGCACAAAGACCAGAAGGACCGAACAGGTAAAATGGTCCTCTTGGTAGACTTGAGATTCGGTACAGTGGATCCTGGTGAAAGCATGGATGGAAGTCCACATAGCAGCTTTGCAGATGTACAAAACAGGTGCATCTCAAGACGCACAAAAGGATCATTTGTGAACTTGGAAAAACCCAATTTTATGCAGAGGACAATCCTGCGGGATAAAGTTCGCTTTTGGACCACCTAATCCTCTTCTTCACACCAGTGAATCGAATGAACGGGTGGTCATCATTGCAGAGTTCCTCAGTGGCACAACAAGGGTCCAACCTTTGTAATCCCTCCACCTTGGAAGAAAGTGGAGCAGAGAAGAATGTAGAAGTGTAAGGGACTGCCTCGCATGGGAGGATTACACCACTTTCAAGTGAAAGCATCCTTATGTTTAAAGAAACAGTTTGTCAGGGACGAAGGCTGCATGTGCAGCCTGAGCCAACAAAAGCCGCAGCTTAAACAAGATGCGCAGACATAGTTGCAACAAGGAATACTTTTTTTCAGAGTAAGAGGCTGAAGACTGAAGCTACGGAGCAGCTGCAATGGCGCCCAAATCAAGAGCATCACGTTTATGTGGCAACGCTTATCCAACAGGGACCAGAGACCCCGGTTTCCACTTTATTCAGATGATGTCCCCAGATAAGGAACAATGTATATGTTACCATTCTGGTCACTGGCGGGGAGCACAGCATGGTTTGCACACATCAAATTGTTGTCCGTCATCTACGGTCAATCCAGAGGACCATCCTCAGAAATGCAGATCCTGCCTGGCAGACGCCCTTCGCCGTTGGATCCATTGCAGACTCAAGCTCCACTCGAGCCACCCACATGTGCAGCAGAGTGAGATGCACCTGCAAGATGCAGGAGGCTAACAGGACTAACAGCCTCAAAACTATCAAAGCTGGAAGAAAAGCTTTCAAGCTGAACATTGGGCTCGAACCCAGACTGCCCTGGACTCCTGCGAGGGCAGAAAGGCAGTCACAGCGGGCTTCACCACGGTGGCTCCAGCGAAGAGCAGCCTCTGTGTGGGTTGGAGGTATGATTTGGACTTGTTGATGGAGAACACCAGGCTGAACAGTGACACTGTCCAAAACTATCTCAGGCAAGTCTGCCTTAACAACCATTCATTGAAGAAGAATGAGAAGTGCACTCTCGTCATGCAGAGATGGAACGGTACCATAGACACGACTTTCCTAAAGATCTGAGGGCTCGATGAAAGCATAAACAGCAGGAAAGCGAATAGATCCCATCACAAAATGCAGATATTTCCTGTTGGGCTGCAGGATCAGCATTTGAAAGTAAACGTTCTGCAGATCCAGGGACATCGTCCAGTCACTGGCATCTAAGACCAGCACCTCGTCCTGGAGGCACGCGTTCAATACTTGGAGGCCCAGAATCAGTCGCATGCTTTGTATGGGAACCAGGCAGTAACGAGTGTAACATCCGAGCCCCCACTCTGCTTCACGCACTATCCTGACTGCACCCTTGGCGACCAACATTAGCACTTCCCTGAAGAGGATTGGAGCCTGATACACCAAAACCAGCAGGCGTAATTTGGGGAGGGGAACGTTAAAAAAATGAACAGCATGGCCTACTTCGACAATTTGCAAGGCCAACTGGTCTACAGTGATTGAACGCCAGTGGGACAGAAAAAAATTGACTCCATACTGTGCTTTCGTGTTTACTTATGGGAGAACTAAAGTGCTTTTGTGGTGGTGCCAGGAGAGGAGAAGGAAGAAGAAAGTTGCTGCTTTCATCTCCCTTTCTTCCTTCCTCCGCCACTGAAGGCCTAAAAGTTCCTCACAGGCTGCTGAATACGTTGAGTAGGCTTGTGTCAATACAAGTGTACATCCCAGAGTAACTCCTAAAAATGTCCAATACTGCTGGTGGAACTGACACACTGGGGAGGCTGGACACAGAGAGCAGGCCTTTGCACAGGTATTCTTAAATTTCTCTCTGGCAGAATCTGCTTTTATCTTCAAACAGCTTGTCTTGGTCAAAGAGCATCTCCACCAAACAAGCCGAGATGTTTTCTGAAAATCCTGGCACGTGTACGTATCATAATACTGCCTCCCATTGCAAGGGCAAAGGGTCTCTGGAATCCAGACCAGAAGGCAAGATTTGCTTGGCTGCATCAAGTCCATCTTTAACTCCGTGCACAGAACACTCGGAGATCCTGCGGTAATGCCGACAGTGCGCGTGGCGCCATCCTCCGAAGGGTTTTGCAACAGCGGGCCACAGGTGAGAAAAATTCAGGGAACACAGTGCCAAAATGGCTGAAGAAAAGACTTTATTGTCTATTACGTCAATCCAATTCAACTCCCTATCTGGTGGGGCAGAATGGAATAAATTCAGTTTTACCTGCAAGTGACGGCTAGTGCTACTACACTCTTGGGTGCAAAACACTGCTTCAATAACTGGGTCCCCGGGGACGGTCTGAGGCATACAGCAAACAGGGGCTTACTGCCAGGGCTGAAAAGGTGGCAGACCAAGCGCCAAGAAAGGGTCACCCAGTGCCTCATTTAAGGAAAAAGAGGCTAAGAATCAGAGGGATCTGACAAGAGAAGTTCCAACACCTCTCCAGCACTCCTAATGACTACTGCGAATGACGCACTCCCCTCACTAGGAGGACCAATCAGAGAATCCGCAGCAGAGCGGTGTCAAGGTTTTGTAAATCTAGCAGCATCAGTATGTGTGGACCACAACTGGTCCTTCTCCTCACCACTCTCAGGGGGAACTATGGGGGGGCAACTGTTCTGCATCGGAATCTGAGCCAGAAGAGCTTCCGTTCTTGCAGCGCACTGGTGAAGAGGGAGCGGAGCCGCCTTTGGGTCATGTTCGACTTAGGGCTGTGGTTCACTAATGCACTGCACACCATGAGGCAGACTTTCAATGAAGGGGGACTACAAGGGGCTGTATCCTGAAAGTGAGGAGTGCGCACCTTGGTGGCAGCTCCTTCAGCTTCGAAACTTTGGAACTCGCTACCGCCTTCTGTTCGTCAGGCCCCTTCGGAACTCCTTTCATGGTTGTTTAGATAGAATTGATCGGTTACGTTCTACGAGTGTGCAGCACATGGGATCTTGGACCGCAGCACTGGGACACCTCGCTCCGAAGTAGCTATGTGCTTCACAAGATTCATTATATTTATTACTAGAAGAACCTGACTTCTGTGCAGGTGTCGATGCACACCGTAAGGACGTCGCTGAAGCCGATGGCAGAGCAAGTGCAATGAAAGCCGACAAGACCATCTGCAGAGGTGCAGAGGCATGGCACCAAGGACGGAGACTGCAGATTCCCAGTGGAGTCAGTTGGCTTGTGAGTGGGGTCCACAGCTTAAAATAAACTGAGTCCCTCATAGCTCCGCAAGCTCGGAATGTCAGCCAGAGGAAGCCAAAGCCGTGTTAAATTTATACAGCATGGTCTCTCTGAAGGCCACTATCTGGACTGTGACCTCCCCCATGAAACGGAGTGTCTCAAAGTTCAGGAATTTTTATTGTTTTTTTTGTGCTTCTTCTTGGAGGCTTCATCGTTCGACTTCAACTTACCTGATGAGGGCGAACTGGGGGGGCACTGGATGTGTTTCTAATGTATGGCCATGTAAAGTTTGGTCTCTCAATCCCCGTTTGCCTTAGGGTGCATCAGGGAGTATTCCTTCAATTTTTGTTTGACCCCCAATCACCAGAGACAGATTAGGGAGGTTGTGACTAATATCAAGCAGGTAGACTTTAATGGCAACATCCCTGGTACCCTAATCAAAAAACAAAATTTTGGAAGGAAGATTTTGGTAATGTCCAAAACCGGTTAGGGCAGAGCTCCAGCTCTGTGCCAAAAAGCACAGAAGTACTGCCTATATGCAACTCCGTGACATCATGTCCGGGGCGGAGCAGTGATGGAGGATGATGGCACCACCCACCCGCACTCAGACTATTCCAAGACTTTTCCAGTGACAATCAGGCACTTGGGAGGATTCATAAAGAGACATCTGTGGGTAGGAAAATCCCTCAGAAATAGAGAGTAAAGTAAGTAGTGATGCAAGGAAGGAGAGGGGCCAAGTGGGGACAGAATTTAAGAAAGAAAAGGAGGGGAAACACGGAATCTAAAGGAAGAATATACAACTGGAAAGGAAAGGAAAGAGAGGGAATTAATGGCAAGAAAGGAATTCATGAAGGGATGGACAAATAAAAAGAAGTTGAACATATGAGAAAAGTATGATGGAATGGAATGTAGCAGATAAAGGGACGGAAGGAAGGGAAAGAACTTTATAGGAAGTGTGAGAGGCGAGAGAGGAGGGACAAATGAGGTAGAGGTGAATGTAAAGAAAATGGAAATGGGATAAACCAGAGGGAAGATATAAATAAAAAAAAGAATGTGCATAGGGCAGAAGAGAATGAAAAAAAGAACAGATAAACAGAGTGACAAATTATGGAGGAGGGTAAAAAGGTTGAAGAAAAAGGGATGAAGGCAGGTTATGGGAAATGCAGCGGTGGAGGCAAGGAGAGGCTTCGGTGTTGGCAGTGCCTTGCTTTCTTCTGTAGTACACACCCCATGAGCAGTTAAGGTGCCTTGAAGGGTTGCATCTCACCTGTCGGCATGCATCAGTAGTCTTGCAGGAGGACCGCTTTGTGAGATAGGAAAGGTCAGGCGCCCCGGTTCACCGAATGGTGAGGACAGCTTCCGTACTGGGCTTCCCTCCTCGCGCCTTCTTTGTGGGCATGCGCCATCTGAGTTGACCCGTAACCTGACAAAGAAACATATACAGCATGACTGGCACACAAACACCAAACCCACTGCAAAACTAGGGAGTATTGTTCAGATGTTACTGTTATCAAATCATAAGCAAGAGCAATAAACAATAGTTGGAAACAGTGCCACCTTGTAAAACATAAAATCTCTCCCAGATTCATCCAGAGAAATCTAAGACACATGTGAGTCACCTCCCGTGGGTCTCCAACCCTCATGACCTCAGTTCTGTAACACAGGCTTGGGATGATGGGCATATGTTCTTTTTGCATGTGTCAGCCTAACTGGTTGGTCAGGGTGTGCCCAGATGTGGGTCCTTTGCTCACTGTGCCACTGGATTCAAGCTAGCCTGGCTGAGGAGGGCTGAAACCGGCCCCAGGATGCTTGTTTTCCGGTTCAGGGAGGTCCTGGCCTGGTAGTTTGGGCTGGATTGTTCCCCTTGGGAGCAGGGTAAAGACTGATTAGCATATGGTTGAGTCCAAGCTACAATGGCATGGCGAGCAAAAAACACAACGGATTTGGGCCAGGATCTGTGACTTGAGGTGAACGTTTGACATTGTTGGGCAGTCCGTTCATCATCTGTTTTTTCTGCAAAGAAAAATATACAGCATGACTGGTACACATATGAACACCAAACCCCTGCAGAACTAGGGAGTATTGTTCAGCTGTTACTGCCCAGGGCAATAAACAATAGTTGGAAACAGTGCCATCTTGTGGGTAGAAACAGAAAAAGTCCCCCAGCTTCATCCGTAGAGGCCAAAGACACATGCGAGTCGGCCTCCATGGGTCTCCAACCCTCATACCAAACACAGGTTTGGGATGATGTGCATCTGAATAAAGCTACATGTAGCTGTGATGTGAAACCTAATGGAAGCAACTATTTGTTTTTGGTGTTTCCTAAAGCTCCATCATAATTTCCAGTCACTTCAAAGCACTATAAGAAGCCAGAGCAGGAGAAACTGAGAAGGAGCCAGAGAAAGAGACTGTAGAAAAAAATAAACAGAAAGTGAGTAACTACTCCTTTATCTTACTCTGAGACTCAACAAGCTCTACCCACAACCTGTCAGATCATTTCAGAGCCAGAAATCTGGCAGCAAATGTGGATCTGGAAAAAATATTTCTGAGGATCGTTTGGCAGTGTTGAACACGTTCCCTGCACGCTGTACCCAGGAAGTATAGCTTCCGGAGAGCATGTAAGGTCACCCATGTGGCTGTCCTGCAGATTACATCTGTGGTTGCAGTCTATGGTCTAGAGCTGCAATAACACTGAAAAAGTGGATATGTGTACCCTCTGGACTGGAGGCCCAATTAAGGACTGAAGTTTAGAAATGCAGTGGAAGATCCAACAAAGAATGGACCCCAATACAGGTCAGCGTAGACTGAAAGTCTAGAAAGTCTGCTTGAGTTGGGTGTACCCGAGCCGCAGTCAAGTACCCAAAACTCCACCCCCTTCATCCCATTTCCGTCCACTAGCTCTGAGCGCCTAGTCCGAGCTGTGACTTTCAGTTCCGAATGCATCACTTCTGCTAAAAGAAAGACATCTTTCAAGGAAACCTTCTCAGCCTGACCAGATCCATATGAAAATGCTTACCCTGGCCAAGCACTTTAAAATATTAATCTGAATCAACTGCTACGTTACCTCGCGCCTCTGTCCGCCTGTACGGTCCTAGCTCTATCAAACTTGGTCTTCCCATAGTTTGTATGCTTGCCCATATCAGAAACGCTGGATTCCTGATCTTGGGTTGATGGCCCATTTCCTTTTGCTTGTTTGTGAGGTTGTTGATTTTGTTTCCCCAGTTCCTGGGGTCAGTCTGTTCCACTCTGTGCGCTGCTTCTCTTGGTCGTTCGTGATTCTCTGTTTCTGCTGTTAGACGCAATGATAAGGGTCTCACACGTCCCTATGCCATCAAGCACCAACCCAACTGAGTACTAGAAGATCTGGGACATTAAAACCCGGTTGTCCCTGAATGCCATTTCTACCTCCATGATCCTGGAGGGAAAGGTCGATTCCTCGTGGCAACCATGGCCTTGCATTGACAAGACAAGACTGATTTAAATTTAAAAAGCAGAGGTCCCCTTGCACCCATTCAACGTCCCTTTGATGTCTTCCTTAGTTACACATCTTCTATCCTGATTCCTTCCCAGTGGTTCCCTTTTGTGTTGTGCCCAATTATTGCTATCGCTAATACCCCGAGATGGCTCTCCTTCTCTGAAACGACTGACTGTTGGACTGATAGCTCAAGGCCCTGGTCTTAGGTAATACACAAACATCTTATAACGAGGAATTAAATCAGAGCCACATTTTGTTGTCATCTTGGGTAACAGTCCTGGTAATGGCCTTCTCGTTGGCCACTTTCTTTGTTTAGAGGCACATGGCACTTTGAACCAGAGAAACCAAATCACTGCCATCCCTGGCGGTTTGAAGACATTTTTCAAATGAACAGGGCAAACAAACTTCAAAGTCTTATCTGAAAGGGTGTGTCCAAATCCCCACCCACCCCAACCAACAATATGGAGTTCTCTCTCTTTGTTGCTCCATTTACAAAGGAAAGAGCAAGCCTTTTGCCCCTTCAACTTATTGTATCATGGAACAGACCATGAAGTGCAATACACAGCAGTAGAGCACCCAAGAGGGAAAAAGATGGCTTTCCTCGTTCCTACAAATGTAAAAGGAGTGCCTTAGAGGGCATCTTCTCGCCTAAGGCTGCCTTTAAAGTGAAGACATGCAGGAAGATTAGGCGCGCTCAAACTGTAGTCTGCCCTGTGGTGCTGCATCAGGAAGTGGGAAGTGCAAACCAAGGTCATCTGTGAGTCCAGAGGCTCACTGTTGCATTGGAGCAAAGGTACCGTTCATTAAAGTCTTCAGCCACAGACCGGGTCTAAACCTCTACAGACCCTGCAGCCACCACTGCAGTGGTGAGGAGGTCCATAGGACTGTAGTGAGCCACTGAGAAGAACCTTGAGGGGGCCGCCCAGTGCTGCAGTGGCCACCCTGACCGGAACCAGTGAATACAAGTGCATACAAAGTACCGCCATTGGGAGGTCAGGCGCAGGATAGAGGTTGAGGAGGACATCGGTCATTACTGGGTCAGGCTGCAAAGGGCGTTAAGTGACACGAAGAAATATCTACACTAAAAGCTTAGTTTGAATGATAGGTCACAAACAAAAGAACCCTGATAACGGTGGCAGGAAAAGGGCCAAAAAGAGATTTAAGCTGAATAAGTGAGCAAGGGGAAAAGAAGGATTTTGGTGTACTTTAGTATGGAAACATAGGCAGAGGGATAAAATCCTGTGTGCCCCGGATACTGCTTCGCTAACCCCAGTCGCTGAAGCACTTGGGAAAACTAAGATCTTAGTAAACAGAAAATACAGTTTGTCAAACCTCACAAGCATATGAAGCAGCTACAGGTAGAATTACTATTGAAGTGGTACGGCTGGGGCACACCAGAGCGGACTTCAGATAACACAGAGCGCAGCGCATAGCCTGAGCAAACCGTGTTCATCTTCATTAAAGGCAAGAACATGCTTGCACTCTACTACAGAAATCATGGACACTTTTACTCACCTATGAGTTTGCTACTGTGCTTGCAATTTTAGGATCAGTCTTTGAAGACTGTGGTTGTTGCTGTGCAATGCAGAAATATTAGGTGCCAGCAACAAGGGGTCCTCTGAAGAGAAAATCACCTACTTTTATTCTCCTAAGCAAAGTTTTAATATCTTCTGGAGGCCTGTCTGCCTAAAACAAAATCTCCAAAGGGACCAAGGTGCCTCTTACTTGGAGCTCCTGAATATCTTAAAGAAAAAAAATAAGAACTTGAAACAGAAAAGGCCTCACAATTCTTTAAATACAGTAGAAGGCAACTCAAAAATAAAGTAGAGAAACCAAATGAAAAATAAACAGTACCTAGATATTTCTGTAATACGCGAAGAGGCGCGAACCCTAAAAGAATTGTCCCTTGAGAGAAGACGGCGCATAACCATTAACCAGACAGGAATTGAAACATGAAGTGGAGGAACTTGGCTGTAACAGAGCCTGGAAGCTGCAATTTGCTAAAATATTGTTCCTTTTTTGTAAGGCACTTTGGTACATAGTTTATGTGTTTTCTTAATTTACTTTTCCAAGGCGAGTGTCTGCCATTTTAGAACAGTAAATAAAAAAATGGTGGCTGCATTATCTGCACGCACCTGTGTGTCTCATCTGAACGGGTCGCCGTAGCATTATAGGCGTGTATGTGTAGTGACACCAGCACGTATACGCCTCATCACACTTTTTTTTTATGATGTTGATCAGTATTGGCAAACAATTTTTTTTTGTAAATGTGGCGTGACATTTATTTACCACGATAAAATCATTTGACTTTGCTAAGGCAGGTTATATAAACCTTGCAAGGGAGTCCAGTGCACAATTCAGTACTAACCCTGGCCCTATCACAGCAGAAAGAGTCTACTATGAATATAAAGTGGAGGTTAGGACAGCTGACATATCAGTAAAAATTAACACTCTCCCTCTTACAGGCAGAATAGTTTATAAGTAAGGTCTTTACTAGGACAGCGATCAGTGAACAAGGCAATTCTATTCTGCAGCTTTGGGAAGGTTTATTTATTTTTCAAATACAACCCAAGCAGTCATGTGTTGACCTGTTCTCCTGTGTAGGGCACATAAACAGAATTTACATTCTACCCATCTGAAGTTTTTAAACAGCTGAAAAAGATGGGGGCCCAGTCAGCACGCGGATATTTATCATTTAACGAAAGAAATTTCTCTTTAGAAAAAAATTCCTGAATATTCATCACTCAAATAAAAGTAAAAATAGAGAGGTTCAGTTAACGCCACTCAGCCTCTTGCAAGCTAGACCACACGAAAGGAAAGTCTGCATATGTAAAACAAGTTGATATTTTGTTAAAAGGGTTTTGGTAACAGAGACCACAACTAGGTTATACTTCAGCTGACATGGGACTTCCAAGCCTCTGCTAGTTTCATGTCTGTAGATGCAACAGTCAGCCACAACACTGAGTGAAATGTTTAAGTCCTGGATACAATCTGGTTTTCAGATAGGTGAGGGCACACTAAGAAGACTGAGAAAGAAACAGAAAACATTCTATAAAAGTACACGGAGTGTTGCACCATCTTTATGCGGCAAGTTGACGCAAACAACGTAGGTGAGCAAAAGGGGGTCCATCGACTGACATCCCTTGCTCAATCTAAGACCCACTCACGTTTCAAACACAATTTAAATTTAAAGAAGTGGGAAGCCGCTTTAGAGGGAACTTAAGTGTAATCGCATTTCAATACACCTCAATTTATCAATGTTTTTAAAAAAAATGTGAAAGGTAGAAAAAAGGTCTCTTAAATAGAAAAAAATATTATTAATGTAAGTGTT
The DNA here is from genome assembly GCF_031143425.1 of Pleurodeles waltl. Classification (NCBI taxonomy): domain Eukaryota; kingdom Metazoa; phylum Chordata; class Amphibia; order Caudata; family Salamandridae; genus Pleurodeles; species Pleurodeles waltl. Next base: position 17,309,973 of record NC_090449.1, read on the forward strand.
TCAGAGGTTCAGCAGCGTATTTATCTATTACTATGAATCTCCGGTGGAACCTTTCCAGAGAAAGTTACCAGTTGAACAAGCACCTTTGGTGTCTACGGAAGAGGCAATGTGCCTACTTACAGCTCACAAATAGAATTTACATACCTCTTGTACGTACCCTAAAACCACCTCCCTTTATCATCTACAGCGATTCACTGCTTCCCCTCTCAGTTCGTACTAAGTCAATATAATAAACCAAATATACCCGCAGGATCCTAGGGTTCCCAAGCTGAAGGGAGCATTTCCTGCCATCGCCTGCCCAGTAGAGCATGTTGCAAGAAACATGGATTAAGATTTCCTTTTAGTCACTCAAAGCGAGTAGCGGGCTGGCCACGCGTTTCAACATCTGTCTTCGTTTGATTTAGTTATTGGAATAGTGATTTGGTCCTCAATTCTGGAGTTTATCCATCCAATCACCCCTCACAAGGACCGCACGTACCTGCCGGTGGGCTCCAACGGCTGCTCGTCCGCCGTGCTTCCACCACCGCCGTCCTTTTCCTGCCTGCAGTTCCGCTGGTCCAGTTTTTTTTCAGTCCTGCAGTTACAGAGGTATGAATGAGGTTTTGTCAAACAACCTTGTAAGATCACACAGGAAAGCTCGATCAACAAATGCCCCCCATCACCTGGCTGCCAAAGTAAGCACCGAAGCAAAGCATTTGTAGGATACAAAAGTTGAATCTTCTGAAGTTTGTCTAAATTTGTATTTTTAAAAGACGTTTTCAGCACCAGAAGTCACTTTCCCAAGATGTATAAAAACATAAAAAGGCATCAGGAACAGTTTTCGAATGACCCAAATCAGTTTGTTTTGAAACTTGGCTATGAGTTGGTTTGTGTGGATTCTACTGACCACTTGTGGTGTCATAGATTGGGCAATTGTGCATTACATGTCATTAACACCACATGCGGATATTGAACCAGTGGAAATTATCCAGCATGCGCTCACATTTAGGGATGTTACTCTCCATCATAACTTCACCAATCCTAGTCCAGGAAAAGGCTGTTCCCTACCACTCGCTCACAAGAATCAGGCAGACAAGAGCTGGTCTTCATGAAGTATACGGAAACTGGAAGCCTGACACATAACCCCTGTACCATAGGGTTCACTTCAATGTAATTCTGAAAGTTTGAACTCAATTGAAAATGCCCTTTAAGTTCTCTACGTAGGAAAGCTCTAGGTTAGGATTACTATGTGTACCAACACAAAGGTTTCTTGCAAGTTAGAAAGCATCTCCTTAGGTAGAACAACTTTGTAATATCACATGCAATGTTATGTCTCTGGATTTCCAATATTGACCACTGTATGCCCTGGTTCAATAAAGATCAGAAGAATTTGGACAGTTCATAAAATGTTACTCCATTTGTATTGCCGGTCTCCCAATGGAGGTACAGTAAGCGAAGGGTAATATCAGACAAAGAACAGCTGATTCTACAGACCACTAAAAGACATACTATAAATAATAGAAGACTGAACAAATGCTTACACTTGCGACCGGACTTCCCTGTGACATAGATGGCAATACAACCACTGCGGCAAATTCTATATGTTGAGTAAAATGGTGCAAAACAGAAGCCATTATTTTTCATCAATAATTAAGAGAGGCTGCTGCTTAATATGTCGAAACAAATGCTGAACTCTAAATAAGCTGCATAATTTTTGCACGCACTTAAGCAACCGCCTAATTATAGGTTTATCTTTAAAAAATGCACATAAATTTTAAAATATGTGCTACATTTTTAGAAATGCAATGTTCTTTATATACATGTATGTATACATATAAATTGCAAAAAAACTATTTCACAAGGAAAAATAACTTTTAAAAAATGCAACATTTTTATAAAATTCTGCATTTTTTTAAAATGGAACACTCCTATAAAAAAAAGAATTCTTTAAAAAAGTAAAAATTATTGTGGAAGAGAAGATTAATAAAAAGCTTGAATGCCAAAATTTGCGCTTTATTATTAATTTAATGCACACAATGTTTTAAAATTAAAACTATTATTTATAAACTGAAGGTAATCTGTAAAAACAATTACAGATTATATTAAAAGCTGAGCAGAGAATAAGAAAAATATGGATTAAGAACATATACGCCCTAACAAAATACCAGCACTTACACTGGAGGCCAGGCCTGGCCCTCAATACATTTTCTCCCACTATCGCGCACCCATTCACCCATTCATAATTCGTAGCTGAAGCGATACGGCTGGTGGTGCACACGCTGTGCTCACCCTTCTGGTATGATGATATAACTGTGGGGGATGAGGCCTTTGGTGCCATTGAGCTCTCCCATCCACCACACCTCGGAGGTCTTGCGGTGGAGAACCAGCGTGTCTCCTTTCTTGAAAGACAGTTCCTGCGGTGTCCGTCCCATGTAGTCGAACTTTGCCGTCACCTCCACAATGTCGGATTCTGGTGCGAGTGAAAAGGGACCGATGTTAGAAAGAGCCTTCTAAATGCAGAGCGAGGGGCAACACTAAGCGCCTTTCCACTCCGTGGTCTTAAAACTTGTTGTCCATTCAAGCACTTTTGGTGACGAAGTGTCGGCTCCCAACTAGGCTTCCCACTATGGCGTGTGGTAGTGCATGGTTTGTTGCTTCAAGTATGCCAGTACCGAGCCTATGTCCACTTGCCCTGTCATTGTGGAAGTGGTGGTTTAGCTCACATCTTCATTCAATATCTTGGCTAATTCTAGAGGGCACTTCTCTAGGGAAAAGAGAATCCTTACCTTGATACTCAATGGAGTGTAGATCTCTATACCCATTAAGCGTCCACCCACCCTTTCAACGCTTCCCCAGTACCCATCCTCTTCCCTACAGCAAAGGACTCTGAATACCCCCTTAAAGGAGGTCATCATGACCAAACACTCCCTTCCATCACCAATGACCATCACCATCCCTTCCTTCACCTCCTAATAGATCTCAATTTCTCCAAAATACACCTGCGTACCCTCCTCGCTTACGGGCCTTTCATGGTGCGCATCCTGGTCACTCTCTTCCAAGGCGGCTTCCAGACGGACCGTGCCACTGAAGCCAGCAGACAGGTGGGGACACAGGAGACAAGGAGAAAAAAAAGAGGGCCAGTCAGGAAAGGACTCTCCACAAACTGAAGGAGAACCTGGTGCAGCCCTACCACAGGTCTGCGCAGAAGCCTGGGCTGGAGATGGGCAGCAATGCTCCTGAAGCGTCCTTTTACTCCCAGGAAGATGCGAGCAGCGGCAGGCAGCAGTCACACAGCACGACACCATAGACACGTGGAGAGTATTTTCTGCAAACAGCACAGCAGGACTCAAAGCTGAATGGTCCAGGACAGGAAAGGTTACTTACCAGTAAGTCCAGGCTTGGTCCATTCAAGAATTGTCCCTTCAGAATCTTACCACATACCACATTTGATCCTAACATTTTCATTTTATTTATTTTTTAATTTCATTTTTTAAAGAGAACACATTTTAAACTCCTAATGGCATTTCTTGAGATCCAAAAATGTGAACACTGGTAAAAGCTTACCATCCTGTATGAGCTGGCCCCATCTCTGGATACACTCCATTTTTATGGAAAGTGACAACTTGTCCATAACACATTCTGCGAGCCCGGTGAGTCCCAAATAGGTGCAAATTTACTATAATATGCAAGACTGGTAGCCGTCCAAATTTGATGCTAAAGTTCAGCCATTGCTTGCAGCACCCTAAGCCTCCCCTTCTTGTAGCACTGGGAGTCTCCAAATGTATACACGAAATGGGCCTCCCCACCCCTGATGGAACGAACCCTATGCGACAGCAGAAGGTGACATATTGAAGATTAAATATTTACATCTAAAAAGCTGTACCCAGAGCTTGACTAGTGAGATAAGGGAAACCAATGAACTGGAGGAAAGCCTAATGCAAGGAATGCTTAAGATAAAGAAGTCTCAATATTGTATTGGTTGTTGATGGTTATGGCTGATGGAGAGTTTACACTACCAGAGGAGCTGTGGGAAGGATACTTGCTGAAGATGCATTTAAGAAAATTCTTGCAAGTATCAATGAGCATTTAATTAATAAAGGATTGATAAAACCGATGGTTAAAGGAGAAATCTATTTTCCCTTCACAGAGCATACTGTATGGCCTATAGGATATTGAAGCTGGGAATAGGGGGCATAGCTAAATGTGGAGTAGAGAAGGCTGCTAATTATATCCATATGTTTATGGAATGCCCCAGGAATCACAGCTTCTGGGGAAATGTGGGAAATGCTATGAGGAGCATCCAGGAATAAATCTCAAGTTAAGCCTTTCCCTAATCAGCTTTGCGGCTATTCAGAATACCAGTTAATAAGGCCTTTCTGGAAGGCCTTAAGAAAGTCATTCCACCCAGGCTACCTCCAGCACCATCCTGGAATCTTAATGTTGTTCTTACTAGGCTCATGGGTGCACCTTTCAAGTAAATGCATTCAGGCAATTACAGGTCCTTTCATGGAAAGTGGCTTTCCTGGTGGCTATCAATTCCCCAAGACGTATAAGTGAGCACCAGGCTTTAACTTAAGAAGAGCCATTCTTCCAAATACACAGGGATACAGTAGTTCTTCAAACAAACCCTAGATTCCTTCCAAAAGTAGTCTCACAATTCCACATCAACCAGTCTATTGAATTACCAGTCTTCTTTCCGCAACCTGACTCCGTAGCAGAAAAAGCTCTTCACATACTAAATGGTAAAAGGGCTCTCATGAATTATATTGACAGAACGAAAGAGTTTATTAAATCAAAACAATTTTGTAGCATTTTCAATACCTCATAAGGGTAACGCAATATCAAAAAATGGTATATCCAGATGGATAATCAAATGTACTCAAAGTTACTATGCTAAATCAAAAGGCAGTTACCTATTACCCTCAAGGCACACTCCGCTAGAAAGAAAGGTGCTTCTATGATTTTTCTAGGTAATATCCCCATAGCAGATATATGTAAAGCTGCTACGTGGTCTACACCACACATATTTACTAAGCACTATTGTGTAGATGTATTAGCATGTCAACAAGCCAATGCTGGCAAACTATTTTTCAAGCAACTCCAACTCCTAGCCACCGCTTACTTGGAGGGACTGCTTTACAGTCTATGTAAAGCATGTGTATCTACGGCCATGCATGCCATCAAACGGATGATATTACTTACCCTGTAAACATCTGTTCGTGGCATGTAGTGCTGTAGATTCACATGCACCCTCCATCCTCCCCGGACACCTGTTATTGTTGTAGTTAAGTTATCATATAACTATTGTACATATGTAAATACTTTGCATGAACATCTCTTTCTCTTTACTTTCTACACACTCCTTGCCTCACCAGCCTGCGGGAAAACAATCTAACAAAGGACTCAATGCCCATTCGCAGTATCACCGAGAAGAGGAGTCACTCGATCCCGTGACTCAAAAACATTCTTTGAACAAAAACAACTTGTAACACTCCGGACCCAACACTTAGTGGCGGACTTATGCAAAGCATGCGTATCTACAGCTACACATGCCATCGAACATTACCTTTCAGAAACGTACCCACCCTAGAGAACTATTTTGCTTTATATAATGAATAATAAAGACAATTACAAATATGTATTTCATGATAAGTTATTCATGTTAGGAAGGCATTCAACATACCACAAAGTGACAGGAGAAACTTCAGAATAAGGGAAGTTATACTTTAAAGTCAGGGTTAAAATAAGGATTAAGCATACAGAGTCAGGTAGCAGACTAGGGAAAGAGTAAAATTTAGTGTTAGGAATGACTACAGGTCTTAGATTTAGGGATTGGGATTTGGGTTAAAGTAAATTTAGAAGAGGGTATTTCATTGTACACTAATTAGCGGTAGCAGAATTGTTTTAGGAGCTCTTCAATTGTCGATTTATGAATAATTTTTGTGCATTCTCTTTAGTATTTTCTCCACCATTGTATTGTTCTGTGATACCTTTTTACTGTAATAATGACTGTATGAAGATACTTTTCTCTAACAATTTCGCTCTGTACTACTTTGTTATAAACATTTTGCTCTGTAAAAGTGTTCTCTGTAGCAACATGAATCAAACAGACTTTATCACATGAAGGCTTAACTTTTTGTATTAAAAACAAAAGACTGGGTGGTTGATGTGGTAAGGGAAGATTCTGATGGGAAAATCCTCTTGAAAATGTACTCACAAGGAAAGAATATATTTGGAGAAGCAGCGCAAGATGAAGCTTGAACCGAAAATATTAACAGAAGCTGATCAATATTTCCAGAAAAAAGATTTTTTGTTTTGACTAAAGCTTGAGTAAGGAAGAAGCTCAGAAATTTACCATTTGACCGAAAGGCAACAGCACACTTAAAACAAATAGGCAACAAAGAAAGGAGAGAGACACAACAGTGCATGTGACCTAGTGGTTCTGCCACACAATGAGTGGACAAACAGCTGGTATGGAAGGCAGATGGAGCCAAGGACATCTTCTCGCGCCCTTCATGCTATGCCTAGTTCTGCTGAATATCACAAGAGCATCAAACATAGACCACTACATTCAGAGCAAAGCTCACTGCAAACAGAGCTTTTCAGAACGGCTGAGCTTTCCACCCATTTTTTAGTACAGTGCAATAAATATGCAGACATTTTGCCCGCAACTAGCATCAGAATTTGAGCATTTCAAGCAATGACAGTGAAGCACAGAGAGAAGCGCATGACAGACAGCAGAGCAGAATGATGTTCAGAAAGGCACCTGGACACTACGGTTCATATTTAAATCCAAAACAAGGAATGAATATTTTAATTAAAATTGCATTGCCACAATACAATTTGAAACGTTACTTAAATGTATCATTTAGGTGCATTGGTCACATCATCCATAACCCGAATCTGTAGGTCATATCCTCAATTCTACAGTGCGATTAACGCCATCATTCCTTCAAAAGTTAATTGCGAGAAATCTCCTTTTCTTCCACTCTGCTTTGGTCAAATGTAGCAGTAGCAAAACATTGCACATGTCGAAAAACAGACTACGCTATGCCCTTCCCACTAGTAATTGTAAACTTCATAAAAAATGGCACACTGCGGTCTTGGCAGACAAACACTGGTTCCTCAGGAGGTGATGTCTTACAAACCGAGACCAGATTGAGAGGGTGAGTGAAAGCGAAGGGTCTCTCACCAATAGTCGTCTTCCACAAGGGTCATGCATTTCTCATAGAGCGGGCCGGCCAGCTCCTTCTCATTCGGAAAGATCTTCTCCTGGTGCACGATGATGGTCTTCACGACTTCGTTCACGTGCGCCTGCACGGAAACAGGATCCTGGTCGTCTGGGATGGAGATGAGCGTCGGCCCGAAGCACACCGCTAGGTTGTGCGGGTCCATCATGTTTTCGTCGCTGTACTGGGACAAACTGAGGGCAAAAGAAAGAGTGTCCACAAGGGTTTGATAAGATGATGAAGAACTCAAACCTGAAGATTCAACAAACCACAACAGAAAAGGAAAGTATTTAACATGGTACATGAGGTGCCGCACATTTTCCCTTCCCCATGGGACCATGAAGCGAGGATTTTAGAAAACAGAACCCTGAGCTCCTGGTAGTGTTAGCTGCACCTCTCTTTCAAGGTCTTCTCGCATTCCTTTGCGCAAAAAGATCCTGGCAAGTGGTTATTTGTAGGTTTCACTCCTGTCACGTGTGCCCGCTTCCATTCCCTTGCATCGAGAAAAGTTGTATAAATGTTACCGTAAAATGTATTAAGTTTAGCGTTACATTATACTGTGCCAGAAAAAAAATGATTATATGGTGTATCCACCTTAAATAGCTACTTCACCCTCACAGAGAGCATGCCACCTGAGAGACTGACTGATCTCACCATTTAGGACATTCAAAGTAAGAGTAACATTTTTCTCCAGGTAAAAAAAAATTATGGGGAAAAAAATACCTACAGGAGTAAAACCAGCAAGACACTGAAGAAGCTATGAAAACCTTCAGAAATATGTCAAACATCATCCAGATCAGTGAAAACTGAATCAGGTTCGTGCCCTGAGAGCCTAAAAGCGAAGCCCAACCACTAAGTAGGAGACAAACATAGCTGTACCAGAACCCTGTGGGAATTCCTTCACTCACCAGGACCACGCTTTCCAGTGAGGGATCGTTGATTTCAAGGCTCTGTAGAGCGTTTTAATAATGAACAAGTAATTGAGGCTTCGCCACGTCTACAAAGGAAAATTCAATGGCAAGGTAACCTGGAGCGGCCCCCACACTGCTAAAGTGTATGACCTAGAGGGGTCTTCCCGCACAATTTCCCACACCAGAATGGGCGCCTGGCTGTAGTTATTGCAGGGAGGGATGGATAGGTTGGAGAAAGAGAAGGGGTGTATGATGGGTAAATATATTAGTGGCCAAGGAGAGATGACACTGGGTGAACACGGATAGTACAGCATTCAGAATGCAACTAATGCATGGAGAGATGTGAGTGAGGAGGAGGAGAATGATGGAGGGAAGGCGGCTTAGAGGAGTAGGCATGAATAGATCAATCAAATATTAAATATTACTGGATATGCAAGAATCCATTGGTGTGAAAGGACCATACACTGTGGCATAAAGTGATGGGGGATGAAGTCTTATGGGAAGGAGAATAGATAGGGAAGTGGAGATAGGAAGACGCGTGATCTAGGGTCAGTGGAGATCCCCGGCGCCACAGCTCCTTAAAAGGTACTTACTGATTCAGGAAGGAAAACAGGTACCTCAGGACCACCAGGACAGGCTTTGAGAGTCCCTCTACTGACTTCCTAAGATGGCTTACCATCTCGGTTGTATTTTCAATCTCTGCAAAAAAGAAATGATTGCATTAAGTTATTACAGAATGTTCTTAAGCCGCAGGTAAAGTTCCTAACACTTGCTACTGACCACAAACATTTTATATAGGCCAGTGAGGTACCATCCAGGGCCATGAATCTAGCAGAGGCCCAGGGAGATACAGGATCTCAATACCATTGCATTAAAAATAAGACAAATGTAGCCACTCTGGTTGCTTTTGTTTACAAAATGAGAAGGTCCCCACAGTCCTGAAAAGCCCTTTGATTACCTCCTCTCAAATCCAACAGACCTATAGACTTACTGCCCTCGTGCGGACCTACCACAGATCTTCAAGATCCTAGACAGTCACCACCAGAATCCAAAACCACCAAGAATCTAAGTGGATGAGACAGAAACAGTCGCGGTCTGCACAAGGAATGATTCCTAAGCATGGCAACCAGGGCTCACTGAGCATTCTAGTCCTTCGAGTCCTCTCGGCCACCATCAACATGGTTGGCCACCAGATCTACAACACGACCTCCAATCACGAGTCCTCTCGGCCACCATCAACATGGTTGGCCACCAGATCTACAACACGACCTCCAATCAATGACATACATATTCCTTATTACTACACAGGTCAGAAGGGGTCCAACTCACAGGGCTGACATCTGCTTCCAGGCTGGTTACCTGGGGAGTGCCCCATTGATTCGAACAACAATTATGCAAAATCCTGAAGGACCAACTAAGACCCCACAACCTCCCCTTTCAATCGTAGGCAGACGATACAACAAAATACTTGTGAATCACAGGAGATGAAAAACATTTCGCAACTGACCCTGTAAAGCATTCAGCTGCCCTCCAGCGAGTTTTGCACTATACAAATAGCACATACACAACAGCGATAGCCGTTAAAGCAAACAAGCCAGGAGGAGCCAAATCAACGTCAAATTCCAGAAGCTGCAAGACCAAAATCAGGCCTTCCTCGTCTGTTAAAGAAAGTATCATCTATCTTCCCCAAATAAGCAAGTTTCTAACCTTTGGTAATGTTCTTTCTGCAGGAGAGTCTACATAACCACAGATTCCTCACTTTTCGACTATCCCCAGACACACGTCTGGATGCGGAACACATGTGGCCTTTGCTCCCATGTGCAGGAGGTGGTACCATCAGACACCGTGGCTTCTTCAGACCTCCCCGCCCCCAAAGTGGGGGCACAGCACCTTATATAGGTGACACCTCTACCTGCTGATGCCAGTTTTGTTTTGAAACTCTAATGAGCCCTCAGACTTGGGTCAACTGATGTGATGTGCTAAACCTAACTTGGACCTCGTTAGAACCATAAAAGTCCACTCCTCAGAATGCGGAGGAAGGGGGACAGTAAGGAACCTGCAGATAGAGTGCCCCTAAGAAAAAGCAATAATGAAGGTAAGTAACTTCTTCTTTCTAAATACAGACCCCTTGCCTTTTCAAAAGTTACTAAACTAAGTACCTCACAAAAGGTAGAGGGTCTGAGGAATGGACTTACAGCAGGGTATCCTGCAGGATCAAATTGCCAAAACGACCCTCCCTGCACACTTGAAAGTCAAAGCAGTGAGGTCTGGTGAAAGCGTGGGTTGACACCCACGAAGCAGCTCGGTAGATGTCCAACACCGGAAGACCTCATCAACGCCAGGTTTGCAGCCTTGGCTCTATTGGAATGAGCCCCAAGGCCCTGAGGAAGACCCTTCTTGTCCAGGAAATGACACATCTTTATGGACATGATGTTCCATCTGGACACTGTTGTTTCCGAACAGCCTTTCCTTTCTTTGCACTGGCATATCTAACAAAAAGCTGGCCATCCGCACGGTACTCCTCTGTCAAATCTGTGGAAAAACTAAGGGCCCAGTTTGGATCTAAACGCGGAAGTCTCTCTCCTTCCTTAGAGGGATGTTGTGAATAGGAAAAAAGTGGGAAGCATGAGGGACTGTGCCACGTGGAAGGCCAACACCACTTTCAGTAAAGAAAAATGTCACTGTCCAAAGAACATTTTTGTCAGGAAAGAAGGTGGTTTACGGCAACTGAACTGGTATTGCTTGTAGCTCACTGATTGCAGCTTACACAAGTAATTGCAAAAAGGGAAACAGTCATAATTGTCAGCAATCTCATGGAAAGGCTGTGGATAAGGTGAAATGGCATGCACGTCAAAAGGCGAGTGGAGGTCCCACTGTGGCATGATAAAGGGTGCCAAAGGAAACAGGTGGGCCCTTTCAAAAACTGCATAATGAACTAAGACTTACAAAACGAAGGGTGGTCAGCCAACCATGAAAAAGCTAAGTAAGGGCGAATAAAGAAATTATAAGGGTGCCCACTACAAAACGTTTCTGGACCAGTGACAAAACATCGGAACATCAGACAGGATGGGCTGGTGAGGTCCTCACACGAGGCTATGAACCTCACCCAACAAAATAAATACAATTGGTAGATGGCGCCAAACCCAGGGATAAGTTCTACCAGTTTTGCAGGCAAGTCAAAGCCACTCAGTTGGCTCTGCTTAAGCTCCAAGCATGCAGGTGTGGGCTGTGGACGTTCAGGTGTAGAACTCAGTCCGACTTCTGAGACAGACAGCTCCCCAAAGAGGTACAGAGAAAGAAGGGGGATGTTTAGGCTTAGCAGGTCGGTACCACACTCTCCTGGCCAATCCAGATAATTCAGGAGGAGCTGAGCTCAGTTCCTTCTGACTTTCTTCAGAACCTGAGGCTGAACGAGCAGCGATACAGAGGCACACAGAGTACCCTCAATCCCACTGCAAGATGAATGCATGTCCCGGGGGCCTTGAGGCCGAAACTCCTGCGTGCAGTAGTCCCAGCACTACAAGCTCAAAGCACTGGTAAAAGGATGTAGCAAAGATGTGCACCACGGGATGAAACGCCTTGAATCACCTCTGGATGCATACGCCATCTGTTGTCTGCTACATGACGCCTTTTGAGCTCATCCACCCTTAGCAACCCAATAGGGTGATGGACGGAGTGTTGAAACTTTTCAAACACTCACCCCCAGTCACAGATCTGGGTTTAATCCATCCTTCTTTTGCTCACCAAACTGGGGTGGCAGAGTGAGCAAAAGAACGATTGATTAAATCCAGATCTGTGACTGGGGGTGAGTCTTTGCATTGTTCAACACTCCGTCCATCATCCTTTTGTGTTGCTAAAGTTGCCCTAAGTGGGAAGGGTATGCCCAGACGTGGGTCCCGTGCTCACTGTTCCACTGAATTCAAACTAGCCTGGCTGATGAAGGGTGATACCCTGAAACCGGTCCCAGGATGCTTGTTTCCGGTCCAGGGAGGACCTGGCTTGGCAGTTCGGGCTGGACTGTTCCCATGAGGAACCGGGTTCATGACTGATTTGCATATGGCTGGGTGTAAACTAGAGTGGCATGGTGACCAAAGAATGATGGATTAAACCCAGATCTGTGACTGGGAGTGAGTGTTTGCATTGTTCAGCACTCCGTCCATCATCCTTTTGTGTTGCTAAAGGAGCTCATCCACCCTGACATTCAGCCAGCTTGCCAAATGACTGACCTTCCGAGAGATTCCTTGGAGTTCAAACCACCACGTTAGTCTCGGCACTTCCTAGCAAACCTTTGCGCAGGGGAAGAAAACAGGAACCCAAGACAGATGGAATGGCCATCCCACTCCCAATGTCGGACCAGCAGCGGTGTCAAGCACTGCAACCCGCAAGAGGGTATCCAGTGCACAACTGAACTCTTTATACCAAACATACATCACCCACACTGAGCCAACGCATGTTCCCGGAGCATCCTCAGAATGCCCCAGATGCGACACCTGCTGCGGACTTTACCACATGGTATGGGGTGCACTGTAATACAACGCACTTGGGGGAAGTAAATGAAATCACATCTGCGTTTGTAGATTATACATCAGCGCGTAACCCGAATCTTGAGTGCTGGGAATCCGACCTAACGCAAAAAGGGGGTCAAGACCACGCACGAGTTCATTCATCTCGCTTTCACTATTTCTAAGGGACAGGTCGCAGTGACGCATTGAACTGTGGTTAAGGATGCTCCGGACCTGGGCTTGAGCTGAGTCCGATGTGTACCCCTGACTGCGGCACAGAGGGGGGGATGCTGTAGCAGCCAGAGAGGGATGGGACGCGTGCACTCTTAAGATACAAGCAAAAATGACCACCGCCCTCCCTGACCCCAGCTCCCACCCCACTGAGCACCCCATTACACGGTACGAGACAGTGCGGCAAGACCATTGCACTGAGGACAGCTTGAGCCAGGAGCCCCCACAAACCCCGGGCCACGCCCAGTTAGGGGACGAGACTGGCTTAGCCGCAAATGGACACAGACATGACTGGGGGTGTCCACTAAACTTTGTGCACTGATGACCACCATGAAATGGAGGGGAGGGCTCCTGGTGGGCGAGCGGACACACATAACCACTGCAGTTAAGATACGTGATAGTGCACAGCTCTGTCACGGAGGCACTGTCAGGCTCCTGAACGCCCTTGCATTGTTCTCGCCACAGGCCGCCTATTGATGTCCACTGTGCAACTGACGGATTAAATGGGTTCAATGCCTAGTTTATATTGTTTATATGTTTACCCTGTAACACACTTTCTTCCTCTCAACAATGTTAACAAAGGACAAGTTGCCATGACATTATGGCAATGTACCACGCTTCTGATGCCTACAAACTAATAAAATATATTTATATAAAAAATATCATATTAATGTACTCCAAAGAGATATCTATTACAGAGGCAGTTGACAGGTTTCTCGTGTTAGTCACCCAGCAGGGTTTGCGGCTATTCTGCAGCGCCAAGTGCCAGCCGTGATCTACATGCAAGAGGGCCTGAAGGCAAGGAGCTAACTACCTTACAAGCCCCTGACATGCAAGGCTGTGCACACACAAGCCACAGAATGAGCATTCGTGGTGACTCCATTCTACATATCCATCTTACTGGGCACTCATAAAAAGCACGCCAGGTGCCTGCACCCCACTGCGCCCTGACCAACCTCTTCACATCTGAAGGCGTGTGTAAATTCATCTGGGGACTCCATACTAACCTTCAATACATGAAATCATTAATGCCAAAAGCAGAAGAAGAGATCACAAGATTTTCTGTTAAAACTACAAATATTACATACTCCAACTTCAACAAAAGGAGGCTGTGCTCATTCTTTCAATGAAAGTTGACAACTGAGTACTAAATAAGTACAAACAGACTCAGTAGGGAAAGGACAGGTCCATGGAGTGGGCAGAGCCAGGCTCAGACAAGGTTCTACCCGCTTAGCTTCAAAGTTTTATGACGTGCCAGGGCTCTCCAACCCCCATCAAACGGCTCCCACTGACATGGTATTAGGTCTAGGGTGTATGACTGCTCTGGTATGCAGTGGTATTTAGATAAGAATCAGCTCACAAATGTTAAAAAAAAAAAAAAAAAACAGATAGAAAAAATAATAGAAAATAGAGAAGCAAAAGGAAAAGGAAAGCAAAAACCACCTAGACGAGACAATAAAAATAAATACAGTCAGGAAAACACAAATGAACAGCAGTGATTAACGAAAATATGCAAGGTAGAAGGAATATATGATTGAGTGCTAAAATAAGAGTTCAATATCACAACTCAGAGACATGTAGAAGAAAGACCATCAATAACGGCAGCAGGTAACCCATCCTCATTCCTCGTGATAGGGCAAAAACAGGGGTTTTGAATGTTCCCTTTAAAGCACTTCTGGGTGAAGAAGAGTCAAAAATTAAAAAGTTGATTTTCTTTTTTTCTTTTTTTTAAGTTAAACTGTTTTTGGAGAACTTTCTTCCAACATGTGAATTTACAGAAAATCAACATTAATGGAGGTACGTACGGACAGAAGCCAGCAGGCCATCGAACATGTCCTTGGGGAAGAGCGGCTTCTCCAAACCTCGGAAGTACAGCTTCAGGACCCCCGCCACCGAATCCACATCGTGCCCCGAGAAGCTGTCAATGAGAGGGTCCTCACCTACACCAGTGAGGGAGAACTTTTATATGTGACATTCAAAGGGTGTACTCAACAATAAAATGTACAAAAAAACATACTCACAAATTAATAAAGAGCTCAAAAGACCAAGACACATCAAAGGAATAAGATGGAAGCGGTTATGGTGGGAGAAGGAAGGGAAACAAAGTCTGTATATTTAGATACATGTAATGGAGTCTATCTATTGAGATTCAAGCAGGGAAACAATGGAGTCCATCTATTGAGATTCAAGCATGGAAACAATGGAGTCCATCTATCGAGATCCAAGCAGGGAAACAATGGAGTCCATCTATTAAGATTCAAGGAGGGAAACAATGGAGTCCATCTATTGAGATTCAAGGAGGGAAACAATGGAGTCCATCTATTGAGATTCAAGGAGGGAAACAATGGAGTCCATCTATTGAGATTCAAGCGGGGAAACAATAGAGTCCATCTATTGAGATTCAAGCGGGGAAACAATGGAGTCCATCTACTGAGATTCAAGCAGGGAAACAATAGAGTCCATCTCTTGAGATTCAAGCGGGGAAACAATGGAGTCCATCTATTGAGATTCAAGCAGGGAAACAATGGAGTCCATCTATTGAGATTCAAGCAGGGAAGCAATGGAGTCCATCTATTGAGGTTCAAGCAGGGAAACAATGGAGTCCATCTCTTGAGATACAAGTAAAGAAACAATCAAGTCTGTCAACCAAGATATACAGGGAGTGCAGAATTATTAGGCAAGTTGTATTTTTGAGGATTAATTTTATTATTGAACAACCACCATGTTCTCAATGAACCCAAAAAACTCATTAATATCAAAGCTGAATATTTTTGGAAGTAGTTTTTAGTTTGTTTTTAGTTTTAGCTATGTTAGGGGGATATCTGTGTGTGCAGGTGACTATTACTGTGCATAATTATTAGGCAACTTAACAAAAAACAAATATATACCCATTTCAATTATTTATTATTACCAGTGAAACCAATATAACATCTTAACATTCACAAATATACATTTCTGACATTCAAAAACAAAACAAAAACAAATCAGTGACCAATATAGCCACCTTTCTTTGCAAGGACACTCAAAAGCCTGCCATCCATGGATTCTGTCAGTGTTTTGATCTGTTCACCATCAACATTGCGTGCAGCAGCAACCACAGCCTCCCAGACACTGTTCAGAGAGGTGTACTGTTTTCCCTCCTTGTAAATCTCACATTTGATGATGGACCACAGGTTCTCAATGGGGTTCAGATCAGGTGAACAAGGAGGCCATGTCATTAGATTTCCTTCTTTTATACCCTTTCTTGCCAGCCACGCTGTGGAGTACTTGGACGCGTGTGATGGAGCATTGTTCTGCATGAAAATCATGTTTTTCTTGAAGGATGCAGACTTCTTCCTGTACCACTGCTTGAAGAAGGTGTCTACCAGGAACTGGCAGTAGGACTGGGAGTTGAGCTTGACTCCATCCTCAACCCGAAAAGGCCCCACAAGCTCATCTTTGATGATACCAGCCCAAACCAGTACTCCACCTCCACCTTGCTGGCGTCTGAGTCGGACTGGAGCTCTCTGCCCTTTACCAATCCAGCCACGGGCCCATCCATCTGGCCCATCAAGACTCACTCTCATTTCATCAGTCCATAAAACCTTAGAAAAATCAGTCTTGAGATATTTCTTGGCCCAGTCTTGACGTTTCAGCTTGTGTGTCTTGTTCAGTGGTGGTCGTCTTTCAGCCTTTCTTACCTTGGCCATGTCTCTGAGTATTGCACACCTTGTGCTTTTGGGCACTCCAGTGATGTTGCAGCTCTGAAATATGGCCAAACTGGTGGCAAGTGGCATCGTGGCAGCTGCACGCTTGACTTTTCTCAGTTCATGGGCAGTTATTTTGCGCCTTGGTTTTTCCACACGCTTCTTGCGACCCTGTTGACTATTTTGAATGCAACGCTTGATTGTTCGATGATCACGCTTCAGAAGCTTTGCAATTTTAAGAGTGCTGCATCCCTCTGCAAGATATCTCACTATTTTTGACTTTTCTGAGCCTGTCAAGTCCTTCTTTTGACCCATTTTGCCAAAGGAAAGGAAGTTGCCTAATAATTATGCACACCTGATATAGGGTGTTGATGTCATTAGACCACACCCCTTCTCATTACAGAGATGCACATCACCTAATATGCTTAATTGGTAGTAGGCTTTCGAGCCTATACAGCTTGGAGTAAGACAACATGCATATAGAGGATGATGTGGTCAAAATACTGATTTGCCTAATAATTCTGCACTCCCTGTATATGCAGCAACAAAAGAGTATATGGGATCCGTCACATGGGGTACCTGTTAGGAAACAATTGATGCCTTCACGAGGGACAAAACAAGTCAGACAGGATGTTGGTAGGGAAACAACACACTATGGAGTCTATCACACCATCCGCTGGTAGGGAAACAAGCTAATGATTTATCACACCATCCAGTGGTAGGGAAACAGGATATGAATTTATCACACCATCGGTGGTAGGGAAACAGGCTATGGATTTATCACACCATCCGATGGTAGGGAAACAGGCTATGGATTTATCACACCATCCGGTGGTAGGGAAACACACTATGGATTTATCACACCATCTGCTGGTAGGAAAACAGACTATGGATTTATCACACTATGCACTTGTGAAAGGATAATTTCATATTATGTACTTCAGAGTTACTGTTTTTCATACATCATTTAGTGAACCAATATATTTTATAATTAAACATGGAGGTTGTTTCTTATTGATCTGAAGCGCCTTTTAGCCTCAATGATGCTTGCCAAGCAGGCTCAGAAGCCATTTTATTCAGGGTAGGTCATATGCATTTCTCTGCAAAGCATAACCTTGTTCTCAGTCTATCTATCAAGATTCAAGCAGGGAAACAATGGAGTCCATCTATCGAGATTCAAGCAGGGAAACAATGGAGTCCATCTATTGAGATTCAAGCAGGGAAACAATGGAGTCCATGTATTGAGATTCAAGCAGGGAAACAATGGAGTCCATCTCTTGAGATTCAAGCGGGGAAACAATGGAGTCCATCTCTTGAGATTCAAGCGGGGAAACAATGGAGTCCATCTATTGAGATTCAAGCAGGGAAGCAATGGAGTTCATCTATTGAGGTTCAAGCAGGGAAACAATGGAGTCCATCTCTTGAGATACAAGTAAAGAAACAATCAAGTCTGTCAACCAAGATATATATGTGGCAACAAAAAAGTATATGGGATCCGTCACATGGGGTACCTGTTAGGAAACAATTGATGCCTTCACAAGGGACAAAACAAGTCAGACAGGATGTTGGTAGGGAAACAACACACTATGGAGTCTATCACACCATTCGCTGGTAGGGAAACAGGCTATTGATTTAGCACACCATCCGGTGGTAGGGAAACAGGATATGAATTTATCACACCATTCG
The DNA here is from genome assembly GCF_031143425.1 of Pleurodeles waltl. Classification (NCBI taxonomy): domain Eukaryota; kingdom Metazoa; phylum Chordata; class Amphibia; order Caudata; family Salamandridae; genus Pleurodeles; species Pleurodeles waltl. The sequence continues at coordinate 17,328,197 of NC_090449.1, forward strand.
CTGGTAGGGAAACAGGCTATTGATTTAGCACACCATCCGGTGGTAGGGAAACAGGATATGAATTTATCACACCATCGGTGGTAGGGAAACAGGCTATGGATTTATCACACCATCCGGTGGTAGGGAAACAGGCTATGGATCTATCACACCATCCGGTGGTAGGGAAACACACTATGGATTTATCACACCATCAGCTGGTAGGGAAACAGTCTATGGATTTATCACACTATGCACTTGCGAAAAGATAATTTCATATTATGTACTTCAGAGTTACTGTTTTTCATACATCATTTAGCGCACCAATATATTTTATAATTAAACATGGATGTTGTTTCTTATTGATCTGAAGCGTCTTTTAGCCTCAATGCTGCTTGCCAAGCAGGCTCAGAAGCCATTTTATTCAGAGTAGGTCATATGCATTTCTCTGCAAAGCATAACCTTGTTCTCAGACTTGGCAGGAACTTAGGAGAATAATGAACCCAGTATTACATTCATGAATTGTATCTTCTCTAGGACGTCTTGTGCTTCCCTCAAGAGCACATCCAGCCACCAGCTCAATAGATGAGCGTTTGCTTAAGGTAACAAGTCTCTGCCACATGACTCAGTTGCATAGATTTATATTGATAAATAGAAGCTGTACTAGATTTGATGTATTTTAGCATTAGGATACAACTGACCATTTGCTAGTGAGAATTTCTATCAGTTGAAGTTGCAGATATTTTTATTCATTCACTGGGCTGCTTGCTAGTTTTGCATTAAACGCGTGTTGGACCGGAGGGCTCCCAACAGGTTGTGTTTTATTCTTAACATGCTGGTAGGAAGCCTATCACACCATGCACTAGTAGGGAAATAACAGGCTATGGAGTTTGTTGTTGATTCTACCTGTGCATGGTGTGACAGTCTGTTGTATGGACTCAGTACATTATTTAAGCTACAGAGTGCATCACACAGGACACTAGTAAAGAACCCACAGGGGTTATCACACAAACGCTGTAGAGAAACAATGGAGTCTGTTGTGTCGCACTGGTATGGAAACAATGGATTCTAAGGAGACCGTCACATTAAACACTGTAGACAAAAGGAGTGTCACATACAGCACTGGTAAAAGAACGACAGACTATGGAAACAATTAGGCTGGCGCTGGAGTTTGTCGGACAGGAGGGATACATGGTGAAACAGAGCATGTCACAATGCAGGTAAATTCATTAAAGCAAGGTAAGAGACCAGTGTTCAAGTGAGCTCTATATCCCAGCAGTCCCACCCACCAGGACTTCTCTGCTCAAATGAGCTCGACCTGCCCCACACCCTGTCTTGGTAAATGGCGGAGCTGACCTCTTTCAAATGCGTTGCGGATCTCGCTGACCTGCGCCTGCGATCCATTGACTCGAAAGATGCCTTCGTGCTGGAGACCTGGTGGGAAGAAGAGACAAATGAGACACTTTCAAGCTGACTAATCCCAAGACCACAACCAAGATGCTCTCGAAAGATACCAGCTGACACAGTGTTCATATTCAATGGCAGAAGCAGAAGAACCTGTTTGCAAGAGACCCACTGTATGCACATGGGGGCTCAGGGTTTGGGAAATTTGTATTTAAGGGCACTCTATACCTCCACCAGTCCTTCTACTTTTAATCACAAATGGAGCCACGTTTTAGTTGCCACCACTCGGTGTCACAACTTAACACTTCTAGCAAGACTCCTGCATGGACTAAAAGTCTTATCTGTAGACAATATCCAAACGTATTCACCGGAGAGACAAAGGAAAAGAACACTTGCATCTATATTTTCTAAACAATGTACAGATTTCGTTTTCTACAGCATTTTATTTCCATAGTGGTGGGTGGATTCCAAACATGGACAGACACCTTCCCTGAAACAATATTTCTCATGCATGGCTTTCCAAAAGTCACTGGCTTTTTTTTCTTGCAAATCTGACATCAGCAAACAGCTCCTGTGGCGCTTGCCCGAATAACTTTAATAGCCTTTCAACTACAGTAGGTGCAACTGACTAAATAAAAAGGCTTTCAGAGGTATCCCTTCTAACAAGTGTCCCGGTAGCGTGTTAGTAAGTCTTCTGTCGAAGAAACAGGATGAAGCAAATGGTACACAACGAAGAGAAGCAACTTTTCCGCCTGAAGAGCAACCCCTTGATGGGGAAGAACACGTTTGTTAACTGTGAGAGGACAAGTATCTGATTGATTCTCATGCTTTTCAAATTCACTTTGCTGCCAGGGCAAGATCTTCCGACCGGACTATGAATTATAATCAATCAATCGGGGGCTCTTGTGGAGCGCGAGCTTATCACCCCGGGGGGTCTGCAGGCACTGTTTTGGTGATTCGCCTGGCTGGCGGAAGTGGAGGTCGAAGAGCCAGGTCTTGAGTTGTTTTCTGAAGCCCTTCCAGGAAGGGGCCGCGCAGAGGTGGACAGGGAGGTCGTTCCAGGACGTGGCAGTGAGGTGGGAGAAGGAGCGTCCTCCGAAGCAGGCGTGGCGGATGCGTGGGCTGTGAGCCAAAGAGAGAGTGGCTGAGCGGAGCTCTCTGGAGGTCGGTGAAATAAGAGGCAGTTGTTGATGTAGGTGGGTCAGGTGTATGCGCGTGTGAGGAGTTTGAAGAGGCATCTTTGCTGTATGAGAAACGATGGTCTACACTGGAGAAATGCTTCACCGCCAGACAACGCTGGGCAGATACATTTTCCACCACTGGACCACATCCTGTTTTGGAGCGGTCTACATAACCTCCCCCAGATCAATGCAGCCGAATGGCATCGCTTCCTCTAGGTGAACCCCTACATTCTGCTTTGTCGCACTGAACATGACATCGCTGAAGACAGTGCATGCTTCACAAAAGCTACCACCAAAAAACTGCTGATAATGTAGGTTTCACAAACACTGTGCTGGACCTGAGCAGCAGAGACTATGTTGCTGATGACAACTTCACGCTTTATTGTTGTAAGGCTCAGTAGCATCCACAGAAATAAATTTTCTGAATGCCAACAACTCTACCTTCATAGGTTTAGAACATTTTTGACTTGCTGGGAACTCTCATAGATCCCCAGGGATAGTAAAAAAAAAAAAAATCTTTGCAAAATTAACTCTCACAGATGTTCAACAAAGTGAAAAAACACATGACTATAAAATTGGTAGAGAGGTGCATTTGCACATGCAACTTAATTTTATTCTCTCCACTGGGATACTGGAGAGGTCCTTACCCTACACAACCCCTAAACAATTAAGTTTTCACTTCTGTTTTCACCCTTAACACACTCAACAAAATAGGAGGCCCCAAACCCCAGAGGAGGAACCAAACCCTTACCGTGCAGGTTAATGAAGCGAATGCAGCTCTCCACCACCAAGGGCACCGTTTGTCCGGTATCCTGAAAGAAGCGTGAAGACCACAGAGTCAGACACATGAAGACGCAGCCACTGTATCTAGGTTGCTTTATTCTCAAAACCTGCAACACTTAAGTTGGGGGGGGCTCGCGGGGAGTGGGAGTGTTACTAGCTTTCCATGCAATTTGAGAATATTGCTTTTCTCCTAAGAGCTAAGGGGAAGGTGTCTGACTCTCACTTGGCTGCTTTCTGAGAGTGACCACCTGACCCAACACTGGGTTCTGGGTCATGCTATCCCATGATTTCTATTACCTTGCAGAAAGGACTACAATACTGTAAGTAATGGATTCAGGACTGGGGGAAGGTGCCAGGGGAAAGCTCCTGAAGGAAGAGCGAGTACTCTTAAGGAACCGAGAGCAGTGCGGGAGGCACAGAGGCAGCGTCTCCCAGGTGCTCTACCCTGCCCCACCGCGGCTGCTCTCTGAGGGCCGCTCAGTATCTCAGACCCGCCTCCGACACACTCCACACCCAGTGTGAAGATGGTGCTTATACAGCAACATTCATTTTCCCACATGGGACATATACTGAATCCTGCTCCCCAAGGGCTTCAGAAATGTTAAAAAAAAAAAGAAAATGCCGTGACCCAGACGCCCTGACCTGCCTGCCTGTCACATCCTACTGCAGTGACCCAGACGCCCTGCCCTGCCTGCCTGTCACATACTACTGCGGTGACCCAGATGCCCTGACCTGCCTCTGCCTGTCACATCCTAGTGCCGTGGCCCTGACCTGCCTGCCGGACGTCACATCTTAATGATGTAACCTAGAAACCCTGACCCGCCTGCCTGTCCCATCCTAGTGCTGTGACCCAGACGCCCTTACCTACCTCCCTACTATCCCGTGACTCAGATGGCTTGACCTGCCTGCCAGACGTCACTTCCTAATGACATGACCTAGATGCCCTGACCTGCCTGACGTCACATCCTAGTGCCATGCCCCAGATGCCCTGACCTGCCTGCCGGACGTCACATCCTAGTGCCGGGACCCAGATGCCCTGACCTGCCTGCCAGACTTCACATCCTAGGGCTGTGACCCAGACACCTTGACCTTCCAGACATCACATCCTACTGCTGTGACCCCGAGGCCGTGACCTGCCTGCCAGACGTCACATCCTAATTCTGTGACCTAGACACTCTGACCTGCCTGCCAGACTTCAAATTCTAGCGCCGTGGCCCAAAGGCCTTCACCTGCCTGAGGGATGTCAAACCCTAATGCTGTGACCCAGACACCATGACCTGCCTGCCAGATGTCACATCCCAATGTCGTGACCCAGACACCTTGACCTGCCTGTCGGACTTCACATCCTAGTGCCATGACCCAGACACCTTGACCTGCCTGTCGGACTTCACATCCTAGTGCCATGACCCAGACACCTTGACCTGCCTGTCGGACTTCACATCCCAATGTCGTGACCCAGACACCTTGACCTGCCTGTCGGACTTCACATCCTAGTGCCATGACCCAGACACCTTGACCTGCCTGTCGGACTTCACATCCTAGTGCCATGACCCAGACACCTTGACCTGCCTGTCGGACTTCACATCCCAATGTCGTGACCCAGACACCTTGACCTGCCTGTCGGACTTCACATCCCAGTGCCATGACCCAGACACCTTGACCTGCCTGTCGGACTTCACATCCTAGTGCCATGACCCAGACACCTTGACCTGCCTGTTGGAGGTCCTAGTGCTGTGACCCAAATGCCTTGACCTGTCTGCCGAATGTCACATCCTAGTGCCATGACCCAGATATCTTGACCTGCCTGCCAGACATCATATTCTAGTGCTGTGACTGACACCATGACCTGCCTGCCGGACTTCACATCCTAGGGCTGTGACCCAGACACCTTGACCTGCCTGCCAGACATCACATCCTAGTGCCGTGACCCAGAGGCCCTGACCTGCCTGCCGGGCGTCACATCCTAATGCTGTGACCCAGACACTCTGACCTGCACACCAGAGGTCACATCCTAGTGCCATGAACCAGACAACTTGACCTCCCTGTCGGATGTGACACCCAAGTACCGTGACCCAGACACCTTGACCTGCTTGTTGGAGGTCCTAGTGCTGTGATCCAAATGCCTTGACCTGTCTGCCGAATGTCACATCCTAATGGTATGACCCAGACACCCTGACCTGCCCGCCAGATGTCACATCCTAGTGCCATCACCCAGAGGCCTTGACCTGCTGCCTGCCAGACGTCACATCCTAATGCTGTGACCCAGACACTCTGACATGCCCACCAGATGTCACATCCTAGTGCCATGACCCAGACACCTTGACCTCCCTGTCAGATGTGACGTCCTAGTGCCGTGACCCAGACGCCCTTTTCTGCCTACTGGGCATCACATTCTAGTGCCTGCAGCAAAAACCCAGTGCAGGGATGGTGCTAGGAGCTGCAGCATCCTAAAGACTAATGGCTGTCCACATGTTAGGAACTGGGGTTGAAAGTTCGAAATTTATATCTACAAACCCAAACTATGACTCCAAGAGTGAGACATTTAAAGCTTTAAATTTAATATCTGACAGCTACTCTCAAAGATAAAAGTTTCACATTTTTCCTGTTTGTTTACTGATATTTTTACAGGTACTGATCTTTGCTTTATTCTTTCTTAACCTTTAACCCCAGTCACGCTTCAATACTAATCCCACTACTGAACCCATGCAGTTACCTACCTGTGACCCACAGCCATTAACAGTGACACCCATATTTTAACAGCTAAGTCCAAGATACTCCGTCACCCGATCTATTACACTAAACATTAATTCTAGAAGATGCCCCTTGACTCTATCCATTACCCCATGCAATAAGCTATCTGATGCTTCTTCCCCTGTTGACTGAAAAGGAATATGTGTGATCCAGAAGACAAAGTGTCAGCTTTAGGAAAAGCAGCAGAGAGACTTACACTCAGCTACAACCTCTGGGAATGAGCGGATGTTCTCAAACAACATCAACCAAGTGCAAGGTCTGAAAGTCTGCAAGAACGTGTCAGACCGGGCGGTGTGTGATACAGGCAAGTGTAACAGGGCGTCAGACTTGGTGGTGTAGGTTACAGGTGAGTGTATCATGGCGTCAGACTTGGTGGTGTAGGTTACAGGTGAGTGCATCAGGGCGTCAGACTTGGTGGTATATGTTACAAGCCAGTGTATCAGGGCGTCAGACTTGGTAGTGTATGTTACAAGCAAGTGTACCATGGTGTCAGACTTGGTGGTGTATGTTACAAGCAAGTGTACCATGGCGTCAGACTTGGTGGTGCATGTTACAAACGAGTGTATCAGGGCATCAGACTTGGTGGTGTATGTTACAAGAGAGTGTATCAGGGCGTCAGACTTGGTGGTGTATGTTACAAGAGAGTGTATCAGGCGTCAGACTTGGTGATGTATGTTACAAGCGAGTGTATCAGGGTGTCAGACTTGGTGGTGTAGGTTACAAGTGAGTGTATCAGGGCATCAGACTTGGTGGTGTAGGTTACAGGTGAGTGTATCAGGGCGTCAGACTTGGTGGTGTAGGTTACAGGTGAGTGCATCAGGGCGTCAGACTTGGTGGTATATGTTACAAGCGAGTGTATCAGGGCATTAGACTTGGTGGTGTATGTTACAAGAGAGTGTATCAGGGCATCAGACTTGGTGGTGTATGTTACAAGCGAGTGTATCAGGGCGTCAGACTTGGTGGTGTATGTTACAAGAGTGTATCAGGGCGTCAGACTTGGTGGTGTAGGTTACAAGTGAGTGTATCAGGGCGTCAGACTTGGTGGTGTATGTTACAAACGAGTGTATCAGGGCATCAGACTTGGTGGTGTAGGTTACAAGTGAGTGTATCAGGGTGTCAGACTTGGTGGTGTAGGTTACAGGTGAGTGTATCAGGGCGTCAGACTTGGTGGTGTATGTTACAAGAGAGTGTATCAGGCGTCAGACTTGTGATATATGTTACAAGCGAGTTATCAGGGCATCAGACTTGGTGGTGTATGTTACAAGCGAGTGTATCAGGGCGTCAGACTTGGTGGTGTATGTTACAAGAGTGTATCAGGGCGTCAGACTTGGTGGTGTAGGTTACAAGTGAGTGTATCAGGGAGTCAGACTTGGTGGTGTATGTTACAAACGAGTGTATCAGGGCGTCAGACTTGGTGGTGTAGGTTACAAGTGAGTGTATCAGGGCATCAGACTTGGTGGTGTATGTTACAAGCGAGTGAATCAGGGCGTCAGACTTGGTGGTGTATGTTACAAGCGAGTGTATCAGGGAGTCAGACTTGGTGGTGTATGTTACAAGCGAGTGTATCAGGGCGTCAGACTTGGTGGTGTAGGTTACAAGCGAGTGTATCAGGGCATCAGACTTGGTGGTGTATGTTACAAGCGAGTGCATCAGGGTTTCAGACTTGGTGGTGTATGTTACAAGCGAGTGTATCAGGGCGTCAGACTTGGTGGTGTATGTTACAAACGAGTGTATCAGGGTCAGACTTGGTGGTGTATGTTACAAGCGAGTGTATCAGGGTGTCAGACTTGGTGGTGTATGTTACAAGCGAGTGTATCAGGGTCAGACTTGGTGGTGTATGTTACAAGCAAGTGTATCAGGGTCAGACTTGGTGGTGTAGGTTACAAGCCAGTGTATCAGGGAGTCAGACTTGGTGGTGTATGTTACAAGCGAGTGTATCAGGGCGTCAGACTTGGTGGTGTAGGTTACAAGCGAGTGTATCAGGGAGTCAGACTTGGTGGTGTATGTTACAAGCGAGTGAATCAGGGTCAGACTTGGTGGTGTATGATACAAGCCAGTGTATCAGGGAGTCAGACTTGGTGGTGTAGGTTACAAGCGAGTGTATCAGGGCATCAGACTTGGTGGTGTAGGTTACAAGCGAGTGTATCAGGGAGTCAGACTTGGTGGTGTATGTTACAAGCGAGTTTATCAGGGCGTCAGACTTGGTGGTGTAGGTTACAAGCGAGTGTATCAGGGAGTCAGACTTGGTGGTGTATGTTACAAGCGAGTGAATCAGGGCGTCAGACTTGGTGGTGTATGTTACAAGCGAGTGTATCAGGGTCAGACTTGGTGGTGTATGTTACAAGCAAGTGTATCAGGGTCAGACTTGGCGGTGTATGATACAAGCCAGTTTATCAGGGAGTCAGACTTGGTGGTGTATGTTACAAGCGAGTGTATCAGGGCATCAGACTTGGTGGTGTAGGTTACAAGCGAGTGTATCAGGGCATCAGACTTGGTGGTGTAGGTTACAAGCGAGTGCATCAGGGTTTCAGACTTGGTGGTGTATGTTACAAGCGAGTGTATCAGGGCGTCAGACTTGGTGGTGTATGTTACAAACGAGTGTATCAGGGTCAGACTTGGTGGTGTATGTTACAAGCGAGTGTATCAGGGTGTCAGACTTGGTGGTGTATGTTACAAGCGAGTGTATCAGGGTCAGACTTGGTGGTGTATCTTACAAGCAAGTGTATCAGGATCAGACTTGGCGGTGTATGATACAAGCCAGTTTATCAGGGAGTCAGACTTGGTGGTGTATGTTACAAGCGAGTGTATCAGGGCATCAGACTTGGTGGTGTAGGTTACAAGCGAGTGTATCAGGGCATCAGACTTGGTGGTGTAGGTTACAAGCGAGTGCATCAGGGTTTCAGACTTGGTGGTGTATGTTACAAGCGAGTGTATCAGGGCGTCAGACTTGGTGGTGTATGTTACAAACGAGTGTATCAGGGTCAGACTTGGCGGTGTATGATACAAGCCAGTGTATCAGGGAGTCAGACTTGGTGGTGTATGTTACAAGCGAGTGCATCAGGGTTTCAGACTTGGTGGTGTATGTTACAAGCGAGTGTATCAGGGCGTCAGACTTGGTGGTGTATGTTACAAACGAGTGTATCAGGGTCAGACTTGGCGGTGTATGATACAAGCCAGTGTATCAGGGAGTCAGACTTGGTGGTGTATGTTACAAGCGAGTGTATCAGGGCGTCAGACTTGGTGGTGTAGGTTACAAGCGAGTGTATCAGGGAGTCAGACTTGGTGGTGTATGTTACAAGCGAGTGAATCAGGGCGTCAGACTTGGTGGTGTATGTTACAAGCGAGTGTATCAGGGTCAAACTTGGTGGTGTATGTTACAAGCAAGTGTATCAGGGTCAGACTTGGCGGTGTATGATACAAGCCAGTGTATCAGGGAGTCAGACTTGGTGGTGTAGGTTACAAGCGAGTGTATCAGGGCATCAGACTTGGTGGTGTAGGTTACAAGCGAGTGTATCAGGGAGTCAGACTTGGTGGTGTATGTTACAAGCGAGTGAATCAGGGCGTCAGACTTGGTGGTGTATGTTACAAGCGAGTGTATCAGGGTCAGACTTGGTGGTGTATGATACAAGCCAGTGTATCAGGGAGTCAGACTTGGTGGTGTAGGTTACAAGCGAGTGTATCAGGGCATCAGACTTGGTGATGTATGTTACAAGCGAGTGTATCAGGGTGTCAGACTTGGTGGTGTAGGTTACAAGCGAGTGTATCAGGGAGTCAGACTTGGTGGTGTATGTTACAAACGAGTGTATCAGGGCGTCAGACTTGGTGGTGTATGTTACAAGCGAGTGTATCAGGGTCAGACTTGGTGGTGTATGATACAAGCCAGTGTATCAGGGCGTCAGACTTGGTGGTGTAGGTTACAAGTGAGTGTATCAGGGCGTCAGACTTGGTGGTGTATGTTGCAAGCGAGTGCATCAGGGTGTCAGACTTGGTGGTGTATGTTACAAGCGAGTGTATCAGGGTCAGACTTGGTGGTGTATGTTACAAGCAAGTGTATCAGGGTTAGACTTGGCGGTGTATGATACAAGCCAGTGTATCAGGGAGTCAGACTTGGTGGTGTATGTTACAAACGAGTGTATCAGGGCGTCAGACTTGGTGGTGTAGGTTACAAGTGAGTGTATCAGGGCATCAGACTTGGGGTGTATGTTACAAGCGAGTGCATCAGGGTGTCAGACTTGGTGGTGTATGTTACAAGCGAGTGCATCAGGGTTTCAGACTTGGTGGTGTATGTTACAAGCGAGTGTATCAGGGTCAGACTTGGTGGTGTATGTTACAAGCGAGTGTATCAGGGCGTCAGACGGTGGTGTATGTTACAAGCGAGTGTATCAGGGCGTCAGACGGTGGTGTATGTTACATGTGAGTGTATCAGTGCGTCAGGCTTGGTGGTGTATGTTACATGTGAGTGTATCAGGGCGTCAGGCTTGGTGGTGTGTATTACATGTGAGTGTATCAGGGCGTCAGGCTTGGTGGTGTATGTTACAAGCGAGTGTATCAGGGTGTCAGACGGTGGTGTATGTTACAAGCGAGTGTATCAGGGTCAGACTTGGTGGTGTAGGTTACAAGCGAGTGTATCAGGGTCAGACTTGGTGGTGTATGTTACAAGCGAGTGTATCAGGGTCAGACTTGGTGGTGTAGGTTACAAGCGAGTGTATCAGGGTCAGACTTGGTGGTGTAGGTTACAAGCGAGTGTATCAGGGCGTCAGACAGTGGTGTATGTTACAAGCAAGTGTATCAGGGCGTAAGGCTTGGTGGTGTATGTTACATGTGAGTGTATCAGGGCGTCAGACGGTGGTGTATGTTACATGTGAGTGCATCAGGGCGTCAGACGGTGGTGTATGTTACATGGGAGTGTATCAGGGCGTCAGGCTTGGTGGTGTATGTTACATGTGAGTGTATCAGGGCGTCAGGCTTGGTGGTGTATGTTACAAGCGAGTGTATCAGGGCGTCAGACGGTGGTGTATGTTACAAGCGAGTGTATCAGGGTCAGACTTGGTGGTGTAGGTTACAAGCGAGTGTATCAGGGTCAGACTTGGTGGTGTAGGTTACAAGCGAGTGTATCAGGGTCAGACTTGGTGGTGTAGGTTACAAGCGAGTGTATCAGGGTCAGACTTGGTGGTGTAGGTTACAAGCGAGTGTATCAGGGCGTCAGACTTGGTGGTGTATGTTACATGTGAGTGTATCAGGGCGTCAGACGGTGGTGTATGTTACATGTGAGTGCATCAGGGCGTCAGACGGTGGTGTATGTTACATGTGAGTGTATCAGGGCGTCAGACTTGGTGGTGTATGTTACAAGTGAGTGTATCAGGGCGTCAAACTTGGTGGTGTATGTTACATGTGAGTGTATCAGGGCGTCAGGCTTGGTGGTGTATGTTACATGTGAGTGTATCAGGGCGTCAGGCTTGGTGGTGTATGTTACATGTGAGTGCATCAGGCATGAGATGCACCTGTGGGAGCTTCCACCTGTGCGCGTTCTGAGGTCTCTGTTCTGGAATTGAAAGCCACATAAAACTCATGCTTCTCCGTAAGAGGATTAGAAAGTATTGTATTATAGTGGTATGTATAAAGCGCTATTTACAACCCATTTCAAGATGCAGCAACTGCACTATTCATATAGCGCTTCATACCCCTATTGAGGCCGCGAAGCGCACTGCTGCATGGAGGGCTTTCCCCGAGAGTGGTGAAGGTGAGGCGCCCGGCGAAGGCAGACGTGAGGGCAGAATGCAGGACATGGTGATCTACCCTAGGCCAACAGAAAGTTGTGAATCCTACCTCCCACCCTTCCAGCCCTTAGAGTGCGCTGCCTCTGAGGTGAAGCGCCCTGAGGGCTGGTGACTGCCACCGTGTACCTCATAAGTCACCTTACTAACTAACCCCTCCCGTTCCATTTGGGAAACTCTCCACAACACATACGTACCACAAATGTTTTTCAAAGGACCCTAAAAGAGGATGAATTTGATTTGGCACCATTACAACATGCGAGCGGCCTTGATTACAGTCAGTGATGACAAAACATGTAGTCTGGCGTAGAGCTACAACTCGATGAATAAAAAGCAAATTGGAAGATGAGAAGTGATCAGAATATTAAGTCTTGGACTATTGTGAGGAAGCCGTGCCCAAAAGGTGTCTGGGGAAAAAAAACTTTGTCCATATGCAAATAGGGCAACACCCTGATGCAAATACCTGCAGACATCGGTTTCCCAGAACTTCACAAAGAAACATAAGCCAGGTGCTTGGGTTTGTGTGTGTTTCAGAAAAAAAGACGTATGCAAATAAAGGTGCAAACATCTGTCCACCTGAAAGGCAACCTGCCCCCCATGGATGACGTGGGAGCAGAAAGAAGGCAGGTGTGTGTGTATAGGTGAGGGGGGGGCTGTAAACAAAGCGTGCAAAGAGTCCATTGTGCGGCGTCCTGAATGTCAACATGACAAGGTGCGGTCAGGGCGCACACAATGTCCGTCGGGCTGACGGGCGACCTGTTCTGGGCAGAGGGTGCCATTTACACGCCCTTTAAAAGGAACGAGAGGCAGGAGAGGCTCACATATTCCAACATCCACCCTACCCTCTCTGGTGGTCCCCAGTTTGTGGTGCACGTGGACTGCAATGTTTCTTGTCCTCTGTTTACCACTCCCTTCCCATTCAAACACGAGCTGAGAGGGATCACTTGAGAGAGACATCTTCCGGCTGCCCTGGTGGCCTATCCCTCAGAGCCAAGATGGCGCGCCTCGGCCCCCCACATAACTCGTGGCAGGCCACACCCGAGGCACAGCAGCAGAGAGGCGCGGGGGCACGTGAAGGAGTGTGTGAGCAGCTTCACTCATGCATTGGGTGGGGACATGCTCAGTTTCTCATGGTACCGCAGCTGCTCACAAGCCTCTGGCTGGTGCAGGAGAGGGTCTGCACTGACCATGAAGCACTGCGGACTATGGCACAGCTCTCACTGCCCTGCTCCAGCAGGGAGCGTCTCAGTTGCGGTTCATGAATGGGAACGCACGTGTACAGGGGCACGGCGAACCTCTCAGTACGGTGCTTTGCAGCAGGGACCAGGGGAGCTGTGTGGAAGAGTTTTTTTTATGCGCAAGTAATATGTCAGCAGAGCTGTGTGTGTGAGGTACTTTATATGCAGAAGTCAGCGGAGCTGTGTGTGAGGTGTTTTACATGTAGAAGAGATCAGTGGAGCTGTGTGTGAGATATATATATATATATTTTTTTTTTAACACACTGAAAGAGGCCCGCAGAGCTATTTGTAGGGATTGTTTTTACATGCACGGAAGAGGTCAGCAGGTGTGTAAGACAATTTTAAGGTCTGGCCTGACAGTGTAACTGACACCACACATTATGTAACCAACCTAAAAAAAGAACTTCCAGGAGTACCACTGGGCGGGGCTTCGGCTCCACCCACATACTGGTGGACAGGACTTCATGTTTCAATTGGGCAGATGCTGTGTGCTTCTGCAGAAAATGTGCTTCCACCCCTATCAGCTGTGATTATTTTGTTTATCCCGCTGCCTGAGCTTCAACTTTCAGGGGCACACACGTGGCACTGCTGTTCGTGTCTTGGATAAGTAAATAATTCATGAGTTTGTTCTTCCTCTGACAGCAGCAGAGTTGGGTGGAGGGCAGGCATGCGCAACGCATTACCGTTTTCCAGTCCCACTGCCCTCCCTTCTATCATTAGCTTTAGACTTCAGAGTGCAGTTGTGTGTTTGAGAGCAGTATGGAATGCCCAGCTTCACACAAATCTGCATGAATTGTCTGGTTTGAAAGCAGTTTTTCACTGACCCTATGTGGTTTAAACAAAAGAGCTTTCAGAGTCCTACTGAATAGAGACATAGGCCCTCATTCCAACCCTGGCGGTCATGGACCGCCAGAGTGGAGGGACACGGAAGCACCACCAACAGGCTGGCGGTGCTTCCAGGGCCATTCTGACCGCGGCGGTAAAGCCGCGGTCAGAAAAGGGGAACCGGCGGTTTCCCGCCGGTTTTCCCCTGGCCCAGGGAATCGCCGCCATGGGGATTCCGACCCCCTTCCCGCCACCCTGTTTCTGGCAGTTTTCACCGCCAGAAACAGGATGGCGGGAACGGGTGTCGTTGGGCCCCTGGGGGCCCCCGCACTGCCCATGCCACTGGCATGGGCAGTGCAGGGGCCTCCTAACAGGGCCCCACCATGATTTTCACTGTCTGCTATGCAGACAGTGAAAATCGCGACGGGTGCTACTGCACCCGTCGCACCCCTGCAACTCCACCGGCTCCATTCGGAGCCGGCTTCCTCGTTGCAGGGGCTTTGCCGCTGGGCCGGCGGGCGATCTTCTGGAGATCGCCCGCCGGCCCAGCGGGAAAGTCAAAATGACCCCCGCGGTCATTTGACCGCGGTGCGGTCTTTGGGCGGTGCCCGCCGGACTCGGAATGAGCCCCATAGGCTCCACTCACATGTTGCTTTCCCTGAATACAGGTTCTGATCGGGCCATGTTTGTGTGCTTGCACTAAAAAGATTGCTTGTCTATCACTTTGTATCTTGCTGTAAAGCTTATACACAATACAGCAGGACTGAGTTGGTTATGGCGGCAAGCTAATGATCATGGCCGGATCTATTTATTATGAAATGATTCGATAAAGGCATTAGGCCTGACATATATATTGTGCAAAGCATATGTTGAAATCAAGTAATTTAACGGCGGCTTGTTACTACGCTATGTCTGCGTATACAGCAATAGGCGAGGGATTTGCCACTGGTTACCCCCCTGACAAACTGGGGGTATTGATGATTTGCAATGTCAGAATCCTTGTTAGACCCTGTTAGGAAAGGTAATGTTTTGACTCGCCCGCTGTATTTGTGTACTGTGTTATTTAATGGCTGGTGGCTGCCCTTGGGGAACCTTAAGCTCATAGAACAAGTTGCTTACCTTCGGTAAAGCATTATCTGGTAGAGACTCTCTAGCTGCAGACACCTTACCTATGAATTTCCCCAGGCATCAGACTGGATCTGGAAAATTTTGCTGGAGCAATACCAATGTGCGTCATTTCGGGTGGCTCTGATCATTTCCGCGTGGCGTCATCAGAAATTAGGTTGCGGTCACTTATATAGGCGCCACCCATGCACGGAGGCATCATTTACTTTAATCACAACTTACCACACCAGGAGCGCAGAGCCATGACAAGAACCGATGAATGTGTGTGTCCAAATTAGGGCCCTTAAAAGGGATCACCCTGACTTTAGCAAATGAATCTGCAGAGCGGGGAGACAGGGGTGGGTGTAAGGAATCCGCAGCAAGATATAGGGGATCATTCCGACCCTGGCGGTCATCCAGGCCAATTCTGGCCGCGGCGGTAAAGCCGCGGTCAGAAAAGGGAAACCGGCGGTTTCCCGCCGGTTTTCCCCTGGCCTGAAGAATCCTCCATGGGGATTCCGACCCCCTTCCCGCCAGCCTGGTTCTGGCGGTTTTGACCGCCAGAACCTGGCTGGCGGGAACGGGTGTCGTGGGGCCCCTGGGGGCCCCTGCAGTGCCCATGCCAAAGGCATGGGCACTGCAGGGGCCCCCTAACAAGGCCCCACAAAGAATATCAGTGTCTGCATAGCAGACACTGAAAATCGCGACGGGTGCAGCTGCACCCGTCGCACCCTTTCCACTCCGCCGGCTCCATTCGGAGCCGGCATCCCCATGGAAGGGGGTTTCCCGCTGGGCGGGCGGGCGGCCTTCTGGCTGTCGCCCGCCAGCACAGCGGGAAACTCAGAATGACCGCCGCGGTCTTTTGACCGCGGTATGGTCTTCTGGCGGTTCCCGCTAGGCGGGCGGATCCCGCCGCCCGCCAAGATTAGAATGACCCCCATAATCTCTACCCGATAATGAGATACCAAAGGTAAGTAACTTGTTCATCTGATAGACTTCCAGCTGCAGCTTCTTTTCCTTTGAATAGATACCCAAGCTATATCTTCCTGGAGGTGTGCTGCGGACATATTTTTTCAAACTAGAAAGTCCTGCAAGACCGAATGGGAGAAATGCCCGTCCCTGAAGACCTGACTGTCCAGGCAGTAATGTTTGGCAAACGTGTGCAGGGATGCCCACATTGCTCCCTGATAGACGTCCAGGACTGGGACTCCATGAGCTCACTCTTTGGTCACAGCTCTTGCTCTGGTTGAATGGGCTCATAAGCCCACCGAAGGCTGCTTTTTAGCCAAAGCGTAGCAGAGCTTTATTCTGAGAACGACCCGGAGCAAAATTGTTCATTTCTGTACTGCCTGACCTTTCTTCGCTCCCACATATCCAACAAAGAGTTAGTTGTCCACCTGGACATCTTTTGGGTGGTCAAGGTAGAACGACAACGCTCTTTTTGGGTCCAGGCGGTGAAGTCACTCCACTCCTTTAGAGGGATGCGGGGGAGCAAAGAAGGTGGGCTGGGTGACCGCCTGTCCCAAAGGAAATGGACTCACCACCAAAAGGAGGCAAAAAGCACGGGTGCGAAGTACCACCTTGGCAGAAAACACTGAGGTAGGGAGGCCTAGATGACAAGGCCTGCAGCTCACTCACCCGCCAGGCGGATGTTATTGCCACTAAGAAGGCTGTCTTCGTGGTAAGCAGCCGAAGGAGACAATTTGTAGTGGCTTGAAGGGAGCACACGAGGTATGTGAGAACTAAATTAAGATCCCACTGAGGCACAATAAAGGACGCAGGGAGAAACATATGTACAAGCCCTTTTTTTAAACCAGTTTACAAAAGAGGACTTAAAAAGGGTTGCCCAGGCAGCCACAGAAAAGTAGACAGAACAGACACATGGCCCTTAGGAGTGCGCAGAGCAGAACCCTGCTTGGCTAGAGATAGAATAAAAAGAACACTCGAGAGAGAAGCAGAAGGAGGATCTAAAGACTTCTCTGTACAATATTTTACAAATCTTTGCCAACAGGAGGAGTACACAGTCTTTGAGGAGAATGCTTGGATGCTACAGGAAAATGTTACTTACCCAGTAGACATCTGCTCATGGCATGCAATGCTGTAGATTCACATGCACCGCATACCTCCTGCCATCTAGTGTTGGGTTCTGAGCATTATAAGTTGTTTTTCTTCGAAGAAGCATTTATGAGTTTCGAGATCGAGTGACACCTCCTCGGTGACACCGGCATAGTCATCAAGTCCTTTGTTAGGTTGTTTTCCCGCAGGCGGGTCAGTGAGAGAGTGAAAGTATGGAGAGAGATGTCCATGCAAATGTATGTACACATGTACAAATCTATACAAATTTAAGGGACCTGGAATGGCCACAGGTATCCGGGGAGGAGGGAGGGCGCATGTGAATCTACAGCACTACATGTCACGAACAGATGTCTACTGGGTAAGTAACATTTTCCATTCTATGGCATGAGTGGCTGTAGATACACATGCTCTGCACAGACTGTAAAGCAGTCCCTACATGAAAGCAGTGGCTAGCCTGTGAGAGTCGCTGTTGCCCGAAAAAGTGTTCTTAGTACAGCCTGCCCTACAT
This sequence comes from Pleurodeles waltl, assembly GCF_031143425.1. Taxonomy (NCBI): domain Eukaryota; kingdom Metazoa; phylum Chordata; class Amphibia; order Caudata; family Salamandridae; genus Pleurodeles; species Pleurodeles waltl. Next base: position 17,345,817 of record NC_090449.1, read on the forward strand.
TGGCTTGCCAACGTGCTTGAATATCTACACACTAAAGTTTTTTTAATTTATGCGGTGTGGACCGGGTCAGCTAAAGAAATGTTCCCTAAGAAAGCCACGGTGGCTCTTTTTCCTACTAGAATGTGCTCTAGGAGTTACCGGTAACTGTCTTTTTGCTTTAGCAAACCGGTTTGTATGCATTTAATTATCCATCCAGCTACACCATTTTTTACATATTGGGTTACCCTTATGAGGAACAGAGAAAGCTACCAAGAGCTGTTTAGTTTTTCTGAAGTGTTTAGTCCTGTCAATGTAGTACATGAGCACCTGTTTGACATCTAAAGTGGGGTTTCTGCATCTGAGTCAGGCTGTGGTAAGAAAACCACTAACTGAATGGTTTGATTGATATGGAATTGAGAAACCACTTTAGGTAAGAACCTTGGGTTTGTGCGAAGGACCACTTTCTCCTTGTGTATCTGAAAGAAAGGTTCTTCTTATGTTAAGGCCTGGAGCATCTCTAACACATCTGAGTGAGGTGATTGCTACTAAGAATGTCACTTTCCAAGAAAGGAACTGAATGAGGTATGGATGAAGTGGCTCAAAAGCAGGTCCTGTGAGCCTGGTGGGCATGATATTAAGATTCCACAAGAGTGCTGGAGGTATTCTGGGTGGAATGACATTTAAGGCCTTCCATGAAGGCTTTAATGACAGGAAATCTGAACAAAGAAGTATGTTGTTTATTAGGTAAATGTGCAGCTACGATTGCAAAATGTAGATGAATGGAAGAGAAAGCCAAGTTTGCTTTCTGCAATTGAAGCAAAGAGCAAACCACGTCCTGAACAGTAGCCTTAATGGGATTAATGTGTTTTGTTTGACAGTAGCAAACAACAAAATCCATTTTACTGCATAACACACTCTAGTTGTTGGTCTATTACTTCCTTTAGAATGTTCATACATTCTGAAGATAACTGTAGAAAACCAAACTATGACTTCAGGAGCCATATTGCAAGGCTGACTCACTTGGGGGTCTGGATGTCTGATCTGACCTTGTTCCTGAGTGAGAAGATCCAATCTGTTGGGCAACTTCTTGTGAAGAACCAGCGAAAAGTCCAGAAGTGTGGTGAACCATGGTTGTCCTGCCCAGGTGCGAGGTACAAGGATCCGGTGAGGGACATTTGCCTCATCTTCCAAACCAAGAATGGAATGAGAGGTAGAAGGAGTAAGAAAATATCCCTGACCAGTTCATCCATAGAGCATTACCCTTGGAGAGAGGGTGTCGGTACATGGATGCAAAGCTTGGGCATTTTGCGTTTTATGCTGCAGCAAAAAAGTCTATTTGAGGAGTTCCCCATGTTGGGAAGTATTTTTGAAGGACTTGTGGGTAGAGTTCCCATCTGTGAACTTGTTGATGCCCCCTGCTGAGCAGGTCTGCAAAGCTCTTCTCAGATCCTAGGTGACTATGGTGATCAACAGCCCATTTCCATATTGTCTGAGCAAGTTGTGACAACTGGGATGACCGTGTTCCCCCCTGTTTTTGAAGATAATACATCGTTGTCATGTTGTCAGTCCTGACTAAGACAACTTTGCAGGTGTAGAAGGAAAGCTTTCAGGGCTAGAAACACTGCCTGAAGCTCCGGATAATTGATGTGCATGGTTTGGCGATTGAAATCCCAAACGCCCTGCATTGTGAGATCCTGAAGATGCACACCCCACCGAGTCAGGGATGCGTCTGTGGTCAGAAAGAGGTGAGGCACAGGGTCTAGAAAAAGGCCACCCTTTCCATAGGTTGGTTGTATTCCACCATTGTAAAGAACGGTGAGTAGGCGTTCTATCAACACTAGATCCTGAGGGTAACCCGGTAACTGGCACTGCTGTAGTGGACGTATGTGGAGGCAGGCATGGGGAACAATGGCAATACAGGATGCCATCACCCCTAAGAGACGCCTGACAGTCCTGACTGTGCAGGAACATTTTTCCTGTAATTGGGGTATCATTTTCTGAAAATGCATGCCGGGTTGGGGTACGCTAACCCTAAAGCTGCATTGAGAATGGCTCCCAGATATGGTTGAATCTGAAGAGGTTGTAGGTGGGATTTAAGAAAGTTGATTGTGAACCCTAAATTGTGAAGTAGGTTTACTGTGATTTGAGTATGGGATTGGGACTGTTGTAGTGTGCTGGCTTTGAGAAGCCAGTCGTCTAGGTTAGGAAATACATGTATTTTTTGCCTTCAGAGATGTGCCACGACTATAGCTAGGCATTTTATAGATACCCTGGGAGCAGCTGTGACTCCAAAAGGCAGGACTTTGAATTGCCAATGTTTCCCTGCCACCAAAAACCTTGGTATTTCCCGGTGGGCTGGGTGAATTGGTATGTGGAAGAAGGTGTCCTTCAAGTCTAGGGCTGTCACGAAATCACCCTGTTGAAGGAGTAGAATAACATCTTGAAGAGTAACCATGCGAAAGGGCTGTGAGAGAATGTACTGGTTTAATGGTCGGAGATCCAGGACAGGTCTGAGCGTCCCATCCTTTATGGGGATGAGGAAGTATAGTGAGTATACGCCTGTTCCCGGATACTGTAATGACCAAGACAGGCCCTATAGCCCCTTGAGGAGCAGGGATTTTACTACTTCTTTTAGAAGGGTGAGATGTTCAAGAGTTAGCCTGCGGGCGCAAGGGGGAATGTTTGGAGATGTGGACGTGAGCTCCAGATAATAACCTGTTGGATAATGGACAGGACTCACAGATCTGATGATATGTGTGTCCATTGTGTGTAATAATCCTGAAGTCGCCCCCCTACCGGTCTGGTGTGGGGTTTGGGGAGATGTATATAGTCAGTGTTTGGCCTCTGAGGAAGAGCCACGGGTGGTAGTCCTCTTGCCTCAGCCTCTATTATTGTTGCCCTTGCAGGCTGCTCTGAAATAACCTCTAGACTAAGAGGTGGAGGTTGCCTTGGTTGGGAGGTAGATGGTTCTGAGGCTGTTGCTTTATAACCCCCTCTAAATGTGGGGTGACGAAAATTGCCTGTATGTGCCTGAGACTGCACAGCACCCATGGGCTCTGGGGTGTCAGTGTCCATTTTTAGCTTCTCAAGTGTGAAGTGCACTTCAGGGCCAAAAAGATGCTCCTTGTCAAATGGCATGTTGAGCACGCATGTTGCACTCCTGGCTTGAAGTTGGAACATCTAAGCCATGCATGTCTCCTTAGGATTATGCTGGTGTTTTACCCCCATGCAGCTGTGTCTGCAGCATCGAATGCACAGCGTATTGATTTATTGGAGACTGTCTGTCCTTCAGAGACAATTTGCTGGCCATGTTTACGGTATTCATCGGGGAGATATTGGAGGAGCTCCTCCATCTCATCCCAGTGAGCAGGTTGTACCTCGAGAGCAAGGCCAGCAAACTGGCAATGCACCAATGGTTTGCTGCTTGTGCTGAAACTCTTTTGCCTGCTTCTTCAAGCCTTTTAGCTGAAATGATTTTCAAGGACTGGTGGCAGTGGTGGTCCGGCAAACTCTATAATCGGTCTTTTTTAAGTCTTAGTATAGACAGCAGGGGTCATCGCACTCACTGGCTGCGCCGGTGTGATGTCTCAATGTCGGATTGAACGTCGGAGTCAGAGTCCTGAATGGGTAAGGCCCCCTACTGTTCTGGTTCTTCCAGTGCATGTTCCTTCCCGAAAATGCCTGGAGTGTCCAAGAATTTAGGCATCTCCAGTCTGTGCGCTCTTTGGTCCCGAAGGGTCTTCTTCGATCTGAACGATCAACACGCATTGCAGGTAGCCTCCTGTTGATCCGGTGAGAGGCTCAAGTTACACACCAGGTGATGGTCGGTGTGGGGGAACTGGGAGTGGCACAGAGAACAGGAACAGAACAGTGTCCATTCCGTCAGTCCAGCATTTTCCTTGGTGCCACGTGGCGGTAGGCCCGAGGCCGGGAGAGCCCTGCCCAAAAGGGTACGCGGTCAGTACTGGACCCGACAAAGTGGAAACTACGAAAGCAAGATGGAAAAAGCGATCAAAATACCAACACTGTTGAATAAAAGATAGACGGAAGGAAAGTCTCGGACCGGAGCAAGTCAAAGACGGAACGAGGAATACATGTCCGAACCAGGTGGCGGAGAGGAAAACAAAGGAATAGATGCCCATGTGCAGTGTAGGAAAATAGTATCTTTCTAGCATAGTTACCCCCACTTTTTGCCTGATGTCAGTATGTTCGGACTGTAGTACACAGATCCTGCTAACCAGAGCCCCAGTGTCTTTGCTTTCCTCTAAATTTGGTTGAATGGTATCTTTTATACCCCACAATTGGCATACGGGTGCACCTACTTAACTCCCTAGTAAATGGTACTTAGGTAACCAAGGCATTGGTACACCAGGGGTTTCCCATTGGCTACAGCATTTATTATGCCGCCCATGGAAGTCCATGCAAACTGTGTCTGAAGACCTGCCACTGCAGCCTGCGTGAAATGGGGCTTGCCTTATATCCGGGTCACTGCACTTGTACTCTGTAAGTCACCCCTATGGTAGCCCCTTCAGCCCAAGGGCAGGGTGTATGGTCCCGAGTGTGAGGACACTCCTGAATGAGCAGAGGTGCCCCTACAAACCCCAGACTCTAGTCCCTGGGCTTTTTAAGTGCAGGGAAGTCATTTTAAGGAATGTAGTGGACAGTGGTCTACAAAAGTAGTCCAATTACATAATGGCTTCACAGAACTAGGCATGTTTGGTATCAAACATGTTGGAATCATGCAACTACACCGATTCCAGTGTTAGTTGCATGATACCAAGTACTATTGGGTTACTTACAGGATCCCCCAGATCTGCTTGTACAGCCCTGTAGGGTCTGCATGCCACCCCACGCTGCTGCAGACCGTAGACACTGTTCTGCCCTCCTGCTGATAAGCCTAACTCGAGCAGGGGAAGGCAGAACAGAGGGTTTCCTGTAGGAGGGAGATGTGACCTCCTATCCTTTAGAACTGGGTGTCTCTGTGCTGGGGTGGCCTCTCAGCACCTCCAGGCTACTTTGAAGGGCACATTTGGTGCCCTTGCATAAACCGGTTTGCACCAGTGCAGGAATCCCCAGTTCCTGCTATGGCGCGAAACCACACAAAGGACAGGGGAGTGACCACCCCCCATCCAACTCCTCCCCTAGGGATGTGCACAGAGCTCTGCCAGGTGGCCACTTGATTCTGCCATCTTGGAAATAAGATGTGCAGAGGCCACTAGGAGCATATGACTGGTTAGGCCAGCTAGGTGACGTCCTTGACCCCCTCTGATAGGTGGGTCATTGCAGATAGTGTCCAACCCCCTTTTACTGCTACTTAAGGGCACCCCTGAGGGTGGGTCCCCAGATTCGCTGAGAATCGCTGCTGGTCTGCCTTAGGAACTGAAACAAGACTGTATCCAGTTGGAAGGGCGCCCACTGCAACATTGTTTCTGCACCTCCTGCAAGATTTCTGCAACATCAGTGGCTGTGCATCCTCCAGGGTCACAAGATCTCGGTTTGCATCAGGAAGCAAGAAGGAATCTCCCTTGGAGTGAAGGAGTCACTCCCTTGCATTCCCAGGCACCTCAACGACAGTGACCGGCTGGTGGATCCCGCTGTCCCACGAACATCGAAAGGCTCTGCTCACAGGTGGTGGTTCTGTGGCCCTCCCCAGGTCCAACTTGTCTTCTAACCGACTTGGAAGACAGTGGGTCTTTGCTATAGCCACTGCTCGACAACCTCGGCCTCATCAGCTCGTTACGACACCCACCCACTCCGCAGGACACACACTCTACCCAATTTTTTCCGCCAGCAAACACGTTTCCTTCAGCCACACCACCGAACTTCACTGGTCAGACCACCTCTGCATCCACTTCTCCTTCAAGAAATCCATAACACACCATCACCCGCAACGGATTCCGCATCACAGATGCAACAAGGTCACCGAAGACCAACTAATCACTACCCTCTCCCGGAACCCACTCTTCAACACTACTGACGCTGACACAGCTGCCCGCAACTTCAGGAAATGGATCGACGGCTGTGCCAACACTATCGTCCCGATCAAAAATCCTTCCAACAGACGCACCAAAAGAAAGGCCTTCTGGTTCACCACCGACCTCCAAGAGTCTAAGCAAACATGCCGAAGACTCAAAAAGAAGTGGTGCCAAGATCAGACTCTGGACATCCACACAGCCTTCAAAAACGCCATCCGCAGACACCACCAACTCATCCAAACTGCCAAGAGAACCTTCTTTCAAAGAACACATCAACATCAATGCACACAGCCACAAGGAGCTCTTCAACTTCGTGAAAGATCTAGCCAACCCCAGCTCCAACGACATCCAGCCATCACAAGACCTCTATGACTCGATAGCCATCTACTTCCACCGCAAGATCGCAGACATCCATGACAGCTTCAGCACTCAGACCACCCCGTCAACCACTGACACCACAGACTCACCACCCACCAGCCTCCTGCTCTCCTGGACCCACGACAATGACACCATCAAAATCATGAACACCATCCATTCCGGCTCACCATCCGACCCCTGCCCTCACCACATCCTCAACAAAGCAACTCCGTCTTCGTTCCCCAACTCCGGAAGATCATCACAGTTCCTTCAAATCTACCACCTTCCCACGCAGAGATCAACGCCCTCCTCAAGAAACCTAAGGCGGACCCAAAGGACCTCAAGAACTTACGGCCCATCTCCTTGCTCCCTTTCCTGGCAAAAGTCATAGAGAAAATTGTCAACAAGCAACTGACCAGTTTCCTCGAGGAGAACAGCACTCTGGACCCTTCCCAATCCAGATTCTGCAGCAACCACAGCACCGAAACTGCCCTCATCGCCGCCACCGACAAAATCAGAACCATACTGGAAAACAGCTAAACTGCGGCTCTCATCATCCTGGACCTCTCAGCCACGTTTGCCTCCCTCCATTCTGCTCTGAAGCCACCAAAATCATCTGCGGCATACACCAGGGTTGGTCCCTCAGCCAGACCCTCCAACATCTACGTGGCTCCACTCGCTGACATCGCCTGATCTCACAACCTCAACATCATCTCATTCACCGATGACACCCAGCTGATCCTCTCCCTCACCAAAGACACCGCCAAGACCAACCTCCACGAAGGAATGAAGGCCATCGCTGAATGGATGAAGAACGGCTACCTTAAACTGAATTCCGACAAGACTGAGGTCCTCATCTTTGGCTCCACCCCCTCAGTGGGATGATTCCTGGTGGCCTGCCACACTGGGAACGGCTCCGACACCCACTGACCATGCACGCAACCTGGGATTCATCCTGGACACCTCACTATCTATGACCCAGCAAGTCAACGCCATCACCCTCCTCCCTGCTTCAACACCCTCCACATGCTCTGAAAGATCTACAAACGGATCCCCACAGAAACCAGAAGAACAGTCACTCAAGCCCTCGTAAGCAGCAAACTGGACTACGGCAATGCCCTCTACGCAGGAACCCCAGACTAACTCCAGAAAAGGCTGCAACACATACAAAACGCCTCCGCACGCCTCATCCTGGACATCCCCAGCTACTGCCACATCACAGACCACCTGAAAAACCTGCACTGGCTCCCCATCAACAAGAGAATCACCTTCAAACTTCCCACCCACGCTCACAAGGCAATGCCCAACACCGGACCAGAATACCTCAACAGACGCCTCTCCTTCTATACCCCGACTCAACCCGATAGCTCCGCAGACCTCGCCCTCGCCACCGTCCCACGCATCTGCAGAACAACCACCGACGTGGAACACTCTTCCCACCCACCTGGGTCAGACAAAGGACCTCCTTACCTTCAGGAGACTTCAAGACTTGGCTGATCGAGCAGTAGCAGCCCCACCCATCAGCGTCTTGAGACGCTCACGGGTGAGTAGTGCACTTTACAAATTCCCTGATTGATTGACTGGGACGGAATCCCTGAGCACAGCATCTGTTGCTGTTACCAAGGCTTGTTGACTCTTCCTCCAGAAGACCTTCGATCTCCAAGAAGCCCCAGCCTCCAGCACTGTGAAAAATAAGGCTCAGGCAACGATCTGGCACCTCTGGGCACCGTCTGTGCCGGGATCTGCATTCCGGCTCCGGATCGTCGGGAATCAGAATGGGGCTGGTGCCACCAGTGAAACCCGGCAGCACTGGTAGCATAGTCGTCAGGACCATCACTGGAGAAGGTAACCTAGGAATGACCGGCACCCGTCCGAATCCAGAATCTGATCTGTGAGACCCCATCAGAGCTGAGGTCGAAGTCGTTGGCTGGGAAATTGATGGGGCCTCCTCCAGCTCTGCGGGGCACGAAGGCATGCCAGAGAGGTCGGCCCACTCAAATATGTGGCACATGGCCTTGTAAAAGTCTTTTATTTGAGTGTGTGTCGATCCGACTCCCAGAAATGTGGGGAGACGTGGAGTTGAACTGGGCAACGGCTCCGCAGAACCGTGCCGGGAACGCTGATGTTACCTGCTCATCTCGTCAGCCAACGGATGAGGTGAAGTCGAAGTCCCATTGAACAACTTCTTTTTGTGCCTCTTCCCTGAGTGTCCAGAGGACCTCGAGTGTGACGAAAACAACTTGGGGCTCTTGAATTGGTCCCACGACCTCCTTCTCGAGCGGGACCAAGATCTCCTAGAAGTCGCACGTGCCAGTGTAGTCGACTGCCGGACCGCAAGCAGCTTTAGGGACCACTCTCTCAAAGCTTTTGGCACCATGGCCCCGCAGTCTGAGCACAACTTCGAGTCACGGTCGCGCTCGAGACACCAGAGGAAGACGAGGTGAGGATCCGTAACAGACATGGCGCGGTGACAGGCTTCAATCTTGCCTTTCTAGATGACATCCTCGACACACTAACAAGAATAAACTTCAACAAAACTTTGAAAAAAGGCATGTCAAAAAGCAACAGAGGGGTTGCTCTCTCCAGATCTGCGCATCTGGGTGGCACCTATCTAGGTAACCACAACGTCACTTGCGGCGCCAATGATGCCGATGGCGTCATGTGGAACCGAAATGAGCCTCTCAACGGTGCGCGCAGGGGTATTGCTCCAGCAAAGGTTTCCGGATCCAGTCTGACGTCTGGGAAGATTGAAAGGTAACAAATCTAAATCTAGAAGTCCTATCAGATACAGGAGCCTGAGTTAGTTATGGCGACAACCCAATGACAACAGCTACAGGCCTGATTGGGTCACTAGGAAAAGATTTTTCAGATGCCACAAGTCTAATCTTTTTATAAAGAAAAGTTACCATAACACAGCAAGCCTGACATACTGGTTGTGAAAAGCAGTGTCAGTCAAAAGGCATTTCAGGGTGGATTATTATTTCTCTGAATAAAGCCTACAGGAGGGTATTTCATTACATGAAATGTCACAGATTACTTTTGTAGGGAAGGACAAACCCTACGGGTAGAGGATTTACACTGTAATAATTCTTGCGAGTCTCTTCTTAGCCGTCTGCTAGGATCCTGTAATAAAAATAATTACATACATCCATTTAAATATAAATATGTATGATACAGATACATAAAGGGATTGCGAGTCATCAGTATTCTGCCACTGGTCAGTCAGAGTGTCATTTACACTCCACTTCCATCCATGACAGGATACTGTATGGGGTAATGGTTCAGTCCACATCAGTGATTGGCTCTTTGCCCTGTGAATGATGGTATTTTCTGATCACATGTACATCTCTTGCAAGACGGACACTAGCTGCTATGTTTAGTTTTGTTATAACAAGCATATGTCCGCCGCAGGCAGCAGCTTATTTTCTTTTTTCTACTTGCATTCTTTAAGTACATCTTGTATTATTCAGGGCCGTGTCTTAAGTGCCATTGCTGTGGGGTGCCCTGTTACTGATCGTACTGACTAATGTCAGTCATGTACCTATGTCACTTGTGCGGAACTGTATGGTGCCATGTTGGGGAGTGCGGGGTGTGACCTGTTCAGTGTATGTCTTTTACAAAACTGATAAAGTTGTTTATAAAAAAAAATACATCTTGTATTTGTTGTTGAGTTTGTGTGCATTTTATTGTGCTTAAGTCGGAGAGCAATTGCAAGAATGAGTCAGTGGAAGGATGAATGGATGCATGAGTGTAAAGATGAGTGACAGTGCAAGTAAGATTTATTAAGCACCCAAGCCCATCCTCGGCACAAAAGGCACTTTTATTCATAAGCCAGATCTATTGGCATTGCCAATACTTGTTTGTGCACATGGAGCATAACTCGCGTTTTGCTCTCCTGGCTTGGTGCGAAGGCTAGGCCAGGATCCTGCTGGGCCTTCAGCGTTCAAAGCCTTTGTCATCCCCCTTCTGGACAATGATCATTCTTTTCAGTAACAAAGGGCAACCCTGAGGCCGAGCTCCACAAGGCTCTTCCACTGGTGCTGGCACTATGCGTGGTGGGCTTCTACAGAAAGCAGCCAAGTGTGGAGGCCAGAGGATCCTGGCTGATTGACAGTGCACTGTGGCCCTGGTGCTGGACTTTGAAGCGCTTTCTTCCAATGCTCAGGAGTGCCCGTCCACTCTCAAGAGTGCAAGTCTGCACACCGCACACAATCACATGCACATGCAGATACAAGTCAAGCATGTAAAGGGCCAACGCATGCAGCTGGCTCACTCTTTACCTGAATCCGAGAGAGACATCTGCTTCTCCTAAAGGGGAACCGCAAAGCAAAAGAGACAAAGGTGGCAATAAAAGGATGGGGAGAGCGAGCACAAGAGGATGGGATCAAGAGGGTGAGCAACCAGAGGGTGGGAAGGAGAGGGGTCGAGCAAGAGAGGCAGAGAGAAAGAGATAGAGAGTAGATCGAGACAGAAGAGAAGGGAGACAAACCAAGAAGCAGAGACGTTACAGGTAGCAAAAGACATGGGGCACAACAGTAGCTGCATCACAGGGAGAGAGGCGGCAGATGCCGCATAGCGAAGAACCCAGAGTCCACAGCAGCTTCTAGGGCAGCTCACGGAGGACGGTCCAACAACCACCAGGGAGACCTCAGCACTTGGATCACACAGCCAGAGGGGCAGCGTAGAGGGACAGGGGGCTCCAAGATGATAATGAAAAGAAGGGACACAGGACTCCAAGACCTTACTGAACAGAAGGGACCGTGGAGAAGGACAGGAGGCTCCAAGACCTTAAGGAATAGAAGGGACAGTTGAGAGGGGCAGGGGGCTCCAAGACCTTAAGGAATAGAAGGGACCATGGAGAGGGGCAGGGGGCTCCAAGACTTTAAGGAATAGAAGGGACAATGGAGAGGGACAGGGGTCTCCAAGAGCTTAAGGGATAGAAGAGTACGTGGAGAGGGTCAGGGGGCTCCAAGACTTTAAGGAATAGAAGGGACTATGGAGAGGGACAGGGGGCTCCAAGATCTTAAGGAATAGAAGGGACCATGGAGAGGGGCAGGGGGCTCCAAGACCTTAAGGAATAGAAGGGACCATGGAGAGGGGCAGGGGGCTCCAAGACTTTAAGGAATAGAAGGGACAATGGAGAGGGACAGGGGTCTCCAAGAGCTTAAGGGATAGAAGAGTACGTGGAGAGGGTCAGGGGGCTCCAAGACTTTAAGGAATAGAAGGGACAATGGAGAGGGACAGGGGGCTCCAAGACCTTATGGAATAGAAGGGACAGTGGAGAAGGACAGAGGTCTCCAAGACCTTAAGGAATAGCAGGGGCAGTGCAGAGGAGCAGAGAGCTCCTGACACATATAGAATGAAAGGGGCTGCGCAGAGGGGCCGGGGGCTCTTGGTATATATGGAATGCCAGTAGCTGTGCAGAGGGACAGGAAGCTTCCGACATACATGGCACGGCAGAGGGGCCGGGGGCTTCTGATATATATGGAATGGCAGCAGCAGTCAAGAGGGTCTGGGAGAATCCATACATATATGGATTGACAGGGGCTGTGCAGAGGGCATAGGAGTTCCTGCAATGTATGGTCCCACAGTAACATAACCAAAATATTATCTAACAGACAATCATGTCCTAAATATCTTTTACAAAAATACGTCCCAGCCGAGTTAATCATGGTAAATGTACAGCCAGCAGGCCGATATGTTTTGAATTGATATGTAGGACATGCTATTACTGTCAGACGGTATTTGTGTTACAATATGCAACTGCAGGGCCTGTGCAGAGAGTTAGGGAGGTCCCCTTCTAGAGGGAGTGGCAGATGATATGCTTAGGGGCAGAGTGCTTCTGGAACAACTGGGAAGGTAGGGCTTTTGTGCAGGACAAGAAACCGATCACTAGAGTGCAAGACATTAGGGACCACATTGCCCAGAACCACACTAGGTACCATGCTGGCCTTTCAACCCTGTGGATCCAAGAAGACATAACATGACACACACAGCCTTGAGGAGCCCCACCACCACTGTACATCACACTGGCAAGAGAAAGAGCAAGAGAAGTTACAGAGGTGCCAGGCGCTGCCCACAGCAAGCTTAGAAGCAGAGGGTGCAGCCTGCAGGCCGCCGCCATGGTACCTGCACAAACTTCTCCAAATCGCCATTAAACAGTTTATGGTTATACTGGGAGCACGGCCGCGGCTTTCTGGACCTCAGGGACATGCTGGATACGGACTGCAGCCTGAAACCAATGAGGGGGAAGAACAGCAGGAACCCATTAACACAGGCCAGCTAGCACGGTGCCCCACACATCACCTGCACATGTAGGATCGGCTTGGCACACCTTCACCCTTGATCTCAGGGTATGCATTCTCAATGAATGTCCTTAAGGCGTGTCTCGATTTCCACTATGATCTGCCCGATCATAATTCTATACAGCTTTTCTCTCCCATTGAATGAGGCCCTGGTAAAGGCTTCCCTAGAACTGGGACTGCATCAAAGCCTTCATAAGAGGCTGCAAGTTTGGTAATACTGCGGTTGTTGTGCCTCCTTACCCCCTACCAGGCACACCTTTTCGCTGGAGCCACCCTTTCCAACCACTACTGACCCAAGGGCCAACACTTCAACCAGTGACTTCTGAACCATGTAGATCTTTTTACCTAAGGGCCTTATTTAGACTTCGACAGACGGGTTACTCCCTCACAACGGTGACCAATATCCCATCCACCGAAATATAAATACAATTATATTATATCCTATGGGATTTAGATTTCGTCGGAAGGCAATGACTGATATCCTGTCCGCCGAATTACAAATACCATTATATCATATGGGATTTAGATTTCGGCAGACGGGAGTACCCTGTCTGCTGAAATCTAAATCCGGCCCTAAGACACTTCCGGAGGCACTAGGTTGCTCGAGTGGGATTGCACCACCTTCATCATGAAAACACTTTATATCAGGCCTTGCCTACCAGACACCTCTTACCGTGGTGGAGGAGTCCTTATTCTCGAGCTGCTGCGACTCCTCTAAAGAGATCAGCCAGACACGGGAGGGCTGTAGGGCTCAGGGCTTTTCATCTGACTAGAAAGGAAGGTCGGCTACTCTTATAGGAAAAGCTTCCCAATTTAACTCTTGCCTAAACCAGACAATGGATGTGTGGCAAATATTTGTAGGTTATCAGACCCAGTCCACCCATGTGTTTAGTGGTGAATTTTGGTAACATTATTCCCACTAGCACTCGCAACACACAGCCAAGTACCAACAGAGACTCCTTCCATTTCTGCCACTGGGCACCCAAACACTCCAACACACTTTAGAGCCCATGTGTCCGCTCCAACTCTCAAACATAGCTGTGATATTCTAGGACAACCAGGCACTAATAGCAAGTTAACACCTGCTGCAAGCCCATCCTGCCCTCACAAAGAGCATCACGCCACACTTCTCACCTGTGTCAGCCTTGAATATCTGAGGCTGGCTGCACCACCCATCATATCTCCACTCTGCCCTCACCCTTTAGGTCCCAGGGCCCAATGCGGCAGGATAGCTTACCTCGACATCTCTCGGTCTTCTGCGTCACCTGAGGGCGAGAAGAGGAAAAGAGTACACATTAAAGTGAAGGGGTTTGGGGAATGCTCACTTCTGAGAATACTACCACACATGAGCCTTGCTACTCAAAGGCTGGAAGCGTTACCACAATGTGCCCTTACCAGAGTTTCTGTGCAGTTATTAAGCAACTGGATTGCAGAACAATAACAGGGGATAGCTGGTGTAAGATGTGCTCCACTCTAATGGTGCCCACGCAGAAACAAGGAAACACTAGTGACTGGCAGATGGCTCTAGTCTCCTGGAGGTGGGATCTTCAAATCCCATCCTTAAAAGTGCATTGCAATTCTCACTCAAGGGCATATAGAAACCTTTGAGGAGCCTAAGAAGGACTTCCATTTAAGAGAGAGCGCTAAGATAAATATACCAACTCAGGCTTTGTGGTAAGTATTTGCCAAACACACAGGCAGCAACCAGACCACTAGCAAAATATCAGTCTTTTATTTTTTGATTTCAGGAGGCCGGAGGATTGGTATCCAAGGACAATGGCAGGAGGGCCACCTCATGAGGTAGTGTGGGGAGAGCTCTGGTTAGATATCCCCAAGGCCTTTAGCAGTATTCGGTACAGGGATCCAGGCTCCAGAGCCATGCTTCATTGGTACCTGACAATGACACATGACACATGTGCTTAAGAGTCGTCCTGCGACACCAGACGTGTGTTCCTGCGGTGCACGGCGAGGCCAGGCTCTTTTGCGCAAACATGGGGTGAATTTAGTAGAAGGCGCTGCTGAGCCATACTAGGGGGCTTTAAGCTTCTCCGCTGTGGAGGATATAATATAGGATTTGTCCTGCTGGAGCTGAGGCGCCCCCACTTGGAGGGCGTAACCAGTGAGAACCAGACCTTGTTGCTTCAATGTTGGGAGCAGCCAAAATACTGATAGCACTGAAACAAACTTCAAAATTGTACACAACTTGCTGGTTCCACGAATCGTGGCAGCTCATAACTACAAACCGGTCTCAGAAAGCCAGGCTGAATAAAATAACAATCATTAGACCAAAAAGGGTCACAACTGCCTCCCAAAGTCGACACTACCCATCAGAATTAGTGGTTAATGCCTACGGTAGTTGAGGGGAGAGGATAAGACCATTGTAGCTGTAAGTCTGGTGTAAAATCACTACCATGCACAGGAGTATCTATCTAAGGATGTGGCAGTGGTCGGAAGAAAAAATGCTGCTGTCAAGGGCAGTTAGATACGTGCATGTAATAGCTTTGGGCAAAACTCAAAACGCAGAACAGCAACAAACAACTGTATTGGAACAGCGTCCATTGGAAGGGGGGGCTTAAGGTTGGTGCGATTGTGGGAAAAGGTGAGTCCTTCAGAAAGGGCTCAGTTAATACAGATTGAATAAAAGATGGAAAAGAAGCAAAGGACATCAGGATATACACAATAGAAATCAGGTACAAGGGGGGGCAAATAATAAAGTAGAGAACATTAGATACTAAGAATAAAAAATGTACAAAAACAAGAATAGTTGAGATACAAGAGATGAGGAGAAAGACATTCATGAAAAAATGGTAGCAAATGAAGAGTAAAGTAAAAAAGCAAAACAACAAGAAAAATAACACGGAAAAAAAAAAGTAGAGAAGAAAATGTGAAACAGCAGGAATAACTGAGATGGGGAGATGTTCAGTAGTAGAGATATAAGAACAAAAGGACAGAGGGAGTGGCCGACAGAATGAAGATGAAAGAATGGGAATGGGAAATACAGAAAGACTAATTAGAATAGAAAATAGTAATAGTTGGGTATTTTGAAAGGGAACATAGAAAGTATATAAAGAACGTGTGGTACAATCACCTTAATGGTATCTAAGGTACCCCACTACGAAATGAAGGGGAGACTAAGATTAAAGTAATTGTTGAATTTTAAGTTTTAAATTATTGAAATTAAGGGTAATTATGCTGGAAATAGTGGGAGAAAACCAAGCCCCCAGGTATTTTATTTTCGAAGGTCACCGTGTAAAAAGTAGTATTAGCAGACATATATTGATAACATAAGGAATTTAATGGTAAAAGTTCTGTTTTGAAGAAGTTTAGTTTATACCCAGAAATGGTAGATTATAAATTTTATCTGCTATAAAAAAATGTTTTAAAAAGGGTGTAAGGAGATCGGAGGATTATATATATATATATATATATATATTATACCAAAATATCATCAGCATAAGCGGATAGTTTAGTTTCAAGTGAGTTGTGTTTAATTCCTGAGATCAGTGAGTTAAAACAAATGTGTGAATGAAAGGGTTCTAAACAAGGAATGAAAAGCAAATGGGATGGGGACAATCTTGTCTAGTAACTATATAGATTAAAATATGGGGAGAAATCTCCATTACAAAAACACTGGCACGAGGGTCAGGGAAGAATAATTTTCTGAATAAAATACATTTTGTGCCAAAGCCATACCAATGTAGAGTAGTAAACATAAATTGCCAATTAATTTCGTTTTCGACATCAAGAGAGAGGACTGCAAGATGGGAATGATAATTTCTTACCAAATGCAAGACCATTATAGAACATTCTTGCATTATCCCGAGCAAGTCTACCCATAACAAAACCAGACTGTTCAGATTTAACAAGAAGGGGAACAACATTTTCAAGGTGAGATGCTAGAATCTTAGCAAAACATTTGCAATCATAATTGATTAATGAAACAGGACGATCATTTTTAAAAAGGGTATGATCCTTATCTGGTTTAAGAATAAGAATAATCAGGGCTTCCAGAAAAAAGCCACTAGCCTTAGAGTTAAAAAAAAAAAAAAAAAAAAAAAGTTCAAGTGATTTAGGGGCAAAAGGTGATGAAAAGGAGGAAATTAATTCGAATTAAAAGCCCAGAGCTTTTTTTTTTTTTTTTTTTTTTTTTTTAGAGATTTGATAGCATCCAGAATTTCTTGAAGAGTTACACGGCTTCCAATAATTTAAATTGATCAGGGATGGTAGGAGGATTAGGAAAACCGTTAAGAAGGGCTTGTACATACATCATGTTCGGAGGGATTAATATCTTCTGTATACAATGCTTTGTAATAATTTTGGAAAACTTTAGAAATGTCTGAATCTGAGGACACAATATGATTAATGAGTTCATTATGGATGGGTCTAATATTTTTACGTTCAGATTCAATTTTTAAATAATATGCCAACATTTTATCCACTTTGTTTGGGCCTCAGTGATACTTCGACCTTGAGGAGGCTATTACAGGCATCAGTAGCTACAAGTTTATTGAGGGTGGACTTAGCTGCAATTAGTTTGTGTGGAACACAGGAAGATTTAGGAGGTACAGTACGTATGTTCAAGAGTTATAATTTGCTGTAATAGAGTATTGTATTGAGAATTTATTATCTTTTTTGGCTGTAAAAGCTGTAGTAAAAGCTGAAAGGGAAGATTTGAAGGCATCCCAAGTGTTAGGAATGGAAGTTTCAATAGACTGAATAATTTTAAAGAAATCATTAATAAAAACAATGGTTTCTGTAATAAAGTTATGGTCTGATGGTAGGAGAATAATGAATCCATTTTAGAATTGTCGAGAGATAGGTCAAAAGAAGATAAAACAGGAGCATGATCTAAAAATAAAAATGGAACCAATTTCTGAGGATTGAATAGAAGGAAGTAAAAACTTGGTAACTAAATTAATTCTGGACATGGTATGATGTACATTAGAGAAAAATGTATATTCACAAGTATCAGGGTTACAGGTTTTCCAGACATCAAATAATGGACAAGTGGCAATGACCGATTCATATGCTTTAGGAGATTTATCAGGGTTAAATTTGCATTCAGATTTACTACCCGTAAAAGGATTGATTAAAATCTCCTGCTTCAATAATGTTAGCGTTATTAATTGAAGCCAATTGTATTTTAATATTATGCCAAACATCAGAATCAGGTTTTAAAGGACCATAAATATTAAATAAGGAAATTTGTTTGTTATGAATTATAACATTAGCCAATACCCATCGCTTATCGTTGTCACATTGAGTTGATACAATCTGCGCTGTATTGACTTATGAAAAAGAATGGCGAAACCACCTTTGGGGTTAGTGGCTGGAGAAAAAACAACTTGGCCATCCCATTTCTGTTTTATTTCAAGTGATTCAACATCGTTACAATGAGTTTCCAGTAAAAAAGTAACATGTGAATTACATTTTTACAGATGAGAAAGTACCTTTTGTCTTTTGATTGGATGTCCCAAACCACAAACATTCCACGAGACAACGTTAAACATATTACTTTCCCAGATTAATTCTATTTGCACCAAATTCCTCTGGAATAACAAATATTCACGTAGTGCCTGGTCTAAACTTAAATGTCTTTAAGGTGGTGTTCACTTTCCTGACAAAGTTATACCACTATGCTTTTTTAATTCAACAATTGAATGTCCTAATTAATAATTTCCAAGGATCTCCCATCCACAACGGATCAAATTTGAACGCTCCTTATTGATGTATTTTTCACTTGAACATGTGGTTTACATGTCTACTTGCACTTTTATTTTTCAGAACCCGATTTTCAATTATTCTCAATATCTGCAACAAACAATATTTTCTGCACGTCTTAATTTTCATCAAAAATGTCTTGCCTCTTCCATTTGGTATAATAATTGTTTTAAATATAGTCACAAATCATTTCATTTCAAATACTGGAAGGAAAAGGGTATTTTATTTGTTCACTAACTAGTAAGACATAATTCTGTGATACTTTTTCCCCCAGTTACAAATGCAATATAACTTACCAAGTTATTTTTTTACAGGAATATAAGCTAATATCAACTGCTCTCCAAACCTTTTGAATAGCTATAGATTTTCCATCTGACCTTACACTACTCACACCCTTGACACCATTACAAAATGTTAACTAAGATCCCATTCCCAAAGCTGCTTACGTACACAAAATCTTATCACCACCAACTGCTGTTCGATTAAAAAATTCTATGGAATTATTATGGGGAAATTACTTTTTTATGTCGTTACCCATCCATATATGGGACAAAATATGAGTTAAAGTGCTCAACACCTCTACAGCTGCACATAACACACAATCTCTATTTTTTGTTTACAATAAAGCTGTTATTGAACGCATCTCTAAATTTGATCCAACAACTTCTCCACTATGCTGGTCCTGTTCTACTTCCAATGGTACTTTAACTCATTTACTTTACCATTGTACTCATGTGTTTTATTTTTGGAAATATATTTGGTCTAAATGTTTGCACATCTTCCAATGTAATATTCAATTATCAATTCAAAATGTTTTCCTTGGCTCTATGTCACCAAACTTTGATCATACTTCACCTAAACCTATGTTGTTCGATCTATTTATTGCACTTTCTTCTAAGGTTATACTCTCCTGTTCGAAAGATACTTTTAAATTATCTATATCACCATGGCGGAATTTTATTTGTGATGAACATAGAATATCTACTGTTTCCTCTTTATCGTTACACAGGAAGATTAAATCAGATCGATTTTGGTTACCCTTTACTACATATTTATCTTCTCACTCGCATATCTCTTAATTCTTATATTTCTACTTCGGTCTTGGTTTATTTCTATCCTTTCCTCTTCTCTTTCTTCCTACTGTTCCCCTCATTTCTCTTATTCGTTGCATATTTTCACCCATTTGATCTCTTTTTATATAAAATGTTATGCTTAAATTATATACTCATAGTTTCTTTATTGGTTCTAATTTGAGAACTTGTAATACTCTGAAGTTCTAATACTATTATTTTACACTCAATTATATCTATTGCTATTGATTCTTGAATTTCCAAACAAAAACAAATTAAAAAAAAAAAAAAAAAAGAATAGAAACTAGTGAAGGTGGAAAAGAAAGACTGCCGGAGACTAACAGGAAGAGAGACTGCAAGAGACTAAGGGCATTATTTAGAGTTTGGTGGACGGGTTACTCCATCACACATGTGGCAGATATCCAGTCTGCCGTATTACAAGTTCCATAGGATATAATGGAATTGTATTATTTCGGACAGGATATCCGTCACGTTTGTGATGGAGTAACCTCCCTCCGCCAAACTCTGGATCAGACCCCAAGTAATGTGGGGAGTAAAAAAAAAAAAAACAGCAACGTAGTGAGTGGAAGAAAGACTGCAAGAGACGAAGTAATGCGGTGACTGGAGGAAAGACTGGGAGAGATGAAGAATGTGGGTGAGTGAAAGAAAGACTGCAAGAGATGAAGTAATGGGATGAGTAGGAGAAAGACTGCAAGAGACGAAGTAATGGGATGAATGGAAGAAAGGCTGCCAGAGATGAAGAAATGAGGGTGAGCGGAAGAAAGACTGCAAGAGACGAAGTAAGCGGGTAAGTGGAAGAAAGACTGCGACAGAAGAGGAAAGACTACAATTGATGAACTAATAAAGATCATATGGGAGGGACAGATGGGAGTGTTTGAGGGCCTGCAGCCAGACCGTGCAGAGAGGGGTCACACATGTGAAGCTGGCCCAGCTGCTCTCACCTTTCTCAATGGCCTCCTGTAGCTGGTCGTGCTTTGCTTCCAGTTTAGAGATGAGGCTCCGGCCGTTCACAAACTCCTTGAATTTCTAAAGGGTAAAAGGAGAACAGAGTAAGGCCTCAACAGGAGACCTTGTGGCACGAGAAGGGCAAGCAGCTGATGATCAAAGAAAAGACACAAGAATCACATAGCGAAAGGGGATCCCAGAGTGGACAAAACATGGAGTTCCATCAATTTAAGAAGTTATGGGCTCCCCAAGCAGCAAACAGCAAAGGATCCACCACCAGATTACGTGTGGCAAAGCTTGAACCCTGCAAACCATGGGTCAAAGCATCCGCCACCGCAAGGCACGTGACAAGGCATTTACCACCGTAGGGCATGTGACAAGACATTTACCTCCACAAGGCACGTGACAAGGTATTTACCACCGTATGGCATGTGACAAGGCATTTACCACCGTATGGCATTTGACAAGGCATTTACCACCACAAAGCACGTGACAAGGTATTTACCACCGCAGGGCACGTGACAAGGCACAAGGCATTTACCACCACAGGACACGTGACAAGGCATTCACCACCGCAGAGCATGTGACAAGGCATTTACCACCACAGGACACGTGACAAGGCATTTACCACCGCAGGACATGTGACAAGGCATTTACCACCGCAGGACACGTGACAAGGCATTTACCACCGTAGGGCATGTGACAAGACATTTACCACCGCAGGGGACGTGACAAGGCATTTACCACCATAGGGCATGTGACAAGACATTTACCACCACAAGGCACGTGACCAGGTATTTACCACTGCAGGGCATGTGACAAGGCATTTACCTCCGTAGGGCATGTGACAAGGCATTTACCATCGCAGGGGACGTGACAAGGCATTTACCACCATAGGACATGTGACAAGGCATTCACCACTGCAGGGGACGTGACAAGGCATTCACCACCATTAAAGAGCACATGATAAAGCATCCATGACAAATGATTCCTGGTCCTAGGTTAGGAAGGGGAGCTGCTCTGCCTTCTCTGTCCTTGCCATTGCTTCTCAGGGTATTCACAATGCCTTTATTCCAGCATCCACCAGGAATTCCTTCCCGTTGATGGCCAAGAATTCCATCTTACCTATTTACAATTTGAACAACTCTTAAGCCATGTACTCCTTTTAAACCTGCAGCCAAAAGGCTGTCCTCTGATGTGGAGCATGAGGACCAGTGGTTCTTAACCCTTTGACCTCTGCGGATTCCACCTGAATCACTGCTGGAAGTTACAGCTCTAAACCGAGGGGATTTCTATGATTTGAACCTCAAAACAATACCCACAAAAACAGAAACAAGCATAAACCAAACAAAAGCACGAATCACAAGATATTTAACTCACAAACAAAGATATACAAAGATTGCCATTTTAATAAAAAGGTTGGAGCATTTCAACATTTTATGTTATTTCTAAAAGCAATAAACTTGAATCTAGAATATGAATTGTGTCTTTTTTGTTTTCAATGAATGCTTTCTGTTAGTGCGTAGCTGAGCTTCATCTGAGACCTAATTGTGCATCCTAGATCAGTGGTTCCCAACCTGTGGGCCGGGGACCCCTGGGGGTCCGCGAAGCCTCCTCAGGGGGTCTGCGGCTGCTTAAAACATTTAATAATATTAGGTCCCAGCTATCAGTAATGACTCCTCGGGGGTCCCCGTGTTCCATTAATGATTCAGTGGGGGTCCCCGGGCTCCAGTATTGATAAAATGGGGGTCCACAGAAGTCAAAAGGTTGGGAACCACTGTCCTAGATTGTGTTTGTTGTACTTGTGCTGTTCCATTATTGAGAGCTAAGGATATTAATTTAATTTTTACCCTTTAAGTTCAAATTCCTTCAGATTTACAGTGATTTAAAATGTCCTATTTTACTTTTTGATATATATATATATGTGTTGATAGATATACAGTCTGTTACAATTATTACATTTTCTAAACTTTTGCGGACCTTCCTCCTCCCCCGAGTAGGTTTACCGAACCTACAGTAACAGCCACTGGTGAAGAAATTCTAGAATTGGGGTCATAACACTCACTGCAATTGACTCAAGACCACCTGGAGGAAATTTAGTGAAACAAGTCTTAAAAAATTATCACTTTGCCACAGTGGTCACTATCAATTTCTCTATAAGTCAGTAAAAAGTCATGGGTACCGGTATTTCAAGAACGCTGAAAACTTTGAGTCTCCTAGCCACATTAAGGTAAAGTGTAATAAAAACAGAAATAGGGCTGAAGCAATTTTTTTTTTTTACTTGATGTCCTCTTCAGATGGGGAGATGCCTCTGTGGCCAAGATTAAAGATGTTTGCAAAATGGAGGTTCTGCCAAATTAAACAAGACATGCAGAATTTAAAGACATAGGAAAGAATAGCCTCTAGATTACACAAGAAAAGTCTCCTAAAAGGCACGCGTTAAAGGTTCTTCACAAGGGCACAGGATAAAGGAGTCCCAAGTGATAAGGAGAGAGTCCCCAAAGATCAGAAATCTCAACTAAACTGCACAATATCTGAACCCTCGTTAGCGGCAGTGATCCAACTCCAGAAACATCAATTTGCGTTATCGTTCGACCACACTTGGCCCAAGTATGTATTCCTCTTTTAATCTAACCCACCCAAATCATAGGTCACTCAAAGTCCCAATCCTTCACCAATTCAGTCTAAAGGAATCAGCTGTCTCCATATTCCCTAATCAGTGTGTTTCACTCTCCAGGCAACCATCAGAAGCATAACTCCCATCTTTTACTCAACCACAAAACACACCTTCCTGCTTGCACCAATTTTCTCTGCAAGAAATACCACTAGCAAAGCACCTTTCCTATTATACCAGAGAAGGGGTCTCCAAACTACGGCATTTATTAATGGCTCAAGTTTACTTTGAGGTTCTTTGGTTTGCTTACTGAAGTTCTTTCTTGGAGTGTGTTCATTTTTCTTATTGTGTGCTACAAAATTGGACAAATTCTTATTTCATGTAAATCTGTAAATGTTCACTATTTAAAGAAAACATGAATAGCCTGCTTTTCTTATCTACAGTTAATTGATTATTCTGTCAGAGCATTTGCTAATGTTTGATATATTTACTCATTATATATAATTTCTCAGTTTAAGCACGGTATTGTTTCTTCATAATTGTCACTATTCTCTTTTGTCCTGAATCATATCATGCGGATTACAAACAAGTTTCAAGTAATTCTTATTAATTTAAATTGTATTCCTTCATTTATAAAACTTTTTTTTTTTCCAACCTGCAAATATTTGTAAAATATACGATGTAGCCCCCATACTGGGAAGTTTGGAGACCCCTGTACTAGAGCACCAACTCTAATATTCATACCTCTAGGACTCCCTTGGGCCTTTCGTACTTCCACTCGGCCACGTTCCCATCATTTCCATTGGAGATCCCTCAACACCCCAATATCCATCCTTTACCCCAACAATTTAGACAGATCGCAGAGGGCCTAACTCTTCCTTTACCGTCACATAGAAGGTCTCGGTTTCTTGCTGATTGGCCCGCCGCTTGGCTAAGGTCGGCTTGCTGCTGCTATCGGAGCCGGTTGACTTGAGAGACTCCGTCGACTGACTGGACTGGAAGGCCTCCAGAACGTCTCCCTCGTCTGTGGCGATAAGGTCGAGGAGCGTCTGCATGGTGGCTTTCAGGGTCTTGTTCACCTGTGGGTAGAAGAGGAAACAGTTTACTTCTGGA
Organism: Pleurodeles waltl; assembly: GCF_031143425.1. Lineage (NCBI taxonomy): Eukaryota > Metazoa > Chordata > Amphibia > Caudata > Salamandridae > Pleurodeles > Pleurodeles waltl. Next base: position 17,369,917 of record NC_090449.1, read on the forward strand.
TTAAGTAACTGCCCTTACAATGGCAGCAGCATTAAACTAGCTAAAATCCTGGACAGAGACTGGCCTGATCTTTGGAGAAAAGAGTTACTTCTCTGTAGCAGTACAGCAATTTGGGATCATTTAAAGATTTACCTGCTAAGAACACCCCTTACTCCCTTTGGAGGTCTTTTAACTCTTTGTAACAAATGTATATTGTTGTAGCACCCACAATTCTACAAGTGGTAAACTGAATATTTACATATTATTTTGTGTTATACCATAAGTATGAAATGCTACCAGCCTCCTACAAATTTTATGTATTTTGAAGGGGGAGTTTAATTAACATTTAGTATTTAAATATTTTTACAATCTTCTTAGGTTACTGAAAAAATGTATTGTGTGATACAGCACAAGATATTTTGAGATACCTGTATTTTAAATGTTATTTACACAGTGGTTTTATTAGGTCTACAGATTTAATTTGGACATCTAATAGGAACAGAGGAGGTGTTCTGCGTTGCCGAAGGCCCTAGCAGATTCCAAGAAGCGGGTTCAGTAAATATTGTGTAATCTGGCTTATTTAATAGCAAAGTACTTTAACCATGAGGTATTGAAAGGTGGTCGGAGGCTACTCACCAGCAGGGAAGGGTTATCATGGATAGTTTCACCTCTCCCACTGATTTCTCCTACTAGGTCAAGATGTAGGTTGAGAGTAGTCATGCGGCAACAGTAGATCCACGGCAGATTGAGATGCATCATGGATCCAAGTGTTCTCAAACATCATGAGGTCAAGCTTCGGATAAACAGTAGCATCAGTAATCTCAAAGCAAGTTTTGCCTGATGATCGGTGTTGTATTCTTCAAGTAGCCGTGTCGCTTAAACCAGTGGAATGCTGAGGAGAAGCTCCATATAGGAACATCTTAAGAGGCCGCTTGGATGATCGCCCAGTGCGGTCCAGCTCCACTACCCTCGACTTCTCTTCTAAATAAATCCTGTTCTCATCACAGCGGCTCGTGCAGCTTCTTCGATCAGCACTTGTGCAGCACACGCTGTATGTAGCTCAGAGGAGCTGATCTCATAGGAAGAACCCGGAGGAATTTGAATTAGATTAGTGGGTTTAAAGAATCTTTTGGGATAGTAGACGTAGGGGCTCCCATCAAAATAGGGATATTGTGAACTTCAGATGATGATAACAACTCAAGATGCTTAGCAGCAGTGAGGAGGCAGTCAAACTTTTGTCTATTTTGCCTCTAGCTCATGGTTGTAATATGTACAACATATAACTAAATTCTGTTTTTTCTATTTTAATCAAAATCTACATCTACCTTGTTTTAATGATTGTTCTGCTTTTAATAGCTTTTCTCTCAGAGCGGCTGAGCTTGCTATGCCACGCCTCGCCCATACAGGGAATTCTGCATGAAGAACTTTTTGCCCACAAGGAACCTAGCTCTGAAATGACGAATGACCAGCAGGAGGGTGTCTGAGTACTGACCTATATTACAAAATGCTTTTATTCACCTTTTTTTCACTGAAGTGCATTATGTTGGTATAAATGTGCAGTTGTGTCCTTGGTTGAAGGGATATTCACGGTGGTATGGATGCTACGTTTTGTGGTGCAGGGGTGCTTGGCCTTGACAAGAAAGAGGGAGAGTGGCCCCTTATTGCCTAGAAATATTTGACCGATGGGTGCACTCAATCAATCAATCAAAGAGATTTATAGAGCACGCTACTCACCCGTGAGGGTCTCAAGGCGCTGGGGGGGTGGGAAAGGGGTAGGGGGCTGGGGGATCACTGTTCGAAAAGCCAGGTCGTGAGGCTCTTCCTGAAATGTAGTAGGTCCTGGGTTTTGCGGAGGTGGGTGGGGAGGGAGTTCCAGGCCTTGGGGGCTAGGTAGGAGAAGGATCTGCCTCCGGTGGTGGTGTGTTTGATGCGAGGGACAGAGGCGAGAGAGAGGTCAGCGGAGCGGAGGTGGCGTGTGAAAGGTCACTCTTTCGTTAAGGTAGGCAGGGCCAGTGTTGTGGAGCGATTTGTGTGCGAGGATGAGAATCTTAAAGGTGATCCTTTTGTCTATGGGGAGCCAGTGGAGGGATCTGAGGTGTGGTGAGATGTGTTCGTGTCAGGGGAGGTCGAGGATGAGTCGTGCTGCTTAGTTCTGGATTCGCTGTAGTTTGCGCTTGAGTTTTAGTGTGGTGCCGGCGTAGAGGGCGTTTCCGTAGTCAAGCCTGCTGCTGATGAGTGTGTGACTGTCTTTCTGGTCTCTGTGGGGATCCACTTGAATGTTTTTTTCAGTATGCGGAGTGTGTTGAAACATGAGGAGGTGAGGGCGTTGATTTGTTGAGTCATCGAGAGGGAGGAGTACAGGATAATGCAGAGATTGCGTGTGTGGTTTGCGGGGGTGGGTGCACTGAGTACCTTTCTAGAGTAGGTCATTCCGTTTCACCTTCACTCACTCAAGCCAAGATTTAACTGGGCCTCTGCCATTGGTCAAATAACTGGCATACACTATGAGGAGTCTGTCTGCATGTTTTAGGTGCCCACTGGGTTCAGAACATCTGCTGAGGGTACAACAAGGGACTTTTCTTACCCCCCCTGAGCTTTCTCGGTGGTAAACAGCAAGCAATGATTCAGGCACCACCCTGATCCAAACTGGGTCACAACCACAGGGAAATCTTACTGACCACATCATCCTCCGGATGGCCTGAACCAGGGGGCTCGGGCCCAGGTCCACAGCATTTCAGGAGCTCCCCCGCTAGGGTCATGGAAGGGCGCGGCTTTCAGATCTTGGCACCCACTACAACCCGGGGCCCTTGAAGATACTGGGGAGTGGATGGGAAGAGCAAAGGGAGATGAAGTGTTCATCATGTTAAGCAATGGGACTTGGAAAGAAATGGGTCTCCACATACAGGGCACTTTACTTTCTGACTCAGCGTGGCACTGTACAGATCTAGCCAATATGGATTCTGCTTGCACTGCCGAGAGTGTTGCATACATCAGGCCATTTCATAAGTGTCGACTTTCCCTTCACAGCTCTCTCTCACTGGTCTTCCAAGCAGAAAGGGGCCGTGATTTAAATGATTTAACTGAGATTTTCCAAATGGCAATTTTAGGCGAGAGACTGCTAAAATAAAGCCATTTAGTGCTTCAGAAGTCGTGAGCCTCCCACCTGAACCGAGCCTGTTGGCATGTATGGTATACTTTCCAAGTTTCATTGCAGAAAGTAGATGAAAGGTGAACCGAAGAGGTGCATGTGCTTTAATCGGCCTATGTCACGTGACCCCTTCATCCAGGCCTCGTTTTGAAGCCAGCAGCGCTCTGCATGCTGGGACCTGCAGTTTCATGGTCCCCGACTCGGAGTACAGACCTTCAAGCCCTAGAGCAGAGTGCTGCTGCGAAAGTGATCCCCGCGGTGCCACTCCGGACACTGGGCGACTAGACTGTAGTGCATGTGTTTTCTTGGTACCAGCTTAGAAGGAGATGAAGCCTGGCACCTGGGGCGCAGACTGTTCACCCGGATCACCAGAATCCAATCCCAGCTCCATCATCTGAGCAAACTGTGTCCTGTGGGATCACTTGTCTCCCTGCGCCTCCAGTTATTTACCTTTCAAGAAAGGGTGCGCATACATAGAGCCTACTCCTAGCACGCGGCGCTATATTAATGAAACTGACGGCCTATGGGGGGTATGCTGCGGGCCGCCTGCAAAGCACATCAGTGAGTCCTACCTCCTCTGTCATGATGTTCACGGTGGACAGTCGAGACTGGATCTGTTGGAAGCGAGTCATCATCTCATTGCGGAAGAGCGCCTCGACTCGGACTTCGCACACCTGAGGAGACAAGCACATTAAGAGGGGACCAGGAGTGAGATTCTATCGCTTAACTGCATGTTATGTTGTGGTATCAGTGTGATAGCGTCACAATCCCCCGTGAGGGTATCCAGGGGCTTGTAGCCAGTATGTGAGATCAGCACCGTCTTACTCAAAGAGCAAGGCCTTCAGCTTCTTGGGGAAGCCAAGAGGAGAGAAGAAGGCAGTGATGTGTTGTGAGGGGCTTCCCGCCCCCCTTGTAGAGATGCTGATGATGCGATGGACAGCTCTGTCCGGTTCTAGGTTGCTCCCCACACCCATGAAGGGATCCTACTGTGGGGGAGCCATAGATAGCCCACTCCAGTTCTATATATATTTCCTGCACAACCTTGTTGTGATGAAGCCATGAACAGCCCTGCACAGATCGAGGTTTCCTGCATCCCCATGAAGGGACCCTGTTGTGATGAAGCTATGGACAGCCCTGCATAGATCTAGGTTTTCTGCATCCCCCTGAAGGACATCCTGTTGTGAATGAACCCATGGACAGCCCTGCAGAGTTCTAGGTTTTCTGCACCCCCTGAAAGAGATCCTGTTGTGATGAAGCCATGAACAGCCCTGCAGAGTTCTAGGTTTTCTGCTCCCCTGGAAGAGATCCTGTTGTGAATGAAGCCCTGGACAGCCCTGCAGAGTTCGAGGTTTCTACCAACACGCCTGCCAGGACACCACTACGCGGGGGCCATAGGTGGCCCAGCCCAGCTATACCGCCCCACACTCCTCTCGACTCACCTCATCTCCCTCGTGGGCCTGGTATTCGAACTTGGTGGGCGGACAGAAGACCGCACTGCTTGCTTCCATGATCTTCAGCTTGTCGCCCTGGGGGTCCAGGCTCTCAACGGCCTGCTCGATGGCGTGGAGACCCTCCTGGCGCGATGACTGGACGCGGGACTCGGCAGAGAGGTAGGCCTTGAGGGTCCTGCCCAGGGACAGGTGGAAGCCAAGGTCGCAGCACTGCAAGGGGGAAGAGAAGAGGGCACAGGAGGCCAGGGGCTGTCACACACTATAGAGCCACACTGACTGGGACAGGAAGGGGGTTCCCATCACTGTCCACATGAGAAACAGCGGCACCACAGACCCAGGAATATACTGACGTCTCACTCATCACTTGAGACACAAAAACACACAGACCCAGCCTGACACACAAACTAATGCACACCCATGGCCTCACAGAAGTATGCATGGATCACGGACACGTACTGATAGGGCACTTCCTATCACAGGAATACACTGGCCTCGATTATAGGGACCCTTCACTGACAGCACAGGGGAGCCAGTGTTAAGCACATCAAGCTACTGACGTACAGTACAGGGGACCCCTCACTGATGGCACCAGAGGAGGAGCGGGTAATAGACATATTATCTACCCATCATCATATGTCATGTCTCTATCAAACTATCCTCCATTCTCACTCTGACTCATCCCAAATCCCTTCTACTACTTTCATCTCCTAAATATCTCTGCCTACGCTCTTCCCTCCGCTTTCACATCTAACTCACCAAACCTCACTCTACTTCGTGACCTCCCACACAACCCTACTAAATTCTCCCGTATTTATCTCACCCTGCTACTATGCTCTCCCTAACCCTTCCACAGACTCTTCCCTCCTCCATCCCCCTTTACTCATCCCAAGCCTTTGAGATGAGTAAATGAAGGATATACTCCCAATTAACACTTCTGGATTTCTTCCCTCCTCCACCCCTCCATTACTCCAGTCAATCTAACTAACAAACTCTCATATCCGCGGCTCAAATTAACTCATAATAATACTAAAACTGTACTCATTATTTCCCAATACTAATCCATCACTAATTCTTGTTGGGTTCCAGAGTAGCGTGCTACTCGCCGAAAAGTGCTTCGACGCCTCATCAGGGGTAGTAAGCGCTATGTAAATACGATTACAATACAATACAAAACTATATCAAGCTGGTGACTACGGTAGGAGAGGACCTCTCACTGATGGCAGAGGAGCGGCTGGTGATAGACATATAAAGCTGGTTACGTACGGTAGGAGAGGACCCCTCACTGATGGCGGCGGAGGAGAGGGTAATAGACATATCAAGCTGGTGACGTATGGCAGGAGAGGACCCCTCACTGATGGCGGCGGAGGAGAGGGTAATAGACATATCCAGCTGGTGACGTACGGTAGGAGCGGACCCCTAACTGATGGCAGAGGAGGGGCTGGGAATAGACATATCAAGCTGGTGACGTATGGCAGGAGAGGACCCCTCACTGATGGCAGAGGAGCTGGAAATAGACATATCAAGCTGGTGACGTATGGCAGGAGAGGACCCCTCACTGATGGCAGAGGAGCTGGAAATAGACATATCAAGCTGGTGACGTATGGCAGGAGAAGACCCCTCACTGATGGCAGAGGAGGAGGAGCTGGTAATAGACATATCAAGCTGGTGACGTACGGTAGGAGAGGACCCCTCACTGATGGCACCAGGGGAGTGGGTAACAGACATATCAAGCTGGTGACGTATGGTAGGAGAGGACCCCTCACTGATGGCACCAGAGGTGCTGGTAACAGACATATCAAGCTGGTGACGTACGGTAGGAGAGGACCCCTCACTGATGGCACCAGAGGTGCTGGTAACAGACATATCAAGCTGGTGACGTATGGCAGGAGAAGACCCCTCACTGATGGCAGAGGAGGAGGAGCTGGTAATAGACATATCAAGCTGGTGACGTACGGTAGGAGAGGACCCCTCACTGATGGCACCAGGGGAGTGGGTAACAGACATATCAAGCTGGTGACGTATGGTAGGAGAGGACCCCTCACTGATGGCACCAGAGGTGCTGGTAACAGACATATCAAGCTGGTGACGTACGGTAGGAGAGGACCCCTCACTGATGGCAGAGGAGGAGCTGGGATTGGACAAGCTGGTGACGTACGGTAGGAGCGGACCCCTCACTGGTGACAGCAGCGGAGCTGGGATTGGACAAGCTCTCGACGTACGGTAGACGAGGGTCTCTTTCTGAGCCCAGGAACTCATGATGCCAGCAGGTTTTTGAGAAGCACAGAGGTGGCTCTGCTGTGCCCTTAATACCACCTTCTCCACGGGCTGGATGAGAGCTAAGCGCAGCCTGAAAAATGTTTAAATACCTATCCCATAATGCACCGATGAAGCGGCTGGCCAAGCGAGCCTGGGCCCTCCATGTCACTACGGTGGGATTCTACCTCCTAACACTGAACTGAACTTACATCCCAATTACAAGTATCCTGAACAACAAATATAGATTTCATGGGCTCTTCTGAAGAGAACCTTGTGAACTATTCTCAGATTTCAGGGTCTGGCACAACAAGGAGCACTCCTCCTCCATAGTGACTATTCATATATACACACCAATGAAATGCCTTATGCCACATGCTTGGGGCTGTTTTCAGGCTGGGTGGCCTGAGGCTGCCACACAGGCCCCTGCACACTGGGGCCTTTCCCCAGGTCGCTCAAGGCCGGTCCATTAGCCGGACAACCACGGTTTCAGCCACTTATGAAGGACACTTGCATACAATTCTGTGCAGGTTCACTCTGGACCAATGAGCCTTTTTCAAAACCTTCCTGTGTGTGCTGTTACTACAGCAGCGAATGGATGTGTGATGCTTCTCACCCAGTCCTAATCCTGTACCCACTTCCCCCCTGGCTTCCTGTCCTCTGCCCGGAAGCCAGCCCTGCGGTTTCATAGCAAATCTTTCACCCTCAGCAGAGGCGAGGGTGACAGGTCAGCAGCCACAGTGGAGCTTCTGAGCAAGAAGCCAGGAGGCGCCCTCAACCCTCTGCCCCCAACTAAGAGGGCACCTACCCCAGGGATAAGAGCCTCAGTGCAGTCACAAGAACCAGAGTTCATGGATCCGCTCGACAGTCTACGCGACATCAGGCACAACCCATGAAGGAAGAGTTGCTCTGGAGAAATACACAGAAAGCCTTAGTGTTCTGCAAGATGCTCCGTAAGGGCAGCATGTGCAAAGAAAGAGTATCTCAAAGAGAGGCTGATCTCTGAGTCAGGCTTTGAGAAAGAGAGGTCACGGCGAACACCGGTGACACAAGAACAAGTTACTCACTTGTAACAACAGGTCTCCCACTGTATGGGGGCATTAAATGGCCATCTTCCACAAAATATTATCCCCGATAGGCACTCGTGAAACAAAAATAGTTTAACCCCAAAAAATAGTTTACTATACTTACTGTCACACTTTTATTTTGCAACAGGAAACGTTTCCCCTGCTCCAGAGCGCTATAGTGAATAACTGTAAAATATGTTGTATATCAGACTGATAAACGTACCTGCTGCACACTCGCCTTGGAATGTCTCCCACTTAAAAAAATTAATTAATAAATAAATCCGACTGTGGCTAACTCAAGTATTCCTTTCCAAATCTGAATTTTAATGAAATAAGGGCATGAAGTTATTTCCAACAATCTCAAATCCAGCAATGTCACTGAACAAATTGAACAGCGAATAGTAACTCTTGCATTTTTCTAATCAGACGAAAGAACAATTCCACGCTCCATTACAATGGATTTCAGGAAGTCATGTGCCTTTCTTCAGAGAGAATGAGCTGCAAATCAATGTGAAATAACATCAATGAAGGAAATTCATACACAGAGACCTCATTGTTCATAATGTCCATCTTATACTGTGTAAACCAAGCAGTCTATCTATGGATAAGATTTACCAAGACAAGAAGAGAAAAAAGAAAGCAACAACATGAAAGATCAAGAGAAGCTCAGTTTGCGCAGCAACAGGAAACCCTAGTTGTTAATATATCTGATGACCCTTTATCTACACACCAGTTAGAAGTGTTGAACGAAGGCACATCATTTGCTCCTACCTATCAAACCAGAATATTGGAAACAAAAAGCCATGTTCAAATTCATGAGGAATTTAAAACTCAAATACTTTTTCTCCACCTTGTCAAATTCTTGTTCTGAGATTGAAGAAGAATATAAGAAGTTTAAACCGAAAAAGAGTTTTATGTCTTTTATTTCTCATAAAGTACTGGATATTTTTGGAATTCTAGTACACCATGAGAAAATTGAAGTTAAATAAAAAATAAAAAAAACAATCCAATCTATCCAAAATAGAATGGAAGATGCTAAAGTCTTTGGCTGGAAATGAAAAAGACCTTGTTTTCTCAAGGGATAAAGGAGGCAGATCAGTGGTATTTAAAGATTTTTACAAGTGTAAAGTCTGATCCCTTGTCAATCGTGAAAGCATTTAAATGGAATTTGAAGGTGGTCCTAGACAATACTTTCAGGATATTCCGCAAGATATTTTGAACAAAGCTACAGAGATAGAATGGATCTCTGAGAAAACTAAGAGCTTTTTATTAACTACTTTTCCAAACAGATCAAAATTGTATATGCTATCTAAAATTCATAAGAGCCTGCTTCAGCCGCCTTCTAGACAGCCTGCAGCGGCATGTGGTCCCATTCACAAACCTCTAGGGATGTATCTTGACTACTTTTTTCAACTTGTTGCACAGGTCGTTAGGTCACATGTGAAAGATACGAGAGCTTTCCTGAACAAACTAAGAAAAGGATATTGGTCATCTGTATTTGGAGAAGCAATTATTTGCTTATCAAAGATTGAAGAATTCGAAAAAAAATCTTGAAAGCCCACAATATCTGACCAAGCAAATACACTGGGAACGACATATTAATATGTGGAAATTGTATTCTCTGCAGCAGTGTAATTGTTGGAAACGTTTTAACTCACCCTCATTATGGATACAGTATTACCCTAAAACATACTTCTCATTGTGACACTCGTAACTGCATTTACTTTCTGAAGTGCCCTTGTAGCTTACTGTATATAGGTAAGACAATCCGAAAGATCAAAGTGAGAATCACTGAACATAAAAGTAATATCTGATACAGACTTCTAGTTACAGATTCCTTACCTCAGAATTTCCCTCAGGCGTCAGACTGGACCCAGAGATTTTTTCTTCGGGCAATACCCTTGCAGGGTCAATTCCATGCCTGACGTCGGCGTCGTGGTCGCCGTGATGACGTCGCAGTCATGTATAGGCACCACCCCAGCCCGCTGATGTCTGTTCTTTTCTTTCCACACCAGCCTACAGGCAGATCCGGAGAGAGCTACCCTTGACTGTTTTGTCAGCATATTTTTACTCTTTTGGTACATCGAGGATGTCACGGAAGACGGGGTTTAAACCATCTGACTCCTGTCACCGAATAATGTAAGTGATGGATCCACACCTCGTGTGCTTATGGTGCCTGGAGTGCGACCGCAAACCAAAGTCGTGCTCCGAGTGCTGGGCCATGAACCCAAAGGCTTTGAGGGAACAGCCGTTGAAGCTCATGGTGGCCCGGAGCTCCACTCCGTATCGCTCCCATTCTCATTCAAGAGCAAAGTCACAAGACCGCTCGCGGAGTCACCACCACACTTCGTCGTCCCACTCTAATTCCTTGAAACACTAAGGTCACAAGAAGAAGTCGAAGAAGACCAAACATTCTTCGACCTCACCCAGTCACTCGGACAACGTGGGAAAAGTGTTGATGCTCTAGGCCTCCGTCTGTGGAGCCTACTTATGGGTCGGCTCCACGCCTACCCTAGTTTTCAGGAGCCGGAGCAACATCTGCTCAGCTGAAAGAGTTTTATGAGGCCATGCGCCTCATTTTTGGGCAGACCGGCCCTGTTGCGGCGGCTTTGGGCCCTGTGGGGTCAGAAGGGGGTCCCTCATGTTCTGTGCCAGCCACTTCAGCCCCGGCTACTGAGAGCCCTTCCGGATCGGTTATCGGATCTGTGCAGAAGCCAGTCGTGCCATCGCGACCTTCCCCGGCAAAGACATCAATGCTCAAGAGATCGACCCAATATTTATCCCCAATGACCCAGAACGGCATCACTCGACGCCAGATCTATCTTCAAAGGGGTCTACTCAGCCAAGGTTGGATCCTGGCCCTCTTTGGTATGGTTACAGGTATAGTTTGGAGGGGATGCTGGACCCTCTAGAATACCAGCTAGAGTATTCTGAAATGGACTAGGCACAGGAATCGGGCAAGGCTAGTGGTCTGGATACTTCTCCAGATGCTCGCAAGCTTTCTCCCCCTACAGTGGCTACGGAGGCGGAAGCGTCTTATTCCATGGTGGTCGGAAGGGCGGCTGAGGTCCTCGGCCTCAATCTTCCTTCTGTGGCAGTCAGGACTAACCTCCTGACTGAGGTGCTTCAGCCTGGAACCCCGGTTATTCTTTAATGAAGCTCTCACAGATATCATACTCAGTACCTGGTCCATACCCAGCACAGGGGCTCCTGTGCACACGTTCACAAAACATTACTGCCTGGACAGTTATGTCCACAGAGATGACTACTTTGGTCGTTCGGTCCTGCAGGACTTTTCAATATGGTGTTGGATCGCAGCCCACCACCAAGGATGGTATTTCTTGGGTATCTAATCTAAGGTAAGGAATCTGTAACTTGAAGTATCTATCAGATGAACAAGTTATGTACATTCTGTAACAGATTATCTGATAGAGACATATTCTAGTTGCAGATTCCTTACCTACCCGCCCATCCTCCCCGCACCGCAAACTGATATGCAGGGAATGGGATTCCCTTTTCAGGGCCCTAGTTTTGGCACACCATTCTCAGTGTTCTACATAGCGCAGCGCTACTGGCGAGAAAAATCGGGAAAAGAAACTGAGCGCGCCGGCGTGGTGCCTATATACGATTGTGGTGTCATCATGGTGACCCAGACACCAAAAACGGATGCGCGGTTGACTGATGCCACCTGACAGCGTGCAAGGGTACTGCTCAAAGAAAAATCTCTGGATCCAGTTGGACGCCTGGGGGAAATTCTAAGGTAACGAGAAATTCAAGTGTATCCACGTACTGGCAAGAATACACACGCTGTCAGTCAACTGCGGTTGCAGACTGTGGAAATTGTTGAATCCAGTAAGGAAACCGATAACAGAAGGTTTCTGCAGAGAGAGATTTTTTGGATAAAAAAAAGCTACAACACATTGCAACAATTTGAACTTAATGACGGACTTGAAATGACATGTCTCTTACAAGTTTTATTAGTTTCAGAATTGTATAGTGTGGCTAGGGGAACTGTCTAGCCAAATGTAATACAAAATAAACGCTTTGTCGTGTTTTGTAGAAATTGATGCTATGCCTCACTATTATTTACCAGGCCATTATTCTGTGTTTTTTGAGTTCGGTGTCCTACTATGCAGGTAGCTCTGGTTTAATGCATGTTTTTTAGGTTCATTGATAGACTGCTTGGCTTACAGAGTAAGATAGACGTCATGAACTATGAGGTGTGTCCTTGATTTTTGTCATTTTGTATTTATTTTCAGTTTCTTGGGCCTGAAGAAAGGCACAGGGATGTCTGAAATGCATTGGGGTGAAGACAAACTGTTGAATCATATGCTTAGAAGGACACAAGAAACGTTTCTAAACACTGTTTATTTCGTTTAATGACATTGATCGATTTGACATTGTTGGAAAAAACTTCATGCCAAAATTTCATTAAAATTCAGATTTTGGAAGGAATGCTTGAGGTAGTTGCAGTCGGAGTTTTTAATCTGGGAGACATGGGCAGCAGGCCTGTACATCAGTCTGCTACTAAGCATCTTTCACAGCATTATATGGACCCCATGTTTGGTAAAACACACCATGCTTTCAACATTATGCAGACTAACAGAATAAATGCTCCCCTTGGTGTCTTAAAGGGTATCAAAATATATATCTGCCAAAGCCAATTTATTTTCATTTAAAGACCTTGGAGGCCAGATGGTTCCAGACTGAACTACAAAAGATAAAAAGGTGGAGTGATTATTCTTCTATTATGAGAGCCTTTTTACGTTAACAGAGTTTTCCGCAAGAAACTTATTTGAGCGAGTATACCAGGGAATGAGGCCTCACCCAAGGTGGCATCTGAGGGCTTTTCTCTACCGCTCCTCTATTTCCATTCCACCCCTGGACTTTCTTGGAGAGCTCATTCTTTGCACTCATTCATTCTCACTTGTCTTCGCCTCATTGTATCTCCTTCGACCTTAACGCCACGACTTACTCATCCTCTCCACCCCTCTTCCTTCCTCACTAACAGCTTCTAACTTCATCATCTGATTATCTGAAATACTGACCACAAGGGTTCCTTCTCCGCTCACCGCACGGTTACTTCCTCTAAGACCTCATCTGCAGCTTTCTTCTTCACAGAGATAGGTGCCGTCCATATGCCCATCTGATGACCCTCTCAACTATACTCACCAAGCTCCTTATTTCCCCACCCTTGTTGCCTTCACAACCTCTCTTTTGAGTAAAATACATTTTTTTAATTTTCCCCATCGTTATACTTCACCACAGGGATACTCAGCAGTCGGGATGGAGAACTGCAGATGGTTAAGTATATGGAAAAATAAAAAAAATGTATTTACCTTGAAAATGCATAATAAAACTATTTATATGCTAAATAGTAATGTAATTTCTTTGCATATATTTACTTTAAATGTAGAATTAAATTTAAAAATGCTACCACACTATTAAATTAATTTTGAATTAAAACGTATTCAATGGAAATATATTCAATTAAAATTATGTTTCTGAAGTTTAAATTTAAAAAAATAGGTTCCGACCTAACAAAATGTATTTAATGTGCATCAATTTATTAAAAGTGATATATAGAATTAGTTAATATTTTTAAATAAACTATATTGTTGCACTATTTTTATGCCAGAATTGGGTTAATAAAAGGCTGCATAATTAAATAATGAATATGTATCATTTTGATATGCTTACTTTTTTTATATATGTACCTATTTTAAATAATTTATTCTACTTTAACATTTCCTACTTGGTTTTGTTTTTAATGCATATGTCCATTGCTTTCTATGAGAGGATGTTAAAGTGCCAGCAGTAGCCGTGTTTAGAGCTGGGCTTATTAATATTTTTTTTATTTTAGTAGTAATTTACACTCAAGTTTGTGAATATCGAAAAGTAGTAAACTTACTCAAAGGGTAAACTTACTTAAAAATGTGAAATAGCTGTATGAATCAAACCCTACTCTTTAATGGTTTCTCTAAGAGTGATCTCACATCTAACAGCAAAGGTTTGTTTTCCTGCCAAATCAACGTCTGTCAGAATATTTCCTAGCATATATAATTTATGTCTTGTTAGTATGTCTGGTCAGTGGTAAATAGTATGTTTGCCACCAAACTCAGATAACTTTGTGGTACCTTGTTCTTGCCTAAGGATGATATTATTTTAGGTACCAAGTGTTGATTTTCAAGTGTAATATAATTTCCTCTGTCACTTCCAGACTCCTAAGGTCTGAAACTCTCTTTATAAAATAGCACATAAATCATTGGTTCCTGCTCTGACGAGTCCTTTGACAGTAGCCACAGAGTGGTGACCTCCCGACAGTGGCTCCATTTTGCCACATTCCACCACCATCGATGGCCATTGTCAAGAGGGCTGCATCAAGTGCCATGTTTACCTTCACCCAGCTTTCCCTCCAAGGAGTTTGTTGGGTTTCCCCACCCCTTTGTCTCCTTAGTCTTTCCTCTCGTCACTTCCTACCAAGAGGTCCTGTACCTCCTTTACTCACGTCGATGAGGTCGGCCACGTCATGGATGTAGTAATTGTTCATGGTGGCGTTGACGGCGTTCAGGTTCAGGAGGTAGTCGTTCCGCGCCTTTGTGCATTTCATCTTGTTCTCCAGGTACTTGGTCTGCCTCTGCCAGGAAGAATGAGAAAACCCATGAAATGAGGGAGACTGTGTGATGCGGGGAAATTCAAAAGGGACAGAACCCAACTATGAAGGCGGTCAGGAACCGCGAGCGGAAAGAAGAAAGGGAGGATTAACTCAATGAGAGCAAGACTACTAGATCTCTTTACCAATACCAGCACTAACCAAGAACCAATGTGAGACTATCTAGGGGTCAAAGTAAGAAAAGGGCCGTAATGCAGCCTCTGAAAAACAGCAGTGATGTAATTTTGCCCTTGTGTGTGAATTTCACTTGGGTATCCCAGCATGAGAAACTACTATCTTGGAGGAAGAGGGTAACACCTGGGAATGAGAATACTCTGGCAGCAATCACACAGGCACTCAGACTATCACTGCTTTTGGAGAACTGTTCATTTCTACAATTCTCTAAAGCAGGTGCTCAGTTTCCTATCTTAGTCTCAACAATGAAGAGACGACTACATCACTTTACATACCAACAGGAAATTGCTACCTTTGGTTGCACATTCCAAGCCCTGGCAGGAAACTACAGCAACCAATAATCAATATTATCACCTTCTTTATTACTTAACCTATCCAAACAGAAGTCCCCCGCTCTCTCACCAGTGAACCAGATAAATATCTCACTCTCCAGGCCATCAATAACCAAAAGGCTGATTCATACACCTTTTCAAACTGTTCAATATCAACGGGTGGCTTTCTCCGCATTCAACCCTATTCCAGTAATTACCAGCAAGACCGACTGGAGTGACTCCAGAATCTCCACTCAATGACTCCTCCACATAAAGGTCAGCCCTGGACGCCCCTCGTGCTCCTTGACCACTTTTAATCCTTAGTTGTTACCTGTTCAACTTACCTTTTCCACCAACTTCTCACCCTTTTTCAGGGAGCTCCGCCTCTGGGCGCGGTTCTCAAGGCTGATGGTGTGGTCTACGGGCTTCCCCGTTCGCTTCTCCTCCTGCTTCTCAGCCTCCTTCAGCTTGTGCTCGGCATACAAACTCTCGCTGTGGTACTGCTGGTAGGTCTTCATGGCCTGGGCCACAGGGGCGGAAAAAGGAAAACAAAAGAAGAGAAGGGAAACCTCATCGATCATCTCTAAACTAAATCTCGCAAATCATCAATAGACTAAATCTCACAGAACATCTCCAATCCAAATCTCTCCCAACATATCTGGTCTTAGGGCCCAATTTAGATTTTGGCAGAGGGGTTACTTCATCACGACAGTGACGGATATCCCGTCTGCCAAAATCTAAATCCCATTATATCCTATGGGATTAAGATTTTGGCGGATAGGATACCCATCACTGTTGTGACACAGTGATCCCTCTGCCAAAATGTAAATCAGTCCGTAAATGTCATTAATTGTCTCTAGAGTAAATATCATCGAATACCCTAGAATGCCCCCAGATTATATATAATTGATTATTCCCAAACTAAATCTGATCGAACAAATCTAGACTCATTTTTTTTTTCAAAGTTCGTAAGAAGGGGAGGATAAAGGGACAGGGTACAAGCAATGTTTGTTAATCATAAGTAACATGTACTTGGCTTCTTAACTTTATTTGTTGTACTGGTTAAGTCATTATCTAGAGACAACAAAAGGGTTCAGACACTCATGAACACAAACTGCCTTAAAGATGAGCAAACTTTGAGTTCTTTGAATCAAATGCAAGGGCTCAAACAACCTGATCATACAGAAAGAATTTTAAACAATTGTGGCTTCTCAAATGTGTTATCGTGCAAATGAACAAAAGCAAAACTGAAGAAAGAGAATCTATGAAAATCGATTCCATTCTTCATATAAAATACATTAGCTTTACATTAACTGAGATGTTTATCTGTGCCTTGTAAGTCAAAACTTCACACGATTTTCCTTGATAGCGATAAAGGGAGATAGCTACATCTTCAAATGGAGGAAAACTTTCACAAATCTCAAATGTTAACACATTTAACAGGGATATACCTGGTTGATTAAAAGAGATTAAAGAAACACTTCTAACAGTCCCACCATACTCTTAAAAATTATAGTCTGCGGTGAAGGGAGGAACTTTGATTTCCAAATGGAGCAGGTTTTAGATATATACCACAATGTAAGCTTTCACTCCCTAGCACAATCAATTTTCAATCCCACCGGACAACCAATAACCTATTTCTCAATTGCGCTTCAAAGGTATTCAAAGATTGATGACAACACTAATAAAACAACGCACTTCACAAATGGAAGGCCTTTCTATCCAAATGGTCTACGTAAGTGATATTTTTCACCTCACTTGATATTGGGGACTTTCCGCCCGAACCTAAACCCCAGAGAACAATAACTGATAATCAGTGACTCTGAAATTCTAAACCACAATAAGAAACACCTTAATTTAAGAGTCAAAGAAAGGGATACTTTTTCCAAGTGCCTTCATTTTAACAAAAAAACACCACAAACATTATTTTGACCTAACAAAAAATATGTCAATAGAAATAAAAAATGGAGAGACTGAACAGAGATAATGAACAACTGGAAGTCGTTCACACTGCCCCGTGCTCTCTAACTTTTTCAGAAACCATTATCATTGAAATAGGAGTACAACCACTATGGAAAAAACAGGCCCTGGGTTGGAACGGATGTGCAGCATTAACAATTTTCTAAAAGACTTTATTCAGCTCCATGTCTAGCAAGTACCAGAGAAATGATTTATCTAAACTAACACAGACTTCCTCCAAATAAACTACAGATGTAACAAAACAAAAATAAAAAATGACGAACGCAGAGGAAATTGCTAAATCTATTCCCCCACTCCCTTCCGCGTAGTTCAAAGTATGGATGGCTTTTTCCATTTCTAAATCTCGTAAGACAAATCTAATTTCCAAACTGCTCCATGAATTTCACAACTTTTCTGCAACCGATTAAGGGCCTGATTACGATCTTAGAGGATGAGATACTCCATTACAAACATCCCGCCACCGTATTACAAAAGCAGTAAGATATAATGGAACTTGTAATACGGCGGACGGGATAGACATTACATTTGTAACAGTGTATCTCATCCGCCAAGATCGTAATAAGGCCACAAGTGACGCTCAGACCTGCTGAGGCTATTATAGGACCCATACCCTAAAAAAAGAAATAAAACTCCATGCAAGCTACAGACCAATATCACTCTTGAATTCAGAATGCAAAATGTAAATAGAAATTTAGTAAAACATTTTAATAAACGTGAATGGGTTAACTTCATTAACCAAATCCTTTGTCACCTCCCTGCAAGGCAAAAAGGGACCAGTGGATTATTTTACAGGGCAAGTAGATTTCTAAGCATTCCATCCCTTGGACAAGCAGATATTCTATCACTTTCCACACCCCTGTATAACCGATATGATGTGCAAGTGGAGGGAGAGGTGCAATTGTCAAGATGACGGTCTAGGAAAGATGGCGGGGTGAAGACAGTAGTGCCCAAAAGACAGACCGAGTACTTACGGCCTGGACCTCCGAGATGGTCTTCAGCAGCTCCTCCTGCATCTGCAGCCCCACATCTTTACTCTGCATGGGAAAAGAAGCAACAATAAAAGCCATGGGGCACAGAGAGGAGTAGGAAGAGGAGCCCTGCATGGGAACAAAAGCAAAGAGCAGGTCCCCTGCAGTGGAACAAGGGGATTTGAGAACCAGTGTCATGCAGGGAAACAAAGGAGAACAAGTAGTGGTATTCTGCGGGGAAACAATGAAAAAACACAAGGAGAGGTGCCTGGGAGCAGGGAAAACTAAGGAGTGCTGTGAATGGGGCCCTGAAAAGAGATGCTATGAGGGGGACAATGAAAATCAAGACATGCCTTGCAGAGGGAAAGAAGAATAGGTTCTCTAAAAATTAATTTAAGAGGAGTTTTTGCCTACTTTTGGGAAGTTCAAGTGTGGCAGTGAATTAATGTGGGACAGGTACAGGTGGTGTGCACATCTTACCTTCTTGGACAGGCGTGCAACGTCCTCACCGATGTGCGCCAAGCGCTGGGTGAGGAAGCCAGTATAGACTTCACTCAGGGCGCCATGGTCCCGGCTCTCCTGCCGCGTCTGGTTCAGGATCATGTACCAGCAGTTCACCGGGGACAGCAGGTTCTGGTCCTTCCTGGGAAGGGAAGGAGAGGACGAAGGAAGCATGAGAATGACCTCTCTTTAGATGCTCACCTCATGACAAGAGTCTGCAGGGCTCTCAACCCACCGGTTCTGTTCTCTTGCTAACCATCCCTGAGGTCCACCGATGCGCACAGTATGAAAGATCTGAGGTCATGTGTTCTTAGCACACCAAAGGCCTCAAAAGTGCCCTTAACAGTCCTGAGATCCAACTGGCAAACAGGGGACACTCAGTCCCGGTGTCCGTGGGTCCGAACCAGGTGCGCCACGTGCAGAACTAGACCCCGTGCCCCACTATTGACAAATGCAGCCATATGCAGTAGTGCTGGTATCATGGGCACCGGAGAACCCACAGCAGATGGCACAGAGAAATGTGACTCTGTGCTTGGTGGTTTCCTAACACTGAGATGCCGGGGTTCAGGGCGGCAATGTGCAGATGCTGACAACACAACACCGGTTTTGCTGTCAGTGTGCAGGTGTGCCAGCCCAACCAGCCTTAAAAAAGTGAAAGTCTGTACTCTTAAGTGTCCAAAGCAAGGGATCAGCGAGTTGTTTGCTGTTGACCCTTGCTCGGGTTAGATGCTTGCTGTATTTTTGAAGTGCATTAACTTGGGAGATGGATTGAGCTGGTGGTCCTTCCCTCATTGCAGGGCTCTGAGAGGTCAGGAGCAGAGAAGGAAGTTCCACCCCATGGCCATCTGTAAAATTCTGTGGTGTTACCAGCACAGAGAGGAGTTACCATCTCCATCCGTGGCCCAATCTGAAAGCTGCGGCTGTCGGACCATGGAGGCATGACTGACCAGGACTAGCATCTTCTTGTTGGGTGCACCAAAGGCAGGTTTGGCTTCCCCACAAACTCTCAGGTGTGCCTTCGACATCCTGTACTCTGTGTAGGTGAGCATTCATACACTCTTTAGGGACAGGCTTTTGCGAGATGCAAAACTCCCCTCTACAGCGAGAGGTCAGTGAGACAACGTGTCTCTGCACTTTTGGTCGAAAGAGGAACAATCGGCCAACCCTAACGGAGAAGTAGAACAGGAAGGAAGAGAGATGCGTGGCACGGTCGGGCCTGACTCCGGAGCCTTCACAGGCAAGTGCAAAAAGGCATTTTCTGAGGCTGCTTCACAAGAACTATTGCTGTAAGCTTTGTGCATGAAACCCACTTGTTATGCTGAAGAAAGAATGGCGGAGAACATTTCTGTATGCTACATCAAAGCCTCTATAACTTCCTGACAACTGCCCAGCTTCTCAAAATGTCCTTCTTTCACCCTTGGGTAGCGTGGGCTGAGCTCACGGCTTATTCTGGGACAGAGGCAGAAGGTGTGGGAGGAGCGCAGGCATCAACAAGCAGCATGTGCACCACAGCTCGAACAGTACACTATACAATGAACAGACCAAGTTTAGAAAAGGGAAATTGAGTTCCTCAACAATTCTAAGAAAAGAGAAAGATAAAACAGCCCAGCCTGGTTTAAGCGTCTGCCTTCCGTTCAATGGAAGCAACCATTAAAAGAGAAGTCTTCCGAGGCAAATGTTACCTTAAGATCAGAAACATTACTGAAAGCCACTCTGCTTATATTGACCAAAAATGAAGTAAAGTTAGGAGAAGCTTGAACCAATCAACTCAGTTTCTAGAGAATTTGGTCTTTTTTTATGAAGCTCAGACAAGGCCCAGGAAGGCTTTGTCCACTCAGGGATACCTTGGGTGGGTCATTGCGATGCAGAAAGTTGAAGAAGACCAAAGGTCCACTTCTATGAGAAGAGGTCTCTGGATGACCAATGCTGCAAGTGTGAACTGACACAGGCTTGAGGCTTATCTCATCAGCTCTCCGTTTGCAGAGGATGCATTTCCCCCTACATTCTTCACCCCATCTTCTAAAGAATTGTGGTAAAGGTTCTACATTTTTGGGCAGTACAATATAACTGAAGGGCAGATTTAACTGCACTTGTTGGAAAGGCACAACAGAGCTTTTGCAGACTTTGATTCCAGAAAATAAAGGATGAAATTTCTATTCAGATCT
Source organism: Pleurodeles waltl (assembly GCF_031143425.1). Classification (NCBI taxonomy): domain Eukaryota; kingdom Metazoa; phylum Chordata; class Amphibia; order Caudata; family Salamandridae; genus Pleurodeles; species Pleurodeles waltl. The sequence continues at coordinate 17,390,587 of NC_090449.1, forward strand.
TACTCACTCGTCCAGCGGACAGCCCAGTAGGGGAAACAGAGCAGGCTAACAAGCAGCATCTACTGTAGGTCTCGGCATCCTGTTCCCCCTGGACTTCACAGCAACCAGGCCAATCAGGATTATTGGCGCGTACGGCTTTAAGAGGAGGTAGGCAGGATGCCTGTAGCAGGCAGAGTGGTCTCCTGTCTCTGCCAACAAGTCACAAAGTTTTGGAAGGCAGCTCAGTCCAATAGGAACTCGGTTATGTGACCAAGAATGTAGGGATTCTATCCTTGATCCAAACCAACCTTCAAGAGCATTTGGCCAAGCCTACAATTTTTTACCATTTTTATAAAAGAAAGTGTTTTTCTTGTGGTGCATTTTCTAAGCTGTCTTTGGCAGGCCTACATCCCTTGTGACCGCGGTGTGATTATCGAATATTAAAAGTTGGTTTAGAAGCAATCCAAGACACCAAGCAAAAATCACTTTAACTGGAGAGTGGCAACAGTCCTCTCCTGTCTCTGTTCTCTCTCTGCCTTTACTTTACACAGGACACTGATGAGCCAGAGAAAGTGTGGAGAGACTTGTTGGCCTTGCAAGTCAATTCAACTGGCTGGAAAGAAATAGTTTGACTACTTGGGTCATCACAGTCACAGGTCAGACTGGGCCAGGTCAGGTGGGACATCCCAGTTAGGACCTAGCCGGAAAGTTAATTTGTATACCGTATTTGAATTGCTCCCAGACAAGCCTTCTTCATTAGGCTGGTTGGCCTAAAGTAACATTTATATTCTCTGATAAAATACAATTTGAGGCAAGAAGTTATCAGTAGTTTGATTATTTTTAATTATAAAGAATACATTCATCCAAATTTAAATTCGGGTCTACGTAGGACCTGCCATCGAAAGATCGACCACTAGTAAATGTATTACCTAGAGCACACGTATATATGCAGTAGGTAGAAGTACATCACAAGTGCAGACAGGGCCCATGATAACCACAGACAAAGCACATGGGTGGAGGGAGCACATTTTTCTCCATGCTGTGTTAAAAGTAGTCCAGGACAGGTGAGATTCTTTTCACTTTATCTCAGTTTTGGAACGCTCAAAGTACATCAAAATATTAAACTGAGATGTGGCTAATGAACAGGGTGAAAAAACACTGCCAAGTGGCTTATGCTGTTTCATGGTCCTCTCTCTCCCTTAGTCGCTCCGCATGGTTCAAAATGTTGTAAAATAGTGAGCAAGGAAGCATTAGGAGGTAGGACCACGCCAATTTAGTAGCAGAACGGCCATGGTCTGCACTCAATGGACGATGGTTCTCCGATAGCCACAGAATGGAAGAACCATCTGACCAGCTCATCAAAAAGGCATTCACGAAGATCAGGGTTTCGGATGTGAATTTTACACTTCTTGCCATGAGAAAGAGGCTAACTGAAGGCATCACTTCCTGCTCAAAGACGTTTACAAGATGTTTGTCATTTCTTTCTCCACTCTTCTAAGAGGCAACAAACTCAGCCCTCCACCACACTACCAAGACCTCCTTACGCCCCTCTGCCTCTCGCACCACATACCGGGCCAGTACAGCCAATGGCCTTTTCTGTCAACCCCCATGTACAGATATCCTAACCCAGAGGTTCCCAACCTGTGGTCCGGGGACCCCTGGGGGTCCACGAAGCCTCCTCAGGGGGTCCACGACTGCTTAGAAAATGAAGTAATATTAACAGATTAGGTCCCCAGCTTTCAGTAATGACTCAGTGGGGGTCCTCAGGTTCCTATAGTTATTCAGTGGGGGTCCCTGGGTTCCTGTAATGATAAAGTGGGGGTCCACAGAAGTCAAAAGGTTGGGAACCACTGTCCTAGCCCTTATCGCTCACCTGTCTGGCCCCAGTATTCTTCATTTGCGCCCACCAATCGCTGCTGGCTCTCCAGGCTGTCCTCCTTACCCTCTTATCACCAGTAATCTCATCGCTTTCCACAGACATCCAACTCTCCTGTGCACCACAGGCTCCTTTTAGGCCAAACTAATGAAACCGTTGAGTAATCACGGTGGTTCTATCCAGCCTCCCTAAATTCTTCAACCATATCCTGCTCACTGGCTCCAGTCCTTACTGCTTTGGCGAGCTGCAGACTTCATCCTACCATGGCCGATGGCTTATCCTCTGCAAACCATCACCTCCTCTCCATACTGCCTTTCCAGTGGCTCCTCATCTGCCAAAAACCAGCATATCCTTACCCAATTTCTGCCAAAAACTTCCTTGTCTCCCTACTCCACTTAAATCTAAAAATACCTCAGTGGCAGGTCTAACAGGCTCGCGTTAGACCATTCGGTGCTGAGTAGCTACACTCCTACCTGGTTCCGTGCCCTCCACTACACTATGGCTGCACTTACCAAATGTCCTCTGTCCTTGACAATTCTCTTCTTGTACCTTCTCTCGATCTCTCAGTAGCTTTTGACCCTCCTCACAGCGCTATGTTAGTCACCTTTTGCTCTCCACACAGTGTGGACTGATACTCCTTGGTTTTCCTCCAAGTAGATGGCCCCATGCAGTGCTTAATTTGTAACTAGAAAGGTGCCGGTGTCCAAAGCCCTCCCCTTAAACATGCGGTTCATGCAATTTAATGTGGAACATGGAATGCTGAGGCAGCGTAATCCTGAAACCATCTCGGGCCTCTTCAATCCAATTACAGCCACTCCCTGCCCTTGCAACTTTCTACTTTCGTCCATTGTGACGCTTTTCCGTTTTTCTCTTCCTCCGTCTTTGCCATATGTGTCTTTTGCTCGCAGTAAATGCTTGATGCAAAAAAACTAAGCCCCGGCCCTCAAAAATAAGTGCCGGTGCTCAGCACCGGAAACAATAACCACAAATTAAGTACTGGCCCATGTCCTCTAAGTCTCTCTCATCTGATTCCCCAACTTCATACGCACAAATTATGTACACTTCATCCCCCGGACAGTGCTTCAGTTGGCTTTGTCTATCTACGCTACGAAAGCAACACCAAGATACATTTTTTCGACTTTCTTCTCTCAATTCTACTCTTGAAGATCAGGCGGCCTTATTGACATCTATCATGAAACAGGCCACAGATGCTAAAATTCCAGCTGAGATCTTCCAAAACCACGTAACTCACGGGCCCACCTTGTCGACAGATTGGAGCAACCTTGCCAAGGTCAGCCGGATATGTGAGGCCGGGGCCTCTACTGCTGCTGGAACTACTGTGTCCTAGGTCCAGCCTCTAGCCGCCTCCTCCTCTCACCTGAAGCTCTGGTGCTCCCTGGAGTTGCGGATCTTGGAGGAGAAGCGGTCGCTCAGCTTCTCCAGGCCGCGCGAGTACTCCAGCTCGATCTCGGCCTTGCGACGAAGAAACTCGGACAGGTCCTGCAGGAGCTGCTGGCGGATGTCCACCTGGGCGTCGAGGCACCTGAGCTGCTCGGCCAGCTGAGTGCGGATCTCTGGGGGCAGAGGGGAGAAGGAGGTCAGGACAGGTGTAGGCTGGGAGAGAGCCCCACACTCAGGCCCATTGCAGCACTGGGGGACAGACAACTGAGCACCACCACAGCAATCAGTAGCATTCGCTCATCCTTCTAACTCTTCAGTCTGCTTCCTGGCAGGGTACCAAGCCTTCTCATATAGTTCATGACATCAGAGTGAACTCACACATCACAACTGTAGTGAAAAAAACACCAGCATTCGTTGCACCCCCTGTTGCCTCATTATCTATGAAGCACAAACCTTAAACCCGGGTGTACATATACTAAAGCTAAAAGAACATTTTAAAAATATGAGGAATTAAAATTTAAAAAGAAGAAAAACCTAAGTACTGAATACTGATATGAGGAATAAAAGATACCATTGAATTATTATTATTATTTTTATTTATTTTTTTAAATCAAGACAGGTAGGTATGTCGAGCCAGCCGGCCGCAAAGTAAATGAAAACAATGCATACATGAGACAAATTAAAAGTGAATATTTAGCACCCTTCGAAAGGAAGATTATTTGGAAAAGAAGCAGCGGAAACTGCACTAGGTGAGAGTTTTGAACAGTTAAATTGACTTCATCACCTTGAAAAAGATGGTGACCCTGACTGACCACTGACAGCCAAACATAGAAAGAGGGCACAGAGCCTAAGTAACTCTTGGCTCTTCACACACCTCCCGCTTCCAGGGCGAGGAGATTCTCCGTTTCATAACCAGAGCCCACACTCCCCTGGGATGGTCGCATGAAGCAAAGAGCCGGGCGATGCGCAGTACTAGACGGAGGCCCCGGCAACATTTAAACTTCACAGGGATAATGTTGTATGACTTCCATCAATACACTGGGGCATATTATACATCATTCAACCATTTACCTGCCTTTACCCCAAATATGCTTCTTCACTTAATTTTCACCCTCATTCTTGATGACGTACATCAAAGCAGCAGTGAATGCTTCCCTCACACACAGAACAGGTATAACACAGCAGAAGCGAATGCTTCCCTCACACAGGTGCATCAAAGCAGCAACGAATGCTTCCCCCCCCAAACACACACACACACACAAGGTACACAACACAGCAAATGCTTCCCACACACACTCAAACAGGTACAACACAGCAGAAGCGAGTGCTTCCCTCACACAGGTGCATCAACGCAGCAGCAAATGCTTCCCACACACACACAAACAGGTACAACAGAGCAGAAGCGAATGCTTCCCTCAGACAGGTATACTGAAGCAGCAATGAATGCTTCCCTCACACACACAAACAGGTACAACAGAGCAGAAGCGAATGCTTCCCTCAGACAGGTATACTGAAGCAGCAATGAATGCTTCCCTCACACACAGAACATGTACATCTCAGCATGGCTAGCTTCCTCCATAGAATTAGCAGGGACCTGTCGGGAGCCCAGACTCATTGGCAGGAGGGTCCCACCTGCCTTCCACAGTCAGGGTGACTGGTGCACGGAGGAGCTTGGGGTCATAGGGGAAACAGTGAGTCCAGGGGAGTTGTTACACAGTTAGCCACACTCACCTTACAGGTGTGTGAAGTGAGGGGGCATGACCTCCGCAGCCAAAACCTCTGTGAGGTAACAAAAAAAGCCGAGGGTCTGCAGGGCACCAGCAGCAGGGAAATGTAGATGCACAAAAATGACCACTATCCCAAGACACCGTAAACCAGGAGATACAACTAATCCTCTGTTCACTAGCTTTGGCCAGTTAGAAGAAGCAATAACTAAGTACAGTGTGACTGCACGACCCATGTGACACAGAACTAACCAGGCCAGCAGCACACTCTAACCAAAGCGCCTGGACTTTGGCTCAGCATTGGGAGCAAGATTTATCAAAGAATTGCCCTGCACTTGGGTCACGCAAGGGCAACACAATCCTTAAGTCAGATTTACCATGGCCCCTTGCATGGCCATGCGTGGCTTGATAAATCTGGAGTAACGCAAGACAAAATAAGTTGCTGCCTTGCGTTACTGTGTGCCGGAAAGCCCATACCTGGGTGGAGCGTGGGTGTTTCACGCATCCACCCATGGATTATTTCCCATGAAATGTGTCAAAATGCTACGCCTACCTAATAGAGGTGCAAGATGGAGAAATATCTTGTTTTCTCATCATTGTTTCCTCTTTCTGAGTGCGCTGCTTGTTGCAGGCATGAGACCCCTGCAGCGGCAGACAAAGGGTGATGATAGGACTGTGGGGTCCCCCTCACAGGCTTGTCAGCACAGCTACTAGCTCTGCAGCAAACACAGAGGGGCAGACTCTAGCAATACGGAGGAGGGTGGAAGCAGCCCGGGAGAGCGTGGGGCAGGAGCTGGGTAGAACATCTGTACAATTAAGACTGCCCTCAGGGAAACATGGGTAATGCTGGGGAACACTCCATGTGCAAATAGGAAAAAACAAGCAATAGCAAACCCAACAGGGCTGACCTTCGCAAGCTGTTGTGATTGTTCTTTTTATTTTTAAGGTATAAATGTGCAATAAAATAACTAAGGCAAACCATGCTGCACCTTTATGTGGAAGCAATATGCTTGCAATTAAAAAAAATGATTTCAAAATAATGTAGACATTCAATAGAATTTTAACAGACCTGTAAGGATGCTTTCTATGCTTCCTACCAGGCAGGCGTACTAAGGGTAGGGAGCAGGGAACCTCTTGTATTTTAATGCACATCACAAAAAAACATGACTGATACAAGCTAAATGTATTACTGGCTTTGAATTACTGTAAACCGAAGACCTAGTTTAAAACACACAATGAGGACTGAAAAATAAATAAGGATAAAGAATGGAAAGAAATAAGCATTGGCAAAGTAAAGCACTGGTCCACCAGCCCTGCCACTAAAGTGCGCTTCTTTTTAGGTCAATGTGTACAACAGGTGTCACTCACAGTGCAAGACAGCCAATGGCTGAAGTGGGCTGACCCACTGCCCCGTGCTGTGAGCTGTGGTGGGCGGAAGCGAAATGTGAATGACAGATAGACAGACTTATGGATGAAGAGCGCTGAACCAAAGTCTGTCTACGGACGAGTATCTGTAGGTCCTTGAATTTATGATTTCCATTACATGACATTGGCAAAAATCTACAGCTGTCTCTAGGCCAGACTTAAAAACGGTAGCAAAGTGCTTTGTCAGACTGAAAAAGGTTTTATAAAATTGTTGATAACACCATGGCATCAGAAGTATTGGCAATGCAGTCAACTCATGAGAAGTATTTGCTAACAGCACGCCTTGGGACCTAACTCAAGAAGTGGGTGTTACAACCAACTTTGGTAAATAGACCTATGGGCGGCTCCATAATGCATGGGGTAGAGTCAAGCCATACTGGAGAGCTGGCTGCCCACTAAAACCTTTTCAAGGAGTGACCCGGGACAAGTGGCACCCTGGCCTCTTTTCATTTTGTTTGTACCTACCGGATCCGTTTTTTGCCACAATATACAGCTTTCCTTCATCCTGCGGTATTATTTGTGTCAGCAACTGGATCGGGGACTGATTCCTTTTCATCAACTCTAGCAAGGGAATATCAATGTCCTTTGTGCAAAGTCCAACAGTAGAACTATGTGAATTTTCTGTTTACTTAAGTCAAAACAAAAGTTAGGATATTCACAATGAAGGCAGTGAAAAAAAAGTGGTATTGTGCATAAGAATATAATCAGGCGGTAAAGGATTACCAATATCTGGAAATCCAACTCAACCACAGATTAAATTGTTCTTGGGATGTTCCTAATCTGAAGCGCAAAGAATGATCTGCGAAGGAGCTCTCCAGAGACTTAACAGGATGGACAGGAAGGAGCAATTAGAAAGTCAATTACAAGAAAAAACTGAGTCTATTCTTACAACTGCACCCCAGGATTTCTGGACAAAAATAACTCAAACTTGAATGTAACCAGTTCCAATGGCATCCAGGCTCTCCTGTCACTACGAAACTCACCACACAAGCTAAATTGTGGCAATATTTAAATTAATGTTCCCATTATTAGATGAAAGATCAATGCTCTATTTAATATCCTGTCTTATAGTCAGACCAGATTTTGTCAAATGTTTGATTGGTAAGAATATCTGGGCTTGTGTACCTACTCCTAAGAAGTTGGTAATAGGCTGAAAATGGAGAACAAGGAATTGCTCTGTGGAGGAGGTATGTCTTATGTTACGCAGATTTGTAGAGAGCGCTATCACCCGGGAGGGTATCCTGGCACTGAGTGGGTGAGAGTCCAGGCACACCCAGGGCCTAGTGGGACCACTCGGAAAGCCAGGTCTTCAGCTTCTTGCGGAATTCAAGTAGTCAGGAGGAAGATCTGATGTTTAGCAGGCGGTCACACCATCCTTTAAGACCAAGGCAGGAGCACAAAGGTTAGAGCAGCAGACCCTGAGGCAGAGATCTGGCCCGGGACCAGGGTTCAATTCCCACCTCAGCGGGTCTTGGGCTTAATTCCTTTGGACCAGATAATTCTCACCTCAGTGCCTAATCTAATTAATGGGTCCCACTCTGTAACTCTGGGCAATAGCTTGCTTAATCTCCACAACGCACCCTCACAGCGCCTTGGATGCCTGGCTTCACCCTGGGGCTGTCCAGGAGTGGGTCCCTCATAGGGAAAAGCCAGGAGGGGTTCCACAGCAGTATGCCTACAGCGCCTGGAGACCCTAACAGGTGAGTAGTGCACTATACAAGTGCAAAGTTTACAGGGTGTTTTTTTTTATTTTATTTTTTACAGAAGGGTCCAACACCACATCTGGATTTCTGTATGCATGGGAAGGGTGCTGGAAGGACATGGCATTTCAGCAAACAAAAACAAAATCAGAAGAAAACTTCAGAAAGTGGAATCTTAGATTTGAAAAACATCTGGGTCCATCATGGACTCCTATTTTTCAGAGGACACTGATTTAAATTCAAGCCTCGAATTAAGCCTGTGTTACTTTCCAAGCTGCCACTGGAAGGTTTAACAGGAAGGTTCATGGCCAAATATACTGCTGAATGACGGTAAATGTCATTTATAGAGGGGCAGGTGGAACTGTGCGACATAGGACTCGGAAGGCGCCAGCAGGCCTTTACCCCAACACAGGTCATACACCACCGACAAGACAATTAATTAGTTGGAAGAAGTATTTATTTATATACTTTTGTTTAAGATCAAAACACCATTAATCAAAATTATGCAAATCATCTTATGCAAATTACTCTATTAAACAGGTCACTGCAAATCCTCAATATACACGGATATATGTACATTTTTACATTTTTGTAACCACACATTTTGACAGGATCCCTTCCTGTCCTGAACCTCCTTTGGACCACACAGGGACTGGTCGTCACCTGTATCCCTGGGGGGGCGGTACCCCTGCTTCCTCTGTTCCTTGCCCCCATGCTCAGGGTTCCGCCCCCTCTCCAAACACCAATCAGCCAAGGGGTGTACCGGGGCGGCCCAGGGCATGAGCCCCGTGACCACCAATGTTCCCTGTAAGGTGGGCGCACGCGCGCCCGCGCATGATGCCTTTCCCTACCGCGCACACACATTTGGAAAGCGCGCACATTTCAAAAGCAAGCAGCGCGAAAATACGCTCTCTTTCCAGCAGAGCAGGACCAGAGGAGAAATCACTGTGAATAAGGTTTGTGGTTTCTCAGGGCCTCAGAGTTACAGCAGATCACGGAGTTTAGCTTCATCTCCTGGAGGGCATTGGGCAGCCTTAAGGGCAATAAATCATGCTTATCAGCAGGCTGGCTGGTTTATACAGCTGGCTTGCTAGATAAAATGTTAGTTGGAACAACAAGTAAAACGTTTCTCTTTAAATCAGTGCCATCTTCTTTATGGGAATGCATTTGAAAGTGCAAACATCAGGATGGTGGCCAGCTGTCCCTGGGGATCACGAATTGCGACAAGTCTTCTTAGTATTCATTATAATAAAGTTCCCCGATCTTCACATGCTGCAATATTGCTAAGTGTGGATGATGGTCTACATTTTGTTAGGCTAGTATAGGATGCTTATTGGAAGTTCTGTGAAAAAACGCCATACCAGAAAACTAAAACAAGATTTTAAAAAATATCAAACATTGCGCTATCAGTGATTGTTGGAGTGCAGGTGATTCCTAGCTTGTTAAAAAGACAAAACTTTCTTTTCTTTGAACAGTGTAGTAAGGGAAATTTTCAGCACGAGACCAAATGAAGTGGAAATGAAGGATTGCATAGTAAGCAAAAGAACAAGGAAAAGAGGATAACGGAGTTGGTGATTATGAAATTAGAGTTACAGACAAATCCCTGTAATTAACAAAAACACAAAAGGAGGACCCTCTTCAGAATACAAGCTGACAAAGTGTTTAAAAATGTAATGGCATTTAACGTCATGTGTGGTCATCTAGAATATGATGCCACTTCCGCTATCCCAATCTGGAAAAGTCTTCATAAGGAGAAGCGGATGATGTCTCTCCATTCTTACAATGTCACTCATGCTTTATTTCCCTGGTTGTGTTTTACCTCTTCTGCTTGCAATAACTTGTGCACAGTTGTTAAGATGGCACAGCAATTGTTTACTTTCTTAAAGACTCTGGCGCCCTCAAGGCTTGGACCGTATGATTTAAAGACTATAAATAACAGGTCATGTACTGGGGGTGGGCCACCAGGTCACAAAACTACCTCAATGCCCTATTACATGGAGCAATGTTTATAAAAATATCCCTTTTTTGCTTTAGTGGTAAAACAAAGCTATAAAGGGGCAAATGCCAAAGATCTTGGTAGTTATGCACTGTGCTCGTGTGAATGGTCAATTTCTTGGCGCACATATCCCTGGCTGCAGCGCACAGAGACCTTACACTGCCACACACAGTGGAAAAAAAATTAGAGGGAACATTGGTGACCACCCCAGTGATTTGGGCTCCCTACCCCCAATCTGGTGTGTCCATCCGCAGGTTGAGTCCAGGACTTCAGGATCCTATCTCTGGTGTTATACCGGGGCCCCCCTTGGGGTCCCCTCTGTTGTTTCAGGTTACTTTAGTCTCTCTTCTTCCGCCTAATATAAGGAGAGGGTGGGTGGGTCAAGATGGAGCCTGAACGTCAGGGCCGCCGCGCCAACAAGAAGAAGGCCAAGCCTTCTGTGGTGGCGCTTTTAAGCCCCCCACTGGCTTGTGGCGGCCCAGACCGGTTCGGCCCGACGTTACCCTCACTGGAGGTACTTCTGCTCCCACGCCTCGCGAGGCGTGCGAGCGGACACCTCGGCCAGCCCGTGCACAACTAGTGCGAGGGTTCCGCCCCGGCGTCCCTGACCCCCAAGGGGTCGCTTTTCCATATTCTGTGCTCCCACTCGCAGCACTGTAGAAAAGCGCCTTTCTTCGGGGACCAGACTTCAGGGAGCGCAGCTGTCGCACAGCAAGGGCAGCTACTGCAATCTGCTTCCCAGACACTCGTAAGCCGATGATCGGTAGATTATCTGTATTTATTTAATTAGCAATTAAACAATTAAACCGACTGCCGGCTCAGCAGCTGCACTGTGGGCTGGATCTCTCTGAAATCTCCTCTAGTGTAAAATAATTCACTCGTTAACGCGTGTTTCTTATGACAGAATAATCCCTGCTCAATGATTAATTCTACCTACTGTGAGGTGGGAGCAGTTGGCTTTGTGTATGTTTTACGTCCTTTTTATTTACGTCTGTTGCACCCTTTTGTGATTCTCTGTATACTTCTAGGCACTGCTGGGAATGTTTTGATAAATGTCAACACTGAAGATGCCCTTGGCCCTGCGACCGACGGACACTAGAGACCCGCATTATGAAGCCATTTTATTGACAGAATGAAAGCAGGGGAGTGATGCACGCCCCTCACGCGCCCGCCGGCACTCAGTCGCTGTCTGTTGTGCTGAGGAGGGGCTGTGCTGCGTTACAGGCTGTCGCTGTCTTGTCTTCTTTCAGGCACTAATCACACGCACACTGGATGCACAGGGTCCTGGTGAACACGTGCACTCACACCTATCATGCTGGTGCTGTACTGCTGCTAGAGGCAGCCTTCACACCACCTTCTGTGAGCTACGTTAACTACTTGTCCACACCTACTGTAGAGTAGAGGCCACCCTCCCCTCCATGCACAGAGTCCTGGTAGTAGTGAGCACGTGCGATCACACCTATCATACTGGTGCTGTACTGCTGCTAGAGGCAGCCTTCACACCACCTTCTGTGAGCTACATGTTAACTATTTGTCCGCACCTACTGCAGACGTCACCCTCCCCTCCACACTCCATGCACAGAGTCCTAGTAGTAGTGAGCACGCGCAATCACACCTATGATAGCGCCTGGAGTCCTTGCCAAGGACATCCGAGCGCTATAATAGATGTGATCTTGCGCCTGAAATAGCTGAGGAAAGGCCTGACAGAATGTAATGAAGCTGGGGGTGGGGGGGAGGGGAGGTAAATGCACATTGGGAGGGCGCTGGCGATGACAGGGCAGGAAGGGGGCCCAGAGGGGATGTGGGGCGGGCTCTGATGCCACTTGTCAGGCCCGCTTAATGTCCCGCCATTTCTCTCCCGCCTCAGCGCCAGGCTGCTGTCATGCAGGGCTGACCCGGGCATGCAGGGGGCACGTGGGGGCTGGCTGCCAACATAACGCCCGGGTGGTCATTGTGACAAATAGGTGCCGAAGGGGGCGGCATGCAGAGTGTAAAACCAAATTGCTCCAGTTTTATTCCTCTGCACAATCCTAATTTAGAGGGATTTCTGCTCTTCAGGGCAGGCTGCAAGCCTCAGACCTGCAAGACCTATTGTTCAACTTCTTTAAAATATAATATAGTGAGCTTTGGCTCCATCCAGGGGACTAAACCCCTCTCGCCTCATGTTATTCACTCATTGGTGCATCATTCCGCCTTCGGTGGAATGCTTGTATAAGGGACTATTTTACACCCCAAAAATGTCTGAATCGGCGCACAGGCTATGCCCCAGAGATGCTGGCACTTCACGGGGTGGTGTAAAGGTGAACCCTCGGCCTCACACAGCGTGCTGCGTCACCTTTCTGTGGCTTCCTCTCCGAATATTCTGCTATTACATCAGAAAACGTCACACAACAACAAACATACCTGCAGCAAATCAGGCCCATTGGTTTTGCCAGTGATTGTTAGCAGCACTGAATAAATAAATAACAACGATTTTGCTGTGAAACATTAGAATTGAAAAGGTTTCAGCTCTGAAAACACCAGGAAGTTAAATACACATTGCTAAGGCCTGTGAAAGGGGAAGTGGTCTGTTAAGGGTCACAACCACCATGTTCTGCCCTTCACACATCACAATCCTCTTCCTCGGCCTTTTCACTCTGTGCCTTGCGCCCCCCCCCCCCCCCTCACCATGCCTCCCTCACAAACACGCCCCACTCTCTCCTCAGCTGCAAATATAGCACTTGTGCTCCCTCTGGCACTCAGTGTGCCAACAGCTGCCTGTGCCTTCCTCACACATTCACACGAAATGTAAATTACGTGACCTGCTCTGTGCACTCTATGGCAGTGGCTTACAACATGTGGTCCAGGGACCCCGGGGGTCTGCGAAGCCTACTCAGGGGGTCCGCGACTGCTGACAAAGCTCCTTAATATTAACAGATCAATAACATGTGTATGACTAAACAAAAAAGGTGCAATTAAACACATTTAAAATGTTCTGTACATGTGAAGGAATGTAAAATTATAGATTAAAAATGAAGTTGGCACCCTCAGACTGGTATATGGCAGCAGAGCGGGCATCACATAATATAACACGGATGATGTCAGGCCTTAAGTGAATTTAGAAAAGCACAAACTTCCCCATTAAAATTAAAATGTAGTAAACGTATATTGCTGGCTGCCTTGTCCTGGCACTGGCTGCCCTATCCTGGCTGCTCAATCATGGGACTGGATCTGTTCTCCCATCGATGGCTGCCCTAACCTGGCACTGGCTGCCTTATCCAGGCACTGGATGCCCTATCCTGGCACTGCCTCTGTTCTCCCATCGATGGCTGTCCTATCCAGGCACTGGATGCCCTATCCGGAATGCCCAGTCCTGGCACTGGCTGCCCTATCCTGGCTGCCCAATCCTGGCACTGGCTGCCCTATCCGGAATGCCCAGTCCTGGCACTGGCTGCCCTATCCTGGCTGCTCAATCATGGGACTGGATCTGTTCTCCCATCGATGGCTTCCCTATCCTGGCACTGGCTCTTTTCTCCCATCGATGGCTGCTCTATCCTGGCATTGGCTGCTCTATCTTGGCATTGGCTGCCCTATCCTGGCATTGGCTGCCCTATCCTGGCTGCCTAATCCTGGCACTGGCTGCCCTGGCTCTCCTCTCCCATAGATGGCTGCCCTATCCCGTCTCTGCCTGCCCTATCCTGGCTGCCCAATCCTGACTCTGGCTGCCCTATCCTGGCACTGCCTGTGCCCTTCTGTCAGTACCCGTCCTATCCTGGCACTGGCTGTCCAATCCTGGCACTGGCTCTGCTCTCCCATAGATGACTGCCCTAATCTGGCACTGGCTGCCCGGTCCTGGCATTGGATGCCCTATCCTTGCACTGGCTGTGCACATTTGTCAGTGCCCTTCCTATCCTGGCACTGGCTCTAGAGTTTTTTGCAGTAAATACACATAACCTCAAAAGGTGTTATAGATCTGAAGATTGTCAAACATGGGGTTTAATTAACTCACCTGCTTCTCACTGATGCTCTAACACCCCCCCCCCCCCCAAACCTCCCACCCCCTTAAACCACCCCTAGTATCACATCGCGTCACTGGGATGGAGATTACAGGGACATCTCCGGCTCACACCGCCCCAACCCTACTGACCAAGCTGCTTGTCTGCAGATCCCTCATGGTGTCCTGCTCGGAGGGGAGACAGGCCCTGAAAGATTGGGGGGGTGGAGCATGCACTACTCTTTAGCACTGTAGTCACAGATAGGGGTGAGGTGAAACACCCGGAAACAATCCACACATCAAAAAACTGACAATAATGTGTTAACTTCAAAAAGAAAAGGTCTTTATTTACGAGTGAGTAAAGTGTTCAATACTAGAACTAGAGACACTCAGTGACGACCAGACGTGCCCGGTAACTTCTGGACCAGAGTTCCTGCTACACGTGTATTTACAGCTCCACGGAGGTACCAGAGGTTTATCTAACAATGTACCTCACGGCCCAGGGGATCCCCGAGAGCGTGCCTGCCCTCGTGGTACCCTGTGGATAAAACCAAAGACTGAAATTACTGGAGGCTCTTCACAGGAAAAAAGGCGCTTCTTGGGGTTTCAGATGTGCTGCTTTTGTGATGAATCCCAGGAATATGCTCCAAAGGTGCCCTAGTGGACCCATCACCCAAACCAACAAGAAGCCACCATTCTCGGTGCATAATCATTTGGGTTCTGGGAATCCCGGTAATAGCCGAAGGGGCAAGGGGTCAGCCATGCCCGTGGGATTGATGGGCATGGCTACTGGAGTCCAGGTATAGTAACCACGGGCTGCGTCAGATGGTAGGGTAGAGGGAAGACAGGCTTCCAGTGCACCCTATATGACACTTTTGGGACAGGTCTTAGGGGGTCATTATGAACACGGCGGGAAACTCCCCCCGTGTTCACTCTGGCGGTCTTTTCATAGACCTCCAGCACCCTTGAGACCCCGCCGGACGTATAGTGGACATTCTGCTGGGCCGGCGGCCAGCAGAATGCAAGGCCGGGACATTGCTGACGGCTCCACATGGAGCGGTCATCAATGCCGCTCTGCAGCGGGTGTAGCAGCACCCGTCGTGCAGATCACTGCCCATGCCAAGTGCCTTTCCCTACAAGGGTTCTTTATCCGCATGGCAGAGCTGCCCTGACGGATAAAGTATTCCGCCATAGTCAGACTGCCTGTCCCTGTGTTCATAATATGGCAGTTCAGACCGCCATGCCGATGGCGGTATTTTCCGCCACCGCCGGCAAGGCGGTCTGAACCGCCATGTTCATTATGAGGGCCTTAGTGTGTGGGCTTGACTGCCCGGTCACAAATTCAACCTTTCCGTCCAGGCAATGACCCAAACTTTTGACCACAGTGGTACCAGCAGTCCCTCCTAGCATGCAGGGTTGCAGCAATATTATCAGTCTCTGCGCAGACTCTTCCAATGCAATCACCCACACCGCAGTGGCCCCTTGTGGCACACGGGGTCGCCAATAAAGGACACAAGTCTCAACTTTCTAGGCCCAGTAAATTAAACGATGGCCCCCTCTAGCGTACGGAGTCCTGCAACGGGGCGGTGCGCGCCTGGTGCTTCTCACACAGAGCACCTTACACGGCTCAAATCATGGCGGCTTCTGGCATACTGAGGTTGCCAGACTGTTCCTGAACACGGGTAATGGTCTGATCGCTGCACAGCCATTCTCGCTCAGGGACTCCTTTCAACGGAGCTCCCTATTGGACCTCGCTCCCCACAGCGCTTTCTTCTTCCTTACAGCAATCACTGGTCTTGGCAAGGCAGCAGGCACTGGTGCTCCAGGGCAGGTGGTCTTTGTTCCCTGGGTGGTGTCTCATCGCCCAGCAGGGAGATCTAGCAGGCCTGGGCCCCTAGTCTTGCCCACAGACAGGAGTCTTGCAGAGCACACGGGTCCGATTCCTTGGCAGATGACAAAGTTTGGGGACTCAACCTCCCTTTCTTATAGTCCTCTTCCAGGCACCAGAATGTGATTCTGGGTCGGAGTCGGTCTGAGTCTTTGATGTTTTATGCTGGGGTTCTGCTGCTTTTGAAGTGTTCACTTCTCTTCCCCTTCAAAAGATGTCAGTCATAGCAGACAAGACTACAAAGCTAATTGACCCACAACACTATTCATGGGTGTGACCAGAGGTCACACCTGGATGTCACCCACAGTGATATGTGCATCAAAAGGTTCATCCGTGCTCCAGGCCCTATTCTTACTGATGCCCATTTCAACCCCATCTCCTTCCTGAGATGTGTCCTGGCTCCATACTGGTGATTTATTCAGTGCTTAATTTGTAAATAAAAACGTGCCGGTGCCCAAGCCCTCCTCTCAAATAGAAGGTTGCTGCAATTAAATGTGTGTGTACAGAATACTGAGGCAGTGTAAACCTGAAGCCATCTCTGGCCTTTTTAATACATTTACAGCCACTCTCTGCCCACTCAGCTCACTCTTGCAGCTTTCGGTTTTCTCCCTTTGTGAAGCTTTTTTATTTTTCTCTTTGCTCCGTCTTTTGCTCGCAGTAAATACTTGAGGCAGAAGAATAAGTGCCGGCGCTCAAAAATAAGTGCCGGTCCCCTGCAACGGAAACCACCAGCTCAAATTAAGCACTGGATCTATCACTGCATCAAAGAACAGTCTTTTCAAGGGTGAAGAGAGTCCCTTTCCTTCTTTCCTTAACTGTGTGTCCCAGCTGACAGGACTGCAGCAATCCTTGGGGGCATTTCTCCACTCCTCCCGTCTTCAACACGCAGATCTGGGCTTCCCAAGATGGAAGGTAAGGTCCTCCATGTAATGTCCCAGGGCAGGCACGCTTGCACTCAGTGTACATTCACAGCACGCTATTATTATCCAGCACTGTTGTCTCCGTGCAGAGTGCCATTACAGACGCACATTAACTCACCACCCACATTCAGTCTGCGCACACTGTTCAGTACTGTAGCTTTTCTGTACTGTACCAGGGAGTGCTATTTACAAACACACGCTGCCAGTACACACACTCATCATGTGCGCGCACTGCACAACACGTCGCCCGTCAAGTATTGTACTTCACGCAAGCACACATACACCCAGCACATGCTTTCCTTGCACACACACTGCACAGCACTACACCTCACATGTAAAGTATTCCTCTTAGACATATATACACCCAGTACACGTATTGGCCACACATGCCCTGCACAGTACTGTTCTATCCCAGAACTGTACCCTTGCCAGGCACACATTCAACCAACGCAGAGTCACTACTCCTGCGCTGCACAGCTCTCCACGTCTACCTAAGCACACAGCAGCGGACTGTTTATAGAGATGAGTGAGCCTATAGGCCTCACTCCAGTGACACAGGGCAACAAGCATTCGCAATATAATCAGTCTCACATTTGCGGGAGTTTGAGCTATTTGAGTTGTAGATGACAAAGCCTTTTACCCATATGTATTGGTTTGGGGTGTAGTGGGTGTATGGGGTGTGGAGTGGAATTATGTGGGGTGGATTGGAATTGTTAGCTGTGGAATTGTGCGGCGTGGAATTATGTGGTGTGGAGTGGATTTGTGTTCTTGTTTAGTTATTAAAATGGGTGTGAATGGCTCACCACAATCTTGCAAGGCAAGGCTAATGCCACTAAGAAAAGCCAGTCATGGACGAAGGAGGTGGGTACGACAGAAACAAATTAATTTTCAGCAGCAATTGGATCAATTACTTAATGCAAAACACATTTTTCCATAAACATGACAAAAATGTTCTGAAAAGACGATGCTGTGATTCCTTGGGGGAAAAGTTATCATGTTGTGCCAATCACATAGTCGAAGTGGGCTTTTAAAATCTATTCTACCTCTACTTGGGGGAGAGTTAAAATTTTATATTAGAAACACCATGACTCTTTGATGACAGGTGCAAGCGTAAAATTCAAAGATAAATGTAACTAGGACAAAACAGAACAAGATGTCACGTAATTTCATTTACATTGAGTGGGAGAAATGTTTAGCTTCAATAACATAACTAATACCAACAGAAATGTGAAGAAGGCACAACCGCGTACACTGACCAACATTCTGTCCAAAGAGGTATATATGTATCTCAGAATCACAGTTTCAGATTGATAGTGCAAACGTTTTTAAATAAGTATCATTACAGCTCAGTGGGATGTTCCTTCTACTGGTTTGCCCGCAGCTCAAACGCCCAGCAGAGCACCAGACCCACTCACGGATATGCGCTGTGCATCTTTAAGACACGTCCAGTAAGATAAGCAAGTTATGTGTTTGACCTCCACTGCTGAAAACTCAGAAGTCTAAAGTCCTCGAAAACTGAAAAGGACCCACCTCCTTCAGTGAATGACAACATGCACACAGGTGTGTGCTGCAGAGACACGCTGCCTCTCTGTCAAGGTCTTAAACTTGGATGCACTCAGATCTGCGTAATGGCCTTTCCCCCGTAGGGTCCCTTTCATGGATGAAGAATGGGTTCGGACTAATCCGTCATTGATGGAAAGGAGAACGCCCATGACAACCCTCTTAGCAGCACACTGAAGAATGCACCGAGGCGACAAACACAGCAATGCAGCTCGGCAGGTTACTCTTAGGAATCAAATGCACAGCAATGCACCCGAGTTAAAACACTATCCGACTGACCACAGATTCCATATAACCGCCCATGTGTTTACACCAGAATACTTGACTGAGGCTGGTGGGGCTGGATCTGAAACTTAACGACCAAAAGCTACTGTCAGAACAGAAGAGTGTTTGCCAAAACTTCTTCGCTTCTACAAAAGCACAGACTGAAAAGTTACAGCAATAAGCAATGATAAAAAAATAAAGAAAAAGCAATGTACAGAGTTACAAAGGTAGCAGGCAGTGTCACAAGAAGAAGCATTTAATTAGGGTAATGCAGAAGAGGGTGGGCAATGCAAGGCTACCTCTATACCCAAGAAGCCGGACACCGATGATCCGTACAAAAGGGCCCTCTATAGCGCAGTCGCTGAATGACAGCTTTCATGTGGGAGGAAGGCGCTAATTTATTACCCATTGCACAGGTATTTTCTGGATACTTTGCAAGCATGCTTTTGGGAGATGTAGAACCTGTGAAAGACCGCACTGTATGTCTTTGAGAGGAATGTAGAAACACATGTAATACAAGCTTGCAGAGTCAGAGCCTGCAGTGAGTGGAAGCAGTTAGTGATGTATTCTGTAACACAGTACAACCCAGGTGGCTTAAGTCTGTTCAAAGCACTAAATGCTGTAAAATCACGGCCGGCCAGCTTTGAGTCTTGGCATCGGCACAACATCCCGTGACCCGGAGTAAATCACATAATTGCATGAGGCTTAAACAATAACAAATGTGTCTCTGTGCCTAAATCAATAATAATAATACAAAGCGTAAAAGAAAAAAAGACGATCGTAAACCGATGCTGTAAAATTGCATGGATGGCCAGGTTTGAGTCCTGGCTACGGCTCAACATCCTGCGATTGTGAGTAAATCACCTAATCGCCTGTGGCTTAAACAAAATGAAAAATACAACTGAATGTAACAAACGTGGCTCCGTGCCTCTGGCAAATGCTGATACAATTTTAAAAATATGCGGATCAGAATTAAAAGAACAATGCAGATACAAGCACTATGCAATCGTTGCTGAAGCCAACATTGCGAACACACGGCTAGTCTAAACAAGCCTAAAGAAAAAAATGAGTGCACTGAAAAAGACATAAATAAACAAAGATTAAAGGGACATGTAACAGGGGCAGTAGCCATTTAGTGAAAAACAAACTTAAAGGCGGGATGAGTAAAGCTTATGCCCCACTAAAAAAGAAGGGATTTCCAAACAGCAGAAAAAAGAACCATCGACAATGGTGGGCGTGTTTGAAGCCCATAGAGGAGATACAGCATGTCTCAAAGAGAGAGCCCATGTGCTGCCTGGGCGAGGCCTAAAAAGGTCCTGTTCACGGATCAGTACACAGTATGTTGCCATCACCACCCTTGTGCTGCTTCTTAACTCCTGGTGAAGGCAGCAGCCGTCCACCACTATGAGGGCAGCGCTTTAAGCGCCCCTCCCAGTCCAACAAACCACAATCTGTGAGACAGGCCTATGTCATGATGCACACGCATGCTCCGGGCAGGGCTACAAGTCTCCAACCATGCAGAGGACTTTTCCCTCCCAACTCCAGCTATAATGATATCATCTCTCGAATGGACACTCCGTTTAAAAGCCCCAGTGGGGTGGATGGAAGTAGGCAGAGAGCCAACATGCATGCAACCACACACACACGTGCACGCACACGATTTAGCACCCCCCACCCCCCTTTCACATTTGTGCAGTTTGACTGAGAACATGAAAGCACATTCATGCCCTGAGAGAGTGAGGGAAGCCCAGCCCCCCTGATCTTGCTCCGAGGTCTCTTAAGTACGACTCCTGCGGGGGTGGAGGTGGGGGGCGTTCACCCCTGACCCGTGATTAATAGGTCCGCAGCTTTCAGTTCACAAAGTGCTCCTCTGACAGGAGATTCTCTGTCAGGAGACAGCCGGAGGTCACTGGAGGAGGGAGGGCTGCTGTCTGGGAGGAGTGAGAGAGCATCTCACAGAGACCACGGGGGAGGGAACAGCTGGGGTACAGGGGTCTAAACTACCTCACTTGTGTCAGTCTGAACGAGGGGCTGTAGTACACATTTCAGTCAATTGTTTACCTATCTTCGTCAGAAATATTTTATTCAATTATTAACAAACCTTAATTCACTGTCACCTGGTGCTTTTGAATATTCCCTTTTAATTCGGCCTATAATATAATATATAGAGCAATTACTGTTTCTTTTTTCATAGATTGTGAGATGGTTATCACCGCATTAAAATGCTCTCGGGGAAATTGTCTTTAACGATTTTGTAATTTTATGGATTTGCAATGCACGTTTAAACGTTTTTAAATCAATTTAAAAAGCAGGCGAGAGGAAAAGAATAAAGAAAATAAGAGGAAGAAACTCGAATGGAGAAAACAAAAGAGGCTGAAAGTAGGCGGGAGAGAGGAAGAGATAGACAGACAAGAGACTCTGGAAGGGAGAGAGGAATGGAGAAGACAGACAGAAAAGTCCCATTTATTTGGATCACATTCAGTGTATAGAGAGCTTCTGGCCAGGCAATGCACAGATTCATTCAAACATAAACACAAAGGGGGTCATTCTGACCCTGGCGGTAATTACCGCCATGGCGGAGGTCGGCGGTAGCACCGCCAACAGGCTGGCGGTGCACCGCTGGGCATTCTGACCGCGGCGGTTCAGCCGCAGCCAGAAACGGAGTCGGCGGTGTACCGCCGACTTCCCGCTGCCCTTGAGAATCCTCCATGGCGGCGGAGCGCGCTCCGCCGCCATGGGGATTCTGACACCCCCTACCGCCATCCTGTTCCTGGCGGGTCTCCCGCCAGGAACAGGATGGCGGTAGGGGGTGCCGCAGGGCCCCTGGGGGCCCCTGCAGTGCCCATGCCAACGGCATGGGCACTGCAGGGGCCCCCGTAAGAGGGCCCCACAAAGAATTTCAGTGTCTGCTTTGCAGACACTGAAATTTGTGACGGGTGCAACTGCACCCGTCGCACCTTCCCACTCCGCCGGCTCCATTCTGAGCCGGCGTCCTCGTGGTAAGGGTGTTTCCCGCTGGGCTGGCGGGCGGACTTTCGGCGGTCGCCCGCCAGCCCAGTGGGAAACCCAGAATGACCGCCGCGGTCTTTTGACCGCGGTACGGTCTTCTGGTGGTTCCCGCTTGGCGGGCGGCTACCGCCGCCCTCCAAGCTTAGAATCACCCCCAAAGTCTGCACAGGTCACTAGGGGGCAGGAATCGAAGGTGGGCTCAGAAGTAGTTCCTAGATAAGGGAAGCACACGTGAAGAGTGGAGACAGGAGGGACAGACAGAGGGACAGGATTCAGATGTGCAGGGACACGGGGGGGGGTCAGGGTGGTCACTGCTGGGTGACAAGCTGTGGCTCTGGCCTGAACTCTGCACCTGGCGTGATGTAATGCATTATTTGGTCTCTGTTTTCCCTAAGCTGCTCCTCATAGAAGGGGCCTCTTCACCCACCACAGAGGTACAAACAGTTGTGACCTTTCATCATATGGCGCTCAGCAGGCACCCAGTGGTCTGGAAAAGATACGGCAGGCTGCACATCTCCTAAAGGACCGGTCTCCCCTGGAGCTCAGGGACCACAGTCCCGCCCTTCACCATAACAAACCAGGAAGACCAATCAGCAGCCCTTCTCAGCCAGGAGCCCAATCGGATTTCTGTGGGGCGTTGTCTGCTCTGCCCCACCGAGTGTCAGGATTTCCGCACACTCTGCTCCAGGGAGTCGCAATACACTTCCAGAGTCTGGGAAAACACTCTCCCCATCTCCCACACACGGACAGGCCAAGCGCTTCCCAACCATAGGCCATGGGCCTCCGTTACTGTGGTTCCCTTATACATACGAGGCAGGCACCAAACTGGGCCACACACACACGTGTCATACATGTGGATGTTAGCTCTAGTACCTTCGGTACCTGCGGTTCCTGTGCTGGTCCACAGAAACAACCTAGAGTGCGATTCAGTAACACAAAATATTCATCTGTCTGCACACTGACGAGATGCTCCCAGCAAGTGCCAAGTAACCCATTTGTAGCGAGTGGGTGAAACCACCTTTAATACAAATACCGAAGGAAGATTGTTAAACTGACACTTTTTCCCCAGCTCTCTGTGTACAGAGTACAGACCCTCTACCAAGCTTGGGATACTCTACACAATGTTTAAAAGTGCTGTCCTTGGTTTGCATACAGCAGGGTCGGGTTATTAATGTTTAAATGATGTGTACACTCTGACTACCAAGAGTGTGTCTGCCCAGGACTCGAAGCACTATGTAGAAAGTTGCTTCTTTCTACAGCATACATCTTAAGGTTACTGGCTATCTCAGAAAACCTTCGCCCACTAAACACCTAAAACCTTGTATATAAAACAGAACTTGATTTAATCTGGATGATTCCAGTTCTTCCCTTCTTCAGAGTGACTCTCTCCTGACCTTCAATCCTCTACATGTCACCGGTTTCTGAGTAGGCCTCCTCTCGGTCACATGGCCGTCTGTCTGAATCTCTCTTTTAATTCTACAAAAGGATGAACCTCATTTCATAGATGTAGGAAAGTACCATCTTGCCTGGCATGTTACCCCCATTTTTCACTGTATATATGTTGTTTTAGTTGTATGTGTCACTGGGACCCTGGTAACCCAGGGCCCCAGTGCTCATAAGTGTGCCTGAATGTGTTACCTGTGTAGTGACTAACTGTCTCACTGAGGCTCTGCTAATCAGAACCTCAGTGGTTATGCTCTCTCATTTCTTTCCAAATTGTCACTGACAGGCTAGTGACCATTTTTACCAATTTACATTGGCTTACTGGAACACCCTTATAATTCCCTAGTATATGGTACTGAGGTACCCAGGGTATTGGGGTTCCAGGAGATCCCTATGGGCTGCAGCATTTCTTTTGCCACCCATGGGGAGCTCTGACAATTCTTACACAGGCCTGCCACTGCAGCCTGAGTGAAATAACGTCCACGTTATTTCACAGCCATTTTACACTGCACTTAAGTAACTTATAAGTCACCTATATGTCTAACCTTTACCTGGTAAAGGTTAGGTGCAAAGTTACTTAGTGTGAGGGCACCCTGGCACTAGCCAAGGTGCCCCCACATTGTTCAGAGCCAATTCCCTGAACTTTGTGAGTGCGGGGACACCATTACACGCGTGCACTACATATAGGTCACTACCTATATGTAGCTTCACAATGGTAACTCCGAATATGGCCATGTAACATGTCTATGATCATGGAATTGCCCCCTCTATGCCATCCTGGCATAGTTGGCACAATCCCATGATCCCAGTGGTCTGTAGCACAGACCCTGGTACTGCCAAACTGCCCTTCCTGGGGTTTCACTGCAGCTGCTGCCAACCCCTCAGACAGGCAGCTGCCCTCCTGGGGTCCAGCCAGGCCTGGCCCAGGATGGCAGAACAAAGAACTTCCTCTGAGAGAGGGTGTGACACCCTCTCCCTTTGGAAAATGGTGTGAAGGCAGGGGAGGAGTAGCCTCCCCCAGCCTCTGGAAATGCTTTGTTGGGCACAGATGTGCCCAATTCTGCATAAGCCAGTCTACACCGGTTCAGGGACCCCTTAGCCCCTGCTCTGGCGCGAAACTGGACAAAGGAAAGGGGAGTGACCACTCCCCTGACCTGCACCTCCCCTGGGAGGTGTCCAGAGCTCCTCCAGTGTGCTCCAGACCTCTGCCATCTTGGAAACAGAGGTGCTGCTGGCACACTGGACTGCTCTGAGTGGCCAGTGCCACCAGGTGACGTCAGAGACTCCTTGTGATAGGCTCCTTCAGGTGTTGCTAGCCTATCCTCTCTCCTAGGTAGCCAAACCCTCTTTTCTGGCTATTTAGGGTCTCTGTCTCTGGGGAAACTTTAGATAACGAATGCATGAGCTCAGCCGAGTTCCTCTGCATCTCTCTCTTCACCTTCTGATAAGGAATCGACTGCTGACCGCACTGGAAGCCTGCAAACCTGCAACATAGTAGCAAAGACGACTACTGCAACTCTGTAACGCTGATCCTGCCGCCTTCTCGACTGTTTTCCTGCTTGTGCATGCTGTGGGGGTAGTCTGCCTCCTCTCTGCACCAGAAGCTCCGAAGAAATCTCCTGTGGGTCGACGGAATCTTCCCCCTGCAACCGCAGGCACCAAAAAGCTGCATTACCGGTCCCTTGGGTCTCCTCTCAGCACGACGAGCGAGGTCCCTCGAATCCAGCGACTCTGTCCAAGTGACCCCCACAGTCCAGTGACTCTTCAGCCCAAGTTTGGTGGAGGTAAGTCCTTGCCTCACCTCGCTGGGCTGCATTGCTGGGAACCGCGACTTTGCAGCTACTCCGGCCCCTGTGCACTTCCGGCGGAAATCCTTCGTGCACAGCCAAGCCTGGGTCCACGGCACTCTAACCTGCATTGCACGACTTTCTAAGTTGGTCTCCGGCGACGTGAGGCTCCTTTGTGCAACTTCGGCGAGCACTGTTTCACGCATCCCCGTAGTGCCTGTTTCTGGCACTTCTCCGGGTGCTACCTGCTTCAGTGAGGGCTCTTTGTCTTGCTCGACGTCCCCTCTCTCTTCAGGTCCAATTTGCGACCTCCTGGTCCCTCCTGGGCCCCGGCAGCGTCCAAAAACACCAAACGCACGATTTGCGACTAGCAAGGCTTGTTGGCGTCCTTCCGGCGGGAAAACACTTCTGCACGACTCTCCAAGGCGAGAGGGATCCGTCCACCAAAGGGGAAGTCTCTAGCCCTTTTCGTTCCTGCAGAAACCTCAGCTTCTTCTGTCCAGTCGAAGCTTCTTTGCACCCGCAGCTGGCATTTCCTGGGCATCTGCCCATCTCCGACTTGCTTGTGACTTTTGGACTTGGTCCCCTTGTTCCACAGGTACCCTAGATTGGAAATCCACAGTTGTTGCATTGCTGGTTTGTGTCTTTCCTGCATTATTCCTCTAACACGACTACTTTGTCCTTAGGGGAACTTTAGTGCACTTTGCACTCACTTTTCAGGGTCTTGGGGAGGGTTATTTTTCTAAATCTCACTATTTTTTAATAGTCCCAGCGACCCTCTACAAGGTCACATAGGTTTGGGGTCCATTCGTGGTTCGCATTCCACTTTTGGAGTATATGGTTTGTGTTGCCCCTATCCCTATGTGTCTCCATTGCATCCTATTGTAACTATACATTGTTTGCACTGTTTTCTAAGACTATACTGCATATTTTTGCTATTGTGTATATATATCTTGTGTATATTTCCTATCCTCTCACTGAGGGTACACTCTAAGATACTTTGGCATATTGTCATAAAAATAAAGTACCTTTATTTTTAGTATAACTGTGTATTGTGTTTTCTTATGATATTGTGCATATGACACTAAGTGGTACTGTAGTAGCTTCACACGTCTCCTAGTTCAGCCTAAGCTGCTCTGCTAAGCTACCATTATCTATCAGCCTAAGCTGCTAGACACCCTATACACTAATAAGGGATAACTGGGCCTGGTGCAAGGTGCAAGTACCCCTTGGTACTCACTACAAGCCAGTCCAGCCTCCTACAATAGATCACAGCAGCTCGTTCCATTTCCCTCCAACCTAACAATACTTAACCTAGCCTTCTCTGGCTAATTATGTCACCAACCATTCGCCTGAAACCACATAGCCCCACAAATCAACACACCTAACTGCTATCAATTTTAATCTACTACAAAAAGACTGGAGTAAATGCCTGGAATGGTCTGTTTCTTCTTGAACACCTGAGTAATCCCAGTAATCAATAACAATAAACCTTGGACCAGGCTTCTCCGACGAGTAGCTCGCAAGCTACTGGTAGCTCTTCAGCCTCCTCTAAGTAGCCGACCGGCGTGCAGCCAAGCTGGATAAATTAGAAGGATTGGTTTCTCATATTGATACATCCACACCAAAAATTGAAATGCGTGCATTCAAGAAAAAAAATGCATGTATTTTTAGAAATTAAATTGATGGCTGAAAAAAATGGTTAGAATCTCAAAATATATTTAAAGCTGATATTTAAGTGATCAATCAAAAGGCACTGAGGCACTGTAGTTATGGCAGTCATGCTGAGGCATTTCAAACTGATAAAGCATATTTCATAATGAGGCTGCCAATCCTGTCTGATTAACTTAGGTGAATCACTGCTGGTAATAGTGCATGGGGCCGCCATCCTGCAATCTGCTCTGATGACCTGAGGTGATTCACTGCTGGTAATCATGCATGCGCCACCATCCTGCAATCTAGTCTGATGACCTAAGGTGATTCACTGCTGGTAATCGTGCATGGGGCCGCCATCCTGCAAGCTGGTCTGATGACCTGAGGTGATTCACTGCTGGTAATCGTGCAAGGAGTCGCCATCCTGCAATCTGGTCTGATGAACGGAGGTGAATGATCGTGCATGGGGTCACCATCCTGCAATCTGGTCTGATGAACTGTGGTGAATGATCGTGCATGGGGTCGCCATCCTGCAATCTGGTCTGATGACCTGAGGTGATTCACTGCTGGTAATCGTGCATGCGCCACCATCCTGCAATCTAGTCTGATGAACTGAGGTGATTCAGTGCTGGTAATCGTGCATGGGGCCGCCATCCTGCAATCTGGTCTGATGAACTGTAGTGATTCACTGCTAGTAATCGTGCATGGGGCGCCATCCTGCAATCTGGTCTGATGACCGGAGGTGATTCACTGCTGGTAATCGTGCATGCGCCACCATCCTGCAATCTGGTCTGATGACCTGAGGTGATTCACTGCTGGTAATCTTCATGGGGCGGCCATCCTGCAAGCTGGTCTGATGAACGGAGGTGATTCACTGCTGGTAATCGTGCATTGGGCGGCCATCCTGCAAGCTGGTCTGATGAACTGAGGTGATTCACTGCTGGTAATCTTGCATTGGGCGGCCATCCTGCAATCTGGTCGGATGACCTGAGGTGATTCACTGCTGGTAATCGTGCATGGGGCGGCCCTCCTGCAAGCTGGTCTAATGAACTGAGGTGATTCACTGCTGGTAATCGTGCATGGGGCGCCATCCTGCAATCTGGTCTGATGAACTGAGGTGATTCATTGCTGGTAATCTTCATGGGGCGGTCATCCTGCAATCTGGTCTGATGAACTGAGGAGATTCACTGCTGGTAATCGTGCATGGGGTCGCCATCCTGCAATATGGTCTCATGACCTGAGGTGATTCACTACTGGTAATCGTGCATGGGGTCGCCATCCTGCAATATGGTCTGATGAACTGTAGTGATTCACTGCTGGTAATCGTGCATGGGACGGCCATCCTGCAATCTGGACTGATGAACTGAGGTAATTCACTACTGGTAATCGTGCACGGGGCCACCATCTTACAATCTGGTCTGATGAACGGAGGTGATTCACTGCTGGTAATCGTGCATGGGGCGGCCATCCTGCAATCTGGTCTGATGAACTGAGGTGATTTATTGCTGGTAATCGTGCATGGGGCCGCCATCCTGCAATCTGGTCTGATGAACTGAGGTGATACACTGCTGGTAATCGTGCATGGGGCGGCCATCCTGCAATCTGGTCTGATGAACTGAGGTGAATGATCGTGCATGGGGTCACCATCCTGCAATCTGGTCTGATGAACTGAGGTGATTCACTGCTGGTAATCTTTCATGGGGCCGCCATCCTGCAATCTGGTCTGATGAACTGAGGTGATTCACTGCTGGTAATCGTGCATGGGGTCGCCATCCTGCAATCTGGTCTGATGAACGGAGGTGAATGATCGTGCATGGGGTCACCATCCTGCAATCTTGTCTGATGAACTGAGGTGAATGATCGTGAATGGGGTCACCATCCTGCAAGCTGGTCTGATGAACTGAGGTGATTCACTGCTGGTAATCTTGCATTGGGCGGCCATCCTGCAATCTGGTCGGATGACCTGAGGTGATTCACTGCTGGTAATCGTGCATGGGGCGGCCCTCCTGCAAGCTGGTCTAATGAACTGAGGTGATTCACTGCTGGTAATCGTGCATGGGGCGCCATCCTGCAATCTGGTCTGATGAACTGAGGTGATTCATTGCTGGTAATCTTCATGGGGCGGTCATCCTGCAATCTGGTCTGATGAACTGAGGAGATTCACTGCTGGTAATCGTGCATGGGGTCGCCATCCTGCAATATGGTCTGATGACCTGAGGTGATTCACTACTGGTAATCGTGCATGGGGTCGCCATCCTGCAATATGGTCTGATGAACTGTAGTGATTCACTGCTGGTAATCGTGCATGGGACGGCCATCCTGCAATCTGGACTGATGAACTGAGGTAATTCACTACTGGTAATCGTGCACGGGGCCACCATCTTACAATCTGGTCTGATGAACGGAGGTGATTCACTGCTGGTAATCGTGCATGGGGCGGCCATCCTGCAATCTGGTCTGATGAACTGAGGTGATTTATTGCTGGTAATCGTGCATGGGGCCGCCATCCTGCAATCTGGTCTGATGAACTGAGGTGATACACTGCTGGTAATCGTGCATGGGGCGGCCATCCTGCAATCTGGTCTGATGAACTGAGGTGAATGATCGTGCATGGGGTCACCATCCTGCAATCTGGCCTGATGAACTGAGGTGATTCACTGCTGGTAATCTTTCATGGGGCCGCCATCCTGCAATCTGGTCTGATGAACTGAGGTGATTCACTGCTGGTAATCGTGCATGGGGTCGCCATCCTGCAATCTGGTCTGATGAACGGAGGTGAATGATCGTGCATGGGGTCACCATCCTGCAATCTGGTCTGATGAACTGAGGTGAATGATCGTGAATGGGGTCACCATCCTGCAATCTGGTCTGATGAACGGAGGTGATTCACTGCTGGTAATCGTGCATGGAGTCGCCATCCTGCAATCTGGTCTGATGAACGGAGGTGAATGATCGTGCATGGGGTCACCATCCTGCAATCTGGTCTGATGAACTGAGGTGAATGATCGTGCATGGGGTCACCATCCTGCAATCTGGTCTGATGAACGGAGGTGATTCACTGCTGGTAATCGTGCATGGAGTCGTCATCCTGCAATCTGGTCTGATGAACTGAGGTGATTCACTGCTGGTAATCGTGCATGGAGCGGCCATCCTTCCTGTGGTGGTTACTGTCACACTAGTAACATTAGTAGCTGGTTATGATTTTCATTCAACATAAGTAACTCTTATTACAGAAAAGGCTTAAGACCTCTGCACTGGACAAACTACTAACCTTGGGTTTCGGAGCAACGTGCTGCTCACCTAAAGCGCTTCAATGCCTTGCCAGGGGTAGCAAGCACTACATAAATGCAATTACGATCACTCAGTGGAGTGACTGCACACTAATGGCTGGTAAAGATTTCCTTCCATGCTGCCGGAAAGTACAGCGAGAAGAGCAGGGGCTGCTGGGGAATTTTTGAATACTAAATGAGCTTGGCCTTCCAACAAGTCCGCTGAATCAGTGAGGCAGAGGAAGGCGCAAGGGCTGCTGGGGGATTGAATAATTAAAGAAGGCGCTGCATGGAAGAGGACACGTGTCCCTTAATGCCTGGTAGCCCCACTGCACAGAGGAGGAGGAGGAGGCGGGCAGGGTCGTAGCATAGTTAGGATAATTGGGGGAGGTGTGAGTTCATCATTTCCCAACAATCACGCTGAGAAATCTTGTTAAAATACATTATTAAAAAAGCAAGATATGAAGGGGGCTTAAGGGGCAGTGGAAAGAAATAGCGCAGATTGTTAAGGGTGCTTAAAACACAATATTTTTCAACTATTCAAGATTTTTTAAGGCCTTCAAAGCATAAAACGGAAAGTGTGGGTGTTTTTGTCAGTGTGGGCATGTAAAAATCACAGGTGAAATCCGGCAGATACCTCCCATTACCCAACTGAAAGCACTTATACTCCGCTATTTAGAACATAATAATTTTCTTTTACAGAGGGGTGTAACACTCCAAATACCCCCCTTGGAGCTACGCCCCTGGAGGTGGGGTCAGATCAGGAAGTAGCCCTGGAGGCGGGGTCAGATCAGGAAGTAGCCCTGGAGGCGGGGTCAGATCAGGAAGTTTCCCTAGAGGTGGGGTCAGATCAGGAAGTAGCCCTGGAGGCAGGGTCAGATCAGGAAGTAGCCCTGGAGGCGGGGTCAGATCAGGAAGTAGCCCTGGAGGTGGGGTCAGATCAGGATGTTTCCCTAGAGGTGGGGTCAGATCAGGAAGTAGCCCTGGAGGTGGGGTCAGATCAGGAAGTAGCCCTGGAGGCGGGGTCAGATCAGGAAGTAGCCCTGGAGGCGGGGTCAGATCAGGAAGTAGCCCTGGAGGCAGGGTCAGATCAGGAAGTAGCCCTGGAGGCGGGGTCAGATCAGGAAGTAGCCCTGGAGGCGGGGTCAGATCAGGAAGTAGCCCTGGAGGCGGGGTCAGATCAGGAAGTAGCCCTGGAGGTGGGGTCAGATCAGGATGTTTCCCTGGAGGCGGGGTCAGATCAGGAAGTAGCCCTGGAGGCAGGGTCAGATCAGGAAGTAGCCCTGGAGGCAGGGTCAGATCAGGAAGTAGCCCTGGAGGCGGGGTCAGATCAGGAAGTAGCCCTGGAGGCGGGGTCAGATCAGGATGTTTCCCTAGAGGCGGGGTCAGATCAGGAAGTAGCCCTGGAGGCGGGGTCAGGTCAGATCAGGAAGTAGCCCTGGAGGCGGGGGCAGATCAGGAAGTAGCCCTGGAGGCGGGGTCAGATCAGGAAGTAGCCCTGGAGGCAGGGTCAGATCAGGAAGTAGCCCTGGAGGCGGGGTCAGATCAGGAAGTAGCCCTGGAGGCGGGGTCAGGTCAGATCAGGAAGTAGCCCTGGAGGCAGGGTCAGATCAGGAAGTAGCCCTGGAGGCGGGGTCAGATCAGGAAGTAGCCCTGGAGGCGGGGTCAGATCAGGATGTTTCCCTAGAGGTGGGGTCAGATCAGGAAGTAGCCCTGGAGGCGGGGTCAGATCAGGAAGTAGCCCTGGAGGCGGGGTCAGATCAGGAAGTAGCCCTGGAGGCGGGGTCAGATCAGGATGTTTCCCTAGAGGCGGGGTCAGATCAGGAAGTAGCCCTGGAGGCGGGGTCAGATCAGGAAGTAGCCCTGGAGGCGGGGTCAGATCAGGAAGTAGCCCTGGAGGCGGGGTCAGATCAGGATGTTTCCCTAGAGGTGGGGTCAGATCAGGAAGTAGCCCTGGAGGCGGGGTCAGATCAGGAAGTAGCCCTGGAGGCAGGGTCAGATCAGGAAGTAGCCCTGGAGGCAGGGTCAGATCAGGAAGTAGCCCTGGAGGCGGGGTCAGATCAGGAAGTAGCCCTGGAGGCGGGGTCAGATCAGGATGTTTCCCTAGAGGCGGGGTCAGATCAGGATGTTTCCCTAGAGGCGGGGTCAGATCAGGAAGTAGCCCTGGAGGCGGGGTCAGGTCAGATCAGGAAGTAGCCCTGGAGGCGGGGGCAGATCAGGAAGTAGCCCTGGAGGCGGGGTCAGGTCAGATCAGGAAGTAGCCCTGGAGGCGGGGTCAGGTCAGATCAGGAAGTAGCCCTGGAGGCGGGGTCAGGTCAGATCAGGAAGTAGCCCTGGAGGCCGGGGCAGATCAGGAAGTAGCCCTGGAGGCGGGGTCAGATCAGGAAGTAGCCAGGGCAGATCAGGAAGTAGCCCTGGAGGTGGGGGAAGATCAGGAAGTAGCCCTGGAGGCGGGGGCAGATCAGGAAGTTTCCCTGGAGGCAGGGTCAGATCAGGAAGTGGGCAAGCTAAGGAGGCCTTCATCTTGTGCAAAGGGTGCATGCACTGTTGACCCTGCAGGTCCAGGCCACAAACCTCTAGCCACAACCACCGGGGCCCCCACCACACATCAGACTGTAATTTATGTTTTTTATACTGGGAGAGTGATAAAACCACGTTAAGCATCACAATGAAGATTTTGCAATCATGTTTTTCAGTCGTAAAGCAGCTCAGTTGGCCACAGTGTATGCATATTAGAGCTCTCAGAACTCTGCCACTGGACTGAAAGATGCACTGTATAGGATGGGTCACGTGGTACAGTGCCAAACACACACGTGCTCTGCAAGACCCCCCAGCCGCCCCACTACAGAGACTTCACAACACATTGGTCAGTCTCATAACACAGCTCTTGTGAGAAACCTCACCCTTACAGTGACAGTATGGCACCGGCTGTCTCACACAGACACAGCACTTGTGAGACACCTCAACATTACAGTGACCGTACGGCACCCGCTGTCTCACGCCGACACAGCACTTGTGAGACACCTCACCCTTACAGTGACCGTTCGGCACCCGCTGTCTCACACAGACACAGCACTTGTGAGACACCTCACCTTTACAGTGACCGTACGGCACCGGCTGCCTCACACAGACACAGCACTTGTGAGTCACCTCACCCTTACAGTGACCGTACGGCACCGGCTGTCTCACGCCGACACAGCACTTGTGAGACACCTCACCCTTACAGTGACCGTACGGCACCGGCTGTCTCACGCCGACACAGCACTTGTGAGACACCTCACCCTTACAGTGACCGTACGGCACCGGTTGTCTCACGCCGACACAGCACTTGTGAGACACCTCACCCTTACAGTGACCGTACGGCACCGGCTGTCTCACGCCGACACAGCACTTGTGAGACACCTCACCCTTACAGTGACCGTACGGCACCGGCTGTCTCACGCCGACACAGCACTTGTGAGACACCTCACCCTTGCAGTGACAGCTCTCACACAGACACAGCACTTGTGAGACACCTCACCCTTACAGTGACCGTACGGCACCGGCTGCCTCACGCCGACACAGCACTTGTGAGACACCTCACCCTTACAGTGACCGAAACACCTCACCCTTACAGTGACCGTATGGCACCGGCTGTCTCACGCCGACACAGCACTTGTGAGACACCTCACCCTTACAGTGACCGTACGGCACCGGCTGTCTCACACAGACACAGCACTTGTGAGACACCTCACCCTTACAGTGACCGTACGGCACCGGCTGCCTCACGCCGACACAGCACTTGTGAGACACCTCACCCTTACAGTGACCGAGACACCTCACCCTTACAGTGACCGTACGGCACCGGCTGTCTCACGCCGACACAGCACTTGTGAGACACCTCACCCTTACAGTGACCGTACGGCACCGGCTGTCTCACGCCGACACAGCACTTGTGAGACACCTCACCCTTACAGTGACCGTACGGCACCGGCTGTCTCACGCCGACACAGCACTTGTGAGACACCTCACCCTTACAGTGACCGTACGGCACCGGCTGCCTCACGCCGACACAGCACTTGTGAGACACCTCACCCTTACAGTGACCGTACGGCACCGGCTGTCTCACAGACACAGCACTTGTGAGACACCTCACCCTTACAGTGACCGTACGGCACCGGCTGCCTCACGCCGACACAGCACTTGTGAGACACCTCACCCTTACAGTGACCGTACGGCACCGGCTGTCTCACGCCGACACAGCACTTGTGAGACACCTCACCCTTACAGTGACCGTACGGCACCGGCTGTCTCACGCCGACACAGCACTTGTGAGTCACCTCACCCTTACAGTGACCGTACGGCACCGGCTGTCTCACGCCGACACAGCACTTGTGAGACACCTCACCCTTACAGTGACCGTACGGCACCGGCTGTCTCACGCCGACACAGCACTTGTGAGACACCTCACCCTTACAGTGACCGTACGGCACCGGCTGTCTCACGCCGACACAGCACTTGTGAGACACCTCACCCTTACAGTGAGTGCACAGCACACGCTGCAGGCCTCGAAAAATTATAAAAATGTTACCAGACTTGCAGGTCTAGTGACTTGAATAATCTACTCAACATTACTGTAATGCACGTGACCGATAAACTGGTCTCAAATCGTGTGATCCTAGGCAAATATTTATTTCACCAAGTCACTTTTTTCTTCACTCACACATATGAGAGCACCTTCAAGTCTGCTGTACGAAAAACTCTTTAGTCTGACTTAGACTAAACTTGTGCGCCGCGTAAAATAGGAATAGCCATATACAGGTTACACAGGACCCCGACTTATCTCTTGGTTCACTTAAGTCAGGGACAAGATGTTTCTCCAGTCACGTTTAAAAACTCTCACTCTTAATAAATATATTACTAAAGCATGATGTTGAAGCGCACTGCCATGTACAGACAGCACACCTCCACTGGAATGGCCGCAAACATTCCCACTTACGGAGTTTTA
This sequence comes from Pleurodeles waltl, assembly GCF_031143425.1. Taxonomy (NCBI): domain Eukaryota; kingdom Metazoa; phylum Chordata; class Amphibia; order Caudata; family Salamandridae; genus Pleurodeles; species Pleurodeles waltl. The sequence goes on from NC_090449.1 coordinate 17,425,441, forward strand.
CAGATAAAACTATATAGCACACAAACGATAATGTGTGGAAATCAGGTTTTGTTTTGATACTATTCAAACTTTTGCTTGCCTCACACTTTAGAATTACAAAAAAATTTGCTTTCCCAACCGCTGATCTGTTTTGAAATATTTGTACAGTTAATTTTAATGGCTTTAAATGCTCTGTTAGAAAACCAACAGCCATCCTACAGCCTTTCATTTCTCAATCACTGTGCAACAGCACAATTGTCAGACAGTTCACTCTGTAACATCCTCCAACTTTGCAGTCAGACAAGGGAACACCAATCTCCAGGATAAAATATGCAGCAATTTTTTAAGAACACATAGGCTGACATTAGATCACTGACTTTGAATGCACAGCAAGTGACAGGATAAAATGAAGTTTAATGGCATCTTTATTGGCCATTCGCTTTCTGACTCGACAGAGCACCTGTTCTTGCCAGCTCAGCCTCCCTCACAGAACATGCCATAAACATAGCTCCCTCTGATCAAACCTGATGCTGGGGAGTAGATTGTTTGAGGCCTGCCCTGTGTCAATACCACAGCACTTGTGACAGGCCCCACCTTTACAATGACGGCACAGCACGCGCCACAGAAAAGAGCAGCACTCTACCTCCCCCTGGCAGAGAAGAACAGCACCCTACCTCCCCCTGGCAGGGAACAGCACCCTACCTCCCCCTTGCAGGGAACAGCACCCTACCTCCCCCTGGCAGAGAAGAACAGCACTCTACCTCCCCCTATCGAAGAAGAACAGCACCCTACCTCCCCCTGGCAGAGGAGAACAGCAGCCTACCTCCCCTGGCAGAGAATAACAGCACCCTACCGCCCCCTGGCAGAGAAGAACAGCACCCTACCTCCCTCTGGCAGAGAAGAACAGCACCCTACCTCCCCCTGGCAGAGAACAGCACCCTACCTCCCCCTGGCAGAGAACAGCACCCTACCGCCCCCTGGCAGAGAAGAACAGCACCCTACCGCCCCCTGGCAGAGAAGAACAGCACCCTACCGCCCCCTGGCAGAGAAGAACAGCACCCTACCGCCCCCTGGCAGAGAAAACAGCACCCTACCGCCCCCTGGCAGAGAAAACAGCACCCTACCTCCCCCTGGCAGAGAAGAACAGCACCCTACCTCCCCCTGGCAGAGAAGAACAGCACCCTACCTCCCCCTGGCAGAGGAGAACAGCACCCTACCTCCCCCTGGCAGAGAACAGCACCCTACCGCCCCCTGGCAGGGAAGAACAGCACCCTACCTCCCCCTGGCAGAGGAGAACAGCACCCTACCTCCCCCTGGCAGAGAAGAACAGCACCCTACATCCCCCTGGCAGAGAAGAACAGCACCCTACCTCCCCCTGGCAGAGGAGAACAGCACCCTACCTCCCCCTGGCAGAGGAGAACAGCACCCTACCTCCCCCTGGCAGAGAAGAACAGCACCCTACCTCCCCCTGGCAGAGAAGAACAGCACCCTACCTCCCCTTGGCAGAGAAGAACAGCACCCTACCTCCCCCTGGTAGAGAACAGCACCCTACCTCCCCCTGGCAGAGAAGAACAGCACCCTACCTCCCCCTGGCAGAGGAGAACAGCACCCTACCTCCCCCGGCAGAGAAGAACAGCACCCTACCTCCCCCTGGCAGAGAAGAACAGCACTCTACCGCCCCCTGGCAGAGAACAGCACCCTACCTCCCTGTGGCAGAGAACAGCACTCTACCTCCCCCTGGCAGAGAACAGCACCCTACCTCCCCCTGGCAGAGAACAGCACCCTACCTCCCCCTGGCAGAGGAGAACAGCACCCTACCTCCCCCTGGCAGAGAAGAACAGCACCCTACCTCCCCCTGGCAGAGGAGAACAGCACCCTACCTCCCCCTGGCAGAGGAGAACAGCACCCTACCTCCCCCTGGCAGAGGAGAACAGCACCCTACCTCCCCCTGGCAGAGGAGAACAGCACCCTACCTCCCCCTGGCAGAGTGAAGCAACACTACCTCCCCCTGGCAGAGGTGCTTAGCGCCGTACCTCTCCCTCGGAGGCGTATGCAGGGCTGTACCTCCTCCTGGCAGAGGGATGCAGAGGTGTACCTCTCCCTGGGAGAGGGATGCAGGGCTCCACCTCCCTCTAGCAGAGGTGTTCAGTGCAGTACCTCCCCTAGCAGAGGTGTTCAGTGCAGTACCTCCCCTAGAAGGTGTTCAGTGCCGTACCTCCCTTGGCAGAGGTGTTCAGTGCCGTACCTCCCTCTAGCAGAGGTGATCAGTGCGGTACCTCCCCTGGCAGAGGTGTTCAGTGCCGTACCTCTCTCTAGCAGAGGGATGCAGAGGTGTACCTCTCCCTGGGAGAGGGATGCAGGGCTCCACCTCCCTCAAGCAGAGGTGTTCAGTGCTGTACCTCCCCTAGCAGAGGTGTTCAGTGCTGTACCTCCCTCTGGCAGAGGTGTTCAGTGCTGTACCTCCCCTAGCAGAGGTGTTCAGTGCTGTACCTCCCTCTGGCAGAGGTGTTCAGTGCTGTACCTCCCCTAGCAGCGGTGTTCAGTGCTGTACCTCCCTTGGCAGAGGTGTTCAGTGCCGTACCTCCCCTAGCAGAGGTGTTCAGTGCCGTACCTCCCTCTAGCAGAGATGTTCAGTGCGGTACCTCCCCTGGCAGAGGTGTTCCGTGCTGTACCTCTGTCTAGCAGAGGTGTTCAGTGCCGTACCTCTCTCTAGCAGAGGGATGCAGAGGTGTACCTCTCCCTGGGAGAGGGATGCAGGGCTCCACCTCCCTCAAGCAGAGGTGTTCAGTGCTGTACCTCCCCTAGCAGAGGTGTTCAGTGCTGTACCTCCCCTAGCAGAGGTGTTCAGTGCTGTACCTCCCTCTGGCAGAGGTGTTCAGTGCTGTACCTCCCCTAGCAGCGGTGTTCAGTGCTGTACCTCCCTTGGCAGAGGTGTTCAGTGCCGTACCTCCCCTAGCAGAGGTGTTCAGTGCCGTACCTCCCTCTGGCAGAGGTGTTCAGTGCTGTACCTCCCCTAGCAGAGGTGTTCAGTGCTGTACCTCCCTGTGGCAGAGGTGTTCAGTGCTGTACCTCCCTCTGGCAGAGGTGTTCAGTGCTGTACCTCCCCTAGCAGCGGTGTTCAGTGCAGTACCTCCCCTAGCAGAGGTGTTCAGTGCAGTACCTCTGTCTAGCAGAGGTGTTCAGTGCCGTACCTCTCTCTAGCAGAGGGATGCAGAGGTGTACCTCTCCCTGGGAGAGGGATGCAGGGCTCCACCTCCCTCAAGCAGAGGTGTTCAGTGCTGTACCTCCCCTAGCAGAGGTGTTCAGTGCTGTACCTCCCTCTGGCAGAGGTGTTCAGTGCTGTACCTCCCCTAGCAGCGGTGTTCAGTGCTGTACCTCCCTTGGCAGAGGTGTTCAGTGCCGTACCTCCCCTAGCAGAGGTGTTCAGTGCCGTACCTCCCTCTGGCAGAGGTGTTCAGTGCTGTACCTCCCCTAGCAGAGGTGTTCAGTGCTGTACCTCCCTCTGGCAGAGGTGTTCAGTGCTGTACCTCCCTCTGGCAGAGGTGTTCAGTGCTGTACCTCCCCTAGCAGCGGTGTTCAGTGCCGTACCTCCCTCTGGCAGAGGTGTTCAGTGCCGTACCTCCCTCTGGCAGAGGTGTTCAGTGCCGTACCTCCCTCTGGCAGAGGTGTTCAGTGCCGTACCTCCCTCTGGCAGAGGTGTTCAGTGCCGTACCTCCCTCTGGCAGAGGTGTTCAGTGCCGTACCTCCCTCTGGCAGAGGTGTTCAGTGCCGTACCTCCCTCTGGCAGAGGTGTTCAGTGCCGTACCTCCCTCTGGCAGAGGTGTTCAGTGCCGTACCTCCCTCTAGCAGAGATGTTCAGTGTGGTACCTCCCCTGGCAGAGGTGTTCCGTGCTGTACCTCTGTCTAGCAGAGGTGTTCAGTGCAGTACCTCCCCTAGCAGAGGTTTTCAGTGCAGTACCTCCCCTAGCAGAGGTGTTCAGTGCAGTACCTCCCCTAGAAGGTGTTCAGTGCCGTACCTCCCTTGGCAGAGGTGTTCAGTGCCGTACCTCCCTCTAGCAGAGGTGTTCAGTGCCGTACCTCCCTCTAGCAGAGGTGATCAGTGCGGTACCTCCCCTGGCAGAGGTGTTCAGTGCCGTACCTCTCTCTAGCAGAGGGATGCAGAGGTGTACCTCTCCCTGGGAGAGAGATGCAGGGCTCCACCTCCCTCAAGCAGAGGTGTTCAGTGCCGTACCTCCCCTAGCAGAGGTGTTCAGTGCCGTACCTCCCTCTGGCAGAGGTGTTCAGTGCTGTACCTCCCCTAGCAGAGGTGTTCAGTGCTGTACCTCCCCTGGCAGAGGTGTTCAGTGCAGTACCTCCCCTAGCAGAGGTGTTCAGTGCAGTACCTCCCCTAGCAGAGGTGTTCAGTGCAGTACCTCCCCTAGCAGAGGTGTTCAGTGCAGTACCTCCCTCTGGCAGAGGTGTTCAGTGCCGTACCTCCCTCTGGCAGAGGTGTTCAGTGCGGTACCTCCCTTGGCAGAGGTGTTCAGTGCCGTACCTCCCCTAGCAGAGGTGTTCCGTGCTGTACCTCTGTCTAGCAGAGGTGTTCAGTGCCGTACCTCCCTCTGGCAGAGGTGTTCAGTGCCGTACCTTCCTTGGCAGAGGTGTTCAGTGCCGTACCTCCCTTGGCAGAGGTGTTCAGTGCCGTACCTCCCTTGGCAGAGATGTTCAGTGAGGTACCTCCCTTGGCAGAGGTGTTCAGTGCCGTACCTCCCCTGGCAGAGGTGTTCAGTGCTGTACCTCCCTCTGGCAGAGGTGTTCAGTGCTGTACCTCCCCTAGCAGAGGTGTTCAGTGCTGTACCTCCCTCTGGCAGAGGTGTTCAGTGCTGTACCTCCCCTAGCAGCGGTGTTCAGTGCCGTACCTCCCCTAGCAGAGGTGTTCAGTGCCGTACCTCCCCTAGCAGAGGTGTTCAGTGCCGTACCTCCCTCTAGCAGAGATGTTCAGTGCGGTACCTCCCCTGGCAGAGGTGTTCCGTGCTGTACCTCTGTCTAGCAGAGGTGTTCAGTGCCGTACCTCTCTCTAGCAGAGGGATGCAGAGGTGTACCTCTCCCTGGGAGAGGGATGCAGGGCTCCACCTCCCTCAAGCAGAGGTGTTCAGTGCTGTACCTCCCCTAGCAGAGGTGTTCAGTGCTGTACCTCCCTCTGGCAGAGGTGTTCAGTGCTGTACCTCCCCTAGCAGCGGTGTTCAGTGCTGTACCTCCCTTGGCAGAGGTGTTCAGTGCCGTACCTCCCCTAGCAGAGGTGTTCAGTGCCGTACCTCCCTCTAGCAGAGATGTTCAGTGCGGTACCTCCCCTGGCAGAGGTGTTCCGTGCTGTACCTCCCTCTAGCAGAGGTGTTCAGTGCCGTACCTCCCTCTGGCAGAGGTGTTCAGTGCTGTACCTCCCCTAGCAGAGGTGTTCAGTGCTGTACCTCCCTCTGGCAGCGGTGTTCAGTGCTGTACCTCCCCTAGCAGAGGTGTTCAGTGCAGTACCTCCCTCTGGCAGAGGTGTTCAGTGCCGTACCTCCCTCTGGCAGAGGTGTTCAGTGCCGTACCTCCCTCTGGCAGAGGTGTTCAGTGCCGTACCTCCCTCTGGCAGAGGTGTTCAGTGCCGTACCTCCCTCTGGCAGAGGTGTTCAGTGCCGTACCTCCCTCTGGCAGAGGTGTTCAGTGCCGTACCTCCCCTGGCAGAGGTGTTCCGTGCTGTACCTCTGTCTAGCAGAGGTGTTCAGTGCAGTACCTCCCCTAGCAGAGGTTTTCAGTGCAGTACCTCCCCTAGCAGAGGTGTTCAGTGCAGTACCTCCCCTAGAAGGTGTTCAGTGCCGTACCTCCCTTGGCAGAGGTGTTCAGTGCCGTACCTCCCTCTAGCAGAGGTGTTCAGTGCCGTACCTCCCTCTAGCAGAGGTGATCAGTGCGGTACCTCCCCTGGCAGAGGTGTTCAGTGCCGTACCTCTCTCTAGCAGAGGGATGCAGAGGTGTACCTCTCCCTGGGAGAGAGATGCAGGGCTCCACCTCCCTCAAGCAGAGGTGTTCAGTGCCGTACCTCCCCTAGCAGAGGTGTTCAGTGCCGTACCTCCCTCTGGCAGAGGTGTTCAGTGCTGTACCTCCCCTAGCAGAGGTGTTCAGTGCTGTACCTCCCCTGGCAGAGGTGTTCAGTGCAGTACCTCCCCTGGCAGAGGTGTTCAGTGCAGTACCTCCCCTAGCAGAGGTGTTCAGTGCAGTACCTCCCCTAGCAGAGGTGTTCAGTGCAGTACCTCCCTCTGGCAGAGATGTTCAGTGCCGTACCTCCCTCTGGCAGAGGTGTTCAGTGCGGTACCTCCCTTGGCAGAGGTGTTCAGTGCCGTACCTCCCCTAGCAGAGGTGTTCCGTGCTGTACCTCTGTCTAGCAGAGGTGTTCAGTGCCGTACCTCCCTCTGGCAGAGGTGTTCAGTGCGGTACCTTCCTTGGCAGAGGTGTTCAGTGCCGTACCTCCCTTGGCAGAGGTGTTCAGTGCCGTACCTCCCTTGGCAGAGGTGTTCAGTGCCGTACCTCCCTTGGCAGAGATGTTCAGTGAGGTACCTCCCTTGGCAGAGGTGTTCAGTGCCGTACCTCCCCTGGCACAGGGCGGGTACAGGGCACTCACTCTGCCCTTTTTCCAAGGAGGACGCGGGGGCCAGGCCGGAGTGCACGGTGTACACAGCCCGCTCTGTACCCACCACTGCCGGGGGTATGGTGGGTTGGGGGGGGGGGGGGGGGGGTGTATGAATGCAGCATTGTGAACCCCCCCCCCCCGCCTCACCATGGCAACCCTCCGCCGAGCTGCAGCCTCTGCACCTTTCCACCGGAAATACTTGCAGTGTTTACACCTCGGAGGAGCTGCCAGCTCAAGGGTGATGTTAACCCTCAGTGCACTGCCAGGGCCTGAGCCTGGCACCGAGGGTGGCAGAGATGCACACTCTCCGCAGGCCGCCCCTCTGCACCGCCTGGCAGCAGCCCCCCACCCCTTCACTCCTGCCCTCAGCAGCTGCCCCTCTCCCCGCTTGTAACTCCTGCTCCCCCACCCTCTTGGGGTACACCAACCTCAATAATGAATTCATTGTCCCTGCCCGTCGCCTGCTGCCAGCTTGGGGGCAAAGTGGCCTGTGTATCTTGAGGTTACCCCAGCCTTCCCAGGGGCCTGGCTTGGTCAGTGAGGCTGGGGGTGTAACCTGCAGCTTTCACAACACTCACGCTGCACACAGGGGGCTCATGGCCACATTCTCACGCAGCACAGCAGCCAAGAGTGCTGTGCTGCCCTGCATGAGAAGGCGAGAGCAGGAGAGCGCCATATTTACATAGGTACAGCACTCTCCACCCCTCTCCCTAGCGCTGACGCGCCATATTTACATAGATACAGCACTCTCCACCCCTCTCCCTAGCACCGGCGCGCCCTATTTACATAGGCACAGCACTCTCCACCCCTCTCCCTAGGGCAGGCGTGCCATATTTACATAGATACAGCACTCTCCACCCCTCTCCCTAGCACCGGAGGGCCATATTTACAAAGATACAACACTCTCCACCCCTCTCTCTAGCACCGGAGGGCCCCATTTACATAGATACAGCACTCTCCATCCCTCTCTCTAGCACCAGCGCGCCCTATTTACCTAGACACAGCACTCTCCACCCCTCTCCCTAGGGCAGGCGTGCCATATTTACATAGATACAGCACTCTCCACCACTCTCCCTAGCACCGGCGCGCCCTAACAGAGATACAGCACTCTCCACCCCTCTCCCTAGCACCGGCGCGCCCTATTTACATAGACACAGCACTCTCCACCCCTCTCCCTAGGGCAGGCGCGCCATATTTACATAGATACAGCACTCTCCACCCCTCTCCCTAGCACCGGAGGGCCATATTTACAAAGATACAACACTCTCCACCCCTCTCTCTAGCACCGGAGGGCCCCATTTACATAGATACAGCACTCTCCACCCCTCTCTCTAGCACCGGTGTGCCCTATTTACAGAGATACAGCACTCTACACCCCTCTCCCTAGGGCCGGCACGCCCTAACAGAGACACAGCACTCTCCACCCCTCTCCCTAGCGCCAGCGCACCATATTTACATAGATACAGCACTCTCCACCCCTCTCCCTAGGGCAGGCGTGCCATATTTACATAGATACAGCACTCTCCACCCCCTCCCTAGCACCGGCGCGCCCTAACAGAGATACAGCACTCTCCACCGCTCTCCCTAGCGCTGACGCGCCATATTTACAGAGATACAGCACTCTCCACCCCTCTCCCTAGCGCTGACGCGCCATATTTACAGAGATACAGCACTCTCCACCCTTCTCTGTAGCGCTGGCGTGCCATATTTACAGAGATACAGCAGTCTCCACCCTTCTCCATAGCGCCAGCGTGCCCTATTTACAGAGACACAGCACTCTCCACCCCTCTCCCTAGCGCTGGTGCACCCTATTTACATAGATACAGCACTCTCCGCCCCTCTCCCTAGCGCCAGCGCACCATATTTACAGAGATACAGCTCTCTCCACCCTTCTCCGTAGCACCGGCGTGCCATATTTACAGAGATACAGCAGTCTCCACCCTTCTCCGTTGCGCCGGCGTGCCATATTTACAGAGATACAGCAGTCTCCACCCCACTCCCTAGTGCCAGCGTGCCCTATTTTCAGAGACACAGCACTCTCCACCCCTCTCCCTAGCGCTGGTGCACCCTATTTACACAGATACAGCACTCTCCGCCCCTCTCCCTAGCGCCAGCGCACCATATTTACAGAGATACAGCTGTCTCCACCCCTCTCCCTAGTGCCAGCGCGCCCTATTCACAAAGATACAGCACTCTCCAACCCTCTACCTAGCGCCGGCGTGCCATATTTACAGAGATACAGCTCTCTCCACCCCTCTCCCTAGTGCCAGCGTGCCCTATTCACAAAGATACAGCACTCTCCAACCCTCTACCTAGCGCCGGCGTGCCATATTTACATAGATACAGCACTCTCCACCCCTCTCCCTAGGGCAGGCGTACCATATTTACAGAGATACAGCACTCTCCACCACTCTCCCTAGCACCAGCGTGCCCTATTTACATAGATACAGCACTCTCCACCCCTCTCCCTAGGGCAGCTGTGCCATATTTACAAAGATACAGCAGTCTCCACCCCTCTCCCTAGCGCTGGTGCACCCTATTTACATAGATGCAGCACTCTCCACCCCTCTCCCTAGCGCCAGCGCGCCATATTTACAGAGATACAACTCTCTCCACCCATCTCCCTAGTGCCAGTGTGCCCTATTCACAGAGATACAGCACTCTCCAACCCTCTACCTAGCGCCGGCGTGCCATATTTACAGAGACACAGCTCTCTCCAACACTCTACCTAGCGCCGGCGGGCCCTATTGACATGGATACAGCACTCTCCACCCCTCTCCCTAGTGCCAGCGCGCCCTATTCACAGAGACACAGCTCTCTCCAACCCTCTACCTAGCGCCAGCGGGCCTTATTTACATAGATACAGCACTCTCCACCACTCTTCCTAGCGCTGATGCGCCCTATTTACATAGATACAGCACTCTCCACGACTCTCCCTAGCACCGGCGCGCCCTATTTACAGAGAGAACAGCACTCTCCACCCCCTCTCTAGCGCCAGCGTGCCCTATTTACATAGATACAGCACTCTCCACCACTCTTCCTAGCGCTGACGCGCCCTATTTACATAGATACATCACTCTCCACCCCTCTCCCTAGGGCCGGCGCACCCTATTTACAGAGATACAGCACTCTCCACCCCTCTCCCTAGCGCCAGTGCCATATTTACATAGATACAGCACTCTCCACCCCTCTCGCTAGCAGCAGCGTGCCATATTTACATAGATACAGCACTCTCCACCTCTCTCCCTAGCGCCAGCGTGCCCTATTTACAGAGATACAGCACTCTCCATAGCGCCCACGCACAATCCGGTAGCTATGACCCAAGCACACACTTTGCACCATAGTGCAAGGGTGTATGTGCCAGTCTAGCATAGGTTTTCCACTGGAAGTGTACCCTACAAGCACAAACTACAATTCACAGAATAACCTTAAAACTTTTCTCACGTTGTATATGTGCTGTAGAGTGCACTACACATGCAAAGTCGGAAAAGAAAGGCGAAATCATGTGGATCCCTAGGGGTACTAAGGGGGAGGAGGAAGAAGAGAGAGAGAGAGATTTTTTTTTTCTTTCAGTCTGTGTGTAAAAAAAATTCCTGGTGAAATCCGACAGACACCTAACCATACCCGACTGAAATCCCCTGTACCCAACTATTTATTACAAAATACCTTAGTGGAGGTGTAACACCACAAACAACCCCCTGAAGCTACGCCTCTGTCCTTTCCCTGCTGGCCCTGTCCTGTGGCATCCCAATGTGTAAAGAAATCACAGGTGATACCCACAGACCACTGCTGGGCAGGGGCACACTGTATAAAGGCGACCTGGTCAAACCGGGCATCATCGAACATTAAACCGGAACAGCAAGAGCGTTTGAAACAATCCCTCGAGATGTAATCAATTTATCAAGCACAGTTATAAACAGATATATATGCAACAAGTGTACTCTTTCGAAAAGACAACATTGAAGCATGAGACACAGACAACAACTGATGAAAACATGTGTATGCAAGGGCTGAAAAGTGATGGGGGTCACACGGTGCTAGGCGGAAGTGAGTACTGCCCATCTAAAGTAACGGAGTGAACCCCATGGTAGTAGCAAGAATATATAAATGCAACAATTAACAGTGCGGCCTATGAAAACTTGATCCAGTTGTAATCCAGAGACTGCTTAGCAAAAAGTTTACTTTAGAATCGATCTTTGGCCCTGTAAATGTCAGTCTCAAGGCAGAGGGCCTGATTTAAATATTGGTGGATGGGTTACACCATCACAATGGTGAAATATAAATCCAATTTGTATCCTATGGGATATAGAGCGGACAGGATATCTGTCACTGTTGTGGTGAGTAACCCATCCGCCAATATCTAAATCAGGCCCAGGCTGTTTCAAACTATCCGCATTTACAATCTGATGTTTGAATGTTTGGCATGCCAAGGCCACCTACCCATCCGGTTTGATGCTTCTGGTCATCCTACCAGATGGGCTCCCGGTGGTACCAAAGAAGTGGCGGCCGGCAGCTTTAGGAGGGAGGGGAGCAGGCGGAGCGCACACACACACGCACACACATTCTTTCACACACAGACACGCACGCACATTCATTAACAACACTCATACCATTCAAACATGCACGCACGCACCAAACATTCATTTTAAAACATCACACACGTACATCCATTGAAATTCATACCATTCAAACATGCACGCATGCACCAAACATTCATTTTAAAAGCTTACACACACACACACACACACACACACGCACGCACATCCATTAACAACACTCATAACACTCAAACATGCACACGTGCACCAAACATTCAATTTAAAACATCACACACATACACACACACACACTTACCTTCAGCCTCCGGGTCCCAGGAGGGTTGGAACTGCTGCCTTCCCTCATTGGCTGACCTGAGGTCAGCCAATGAGGGAAGGCAGCAGTCCCAGCCTCGTCACCGAGTGGGATGGGGTCAGTGATACTGCTGACCCCAACCCACTCTGTGACAAAGTGTCACTAATTGACCCTCGCCCTGGGTGCTTTAGGGCTTAAACCTGAAGCGCCCAGGGCGAGTGTCAATGGGTGACACTTTCCTCGTCCCCCTGGGGAGGGCCTCAAGGCACCTTTGCTGATCCGAGGAGGTCACGCCCATAGGAGCTGTGACCTCCTCAGCCCAGCAAAGTTCAGCTCAGGCAGCCAGGAGTCTGCGCAAGCATGGCTCACTCCTGGCTGTCTGAGCTGAACATGAAGAGTGTCTGTCAGGCTGACCTTTGTTCAGCCTGACAGACACTCTTCATGGGGGGCAAAAGGAGGGGGTGTGTGGCCCCTCCGCCCTAAAGGATGGGCCGCCAATGCACCAAAGGATATCTGACAGCAGCAAAGCAAGCATCCCGCTTTTGGGGGTACCCCAGATGTGGAGGCGTGAGGAATTGGTAAGGTAAACCTAGCCCCCTTCTAAGCTCCTCCGTCTGCCCAGTCAAGAGTGTGGAGAGATCCATCCGGCCCCTGGACAGTGAGTGAGGTCCTCCCTGGACTTCTGAAGCCTGGTCACTCTTTGGAGCTTGGGGGAGCAAGAGGCTCACCAGGGAACCAGCCCTGCTGGACTGGAGACTACAAACATCCCAGAACACTCAATGCCTGAAACGTCACGGTCCCTCTACCCAGAAGACAGATAGGCCTTCCTCCAGGCCCACACAGATGCCTCATGGGTCAGGTCACAAGGCCGAAGCTGGTCTAGGGTTGCTTGTGCTCCAGTTCAGAGAGGATGGGGCCTAGAGGTTCTGGCTGAAGCCTTTCTACTGGATCAGAACCAGTAATGACTTGCCTGTTAGTTCACCGGGGAGCCTCATACGTGGGGAGGCCAAGATGAATTCCACATAGCATGGTAGAGACAAGCTAAAAAAAAAAAATGAATTGGAATGTGGCTCAGAGTTATTACCAGTAGCCGATATTCATTCAAGTACACCACCCGCACACTTTTTTCCTTAGATAACGTGACAACATCCTCAAAGTTCACATCAACAGCGAGTGCGTGATCCTAGGAGGATCCGGTCTAACCGTAAAATTTTGGACTAAAACTAGCAGCAACAGGAATAAGGCTACTTTATTCAGTTTTGCTATCAAACCTTAGGGCTTTGGTTCATTCGCGTCATTTGCAGTCATGCATCAGCCCCGGTCTTGGTCTCTCACACTGCACCGGACTGCATGACAATTTTCCCAGTGACTGTCCTGATCTGCCCTTTGGCCTTCACCTAGGAGCCCAAGTGGGTTCCTTGACTGCAAGGTGATGCACACTACATGCCAAGGTGAGCTAAGGGATTTCTGCGCGTCAGAGGACTAGGGGGCCCCCACTGGGTGTGCAACGAGGATCAGTATGACGATGGGGTGCTGAGGGCCGACCCAAAGCTTCACTATTTGGACTCTGGGAATAATTTTGGCACGTTTTCCAGACAAACACACAGTGAATCCTGGCCATCTAACTCGGGCTGGGGGGAGCTCCTAGATGGAGGAAGAGACTAGCCGCAGAGAAAGAGGAGGAGGGGGCCAGAACCTTGGGCAGACCCGGAGACCTTCTCCCCATTTCATCACCCCTTCATGCTCATGTGGGGGTCCTTGTGAAGATCCACCCGCTAACAGAGCCTCAGATGAGAAGCAGGTGCAAGTCAGCTACCCATGCGGACCACGAAACCAAGAGACGAGGTATAAACTAGTGTCCTAGAGGGATTTTGGTAAAAAGCCGAGACACAAGCAAACCTGCCAGAGAAGACACCTTTTTTGTTGCCTAAATAACTCCTCTAAATTATTCTGCACCCCCCCAGTGCTGAGCATCTGAGGAATTCAAAAGGTTGACAGAAGATCAAACAGAGAGGTAGTAAAAACCCATGAAGAGCTGCTTAAGGTATGAGTAAATCTGTCATTAAAGCTACTTCCAAATTGCCTCCTAGGTGAGAGGCTGACACCTGCCAACTAAGGGCCTGATCTAGAGGGTGGCGGACGGGTCACTCCGTCACAAACATGACAGATATCCCGTCTGCCGTATTACCATCTCCATAGGCTGTAATGGGATTGAAATACGGCGGACGACATACAGGTCACGTGTGTCCAAACTCTAAATCAGGCCCTGAGACATCAAAGCTGAAACCAGGAAAGTTGATGAAGATGAAAGTCCAGCATGTACCCCAAAGAACACCCGCTCAAGCCCCGACCCAAGGCCCCCGACATTCAATGAGTCAATAATGAAGTAACTAGACAGACCAGTTTCTCTTTTGTTGGTCAAACCCTAATTGTGTCAAAAGAATTCTTCTAGGGGACCACTAAAGGTGCCATCCCCCGCTTCCACTACTCAGGTCAGCAGGTGGAAGGGATCCTTCTGACACCTGAAGACATGCACAGAGTACCACACCGGAAGATCCACTTCCTCTTGAGTTACAGAAGGCGGCTCATGTCCTCAGAGGTGCCTACATCCATCATCTGGGCTTCAGGGCAAAGTGGGTCCATGAGAGGGCTGCGGCCTCAACTTAAAGGCCTCAGAAGACCCACATGGAAAGAAAGGTTGTATCCTCCTTGGATGGGGACCCAGTGGTTCACCGGAAGCTCTATGCCGGAAGTTGAACCAGGGGTGGAAGAAAGGAGTCCCCGGCCTCACGCTGGGTCAGCTTTCAAGAGCTTCGCTTCACTGTGACCTGCTCACTAGGACCTCAAGTTTATTCAGCTCCACCGCTTCTTATTTGCACAGCTGCCAAACCCACCACCCTTTGATAACGGTCTCAATCTACTTCCGCCTATCATCTGCCTTTCTCCACCTGCTTATACACACCAGGTGGCCCGGTTACCTGGGTTTTACGACACCTGCCTTTTAATGCTGCTTTATTCTTGCATTTACTTGGAAGAGAAACACCTTCATAAACCCACAGTTAGAATGGCACAGGACATCTGGGTGTCCTCAGTTCAACAAAACAGAAGTCACACTGCATCAAGGGTGGCCAGTGTCTGGCGTAACCCATTTAAAGGGCCAAAGTTCTCATGAGCAGCTCCCATGGGGCAAGTATGAACTCCAAGGAGCATCTCCCATTGCAGGATCTCTGTCTGGAGGAGGTCACTCTATAGTGAACCCACAAGATGTATCCATCCTCGGCTCAGACACCGAGGGGAATTTTTAAGCAAGTCCCCATGGAGGTCAATATTCAGCCACATACATCCTGGCTCCATCAGACATGTCTACACCAAATCTTCAATTTATAGAAACTCCTGGGTCTGGATAGTTTTTGATTTGAAACAACCTGGCCATATTGCAGGCACAGTTATCATACTAGACACAGCAACCTCTGGAAGGGAAGGAGCATCTGAAAATCTACAGGGCAGGACTTCCTGTGTGACCTTGGGCAGTCTCACTCAGTCACCCAGGAGAGACACCTCGGTCTGACACGAGAACGGATCCCTTCCTACCCACAATAAGGCAGTGGCCTTAGGAAGTCTGGTGCTGGTCCCGTCATGCTCTGGCAAGGCATGGACCGGGTGCGAGACACGGAGGGTGTTCACCCCGGACTGTAAAATACCCCTCTTCACCCGAATTAAAACAGGGGCACCTTTATCAGCAAGAAGTGGGCAGGAGAGAGCGGGGGCGAGCAGTATGGAGAAGAAACGCAAGGAACAAGAGAAGGAAATTAAAAAGGGATGGAAGCTGGAAATGAAGAACGAATTAAAGTAAGAAAGGAAAGTAGATGGAGTGTGGGGAGAGAGAAAGGAGGCAAGGGGATGTTTTGAAATTATGTAAAAAGTAAAGGAGGTGTGTGTGTGAAGGAAAATAAAAAAGTGTGTGTGAAGGAAAGGAGAAAATAAAAAGGTGTGGGAGAGAAAGGGGAAAATAAAAAAAGGTGTGGGGAAAAAAAAAAAAGGGGGAAATAAAAGAATAGGTTTTTTTTTGCACGTGGCTCCCGGGGGTGTGGCACCTGCCCAGCCATTGCACCACTTTCAGGAAAACATCCCCGGAAAAGAGCTGGTAGGATGCCTGCCAGGCAGAACAGCCTGCATCCCTCGGAGTATCAGGCCCGGTTTCAACCCCCTTACCAAAACCCTAAATCCCTCCGCCCCACTAGATTCAATGCACCCCCTCCTCCCCCCCCCCCCCCCCCGCAGAAAATAAGCTATTATAAATATGCAGAGCGTAACACACAGGCACTTGGGAGCCAGTCATCCAGTGTCCTGGACACACTCTAGAACAAACACCCATTGCACATGGGAGGTAAAACCAACATCCTCCTCTTAGGAAGTGCTTTACATTTGGTTTTGTTGCTAGGGTCCCTCGTGATGCTCTCGGTAGGCCTCTTAGCGAGGAGGAACCAACCACTCGACGAGGGCCAGCCCTCTGAATGGAAGACACGTCCACGGCCAGAGCTGCCGACCATGAAACCGCGGAGCCAGGTTCGAATCTCGGCGCCGCCGTATCATCCTGTGATTCTGGACAAATCATGTAATTTCCCCGCGCTTACAAAAACACACAAGAATACATGCGTCCTTCTGTAAGGTGGTGCTTATTTAAAGCGCCACAATAACTCCCGGTCCAATTGGCGCTATACAAAAACTGCAAAAAAATAAAAGCAAAGACCACCACCGACTCCAGCTTTTCTCTCTGGCCCAGGGAGCTGCCGCAACGAGACCCCAGGGCCCTGCCAGGCAACACCTGGGCCGAGGAGCAAGGCACAAACTACTAAGTGGATTGTACACAAAGACGAGACAGATAAAAGACTGACTGTGGGAATCAGTCCTGGAAGTTATCCAGAAGGGGTTTGCATTATTTTTCTCCTTCGTGATCTCTCATCAACAAACAGATTGGGCTGGTGGGGATTCAAGAGGTAAACACGAGGGCGGCTTCTTGTGCCACGAAGGGGGGGGGGGGGGGAGGTCCACTTATCTAAAGGGGGCATCTCCACACCGGTCTGTAACTATGAGAAAGTGCAAAACAAAACAAAAAACAGTCTTGGGTCCGGAAAACAACTTGCTGCAATTATGAAAGCTGGGGAATTCCAGACTCCAATGGCTGGAGTGTCGGGGTGTCTGACCTCGCCCCTCCTACACTTGCCCACTGGAAGGGTGCACGGTTCAAGGGGGGGTGTGATCACTGCTCAGGGCTTCTGCTGCTGGTCTGAGCACTGTATTAGGAGCTTCTATGTCAATCAATCAATCACAGACATTTATATAGTGCGCTACTTACCCGTTAGGGTTCCAAGGCGCTGAGGGGGTGGGGATGGAGACTGCTCGAAGAGCCAGGTCTTGAGGAGTCTTCTGAAGGCGAGTAGGTCTTGAGTATGTCGGAGGTAGGTAGGGAGCGTGTTCTAGGTCTTGGCGGCGAGGTAGGAGAAGGATCTGCCACCAGCGGTGGTACGTTGGATGCGGGGGACGGTGGCGAGGGTGAGGCTCGCGGATCGCAGTTGGCTGGTCGGCGTGTAGAAATGGAGTCTCTCGTTGAGGTAGGAGGGGCCGGCGTTGTGGAGTGCTTTGTGTGCGTGGGTGAGGAGCTTGAAGGTGACCCTTTTGTCGACGGGAAGCCAGTGGAGCTCTTTGAGGTGAGGGGTGATGTGGCTGTGGCGGGGTGCGTTGGTGATGAGTTGGGCTGAGGCGTTTTGGATGCGTTGGAGCCGTTGGAGGTGTTCTGCTGGGATTCCTACATAGAGTGCGTTGCCGTAGTCCAATCTGCTGCTGAGGAGGGCGTGGGTCACCGTCTTCCTGGTGTCGGTCGGGATCCACTTGTAGATCCTGCGGAGGGTGTTGTAGCAGGAGGAGGTGACGGCGCTGACTTGTCTGTCCATGGAGAGTGTGGAGTCGAGGATGAATCCCAAGTTGCGGGCGTGGTCAGTGGGCGTCGGAGCCGTTCCAAGGGTGGTGGGCCACCACGAGTCGTTCTAGGCGGAGGGGGATGTCCAGAGGATGAGGATTTCTGTCTTGTCGGTGTTGAGTTTCAGACAGCTATTTCTCATCCAGTCGGCGACTGCTTTCATTCCTTCGTGGAGGTTGGCTTTGGCGCTGGCGGGGTCGTTGGTGAGGGAGAGGATGAGCTGGGTGTCGTCGGCGTAGGTGATGATGTTGAGGTCGTGACGGCGGGCCACTTATGCGAGGAGGGCCATGTAAATGTTGAACAGCGTTGGGCTCAGGGAGGAGCCCTGGGGGACGCCGTAGATGATGTTGTTGGCTTCTGAGCGGTAGGGTGGGAGGCGGACGGTCTGTGTTCTGCCGGAGAGGAAGGATGAGGTCCAGGCTAGGGCTTTTTCCTGGATGCCGACTTCTTGGTGGCGTGATAGTAGGGTGCGGTGGCAGACCGTGTCGAAGGCCGCTGAGAGGTCTAGAAGGATGAGGGCGGAGGTCTCGCCGTGGTCGAGTTGGCGTCTGATGTCATCTGTGGCGGCGATGAGGGCGGTCTCGGTGCTGTGGTTGCGTCTAAATCCGGTTTGTGAGGGGTCGAGGACGTTGTTGTATTCGATGTGGCGTGTCAGTTGAAGGTTGACGATCTTTTCTGCGACTTTTGCTGGGTAGGGGAGGAGGGAGATGGGGCGGAAGTTCTTGAGGTCCTTGGGGTCGGCTTTGGGTTTCTTGAGGAGGGCGTTGATGTCTGCGTGCTTCCAGCTTTCCGGGAAGGTGCCTGTTTCGAAGGAGGCGTTGATGATCTTGCGGAGTTGGGGCGCGATGATAGAGTCGGCTTTGTTGAAGATGTGGTGGGGGCAGGGGTTAGTCGGTGATCCGGAGTGGATGGAGTTCATGCTTTTGCGTGTTGCCTCGTCGTCGACGTTGGACCAGGCGGTGATGGGGTTGGCGCTGCTTGGGTTCGAGGTGGTGACGGAGGTGGGCGTGGTCGGGGTGTTGAAGCTGCTGTGGATGTCGGCGATCTTGTTGTGGAAAAAAGCGGCGAGGGAGTCGCAAAGTTCCTGAGAGGGCGGGAATTCGTTGACGTTGGCGCTGGGGGTGGACAGTTCCTTTACGATGCGGAAGAGCTCTTTGCTGTCGTGTGCGTTGTTGTCTAGGCGGTCTTTGAAGGAGGACCTATTGGTGGTCCTGATGAGGTGGTGGTGTCGGCGGGTGGCGTCTTTGAGAGTTACGTGGTTGTCCGGTGTGCGTTCTTGGAGCCATTTCTTTTCCAGTTTCCTGCAGACGCGTTTGGAGGCCAGGAGTTCGTCGGTCAACCAGGAGGCTTTCTTGCTGGCGAGGTTCCTGGGGGGTTTCTTCAGTGGGGCGAGGATGCTGGCGCAGTTGTTGATCCATTGTCTGAAGTTGCAGGCTGCGGTGTCTGGTTCGGTGGGCTCGTTCGGTGGGTTCTGGGAGAGGGTGCTGAGAAGTTGTTCTTCGGTGACTTTGCCCCAGTTGCGGCGGGGGAGTTGGCGGCTGTGGTGGTGTGCGGTATTTTTGTTGTAGGTGAAATGGATGCAGTGGTGATCGGTCCAGTAGGGTTCGGTGGTGTCTTTGAAGGAAACGTGGTCGCTGGTGGAGAAGATGGCGTCCAGTGTGTGTCCGGCGGCGTGGGTTGGTGACGTGACGAGTTGTCTGAGTCCGAGGTTCTTGAGGTTGCTGATCAGCGTGGTGGAGTTGCGGTCGTTGTTGTTCTCGAGGTGAAAATTGAGGTCCCCGAGGAGGGTGTAGTCCGTGGAGGCGAGTGCGTGGGTGCTTGCGAGGTCGGCAATGGTGTCGCAGAACTGGGCCCGTGGACCGGGGGGTCTGTAGACGAGCGTGCCTCTGAGGGTGGTGTTGGGGTCGGTGTGGATCCGGAAGTGTAGAAGCTCTGCGGTGTTGAGATGCTCGTCGGTGTGGGTGGTGATCTTGAGGGAGGATTTGTGGATGATGGCGAGGCATGTAGTGCCTAGAGGAGCTGGTAGCTCACTTCAAGAGACCTCTTCTCGACCAAGGCTAAAGAATGAATTTCCCAGGGCCCTGCCTAAAGTTACACCGTGAGTCACAGTCGAAGGGGGAGCCAAGCTCTTGAAAAGACTGAGACACACACACACACACACACATCTAGAGACAGAACAAGACGGATGCCATGGGGGAGAATGCAAGCCGTGGCCGCGAGCAAGTGGATTCCAGCCCTTGGAGTGCAGAGCACGGGGCAGCCTGTAGGAGGCGCCATTACACAAAATACTAGTATCAGTACTGGCTGTATGCTTTCACAGGCTGCCAACATCTGGGCTCCTGGACAAGTGCACTAGAAAAACAGAATAAACGGTACTCGCAGGCACTGGGCCCAGCACAACCAGGGAGGGAGCGCTCATCCCTGGTGGTGGTGGTGGTGGTGGTGTTGGGGGGGGGGGGGGGGGGGAGAAATTAGAAACATGCGGATACCCTCTGAATACACACCGGGAAGGGACGGAGGCGCCGGGGGAGGCGGGAGGGGGGCATCAACCCAAGAGCCAGGTAAAGGGAAACTACTGGGGTAAGGGAACACAAGTGTAGGCAGTCAGAGAGCCAAGCACTGTAGGCACAAACACAAGTGCCTTTACTGGAGTCAAAACAGGACACTTGTTCACCCTGGGTACCAGGCCCTCACCTGACACTTCTACACATACACAGTCACAGGGTGGGAAGGCCACGCATCTGGCACTTTCATACCTGTGCTTATAGGGTGGCCTGATGCCCACCTGGCACCTGTGCCTACAAGGTCACAGGGTGGGCACGCCTCGCATCTGGCACTTACATACCAGTGTTCACAGGGTGGATTGGACCTCACCTGGCACCTGTGCCGACAAGGTCACAGGGTGGGCACGCCTCTCACCTGGCACTTCCATACCTGTGCTCACAGGATGTATTGGAATTCACCTAGCACCTGTGCCCACAAGGTCACAGGGTGGGCACACCTCTCACCTGGCACTTCCATACCTGTGTTCACAGGGCGGACTGGACTTCACCTGGCACCTGTGCCCACAAAGTCACAGGGTGGGCACGCCTCTCACCTGGCACTCCCATACCTGGGCTCACAGGGTGGATTGGGCATCACCTGGCACCTGTGCCCACAAGCCTCTCATCTGGCACTTCCATACCTGTGTTCAAAGGGTGTATTGGCCCTCACCTGGCACCTGTGCCCACAAGCCTCTCACCTGGCACTTACATACCAGTGTTCACAGGGTGGATTGGACTTCACCTGGCACCTGTGCCCACAAGGTCACAGGGTGGGCACACCTCTCACCTGGCACTTCCATACCTGTGTTCACAGGGTGGATTGGACTTCACCTGGCACCTGTGCCCACAAGGTCACAGGGTGGGCACGCCTCTCACCTGGCACTTCCATACCTGGGCTCACAGGGTGGGTTAGGCCTCACCTGGCACCTGTGCCCACAAGCCTCTCACCAGGCACTTCCATACCTGTGCTCACAGGGTGGACAGGACCTCACCTGGCACCTGTGCCCACAAGCCTCTCACCTGGCACTTCCATACCTGTGCTCACAGGGTTGCCTGGTGCCTCATTTAGCGGTAGAAGGGTTTAGGTTCAAGGAGGTGTAGCAGTAAAGGGCTGTAAGAAGTTTCTAAGGTTCAAGGGGAAGTAGCGTTGGGGGTAGTGAGGGATTCTTAGGATGCAGGAGTGGGTAGCATCAAGGGATAGCAAGGGGGTTTTATGATTCAGCGAAGGGTAGCGTTAGGGGGTAGTAAGAAGTTTCTAAGGTTCAGGGGAAGTAGCATTGGGGGTAGTGAGGGATTCTTAGGATGCAGGAATGGGTAGCGTCAAGGGATAGCAAGGGGGTTTTATGATTCAGCGAAGGGTAGCGTTAAGGGGTAGTAAGAAGTGTCTAAGGTTCAGGGGAAGTAGCATTGGGGGTTGTGAGGGATTCTTAGGATGCAGGAGTGGGCAGCGTCAAGGGATAGCAAGGGGGTTTTATGATTCAGCGAAGGGTAGCGTTAAGGGGTAGTAAGAAGTATCCAAGGTTCAAGGAAGGACAGTGTTAAGGAGCAGGTTTTTTTAGGGTTCAGGGAAGGGTAGCTGTGGTGGGGGGGTGCAGTAGGGCTTTTTAGGGTTCAGGAATAGGTAGAATTAATGGAGTACCAATGGGTATGTAGGACTCAAAGAAGGGTAGCAGCAACAGATATGAGGGGGTTTTGGATGTAGGGTAGCGCGAGGCAGTAGTAAAGGTTTTAGCGTTTATGGAAGGGAAGCAGTAATGCATGGTACGGTGCTTGATCTTTTAAGGCTCAGGGAAGGGTCGTGCTAAAGGGTAATATGGGGGTTTCAGGGTTCAGGTAAGGATAGCATTTAAGGGTAGTAATGGATTTTATTTTTTAGGGTTCAAGGATGGATAGCACTAATGGGAAGCATGGGCTTTCAGCGTTCAGGGAAGAAGAAAAAAAAAAAGTCCTTACCAACCCTTATCTAAGTGTTAAGGGGTAGTAAGGGTTTTTGGGGTTCAGAGATGATCAGTAGAGTTAAGGGATAGTAAGATTGAGTAGGGTTGAAGGAAGAGTACAGCAAGGGATAGTAAGGTTTTTTTAGGGTTCAAGGATGGGTAGCAATAAAGGCTGCTAAAGGTTTTTGAGGGTTCAGTGATGGGTAGCGTGAACAGGTAGTACGCTTTCAGGATTCTGGGAGAGCAGCGTTAAGAGATAGTACGATATTTTAGGGTTCAAAGAAGGTAGCGCTTAGGTGTAGTTAGTGCTTTAGGACAGACACCATGAACAGCTAGTCAGGGATTTGTAGAGCTGAAGGATGGTAGTGTTAAGGGGTTGGTAGGGTGCAGGGAAGGGTAGCGTTAACGGGTAGCAAGGGGTTCTTAGAGTTCACGACTGGTAGCATTACGGGGCAATAAGGGTTTTTTATGATGCATGGAAGGGTAATTTAAAATTACTGACTTGATAAAGAGCCCGGACTCATTCAACCTGGTAAACAAATGATTACAGCTCTTGGAGGATAAGCAGGTCTTCTGTTAATCCATAAAACCTCTGCCCAATCAAAATAAATTCTCCTGTCCACCAGTGGGTGGAGCCACAGCACCAGTCTGCAACACTCCTGCGGGCTCCTTTTATAGGTTCATCACATAAGGCAGCGGTTCCCAACCTGTGGTCCGGGGACCCCTGGGGGTCCGCAAAGCCTCCTCAGGGGGTCCGCGACTGCTTAGGAAATGTAATAATATTAACAGATTAGTTCCCCAGCTTTCAGTAATGACTCACTGGGGGGTCCCCCGAATTCCAATAATTATTCAGTGGGGCTCCCCGGATTCCAGTACTGATAAAGTGGGTGTCCACAGAAGTCAAAAGGTTGGGAACCACTGCCATAAGGTAGAGCATCAGCTGCACTGTCAGGCCAGACCTAGAAATGACAAGAAAAACACCCCTTCTTCCAGCCACACTTCACTTGCACTAAAACTGTGAAGCTGTGAAAGCAGAAGTGGATAGAAGAGGGAGGGAACCGCATCTTCTCAGAAAATGATTTTTAGCCGGCTTGCTAATTTGTTTTCTAATTTAAATTGGTCTTGTGACAAAGGGGGTTTTAGGATTCAGGGAACCGTAGAATGAAGGTTTTTTGGGGGGGGTTTCGGGGAAAGGAGGCGTAAAGGGGTAGCAAGAAGTTTGTAGGGTTCAGGAACTGGTAACATTAGGGGGCGGCAAGGGGTTTCTAGGATTCATTAAAAAAAAAAAAATTACTGTATAGTAAATAAATCAATTAATGTAATGAATGAAATGTATTTTTTAAAATGTAATAGTACATTTAAATTAGTAATCAAATTAACTTTGAGGAGCTTAAAAAAAAAAGTCTCTGAGCCTCTAACTATTAAACTAGGAATTAGAAAGAAAAGCACTGTTCTCCCAAGGAGTGCCATGTAAAGGGATCTTTGAAGTGATTGATTTAAAGTGAAGGGGTGGGTGGCAGGGACTGCAAGGCTGCAACACAGTCCTCCTGACTGCCCTCCTCACATTCATGAAACTGCCAGAGAAGGCGATCACCATAATTATCTACTTCTCTAGGAGACATATAGCCTTACAGTGACTGTGTTTGACCTAGAGGTCATGCTCTGTACTAACAGAACAGCTAGGCTCCATAACAAGCTCTGATAAATAATCAGTCTGGTAGGGTATTGGCATTGCAGCACCGGCCTAACGAGGAGCTTTCCCAATGATGAAACTAGACATCCAATGCGATGCTTGAGGGTTCTCGCTCCTGTAGAAATTAGTCCTATCTTCTTTTTGTTTGGAACAGTGTACCCCTCTTTTCTAATTATTGTATACGGGAGACTGTACACTGGACCACTAATCTCCCAGGTCCCTCCTCTTTGTTTTCGGAAGAGACAGATAGTCACATCTTCCGGGACAAGAAGTTTTAGCACACTTGCTGATTTATAGCTCCTCTAGAGACAAAGGGTTTCTAGGATTGAGAGAAGGGCAGAGTTACGTTTTTTGGGGTTCAGGAACAGTACCGTTAAGGGAAAGCAAAAGGCTTGGTAGCAAAGCAGCAGTAATAGGTTTTTAGGGCTCATGGAAGGGTCATTAACAATTACTGTATATTAAAAAAATAATTAATGTAATTTAATAAATACAAATATTAAAACTTAAGTAAATGAAATGTAATTTAAAAAAATTGAACAACAAAATTAATAATTACACTGTTGGAAAATTGAGGGGCTTAAAAAAAAAAAAAAAGTCTCTCCAGCCCATGAATTTCAAAACTAGAAATTATAATAAAAAACACCATTCTCACAAGGAGTGAAGTGTAAAGGCATCTCTGAAGTTCATGGGAGGGGAAGGGGGTAGATAGGTGGCCCTGAAACATTGCAACACTTTCCTCCTGACTGCCCTCCCAACATTTGTGCTGCTGTCATGGAAGAATGAAAAACATAATTATCAAATTATCTAGGTGAAACATAGTATTACAGTGACATGTGTTTGGCCTAAAGTTCAGGCTCTGGTGTAACACAATAGCCAGACTTAATAAAGAGCCCTGGCTTTTGTAACTTGCTAAAAAAAGATTACGTCTCCTGGAAGATGAGCATTTTTCTGGGGAAGCCCAAAACTTCTGCCATATCAAAATATGTACCCTTGTCCACCAATGTGGGTGAAGCCAAAAATCCTCTCTGTAGTATTCTTGAAAACTCTTTTTTTTAGGTTGATCACATAAGTTTAAGTGACCACTCGGCAGCTTTTAATAAGGTACACCATTTTAATCTCCTTGACACACTCAAAAATAAAATTGGCAATGATGGCGCGGTCCTTAAATGGTTTGAACCATTCCTCGTGGGCAGTTCGCAGAGGATAAAAAACGATAACTGCTTACCAACATCGATTGCTGTAGATCAAGTGGCCCCTCAGGGATTTATTCTTCCTCTGAACTTATTCAGCCTTTATATTAAACCTCTTAAAGTCCTACTAAGAAAATCTGGGTTCTTCTTTCGTCAATTTGTGGGTATTACCCAACTTTACTTAAAGGTCTCCTCCCCTAACGCCTCACCAACACTTTAAACCCTGTTCAAAACTGGGTGACTTCTCATCTACAGCTGAACCCTTCCAAAACTGAAACCCCCCTCATTGAAATTACCACTGCTAGCTAATCCTGAATGAGCACACTCAAAATTCTCAACAGTAAACGAATAATTGTTGACACTGTCAAATCCCTAGGAGCCATCCTAGACAAAAGGCTAACCTTACATTCGCAAATCAGCACCATGACAAGAAATGTGCAAAAAAATACTTATTTGGGAAATCCACTGCTACGTTCCACAGAAAGACCAGAGACCTCTAGTTCAATCACCACTGCTTTCCAGAATCGACTATTGTACATTGTAACTGTCTCCAAAATGTCCACCCTCCATTTAGCAAGAGGAAAAATAAAGAGTAAACTATAAAAAAAGAAGTAATTCCAAAATGGCCACTACGCAGGCGTGCACATGTGCAGCGGCCATCGTGATTTTTTTTTTTTTTTTTAATAGTTATAAGAAAAACAATTCCAAGATGACCACCGTGGATGCATGGCACCCCCCCTGCAACAACTTTCTTTTGCTTTAAGAACAAAATCCAGAATGACAGCCCCGCATGCATGCACAAGCACTGATGGACCAATGTGTGTCACGCAGAAGACTAATGGCTTTGCCAATGCTTGTTTGCTCTTTCAATGCCACCCCATGCACTCTTGCTCACAACTTGAAAGGAAGCTCAGAGGCGATTCAGCTTGTGTTGAGTATTTTACAAATAACCAACATAACATAAAACACAGCTTTCCCAATCACGAAACAATTCTCAAATGTGTTCCATATTACAGGGGAGATTTCCAGCTGAGCGACTGCTGTCATGGTGATTCATTCCTGTGGGAATAAGACAGCTTGTGATGCTGCCTGTAGCAACACATTACTTTAATGTACTGCTGAGTTACAAAGAAATCCATATATGATCATGTGCCCATGTTCTGCACAATAACCCTGGCACCCTTATTCAGCCCTCAATGGGACTTCACCCCAGTATCAAGGCGCCATCAAGCAGCCATTTAGGGTTCGGGGACTGAGATCATGGACACAGGATCAAGGGACCGCCAGAAGTTCCTTTCACTGGTGAAGAAACCACGTTCCGCATGAGAGCAGATTAAAGTCACCAGTTGGGTAGAAGGCGTCCCCATCGTACATAAAAACCCATGTCCACAAAGACCAATATCTACACTTGGGTTGCGGCTCTGACCTCATAGTTGGATTACACTTGGGTAAGAAGAGCTTTCCTTTGTTGGCTACTAACATAGGCCCTGTTTAACTTATCTACGCGAAAAACAAGTATGTCCAACTTGGGATCGTCTGTCAAGTTTTGTAAAACTTGGCCAGGAAGGGTAAAATTTACAGACGGGATGTCCCAAAAGGTGCCTCCTTCATACAAAACCCCACTCCAATCTTGGCTCCAATACACCAAAAAAACTACTAGACAAAATGACTCCAAGCTTGGCAGGGAGGCGTGGCTTGGTCCAGTTACCTTCCACTGTAATGCACCCCAATTCCACACTTCTATGCAATGTATGTGGACAATGGGGGTGCTCTGATTCCAATGGTTACCCGAACTGGTCCGTTTCAGGCATTCATAACTGGAAGCAGAACGTTCTTGCGATGTCTGTACACAAGTTTGAAAGGGTTGGCAAGGATATACCGATGACAAACTTAAGGCGGATTGTATTTATAAATGTACTGGTCCTCTAACCACGTGACTACCAGTATTTGAGGACATTGTTTAAAAGTATTTTAATGACTACATCCAAAGCAAGCTTTTTTTTTTTTTTTTTTTTTTTTTTTAAATCAAATGAAAACTTTTTTTTCCTTGGGGACTGGCCCTCGTCTTGTAAAAAGTCTTCACTTTTACTCAAACATGCAAACTTGAGAACTGCATTTGATAAGTATATTTTGGTTTGCCTCGAGTGATGATTGCAACCACCCCCCACCGAGTCAGTGACGGCCGAGCCTCCAGCCTTACGCCACCTTCATTAACCCGGAATGTTTTGGAGAGATCTGATCCTAGTTTATTTGGAGACTTACTTCCACAGTCTAGCACCTGGCAACTTCTAGGGTTGGTTCAGTCCCAACACAAATGTACTTTTGTAAGTAATTCGCCAACTGCACACATTCTTGAGTGCCATACATGATATCGCCCTTATGAGGGCCTTGTTAAAACTACTGAAGGGGTCGAAACGCGTACAAGTAGACCAGGTCGCTTCTCATATTACGGAGACTGTGCAGTACCTGTACTTTTATTGGAATACTTTGTTTAATTGTTAGGAATGATCCGTATCCATGTGTTTCATTACTATGTACAGACTTTGCTGTTTACATTCCTACACTGTGTGCGGACTACTGGCACCAGCACAATGTCTGCCATTCACGTTTAAGAATGTTGTGCCTTCATGCATATATGGTAAATACAACTTCTGCATTCGCTAGGAGTATTTTCTGGCAGCATTTATCGTACCGACACCTAGCTGACCAGCTTATCATAAATGTTTCGTCAAATTAGTTCTTAGCGGACCATTGCTTTCTTCACCATTTGTAGCCCCGGTTCCTACCAGGCTCAGCGAGTTGCCCAGGTCTTTCTTTAAGCACCTAGGTAAAGAATGGCTGTTCTGGGGAGTGGGGTTATGTAGTGTTTAGATTATTCCTTTCACATGTGTGCTGTCATTATTTAACTGGGTAATGTTTTTATCTTCTGTTTCAATCTAGCATCTGCGCTTGCTTGTACCTCAACGTGGACGGCTTTGTTATATTATTTTTTTTTTTAACTCAAGGTTTAAGTTTGTCAAGTTGGCCCTACCTCGCAGAGTCGTGGATGCCGGATCAAGATACAGTCTCTATGTGACTAAAGTTAGTTATACATTCATTGCCCTGTTCTCTATGGTGGCAACAAGTTGTTGCGGGAGCCCTCTGCCTAGACGACATACAGCCACCCAAAAAAAGTTGGATCTTAGATGTGGACTGCCACCAAGAAAATATATTTTTTTAAAAGAGGCCGGGCGGTAATTATTGTTGTTGCTGTTGCACACCCATTGTGGGGCGCTTGGGGGTTCGGTATAGCTAAACCTCCATGCTGAATACTGCCACAGACAAGAGCGGGTTCAAGTTAGTGTGGTGACCGCCACAGATTGCCCCCGCTACTTTACTCCAGCGTATGGCCTGCAGGACTTGCCAAGGCATCAAGAAGATTGGACAACGCCCCTGTGTTCCTCAGGGAGGGCAGCTTTGGGCCTGATTTAGATCTTGGAGGACGAGTTACTCCGTCACAACGGCAACAGATATCCCGTCCACCGAAATCTAAACCCTATTATAACCTATGGGATTTAGATTTCAGCAGAAGGGATATCCCTCACTGGCGTGACGAAGTAACTCGTCCACCAATATCTACATCAGACCCTTTATTTCTTAAATACTATCAATCATCTACTTGTCTCAGGATCAGAACTGTCCGGATGGCTTTTCACTGGCTTCTCGGATGCTTCTGGAACAGAAATGAAGAAATCCTTATGCAAAACGTACATTTGCCAACTGCTTTTCTTCAATTACCTGTTCAGTCCCTGCAGTAGTGTGAACGTGGCATAGGCTTCTCACCAAATCAAGGGTTGCTGTGAATGTTCCACAAAAGCCAATGTTACTACATTTGTTGGGGATCCAAGGTCACAATATGTAGGATCATTCTCCGGGGATGAGAAGCTGAAGAATCACTATGCAGAGGAATCTAATACTGCACGGCGAGAACAGATGGAGCTGTAGGAGCCGGCACGGAGAGCTCTCGCGGGGACTGTCGATGCACCTCTACCACAGAGACAAGAAGTGGTTCACTGAACAACCAAGGTCTTACAAAAACATTTCATTTGCAACAAGAGTCATCCATGATGGAAGCTGCAAACATAGAAACTGGAGTAAATGTGTGGAATTAGTTCCTTAAAAGCACAAGACTGATCCCAATAACTAAACAATAAGCACTGACAAAAACACAGGCTCAAGAGCAGCATGCTTCCCGGCGTAAGGTGCTTTAAATCTTCATCAGGGATAGTAGACCCCATAGAAATGGCAATTGCAGTACAATCAGTGAAAAAGCTCCATGCAATCAGTCAGAGAAGTGAGCACAGAGAGTCCGGAGAGTGGGGAGATTTGGGGTGTGCACAGTACTCTGGTGCGCAATAAGGCTGTAAAATCTATTTAAGAAAAAACAACTGGACAGGCATTGGCAACAGCAGTAGGTCTGGCTTGTAACTGCAAGTGGCTCGACAGTCACTAGTAAGACTAGGGACTCAATATGTCATTATGTATGCACTTTGTCACTCATGCATCCATTCATCGACCCTGTGACTCATTCGTGAATTCACACACTCATGAAGCCACAATAAAACACACACAACGTTATCAACCATATCCAAGAAAATTTGGAGGATTGAAAATAGAAAAAGAAAACATGCTGTTTTTTAAACATGGCAGGCATGAGCATAAAAAATAAAAATAAACAATGCAGCGTGCATCCTTTTTATAATGGTAAATAGTGTATAATTTCTTTAAAGTTCCAACACAGCCACCATGTTCATAAGCATCTTGAAGCAGTAAAACATCAATACACTTTGTACAATGCCATTCCAAGATTGCTGCTCAGTAAACAATGCACTGGGTAGCTATCTTGAAATGGTATTTTGCACAGTGTAGAGTTGGTGTACCAATCCAAAATGGCTGACATAATGAATCTAAAATTGGAAGGATACATTATGAACAGTACCATTCCAACATGGCTGTCCGAATTTGAAGGTGTGGCGACGTGGGACGAGGTGCACTACAGATTAAATGTACAGCAAAGGAGCAGCCCAGTAGCGCTGGCAGGAGAGCCGTAGGATGTTCTCCCCTAATGTATTGTGCATAACTGTTCCTGTAACCCAACAATCAGGCATATCGTCATGAAATTATAAATCTGTACAAAGTTACAGTTGACAAAACAATATACAAGCCCTCCTAGGAGGGGCTAACAAGAATTATCGAAGTACACATTTCCTACTCTGAGGGTTTGTCATGGGGTAACCAACACCAAATCCTTGTCTGGTACAGTAATCTGTGAGATTCCATTTAACAAATCATCCTTCTACAGACTAACACCATTCAATAATAACCCAACTTTAATGGCTATTGGCTTTAATAAATGCTTTTCCCAATGAATTAATCAGACCTACTTCATTTGTTCTACATTTTCATAATACGATCAGCCTTATAGCATCTGACATAACTTTTCCCAGTGAACCAATCAGGAATTTGCCTTCATCATCGGCTTGTCAATTTAGGCCTACCGTATTGTGAATAATCTTTCCTACAATGCAATCAGGCATAGGGTCATACAATTATAGATATCTACAAAATTACAGTTTTCAAAACAATTTACAACCCCTCCCAATAGGACCGTAGTTTACCTCATGGGTCTGTCAGAGGGTGCTGACAAACACCAAAACCCTTGCCTACTGCAATAATCTGTGCGATTCGATGCACCCAAATAACTTCCTACATGCTTTAATGAGTGTAGCAGCAATCAGCCCTTAAATGCTCACGCGCTTTCACACATGCCTTTCACAACAAATGTGTCAACCTACTGCCTTTGTCATGAATGGATCACTGATACTGTAACCAACTCAGTCCTGCTATTTTGACCATATGCTTTCCCACAAACAAAACTGTAATAGAAGCCCCCTATTCGGCGGAAGCACACACTTCCTGCCCAATGGAAGACCTGCCCACGTAGTACCCCTTAAAGTTTTGTTTATGGTGATCACAGAAGGTCCAGTGACCTCTGATGTCAAGCCATACTTCAAAACAGGCGTTGATTTAGGAAAGAAGATACTCTAAACAGAATATGTGTGCATAATTTGCTTTCCCATAAATATGTGAAATTCCAGTAAAATAACACAAAATTACGTGTAATTATGCAAACAAGTATAAAAATCAAATCTGTAATTTTGCACTATATTTAAGCACAAAATGCAGCATCACCTCGATTTTTGGCACAAGGCCACACTTAAACAAAAGCACCCCGAAATACAGTGATGGTACTGTGGAAAATCACTTGTGTGGAATGCTGCATCAATGGAGTTGAACTAGATTTTGTAGGAGAATCAGATTCACAATTTGCTTAAATATTTGTGTAGTACTTTACAAGAACTGGCCGAATAATAAAATTAATGAGTTGGATACACCTCAGATGTACAAGGTGGATATATTTGTGAATGCAGCTTGTAAAATTAGGTACACCAGAGACACATAAGGGATGTAAACAGGGACATATGTGAATAAAGTTAGACAATTATGCAGGACAACAAAGCCTTATGTGACAAATGATGAAGTTCAAGTCTTGTAAGAGGAGTTCTCGTAAGTAGTTAAACACAGTGTGAGAAAAGAGAACAATTACATTCACACAATTAAACTTAAAATGGGTGAGTACAGCAGGGCATGTTGCCTAGGCAAATGTGCCAGGAACACATGATTGAGCCTGTACGTTTGTTGCAATGGACTGTGTCTGTTGGTCATTGTTAAAAAGAAAACAAGTGAGCTGAGATTTTGTGCTGACCTCTGAAGCTCAAATAATGAGATCTATGTGGATTGTCATCCCATTTGACAGTCTATGGGACTGGGGATCCCTTCTGAAGTGGACAATCTATTGATTGAGAAAGGGAGGGCTTTTTCCGGGCCTTTCCTAATGATAGGGAAACTGAATACTCTTACAATTGATGGATGACCTATAGCTGCATGCAGGATGGATGTAGGGGACAGCATGCACAACGAACATGGTGAAAGGTGGGAAACGAGTGAGAGAAGAAGACCTAAAGAGAAGAAACTACAAACAGAGCAAAACAGTGAAAGGAATAGAGAGAAAAGAACAAAAAGAACCACAAAGCTATAAAGAGTCAAGGAGAAAAGGGTATATAGGTATGTCATGGCTGGATGGCTCTCTGCATCCTCCCCCAAGGAAAGGGGGTCTTTCTTTAAAGTTGAGTCCATGATGAGCAGGGCTTGAGGTCTCTGGTGGCGGCATTGTCCCCAGCCTCCTTCGCTAAACAGGGCTAGAAGGCAAGTTGCATTGGGCTTGCCAGGCTGCCCGCAGAAAACTAGGTTCCCGTGGTCCAGAAGGGAAGTCAGTGAGCCACGAAGAAATGTTTACGTGAATCGAGCTGCCAGTGAAAGCCAGGGCCACTCATATGGAATACTTCCTTAGACCCATAATAGCAGATTCCATAACCATCATGTTGAAGATTATAGTTTATTGCAGGCAAAGAGGGCAGAGCAATGATCCAGCTACAGAGAGTTATTGAAAAACACAGGACTCTGTAGATGGGTGTCTGGATTGTGCAAGTGAAGGGCATAGGTCAGCTGTGGTCCACTAACACAGGCACAATCCTTTACATTTAGCAGACACTGCTCATGCCACAGGCAGCACAGTACATATGCTAAAATGGGGCTGTCAGGGCACACATTAGTGCATCCCTGAGGCCAATCAGGAGCCAGAGAGAGAAGCAGGGTCAGGACCCGTAGCACTCTCCCAGCTTCCGATAGGGCTGTGGTCCTGTCCTATCAAGAAGCTAGGAGAGGGTTCGAGGTGGATCTTCCTTTGAAACATGGCCCTGCTGCTCTGTTTCAGTTCTCCCTGGGAATCATTCCAATTCCCAACACAGCATTACTGCTCTGCTGCTGTTATGGAGCCTCTGAGTTGCCAGTAAAGAAAAACATGTAAGTAAAAACAATATGCTGTGCTGTTTCTCTGTGCATGTGCGAGTACAAGTGTGTTTGTGAGTGATCGCGAGAGAATGAGGTTGAGTGATGGTGTTAGTTTAATGTGTTTTAAATGTGAGCTAGACTGAGTGAGTGAGGAGAAGATTGGGAGTGGGGGTGAGTCAGGGGTACCCCCATCAATGGTGCAACTGCTGCACTAAAAGCAGAACACCTGTGCCCCAAGAGCTCAGATCAGAGGCCCTGTACCCCAGTGGTTGCGAGTGAGGGTCAGTGATTGTGAAAGTATGAGCGTGTGCAGGTGTGTTTGCGTGTGGAAAGCAGTGAGTGTAGGGGAACAATTGTGTGTGAGGGCAAACAACGAGCTGAACCGGTGGCAACTATTAAGCTCCACCCCTTCCAGGGATCACTAGTGCTTGGGCTACTAATGATTTTACTTTCAGTCTCTATTGGAGCACATGAGCTTCCTTGCGCTTCCTCCCTGTTTTTCCTGCCTCTCCCTCTTACAGTCTTACACCTCGACTCCCCTGCACCCAATTTTCTCCACGTTGTTCCTGTCTTGCTCCGTGTTGAAAACACAATTTTTCTGAGTTTTTTTTCATAATGAGAGCCCAGCAGCCTAACACTGCTGTCGGGCTGCTCGCGGCCATTTTCCTGCCCCACTGGCCATCCACCATGATGGAGCGGTAATTTAAAAAATGGTAGCCTGTGTCATGACACCTGTACACATCATGATGCACACGTGTGCATGAATGTGATGCATAAATGCAGCTCGGTGGCCATCTTGGAATGGGTTTTGTTCAATACAAAACCTATTTCAAGATTACCAGCCCTGCATGCCCCAGCTGTTTAACGCACGCGACCTGCACACAATCAGGGGAAGAAAAAAACACTGGCCAAGGGATTAGCCCGGCCAAGCCAAGGGCCTACTGGCTTTCCAATGCTTGTTCCTTTCAGCTTCTAGGACCATTAGTTGTAATTTCCAAGACTTGCAGAGCTTTCTCTAGCTCACTAGGAAAACTGAGTAAAGTAAACAAAAGTAATCTCGGACGCCTATACCAGGATTCATCGACTAATGAGAACATTTAACCAGCATCATGTGAAAATCTCAACCCCTGTAACTAAGATAGCTACGACCACCATGAAGTTTGAGGGTGCGCGGAGCGAAGGACCGTAAGTGACTACACAGACGTGTGGGGGTTGTGTGCACAAGAAGGGGGTATCTCAGAGATGTTCTCCCCAAGTTCAATGAGCAATGGTGACAAACCACAAACACAAAGTGAGGTGATTACTGCTTCACAATGGGGTTTGTTTTGGAGCAGGTATTTGTTGACATAGTTCCCATGGGACTACAGCTTCACTCTATCTCTTATCTTCTAAACAAGCATTTGCAATGCAATGGGC
The DNA here is from genome assembly GCF_031143425.1 of Pleurodeles waltl. NCBI lineage: Eukaryota > Metazoa > Chordata > Amphibia > Caudata > Salamandridae > Pleurodeles > Pleurodeles waltl. Next base: position 17,459,623 of record NC_090449.1, read on the forward strand.
CTTGGGTTTGCTCGAGTTAGAGCTATTAGTGTTGTAAATTCCTAACTGGACTTTTCTTGCCACATAAATTGACTAACGTAAAGTAAAACGTTATTTGAGATAAGTGAGCCGATTCAAAGCGCCACGGCAGCCCTGAGCATGAACGCGAAGGAGAGACACAAAAGGGAAAAAGAAGTTCGCTCACAGTCAAACGTATCAGCAAACTTGCAATTATCCATGCAACAGGGTCAGTGTCCAAGGCGGTAACAAAACCGCCCCAAGGAGAAACAAACGTAAAGCAGTTACCAATGATAGCAAAGGATTTTTGAAAGGCAAGCCCATGAACGAGTGATAGTGATGGAAGTGAGGTGGGCGTATTTAAAAGCCCAACAGATACATACTAACACATCAGAAAAGCAGCGCTTGCGTGCTGCTATGCTCAACCTAAAAAGCCTGAAAATATACACCAGTCACACGCACCACAAGCTCCTCATCAGCAGAACCATCACTTTGGGGCACAAATGCTTCACTTTAGGTCTGAACTCAGAGCTGAAGGAGGCAGGAACAACCAAACCGCAAGATGGACAAAAACGCCCCTTCGCCACACATCCCAAAATGTAATACGAGTAAAAAGTGACACAATAATGTGAATTAAAAAAACATTCAGAGAAACACACACGCTTAGTATCATAACCTCGACACAACCTGCGGAGTTTTACACAACTACTTAAAAAGAAATTCACGCCGCGGATAGAAACACAAACCATTTATGAAATTCCATCTGCAATTATTCTTTGGATATTAAAAAAAAAAAAAAAACCTGCTCACTTCCCCACTTATGCTAGGAATTATCTCCTGAGTGTTTATCGAGGGGTCATGTCACGACAGTGTGTAAACCACGTCATCGGCTATTGGGTTTTCTTTTTCCAAAGACACTAAGGGCCTGATTACGATTCCGGCGGGCGGCGTAGGCCGCCCGCCAGAATTCCGCCCTCCATAATACCGCTCCGCGGTCAGAAGACCGCGGAGGGTATTATGAGTTTTTCCCTGGGCTGGCGGGCGGTCTCCAAAAGACCGCCCGCCAGCCCAGAGAAAAACTCCCTTCCCACGAGGATACCGGCTCGTAATAGAGCCGGCGGAGTGGGAAGGTGCGACGGGTGCTGTTGCACCCGTCGAGTATTTCACTGTCTGCAAGGCAGACAGTGAAATACATTTTGGGGCCCCCAGGGGCCCCGCGACTCCCCCTCCCGCCATCCGGTTCCCGGCGGGAGAACCGCCAGGAACTGGATGGCGGGAGGGGGAGTCGGAATCCCCAAGCCGGCGCAGCAAGCTGCGCCGGCTTGGAGGATTCCTTGGGGGCAGCGGGAAACCGGCGGGAGACCGCCGGTTTCCCTTCTCTGACCGCGGCTAAGCCACCGCAGTCAGAATGCCCCGCGGGGCACCGCCGGCCTGTCGGCGTGCCACCGCGTCCCGCGGCCCTGGAGGAAGTAATCCGCCAGGGTCGTAATGACCACCTAAATGTACAGTCCACCCCCTTTGAAGTGAATTCTGTAATACGGTAATACACAGTTCTGCTGTGTTTTTATGTGACTGTGTTTACCTCTTTTGAATGCACTGTTCTAGTCATCAGCAAGTTTCACTTTAGGACAGATATAAATTAGTTTATCATTGATCGGCTTAAAAGATCTCTGGTCCTTGGAAGACCTGAGGGACTATAAAGTAGCAAAAATGTATCAAACACTCATTTCCAATCAAAAGTGGGGTGGGGTCAGAACTCTCACCGACCCTATCCCACTGTGTGACGAGTCCCAACCCTCCCGGGACCTCCGAGCTGAAGGTAAGTGTGTGTGTCTTTTAAATTAATGTTTGGTGCGTGTATGTTTGAATGTTGATGAGTGTTGTGCATGGATGCGCGTGCTTCCCGCCCGCCACTCTCCTTCCTAAAATTACCGGCCGCCACTGCACGTATGCTCTTTTGATATTGTTTTATTGTTTACAATACCATTACTTCGTAATCACAAAAGCAATACTGGATAGTGGTGGTCTGGATCTCGCACCTCCTGTTGAAAAAGATACCATTTGTGGGGTATGTTTAGGAATGCAAAAGGTACAGAGTGCAACAGAGGTACTAGGTAACAGAGGATGGCAAGATGGCCCACTGTGCACCAGTTATTGGACATACCCCAGCCCTCGGATTCGCAGTCCAACCAATTAAAAAACTCCATGACACATGATTCCCTTTGCGTGATTCTGGAGTATAGTTTATTCAGTTCAAGGAGCTTTGTAGATTTTCATATGATACAACCACAGCTGACACGAGTTTCGTCACAATCGGGTTTCACTTGGAACCGAGAGGGTGTGTTAGGGGGTGGGGGACGTTGGGGTGCATGCAGAACATCCTCTAAACCCCAGATCCTGCGTCCTGTAGGACCAGCCAGGGGCCGGTCATTAAAGGGCCCTCCAGAGAAGGGGGCCACAAGGATAAGTGCATCATAAAGAGCACCCCCGCTGGCACTTCACGATACACAACTAAGATTGACGTCACAACCATCCACACACACGCACAAACCACGGTGTATACAAAGAGACACACAAATACATACAGATACCAGTATCAAGACAACACACACACCACGAACGAGATAAGCCACACAACTCCCACGTACTTTCACACATCAGACACACAGCGGCCGTACAGAGAGAAACAGTCACGTACACACAGACTCCCAGTTGTAGAAAAAAAAACATTTTTTAGCACCCGAGCGTCCAGATACCGAGAAAACCAACCAATGTGCGCAGAAAGCACATATTCTGAAGTACACACACAATCAACAGTAACGACACACACCCTCCCCCACAACAGAAGTGGCACGGCTATGGTGATTGTGTTGAAAGAGGAAGTAAACTCTGTGTAATGCATGTGTTTCTTGTCCCCCAGGGGAGGTAGAACCGTTATCAAGATTGTGTTAAATGGCCTCAGGCTACAGGAGAGGATATAACTGGGTGATGCGTGTGACCTCTGCACCAGAGAGTGGAGGTTCACTGTTTAGTAAACAGCCTCTGTGTGCCTTTTCCTAGTTTAAAATAGCACTGGTTGTTATTGGGCGCTGCCCAGAGGCTGCATTCAAGCGCTATGAAGGGCTCAAGGGTAACTCTCCCTACAATCAACCCCCAGGGTGCAGGACAACTCCACCATAAATAACTGTACTGAAAATAAGTATGCTTGACCATTGAATTTGTGTTTCACCACTGTGCATATTAGTTGTTCAATGTTCACCAGTAGCACATTCTATTTTGCATTTAGTTTAGCTGCCTATTGGCTTTAACGTGGCATTAGACATTACATTCTGTATTCAGTTTAGCTGCCTATTGGCTTTATCGTGGTGTTAGACATTACAGGTGAGCTGTGTTTTTCCACATGGTAAACTAAGCTTGTGTATTTTGTATTTTCTCTTACCGAACATGAAAGCATGATAAGGAAGCACATATTTTGTGTTTTTCTTTAGTGCAGGGTAGGGCTCGGCCTTGGGAGAGACAGCCTTGAAAACTTGGCCAACTTTCGACTTTGTTTCTTCCAACTCTGACCTACAGTAGCCAGCATGTTTTGAATATTTAAAAGGTGTCCCTAGGCGGCAGCGAGGGGGGAATTTTCCGAGACTTCAGTCAGGAGTGGACGTCAACTGCCTGACCTCCCATGAGGGTGAAAAAACTCTTTCTTGCAGTTGAACAGGGGTCATCAACTTGCTGGCATGATAAAGATGAAGAGCAGTGATAGGCCCTACGGTGATGAATTTTGACTTTATTCTTTGATGGCAGTTATGCTATCATATAATTACATATATTTGCTGTGTACATTGCAGTTGAGAATCACTTTGATAAATTTTCCTTTCATTGCTGTGACTATTTTTAAACATGTGCCTCCAATCTACTAATCTCTCTCACGAACCTTGTGGTGAAGTAATAATAAATGTCTTCTTTAAACTAAGAAGTACATTCCAGAGATTTTTGTCAGATCGGTCATTAGTGAAAGCAAAACAATAACCTACCCCCAGGCTGCAGGACAACACCACCCATAACCTACCCCTCCAACCATAACCAACTGCAGGACTGCATGACAACTCCACCCATAACCTACCCGTAGACAGCAGGACAACTCCACCCTTAATAGGCCTCAAGACTGCATGACAATGCCACCCATAACCGACCCTAGACTGCATGACAACTCCACCCATAACCGACCCTAGACTGCGTGAAAACGCCACCCATAACCGACCCTAGACTGCATGACAACTCCAGCCATAACCTGCACCTAGACTGCATGACAACTCCACCCATAACCTAACTCCAGGCTGCAGGACAACTCGAACCCTCAACCTAACCCTCCAACCATAACCGACCGCAGACTGCATGACAACTCCACCCATAACCTACCCCTAGACTGCAAGACTACTCAAACCATAATAGATCCCAAGACTGCATGACAACTACACCCATAACCGACCCTAGACTCCATGAAAACGCCACCCATAACCGACCCTAGACTGCATGACAACTCCACCCATAACCTGCACCTAGACTGCATGACAACTCCACCCATAACCTACCTACAGGCTGCATGACAACTTCACCCATAACCTACCCCTCCAACCATAACCGACCGCAGGACTGCATGACAACTCTACCCATAACCTACCCCTAGACAGCAGGACAACTCCACCCATAACCTACCCCCAGGCTGCAGGACAACACCACCCATAACCTACCCCTCCAACCATAACCGACCGCAGGACAACTCCACCCATAACCTACCCCTAGACAGCAGGACAACTCCACCCTTAATAGGCCTCAAGACTGCATGACAACGCTACCCATAACCGACCCTAGTCTGCATGACAACTCAATCCATAACCGACCCTAGACTGCATGACAACTCCACCCATAACCTACCTCCAGGCTGCAGGACAACTCCACCCTCAACCTACGCATAGACTGCAAGACAACTCAAACCATAACCTACCCCAAGACTGCATGACAACTCCACCCATAACCTACTCCTAGACAGCTGGACAACTCCACCCTCAAGCTACCCCTAGACTGCAGGACAACTCCACCCATAACCTATCCCTAGACTGCATGACAGCTCCACCCATAACCTACCCCCAGGCTGCAGGACAACGCCACCCCTAACCTACTCCTCCAACCATAACCAACCACAGGACTGCATGACAACTCCACCCATAACCTACTCCTAGACAGCAGGACAACTCCCCCCCTAATATACCCAAACACTGCATGACAACACCACCCATAACCTCCACCTAGACTGCATGACAACTCCACCCATAACTTACCTCCAAGCTGCAGACCAACTCCACCCATAACCTACCTCCAGGCTGCAGGACAACTCTACCCTCAACCTACGCAACCTACGCATAGGCTGCAGGACAACTCCACCCTCAACCTACGCATAGGCTGCAGGACAACTCCACCCTCAACCTACCCTAGACTGCAGGACAACTCCACCCTCAACCTACCCCTAGACTGCAGGACAACTCCACCCTCAACCTACCCTTAGACTGCAGGACAACTCCACCCTCAACCTACCCCTAGACTGCAGGACAACTCCACCCTCAACCTACCCCTAGACTGCAGGACAACTCCACCCTCAACCTACCCCTAGACTGCAGGACAACTCCACCCTCAACCTACCCCTAGACTGCAGGACAACTCCAACTTTTAGCCTGTTGTGTAGCCATTTTAGTTATAGCTCGATGCACGTTATTTTAGTAAAAACAGGCCTGCAGCTGAGCACCGTCACCTAGATATATATTATTCAGCTTTGTATATCATTTGAACAATAGCCACATTTGGGGACTTGTATGATTTCTCTCTATCTAGCTGTTCTTTGCTTAGGCCAGCACTGCATTCTTAAACAAGACATTTCCTTCACTCTGTGCTTGCCTCAAGGCTGCAGTAAGATAGGCTGCTGGGAAATGTTGTAACGGTTTGTCTCTGGTAGTCATAGAAACATACACATCCTTACGTAGGGACACTTTCTCAGAATATCAGCTATTTTATTATAAAAACACTTTCCTGTCCCATACACGTTAGAGGGAGATTCAAGCCAAATTAGCACGACTGTATTCTTCGCTACCGCTGCTTATGCAGACTTCAGGCCTTGCTCAGGTATGGGGGATGATGTCTTCCCAGGAGACCCTGAAGGGCAGAACTCTAGCTTAACAAGCTGTACTCTAACATAGCCTAGGTAGGAATTAGTTTACTGACTCTAGGGACAACATGGTGGCGTTATTTCTATGCTTCACTTTCCTTGTCACAACTTTAATCCTGTTATGCTTTATCGTCCTGGTTATTGCAGTACATGCTTTAGTATCTAGGATGCAGTTGCTTCATTAAAAACCTTATTGAAACATATACTGCCTCTGCTTGTCCTTGTATATATGAGACTAATGTAACGGATGCGATCTGAGTAGCCACGATTTCCCTGAGGAGACAATTGTGTCATGCGCTCGGTTGCCCAATCATCCCTGCTCTTGGGTAGAGATGAGGCACTGATAGTTACCCGGAGAAAAAAAAAACGGATTAGGCTGACAGGTGTCACCTGTAGTGGGTTAGACTCAGTTCCCCCACACCACAGGCGATTCTGCCGCTCAAATCCATTAGTCTCATTAGAATAAGGAGAGCCTAGGTAACAAACCTACCCCTGGACTGCATGACAACTCCACCCTTAACCTACCTATATCTCTTAGGAGAATACTTGTATTTTCTGATTCAGTCAAGCGCCTCCCAAGTTTGTTATATGATGCGCCAAGATCAGCTGTTTCCACCACTGTTCCCCTCCAGCTGGGAGGTACTTGTGGTCCAGCGAGTTACTTGCAGGCCTGTGCATCGTCAGTGTAGACGAACGATGTAGGCACTCTATGTGGAACAAGTCTTCTAAGCACCAAGACCGTGGTCCGAGCAGCCTACCATCGGGGTCTTACTCGGAGATGTAAAAGAGTGCCTAAAGGCACCAGGACAAGCTCTGGGGTAGCCCCCAACTTACTTCGAAGGCCTTATACATAGAGAGATGCGATACCAAGCGCCAAAATGTAACTCAAGCGTCTTCTTATCAGTCAATATTACATAAATTTGTCATACCAAGAAGCTGTATGGTACACAGCGCCTAGAGTCAGACGGTTTTGTGAAGAAGCTTCTAAGCTGCTCAGTCAAGTGTTCAAAGAGATCTGGAAAATGGTCAGATTTCAGTCACCCCTCTGGTTACAGCTCATACAATGACCCAGCTCTAAGTTTTTAATGTCACATCATTACACGTCCTTGCCCACCCTGCAAGTGGTCCGCCCACCAATCCGGGACAGCTTGGAAGCACCTGAGGTGGGTCTGGGACTACCAGCAAACCCGTTGCACCCACACCCATGCTGGATGGATGGATGGATGGGGTCTCAAATCTGAGACAGAAAATGTAACTTAGGTTACGACTTTGTTGGTAGGGCCCACCTTACTGGTAAGGTCTCTAACAAGGGCACGGTCCAGCCATCACCTGGCGAACAGGCACGTGCACAGGAAGGCCCATTTTCTGGCTGGGCTTGGTTGAACAGAGGACCCCCGTTCATTTCTCAACAGTGAAGTCACAGAAGGCATAAGAGACTTTTTTCCAAACTCCTTTCCAGATACAGAGAAGCATTTCTCATAAACTTTCCAAAGATGGTTCTGAATATCTTTGGCCACCTGGTGAAGGTAGAGAGAGACATCCTAAGGATTTTGGGGGCCCTGGGCAAAAGGTATTTTGGGGGCCCTTGTTCGGAACAGCTTTGAATTTATGATCTAATTTCAGCTCTTTCATGCCCTCTGTGGCCAGGTCACTGACCGGTCACAGACACACTCCTCCAAATTCTAAATGGGTTTACATCTAATATTCGGGGACATTGATGTGTGTTTTCAATGTTGTAAAACAGCAGAAGCTCAGTAACATCACTGCAAATAATCTCTGTGACACCCCCCATTTCTCATATGTGAGGTCCTGTTTTGAGCCAAAATTAACTTTTTGTTAAATGGATGATGCATGTAACAAAAACAAATATTTCTCTGCAAAATGTTTGTAATTGACTCTCACACAAACGGTATTTAAAACAATCTAAGAATTATTTAAGGGCAACACTGGCTGCAGAACAGAGCTGGCTCTGTCAGGAGGCCTCGAAAGGCTGATGCCCTGGGCCAGGGCCCACTTGTCCCCAGGCCTTAAAACGTTTCTTCGGGTAGCTGGATGTTCAGATGGCACAGATCGAAGACGCACGAGGCGCTAGCCGCACGAGGCGCTGCCGCAGGGTCTTGGAGATGAGAAGAACCGAGATGTGATGAAGCGATACACAGGGCGCGAGCTAGTCTGGGGTCCGGGTAGACCCCCAGGGGCCCCTATTACACAGAGTGCCTGCTTTCACGAAGCCACATGCCTCCAGTGAAGAAAAAACCGAGGCACTGCTTGGACTCGACTCTTTCCACTGCTTCACCCGGGGTTTCCAGATCAGGCTGCGGTCGGGTGCGGTGGCGCGAAGTCCCCGAGAGGAACCAACGAGGCTTTCATTGACTTCCTGATGCACTTGGAGCCCCGGGTGAGGGCGGGAAGAGCACGGAGGAAGGAAATATCACAAGATGCGAATGCAACATTCATTTCTATTTCACAGCAGAAACCCGCATGCTCAGGGCTGCATGTCTGCGAGTGAGAAGGCAAAGACCTGAAGGCAGGATGGCCCATGGGGGGCAGGACGGGGGGCACCTTGCACTGGTCTCCAATCGGCTTCCAGGCACCGGGCGAACCTCTGGGGGCAGAGATTTCTGGCGGGTCAAACACACCTCAGCAGAATATTAGAAACACAGCTGTGCCGGCTGCTGGCTCCGGTCTGTGGGGGGGTCTGCACTGGGGGGGTGGGGGGGAGCCATTCCAACACCTTGAAGATAAACACACATTAGGGATAGGGGCGGAGGGCCAGAGACACTTAAATAGCTGCAGGTCTGGAAGCAGAGGGAAGGGCCTTGGAGCGGGCATGGAGGGAAGGGCAGACTAGCAAGAAAGAGAACTGCATGAGAGGGCTTCGGCAGGAGCGCCTTGGACACGGGCAGTAGCGCCTGGTTTACTCTCCCTTTTCCAACAGGCCGGGCACGGGTCTCTCCTCGAGGCGCTACATTGCACAAAAGTGGCTGAGTGCTCCGTGCTTGCAGCACTGTGCAGGAAGGAGACCTTCCAGCGCCCTGGCAGGATGGGTGCTGGGCACGGATTGTAACCTCCTGCCCAGTGGCACTTTGGGTACCACACAAACGTGACTGAGGGCACACTGCAGAGGTGTGGGGCACACAGAGGAGTCAGGGAGAGTCTAATATCACAGACACTCCTGGAAACACGTCCCTGAGCGCAGAGGTAATGGAAGTGGAGACACGGGGGCCAGGAGTCCCGGGTTTGCCGGGACAGTCCCAGTTTTCACCAGCTGTCCTGACCGTTTTAGACAAATTGAATTTATGTCCCGGTTTTTGGAGAGAGTCAACTGAAAACAGAGGGAGGTATGTTGGTGTGTGTTACAAAGCAGGGCTAGGCAGCAGCTATTATGAGAAGTACTTTAATTAAAATGCACTTTGCTGGGTTTACACAATGGCATTGTGTTGTATTTTCTTAGTGCTCCTTCTGTGGTTCTAGGTTGGCGAGGGCTATCATTCTGGCTCTAGGTTGATGTAAACTTGTAGTCCTTCTTCTGTTTTTGTGAAATGTCCTGGTTCTGGGATTTAAAGTCTGGTCCCCTAAGTGGAGATGTGTTACCCGGACCAGGCCACCCAGGGGATGGAGAGTACTGACAGCTCTGGGACAGAGCACAGCTCACTGGCCCAGGGCAGGAGACACGCCAACAAGGCCCTTCAGTCACTCCACCTCGGTGGGGTGGCCTGGGGTCCTTTCTTTAGGGGGCTGGGTTGGTGAAAGTGTGGCTTATTGTCACAGGGCTATGACGTCATTGTGCACCAGCGACCTCATCAGTTGCCACAGTAATGAGGTAAAATGACACCGCAGAGCCCAGCCAGCCTGCTACAAAACCCACGCTTTCCGCAAGGCCCAAACCCGTGCAATGCAGGCGTTTATTTACCAGTGTCCCCCACAGCACGAATATGTACAGTGAATGCCCATAGCCATGTGTTACCCTGAAAGCTGTGCACTTTCACTGCTCACAACTAGAAGTGCAAAGCTCTCCATCGTGTGACTGCAGTAACTCCCGACTATGACTTGTGAACATTCTGCCATCTCAGCTTTCAGTCACCCAAGGGTCCTGTCCTCGCTGCACAAGTAACTTGTGCACGCTGTGCAGTGGCTGACGACACCGAGGGAGCGTCGGATTCCGCAAGGCCACCAATGTAAGGTGCGGACACGGGGCTGCCCGCCTCACGCACAGGGCGACACTTTAGGTGGGCAGGGGCCTAGCGCCGCACTCCCCTGCCCTCAGACCCCTGAATGACCACCTGGCTAGGGGGCAAGGAGATCCGGGATGGTAGAAGAGCGAGTACCAAAAGATACCAGAGCACTTCTTTAGTAGTCTACAAAATGAAATCCACCAAGCCGTAGGTTATGTGCCAACACCAATCCAAAGGTATTTATTTGAAACAAAGTTCACAGCAGAGCCAATGGTCCATGTACTTCTAACATCAAAAGCAGTTGACACGTGTTTCGTCACAACAGTGACTTTTTCAAGGCTGCTTTCCCAAATTCTCCTTTTTAGATAAGTAGCTATAGGAGTCTCAAACAACATATAAAATCACTGCCAAATGGCAACGACGTGGCTCGCCCACTACCCTCCCCGGGCAGCAGACGTCACTTCTGGGAGTAAAGGGCACCTCGGTGAGAGGCAAGGGGTTAAATACCATCCTAATTTAGCAGGCTTACAGGCAATACCCATCCTACCTTCACCCACGTTTTTACTTAATGAGTAAGTTTCTCTGTATATTGGCAAAGTTGTTTTCTATTGTTTTGTGTTGCAGGTCGCGTCACAGGGCGATCCAAAGGAGTTTGGTGCAGAAAGGGGGTGCTTCACACAAACTCCCCAGGAGTCTTTGTGGTAGGACCCTGGGATGAAAGCAATAGTGCCCAATTAGTCCTACGGATAGTTGTAAACTTCAGCAACTAGGTGCTTAAACCGTCCCGCTCCGCCACTGCACACGAGTTCTGTTCTATGGGGTCCGCAGTGTGGGAAGCCACAAAAACGTATAGTGCCCGATGGCGTGCGGTCCAGGCGCCCGTTGAGTAATTAGGTGTGTGGTCAGCATAGGTCGCTCATCCGCTGGTGCCCTTGGATCTCCCGTAAGTTAACCCAACTTTGTCTTGCCTACATATGCAATAATAAATCTGCAGCCGAGCTCTCTCCAACAACTGGTGGGGCCTTGTCTTTTCTTATGGGTCGCCCTCTAAGGTCATGTGCATTTCAGCCGGGGCAGTATGTGTGTGGTGAGCTACCGGCACTAGGCGCGCGAGAGGCACAAGGGGTCCCAAGGGCAACCATTGAAGGAGCTGACACTCTGGCCCCAGAGGGGCTGGCAGGCTCACCTGAGACGCGTCACAGCTAAAAGATGCACGGTATGCACCGCAGGCCTGTGAAAAAATGTGTCCAAAATTCTGCAGTGGACAAGTTGGTGCAAAGCTTTGGTTAACACCTGATTTCTGCCAGAGGGCGCAATGGTGGAGACCAAAAAATGTGGACTTCCTTCAAAGCAGCCTCTCTCAACGGATGAAAGGCGTGCCCAGCACAACTCAGGAGTGTTTGGGGTGCAAGCAAACCTATGGATACGTCTGAAGGAGGCCATGGGCAACACCTAAAAAAGAAGTCTGCGGGAATAAACTAGTAGTAACCATGGATTTATACAGTATTCCGAGTAAGATGTTGCCACATAGCCATACTAAAGTATATAAAAAAATAAATTTTAAAAAAAGTGATGGATGGAATGCTTGAAATAATCTCACCCACTGGTAATTTCTCAGAGCTGTATCCCAGTTCATCATTATCTTGCACACTTTGCCACCTCAGTTTGGACCCAGTCATACGCGGCCATAACTCAGGCAACACTGGCCCTGGGTGGCTTGTGTTCCTGTTCAAGGAGGACCCGGCCTAGCAGTTCGTTGGACTTTTCCAATAGGAGCAGGGTCAAGACTGATTTGCATATGACTGGGTCCAAACTGAGGTGATATAGTGAACAAAATAACGATGGACTGGTATGCGGCTGGAGTAATTACCAGTGGCTGAGATTAATTTAAGCATCACTTTACATTGTGGAGTAAATCATGCAAGTCTGTTGGCATCCTCTATCTCAGCACACCGGCCCTCCAGGCACACCAACGAGCACGCAGGCTCAGGGACAGAAATTAAAACAAAGTGGTTTCTTGCAAGGAGGAGACCCAGGTGTACAAATCTGGAGCCATTTTTGTTGAAATCCTTGGCTCATGTTTTGATGTAAACCTTCCTCTTCAGAAACTGGTCATTAAACTTACGTCCTCGATACTTAAGCTACAGAACATGTTCCTTACACTCCTTAATTTAGGAACATAATAGCTATGCCAGAGCCATGGCTGCCCCAGACTCTCCACTGCATGGACAGGGGAGGGCAACAGGTAAGATTCCTCCACCCCATCATGTACTGATTTTTTTTTGTGTGCAGTTTTTATGTAGCGCGAACTCGACCCTAAGTTATTGAAGCGTACTGTAATGTAACATGAGCACCACTTATACTACACAAGGACACATTCATTTTTGGGTGGCACGGGGAGATTAAATGATTTGCCCAGAATCACAGGGTGTTGAGCCGACACCTAGACTCGAACCAGGTTCCTCCAGCTTCAAAGTCGGCAGCTCTAGCCTCATGCCACATCCTCCCCACGCTTTCATGGGACTTGCCAGCTTTCTCTCGTTTTATTGAATACACTCAGGCCGAATGGGATTATGTGCTCGCATGATTTTCGCCTAATTATAGATTTGCCACATAATCCATCATGTGCTGCATAATCTGCAGATTAACACAAATGTTTTTACTTTCTAGCTCAAACTGTTCAGAAGTTAGTACAAATGCAGTGACGCATTGCCGCACAGTGGAAGGCCCATTGCAAAGCTAGACTGCTCACCTTTCTGTTGCTTATTGCTATATGTGGGTGTTAAACTGGAACTGATGAGGTGCAACCAATGCCCAGACACCGTCACCAAGTTTACAAATGACGAAATCATGAAAGAACACTATTACAAAATGTGCCAAATCGTGGCACATAATTTGCCTTTTCTTGCTGCACAATTTACTCAACCCGGTTGCATAATTTGGTCCTCTCCTGCCACATAATTCCAGTAGCCATGAATATATTTAGTGGAACTACCAATGTGTTGTAAAGAGTTTTATACAAATAGTACAAAAAATAAGTTATATGAAAAAGATTGCAGTTTCTAGGAGGGAGAGGAGAGAATGCCAGACAGTGGCTGACCTCAGGGTGGTGAGAGGAACCCAAGGAGGGGGAAGGCCTGAGGGACATGAAGAGAAACCCGGGGCTGGAGGAACTAAGGAATGGGGTCTTGGGGTATTTACAAACCTCAGTAAGAGGGACGAGCAGGGTGTGGTGCAGGAGAGGAAGCCGTCGCAGAGACCAGTGAGGCAGAGGAAAGGGGATGGAAGGGAGGAAAAGAAGCGCCTGGCAGAAGTTTGTGATGTGGACAGGTGAGGCCAAGGGAGCTATGTTTGCTGGGCTTTTCATTTTTGGAGCCCCAGGGGCTGCCCCTGCGGCCGCTGGGAGAGGTCAAACAAACAGATTGTAGCCTCAGTTGAAGGACCTCCTTTAGAAATAAATCACTATAAATCCAGGATTTGTAAAGCGTGGGAATTTACCTGTGAGGGTCTCAAGGCGCTGCATTGTAGGCACGGGGAGATGAAGTGATTTGCCTAGAATCACAGGATGGAGAGCAGGCGCCGAGACTCGAACCTGGTTACCCAGCTCTCAAGTCGGTGCTCAGACCGTTGGGTCACATTATCCACTCTTATCGTAGTCAAAAGTCAAACAACAAGGTCAGGAGTAGACACGGCCACGCAACAAGGTGTGCGGTGAAGGTCGCTGGATATCTCAAGTAAGATTTGGGAGAAAAGACTTACTAAAACCAGAGCCTATGGGGAGATCTGACTCCCAGGTAAGTAGGATGAGGGGCAGCTCAACAGCCCTCACCTTCTATGCCTGGATTCTTGGGAGTATTGGGGAAGCCATTGTATGAGCCTACGTCACCCCCTTTAACCTATGGTGCAAATGTGGTGATGGCTTCTATAGTGCCAAGAGGCCACCTCTATGCTCTATGGGCCTTAGTGACATCATAAACGAATTAATTTAAGAAAAATCAGAAACACAGCGAATGCCACAGCCCAAGTGCCATCAGTTCACATTACCATTATGGTACTAAGGGACCGGCAAAGTTTTGCCCTCGATGCCCGTCAAACAGTAAAGGTTCAAACCAAAAGTATGTTCTAGTTGAGAAACTGGGGGTAAAGGTTGAAATGCTCGGTCCATGGTGATGGTGCTCTGAGGGACCTGACCCACTCCACTGCTACAGCGAGTTGAAGTCTAGTTTTACCCCGCAGGACTTACCCAATCTGGGCAGGACCTCAACCTTGTACTCATCAAGGCCTGAGCTCTTCGCCCCAGAATCCTTTGCACTCTGACTTATCACTTCCTGGTTGATGCACAACCCTCGTGGCTGCCCACTCATAGCCCTCCATAAGCCATGCACACCCACCCCTCAGCCGGGTCAGCCTTTTGAGTGGGTGAAGCCTGCTATTTAGGAGGGAGCAACAAGTAAACATTTGTGACCACTCTAGGAGGTTGGGGTGGGTTGGCAGTGAGGTGAGACTTCTACAGAGGCCTCTGGCTAATTCAGAGGATTGGTGGGATTATTTTGGGGGAGAGGGGGATGGGGGGGCTGTCTACCCAAAAATGAAGGGGGGGACCAGGAAGGCTCTCAACAGATCTAAAGTGCAGGCTGAGGCCATGATGCCCACTGGGGTCTCCCAACTCTCAGAAGCTCCTAGACCCAGTCAGGTCTCTTCAGCCACTGCTGCCAGGACCAAGGGGCCACATGTACAAAGAATTTGTTATGAGACTTCCTAATTGCGAGCCTTTGTGATTTGCAATTAGGAAGTCACAAACTGCAATGTACTAATGTGTCTCAGATACATTTAGCGATCCCCAAAGGGTCGCAAATGGACCTACCTGATCAATATTCATGAGGCAGGAAGCAATTTGCGATCCACTGGGAATGGCCTGAAATTACAGGGATGGTGGCATGCAGGGGTCAGCAGACCACCATGTCTGTAACAGCTTTTTAAATAAAAGCTTTTTTTTTTCCTTTAAATGCAGCCCATTTTCCTTAAGGAAGAACAGGATGCATTTCAAAAATATAAATGAAAAGGTTTTTTTTTTTTTTTTTTTAAGAGTAGGCAGTGGTCCATGGGAGCAATGCCTGTTCTTAAAAAAATGTGCACCCCCATTTCAAAGAGGAAGGCGTCCCATTTGCAAATAGGTTATCATCAACTTGAAGATGGTGGTAAACTGCGAACGTTTTGCGATAACATTCTAGTCACAAAACATTCATACATTCCCCTGCAAGTCACTTTTAGGAAGGGACGCCATTAACACACCCCTTCCAAATAGCCAATCGTAAACCTATTTTATGATTCGGTAATTGGTTACCGAATCGCAAAATAGAGTTTGTACATCTCTAAATGGTTTTAGCACTCGTAAACAACCAGATTCTGCAAATTGAACCGTTTGCGACTGCTCAGCTCCTTTGTACATGTGGCCCAAGATGCGCTCAAGGACTCCTTGTCGGACCACCCGTGGTGAAGGCGACCACCCAGGGAAGGGCTGAGCTCTGTGCTCTCTCTGCGATGGCCACTGCCACCTGGCGATGACCTGCTACTGGCCTGGTCAATTTCTCACCCGTTGAGGACCATACTTATTTTTAGTCTTTTCTATAGCGCTGGCATGAGCCAAGAAGGACGTTGCAGCGCTTTGTAGAGAGTGCAAGGGCATTTGGACCAAACCCACAGGATCAATGAGTTTCAACCACAACGTTCCCACCCTCTCTCCCGTGTCAGTACCTGTCCAACTCCCCCCCCCCCCCCCCCCCGGTACATTCTTCTCTGCAAATCCCCCCCAACCCATTCTTTGAATCCACTAGCCCAGGGCTACCCTTTTAGTGGCCTGAGTGGAATCCAGGTCCACCCCATGCCAAAGGGAAGCTGCTAACAGAAACCTGCATCCTTCTCTGCAACACGCCAGCGCCTGTCCTGCAAGGCTTCCCTGCTCCTTAGCCACAACCTGCCCCCGCCCCCCCCACCCCATGGGGCAAGAAGCCAGAGGGATGGAGACATTGCCCAGCACAGTCCAGTCCAGTCCACTGACAGTAGGGTGACCACCCCACTCCAAGGCATCACAAACACTGCTTGCAGCCCAGTACTTTTCACCTACAAATCATTGCTAGCAGCTGTGCCAGTACTGAGGCTTAGTTCCTACAGTTGTTATAATGGTTTATGAACCTTAAGATCCAAGTTATTAATTTCTCGTCATGAATTAGGTGGAGACGCTACTTTGTTTGAAGTTATAACATGTTATTAGCACAAATATTATTAAGGCTTTAGAAAGAGAAAGTGTATACTCAATTTATATCTTATTGTTTCTTGGACAATTTGGATTTTCTTTTGTTAATGTTATGTTTCTATTACCTTTTGTGTCTTGTCGTGTGTACTATTTTGTCTCTGTCTATTCATTATATATGAGTGTTTTGTGTCCTTCTTTGTGAATATGTAAATATTTTTATATCTAACTTTGATTATTGCGTTTTTTCATGTTGTTGAACATACATATGTAATAAATATTATTTTTTCATATTTCTGTTATCTTGATTGTTTGGTTGTTTTACATTGTAGACAACAGTGAGCATTAGTTGTAGCTCATTCTCTTTTCTTGTATTCAAGTGCAATGCAAGACTACAACATCCAGAATGCATTAGACTATCACACAAAAGTGCAGAACGGGAAACAATGTCCACAGTGACCTGGGGGTGTGGGGAGAAGCGGTCATCCTGCTAGAAAACAACACACCTGAAGAGTGTGCTCTGTTCTCAGAAGCAGAGCTTTGTTTTCAGGTAAACGTGTATTCAGACGTTTGGGGCGGGGACGGTGCAGCTGAAGGGAGGGTGCAGTTACAGAGGTCTACAGGGGTTATGCAGATGGGGACCAAAGGACTGACTGAGGGGGAATACACCTTTTGGTGAAAAGGTGCTGCAAACCAGGACTGAGGTGCATTGGTTGAGCTGTGCATTTCTCAGAAAGAGGGCGCAAGGGGTGCTGCAGGCCAAGACTGAGGTGCATTGATTGAGCTGTGCAGGCCTCAGTACGGGGAAGCTGGGGAGGAGAATAGGGGAGGGAATGGACAGACAGAGCTGCCAACTCGTCTAATTTCTCTGATAGCAAGGGGCTGAGGTAAAATGATTATGCTGCACAGGCCTCCGTTCACAAACAGCAGGGCGAGTGAGATGCCCTGTCAGAGGTGTATATCGATCACAGTTTTCTCGTGGGGGGGGGGGGGGGGCTGTGATGCACTTCAGAGCTGTGTAGGTCTCGGTTCTCGGACAACGGGCTTCAGGTGCACTGACAGAGCTGTAAATGTCTCAGTTCTCTGACAGAGGGCCTGGGTGCACTGAAAGAGCTTTGAAGGTCTAATTTCTCTGACAGAGGACGTGGGGTGCACTGACAGAACTGTAAATGTCTCGGTTCTCCGACAGGGGGCGCGGTGCACTAGCAGAGCAGTGAAGGTTTTAGTTCTCTGATAGGGGGCCTGAGGTACACTGACAGAGCTGTATATTGGTATCAGTTTTCGCATAGGAGATGCACTGACGGGGCTGTGTAGGCCTCAGTTCAATGGGAGCAGGTGGCTGAGATGCACTGACAGATCTGTGTAGCCCTCCGTTCAATGGGAGCAGGGAGCTGGGATGCACTGACAGAGCTGTGTAGGCCTTAGTTCAATGCGAGCATGGTGGCTGAGATGCACCGACAGAGCTGTGTAGGCAATAAACACAAAAAAGTATGGGGTTCACCTGGTAACTGCCTAGATGTTTTTATCTTCCCTCAGCTTAGCTGGATCCCACTAACTCCAGATAAAAATGTATTTACGCAATCCATCCCGTTCCTTTAATGGTGAGGTTGAGTCCGCCCAGGTGGCACTGTCCTACCTGGGTGGGGCTAGGTGGTCAAATGATGAAGCATGACACTATATAGTGTGTGAGACCACCTAGTCCCTAAAGGAAATACCTTGTATATTTTATATATGAATTTCTGACAAACAGCGCTTACATATATGACTTACTTTGGATTAATTACGAGATTTGAGTGTCTAACAACAGTACTATTATTTGATTATTTTAGAGCAATTCCAAATGTTTTCTGTTGGACGAACCCTTACGAGACGAGTGAGTTTTCAAAATGCTTATGCGCTCCTTTGGACAGGTTAAAACAAATCATCACACAACCAAAAGATTACATTAAGGTGTGTTGGTGGATTGGACATATGTTCTTGACAAATCTTACCAGTTCTGGTGTATACGAGTAGGATTTAACGTGTGGCTCTACACATCTAAGTATCTGAGACTAGGATATGGAGACATACCCCCTCAAGAGGTACTTGAAATTCTATGGTATTTTGGGACTTTATATTTCACTCTGAATGTATACATTACTCACAGTAACTGATTGCCGGTACTAGCCGGGTCCTCTTTCTCTTCTCTACTGTTTTGATACACTGCTCTAGCACTTTGACTTCAGTGCACTGATCACCACACGTGTGGGTGACTTTGGTTCATGGTTTGACGTTCTTTTTTGCATGATATAAAATTTGGTGACTAACTTATAGATTCCACCAAGTATAAATTGGGCTATTTTCTTTTAAGATGAGTGAATTTTTACATTGCTGGATATCTTATAATTTACCTCAGTTCTTATTAGAATTTCTGTTACTGTTTATTCAGCCTTGATACAGTCCAGAATAGGACGAAACACGTGTCGGCTGGAGTTTTTGGCTGTCTTTTCCAAGCAGAGTAAACTTTATGATTACGAACAGAACTATTTATGATTGAATCTTAAGATTGGGTTGAACTTCATTATCACCATCAGGATTTTTTCTGGATGGACTTGTTATGGATATCATATTAATGTTTGTTTTTGATTTATGTATGTCTAATTTGTTCTGATGTCCAAATTGTACTGTTTAGTTTATATGTTAAATGTTGTCCAAACTGTCATAAATATTGGTTCTCAGATTGAAAGTAAAAATGTGGTTTCTATACTGCATCTCTGAATGTGTTTACTTATATTCTTCTAAAGACTGTACATATTTGCTTTGTCTTCATATATACATAACTGTATCGGTTTCTTCTTTATGATTACTTATATATGACTTTACGAATTGGATAGGAGTGCTCCACATATTTTTCTAATTGTAAAGGAAATACCCCCTCCCCCCACTCACCTCCATCCCACAGCAATCACACTCCACTTTTTGACACCCAGCATGGTCTAGGAGCCCGTGGATAATCTCTGGTGGTTTTAGATCCATTTCATTGGTGAACCCCATGCTTTTTGTGTTTATTGGCTTTAGATGTAGGGAGCTAGTATGGGTTGATTCCTACCTAATACATGATCCCAATCTCCCTTAACTCTCTGGTTGTGATACGAGAGCTGTGTAGGCCTCAGTCCTATGACAGCAGTGTGGCTTTTATGCATCAACAGAGCTGTGTAGGCCTCAGTTCAATGGTAGCCGGGTGGCTGAGATGCACTCTGGAGCTGTGTAGGTCTCACTTCTCTGACAGAGATGTGAAGTTCTTAGTTCTCTGACAGAAGGCCTGTGGTGCACTGACAGAGCTGTGAAGGTATCGGTTCTCTGTCAGAGGTGCACTGACGGAGCTGTATATTGGAATCAGTTTTATCATGGGTGAAGCAGATATGCACTGAGAGAGCTGCGTAGGTCTCAGTTCTCTGGCAGCGGGGGAGTGAGATGCACTAGCAGAGCTGTGTAGGTCTCAGTTCTCTGGCAGCAGGGGGCCTGAGGTGCACTGATGGAGCTGTGTAGATCTCAGTACTCTGGCAGCGGGGGAGTGAGATGCACTGGCAGAGCTGTTAAGGTCTCAGTTATCTGACTGAGGGCCTGAGGTGCCCTGGCAGAGCTGTGAAGGTCTCAGTTCTCTGACTGAGGGCCAGAGGTGCACTGACAGAGCCGTGTATCTCTCACACAGCAGGGACCACAGCACGGTGATGTTTGTACCTCTCACGGACACCACAGCTCCCCCCACCCTTGCAGGCCCCTAACACACACCCATGGGGGACCCACCTTTGACTTGGCTCTCGTACTCCGCCAGCACCCCCCGCTCCTTCCGCAGCTTGCCGTGGGACGTCATCCTCGGCCCTTTAAACTTTTAAACTCCACAAGTGCAAGTCTCCTTCTGCTCCGTGCACACAAGCGGGGTCCTCTGGCGTCAAGGCGCTCCTGCCCCCGTGGGCGGCCCTGGAGCTCCGGGCAGTGCTCCGAGGACAAGGGCGGACCCGGGGTAGATGTTTAAGGCAGAGTGAGGAGGGCAGGCATGGCTCCCAGCAGCACCGAGGGCAGGAGGGGGTTAATCACAAGATGCAGCTCACACTGCCGGCTTTCAGCATGAATGGGGTCAGGCGCTGGGAGTCTGCAGGGGGCGGGGTGAGGGGGCGGGCGAGGTGGTGCAGGGTGTGAGGGAGGGCTGGGGCAGAGGGTGGGGGTGATGCAGGGGGGTGGGGGTGATGCAGGGGGGTGGGGATGATGCAGGGGGGTGGGGGTGATGCAGGGGGGTGGGGGTGATGCAGGGGGGGTGGGGGTGATGTGGGGGTGATGCAGGGGGGGTGGGGGTGATGCAGGGGTGTATGGGTGGGGGTGATGCAGAGGGGTGGGGGTGATGCAGGGATGTGGGGGTGGGGGTGATGCAGGGGGGTGGGGGTGATGCAGGGGGGTGGGGTGAAGCAGGGGCGAGAAGATGCTGCGTGTGAGGTGATGCAGGGGGTATGAGGGTGGGGCCGGGGCGAGGTGATGAAGGGTGTGGGTCGGTGAGGCAGGGGGTGTGACGTGTTGGGGGGTGGGATGAGACAAAGGGTGGGGTGGTGCAGGGGTGTGAGGATGGGGTGAGGCAGAGGGTGGGGTGAGGCAGGAGGTATGAGGATGGGGTGACGCAGAGGGTGAGGTAGATGGTGGGGTGATGCAGGGTGTGAGGGTGGGGTTAGGCAGGGGCTGTGGAGTGATTCAGGGGCTGTGAGGCTGAAGTGAGGAGGAGGCGAGGTGACGCGGGGCTGTGAGGGTGGGGGGAGATAAAAGGGGAAGGGATGATGCAGAGTAAAACTGCGTGGGAGAATGTGAAGGTAGGGTGAGAGTGCAGGGACGTGACAGGTCTCGATGTGATATAGGGATGTGGGTGTGGGGTGATGGAGGGATAGGACTGAGGGTGCGAGGTGATGGAGGGGTGGGAGTCTCAGGGTGCGAGGCGATGGAGCGAGTGTGAGGTGAGGGAGGGAGAGAGCAGTCACACAGCCAGGCTCAGGTTAGGGTGAGGCAGGAGGTGAGCTGCAGAGACAAGCTGAGAGGGTGGACCGTGGAACAGTGCAAGGGTTCATGGTGAGACAGGAGGGGAGTGGTGGTGCGATGCAGTGCTGGATAAGAGAGGCAGGAAGTAAGGAGGCACAAACAGGTGGTGGGGGAGGCCTGGAGGGTGGACTTCAGTGTGCTGGAGCCTGGGGAGAGACAGACGGGGAGGGATGAAGGGCGGCTGTGGAGGGAGAGGTGATGTGGGGTAAGGTGCAGGGGGTGGGGAGTGTGCAGAGTGAGACTGTTCAGGACGTGACCACAAGCAGGGGTGAAGCTGTGCAGAGCACGAGGTGGTGCAATGAGACAAACTGGAAGACAAGGTATGGAGGGTGAAACGGGGTGGCCTGGGGGGCAGGGGGTGCTCTAGAGTACACTTGCAGGCGTGAGATGTGCAGTCAGGAGGGGAGCGGGGACTCACAGGATATGCACAAGCGAGTGTGACAAGGCAGAGGGAGGTGAATGAAAGGTGATGAGATGCGGAACCCAGCAGCACCGAGGAGAGGTGGGTGAGAGTGTGAGGGCCGTGCAGTTATTTACAGGGTGAGAGTGTGCAGAGGGGACATGCTGCCAGACTCCATGCATGCTCTTCTTGGGATGTCCCTCCCCAGCAGTCACGCTGAGGGTCTGGTGCGCCTACCCCAGCAGCACCACAGAATGTGCTTTGTGCTCTTCCACAGTAATCACAAAGAGTGTGTCGGGTGCTCCTCCCCCGCAGTATTAGTTACTTCTCAGCAGTCATGCAGGGTGTCCGACTCGCCCGCCCTAGAAGAAATGCAGATCTTGTCAGGTGTAACAATGCAGCGAGTGAGCTGCAGTGACCTTTCCAACAATATCGGGTACTTCCCAGCAGTCATGCAGGGCATTTGACTCCTCAGCAGTCATGCAGATCATGTCAGGTGAAGCTCAGAGCAATAATGCAGATCCTGTCAGGCGCAGCTGCCCAGGAGTAATGCAAATCATTTCGGGCGAAGCTCCCCAGCAGTGATGCAGATCCTCAGCAGTACAGCGGATCCTGTGAGGGTCAGCTCTGCAGCAGTACTAAAGATCTTGTCAGGTGCAGATCCCAGCAGCACTGCAAATCTTGTCCGGTGCAGATCCCAGCAGCACTGCAAATCTTGTCCAGTGCAGCTACTTGATAGTCATGCAGATCCTGTCAGGTTCAGCTATCCATGCAGATCTTTGCAGAGTCAGCTTCTCAGCAGTACGGCAGGTCCTGTGAGCGTCAGCTCCCCAAGCAGTACCACAGATCTTGTCAGGTGCAGCTGCACCTCAGTAATGCAGATCTTTTCAGGTGCAAATCCCAGGTAGCACTGCAGATCTTGTGTGCAGATGCCAGCAGCACTGCAGATCTTGTGTGCAGATCCCAGCAGCACTGCAGATCTTGTCAGGTGCAGATCCCAGCAGCACTGCAGATCTTGTCAGGTGCAGATCCCAGCAGCACTGCAGATCTTGTGTGCAGATGCCAGCAGCACTGCAGATCTTGTCAGGTGCAGATCCCAGCAGCACTGCAGATCGTGTCAGGTGCAGATCCCAGCAGCACTGCAGATCGTGTCAGGTGCAGATCCCAGCAGCACTGCAGATCGTGTCAGGTGCAGCTCCTCGACAGTCATGCAGGTCCTGTCAGGTGCAGACTGTGTGTTCTGCCCCTCTCTAGCAGTACTGTAATATGCCTGGTGCTTCTCCCCGGTAACACAGCAGCGGTGCGCCTCCCCCGCAGTCCCTGCTGCTAGTCCCCAGCAGTCATTCAGCTGGCCGGTGCTCCCGCCCTAGCAGTAATGCAGCCTGCTGGTGCTCCTCCCAGGCAGTGTCTGGGCGCTCGTCCGCTGCACCGCAGACTGCCAGTGCCCAGCCCCAGCAGTCACGCAGAGCCCGCCTGGCTCTCCTCCCAGCAGTCATGCAGCAGCCCGCCTGCCAGCTCCCCCGCCTCCAGGCACCCGCCAGTCCGTCTTCTATGTCGCAGCTCCCCGGGCGCCTCTGCTATCTGCAGATAGCGCGCTCCTCCCAAAGGGCTTTAACACAGAGTCAAGGCCACAGACCTAGAAAAAGGACAATGAGGCGTAAGCGCGTAAACACGGCGGCCATCTTGGGATGGGTAGGTGCCCCACCAGGGAGGGTACGTGATTTATAGCACGGAAATCGTACGTAGAACGTGGCGGACATTTTGGAACGGACCCATTTAAGGTTTTGGCCACAATAAATATTCTTGTTAAGAATGGATGCAGCTAAAATAGGAAATGGTAGAACTAGGTTTTGATAAGGGAACGTCTCTTTGCTGCATTGGGCAAGTGAAAAGGGCAAACCTGACCCACCATGGAGAGGAGTATATGCTGTGGTTAGCAGTTGCGGAGGGGCGTCGCCCCCCCCACCCCCACCGGCTGAGCCAGCAGATGATAAATAAAAAGATACCTTGTTGTTGTTTTCTTTTTCATTATTTTTCATCTGCTGTCTCAGCCAGCACGTGCAGGGTGGGGCAGGCCTGGGCCACGGGGAGGTGGGAAGAGTACACCAAGTGCGCATGTGTGTTTGGCCGACCGTCCGAGGCTGTCCAAACACATATGCGCACTTAGTTTTCTCCAACCTGGCTGTGTACACATCCAGGCTGGAGAAACAGCACAGACCCCAGGCTTGTGTCTGAGCAGCAGTGACTGTCACTCAGACCAATCCGGGCGCTGCTTACATGCTATGATTAGCATGTAAGCAGCGCCAGGATTGCTGGGAAGCCTGTGCTCGTGTCCCAGCGAATGCTGGTACACCACAAGAGCAGCAAGGCAGCAGCAGACGACTGACAGGCGTGAGGTAAGACATTTTTTTTTTTTTTACAAAAATGCTTCCCAGTCGCCCCCACCCCTTTTTTTACATATGCAGCAGTTGCCGCTGCTCTAATAGGAACAACTGCTGACTTTCACCAGCTATGGTTAGACAACATATAAATACATGCTGCCAACGTTTTAGAGCAGCAAGTGGGAGATTTTAAAAGAATAGTCGGGAGAATGTAATTTTCTGGTTTTTACTATACATGCCAACATTTTATAAAAAAAGAAAAGAGGGAAATTTCTAGGAAAAAAATGGGAGAATGTATTAACTCCATTGATTTCTATTGGGGCCCTGAATCGGGTTACTGTTGTGTATGGGATTTGCAGGTTTGCTGCTGCAGGATCAGATATTAGATACGCAAATGTACAGTTTTTTTCCTTACCTGTCAGGAGCATGGAGAAAGCGCTATGGCAGGCAGAGGGAGCGTATTGCAAGCACTGCGCACTGGCCTGCAGGAGCAGGTTACTGGCAGTGCATACCCTTAGTTGCACAAGACCAGGGCCTGTCAGCTAAAGTCTGCAGAGGAATCAGGTTTTCACATGCAGGAATCGGAAGGGGGGTGACTAGCCTTTAAATCGGTAGTCTCCCACCTGAATCGGTAGGGTTAGCATATATACTTTTACAGTCCTGAAAAGTTTTCCAGGTCCATGTATGATGTGTTGCTCAAGTCGAGGTTTTTTTTCTTTGAAATCAGGGACATGTATTTTTATTTATTCCATTTTAAAACAGGACTACATGTCAGAGATTGAAAAGAAAAAAACCTAGACTGGTGCAGCACATCACGCATGGACATGGGAAACTTGGCAGCTGTGCTTTTATTGAAGCAGAGACAATCTGCCTGAATCGGGTCAATTGGTATGTATGGTGACAGACAACCAGCATTTCATTTTTGGCAGTTTAATAACATAGCGCAAATAAAAAGAGTTCTAAACTCTGTTTTTCTTTGCACTATGTAAAACTGCTAAAAATAAAATGTTGATGTCTGTCACATGCTCTAACATACCCCTTCAAGAATTAAGGACAAAGCGTTACCCTTTCATGTTAGAGATAACTTTTGTAAGGGGACATTGGAGCATGCCTGGCAGGGGTCAACACTTCATTTTTTTGAGTTTTACAAAGCTCTGAATCGGGTTTCTGCATGCCTTGAAATCGGCAGACTCTCGCCTGAATCGGAAGGGTTGATATTTGTGCATACACTATAACGCACACTACGACCTATGTCTTTCTCTAGATAATGTGTTTTAAGTTCCTCTGCCATGGGCAAAGTAGTGTATTTAGCATTGTGGACGGCTTGAGATATGGTGTGAATTGTGTGAGTAACTAACAATAACTGGCAAATTTCAGTGTCTTTGTAAGTTTGAGTCAGAAACATAACTCAGTGTTTAAGTGTAGTTTTTTCCAGTGCATTTTGAGGGTTTCTTCTTTACAATTCACTTTATTCCCAACCTCCATCAACTGCAAACTCCAGCTGTATACAGCCTTTGGTCATGTGCAGCAAGGATTAGCCTAAGGGCCCAGACTGCCATGAGCAGCCAACAACCGCTAGTCATGCGTAATTGTGTTTGACAACAGGGCCTGGACTATGTCCATGGCATGCAACCAACTTGCCACAGCATACCAACCCACCCTTAGTTGCCAACATTGGCCGCCAACCACCCCTACATGGTTATATTTCAATGTGTACAGCAATTATTTTTCCTTAATATGTGTTTTTCTTTTAATGGGAAAAGATTCACCCATAGTTTTTTTGTGTGAAAAATTGAAATTTTAATGAAAATCACAATTTTCACACTTAGGAAAATACATTTCTGACATGGGAAAGGCACCAGGAGAGGAGCCCAACCCCAGCAGAGTATGGGGGCTACTCAGAGGTGTGGAAAAATGGTACAAAGAACAAAAGAGACAGGTTTGCTGCAATAAAATTGCTGTTTTAATAAAAACCATTATTTTGTGGCTGTCATTTTGTGAGCAGCAGAGAAGGCATAGCTTTGTGCTGAAAATCCAGATTTCATTAAAAATCACGATTTTCAAGATGGCGGAAAACAAATCTTCATTAGCAATCACATTTGAGAAAAATTTAAATGTGATTAACATGATATGCAATTAAAAAAATTATACTTTTAGTTAGAAGAGATACACGAAAGTGTTAACCCTTTACAGCCTGCTCAGAAAATGAAGGCCCTCATTTTGACCCCGGCGTCTTTTGATCGCCAGGGTAAATGTGGTGGACCGACCTCCAACAGGCTGGCAATGCAGACCGCCACATTATGAGTGTGTTGGGTTGGCCGCTGCCAACCTGCCACATCTCGACACATAGACATGGCATGATCATCTCCGACCCGGCGGTCCACAGAAGACCACTGGCGGTATTAGGATCCGGCTTTCCACCATGGTTTCCGCAGCGGTAGCACCGCCAAGAAAACCATGGCGGAAAAGCTACCAGTGGCAGGGAATTCCTTCCCTGTTACTGGTAGACGACTCCCTCACCCCACAACCAAGCAAGCACTAGGCCCCCCACTACCCCCTACAGACACAGCACCCGCCTACCCTAACCCCACCTCCCCTCCAGATGCAGCACACCCCTCCCTGCATACATGCACACAGACATCCACACAAACCACTCATACACCCATTCACCTACACTTACATACACGTATTCACTCACGCATCCATACATGCATTCACTTCAACATTCATACATGCATTAAAGCAGGCATACTCACACCCATTCAAGCAGGCATACTCACACCCATTCAAGCACGCATACTCATACCCATCCAAATATGCACACTCACACGTAAAGACACATTCACCACAACACTCATACCCGCATACACACTCATTTACACTTACATGCAGACACGCACTTGCTCCTACATTCAGACATGCATACAACCACGCATACACACATTCATGCACACACGCAGACACCCGGCACTGATTCACGCACACACACCATCCCCCACCCTCCTACCCCCTCTCCTGTCGGACGATCACCTTACCTGGTCCGGGGAATAGGTAGTCCGGCAGGGAACTGGATAGAGCACTTCTACTGCTGGCAGCACCCCACCAGCAGGACACCACCAGGACGTATTATAGCCCATAATACGGCTGGTGGGGTCGAACTGGTTGGCGGGGCCGGTGGTGGAACAGCCTAAGCGACTCTGCCCGCCAGCACGACTACTGTTGGATTTCCGCCCAAAGTGTGTCGGAAATCCGGCAGTACCTGTGATATGGTGGGCGGAAGACCATAAATACTGGGAGTCTTCTGGCGCCGGCAGCTTTGTCGGTCTTCTGTGAGGACCGCCAAAGTCATAATGAGGGCCTAAGTCTTATGCCTCAAAAACTACTAAATCGAGTTACACTAAACTAATGAAAGCACACTTTCTGATTAAAGTTCTACTTTCATGCCAACTATAGAGCAAATCAGTTCAGTTGATTTGGCTGATGGAGCAGGCAAATGTTCCTATGGGAGCTAAAATGGGAACACACACATCTTCATCCCATTTTTTTCTCCTGCATACATCTGAACAAAATTGGCATACCAGAGCTAGCTGACAATGCCAATGGTTACCACATTTGGTGCAGATCCATACATGGCTCAAATGTTATAGGCAGATCAAAACTACCTTTATATTGTAACAAGTCTTAGCTTTCCTTTCTTAATGAATTGTTTTCTTTTATGTGATAACTGTAGACTGTCCTGATTAATTGTAATAGTACATCTACAGAGAACAGGTTGGTCCAATATATCTCATTTGTTGCAGATAATTATTTGAAAGATGTCTAGAGACGTTCTATTGTAAAGGATCCTAAGAAACTAATGAGCCACAGATTGTATCTTCTTCCTTTAAACTGATTGGATTTTTCTATGGGAACTATGGGGGTTATTCAGACCCCGCCGGGCGGCGGGAGCCGCCCGCCTGGCGGGAACCGCCGAATGACCGCACCGCGGTCAAAAGACTGCGGCGGCCATTCTGTGTTTCCCGCTGGGCTGGCGGGCGACCGCCAGAAGGCCGCCCGCCAGCCCAGCGGGAAACCCCTTCCCAGGAGGACGCCGGCTCCGAATGGAGCCGGCGTAGTGGGAAGGGTGCGACGGGTGCAGTGGCACCCGTCGCGTATTTCAGTGTCTGCATAGCAGACACTGAAATACAAAGTGGGGCCCTCTTACGGGGGCCCCTGCAGTGCCCATGAAATTCGATTCATCAGACAGCAGATTATGGGCCACAAATTTGCACAAAGAAAAGTACTAACAAAATTGGTAGCACAGAATGGTTTCCACGGACGCTAAGAGAATATAACATTTTGTCCCGATTTAATCAACATCCCGATCTTCCCTGGTTCCATTTGGATTATTGTCAGCGTTCCAGAAGTGGTTACAGTATCCTATGAGTGTGAGCATAAGTAGGGTTATGCGATTTTGAGTGCGAGTTGTCGATAGTTGCATTTTTGTGGCTTTTGCTGATTTGTCATGTTTTGAGTTGTGATGGAAAGTTTGGCTCCAAGAGAGCTCTGTGTTGAAGTTTTCTGAGTTTATTGCGTGTTTTTATGGAGAGTAATGCACTTATTGCTAAGAGTTGAAGTTTGGTGATCAGATTCATTGTAATCCAGGATCCCAGGATAGATATAGATATATTAGGTTGTGTTTAACTTGACTGTTAAGGTTGAGGTGTCGGACCCTGATGGCCCATTGGCCGTACTAAGATAGGGACATACTAAATTTCTGTTGTGAGATTGTACTAATTGAGATCTGTGTCGATTGTGAACAGAAGTTGACAGCATTATTCAGAGTGAGTTCCTGCGGGTCGTGAACTTACTTCATGTGTTTGATGGTACCAGCAGGGTGCTAGAGTGTATTCACCTAGAGCGATTGTCGATTCTATATTTGAGAGGGTGAACAGACAAGAGTTGTTGAGAGCCGCTGCTTGGGCTACGAGTTATGTCATTAGGTGACGCACTAGGATTGGCTGTTCAGTTTGTGCACTACTCTATGACTGGTTGTTAGGTGCCATGCTGTGAGTATCAGTTCAGTGGGGTAGTGCTAGAATTGGGTGTTTGTGTCATTGGGTGTTGCATTGTGGTTTGCTGAGAACTGTTGGTCATTTCAATTTGGAATTTACCAATTCTGTGTTGCTTTGTGTGAGGACCAAAGATGAACTTATTTAAGGAAATAAGAGCTATGTTGAGCAATGTTGTGAGCATGTCTGTTTGAGAGGTTAGGGAGGCTCCTCTAGAGGGAACACCCGCACATGATATTACACACTAGTGTTTGGATCAAACAACAGAGAAAGATCACAGCAGAAAATGGGTGCTTGCAAGTTCTCTGGTATTGCACATTCAGTGTGAGATAAAGTGAGAATCTGAAACAAGTTATATATGAAATGAAACCTCAACCAAGGCCCATACACTTTGAAGCATTATATGCATGGGAACATGTCAAACATGAGAAAGATAAGGAAAAATATAAATCCCAGACTAAAAATAAGGTTCATAGCTGGAGAGAGGCAAGGTGGAATACAAAACAGCAGAGGTGGAAAAAAGATATAATTGAGGGCATAGGTATGGGGCCTATGATAACAAAGGAAGAAACAGAAGGAAAACACTCACATGAGGGAGGTGGAGATGAAAAGAAAGAGGGTGAAAGTGAAAGTGAAATGGATGATGAATTTTTGGATGAGTTGCTCAGGCTGCTGACAACCAGCAACCCCAACTGGTACCTGTGGGAGAAGGAACAAACTTGAGTGCAAGTGCGCCTGCTGATCAGCGTTCCCCAGAGGGAGGTTTACATCTTGTCACCCCCAGATCATTAAGAGCCACTAGTACTACTGTTCTCATTAATACCCCAGGGGCATTTATAGTCCCCACCACCCCTAGTGCATCTGATAAAGGTACTCCACTAGATTTGGGAGGATGACCCTGTACAGAAGGAGTTCCCCCTATACGTTTGTCCGTTATTGCCACTGGCATAGATCCAGAGTAACAAGCTCCAGAAAGAGAGACTCCTCATAAAGAATTGGGTGTTTTAATATTAAAGGCAGAATTTGAGGAACTTGCAAACCGAAATCTCAAGTTAGGTTTCATAGTGGCATTCAGTGAAGCAGAACTTAAGTTCTTGAGCAGGAAAGCTGCAAGATATGGTTGTGCAGCGCATATGAAGTTAGAAGGGTTGGCTGTCCAATTTGGAATTAACTTGAATAAAAGTCAGGATTTAAAGAAGAATATTTAAATGCTCATGGCTAAGGATACACTTAGGAATATGAGACCCCAAGTTTGAAAATACATGTCAGGGAGTTAGGTGGAATGTATTACAAAATGGAAGAATACCAAAAGGTACAAGGACCGATTTCCAAAGTTGCGAGAGAAACCCAAACAATGATATACGGCATTCCACAAAATTGTGAAGATTTTGAAAGTGCTTTTGGGGGACTTGAATACTTTCTTTAACGTTGTGGCCCCTAGGTGGGCAGAATGCAAGATGGCTGTAGATTGGCCAAATGCCGATCCACAGAGAGATCCTAGAACAAATGTGCCTTTTTCTACTGCTATGGACATGTATATCCAGGCGATTGGTAATTTGAAAATGAAGGCCCCACAGAAAGAGTTTGATTGGCTCAAAATAACCAGGACAGCTCATAAGTCAAAAGTTTCAGTACAATGGGGCGTGGCTTAGTGGCCGAACATGGCAGCCGCCTTGTGAAAATGCTGCTGGTGGCCTGCGGTAATCCTTCACAATCCACCCATCGTTGGCCCTTAATGGGACACCAAGTTACATACGCAGCGCGGTGCCTTGCTGTGCTGGCATTGCGCTGTCGGGTGCTGCAGGTGCATGGAGGATGCCCGCAGAGTGGTGCTGGCGGTGGCGTTGTGCCGGCACTCGCACGCCGTGGAGGAGTGGAGGCCTGAGTCGGGAGGTGGGCGGCTTCCCCTACCGGGGTCTTTGTGGTGTAGATCAGGCAGCCCTAAAGGTCCCCCTAGAGGACAGAGGAGTCATGGTCCGGGGGCTGCGGCCCATATCCTGACAGGGACGAAGGGGGACAGAATTGGGAGGGGGGCTCCCGATAGGACAGCATGGCCTGGAGTGGTGGAGCCTCCCATGGTCGACGGCCTCCTTTGTGATGAGATGGGGGCCCACCAGTGCCTGAGGCCTTAGAGGCAGATTCCACTGGCTCTGCGACAATCTGCAGAGGGCTTGCCCAGACAGCCTGAGATTGTACCAGTGGCTCGTGCAGAGGCCCGTGCCGGTCGGGCATGGAACTTGATACACCCTCCCTGGTCTTCATGCCCTGGGGGTTGGGAGGCAGAGCTGGTTCATCGCTGGGTCTGCATGCGGCCTGACTTTTAAGAGCAGGGTGCTCCGGGCTGTCGTTTACAGAGGTGGACATTTGTTTGGCCCTACTGCGCTGTTGAGGCAATTTGGCAGACATCCAGGGCCGACCTGACCCGGGGAGCGGCTGCTGGGCAGGTCAGGACATACTAGTGATACGAGGGGACAGTGTGCTCGTCCACCATGACCAAAGATAAGCCGCCGTCGGACCCTAAACAGAGTACTATGGCCAATATGCATATTCAAGTGGAGCAACGCAGGCAGCGGGCCCTGGGGGTCAGCCGGTGGTACACTCTGACCCCGCGAGATTATTAGCAGCCATTACCCAATCCAGAGACATGCTAGACGCAAAGAATGGAGCAGTTGGCTCCGATGTCAACTTGCTGCGACAAGATTTGCGAAATGCAGTAGAACTCACCAAGGCTGAAACTAGGGTCTTGGGAGTGGAGGACTCTGTGCACACCTTGCAGCGGAAGGTTCAGAGCTTGGAGGCGATTACCAAAGACCTTGCAGTGTGGGTCAAGGATGCAGAGGAGAAAGCACGCAGAAACAATTTGCGATTTGTGGGATTCCACGAGGGATCCGAGGGAAAAGTGGCGGAAGCCTTTCTTGACAAATGGATCTGTTCACTGATGTCTGATGGGTCCTTGTCCGCGAGCTTCGTAATAGAACACTCGGGGCACTGTCAAAGAAACCACCTTCTGGAGCACGTCTACGTCTGTTAATAGCCCGTTTGCTGAATTATATCGATAGAGACGCCATCCTTGAGTATGCCGGTACGCAGTCCAAACTTACCTATCAAAACTCTGCCATCATGATTTTGCCAGATTACACAAAGATGGTGCAGCAGCAGAGAGAGACATTCACTAAAGCCAAAAAAAGATTACAAGAGCTTAACCTGTTGTATATGCTGCTGTACCCAGCTCGGATGAGAGTTGTTTATGAGTCACAGACACACTTTTTTGATACTCCAGAAGAAGTGCTCCATTGGACTGATGAGCAGGTGGGACTAAGGCCTCATACTCCACTGCATGTGGATTCAGACTCCTCCCAGGGTCCAGATGGGTCCTGTCAGGACACAGCTTTCAAGAAGAAACGGAAAAGATCCTGCTCTACATGGCGGAGTCGAGGGCTTGAGGCAAAAACATAAAGTAGGATGATGCT
Source organism: Pleurodeles waltl (assembly GCF_031143425.1). Lineage (NCBI taxonomy): Eukaryota > Metazoa > Chordata > Amphibia > Caudata > Salamandridae > Pleurodeles > Pleurodeles waltl. Next base: position 17,492,616 of record NC_090449.1, read on the forward strand.
GTGTAGGGGGAAGACTAGGATAAATGTTGCTCTCACAGAGATACTAGACTGCAGTGGCACAGCTTGGTCCAGGGGCTGAAGACGGTAGAACGTTTTATAATGTTGCCACTTTGATGATTAGATACTGCACCCAGGTGTGCCCTCCCATAATCCAGATAGACATTTATGCACATGCACACAGAGACTATGGGGAGCCCAAATGCAGCATTCAGAGGTGTTAAGGTCTTCTCATGGAATGTGCGGGGGTGCTCGACAGTATTAAGCAGGGAGTAGATCTGCAATATGCATAACAGGCTGGGGCACACATCTTAATGTTGAAGGAGACACATCAACTGGGGATTAAGGCCCCATGACTGGCTAGATACAGGTACCATCAAGTTTACCATTCCAACTTTGCTAGAGGCTCTAAGGACACTTGCACACTAATTCAACGTACCCTGCCATACCAGGTGGGACAGGTCTGGACGGACCAGCTGGGCCGTAATATATGGCTGTGACTGGCACACTATACAGGGAAACCCTTACCTTGTGTTGCGTATACTCCCCTGCATTGGGGCAGCCTCTACTAGATAGCTTGACTCGCCTGCGGGGATCCTTCCCTGTGGGGTTGCCTGTTGTTCGGGGGCGACTGGAATTATGTTATGCAGCTGAGTGTGGATAGGAGCCACAAACATTCGCTGCGGGGGCCGGAAAAAATGTGGTTTCTTGGACTGTTGGGGGCGCTGGGGCTCACTGATGTATGGAGGCTGCACCATCCCACACAGCCAAGCTGTACATATTTATCAACAGTACATGGCTCACTTTCTCAGATTGATTATTTCTTTATTCCCACAATGCATGCATATAGAACCACAAACATAGAGGTAATGGAAAGGGGATTATCTGATCATTCTCCACTTTTAATGACACTGCTAATAGGCTCGGCAAGACGCCCCCTTCCAGTGGCATACGCACCCGTGGCATCTGCCGAATCCCGAATATCGCCAGACTATGACCAAGGGAATAGTGGACTACCTTACTGATAATGTGGGATCTGTTGCGAGTGCCGTACACTGTGGAAGGGATTTAAGCCCATGTTGTGGGGTGTCGATATTAGCTTTTTCGCGTAGGAACAGAGACATAAAACACAAGACATTGAGGCTCTGGAGGCACACGTTCTATTTTTTGGGATAGGTGGGTCACCCTGATTGTCAAAGAGGAATGTAGGCAACTTGCCTTGGCGCAACAAAGATTAGGCCAGCTCTTGATGGGTGAAGCTAAAGTTATATGACCTGCCAGGCAGAGTACAATCTACCAGTGGGGAAACAAATCAAGTAAAGTATTACACCGGCTCTGCCAACAGCAATCATGCACACAAAACCTACTATTACTTAGGGATGAACATAATGCCCTGATCTCTGGCCCGCATACACTGGTCCCAAAATTTGCCACTTTTTATAAGTCGGCCTACACTAGGCAGGAGATACTCACGTACAAATTGATCGTGGATTTTGTGAGTGACGAATCTATGCGTACATTATCTGTGGAGGCCGTCTGAACCTTGAGGAGTGCTTGATGGAGAGCGGACTCGCTCTTGAACTGGCTGCCCTTCACACAGGCAAAGCCCCAGGCCCCAATGGCTTCCCATGTGAATTTCTTAAGGCTTATATGTCTCAATTTGGGAAACAGCTAATAAATACCATCCACACTGCAGTGGGGGAGGGGTGGCTGCCATCGGGCTGGCGGCATGCCAAAATTATGGTGTTTCCGAAGCTGGGTCGTTCACCAGAAGACCATTCCTTTTATCGCCCAATTTTATTGTTAAACATTGAGGACAAACTCCTGGCAAGAGCACTTGCAAATAGGCTACAACCCTGTTTCCTGGAATTAATTCATCCGTACCAAGCTAGGTTTATGCTGGGTCGGGCAACACGCCATAATATACAGAGAGCCTCAAATGAGCTGTCTCTGGCTGGTCGCCTTGAATGCCCAGCTGCCAGAGCATTTGACTCGGTTGATTGGACATACTTATTCGCTCTATTACGTAGGCTGAACTTCGGAACCAGATTCATCTCATATGTTCGATTATTATATACGGATATTTCAGCGTCTGTCAGAATCGCTGGGCACACTTCTGAGTTGTTTCAGATACACAGGGTTACATGCCAAGGGTGCCATCTTTCACCTATACTATTCACGCTGGCGATAGAGGTCTTGGCTGAATGGGTCCGAATAGATCTACTGGTTACAGGCATGGGTGGTCCCCAGATACTTCGGATAGGATTGCGCTATATGCGGACTATATACTAATCTTTATGTCAGACCCCAACATCACTGGGCCGTGTATACTTGAGTTGTTACATATCTTTGAGGAAACGTCCAGCTTATTTTTAAATTTGTCCAAATCTGCCATTTTACCCCTCACTTGATATGAGGATCCCATATCCTGAGCACCAGGCATTCAAGTGGAGGATAGAGCCTTAAATACTTGGGCTGTATTTGTCGGTCATGGAGTAAAAATGTTGAGCCGATGCTGAGCAAGACCCAGGATGAGGTCAAAACTTGGTCGCTTCTTCCCCTTTTCCTTATGTGAAGGTCCTCAATTTTAAGATGGTTTCCCTTCCTAGGCTGTTATATAAACTTCAGAATCTTCCAATCGTCATCCCATGCCGGTGGTTCCACCAATTCAATTCCATATTATCAAAATTTCTGTGGGATGGAGGGACTTCTCGTATATCCTTGGCCACATGCTTCGTACCTACATGTGAGGGTGGAAAGCTGCGGTAGATTTATATTCATATTATATGGCTTCTCGTTTGCTAGCCATTAATGAGTGGTGGAGCGGCCATCATAACAACCCTGCATATGCCACTGAGAAATGGGCGATGGAAGGAACCTCCATTCTTGGCTTAATCTAAAACTCAATAACTTACCCCAGGCGACACGGGTAGTGATTAAACTCTGGCGTGAGGCCCATTGGCGTATGTGTAAGGAAATGCCTCCTTGGCATGGTTGCCCCCTGACTTTTTGCCTTTGCTGATGCTATGTTTACAATTGAAAGTGTGCTGAGGCCTGCTAACCAGGCCCCAGCACCAGTGTTCTTTCCCTAACCTGTACTTTTGTATCCACAATTGGCAGACCCTGGCATCCAGATAAGTCCCTTGTAACTGGTACTTCTAGTACCAAGGGCCCTGATGCCAAGGAAGGTCTCTAAGGGCTGCAGCATGTCTTATGCCACCCTGGAGACCTCTCACTCAGCACAGACACACTGCTTGCCAGCTTGTGTGTGCTAGTGAGGACAAAACGAGTAAGTCGACATGGCACTCCCCTCAGGGTGCCATGCCAGCCTCTCACTGCCTATGCAGTATAGGTAAGACACCCCTCTAGCAGGCCTTACAGCCCTAAGGCAGGGTGCACTATACCATAGGTGAGGGTACCAGTGCATGAGCATGGTACCCCTACAGTGTCTAAACAAAACCTTAGACATTGTAAGTGCAGGGTAGCCATAAGAGTATATGGTCTGGGAGTTTGTCAAACACGAACTCCACAGCACCATAATGGCTACACTGAAAACTGGGAAGTTTGGTATCAAACTTCTCAGCACAATAAATGCACACTGATGCCAGTGTACATTTTATTGCAAAATACACCCCAGAGGGCACCTTAGAGGTGCCCCCTGAAACTTAACCGACTGTCTGTGTAGGCTGACTAGTTCCAGCAGCCTGCCACACTAGAGACATGTTGCTGGCCCCATGGGGAGAGTGCCTTTGTCACTCTGAGGCCAGTAACAAAGCCTGCACTGGGTGGAGATGCTAACACCTCCCCCAGGCAGGAGCTGTAACACCTGGCGGTGAGCCTCAAAGGCTCACCCCTTTGTCACAGCCCAGCAGGGCACTCCAGCTTAGTGGAGTTGCCCGCCCCCTCCGGCCACGGCCCCCACTTTTGGCGGCAAGGCTGGAGGGAACAAAGAAAGCAACAAGGAGGAGTCACTGACCAGTCAGGACAGCCCCTAAGGTGTCCTGAGCTGAGGTGACTCTGACTTTTAGAAATCCTCCATCTTGCAGATGGAGGATTCCCCCAATAGGGTTAGGATTGTGACCCCCTCCCCTTGGGAGGAGGCACAAAGAGGGTGTACCCACCCTCAGGGCTAGTAGCCATTGGCTACTAACCCCCCAGACCTAAACACGCCCTTAAATTTAGTATTTAAGGGCTACCCTGAACCCTAGAAAATTAGATTCCTGCAACTACAAGAAGAAGGACTGCCTAGCTGAAAACCCCTGCAGCGGAAGACCAGAAGACGACAACTGCCTTGGCTCCAGAAACTCACCGGCCTGTCTCCTGCCTTCCAAAGATCCTGCTCCAGCGACGCCTTCCAAAGGGACCAGCGACCTCGACATCCTCTGAGGACTGCCCCTGCTTCGAAAAGACAAGAAACTCCCGAGGACAGCGGACCTGCTCCAAGAAAAGCTGCAACTTTGTTTCCAGCAGCTTTAAAGAACCCTGCAAGCTCCCCGCAAGAAGCGTGAGACTTGCAACACTGCACCCGGCGACCCCGACTCGGCTGGTGGCGATCCAACACCTCAGGAGGGACCCCAGGACTACTCTGATACTGTGAGTACCAAAACCTGTCCCCCCTGAGCCCCCACAGCGCCGCCTGCAGAGGGAATCCCGAGGCTTCCCCTGACCGCGACTCTTTGAACCTAAAGTCCCGACGCCTGGGAGAGACCCTGCACCCGCAGCCCCCAGGACCTGAAGGACCGGACTTTCACTGGAGGAGTGACCCCCAGGAGTCCCTCTCCCTCGCCCAAGTGGAGGTTTCCCCGAGGAAACCCCCCCTTGCCTGCCTGCAGCGCTGAAGAGATCCCGAGATCTCTCATAGACTAACATTGCGAACCCGACGCTTGTCTCTACACTGCACCCGGCCGCCCCCGCGCCGCTGAGGGTGAAATTTCTGTGTGGGCTAGTGTCCCCCCCGGTGCCCTACAAAATCCCCCTGGTCTGCCCTCCGAAGACGCGGGTACTTACCTGCAAGCAGACCGGAACCGGGGCACCCCCTTCTCTCCATTCTAGCCTATGCGTTTTGGGCACCACTTTGAACTCTGCACCTGACCGGCCCTGAGCTGCTGGTGTGGTGACTTTGGGGTTGCTCTGAACCCCCAACGGTGGGCTACCTTGGACCAAGAACTGAACCCTGTAAGTGTCCTACTTACCTGGTAAAACTAACCAAAACTTACCTCCCCCAGGAACTGTGAAAATTGCACTGTGTCCACTTTTAAAACAGCTATTTGTGAATAACTTGAAAAGTATACATGCAATTTTTATGATTTGAAGTTCCTAAAGTACTTACCTGCAATACCTTTCGAATGAGATATTACATGTAGAATTTGAACCTGTGGTTCTTAAAATAAACTAAGAAAAGATATTTTTCTATATAAAAACCTATTGGCTGGATTTGTCTCTGAGTGTGTGTACCTCATTTATTGTCTATGTGTATGTACAACAAATGCTTAACACTACTCCTTGGATAAGCCTACTGCTCGACCACACTACCACAAAATAGAGCATTAGTATTATCTATTTTTACCACTATTTTACCTCTAAGGGGAACCCTTGGACTCTGTGCATGCTATTCCTTACTTTGAAATAGCACATACAGAGCCAACTTCCTACATTGGTGGATCAGCGGTGGGGTACAAGACTTTGCATTTGCTGGACTACTCAGCCAATACCTGATCACACGACAAATTCCAAAATTGTCATTAGAAATTGATTTTTGCAATTTGAAAAGTTTTCTAAATTCTTAAAAGACCTGCTAGGGCCTTGTGTTAGATCCTGTTTAGCATTTCTTTTAGAGTTTAAAAGTTTGTTAAAAGTTTGAATTAGATTCTAGAACCAGTTTTAGTTTCTTAAAAAGTATTCCAACTTTTAGAAGCATAATGTCTAGCACAGATGTGAATGTGGTGGAACTCGACACCACACCTTACCTCCATCTACAGATGAGAGAGCTAAGGTCACTCTGTAAACTAAAGAAAATAACAATGGGCCCCAAACCTACCAAAATACAGCTCCAGGAGCTTTTGGCAGAGTTTGAAAAGGCCAACCCCTCTGAGGGTGGCAACTCAGAGGAAGAGGATAGTGACTTGGAGGACAATTCCCCCCTACCAGTCCTATCTAGGGAGAACAGGGTCCCTCAAACCCTGACTCCTAAAATAATAGTCAGAGATGCTGGTTCCCTCACAGGAGAGACCAACACCTCTGAAATCACTGAGGATAGCCCCAGTGAAGAGGACATCCAGTTAGCCAGGATGGCCAAAAGATTGGCTTTGGAAAGACAGATCCTAGCCATAGAGAGGGAAAGACAAGAGATGGGCCTAGGACCCATCAATGGTGGCAGCAACATAAATAGGGTCAGAGATTCTCCTGACATGTTGAAAATCCCTAAAGGGATTGTAACTAAATATGAAGATGGTGATGACATCACCAAATGGTTCACAGCTTTTGAGAGGGCTTGTGTAACCAGAAAAGTGAACAGATCTCACTGGGGTGCTCTCCTTTGGGAAATGTTCACAGGAAAGTGTAGGGATAGACTCCTCACACTCTCTGGACAAGATGCAGAATCTTATGACCTCATGAAGGGTACCCTGATTGAGGGCTTTGGATTCTCCACTGAGGAGTACAGGATTAGGTTCAGGGGGGCTCAAAAATCCTCGAGCCAGACCTGGGTTGACTTTGTTGACTACTCAGTGAAAACACTAGATGGTTGGATTCAAGGCAGTGGTGTAAGTAATTATGATGGGCTGTACAATTTATTTGTGAAAGAACACCTGTTAAGTAATTGTTTCAATGATAAACTGCATCAGCATCTGGTAGACCTAGGACCAATTTCTCCCCAAGAATTGGGAAAGAAGGCGGACCATTGGGTCAAGACAAGGGTGTCCAAGACTTCAACAGGGGGTGACCAAAAGAAAGGGGTCACAAAGACTCCCCAGCAGAAGGGTGATGAGACAACCAAAACTAAAAATAGTAAAGAGTCTTCTACAGGCCCCCAAAAACCTGCACAGGAGGGTGGGCCCAGAGCCTCTTCACAAAACAATGGGTACAAGGGTAAAAACTTTGATCCCAAAAAGGCCTGGTGTCATAGCTGTAAACAGCATGGACACCAAACTGGAGACAAGGCCTGTCCCAAGAAAGGTTCCACTCCAAACTCCCATCCAGGTAACACTGGTATGGCTAGTCTCCAAGTGGGATCAACAGTGTGCCCAGAGCAAATCAGGGTCCACACTGAAGCTACTCTAGTTTCTGAGGGTGGGGTGGATTTAGCCACACTAGCTGTCTGGCCGCCTAACATGCAAAAATACAGACAGCAACTCTTAATTAATGGGACTAGAATAGAGGGCCTGAGGGATACAGGTGCCAGTGTCACCATGGTGACAGAGAAACTGGTTTCCCCTGGCCAATACCTGACTGGAAAAACCTACACAGTCACCAACGCTGACAATCAGAGAAAAGTACATCCCATGGCAATGGTTACTTTAGAATGGGGAGGGGTCAATGGCCTGAAACAGGTGGTGGTCTCCTCAAATATCCCAGTGGACTGTCTGCTTGGAAATGACCTGGAGTCCTCAGCATGGGCTGAGGTAGAGCTAAAAACCCATGCAGCAATGCTGGGTATCCCTGAACTGGTGTGTGTGAAAACAAGAGCACAGTGCAAGGCACGGGGTGAAAAAGTAGAGCTGGAGTCTGGAAAAATGGCCCAGCCTACCAAGAGAACAGGAAAGTCAGTTGGGAAACCAACTGCAACACAGCAAAAGAAAGGGGACCTCTCTTCTCCGGAAGAAGTTCTGCCCTCTGAGGGAACTGAGCCTTTGGAGCTTGAACCTTATCAGGTTGAGCTCTTGGGCCCAGGGGGACCCTCAAGGGAGGAGCTGTGTAAGGGACAAGAAACCTGTCCCTCTCTTGAAGGCCTTAGGCAGCAAGCTGCTGAAGAGTCCAAAGGCAAGAAAAATGGAACGCATAGGGTCTATTGGGAAGATGGACTCCTGTACACTGAGGCCAGAGACCCCAAACCTGGTGCCACTAGGAGAGTGGTAGTGCCTCAGCTGTTCAGAGAGTTCATCCTAACATTGGCCCATGACATTCCCCTTGCTGGACATTTGGGACAAACCAAGACGTGGGAGAGGTTAGTCAACCACTTCTACTGGCCCAATATGTCCAACATGGTTAAGGAGTTTTGCCTCTCCTGCCCCACCTGTCAAGCCAGTGGTAAGACAGGTGGGCATCCAAAGGCCCCCCTCATTCCACTTCCAGTGGTGGGGGTTCCCTTTGAAAGAGTGGGTGTGGACATAGTTGGTCCACTGGAACCTCCCACAGCCTCAGGAAATATGTATATCCTGGTAGTAGTGGATCATGCTACCAGGTATCCTGAAGCTATTCCCCTTAGGTCGACTACTGCCCCTGCAGTAGCCAAGGCCCTCATTGGTATCTTTACCAGAGTGGGTTTCCCTAAGGAGGTGGTGTCTGACAGAGGTACCAACTTCATGTCAGCATACCTAAAGCACATGTGGAATGAGTGTGGAGTGACTTATAAATTCACTACCCCATACCATCCACAAACTAATGGCTTGGTTGAGAGATTCAACAAGACATTAAAAGGCATGATCATGGGGCTCCCAGAAAAACTCAAAAGGAGATGGGATGTCCTCTTGCCATGTCTGCTTTTCGCTTACAGAGAGGTGCCACAGAAGGGAGTAGGATTCTCACCCTTTGAACTTCTGTTTGGTCATCCTGTAAGGGGACCACTTGCTCTTGTTAAAGAAGGCTGGGAGAGACCTCTCCATGAGCCAAAACAAGACATAGTGGACTATGTACTTGGCCTTCGCTCTAGAATGGCAGAGTACATGGAAAAGGCAACCAAAAACCTTGAGGCCAGCCAACAACTCCAGAAGTTTTGGTATGACCAAAAGGCTGCACTGGTTGAGTTCCAACCAGGGCAGAAAGTCTGGGTTCTGGAGCCTGTGGCTCCCAGGGCACTCCAGGACAAATGGAGTGGCCCTTACCCAGTGCTGGAGAGGAAGAGTCAGGTCACCTACTTGGTGGACCTGGGCACAAGCAGGAGCCCCAAGAGGGTGATCCATGTGAACCGCCTTAAGCTCTTCCATGACAGGGCTGATGTGAATCTGTTGATGGTAACAGATGAGGATCAGGAGGCAGAGAGTGAACCTCTCCCTGATCTTCTGTCATCAGACCCAAAAGATGGCACAGTAGATGGAGTGATCTACTCAGACACCCTCTCTGGCCAACAGCAGGCTGATTGTAGGAGAGTCCTACAACAGTTTCCTGAGCTTTTCTCCCTAACCCCTGGTCAGACACACCTGTGTACCCATGATGTGGACACAGGAGACAGCATGCCTGTCAAGAACAAAATCTTCAGACAGTCTGACCATGTTAAGGAAAGCATCAAGGTGGAAGTCCACAAGATGCTGGAATTGGGAGTCATTGAGCGCTCTGACAGCCCCTGGGCTAGCCCAGTGGTCTTAGTCCCCAAACCTCACACCAAAGATGGAAAGAAAGAGATGAGGTTTTGTGTGGACTACAGAGGGCTCAATTCTGTCACCAAAACAGATGCCCATCCAATTCCAAGAGCTGATGAGCTCATTGATAAATTAGGTGCTGCCAAATTTCTAAGTACCTTTGACTTGACAGCAGGGTACTGGCAAATAAAAATGGCACCTGGAGCAAAAGAAAAGACAGCATTCTCCACACCTGATGGGCATTATCAGTTTACTGTTATGCCCTTTGGTTTAAAGAATGCCCCTGCCACCTTCCAAAGGTTGGTGAATCAAGTCCTTGCTGGCTTGGAGTCCTTTAGCACAGCTTATCTTGATGATATTGCTGTCTTTAGCTCCACCTGGCAGGATCACCTGGTCCACCTGGGGAAGGTTTTGAAGGCTCTGCAATCTGCAGGCCTCTCTATCAAGGCATCCAAATGCCAGATAGGGCAGGGAACTGTGGTTTACTTGGGACACCTTGTAGGTGGAGGCCAAGTTCAGCCACTCCAACCCAAGATCCAGACTATTCTGGACTGGGTAGCTCCAAAAACCCAGACTCAAGTCAGGGCATTCCTTGGCTTGACTGGGTATTACAGGAGGTTTGTGAAGGGATATGGATCCATTGTGACAGCCCTCACTGAACTCACCTCCAAGAAAATGCCCAAGAAAGTGAACTGGACTGTGGAATGCCAACAGGCCTTTGACACCCTGAAACAGGCAATGTGCTCAGCACCAGTTCTCAAAGCTCCAGATTATTCTAAGCAGTTCATTGTGCAGACTGATGCCTCTGAACATGGGATAGGGGCAGTTTTGTCCCAAACAAATGATGATGGCCTTGACCAGCCTGTTGCTTTCATTAGCAGGAGGTTACTCCCCAGGGAGCAGCGTTGGAGTGCCATTGAGAGGGAGGCCTTTGCTGTGGTTTGGTCCCTGAAGAAGCTGAGACCATACCTCTTTGGGACTCACTTCCTAGTTCAAACTGACCACAGACCTCTCAAATGGCTGATGCAAATGAAAGGTGAAAATCCTAAACTGTTGAGGTGGTCCATCTCCCTACAGGGAATGGACTTTATAGTGGAACACAGACCTGGGACTGCCCATGCCAATGCAGATGGCCTTTCCAGGTTCTTCCACTTAGAAAATGAAGACTCTCTTGGGAAAGGTTAGTCTCATCCTCTTTCGTTTGGGGGGGGGTTGTGTAAGGAAATGCCTCCTTGGCATGGTTGCCCCCTGACTTTTTGCCTTTGCTGATGCTATGTTTACAATTGAAAGTGTGCTGAGGCCTGCTAACCAGGCCCCAGCACCAGTGTTCTTTCCCTAACCTGTACTTTTGTATCCACAATTGGCAGACCCTGGCATCCAGATAAGTCCCTTGTAACTGGTACTTCTAGTACCAAGGGCCCTGATGCCAAGGAAGGTCTCTAAGGGCTGCAGCATGTCTTATGCCACCCTGGAGACCTCTCACTCAGCACAGACACACTGCTTGCCAGCTTGTGTGTGCTAGTGAGGACAAAACGAGTAAGTCGACATGGCACTCCCCTCAGGGTGCCATGCCAGCCTCTCACTGCCTATGCAGTATAGGTAAGACACCCCTCTAGCAGGCCTTACAGCCCTAAGGCAGGGTGCACTATACCATAGGTGAGGGTACCAGTGCATGAGCATGGTACCCCTACAGTGTCTAAACAAAACCTTAGACATTGTAAGTGCAGGGTAGCCATAAGAGTATATGGTCTGGGAGTTTGTCAAACACGAACTCCACAGCACCATAATGGCTACACTGAAAACTGGGAAGTTTGGTATCAAACTTCTCAGCACAATAAATGCACACTGATGCCAGTGTACATTTTATTGAAAAATACACCCCAGAGGGCACCTTAGAGGTGCCCCCTGAAACTTAACCGACTGTCTGTGTAGGCTGACTAGTTCCAGCAGCCTGCCACACTAGAGACATGTTGCTGGCCCCATGGGGAGAGTGCCTTTGTCACTCTGAGGCCAGTAACAAAGCCTGCACTGGGTGGAGATGCTAACACCTCCCCCAGGCAGGAGCTGTAACACCTGGCGGTGAGCCTCAAAGGCTCACCCCTTTGTCACAGCCCAGCAGGGCACTCCAGCTTAGTGGAGTTGCCCGCCCCCTCCGGCCACGGCCCCCACTTTTGGCGGCAAGGCTGGAGGGAACAAAGAAAGCAACAAGGAGGAGTCACTGACCAGTCAGGACAGCCCCTAAGGTGTCCTGAGCTGAGGTGACTCTGACTTTTAGAAATCCTCCATCTTGCAGATGGAGGATTCCCCCAATAGGGTTAGGATTGTGACCCCCTCCCCTTGGGAGGAGGCACAAAGAGGGTGTACCCACCCTCAGGGCTAGTAGCCATTGGCTACTAACCCCCCAGACCTAAACACGCCCTTAAATTTAGTATTTAAGGGCTACCCTGAACCCTAGAAAATTAGATTCCTGCAACTACAAGAAGAAGGACTGCCTAGCTGAAAACCCCTGCAGCGGAAGACCAGAAGACGACAACTGCCTTGGCTCCAGAAACTCACCGGCCTGTCTCCTGCCTTCCAAAGATCCTGCTCCAGCGACGCCTTCCAAAGGGACCAGCGACCTCGACATCCTCTGAGGACTGCCCCTGCTTCGAAAAGACAAGAAACTCCCGAGGACAGCGGACCTGCTCCAAGAAAAGCTGCAACTTTGTTTCCAGCAGCTTTAAAGAACCCTGCAAGCTCCCCGCAAGAAGCGTGAGACTTGCAACACTGCACCCGGCGACCCCGACTCGGCTGGTGGCGATCCAACACCTCAGGAGGGACCCCAGGACTACTCTGATACTGTGAGTACCAAAACCTGTCCCCCCTGAGCCCCCACAGCGCCGCCTGCAGAGGGAATCCCGAGGCTTCCCCTGACCGCGACTCTTTGAACCTAAAGTCCCGACGCCTGGGAGAGACCCTGCACCCGCAGCCCCCAGGACCTGAAGGACCGGACTTTCACTGGAGGAGTGACCCCCAGGAGTCCCTCTCCCTCGCCCAAGTGGAGGTTTCCCCGAGGAAACCCCCCCTTGCCTGCCTGCAGCGCTGAAGAGATCCCGAGATCTCTCATAGACTAACATTGCGAACCCGACGCTTGTCTCTACACTGCACCCGGCCGCCCCCGCGCCGCTGAGGGTGAAATTTCTGTGTGGGCTAGTGTCCCCCCCGGTGCCCTACAAAATCCCCCTGGTCTGCCCTCCGAAGACGCGGGTACTTACCTGCAAGCAGACCGGAACCGGGGCACCCCCTTCTCTCCATTCTAGCCTATGCGTTTTGGGCACCACTTTGAACTCTGCACCTGACCGGCCCTGAGCTGCTGGTGTGGTGACTTTGGGGTTGCTCTGAACCCCCAACGGTGGGCTACCTTGGACCAAGAACTGAACCCTGTAAGTGTCCTACTTACCTGGTAAAACTAACCAAAACTTACCTCCCCCAGGAACTGTGAAAATTGCACTAAGTGTCCACTTTTAAAACAGCTATTTGTGAATAACTTGAAAAGTATACATGCAATTTTTATGATTTGAAGTTCCTAAAGTACTTACCTGCAATACCTTTCGAATGAGATATTACATGTAGAATTTGAACCTGTGGTTCTTAAAATAAACTAAGAAAAGATATTTTTCTATATAAAAACCTATTGGCTGGATTTGTCTCTGAGTGTGTGTACCTCATTTATTGTCTATGTGTATGTACAACAAATGCTTAACACTACTCCTTGGATAAGCCTACTGCTCGACCACACTACCACAAAATAGAGCATTAGTATTATCTATTTTTACCACTATTTTACCTCTAAGGGGAACCCTTGGACTCTGTGCATGCTATTCCTTACTTTGAAATAGCACATACAGAGCCAACTTCCTACAGTATGGGACTGTGGGGCACCTCACGAAATGACACCCTTGTGGCATAGGACGATTCTCCGGCAGGTGGCCCAGTTGGAGGGCTTCGGAAGATGGGACATGATAGGGGTTATGTTATTAGGAGATGTTATGAATGGGCCTCATTTAAAATCTTTTCAGGACCTGCAGAACAAATATAATTTGCACCACACCCAGTTCCACAAATACCTGCAGTTATGACATGCTCTATTGCCTTACGTTGGGTCTTTGACGACGCCACCTGAATTCGCCCCCTTAGAGTGTAAGCTCTTGCAGGGAGATATGGGAGCTCATAAGATATCCAGGATATATTGCTCTTTGATCATTAATAGACCACACACACTAGATGCTCTGAAATGGTCCTGGGATCAAGATAACCTAATTTTAGATGATGATGACTGGGCAGAGGCAGTACAGTTGCCTTGTGAGGCGGCTATTTCTACATGCTTACACATGATACAATTGAAATATCTCCATACAGCGTATTATACGCAGCAGCGCCTTTGGCGCATAAGGGTGATAGCCTCACCGCATTGTCTTCGGTGCCAGGGGGCGGAAGGTGCATTTATACACACAGTGTGGGTGTCGAGACGGGCCATTCACCTGAAAAGCAGGATGTCTGCAGGGGCGATGGTATGCCCCCGACTGCCTGGAACACCTATCAGCACTTCCTGGTGGACACAGAAACCCCGTCAGGTGTCCCAAAAGGAAAGGGGGAGTGCAAGAGAAAAAAGACAAAACACTGCCACGTCTTGCAGGTCCAGCCAGGCACCCTGTATCTTCGGGGGGCAGGTCGTTGTTGACAGGGTGATAGTAGAGTTAGTGCACTCAACTTCCTTGAAACTGAATCTCTCTTTCTGATATGGGCATGGGAGCGGTAGAAGAACACCGGGATGCCCCAGCACTTTTCTTGGATAATAATAACTTTGGCACAATTACTAACACTGCATTACCAAAAACCCAAACTGAGTACCATAAAAATAAGTACTGCGACACTAGGGCTGGCTTCACAGAGATTCACTGTTGCACACTACAATTAGAACTGTGGATGCACTTATCATGAACAAGGAAGACAAACAAGGGCATTAATTATATCACATATAACTTTCCTGCATGCGTAGGGTTAAACTAAACGGAACAAAAACCTTCCAAGAAATACAAATGACCACTTTGGGTTTAAACAGTTAGGGTGGCACAGTTTGGTTTGGTTTCACTGTGTGTGTGAAAAACCCTTCAAAAGCAAATTCCTCAAACCTGAAACACAGGCATGAATGACACAATGTAAATCCAAGAGTTATGCTATTAGAGAAAGAAAAGTCACGTAAATGCTCTTTTAAAATTGCACTGTCACTTTTTGTAGTACTTGAGCTCAAGCAGATTTCCTGAAGCACATTTAGGCAAGTAACTACAATAATAACGTAGAATGTTCAGAAATGCATTTGTCTCTTCAAGATAAGCACTCTGCCAAAATACGAGGTCTAAAATACACCAGCTGTTCTAGGAAAGCGAGGCGCTCAAAGAACAAACTCCGTGGAGAATACTAGTCACTTAGCTGCAGTCTTTTCCGGAGGGCTGGAGGAATGCCTGGTGTCAGCTGGTACAGGAACGAAGAAAATAATTGCCTCAAAAGTCCTGAATATGAGGATGACAGCAGGGGCTGGACTGCCAAATCAGATGCTGAGATCAGGAAGCAAAACAAAGCCAAGCAGGGAGGCATGCTTTACTATGCTATTTATAGCCAATCAGGAAAGCAGTTGAGTTTCCACATGTGGATGAGTCACCACACCCAATTAGAAGCACATCTCTACACCACACCCAATAAGAAGCACATGTCTATACCTGCTTACATTAGCAAACAAGCACTGGTAAAACAAGCCTTGATAAAACCAATTGTGTAACACAGCACATTATGTTTACTTAGAAACATGAAGATTTAACCAAGAAAAGAGATATGATTTAACCCTAATCCCTGGGGATGCTGACAGATAACGCAGGAGGCACCTTGGGGATTCCTGACAGTCCTCCCCACCAAGGACCCTCTCAAAGGGCGGGGCTTGGAAGGGTGCACGAGATGGAATTGTTTAGTAAGACGTGGAGCATGAACTGTGGACGCGGGTTCCCAGGAATTGTACTCAAGCCCATAGCCTTTCCAAGCCAATAAATAGTGTAGAACACTGGAGTCAAGAATTTTGGCCACTTCAAATTACCATGCCACGTGTACTTTTACCGGGGGAGGTGGTGGGGCATCAAGTGTATCGGGGGAATAGGGACGGAGTAACGACACATGAAACACAGGGTGTACCTTGAAATCATCTGGCAATGTCAGTTCTACTACCACAGGATTGATGATTTTGGCAATAGGAAAGGGGCCTAGAAATCAAGGGTTTAATATTCTGGATCCTGCAAGATGGAGATTTTTTTTATGAGAGCCACACCTGATCTCCTATCTGATAAGAGGGAGCAGGTCTCCTTCTTTTGTCTGCTTGTTTTTTTACTTGAGCTTGGTAGAGTTTTAAATGGTGTTTGATTCTCCTGTAACTCTTTATGGTGTTTCTGTACTGATGGGACTCTTGTGGTTGTTTTTGACCCAGTTATAGGTACCATTCTTGGGTGGAGACCAAACAAACAGTAAAATGGGGATACTCCTGTAGCCATGTGGACACTGTTGTTATATACAAATTCACCAAGAGGTAAAGCCTTATCCCACTCAGTAGACCATGTGTCAATGTAACATCTCAGGATTTGCTCCAGAGATTGGTTGGCACGTTCCGTCTGCCCATCCGTTTGTGGATGATATGCAGAGGACAAGCGGACATCCATACCGACAGAGAAACAGAAGCTACGCCAAAACCGTGATATAAATTGGGGTCCACGATCGGAAACAATTGTGGTGGGCAACCCATGAAGCTGTACAATGTTTTGGACAAGCAAATCAGAGAGCTTGGAAGCCGTAGGGAGGCATTTTAATGGAACAAAATGATTAGGTTATCTACAACCACCCATATGACAGTGTGTCCATTGGAAGCTGGGAAATCAGAAATAAAATCCATACTTATGGTATGCCATGGGGCCATCGGAATTGACATGGGAGGTAACAATCCTGAAGCTGGAGTATGTGGGGTTTTAGCCCGAACACAGGTGGAACAAGTCTGGACATAGCTTCGGACATCCTGTACAAGTGTGGGCCACCAAAACCATCTTTGCCAGAGATCTAACATTTTTTTCTCACCCGGGTGACCTGCGAGGACAGAATCATGTCCCCAATGTAACACTGTATCCTGTAATTCTTTGGTAGGTACGTACAACTGATCAGCATGGTATAGTAAATCATCTTTTTCATACACATCAGTTGAACAGGGAATCTTGTGTTGGGCTCCTTGGGGATTCCTTGACAGTGGGAGTGCCCCACGCTGAAATCATTCTGGGAAGAGGTTATTGGATGTCTTAGTGCAGTCTTACCCCTACATATACCACTTGACTCCAAATTAGTACTTCTGCATGTGGTTGAGGGAGTTGGGGTAATAGATATCAGCTTGCATTATTGCTGCTGGGCCTCACCATAGCAAAGCGGGACATAGCCAGAGCATGGAAAGCAGTCCCTGTACTGGAAACGCGACCTGGACCACTGTACGACTTTAGAGATCCCTATATATCCGGCTTTGGGATACCCACACAAACATTCCAAGATTTGGCAGAGATGGGCAGACTATAGGGGTATACCCTTACCCTCAATGCGGTCTCCTCTATCAGACACTGATGTATTGAATGTTGCTGAGTAGTAGATATACCACATGTATGCATTACAGCTAACCATTTTATATATAAGATGCTGGGGTGGGGGAGTTGAGGAACACGCAGTTTAAGTTTAGAAATGTTAAACTTTTGAATGGCAATGTGAATTTGTGCCATTATTGTCTAGCTTCGGCTGATGTATGTTGGATATGCAATAAAATATGTTATGAAAAAAAAGGGTCAGTACATGCTTATTCTAAGAGGATGATGCAAGTTTTCAGACAGCACAGTGGTGTCAAAACTCCAGAAAGGGAAAATCTTGGTGGGTTCTTGTCACAGTTCCTTCTTGTTAGTGTCCAGAAATTAGCTCTCATATGCAGCAGAATGTGATTTGTTGCCAATCAAAGTCACTGGATGTGATTTTATGTTGTGCAAAATATTGCAGAGACGATTTGGAGGCAAAACAGAAGCAGATTAAGGAGAAATCCATGTCAGCACAGACTAATTTGGTGCAGACAGGATGTCAGAATAGTCCATATGAGTCAGTTACAGCAGTGGTTCCCAAACTGTGCGCCGCGGCTCCTTGGTGCGCCGTCAAAATTAGCCAGGGGCGCCGCACACAGTCTGGAAACCACTCGGAGGTGCTTTTAATTGGTAGCTTTTCACCGTGGTATTGGAAACAAAACCCCCTGCATTAATTATTGTGACCAGCGGAGGGCGCCAAAGTACCATTAATAATATCCCTATGACAAAAGAACAAAAATAGTTTCCAATAAATGGTTTTCAGGAACCTGAACGAGAGAATAAAAAAGTCAAACTGTAAATAGTGTAGGTACAGGTACAGGCTGGGATTACGTTCTCCCACCCGCCAAAAAAAAGTAACATAATGGGGAGCCGTGGCCAACACGGCCAATAGGTCAAAGGAGCCGGGGATCGAAAAAGTTTGGGAACCACTGAGTTACAGGATTGAATTATGTGCCTGATGTTGATTCAGGAATGTTACTGCTGGTTACCAAGATGGTAGGCAGATGACAAAGTTGGGGAATTTTGGTCCGCAAAGCAGAGGCAGAGGAATGGCTGTTCATCAGAATGCAGGGTTGGACATAAACATGTTGAAGAAGACTACTGCTAGTCAAAATTGTTTTACGGTGGGCCACTGGAAAAGAAAATGTAGGTTGAACCCAAATAGAATGTAAAATGATGTTCGGATGCTAAATATGAATGTGATAACAATGCCGAATATGCATGTTCAAAGGTCATATAATGCCAAAATGTCACTATCTCCAATGATGTGGCAAAATGATGCCAACCAAAGGTACAATTCAACTCCAAACGCAAAAGCTCAACCCTTTCATAAGGGCTGATAATTTCCAAAAGTAAATATTTTGGACAGTCCCATAGGACTAGACCCTCATCAATCACAAAGATGGTGCCTGAGAGGGTAGGAGGATTACATTATTGGTGCAGTTCTAGAGGAAGACCAGAGAGGGCCACATGAAGAGGGAAGGGTAAATGGCCACTCTGTATCATTGTTGATTGATGCAGGAGCTACCTGCTCTACTGTTAGAATGGTAGAGGTACCAAGCCAACCCCTCTCGGGAAAACAAGTCTGTGTTGTAGGGATTTGAAATTGTCAGAGCGTGACCCAGTTTCAGCTTAGAGTCCCTGCAAAAAAGGGCCTTCAGAAAAGGAGCTCAACTTGACATATGTGACTCAAGCCCATTCGATCTTCTGGGCAGGGATTTACTCTGATCTATTGCACACCGCATAGTGTGGATCTTCAGAAACACGATGAGGATATAGACTTTAGATTAAAATCATGAGAAGCAGCAGTTAGGTTGTTCCAAGTTCTAGGAAAATAAGACTTACCCCCCCCCAAACTTAAACGATTCAGTGAAGGAGGAAGTCTGTGATTTTAAAGGCAAAGGCATTGGTCTGATTAAAAATGTCAAACCAGTAAGAATAATTGTGGAGCCTAATGAAGAGTATCCCGGCATGCCCCTATACAAATTCACACCTGAGGCAGTGGCTGGAATTACACCTGTCATCGAGTCTTTTCTTGAACAGGTCATCTTGAAAGAAGTATTAGGGAGTCCCTGCAACTCGTCTGTGATGGACTTGCTGACACCAAACAAGAAGTGGAAGATAGTTCAGGACATGATACCAAATCATGCCGTGGTACTTTTCCAAAAGTCATTTGATGTCAAGTGGTTCTCTGTCACAGATCTGTGTCAGCATTCTTTTCCACTCCCTCTCATGAAGATAGTCAGTTCATTTTCACGTTCTGATTTTTAAGGGAAACCCTGGTATGATGCTGAGTCCCACAAGGGTAGGCAGAAAGTGTCTCAATATTTAATCAGATACTGAAGAGAAATCTACAAGGCCCCACAGTTGCCATGCAATAATGTTCTGCTCTAGTACACTGATGACCTACTAGTGGCGTCAATGACGCAAGAAGCATGCATGCAAAACACAACTGCATTACTGAATCATTTGGCAGAGAATGGGCACAAGCTGTTCCCTATAAAATTACAGTACTGTCAGAGGGAGATTTTGTATCTGGGACATCACATTGTGAAAGGAGCTAGAAAAGTGTCTCAATAACGTACCTCTACAATCTTGAGAACGAAACCCCTTACAACACAGACAGAAGTGAGGGTGTTCCTGGGAATCGTGGGCTACTGTTTTCAGTGGATTCCCAACTTTTCCCTAGTGGCAAAGCTTCTACAGCTACTTACACACAATGCTGTGTCTGATTTGCTACCCTGGGACAACAAGTGCATGAGCGCCTTCCTTCAGCTCAGAGAGAAGCTCTGCCGTGCAGCAGCCGTAGGTGTGCCTGATTATGAAAAGAACACTGTATTATACTGCCATGAGCATGGAGGGTGCACATTATTTATTCTTACACAGGCTTATGGTGAAGCTAAATAGGCATTCGCTTATTTCTCTGACACATTTGATCCCGTGGCCGCAGCACTTCCTGGTTCCCTAGAGGATTTGGCCGCAGTGGGTGTCAACATGCAACAGTGGAACAGCAATGTTATGGGATACTCACTTTGTGTAATGATTCCACGTTCAGTTGTGATTTTGTTGACCCACACTAGAACACAGTACATGATAAACAGCACACTCACTAAATACCAAGTGAAATTGGCAGCAGAAAATGTATGTTTAAAAGGGTGCAACGTATTAAATCCTGCTACACTTTGGCCACTTGGAGAGAATGATTGGGGTGATGGGATCGCCCATGACGGTCTAGATGTCACTGAGTTGTGCACTAAGCCAAGACCTGATATTACAGACAGGTCCTCTTAGAAGAGCCTGATTTTACCTTTTTTGTGGATGGCTCTCGTTTAAGAAGCAAACGTTGAACTCTGAAAGCAGGTTACACACCCTAGAAGGTGTTGTGAAAGCCTTCTACTTAAGCAATGTCGCGCCTGCACAAGTGACTGAAGTGATCACTCTTACTAGAGCATGTGTATTTCCGGCAGCCTGCGTGCTGCCATTTACCCTGATAGTATGGTTTTGTCATGGTCCATGATTTCTGACAGTTGTGGTCACAGAGTGGTTTCTTGACTTCCTCTGGTTCCCTTATAAGAAATGGGAAATATGTCATGGACTTGCTAGAAGCAAGTTGTAAAATGTGCAGCATGAAGCCGTGGATGGGATTTTGTGACCGCCAGAAACTATTAGCCGGATACCATGGAAAAGTACTGCACACTTAAGTCCTGTATATCCAATCAGGAAGATCCACTCAAATCTGAAAGTGACTCTGTTACAAACAATGATTCTGTTACAAACACGATGTTCAGCACAATTAACTTTTGGGAGGAATTAAAGGACGTCCAGGATGAAACCACAGAAACTGAGAAGGAGAAGTATGTGAGGTCAGGATGCGTAAGGGATCAGGATAAGTTTGGGTTTCAACAGATGGGAGACTTGTTTCACCTAGCATATGCTTCCTCTATGGCCAGACATTTCCACCAACCTGCCACATACCAAGACACGCTATAATATGTCTTTTCAAGACCTACTGTGTTAATTCCCATTTCCGTGTCACAGGTTTGTTGCTTGCCAGCAGTTAAATGCATGTAGGAGGGCAGGTATAACCACAAGTTATATAGAAAGATCAGGTGATCCCTTTAACTGCATGCAATTGGACTTCATGGAGAGAGCCATCTGCAATGGACCCCGCTATGTTTTTGTGGTAGTTTGCTTTTTCTCCCTTTGGGTTGAAGCGCACCCAACCAGAAGGCGTGACAGCCTTATTTTGGTCTAAATAATACTAAGAGAATTGATTCCTCATTTCATACTACTGGTTTCCCTGGAATCAGATCACAGCACTCATTTTAAAAATAGATCATGAAGTTGTAATGTGCAGCACTACATTCAGAGCAAAGATTTCACTGTAGTTGCAGGTCAGAAGCATCTAGATTAGAGGAGCAGGTCAATGGAACACTAAAATCTTGATTAGTCAAGATCTACATTTCTACTTCTTTGAAATATCCTGATACCCTTCCCTTGGTTCTGATGAGCCCCCAAAGCACTCCAGATCGGAAGACTGGACCCTCTGCCAACGAACTCCTGATGGGGAGGGCTATGAGACTTAGTTCGGTGCCTGCAGCTGCACTTGTGAATTTAATGCATGACACAAATCTTGACTACTGCAAAGGATTGGCTTTTGTGCCACTTTCTGTCTCTCATCAGGGTGACATGGGTCCCAGCTTCCAGGGCAAGAACAGTGCCATGATTTAAGTCCAGGAGACTGGGTCCTAGTGGAGAAGCACATCAGAAAGTTAAGCCTCAAGCCCTGCTGTCGAGAATATTTCCAGGTCATCCTTGTAACAAAAACAGCCATCAAGGCTGGGGAATCTGCCAGACTGGATTCATACCTCCTACACCAACAGAGTGAGACAAGCTGATGAAGAAGAGGTGACAACAGCCAGTGATTTGCAAGGTCAAGCTCAAGCACAGAACAAGTGATCAGAGGGAGACCATTACACAGAAAAGTCTCAAAGTCAAATCGAGACAGGTGCACAGCCTATGGCTAATGAGCCAAGAGTAACCAGAGTGAACCGACCAGCTGAAAGCAAGATTGTGCAACTTGAGCAGGAAGAAAGTACAAGCCTTTGGCCTGCAGTGCAGAGGAGAAAGAGGTGGCCAAAAAGAGGCGAGAAACTACGAGTTGTTGTTTCAGAGGAATACACCCAAGAAACAATCACAGAAGAAATAGAGCCAATCAAGCAAAGTGCCAGTGCCAGTAGCAAACAGAAGTCAGAAGATCAAAGAGACAAGGAATGCCTAGTTAGAAGTACTAGGCTCTTGAGTAGACCTTCGTTGCTGAAACCGAGCCTGATCTGAGAGCTTATGAGACTGAGTATCATCAAAGTGTGTTTGAATCCACCTCACATGTATAGGGCCACAACAACAAAGACTGATTCATATCTTTGAGTGCTAACTCATATGACTAGATATATGTAAAATGCTCCTATAATGCTCTCTGAATAGACCAAATGTTTGCAGAAACTTGTAAGCAAGATTGGTGATTATTTGCTTTCGAAATAAAATATTCATTAAAAAATGCAAGTAGGAAAAAAATGTTTTGCTAAATGACTGCGATATTTTAGGCACTGAGGCCCTAATTATAACATTGGTGGTACATACCACCTACCGCTGCTGTGACGGCTGCCAACATACCGCCACAACGGCTACTATCCGTCCGCCATATTATGAGCACTGCCTGACTTCCACCACAATAAGTGCGGAAATCCGGCAGTGTTCATAGTGGCGGAAGATGGTAACCTGGCGCTGCTAACACCAGCACCGCCATGCCAGTAGAGCGCCGCCAGACGTATTATGGCCAGTAACACGGCCTGGCGTTGTTCTGCTGGCAGGGAGCTGCTGGCGGTAGCAGTGCCCCTTCCCGTTCCCTGCCGGACGACCTCTTCGCCGGACAAGGTAAGCCGGGTGTCCGATAGGGGAGGGGGTGTTGTGTGTGTATGTGTGTCTGAGTGTGTGCTTGAATGTGTGAGTTTGTGTGAACGCGTCTGTGTGTGTTGTGTTGTTTGCATGGTTGTATGCGTGTGAGTGAATGCATGTAAGAATGGTGAAGTGAGTGCATGTCGTGTGATTGTGTGTAAGAATGTGTGTGAGTATGTCTGGAAGTATGCATGTATGAATGCATGTATGCTAGTGTGTGAATGAATGAGTGTCTGCCAGTGTAAGTGAATGGGTGTATGCGAGGTGCATGTGGGTGTCTATGTGCGTGTATGTGGGGAGTGGGGAGGGGGTGTGGGGTGAGGGGCGCTGTGACTGTAGTAGGGGGAGTGGGGGTGATGTGTGCGTGTGTGGCTGTGGGGTCAGTT
Organism: Pleurodeles waltl; assembly: GCF_031143425.1. Lineage (NCBI taxonomy): Eukaryota > Metazoa > Chordata > Amphibia > Caudata > Salamandridae > Pleurodeles > Pleurodeles waltl. The sequence goes on from NC_090449.1 coordinate 17,516,139, forward strand.
GTGTGGCATGTGCGTGTATGGGTGGTGGGGGGTGAGTGAGTGGATCGGAGTGGGTGGGATGGTGAGTTGGGATGGAATGGGGTGGAGGGTGTCAGGGGGGTGTTGGGGGTGGGGAAGCCACCTACCGGTGACAGGGAAGGAATGCCCTGTCACCGGTAGGGCCTACCGCCATGGTTTTCGTGCTGTTGCTAATGCCACAAAAACCATGGTGGTAGGCTGGCTCATAATGCCATGGGCGGTACTATGTCGGCCACCGGGCTGTAGATAGACATCTCTGGCCTGGTGGCTCATACCGCCATGGCGGTATGAGTGGAGAAGTGGCGGGTTGGCTGCAGCCAACCTGCCAATCTCATAATGTGGCAGTATGTACCGCCAGCCTGTTGGCGGTCATACCGCCACATTATACCTGGAGGTCAAAAGACCGCCAGAGACATAATGAGGGCCTGTCTTTGAAGCATCATTTAGTAAAATGTGTTGATGCATGCAAGTATTTCCAAAAAATATTCCTAATGAAAAATCAGTGTAACCATTTTCAACAAGATTATGGGAAACATGAAAATAAACAAGCACTGGCAATATTGGTTGTTTAATTTTTTTGGTTTTGTCAATGCGTGTCTTGTTTTGACATGGTTTTTGTAACACTTTATTGTTGTGGGAGCTGCCAGGCCCTCACCACTGTAACAAACATCGACAAAAGGCAATTTCCCCCTGTACTTCCTGGCACTGAACAAAACTACTTTGTGTGCCAATATGCTCTTTGTGGAAGAGCAGACTGCTATCTCTCACAGGAAAGCCAGCCGATCAATAGATAAAGTGAGAAATAGAATTTTAATAAAAAACAAAATGTCTTGGTTAACGCCAGACCTAATTATGGGTCCAATTCTTACTGAAAGTTACAAAACTGCACTCATGGTAAATGTCTTTGAATTAGTGGCTTGCATGAATTCACAACAATTTACAGAAGTAGGTCAGGAAATCGTACTTCTAGAAAATATTTATGAACTGTATTTTAGCAGAAGCAAATATACATGTTTAGATTTGCTCATGTGAAAATCTATTGAGCGTTTACAAGTTCACTTTCCCTCCAACTACTTTTTTCTAACCCTGGAAGAACTTCTACTTCTGCTCTTGTCAGGAGTAAGTTTCCAACCTTTGGGAAAAGATTAGAGAAGACCTGATGGAAATCGTTAAAACATGCAAGTTACTTGGTTTGCACAGACTCAAAGGCATTCCAGCCCTGGAATTATTGCTTTGCTCACAGATTCCTCCAGCCTTAGTATGTAGATCTAATTATTTTCAACCTCTGTCAAACCTGATTGGGAGCTGCAGCAATTCTGCACTTACATTTCAGATAAAAGTAATGAAATGAACATGTTTGTAACTAATATGGTTGACAGTTCTCCTAAGGTAAACGATTCAGAGAAGACAGGTGCCTGGGAAGCGATAGGGAAAGGCTTTTTCTAGAACAGTGATTGGTTTAGAGATATTGGTAACAGAGTATTAAAGAAAATATTAACACCAATACTAATCATCATAATTTGTGTAATATACCTATTTCCTTTTGTCAGACGGCTAAAAATGATTACTGCAAAGGGTGGATCAAGATACAATGGAATGAAACAGCTTCCTGAATCGAGAGGGGGGAAAAGGAAGAGGGGAGAGATGGAACTTGAAGTCCTCCAAAACCAAGAATACTGTGAATTAAAGGATCCAGAGGATTCTAGGTGTAAGTTACAGGAGTCGACAACCTCTGTGTCAAAGGAGTTCTGAAAGCAATGATGGTGTAATTTGTGGTGGCTGGCAGTGTCACAAGAAGGAGGGTTAAAAATGTTTTTCCATAGGACATGTTTTGCATTTTATTGACATTAACTTGTGTGTTGTTCATGTGTAGATTGGCCATAACTAATGTAGGCCTGTGTTTACTATGGCCAACGTTAGGGTGCCATCTTGTTTCGTGTCACATGTGCATTTTATTTCTCGGAGAAGCTGAATTCCAAATATAAAAAAACCCCTTTCTTTTATGTGATAACTGTAGAATGTCACAATTAGTTGCAACAGTACATCGGCAGAGTGCAGGTTGGTCCAATGCATCTAGTTTGTTACAGATTACTGCATGTTTGAAGGACATCTAGAGAAGTGGTATTGTAAAGGACCCTGAGAAACTAATGAGCCCCAGGTTGTATCTTCTTCCTTTGACCTGTTTGGATCATGTCTATGGAAACTATGTGTAGGTGAACTGAATGTTAGAATTGTGAGATTTAAGCTACTGCAGAGTAGGTTACAGTTCGAACATGCTTTGTCCTCTGCCAAGACATCTTAGAACAGAGAAGATTACTCTGTATGGGAAAACTGATTTCACTTACCTGATCCTTTTGAGGCGACTTTATGATCATGCATTTTTTTTTACTTATATGACTTCGATTCATTTGAACTTCATATTAACTAAGTATTCATGTATTGAATTTGATTGTCACTAATTTGATGATTTGTTTTAAACTTTAATAAACATTTATGGTTGAAAATGTTACTATTCTCTGTCTTACTTTTTGAGCCAAATGTGCTTCACGTTATTTAGAAATGTTGATCTGTTGTCTAGCCCCAGTTGCAAACTTTGGGCCAGATGTAGGAAGTTCCAATTTTGCGAATCGGAAATTGCGAGTCGGTGCGACTCGCAATTTCCAATTCGCAAAATCGGATGCAGAACGGTGTCTCAGACACCGTCTGCGATTCGCTATGGGATCGCAAAGACCCACCTCATTAATATTAATGAGGTGGGTCGCATTTTGCAACCCCATAGCGAGTCCCTGCACTCACAGGGATGGTGGCCTGCTGAAGACAGCAGACCTCCATGTCTGTGACTGCTTTTTAAATAAAGCAGTTTTTTATTTTTATTTTGCAGCCCGTTTACCTTAAAGGAAAACGAGTTGCAAAATAAAAAAAATAACGAAAACATTTGGTTTCGTTTTTTCAGAGTAGGCAGTAGTCCATTGGACCACTGCCTGCTCTGAAAAAACATTTTGGGCAACATTCACAAAGAGGAAGGGGTCCCATGGGGACCCCTTCCCTTTTGCGAATGGGTTACCACCAGTGTGACACTGGTGGTAACTGCGAATTTCTTTGCGACCGCATTCGCTGTCACAAAGCAATTTAGCATTGCGATGCGAGACCCCTTCCTATTTGCGAGACGCATTCACAATTTGCGAGTCAGTACCGACTCGCAAATTGTGAATGAGCATCGCAATGAGCATTTTGCATGGCGCAAACTGCGATTTTTGCAGTTTACACCATGCAAAATGCTTCCTACATCTGGCCCTTTAATTCATCAGATAGTGCTTTAGGCGGCTCAAATTTGCACAAAGAAAAGCACTAACAGTGCCAGAAGGTGTACATGTGAGGATGGTCGGCTGTGGGATAATTTAGGTGAGTGGCAAAGGTGTGGGTCAGGGGCGGTAGGCTGCAGGGTAGATTTACGATGAGTGTTAGACGTTGTAGATTGAGGATGGTAGACCAAGAAGTCAAAGTGATGTAGCAGAAAAATTGTACAGATTTGCCAAGGAACTTTACAGCAGCACACCAAGCTGCAATAATATTCGAAATATGGAAAAATGACGTGGGCGAAAATGATTTATGGAGCCTTTGCCTCGAGGCGGATGTTTGGTACATGTGTAATGTGTGGGTGAAATGTGGGCAAAGTTTGAAGAGCTCAATGGTTGTTAGTCACCTCATATTAAGTCCAAAGATATTACATGTTCATGTCATTGAGTCGAAACCTGTCAAAAGACACACATTGTTGAATAGGCACTCAAAATGAATCAAGAAAAGTTATTTAAAAAATGAAAACAGACTAGTCTGGTTATAGTGTACATTGTGTGATTGTTGATTGTAGGAAGCTGGCTCTGTATATTTTATATCAAAATGAGATATAGGAGGTCATTTTGACATTGGCGGTAAAAACCACCTGCCGCCGCTGTGACACCTGCCAAAATACCGCCACCCCGGCTTCCACCCGTCCGCCATATTATGAGCACTGCTGGACTTCCGCCACAAGAGCGGAAATCTGGCAGTGTTCATGGTGGCAGACAGTGATAATGTGGCGCTGCTACCACCAGCACCGTCACGCCAGTAGAACGGCGCCAGCCATATTATGACAAGTAATACGGCGTGGCGGTGTTCTGCTGGTGGGGCGCTGCCGTCGGTAGCAGTGCCCCTTCCCGTTCCCTCCCGGTAGACCTCCTCAACCAAGGTAAGTCGGGCTTCCGACAGAGAATAGGGGTGGGACGGTGAGGGGTGTTGTGTGTGCGTGTCTGAGTGTGTGAGTGTGTGTGAATGCGTATGTGTGTGTTGTATTGTTGGCGTGGTTGTATGCATGTGAGTGAATGCGTGTAAGAATGGTGAAGTGAGTATGTGTCTGTATGTCAGTGTGATTGTGTGTAAGAATGTGTGTGAGCATGTCTGGAAGTATGCGTGTATGAATGCGTGTATGCCAGTGTGAGTGACTGGTTGTATGCGTGGTGCGTGTCTACAGGTGTGTGCGTGTATGGGGGGGTGCTTATCAGAGGAGGTGCTAAAGCCTAAAAAAACTATGGTGGTAGGCAGGCTTATAATGCCGCCGGCAGTACTGTGCCGGACGCCGGGCTGGAGATTGATATCTCTGGCCCGGTGGCTGATATCGCCATGGCAGTATGAGTGGAGAAGTGTTGGGTTGGCTGCATTCTCTTAATGTGGTGGTATGTATCAGAGGGTAGTGCTAAGCATTTGTTGTACACACAGTCAAAAAATGAGGCACACACTCAATAACTAACTCAAGGCCAATGATTATGTATCAAAAATATACTTTTTTACTTTATTCCTAGAACCAAAAGCATCTTTGTTGCAGGCACGTACAGTTTGAATAATGTATCACTTTCAAGTATGAAATGCACTTTGTTTGTAAATCCACAGTTAATATAGATTTCAGGTAAGCAATACTTTTCAATAGCAAAATTAGACAGTGTAGGTGCTGCTGTTCCTGCAGGAGGGGCGTGTGAGGCACCTCCACCCAGAGCAGGCTTGGTCCCGGACTCCTGGAAGCACAAAGGCTCTCACAGAAACTTGTCTGGTGGTGACAGGCTGGCATAGACTGGTCAGTCACACAGTCTCTAAGATGCCCCCTGTGTGCATTTCTCAATAAATCCAACACTGGAATCAGTGTGGGTTTACTGAGCTGAGAAGTTTGATACCAAACTCCCCAGAATTCAGTAAAATCATCATGGAGCTGTGGAGTTCGTAGTGACAAACACCCATCCCCTGTACTCAATATGGATTCACTGCACTTACAATGTCTAAGAATGGACTTAGACACTGTAGGGTCATATAGTACATGCAGCTATTCCCTCACCTGGGGTATAGTGCACCCTGCCTTAGGGCTGTAAGGCCTGCTAGAGGGGTGACTTACCTGTGCCACAGGCAGTGGTTTGTGGGCATGGCACCCAGGGAGGGGTGCTATGGCAACTTTGCATTTTCCTCTACACCAACACACACAATCTGTAATGTCACTGGTCATGTGTTTGGTGAGGGGTCCCTTAGGGTGGCATAATACATGCTGCAGCCCTTGGGACCACTGGTACCTTTTGCAAGGGACTTAGCTGGGTGCCAGAGGTGTGCCAGTTGTGGAAGTAGTGGTACAGGTTTTAGGTAAAAACACTGGTGCTGTGGCCTGGTTAGCAGGATCTCAGCACACACTCAGTCAAGTCAACATCAAATATCAGGCAAAAAGTTGGTGGGAGCACTGCGACAAGGTGTCAGTTTCCTACAGTGATGCCAGCCACACAGTCATCAATGATGTCATCGCTAAGCACAAATGCTTGTGCCTGGAGGACTGAATGCACGCCAGCACACCCCTTACCAACAATGTTCTGGTGGTGCCTATAATGCTACCTTCATTGCCTGACACTCAGCAAGGGCTTACACTGATTCATGCAGTGTGGGTACACCTGGGGCACACACTTGCATTGGTACAACATCCACAGGTCACTGGCTGTCTTGCATTCTATGATGCGGCAGTAAGTATATCTCAGTGGCCACGGACTCTACTGTGCTCAGTGAAGCAAAGAGGCATAGCCTGGTCAGTAAGATTGGGGAGGGAGGGGTGAGCTTCAGACTTTCCGACAATCAGACTGGCATTTAATGCTCAAATATATTATGCGACAAGCAGGGTGAATGAGTGGGTCCTAAGGGGCAGTGGAAAGGGAGAGGAATGCGGTTTGTCAGGTGTACTAAGTGAGAGAAAAAACAATAATCTATAAAATAACCAATGTTTTTGAGGACTTGCACACAGAGGGCCTCATTTACATCTTTTTGGCGCAGGCCAGTGCTGTAAGACTTCTTGCTGCGCTGTCCTGCGTCAAAGGGAAAGGGCAGGAATGCACTGTATCGTGAAATATGGCGCATTCCTGTCCTTTATACCTGCACACGAATTGGTGCCTAGCGCCAACGCAGGCACCCATGCACCATGATGCATGGCCTTGCCTTACTCCACATCTATGAGGCCGTGCAAACCACACAAGGTGGCTTTGTGTTGCCTCATATATATATTTGAGAGGCCTGCGCCACCGGAGAATCATAAAAAGTGACGCAACGGTGGCGCGGGCCTCTTGTACATGAGGGCCAGAGTGTGTGTGCGTTATTTGACTGCATGTAATTAAAAATACCTGCTGAAATTCGAGTGATATCTCACAATACCCGACTGAAAGCACCTGTACCCAACTATTTATAATAAAATACATTTATTAGGGGAGGGTAGCACCCCCCACCCCCCCGAAGCCACACTCCGGGTGAAAGAAGTAATCAAGACTGGTGCCCTGTCACCTGCCCCACCAGCGCACCCACAGGGCGAAGTCCAGCCCCAGGCAGAGTTTATGGTCCTACAGGTGGGAGTCGGCTCTCCCTGCAGCTCTGTTGTGGATACCACGCAGGAACACTGCTTTCCAGCTGTGCCCTGACTTTCTAAAACTCTTCCTGCTTTTGAATGTATTTCTAAAGATACATGGTTTTCTCTGAAGGGAGAAGACTCTTGGCACAGCAGGTGTCCCTGCTAAGGATGTCTCTCCACTGCCCAGGAGGGGTCAGTGAGCAAGGCCTGACCATGGCCTGGGGGCAGAGTGTGGCCACTTTTCATGACAGAAGGCAGTAAATGGCTACATGGGAAGGAAGGCCCCTCATTAACAGGGGGTAAAGAGCCTCCAACAGGCCACAGGTCAGACAACATATTTAACAGATGCACTTACTGATACTTTGCAAAACCTTGCAAAAAAGACATGAAGAAAGCCCACAGTCCTTCCACTATATATCTCCACTTCTCCTGCCTTGAGCTGTTCTCTTCTTATTAGGGTCGAGCGCACAAGTGCTCCGTGCCTGTTGTAATCTCTCTTAAGCTTTTAACCACGCTCATGCCACGCCTGTCACTTTCGTTGGTTCGTGGACTTGCCTTTTAAAATCCGTTTGATTTCATTAGTGAAAGGCATGCATACGTCATGCCTTTTTCGGTGTTTAGCCTTCCTCGAGGGCACTGGGCAACTACTGAAAACATATAAGGCTCCATGTTTTCAGCCTGGTTTCCGGACTACTTTATCTTTTTATTTTCCACACAGCGCGATCGTGCTGGGTTTTACATCGAGCGATTGCACTGGTTTTTTTTTTTTTTTTTACATTTCAGCGCAATCACGCTGCGTTTTACATAGCGCGATTGCGGTTTTTTTGGTTGTTTTCAATTTCAGTGCGATCGCGCTGTGTTTTACAGAGCGCGATCTCACTTGTTTTTTTCTTTTAATTTGTGTGGCAAAAAAAGTCTGGTTAGGTGTTTACAGTGCTAATAACTCTAACTCGAACAAATGCAAGACCTGTTGCATTGAAATGCTTGTTCATAATGTGTACAGAGTGGGGCTTAAAGTGAAGTAGGCGTTCTGTGAATCTGACATGTATGCTGAGCCTTGCTTTCAGTTTTTCACGGCTGAGGAGCATGAATTATTGAGGTCTGCCCTGGCTTACTGTAGATCTGTAGCGCCTAGAAGGCTGAAATCAGTATGCAGTATTGCTGCTGCCATACCCGGTGAGGGATGGCAAGTATGTAGGTTGGTGCAAAGTAATTTCCATATCAGGCAGGCAGACGGCTGCACCTGAAAGCTCAGTAGGTGTGGGGAAGAGTAAGTTGCTTGTCAAGTGGTGCCTGACAGGCAACTGACTTTCCCCAGCCCAGCCCTACCGTCCTAGCAGGCGCCCTTGACCTGCACTGGGATTCCCCATTTGTCTACAAACCCTTTTACAAGCAGTGGTGGCGGGGTCATGCCCATGCAGAGGCCCAGCCACAGTGGTTTACACCAGTAGTGGCTTGCGCAACAATCAAGGGACGCGGGGGTGGATGAGTTGGAGGGGGCATTAAATTAAAAAAAATAATAATAATCCACTTGCCTGTGCCACCGCCACGCTGCTTCTCTCCCCTCCCTGCTGGCACAGGCTCCCAGCCTGCCCTGCAGCCAATCATGACGCTGCTCAGAGCAGCTTGTGGATTGGCTGGGAGCACCCCGCGAAGGTGCTCCCAAGCAGACTGGGAGCCTGTGCAGGCTCTCTCCAGCCCGGCAACACGGTTTTCGAGACAGCTGGCCAAACATACATGCGCTCTGAGGGGGAGTGCTGGGCACTCCCCCTCACACTCGTCACCCCAAGGCCCACCCCTTTTCCACAAAAACGATAACAAAGTTTATTATTGTTTTTGTGGATAAGGATTGCAGCTGACACTGCTGGAGGGAGGGGAGTGACGCTCCTCTGCCCTTACGGAGGAGCCACCCCTGGTGTACACATAGGCTAACAGTGTCAACATCACCGTGGGGGGCAGAAACTGGGGGGAGTGTCAATGGTGAACGCCCAGCCCCCCCAAGGCTTAGGTCCTGGCTTGAGGTCACAGGCTGGAGAGGACATCCCAGCTTGTCCAAGTCACCCCCTGACGGCCTCCCAGGCAGGAGCCTAGCTTCGGAAGAGGGAGTGGGGTGTTACACTCCCCTAATAAATGTATTCTCTAGCAAATAGTTGGTACAGGTTCTTAAAATCCGGTATGGTGAGATGTTTGTCGGATTTCACTTGGGACTCTGTTTTAAAGGACTTCAAATGGGTATTTTACTAAATATTGCGTTATAAATACACCATCAACCCGCACTGCTCCCCCTTATTTAAGTACACCCCTCTCAGCTTTGGTAGAATGTAATTTAGCGCTCGTGACTAGAGAAATCTGAAGCTTACACCCCCTACAATCTTACCGACCAAGCTAAGCCCCAGCTCCCCGACACTCCTTTTACAAGCCAGCATGCTGTGGGAGGGCCACACCCTGGACCAGCTGCCTTGCAGTGAAAGGAAATACCAGCTCAAAGCCTACGTGTAGCCTAAAACATGTTTATTACGCAAAATGGTCCCTTCCCGTCACAGTCAGACCTTTGCCTCACAAAAAATGACCTTGCAACCAAGATAGATGGTGGGGGAGCTTCCTTGCAGCGCTATCTAGGGGAGGGGACGTGGGCCAGCGGCCAGAGGAGCCGAGTCTCGGCGCCGGCTCAACATCCGGTGATCCTGGGTAAATCACTCAATCTCCCCGTGCCTACAAAAATAAATGTATCCTTTGGAATGTACCTGGTGCTCATGTAAAGCGCTCCGATACATTCGGGTCGAGTTTGCGCTATATTAAAAATGCAAAAAAAAAATGTTTTTACTCTATATACTCGCTTTGGAGTGCCAAGTATAAAAGCGAGGTTCTGTAACGTCGAAAGCAAGAAGGCCTGAACATTTAGTACGAAATTGGCATTTAAAATGGCTGCGGGTTACTGAACATGGCAGTTGTTAATGGGTATTAAAATGCTGTAAAACAGCAAAACGTATTCACAGCTGTCCCCTGGTCGTTTAACCTAAATAGGCTGTACCAGCCCCCCTCCCCCCGGCACTCCAGCACCCCATGATGCCGTTGTACGCGATCATACATGCCAGCCCGTCGAACTATAGGCAGACGATCATACATGCCAACATGGTTTTAATTTTTGACACTTTAAATTTCCTCCAATTCAGTGTCAGTTAACAGGGATCTGACACTCCCCATTTTGTGCAAACCTCCCTCTGATCTGTTCTCAAGCCTTGGCATGGATGTGACGCTGTGATAGGTCACCTCTTTCGGCCAGCTGACTACCTTGGGAGACCACCTTCTCCACTGTGGAGCTTGCTTGCTTGGCCCAGTGGCTGCTCTGGAAGGCAGGCAGTCAGGCGAGGTTGGCAGGCTGCTGTGGGAGGCAGGTGCCTGGGTGGAGTTGGTTTGTTGTTCTTTCAGGCTGACACCTGTCAGGGTCCTGAATGAACTCTGGAGAGGCCCTGGGAGCAGACAGTAATGCCACTCCCTTGCTGAAAAGGTAACGCATAAAGGTGGTTGAAGTGTGGGCTGTGAGGTGAGTCCTGTGCGGAAAGAGTGACAAATCACAGGTCTTTGGCAGGGCCCCTGGAATTATGCGGCAAGACAGCACCACATTGTGTGGCAGGGTTGACTAAATTATGAAAGAGAAGGCAAATTATGCAGCACTTTTTTATAGTATTACTTACTTAATTTGTCATTTTTAGGCTCGAGCGCAAGCGCTCTGTCCCCGGTGTAATCTCTCTGTGGACTTTTAAGCACAACCATGTGACGCCCATCAGTTTGGTTGGTTTGTGGGCTTGCCTTTTAAAATCAGCTTGATTTAACTAGTGAAAGGCATGCATACGTCATGCCTTTTCCAGTGTTTAGCCCACCTCGAGCGCACCGGGCAACTACTGAAAACATACGAGGGTCCATGTTTTCTGTATGGTTTCTGGACTACTTTTTCTTTTCATTTCATAGCCAAGCCATCTAGCTGGGCAGTAGTAGAGCGGTTTGCATGACATCGACCCTGTTACATGGATATTTGCACTATTGCCAGTTACATGGATAATTGCACTTTTGCCAGTTACATGGATAATTTCACTTTTGTCGATACGTTTCACTGCAAGCGAACTTCTGTTTTCTTTTGTGTGTGTGCTTTGCGCTCATGGTGGTCGTCGGTTCGCTTATGTGGAACTGTTTTACTTTTCAATTTATGTAGCAAGAAAAATCCGGTTAGGAGTTTACAACGCTAATAGCTTTAACTCATGCAAATGCGAGACCCATTGCATTGCAAATGCTCGTTTATACATGGTAATATTGTGCGGGCAAGTATTTCACCTCATTAGTACCAAAGCAACTGAAAGATGACCAGTTAACCTTTTGCAAAGTGTCTTCCAACGTGTGCAAACACAAATCCCACGTTTTTAGTTACTTTTGACCCGTTTGAGCTAGAAACAATTTTTGGGGTTTAAATCTACAAATTATGCAGCAGGTGATGGACTATGTGGTAAATGCAGCAAATACTTAATTATGCGAAAAAAGCACTGCATCAGAATCGCATAATTCCAGTGGCCCTTGTCTTCAGCAAGCAACCCCATGGAAGCTTCAAAACACACAAATGAAACCCCTTAGCTGCTTTGGAAATGTGAATGGTAGGGGATGTATCTATGAGCGGCTATCGCAGGTGAGGTCTGCAGCAAGAAGATAGGTATCTACCCAGGTGATCTCACAATAGCACACTGAGAATTAATCGAGTGCATGTGGTTACCCGCAAAGAAATGACGGGCCTCCAAAACTAGCCCCCATAACTAGCCCCCCATCCCGAAGCTACCTGCAATAAGTGGGGATAACTGGGCAGGAGCAAGTATGGAACTCCATGTTGGAAACCCTACTGCTGCTTGTCACAGGGTCGATGCTTGGACAGATATCTGAGGCCTGCTTCCGAGTCTGGGTGGTCTGGTCTTCACAGACTTGGTCTTCCCAAGGTAAGGGCGGCCCTCTGCTGACACAGGAATCGCTTAGACGTTAGTGCCTTCTGGAAGGAGCCACTAGGAAGAAATGGCAACAGCTAGATAACAGTGGCACAGCTGCAATGATTCTGTTAGCTCTCAGGGCAGCGTTTCACATGGTGAACAACACTCTACTCCAGTGGTTCCCAACCTTTTGACTTCTGTGGACCCCCATTTTATGAATACTGGATCCCGGGGACCCCCACCGAATCATTATTGGAATCCAGGGACCCCCACTGAGTCATTACTGATAGTTGGAACTTAATATTATTCCATTTTCTAAGCAGTCGCGGACCCCCAGGGGTCCCCGTCCCACAGGTTGGAAACCACTGCTCTACTCCAAAGGTTTGAGGCTGTAGGGGTGCAGGAAACAGCGCTGGTCGGGTTGATTTCCTTCCTTCAGGACTGTGTCTTTCAAGTCCACACCCATCATCATCACTCTAAGCTACACCCTATACCTTATGGGGTTCTTCAGGGCTCCACACTTAGCCCAACCCATTTTATCTGGTACATAAGGCCACTTGCGGACATTGAAGAAAGGTATGGTCTCACCCTCTATTCTTCTGACGATGCTCAGATCATTGTCTCCTTGTCATCTCAAGAGAGCCGTAGCGCAGAGGCACTTTATAGTTGCCTCATACTAGTCTTCTCCTGGATGAACTCTAACTCCTTGAAGTTAAACAGAGAAAAGACTATGGTTTTATTGTTGGGCAATCTCCCCCACTTGTGGGGCTCGCATATAAGGCCTGAAGTGATGAGTAGAATACCCTCTCCTGTTCCAGTAGTCAAGAATCTAGGAGTCTGACTGGATGCAAATCTTTCCATGAGTCACCAAATCACCAAAGTGGCTACTACCTGTTTTAGTATCTTGAGATGGCTCAAAACAATTCAAGGATGTCTCCCATCCTCAGCCCAGTGAACAGTATTCCAGGTATTGGTCACTTTGAGGCTTGACTACTCAAACATTCTTTTTTAGTGGTCACGAAGTACCTTCTCAGGCTCCATGTTTATTCCCACTGCCAGCCTGGTTGTTTTAAACTCTGACATCGGGAGCAGTCCTTGTTGTGGTTTTGGGTACTTATACTGTAGCGTAGCGGTGAGAAACCCTTGTTTGGGTAGCTACGCACAGTACAAATCTGAAGAATACTAATATTATTTCCTGGAGAGGTGGCAAGGGCTCCGGTATTGGTTGCCAGGCTTGTCGAGAGAGGATGCCATCGGGAATCTAAGGTTGGAGTTAGGCGTGGAAGTATTGACACCTAAGGTTCCAAGATGCGGCAGCTGGTGGAGCAGAAATGAAGACCCAGGAACACCAGAGGAATGGCTGAAGAATGAACGAGAGGAAAAGAGAGTAACAGGCACAAAGGCAAGAACAAATTACACTGACTGAGCCTGGAACCAGGAACACGAAAATCGACTACTCAAAGCGTGGCAATGCAGGTAGTAGATTTTAAATCTTCCTTTTATAGGCCTCAAGACAGGAAGTACTGGTTCCTCCGTCTTGAAATGGGAAGATCCTAGGTTTTAGTTGCAAGGCATCCATCTTGCTTTGGGACATTCACTACCTTGAGAGCGGTCCGCCCTGTGGGACTCTAAGAAGATGAAAACTGGCCAGGGCTGTGGTGCTGCCCACGCTGCCATCTAGGATTTCCTCCAAGGGCAAGAGCGGCAAAATGGAAGACCGCACTGGTGGGTCAGCTAACCCTAGGTGAATGGGAAACGCAATAGTGCTGCCACGAGTTCTCCATTCTGTGCAGTGCCGGGAGGCAGGGGGACTTTCCCGCTTGCTTGAGTCTGAGTTTGTGAAACAGCAGGTGGAATGGCAACCCACGAAGCGGCATGACACCGCTGTTGCCAGGCACTGACCTCATTGTAGGAGAGTACTTTGTCTTTTCTCTGCCCTTCCTGCTCCAGAAGTGTTTCACGGTCTTACAGTCTGCCCTAGTTGGCCACCATCTTGGGAGGGTTTGTTGGTTGGCTTGAGAGACTGCCACTTGGGCTGGGTTGGTTAGCCGACTGTCAGAATGCCCTTTTGGCCGAGGCTCAGGTTGGAGCCTGTAAGAGGCTTCTTTTGTCCACGAGTAGCGCTTCATTTCAGCAGAAGAAGGTCACAGCATCTGAAAGCAAAGACGTTTTAAGGATTCACAACTTTCTCTTCCTTTTCTCGTTTTAGTTCCTCATTCTTTCAAAGTGAAACTCTCCTCACAAAGAGGAAGTTACAATCTACCCAAGAGAAACTCAGATATCCTTCCTGGGCTGAGGTCTGTGGCTCAGCCCAGCAAACAAAGCAAGTGGTCCAATAAATGGGTGGCAGGTGTGTCTTGTGGTCCACACACAGGACGAGTCGTCCTCGCTCGGGTGCACAGAACCGCAGTACACTACCACCACGCTTGGGAAACGCCACAACCATAACCTGCATCTCTTTTAAAGTGACCTTTCCATGATGGTCATGCACACCCCTTTTAACCACCACATGACAAGAGAAACAGGCCACAAAGCAGCCCCTTCTTTGGAGTTGAGGCTCTGGCTTTGCGGCTGGGAGTAGCAGAGACCTTGCACCTCACGGCCTGGAGGTGGATCTGAGCTCGGAAGAACTTCCTGCAAACTCTTTCACAGAAATTGATAAAGAACAAGGCACCGGTCTGTGCTGCGACCCTCACGACAGAGAAAGCTACTGGGGACACTTTTTTTTAAATCCTGGATAACAGTTCAATTTAATCCAAGGAAATGGTCCCACTTTGGATCTCATTGTTGGCTCTTCTTTGAGAATCAGCGAGGACTCTTCTGACCTCTACCCTCGCTTGATTACATCATTATTTCATTTATAAATAGTGGGCCTGCTACTACTATTAAAGCTAGATCTTGCAGATCAAGGGTAGGACAAGCACGCTTCTGGAATAAAATATCCCCAACCGATCCAGCAGAATAAACCTCACTCAGCAGTGCTGGTGTTCACTCGGGAATGAAATCTGAATGATCCCTCTGTGGGTTTAAACCTGTTAAGATCCACTCCACCCTCCGCAATGAATGCCGTTGATCCCTAAAGAATATTGAGATTAGAACTAAATTTCAGTGATGAAGTTGACACATGCCTGCATTGAAGACAGACATTTTTCCTCTTCCTTTGGAAACTAGATGAAAAAAGGACCACTCTGGTTCAGCAAAATCATATTCCAGCATCAAGTCAGAAAGTGCCAACATCTGATTAGCGAAGCCAGGAAAACACCATTTCTCCTTAAAAATACCAGGTTCAGAAAATGCATCTTCAGAAGTACTGAGGATACCTGACCATCTTACATAGTCTGACAGTCTCTAAAGACAAACTGGTAAATTCTCTATGAGGCTTCTTTCATTAAAATGTCCTAGGGCCAAGATGGCAGATTCATTTTGATAATGGTCTGTAGCAAAGTACCACCTTTCTTAGCATGGTTATCCCCCATTTTCTGCCGTGTCCGTGTGTTTGACTGTGTTCAGTCAGATCCTGCTAACTAGGACCCCAGTGATTACGCTCTCTCCCTTCTTACTTGGTGAGATATACAATTTTCACCCCACATTTGGCATACTGGTGCCCCCATGTAATTCCCTAGCAAATGACACACAGGTACCCAGGGCATTGGGGTACCAGGGGATCTGCATTGGGCTGCAGCATGTATTAAGCCACCCATGGGGAGCCCATCCAAAGTGTTCTGCAGGCCTGCCATTGCAGCCTGGGTGAAAGGGTGCATGCACCTTTTTTCACCATAGGTCACTGCACCAGTTCACTATAAGTCACCCCAAAGGCAGGCCCTCCTAGCCAAAAGGGCAGGGTGCAAGTACCTGTGTGTGAAGACACCCCTGCACTAGCAGAGGTGCCCCCACCAACTCCAGTGCCATTTTCATGGGCTTCGTGAGTGTGGGGACACCATTTTATGTGTGTACTGGACTTAGATCACTACCTATGTCCAGCTACATAATGGTAACTCTGAACCTGGGCATGTTTGTTATCAACATGTCAGAAACATATCCCAATCCCATGCACTCTGGGGCTCCTTAGAGGACCCCCAGCATTGATCCTACCATTCTTCCAGGGTTTCCCAGGCAGCCCAAGCTGCTGCCACCCCTCAGACAGGCTTCTACCCTCCTGCTGCTTGAACAGCTCAAGCCCAGGAAGGCAAACAAAGGATTTCCTTTGGGAGAGGGGGTGACACCCTCTTTCTTTGGAAATAGGTGTTACATGGCTTGGGAGGGGTAGCCTTCCCAAGCCACTAGCATGCTTCGAAGGGCACGTTTGGTGCCCTCAGTGCATAAACCAGTGTACACAGGTTCAGGGACCTCCAGTCCCTGCTCTGGCACGAAACTGGACAATGGAAAGGGGAGTGACCACTCCCCTGTCCATCATCACCCCAGGGGTGGTGCCCAGAGCTCCTACAGAGGGTCCCTGGGTTCTGCCATCTTGAATCCAAGGTTGGCGGAGACCTCTGGGAGCATCTGAGTGGCCAGGTCAGGCAGGTAACGTCAGAGCCCCCTCCTGATAGGTGGTCACCTGGTTAGGTGACCAGTCCCCCTTTCAGGGATATTTAGGGTCTCTCTCTTGGGTGGGTCCTCAGATTCAGCTTGCAAGGTCTCCTCTGCAAACTCCACCTTGACTTCTAACCACTGGAACCGCAACTGGACCCTCCAGGAACTGACACTCTGCATCCACGAAGAAGACTCTTCTTGCAACATTGTTTTCATGGCTCCTTCCAGCTTCTGCAACATTTCCCCGGCTGTGCATCCTCTGAGGGTGGCAAGTCTTCAGTCTGCATGTGAAGGAATCTCCCTTGCAGTGAAGGAGTCACTCCCCTGCATTCGCAGGCACCTACTGCAACGACGACAGGCTGCGTGGATCTCCTCTCATCCTGAGCTGTGTGGATCCTGTGTCACGGGTGGTGGATCTGCCAGCTGTCCAACTTTGGTGGAGGTAAGCTCTTGCCTTCCCAAGCAGGACAGTCCCTCAGTGCAATGCGTCCCTTGCAGCTGCCAAGGCTTGTTAGCATCTCCTCCAAGGGAACTTCAGGCAGTGCAGCTCCAGCTCTCAGCACTCATTCCTGCGACACACAGCCCTCTGCGTGGTTGTGGTTCTCCTGCGGCATGGGATCCCTTTTTTTGTAGTGCTGAGTGGGCTCCTCCTGCAATGTCTGTGTCCCCATCCTCTGGGGCTTCTGTGAGTGCTGCCTTTGCTCCTGTGGGCTCTCTGTGTCGCAGGGGGTCCCCTCTGACTCCTCCTCCTGGGTTGAGTCATCCTGGGCCTTGTTGGTCCCTGTCAGCACCACTTTTCCACTAACCACGAATTTGCCTATGCCAAGGCTTGTTGGTAGAATTCCTGCACCAACACATAACTGCAATCTTCATTCCACCGTGGGATTCCATCCGCATCCATCAAGAACTCTTCTCCGGCTACAGGCCTGCAGTGCTGACCTGATCTTCATCACAGTCGGCCAACTCCTGCAAGTACAACTGGGAGGAAAGTAGCTCCTGCTCCTCCTGTACTCCACGGTGGCTCTTGGACTCGGTCCCCTCTCTCCACAGCTCTTCCTCTCCAGGAATCCCCACTGGTTTCTTGTAGTCTGGGTGTCTTCTTTGCTTCTTTTTCCTCCTTTCAGGTGGTTTGGGGAAACTCCAGTGATTTACGCCTGCTTTCCTGGTCGCTGGGGGGTACTGTGTTACTTACCTCTATGGTTTTCTAGTACTACCAGCTCCCCTCTTACCTAGGTGGGGGTCATGTGTTCGCATTCCATTTTTTAGTATATGGTTTGGACTCTCCCTAGGGTCACTATTGGTTATTGGTATTTGCACTGTTTCCTAACCTTTTCTATGCCTATTGTGTTTATTAGTGTATATAATTAGTGTAAACTTACCTCCTATTGGAGGGTTGCCCTTCTAGTACTTTATTAGTATTGTGCGACCAAAAATAAAGAACCTTTATTTTTGTACAACTGAGTGTTTTCTTTCATGCATGACTACAGTGGTTTTGAATGAGCTTTGCATGTCTCCTAGATAAGCTTGGCTGCTCATCCACAGCTACCTCTAGAGAGCCTGGTTTCTAGACACTGCCTAAACTTCCCTAAGAGGGGATACCTGGTATAAGGTACGACACACCAGGCCAGCTTCCTACATGGTCCCAGACCTCTTCTGCCATCCATTATCATTCTCCTGCAGGGCCGCACCACCAGACCATCGCCGGGCTCCCCAAATCCTCATCGTCGTCAGATCGAATAAGGAGATTGCAGGGTTGCTCCGTCCCATACAGGGAATAGACACCCCACTACCAGCACCTCATTTATGATTGTAGCCAGGCACTAAAGGACCTCGGCCCACTGGTGTATCACAAAACACCAAATACTGGGGGCCCCTTGCAGAAGGTGATGAGGGACCCTGGCATCTCCCATATTGCTCATTCATTGGTCTTTGGCTCAATGAGGACCCCCTGGCTGCTGGAGCTACCCACTACGCTGCAGGGCCGGGCTTGAGAAAGCAGCATGGTTTTCCCAAGCGTTTGACTATTTCTTATTCCACGCCATTGCACTCATTTTGCGTGTGGTGAGGAGGCACCCTCCAAAACAAGGAACCATGAGGGTCCCCGCTCCGCAGGGCCTGGGGGCTCCCATTCTGCCCCTGCCTCCAATGAAATGATCCAAAGCTACTGCTAACCATGGATGCTTGCTAAGACGGGACCCAAGAGTGGAAAAGAGAGCCACAATGGGCTCCATTGCTGTGACCAGGGCTGACGAGAGACGCCGCTCGAAGGGGCTGACTGCCGCCCTTTTCTTCCAGGCGAGTCTGATGCATTCTGGGAGAAGCGGGGAATGGAATGACCGGCAGCAATCCATCGGCTTCAGGCCCAGACTGATTAGGGTCCAGCCTTTCCCTTCAAAGCTCTGGGGAATCTGTAGTGGGACTCCCGGGAGGGAGTTTGGTTGGAGAGGGCAGTCAGCAGAGGTCTGAGCGTCAGCAGTGGCAGATCTAACCCATAGTGAGGCTCAGACTGACAAGACAGAGCTCTACAACACTCCCGACTAAACAGGTCATTAAATGGTTGCCAATTTCAGGTAAGACAGCACTGCTCCCGGCTGCTCATGCTGCCTGTGGCAATCACTAGGCAAGTGGTCCGGGGGGAAACTTAAGCTGCTGTCCCCCAATGCGCACAATTGGCCATAAAGAAATTCCAGGGGGTCTTGACCATGTGAGACCAGCAGCAACAGAGGGGCTGCCTCTGAGCTGTAGAGCCTGCTGGCAACCATGTCCACAAATGCCGGAACCCCACATTGGAGAGACACTCTACACAGCCACATATGTTGATGCACAACTGGCCATTGGGCAAGATCCTGCAGCATCGAAGGTCGACTGGTGTGAGGCCTACATGTGGCAAGTGAAAGACGAGGAAATGAAGGGGAAAGTTTTGGGCCATCGACCCATAGCTTACGACTCACTGGTTAAAGTGCTTCTATAACTACCTTTCCACCCACAGCATGCGGATATGAGGAAAGATAAGGGTTTCCATATGCAGGCCCATCCAAAAATTTACAAGTACACCACCCCATCATCAGATTTTAAGGATGTTGGGGGAAATACTACAGGTGATCCAAACCTCACATGAGGCAGTGGAGGCAAAAATTGGAGCGGTGGGCGCTGACATAACACTTCTTTGCCAAGAAGTTCAAACTGTGGCAGGTAGGGTCATAGGAGCAGAGGACAGGATATCCCTCCTAGAAGACGAGGTGGGAGAACTTAAAACAAAGGTGATCAAGCTTCTCTCCACAACCTGAACCTTTGAAGGCAGGACGGAAAATGCAGAGAACAGATCGCAATGTAATAATCACCACTTTGTGGGGTTCCCAAAACAATGGACCACAGAATTTCCTGGAGAAATGGCTCAGGTCTGGGATACCTGAAGAGAAATTATCGCAATGGTTCATGACTGAAATGCGCCCACAGATCCTTGGCCACATGACCCCCACCAGGAGCACCTCCGTGCCCCTTGGTATCCCGGGTTCTGAATTATGATGATTGTGGCACTGTTCTTCAAGAAGCCCCAAAATTGGGTAATCTGCATTTTAAATCTACTCACATCATGATTTTCTTGGACCACACCAGACTAGTACAGAAGCAAGGGAAATCCTTCAACAACGTCAAGCAAAAACGGAGGGATATTTGCTGATATTCCCCAACAAACTTGAAGTGGTCCACAACTCCTGCTCTTATTTCTTCGATACTCCCAAATAGGAAAGGAACTGGGTCGCCAAGGAGAAGGGGCTCAGGTGCCATGACCCTAAAAGCCCCAGGGTGACTGACCGCCAACCTCAGATGCCCCGTCAGCCATATTGGCTAAACCAAGTCCAGAGGGTACGAATGACGATGTAAGGGTTCACCGGACTCGTTGGAAACAAACAGGAGCTACCCCTTGATTGTGTTTGGTCCCAAGCCACAAACACTAGCAACATGGGTTGACTGCACAAGCTCCCGAGCACATAATTCAGATGGAGATGGTTCCCCTAAGTGAGATGGGGCTATGCCCTGGAAGGAAGCCCATGATTGTGCAACCTAAGCAGTGATGTGCCAGATAGCTATGAATCCATATCTGAAGAACAATGTGGGTCCCTCATGACAATGAGGGTTAAAGAGCCTCGCCAGGCAATCCTACTTAGAAGGAGGCCCACATCTAATGCTTTTTACGAGCTTCAAAACGGTTTGTTTATTGGACAGTTATAGGGCAACAGATGTTTCTTGGGTGGAAGTATGGGGAGGAGTGGAGTTGGGGGGTGAGTACAAGTTTTATTTTTGTATTTTTTTAGATGTAATGTACAGGTTTGAAATCCCATGCATCAACATATACACAGTGTAAGCCCTTATGTCATCCATCAGATTTGATCACTATTTGCAACTGGCGCTCAAACGTACCAATAGCTGTTCCTTCCATTACCCACTTTGTGATGACTGATTTCTTGGCGCTGTCTGGAATGTCAATGGCCTACTAGATCACAATAAAAGGACAGCTGCCCTTTGATATGCTAAGAGACTCATGTTGGCTGTTTTATTATTGCTGGAAACTCACATATTAGCTACAAACTTCACCTTCTTATTTAGATTTGGTTATAGTAGGGATTTTCACATGGAATACACGCTGGGTTCGGAGGTGTGGCCATAATAAAGCAAAAAAACATTTCTTTGGTGGTAATGGAAACCCTTATAGACTCACAGGTTCACTATGTGGGAATAGAAGACCTTCTAGAAGGAAAGCATTACAATTTTCCAAGCATATATGTACTAGCCCAACTGCCCAAACAAAACCTTGTCACAATCACAGACATTATTACAAGTTTCCCAATAGTCACCTCAAGCGTAGGGGGTAACTTTAATGCTGCAGCCCACCCTGAAATTGACTCAAGCTCCTACAAGGAGCTATTTGGAGACATTTAAGCAGCTAGTCGATTGGATTAGATAAATAGGCCTTTGTGACACGTGGAAAGTTTGGCATCCACAAGATAGGGAACACACACACACACGTCAGCCTCATTTAAGACCCTCTTACGCATAGACCTCTTGCTTCTCCCGGGGACTTATATTCTATACACAACAGCGGCGAATATCCTCCTCAGAAGCATCTTGAGCCATTCACCAATCGTCATTCACATTGTGACACCGGAGATGCACCAAAGGCCTGTTTGGAGCCTCAAATCATGGGGCCTCAGAGAGAAGAAGATCACTTTGCAGATTATTTGTTCTCAGACCTTCAATTCTACTTTGAGTTGAAATGAGGTTCAGTCACGTTGATGGGCACTCTATGAGCAGTTAGGAAGGCTACTATTATAGAAGTAGCAAAAGCGTATCTCAGACGTATAGAGATGAAGAAACAAAGCAAGATAACCAAACTCAAAGCTCAAATTCTGAAACTGGAGAAAGCGAGTGTGTCAGAGGCTTCGGAAACACTTGGGGCATGATTTAGAGTTTAATGGACAGGTTGCACCATCACAAATGTGTTGGATATTGCGTTCGCTATTTTAAAATTTCCGTAGGATATAATGGAATTATAATACGGCAGACAGAATATCCATCACCTATGTGATAGAGTAACCCCACGCTCAAACTCTAAATCAGGCCCTCTGTCGGCAACTTGAGCTTGACGAAGTCTTGTTGTGACAGACCGCACCAGATTAGGCCCGCCAGTGCTAGAGAGCTTCGACCTGAGAGAATCCTTTTCAAAACTGCATGCACTATACATCACATTTTTATACACGTTCTCTTCCTTTCCTCGCGAGGAAACTTTCCATGTACCCTCCTTTGTGCTTGTTGCACATGTTAGCTAAGTTAAAAATTCTTAAATTGTGAGTCAAATGGGGCGACAGATCTTTCAAGAACTGGGGTGCCAAGGTATAGAAGTCCTATTCACAAGATTTAAGTGGGTCAAACCTCCTTAAATCTGAAAAATGCTCAAATCTTTGGCCTTTGATCACTAACTTCCTAGCTGATTCTCCAGATTCCAAATCATTGTATCTCGATATTGCCCAGAGAACGTCTAAGGGAATGTTATTATGCACTTTACAATTATCCCTTTAGCTAGATTAATAGATGGTGGGTGATGGTAATTAAGAACTAAAATACAGCTTAGATCACAGCGTTCCATTAAGTTGTCTATTTTTTAGAGACAATAGCGTGTCTGTTTAGTTGTACAGTTTGTACTGTTTGGGAGGATCATTACTTGTGAGTGCAAATACTACAGTGAAGAGAGAACTGCTTGTGTGTGCAAGGGACTTTAATGATGCTCTTCATAAAGAAGCACTGTGAAAGGAATAGAGAACCACAGCTCTGATGTGGTGCAAGAAGGCAGAAACCTGTCTGGGGTTTCTTGTGGCACCTTCTAGATTGCTCCTGGCTCGCACTGCAGGCTGGACTGTTCCTAATGGAGAGTGACTACATCTGACATAATGGGCATAAAAAACAATGGAATGGAAAGGTATCTTTGAGAGGATGGCATGTAGGCTGGGCCGTAGGACTTGATTAACCTCAAAGAGGCCTACAATCGACCCTGTCAAAGCAGATATAGCTAACAGCCAGGTCTGCACACTTCTTTGGTCCCCCCCAGCTAGACCGGCCTCCATCAGAGTGGGCCTCTTGTTGGAATCATAGTGTGAGATCCTGCTTGAGTGTCAAGATTTGACTGACAGGTCTGCTGAGATTTTCATATGACACTTGGGCATGGCCTTTCCTTTGTCCTGCCAGCCTGACTGGGCCTATTCACAGGGGGCCTCCTTTTACCATTACAGTGTCAAAGCATGTTTGACATGTCTGCAGGGTTCAAATATAACATTTGAGGCACACTTCAAAGGGGGAAACAAAATGCCAAAACAATGTTTGTATCGACTGTCTTGCTGCCATAGTATCAGCATTGTTCTACAAGACTTCTATCTCTGAGTTTGCTAGGGGTAGAGGAATTCCCCAAAACTTTATTTTAGTGTTAAATGTGGGAGGACACTAGGATTACCTTATTACACTCCTCCCACACAACCCTCAAAGCCCAAGTATAGTGTGGCTGAAGACTTTGTCCATCTTGCAAATGCCCAAAGTGGGTAGAATTAGCCATGGGAACCTTTACTATATTGATTAGGGAGTCCCCAGGGGTCATTCCCCTATCACTAACTGGTGCCAGGCCTAAATGCAGCACCTCTAGGCACCCTCCTGAGAAAACTCTTGGAGCTGAGGAAGATCAGAAGAAGGCTGAACCTTTCAACCGGAGAAGACCCTGGAGGCCTAGATCTGCTCTTTCTCCCACCAATCACAAATAAGTGAACTCCAAGGGTCATCATAAGGCTGTCCTTCTGTTCAAGCTACAGGACCTCAACAAGATACAAGAGGCCTTTTCCTGCAACTGCCCAGCTTACCAAGTGCAAAAGGAGCTGGACTGAACCCTGATTCGGGGGCTTTGCCATCCACCCTGTAAGTCTGTGTGTGTCTTTTGGGGTCCTTCAGAAGTGTATCCTGTGGTGTATAGGAAAATAAAGAACTAAAGTCAGAAGGTAAAATCTTTGAGCAGAATAAACCGGATTAGTATATCCAACCCCTACTCCATCTTGGTCAGAGTTAAATTGTGCCTAAGTCCTGTCCTACCACAACCATTGGCACGTTATTCTTCTTTATGCTACTTCTACTTAAATCTATAAAAAGTCACATCTAAGGTCCTGCTTACTGTATTTGTCATTTTTGTGCCAATTTGTTTATTAAATCTTACTCTATTTTTATAATTTGTTTTGGGATGTTTTATAGTTTTGCATTTCGGCTTTATTACTGTTTCAGTACTGCATTAATACTTTGCCTTTCAGTTAAGTCTGTCTGATGTGTGCTTTAGATACCTGGGGGTTGAGCTCACATTAACTGAATGACTTTGAGTCTTCACCCTGACAAGGAATGTGGTTATTACATGAGGTGGATACTCACCCTCTCAAATAATACCCCAATTCTTCTAAAAGAGGGCCTACATGAGGTAGGGTATTCAAACAATCCATCCATCACTTTTCTCTTTATCTAAGTGAAAACCCCTAAGTGTGGTGGGTAGGCCCAGGACAGCATTCTGAGCTCTCTGTGCCTTAGAACTTAAGATGCTCATCGGGGTGGCCCAACAGTGATAACCCAGGAAATTGTTGTGTTCCTATATAGAGGGGATCTGGCCTGGCAGTTCAAGCTGGACTCTTTCCTTTGGATTAGGACCAAAGCTATTTTTCCTGTGGCTGATCTAAATCAATGGATTGGAGTGCGACGTCAAGAAATTACCAGTGGCAGCGAATAATTCAAGCATCACTTTTTTGTTTTTTCTCTGACACAATAAACATGCATGTAACAAGGCTGTCACCGTGTCCCAGGCATGACTAGTTTTTGAAGACTGTGTCATGCAAAAGTCAGAGACTTACACATTCCCAATATGAATTTGAGTAGATGAACTGGCAGACTTGAGCAAGCAATGAAAGGTCACCCAAGGGCACTCTTACATGGTGCTCAGCAACAACGAGAGGTAAGGAAAACATAATTACATTTACAACCAAGACATTGCTCCTATCAGAGTTGGGGTTGAAAGTTGCAGGCTTCAATCCATCAATCAATCAGACTTGTATAGCGCGGCTAATAACCCGTGAGGGTATCCAGGAGCTGAGCATCTTGCTGCGCAGGCTCAGTGGAACAGCCAGGTCTTGAGTCCTTTCTTGAATTCCAGCAATGAGATCTGGAGGAGGAGCTGGAGGTTGCTCCAGGTCCTAGCAGTCAGGTAGGAGAAGGAACGTCCTCTGCTATGCCTTCACCGTTTGCTAGGGGTGTGAGGGAGGAGAAGGGAGGAGGAGCACAGGTGTCTGGAGGGTTGGTGGAAGTTTAGATGGTGGTTGATGTATGCTGGTTCTCAGGGCTTTGTAGGCGTGGATCAGCATCTTGAAGTGGCATCTCTTCAGAATAGGGAGCCAGTGGAGCTGCCTGAGGTTGGGGGAAGGATGAGGGTCCGCTTGGGGAGGTCGAGGATGAGTCTGGCTGCAGAGTTCTGAATGGCCTGTAGTCTCTTCAGGAGGTGCGAGGTGGCTCCTGCATAGTGTGTTGCAATATTCCTGCCGACTGGTGACTAGGGCTAGGGTGATGGTACGTCTGGTAATGTCCGAGAGCCATGTGAAGATCTTGCGGAGCATGTGGACAGTGAGGAAGCAGACAGAGGAGACTGCGTTGATGTGGTTTTTCATGGTGAGGCTGCTGTCCAGGATGATGCCGAGGTTGCAGGCACAGTCTGTCGATATGGGTGAAGGACCTAGATCGGAAAGCTTCCAGGAGTCGTTCCATGGTGAGGTATTGTTCCCAAAGATCTGTACTTCTGTATTGACTGTGTTGAGTTTCAGGCAGTTGTATTTCATCCCATTGGCGATGTTCGCTATACATCGGAGGAAGATGGCTCTCCTGGTGGAGGGCTCTTCTAATACTAATACCGAGAGGACGAGCTAGGTATCATAGGAAATTATGTTAAATCCATGGGTTCTGAGGATATCAGCCTTGGGGTTATGTAGGTGTTGAACAGGGTGGGGTGAGGGATGAGCTTTGAGGGACGCTGCAGATCATGTTCTTTCAGTCTGAGGTGTAAGGGGAAGGCAAATTTTCTGATCCATCTGAGGGCTTTTGCGGCCCCTTGGAGCAGTAAACTGGTAAAAGGATATAAAATTTGATACTAGGGGGCCCTGCCTACTCTCTGAGACATTAAAACAAACCAAAGGAACTGCAGGAAGTTTAACCCTTTCAACTCAGAAGATTTCTTCCATAGAGGGCGCCCAATATTTGTCCATGAGGGCAAAAGTCACGCCAAACATTCAGGCTCTTCAAACAAGATACATTTATATGAAGTTAACAGGGGCGTAGGTTCAGGTGCGGGTGTTTGGGGTGTCTCACCCCCTAATAAATGCATTTTCTGATACATAGTTGGGTACAAGTGCTTTCAGTGGGATATGGTGAAGTGCCTGTGGGATTTCACCAGGGGTTTTTAAATAAAAACAGACAATAATGCACACACACTCTCCCTATGTTTTGAATGTCTTCAAAACTATTTGACAAAATATTGTGTTTTCTCTTAGTAACCTTGGCAGTCTACATTCTTGCAGCCGCCCAAGCTTCTCCCATGCACTCTGCTCGCCCTGTAATGCATTTTTACATGATATGGCCGCCTGATTGTTGCACAATCTGAGCTCCCTCAGGCTGTATCCTAAGGCGATGTTACACACCGCGCAGGGGCTCTGGGGGCTTCCTGTGGCTTCACACTCAGCCCTGGCGCTGATAGCGCTTGCTTCTTGTTTACGCAGACAGCAGGCGCTCAGACGCTCGAGGAGGAGGAAGGAATCTGCAGGCCTCGAGGCCGGAGTCACATCGACGGGAAGTTGCATCGCTGATAACAGATGGTGTTTTCGAGGAGCCACATTTGAGCAACTGACGGCAGACCACGCCCACACTGACATGCACGCACACACTGACATGCACGCACACACTGACATGTATGCAAACACTAACATGCACGCAAATGCGCACGCACACACTGCCTTGCACACGCACATACTGACATGCACACACTGCCATGCATGCAAACACGCGCACGCACACACAACCTTCACACGCACACACTGACATGCACGCAAACACGCGCACGCACACGCTGCCTTGCACACACTGCCATGCATGCGCGCACACACACAGCCTGCAGTGCACACGCACACACTGACATGCACACACTGCCATGCATGCGCGCACACACACACACTGCCTTCACACGCCCACACTGACATGCACGCAAACACGCGCACGCACACACTGCCATGCATAGGCGCGCGCACGCACACACTGCCTTGCACACACAGCCATGCATAGGCTCGCGCACGCACACACACACTGGCATGTATGCAAACACTGACATGCACGCAAACGCGCACGTACACACTGCCCTGCACACGCACATACATGCACGCGCACACAAACACATTGCCTTCACAACACACACTGACATGCACGCGCACACACACTGCCTTGCACATCCACAGTCTGACATGCACGCAGACACTGACATGCACGCAAACACGCGCAAGCACACACACTGCCATGCATACGCGCGCGCACACACACACACTGCCTTGCACATGCACACACTGACATGCACGCAGACACGCGCACACGCACACTGCCTTATGCACACTGCCAGGCACGCGCACACGCATACACTGACATGCACACAAACACGCGCGCACACACACTGCCTTGCACACGCACACACTGACATGCACGCAAACACACACTGTCTTGCACATGCACACACTGACATGCACGCAGACACGCGCACACTGCCTTATGCACACTGCCAGGCACGCGCACACGCATACACTGACATGCACACAAACACGCGCACACACACACACTGTCTTGCACATGCACACACTGACATGCACGCAGACACGCGCACACGCACACTGCCTTATGCACACTGCCAGGCACGCGCACACGCATACACTGACATGCACACAAACACGCGCACACACACACTGCCTTGCGCACGCACACGCTGAGATGCACGCAGACACGCGCACACACCCACACTGCTTTGTGCACAGGCACGCACTGCCATGCACGCACATGCTGGCGCGCGCGCACACTGGCATACACGAACACACACACTGACATGCTTGCACACACACAAAAGCATTTGGGGATTCATGAA
The DNA here is from genome assembly GCF_031143425.1 of Pleurodeles waltl. Lineage (NCBI taxonomy): Eukaryota > Metazoa > Chordata > Amphibia > Caudata > Salamandridae > Pleurodeles > Pleurodeles waltl. Next base: position 17,544,274 of record NC_090449.1, read on the forward strand.
CACACCCACGCGCTCACATACACAAGGTTAAAGACAAGGATAATGTACACACACAAAAATATGAGAGCCTGGCAATCATGCGTATACATACACACAAAAGGAGTCAACTACCCATGTGCTCTCACATACAAGTAGATTATGAGACAATGCATGCAAACACACAAATACATACTTGTAAAATATGAAACACACTCCTTCAGAATATAAGGACAAGCAACAGCCACCCAGAGCTTAAAACCCCAAAAAGCGTGGCTTCGCCCACAAGAAGGCTCAACCCCTGGAAGTCACGTCTGTGCATCCGGTGAGTTAATGACACTCCGGACGTACAGCAGCACTGCAAGGGTCCACACACTACTGGGCCGAGCTCAGTGTGAAGTGGGGGTCCTGCTCGTGCGTGGATGCGTCCGTCCTGACAGTACTGCACTGCATTTATGCTCATGTGCCAAGAAGCTCGTTCAACACTTCTAGACACTCCATGCACCGCACCCACCTTCCCCATGCAGGCCTAGCCACACCCAACGCCCTTTCAAAGAATCAACCCAGGGCGCCCGGGAGCTACTGAGAAGCGTTCTAGTGATGCCTCGAAGCGCTATACACAGGTAACAAACGGAGGAGATACTCAGTGTACAACGTACCCGAGACCTCCTAAGGGTGGTAGAGCACTATATCTAGATCAATAACCACACACTGCAACACAAAACAGATACACACACTTTATGCGACACCGACAATGCCCACACACGTGGACACAGGGTTTTGGCCAAAAAACCACTCTGTCTGGAAAATCAGAGTATACGCGCACAAACGCAAACAGGCTGTGCTTAATTTGAGCCGGTGGGGTTCACCGCTACTCATTTCTGTGTTCTGGCACTTATTTTTCTGCATGAGACATTTACCTATAGCAAGAGAGAGAAAAACAAAGCAGAAAGACGGAGGAAGAGAAAGGCAGAAAACCCATCGCTAACGGAGAAAGCAGGAACCCACAAGAGACCCAGAGAACTGTCATTGGGGTTGGGGGGGGGGTCTTGTAGTGGATTAAACAGACCGAGATGGGATCCAGTCTATGCCCCTCATTATGACCTGGACCGCCAGGGCCAATGTGACAGACTCACCGCCGTGGGACCGGGGTGCAGACTGCCATATTACGACAGCAGCGGTTTGGTCACTGCCAAACTGCCACATCTCCGCCCGTACCGCCGTTTTACTGCAGCCCTCCGGGCTGGAGGTTTCCACCTGCAGCCTTGCGGGAGCCGGATAACCGCCGATGTTATTCTGACTCGGGACTCCGCCAGCATTTTCCTGGCAGTCTCATTGCCAAAAAATGCTGGCGATAAGGTATCCCGACGACAGGAACTTGCGTTCCTGTCATTGGGATAACCCCCAAACACCTCCACACACATGCACACATGCACCCACACATACAATCACACACAGACACCCCCCACTCACAACATTCACCCCCATAGACACGCATACAAACCCATAACCATCACACATGCACGCATATATTCACCATCCCCCCACCCCCTCCCTTTAACTATATCATACATAAATGCACCTGCATGCACTCACTCACACCCTCTTACATTCACCCATGCACACACCCCATCCCCCGTATACATGCATACACACGCATCACCATCGCCACATTTACACACACGCACCGACACTCCCCTCCCCCACCCAACATTCATGGCACGCATACACACACACCCATTCACACCCCCTCACGCCTCTCCTTGTGGGTGGCACTCACCTCGTCCGAAGAGGTGCTCCTCCATTAGGGGACGGGACCAGCACTCCCACCGCTGGCACCAAAAGACCGCCACTGGTTGTAATTCTGTGGGCGGTCTTTTTCAGGTGTGGTGGTGCCGGCAGTGGAACTGCCTAAGCGCCACTGACCGCCGTGATGAATACTGCCGGATATCCAACCGCAGGCAGTGCGGATATCCAGTGACAGTCATAATATGGCAGTCGGAAGACCATCAGCACTAATGGTCTTCCGCCGGTGGTCTTGGGAAAAGACCGCCACAGTCAAAATGAGGGCCTATGTAACCTTGGTGTTCAGCACCCTGGCATTTGATTCCACCGGCCTTGAGAAGACCTTAGGCTAGCAACACTCATTTTACAAATTAGGCACTGCTGTAGGGGGTGTTAGCGTATAATAATGCACACACATGTACACAAGCTGAGGTAAGACGAATGGACCGGGAAGGTGAAGCCAGACCATGAGGTGGTCACAGCTAATGCACCATGAGCTTTCCAGGGCATACAGGCATGGAGGAGGACGAGTAAGAGGAGTGGGGGACATGGAAGCAGACAGCATACCCAACTGCTCCCTCCCCTGTGGGGTCCGCAGCTAGCTTTGACTCACCATAAAGTAGTTTAGAGGGTTAATATGCCTGCTGCAAAGAACAGAACTATATTTTATGTGGATAGCTAAGTGAATTAGTAAAGCCAGACTTTACAACGGCTTTAAATCAAATTAGTGTATGTGAAACGGGGGCTATGGAGATAAGAGGGGCACATTTGTCAGGTGGTAGTGAGGGAATCTGAGGAGGTGGTGGTGGGGTGGGGGGGGCAGGGGGTGCCAGTAAAGACTGTCGCACAGGGCTGAAGCTGGCCATCGGAAAAAGGAAGAGTTGCCATAACAGTGGTCCTTGGAAAGCCTGAAGGCTGGGACACTGCGGGTGCAACGGAGAGAGCCAGAGGGGACAGTCGCAAGCAGGGGCGGGATCGAATATCATGCACTGGTAGCAAGGGAAGCCTAGAAACTGCTGCGCACAACCAGAGGGGCCTTCACGTCCACTGCAGGGACAAGGTCCTGTGTTGATGCTGCTGTCAAAGATGATTTACCGTGTTGCAAAGTTGCCTCAAGGCTGGGGACCAATTCCTGAGTGAGTTATGAGGTTCTGTCAATATGGTTTATGACCATCTCATGATTTAGGGCAATGTTAATAAGCTGCAACATTTTTAAGTCCACCCAGGGTCTCGGACTCTTACTGAAAGAGAGGCAGGTAGAGGGGAGGGCCGAGCAAAGGCCCGGTAGGACCAGGTCGCATGACTAGGACGGGTTAGGCTGGGATGTGCACACACCTTTGTCCCGGCTATTACCTGCACTGTCTTCAGGCCTGAATATTCACCTACAAATCATTCATCCCATGGTGATGGTCAAGGGAAGCAAAATACGACTACAAGACCCAGAATGCACCACGCTGACACAAAAGCCTAGTAACGACCTTGCGGGAGGTGGTTTCCCTAAACACAAGCAGTCGGTTCACCTGCAGGTCTTCTGTCAGGTCATGAAAGCTCCTTTGTGCAGCTGCAGCTGGTTGGAGTTTGTGCACCGCCCACAAAAAGGAAGCGTCTGACCGCACAACAGAGGCTTCGCTTTGCTCTACTTCACAGGCCCACCACACACTACATCCGTAAACAGGTACCCCTAAACTACCGGAAACTCAGTCTGAGGAGCAGCCACTGAAGCCTCTTGCAAGCCTCCTACCAAGTCATTACCCAGCCTAGCTTCCCTCAGATGCAGGAGGGTAGTAACAGGCCCCCAGATCCAGAGACCCTGCCTCGAGGCACTACCAGCATCCAGGGAACCTCCCACCTCATTACCACAGTAGGTCATTGGTGGCACTGGATGTAGCGCTTAGTGCCGCTGATGAGGCTCACGCGGCTCCGTGAGACCCCAGTGTTAGTTACTCAAGCACCTTGGTTACCACCAGGTGTCAAGCACCACTCACCAGCTAAGAGAGAGGAGAACCCTGCCCTGCTGAGCTACAAGTCTTACACAGGAAGAGAGGGTAGGGAAGCCAGAGGATGTAGGGCACCATGCCCGCCTCTCCATCGCTCAGAGAAAGCGACAAGACCAGGGGATGCGTTTTGGGAACTCAAGACAGTTTGATGTGGAAGTAGTTAGGACTTGTACAGACATGGCACATCCTACATGTATGACATTGGCACTGCTGGAACAACACACCAAGACCTACTTGCTTGGCAGTAGAATAAACATAAGTTTCGGTTCTGACTTGATAGACCAGCCGTCGTCAGACCTTATGTGATGAGCAGAAAATCAGCTTTAGGAAGCTGCAGTGAGAGGGGCTTAGGCTCCGCCTCCAAGCTGAGCTTCCTGTCTATCCGCCTTTTGATTTGGCGGAAGGTGTATGCTTCCACCTAAAAAAGTTAAAAGAGTCCTAGTGGTCCAATCTTTCCGTTGGAGGAAATCAAATACTTAACACAGTTGGCCCATGGTGTTTATTGTGACAACCCAATGATATATGGAATAAAGTATCCTCTGCTGTGCATTATAAATATCCTGCAAATCCCAGAGGAGTTCTGTGACCATATACATGAATGAGGCCAAACAGTGAGTTCTTATATAAGGTCATGGAACTCTGAGGTGACTTCAAATATCCTTTTATCGTATTGCACCATCATCCTTCTCAAGAACCGCAGACATACTTGGGCCCTCATTACAACATTGGCGGTAAATCCTGCGTACCGCCGTGCAGAAGACCGCCAACACCCGCTGCGGCGGCGGAATTCCGCTACAGCTATTACGACCCACAGCTCGGAATCCGCCAAAATCCAAACACCCACACAAGTCTGCCACACCAAAGGTCAGTGATAAACTGGCGATAACAAAACCGACACCGTCACGCCAACAGGAATCCGCCCGCACTATCACGACCCACAAATCCACGCGGGGATTCCCACAGTATTCCATTGGCGGTACTCACCGCAGCGCTCAAAATACACACACATTTACAAAACACAACCACATTGGACAAATCGAAATACACATACCTGATACACATACACACACCACTCCCACACATCCAGTCCAATATAAAACACACACCCACATCACCCACAAACCCTTACCACCAAAATTGAGAAAGAAGGCCAGAGAGAGAAACACCACCAGAAACAACACTAGCATCCACAGGGACATAACACCATCACTCACACACCATCCACGCACCTCAGACAACACACACAAACACATTCCCTCACACATCACAACCAACACCACCTCACACATCACCCACACCACATCATGGCACCTCAACGACACCCCAGGTTCTCTGAGGAGGAGCTCAGGGTCATGGTGGAGGAAATCGTCCGGGTAGAGCCACAACTATTCGGATCACAGGTGCAGCAGACATCCATTGCCAGGAAGATGGAGCAATGGCGCAAAATCGTCGACAGGGTCAACGCAGTGGGACAGCATCCAAGAACTAGGGTTGACATCAGGAAGAGGTGGAACGACCTACGGGGGAAGGTGTGTTCCGTGGTCTCCAGACACCAGATTGCTGTACAGAGGACTGGCGGCGGACTCCCACCTCCTCCCCCACAACTAACAACATGGGAGGAGCAAGTCTTGGCTATACTGCATCCTGAGGGCCTCGCAGGAGTAGGAGGAGGAATGGACTCTGGTAAGTCAACTCTTAACTATTACATCCCCCACCCTACCTGCATGCTATCACATACCCCCACCATCACCCTCACCCCCATCACTCCAACACCTCACAAATGTCCCACTATCACAACCCACCCATCCCAACACCATGCCCGGCATGCAACACCAAAGCATGGACACCCATCACCAAAGCATGTCCACAACAGATACCCACACAGACTCCAAACCAATGATCACACAAGGTCCTAGACAAGAATGCAAGCACTGGAGTACAGGGTCACTCACCCATTGCACACAATGGCACACACAGATGCAATAATCATGCCTTTACACCCCTGCAGGACCCCTACCCAATGTCACCGGACAGTCCCCCCACAGAAGAGGCCCACAGTGATGACATTAGCTCTGTCCAGCTGGATCAAGATGACCCGCCCGGCCCATCTGGGACCTCTGGATAGTCGGTTCCCCTGACACTGGCACATGCCACCACAGTGCCTCCCCCCTCAGGAAACACCAGCACAGCACCCACCCAGCAGGCCCATCCCTCTGTCCCCAGGACACGTCAAGCAGCAGTATGTCCACCACTACAGGGAACCCAGGCAACCCCACCACCCCAAGAAAATCAGGGACCTAGTGGCAGTGGGCACACGGTTCAGGGGACAGAGGCACAGGAAAACAGGGGAACTGGGAGGACAGCTGTGCAACAGGGGGAGGACAGGCCCAGGGAACCCACTCTCCAACATCATGGGAGCGTACCATCATTCCCAGGAGACGATGGCGACGGTACTGGCCAACTTTTAGGAGACCCAGCGGCTGCAGGAGGATCACTATCTGGGGATCAGGGATGAACTCAAGTCCATCAACACCACCCTGGTCACCATTGTAGGGGTGCTGAAGGACTTTGTCAACACCAGGAGGGAAACTGTGGCACAACAAGGGGCCCCTGACACTAGCCTGGATGATGAACCTCTGCCGGCGCTAGTGGACAAGAGGCACTGCTACAGGACCACGACACCAGCACCCCACCCCCTGCAGATGGAGAACCACCCCGCAAACGGTACCTGAGAACCAGGAACAAGACAGAGAACAATGCCAAGACCCCTGCCAGGAAATGAGACCCCCCTGAATGTCATCCTTCTGTCCCACTTTGTCACCCTGTCCATCCTTAAACTGCCATTGCTCCACTTCCTATGCCCCTTTGGACAATGCACCTCTGAAACAAATAGACTGGACTCTGCCACGGACATTCCTCCACCACCACCCCTGCCCGTTTTACAACCCCCTCCACTTATTTGCACAGAAATAAACACCCTTGAATCACAAAACAATCTGGAGTCAGTCTGTGTTTTCACAAATGCGTATTTGCAATAACTATGGAATATAGCAATGTCAATTTTATTGTCAACATACCGATGTAACACAGCTGTAGGCCAGGAGGAAATATAGCAGAGGTCACACAGTGGGACCCAAATCTGTTAAATGGAAAGGCAAAGTGACAAGTCAGGGTCCATACACTGGGTGAAAGTGACAGACTTATGATAGGTCAAACAACTGTATGAGATGTGTGAGGCAGTGATATCTTCTTACCTGTGTCTCACTGGAAGTATTGCTGGATAACGCTGTTTCTGTTGTCGATATCCTCTTCTTTTGCCTCCTCTTCTTCACTGTCCACAGGCTCCACAGCTGCCACAACACCTCCATCTGGACCATCCTCCTGCAGAAAAGGCACTTGTTGTCGCAAAGCCAGGTTGTGCAGCATACAGCAGGCCACGATGATCTGGCACACCTTCTTTGGTGAGTAGTAGAGAGAACCACCTGTCATATGGAGGCACTGGAACCTGGCCTTCAGGAGGCCGAAGGTCCGTTCGATCACCCTCCTAGTTTGCCCATGGGCCTCATTGTAGCTTTCCTCTGCCCTTGTCCTGGGATTTCTCACTGGGGTCAGTAGCCATGACAGGTTGGGGTACCCAGAGTCACCTGCAAATGTTGAGGGACAACTGTTAGACACACACTAACCCATAGGGACAACCCCATACCCAGACACCTATTCACACTGTATAGGGTCCTTGTCCTCACATATTAGCCACACACTGTGCGTCTGGAGTTGCCCCATCACATAAGGGATGCTGCTATTCCTCAGAATGTAAGGGTCATGCACTGAGCCAGGAAACGTGGTATTCACATGGGAGATGGACTGGTCGGCCAAACACGCCATCTGCACGTTCATAGAATGGTAGCTCTTTCGGTTCTGTACACCTGTTCACTCCTGCGGGGGGTACCAAGGCCACATGTGTCCCATCAATGGAACCTATGATGTTGGGGATATGTCCCAGGGCATAGAAGTCACCTTTCACTGTAGGCAAGTCCTCCACCTGAGGGAAAACGATGTAGCTGCGCATGTGTTTCAGCAGGGCAGACAATACTCCGGACAACACGTTTGAGAACATTGGCTGGGACATCCCTGATGCAATGGCCACTGTAGTTTGAAAAGACTCACTGGCCAGGAAATGGAGTACTGACGGGACCTGCACTATAGGGGGTACCCCTGTGGGATGGCGGATTGCTGACATCAGGTCTGGCTCCAACTGGGCACACAATTCATGGATTGCTGCACGATCAAGTCTGTAGGTGACTATTACGTGTCTCTCTTCCATTGTCGACAGGTCCACCAGCGGTCTGTACACCGGAGGATGCCGCCATCTCATCACCTGCCCCAGCGGACGTGCCCTATGGACGAGAACAGTGATCAGAGAGTCAGCCAACACTGAGGTATTACAAAATGTCATTTGCACACATTTGTTAATGTGCAATGTGACCGCCATTTTCTATCTGTACACTCACTTGATACCTGACCTTCAACAGGAGAGGACCTACACTGCAAGTGCTGCTGTGACCTCAGTCTGGAAGCGACGATGGCTCATGTGTCTGGGGAAAGGGCCCCTGCCTTCACTTTGGAAGAGTTGGAAAAGTTAGTGGATGGGGTCTTCCCCCAGTAAACACAACTGTACGGTCCTCCAGACAAACAGGGGAGACGTCCGGACCCTGGGAATCCACCACAGACGGAGCACCCACTGCCGGAAAAGATGGGAGGGCATTCGCCGCTGGAGCAAGAAGATGGCGGAGGCCCAGCTGGGGATGGCCTCCCAACGTGGGAGGGGTGCCCGTCGCACCATGACCCCCCTGATGTTTCGGATCCTGGCGGTGGCGTATCCGGAGATGGATGGGCCCTTGAGGGCATCACAGCAGCCACAAGGGGGTGAGTACAGTCACATCCATCTGACTCTGCGCGCATTATGAGGTGTCTGGGTGGGGGAGGTGGGCAGTGGGTTACCCTAGGCCAGGGCGAGCTTTGTAGGCAAGGTCCCTTTGTGAGGCAGGCTATGTGGCACCCCAACCCCACCAGTGGTAAGAGCCATCTACACCTAATCAGGCTCCTGTGACTTCCATGTTTGCAGCAATCGGCCATAGGCCTTCTAGCCCATGGCCCTGTGAATAATCTAGGAACTATAAGTGCATGGTTTAGTGCAGAGGGCTGCTGTGTCTGTAGTGTCTGCCAACGGTAGTGGTATTGCATGCACTGAACATGTCTTTCTTCTGTCTCCCCCCCCCTTTTTGTGGTCTCCCTGTTCCTGTGTGCAATAGCATCATCAGGCGGAGGAGCAGTGGCACCGGAGCAGGAGGGAGCTGCATCCCACTTGGCCCTGGAGGGCAAGACAACGGAGTCTGAAGCCACCAGTGGGACAGAGGGCGAGGGGAGCTCCACGGTGGGGACAGGAGGTGACAGCAGCGACAGCGACTCCTCCTCTGATGGGAGCTCCCTTGCGGTGGCGGGCCCCTCTGTGCCCCCCGCATCAACAGGTACAGCCGCCACCCCCCCTACCAGCACCGCCCTCCCAGTAGCCCCTCAGCGTGTGTCCGGTGGCCGCTCACCCAGGAGGGTGGGCATCTCCTTCGCCCCAGGCACCTCAGGCCCTGCCCCAGTCAACCCTGCAGCCCTCAGTGAGGAGGCTATTGATCTCCTGAGATCCCTCACTGTTGGGCAATCTACCATTGTGAATGCCATCCAGGGTGTCGAGAGGCATTTGCAACAAACAAATGTATACCTGGAGGGCATTCATTCTGGCCAGGCAGCCCAACAGAGAGCATTTCAGGCTCTGGCCTCAGCACTGATGGCAGCCATTGTCCCTGTGTCCAGCCTCCCCCTCCAACTTCCTCCACTCAGACCCAATCCCCTGTACCTCAGCCTATCCCAAGCACACCATCAGACCAGCATGCACACACCTCAACACACAAGGGTGGCTCAGGCAAACATAAGCACCACACATCCCACAGGCACTCACACAAGCATCATACCCATGCAGACATACCAAAATCCGCTGTCTCCACTGTGTCCCCCTCCTCCACTTCCTCCTCCTCCCTCCCTGTCTCGTCTCCACTCACACCTGCATGCACTACATCTTCAGCCACTACCTCCACCACCAGCATGCCCATCACCACACACCGCTCACGTGCAGTCACTACCCCCACTACCATTCACACATCCCGTGTCCTCTCCCAGTGTGTCTGTGAGCCCTCCTCCCAAAGTACACAAACGCAGGCACACACCCACCCAGCAGCCATCCACCTCACAACAGCCTCCAGCCCATGCACCTTCAACCCAATTCAGCAAACGTACACCTCCTACAACCACTACCTCTTCCTCCACTCCCAAACCCACTCCATCTACCCGTCCCAGTGTGTCTAAAAAACTTTTCCTGGCTAATATTGACCTCTTCCCTACGCCTACCCCCCACAGTCCGTCCCCTAGGGCCAGGCTTTTCAGGTCCCTACCCAGCACATCAGCCACCACATCACCAGGCACAGTGGTGCCAGCAACTGCGGGCTATTGGAGTGTGCCAACCATCAGGGCTGCCAGTGTGCCACGGAGCGAGGGCAAGGACATTCCGCCACCTGCAAAAGTTAAAAAGTTGCCCACATCCCGGAGGGAGAAGCAGAAAACACCTGCCACCAAGGGCTCAGGGAAAACGAAAGGGGATAGTGGCAAGACAGCTGCGCCGATGCCACAGAGGCCGCCGCAAGCACCGCTGCCACAGAGGCCGCCGCAAGCACCGCTGCCACAAAGGCCGCCGCCAGCACCGCTGCCACAAAGGCCGCCGCCAGCACTGCCGCGACTGACCCCACCGAAAGCACTGTCAGCGGCCCCGCGACATCCTGAGCCAGTGGCACCACCGCAGACATGGCTGCCATCCCCAGTGGTCAGTCGTCCGAGGCTGGTGGTCAGTTCCAGGAGCCTGGGCAGCTTCTATGATGCACCACTTTCAGTGGAGAAAGGCATCCACTACCTCAGTCCTTGGCAGGATGACGCACTCTGGGCACAAAGCCCCCTCCAGAACCAGTGGAGAGATACATCCACTATCTCAGTCCTTGGCAGGATGAAGCACTCTGGGCACAAAGCCCCCTCCAGAACCAGTGGAGAAAGGCATCCACTACCTCAGTCCTTGGCAGGATGAAGCATTCTGGGCACAAAGCCCCCTCCAGAACCAGTGGAGAGATACATCCACTACCTCAGTCCTTGGCAGGATGAAGCACTCTGGACACAAAGCCCCCTCCAGAACCAGTGGAGACTGTTATCCACTTGAGAGACTGTGGCTTTGCACTCCCCAGGATACAGCAGTGGGCAACCCACCCAATGGAGAGACTTGAGAGACTGTGGCTTTGCACTCCCCAGGATACAGCAGTGGGCAACCCACCCACTGGAGAGACTTGAGAGACTGTGGCTTTGCACTCCCCAGGATAAAGCAGTGGGCAACCCACCCACTGGAGAGACTTGAGAGATTGTGGCTTTGTGTAGGAGGCTGGCCTGGCTTGTAGTTGGTACCAGAGGTACTTACACCTTGTGCCAGGTCCAGTTATCCCTTATTAGTGTAGAAGAGGTGTTTCTAGCAGCTTAGGCTGATAGAAGGTAGCTATAGGAGAGCAGCTTAGGCTGAACTAGGAGACATGCAAAACTCCTACTATACCACTGGTGTCATATGCACAATATCATAAGAAAACACAATGCACAGAAGTACTAAAAATAAAGGTACTTTATTTTTATGAAAATATGCCAAAAGTATCTCAGTGAGTACCCTCAGTATGAGGATAAGTTATATACACAAGATATATGTACACAAACCAAAATTATGCAGGTAATAGCCAAAGGAAGTAATGCCAGCAATGTAAAGTTACAGTAGATTGCAATAGGAGCACATAGGTACAGGGGCAACACAAACCATATACTCCAAAAGTGGAATGTGAACCACGAATGGACCCCAAACCTATGTGAGCTTGTAGAGGGTCGCTGGGACTGTAAGAAAACAGTGAGGGTTAGAAAAATAGCCCATCCCAAGACCCTGAAAGGTAGGTGTAAAGTGCACCTACTACCCCCAGAGCACAGAAGTCGTGATAGGGGGATTCTGCAGGAAGAACAAACACCAGCAATGCAACAACAGTGGATTTCCGGACGGGAGTACCTGTAAGACAAGGGGACCAAGTCCAATAGTCGCGACAGTGTCGGAAGTGGGCAGGAGCCCAGCAAATGCCAGCTGAGGGTGCAAGGAAGCTGCCACCGGTTGGAAGAAGCTTGGAGTTCTGCAAGAAAGAAGAGGACTAGGAACTTCCCCTTTGGAGGATGGATGTCCCACGTTGTGAAGAAGCTTGCAGAGGTGTTCCCACGCAGAAAGACCGCAAACAAGCCTTGCTAGCTGCAAGGGTCGCGGTTAGGGTTTTTGGATGCTGCTGTGGCCCAGGAGGGACCAGGATGTCGTCACTTGGATGAGGAGACAGAGGGGGCGCCCAGCAACGTAGGGAGCCCTCACAGAAGCAGGCAGCACCCGCCGAAATACCTGAACAGTCACTTAGAAGAAAAGTGAACCGGAGTCCACCCGAAGTCACAAAAGGGAGTCCCACGACGCCAGAGGACAACTCAGAAGGTTGTGCACTGCAGGTTAGAGTGTCTGGGACCCAGGCTTGGCTGTGCATGAAGGAAATCCTGGAAGAGTGCACAGGAGCCGGAGCAGCTGCAAATCACGCGGTACCAAGCAATGCAGTCTAGCGTGGGGAGGCAAGGACTTACCTCCACCAAACTTGGACTGAAGAGTCACTGGACTGTGGGAGTCACTTGGACAGAGTTGCTGAGTTCCTGGGACCACGCTCATCGTGCTGAGAGGGGACCCAGAGGACCGGTGATGCAGTTTTTTGTTACCTGCGGTTGCAGGGGGAAGATTCCGTCGACCCACGGGAGATTTCTTCAGAGCTCCTGGTGCAGAGAGGAGGCAGGCTACCCCCAGAGCATGCACCACCTGGAAACAGTCGAGAAAGCCGGCAGGATGAAGCGATACAAGGTTGCTAGTAGTCGTCTTGCTACTTTGTTGCGGTTTTGCAGGCGTACTGAGCAGTCAGCGGTCGATCCTTTGGCAGAAGGTGAAGAGGGAGATGCAGAGGAACTCTGGTGAGCTCTTGCATTTGTTATCTGGTGAGATCCCCGAAGCAGAGACCCTAAATAGCCAGAAAAGGAGGTTTGGCTACCTAGGAAGGAGGATTGGCTACCAAGAGAGGTAAGAGCCTATCATAAGGAGCCTCTGATGTCACCTGCTGGCACTGGCTACTCAGAGCAGTCCAGTGTGCCACAAACACCTCTGTTTCCAAGATGGCAGAGGTCTGGGACACACTGGAGGAGCTCTGGGCACCTCCCCTGGGAGGTGCAGGTCAGGGGAGTGGTCACTCCCCTTTCCTTTGTCCAGTTTCACGCCAGAGCAGGGCTGGGGGATCCCTGAACCGGTGTAGACTGGCTTATGCAGAGATGGGCACCATCTGTGCCCATCAAAGCATTTCCAGAGGCTGGGGGAGGCTACTCCTCCCCAGTCTTCACACCTATTTCCAAAGGAAGAGGGTGTTACACCCTCTCTCAGAGGAAGTTCTTTGTTCTGCCTTCCTGGGCCAGGGCTGCCTGGACCCCAGGAGGGCAGAAACCTGTCTGAGGGGTTGGCAGCAGCTGCAGTGGAGACCCCGGAAAGGCAGTTTGGCAGTACCCGGGTTCTGTGCTAGAGACCCGGGGGATCATGGAATTGTCCCCCCAATGCCAATGGCATTGGGGTGACAATTCCATGATCTTAGACATGTTACATGGCCATGTTTGGAGTTACCATTGTGACGCTGTACATAGGTACAGTGCACGCGTGTAATGGTGTCCCCTCACTCACAAAGTCCGGGGAATTTGCCCTTAACGATGTGGGGGCACCTTGGCTAGTGCCAGGGTGCCCACAAACTAAGTAACTTTGCACCCAACCTTCACTAGGTGAAGGTTAGACATATAGGTGACTTATAAGTTACTTAAGTGCAGTGGTAAATGGCTGTGAAATAACGTGGACGTTATTTCACGCAGGCTGCACTGGCAGTCCTGTGTAAGAATTGTCAGAGCTCCCTATGGGTGGCAAAAGAAATGCTGCAGCCAATAGGGATCTCCTGGAACCCCAATACCCTGGGTACCTCAGTACCATATATTAGGGAATTATATGGGTGTACCAGTATGCCAATGTGAATTGGTAAATTTAGTCACTAGCCTGTTAGTGACAAATTTGGAAAGCAGAGAGAGCATAAGCACTGAGGTTCTGGTTAGCAGAGCCTCAGTGAGACAGTTAGGCATCACACAGGGAACACATACAGGGCACATACTTATGGGCACTGGGGCCCTGCCTGGCAGGGTCCCAGTGACACATAGACTAAAACAACATATATACAGTGAAATATGGGGGTAACATGCCAGCCAAGATGGTACTTTCCTACACAACCCCCCCCCCCCCAAACGAAGGACAATAAGACTAGCCATGACCTGATGAGTCTTCATTGTCTAAGTGGAAATATCTGGAGAGTCCATCTGCATTGGAGTGGGTACTCCCAGGTCTATGTTCCACTGTATAGTCAATTCCCTGTAGAGATATGGACCACCTCAACAATTTAGGGTTTTCACCTTTCATTTATTTTAGCCAAAGTAGAGGTTTGTGGTCTGTCTGAACAATAAAGTGAGTGCCAAACAGGTATGGCCTCAACTTTTTCAGTGCCAAGACCACAGCAAAGGCCTCCCTCTCTATGGCAGACCAACGCTTTTCTATAGGGGTCAACCTTCTGCTGATAAAAGCAACTGGTTGATCTTGGCCCTCAGAATTCAGTTGTGATAAGACTGCCCCTACCCCTAATTCAGATGCATCAGTTTGAACAATGAATTTCTTGGAGTAACATGGGCTTTTTAGGACAGGTGCAGTGCACATGGCCTGTTTGAGCTCCTCAAAAGCTTTCTGACAGCTAGCTGTCCACAATACCTTTTTAGGCATCTTTTTACTGGTGAGATCATTAAGTGGAGCTGCTATGGAGCCATAGTTTTTAATGAATCTCCTGTAATGCCCTGTGAGGCCTAGGAAGGCTCTCACCTGGGTCTGTGTTGTAGGGGGAACCCAATCCATGATTGTCTGGATTTTCCCATAAAGTGGGGCAATCTGTTCTCCACCTACCAGGTGTCCCAGATAAACCACCTTTCCCTGCCCTATCTGGCACTTTGAGGCCTTGATAGTGAGGCCTGCCTTTTGCAGGGCCTCCAAAACTTTCCAAAGGTGGACCAGGTTATCATCACAGGTGGAGCTAAAGACAGCAATATCATCTAGATATGCTGCACCTTAAAGCCTCCAACCCTTGCAGGACTGTGTTCACCAACCTCTGAAAAGTGGCAGGTGCACTCTTCAAACCAAAGGGCATCACTGTAAATTGGTAGTGCCCTCCTATAGTTGAAAATGCAGTTTTAGGTTTAGCATCTTCAGCCAATTTGATCTGCCAATACCCTGCAATCAAATCAAAGGTGCTTAGATACTTGGCAGATGCCAGTGTATCTATGAGGTCATCTACCCTGGGTATAGGGTGAGCATCAGTTTTTGTTACCTGATTGAGACCTCGGTAATCAACACAAAACCTCATCTCCCTTTTTCCATCTTTTGAATGAGGCTTTGGTACAAGCACCACAGGACTCGCCCATGGGCTTTCAGAAGGTTCAACTACTCCTAGATCAAGCCTTTTCTGAACCTCTTGTTTTATGCAATCCCTGACATGGTCAGGCTGCCTATAGATTTTACTTTTGACAGGCAAGCTGTCTCCAGTATCAATTGTGTGTTCACACCAAGATGAGGTGCCAGGCACAGTTGAAAAGAGTTCAGAAAACTGTCCAAGGAGAATTATGCAGTTGTCTTTCTGTTCTGCAGTCAGACAATCTGCTAAAACTACTCCCTCCACTAAAGCATCTTCTTCAGTGGATGAGAAGAGATCAGGGAGAGGGTCACTCTCTTCTTCCTGTCCCTCATCTGTTGCCATGAGCAGGGTGAGATCAGCCCTGTCATAGTAGGGTTTTAGGCGGTTGACATGAATCACCCTAAGGGGACTCCTGGCAGTGCCCAGATCTCCCAGATAGGTAACCTCACCCTTTTTCTCAACAATTAGATGGGGTCCACTCCATTTGTCCTGGAGTGCTCTTGGGGCCACAGGCTCCAATACCCACACCTTCTGTCCTGGTTGGTACTGAATCAGAACAGCCTCCTGGTCATGCCATTGCTTCTGGAGCTCTTGGCTGCCCTGAAGGTTTTTACTGGCCTTTTTCATGTACTCGGCCATTCTGGATCTTAGGCCAAGTACATAGTCCACTATATCCTGTTTGGGAGCTTTTAAAGGTTGTTCCCAACCCTCCTTCACAAGTGTTAGTGGACCTCTTACAGGGTGCCCAAAGAGGAGTTCAAAGGGGCTGAAGCCCATTCCTTTCTGGGGTACCTCCCTGTAAGCAAAAAGGAGGCAAGGTAACAGGACATACCACCTCCTCCTGAGTTTTTCAGGGAGTACCATTATCATTCCTTTGAGAGTTTTATTAAACCTCTCTACCAGTCCATTAGTCTGTGGATGATAAGGAGTGGTGAATTTGTATGTTACACCACATTCCACCACATAGCCTTCAAGTATGCAGACATAAAGTTGCTACCCCTGTCTGATACAACCTCTTTTGGGAAACCCACCCTGGAAAAGATTCCCAGGAGGGCCTTTGCCACTGCAAGAGCTGTAGTGGTCCTTAGAGGAATTGCTTCAGGATATCTTGTGGCATGGTCCACAACCACCAAGATAAACCTATTGCCTGAAACAGTAGGAGGGTCAAGGGGGCCAACTATGTCAACCCCTACCCTTTAAAAGGGGACCCCAACCACAGGTAGTGGAATAAGGGGAGCCTTTGGTGTGCCACCAGTGTTGCCACTGGCTTGGCAGGCCACACAAGACTTACAAAAATCTTTTGTGTCCTCTGACATCCTAGGCCAGTGAAACAGGGGGACAAGCCTTTCCCATGTTTTGATCTGGCCTAAATGCCCAGCCAAAGGAATGTCATGTGCCAGAGTTAGGAGGAACTGTCTGTACTGCAGGGGAATGATCAATCTCCTGGCTGTTCCAGGTTTTGGGTCCCTTGCCTCTGTGTACAAGAGGTTGTCCTCCCAGTAAACTCTATGTGAGTCACTGACATCCCCATTTTGCTGCTTGACAGCTTGCTGTCTGAGACCCTCTAATGTGGGACAGGATTGCTGTGCCACACTCAGCTCTTCCCTGGCAGGCCCCCCTCCACCCAAAAGCTCAGCAGTGTCTGCTGCCAGCTCATCTGGTGAAGGTTCTGCACAGGGAGGAAATTCTTCTTCCTCAGAAGGAGAATCATCTGTAGAGGGAGGGATGGTGGGTAGGGATTTACCCTTGCTACACCTAGCTTTAGGGAGCGCTTGGTCCATTGTTCCAGGATCCAAGTTACCCTGTCCTTTTTGCTTTTTGGCCTGATCCCTTGTCAAAGCAAAATTATGCCCAGGAATGCCCAGCATTGCTGCATGAGCCTCCAACTCCACTTCTGCCCAAGCTGATGTCTCTAAATCGTTCCCTAGTAGACAGTCTACAGGTAAATTTGAGGCAGCCACAACTTTCTTTGGACCAGTAACCCCCCCAGTTGAGATTCACAACAGCCATGGGGTGGTTAAGAGTGTTGTTATGAGCGTCTGTCACTTGGTACTGCTGACCAAGTAGGTGTTGTTCAGGGTGCACCAGTTTCTCTATTACCATGGTAACACTGGCACCTGTGTCCGTGTAGGCCTGAACCTCAACACCATTTATTAGGGGAAGTTGCTTGTACTTATCCATATTAAGGGGACAAGCAACCAAGGTGGCCAAATCAATGGCACCTTCAGAGACTAACACAGCCTCTGTGGTCTCCCTAACAAGACCAACCCCAACTAAGTTACCAAAAGTGATCCCAGCTACTCCCTTGGATTGGCTATTAGTAGGTTTGCTCCCACTACCACTGCTATTACTAGGGGCACTAGGATTTGCAGTAGGGGTTGTGGTAGTGGGAGGTTTGGTGTTTTTCTTTGGACAACTGGCATCAGTTGTCCAATGGCCTTTGACTTTACACAAATAACACCAAGGCTTTTTAACTTGATTTGAAGAGGATTTGGACCCACCACCCCCACCAGAGGATTTCTGTGGGCCCGATGAAGACTCAGTTTTACTTTTGTCCCCACCCTTGTCAGAAGACTTACCATCCTTCTTCTTGCCATCCTTGTCACCCCCTGTATGAACTTTTCTGTTCACTCTTGTTCTGACCCATTTGTCTGCCTTCTTTCCCAATTCTTGGGGAGAGGTCAGATCTGAGCCCACTAGATATTGGTGTAACAAGTCAGACACACAGTTATTCAGAATATGCTCTCTCAGAATAAGATTATACAGGCTTTCATAGTCAGAAACTTTACTGCCATGTAACCACTCCTCCAAGGCCTTCACTGAACAGTCAACAAGGTCTATCCAGTCTTGTGAGGACTCTTTTCTGGTGTCTCTGAACTTAATCCTGTATTGTTCAGTGGTTAAGCCAAATCCATCCAAGAGTGCATCCTTCAAAACTGCAAAATTGTTAGCATCACTTTCTCTAACAGTAAGGAGCCTATGCCTACCCTTTCCATTGAAAGATAGCCACAATATAGCAGCCCACTGCCTTTGAGGGACCCCCTGTACCATACAGGCTCTCTCAAGTGCAGCAAAGCACTTGTTGATGTCATCCCCCTCCTTGTAAGGGGGGCTATCTTGTGCAGATTCCTGGAATCATGCTCTCTAACAGGATTACTATCAGGAATACTGCTGTTGCTGCCACCATGGGGTCCTAACCCCAATCTCTGTCTCTCATTCTCCAGGTCTAGGGATTCCCTATCTAGAGCCAGCTGTTGCTGTTTAAGCTTCAGTCTGGTCTCTTCCACTCTCAACTTTTTGAGTTGCCTTTCTAACATGTTGTCTTCAGGGTGGGTGGGTTGGGAATGCTTGGACACAGAAGATAAATTGGAAACAACAGAGGGAGATCTGTCCCTAACTGACTGGACTCTAATAACCTGGCCTCCAGGAATAAAAACACCTCTACTATGATGGGAGTCTCTATTACTACCAGCATTACTAGGTGGTCTGCTAAGGGGCAGATTGGAACAGAACCCTCCCCACTTCCCCACCTCCCTCAAGGTGATCCCCTGAGTCAGAATGGGAGCCATCTATTAACTTCTCATTTGAAGTGCCTGCTTGGTTGTATGGGTGTACCAGTATGCCAATGTGAATTGGTAAATTTAGTCATCATTCACAATAAGCATGTTATATAGAAACTCTGTTGTAGGGTTCTTTCCTATCACTAACCCTCTATCTAAGCAGAGACTCCTTAGGCTCTTGTAATTCAAATTGTCAAGTAGTATTGACCATTTTAAGAGCAGACTCTACATCAGACATGATAGCAAAAGGTTTAGAGACAGTGAGAAAAAAGAAAAAGTTTCAGAACTTTTTAAAGAACAGAGAAAACAACTTTTTGTAACTTTTTGGAAACGTTTAGAAGTTTAGAGAAACTTTTCAGAACTTTGTAAAAAGTTTGAGAGAAGAAAAGTAAAACTTTTTGGTTAGGTGTACATACACTGAACTTGTTTTGTATATTATTCTCTTATGAAAAGTACACAATGACAAAGTGGTAAGTAGTTACAAGTACTTATCCCACCGCTGCAAAACCAATGTAGGAGGCTGGCCTGGCTCGTAGTGGGTACTAGAGGTACTTACACTTTGTGCCAGGTCCAATTATCCCTTATTAGTGTAGAAGAGGTGTTTCAAGCAGCTTAGGCTGATAGAAGGTAGCTATGGCAAAGCAGCTTAGGCTGAACTAGGAGACATGTAAAGCTCCTACTATATCACTGGTGTCATATGCACAATCTCATAAGAAAACACAATACACAGAAGTACTAAAAATAAAGGTACTTTATTTTTATGACAATATGCCAAAAGTATCTCAGTGAGTACCCTCAGTATGAGGATAAGTTATATACACAAGATATATGTACACAAACCAAAATTATGCAGGTAATAGCAAAAGGAAGTAATGCAAGCAATGTAAAGTTACAGTAGATTGCAATAGGAGCACAAAGGTACAGGGGCAACACAAACCATATACTCCAAAAGTGGAATGCGAACCACGAATGGATCCCAAACCTATGTGAGCTTGTAGAGGGTCGCTGGGACTGTAAGAAAACAGTGAGGGTTAGAAAAATAGCCCACCCCAAGACCCTGAAAGGTAGGTGTAAAGTGCACCTACTACCCCCCGAGAGCACAGAAGTCGTGATAGGGGGATTCTGCAGGAAGAACAAACACCAGCAATCCAACAACAGTGGATTTCCGGACGGGAGTACCTGTAAGACAAGGGGACCAAGTCCATTAGTCGCAACAGTGTCGAGAGTGGGCAGGAGCCCAGGAAATGCCAGCTGAGGGTGCAAGGAAGCTGCCACCGGTTGGAAGAAGCTCGGAGTTCTGCAAGAAAGAAGAGGACTAGGAACTTCCCCTTTGGAGGATGGACGTCCCACGTCGTGAAGAAGCTTGCAGAGGTGTTCCCAAGCAGAAAGACCGCAAACGAGCCTTGCTAGCTGCAAGGGTCACGATTAGGGTTTTTGGATGCTACTGTAGCCCAGGAGGGACCAGGATGTCGCCACTTGGATGAGGAGACAGAGGGGGCGCACAGCAACGTAGGGAGCCCTCACAGAAGCAGGCAGCACCTGCAGAAGTACCTGAACAGGCACTTAGAAGAAAAGTGAACCGGAGTCCACCCGAAGTCACAAAAGGGAGTCCCGTGACGCCGGAGGACAACTCAGAAGGTTGTGCACTGCAGGTTAGAGTGTCGGGGACCCAGGCTTGGCTGTGCACGAAGGAAATCCTGGAAGAGTGCACAGGAGCCGGAGCAGCTGTAAATCACGCGGTACCAAGCAATGCAGTCTAGCGTGGGGAGGCAAGGACTTACCTCCACCAAACTTGGACTGAAGAGTCACTGGACTGTGGGAGTCACTTGGACAGAGTTGCTGAGTTCCAGTGACCACGCTCGTCGTGCTGAGAAGGGACCCAGAGGACCGGTGATGCAGTCTTTTGTTGCCTGCGGTTGCAGGGGGAAGATTCCGTCTACCAACGGGAGATTTCTTCAGAGCTCCTGGTGCAGAGAGGAGGCAGGCTACCCCCAGAGCATGCACCACCTGGAAACAGTAGAGAAAGCCGGCAGGATGAAGCGATACAAGGTTGCTAGTAGTCGTCTTGCTACTTTGTTGCGGTTTTGCAGGCGTCCTGAGCAGTCAGCGGCCGATCCTTTGGCAGAAGGTGAAGAGGGAGATGCAGAGGAACTCTGGTGAGCTCTTGCATTCATTATCTGGTGAGATCCCCAAAGCAGAGACCTGAATAGCCAGAAAAGGAGGTTTGGCTACCTAGGAAGGAGGATTGGCTACCAAGAGAGGTAGGAGCCTATCAGAAGGAGCCTCTGACGTCACCTGCTGGCACTGGCCACTCAGAGCAGTCCAGTGTGCCACAAACGCCTCTGTTTCAAAGATGGCAGAGGTCTGGGACACACTGGAGGAGCTCTGGGCACCTCCCCTGGGAGGTGCAGGTCAGGGGAGTGGTCACTCACCTTTCCTTTGTCCAGTTTTGCACCAGAGCAGGGCTGGGGGATCCCTGAACCGGTGTAGACTGGCTTATGCAGAGATGGGCACCATCTGTGCCCATCAAAGCATTTCCAGAGGCTGGGGAGGCTACTCCTCCCCAGCCTTCACACCTATTTCCAAAGGGAGAGGGTGTTACACCCTCTCTCAGGGGAAGTTCTTTGTTCTGCCTTCCTGGGCCAGGGCTGCCTGGTCCCCAGGAGGGCAGAAACCTGTCTGAGGGGCTGGCAGCAGCAGCTGGAGTGGAGACCCCGGAAAGGCAGTTTGGCAGTACCTGGGTTCTGTGCTAGAGACCCGGGGAATCATGGAATTGTCACTCCCAATGCCAAAATGGCATTGGGGTGACAATTCCATGATCTTAGACATGTTACATGGCCATGTTCGGAGTTACCATTGTGACGCTGTGCATAGGTAGTGACTTATGTACAGTGCACGCGTGTAATGGTGTCCCCGCACTCACAAAGTCCGGGGAATTTGCCCTGAACAATGTGGGGGCACCTTGGCTAGTGCCAGGGTGCCCTCACACTAAGTAACTTTGCACCCAACCTTCACTAGGTGAAGGTTAGACATTTAGGTGACTTAGAAGTTACTTAAGTGCAGTGGTAAATGGCGGTGAAATAATGTGGACGTTATTTCACACAGGCTGCACTGGCAGGCCTGTGTAAGAATTGTCAGAATTCCCTATGGGGGGCAAAAGAAATGCTGCAGCCCATAGGGATCTCCTGGAACCCCAATACCCTGGGTACCTCAGTACCATATAATAGGGAATTATATGGGTGTACCAGTATGCCAATGTGAATTGGTAAATTTAGTCACTAGCCTGTTAGTGACAAATTTGGAAAGCAGAGAGAGCATAAGCACTGAGGTTCTGGTTAGCAGAGCCTCAGTGAGACAGTTAGGCATCACACAGGGAACACATACAGGGCACATACTTATGAGCACTGGGGCCCTGCCTGGCAGGGTCCCAGTGACACATAGACTAAAACAACATATATACAGTGAAATATGGGGGTAACATGCCAGGCATGATGGTACTTTCCTATACTTTTCACTCCCCAGGATAAAGCAGTGGGCAACCCACCCACTGGAGAGACTTGAGAGACTGTGGCTTTGCACTCCCCAGGATAAAGCAGTGGGCAAACCACCCACTGGAGAGACTTGAGAGACTGTGGCTTTTCACTCCCCCAGGATACAGCAGTGGGCATGGAGCCCCCTCGTGGAGCAGTGGCGTCGTGCATTCATCAGGCTGAGGTGCCTCCCCCCCTGAGGTGCCCGTTTCATTTCGATCTGATGCCCCTGCAGTGTTCTCTCCGTTTGATGTCTGGTATCTAGTGTGGGCTTCGCCCATGCATTTTGGGCCCATTGGTCCACGGACAATGATTGGTACACTATCGGGACTTGTGTAGTTGGTGTACATAATTGTGTATACTGTATTTCGAGTTTTAACTACTGGAGTTTTCATGATTACAATCGCTCAACTAATTTCCTTTTGTCCTTGCATTCTTCCAGGGGGGTGGGAGGGTGTATATGTAATGTTGCGCCATGTATTTGTGTGTATGTTGCTGTGGGTGAGGGTGGGGGTGGGGGTTGGGGTGTTGCGTGTGTGTGTCACTCTCTTTTCCCTCCCCTGTGCTGTAGGTGCATTACTCACCGTGGTCGTCGTCGCCGTCTTTGGTGCTCCTGATAGAGGAGCAGGAAGACCATCGCAGGGAGTATCTGGAGTTCGGGGTCCATGGCGTCCTGGTTCCTCTTGGGGTGTGGAGAGGTGAGTGTTTCCCTTCCAAGTCCTGTTTCCGCCGTGTTTTTGTTCACGTTGGTTCTGCCCCGGAAAAGGTGGCAGATTGCCGGATTGTGATAGGGTGGGCGGTACACTGTCTTCCGCCTGTCTGTTGGCGGTGACCGCTGCAGTGTTTGTTTCTACCGCCGTGGCGGTCGGAGTGTTAAAGTGGCTGTCTATGTTAGGGGTTTCCGCCATGATCGTGATTCAATTTTTTTTTACCGCTGCCCTTTTGGCGGTCTTACCAACGCTTTAACACTGACCGCTAGGATTGTAATGAGGGCCTTGGTGTCTTGCTTTTTTATTTGAAAAAGATAGTATGGTTGCAGACATGCATAATAAAAACTGAATCTGTAGTGTGAAATTAGAAACACAAGAAAAGCATTGAGTAGTAATTTGTTGCTGAAAGAGATATCAGTTTAATGCAAGTGAAGTTCAAAGTGTGGGAGCTCAGAATCTTTTCAAACATGCAGAGATTCTAGCTTTTCTGTACAGGGTGGAAAAAATGCTGCCATAAACATCTCATTTCTGCTTATCACTGTTCATCTAGCAAAACAGAACAGTAAAAGGAAAAGTTACATTTCGCTTTCATTTTTTAAACCACAGCTGCAATTATGCTCTTTGACCTGCCTTTCCCCTCGGCTGCTAAATGTGGCAGCTGGTACAGTGATGTCACAACTAAACAATAATAAGTTATTACAGATGAGAGGCTGTGTCATTATTTATTACAGGTGACAAGGGAAGTCACAAAATTGGAAACAGGTGTTTAAACAGGAATTGCTGACTCCCAAGCATTACATAAGGTTTGTCTGTTTATTATAAAATGTTACAAGAAAAACATTAGGCCTGATGTAGTTGTTACAAGTAAATACTCTGGTTGAAGGAAATAGGCCTTTAATACTGGGTTATTATTACACTCTGTTAGAGCCTGTAGACAGGTAATTTTTACATGCAATCTCAGGTTACTTTAGTAGACAAGGGATATGAAGTGGTTTACTCCCTATGTAAAAATCCTAGGGTAAAAGATTTACTCTATGATAATCTCCGTTAGATCTCGTTTGCAAGGGGCTATTATCTAATCCTAAATTGTGTGCATGTTCGTAATTTTAAGCCTCTATACTTGATGGTTCCTAATAGAAATGCTTATACTCAGCACAGTAGGCCTGCCAACTTAAAAATACATTTTACCGTGTGCAGAGGGGCTTGCCCTTCAGGGGGTGCAGAGCTTTACGCGGAAGTCCATCTGTCCCTGTGCACTGCCCCCACCGACCTCCTTCCCCCTCGAATAAAACGAAAAACACAACGGTTGCTGGGGCTGCAGCTCATGTCCTGGGGTGTTTCACACCTCTTAATGGACTTTGCTGCTTACAGCCTCCAAAGAGGAGCTGGAAATCCAGGCTGTTCTGTTTCCAGAGCCTCTTGCTTGCTTCCTGTGAACCACAGTGGCACCATGTGAGCTGGAAGGTCTGTTATGGTGACAAATCTTGATAAAGGATACAGGCCTGATTGGTTCATTGGGAAGAGCTATGTCAGATGCAACAGGTATGATCTCTTTGTTATGAAAGTTATGATAAACAATAGGGCTGACAAAAGCATATAAGGCCACAAGTCATTAAGGGTGGACTGATATTATACTGTGTATGAGATATGCACAATACTATTCCTAGATGGCTGCCTGCAAGATTTTATTTTTTTACATACTTTTTAATAGAAGCCTATGTCTGACACATTTACCTGCCAGCATTTCTATCTCCTTTTATTCATTTATCTTGCATATGTTTGCAGAGGTTGTGTTTTATGGTGGATGCTGAGTGGGTGAATGCAAGGATGAGCCAGTGGGTGGATGAATAGAGGCCTGAGTGCAAGGATCAGTGACGGAATGCATGTATGATATGTTATTGACTACCTAAACCTATTGGCATTGCTTTTTAGGTAAAAGCCTACCAGACAGTGCAGCTCTCTGGTCTGCTAAGGGCATCATTCGGACATTCGGAAAGCTTCCTTGGGGATGCATTCAACTGTTTGCTTAACATTGGCTTTGTGGTTTGTAACTCACATTTGTTAGCTTTCCTTTTGCTGGCTTTATTTGTTCTAGGCTGACTGTCTCTGTCTCTCCCACGGAGCACGGTCTATTTACTGTATTCTTATGTGAGTGCTTTCTGTAAACAGGCCTTTAAATTCTGTTCTTATCTGGTCACATTTGATGTGCAGACTCTGTTTTCTGAGGAAGCTTGGTGTTTCCTCTTCTTGCTTCGACGTTAAAGTGAGAGGCTTTATCTGCTAATCTGCGGGTGCGAAAGGGAGTGGCTTTTTCCCCTTTGATTCTAAGTAGGGTTTCCTCATCTTTTTCATTTGCTCTCTCTACCTCTGCAGCAGCTTCTTTGTTTTCCTAGCATCATGACACCTTTGGGTATTTTGCATTCTACAAATTTACGTTACTTACTTACAAAAGGCTTTTTCTAGCAAACAAAACATTTCAATGTTTGTAAATGAACTGTGCAAATATTTCAGAACATATCAGAATTAGGAAAGCACACATGAAGCACATTTGTTATACTTCTGAAGTGCAGTATAAACAAATATTTGATATAATATTACACTAGGTGATGCCATTTTTAGACATTATCATTTGTACGCTGTATAGTTTTATCAGTATACCTGCATGTCTGTGCAAATGTAATGGTCATTTCAGTTGAAAATGTACTGTCATGGAGGTGCACTACAACACCATGCGTACTCCGCTCCACTCCACTCTTCTCTACTTCATTCTACTCTAATGCTCTTCACTCTACAAAGCTCTACTCCGCATTATGGCACTCCCCTCTATCCCACTCGTCTCTATGACACGCTAGGCCACTATACTCCATAACACCCTATTCCACGCCACTCTACTTTACAACACTCTATGCCACTTCCTTCTAGGCCACTCTACTTCACTCCATTGCCCTGTATGCCACTCCATGCCATTCTATGACAATCTACATCCCTCCACTCTATGACACTTTACGCCACACCCCTCTGTGCCACTCCACAACACTCCATGATACTGAACGCTACTCAATGACATTCTCCACAAATCTACTTACTCCACTCTATGCTACTCCACAACACTCCACTCTGATGTCCAGCACTCTACGCCTCTCCACTCTACGACACTAACACTCTATGCCAATCCACTCTATGCCACTCTACTCCACTTTACGCTACACTCCTCTACTTCGCGCCACGACACTCTAGGGCACTCCACGCCACCCTATTCTAGTCCATTCTGCACCATTCTATGCCCTTCCACAACAGTTTACTCTAAGACACAACACTCTACCCACAACATTCCATTCTTACACCCTATGCCCACTCTAATCCACTTTACAACACTCCACTCTCTGCCTTTCCACGACACTCTACACAACTCCCTTTATGCCATTTTAACCCACTCTACTGTACTCTATGCCACACTACTCCACTCTATGCACCCCAGTCTATGACACTCTATTCTACAACACTCTACTTCTCTCTAGGCCCCTCAACTCTACATCACTCCACACCACTCCACTCTGCCCCACAAAACTCCACTCTAGTTGAAACTATTTCACAACACAGTATGAGACTCCTTTCCACTGTCTGCCACTCCACTCTACGACACTGTTCTCCACTCCACTCCATGTCAGGTCACTCTCCTCTACACCACTAAAATGTAGCCATGCTGAACAGCAGTCACACTAGTGTACAACATGGGTAACACATTGGGAAAGCCAATAGCCCTTGCAATGGGGAGACCTATTGGCTTTGCCATTGCTTGTTTATATGGTAGAGTTCTTTTAGGCACGGACCAGGCCTCACTAGGCATTCGAGCAGTGTACATGAAAACGTGTGTATGCATATGTACATCACACGGATATAAACCGATCTGTCCCAGAGGCAATAACTGGTCCTCAGTTACACAGTAAATCAAGGAGCTCGTGAAGTCAATCAATCAATCAGGATTTACAGAGTGCAGCTAATCACCCACAAGGATAGCCAGGCACTGAGAACATAGCTGCTAAGGGGTTCAGCTGAACAGCCAGGTCTTGAGTCCTTTCTCGAATTCCAGAAGCGAGGATGAGGTCTAGAGGTGAAGGGGAGGTCGTTCCAAGATTTTGCTGCAAGGTAGGAGAAGGAGCGTCCTCCACTGTTGCTTCAGCAGATAGCAGATCGCAGGTGTCTGGAGGGTTGGTGGGAGTTCAGGCAGTGGTTGGTGTATGCTGGTCCTTGATTGTGAAGGGCCTTGTAGGTGTGGATCAGCATAATGTGCCAGGTACGTGAAGGCCCTGGCACCCTGATCACTGGTAGTTCAACACTTTGTCTCTTTTCCAAGAGGGTTGTGTTTTAGCAGCTGTGGCTGTGAGCATCAGGGGAGCAGAACACAAGGGAGGCCAGACCGATGAAGCTCCATTTAGGGATGTCATCCTATCATTGTAGAGCGCGTTTCCAAGGAGGCCGGGAGTTGGAGCAGTTTACTCAAGTTCTTACAGCCAATTCCCACGAGCAAACTCAGCAGAAAAACAAGAACAGCAGCTGCACTGCCACCAGTGCAGGTCAGGCCGAGATCTGTAGGCCTACCCCCTCTGCACTGTGCTTCCCCCTTCACCATGACTGGCCAGTAAGGACACCCACACCAGCTCTGTCAGTGCACCTCACCCTGCTGAGGTATGCAGCATCTGTCTATTCCAGCACCATCTCACACCCACTCAGCTCTTTCAATGCACCTCATCTTGGAGTGATATGCAGAAACCTTCTATGCCAACACCATCAGGGCTGTAACAGAGCCGCCTGCAGTCCCAGCAGTGCGAGGGGGGGCAGGGTGCCTTGTTTTGGAGGGGCCCCTGCACCCTCTAAGCCATGCCAGTGCATGCCACGCAAAATGTGTGCAACGGCATGGAATAAGAAATAGTTAAACACTTGGGAAAGCTACTCTGCCTTCCTGAGAAGGGCCTTGCAAAAGCAAAAAAGGGGGGGTCATTTAGGGGGCCCCAATTGACCCAAGACTATGAATATCTGTTGCTTCTGGGAGATTCTGGGTCCCTCGTCACATTCTGCAGGGGGTCCCATCATTATATATATATATATATATATAAATATATATAAACACACACACACACCCCCCAACTCTGTCAATGCAGTACATCCTGGTGCGATATGCAGCAACCTTCTATTCCGGCACACCTCTCACACACACAGCTGACAATGCAGCACATCCTGGTGTGATATGCACAATCCTATCCCAGCACAACCACATACACACACAGCTCTGTCAATGCAGTACATTCCGCATCAAATCTTGCTATTCCAGTGCTGTTGACTGAGACTTCCACTCCAGCTCTGTCAGTGCACCTCATCTTTATCCAATGGGAAGCAACCTTCTACTACAAACAAGCACACGCTGTTGCAGTGCAGCTTTTATTCAGCACTGCATCCCCCATCGTTGGTCTAGTGCTTATGATTTACACTCCCAAAGCGGGCACGCGCATAGACGCACGCACCCCGCTACCCCCGCCCCCACCCAATTGTCGGCCCGCCCACTGCTGGTACCCTATCACAGATTGCCAATGTGCCTCATTGTTGACCTGCAGCACTCTTTGGATGAACCACAATCCTTAACTGCAGTCTCCCAGCTATTCCAAAACACACACCTACCCAGGACTGCTAATGCATATCCCACATACAGACCCGTCTGGTAAAACATAATCGCAGCCTGTCGCACCCCCTGTGTTCCAACGATACACACATATCCCGGCCTGCAGCACCCCTGCTTTCCAATAATACACTAACTAGTGTGGGGCGGGGGCGGTAATACACCCCATCCAGACCTGCAGCACCCCTTCTATTCAAATGATACACAAGCACACAGTGGTCTGGTAATACCCATCATCTGCTATTCCAGTGCTAATGGCTGAGATCCCCACACAACTCTGCTGGAGCACCTCAACTGTGCCCTGAGCAGCCCCCTCTCTGCATCTGTTACAGTCGACACAGAGCTCTGCACAGCCCGTCTGCTGACCTGTAGCACCCTCCACCTTCCAGTACTCACATCAAAATCCCCATGCCCTCGCCATACACTGTTCATTAATGATCCCATGTCAGATCTCATTAGGGACGTCATCAATGCAGCCCTTAAACATGTCACGAGTGGTGTAATATGTGAGGTAATTAGCAGTGTACGGTGAAGGCTCAGGTTACAGTTACTTTAGGGCACGAGTTATAGTTAGTTGAGATAACTATAACTGGTGAACTTCAGTGGTTTTCTTCATTTAAAACTGTGTGTTGTAACTGACATTTTCACTTAACTATAGGGTTCCTGTAACCTTTTTTTTTTCCCCAGTGAATTTCTAACTTTTTCTTTTTCGGGTTGGTGTTGTTTTAGGGGTAATATTCTGACAACAGAGTTCTGGATTCTCTGTAACTTCCTCATGGTTGAGAAAGGTGAGCCGTGGTAGAAGCCAGGGGTTCTTAACCTGTGGTCTGCAGAACACTGGGGGTCTAATTCAGGGGGTTCCACGACAGTTTAGAAAATGACATATTAGCAAATTAATAAAGTACATATACATATAAAAGCTACATATAAATTTAAATGCCCTGTAAAGGAGAAGGCATTTGAAACTGGACGTATAAAAATGAACTTCCTTATATGGATTCATGGCTGCAGCTCAAGTAGAGCAAAATAGATCTACTATGGATGACTGATGACCTCATTTTAAGTGCCAGCTAAAAGAGTGTGATAAGAGCAAAAAAGACAACGTGATATACTGGAGTCAAGAATATCACTGTTTTGTAGAAATAAAACCACATTTTGAAAAGCTCCAACCTTCCATTTAAAATTCAAATCTCAATTTTCATTTTTTGTTTGTGAATTAAATTAAGTATTTCATTATTTGATTTCTGTAGTTGTTTGATGTGTTCTTGTTTCTCTGGTTTGGTTTATGATTTTGAGGTTCACATTTTACAAATTGCTAAGGTGGGAGTCCGAGGCTTCCAGTAGTGTCCAGTAGTGATTCTGTGGGGCTCACAGATGTCAAAAGGATAAGAATCGCTGGTATAGGCCATTAGAATAGTCTAAGTTTGATGGGATAAGAGATTATGGGAGACGTACGAAGAATTGAAATAGCAATTTCCTAATTGTGATTTACTATGAATCGCATTTAGGAAATCGCTATTTCTAATCTATGAAACTCTTGAGTTTCATTTACGACTCCGAGTGGGTTGCAAATAGACCTACCTCAAGAATGTTCATAAGGTAGGTTCACACTTTGCGACCTATTAGGGATCGCAGCCATCACCGCGATGGTGGCCTGCTGGGTCTGCAGACCACTACGTCTGTGATTTCTTTGAAAAAAAGCACTGTTTTTTATTTTAAATGCAGCCCAATTTTCTTAAAGGAAAACAGGATGTGCTTAAAAAGAAAAAAAAATGAAACATTGAAGTTTAATTTTTTAAGAGTAATAGTGGTCCGTGGAACAACTAACTGCATGCTCTTGAAACATACTTTTCTAATCATTCTCAAAGGGTAAGTGGTACCTTGGAGATCCCTTGCCATTTGTAAATGGGTTACCACCAACTTTCAGTTGGTGGTGAAGTGCGACTGTTTTCCAACTGCATTTCGGTCACAAAACATTTGGTATTAGGAAGGGATGCGCTCAACGCGCCCCTTCAAAATACTGAATCGCAAAACCCAAATTGCGATGTGGGTAACAAGTTACTGAACTGCAATTTGGGCTTTGTACATCCCAAAAAGCATTTTTGTGGCAGCAAACGCCTGATTCCGCATATGGGCTGATTGTGACCTCAAAAATGCTTTGTACATCTAGCCCATTGCTTAAACCTTTCAAAGGAATACTGGCTGTAGGAAGATGCACCACAGTCTTTTCATAGTAAGAAAGGCTGAGTGAATGGTTTTTCTACTTGGGTATTTTTGGACAGTCTGGAGTTAATTCTTAGGTTGCATACCTCCTTAGTTTTTTTGATAAACAACATAGTTCATCTGGATAAGTGCACAGAGGGTCAAAAATGTTCCAGTGTCCACAAGTATCTCGCTTTTTGAGAGGTTGAACTTGAGGGGTCTCCATGTCATGCGCTGGTCAACGGCAACAATGCAACTAAACATTTTTGAGATTCCAATGTCCAATGTAAGCCTTTTGTAACTTTTTCTGGAAAAACACCTGTTGATAGGGAGTTGTTGATCATGATTATAACTTGGATAGCAGCTGGTGTTCACAGAAGATTTGTGAGGACAAGAGTCGAAAGGGCTGGAGCGTGGTCTGCTAGTTTTTACTTGAACTTGGAATTTGGTCATTGACAGTTCTTGGAAAGATATAAATGGAGTGGTCTTTCCACGCGATCTGCTTTTTGCAAGTGGGTTGAAGAAGATGGTGGCTTTTTGTATGTTAAGCAGGATTCAAGCATGTCTGCTTCAGCCATCTAACGAGTTGCCAGTTAATTACAAAACTCTGGAAAGTTAGGAAGGGTTCCTTGGAGGCTTTCAGATGGCGCAATTCTGACAATAGTTTTTAAAAGCTCTCTATCAGGGATTTTCACATTGCGAATTCTGCTAGAGAAGAAACATTTTTTACTTATTTTTGATTTGTGAAATGTACATTCTATAATGTCTATGTTGGCACATTTTGTTGTGTGAATTTTTGGATTTGTGCCAGGCCAGTTGAAGCATTGCAATTTTTTGTTTTATCTTTCTGCATTGATCTAAGGGTCAATTTTTGTATTAAATTGCTTTCAATGTTTTCTGAGGGATTAATATATGAAAAGCTGCATCAAGCCACCCATAGAGATTTTCTACTAAGCGTATAGTGTCCATATTTGTGTGAGAGGTAAATTGGATTTCTAGGTCTTCAATGTCAGCTGGTCCACGGTGTGCAGGTAGCGGAGTTTGGTTGAAGTTTGTTGTGAAATCTTTTGTTGGATACAAACCAAGTGATGCTCAATCCAGTGACTTGGGTAGTCCATTGAAAGCAGACTAATTCTGAGATATACTGGCGTTTGCTCACTCAGTGCACATTTAGTGGGGAGTTTAGGTGAACTAGTTTGTTGCTGGGAATGGTTAAAGCTTCAGAAGAGCAAATGTGGTCCTTAAAGGTGATGGGTAATTGTTTTTTGGCACAGTTTTTATTCTTGTTCTGTATGGAGGATGAGTTGAAGTTTAGATAGCTCTGGCTGGGCTAATGGCCAGCTGCTTCGGTTTGTCACTATCCTGCTGAAATAGGCTTAAGAGAGATTTTGTGGGGCCTAATATGTGGTTGCGATTGAGGGGCTTGGGTGTTTAGAGGTGCGGTGGAACACGAGGGTTTACTTTTTGGGCTCTGAATTCTGCAATGGGTGAGCGAGAAGTGTTTCTGCACCTTTGTGAAATGACTGGTTGGTGTGTATGGTGCTTGGATGGTGAGGACCTCAGGGCCTGCTTTGTATATGGACAAATGGATTACTCTGTCACAACAGTGACGTATATCCTGTCTGCTGAAATCTAAACCCCATAGGACAGAATGGGATATAGATTTCAGCGGATGGGATATCCATCACCGCTGTGAGGGAGTAACCCATCCGCTGAGCTTTAAATCAGGCCCAGAGTTATTAATAGTTGGTGAGTCATTGTATGCTGCAATGAAAAAGTGGTGGTGGGTGAGGGTGTGTGGGATTGTATTAGAGTGGAAGTTTGGGTGTAAGTGATTGTTTTAGAAGGGTAAATGTTTCTTCTGATGTTTGTTGAGTGAGTGGACACGCCCAAGGGATTGAGGAGGACTGTAGGTCTAAAGAGGGGAGGGATGGGTTTGCATTCATAGGAGAGGTTTGCAAAAAGACAGGAGAGAGGGGCTAGGAGGCTTGGTAGAAGGTTGAGGGGGAGCAGTGTCATTATAGGCTGCAAGTTCAGCACGGAACCAAGAAGAAGGCTGTGTTGGCTGAAAGTGGAATGTAGGGTTAAGAGGGCAGGGAAGGGTAAAGGTTAGATGGGGAGTTGGGGGGGGAGGAGGAGCCCAGGGCGAGGAGGGAGAAAGTATGAGAGGTGTTGGAGATGAGGATCTAGGCAGTGAGCGGTCGCATGAGGATGGCTATAGGTGTTGAGGTTTGAGTAAAAGCATAGAGGTGGAAGTGTGTAGGAAAGGGTAAGTCCTTGAGAGGGTACTGGGTAAAAGTAATATTGAAGGACAGTTGGTGAGCAGCGAGCAAGCAAAAGATGGAGTGTGGGGGGGACTAATGCCGTTGGGAGCGGAAGGTTTTGAGAGCACCACCCTGTTTGCAGGGTAAGGCTCTACAGGCAGGCAGGGTATGTTATGTGTATTTATGCAGTTGAGATCTAGACTTTGGCTGCTGTAAGAAAATTGCTACTTATCCTGCAAGCCTCTGTTCGTGGCATGTAGTGCTGTAGATTCGCATGCTCTGCATACGTAAACCATCTAATGTTGGATCTGGATGTGTGCAAGTTCGAAGAAGAAGTCTTTCCGGTCAAACAGTAAACTGACTCCTCCTCTTGGTGATATTGCGCATGGGCATTGACTCCATATATTAAATTGTTTTGCTGGGAGGTGGGTGAGAAGGGAGTGTAAGTAAGCATGAGTAAATGGATGTCCATGCAAAAGAAATTCTATTAAGGAACTGCAACAGCCACAGATGTCTGCGGAGGAGGGCGGACATGTGAATCTACTGTACTACATCCCATGAACAGATGCTTACAGGGCAAGCAACATATGCCATTTGAGGCATGTGTGGCTGTAGATACACGTACTCTGCATAGACCGTAACCCAGTGCCATTCAGAAAACGGTGGCTAACCTATGGGTGTTGCAGTTGTTTGAAAGAGTACGTAGCACTCCCAGTCCTACATTTGCTTGCTGGCGTGCTAATACATCCACACAATAATATTTAGTGAACGTGTCTGGTATAGACCATGTAGCAGCTATACAAATTTCAGCTATTAGAATATCTCTCAGCAAAGCCATAGAAGCTCCTATGTGACAGGTAGAGCATGCCCTATATGTTGGAAACGCTCTTTTAGTTTTGGTGTAACATGTCTGAATGTATTTAATTATCCACCTCAAATGCCCAATTTAGATATGGGCTTTCCTTAGCGAGAGGGTGAAAAGGCAACAAAGATCTGTTAAGTTTTTCCAAACTCTTAAGTTCTGTCAATAAAATGCATTAAAGCTAGTGCATGAAGGGGTCTTTCTGCAACTGAATCTGGTTGCGGAAAGAAAATAGGTAATTCAACTGACTGATTAAAGTGGAAAGTGGAAACAACCTTCGGTAGGAACTTTGGCTTAGTTTAAAGGACAATCCTATCTCTGTGCAGCTGAAAGAAAGGTTCTTCCAAAGTAAATGCTTGGAGCTCACTGTCACGCCACAGTGAAGGGATATTCACCAAAATCGTGACCTTCCAAGAGAGAAATTGGAGGGGGCAGTTATGCAATGGTTCGAAAGGTGGACCCATAAGTCTCTGAGTACAATATTGAGATTCCATGCGGGTGTAACTTTGGGTGAAATTATTCTTTTACGACCTTCCATAAATGCCTTAATAACTGGTACCCTGAATAAAGAGAAGTATTGCCTGTTCTGTAGCTAGGCAGCCACTGCAGCTAAGAGTAAACATATCGAAGTGTAGGCTAGGCCAGAGGTCTGCAAATGGAGAAGGTAGCAAACCGTCTTTTGCACAGTTGCATTAAATGGCTCAATATGTGTATTGCTGCAGCAGGAAACAAATATCTTCCACATGGCTGTATTTAACATCCTCTACTTGTGGGTTTACAAGTTTCTTTGACAATAGTCAGACATTCAGGTGGGAGATCAATGTAATCAAATTCTATGACCTCAGGAGCCAAATTGCAAGGTTGAGTTCGTTTACATTTGGATGCCTAAATTCTCCATGGATCTGAGCAAGAAGGTCCAAGTTGAGGTGAAGCCTCTTGTGGGGAATGACAGAGAGCTTGAGTAGTGTGGTGAACAATGGTTGACAAGCCAAAATGGGAGCTACTAGAATGAGGGTGAGAGACATTTGCCTGAGCTTCCGAACCACAAACAGAAGGTGGGAGAGGTGTAAAAGCATAGGCAAATATACCTGACCAGTTCATCTTTAGAGCAAAGCCCTTGGATAGTGGGTGTGGGAACCTGGAGGCAAAGTTTAGTTGTTTTTTTTTTATGTTGTCTGTGGTTGCGAACAGGTCTATGTGTGGAAACCACCAGTTGTGGAAGTATGGGAGGAGGACTCAGGAGTGGAGTTTCCAATTGTGCACTTATTGCTGCATCCTGCTGAGAAGGTCAGCAAAGTTGTTGTCCATTGATGTGTTCCGCTAACAGGTGGATATTGTGATGTGTTTCCCAAAACCAAATCATCTGAGACACGCACAATCTGTAGAGAGTGTGTGTCCATTTTTGTAGACAAAACATGGCTGTCATGTTATCCATCCGGACCAGAACAACCTTCGCTAGCAGGTGAATTAGGAAAGCTTTCAATGCTAGTTGTACAGCTTGAAGCTTGAGGAAGCTGATGTGGAGACTCTGGTGTCTGATATCCTAGAGACCATGAACTGTGAGATCCTGTAGGTGAGCACCCCCATTCTATGAGGGACGTGTCCACTGTGAGAATGACCTGGGGAAAAGGATCGAACAATGGCTGCAGAAAGATTTTGTGAGTTCCACCACTGCAGAGAGATGTGTGCAGCTGTCTACCAACACTAGATCTTGTAGCTGACCCTGAGGATGAGACCACTGGCATGCCAAGCATTCCACCAGCAGGTACATGTGTAGTGGTGCATGTGGAACTATTGCAATGCGATATGCCTTAATGTTTAAGAGTCGCATAACTGTTTTGACTGCTACGTGTCAGTCAGGGTGAAACTGTTGTAATAGCGCTTAGTTGTGCTGAATCCTGGTTACAGTTGGATAGGCTAATACTAGTTGTGCATTGAGAATAGCCCCTAAATATAGCTGAATCTGTGAAGGTTGAAGGTGTAACTTCTGTAAGCTGGTGGTAAACCCTAGTTGATGTAGAGTGGTCAGAGTGTGTTGTTGACACATGGGAGCGTACTGGCCTTGATGAGCCAGTCGTCCAGGCTTAGGAAGACATGAATGTTCTGCCTGCATAGATGTGCTGCTACTACTGCCAGGGATTTGGTGAACACCCATGGTGCGGTAGTGACTCCGAATGGGAGCACCTTGAACTGGTAATGCTTTCCTGCTATAATGAACCTAAGACACTTGCAGTGAACTGGATAGATCAGGATGTGAAAATAAGCATCCTTTAAGCCTGGTGTTAACACTTAGTCACCCTTTTGGAGCAGTGGGATCACGTCTTGCAGACTGGCCAGGAGGAAGTGTTCTGATGGGATGAAATGATTTAAAGGTCTAAGGTCCAGTATGGGCTGTAGCAATCCATCTTTTTGGGGGATTATGCAGTATAGGGAGTATACTTTTGAGCCTTGTTGTTGAAGAGGGACAGACTCTATGGCTCTTTGAGCAACAGAGCCTGCACTTCCTGTTTGAGCAAATGTTGATGTTCATCAGAGTTTGTGTGTGTGAGGTGGGATGTCTGGAGGTGTGGTGATGTTCTCCAGACAATAAAAGGTTGGATAATGTCCAACACCCGTTGATCTGATATGTTTTCCAGGGTGGGGAAGAAATGTTGTAGCTGCCTGCCCCCTGACCCCCAACCCACTCTCCTAACCCCCACCACGGACAGGTGTTAGATAGAAGGACTAAGAAGAGAGTTACCCGAGGTAGAAGGTGCGGTGGGAGAGGAGGCACCCTTTCAGCAACTCTTGGAATTGTTCCCCCTGTATGTGTTCCTGAAATATCCCCTTGAAGGAGAGGTTTGACGTTGTTGCATGTAAGGGGAAATAGAGGAGTCTGAGGATGTAGCTTTGGCACATGGTTTGTATAGGGGACACCAAAAGGAGCCATGAGGGGTGGGGTTTTGGAGCACCTCCATAGGATTTGCTACCAAACAGATGTTGCTTATCAAATGGGACAAACAGTGTTTCCTGCCCTTCTGGCTTGAAGCCAGACACGCACAGCCGAGCAGGTCTACGCAGCAGTTCACTCGTATTGATGCCCCTGGCAGCTGCGTTACCTGAATCAAGGGCACACCTGATGGAGTTGTTCGATATTAATTGCCCTCCTGGATGTTGGCAATTCGCCAATGATTAGTGCCTTGTGCTGCCACCTTTTTTATCGCATGAATCAAAGAGTTTTGACTCCTTATCAGGGGGAGGAGCATTCGCTGTGGTCTGGGCATTGGCCCTCTTGCAGACATTAGATACGACTAGGGAGTCCGGGGAGAGTGGACCTGGGATCTAAACTGGGTCCGAGGATGTCACTTTATTTATTTATTTTTGATGCCTGCCCGTACCAGGTCTTTGAAAATGTCATCCGAATGTCAGTGAATTCCTTCAACAAAGGGAGGTTCTGACATGCCCTACTGGTGCTGGAAAGAGTTTTGAAGAGAAAATCATCTTCATTGGGGTCCTTGTGTAAAGGGACCCAGTGGTAAGTTGCCACCCAAGCAATTAATTCTTGGAAAGATGTTGCATCATGAGGATGGTGAGGGCTGGGTTGGGTAGAGATCTGGGTCGGTATCACCTGGGGATCAATATCATAGATCTGTGGGATGCTGAAATGTATCTTCCCCCCACCCACCATAGATCCCCAGTGTACGACTGCGGGGAGCTATGTGGTGTGATGTCTCCTATATCATTATGTGAGTGGTGTGATGAAGGTGGTCATGATGGAAAGGACGATGGTGGAGATGCATGAAGAGGAGGCTGCAGAGGAACAGTGGCAATGTTGTTCTTCTTCCTCCTGGGAGGCACTAGCAAGTCTATAGCCTCTTCAAAGGATATCTGGAGCATCTATGGTTGGGGCGCCGGCTGTACATTTTTAGCCAGAATTCGACCTGAGAGAGGCTGTATATTCAAATTCTTCTGCTTCAGATGGAGTTGCTCCTGCATGGTTTGGAGGATCGGTTAGGGAGACATTATCAGTGCCGGTGTGGAGGAATTTTGGTGCCGAAAGACGTTTTGGCGTTGAAGTGCTCGGAGCTGATTCGGTTGGGGAAGGGGGGGGGGCAGGGCTTGGAATTAATGGTCAGCTCAGTGAGGAGACTGGTCAGCTTGGTACAGATGAGGTTAGTTTCGACTTCACTTTTGGTGCCGATGGCGGGGCGTCGTTAGCGGATGGTCAGCGTCTCCAACAGCCTTCAGCAGAGGGGGCCTGTGAGTCGTGAATAGAGTGTCTCTTGGTTTGTTGGACAGGAGCATGGCTACTCACAGTCCGCTGTCCTGGAGGAAGGTCCTGCATCTGTAATCTGATCTTGGGGTCAGAGTCCTGGATTGAAAAGGCCTCTTCCTCAGCTTGCGAGGCCTTGTGCAGTTCTTCCTCTTCGACATCTTGTTGGCCGAAATTGTCGGGGGTCTCTTCCACTTCTTTGCGCTGCATCTCTCTGTGTCACACCCAACAGTCCTGCAAAGTCTTTTGCAATTGAAAATACCAACAAGCCTCACAGTCCTCCTCCTTGTGGTCAGGAGACATGCCGAGGTTGTAAACCTCGTAGGTCAGTCCACAGATACTTTGAATGGCAGCTGGGACAGAATTTAAATAGAATCCATTCCATTAGCAGCGCATTGTTGATTGAAGCTGATGAGGTGAAGAGTAGGCCCAAAGAGATGAGGCTCGAAGGACGCAAGTACAGCCCGTCGAATTGACACTGCTAGTTTTCACACTTTTTTCAAAGCACGACGATGGAAAGCTATCAAAAACAATACCAACTAGTGTGGAAATGAACAACAGCCGAAAGGGAGTCCAAAACCTGTCTTGAATCGGAGCACTAGAAAACAATCTAACAATGGAGTTGATGCTCACGCACCTTGTCACCAAGAGGAGGAAGCACTTTACCTCATGACTCGAAATACTTTTTTGAAGAAAACAACTTGCAAACATCCGGACCAAACACTAGATGGCGGAAGTTTGCAGAGCATGTGTATCTACAGCCACACATGCCTCGAACACTTTTTATTTGAGACAAACTCTTCATATTCCACATCATGGATGAGTTAGAAAGGGATATATGTACTAAAAACTCACTCACCTTTTAGAAGTAATTGCCTGTCGCTCAACATTTTGCAGCAAACAATAAAATAAAATAAAATAACAGAAGTCAACTGTTTTACCTCTGGCTCTGGGCTCTTCGACTCCCACTGATATTATACGGCCACCTACATACAAAGATCAAGACTACGCAACCACAAAGATAATTATGATATCACTCAGAGAATGTAACCTTTTCCAGTCCCCTCATCAAGCGCCAAAATGTTGCTCTTCAGTTGGAAGGAATCTGATACCTTTTATTCTAGGACTGCTGTGATATAAACAATTTGGACTTACTTGAAGGAAAAAATTCCCCTCTATAGAGCTTTTTTAAGGTTCCATCAAAGTTTTTATATTTTCACTAACTGACGACAACTGAAATAGGAGGAGTGACCAACACCTGTATATGTATTTTGTGAAAAAGATGATTCAGAGAGATGCAGCTCAATCTACACTTTAGAGGGCCTTGAGAATGTAGCCACTAAAGCTAGAAGAACTAGCAGACATGAGACAGCAGATTGATAAAGAGGTTTGATCGAAACTCTAAGATATTAGAGCTGTTCAAACAAGCAAACTAAGACAAATTCAAGTTTTGGAAATTGGCAACCAAACATCTTACATGTGAGAGAGTTTTCATGAATTATGAGGAGTCACTCAGATATGTCCCATTAGTGCAAGGGGCACAGTCTTGCTCATAGCCTTTAAGTTTGTATCAAAACAGATAATGGAATGAGGGGTGTCCGGTAAGCGATAGTAGGCGAAATATTATTAAACTCAATCACTGAATAAATGTTACTCCTGAAGAGATTTAGAGACAGCAGAATACAGGACCTGGGACTGACATTTCTACTACATATTTATGACTATGAATAAAGAGGCCTATTGCAGTCTTGTTAAAGTATTTTTTATTTATTCAATTTACTTACATAACCCAAACATGGCAACATAGACAACAGAGCATTTGAAGTTAACAAGAGTAAGAGGTATGTTTCGCATGGGAAGGACAGAACTGTGCAGTTAAAAGGTCAAACAGAAAAGCAAACTAACCTTTAAGGCTTACTCTCAAGAGAATCTTTAGATCTTTCCAGAAGAAAAACAGGTTCACATTAAGTTAGATGTTTTCTAGTAGGCAATTCCGAAGTGTTGGGGCTAGATAAGAGAATGTTTAGTTTTGAGTTAAAATTTTTCTGGTACAGGGGATTTCGAGAAGTCAGGTTTGCCTCTAGCATTTATATTTTTTTATCTAGCAGTTCGAAGTGTCTCCCTGTGGTAGGAAGGGCATCTGATTTACAACGTGTTTTGAGTGAAGTAGAACATATCAAAGAGCATTTTAGGCTCAAGGGAAGTCAAAGTGGGCCTTTTAGGACTGGGGGATGTAGTGCAACCTCTTTGCTTTTGTGATAAATCCTGCTGCTGAATCTAGGGTGGCCTTGGGAAGAGTCAGCATGGGTTCATGAAGGCCATCTAGCACTTTGTTTAATTCTCTAGCTAAGTCCAAGGAAGGGAAAGATATTTTAGATTCATAGTTAGATTATGATCACTAATTAATTTACAAATAACAATGATTCAGTTAGAGCATTTCTCTGAGGCCTTCCAGAGGCATCAATTGACAAATATACAATAATTCCATTACAGTCTGCTAGTGGGAAAAGTACTTCAGTGATCGATATATCACAGAGGAGCGCTCTATAGTTAAGGTTGCTACCTCAATCCATAGGAAATCCAATTTTCGGATCCTTAGCTTTGCTCCCCTTCCACCAATCTGCAGGTCACCTAGGGGGGGAAATTATTTCAGGAAACTCATCGCAGCCTGCAGAGTTTGGTTCACATTGGTCCAAAACAGTTTTTCACCCATCCAACCAATGGGATTGCTTATAAGATTTTTTTTCTATTCATATACTTATGAAACCACTGAATGGATGATCACTAAAATTTAACAGCACATTTTTAGCCATTCTGTGCGTTCCCTTGATTTGGTAAAATCCATTCAGTTATTTTTAAGAAACACGGCAAAAAGTGAGTATAGAGTGCGCATGCCAAGCAATTGTAGAAGTCTGCGAACATTTGCTCCAAATGTTTTATATTATGTGCATTAATGTTTCTAATAAATGTAGTGGTTTCTTAAGAAGAGGTTATCAGAGTAGATCGGTTTGGCACTATGAGGAAATAGCACTCCAGAGCTGACTGGAGTATTGCTTGTCTAAACATTCACTCATCTCAGGCTTGTCGACTCGCCGCACCATGCCTAGTCAATGACTTGGGTTACTCTCATCAGGTCCTATCACGCTTAAAGATAATCTACGACATGGTACAGGCTCATTAATTGAATAACTGGATAAAAAGAAAATGCTTGTATAGGACAGTGTATAATTGCGTTTCCCTGAATTGTAAGCCTACCCTACCCAGTACGACCAAAAAGATGGTTTGGGCACCTAAAAGGAAAGTCAAACTTCAGCAGGCTATATGTGTTCATTCCAAAGTCTCCAGAGGTGTAAGCAAGGGGTATGTTTTGGGATTCTCCCATGTCAGCATACTTTTAAGCAAGGGATAATCATAGATTCTTAATATGCCAGAAGTCAATATTCAGGAACAGCAGTTAGAAAAAGAGGAGCCACTGTTCTGCAAGGCACACTCCAGTCATGATGTTTTCATGCTTAAAACAGGCCGATTTCTTCTCTCGAGGCCAAATAGCCGAAGAAGATGTAAGATGGCTTTAGACTTCACGTGACCATGTGTGAGTGTTTTTCCATCTTCTTAAGGCGTTTTGTCAGACAGGCTCATCAAGCCATGTCCTCTAAAGTTCATACATGGTCACTGTCGATTGTCCAAACCAACATCCACATGGGTGTCAAGCAGAAAGAACACAAACCTTCGTAAAATGTTCAAGTAGCATAAGGTTAAGTATTGAAAACTGATATTCAAACGGAGAGTACCATTAAAGGGTACACGCAGGAGGCACAACGCCAGAGGGTTTGGCTCGCTAAAGCCATTTATAGAGAACTTCCACCGAACGCAGAATCAGGACTTTTCTAGCTCAATGATTCAGGCATGGCAAAGAAAACTGCTTGCTAAAAAGTAATGGCAAGGTCAAAACAGAGAGAGATTAAAAGGGCCAACGTGAAGAACGATCTGTTGAAAGCAAGATCAGCAACAAGGAGAACTGTATTGCAAAACATCCCATATAGCAAAAGTCATACCAGTTAGGCAATCCATCCGGAAACAGCACATGATAACACAAATGGGAACAATGTAACTTTTTTGTACATAGCACCAGTCAGAAGGGCTGATGAGACATAAGAAGGAGACACAGCAGGAGCTATAGCTCACCTGCAAAGATCAAGATGTACCTGGAAATGCACTTGTCCAAGGAGAGAGCTGTATGCAGAGCCAAAGGGAATTCAGGGAGTAGTACATTGACTATAGTTGTACAAACGTAAAACCAAAAGTCTCCTACTGTAAAGAAGACAGGACCAGTAGTGTCAGCATTGCATCTTATTTCTAATGGAGACGGAGCAGGATACATGACGTGTGCAGGCGACCTCTTCAGGTAAGCCTGTAGGTTTTAGGTTCCTGGTGGCCCATCTGGCGTAGCCAAGCTCGACTGCAGGCTTCTGTTACCAAATAATTCCACCACATCATTCCAACTGTCTGAACCCCCTCACTGGTACTCCCTTGCATGGGTGTCGTGCAACTAAAACATCCTTTCCGAGCACTGGCTGTGCAGA
This sequence comes from Pleurodeles waltl, assembly GCF_031143425.1. Lineage (NCBI taxonomy): Eukaryota > Metazoa > Chordata > Amphibia > Caudata > Salamandridae > Pleurodeles > Pleurodeles waltl. The sequence continues at coordinate 17,587,383 of NC_090449.1, forward strand.
TTGCAGAAGTTACCTTGTGCACACAATGAAGTCAGTGTGTTGCAGGACAATGATGCCGAGCAAGAGGGGCAGAGAGATGACAAGCTTTCTGGATGGGTGATGCACCACCCTTTGCTACTCTTAGAGTTGTAGTCAACTGCCCAGGGAAAGGGGCATTCATCCATCACTGCGTTTTACCTTCAGCGTTTCATACATCTCAGTGCTCCTCCAAGCATATCGCCGTTTGGGGTTAGGGGGGCATTCTGTGGCAGCTTCTAACTTGCTCATCAATGGTAGCACAGCCTTGGCCACCTTCATATTAAATGTAGATGCAGATGGAGGATGGATGCGAGCTGCCAATGCTGTGTGCCGCACACGGCTTACCCTAATATGGAGTCCACCCCTTTCCCCTATCTATCGGTTCTTGGAGATGCATTACTGACTGCCGGTAGCGGCCTTTCCTACGCTGGAAGCACATCAACTTCATCAGGGTCATCATCTCCCCTAACTAGAATGTTGTTGCAGGCCACGTGCTTTCTTGCATGCTAAGGGGGAATCCAAGCTGCAAAGCCAACCAACAGTTAGATCGTGAAAAATGTATTTATTTATACAATTTTAAATAGCGTGGACAATACCTAGAGGTGTCAGAGCGCTTTACAATTGAGCGAAGAATGTTACATGAGAAATTCAGAGTAACAGGGTAGTAGGAGACTATGTATAGCTACTACTCATGGTGAGAGTTACATATTTACAATTTACATATTCATTACAGATCGCATATTTAGAAAGGTTAACACAGTTAAGGTTACACAGATACATATTTACAGACTTAAAGTGGATAGCTCTCAAGAGTGTTATGTAACACCAAATTCTAATCACATTACCGGAGAAAGAGTGGGCCATAAGTCTTTCCCTTTTAAAAGTTGGAAGCTCGAACAGCAGATTTCCTGCATTTCCTAAAGGTGTGGAGCCACCTGATAACTTGGGTTTGTTTGCTAGGTAACGAGGGGTGGAAGCCGGAATGGCTTTAATGGGTGATGCAAGCAGTCATATATGGCCCTAGCTTCAATAGACAGCCAGTGAAAAGTTATCAAGAAAGGTGTGACATGGGCATTTCTTTTGGCCCCGTAGATGAAATGCACAGCCAAGTGGAGGAAGAATTTAAAAGGAGCTAGGTTGGACTTGGAGAGGCCTGCAAGGAGAGAATTACAGTAGTCCAGTCTGGAGAGCACCAAAGATTGGACAAGTGTTTTCAGGTCTTGCTCAGGAATGTAAAAGTAGCCACCATCGTTCAAGTTAGTTCCAAGATGCAGCTGGGCTGTAATACTATAGCATGGAACACTAAGCTGCAAGCACTGGATTGGGAAATCACTGTTGCAAGAGAGACCCAACAGCTTGTATGTTGCTACCTTGGTTGCAATCCCAACAGAAGTAGCAACAGCTGATGTGGAGGGAGAACAGGAAGGAGGATGGGGAGCATGCACACTGAACTTACACCAACGTGTCGGGAAACTCTGAAATCAAAGATGACTAACAAGCACAAGGTGCATTCTGTGGATTTACAACTATTAGTTGGGGCTGGCTCGGGGGAGTGTGGCTTCCCTTGGCCGTAGCCTTCTAGCTCAACTCTAGGGTTGTTCACATCATGGTGCCTGTATTAACCTGGTGTTTTCTAAACAGGCGAGATCAGCCGTGCCTTCCCACACCCCCGTTACTGGACAGCCATGTGAATTCCTGGATTTCCATGGTGTAAAGTATTCCTATCATACTGTACATAATAGGATGTTTAGCCACATGAAAGGTCAAATGTCAAATATATGCAATCAGGTTTGCTCATGTTCAACTCAATGAATTTTGTCCAGGGCCCGATAAAGCCACTTTATAATCCAAGTGTTCTGGTCTTCTGTGTGCCCGGTGTGACGCATCTGTGTGTGCAAAGTATGGTCTAGGGAGAACCGAAAGCGGAATTACAGTGGGGAGTGGAATTCAGAGGTCGTCTAATTAGGCAGCAGCGTGAAGGGGTGAGAGATAGGAAGACTAAAGATGTAGAGTGAGGTAAGAGGGCATGGAGAAAGGGGCAAGAAAGAGAATGCGGAATTTGGGGGGGGGGGGGGAGGGGGGAGAGATCTTTCACCACCCACGTTTACAAATGCAGGAGGAGCGTGGGGTGGTGAGGAGCTAAAATATGGTTTGAGAAACCGAAGAGGGATATAAGACACAACAGAAAGAGGAGAAATGGGTTGAAGTGGAGAGGAAAGAAGGACGATTTACCAAGAGATGAAGAGTCAACAGCAGGACATCCCAAAGCGGAGTTTCGAGAAGATGGTTGACTCTCGACTCTGCTCCCACATCACCATCCCTAACACTGTGAGATCCAAGCAATGCGTACGTACTTAGCCACAAACATCTAGCAACATCCCAGCAACTATACAGGCTGTATAGGCAGACTGGCCCAGATTGTAGGCGGTAGAGTCAATCAGACGTGGACCATTGTTTGACCGAGAGCAGGTGCAGGGACGTTCTTGCCTCCGACATGTGGTCAGATTTAAGGAGGCCACGGGCCAAACTCACTACTGTAGAAGTTTCTGAAGGTTGAGTCTGGCCAGTTTTTGATTTTTTTTCCTATAGGAATTAATTTAATAGTTACAAGATAAGGCGTGTGGGTGTGTACACACACACACACACACACACACACACAGCCCCCCCCACCCGCCCCCCAACAAAAACAAAAGAGAACTCTGGGTAGTTCCCATGTTTACGTGGAGAGCAGCTCCAGTAAAGAGCACCCTGCAACACCAGTGACACACTGGATTTGCTCACCTCAAGTGTCTGTTTTTCTAGCAGAGTTATTAAGCATAGGATTGTCAGTGCCATCCACGCCGAGCTAGAAAATGACAAAGTCTTTTGCCATTTGTACAACAAAATCTTTAGGCATAGAATTGGCTCAGTGTCATCCTTGCTGAGCTATAAAATGACAAAAGCCTTTCACCACTCCAGGCACAGTATTACAGCTTTGGATTGATAAAATACCATCCAAGCCAACCTGGAATAGGAAAAAGCAACCCCTGACACTTGTTTTGATGTCACTACATCTCTTCAGAGATGTTTAGCTTTGTCCAGACACAAGGGCGCAATCAGTAGAAGTCAAAACAAAACCCTTTCAGGCTTAGAGTGACGCATAAATTATGCAAAACAAAAGAGATCTCTGGATATATATTTAAGTAGCAAATGAAGTTGACCGTGGTGAACTTTGAATTTGTCAAAATAGTGCGGTTTCATGTTGTTATTAACTGGACATATATTTATGGTGACAAATAACATAACACTGAAATCTCTACTTTCTTTTGGGTTTAACCTTTTTAGTAGCAAGTCAATCAAAGCAAGGTTAAATGTGACGCCCACAATTAAAGTAAGATCAGAACAAGACACGGTTCCACTAGATTGGGGAAACATACACAAAATATTAATTTATAAAGACAACTTGTGCTGCACAACCCACCGAAAAAGGAGTCCAAGGTCTTAGTTCAGTTTACAGAGAGGTTTATTTCAAAGTTCACAGAAGACTGAAGTAGTGAAGTGAACATAACAACTATTAACAAGTAAAAAAAAAAAAAAAAAAAACGTAAGCAAACAAAAGGACCACTTTGTTCTCAACGTGCATTAACAATAACCTCTTGGGAACAATGACTGCATGAAAATTCAGAGGAAAAGAAATTTACAAGAAAGACAAACACACAAAAGACATTTTCTTTAAAAAAATAATCTTCCCAACCTCTGTGTGCAGCTTAACAGTCTACATACACCAGTTGACGACAGACAGTACATCTCCAAAAGATTCCCAGTTCAGGGAGACTACTCCAAGGACCTACTGAGTAAAACGGGACCAAGTGCAGACAGATCCCTTTGCCCCAGCCTACCCCCGCCCAAAAGTTAAATAGGGAACATTTTCATGGTGATTATGACCAAGATTTACAAGAAAAGATGTCCTGGCCGCAGGACTAAACGTAAAGAATTGCACTCTGTTGGGAGTCATGGGGGAGAAGGAAAGAAAAGAGAAACCAAAATCCACACTGCAGCCTATTAGAGAATTGATTGATGAGTTCATCATGGGCACAGTCACAAAGCAGCCTGGGTCTCTACAAGTTGGCCCTTATGACCCTTAGTCCAAGGGGTAAAGAAAATAAGCTGGACAGTGGGAGGGATGGCCTGCAACACCGCAGGCCAGACCTACAAGAGACACTACAGGAGAATGTCGTGCTTACTGTCATTCAGACCTCTTCCTCCACTCTCACAAGATGACTGAAAAGCGCACAAAGGGAACAGGCAGCCTGTTTAAAGCAACAGAGCCAGAATAATGCTTAAAGAAGCCTGCAGCACACATCCATAATGCAGCAGTTACTGAACATGTGAGGAGTGGGCCAAAGTCTGCCTAGTGGGGTCACAGCTGCAGAGAGCAGCATACGATGCTTTGACTCTCACTGCGTAAGTGCAGGATGGCCTACAATCTTTTAGCTTTAAGCCATGGGGCAGATTCTTCTTGTGTGCAAGGCTGCCTTCCCAGGACAGCAGGACCTTCTTTCTGTTAAAGCACAGTATGAAGCATCACTGGCCACCAGGACAACCCAAGTTCTTTCTGCTCCCAAATTGGAATGAGAGCATTAGTGGCCTTGCTCTCCTGGTTATCACTTTAAAAGAAACAAAAAAGGTCTGCACATAGAAACACCACCTTGCCCTTGCGAAAAAGTGTGCAAAACTCACAAGACAGTTCGTAACGCACTGGCCACCCCACATCAGCAACTCAGGACTGCACTTGACCAGTTTGAATTCACTGATAGCAAAGGTTCAAATGGTCTTTCGAGCCAGCACAGACCGAACATTCAAATCCCACGTAGGGAGGTGATTCCACATCAAAGGAAACGTTTTAAACAGGAAAAAGATGCTTAACCACAGTACCCTGGGTGAAGGAAAACAAATATGTCAGATCTTTAGTAACTTCTAATGTAGTCAACCATCTTCGTTGCTTAGTTTCGGTTCCCAAGGTGTGCAGATGTGGGATAAGAGAGCACGACATGCAAACGCAAAGGAGAAGGGTGCTGGGTTCTTGGCACTTGCTTTCATGCTATGGGTGACCATCTGGCTGCTTTCAAAACTCCGAAGTAGGGTTGGGATAGGTCTGGGTGCCTGAGGCTGAAGTGTCAATAACCAACCAGCAAGATAAAATAAAAGCCGGAGGCCAGGGACAAAACATTGTTGCTGCCAAAGCTGGTTGACTCAGTCAAGAAGTGAGAGAGAAGCCTTCCTTGTGAGAGACGAGATTGAAAGATTGAAAAAAAGAGAATTAGGAAAGAAAAAAAAAGATAGTGAGAGTGGGGTAGAGGGAGAGAGGAAGGGGGAGGAGATCCTTTCAGCACCATGGGAGGGAATCAAGGCTTAGCCATAAAACAAATTCGTTCATTTGTAACTCTGCCTCGGCACTAAAAAAATAAAAATAGTTGACAAAAATGATCTCTGCCGACCGGTGATAGGAGAAAGCGTGAGGGCTGATTTACTGAGGCACCACTTGCAGGGGGAGGGGCCAATGGACAGCCTGTTAAGAAGTCTAGGTGCTTCCATTGAGGAGGCCACTATTGGGGCACTTCTGACCAAGTGAATGGTCGGGTGGCAAAGCTGAAGTAAAACAGTGCTGTTCTAAGTTTGACTATCACTAGAATGGTCAACGCAGCTGCTCAGAAGGCTCTTCAGAAATCTGATGGGGAGAGGAAGCCTCAGTCTGTGATCCATCGCCTAGAGGACCCACCTATTTAAAGTAATCCCTTCCATCTTGCAGGGAGCAGATTAAACCACACTCTGGATGGAGTATTGTGCTTCAGCATTCATAAAGGATATAGATCAAAATAGTGTTTTGGATGCCTTTTGTTGCTTCCTCCTATTGCCACTGGAAGTTGTGAGCAAAGTCTTGAAGTGACCTAGCCTTGATCTTGGGTGGAGAGTGAAAACGGCCACTTTAGATTTCACAGTGGTGGCCTCATTTACATTTTGCAGGCTGCTTCTAGAAAAAGTTGTTACTGAACAGAAGGCTTAGAACTTTTTCTTACAACTACTGGAAACCACAGGTTGGGAAAGTGGGTATCAGAGCTAATCCACGTGTCCTTTGTGCCAAACTGGAGGTGCAGTCTTCTGGTGGCGGCATCACATAGTACAAGACAGAGAGCTCAGGGCAAGAAGAGCAATGAGTTTTCCTTCATTTATCATTCCCTGAAACTCAAAGCTATCCACGGTGATCATCGAGGGGAATAAACAAAAAAAAGAAAAAATAATAATATCATCAAACCAGCCAGTGAATTACACATATTTGTCTGGTACCCTGTCAGGATGGCATCTCCTTTCGCCCATAAGAGTTGAACAGAGGCCTCTTCATAGGTCAGTTCTCCTGCAGATGCACAGATTTTCATTATGTTCAGAGCTGCAGCCAAAGTGAAGGACTGGGAGGAAGTGAAATACATCTCCTCCAGAAGTAGTATACCTTTAATATGAGTTCCTTAATTCGATATGACCAAGGAATGAGGCTTCGGTCATACCCCACTTCTGACTGGAGAGGAGAAGCACACTCTTCTACAGGGGTCAAAGGAGAACTGGTCCAAGAACCTCAGTTCACACATCATGACGTCCAGGAAGCAGTAAAAACAGCTTTGGCTTGGATAGACTCTCCTCAAGAGAGAATCTCTGTGGGTCCTTGGGTCTCAGAAGGAGGGAATGGTCAAGGACTGAAAGCAATGAGCACTGTTTTTGGATCTGCTGGGGCCAGTAGCACCAGCACAATAGGAACTTGAACTGGAACTACTGGAGGAGGCAGAGTTGTAAGATCCTTGAAAGTCTTAGGGGTTCTGAAGTCATTAGTTGTTCACATCTTTTAATCACCCGAGCCTCAAAAAACTCCTTGCTTGTTTAAACAGGTCAAACGGGAAAGTAGGGATCCTATATCACACTATGAAAATACGAGTAATATTCACGATGGGCATGGATTTCCATTCGAGTGAGAGGGCCTTAAAGCCAAAGGAGTACAGGAATCACCAGAGGGAGTTGGGCCCACTTTTGCCCTGCCTTCGCTATATCGCTGTTTGATTTGTTATCGGTGCAAGGTCATTGCCCCAATGTATTGTTCAGTTAAGAGAATATTTTCTTGCAAAGCGTCCTTGGTGATTTAGAGGAGGAGATATCTTGGTACCCCTCTTTCGGGGCTGTGCCCTGCTATAGAAAAGTCGGCATGCAAACTAGTGTTTAATCTATTTTAGAAGAGGGCCATATCAATCATACTTTATTTCAAGGGCCAGATTACGGCTTCAGCTGCACGGCCAGTGCCCAGAAGTTAACCACTGGTGCCTTATAGCTGCTGCTGCAGATTATTAACTAGTTGGGATAGCAGAGGCATGGCTGGGACTGGAACCTGCTCACCTGCTTCACAAGGTCTTGCATCATAATTTACATTCAGTGGAGATACATAGCTGTATCACAAGAGGAGAAACGCTACGGTGTCCAGCAGTTAGTCTATGAGCAAATACCCTTCCAAGCCGCTTTCCACTAGAGACTAAAGGCTTTGTGTGTGGCTACAAAAGAGCTTTCATTTATGAACTGCGGTGCCTTTCATAAAACACTAAGGCTCTTACAAGAGAAGGAGAAGAACTGTCCTGGTTACAGACGTAAGATGACCAGCGTCAGAGCTCAATCCACAGGCCATGGCAAAGAAACATAGTAAACTCACTGGGTAGCTAAAATGGCCACATTTCCATTCACAACCAATTCTCCTTCAGCTATACGCGTGCACTGGGGCGGCAGAGTCTAACTGGGGTGCTCTCTCCAACTTCTCCCCATTGTGGTTTTCCAGCGCCATGTCTACCGCACCCCCTGGCTCGCCCTGGTGGCCTCCCACAGCTTGTCTTCACGCACCAGTTTCAGGACCCGCAGCCCGTACAACAGCTGGCTCCGGGAGTTGCCGATGAAGTGATTGGACAAAAAGGCGGGCAGGCCCCCGCTACCATCTCGCATGGTGAAGAGGGGTACACGCACCATGCCCATAACCTAGAACAGGGTGACAGACAGAGAGAGAGGTCAGTTGTGCACCTGGCCTGTGATCCATTCAAGATCCTAGGTGGCTTGCACTCTAGTATTCAAATCCACATCAGGCTGCTATGAAGTTGGAAAACCCTGCCATCCTAGGCATAAGCACTATTACTTCCCTATTGACCAGTACACCACTCCCTGCCTCCTGCCCACAAGCCCAGCGCTCACTGCAGTCACATTCACAAGCTTACAACAGGCTCCCACAACACAATGCTACGCTAGATACACTTCGATGAATCCATGCCATTTTAGTGAGGCCTTATTTCCTGTCCCATGGTGCTCAGGCAAAGGGCTTGTGCTGCAGAGGGTTGGCCCTACTTGTCCCAGGGACAAAATAAACATATAAAAAAAATAAAAAAATAGTTGCCCTTGAACCCAAACAATATGTCCTGAGCGTCAGGCTATAGGAATTCCACATCTGAGTAGACTACCAAAAAACATGCAGGCCCAATGGGACTTAGATGGGCCTATGGTGCTCATCTCCATTACTTGCAGCAAGACACTGCTTCTAGTTGATGAGCTTCAGATGTTTTGTGTTTCAAGCAAGATCGTTCTCAACTCTGGGACATCTCAGACCCGGAGGCTGAGTCCTGGGACTCAGCAAGGAAGATATTTAAGTATGTTCCCTGTCTTACATGATGACTTTGGAACCTTAATATTTAGAGGGTTTTTATTGCTAGTTGTACTGATTGAGCAAGGCCCCGGCAACCTGCAACTTAATGTTCAGTGACCTCTCAGATGCAAAAGGTACCTTGACATTGAGCTGGTAGCTGTCTGAGGTTAAATCACACTAGGAGAGAATGGTAATGTTGATGCCTGGGCTCACAAGCAGGGCGGTGTTCCAACCAGGTCTGTAATGGAGGCAGAGCCTTTCTGTGGCACTTGCTTGTCTGGTTAGAAGATCAGCACTTCTGTCAGTGTGCTTTCCAAAAAGGCCCAGTTTAGCTCACGAGAAAATGGTCTCCCCTGTTTTGTCCGTAAATAACACCTCCTAATAAAGTCATACTCCTCTTGAGCGCAAATGTCAATAGACAACTGCACATATGTTTGGGAGAGTTGGGGGGGACGGGGCGGTATTTTTGATAAACATGCATTTTTTTTTATTTGAGGTAAAATGTGTTGTTGGATCCTACATATAGACATACATATTACAGATTGATATTATTAGGCTTTTATGAAAGAGAACAATCATTCAGGAGCTCAGGCGAGATCTTCAAAAATCGTTTTCAATGAGATGTATCTGCCCATATACACCAAATGACCAGGCTGGAAATAATTTTGCAACAAATGCATGGCTCTGTGGCACCCACTGGAGAAACCAATCCCGATTACCCTAGAGGTGGTATCAATATTTGAAACGGACCTATACCAGACAAACCCCTGCGGAAGAGCTCCAAATGGCTTGCCACAAGATGAGGTTTAGTGATCATTTTACTATGTGACAAACAGTCAATTTCCCTAATCTAATGCGTGCTTAAGATTCAGGAAGCTCGCTTTACCTCAAGCCCATGCTCCTTGGCGTGCGTCGCTGACACTTCAATTCCCGATAGCTCTTCCAGGGTAAGCTGCTTTGCGTAAAAATGGGTGACCATCTTCTGGGGGTGTTCGCGAACCTGGCAGCTCAGATGATCCTCCTCAGTGATAGGGCATAGGTTCTCACCCCACCCAACCTCCTCTGTCAGCTCCCTGGTCAGCCCGTCCTCTAAAGACACATCCTCTGGATCGACAAAGCCACCAGGAAAACCCAGGCGGCCATCAAACCGCATCATCATCTGGGGAAGACAGGAGAGGAAAAGGGTGAAGATCCTTGTAATACAAGAGACCGGTCAGTCTTATATCGAGTAGATTACTTTGCAACAATACTATTGGCATAGTTCACAGAGGTGTACTCATGTCATCGACTCCAAAAGGATGAAAGACCGAATCTATCACCCCAGGATTCAAGCACGTAAATTGCAAATTACATATAGATGGAAGCAGCAAGCATACAGCCCACTGACTGGCTTGATGGTGTGCATGACATTATTGTAGAAGCACAATGGCAGGGGTTTAGGTAGGGCAATACTAACTGCTGGTAAGAGGGTTGCTAAAGTAGGGAATATTGCTACCTAGTCACAACTGGGATTCCTAAAACAGTTTCACATTAGTAACAATTGTAAAAGTGACTGGAAAGGTTTTCTCTAGTGCACTGAACTGAAAATGCCTGTCGAAGAGATGCACCATATTTAGGGCATCTCTGCAGTCATTTAAAAATGACACTCACCATATTTTTACTACAAACTATACTGCACACAAGGGCACTCTGAAGAAAAATAAGTGTTCAATTTATTTATAGGTTCTATATATATAGTTTTCTCAACTAGAACGTATTAGTGTGCTTTACAATAAAGAAAGCATGACACAAAAATAGAATTACCACAGTAAACATTTGAACGGTAGAACAAAGACTGTACAGATTAAACTCTGGGATCGGGGGGGGGGGGGGGGGAAGCATAAATCATTCAGATTAAACATGCAAATTGTCAGTAAATTGTTTACGTGTCCAACTGGACTTAGAGCTACAATAAAAGCTGTCTACCAGAAAACAAGCACCACATCTGCATTATCACTAGGCTCGAAAACACGCATGATTCTGTTGTTACTCAACTAAAAGAACTTTTTATCACTTCAATTTCGACAAATATACCTAAGGAGGAGCTCCGTGTTCACAGGTTACTACTGGCGAGTCTGCTACTTGCCTCCAAAACCTATTACGGAAGCATTGCAAACGAGACAACATGGTAGCCACAACTACCAAGCAGAAGTGAGGAGCCAGCACAATCTAATAAACACTGGTAATAAACCTCTCAGTCAACAGGAACTCGAATAGACACAGTGTGTCCTTGCAAAGTGCTATCACTCCACTGCAATGAGTGGGCTGGGAGACGCGCAGTTTGAGCTTTATTACCTGGTGGCGCAGCTTCCATGCCAGAGCAGGTAGGTTGCTGGCCTATCCCACAAGGAGACTGCAAGATCTCAACGCCCTTCTGCTGTCCAAGACCTGAGGACTTCCAAACATGTCCCAAACTGATTTGAGTCACCCTACGCAGCTAAACCAGAGCCCTCAGAATCACAGAACAGGCTTCCCATATGCTCCCGCCTACCCCTCCTCGGTCTCCAACTCCTAGGACTCTTTGGACTTGGCATGAAGATCACATCATCACATTAAGTGATCTATACGATCAAGAGCACTGGCTCACTTTTGAAGAACTCGGGGCACATTCAATTTGCATGAGGATCAATTTCTTCTACACAACAGGTCACCCTTAGTGATACAGTGGCTCTGGCCCACCATGAGCACTCCTTTGCAGACCCACCTCCTGCCCTAACCCATAAATACCATGGGATGTGGCCGACACCATTTTACCTGGTTTTGTAAGGCTCTCCTCCATCTTTCCTCCTGGAGATGGAGGGGATAAAGCAGACCAGCCCTTCAACGAAGGAACGGGCACTGGCCCTAGGACTTCCTCACAAGACAAGTTACAATACCAACTATAAACAGGATGGATATTTCATACTGCACAGGGCCTATCCTTCACCTCCCTGCTCAGCTAGCCTTGCTCACTTCACGCTTATGTTCTGGTCCTACCCCCCCTCCTCAGACCCATTTTAGACCCACGTAATTAACACTGTTTCTTCCCTCTCGGTCAAGCGATCCCACAGAATATACCTGACCTACCTCCGGGAATATACAAAAGGGCCAAAAAAGATAAAGCGGCCTCTTGATTCCCAAACCATACGCTTCTATTCGCCAAGAGAGCAGTTACTTCTCTTTGGAAATCCAAGGCCCCTCAAGACCCTAGAGTCGCAAAGTTCTGCTCTTCTCAAGGAAGAAGTCAGGGGCTGAAGAAACACCCCCTGGCTCCACCTTACGCTCCCTCATGGATCAACTGGAATCTGGTCTGGTTGCACTCTCTCTCCCCACGGCCCCCCTTGCACACTTTTCTGCACCCGTCCCTCCGAGCAACTATACTCGCTCTGACATGTTCCTACACAGCCACCCTTGACCACTCCCTCTCCTGCAACTAATGTTCTCCATAAGCTGGAAATGTTGTTTGCATCAGTGATGACATACACATTTTAGATTACTGTTTCCCCCAGCTGAGTTTGACCCGTGTGTGTTCATACTTTGGCGTGACAATGGCTGCACAGATTATTGAATTTTTTATGGACATGTAGATGCCTTCTTCTCCACATTTGCTGTGTGTCTGTTTTTATATATACTCACCTCCGCCTCCCCTATGACTCTTTTGTATACTGTTATATCTTAACTGCAAACATAGCGGCCAAGGTTTCAGATTGCTGTGTGTGACATTTTCATAGTTGTAATGAAATTATAAGTGACATTTCAATGACTATAAGTGACACTTTCCCACGCGCAAAATCAAGCAATCAAGACGAGGGAAATGTATAGGGGCAGAGCTCAGAACGAAGCAAAATTTAGCAGCCATAGCAAGTAGTCAGGCACACTTGCTTCTTTCGGAGACCAGCGAGCGAGCCGGCGCCGCAGCTACTGGCGGGCCCGGTGGCCGCACTTACTCATGCCGTGGACCAACTGACTCCTGAGGCCATTCTGGCTCAGCCCTGGGCTCTCAGCTGCACAGACGCTGCCCCTGCAGTCAGCGCTGCCCGGGGTTGGGTCCCCCGATGGCAGACTGGTTCACAATAAGCGGAGGGCCGGCAGTCACGGTGGCAGGTTGGATACTTCGGCGTTGCAGGAATTAGCGGGATCATGGTCAGAGCCGGCTTTCGGGTTGTGCGAGCGGTGCGGCTGCACCAGGTGCTGACCTGGATGAGGGAGCGCTGTGTTTAGCAATAAAACTTACGATTTAAAAGCACCTACGGAAAAGTTCCTTGTGATTTATGTTTTGGCTAGAGAGAGATCGCGTTTTGTCCGGTGGCAGTTTTGAACTCACCATAAAGTAGCGCAGAGGGTTAATGTGCCTGATGCAAAGAACATAACTATATTTTAAGTGAATTGCTGAGTGGGATTAGAAAAGCCGGCATTTACTAGTGCTTTAAAACAAATTAAATGTATTTGAGAGGGGCTATGGAAAGATGAGGGGCACTTTTGCAGGGTGGTAGTGAGGGATTTCGAGGAGGTGGTGCTGGGTAGAGGCACCAAAAAAAAAAAAAAAAAAAAAAAAAAAAAAAAAAAAGGACTGTCGCACAGGGCGCCACCAGCGTTAAAGCTGGCTTGATCATGATACCACCGCTGTGGTGCAAGCAGCGAACTGCCCTGCTATTTGCCCAGCAGCAGCCAAAACAGTGAGAACTGCTGCAGCAGCGCGCACACCCACGCAGCAGGAGGAGCAGACAGACCCACCTATCATTCTTCAAGTATCTCACATTGGGCACTGACACTTCGACCAGCTGTCTTGACGCCAGTGATTGGCATTGCTAATGCTGCACCGCTGTCGGTGCACAGTGTTACATCCTAGCACTGTGCAGCCCGAGCTCCTGCAGCTGGGCCTGAGCCTCCAAGCCTGCCGGGAGCAGCGTGCACCACGTGCTGCCACTGCAGATACAGTATGATGCATTATAGCAGCCCCAGACGCTTGACAGCAGAGGCGCTATAATGCATGACATTGGATTTCAGTGCCGTGGACCACACTACAATGAAATGCGTTAGTCTAAAGCCTGATGCTTGGTACTTGCTAGGGCTGCTGCAAAACTTTAATTAAATGTATTTAAGAAAAATAAATCTCTCAAAGATTGGCAGCACAGAAAAAAATGGAACTCCATGCATATGTTACAGCTGTGATCTCCCATACCTGCCCAGCTGTCCACAACTCATGACACAGCTGCGGAAAGATGGGTCACTTCCAAGGGTCCAAAGTGCCTGCAATAGTCTAAATAGGAGCATGTCCCCGGCCAAGTCTGCACTTCGCTCAATCGCACGGATGAAACAACTAACAAATCCTAATGTGCTGCAGCAGTGAATCTGAGAGATTTCAGCGCACGTCAATGGTCCAAATCATTGAGCATGGACCGAGCTCCCTTGAGAGGTCAAGGTCTCCACTATCAGGGGAAGTGCCCTTACAGATGATGACACCGGCGTAGATGGGCTGCAGATGCCGTTCTTTGTAGACCGTGGAGCCATCAGAAATGTCAATAAGAATGCTGCTGAAGCAACTCTGTCTAACAAACCCATTTTGACTACTACTGACCGTGTGTATCTATGTGTACAGTTCAAAGAAGTCTCAAGTATCGAGGATGTTTTCGATCACAGTTTGCAAACTTTTCTCTCTCTTCTGACTACGATGTCTTATGTAGTCAAGGGGGGTGCGGTGATAGTGTCATATCTGAATAAAACGGGCCTCTTTGGAGATTAGTGCCAACTAATTGCTAAAGTGAGTGCCCATGATGGCGTCAACAACATGAAGAGGTTTCCATACCTCTTTCAAGGGACTGGCAAACTCAACGATAGACTTATCCGCTTACAAGAAGATGAAACAATCAAGCGCAGTGTTCAGCGTTTTCGTGGTAAAACGTTCATCATGTAAAAAATAACGTGAAAATGAAATCATAAATTTGATCAAAAAGAACATTACTGAACCTGTACATGGGTCCACACTCAGGGGGCCACTAATCATTCCGGTTCCATACATCAGCCAAAGAATTCTCAATTGTAGACCCAAATAATGATACCAGCAGCTTCAGCTCAATAAAGAGTCACGCTACATCACTTTATCTGCAAAACACTGCGACCTTGGAGTATAAAGGCACCAGCTTCCCCGTTTCTTCATCTGCTGATGCCTTCTAAGATTAAATGGGTTGTATCGTTTAGGGTATCCCAAGTTGCCTGAATGACAGCAACAACATTTTCAGAAAATAAGAAGACAAAGACACTCTCACCCTGGAATACCAAGCACTGACTGAATCAAAGATGCTGCTTAAGAGAGATGCGCGTCACTATTGGGAAGAACTCCTTTAAGGTTTAAGGTCACCTCTTCTGCTATCGCCTTTAATCTAATGTTTCCGACCTCTAAAAAGCCCGGATAACACTTCCTCTCCGGCTTCCTCCTGAACTTAACCAGGTATTGTGCCCAGTACATCTATGACTTGACCAGTCAATGCATCGTTGCAAGACCTCACAGAGAAGAGGGCAGCTTTAAATGGCTAAAAGAATGTTAACTTGTGTTTTGAATGCATCCATTTGAAAATCACAACAGCAAACAATTTAGTCAACTTCAACCCTCTTTTATATAAAAAAAGATTGTAGGGGACACAAGTTCTGTCCTGGAAGAATTGTTCCATTAAGAGAATAAACTGCTAGGCCACATATTCAACAAACCGGAAGCCTGTCTCACTGGGCTTTCTGTTGCATGCCTTTGATTGCTATGGAAATAAGAGGCTGCACTTCCCAAGAGGATGACCAAGCAACCTGTTTTCTGCAAGTATGTCCTGCATTAGGTTGAAGGAAATTTAATGTACAGAATACATGACAAGGTATATAGTTCCTACCTTCATTATAATCAGTGCTTTAAATGGAAAAATAGAAGTGCAGGTACTCTGTAATAGAGTACCTGCTTGTTTCTGAGAAGTGCCGGTACTATCCAATTAAAAGTATTACGTTTTTCCTGAGATGTGCCGGTACTCTCCCTCTCAAAATAAAAAAGTGCCGGTACTCAGTACCGGTGAGTACCGGCCCATTTAAAGCACTGATTATAATTGAATTAATTGAATTCACCTACAAATGTTGTTTGGAAAATGCTGTTGAAATCTGTTTAATAAAATGTCCTGATAGGGCGATTTGTTATGTTACCAAATATCTCAAGTTTTGCTTCTTCCATGAGAACCAATACAAGTGTTGAATAATCAGGATTGGGGGAAGGAGACAAGCTATCTCGCAGGGCACCGTTTGCTCTTTTTCCTGTAGGAAATGGACTAGCCAATCACCCCTAACGTTTGTAGAATGGAAAGATTCTTTATTGCATAATTTAATGTGTGATACTAGGGGGAGGGGCTGCACTGGGAAGAGTTTGGAATTTTGGGGTCCATTAATAGACTGGTTTGTTCGGAATACATTTTTATGCAATGAATATTCACGGTTAAGTCCGAAAGAGCTTGATTCTGAGTATCACAAAGGTAAATCAGCTCAATGATGCGGACTGCCCCGGTTTTGATTCGATTGATCTGATAGTACCGAATGGGTAATGAACTGAAAGGAGTTAATTCCTGGAGGTTCATTTGTCGGATATTCAGATAAAGGGGTGTGAATGAGGACAAAAAAAAAAGAAAGTGTGTATAGTTCCTACCTTCATTATAATTGAATTCACCTACAAATGTTGTTTTGAAAATGCTGTTGAAATCTGTTTCATAAAATGTCCTGATAGGGCGATTTGTCATGTTGCCAAATATCTCACGTTTTGCTTCTTCCAAGAGAACCAATACAAATGCTCAATAATCAGGATTGGGAGGGAGGCGACAAGCTATCTCGCAGGGCTCCGTTTGCTCTTCTTCCTGCCATATATAAGCTGTGCAGCAGGCATTTGTTTAATGCCGGACTGCGAGGAAGAATTTGCAACACAGGAGGGACCCCACATAGCTCAGTACCTGAAACACATTCGCCGTGAGAGATGCTAGTAGGGAAAGAGCCCTATACGTGTGAAGTAAAACCAAACTGGAGCCTGTCCTGAGAATATGCCCTTGGTGTGTGTTTTTTTTCCCTTCATGCGGCCCAATTCAAGGCGCTTCCATGTTGTCACATTAGGGCAGACAGACCTCAATCTGTCCCACATCAAACATTTTGGTAAAGTAATAGGCCCCAGGCTGCAGCACTGTACTTGCTCTAAAAATAAAATAAATATTGTTTAAAACTAAAGAACAGCAGCTAACTAACTGGGATAGGCATCTTCACAGTAGGACTCGTGGGGTGTTTAGAAGACAGGATCAGAAGGATACAGAAGAAGCCATGCCAGGTAGACACAACAGGACCGGACCGCGCCTGCGCAAAGAGTACAAGGGTGACTCGCGCATGCGCAATGTGTACGTCTCGGGCATGCGCACTATGGAGCTCTCACCAGCACAGCGTGGCGCAATGGGATGCGGCCGAACAGCTTGCTGTCGGGGTCGGGCGCGTGCAGCATGACGTGACAGGCGTGCTTGTACCCGCGCAGCTCAAGCGCCGCTTCACGAGTGATAGTCCTGAGCCCGCTGCCCTCCACTTTTCCTCCACCGGCCAGCTCTTCTGACAGTTCCGCCATGTTGTCGTTCGAACCCGAGGCTGGAGTTCACTTCCGCCACGCACCGGTCATTCAGCCAATCAGCCTTCCTTGATTTCATATCCTAACAGCTATTGTTTACCTTCTGATCCAATCAGCAGTCTAGTAGCTGTGATCGGTCACGCCCTATTACGACGTAATGCTGTGAGGACACGCGCTCGTGTAACTAAAGGTTTGGCGCCCAATCGGCCGCAACGCCCTTGAATTATCGCTGCACCTGTGCCCAATCGGCGCAGAACCCGCCAAATAATGGAGTGACAGGCTTATCATCCAATAGGGAGAGTTTCTACATGAACGCGGGCTCTTTGAAGATAATTAGTTCAGGACCATGTCAAGTGTGATTGCAGTGCTACTTCTCTTAATTATGTGGAACTCAGATTGAAAATAGCTAATAGTATAGGTTTTTAACACCTATAAATTGCTATGAGACGTTACCCAGTGCTTAATAGTATTGGGTATTAATGATAGGGTTACCAAGTGAACCAGTTATTCTCTGGCAGCGCCACTAGACTCTGGAACTCTCAGCCTCCCTCAGTCAGTCTAACCACCTGCCTTGCAACCTTCAAAAAGGACCTCAAGCTCCTCCTATTTGACAGACTTCTTGGTTAATTCACCCTTGATCAGATTTATTTACTTTCTCCACCGCACCCCGATCTGCCTTCGTTTAACTGTTCATGTTCTCTGCCCTATTGTTGTAACTGACTCTTGTGGTAACTCCTTTATTCATAGACTGATGTAAACGTCCAAGCTTAACTATTATGAGTGGACTGCGCATGTGCAAGTTGTACATGGGTGACTCACGCAAGGTGTACAAGGATGATGCACACATGCGCACTGTGGTGCTTTCATCAACACATGGCACAATGGGATGTGGCGTAAAAGCCTGCTGTCAGGGTCTGATGCTTGCAGTATGACGTGAGAGGCATGCTTGTACCCACACAGCTCAAGCGCCACTTCGCGAGTGATGGTGCTGAGCCCGCTGCCCTCTACTTTTCCACCAGCCAACTCCTCACACAGTCATCCATGTTCTTGTTCGAACCCGAGGCTGGAGTTCATTTCCGCCACACACAGGAAAGTTAGTCAATCAGCCCTCCGTGATTTCATATCCTCCCCGCTATTGTTTACCTTCTGATCGAATCAGCAGTCTAGCATTGGTGATTAGTCATGCCTTATTGCGACGCAATGCTGTCAGGATATACACTTCTGTTACCAAAGGTTTGGTGCCCACTCGGCCACACCACCCTTGACATTACTGTACCTGTGCCCAGTCGGCGTAAGCAGACTCTCGTAGAACCCGTTGCCAAACGAATGGAGCAACAGGCATAGCATCCAATATCAAGAGTTTCTATCTGAATGCGGGCTTTCTTAACCCCTTCACTGCCAGGCCTTTTCCCCCTCCTGTGCCGAGCCTTTTTTTGGCTATTTGGGGCAGTTCGCGCTTAGGCCCTCATAACTTTTTGTTCACATAAGCTACCCACGCCAAACTTGCGTCCTTTTTTTTCCAACATCCTAGGTATTCTAGAGGTACCCAGACTTTGTGGGTTCCCCAGAAGGAGGCCAAGAAATTAGCCAAAATACAGTGAAAATTTAGTTTTTTTTTTCAAAAAAATGGGAAAAAGGGGCTGCAGAAGAAGGCTTGTGTTTTTTCCCCTGAAAACGGCATCAACAAAGGGTTTGCAGATCTAAAATCACCAGCTTCCCAGCTTTCAGGAACAGGCAGACTTGAATCAGAAAACCCAATTTTTCAACACAATTTTGGCATTTTACTGGGACATACCCCATTTTAAAGATTTTTTGTGCTTTCAGCCTCCTTCCAGTCAGTGACAGAAATGGGTGGGAAACCAATGCTGGATCCCAGAAACCGAAACATTTCTGAAAAGTAGACAAAATTCTGAATTCAGCAAGGGGTAATTTGTGTAGATCCTACAAGGGTTTCCTACAGAAAATAACAACTGAAAAAAAAAATATTGAAATTGAGGTGAAAAAAACTGCAATTTTTCTCTACGTTTTACTCTGTAACTTTTTCCTACAATGTCAGATTTTCGAAAGCAATATACCGTTACGTCTGCCGGACTCCTCTGGTTGCGGGGATATATAGGGCTTGTAGGTTCATCAAGAACCCAAGGTACCCAGAGCCAATAAATAAGCTACACCCTTCAGTGCGTTTTTTCATTCTATACCGGGTATACAGCAATTCATTTGCTGAAATATAAAAAGTGAAAAATAGCTATCAAGAAAACCTTTGTATTTCCAAAATGGGCTCAAGATAAGGTGTTGAGGAGCAGTGGTTATTTGCACATCTCTGAATTCCGGGGTGACCATACTAGCATGTGAATTACAGGCCATTTCTCAAATAGATGTCTTTTTTACACACTCTCATATTTGGAAGGAACAAATGTAGAGAAAGACAAGGGGCAATAACACTTGTTTTGCTAATCTATGTTCCCCCAAGTCTCCCGATAAAAATGATACCTCACTTGTGTGGGTAGGCCTAGCGCCCGCGACAGGCAACGCCCTAAAACGTAACGTGGACACATCACATTTTTTTAAAGAAAACAGAGGTGTTTTTTGCAAAGTGCCTACCTGTAGATTTTGGCCTCTAGCTCAGCCGGCACCTAGGGAAACCTACCAAACCTGTGCATTTTTGAAAACTAGAGACCTAGGGGAATCCAAGATGGGGTGACTTGTGGGGCTCTGACCAGGTTCTGTTACCCGGAATCCTTTGCAAACCTCAAAATTTGGCTAAAAAAACAAATTTTCCTTAAATTTTGGTGACAGAAAGTTCTGGAATCAGAGAGGAGCCACAAATTTCCTTCCACCCAGCGTTCCCCCAAGTCTCCCGATAAAAATCATACCTCACTTGTGTGGGTAGGCCTAGCACCCGCGACAGGAAATGCCCCAAAACGCAGCATGGACACATCACATTTTTTTAAAGAAAACAGAGGTGTTTTTTGCAAAGTGCCTACCTGTAGATTCTGGCCTCTAGCTCAGCCGCCACCTAGGGAAACCTACCAAACCTGTGCATTTTTTAAAACTAGAGACCTAGGGGAATCCAAGATGGGTTGACTTGTGGGGCTCTGACCAGGTTCTGTTACCCAGAATCCTTTGCAAACCTCAAAATTTGGCTAAAAAAACACATTTTCCTCACATTTTGGTGACAGAAAGTTCTGGAATCAGAGAGGAGCCACAAATTTCCTTCCACCCAGCGTTCCCCCAAGTCTCCCGATAAAAATGATACCTCACTTGTGTGGGTAGGCCTAGCGCCCGCGACAGGAAATGCCCCAAAACGCAACGTGGACACATCACGTTTTTTTAAAGAAAACAGAGGTGTTTTTTGCAAAGTGCCTACCTGTAGATTTTGGCCTCTAGCTCAGCCGGCACCAAGGGAAACCTACCAAACCTGTGCATTTCTGAAAACTAGAGACCTAGGGGAATCCAAGATGGGGTGACTTGTGGGGCTCTGACCAGGTTCTGTTACCCAGAATCCTTTGCAAACCTCAAACTTTGGCTAAAAAAACACATTTTCCTCACATTTCGGTGACAGCAAGTTCTGGAATCAGAGAGGAGCCACAAATTTCCTTCCACCCAGCGTTCCCCCAAGTCTCCCGATAAAAATGATACCTCACTTGTGTGGGTAGGACTAGCGCCCGCAACAGGAAATGCCCCAAAACGCTACGTGGACACATCACATTTTTTGAAAGAAAACAGAGGTGTTTTTTGCAAAGTGCCTACCTGCAGATTTTGGCCTCTAGCTCAGCCAGCACCTAGGGAAACCTACCAAACCTGTGCATTTATGAAAACTAGAGACCTAGGGGAATCCAAGATGGGGTGACTTGTGGGGCTCTGACCAGGTTCTGTTACCCAGAATCCTTTGCAAACCTCAATATTTGGCAAAAAAAAACACATTTTCCTCACATTTCGGTGACAGAAAGTTCTGGAATCTGAGAGGAGCCACAAATTTCCTTCCACCCAGCGTTCCCCCAAGTCTCCCGATAAAAATGATACCTCACTTGTGTGGGTAGGCCTAGCGCCCGCGACAGGAAATTCCCCAAAACACAACGTGGACACATCACAATTTTTGACAGAAAACAGAGGTGTTTTTTGCAAAGTGCCTACCTGTAGACTTTGGCCTCTAGCTCAGCCGGCACCTAGGGAAAACTAGCAAACCTGTGCATTTTTTAAAACTAGAGACCTAGGGGAATCCAAGATGGGGTGACTTGTGGGGCTCTGACCAGGTTCTGTTACCCAGAATCCTTTGCAAACCTCAAAATTGGGCAAAAAAAACACGTTTTCCACTCATTTCGGTGACAGAAAGTTGTGGAATCTGAGAGGAGCCACAAATTTCCTTCCACCCAGCGTTCCCCCAAGTCTCCCGATAAAAATGGTACCTCACTTGTGTGGGTAGGCCTAGCGCCCACGAAAGGAAATGTCCCAAAACACAACGTGGACACATCACATTTTTTCATAGAAATGGTCTAAATACAATTTGCCCCCCAGGGAAGCGACCCTTGCCTAATGGGTCGCTCCCCATCTCAAAAAAAACAAACAAAAAAAAAAAAACACAAACAAAAAAATTTGCCCTGGCGCCTAGAGGTTTCTGCCCCCCTGGGGGCAGATCGGCCTAATAACAATAGGCCGATCTGCCCCCAGGGGGGGCAGAAATTGCCTAAAATAAATTTAACCCTCAACCCCCCACCGGGAGCGACCCTTGCCTACGGGGTCGCTCCCCCTGCGTGACATTGGCGCCAAAAAAAAATCCCCGGTGCCTAGTGGTTTCTGCCCCCCTTGGGGGCAGATTGGCGTAGCAAAAATTGGCCGATCTGCCCCCAAAGGGGGCAGAAATGGCCTAAATACAATTTTCCCCTCCAGGGCAGCGAGCCTTGTCCAAGGGGTCGCTCCCCATCTGTAAAACAAAAAAATCCCCGGTGCCTAGTGGTTTCTGCCCCCCTTGGGGGCAGATCGGCCTAATCAAAATAGGCTGATCTACCCCTCAGGGGGGCAGAAATGGCCTAAAATAATCCCCCCCCCCCCAGGGGAGCGACCCTTGCCTAAGGGGTCGCTCCCCTTGTGTAAAATTCACGAAAACAAAAAAAACTCCCTGGTGTCTAATGGTTTCTGCCCCCCTTGGGGGCAGATTGGCCTCATCAAAATAGGCCAATCTGCCCCCAAGGGGGGCAGAAATGGCCTAAATATAATTTCCCCCCTAGGGGAGCGACCCTTGCCTAAGGGGTCGCTCCCCACCTAAAAAAAAAAAAAAAAAAAATGATCCCTGGTGCCTATAGGTTTCTGCGTCCCCCGGGGGCAGATCGGCCTAATAATAGGCCGTTCTGCCCCCAGGGGGGAAGAAAAGGCCTTCCAAATAAATGCCCCCCCCTGGGAGCGACCCTTGTCCAAGGGGTCGCTCCCTTATGTCCATTTCAACAAAAAAAAAAATCCCTGGTGTCTAGTGGGGTTTCAAAAGCCGGATTGCAAGCAATCTGGCTTTTGAAACGCTGGGAGAGACTTCAAAGGGAAGGAAATACATTTCCTTCCCTTTGAAGCCTCTCCGGGCCTTCCCCACGTGATCGAAAGAGAAATGCTGAGCATTTCTCTTTCGATCGCATGGAAGCTGACGCGATGGGGGAGGCCCTGTGACAAATCAGCGCGTGCTCGGAGGTGGGCTTCCCCTGCCATCCCTGACTTGGGGGGGTGGAGGGGAACCCCACCTCTGGGCTCTGTGACCAGGACGTAATGGTTACGTCCTGGGCACAGCAGCACTGTGCCTCAGGACATAACCATTACGTCCTGGGCACAGAACCGGTTAAGAGAATGAGTACAGGACAGTGCCAAGTGTAATGGCTGTATTACTTCCCTTAATTATAGGGATGGGGAACGAATATTTAAAGTACCATATGGTATAAATCGCTATGAGATGTTACCAAGTGCATAACAGTATTGGGTATTACTGATAGGATTACCAAGTGAACCAGTCCTTCTCTGGTAGCGCCACTAGAATCTGGAACTCTCTGCCTCCTTCATTTTGACTAACCACCTGCCTAGCAGCCGTCAAAAGGACCTCAAGCTCCTCCTTTCTGACAGATATCTTGATTAAATTACCCTCCATCAGACTTATTTACTTTCTCCACTGCACTTTTATCTGCCTTCGTTTAACTGTTCATTTTCTCTGCCCTATTGTTGTAACTGTCTCTTGTGATAACTCCTGTATACATACACTGATGTAAACATCCAAGCTTTACTAAAATGAATGTAACCTGCTGTAACCCTGTGTTGTAAAGCACTCTGATGCCTGTTTAACTGTTCATGTCCTCTGCCCTGATGATGTAACTGTCTCTTGTAGTAGCCCCTGTATATATATATACACACACACACATATATATATATACAGATGTAAACATCCAAGTTTGACTACTATCAATTTAACCCGCTATAACCCTGTGTGTTGTAAAGCACTCTGATGCCTTCAGTCCACGTCAGCGCTTCATAAAATTGCAAAACAGTGACTACACTGGTAATACTCCGATGAGGCACTAGGGCTTTGCTAATGGGTGGAACAATACCCTGTTGGATCCCAGTGTTAATGATTTAGTCAAACATTATGGTTACAGTTTATCATGATCTTTCTATTTATTGTCATGCAATTTGTAGTAATTCTTCTCATGCAAACGTTGTCCCATTTCTATATGTGGGTTCAATTTCATACATTTGCGTTAATCCTCTGCTTCTCGCTTTTAGTAACCTTGTTATGCATACCTATAATAATTGTCATGCTGTCTGCGATCTATTGTCATTCTGTTTGTACAAAGCTCTTTATGCAATTGTGTGACACAGTAGATTTTGTTACGCAGGAACAGTGATTATAAGGCATGTACTCAGGAGTAACAGTCGATCAATCCATTTGAGGAACTGTTAAACCACAAAGGAGAATTGTACCAAGGCTGCACAACCGCAAAAGACAAGCAACAGAAGAGCAACCCATTGCATGCACTGTTGAATTACCAGTAAGGATTATTCTTAGAAGCAACAGAGGGGCAACCCATTAGAGGCACTGTTAAATGACATTTAAGTATTCTATGGAGTCTTCCCAGAGTAGCAATGAAGCACCCGCTACAGGCCCTAGTAAAAATATTATATGCATATTATAGGCATTATATTAAATAGCAACAGGGGAGTCAAAACATTGGAGGCACTATCAAATCATTAGACTGTATTATATGGAGTCTACAGAGGAGTGACAGACGAGGAACCTATCGGAGGCACAGGTAAACCACCAAGGAACAATATATGG
Source organism: Pleurodeles waltl (assembly GCF_031143425.1). NCBI lineage: Eukaryota > Metazoa > Chordata > Amphibia > Caudata > Salamandridae > Pleurodeles > Pleurodeles waltl. Next base: position 17,612,031 of record NC_090449.1, read on the forward strand.
TGCCTACCTAGGAACAACTCACTGGAGGCACTGTTAAACTACAAAGGAGTATTTTACAGACTTTAACCAATAGTAAGAGTTGTTTTGTCCTCCTTTTCCCGTCCTTGATAGGGCATGTTGGGGCAGCACAAAGATACAATTTAAGGAGAACCAGCAGCATTTTCAACTCTACATAACAGAATTTATTTACATTAAAAACTGTTTCCTAAAACACAATCTAATAATTTAAACATAATATTTGAAGAGGAAAAGCCTACCACTTCTTATGAAGAGGTAGGTGAAAGCGGAGTGATGGGTGGGATAATGTGATATGCCATGTGCACTGCAAGCTAGTACGAACTGATAACGTGAATGCATTTGCCATCACTGCCCGCCACCTGGGAGAAAAGTGGGTGCAAGGGAATCTGCAGTAGTACAAGCTGTAAACAGATGCCAGGAGCAAGTAACATTATTCGTTCATACCATGTGAGGCTATCGAAGCAAACTGCTCTGCACGGACTGTAAAGCAGTTTCCTTCAAAGCGGTGACTAGTGGGCAAATGATGCAGATGTCTGAAAGAGTTATCTTAAGACCGTCTGGCCAATCATATCCTGCTGACGAGCTAATATGTCCACACAGTAAAGACTTGCAAAAGGTGTGTACTTTCACCAAGAAACTACTATACAGATGTCAACTAATAGGATATTAGAAAGCCATGGTGGGCTCCCTTCTCAAGTGTAGTGTGTGCCCTGAGAAGTGCAGTAAGAACACATTTAACCTTGGCTTAGCAAGTTCAGATGCACTTAATCTACCTTGCAGTGCCTGTCTTGGAAATAGCATGCCCTTATGGGGTTTTGCACAGGCTACAAAAAGCTTATCAATCAGACAAAAGGCCTTACTTCTGTCAATGTAATACCTGAGTGCCTGTTTGACATCTAAGGTGTGTATTCTCTATGGAATCAGACTGTAGAAAGAACATGGTCAGCTCAATAGTTTGCTTAATATGGAAAGACGATACAAACATGGGATGAAATTTGGAGTTAGTTCTCAGGACTACCCTGCCACTGTACACCTCAGTGAATGATGAGGGATTGCAACTTGCTGATGAATTGGAGCAATGTTATAGCTATGAGGAAGGCCACTTCCAAGAAAGAAATTGTACACCTCAAGAGTGAAGGGGTTAAAAAGGAACCCCACTTAGGTCTCTTTAGAACCACACTGAGGTTCAACACCTCGGCTGGGGGTATTCTTGCAGCTGTCAACCATTTTGAGGCCCTCAATGAATGCCTTAAATACAGGAATCCTGAAGGGGAAACATTTTTCCCTTTTTTATATTTATGCTGCTGCTCCAGCTAAAGGAGGGCATTTTGAGATGTATACAAGACCTGCCTTCTGAAGGTGTAAACAATAACACCTAACATTGTGAACCCTAATTTTGAAGGGGTCTAGTTGTTGGAGATGCAATAGTGGACAAACCTCTTCCACTTATTTGTATAACATACACAAGTAGAAGTAGTAGGTCTACGTGTCTCACTCAGTATGATCATACGCTCCTCAGGGAGGTTTAGGTAAGACCTGAACCACTAGAGCAACACTTTGAACTGTTTCGGATCTGGGTGTCTGAGTTGGCATAGTTGTTGTGTGGGAAGGCCCGGCATGATTGGCATCTTCTTGTGGGGACTGATGGACATCTCCCAGAGCACCGAGTATCAGAACTGCCTGGCAGACGTTGGGGCCACTAGTATGTGGCCCATGGATACCTGCCTTATCTACTTCAACGTGTATGGGATGAGTGTGAGATGGGGGAAGTGTGAGCAAATATCTTCGACCAGTTAGAGCTCTGTAGATGGACTGCAAGTACGGGTACCTGGAGGTGATGTTTTGGCATTTCACATTTTCAGGAGTGGCCAATAGGTCTGTTTCTGTAGCCCTCCCATTGTTGGAAGTACTTCTGGAGGTCTTGATGGAGTTCCCACTCATGGACTTGTTAATGCATCCTGCTGAGCAGATCCGCTAATTCGTTATATGTTCCTGGTAAATGTTATGCCAGCAGGTGAAAGCTGTTGCGGATTACTCAGTGCCAAATCTGTTGTACTAGTGCCGAGAGCTGGTGGGAATGGGTGCCAACCTACATCCAGATGTAGAACGTGGCTGTGATGTCAGTTTTATTTTTAGTAGTAATACGCCCCCTTAAGTAGAAGAAACATTTTCAGGGCTAGTCTGATAGCTTGTAGCCCCATGTATTTTATGTGGCACCCTTGGCGCTGAGGGATCCAGAGCCCCTGGACAGTCATCTCCCAAACAACTGAATGGCAGTTCAATATAATAGGACTGTGTGCCTGAAAAAGAGGCCGAAGCTGTTGGAATGCAATCACCCTCTGGTCACTGCTTTAAAGAAGGGCTGGGTTAGTTGCAGCTGGAGATGTACTGAAAACTAGGTCATAAAGCAGAAAGATTGCTTTTTGTGTGTGCTAGGCATTGTCATCTGCTGCTAATACTCAGCTAGTCATCTAAGTATGAAAATACATAAATGGCCTTTCTGCACAGGTGTGCTGCTCACCCACTAGGCACTTTGTGAACAGCGTTGGAGCTTTATTGTCTCTGAAGGGTAGCACCTTGAACTGGTAGTGCTGTCCAAGTACAATGAACCAGAGGTACTGTTAATGTGCTGTGCGAGTCGCAAAATGAAAGTATGCATCTTTTGGATCAAAAGTGGACATGACGTCACCTTGGCCCAGCAGTGGGATGGCATGCTGTAGAATGGCTTTTTGAAAACGATTGGAGAGGATACATTTGTTCAATGGACAAAGGTTGAGGATTGCCTGGAGGGAGCAGTTCTTTTTTAAAATAAAAAAATACAGGGAATACACCCGTTTGCCATGCTGATGTGCAGGTACTAGTTCTACTGCTCCCATTTGTGAGCGTGTCTGAACTTCGTTCTGTAGGAGGAGAAGGTAATCTGAACTCTGTATGTGGTGGCGGAGTAGGATATCTGATGGGCTGGAACTTCAAGGCAATAACCTTCCAACACAATGCAGAGCCCTCATTAATGAGAGTTTTTTCCACTGAGTTATGAAGGGCCTCAGCCTGCCCCCGACAGGGGTAATATGGTAGCAGAGCGAAGGGGAGAGTCACTGTTTTGCAGCACAGGAGACTTTGGTAGCACCACATCTGCCTCTATAGAACCCTCTGGAGAAGGACTTGGGTTGCTGGTGGTCCTGAAAAGCCTGCTGCTGTGCCTGATGAGGAGGTATCTGTTGTGACCCGCCATGTTTGGAACCTCCCATAGGTTGCTGCTCCCTGAGATTGGGTGTCTGAATGCTGAACTGATGTCTGGGGGACTGCAGGGCACCCATGGACTTAGCTATGTCATATCCTTCTTTATCTTCTAAAGCAGCTGGTCCACCTTAGTGCCAAATATATGCTTACCTTTGAGGGGTAAGTTTAACAGATGCGGTTGCACCTTGGGCCTCAACCCGGACACCTTTAGCCAGGCGCGTCTGCCAAGGAGGACACTGGTATTGATGCCCCCCTCTACAGTGTCTGCACATCGGGGGCACACTGAATATGAGAGTTACTAATACTTCTGCACACAGCAGCCATCTCTAGTCACCTTTTCTGCTGGGTCTCTGGCGAGTGCTTCACCAGCTCCTCTATCTCCTCAGTTGTATCAATTGTATCTGGAGAGGAGGCCCACTGAGTTGGCAAAACACCAATGCGTGACTGCCCCAAGTCCCACTACCTGCCTGCCTGCTTTATCAATCTTTCTAGACACACTGTCAGGAGGAGGGGGGCCCTCCCGTGGCCTTATGCAGAGACCCTTTACATGCAGTATGAACTACCAAGGAGTCTGGGACTATCTGTTTCCTAATATAAGCTGGGTCATATGGAGCAGACTTGTATTTTTCCTCTATCAGTGGGGTTACCACCCTTACTTTTACCGGCTGCTTAAGATCCTCATTGGCAAACTTCAGCATCCACTTGGGCATGGTGAAACAGCATACTATACATTCAGCTTTGGACAAGGTGGACTAGAAAGCCACAACATGTAGTTTTACTTGGTGATTCTGTTCTACCCTCTGAATAACAGCATGGTATGCAGAAGTCATCTGGCGGGGACGGTTTGACAGGGTATGGCTCCAAGTTAAGGTCATCTTGTGGAAGTACTGCATAAGTCTCCAGTGCCCGTGAGTCAATAACCCCCCAGCCACTGGTCTGAATGGTTACTCATATGGGTCCTGGACTGTCTGGATCGCAATCTGAATCCTGCCGATCAGGTGGGGGCACGTGTTGTGGGAGCGGTGGGGTTTGGATGGTAGTAGTGAAAGGGTGTAGGACTAGTGGTGGAGTCCCTCATCCTTTTTGCACTGAAAGGGCATAAGAGGCAGAAGCTCCAGCTCATCCTCTGAAGATTCTTGGTGCTAGTGGTTTGGCAAGAATCTTGTCCATTTCAGAGTGGATGAACATCTTTAATTTTTCATCTGGAACATCTGCCAGATTTTTGCATACGGAATGCTCCTAGATATCTGATCCCAGCATTGAGAGGGATTTCAGAGTCGGTCTCAGTGCTTGTTGTGGAGTGGGCCTTGGTGGCAGCCTCAAAAGACATTTTTCTGAAGCCTGTTGCCTGCGGTGGGGTGATTTTGACACAGTGAGAGGATTTTCAGTGTCGAGAGGGCAGGGTAGCATGGTGAGCTTTAGTACTTTTATGTGGAGCTTTCATGGGCACAGACGCAACCTCTGAAGATAGAGAGGCCTCAGCCAGAGGTGCTAGGCCATAAGGGTATACGGTTTCCAGCTTGGATCTGGGCTTGTTGCTGACTCCACCAGGAGCAGTGCTCTGCCTCAGCTGTAGTGCATTTGGGGGCTCAAGGCTGACCTTCAGGCACAACCTGTGCACGCTGCATGTAGTTTGAATTTGGCCCCAAAGCCGGTGTGTGCTGCAATGGTGGCTCATGGAACACAATCTGCACCTCTCTGCGGAAAGGCAGAACCATCTTGTGGTAAGCCCAGGGATATTTTGTACTAAACCTAGGGCAAAAGTGGATTTGAGAGCTTTCCTTTATGTTGTCGTAGGTAGATTTAGGAGAGTCCCTCAGAGTCCAGGGGAAATGGCAGCTTGAGCCTAACATGTATTGAGGTACTCCGGACTATGGTCAATGGTTCTAAAGATCCATTGGTGCAAACAAAAGCCTTTGACGTACTAAGTAGTTTTCCAACACAGGGCTGAGAAAGAAATTGCTGGAACAGACGCAAATCTGAAAAACTGATAGCTAAAGTATCTAAACACGGCTACTTTGGAGCAGCATTCCCAAGTGCCCAAGCCTGATGGCATTTAAAAAAAAAATACATATATATATATATATATATATATATATATATATGGAAAATGTCACTTACCCAGTGTACATCTGTTCGTGGTATGAGACGCTGCAGATTCACATGCTGTGCATTATCCTGCCATCTAGTGTTGGGCTCAGAGTGTTACAAGTTGTTTTTCTTCGAAGAAGTCTTTTCGAGTCACGGGACCAAGTGACTCCTCCCTTTCGGCTCCATTGTGCATGGGCGTCGACTCCATCTTAGATTGTTTCCCCCGCAGAGGGTGAGGCAGGAGTAGTGAGTATACTAGAGGTGCCCATGCAATGGAATAGTAATGTATGTACCTAATGTCTATTAAAATAATATTTATTTACATATTTACAATTTTCATGCAACTAAAAACAGCTACAGGCTACCGGGGAGGTGGGAGGGCGCATGTGAATCTGCAGCGTCTCATGCCACGAACAGATGTACACTGGGTAAGTGACATTTTCCGTTCGGTGGCATGTGTAGCTGCAGATACACATGCTGTGCATAGACTATCAAGCAGTAATCTCCCCAAAAAGCGGTGGTTTAGCCTGTAGGAGTTGAAGTTGTCTGAAATAATGTTCTTAATACAGCCTGTCCTACTGTGGCTTGTTGTGTTGCTAACACATCTACACAGTAATGCTTAGTAAATGTATGAGGCGTAGACCAGGTGGCTGCCTTACAAATTTCTGTCATAGGTATATTTCCAAGAAAAGCCATTGTGGCGCCTTTCTTTCTAGTGGAATGTGCTCTTTGTGTAATAGGTAATTCTCTTTTTGCTTTAATATAGCAAGTTTGAATATATTTAACTATCCATCTGGCAATGCCTTGTTTGGATATAGGATTACCTGCATGAGGTTTTTGGAAAGCTACAAACAATTGTTTTGTTTTACGAAATTGTTTCGTTCTGTCAATGTAATACATTAGTGCTCTTTTTATGTCTAATGTATGCAAGGCCCTCTCAGCTACTGAGTCTGGCTGCGGAAAGAAGACTGGGAGTTCCACAGTTTGGTTTAGCTGGAATGGTGATATGACCTTTGGTAAGAATTTTGGATTGGTACGGAGAACCACTTTATGTTTATGTATATGTATAAAGGGTTCTTGAATAGTAAATGCTTGTATTTCACTTACTCTTCTAAGTGATGTGATAGCTATTAGAAAGGCTACTTTCCAAGTCAGATATTGCATTCGACAAGAATGCATGGGTTCGAATGGTAGGCCCATGAGTCTTGTTAATACAATATTAATGCTCCACGAAGGTACTTGTGGTGTCCTTGGGGGTATGATACTTTTTAGTCCCTCCATAAATGCTTTAATGACTGGGATTCTAAAAAGTGATGTTGTATGTGTAATCTGCAGATAGGCAGATATTGCAGTGAGATGGATTTTAATGGAAGAGAATGCTAGATTAGATTTTTGTAAGTGTAATAAATAGCTTACAATGTCCTTTGTGGAGGCATGTAGTGGTTGAATTTCATTAGTGTGGCAGTAGCAAACTAATCTTTTCCACTTGTTTGCATAACAATGTCTTGTTGTAGGTTTTCTCGCTTGTTTAATGACCTCCATACACTCTTGTGTAAGATTTAAATGTCAGAATTCTAAGACTTCAGGAGCCAGATTGCTAGATTGAGCGATGCTGGATTCGGGTGTCTGATCTGCTGTTTGTGTTGTGTTAGCAGATCCGGTCTGTTTGGTAGTTTTATGTGGGGTACTACTGATAAGCCCAACAGTGTTGTGTACCACGATTGGCGAGCCCAGGTTGGTGCTTTGAGTATTAGTTTGAGTTTGTTTTGACTTAGTTTGTTGACCAGATAAGGAATGAGTGGGAGGGGGGAAAAGCTTAAGCAAATATCCCTGACCAACTGATCCATAGAGCATTGCCCTTGGACTGAGGGTGTGGGTACCTGGACGCAAAGTTTTGGCATTTTGTGTTTTCTTTTGTTGCGAATAGGTCTAGGTTTGGTGTTCCCCAGCGGTGGAAGTGATCCTGTAGGATCGCGGGATGTATTTCCCATTCGTGAGTTTGCTGGTGATCCCGAATGAAATTGTCGACTAACTGATTCTGAATGCCTGGTATGTATTGTGCTATTAGGCGAATGTGGTTGTGAATTGCCCAATGCCAAATCTTTTGTGCTAAGAAACACAGTTGTGTCGAGTGTGTCTCCCCTTGTTTGTTGAGATAGTACATTGTTGTCATGTTGTCTGTTTTGACAAGAATGTGTTTGTGGGATACTAGTGGTTGAAACGCTTTTAACGCTAGAAATACCGCTAGCAGTTCCAAGTGATTTATGTGAAGTAGTTTTTGTTGATTGTCCCATTGATCCTGTATGCTGTGATTGTTGAGGTGTGCTCCCCACCCAACCATGGAAGCATCTGATGTGATAATAGCTTGAGGCACTGGGTCTTGGAATGGCCGCCCTTGGTTTAAATTTATAGGGTTCCACCATTGAAGCGAGGAGTGTGTTTGGCGGTCTATCAACACTAGATCTTGAAGTTTACCCTGTGCTTGTGTCCATTGTCTTGCTAGGCACTGTTGTAGGGGCCGCATGTGCAGTCTTGCATTTGGGACAATGGCTATGCATGAGGACATCATGCCTAGTAGTTTCATTAAAAACTTTACTGTAAGGAAATGCCTCCTTGGCATGGTTACCCCCTGACTTTTTGCCTTTGCTGATGCCAAGTTATGATTTGAAAGTGTGCTGAGGCCTGCTAACCAGGCCCCAGCACCAGTGTTCTTTCCCTAAACTGTACCTTTGTCTCCACAATTGGCACACCCTGGCATCCAGGTAAGCCCCTTGTAACTGGTACCCCTGGTACCAAGGGCCCTGATCCCAGGGAAGTTCTCTAAGGGCTGCAGCATGTCTTATGCCACCCTTGGGACCCCTCACTCAGCACTGACACACTTCTTGCCAGCTTGTGTGTGCTGGTGGGGAGAAAATGACTAAGTCGACATGGCACTCCCCTCAGGGTGCCATGCCACCCTCACACTGCCTATGGCATAGATAAGTCACCCCTCTAGCAGGCCTCACAGCCCTAAGGCAGGGTGCACTATACCACTGGTGAGGGCATAGGTGCATGAGCACTATGCCCCTACAGTGTCTAAGCAAAACCTTAGACATTGTAAGTGCAGGGTAGCCATAAGAGTATATAGTCTGGGAGTCTGTCATACACGAACTCCACAGCACCATAATGGCTACACTGAAAATCTGTGAAGTTTGGTATCAAACTTCTCAGCACAATAAATGCACACTGATGCCAGAGTACATTTTATTGTGAAATATACCCAGAGGGTATCTTAGAGATGCCCCCTGAAAACATACCCGACTTCCAGTGTGGGCTGACTAGTTTTGCCAGCCTGCCACACACCAGACATGTTGCTGGCCACATGGGGAGAGTGCCTTTGTCACTCTGTGGCTAGTAACAAAGCCTGTACTGGGTGGAGGTACTTCTTACCTCCCCTGCAGGAACTGTAACACCTGGCGGTGAGCCACCTCCCAGACCTAAACACACCCCTAAATTGAGTATTTAGGGGCCCCCAGAACCAAGCAAGATAGATTCCTGCAACCTGAAGATGAAGAAGGACTGCTGACCTGAAGCCCTGCAGAGAAGACGGAGACACCAACTGCTTTGGCCCCAGCCCTACCAGCCTGTCTCCCCATTTCAAGAAAAACTGCAACAGCGGCGCGTCCCCCAGGGTCCAGCGACCTCTGAAGCCTCAGAGGACTACCCTGCATCTAAAAGGACCAAGCACTCCCGAGGACAGCGGCCCTGTTCCACAAAGACTGCAACTTTGCAACAAAGAAGCAACTTTTAAAGACCACACGTTTCCTGTCGGAAGCGTGAGACTTTCCACTCTGCACAGACGCCCCCGGCTCGACCTGCGGAGAACCAACACTACAGGGAGGACTCCCCGGTGACTGCGACCCTGTGAGTAGCCAGAGTTGACCCCCCCTGAGCCCCCCCAGCGATGCCTGCAGAGGGAATCCAGAGGCTCCCCCTGACCGCGACTGCCTGTTTCAAAGAACCCGACGCCTGGTAAAGACACTGCACCCGCAGCCCCCAGGACCTGAAGGATCCGACCTCCAGTGCAGAAGCGACCCCCAGATGGCCCTCTCCTTTGCCCAGGTGGTGGCTACCCCGAGGAGTCCCCCCCCCTTGCCTGCATCGCTGAAGAGACCCCTGGGTCTCCCATTGAAACTTATTGCAAACTCGACGCCTGTTTGCACTCTGCACCCGGCTGCCCCTGTGCCGCTGAGGGTGTGCTTTCTGTGCTGACTTGTGTCCCCCCCCGGTGCCCTACACAACCCCCCTGGACTTCCCTCCGAAGTCGCGGGTACTTACCTGCTGGCAGACTGGAACCGGTGCACCCCCTTCTCCATTGAAGCCTATGTGATTTGGGCACCATTTTGACCTCTGCACCTGACCGGCCCTGAGCTGCTGGTGTGGTAACTTTGGGGTTGCCCTGAACCCCCAATGGTGGGCTACCTTGGACCCAACTTTGAACCCTGCAAGTGCTTTACTTACCTGAAAAACTAACAAATACTTACCTTCCCCAGGAACTGTTGAATTTTGCAGTGTCCAATTTTAAAATAGCTTATTGCCATTTTTGCCAAAACTGTACATGATATTGTGTTGATTCAAAGTTCCTAAGATACCGGAGTGAAATACCTTTCATTTGAAGTATTACTTGTAAATCTTGAACCTGTGGTTCTTAAAATTAACTAAGAAAATATATTTTTCTATATAAAAACCTATTGGCCTAGAATTGTCTTTGAGTGTGTGTTCCTAATTTATTGCCTGTGTGTGTACAACAAATGCTTAACACTACCCTCTGATAAGCCTACTGCTCGACCACACTACCACAAAATAGAGCATTAGAATTATCTCTTTTTGGCACTATCTTACCTCTAAGGGGAACCCTTGGACTCTGTGCATGCTATTTCTTACTTTGAAATAGTACATACAGAGCCAACTTCCTACATTGGTGGATCAGCGGTGGGGTACAAGACTTTGCATTTGCTGGACTACTCAGCCAATACCTGATCACACGACTAAATTCCCCAAATTGTCATTAGAAACAGATTTTTTAAATTTGAGCTATTTTTCTAAATTTTTAGAAAGTCCTGCTAGGGCCTTGTGTTAGTCCCTGTTAGCATTTCTTTTAGAGTTTAAAAGTTTTGTAAAAGTTTGAATTAAGTTCTAGAGATAGTTTTAGATTCTTAAAAAGTATTCCAACTTTTAGAAACAAAATGTCTACTACAGAAGAGATTGTGATGGAACTCAACCTCACCCCTTACCTGCATCTTAGGATGTCAGACTTAAGGTCTCTCTGTAAAATCAAAAAGATAAAGACCGGTTCAAACCCTACCAAAATACAGCTCCAGGAGCTCTTGGCAGAGTTTGCTAAAAACAACCCTTCTGATGATGCCCTCACAGAGGGGGACACTAGTGAGTTGGAGGAACACCCACCTCCAGTCCTAGATAGGGAGACCAGGGTTTCTCCAACCCGGACTCCAAATGTGATAGTCAGAGATGCTGCTTCTCTCACAGTCCAACTCTGGAAGCATTGAGGACAGCCTTAAAGAAGATGACCTGCTAGCCAGGTTGGCCAAAAGATTGGCTTTGGAAAGACAGATCCTAGCCATAGAAAGGGAAAGACAAGAGATGGGCTTAGGTCACATCAATGGTGGCAGCAATATAAATAGGGTCAGAGATTCTCCTGACATTCTAAAAATCCCCAAAGGGATTGTAACTAAATATGAAGATGGTGATGACATCACCAAATGGTTCACAGCTTTTGAGAGGGCTTGTGCAACCAGAAAAGTAAACAAATCTCACTGGGGTGCTCTCCTGTGGGAAATGTTCACTGGAAAGTGTAGGGATAGACTCCTCACACTCTCTGGAAAAGATGCAGAATCCTATGACCTCATGAAGGCTACCCTGATTGAGGGCTTTGGATTCTCAACTGAGGAGTACAGGTTTTAGGTTCAGGGGGGCTCAAAAATCCTCGAGCCAGACCTGGGTTGATTTTGTTGACTTCTCAGTCAAAACACTAGATGGTTGGATTAATAACAGTGGTGTAAATGATTATGATGGGCTGTACAATCTGTTTATGAAAGAACACCTTTTAAGTAATTGTTTCAATGATAAACTGCATCAGCATCTGGTAGACCTAGGACCAATTTCTCCCCAAGAATTTGGTCAAGACTAGGGTGACCAAGACTTCCACAGGGGGTGACCATAAGAAAGGGGTCACAAAGACTCCCCAGGGGAAGAGTGTTGAGACATCCAAGGGTAAAAGTAAAGAGTCTTCTACAGGGCCCCAAAAACCTGCTCAGGAGGGAGGGTCCAAAGCCTCTTCACAACCCAATTTTGGGTACAAGGGTAAAAACTTTGATCCCAAAAAGGCCTGGTGTCGTAGCTGTAATCAGCAGGGACACCAAACTGGAGACAAGGCCTGTCCCAAGAAAGGTTCCACTTCAAACTCTACTCCAGTTAGCACTGGAATAGCCAGTCTCCAGGTGGGATCAACAGTGTGCCCAGAGCAAATCAGGGTTCACACTGAAGCTACATTAGTTTTTGAGGGTGGGGTGGACTTAGCCACACTGGCTGCCTGGCCCCCTAATATGCAAAAATACAGGCAGCAACTCTTAATTAATGGGACTAGTATAGAAGGCCTGAGGGATACAGGTGCCAGTGTCACCATGGTGACAGAGAAACTGGTTTCCCCTGGTCAATACCTGGCTGGACAAACTTATCCAGTCACCAACGCTGACAATTAGACTAAAGTACATCCCATGGCTATGGTAACTTTATAGTGGGGAGGGGTCAATGGCCTGAAACAGGTAGTGGTCTCCTCAAATATCCCTGTAGACTTTTTGCTTGGAAATGACCTGGAGTCCTCAGCATGGGCTGAGGTAGAACTCAAAACCCAGGCAGCCATGCTGGGTATACCTGAACTGGTGTGTGTCAAGATAAGGGCTCAATGCAAGGCTCAGGGTGAAAAGTGGTGTTGGAGCCTTTGATAATGGCCCAACCCTCCAAGAGGAAAGGAAAGAAGACTGGGGAACCAGCTTCAACACAACAAAAGAAAGGGAACCTCTCTTCCCAGGAAGAAGTTCTGCCCTCTGAGGGAACTGAGCCCATGGAGTTGGAACCTTATCAGGTTGAACTCTTAGGCCCAGGGGGACCCACAAGGGAACAGTTGTGTAAAGGGCAAGAAACCTGTCCCTCTCTTGAAGGCCTTAGGCAGCAAGCTGCTGAAGAGACCAAAGGAAAAATCACTGGAACAGATAGAGTCTATTGGGAAGATGGACTCCTCTACACTGAGGCAAGAGATCCCAAACCTGGTGCCACTAGGAGAGTGGTAGTGCCTCAGGAGTTTAGGAAGTTCATTCTGACCTTAGCTCATGATATTCCACTTGCTGGGCATTTGGGACAAACTAAGACTTGGGAAAGGTTAGTTAACAATTTCTATTGGCCCAACATGTCCCAGAAAGTAAAGGAATGTTGTGTCTCCTGTGCCACATGTCAAGCCAGTGGTAAGACAGGTGAACACCCAAAGGCCCCCCTCATTCCACTTCCAGTGGTGGGGGTCCTCTTTGAAAGAGTGGGTGTGGACATAGTGGGTCTACTTGAACCTCCCACAGCCTCAGGGAACCAATACATACTAGTAGTAGTGGATCATGCTACTAGATACCCTGAAGCAATTCCCCTTAGGCCCACTACTGCCCCTGCAGTAGCTAAAGCACTCATTGTTATCTTTACCAGAGTGGGATTTCCTAAGGAGTTGGTGTCTGAAAGGGGTACAAACTTCATGTCAGCATACCTGAAGCATATGTGGAATGAGTGTGGGGTGACTTACAAATTCACCACACCATACCATCCACAAACCAATGGTCTTGTAGAAAGATTTAACAAGACATTGAAAGGCATGATCATGGGGCTCCCTGAAAAGCTGAAAAGGAGATGGGATGTCCTCTTGCCATGTCTGCTTTTCGCCTACAGAGAGGTGCCTCAGAAGGGAGTAAGGTTTTCCCCCTTTGAACTTCTGTTTGGCCATCCTGTAAGGGGACCACTAGCTCTTGTAAAAGAAGGCTTCGAGAGACCTCTTCATGAGCCTAAACAAGATATAGTGGACTATGTACTAGGCCTACGTTACAGGAGTACATGGAAAAGGCAAGCAAAAACCTTGATGCGAGCCAACAACTCCAGAAGATGTGGTATGACCAAAAAGCTGCTATGGTTGAGTTTCAGCCAGGGCAGAAAGTCTGGGTTCTGGGGCCTGTGGCTCCCAGGGCACTTCAGGACAGATGGAGTGGCCCTTACCCAGTGCTAGAGAGAAAAAGTCAGGTCACCTACCTGATAGACCTAGGCACTAGCAGGACCCCCAAAAGGGTGATCCATGTGAACCGCCTCAAACTCTTTCATGACAGGGCAGAAGTGAATCTGTTGATGGTGACAGATGAGGACCAGGAAGCTGAGAGTGAACCTCTCCCTGTTCTCCTCTCCCCAGACCCTAAAGATAGCTAAGTTGATGGAGTGATCTATTCAGACACCCTCTCTGGCCAACAGCAATCTGACTGTAGGAAGGTCTTACAACAGTTTGCTGAGCTCTTTTCCCTAACCCCTGGTCAGACACACCTGTGTACCCATGATGTGGACACAGGAGATAGCATGCCTGTCAAAAACAAAATTTTCAGACAGTCTGACCAAGTTAAGGAAAGCATCAAAGTGGAGGTCCACAAGATGCTGGAATGGGGAGTCATTGAACACTCTGACAGCCCCTGGGCTAGCCCAGTGGTCTTAGTCTCCAAACCTCACACCAAAGATGGAAAGAGAGAGATGCGGTTTTGTGTGGACTACAGAGGACTTAATTCTGTCACCAAGACAGATGCCCATCCCATTCCAAGGGCAGATGAATTGATTGACAAACTAGGTGCTGCCAGATACTTAAGTACCTTTGACTTGACAGCAGGGTACTGGCAAATCAAAATGGCACCAGGAGCAAAAGAAAATACAGCATTCTCCACACCTGATGGGCACTATCAGTTTACTGTTATGCCCTTTGGTTTAAAGAATGCCCCTGCCACCTTCCAAAGGTTGGTGAATCAAGTCCTTGCTGGCTTGGAGTCCTTTAGTGCAGCTTATCTTGACGATATTGCTGTCTTTAGCTCCAGCTGGCAGGATCACCTGCTCAACCTGAAGAAGGTTTTGAAGGCCCTGCAAGCAGCAGGCCTCTCTATCAAGGCATCCAAATGCCAGATAGGGCAGGGGACTGTGGTTTACTTGGGACACCTTGTAGCTGGAGGCCAAGTTCAGCCACTCCAGCCCAAGATCCAGACTATTCTGGACTGGGCAGCTCCAAAAACCCAGACTCAAGTCAGGGCATTCCTTGGCTTCACTGGGTACTACAGGAAGTTTGTGAAGGGATATGGATCAATAGTGACACCCCTCACAGAACTTACCTCCAAGAAAATGCCCAAGAAGGTAAACTGGACTGTAGAATGCCAACAGGCCTTTGACACCCTGACACAACCTATTTGCACATCACCAGTTCTAAAAGCTCCCGATTAATCCAAGCAGTTCATTGTGCAGACTGATGCCTCTGAACATGGGATAGGGGCAGTTTTGTCCCAGACAAATGATGATGGCCTTGACCAGCCTGTTGCTTTCATTAGCAGGAGGTTACTCCCTAGGGAGCAGCGTTGGAGTGCCATTGAGAGGGAGGCCTTTGCTGTGGTTTGGTCCCTGAAGAAGCTGAGACCATACCTCTTTGGTACTCACTTTGTAGTTCAAACTGACCACAGACCTCTCAGATGGCTAATGCAAATGAAAGGTGAAAATCCAAAACTGTTGAGGTGGTCCATCTCCCTACAGGGAATGGACTTTATAGTGGAACACAGACCTGGGACTGCCCATGCCAATGCAGATGGCCTTTCCAGGTTCTTCCACTTAGAAAATGAAGACTCTCTTGGGAAAGGTTAGTCTCATCCTCTTTCGTTTGGGGGGTGGGGGGGTTGTGTAAGGAAATGACTCCTTGGGATGGTTACCCCGACTTTTTGCCTTTGCTGATGCCAAGTTATGATTTGAAAGTGTGCTGAGGCCTGCTAACCAGGCCCCAGCACCAGTGTTCTTACCCTAAACTGTACCTTTGTCTCCACAATTGGCACACCCTGGCATCCAGGTAAGTCCCTTGTAACTGGTACCAAGGGCCCTGATGCCAGGGAAGGTCTCTAAGGGCTGCAGCATGTCTTATGCCACCCTGGGGACCCCTCACTCAGCACCGACACACTGCTTGCCAGCTTGTGTGTGCTGGTGGGGAGAAAATGACTAAGTCGACATGGCACTCCCCTCAGGGTGCCATGCCAACCTCACACTGCCTTTGGCATGAATAAGTCACCCCTCTAGCAGGCCTTACAGCCCTAAGGCAGGGTGCACTATACCACAGGTGAGGGCATAGGTGCATGAGCACTATGTCCCTACAGTGTCTAAGCAAAACCTTAGACATTGTAAGTGCAAGGTAGCCATAAGAGTATATGGTCTGGGAGACTGTCATACATACTGAAAACTGGGAAGTTTGGTATCAAACTTCTCAGCACAATAAATGCACACTGATGCCAGTGTACATTTTATTGTGAAATACACCCAGAGGGCATCTTAGAGATGCCCCCTGAAAACATACCCGACTTCCAGTGTGGGCTGACTAGTTTTGCCAGCCTGCCACACACCAGACATGTTGCTGGCCACATGGGGAGAGTGCCTTTGTCACCCTGTGTAGTAACAAAGCCTGTACTGGGTGGAGGTGCTTCTCACCTCCCCCTGCAGGAGCTGTAACACCTGGCGGTGAGCCTCAAAGGCTCACCCCCTTTGTTACAGCGCCACAGGGCATCCCAGCTAGTGGTGATGCCCGCCTCCTCTGGCCACGCCCCACTTTTGGCGGCAAGGCCGGAGGAGATAATGAGAAAAACAAGGAGGAGTCACTGGCCAGTCAGGACAACCCCTAAGGTGCAATGAGCTGAGGTGACTCTGACTTTTAGAAATCCTCCATCTTGCAGATGGAGGATTCCCCCAATAGGATTAGGGATGTGCCCCCCTCCCCTCAGGGAGGAGGTACAAAGAGGGTGTAGCCACCCTCAGGGCTAGTAGCCATTGGCTACTAACCCCCCAGACCTAAACACCCCCCTAAATTGAGTATTTAGGGGCCCACAGAACCAAGCAAGATAGATTCCTGCAACCTGAATACGAAGAAGGACTGCTGACCTGAAGCCCTGCGGAGAAGACGGAGACACCAACTGCTTTGGCCCCAGCCCTACCGGCCTGTCTCCCCACTTCAAGAAAAACTGCAACAGCGACGCATCCCCCCAGGGTCCAGCGACCTCTGAAGCCTCAGAGGACTACCCTGCATCTAAAAGGACCAAGAACTCCCAAGGACAGCAGCCCTGTTCCACAAAGACTGCAACTTTGCAACAAAGAAGCAACTTTTAAAGACCACACGTTTCCCGCCGGAAGCGTGAGACTTTCCACTCTGCACCCGACGCCCCCGGCTCGACCTGCGGAGAACCAACACTACAGGGAGGACTCCCCAGCGACTACGACCCTGTGAGTAGCCAGAGTTGACCCCCAGAGCCCCCCCAGCGACGCCTGCAGAGGGAATCCAGAGGCTCCCCCTGACCGCGACTGCCTGCTTCAAAGAACCCGACGCCTGGTAAAGACACTGCACCCACGACCTGAAGGATCCGACCTCCAGTGCAGAAGCAACTCCCAGGTGGCCCTCTCCCTAGCCCAGGTGGTGACTACCCCGAGGAGTCCCCTCCTTGCCTTCATCGCTGAAGAGACCCCTGGGTCTCCCATTGAAACCTATTGCGAACCCGACACCTGTTTGCACTCTGCACCCGGCCGCCCCTGTGCCGCTGAGGGTGTACTTTCTGTGCTGACTTGTGTCCCCCCCGGTGCCCTACACAACCCCCCCTGGTCTGCCCTCCGAAGTCGCGAGTACTTACTTGCTGGCAGACTGGAACCGGGGCGCCCCCTTCTCCATTGAAGCCTATGCGGTTTGGGCACCTTTTTGGCCTCTGCACCTGACCAGCCTGAGCTGCTGGTGTGGTAACTTTCGGGTTGCCCTGAACCCCCAACGGTGGGCTACCTTGGACCCAACTTTGAACCCTGTAAGTGCCTTACTTACCTGAAAAACTAACAAATACTTACCTCCTCCAGGAACTGTTGAATTTTGCACTGTGTCCAATTTTAAAATAGCTTATTGCCATTTTTGCCAAAACTGTACATGATATTGTGTTGATTGAAAGTACCTAAGATACCGGAGTGAAATACCTTTCATTTGAAGTATTACTTGTAAATCTTGAACCTGTGGTTTTTAAAATAAACTAAGAAAATATATTTTTCTACATAAAAACCTATTGGCCTGGAATTGTGTGAGTGTGTGTTCCTCATTTATTGCCTGTGTGTGTACAACAAATGCTTAACACTACCCTCTGATAAGCCTACTGCTCAACCACACTACCACAAAATAGAGCATTAGAATTATCGCTTTTTGCCACTATCTTACTTCTAAGGGGAACCCTTGTACTCTGTGCATGCTATTTCTTACTTTGAAATAGTACATACAGAGCCAACTTCCTACATATACCGTGTAGCGTTTGTTTGGTTGTATGCTTGATCTTACATTTTGGAACGACTGGACTCTTTGTGGACTTGGAGTGGCAATTGCCCTTTGTGTGTTGCTCCCAAGTATTGTTGTATTTGGGTTGGTTGCAGATGTGATTTTTGGTAGTTTATAGAGAACCCTAGTTTGCGTAGAGTTTCTATGACGTATTGCGTGTGAAAAAGACATTGTTGTTGAGTGCTGGTTTTTATTAGCCAGTCATCCAAATATGGGAATACGTGCATGGGCTGTCTCCTTATGTGAGCGGCTACTACTGCTAGGCATTTCGTGAATACTCTGGGGGCTGTTGTTATCCCGAATGGTAGCACTTTGAATTGATAGTGTATGCCCTGCATTACAAACTTTAGGTATTTTCTGTGAGAAGGATGGATGGGTATGTGGAAATACGCATCCTTGAGATCCAATGTTGTCATGTATTCCTCCTTTTATAGTAAGGGAACCACGTCTTGAAGTGTTACCATGTGGAAATGATCTGATTTGATGAAGAGATTCAGTGTTCTGAGATCTAAGATAGGTCTTAACGTTTTGTCCTTTTTTGGAATCAGGAAATATAGTGAGTAGAAGCCTGTTCCTTTTTGGTGATTGGGTACGAGCTCTATTGCTTGTTTTTGTAGCAGTGCTTGGACCTCTATTTGTAACAGGTCTAAGTGTTGCTGAGACAGTCTGTGCAGTTTTGGTGGCACGAAGCTGCTGGCCTTCACCGTGACCTGCAGACGCCACACTGGGTCGCATTGCCCCACTTCACACCACAACCCCAGTCTCATCGACGCTATCATCAGATGACTTCACCGAGCCGCTGCTCACACTGCAACATGTAGGCCCCGCACTCCAGCATTGCCTGCTCACACCGCAGCCTGGGCATCCTCAACGATGCCGCTCCTGCTGCCACTGGTGCCGCTGCCTGCACTGTGGGCTGTTGACACCGCTTGTGAGGAGCACGAAGCACTGTCCAGCCCCGCACCAGTGGCTTGGGTCTACAGACAGCGCTTCCGAACGACAACGCCGCTGACTGCACCATGACTGTAGACACCGCACGTTGCACCGCCCCTCTTCACACAGCAGCCCTGGTCTCAACGACACCAATGGACGCAGTCACCGAGCCGCTGCCTGCACCGTGACCTGTGGGCACCGCAAGTCGCATCGTCCCGCTTTGCACCGCAGCCCCAACGCCATCCATGTCAGCGCTCTGGACTTCATCAGCCCAGAGTTCGATCTGCAACGCATGTGACTTCAAGGGCCCGACGACTCCTGCACTGACTATGGAACCGACATCAGCGACGCCGCTCTCCGGAGCTCACTGCGAGGATCACAATGCCCTACAAATCCAAGGTACTGTTGCAGGTCTTCCCGACACTGTTGCTGGCCTGCAACAGAGTGGACGGCCTGAACTGTTGATCACAACGCCATGATAGCCCCAGGTGGAGCTACTGACTTCAAGGAACTGTATTTTTTAGTAAATCTTGCAGAATTCATATTTTACTCGTATTTGGTCTTGTTTTAAATAGATAAATATTGTCTATTTCTCTAAAACTGGTGTGGTGTCCTTTTGTAGTGTTTTCACTGTGTTACTGTGGGTTATGTGCAAATGCTTTACACATTGCTTCAGAAATAAACCTGACTGCTTGTGCCAAGCTACCAAGGGGGTGAGCAGGGGTTATCTGAGCGAGTATCTCCCCTATCCTGACTTATAGTGAGGGTCCCTACTTGGACAGGGTGCAAACAGACTGCCAACTAGAGACCCCATTTCTAACAATGCTGAAGAGTTCCTTGCTGTTGTGTGCGTGTGAGTAGATACTATTTCTTTTTGATGCTCCTGATGAGTTGGTGGTGGTGGCTCTGAAGTTTCTTTGGGCTTCTGTGGATATGGTGTTTCTCCAGATTTTCTCGAGGTGTCGACAAGTGTGTTTGGATTCTCGGAGTTCTGGGGTGAACAAGCTGACTTTCTTGGTGTGGGTGCTGTTCTTTTTGAGGGGGGGGGGCTATGATGTTGGTGATCCATTTGTGAAAGGTGTGTGCTGCGGGGTTTGGGTTGTCGTGTGTGATGGATGGGGCAGAGTTGGCGAGGGCGACAGTGAGCTGGTTGTCGGTGATTCTTGCCCAGCTTCTATGGGATGGTTGGTGCTGGGGTCTGATGACGGGTGTGTTGAAGGTGAAATGGATGCATTGATGGTCTGTCCATGGAAGTTTAGAGGTGTGGCTGAAGGTAACAGAGGTTCCTGTTGTGAAGATGGGGTCGAAGGAGTGTCCTGCTGAGTGCGTTGGTTCTGTCACGATCTGTCTGAGCCCTATGTTGTGGGTTTTGTCTAGGAGGGATGCCGTGTTGGGGTCTTGTAGGTTGTAGAGGTGGAAGTTGAGGTCTCCCAGCAGGGTGTAGTTGGTGGCTGTGATGGCTTGTGCAGTGATGCAGTCAGTGATGGAGTCGGTGAAGGGTTCGCGGGGTCCAGGTGGGTGGTAGATGAGGGTTCCCCGAGGGTGGATGTCGGGCTGGTCTGTAGTTTGAAATGAAGGTGTATCATCAGGCTTGTGGAGTCTTCGCAGTGTGTTCTCAAACGGATGTTGGACTACTGAACGATAGCGAATCCTCCATCCCCCCCCCCCCCCACCCCGGGCGGTCTTTGCGGGTGATCTTGTAATCTTGGGGAATGGCGATGACCGGGCCTGAGGTTGCGTTGGTCCATGTCTCGGTGAGGAAAGCGAGGTCCGGGGTGGTGCTGTCAAGGAGGTCCCAGATTTCAGTAGCATGTTTATGGAGGGAGCGGATGCTGAGGATGCATTTCAGAGGATTTGGTGTCGGTGTGTTGTTGCGGGAGGGTTGTGCTGGGTCCAAGGTCTTGGTGGTGGTGTAGGATTGGCAGCAGCGGAGGCAGCTGATGGGTCCATGGGTGTCGGCTTGTGATGCATGCTTACAGTTGTTGTTGCGTCCTGGGTTGAGTGCTGCTGGTGTGTAGAGGTGGCGGGTTCAGGGGTCCTGGCACTGGTCGGGCTGCGGACGGGCAAGCCTTTGGCGGCTTGGCCGCGCAGCAGCCGCCATTAAGTAGGGAGGGGGGGCGGGGCCACAGGGGCAGCAGCAAGAGGGAAGAGGTAAAAAGCAAGAATGAGAATGCGAGAAAAAAAAAAAAAAAAAAAAGAGGAAAATGATAGGGAAAAAAAAAAAAAGAGGAAAGAAAGCGAAAAGGCACAATCCGGCACACTAGAAAGAAAAAACATGAAAGGGAGAAGACAGAGAAGAAGAGGCCGAGGAAAGCCTGGCAGAAGATCAGAGCTCTCCCACTAGACACCAGGGATGAGGCACAGGCAGGAGCCTACGGATGGAGGGCCTCGAACTTCTGACCGGGGTCAGAGTTTGAAACACACGGGCTGTACTTACTGGTAGAGCTACACAGAGGCAGAGCGGTTCACTGACCAGGTCAGTGGGGCTGCTCTTCCTTCCGCGCAGCCACCCCAATTAAGAATCCTTTGCAAACCTCAAAATTTGGCAAAAAAATAATACTTTTTCCTCACATTTCGGTGACAAAGTTCTGGAATCTGAGAGGAGCCACAAATTTCCTTCCATCCAGCATTCCCCAAAGTCTCTCGATAAAAATGGTACCTCACTTTTGTGGGTAGGCCTAGTGCCTGCGACAGGAAATGCCCCCAAAACACAGCCCGGACACATCACATTTTCCCCAAAGAAAACTGACCTGGTTTTTGCAAAGTGCCTAGCTGCGGATTTTGGCCTCTAGCTCAGCCGGCACCTAGAAAAACCTAGCAAACCTGGACAATTTTTAAAACTTGACACCTAAGTGAATCCAGGATAGGGTGACTTGTTGGGCTCGCACCAGGTTCTATTACCCAGAATCCTTAGCTAACCTCAAAATGTGGCAAAAAAAAAAAAAAAAAACTTTTTACTCACATTTCGGTGCTGCAAAGCTCCGGAATCTGAAGGCAGCCACAAACTTAAGTCTACCCAGCGTTCCCGATAAAAGTGATACCTCACTTGTGTGGGTAGGCCTAGTGCCCGCGACATGAAATGCAGGGTTTCACTTGCATTTTTGGTCCTGGGCTCAGCAGGCAAAACCTACCAAACTCAAATATTTCTGAAAACTAGAGACCCGAGGGAGTCCAGGGAGGTGTGACTTGCGTGGATCCCCCAGTGTTTTCTTACCCAGAATCCTCAGCAAACCTCAATTTAGGGGGGGGAGTCAATCACATTTCCCCACATTTCTGTGTGGGATCACCGCACCGGGACTAATTTCCTACCACCCAACGTTTCCCCCAGTCTCCCGGTAAAAATGATACCTCACTTGTGTAGGTGAGCCAAGTGCATGTCGAAAATGAGGGGGAACCAAAGCGGGTCCAAAAGGGCAGTTTGAAAAAAGAAAAAACTTTTAGACTGACAACTGGGGCAGAATTTTTATTGGTATAGAAGCGACAATGCTGGGTGGTAGGAATTTTGTGGATTCCTGCAGATTCCGTCACAAAAATGTGGGAAATATGTGTGATTTCAAGCAAAGTTGAAGGGCATTGGGGGTAAGAAAATGGCATGGGGTGCATGTGAAGCACACCACCCTGGACTCACCCAGATGTGCCATTGCACGCTGACGTCATCAGACACCATGGGGGGGGGAGGGGGAAGAGGGAGGGCACAGGTCAGGGTGGAAGAGAAAGCGATTCCCCTTCCATCCCTGACAGGGTGTGTGGGCCATGTACAGATGAGCTGGTCTCATCCCCAGCACACGGGAACCATGGCAGAGGACGAAGGCACCTCGCCCCAGGCACCCTGGGAGTTAAACAATCCTCTTCCACAATTTCATACACATGCTATAGGCTCTGGAACTAGGGGTGTGCTAAAGCACCCTCAAAATAATTATGCGGAGTTCAGAAACAAATGCGCAATCAACAGGCCTTTAAATGTTGTTTTTGTCTTCTCGCCTTTGCTGTGCATTCAAAGACAGAGGTCAGATGGTAGACTCTGTCTTCCGAGGGAGATTGGTGTCTACTTTTCTTCCTGAGTGCAAAAAGCAAGAAAATTTATGCGACAATCTTGCTGGGAAAGGCTGTAGGATTTTATTTTATTCTGTCACACAGCAAAACGTAAATGCTAGTAAACTAACATACAAATATTTCTGAACATCAGAATTAGGAAAGCACAAATGAAGCACATTTTTTGTAATTTAGAAGTATGGTGGAAAAAATATTTGAATATAATCAAAAGAAATCAATACACTGGATGAGGCTGATTTCAACAAATTGTTTGTGCGCTCTACAGTTTCATTAGTAAAAATGTATGTGGAAATGTAATAGTTATTTCAATTAAAATACCACACTATGCATACTCCATGACCCTGCACTCTACTATACAACTCTGTACTCCACAAAACTCTACCACTCTACTCTAATTCCGGCTTTGAAAAATCTTACAAATATTACCACACCTGCAGGTCTAGCGAGTTGAATAATCTACTGGACCTAACTGTAATAAGCATGGTCTCAAATTGTGTAGTCCTTCGCAAATATCTCATTTCAGTCAACTTTGTCTTCAATATCGCCTATGAAAACACTTTCACATATGCAAATTCAGCATTTCTGCTGTACAAAAAAATACATATATTTTTGTGCGATTTAATAGACTACACTTTTGATTCATGTATATCGAGAATCTAACCCACATACAGGGTACACATGACCCCATGGCTTGCCTCTTAGTTTACTAATAGCATTGTCATCAGGTAAGGAATGTTTCTCAGTTCATATTTAAAAACAACTCACTTAACATATTACTGAAGTATGATGTGGTAGTGCGCTGTCGTTTACAGACAGCACCTTTCATTGAAATAGCATAAACTTTCTCAGACATGCAGGTTTACTGATAAAACTATATGGCGTACAAACAATGTGTGGAAATCGGGTTTTAGCAAATATTTATCATTTGCACATCACCAATTAAAGTTTCAGATGTATTTCGATTCTATTAAAACATTTGTTTACATCACACTTCAGAATTACTACAACAATGTGCTTTCCTAACTGCTGCTTTTGAAGTAGTTGTACAGTTCCTTACAAGCTATTTAAATTTTGTGTCTTAGAAGAAAAAAAAGGACATCCCACAGGCTTTTGTGTCACACTCCTTAGCCAGTTTTCTTTATAAAATCCTCTAACTTTATTTTTCTGACTGCAAACACCATACTCCGGGGTTAAATAAGCAGCACACATAAGCTGACATTTGACCTCTGTCTTTGAATACACAGCAAACGTGACAAGATAAAAACAAAAATGTAAAGGCATCTTTTGTTGTTCATTCACTTTCTAAACCACCAGAACTCCTGTCCTTGGTCAGGCTGAGCTCTCTCGAAAGACAGGACCAGTAGGCCCTAAAAATAACTCACCTTGATACACTCTGACTTGCAATACTGAGTGAGAGAGTAGATTTTTCAAGGCCTACACTCTAAAAAGACTCCACAACGTCCGGGCACCCCTCCAAGACACTGTAATCTACTCCAGTCTATGACACCCTACTCCTCTCTACGTCATTCTATACCATTCCATCTACAACACACTGCTCCATGACAATTCACACCAGTAAATTTCACCCATGCTGAACAGCTACCACACTGGTTTACAGCATGGCTATAACACTCGCAAAGCCAATAGCTCTCATACCCAATCTGTGTTTTACTGTTAGTCCCAATAACATAGCTATGTCTAGCACTGTGCTCAACCAGTCAGGTACGGGCAGTTGTCTTATCTCATAGCACAAGGACTCCATGCTCTTCTGTGGCCTTAGCTGTGCCAATACCACACCCCATGACCTAAAACAAAAAAGCAATGGTGAGGAGTTCTCCATATATGGATGAGGACTTTCCTTCAACAGAGTAGAGTCCCAAAAACATAACTGATCGTGAAAGAGAATAAGACAGCACTCAATCGGTCTTAGGAAGAGTTAGTTGCCAGTGCAGGAATGATCTGCGGAGGTCCAGAACAGTCTTAACCCATGCTTGATTTTCCAATTGGTCACATAAAAATACACTTACTTACAATTCGTCATTTTATTCTAAAAGTGTAGCATTACTCATCTTTCCTGAACCTGTATCAGACACCACATTCCTATGCCATGTGACCAAGTGTTTGGACTTACCTCAGGATTTTGGTTGCAGATATTTTGGCTGATTCAAGACACTGCCTTTTTTGTGACAGACCTTTCTCCTAGGCAAGGTAAGCCAGCCTTTCCCTCCCCCCTTACAAAGAACTCTGAAGCAAATACTCTTCTGAATTCTCCTCAGCCGGCACTGTGTCAACATAGATTTTATTACTGAACAGATTAGCTTGGTGTATGAACATAAGTTTCAGCCATCAAGTATCACTAGTGTAGAGCTCTGGCCCAGGAGTGATGTTGTGAGCTCTCACTAAATCATCTCTGTTCAAGATGAAGGCCTATGACAAGCAGACGGTCAATGAGTCAATGTCTTATCCGTCTAATTCTTGGGCCAATTCTGCAAATCTTGTAATATTCTATATGGAACACTATCAACAGCTTTACTTTAACTCAAGGACGACATTGAATCCTTTAGATCAGCAGAAATGGCATTCAAGAACAGCTAATAAAAGGCAAAAAAAACCAACAACAAAAAACCTACCCTATCCATGTGATGAGGTGAAAAATGGGCCCAATTACCATTTTCAAATACACACTGGTTTTATTGTTATTTCTCCAGCATAAACCTGTATGAAAACTGCACAACTTAAGAGTAGAGTTCTTTGCGGGTTGGAAGCGGAGCAGCCGCTGACTTGATGAGCACCATTTACATCCCGACAATGAAAACGTTGCGCTCCTTTGCCCTGAAATGCCCCACAGCACACACCCTCCAGCAGCATCCTAACGCAAAGCATGTCTTTAGCTTTCTTCTGTGCACCATGGAGTCCCGGCGGGCCCTGAGGGAGAGGGCAAGTATTCCTGCACATCCCTTTAAGAGGCCGAGTCCGACGCTTCTGAGCTGTCCTTGACGTCTGTGCTCTCTGTGGCCTCGCTGACTTCACTCACATCCTTGCTGTCACCGCTGTCTTCGGTCCCTTCCACCTTCGCCACGTTTCCACCTCCGCCGGCGCACTTCTCGTCCCGGCAGCACTCGCCAACATGGTTGGACTTGTGCTCGGCTTTGCTGTCGAGGAAGCCCAGCGCGCTCTGCTTGCCCTTCTCCTTCACTTCCACGTGCTTCTTCAGCTGCTGTGATAGAAGACAGTGTTCACAAGTATGAACCTTTGCATTCATTGTCACAAGAGCATTAAAGGGTCTAGGCGCGCATGACTCGGCGTGCAACAGTCATCTCAAGGGATTTGCTGTCTGTGGTGCAATTTCAATATACAACAGACTATAGGACACCGCCAGCTGCTTAATAATTGTGCGACGCTCTTACAGTGGAACACTGTGCATGTGCAGCCGAGTTACAGTGTGAGACAGACCCTGGAATTCAGTGTGTGCGCGCACAGTTAAGTCATAGTGCAGCAGTGTGAGCCTAGGATTCACTATGCGTGCTGCTCATTAACTGGTCAATACCGAGATGGAAATGTTTGCATGCACCTTCAGTTTTCCAGCATTGGTATCTTTCATAGATTAACAAGCTTGAATCAATCCCAGCTCTCAGGACTGGAATCCTCAGATTAAATGTTACACATAACTGTATTAAACACAAAAATATAATACCCTAGTGCAGTGGTTCCCAACCTTTTGACTACTGTGGACCCCCCACTTGATCATTACTGGAACCCAAGGACCCCCACTGAATCATTTGTTGACCCCAATGAGTCATTACTGAAAGCTGGTTATCTAATCTGTTAATATTATTTAAATTTTCTAAGCAGTCTTGGACACCCCGAGGAGGCTTCGCAGACCCCCAGGGGTCCCCGGACCACAGGTTGGGAACCACTGCCCTAGTGCCTGGGTCTGCAATGAGGCCAATCAGGTGCCAAAAGGCACCACATCCTTCAAATTAAAAGAGACAGTGTGGAAGGAACGCAATCATGGCCTCATTGAAGGGCGATGGAAAGTTTACGAATGAATCTTTAAAAAAAAAAAAAAAAAGCTGTTTAGACAACTTATTTTCTAGATTTTTTATGGAGTCGCGTGTGTGAAAGAAGCCTGGTAAGCAGTACAACAAAAAGAAGGAAGGCGGGAGTGAAATCCACTTTAGTGAAACAGGCCTCAGGATACTGCACTCGCAGTCGGAACCCTGCTTGGCTGGCAGTAGAAGCGGTCGGTTTTGTGACCGGCGTAGACCTCCCGCCCTGCTGCAGCTTTAGAGAGATCTACGAGAGGCGCCAGGGGTGTGTGCTGCAGGATCTATCGCTGTCCCTGCCAGGGAAGGTGCAAGTGCTGAGTGAGCAGCTCTTCTCTTTAGTGTAACACAGACCACAAGCAGCTGCTCCTGCCCGGGGAGTATCTCACCTTCAGTGGGTTGGCTGAAGACGAGGAGGTGACCAGATTGGGCTGTCTTGCCCTCTCCAAGCAGAACTCGAGGGCTTGCTTTGGATCTAGTGAGTGAAGTGAACTTTGGCAGAGTTGATGGGTTTACAAAAAAAAATAGGAAATCCACACGCAGAATCTTTTGAAAGGCACTTACGGAATAAAGCCGGACTTTTATTAGAACCTGCAAACATTGTCATTCTGAAGACAAAGGGTCCATGCCAGAGGAAGTTTGATTTTCACCAATGCCCCCGGCCGATGCAACAGGCAGTAGTGGCGCCCTTTTGCAAGTGACATTTTATTACTTCGACTCGTGTTTACTTAAAAAATAAAAATCAACTCAGTCCTCTGCTCCAAGGAAGAAGAGTCTGCAACAGATGGAAAGGCTGTGCAGAAAGCCCTGCACTATGTGCTAAGATAACGCAGACGTGTCATTCGGTTCTCAGATGCATTTTTTGATAGCACCAACGTGTATCCAAGAGTACGTGAGAGCAGACTGAAGACTAGCAGAGGGTATGGCAGTAATTCAGCAGCTCACGCCGGTTACTCCGATGGTACTCACTGACAGAACTGTACACTGCTCTGGTGAACAGACCGCAGGGCTCCTCCTCGCCAGTTCACATCCAGGAGCCTGCACTAGGATGCTGCTGGGAAAGGTTCCTGTGCTGTAGGAGTCCACGTGCGGTTAACTTGGACGACAGTCATTCAAACACTTCCTCGTGTACAGTCTGCCCCCCCCCAGCAGGGCTGAGTGTGACATAAGCAGGGATACACTATCCGACCTTCAGTAATGTCACGTGCACAACTTTACAGGGAGGAAAATAAGTCAGAAGGTCTGAAGGAGGAAACAGCTACTTTGCTGAGTCTTGGCCAGGGTCTGTGGGTAGGTGGAGGCTGCAGTCTGCC
Organism: Pleurodeles waltl; assembly: GCF_031143425.1. Lineage (NCBI taxonomy): Eukaryota > Metazoa > Chordata > Amphibia > Caudata > Salamandridae > Pleurodeles > Pleurodeles waltl. The sequence goes on from NC_090449.1 coordinate 17,640,380, forward strand.
CATCACACAGGCTCCCTCCCAACACACACAAAGAATCAAGGATCCGTCATTAGTACACAGCCACAGACGTTCAACCCAGGCTGAATCTTCTACTGGCCCGAGCACCTGTCAATCCGAGTACCATAAGCAGCACGTGTCCTCTAAGCACCCAGCAGAAGCACACCGGGAAGCCCCACCTGAAATTAAGTAGCTTTCAAACTCGGTTTACGGAGAGTGAAGGACAAGTGGGAAGATGCATGTGGATCACACAATCACTTAAAATAGCAATAGTTACGTGCATTTCTCTTTCTTGTGCTGACGAGCAAACTCGAGCCGAAACACTTGCCAGACATTGACGGAAGCACTGGCTTCTGAGAAGGAAGATCTAAAAACACATTGGGTGGAGACAGAGACGGGGCTGCTGCGCGCCCCTGTTCCCTTCAGCCTGTAACTCTAATCTCCCTCGGGAAGCGCCGCCGGAGACGGTCCCCAGACCCCTCGGGCCAGGCGCTGCACTTACCAGACCAAGCTTCGTGTGGACAGTAAGGCGCGAGGAGGATGGACGTGGGGACTCCTAGGACAAAGCTGGAGACCGGCAGACCCTCCGGCCTACGGTACAACTGGCGGCTCTCAGCATCTTGCAAGCTTCTGCCCGGTCACCGGAAAGGAGGCATTTCCTTTCCTTCTGAACCAACCACGGGCTATTTCAGATGAGGGGTAAACTCTCGTGATGTCTGGTGGACAACAAGCAAGAGGCGGCTTGGGTGGTCTCCTACAAACACAGCCGTACTGCTCCGCCTTGCCTGAACTCCACCACGACCATGCCCACCATGTTGGCTCTACTGAGGCTCATGAACATCCTCCGCCCGCGGCACAGAGGTGCGATGCTGGCCCTGCCTGGGCAGGGAGACTCTCCACGAGAGATCTGAAGAGGGCTTTGCAAACGCAGAGCTTGTGAATGACAACATCATCAATGATGCAGAGGAAGAGAAGACTTCCCACCGGCAAGGAAGTGAACCTATGGATGAGGGAGATTTTGATACCGTTTTCTTTCCTAACAAAGAATGCTTACAACTCACACAGAAATTCTTTAACTGTCTTTGTTTTTCGCAGAAGCGCAATCTTGATAGATTGCACTGCAGAGGAAGGGATTACTCAGCGTAAACACGAATCGCCTCTTTTTGGGATTACACCAGGAAATAATTGCATGTCAGTCCCATGTTAGACAGTGTTGCAAGCGATGGACGCCCTTCCGTGTGGGTCATCAGCAGAAACCTTTGAGGCCCAGATCTTGCACGGCGTAAAAAGTCATTTCGTGCACTTTTCAAGACCTTGAGCTGCAGTAAAAATCTACCCCATTGAATTAAAAATCAAAAGCTTTTCACGGGACCAGCCACAGGGACACAGCTCTTCAAGGAGGGGTAAGGTAAACACAGGGGAACAGCATCTTATCCCTCACAGCGGGGTAGATGAAAGGCTGCAGTGGACAGATAGTTCGTATTAAGGCAACAGCCCAATGTGCGGTGGAATATGGGACATATGGGGCATCCACGGCGAGTGGAGCTCTAAACCTACCCACCTGAGCCCCTGCAGTGCAGCCCCAGGAAATACGGTAGGTATACTACACGCACTACGGTACTTGGGCATGTCAAGGTAATGTTCTATACCAGAGGTTCCCAATCTGTGGTCCAGAGACCCGCTGAGGAGGCAAAGCCTCCTCAGGGGCTCCTTGGAAATGTTAATAATATTAACACATTAGGTCCCCAGCTTTCCGTTATGACTCATTCAGGGGTCCCCAGATTCCATTAAGGATCCAGTGGGGGGGTCCCAGATTCCAGAAATTATAAAGTGGGGGTCCACAGAAGTCAAGAGGTTGGAAACCACTATTTTATACAAAGAGTCTCGTGATGTAGAATATTCTGTGCAATTCTATGAAACACGCAATGTTGGAGAACCTTGGATTCCCTGCTCCTTTTTTCTGTGCATTACACTGACCCCAAAATTCCCTCTGTCATGCTTCGGCTATGTACAGCACTGAAACCTTGAATTACCAGTGTGATGCGCTTCTGGTGTACACAGGATTCATGCAAGCTGTACTGCAACCGAGAGCTTTTCTCAATCGCTAACGTCCAGGGCAGTGTTGAGCCACTCTAGACAGAAGAATGATTAGCCCTCATCTTTAGAAGAATTCTGCTTACCTCATCAGCCATCAGTGTCAGGTCTCGCTTCATGGCGTAGGCATCCTCCCCATCCGCGTAATACTTGGGCTCCACCTCGCTGATCCTGCAAAAAGAAGGTACAACGACATGCTTTCTAGTTTTCAGGATTTTTTTCCAGTTTTTATTTGTAGTGTTGTCAGTGTTTCCCCATGTTTTGAAAACATGTACAATCAGTGGTTATCGTTTACACTTTTTACAACCTAAAAAATGACTCCGGCTCTCTCAGGAGTCATAGAAATCAGTCTGTAATACTGTTGGCGTTGTGCACTAATGTTTGTATTTGTCTGTCGTCTTTTTTTTTTTTATTCTACTCCCTTTGATTGTTGGAACATTTTTAAGAGACCATTCTTTAGTTGGGAAGGTCACAGTGGCCCTGAAAGAAATTGCAGCCTCTCGACCTATTACCCGCACTCAATAAAACTTGTATCATGCCTGCTCGTCCCTGCTCTTTCACACATTCACCCCCCCCCCCGCACACACCCTCCTCTCACTCACTTGCCTTCCTCTTACTCGCACTCAAATTCAGTGCATACAAGTTTCATTTCAACGCGTGTGGGTTTTTATCATGTTTATATCCTGCACATTTTGCAAGGATCCAGCCTTGTTGGACTCGAGTAGGATGCCCCTGGTCTACAACACATCTAAAATGGCTCATTGTGGATCTAAATTGGTTTTGCATTTTCAAATATTAAAGCAGGCAGACAAGAATAATGGTCAATTTTCCAGGTTGGGCACTGTCATCGACAAGGACAGATGTCCAAATAAGGCACAAAACTTGGTTATCGTGATGTGTATATTTTTCTAGCACACACCAAAAACTGAAGCCTTTACTTTGCACTAAAATAACTGGTGTTGGTTTTAGTAAAGAATAAGCTATCTATGTTGGTATTCGCGAAGTGCGTCACACAAAAGAGCTAGGTTACTGGCAGATGCCAATCAACAGCCCAGCCCAACAGTCTGTCCCTTTAAACCAATGATACTGGAAATGCGGCCCTCTTGACCTTTACATGCGGCCCCCAGGACAGCAGCAATGCTGGGCTGCTGTTTACTCGACTCTGCACTAACATTAATATATGTTAAATTAACAGGCAGACCTTTGTTTGAATGTTAATGGAAGATAAAGAAAAAAAGTAACTAGGTTGGCCTGCACTGCTAACTGTAGGAACACCTTTATTCGTATCTTGCAGCAAAACTGTACAGATATGATAAGGTCTCTTAAAACATCAAAAAGTGTATTTCATTAAGACGCAGAACCATTACAAAATTAGTACATCACATTATACCAGGGCATTCAGAAGCATTTTTTTTTTAAGTGATAGTTTTCAAACAAATTCAGAAACATTTATTCCACCCCCCATCCGCCCAGATAACAGCGGCAAGCCAGTTGTTATGTGCACTTTTGGGGTAACCTGGCTACATATTTACTACACATGAACAACATTATAGTTAAATCAACCACAGGAGAAGGGTTTGCACAGTGCACATCCTGACGTCAAGCATTGTGGGGTCCTCTTACATACGATAAAGAAGAACATGGGGATAAAGTGAACTAGAACAATTACCTAGGATCACACAATTTGGTAAAATGGGGAAGCTGGGATTAACCATAGGGTATCTGGTTTCACATTGTGGAATTCAGCCACTAGACGTGTATTCTTGGCTGCCCTCCAGAACCACCATAGTGTCATAACTGCCCACAAACGCCTTTGACTGCTACTCTGTTGCCATCAGTGTGGCCCTCGGTCACACCACAGACCAACCTTGTGGCCCCTGGGAAAATGTTTGCGAGTACCAAAGCTTTAAGCTGTCCATTAACATGCAGAGAGCTAGCCCAATAAACAAGCTGTCACAGCTTCGATTATAAAACTGGAGCCTTCGGTCTTAAGAGTTAGAGAGATGTAATCCCAAAACGTACGCTAAACTCCAAGAAAAGCATTACTGGGAGATGGAACAACCGCAGGCCGACATCTGAAATGTAACAAGAAAGCCAGAAGCAGAGACATTTTGTAGATTTTTCCTATCACATAGGGACCAACAGGCTGCACAGACATTAGAAAAAAGTCAGTTTCTTTCATTGCTCTCCTGCAGTACAGCTGCCCAGGCGCAGACCCAGAGCCTCCTGGCCTGGAAGCCCCTCATGTAGCCAACAGTGAGGCTGAGCTGGGAGGCGCACTTGTCCCTGTGAGGCGCCCAGGTAGATGGGAGGGGGAAGCAGCATTACAAATGGTGTCCCGCTAACCGTAGACTCAGCGCTCACTCCCAGAGATTGTGATAAGGAACAGAAACAGCTGCACTGAAGATGCCCAAACAAGCAGGGAGTGGCCTGGAGGCATCTAATGCAGGTCGCCACTGGCTGTCCTATGAACGAGCGCTAGCACACTGTCCCTTTGGCGCCTCTAAGGAGTTAGGGCTATGCTTTCTCACCAGCCAAGGATGCGACCTGAAGCCGCACAGATGCACCGGCGCCCATCATTCCACGTCACTCAACGCGCCTCTCATCCTCGCAGGGCTCACTCCAAATAAAACAAGGGACCCTCTTCTGATTCGCTCGACGGCGAGCCCTCCCCTTGCACAGACCTCCACTATGGCAATGCCCACTGCTTCCTGTGCCACCTATGGGCTCAGAGAGGGGCCAGGGCAGCAGTGCTGATGATGTAACGTGCTGAGGGCACCTATGAGTGAATAATGCACAGCACACTAGATCGGTTTGTCTGCGCTGCAGGCGCAGGGCCCACTGAGCAGTGCCTTCTTGGCAGCACCCGTCTAGTATTAGCATGAGGACTGCACACAGCCTGCACCGGAGCCGTGGGTGTCACAGCAGGATAAGTGTACCTACACTCGGTTTCCTAGCTTTCTTCACATTGGTGGAACTTTCTCTGTTGACTTCCGGAATGTTGGTGACGTCCCAAAACCAATGACAAAGGACACGCATGCGCACAAGAAAATGAGTTTCTGCAACAATCTTTGTCTTAATGTGGAGCTCTCCTAGGGCGGTCCGCATACAACTCACAGCAAAAAATAAACACTCAAGGTTAGCAGTTGCGAAAAGAAGTAATTAACGTCAGGCAGTGGAAGAGGAGAGACGTGATGACATACTTACTGGAAATTTAGAGTGTTCGAGTACAGGTGCAACGCGGCTCGGTTACTACAATAAACACAGAAAACACAATTATTTACATTTTGTACATGTGATGCTCCTAAAAGCTTTGATTACATTTCAGAAGCGGGGTTGCAATTAATTGCTTGAATCTATCGCCTCTGGCAGTATCGCCGGGAGGATCGAGACATGGAATATGTATTCACTCCCCGGTGAGGCCATTTCTAAGAGGGAAGAGGGGAGAACCAGACAAACATGTAAGAAGATTGACTCAGGAGTCAGAGATGCTGTAAAAGTGTTCTCGGCTGTGGCGGGTTGGGGTTTTCCCCTGTATTTTAGGGTCGTGGGATGGTTGTGTTTGGCTCCTTCTGTGGGAAGTGTGGTCTCCCTCCTTCTGCGTGACAGGTGAGAATCAGTCCCACCCCCCCCCCCCCCCCTCCAAGTTCCAATAAATACCCCGAAGAGATGCACTGCGCTGTAGCATTAAATCCCATCCACAATCACTCCTAGAGGTTACCAGCCTCTCTCAGCCACCTCTAGATCCTAGCACCTGGAGGGATTAAGTGTCAGAAGGGTTCGGGGAGGGTTATATTCTAGATATCAAAGGGACAGAGCAGGGCACAGGCCAGGACACCAGCTCTTAGCGAGAACAGACACCCCTTACAGAGATGGCAACACTGAGGGCCAAAGCTGGGCAGTCTGCAGATGGGCTGTGAACTGCCTGCAGATCTCTCTTCCCAATATTATTCTGGGGAAAACGTGTCTCTGAAAGGTGCAGTAATGACACTGGCTGAAAGGACAGGGTTTGAAAAGCTTGGTACTTGAACCTGAGAAGAGGATGGACTATCTCCTGCCTGGGTATGCGGTGTGGACAGGGTGTTGCCTCAGGTAGTAACTACAAGAATGAAGTATTGTACAATGTTGAAGCTCAGCGTGGCTTTGCGCTATAGGGCCTCTTGTGAAGCACTAGAAAACATGTCACTCCCAAGCAACCTTAAAATACCCTTTATAAAAAAAAACCTATGACGGAAAACCCTCTTTATGCGGTTCTTCGGCCTTAAGTTACAACTACAAGCACAGCACCAGTCCCCCTGAAAACCAGCACTAGGGCACTCTGACAGCAGCCCCCGCTACAAGGGCTCGCTCGAAGCGGAACACTGGAGGTCTTGGCTTACACTGAACCTGGACAATGCATGACTGAGCATGCGCGTCTGCCATGGGCTGCAGTCCTTTAGCACAAGCCTCCCCCCCGAACCCCCCCCTCAGGTTTGCAAATCGCATGCAAGTGTAATCCTGATCAATTATTATTCCAGATATTTCTCTTCCTCCCGATAACAAACAGTAAGGCCTTTTCTGGCATTCGCTCTAAGAGTCATGGATATACCAATCCCTGTCAATCGCTCCAAGAGTCATGGATGTACCAATCCCTGTCAATCGCTCTAAGAGTCCTGGATGTACCAATCTCTGGTTCTTTTACCACCTGAATACGCCAATTGCCTTTATTTTGTGGTCATCGCACCTACTTCACAAACTTCAGCTAACTTTTATTCCGCTGGAATAAATACCACATTGCACAGACAATATATGATACCTCGCTTTAGAAACAACGTGCATCAGTCTCAGAGCAGTATGGTACAGATCCAGAAATTCTGCAGGCCAGATTGGTTGGATTCCACCCTACCTGCACCACGTGGCCGCAGCCTGTCTTCTGTCCCACGCCATTCGTAAATGTTCTTCAAAAGAACCCCAATCCTCATGCATACCAATAACTGCTGGACAACTTTCCAATGATCACTCACGCCACGAAGACACACCGGCCTTCAGTAAAGCACTCAAAACACTCTTGGCACCATCCCCGTCACTTGCCACCACCTTCACAACCAACATCCAGAGGGTTAAAGTCTACAGAACCCCCTGAAAAAACTGCTACTAGAAGGCAAAATCATTAAACAGCGATCAGTACATACCTCATCAGAGCTCAGCACAGCCCCACATCACGAGCAGTTCACCGAACTACCAAACGAATCCCATATTCATGCTCTCAGCACTGGTGCACAAGGATTCTCTGCAGTGAAAGACCTCACTGGCTACTAAATCATCACTGACAAGAACCATCTCCAAAGCTACCAAAGGTGTGTGCTTCTTCACTGCTGCACAGCATTTCGTGTTATCTCCTTTAATAAGCAGTAAATTGCTACTCTACTCACTTTACCCTTCCATCAACCATAAGTTTCCAAAGCCACCCGCAACCCCAGATCTCCACCCCCCGCGTGTACATCACCACCACTGTACCAAAGGCAAACCGTACAGAACCACCACACCTGTACACCTCACTCCCTGAACACGCCACCCTCACACATCTGTACCCAAAACAAGGATGTAATCGGAAGTAGTACATGCACAGGTCTGAGAGTGCACAGCTTGCTGTCTTGGACATAAATGGTGGAGCACTCATTCTAGACAGCTTTCAGAAGTGCGGTTAAGTGCACACACACACAAAAGTGCCCCAAGGCCACATCAGTAACATCCACATACCACACAAATACAGATAACAGAAAACAACTAACTGATATATATTTCCCTACAGAGAAGGGAAGACTTAATTCCAATGTGTAAGGGCATATATTGGGCATATCAGAAATTGTCCATGACCCTGTCGAGTCACAGTACAAAGGAGAGAACTCATGGCCATCCATTAAACGAACGAGAAAACACCCTTATCACACCAAACCTATCTAGTGAAAACAATCAAATCAAATCAGTATTTATAAAGCGCAACTACTCACCCGCAGGGGTCTCAAGGCACTAAGGAGGTTTGTCCTTTGAGTTTCAGTTGGAGAGCCAGGTTTTAGGGTCCTTCCTGAATTGAGGTAGTTATGGTGACTGCCTGAGGTGCAGGGTGTTCTAACTTTTTGCAGCAAGGTAGGCGAAGGATCTTTTACCAGCCAAGGTCTTCCATATGCGGGTACGGTGCCTAGTGCTTGTTAAGTGGAAAGGTCTGGTGGTGGGGGTGGAGTAGAAGGTGATGCGTGGTTGAGATAGGCGGGTCCTAGGTCGTGGAGGGCCTTGTATGCCTGGACGAGGAGCTGGAAGTTAATTATTTCCTCGATAGGAAGGTAGTGGAGGTCTCTAAGGTGGTTGGAGAAATGTTTGCGGCGGGGAATGTCCAGGATGAATCTGGGTGAGACGTCTTGGATGTGCTGTAGTTATTTCAGGTTCTTCTGGGTGGTACCAGGGTAGACGGCTTAACCATAGTCGAGTCTGCTGGTCACCAGGGCATGGGTTATGCTTTTGCGGCAGTCCTTTGGGATCCATTTGTAGATCTTTCAGAGAAGTCAGAGTGTGTGAAAGCAGGAGGATGCAACTGAGTTGACTGGGCGGGTCATGGTGAGCAATGAGTCCAGGATGAAGCAGAGGTTGCATTGGGTGTGTGTGTATGCGGGGGGGGGAAGCCCCGAAGGTAGATGGCCACCAGGAGTTGTCCCAGGCTGATGTGGATTGTCCCAGGATGGGGATCTCAGTCTTTTCAGAGTTGAGCTTGAGGCAGCAGTCCATCCAGACGGAGACAGCTTCCATCCAGTTGTGGAAATTCTTCTTGGCAGTAGAGGGGTTTTCAGTTAGTGAGATATTAGCTGGTTATCGTCGGCATAGGAGACGATGTTCAGCCCATGGTTCCAGACGATGGATGCGAGCGGGGCAATGTAAATGTTAAATAGTGTGGGGCTCAGGGAGGAGCCCTGTGGAACTCGCAGCTGACCTCCGTAGGTTCTGACAGGTAAGGTGGGAGTCTGTGTTCTGCCAGACAGGAAGGAGTGTATCTATTGTAGAGCCTTTCCTCGGATGCTGGCTACGTGGAGCCTGGAGCAGAGGGTGAGGTGTGAGACCGTGCTGAAGGCGGCCTATAGGTCCAGTAGGATGAGGGCTGCTGTATGGCCGCAGTTGAGAAGCGAGCAGATGTCAACTGTGGCGACGAGGAGGGCGGCCTCCATTCTGTGGCTGCTCCTGAAGCCAGATTGGGAGGGGTCCAGGATGTTGTTGTCCTCAATGTGCTAACGGAGCTGAGCGTTTATGGCCTTTTCAATTACCTTGGCTGGAAAAGGCTGCAGAGAGATAGGGCAGTAATTCTTGAGGTCCAGGGGGTTGGTTGTGGGTTTCTTCAAGAGCGGGCGGATCTCCGCGTGCTTCCAGTTCTCTGGGAACGTGGCTGTCTCTATGGAACAGTGGAGTGTGGCAGAGCTCAAGTGCGATGGATTTGTTAAAAATGTGGCAAGGACAAGGCTCCATTGGGGCTCCGGAGTGGATGATGCTCATGAAGGTGCAGGTCTCATCTGTGACAAGGGTGGTCCAGCTGTGCACCAGCAGTGACGACGTGCAACAGACTGGTTTTAGCAGGGCTAGCAGCAGCTCAGTTTTTATGTACAGCGTGCCCTTAGCAGGGTTAGAGGCAGCTCAGTTTTTATGTACAGAGTGTCTTTAGCAGGGCTAGCAGCAGCTCAGTTTTTATGTACAGAATGTCTTTAGGAAGGCTAACAGCAGCTCAAAGTTTGTGTGTTCAGGCTGAATACGATTTTAGAAAAGCGTAGCATTTGATGGGTACTCTGCAAGAACCATAAGGAACGTTTGATAAGGGATTGTCCTGATCACAATAATGGAAAAGGGGGTAAGCATGGTCTTCCCTCTACAGGATAGGGCTACCAAAGACTGCTTTGTCAATGAATCCTCCACTAGATCCGTAAGTAAAAGACAAACATGCCATCAATAAAAGTAAGCTGAACTAAAAGCAATCTGCTTCTCCTTTTAAGTACTTTAGCTGTGCACTCACTATTCCTGCCAGGAATCCAGTCTTAAGTCTCTATTATGTGGCAGGACAGCCTCTTGGGTCTATGGAGATCAGTCTTAGCGTTCACCCAGTCACTGACCTTGCTAAGTGCTCCCCTCTAGGGGAGTAAGTGGAGTTAAGTGGGCACATATAATCATGCTCCCCAAATAAAAGTATCACAGTTATGGCCAAAGCATAGATTTAGCATATGACAAGCACATGGTAAGGTGTCTACTTAAATAAACATATGGGAGGGAAGCAGGGGCAAAGGGAATTCAGTGGGCATGCTGACAATATTCTGTTTTTTGTTACAGAACACCTGCTCCATTTACCTTTTCCGGACGTGCAAAGACACATATTTGGCATTGAAGTTCTCAATCATGGCCCGGGATGCCTGATCCATCAGCTTTTGCGCCAGTCCCAAGCGCCGGTGCGACCGTTTCACTGCCTGAAGATGGAGAGAAGGGAGATGGGTTACAGCTTCCATAAACCATATCTGAAATTCTTTAGAAGAATGGCACCTCTCTGGCTGGGGCTTGCAGCCAGCACACATCTGTACACAGACAATTCACATCAGGCAGAGTGGCAACTGTAGACTTACAACACAAATCCTCAAATGTCACAAGAGGGCCAAACACTGAAAGTCAAAGAAAATAACTGCTACCTGCTGTTTCCTACCATGTGCTTGATGCTGTAGCAAATTCCGGAAAATTATTGCATTATTTTCATGCAGCACCAACTCTATCTACCCGTCACTACCTTCTGTCAACACACAATACAAACAGATCCATACGTTATCCTAAAAGACAACTAAAATTCATCAATTGCAGTAGCTGCTCTCCTCACTTCGCAGGGTGCACCTAGCCCACATCCCGCAGTGCTCTTTAGAAGTCAGAAGCACAACTGAAGCACAACTGAACTCTTGCTAGTGGGAAGGTGGTAAAAGGCCCACCCTTTCAGGCAACCTTAACCAAATAGAATAAAGTCTGTCAGACACTGAAAGCAACACCAGTCTTAGCCAAGGATAACAATGCACAGATTAATTATGGGGGTTAGTCGGGCGACTAGGGAAAGGCAAGGGAACAAAACAGTAATCATAAAATGAATTGGTCCTATGAGCTTACTAGGTTGCAGTGTGTATCTGGTGCTGATCAGGAGCACCACATAGAAGACCTTGGGACCTGGTTGTCTTTAATGCTAGATATTCAAGAAAACTATCAACAGAGAAAATCGTTCCACTTAAACAACAACAAAAAAAAAGCATATTTGATGTCAATCTTTCTAAACACAATTTCTTGCATGTAGCTCGCCCCATTTTAAAACAAACTGACATAGCTAGTACCCTAAACTAAGCAAGGGATATTTCCACTAAAAGCAGCTAAAAATATCAAAATGGGTATGCGTGGAATGCTTGAATTATTATCAGTCATTGATACTCAGTCGATGCCACATTCCAGTCCACTTTTTACTCATTGTGCCACTTAATACACATAAGCCTTCATCTTGCTTCAATCGGAAGAGTATAACCTCAAGTGCCAGAGCACAGCACAACCTAAAGTTCCCCCTGCACTGAAACACAGGTAGCCCTAGATGGGAATGAGGAGCCTCAAGAGGGGGGTGCAGCTCCAGTCCTGGGGCACAGCAAGCCTTTACGGCCCTTGCCGGCTGCTTTAAATAAATATCATAGTCCTCTTCACTGGGTAACCTCCCAAATGTTTCCCCTGTTCCTTGTTTTCTCCAAAAACTGAGCTAGTTGAGAAAAATAAAGCTGGATTATGTGCTTAGAAATTTGTACTTTTCCATTTGCTCATGAATTCAACTAAGATACCCACGCATGCCACTTCGTGCACTGGCAACCACCGCATCAGTGGGCTCAGAAGGGCGAGAATGGAGTGTATGTCTCCACATTAAATCCCTGGCATTTCTCCTAAAACTACCAACTGAGTGCCAATTTCCAGAACAGTATTATAAGAGGCAATTCATTATTATACTTGGAATGTTCTCCTGGTGCCTAGCCAAAGGGAGGAAGGCGGCGAGAACAAGAAAATAAGAGAGAGGGGCGCATCTCTTCAGTGACTGCAACATAATGCGTCCTTCAATATTCTAAGCCCGCAGAGTTAACTGACAGGTTCATTTAGTGACCTACTGCAGGAGGGCTCGACTGGGCATCTATCCTCAAAGTTTTGGGTGACTGGGGAATCTTTGAAAATGGACTCCCACAAACACAATGTAAAATTGATCTTCGTGTGTTGTGGTGGATGTAGTGTGTTCTCACCCAGGCTGACCTGGGTCAGGAAAGCGAGTGTGCCTTCTGGCACTGCGGGCCACACACGCCGAGCTAGATGCACTTTTTTTATGCATCAATCCGCAGAATTGTAAAAAAGGGCAAAGAAGGTCAACTTTTGTTGGGAAAATGGCTTTTGCCTTTTATTTGCCCATATAGGACAATTAAGTTACCATTTCAAAATGTAATATACTTTAGAAAAATGGAAACAAAAAAAAGGAAACAGTAACAATTTGCCAAAAAACAAATAGCAGTTTTGGAACAATAGTACAGGTGACATTGTAGAAGGGGAAATGGGCAGAAAGAAACGTAACCAATGTCATGTGTGTTAAATGTAAAACCACCTGGAGACATTCAGCTGCCAATATGTGGGCCTTCGCATAAGCCAGGCTTGCGTACCAATACAGCGCACTCTTCTGTAGCCGACCCAGGTTTGTCGCGCGCAGCGGCACTGGTTTCATATGGGAAAAGCCAAGCTCTGCAGGTAACCTCCCTAAGCAAGCCTGTGCCACAAAAACAGCTCTCAGTCCACAAAAACAGCTCTCAGTCTCACCCATTAACTTTAGCATCTTAAACACAGCGGCTGTGTTCTGCTGCCACATATAGACAAGCGACAATGGCTTCAGTAAAGAGCATTGATAGTAGGGCAAGCGCTATCCTGCTCAATGTATTGAGCATCCCTTGAATAATGGAAAACTTGGGTGGAAGCAGCTACCCAGGAAGAACAGAAAGTACTTACCAATGAGGTGATGTGTCCATGAGGAACATCGTCCGGATCCTCTTCCCTAAGAGCACAGAGACAGCAAGAAGAAAAAAAATGATTCTTTCCCTTCAGCAAGAACAAGTTGCAACAAGTCGCACTCTCTCAAGCCAGCTACCATTCGCATGCAAAACCTAAGCTTTGCATCCACGTTAAGGTCAACCGAAGTAACTGGGCTGTTTTATCCCCCCCTGAACTGGTTTTGTTAACCAGAGTAATTTTGAAATCATTGCAACCAGTGAAAAATGCCCTGTGCACAGATTGCAAGAGAACTGCTGCTGTTCCACGAGTGCTCGTAGATGAAATGCCATCTTTACCCTGTAATACTAAGGGGACTCCATGTCACAAGAACGCGATGCTTCTCTCCCGTTTCTTTTTCGTTTTACAACCTAATTCATTTTGGGAGGTTGGTTAATTTCAACCGAACACAACTGAAAACAATGATTTGTAAAAGAACAGCCCAGGACCGCAGGGTTGCATCCTCGGTGCCTTGGAGTTAGGAGGTAAAGTTACCGCTCTTCAGTGGCTTTGCACCTAGCACTGTTTGCTAAAAGCCAACAATTCACAGCAAGTGCTCTTGCAAACCACGCATGTCCCCGTGACACCCCCGAGGGAGCAGGGGGTAAACACAGAAGAAGGCAGAAGTGCAGTCACTTCTTGCCCCGCCATCTTACATCTTCGCCAGTACGTAGCCGACGATTTTCCCATTCTCGTCTTCGGCGATGTAGGAAAGCTGAAAGGGAAGAGAAGGCATCGGTCAGAAGGTGTGGGCCCCCGAGGCGGGACACTCAGCAGCGCCCCTGTGGGCACAGAGCAGCCGCCCACGCACCTGTGGCCAGGACAGCCCGTGGTAGAAGTAGTACTTCATCTGGTAGTTTTCAGGAAGACATAGCAGGTTGCAGTGCTGCATGTTCATAAGGTCTTCCGGCTGCACCGAGGAGAGAGAAACGAAAAAAGGAAACGTTTGCATAGGGTAACCGCACAAAGGAGCAAACCTCTCCAACCCTCCACCCCAAATTACCACCAGGAACAGGGTCCATAATCTGCTAAAAACTACACATCCCCAGCTGCAGCTCGTCTCTAAACAGAGAAAGGGCCAATGCCAGCAATGCAAGGGGTGGGGGGCAATAGGTTGGTTACTCCTTCAGGTAGGTCCCCAGGCATAGAACCCTCCGCTGCAAGATACAATCAAGCCACCCCTGTCACTACAGTCTGAAGCCTTCACACAGTGGCAGGTCATTAGTGGGGCCTCCTCTGAGCTGCCGAAGCAGAGGCAGCTTGGCTTTTGCCATTAGTAAGAGGTTGCTGCAGAGACCGGGGTGCATCCTTTCTGACACTAATCTCATGGTAATAACTATTCATCGCTGTTTGGCATGCATGCTGATACCCAGGAAACAGCCAGTGTAGAAAATGAATTATATCCGGAGATGCACTGCAGTTTCATGAATAACGAGAACCCAGTCAAAAGCTCTGCATGCGTGTATTCCCTTTATAACACGCAGGAGTGAAAGTATACAATTCAGAAAAAACACTACACTCTGAAAACGAGAAATTAAAACTGAATACTGTTGTGTTGGGAGGTCTTGCCCTAGTGTGATGGAACACACATACTGACCAAGCCTGAATGGAAAGCATGGGTATTTGAAAGCTGGCCCAAATTACAAAAGTTGTCCTTTCTGTCTTTTGCTGTAACAAAAAAAAGCCTTCAAATGCAATGTAACTTTTTTGCGCTGTAGTTTATGGATGTGTTAATGGAAAGCTGGGTATCTTTGATTATAAAATTCACTAGACGTGGCAAGAAAAGCCTGGATTGTAGATTTCTCTATCTGCTTGAAAGGGCTTGTTTATACTATATTGCGTAGTTAAATAAAATCATTGCAATTACTATACAAAACAAAAAAAACTGAATACCAGAAAACATTCCATACATTCATATTTTCCCTTACTGTCAATAGCCCAAAAAAACCTACTCACTTGTTAATCGCCTTATGGCATACAGTCCTACATAACAGATCAGCATTGAGCCACTGACCGGTGTATTATACCTGTTCAAATGGTTCTAGGTAAAACATCAGAAAACGTTGCTGGGTTACTTATTCGTACAGAATTTTTATAAGTTTGTCCAGTCCAAGGGTAGGGGATAAAGTGCAGTTGGAGGTAATACTATGCCCATTGCTCGCGTGTCCGGGACGGACAGTGTTGATTTCTGATACGAGCTGGTGGCTTGGTTGACCGTCTTGGTTTTTTGTTGCCAGTTTTAAGAGGTATTCAGTTTTTAAAATAAATTTGGCCAAACAGGCCATGTATTGCAGAGCCAACCCTTTCAGGGCATTACCAGCAGATCGCCTGCCTTCCTGTCATGTGTTGACAGTGGGTTTCCACCGATGGCTGTTAATGCACAAGAGGGAAGTGAACGATTGCATTAGGTAGCTATTCACTTATTAAGAATGGGCACGTGCATGTGAACTGGAAGTACTGCATGTGGTATACGTGAGAACCGCGCGTGCCAGCACTGTATACTGTGCACAGGAGAAGGCTGTACCACGCAGACTACGGTGTTGGCGGAATCATGCAAGAAAGCGACATTGTGAGGACCCACTACGGCCCCACTCTCAGACACACACCAATCCATGACTCTCACCAAAGGCGCCCGTGCACACTCTCACGCCTCACCTTTCCTTACTCATGACATCTCCATCCAAGAGGGTTCCATGACTTCTCAGTGAGACAACCGATCCCCGCCGACACCTGCGCATCACATACAGGTCTACAAGGTCCAATGACCCAGAAATGACGCGCTGACAAATCAAACAACATTCAACAGAGGAACAGCACCACATGTCACTACAGCTCAGAAAACAGAGCATTACGGTAGAAAGCGTTATAGAACAAACTATTAATTATCTGCCCATCACTAAGTTTATGAGATACTTCACTCTGGTACTGCAGGTGCAACGTTATAGTGGAGCTCATGGAAAAGGCAGGGTCAGCACCAGATGATGGAGACTGAACCGCGGAACCACAGCCGCAAACCATCAGCTCACTGCAAAGCCTCATCTCACCGTGGGCCAAGAAGAGCCCCCAGCATACCTTGTTTTATGTAGCGCTTCAAGTGCACAGTTTGAAAATGCCACTAGGTCTTGGATAGGCAAAACCTATTGGCTTTGCCAATGCTTGTTTGAGTGAGGTTGTCATTCTTCCTTATGTGTCTCATGTTCCTCCGTGAGACAGGTTAATCACACTGGCACCATCTGAATTAACTGTGCCTCCCATCTACTGAGCATACCTTGCATGCCTCCAGATTAGGAGATGTGCATGAATATTAGGTAGAGAATTAACAAAGATAAGATAACAATGTTTAAAAGACTGGAGTTGGAGGTAAACGGGATCAAAGTACGTATATGCCGTAAACATCTGTCCTTGTGTACAAGGCTACTGGCAAATGGCCTAAAGAACCCCTTACAAGAAAGGCTAGAAAATTAATTCCTACCTGCAGAACAGATAACGCAGGAAGACACTTGGGAACATCTTATTAACAGCGTGAACCACTACTCTAGTGGGGAAAAAGGTCCAACAACACCAAGCCTGCTTTAGCTCTTATGCGCAGCCCTTCCGGCAAAATCCGAAATGGTTATCCTTCAAATTGCCCTAGCATATCTCCCACACATACTCCATTCTCTCAAAGACACTCCTTATGATGCCTTAACGTTGTCTCATATTGAACACCCTAAAAATCACTTCTCTCAAAGAAGACACAACCTGTTGGAACTGTAACAACGCTACGGGAAACCTTCATCATATGCTCTTCCACTGTACTGCCGTCTCACATTTTTGGACCATATATTTGATTGTATTCATATCATCTTCGGGGATACAACTGAAATGTGACTTCCTCTCACTCATTAAAGGGTTTCTTAACCCAAGACTCAAATCACGTGACGACCGTCTTCTCTTAGACATCTTAATGACTGATGCTTGTAAGTCTGTTCTCAATAATTGGAAGAACACAGCTGCCACCCCCTTTAAATATTGGCTGAACTGGATCTCTTACTAGGTGCTGACAATGTTTCTCTACAGAACTCCCCTTGGAAGCCACAGTCCAGATCGCTTTAGAAAACATTAAATGACTATTTCACCAACACTAAACATCCATGATTGCCTCCCGCCTTCCAAAACATATACTGGATGGGCTTTTCACCACTGTCGCCCATATAATCCCGTACAGCTTATGACCAGACAACTTTCAGAATGGTATCAAGATTTTCTACCTTCTTGTATGCTTATGCTGTCATGCCTATAGTTATAATTCGTTGACATTCGTTTTTTAATCTTCCTTTTAGACTCTTTCACGACTATTCATTCCCGCCTTGGTCTGTCTAATTAATTTACTTTATTGTATTTTTATAGTCACAACTACTGTCATACAATTGAAGATCTTTCCTCACTGGTTCTGCTTTACCAAACATGTTACTGATGTTTCATGCGATTTTTTTTTTTAACTAAAACTCAATAAAGTCTATTGAAATTAAAAAATATGTCTTATACTTGCACTTCTTTAAAACTCTCTCTGGGGATGTTCTCTCATCCATACCCACCACTGTCAGTGCCTCCCTCACTCATGACATGCAGGCTATAAAGAAGGAAACCCCTTTTCTACTATTTTTTTTTTATCACCAATGACAAATCTAAAAGAAAAGGTATACAATACACAGTAATTGTTCATGCAACACATGTAAACTGTGTGTGTAAAAGTCAGTATTTACAGGTGTTGCCCCGTTAATGCCAATACAGAATATCGCCATTCACAAAATGCCTAGAGGACAACATGATTAAAAACTGCCATACTAATGTTTTTGGGCGTGCAGGCTTCCTGAACTATTGGAACAAATTGGGAGGTCAGAAAACAGAGTTCTAATTCGGGGATCTCAAAAGACAGACAGGCCTAAACACTTATGTCAATGCTTAGGGGGTTGAGGGCAAACAGCAGTCATTCATCCACAGAATATTTTTAAAGGAAGGGAAAGCCGAAACCTGCATTTTACAATTATGTACAGGAGCATACGGTGATAGTGGCGTTTATAGTGCTAGTGAGCTATGTACACACCAGCCTCCTCAGATGCCTTGGGGAGTAGTCAGGTTGGACATCTAGGGGACTGATATCCACAGCCAAGGATATGGGTCTCATAAAATAAAACATCCCTCAAACTCCAGGCTAAATGAAAGTCAAGCCTCATGCTGCAGTCAGGGACATCTTAAGGATTTTGGGGGCACTGGGCCAAACGTATTTGGGGGCCCCTGTTCAGAACAACTTTGGATTCATGATCCTATGATCCAATTTCAGCCCTTCCATGCCCTATTTGGCCAGGTCATTGACAGTGCACAGGCACACTCGTCCAAATTCTAAATGTGTTTACATCTAATATTCAAGGATTGCGATGTGTGTGTTCAATATTGTAACACAGCAGCAGCTCAGTATTATTATTGCAAATAATCTTTGTGCAACCCTCCAATTTCTCGTAAGTGAGGTCCTGTTTTGATTTAAAGAAACTTTTTTATGGATGTTGCATGAAACAAACAACAGTTAACTGTAAACTGTCGGTGACAGACTCGCACATCACCCACATTAAAAATACATTCAAGGAAAACGATATTTGAAGCAATCGGTTTAACAATTATTCAATGTAATCAGGGCAAGTCTCTGCAGAACAAAGCTGGCTCAATTTGTGGGGCTCTGAGAGGCTGGGGCCCTGGGCCACTGCCCACTTTGCCCATGCCTTACAACGCCTCTGGCTGCAGCAAGAAAATCATGGCCTCCACCTCCCAGGATGCTCTTGGGATAGGTAGACTACCAGCTGCCAAATGCACTGTGAGCAGGCAGGACCAACTAGCAGGAAGCACAAAAGCCCAAGGAGACCCACCACTGACATCATGGCTTGCAGGGAAGCCATGCCCCAGCCCCAGGCTGACAATGCTGACAGACACCCTCCCAGGATGCACCGGGGGACCAGGGGCACCATGTCCCAGAATACTTTGAGGGGCTCAGAGGCCTCCATCACTGGCTACCTACAGCTGAAACGCACCAAGCATGCTTTTGGGCTGGACTGCCCACCCAGCTTCAATATAATGCTTCTGGATGATGCGCCAACTAGCTCCTAAAGTGCTCCATATAAACCTCGGCGCTGCGTGACGTCACCGTGCGGACACAGCCGCGAGGCTGGCCCCTCTGGGGGTGGGGTCGTTAAGGTTGCCCTACTCTTTCCTGACTGTCCTCTCACCCTCGCGTTCCGAATGTTCATGGCGGCGGCTAACGAGGGACACTTCCGGTGCCGGTCGGTATCTGCCTGGAACCCCCACCGGGAACTGTCCGACAAACTGCACACTTGCTTTCAGGGGCAGCCGGAAACCGGAAGTACCGGCAGTGTGATAGAAAAGAAGGATGCCCACTCAGAAGAGAAGGGGGCGGGTCCTCTAGCGGCGCTCTCGCGCAGGTCCATCGCTACCCGGAAACGGGGCGGTGCTACATGGACTTGGCGGACATATTGAGACGGGTAGGGTTTGCGCGTCGATCGATAGCCGGCTTGCGTTCTACAAAAGTAACCCGTTCCAAGATGGCCGCCTTAGGCGAACGTGAGAAGGGGAGCGTACGCTTGAGCCATAGACACTAAAGAAGCACTCACTGACAGCTTACAGTTGAAGCCTCGTTTAAATGGTCGATGAGCACGTGTCGCCCCGTCAAGCGCCTTGAAGCGCTTAGGTGTAGGACTGTCGAGAAACCTCAACTCAACAGCTAAATCTGCTACTGCACTCGCAGGGCCAGGATTGTCGAGAAGCCTGATGGTCAACACCTACATTTGCTACTGTTTCCAGGAACACGTAAGGCTTGGACTTGCTAGTTTGTTTCGTTTATATATTTATCGAACCCAGGTCGAAAAGGTCCGTGGTGCCGGGGATATCCATATCAAACTTTAACATAATTGTTAATGCTCCCTTGGATATTAAAGTGGCTAGGATAATAACAGTATGGCACGGCTGTGCTGAAGTGCACCGGGGTGCATTGCAGAGCTCCCAGGTTTCCCAGGTCCTTGCATGAAGGGCGCCTTCTGTTAAAGTTTTACCTTTGCATTCTGAAGCTGATAATCTTGACTTTGTAAGTGATAGCTTGACTACACATGCCTGTAAGCAATGAAAACACTGGCCTGCAGCAGCTACTCGCTCACAGCACCAGAAAACTTCAGAGCTGTGTCTGAACAGACTTAGACAACGTTCTGACACACCAACAGCATGCATGGTATGAGCTGTTGAGGTTACTAAACGAGTCCATCCCTCCAGACAGGCAGAATTTAAGTCACAGAATAAATGAGGTTGTTCTGAGAAACTAGAAGCACAGCATTGAGCCCTTGTTGAGATGGAGTCTTGCTGAACTGATGTTTGTTGAAATTCAATATCCGAATCATTGTGAGTCAAAATTTATTCCAACCCATGAGCATATATATTTTTTTGCAGATTGTTTGGCGCAGACTATGATCAGAAGGAGCCTCCAGTGACTGGCAGAACACGGGCTAAGAACAAACAACACATTCTTGTTTCCTAACCTTCAAATATGCACAAGGTCAGCATATCAAGAACGATGGGTGAAAGCTTCTTGAACATTGATTAGTTTATTTCTGCCAGTATGAACTGAGCCATGCCAACTCTTGGAAAAACTCAATGATTTGTTCGGGTTTGAATGTGGGGAATTTGTGGATCTTTTTTTACAGTCTACCAAAACTACTGAAACTGATATAAAATGGCATCATTCCAGTTTAATTTTACTGTGGATGCAGATGAAGAAAGCCAACTTTATAATCTGAGTGATGGAGACCTTGATCTGGCTTCTGGTGAACATTCTGCAGTGCTGGGCAACGAGGACAGCTCTTTAAAGCCCAAGAATATTTCACCAGAAGGACAGGAGGAGCATCAGGAGTTCCTATGCACAAGCAAGCAAACCACTGAATCATCTGCATTAGAGTTGGTAGATACAAAGGCGACTCTGACTCCCTTAGAAACTCACACATGCTGTAATGTTGCTAAAGAGCACAGTGTTCCAGAGAATGTCAATAGAGTACTAGAGAATAAGGTTCTGGAAGTGCAGCATGGTCTACAGTTTGTGAATATTTCAGTGGTGGAAAGCATTACATCCACTGACAAGACTGAGGCAGGAGACATAGTATCTAAGACTATTTCTTCCCACTCCGATCTCATTTCAGGTGTCTACGAAGGTGGATTAAAAATCTGGGAGTGCACCTTTGACCTTGTGAAGTTTTTGGAAGATAACTGTGTGAAATTTGTTGACAAAAGTGTCTTGGACCTTGGCTGTGGAGCAGGTTTGCTGGGAGTAGTCGCACTGAAAGGAAAAGCCAGAACTGTTCATTTTCAGGACTATAACAGCACTGTAATTGATGAAATCACTCTACCAAATGTGGTGGTAAACAGTAGCATGGAAGCAGCACCAGAGAGTCCCACGGAGTCCAGTGAACCAGACTTAAAAAAGTGTAAGAAGTCAAAGACAGTGCATGGATTGCTCCCAAGATGCAGATTTTTCTCAGGGGAGTGGTCGCAGTTTACTCAGCTGTTACAGAGCGAAAACCCACCGATAAAATATGACCTCATTCTCACATCAGAGACTATATACAATCCTGATTATTATAGTGCTTTGCACAACACTCTTTCAAAGCTATTGAATGAAAATGGGCTTGTTTTTTTAGCAAGTAAGGTTCATTATTTTGGGGTGGGAGGTGGTGTTGCCCTTTTTGAGAAATTTGTTGAAGAAAGAAAGATGTTTAAAACTAGAACTCTCAAAGTAATTGAAGAAGGCCTTCAGAGGTTTATTATTGAAATGTCTTGGCAGAGTAAATGCTAATGCATTCATGGAAATGGACCACCTACATTATGAAACAAATTAAATTGCACATGTTAAAAAATAATCTGTAAAGAATGTATTTTCATGTATGCTTGTGCGTGTATTACAGTAGGTCTTCTGTGTGTTTGTTGTTGTATTTATATAGCGCTTACTCTTACAACCCCTGAGGAGGCGTCAAAGCACGTTTCGGCAAGTAGCATGCTACTCCGGAACGCAAGAGGTATTAGTGGTGGGTTAGTATAGGGAAATTTGACAACAGTATTAGTATTATTATGAGTCAATATGAGCAGAGGATATGTGAGTTTGTTAGTTGGATTGACTAGCGTAATGGAGGGACAGAGGAGGGAAGAATCCAGAAGTGTTAATTGGGAGTCTATAGTAATAGGATGAGTAAATGAGATATGGAGGAGGGAAGAGTCTGTGAAAAGAGGTTAGGAAGATCATAGTAGCAGGAGGGGTTTTGGATGAGTTAGCGGTGAGATAAATGAGGGAGAATTTAGTAGGGGTTTTTGGGAGATCATGGTAGTAAACTGCAGTTTGGGGGGAGCTAGATGGGTTAGGGGAGGGAAGAGCTTAGGCAGGGTTATTTTGGAAATGAATGAAGTAGAATGGGTTTGGGATAGTCAGAGTGGGGATGGAGAATAGACAGATATAGATATATGGTGATGGGGAGACCGAGTGAAGCATACAAAGGAGTAAAATTTATATTTTGTATTTATTATATTATTATATATATATATATATATATAAAAATTTAGTTTATATTTTGAATTTTATTTATAGATTTAATTTTATTTTTCTTTATTTCTTCTTTAGTGCAGTAGGACTAGAGTAATAAATATATATGTAAATACATAGTGAGGGAATATATGTGCAAGGAATATGATAATGGATATAATAATATGAGTAGAAAAGTAGTATTGTATAAACAGACTTTCAAGAATTGTAATATTTGAAGTTAATTAATAAGTGTACTTTTCTAACATTCATTTCTTTCCTCAATTTTTCAATAGCGAAATGCTTGCTGTTAAATAGTTAAGTAACATTTGATCATTGTGATATGAAAAAATAAATCAGGGATTCATAAGTATCTAATATAACAACTTATCTAGGAGCTATGGAATGACTTATGAACATGTTAAGCATAGACTAATACACACACGTATAAAACCGTGAGTAAATATACACTTGTTAAACAGGCTTAAAGAGTATGTGTAAAATGTATTGTTATGAAATAGTAACAATACATATTTCTTAAATAACAATACATATCTAGAATATACACAATCCGATTATAAACATTTATCAACACATGCATATGCATTCGATTGCGGTTTGAATATGGTGGTTATGAAGGAAAGAGCCAACTCTTGAGTAGTCTTCTGAAGGCAAGATAGTTATCTGTGGAGCTTGTATTTGGGGGTAATGAATTCCATAGGTTGGCTGCTTGAACAGAGCATGATGTACCACCTATTGTCTTTTTTTGTATGGTGGTGTTTTAAGGCATGGTGCCAATCTTGAGCGGACGTTTCTTTGTTGAATGTTTTTGGTTATTTTGTTTCTGATGAAAAGTGGTCCTGTTCTATGTATAGCTCTGTGGGTGATACAAAGCAGCTTGAAGATGGATCTTCTGGCAACGGGTAACCAGTGTAGTGCTCTCAAGGCAGGGGAGAAGTGGGCTTGTGGCTCTACATGTAATAGTAGACTGGCAGCGGAGTTCTGAATACGTTGTAGTTTTTTCATAACAGATGGAGATGATCCATGGTAGAGGCCATTGGCATGATCCAGTTTGGATAGTACAAGAAAGATAGTAGCTTGCACTTTGTGTGGAAATCCGTGGGGGAAGTTGCGTCACAGAGTCTTCAAGATGATGAAGCTTGATCGTGCTAATTAGTACACTTGGGCATTCATTGTTAATGTGGAGTCCATGATAATTCCAAGGTTTTTAACTTCCTTGGATACTTGAGGAGGTGGTCCGAGAACATCAGGCCAGGCGCACAGTGGGTCATAATTTTTACAGTCGCCACATGTGAGTATTTTTGTTTTGAAGCATTTAGTTTGAGATGGCTCCAAATCATCCACTGATCAATGGCTCTGAGACAACTGAAGATTTGTGAGTTTTCAATATCTTTGGGGCATTCCAATTTAAGACTATTGGTGTGTCATCTGCATAGTTGTAGCATGTGAGTTGAAAATCATTGATCAGTTCTGGTAATGACATCACGTAGATGGTGAAAAGCATAGGTGAGATGATTGATGCTTGGGTAACCCCTGCTTTTGTGAGGGAGGGTTTGGATGATAAGGGTGGAGAGTAAATAATATCAGTTCTGTTTTGGAGGTATGATGTAATCCAGTCGAGAGCAGACCCTTCTATGGCAGCTTCGTGGAGTCTTTGAAATAGGGTGTCATGGCAACAGTATCAAAGGCAGCTGAGAGGTCCAAGAGAAGTAGTGCAGCAACTCCATTGCAGTCAACAGTGTGTTTAAGATCATCCAAGATTGCTATGAGTGCCGATTCAGAGCCTCTTCCTGGGCGGAATCCAGTTTGGTAGTCTAAAAGTATAGAATTGTCTTCAACGAATGGTGACATCTGGGCGAATGCTGCTCTTTCTATCAGTTTGCCCAGGAAAGGTCCATTTGTGATTGGTCTGTAGTTGTTGGGGTCCTGTGGGTATAGGTTTGTTTTCTTTAATAACTAACGTATGTATGCCTTTTTCAGGTTTTCAGGAAAAGTTCCTGTAGCTAAAGAGTTATTGATGATGATTCTTACAGGTGTGGCAGCAGAAGTAGATAAAAGAATGTTCTTGAAGGCCTGCTTTTTTTGACCAAATCCACAAATTCACCTTATGATATTTGTTTGAAGGAGTGCAGAGGCTGGGTTGGTTTACTCTTTGAGGGGATTTTAGGAAACAGGTTGGTGCTGATGGTTTTCTTCTGTTTTAAATTGGAGACCAATGTGTCTGCCTTGGTTGTGTAATACGTTGCCAGTTTGTTTGTGAAATCTTGAGTAGTGGGATGACTTTCTTCCATGCATTTAGGTTTTCGAAATTCATTGAGAATTTTATAAAATTCTTTAGTTGCAGATTTAGCATTTAGAATTCTGTCAGAGTAGTACCTTTTTTTGATTGATGATTTGTGTATTCTGTTAAGTGTGTGTAGCTGAAGTTTGTCTTGAAGGTTGTTTGTTTTGAGCCAGGTCCATTGCGACCTTCTGATTTGTTGCTTTATCTTTTTTAGTTTGGTGTTTCTCCAAGGGTGTTGGTTTGTCCGTTTAGTTTTTCTGAGTGGTATTAGGATATCAAAAGCTTCCTGTAGCCACTCTTGAAGTTTTGGAACATAATTCATTGTTTCTAGCTCTGTGCTGGCTGTGTAAGCTTTACTACACCCTTCCTGACCCAGCGAAGGGGTCATGGTCCATATGGGTCTGCTGGCATATTAGTCAATGCAATAAAGGAGCATTTACACTTGATATAAAGGGTAAACAGAACAGTTTTGTTTAAAGTAGGTGAGGTGGAAGCAACTGATTGAATCCACGGACTACACTTAGACGTGGGTGCTGATATCTAAGTTGTAGAGGCCCTAAATAACTCTTTTAAATATCAACTAAATGTATTAAATTCTGGGATGACTTGGGCTGCCTTCTCGTATTTAGTCTAGTCTTTGCCTGGGAACATGGGATCTAAGGCTGAAACGTGTACTTGAGACAGTGTGATCTCTCGCTGAGCCTGTAGTGGGAACCAGACGCAGTGGCTGCTGGCGATATGCATTTTGCTGCATGTTCGTGATGATGAATTTTCTTCGATTAAAGCCCTTCTTAGGGATGCCAGTGACCCCATGCAGCATTACTTCTCAACCCAAGATAAGAACCGGCAACCAGGATATGTTCAGGTTCTTCAAAATCTTCTTGTTTTGTTCCCCTTCCTTCCCTAAACAGAATCTGCTGTGTGGCCACCCGGCTGTGTCTGACACTATGCTTTTACCTAAAACTTGCGTTTTTTATGTCTGTTAAAAAAGGTCAGAGTCCTGTTTTTTTTTTTCCTTCTCATTTTTATTTTTGCAGTCTCTCTAAAGTAATCTTCAGCTGTTGGTCACAGACAGCATTGTATGCAGTGATACCTGGAGTGGGTTTTGGGTCAGCACCCCCACTCGTGCCCATTCAGAACCCTGGTTCTGCTTTGATGGCTTTCCTCCCCATTCTTGTGAATGTCCCTTAAATCAATTCTGCTTTACTATGTAATTTGACCGGAAGAGGTGTATTCTTCCAAGACTTATGTCAGGGAGATATTCTCTTCTTTGCTCCACAAATTTGTGATTCTGCACTCCAGTGTAAGTGCATCCACTGACCCTTTCCCTCTCTTTCTTTCGCTCCCCAGCCCACCCCCTTGAGTTGTCTCTTGTGTAGCCTCCTGCCTTCGACACCGAGCAATGGTGTGGACCAGTGTCACAATCTCTCTTACCGCCCCCACGTTTTGCCCCCTTCATGTTTGCTTCTGGCGTTGCACATGCTGAATGCCTTTATAAATGCATGTAGGCACAAAATGGCAGCATCCAGATTGAACAGAAAGTAATGTTGCAAAGTAGCCCCACAATATTCTCTGTACTTACAAACTTGCTGCCACGTTGTGTAGAAGTGCACCCTCTCATCCATCTTGGAGGTGCAGAGAAGCCACGTCCGGAAGGCCTGCTGCTGTGGGTTGGCTAACGCCGGCACAGGTTTAGAGCGATTCGCAAAGCCCTTAGCGAGTCACGAGCATTTGCAATGCGCGGCCAAATGGCTTTGTCAGTACTTGTTAAAGGGCCAAGGTTGTCAACTTTTGCAGCAGAACAGCTCTGTACCTGTGCACCCGGCCCCTTGCCCTGGAATTATACACATTGAACGAGTTGGGCTGCCCCCTTGTGTCATGTGCGTCTCCTTTCACAGCCAGGCTGTGTCCACCGCTACACAAAGAACAGTTGGACAGTTTTGGGGCCCCAGCCCTGGATTGAAGGGGTGTACACGTTACAGTACAGTATGGGGAAGGCCTACAGTGACTGATAACATTTGGCTGTATTGGGCTGAAAACCTTAAACTAGACTGGGCTTGTGTTTATCTTTGACAAATATTTTTTTTATCGTCCAGGGTAGAATACAAATGCCACTTTATCCCACAGACTCTTAGCGGTTTGCTAAACAGTGATAATACATGACCATGACACACATAAATCTGAATTTTTAATAAAATATTTATAAAGGATACTTCACACTATCACAGTATAATTATTTTTTGATACCGATATGGTTCAATCTTCTTAATAGAATCCTTTTATTGACTCCTCCAACACGTGAGACCCAGACTCTGACTGCTAGAATTGACTGAGACTTGCCACGTGTCCAGGTAACCAAGGTCATCACAAGGTGAGACGTCCACCAGCACAGGTTGCTGTGCAGTATCCTGCACATCTGCTGCTCTCGGAGCAGTACTTCCACAATGAAGGCTGCAATGGCGTGATCCCGAGCACCTCACCACAGCTGAACCATGCATTTGAACTGCACGTTGTTTGGGGCTTTGCTTCTTCTGTTGCCGATCACCTCCTCCATGACTCTAAAAGCGGTACAATACCTATACTTCCAGCTATGTTTGACCCTGGACCACTAGATCACTCACGATCAGTGGATCAGGTATTCTCCCACTCCATCCTTTGGGTTGAGTCCTTCTTCGTGAACAGGTCTATTTGAATGACCATTCTGCTAGCATTTTTTTCTTGGAAAAGCCCCATCAAAGATGCAGCCTCTGTTCACTTCTGTTCAACAAAGCCATTCTCAGAAACCACCAGGGTACCTGGGCCAGACTTCCACATTTATGCAGGCAACACAGTTGTATGTCTAATGCCCTGGCAACAGCTCATCTTAACTCAAGCACATCTCATTCACTGCCCACATCACCCGTTTCTGGATAAACAGGATACTTTTCCTGAACATGAGCAACATCTGTTTGTTCACCTTTTTTGGGGTTTATAGTTCCTTTGTGTAGTAGGTTTTTTCCTCATGTATAATCCTAACTAATAAGGAATACGTACAGACTATTTTCCACTGCCCCAAAACAAGTACTCTTGCTTGTCCCAAGCACATTATCTTGTATCAATATCCAGGGGCATATTTATGAACCCTTTGCTCCACCGTTCTGTCACTTTTTGTGATACTCCAGTAGCTCAGACTACAAAATCATATCTATGAGGCCACGCAAAGCCACTTTGAGTGGCCTCATAGATATGAAGTAAGGCAAGGCAGTGAAAATCACGGCACTGCCTTGCCTTACTCTGCGCCAGGGAGGTGTTCCAATATGCGTAGGTACCAGTGGGTGTTCCCATGCAACATCCATGGGTGTTGACGCGTTCCCAGATTTACAAAAGCTTACAAACCTGGGGATGCGCCAAAGTGTTTTGCCTCCACGGGGAGGTGAACCGAGGACAAATATCCTTATTTCTCCTTGTTCTTCTTTTTTCCATGTGT
The DNA here is from genome assembly GCF_031143425.1 of Pleurodeles waltl. Classification (NCBI taxonomy): domain Eukaryota; kingdom Metazoa; phylum Chordata; class Amphibia; order Caudata; family Salamandridae; genus Pleurodeles; species Pleurodeles waltl. The sequence continues at coordinate 17,668,925 of NC_090449.1, forward strand.
GCTGCATCCTGGAAAAAGCCTCCCACAATTGTTCTCCTGCACAAAAACAATCTTGCATGCAACAGAGGCACCCTTACACCATGGTGCAGGGGTGCCTACGTTGGCGCGAGGCTGCTGAAACGGCGCCAGCACAGGGGGAAAAGGTCAGCAATGCACTGTATGCCTTAAAACCGGTTCATTTCTGGCAATTCACTTTGGGTTAGGGCAGCGCAGCAATGTGACTCCATGTGCTGCCCTACAACAAACCCCCCTAAATGAGAGCCCCATCATGATACAAATATGCTGAGGACTCTTGCCAGAAGTCTTATTTTGTGCCTGAGATTTGTCCCCCAACTGCTGTGCTACACAGACAGAAACCAAAGGGCTGTAGGCTCCCACCAGAAACTTCTGAACTGTGTACCTGAATGTGTAACAACCTTGAGGTGTGTTAAGTAGGCTGAGTCTAAAAGTGTGTTTGTCCAGAAAGGCCAACAAAAGCTTCTTGAAAATTGTCATTCTTGTTGGACCTGCTTCTTGCAAGGTTTTGCTTGAAAGACCAGTGGGTGACCTACAGGGACGTTTATGCACCATTAATTTGTTGCTGAACGCAGACATCAGCACTTTTAGTCTGGCACTGCCAACTTGGGGTCTGTAGTTTTGCACCTGCTGTTTTTGCGAACTGAATAGCACACAATGGTGACACCAATGGAGCCCACATAAGGCAACCCTGCTATCCCTGGAAGCCCAGAGCAAACTGAGTAACATACGAAGAGATCCCATTGGAGCCGGGACTCGGATAGCAATCATTGTCTTACGAAAACTGACACTTGTGCAATAGTTGCAAGACAGGCAACTGAACCAGGTGGTAACCACATAGCATTTGCTTTAAATAAATAAAATGTCATTTTATGAAATTGGCACCAATTTAGGAAAAAAAAAGGTTTTAGTTCTTACATATGTCAAAATGTGTATGGTGACGTCTCAAATGCACACCGGGTGTGTTATATGCACCACAGAGCAGGTGTTTCAAGCAAGATTTAAAAAAAAAAAAAAAATCACAGGCATGAATTGCTAGTCTTATTTTTTATGATTACTCCACGTATGTTATATATCTATACCTATTAATAACATTTTCCGTGTACGCCAAGTATAGCGGTCAGGGTGATTGGCTCCTGAGCTAATTCCCTCAGAGCCTTCACCAGCACACAGACAATTCAATAAAAGCTGTCCTCGCATCTCCTTTGAAACAGCTGCTCACTTGGTTTAAACCTAATCAAATGTAATACATTTAACTGAGTTGTACAAATGTATCCACAGCCGTTCAGTGAAGCTGATATAAAGCGCTTTAGCCACAACCCCACTGAGAGCTGAGGAAGATTCAAGGAAAATATATCTCAGTTGCAGTAAAGAGTGTGGAAGTTCTTTGTCTGGTCTGAACTTTGGCCAAAATAACTTAAGCATCTCTTGTCAGAAGTTTTTTTTTTAAAGATTATGTTATGTTCTACATTGCCATAGAAGAAGGGCTTAGCTTGTCTGTTTCCAAGGAGCTGTGCTGCGAGACAAAAGTTTGAGACAAGAGTATTCCTCACCCACGCTCACAAGGCACTGCACACCACCAGACCAGAATACCTCCACAGACGGCTCTCCTTCTACACCCCGACCCGACAGCTTTGCTCCGCTGACCTTGCCACCGTCCCACGCATCCACAGAACGACCGCCGGCGGCAGATCGTTCTCCCACCTTGCCACCAAGACGTGGAACACTCTTCCCACCCACCTGCGACAGACACAGGACTTCAGGAGACATCTCAAGACATGGGTGTTCGAGCAGTAGCAGCACCCCCCCCCCCACCCACCCACCATCAGCACCTTGAGACCCTCACAGGTGAGTAGTGCGCTTTACAAATGCCTTGATTGATTGATTGACCACAGCCTAGGTAAGTGCCAATTCATGTATTTTTCCATTTTGTGAATAGGCTTTTGTGGTACCACAGCAGAACGTATTAGGATATTATCAGAGGATAGGATACCCAGGCTGGCTAAGGAATCCCTTTCTGCTTACACCAGGGTAAAAGTGGTACCAATTGTTGTGCATCTTGGAGAGAGAAGGTCTCTGTGCTGCTTGTGGTTTCTTGAGCCTCACCGATTCACCCCAGTGATGCACCTCCAATGCTGCCATTGCCCCTCTCTTCCAGTGCTGTTGCCATTCATACATCCACTCACAATCACCACTAATTCTGATGTTCATCCAACCACTGCCCATCATTCACAACCTGTTCATCACCCACACACCATTCATTTTCCATTAAAATCCTCAATTAGTTTACTTTTCATCATCCTTTTACTATTCTTCCGTTTATCACCCATTTACCATTCACTCAGGCTGCACGCATCGTCTGTTCGCTGTCCTTTGAGCATTTACCATCCAGCCATCGTGTCACATGGCCTCAGAGTACCCCAGATGTCCTCTCCACAGACAGACAAAGGTGGCCTCTGGACCTTAACACATCATTCCCGAGTGGCTCCCTGAACCGGACACAATACAGGAGGAGGCCTGGAGATTGGGGCACACTGTGCAAGAATTTTCTTCTAAAAACAGCAGCAATCCAGGCGAGATCTGCACATAAGAACAATATTATAGATGACCCGACGGGGAAGGAGCTATAAAGCACATTAACCAGAGCGGCCAAGCCAGGCCTCTTGCTCACCAGCCAGAACCAATCGTAGGGCTGATACACCTGCTAGAGGGAGAATGCCAGTGGAGAAACAGAGCTGCCAACCTTAAAAATGTGTTCACTGTGTGAACCTATGGCGAGAGGAAGGATAAAAGCTGCGAGTCCTCCATGGGTATTAGAACGTGCATTGGACAAACAACCTAACCTTACTTCCCCAAACCACACAAAGGCCTCTAAAGCTGCTTCTCATGTCCTGGGCAAGTTGCAAAACCTGCAATGGACTTCAGAGGAGCAGAGTGTCCATACACCTGCTGGAAACCTGCACTGTGTATGGTTTCCCATCTCCCCTATTCTCACCATGCAATAACAGCGTATCGCCTAGTGATCCTGTGAAGAGTGCCAATGGTGTGTGCACAGAGGTGAGGCAGTGTGTGAGTTGACAGGTCTGAGGCTATTGATAGTGGACTGGAGTGACCATGTGACTGAGTGGAGGTCCTGCGGGTTCTCGTGAAGCAGCAGCGGAAGGTGCCCTGACACCTACCAGCAAGACACTAAAGATGGTGGGAACGATGAGAACATTCAATATCATTATGTAAAAAAATGGATAGAATGGGTGCTTTAGGGGTGGCAGTGCAGATGTGGTTGGGGTAGGTGGGCACCAGGGAGGCTCGAGCGGAGGCAACCGTGGTGTCGGTGAAGGTGGCAGAATTCCTTATACAGGCAGTGTGTTGGAGTTTCGGGAGATGGACTAATTTCAACACTCTTAGCGCCCCGCTGACACTGGAGGGCAAAGGGATTTGAAGTGCCAGAGAAAGCAAAAAGGGCTGCAGACATTCAAGTCCCGGGGTTCCCGGGTCACGACTTGGAGTCTGATGTGGCTGGGATGACATGGACCTTCTTAACTGAGTGCCTAACCCCTCCAGATCCATCTGGTGGAAAACATTTTTACACTTCCCTCCAGAACGCTTAGGTTCCTGACTGCTGCCACCACTGGAACCATCATAGTGTTGGTAAAGGATTGCAAATGGCCTGCACCCCTCTAAAGAAGGCGGCCTCAAACAAAAACTGGTGAAAGTGGAAGAATCCTGCTGCTTCCAGATGTTAGTGCAGAGACACAAGAAAGGCGACAACAGCTGATGTCCATGTGTGTCCCAAAGGCGCTGTGGAAGGTACTGGCTTGAAAGTGCTCCATGACAGTAAATCCTTACTCTTTTCCAAAGCAGAAGAAGTGAGAACCTTCCTGTGTGGAATCAAGCAGCATTCCAATGAGAACTGATCACAACTGTTTGACCTTTACTTATCCATTCTTGTGCTCAGTGCGAGTAAACTTTGATCTCGAGCTGTGGTCATGAAATTCATGGCAAGCAGTGTCACGGTTGATTGCCATATCCATCTTATTAGAAGGGGAGTTCTCTCCTCCTTTCCTGATACTGTCCTCATAAAGGAAAGCCAAAAAAAAGCCTACTTTGAGTTTGGAGGAAAAGAGCAGGAGGTTAAAAACAAGTTGTGCAACCTGAAGCGACTAGGAGTGGTTAGTCGGATACACCATCTTTCAGCGGAAGAAGGTTGAACTTAAAAGGTAAGATCAAATTATAGTAGCAAATTAAATCATTTGAAGGAGTTCTTGTGCCTGCAACACTTGGAACAGAGTTATGTGATTTCAGGGTAGCGAGATTGCAAACTCAAGCATACACTTCTCACGGTTTAAAAGAAGATGGTGACTTATATGCAGCAGAAACCTCATTTGTGCACTCATTTTTCACCATGTTCCCTCAATATATGAAATATTTATTTCAGGACAGTTTTCCGGAGCCTCAAGACAAGCTCAGAAAACAACAACACACATTGTGAAAACAACCATGGAAACTACTCCCTGGGCTAAGAATACTAAACAAATGCTTGCTCAAATAAGCAGTCCTTCGTCATTTTCCAGACTAGGAGTAGGTCTCTAGTGCGTCTTGGTGCTAGGGAAGCAAGTTCCAAAGGAACTGCACCTCTCGTCACAAACCGAAAGATTGTGACGGTGAGTGACAGGGACATGGTGATGACATGTTAGATGGTCAGAGAGATGCTGAGATGCAGGACTCTGGACGGGGTTGTGGGTAAGATCCAGCATTTTGAACAGACACTGCAGCTTGGGTCAGATCCAATTCAGATAATTCTGGTCTTGATGATTTGAACTGGAGAAGTCTCCGGCTACCAAAATTTGGATAATTTGTAGATTCTTCTGAGAGCTGTTGGCACCTGAGAGTAGGGCCTGGCAGTCGTCTACTCCAGGGATTATTAACCCTAAGGAGATGATATGAGTAAATGAAAAAGATGTGCATATTGTTGATGCATCAGAAGCTGAGGTTGCCAGAGTTAATTAGGCAGGCGATGGGCGATTATCAAGTTTGATTAAAAAAAAGAAATACTGTAATATCTCTTCGGTCATTGACGTGGAGGCGTGAAGTGATACGCTCTCCAGACTTCCATCGGAGTCCCGCTGTGCTAGTCTGGACTACAGCACTGTAGATGGGACCCGCGTCATCAGTGGACGTTCCAGTATTCATTGTTCACTGTCCTACACCCCCCCTCTCTCCATGGATCCCTCACCTTCCGCTTTCAGTCATATGCTTGTAATTGAGATCTGGTTCCTCCTGCTCCCTTTCTAAGTCTATCCCAAGGGCATCTGCGTGATTTCTACGCGTACATTTGATTTATTTCGCAAATCTAGAAGACTATACTGAACCCAGCAGTGATCATTTGGAGACCAACTCAACATAATGTCACACTTCAAAGAATAACACATTTTTAATAACAGTTTAGCCAGTGTTCACAATATTAATAATTTAGAATCAATGAACAAAATTAATAACAAAGAATCAATAATTTCTACAGGATTTAGGAACAGGATTATAAAGTGACTTAAGACGTAGTTAATTTATTCTTTGAGACAGAACTATAATTTGCTTATGTGTATATATTATAAATCTGAGATTAACAAAAACATCCTAATAGCTCATCAGTGTAGAGAATTTTCATTAAATAAAAAGGACTTCATAGATACATTTAGAGTGCACAGAAGCTTTCAAAGGTTTTGTCGCAGAATGGCAGAGACTTTCAGAAACATTTGTTAAGCTTCTTTCACTAGGTGAAAAGCTATAAAATGCTTCAGCTCCGATGGGTTGGTTGGGGGGGGGGGGGGGGAGGGGTTATTCCAAGGTCCCCTATTGGACATTAGGAGTATGTTTACTCTTAGGGCACAGTTTGGGGCCACCTGGTTGGTTAGTCGATCCAAAGAGAGTCTGCAGTCCCCTGAAAGCTTGATTAATCTGCAGTCTCTCGAGGGGTTACCATTATCGACAAGACCGCAGCTCTTCTCGAAATCTAGTTTGGATACGTGCATTGCATGGCAGCATTTGTTGTGAAAGAGTGAGGTATCTCTTTGCACAATCCCTCCTGGTACCCACTTCGCAGCGATGCATATGGCACTTCTTGGACCTGTGGTTGTGGCACGCGCAGTCCCTTGAGGTGCAACTGCAGTCAGTTCCTCCCACCCATGTCAGTGCAGTGGTCATAGGGAACTCAAGAGATGGCCCCTGAGAGGCCAGTGCTTCTCGAAGGTAGAAAATCTCTCTCTAGATTCCTGAATTTAAGGTCCCCTCGAGTCAGACTCCAAGCTGGGCTATGTTATGAATTGAAGATGGCCTTCCGTCCCCTTCCGCCCACTTTAACAACTCGGCCCCTACCCAACACGAATTCTCTTACTCTGGAGCCACTCGAGCACAGCACCAGAAGGTGTACCCGCCTATCAGGTAGATATTTAAACCATAAACCCCTACATTTGGGGATATTCAGCCAAAAGCAGTTAATGCTGCAGTACATCTAATCTAACCCTCCAAAAATCTCTGCCATCATTTAGGTCACAATTTATCAAGTAATTTCAAATATTTTTTGAAAAGTTAAAGATATTTTCTGATTAATTATCTATCCCTCACAGAGTCATCAAAAGCCCAAGTCTAGGATCAGCAAGAGAGTTTCCTCTTATCATTCTCCTAGGCCACGCCCCTTTGCTTTATAATAAACCATCATAGCCTCCTTCTGTGGGTTTCATTGGCCATTACATGCCCAGTCAAAGCTTCCCAGGCCACAGATACAAAATCAGTGCATTCAAAGGGAGTCCAGAAAGACTGCGATTGGCATCTGCCGGCCACCGCTGCAATGAATGATAACTTGATTCACAAAGAAGCCTTTCCAAGTTGCAAAGTGCTCTCCTACCCGTTGGCAACTAAAATCCAAAGTGCGTAAGACGATAAGAAAAGTCAATTGCGGCTCTGCTCACTGCATAAATTGGCCTAGAATGGAAATTGAGTCAATGTATAAAACAGGTTACGGGTGATTACTGCAAGTGCACACATTGGTGCTTACAATGGCAAGTCCTACATTGAAGGATTCCCGGCTGATGGAGAATCCACACGCAGAATTACCACTGGCGTAAGCGTGGTGCACAAGAAGCAATCCCCCATGTAGATTCTCCACCAGGACGGGATTCTCTCAATGGTGGATTTACAGATTCCACCCAACACTGAATCAGCTAGTGACCTGCCTCTTACCAGTGAACCATGTTCCTGTAACTAACTGCAGGAGAGTATTTAAATCACACATGAGCCATTATACAAGCCAGAAAACCACAACTAACAGTGGCCACATGCCGAGCTCTGGACGTTATAACAGTCACAAGTTGTCCTCTTCAGAAAATACCCTCCCCAAATGTATTTCTGGAAATACGGTTTCTTTCAGGAGGCGATTTTTAATTTTTGGGATGTTGATTGTGAGGTGGACAAAGTTTGAACAAATCAAGAGATTTCCTGTGAACTGACACTGAAAATATGGCAGGACCTGGGTTCCAGTCAATCAACAAGCGAACAACACCACCACAGACAGTCCTGTACACCAGTCAGCCTCAATGGCCGGCTACAAATGATGTTGAACATCACCTTACCCAGTACACAGTCCTTACTGCTGTATAAAATGACTTTTGACACTTTCCACCTCTTAGTTTACAGGGGCAGCAGCTCTTTGGGACCTATCCCTGTGTACACCGAGCAACAAAGGGCCACATATTGCCTAACTACATTAGTGTTTACTGAAGGCAAAAGAGTTTTGACTAATGCAAACTTGCGATACAGTCTTTGTGTTAAGATGGAGCCCAAGGACACGTGTGAAGCCACATGATGTCGATACCTAGCCTTCAGCCAGGAGCTGGTCCAGCATCTCCTGGCACATGTAGAGACTTCGTGGCACATGGAAGCAGCCTGTAGAGACAAACATAGAATGTTAGGTCATTGGAAAGCTCAAAAGTGGCACCGACCCACCCCACTTCTTCCAAACCCCAAGTCCAAGACGATCGACAGGTGTTGCAAACAAGATACGTTCTAATCGAGTGATTGTTCTCCCAGTGTTAAATGACCAAGATGGCGACAGCAGACAAAGATACCACAGAACATAGATCAGCTTTATTTCTGCGCTCACACTGCGATCCCACCACACCAGCGCTCTTCCAAGCATTTATGACCATGTGTGTGAAGCCCTCCCTGAAGTTACTTCTTAGTTGCACCAACTTCCCTCACATATGGCTCCCATCACTGTGATAACTTCTCAATGTCCCTTGATCTAGTGTCACACCTCACGTGGAGTACGCCCTTTCCATCTGATTGTATGCCTCCGAGATAGTTAAATGTCTCTTTCATGTCTTCCCTCTTCCAGACCTACATTGACACAGCTCTTTGCAAATTTGTGAATACAATGAAACTGGGCTCTTTCTGACACTGAGTGAGCGCAAAAAGTAAGTTACCCGCCCAGTCTGTCGGGGACACCACGAATATTGTTGATGATATCAGAGGAAAAATTGTTGACGGCAAACATCCTTTATCATGAATAGGAGAACCCTTCCAGTGCCCCCAAAAACTGGTGCTTCCAAGGTCCTGTTGGTATTTTTCTGAGGTCTGTCTCAGGAATCTCCCCCGTATGCAACTAATAATGTACTGAAGAGTATCACAAAGCATAGAGCGTTACACGCCAAGATGTCCCCCCCCCCCCCAGAACTATGTTGTTCAGCGAGCGAGCTGCGGACTGTGATCCAGAATCGATGATGACTTGTTTTTACTATAGCACGTCACACCACACATCTGCTGTTGCTAAGAACTGTAAATATCACGTTTACTGTTCTCCAACCTGATGCTGTTGAGTGAACCAATTGCTCCCTATTGCTGGCTCCTCAGAGCAGAAGAATTGTGTCTCACCGACGGGTAGGACCGTCACCCACAGGAGATTGAGGGATGCTTACTGTGGCCTCTTTCAGATACTCTAAGTAGATCACCAGGACAACCTCTCCCTCTGCAGCCAGTTAAGGGATTAACATTTGTTTTGTAGCTGAGGCTGCCCCTTATAGTTCCAAAGCAAGTCTGGATTTTGTTACCAGGGACGGCAGATGAAATCGGGCAATCCAAGGACAGTGGGCGGGTCTCCTCTAGGAGTTGATACTTTGGTCACCCCTGTGCTCTGTTGGTATTGCCCACCTTCTGGAATATCTGGAAATGGGCACAAGCTAAGCTTAAGATCTTCACCAGACTCCACGAGCCGCCCGGGGTTACACGGGCACCCAACCCCCTGCAAGATGATAACACCTCAATAAAAATTCATCCAGGAGATAAGAGGAGGCACAGTTCCCTTCTCCATGAAAAAGATGTAATGAATCGTTATCTCCCGAGGTACAAATGTCTGCAGGCAATAACCAATCTATTACTCTGGACCCCAATGCAAAAGAAATGAAGCACTCTCTTTAACCCAAAACACTTTGGGCCAGATGTAGAAAGCTTTTTGCATGGTACAAACTGCGAAAATCGCAGTTTGCGCCATGCAAAAAGCCTTTTGCGATGCACATTCACAATTTGCGAGTCGGTACCAACTCGCAAATTGTGAATGCGACTCTCAAATAGGAAGGGGTGTTCCCTTCCTATTTGCGACTCGCATGGCTATGTTAAATTGCTTTGTGACCGCGAATGCGGTCGCAAAGCAATTCGCAGTTACCACCAGTGTCACACTGGTGGTAACCCATTCGCAAAAGGGAAGGGGGTCCCCATGGGACCCCTTCCCCTTTGTGAATTTTGCCCAAAATGTTTTTTCAGAGCAGACAGTGGTCCAATGGTATTTTTTTTATTTTGCAAATCGTTTTCCTTTAAGGAAAACGGGCTGCAAAATAAAAAATGTAAAAAACGGCTTTATTTAAAAAGCAGTCACAGACATGGAGGTCTGCTGTCTTCAGCAGGCCACCATCCCTGTGAGTGGAAGGACTCACTTTGGGGGTTGCAAAATGCGACCCACCTCATTAATATTAATGAGGTGGGTCTTTGCGACCCCATAGCTAATCGCAGACGGTGTCTGAGACACCGTTCTGCATCCGAATTTGCGATTTGGAACTTGCTACATGTGACCCTTTGTCCCCTCCCAGGCATGCGCTGGGGTCAAGAATGCCAATCTAGGTCTATGCATGGTAACAAAAGCCTTGCGGTTCCTTGAAACCCAGCAGGGATGAAAGATTCCAACATCATCGCTCATGTACTGTGCATTACCAGTGTGGCACATGGTCAGGTTCAAGATATTGTGAATCATGCACAAGGTCTGTTGAAGTAATCTTCCCACATGCCGGAGGAGATGTGGTCAAGTGACTTAAAGTGGTTATCTTCAAACAAGTAGACTTGGGGTCTAACCTCAGCTTTGACTTTTGGCCAACATTTATGTGATTCTGTGCAAATAAACTTTGCTTCAGATTTTAAATATGTGCAATGTGCAATGAAATCTGGACTTTGTTAACCATTCTCTACTGTGCCCAACAAACTTTACTATTCTCTGTAGAGCACCTAGCATGAGGTCCACCTCACATTGAACACCTAAAAAAAACATTTATCTAATCTGGTCTCACATCAACCCCTTTCTTGGACCCAAGTACAGCCACACTACTGTGGCCTGTAAACCCAGATTCAATCCTGCAGGTGCCTGAGAGCCTATACTGTGCATGAATCAATTTATCGGCTGGCCCAGGAGCTGTCTGCATCATGGGCATTCTGAGCTAGATGCACCCAGGGTTCTAACCCCAGCATTAAAGTACATCAGTGGTTCCCAACTTTTGACTTCTGTGGACCCTCGCTGGAACCCGGGGACCCCCAACTGATCCAATACTGGGAGTCGGGGACCCCGACCTAAACATTGTCGATGATTTGAAATGCGAAACACTACACAAAAAATACAGACACAAGCATTCATCAAACACGTACAAAAATGACAGCACATTTTATTTAATTTGCAAACAAAAATAAATATATTTTTTTTAACAGTAAGGTTGGAGCTTTTCTGAATCCAATTGAAGTCAAACATCGCCCATACGACAATCTGTTTGATGCACCTATGCTGCTCCCACAAATCAATCTGAGGATACTAATTTAGTTTTTAGCCTCCAATTTCAAATTCCTCGACATTTACAGAACATTTTAACATTTTCACTTTACTTATATACACTTTATTAATCTGTTATTATTCATTTTCTAAGCAGTCGTGGACCACCTGAGGAGGCTTTGCAACCCCCAAGGGTCTCCCGACCACAAATTGGGGAACAACTGGAGTACATGGTTTATGGATTACAAAAAGTACAAGTACTTGACACTTACTACAGTATGGGCTAATTAGGATGCTTGCACAAAACAACTGCTAGGAAGTCTAGGGTAGTAGGAAAAAAAGGAAATCAAACTCATTGATAAACACCGGGATGGTAAAGGGGGCACCATCTTCTCACACTAGAGAATGCCATTCATCGAGGGCACTCACCTTTGAATGGACCACCTTTGATGGTAAGTGCCACCTCGCCTTCCCGATTCAGGTAGCCGAACCATTCACCATGCTCCGGGTCAGAGAACTGCAAAATGAAGATAGTGGAAGGGATGAGAACAACACAGAGTGGACCTTGAGGATGGGGGGCTTCTCTGGGACTACTGGGTGATGCTAACAGAGAACTTAAACGTGCTAGAGATCCACCTTGACCACAAGAGTACATGGTTATTACAAACTCTTATAAAAGGAATTTTCTCCATGTGTAAAGTTTTCCTAAAGAGGATTCCTTCCATGTTAAGGGACAGGACGGGCTGAAAAGAGACATTCTTAGAACTGAAATGACTTCTAAGGAAGGGACATGGAAAGGCTGTGGGGAATCTACACTGGGAGTAAACAACATTCATGGGAAGGAGCAGAGTAGATCTTGCTTTGGAGATCTGTTTATGTTCCACATATGTACTACTTGCATTACACAGAGAGGGGTTGCCATTCACAACCAGGAGTCAAGGCACCTCCCAAAGAAACCCATGGTCTGGATGAGGCACAGGTAAGGTCACCTCTCCTCAGGTCTGGCACCTGGTCACAATAGTTTAGGATGAGACTGTACATTAGGGTCAGGAGGTGGAAGTAAAGAGTCTACTGTCCATTGTAAAATAATTTCTTACGTATTTACCCTGGCAATCCTTGTCTCACCGGTCATGCCACATAAGTGTCCTGTGATATACTGCCCTGTCCTAGATGAACCAAATGATAATTTCTCATGGATTATATAAAAACACATATATATATATATATATATAAAATATAATAAAAAGAACAAATGTAAAAATTAACAGTTTAGCTTGAAATAAAAATATAAAAAAAGTAAAAAAAAATTCATAAAAAAAAAACCACTAGAAGTTCTTAGGATATCAAAGAGATTGCGAGCAGATAGACCTGCGAATAACACGGAATTGTGGGTCTAATCTGAGTGGTTCAGATGAACTGACTACTTTCTTTGTCCACCACAACCCCCCCCCCCAAAAAAAGCATTTTAGAATTGAGAGCAGATGGCTGAAGAGTTGTTTCCTCATTCCTAGAGGAAGGAAGCTTCCTGTTTCTAGCCTAAATAGACCATAGACTGGTCAACCAAACTTATGATAAAGATTGACTTTACTAATGAATATTAGACAGTGGTGACCTCAGCAAACTGTGGGGTCGGCCATGACCATATGAAGTTGGGCAGAGGAAACACCGGTCCCTGCGATTTCAATTATGGCAGTGAGAACACCACACAGCAAGAGCATCCTAGAGCCCTTCTAGTGCTCCATACCAACCAGCTAGACTCATTCAAGCAGACAGACAGAACATACCCGGCTGAAGACATACTCGTAGACCTTCTGGAAGAGCTGCAGCAGCCGAGGTTCACGGGTCTCAATATAGGCCATGAGGAACGCAATCATCGCCTCACTGTGGGGCCACCACATCTTCATGCTCCACTCCAGCTGCAAAAGAGGTAGACAGGCTAAATTCATACACCGGTGTGTGATACTCTGACGATGTGTCTGTTCTTTTTGCAGAGCTTGTGTATGACGACACGAAGGAAGGTCATTCACGCACCAGGACGTACATAGATTAAAATAGGAAAAACACTAGAAATACCCTCTCTGGCAGGCTGCCTGAAGGAGCAGTGGAGTGCAGATCTGAATGCCACATGTGCCACAGTGACATCATAATCAAGGATCCCAGTTTTCCTTTTTTACTGCTTTTTACAGATAGATAAATAGAGAAAACAATGCGTTTCCGGTCTTTATTTAAAAGTGGAAAAATACCACTGTCTTTCATGAATTCCAGGCAAAAGCTGAGAAAACAGACAACAAAAACAGGATGATATTTGCTTACATACAGGCATATGTTAACATACATTTGTAGTTGAATGCTAATATGGACCGCTGGGTGTGGGGTTTGTTAAATGTGGCTGCTTAATTTGATAAAACGTGACAGGCATCCACGCATGAGTGCAAGTCTAAAAGTAAAATAGATGTGGAAATATGCCATTTACTACTACATTTATTCTCAGAAGACAAAATAAATATGGCTAAATACCATTAAGATGGTCAAAAATAAATATGGATAGTGCAGAAATGTTGAAAAAATCAATACCATAAAACCGGGAGCCCTAATCATAATTGTGGGACATGGGGCGGCCACAGTTGAAAGAGAGAAAGCTAACAAATATAACAGAATACACTCAAGAAGCAAATCCCATGATACAAGGCGAGGTCAGAGGACGGACGCTCTTGGTTGCCACCAGTGTTCCTGCTGTCAAGGTTAGGATGGGGTCATCAGTATTAAATGCTCATATTCTATTTAAACTGGGCCATACAATTACCTCATCAGACTTAAGTTGGCAAACCATTCCTTCATCTAATGTTCGACTTGATTTTATTGAAATATAATTAAATATAAATTATAATTCAGTTTTCAACTTTGGTTCTGGTTAAAGTTGGGGTTAATATTAGGATACGGGTTGCTTACTAGGTCTGGCTAGACAGTACATCTGTCTGCGAGACCTATTGTTACTAATACTTATACTCAGAGAGGACATTTGCTCCTCCCCAGAGGATCATTATCCTCTCACCATATGCTAGTGGCTCTTGGGTGTATCCTTCCACCTCCTATGAAAGGCTTCCATTGCAATGCATGAGGAACTATCTTACATCTAGAAAGGCCACTTAGTCATTGCACATTCAATTATTGAGGTTATACATCTATTGTCTACATTAAGCAATCAATTTTTGTATTTTTTTAATTTACTTACTATAATATTTAAATATGTTAGCACAAAAATTAGTGTAATAGCTATTTAACTCTTAATTTAGTCAATATATTTAATTATGAAACAGGGGAAGGGTTAGCTTTGGATCTGAGGTACGCTGATATGTTTCTTCTTGGGGTGTTTAGGTTGGAACATCCCCCAGTACGTCCCCCTATTTATGCGGATCACTGCTTGGGGGCATGGGGTGAGGGTGGGGAGTGGTTGGAAACTGCAGGTCACAGTTAGTGATTGGGAGAGTGATTATTAGCCTCACTGTGGCGTGCACGTGACTTATTAACAGAGCTCAGCTGTGGTGGGGCCTTGTGTGAAAAGAGCTTGCTAGTGCCATGCATGATCCATCACACAGCAGACCGGACATGCAGTGCTTCTTCTTAGAAGCAGCAGGGTTTGAACTGCACCAGGTATGGGGCAGACACTAGAGACCGGGTCTCCGTCGGTTCCCCGGAGGGGGTTGTGTGCTCCAAAGAGTAGCCTTTGAAGGATATCCTTTGGAACACATTGAGTCTAGCTGGATGCTTTGCAGTTCCAAAGCGCAGTTTTGTGAGCCATCGATGAACAACTCCTTTATGATATTGGTGAGTACTTTCAGGTAATGCTGTGTGTTTGCCTTGGTTTGGAAGTAATTAAGAAATGCAACTTTCTAATGCATTGCAGAAGAATTATGCAAAGCATTGAGAGTTAAAAAAAAAAAAAACACATCTGGAATTATCGCCTTTTGTTGGTGCTTCCTTGGTCCTGATGACGACCCTCATGTAACCATCTGTATAGGGTCGAAACTTTGACAAATGTACTAGTGGACTGATTTTACTAATAATGTAGTACACAGCACTCTAATTCAGAGTGCTTATCAGCCCTTGGTCTTGTTTTTTTTTTTTTTTTTTAAATCGGCCAAGGAAGCTGAGGCTTACACTTCCCCTTCTTATTACGGATGCACCCTAGTGCAGGCTGGGTAACTCTCATCTGAGTGTTACTGTGCATCAGATGCAGTATACACAATGCAAGGCCACAGTGAAGGGTCAGTACTGCTGCTCATGTGTATTAATGTGGCAGCAGCGTTGCGGACCGTCTCCAGCCGGAGGACCACCTGCAAGCAGGTAAGTCGGGTTCTCTGACCGGAGAAGGGGGTGGGAGGGGGGGGGGGTGTTGTGTGTATGTGGGTGTGTGTGTATGTTTTGGTATGCGTGCATGCCGGTGTGAGTCGCGTTGGATGCATGAGTGATTGTGAGTGTTGTGAATGCATGAGTGTGGCAAGGTATGTTGGTGTGTGTTGCGGTGTGTGGGTATGTATGTGTGCATGCGTGGGTGGTGGTGGGTATGCGTGTGTGCATGTGTGTATATGTGCGGGGGCAGGAGGGGGAGGGTGGGGGAGGACTCATGGGAGGGGGGCGGGGGAGACCCCTATCAGTGCCAGGGAAGGAATTCCATGGCACTGATAGTGCCTACCGCTGTGGTGGTAAGTTTGGCACGAAAACCATGGCGGTCGGCCGGGTCGTGATCCCGAAGGTGGGATTGTGGTGTCCGCCGGGCTGGAGACCGAAGTCTCCAGCCCAGCAGACGTTACCACCCTGGCGGTCGGTGTGTTAAAGTGGTGGTCTGGGGTGGCGGTTACCGCCAGGGTCATATTCCCATTTTTTTTACCAACAGCCTGTTGGCGGTATTAACGCCACTTTAACACCGACCGCCAGGGTTGTAATGAGGGCCACAGTCTCTACCAGACAAGGCATTACCGAAGGTAAGTAACCTGTGAAGCGATACCCAAGCAATACCATCCCCGAACATGGGTATGCAAACCAATTTCAAACAAGCAAGTCCTGCAGGACTGAACAGATAAAGTGCCTATCCCTATAGACCTTACTATCCAGGCAGTAGTGTTTGGGGAAGATGTGGAGAGCTGCCCAGGTTGCTGCGTGGTAGATGTCCAGGATTGGAACTGTGTGCTAACGCAGTGGTCGCAGCTTTAGCTTGGGTGGACTGAGCTTGCGAGCTCTCAGGGGGTTGCCTTTTGGCCAGTGCGTGGCAGATGTTGATGCAGAGCATAACTCCATGAGAGATGGTTTGCTGCTTGCACCACCTGACCTTTTTTTGCACCCACGTAACCCATTCAGAGTTGATCACCCACCTAGAACTCTTCAGTTCGATCAAGGTAGAACACCACCACTCTTTTCGGGTCCAGGCGGTGGAGTCTCCTGTTCCTTAGAAGGATGTGGGAATGCGTAAAAAGCTGGGAAGGTGATTGATTGGCCTACATGAAAAGGCATGACCACTTTTGGGAGAAAAGAGGCCCTAGTGCGAAGCACCACCTTGTCAGGATAGATAGAGAGGTAGGGAAGCTTAGATGATAAGGCCTGAAGCTCACTCGCTCTGTGGGAAGATGTAATTGCCACAAGGAAGGCTGTTTTCAATGTGAAAATCCTGGATGGGACAGTTGTGAAAAGGCTCGAAGGGAGCACACATCAAACTGGTCAGGACCAACTTAAGATCCCACTGGGGCATAATGAATGGCAGAAGGTGGAAAGAGATAAGTAACCCTTTATGTAACCTATGTATGATAGGAAACTTAAACAAACAGGGTTGATCAGGCAACTGCAGAAAGGGAGAAATGGCAGAGAAATAGCCCTTAAAAGTGCCTAAAGCAGAGCCCTGCTGGGCAAGGGAAAGAATGAACAGTAGTTCTTCAGATAGGGGTCAACAGACTTGATTGTGCAACATGCCGCAAATTTCTTCCAACAGGCATATACCATTGTGGGGAGGGACGCCTAGCTGCCAAGATGTCATTACTAACTTTGGGAGGAAGGTCAAAAGCTGTCATCTGCCACTGCTCAATCTCCGTGTAAGAAGGTGGAGAGTGGACAGGTTCGGGTTAAGAGCACACCCCTGCTGTGACAGAAGATCTTCCTGAAGGGACGGTCTGATCGGAGGATTGATGGACATCCTCAGCAGCTCGGGATACCAGACTCTCCATGCTATGTCCAGAGCCTCAAGGATTACTTGGGCCCCGTTGTTTTTGATATCTGTAAGAACTCTAGGCAGGAGTGGTGTAGGTGGAAAGGTGTACAGGAGTCCTGAATTTCACTCAAGACGAAAAGCGTCTCTGAGCGAGACTCCAGCGAGCAAAGCTGCTGACACTGCATGTTCTCTGCAGAGGCAATATGATCTAACCTAGGCTCTCCCCACTGCTGAAAGAGCCCATGCGCCACCTCCGGGTGCAGACGCCATTCATGATCTGCTATGCATTTATGGACGAGTTTGTCTGCTCTGGCATGCACAGAGCCCACCTGATGTTGAACCACCAGGGTTATGCTCTGCTGTTTCGGCCATGTCCAGAGGAGTAAGAGCCTCTTGACAAAGGGTCCACAACCCCACCCCACCCTGCACCAGACTTTCAGTGATGGTGGTTAGAAATGCTTTCAATGCTAGTCAGATCACTTGGTGCTCCAGCGTGTGAACGTGGAGTGCCGCTTCCACTGGAGACCAGATTCCTCTGATCTTCACTTCTCCCAGATGGCTGCCCCATCCCAGGAGTGGCGCATCTGTCACTACTGCCAGGTCTGGTGAGGGAAGGGAGATGGATCTGCCTCTTACCCCATCTCTGTTCGTTAACCAACACTGCAGATCTTTCTCAGTTCCCACCAAGACCACGACCATGTCGGAGAGATTCCCCTGATGCTGCACCCACTGGAACTTCAGGTCCCGCTGCAGAGCTTGCATATGCCATCTGGCATCTGTCACCAGCAGAAGGCAGTAGGCCATGAGTCCCAACAGCCTCAGAGTCAGTCTCACGGAAATCCAGGATAGATGCTGAAACAGAGGTATCATAGCCTGAATATCCTGGACTCGCTGCTTGGCCTGATAAGCCCAAAACTGCACTGTGTCCAGAACAGCTCCAATGAAAGAGAGCATCTGAGAGGAAGTTAAGTGTGACTTCTACACTTTTATAGTGAACCCCAGTGAATGCAGAAGGTTCGCCGTAGTCTGGAGGATGGAGATGACAGCCTGGGGTGAGCCCCCCTTCAAAAGCCAGTTGTCGAGATAGGGGAAGACTGAAACCCCTGGTCTACGTAGATAAGCTGCAACCACCGCCATCACCTCGGTGAACACATGAGGGGCACCGGTAAGGCCAAAGAAAGTGCAGTGAACTGGAAGTGCTTCTGGCCTACTGTAAACCACAGGTAATGTCTTTGGCAGGCAGGACGGGATGTGGAAATGAAGGTCCTGCAAGTCTAGCACTACTATCCAGTTTCCTGGGTTCAGGACAGACAAGTCCTGAGCCAATGAAAGCATTGTGAATCTTTCCTTCTTGAGGAAGAGATTATTGAACTGTATGCAGTCTAGAATGAGGTGAAGACCCTTGACCTTTTTGGGAACCAGACAGTAGTGGGAATAACCACCACGGCCTACTTCTGGCACTGGAACACTCTCTATGGTTCCCTTGACCACAAGAGCCGCAGTCCTTCTAAGTCGTCTGCTGTCACAGCAGATGGAGACTCAGTAGAGTCCTGGAATTCCATTGCATTGTATAGTGATGCGTCCAGCGAGTGTCCCATCAGTGCCCAATGTCTCTTAGATCTGAAGGCATTAAAGGCCACACAGGCACTTTTGTTGTGGTCCTTTGACAGACAGAAGTTACAGACCCGATTCTGGTCACTCCACAGAAATTAGCAGTTGCAGGAAGGGCAAAATTAAAATACTGTGTTGTCCATCCGCTCCCCTCTAATGAATCATCTTTATGCGACCTGGCCCCAGGCTCATCACGCGGTGCAGTGTTGAAGTATCAATAAATGTTTGATGCGTTTGGTTGATGCTCAGTCTGCTCTGACAATTTATCAATAACTTTGGTAATTTGGGGCTCCTGTTGTCCGATGTAGAGAATATTGTTTTTGCTGTGCAGTAGACGCAGAGCAGTGGGAACATGTCCAAACCCACATACAGATTAAAAACAGTCTAAAGTGGAGTCTGTAACCAGCCCTGCCAAGTGCCACGCACCGGATGTTAGAAGAACGCATTTTGAGCCAATCCCCCTCATCACCGCTAGTACAGGACATTGTCACACAGCAGCTGAGCCCATAAGCGAATTGCTTCTCCGCGTTATGGCTGCACTCTGTCGACTAATTTATTTACGTTCCTGGTAGGGGAGGACTTTGGCGCAGACCTGCGGTTCTGGAAACGACAAACAAGGACCACCAGCCTCTTTTTAAAAACAAAAGTGAAACAGCTGGGTGGGCTCACGGGTGGGCTTCAGGCTGCTGTTGTTCATTTTGCTTCGATTACCTACGGTACTTCCAATTTTACAAATACGTTACATGTCGATCATATATATTTATTTTGCAGACTATTGAAATAGTGTTTATACAGCTGATTGTTTTTGCAAGCCGAATAATGTCTACATAGTATGGTATGTTGCACTCACTTGTCTTGTCATAAATCTATTCTTTATTACACTATCTTTTTCCTGTTTAGTACTAATTAGCACAATTATATAACTCTCCCATTCCTATTTAGAATTCAGTACTGGCACCATTAATATTGTTCTCAGATTACTACTTGTCTTATACTTTTATTCTTTCCGGCTACACCTTCTATAACAATTTTTAGGTGGTTTCTGTACGTCTTCTTTTATCTTTCATTCTCTTTAATTCATATAATTCTCAGCATGCAAGGACACACGCAACAACATCTGTAATTACTTTTTCTTTTAATTTCTTCATTTCTCTTTGATCACCAATCACTTGAAAAAAGCTTTTCTTGGAATGAAGAATTATGTCTTGCGTTGCACGACCCTCCTCATGGACCTTGGGTTTCCACATTTCGGTGTTGCTTTCTTTCTTTATAACCTTTTTCAATATAATTAAACTATATTTCCTAGTCTTATGTCTTTTCTCTTTTTCAGCCTTGAGAAAGCCCTGGCGTACACGCCTGTGGGGCGAAACACGTGTTGGCTGAGCTTCTGCTTTTCTTTGGGACCCATTTTGTTGTATTTCAACTGGGAGTCACTTGTCTTCCAAAATAAAACTCGAATTGGAGCCACAAAGGTTCTTCTTGCAGTCCCTTTCATGAACATCATTGAATCCATGGCAATCTGACATTAAACATTTCACATATATATTGGGACCTTACCCTCTTCTTAGTAGTGCTGTTGTTCATACAGCTCACCTCTGTCGGGGAGGCCATCTTGCTGCCAACCAATGTGTTTAGCGCCGAAAGGTGGGTTGGACTTTAACTGAAGAACTTCTGTGCAGATGTGTTTGTATGAATTTTGCATCTTACAGTCTACTCTCATTTACAACATATATATTTAAATAATTATAACGACTTAAATGAGCTACCACGGGTCTACGCCCGACATTATACAGTAGGATGATACTTTTGACAGTCACAAAACGTCACAAAAAAATGAGCTTAGTTGCTGCACGCCTGCCATCTGTTGGTTCATTGTGTTCAATAAATTCTTGGCACAGATGGAAACTGCATAAGTTAGTAGTTTCGGTGAGAAGGTGTTACACAAATGATCAGTAGTATACCTCGCACAAGGGGACATATTGTAATTGGAAGTGATCATCTGGTAGAACCCTCTACCCCAAAATATGTGTATGTTATTTATAAGGTCACATGTAAGCGAGCACATTCCAAAGTTAGGTAGTCTTCTAAGTGTGGATGCTGCAATGCCTTGCACAACAGACTCTGTAATTTCACTTTCAGTCCCACCACCTACCAAGGGCAGTGCCTTAGGAAGTCTGATCAGCCGGCCCACTTCCTATCCAGGACTTGATTACTTTTCTAGTTAGGACCTTCCGTGGCAGGGGTCTTGAAGCAGTTTCAAGATAGTTTTAGAGCTTTTCCTTGGTACTTATCTTTTTCCTAGGACTTCTTTGCCTGGGTTTGCATGTGAGAAAGTGCCACTCCAAATGTCACACATTGGGTTGTCGAATGGCACTCATAAGTACACGGAAACCTTGAAAATGTCACACATATGCAATCTCAATCAATCAATCATTTGTAAAGTGCGCTACTCACCCTCTATGGTCTCAAGGTGCTGAGAGGGGGGGGAGGGAAGAACTGCTACTGCTCGAATAACCATGTCTTGAGGCATTTCCTGAAGGTCAGGAGGTCCTGGGTTTGTCGTAGGTCGGCAGGGAGGGTGTTTCAGGTCTTGGCGGTGAGGTGGGAGAAGGATCTGCTACCGGCAGTGGTACGATGGATGCGAGGGACGGCGGCGAGGGCAAGGTTGGCGGAGCGGAGTTGGCGGGTGGGAATCTGAACACTTGGAGCTATGTGTGTCCTGGTGTGTCGTGAGTTTCAGGGGCAACATCACGAGTTACCTTGCAATAGAAGCAATTGCTGCAACCATGCTATTCTAACAATGCACCTTTGAGGTGTTAAGGAAACCTTCCATAGTTGGGAGAGTGCAGCCTCAGAGGTAGCCCAGCTCAGATAATTCCTGTGCACATGGTATAATTTTACAACCAAGACAAACTGATGGCAGCACTGAGCCACTGAGAAAACACAGTCTTCACTAATATGCGTGGAAGATTATAATCGGGATCACTGGAATTATGCGTCAGAGAAGGGCAAATTATGTGGCAGGGTTGTCCAAATTATGCCCCATAATGCTGCACATTTTCTGACAGTTTTACTTCGTTATTTTGTCATTTTACATTTGGTAACAATATCTAAGAAAAAAGTTCACATTGATTAGTACTAATTTAACACCAAGATACAGCAATAAGCAACTTTATGACGACTCGTCAGCTTTTACGAAAAGCCTTCCGGTGCGCGGGGACCCGAGTCGCCATATTGTTTTGTAACTTTTGATCCGTTTGAGCTAGAAACAAAATCTGTTTTTGTTAAAATCAGCAGATTATCAGATGATGGATCATGTGACAAGCGCAGCAAATCCATGATTATGCAAAAATCTCAGTGGCCGCAGAATCGCAACATTCCAGTGACCATGACTATAGTATAAGGGCCAGTATTGATGAATAAACACAGCACAGGACAATAAAATACAAGACTTTCCGATGCTCCTACGTGGACCTGTAGCTACCATGGAAAAAACATAAGATGCAAAAATATTATCCTAATCTCATCCCTGGAAAAGAAAGATATTGCAGTGCTGACAAGAAGCAAAGGTGGAATAAGATCAACATGTATGATTTTGGAAACGTAAAAAATGGTACTCTCTTATAAGAAGGTAAAAATATCCAAAAACAAAGTGTCTGTTGCTGTGAGTGCACAGTGATAGAGTATAAGGGGCAATGGGAAGGAAAGGCCATCATGGACATATAGAAATATAGACAATTCCTGAACCTATTTAATCACAGCCGGTGAGATGCTAGGGGCTAAAGGTCCTATTGTTAATTCTTGGTGGATTAGGGGTTGAAAGAGGATAGCTCAACTCAGGATTTGGTTACATCTTAGTAACCAATGGGATTACTCAACCACTTTATCTAAGAATTTGCCCCTTGAACATAAACTAGTGGTGGCCCAAATGTTAGACCTACTTGAGTAGGACAATGGCCTTCAACATCCAGGAACGAGAAAAGTCCACCATGGTCCATGTCCCAGCCCGTCTGGAAGGGCAGCAGCATGAACTTCTCAATGGCCTTGGTCTTCAGGGCTTGGTCTTGTCGCTTCATGGCATGGCGAAGGAGGAACCAACCGGTCTCAATGGCATGGCCTTCAGGAGAAACAGAACGCCGTTACTAGTGGAGGCAGTGAGTGGAAGAGCATCGCACGTCACCAGTGGAGGGATACAGATGATCAGCAGCGCGCAGCTCATTACCAGCGGAGGGATACAGGGGAGAATAACAGCACAGTACCAGCGGATGGATACAGATGATCAGCAGTGCGCAGCTCATTACCAGAGGACGGATACAGGGGAGACTAACAACACAGTACCAGCGGATGGATGCAGATGATCAGCAGCGCGCAGCTCATTACCAGCGGAGGGATACAGGGGAGAATAACAGCACAGTACCAGCGAATGGATGCAGATGATCAGCAGTGCGCAGCTCATTACCAGAGGACGGATACAGGGGAGACTAACAACACAGTTCCAGCGGATGGATGCAGATGATCAGCAGTGCGCAGCTCATTACCAGCGGAGGGATACAGGGGAGACTAACAGCACAGTACCAGCGGATGAATGCAGATGATCAGCAGCGCGCAGCTCATTACCAGCGGAGGGATACAGGGGAGACTTAACAGCACAAAGCTCATTATCAGCGAGGGATACAAATGAGATTCAAAACACGCATCCAGCGGAGGGATACAGAAACATTTTGTGTATCACTGGTTTATGGTACCTGGATTCTGAAGCCGCCCTGAGCATCCCGGGAGCTCTTTGCCATCTTCAGAAATAGTCTCAAGGACTGCCTGTCCATCCCGCTAGTGGAGAGGGAAAATCAGATTATGTAAAGTCAGTTGTTTGAAGGAGCCACCCTGCCTTTGTACGGTGCCCGGGGTGGTATCTGACCCCCACACCATCTTCGCTCTAACCAGCCACTGCTGGGGCTGGACTTAAGGCCTGATTGAGATCTTGCGGGACGAGTTACTCCGTCACAACAGTTACGGATATCCCACCTAGCCAAATATAAGTTCCATAGGAAATAATGGTATTTATATGTTGGCAACAGGATATTCATCACCATTGTGACGGAGTAAATCATCCGCCAAGATCTCAATCAGGCCCATAGTTTCCTTCTTCCTATTCATGTCTACTCTTGAACAAGGACACAATGGATGTTTCTTGCCTACCTGGACATGCTGTAGGATCTGCTCTGCGCACCAGTCCCCCAGCGTTGAGTACTTCTCTGCAATTGCCTGGTCACCCTCCTCCAGCTGATCCACCAAGTTCAGCAACATCATGGGCACGGCCATGCTACTGGCAGGATCGGCGCCAGGCATGGGCGGACGGCCCAGCCCAGTGGGATCCACTCTCACCCAGTGAACAATTTGGTCCATCATTGCTATAGCTTCTTTCTGCAAATACAAGCAAAAGCTTTATGGTAGGAGCTGCTTCCTGGGGACCCAGACCGCAGACCACCCGCAAACCCTTCTCCTGCCGAAACTGCACATTCACCAGCCTCCACACCAGCGACCCACCCACCAAGGCAGGACGCAACCATTTCAGATGTATCCTCCTCAACACCCGCTCCGTCCACAGGCATGCAGTAGAGCTATGGAATCTACTCGTCTCAGCCTCCCCAGACGTCGCCTTCCTGACCGAGACCTGGATGAACCCCTCCTCAGCGCCTGACATCGCCATAGCCATCCCGGACGGCTACAAGATCGCCTGCAGGGACCGCTCCAACAAACCAGGAGGGTGAATCGCCATCATCCACAAGAACACCCTCAGGATCACGACCAACACGGAAGACACCCTCAACACCGCCAAACACCTGTACTTCCAAATCCACACTGACCCAAACACCACCCTCCGAGGGTCCCTCGTCTACAGGCCCCCCGGCCCATGACAGCCATTCAGCAACTCCATTACCGACATCATCAGCACGTACACTCTTGCATCCACTGACTACATATTCCTCGAAGACCTAAACTTCCACCTTGAGAACACCAACGACAACAACACCGCCACCCTGTTCATCAATCTCTCCAACCTTGGCCTCAAACAGCTCGTCACGACACCAACCCACTCCACAGAACACACACTCTACTCTATTTTCTGTGCCAGCAACCATGTCTGTTTCAGCCACACCACCGAACTCCACTGGACAGACCACCGCTGCATCCACTTCTCCTTCAAGAAACCCACAACACACTACCATCCACAACAGATCCCCCACCGCAGTTGGAACAAGGTCACCAAGGACCAACTTATCGCGACCCTCTCCCAAAACCCACCCATCAACACCACCAACACTGATGCAGCTGCCCGCAACTTCAGGCAATGGGTTAACACCTGTGCCAATACTCTCACCCCAATCAAGAATCCCTTCAACAGACGCACGGACAGAAAGGCCTTCTGGTTTACCGCTGACCTCCACGAATCTAAGCAAAGCTGCTGAAGACTCGAAAGAAACTGGCGGCAAGATCAGACTCTGGACAACCTCACAGCCTTCAAAAACGCCATCCGCAGACACCACCAACTCATCCGAGCCGCCAAGAGAACTGTCTTCAAAGACCGAATCAACAACAACGCATACAGCCACAAGGAGCTCTTCAGCGCCATGAAGGAACTCTCCAACCCAAGCTCCAACGCCAACGACATCCCGCCATCCTAAGACCTCTGCGACTCCCTAGCCTCCTACTTCTATCGCAAGATTGCAGACATCCACAACAGCTTCAACACCCAGACACCCCCGGAAACCACTAACACCACAGATTCACCTCCGACCAACCTCCTGCTCTCCTGGACCCCCGTCAATGACAACACCACCATCGAAATCATGAACTCCATCCACTCCAGCTCTCCATCTGACCCCTGCCCTCACCACATCCTCAACAAAGCAAGCTATTTCATTGCACCCCAACTACAGAAGATCATCAACAGCTCCTTCGAGTCCGCCACCTTCCCAGAGAGCTGGAAACACTCTGAGATCAACGCCCTCCTCAAAAAACCCAAGGCGGACCCAAAGGACCTCAAGAACTTCCAGCCTATCTTCCTGCTCCCCTTCCCGGCAAAAGTCATCGTAAAGGTTGTCAACAGACAACTAACCTGCTTCCTTGAGGAGAACCGCACCCTGGACCCTTCCCAATCTGGATTCCGCAGCAACCGCAGCACTGAAACTGTTCTCTTTGCCGCCACCGACGACATCACGACCATACTGGACAGCAGCGAAACCGCGGCCCTCATCCTCCTGGACCTCTTGGCCGCGTTAGACACCCTCTGCCACCACACCCTATGGACATGCCTCAGCAATGCTGGAATCCGCGAGAGAGCCCTGGACTGGGTCACCTCCTTTCTCACCAGTCCACCTCCCCCCATTCTACTCGGAGGCCACCGAAATCATCTGCGGCGTACCCCAGGGTTCGTCCCTCAGCCCGACCCTCTTCAACTTATACATGGCCCGGCTCGCTAATATTGCTCAATCCCACAATCTCAACATTATTTCATATGCCGACGACACTAAGCTGATCCTCTCCCTCACCAAGGACTCCGCCAAGACCTACCTCCATGATGGAATGAAGGCCATCGCCGAACAGATGAAGAGCAGCAGTCTCAAACTCAATTCCGTCAAGACGGAAGTCCTCATCTTTGGCTCCACCCCCTCCGCATGGGATGACTCCTGGTGGACTGCCACTCTCGGAACCACTCCAACACCCACCGACCACGCACGCAACCTAGGATTCATCTTGGACCCCTCACTATCCATGACTCAGCAAATTAAAGCCATATCCTCATCTTGGTTCAACACCCTCTGCATGCTTCGAAAGATCTACAAATGGATACCAACCAAAGCCAGAAGAACAGTTACCCAAGCCCACGTAAGCAGCAAACTGGCCTACAGCAATGTCCTCTACGCAGGAACCACAGCCAAACTCCAGAAGAGGCTGCAACACCTCCAGAACGCCTCCACACGCCTCATCCTGTACATCCCCCTCCACTGCCACATCACAGACCACCTGAGAAACCTGCACTGGCTCCCAGTCAACAAGAGAATCACCTTCAAACTCCTCACCCACGCTCACAAAGCACTGCACAACACCGGACCAGAATACCTCAACTGACGACTCTCCTTCTACACTCCGACCCGGCATCACTGCTCCACCGACTTCGCCCTCGCAACTGTCCCACGCGTCCGCAGAACTACAACCGGTGATAGATCATTCTCGCTGCCAAAACATGGAACACTCTTCCCACCCACCTGTGCCAGACCAAAGACCTCCTTACCTTCAGGAAACTTCTCAAGACCTGGCTGTTTGAGCAGTAGTAGCACCTCCCACCTTTTCCCCCCTCCCTCCTCAGTGCCTTGAGACCCTCACGGGTGAGTAGTGCGCTTTACAAATTCCTGATTGATTGATTCGGGCTCTTGAAGGCTTCGGGGAGAAACAAGTGGAAGAAATGGCCTAGCATTACTTTTTACCCAAGCTGCAGTCTTTTTATTCTTCTCAACCCCTAAACCCACTCATTCTTACATCCCACCTGTGGAATTGGTTTAACCTGCAGAATAGAAAATCTGCTAAAAGCCTGGATCTGGGAGTCACACCACTGTTCTCAAAGGCCTGGCTCTGAGGATTTTGGATAGAGAGATACATACCTTATATTTCTCTTCTCCGGTGACTCTCCAAAGCTCATCCATTGCCATTGTGTAAAAGCATTCACTAAATATTGTGCGTTGGACTTTCACAGCCTTCCCATCACGAGCAAGAACAAAGGCGCACTTCATAGAATCTGCTGAAACCCGGGCGTGACGGAGCAAGAACTCACCCGCTGTGGCGAGACCAGGCAAAAGTGAATACAACATGCAAGACATGAGTGAATAAATAACATCCCCATACATGTACGAAAGAGGCGTGTGCCATTTAAGCCAGAAAAACACTTGCAGAAGTTGGGCAATGGACAGAATGGAAGCCTAGATCCTGGGAAGCACCCTTTGGCAACCTGATAACATCACAGGGTTGATACCTTGTACCATCTTTAGACTTACAATAGCCTATTTGCTAAAGAGGGTCAGGAAAGAGAGTAGGGTGTAGAAACTACAGTGAGTAAAGGAGGCCCTTACAGCCCAGTTTCTTTTCCGACACTGCTTCTGCCTTCAAGATCCCGGAGACCTTGGGCGGCAAGGAGAGTGCCAGAGATCGCAAAGGGAAAGCCAGGGGTGGCTGCAAATACCCCTTGTTTTCCCTCACTCTAATCCATGTAGGGACTGCGGATGACAAATGAGCAGGAGAGAGGGTAGAGGAAGGAGGAGTGAAGGTTTGGCAGAGAAAAGACTGATGGGATAGAGGAAGGAAAGCTAAATACAGGGAAGGACATTAGAGAAAGAGAACACAAGAGAGTACTGGAGGGAAAGGGAGGAAAAGAAAGAGAAGAACAGGATGAAGGAGCAAGGCGATTAGAGAGAAAGAGAGAAGAAAGAAAAAGGAAGGTGATGGGAAAAAGAATGAGAAATAGATAAAAAGCATCACCTCACCCAAGAGAGCGGTCTGGACAAGGTTGGGCTGATGGTACCTGGGGACCTTCCGGTACAAGCGGCAGTACATCCAGACCTGCCCAAGAGAAAGGAGGCAAAATAACCTCTTAGACAGGTTGGTAAAGGACAGACAATATTGCAGGAGATCCCAAGAGCAATTTGAGAGATGCTAAGGCCTGGTGGCCCATTGTCTGTTTGCCACCTCAGGGATGCATCAAATAACTGGTACTGAAACAAACACTCTCCGACCGTGAATAGCATCGCTGCAGGGACAACAGGGCATTAAAACCAACAAAGCATAGAGAAGCATTCACCTGTCTTCCTTGGAGCCAGACATACTTCAGGTCATCGTATACGGCGCCGTCCCTGCTGAGGCAGGTGAAAAACCCACTGCAGATAGAACAACAAAGAGTCAGGCGTAGGGGTCCTATGCAAAGGTTAGAACAAGAAAGAGTGAGACGTAGGTATCCTATGCAAGGGTTAGAACAAGAAAGAGTCAGACGTAGGTGTCCTGCTGCAAGGGTTAGAACAAGAAAGAGTCAGACGTAGGTGTCATGCTGCATCGGTTAGAACAAGAAAGAGTCAGACGTAGGTGTCCTTCTGAAAGGGTTAGAACAAGAAACAGTCAGACGCAGGTGTCCTACTGCAAGGGTTAGAAGAAGAAAGAGTCAGACGTAGGTGTCCTATGCAAGGGTTAGAACAAGAAAGAGTCAGAAGTAGGTGTCCTATGCAAGGGTAAGAACAAGAAAGAGTCAGACGCAGTTGTGCTATGCAAGGGTTAGAACAAGAAAGAGTCAGACGTAGGAGTCCTACTGCAAGGGTTAGAACAAGAAAGAGTCAGACGTAGGTGTCCTATGTAAGGGTTAGAACAAGAAAGAGTCAGACGCAGTTGTGCTATGCAAGGGTTAGAACAAGAAAGAGTCAGACGTATGTGTCCTATGCAAGGGTTAGAACAAGAAAGATTCAGACGTATGTGTCCTTCTGAAAGGGTTAGAACAAGAAAGAGTCAGACGTAGGTGTCCTATGCAAGGGTTAGAACAAGAAACAGTCAGACGCAGGTGTCCTACTGCAAGGGTTAAAACAAGAAAGAGTCAGACGCAGGTGTGCTATGCAAGGGTTAGAACAAGAAAGAGTCAGACGTAGGAGTCCTATGCAAGGGTTAGAACAAGAAAGATTCAGACGTAGGTGTTCTATGCAAGGGTTAGAAGAAGAAAGAGTCAGACGTAGGTGTCCTATGCAAGGGTAAGAACAAGAATGAGTCAGACGTAGGTGTCCTATGCAAGGGTTAGAACAAGAAGGAGTCAGACGTAGGTGTCCTACTGCAAGGGTAAGAACTAGAAAGAGTCAGACGTAGGTGTCCTATGCAAGGGTTAGAACAAGAAAGAGTCAGACGTAGGTGTCCTATGTAAGGGTTATAAGAAGAAAGAGTCAGACGCAGTTGTGCTATGCAAGGGTTAGAACAAGAAAGAGTCAGACGTATGTGTCCTATGTAAGGGTTAGAACAAGAAAGAGTCAGACGTAGGTGTGCTATGTAAGGGTTATAAGAAGAAAGAGTCAGACGCAGTTGTGCTATGCAAGGGTTAGAACAAGAAAGAGTCAGACGTATGTGTCCTATGCAAGGGTTAGAACAAGAAAGAGTCAGATGTTGGAGTCCTACTGCAAGGGTTAGAACAAGAAAGAGTCAGATGTAGGAGTCCTACTGCAAGGGTTAGAACAAGAAGTAGTCAGACGTAGGTGTCCTATGCAAGGGTTAGAACAAGAAAGAGTCAGATGTAGGAGTCCTACTGCAAGGGTTAGAACAAGAAGGAGTCAGGCGTAGGTGTCCTATGCAAGGGTTAGAACAAGAAACAGTCAGACGTAGGTGTCCTATGTAAGGGTTAGAAGAAGAAAGAGTCAGACGTAGGAGTCCTATGCAAGGGTTAGAACAAGAAGGAGTCAGGCGTAGGTGTCCTATGCAAGGGTTAGAACAAGAAAGAGTCAGACGTAGGTGTCCTATGCAAGGGTTAGAACAAGAAGGAGTCAGGCGTAGGTGTCCTATGCAAGGGTTAGAACAGGAAAGAGTCAGACGTAGGAGTCCTGCTGCAAGGGTTAGAAGTAGAAAGAGTCAGACGTAGGTGTCCTGCTGCAAGGGTTAGAAAAAGAAAGAGTCAGACGTAGGAGTCCTGCTGCAAGGGTTAGAAGAAGAAAGTCATATGAAGGTGTCCTGCTTCAATGGCTATCGTGTGTTTTATGTCTGGCCACACAAACCATGTCATGACATATTCCAAAGAATCGCAAATTACACACATAATATTCTTAGACTTTTTGCCATTTGTTTTTATTTTATTTTCACTCTGACCAGTACTTTCTTTCCCACAGGATAAGGTATAATTCCGTTGCACATTCTGTTCTCTACAAAAGCAGACCAATGATCAGGTTTGGACTTCACTCGCTAGGAAGCCTCGGTTCTTCCCAGAGTTGGGAGAGGGGCCTTCTGAATGAACAGGTGTCTGTTTCTGGAACTTCTTCCCTCATGCAAATCTTAGGAGTCCTATGCAAGGGTTAGAACAAGAAAGATTCAGACGTAGGTGTTCTATGCAAGGGTTAGAAGAAGAAAGAGTCAGACGTAGGAGTCCTACTGCAAGGGTAAGAACAAGAATGTGTCAGACGTAGGTGTCCTATGCAAGGGTAAGAACAAGAAAGAGTCAGACGCAGTTGTGCTATGCAAGGGTTAGAACAAGAAAGAGTCAGACGTAGGAGTCCTACTGCAAGGGTTAGAACAAGAAAGAGTCAGACGTAGGTGTCCTATGTAAGGGTTAGAAGAAGAAAGAGTCAGACGCAGGTGTGCTATGCAAGGGTTGGAACCAGAAGGAGTCAGACGTAGGTGTCCTACTGCAAGGGTAAGAACTAGAAAGAGTCAGACGTAGGTGTCCTATGCAAGGGTTAGAACAAGAAAGAGTCAGACGTAGGTGTCCTATGTAAGGGTTAGAAGAAGAAAGAGTCAGACGCAGGTGTGCTATGCAAGGGTTAGAACAAGAAAGAGTCAGACGTATGTGTCCTATGTAAGGGTTAGAACAAGAAAGAGTCAGACGCAGGTGTGCTATGCAAGGGTTAGAACAAGAAAGAGTCAGACGTAGGAGTCCTATGCAAGGGTTAGAACAAGAAAGATTCAGACGTAGGTGTTCTATGCAAGGGTTAGAAGAAGAAAGAGTCAGACGTAGGTGTCCTATGCAAGGGTTAGAACAGGAAAGAGTCAGACGTAGGTGTCCTATGCAAGGGTAAGAACAAGAATGAGTCAGACGTAGGTGTCCTATGCAAGGGTTAGAACAAGAAGGAGTCAGACGTAGGTGTCCTATGTAAGGGTTAGAAGAAGAAAGAGTCAGACGCAGGTGAGCTATGCAAGGGTTAGAACAAGAAAGAGTCAGACGTAGGTGTCCTGCTGCAAGGGTTAGAACAAGAAAGAGTCAGACGTAAGAGTCCTATGCAAGGGTTAGAAGAAGAAAGAGTCAGACGCAGGTGTGCTATGCAAGGGTTAGAAGAAGAAAGAGTCAGACGTAGGTGTCCTATGCAAGGGTTAGAACAGGAAAGAGTCAGACGTAGGTGTCCTATGCAAGGGTAAGAACAAGAATGAGTCAGACGTAGGTGTCCTATGCAAGGGTTAGAACAAGAAGGAGTCAGACGTAGGAGTCCTACTGCAAGGGTTAGAACAAGAAAGAGTCAGACGTAGGTGTCCTATGTAAGGGTTAGAACAAGAAAGAGTCAGACGCAGGTGCGCTATGCAAGGGTTAGAACAAGAAAGAGTCAGACGTAGGAGTCCTATGCAAGGGTTAGAACAAGAAAGAGTCAGACGTAGGTGTCCTATGTAAGGGTTAGAACAAGAAAGAGTCAGACGCAGGTGCGCTATGCAAGGGTTAGAACAAGAAAGAGTCAGACGTAGGAGTCCTATGCAAGGGTTAGAACAAGAAAGATTCAGACGGATGTGTCCTTCTGAAAGGGTTAGAACAAGAAAGAGTCAGACGTAGGTGTCCTATGCAAGGGTTAGAACAAGAAACAGTCAGACGTAGGTGTCCTATGCAAGGGTAAGAACAAGAATGAGTCAGACGTAGGTGTCCTATGCAAGGGTTAGAACAAGAAGGAGTCAGACGTAGGTGTGCTATGTAAGGGTTATAAGAAGAAAGAGTCAGACGCAGTTGTGCTATGCAAGGGTTAGAACAAGAAAGAGTCAGACGTATGTGTCCTATGCAAGGGTTAGAACAAGAAAGAGTCAGATGTAGGAGTCCTACTGCAAGGGTTAGAACAAGAAGTAGTCAGACGTAGGTGTCCTATGCAAGGGTTAGAACAAGAAAGAGTCAGATGTAGGAGTCCTACTGCAAGGGTTAGAACAAGAAAGAGTCAGATGTAGGAGTCCTACTGCAAGGGTTAGAACAAGAAGTAGTCAGACGTAGGTGTCCTATGCAAGGATTAGAACAAGAAAGAGTCAGATGTAGGAGTCCTACTGCAAGGGTTAGAACAAGAAGGAGTCAGGCGTAGGTGTCCTATGCAAGGGTTAGAACAAGAAACAGTCAGACGTAGGTGTCCTATGTAAGGGTTAGAAGAAGAAAGAGTCAGGCGTAGGTGTCCTATGCAAGGGTTAGAACAAGAAAGAGTCAGACGTAGGTGTCCTATGCAAGGGTTAGAACAAGAAGGAGTCAGGCGTAGGTGTCCTATGCAAGGGTTAGAACAGGAAAGAGTCAGACGTAGGAGTCCTGCTGCAAGGGTTAGAAGTAGAAAGAGTCAGACGTAGGAGTCCTGCTGCAAGGGTTAGAAGAAGAAAGAGTCATATGAAGGTGTCCTGCTTCAATGGCTATCGTGTGTTTTATGTCTGGCCACACAAACCATGTCATGACATATTCCAAAGAATCGCAAATTACACACATAATATTCTTAGACTTTTTGCCATTTGTTTTTATTTTATTTTCACTCTGACCAGTACTTTCTTTCCCACAGGATAAGGTATAATTCCGTTGCACATTCTGTTCTCTACAAAAGCAGACCAATGATCAGGTTTGGACTTCACTCGCTAGGAAGCCTCGGTTCTTCCCAGAGTTGGGAGAGGGGCCTTCTGAATGAACAGGTGTCTGTTTCTGGAACTTCTTCCCTCATGCAAATCTTAGGAGTCCTATGCAAGGGTTAGAACAAGAAAGATTCAGACGTAGGTGTTCTATGCAAGGGTTAGAAGAAGAAAGAGTCAGACGTAGGAGTCCTACTGCAAGGGTAAGAACAAGAATGAGTCAGACGTAGGTGTCCTATGCAAGGGTTAGAACAAGAAGGAGTCAGACGTAGGTGTCCTATGTAAGGGTTAGAAGAAGAAAGAGTCAGACGCAGGTGTGCTATGCAAGGGTTGGAACCAGAAGGAGTCAGACGTAGGTGTCCTACTGCAAGGGTAAGAACTAGAAAGAGTCAGACGTAGGTGTCCTATGCAAGGGTTAGAACAAGAAAGAGTCAGACGTAGATGTCCTATGTAAGGGTTAGAAGAAGAAAGAGTCAGACGCAGGTGTGCTATGCAAGGGTTAGAACAAGAAAGAGTCAGACGTATGTGTCCTATGTAAGGGTTAGAACAAGAAAGAGTCAGACGCAGGTGTGCTATGCAAGGGTTAGAACAAGAAAGAGTCAGACGTAGGAGTCCTATGCAAGGGTTAGAACAAGAAAGATTCAGACGTAGGTGTTCTATGCAAGGGTTAGAAGAAGAAAGAGTCAGACGTAGGTGTCCTATGCAGGGGTTAGAACAGGAAAGAGTCAGACGTAGGTGTCCTATGCAAGGGTAAGAACAAGAATGAGTCAGACGTAGGTGTCCTATGCAAGGGTTAGAACAAGAAGGAGTCAGACGTAGGTGTCCTATGTAAGGGTTAGAAGAAGAAAGAGTCAGACGCAGGTGTGCTATGGAAGGGTTAGAACAAGGAGTCGTCAGACGTAGGTGTCCTACTGCAAGGGTTAGAACTAGAAAGAGTCAGACGTAGGTGTCCTATGCAAGGGTTAGAACAAGAAAGAGTCAGACGTAGGTGTCCTATGCAAGGGTAAGAACAAGAATGAGTCAGACGTAGGTGTCCTATGTAAGGGTTAGAAGAAGAAAGAGTCAGACGCAGGTGTGCTATGCAAGGGTTAGAACAAGAAAGAGTCAGACGTAGGTGTCCTGCTGCAAGGGTTAGAACAAGAAAGAGTCAGACGTAAGAGTCCTATGCAAGGGTTAGAAGAAGAAAGAGTCAGACGCAGGTGTGCTATGCAAGGGTTAGAACAAGAAAGAATCAGACGTAGGTGTCCTGCTGCAAGGGTTAGAACAAGAAAGAGTCAGACGTAGGAGTCCTATGCAAGGGTTAGAACAAGAAAGAGTCAGATGTTGGAGTCCTACTGCAAGGGTTAGAACAAGAAAGAGTCAGATGTAGGAGTCCTACTGCAAGGGTTAGAACAAGAAGTAGTCAGACGTAGGTGTCCTATGCAAGGGTTAGAACAAGAAAGAGTCAGATGTAGGAGTCCTACTGCAAGGGTTAGAACAAGAAGGAGTCAGGCGTAGGTGTCCTATGCAAGGGTTAGAACAAGAAACAGTCAGACGTAGGTGTCCTATGTAAGGGTTAGAAGAAGAAAGAGTCAGACGTAGGAGTCCTATGCAAGGGTTAGAACAAGAAGGAGTCAGGCGTAGGTGTCCTATGCAAGGGTTAGAACAAGAAAGAGTCAGACGTAGGTGTCCTATGCAAGGGTTAGAACAAGAAAGATTCAGACGTAGGTGTTCTATGCAAGGGTTAGAAGAAGAAAGAGTCAGACGTAGGTGTCCTATGCAAGGGTTAGAACAGGAAAGAGTCAGACGTAGGTGTCCTATGCAAGGGTAAGAACAAGAATGAGTCAGACGTAGGTGTCCTATGCAAGGGTTAGAACAAGAAGGAGTCAGACGTAGGTGTCCTATGTAAGGGTTAGAAGAAGAAAGAGTCAGACGCAGGTGTGCTATGGAAGGGTTAGAACAAGGAGTCGTCAGACGTAGGTGTCCTACTGCAAGGGTTAGAACTAGAAAGAGTCAGACGTAGGTGTCCTATGCAAGGGTTAGAACAAGAAAGAGTCAGACGTAGGTGTCCTATGTAAGGGTTAGAAGAAGAAAGAGTCAGACGCAGGTGTGCTATGCAAGGGTTAGAACAAGAAAGAGTCAGACGTAGGTGTCCTGCTGCAAGGGTTAGAACAAGAAAGAGTCAGACGTAAGAGTCCTATGCAAGGGTTAGAAGAAGAAAGAGTCAGACGCAGGTGTGCTATGCAAGGGTTAGAACAAGAAAGAGTCAGACGTAGGTGTCCTGCTGCAAGGGTTAGAACAAGAAAGAGTCAGACGTAGGAGTCCTATGCAAGGGTTAGAACAAGAAAGAGTCAGATGTTGGAGTCCTACTGCAAGGGTTAGAACAAGAAAGAGTCAGATGTAAGAGTCCTACTGCAAGGGTTAGAACAAGAAGTAGTCAGACGTAGGTGTCCTATGCAAGGGTTAGAACAAGAAAGAGTCAGATGTAGGAGTCCTACTGCAAGGGTTAGAACAAGAAGGAGTCAGGCGTAGGTGTCCTATGCAAGCGTTAGAACAAGAAACAGTCAGACGTAGGTGCCCTATGTAAGGGTTAGAAGAAGAAAGAGTCAGACGTAGGAGTCCTATGCAAGGGTTAGAACAAGAAGGAGTCAGGCGTAGGTGTCCTATGCAAGGGTTAGAACAAGAAAGAGTCAGACGTAGGTGTCCTATGCAAGGGTTAGAACAAGAAGGAGTCAGGCGTAGGTGTCCTATGCAAGGGTTAGAACAGGAAAGAGTCAGATGTAGGAGTCCTGCTGCAAGGGTTAGAAGTAGAAAGAGTCAGACGTAGGTGTCCTGCTGCAAGGGTTAGAAAAAGAAAGAGTCAGACGTAGGAGTCCTGCTGCAAGGGTTAGAAGAAGAAAGAGTCATATGAAGGTGTCCTGCTTCAATGGCTATCGTGTGTTTTATGTCTGGCCACACAAACCATGTTATGACATATTCCAAAGAATCGCAAATTACACACATAATATTTTTAGACTTTTTGCCATTTGTTTTTATTTTATTTTCACTCTGACCAGTACTTTCTTTCCCACAGGATAAGGTATAATTCCGTTGCACATTCTGTTCTCTACAAAAGCAGACCAATGATCAGGTTTGGACTTCACTCGCTAGGAGGCCTCGGTTCTTTCCAGAGTTGGGAGAGGGGCCTTCTGAATGAACAGGTGTCTGTTTCTGGAACTTCTTCCCTCGTGCAAATCTTATCTAATACTAAGTGAACAAACACAATCACTTGTTAGTGAGGTTTTCACCCTACAGCTCCCAGATGGGGGTCTTAACTGTGGTTCTCTTCAGATTAAACTTGAGTTGTTTAATCCAGCAGGGCCCAGGAAGAGTTTTCTCTGCCCTCCTTGAGTAGTAGAGAAGGAGTTTATATCAACGTTACACATCCGACTGGAAACATAAATATACAGACGTGCAATGACACAGTCATGCTTAAACTAGGTTTATTCAAAGTTATGTTAAGTGGGGTTGTGTATTATGCAACAGTGCGTCTGCAGGGCTTCTTCCAGGTGAGGGCTAACACTGACTGTCCTGTGCACAGGAAACTTAAAACTAGTATGCATACTCTTTTTAATCAAAAGCACACAATAACTGTGCACTATAGACCAAGAAGATGAAAAATAATTATTTCAAGGACCACCTGGAACAATCGTGTCCACAAACTGGTGTGCAACAGCACACTCCTGTTCGCCCTGACGCAATTTCTAATTTTGAACTTGCGCATTTTCCAGTTTTAGCAACAACGCAATTCTCAACTTTGCACCAGCACAACCCCATGCACTGGTGCATTTTTCACATGGAGCCAGTTCAAAATATCATCACAACAATGTAGGTTTCCTTTCTAAGAAGTAGTTGTCAGAGAATTATAGTTTCTCAAAAAGGGGCCGAGGGTAGCAGTTTGAGCGGAACTTGAGCAGAGGAGGAGGTTTCCAAACTTTGGCTTTTACCCTTGTAGCCCAATACCAGAGTATTTTAAGAATAGTCTCTGCGTCACCCAACAGAGGTGCAAGACTATGGAATCAGCGACATACCGCTCCTCAGTACTCAACCCAGACACTGTTCGCTTTGGTTCAAACAGTAACCGACCCAGTGTCCTGTAGACCGCATGGAGGAAGACTGAGCGTGGCCCCTCTCCTCCAGCAGCAGTTGTCAGAGACTGCAAATGTGCTCCGCAAACCTTGGCGCTGCTGACTGTTCCCAAGAACAGTGGCCCATGCCAAGTCCCTTGAAATAAATCTCTCCTCTTTCATAAACCAAGAGCTTACAAAAGGATCTTGCCAATGTCAACCATCCACATAACACTGAGACCTTGAATTAAAGGACTCAAAGTTCTCACTGAACTCTTCCATGATTGCCAACCAGGCTTTAGACCTGCCAAAGGGAAAGAGCAGTTGTGCATCACTTTAGAGAAGGCAGACGTACATCAGGGGATGAGTGTTAACCAACAGTCCTGGTGTACTGTGTTCTCTCCGTTGGCAATGCTGTATGTGGTGGTCCATGAGATCCCCTCGAACATGTCAAAAATGCATCCAGTGTCAGGGTCTGAGGTAAAGTGTGTCCAGTATTTTACCTAAAGTGTGTCCAGTATTTTACCTAAAGTGTGTCCAGTATTTTACCTAAAGTGTGTCCAGTATTTTACCTAAAGTGTGTCCAGTATTTTACCTAAAGTGTGTCCAGTATTTTACCTAAAGTGTGTCCAGTATTTTACCTAAAGTGTGTCCAGTATTTTACCTAAAGTGTGTCCAGTATTTTACCTAAAGTGTGTCCAGTATTTTACCTAAACTGTGTCCAGAGTCTGAGGTTAAGCGTGTTCAGGGTCTGAGGTTAAGCGTGTTCAGGGTCTGAGGTTAAGCGTGTTCAGGGTCTGAGGTTAAGCGTGTTCAGGGTCTGAGGTTAAGCGTGTTCAGGGTCTGAGGTTAAGCGTGTTCAGGGTCTGAGGTTAAGCGTGTTCAGGGTCTGAGGTTAAGCGTGTTCAGGGTCTGAGGTTAAGCGTGTTCAGGGTCTGAGGTTAAGCGTGTTCAGGGTCTGAGGTTAAGCGTGTTCAGGGTCTGAGGTTAAGCGTGTTCAGGGTCTGAGGTAAAGCGTGTCCAGGGTCTGAGGTAAAGCGTGTCCAGGGTCTGAGGTAAAGCGTGTCCAGGGTCTGAGGTAAAGCGTGTCCAGGGTCTGAGGTAAAGCGTGTCCAGGGTCTGAGGTAAAGCGTGTCCAGGGTCTGAGGTAAAGCGTGTCCAGGGTCTGAGGTAAAGCGTGTCCAGGGTCTGAGGTAAAGCGTGTCCAGGGTCTGAAGTAAAGCGTGTCCAGGGTCTGGCCTAAAGCGTGTCCAGGGTCTGGCCTAAAGCGTGTCCAGGGTCTGGCCTAAAGCGTGTCCAGGGTCTGGCCTAAAGCGTGTCCAGGGTCTGGCCTAAAGCGTGTCCAGGGTCTGGCCTAAAGCGTGTCCAGAGTCTGAGGTAAAGCGTGTCCAGAGTCTGAGGTAAAGCGTGTCCAGAGTCTGAGGTAAAGCGTGTCCAGAGTCTGAGGTTAAGCGTGTCCAGAGTCTGAGGTTAAGCGTGTTCAGAGTCTGAGGTTAAGCGTGTCCAGAGTCTGAGGTTAAGCGTGTCCAGAGTCTGAGGTTAAGCGTGTTCAGAGTCTGAGGTAAAGCGTGATCAGAGTCTGAGGTAAAGCGTGATCAGAGTCTGAGGTAAAGCGTGATCAGAGTCTGAGGTAAAGCGTGTTCAGAGTCTGAGGTAAAGCGTGTTCAGAGTCTGAGGTAAAGCGTGTTCAGAGTCTGAGGTAAAGCGTGTTCAGAGTCTGAGGTAAAGCGTGTTCAGAGTCTGAGGTAAAGCGTGTTCAGAGTCTGATCTAGAGCATATCAGGGTCTGACCTAGACTGTGTCAGGGACTGAGCGGGAGCGTGACAGGAGAGATAGGCTTGTGTCACTTGAATACTCCATTTGAGGAGGCGGACCAATCTTGAGTCACTTGAATATTCCATTTGAGGAGGTGGACCAATCTTGAGTCACTTGAATACTCCATTTGAGGAGGCGGACCAATCTTGAGTCACTTGAATACTCCATTTGAGGAGGCGGACCAATCTTGAGTCACTTGAATATTCCATTTGAGGAGGCAGACCAATCTTGAGTCACGTGAATATTCCATTTCAGGAGGTGGACCAATCTTGAGTTACTTGAATATTTATTTTGAGGAGGAGGACCAATCTTGAGTTACTTGAATATTTCTTTTGAGGAGGCGGATCAAGATTTGAGTCACTTGAATATTTCTTTTGGAGAGGAAGTGCGAGGATTGAGTCACTTGAATATTCCATTTGCAGAGGTGGACCAATCTTGAGTCACTTGAATATTCCATTTGCGGAGGTGGACCAATCTTGAGTTACTTGAATATTTCTTCTGAGGAGGAGCTGCGAGGCTTGAGTCACTTGAATATTTCTTTTGGAGAGGAAGTGCGAGGCTTGAGTCACTTGAATATTCCATTTGAGGAGGTGGACCAATCTTGAGTCACTTGAATATTCCATTTGCGGAGGTGGACCAATCTTGAGTCACTTGAATATTCCATTTGAGGAGGCGGACCAATCTTGAGTCACTTGAATATTCCATTTGAGGAGGCGGACCAATCTTGAGTCACTTGAATATTCCATTTGAGGAGGTGGACCAATCTTGAGTCACTTGAATATTCCATTTGAGGAGGCGGACCAATCTTGAGTCACTTGAATATTCCATTTGAGGAGGCGGACCAATCTTGAGTCACTTGAATATTCTATTTGAGGAGGTGGACCAATCTTGAGTCACTCGAATATTCCATTTGCGGAGGTGGACCAATCTTGAGTCACTTGAATATTCCATTTGCGGAGGTGGACCAATCTTGAGTTACTTGAATATTTCTTCTGAGGAGGAGCTGCGAGGCTTGAGTCACTTGAATATTTCTTTTGGAGAGGAAGTGCGAGGCTTGAGTCACTTGAATATTCCATTTGAGGAGGTGGACCAATCTTGAGTCACTTGAATATTCCATTTGCGGAGGTGGATCAATCTTGAGTCACTTGAATATTCCATTTGAGGAGGCGGACCAATCTTGAGTCACTTGAATATTCCATTTGAGGAGGCGGACCAATCTTGAGTCACTTGAATATTCCATTTGAGGAGGCGGACCAATCTTGAGTCACTTGAATATTCTATTTGAGGAGGTGGACCAATCTTGAGTCACTTGAATATTCCATTTGCGGAGGTGGACCAATCTTGAGTCACTTGAATATTCCATTTGAGGAGGCGGACCAATCTTGAGTCACTTGAATATTCTATTTGAGGAGGTGGACCAATCTTGAGTCACTTGAATATTCCATTTGCGGAGGTGGACCAATCTTGAGTTACTTGAATATTCCATTTGAGGAGGCGGACCAAGGCTTGTGTCACTTGAATATTTCTTCTGAGGAGGAGCTGCGAGGCTTGAGTCACTTGAATATTTATTTTGGGGAGGAGCTTCGAGGCTTGAGTCACTTGACTATTTATTTTGGGGAGGAGATGCGAGGCTTGAGTCACTTGAATATTTATTTTGGGGAGGAGCTTCGAGGCTTGAGTCACTTGACTATTTATTTTGGGGAGGAGATGCGATGCTTGTGCCTTGTTATAAACACCTTCTTTGTGTTCTCTCAGTGGCAAGCCTGATAGTTGCAAGACGCTCTGTGCCGAAAATCCAGCTCTTACGATCTAAATTAATCTTGCGATCTCATTTGTCGGCTCATAGGAATATTGCACCAAAGCTTCCAAAAGTGCCAGTTTTTACCTCAACACAGACAGGAGAGTGAAAGAAGGGAATGATAGAGAACAACTGTGGAGACGGAGTCACTCCCAGGGACCTCGTGAGAAGTGGAACAGTGCCATGTACCACCCAAGCGAGCCTTGTTCTCCCTGAGCAGGTAAAGGACTTCAATGTTTCCCTTAGTGCGAGCTCAACTGGCTTTAAACAAATCAAAAGAACAAACGTGCTAAAGTATTGCAGTTTAAAACGTTTTGCCTCTGTTGCATGTGTGTCTGGCCTGTCAAATGCTAACTGTTGCATGTGTGTCTGGCCTGTCAAATGCTAACTGTTGCATGTGTGTCTGACCTGTGAAATGCTAACTGTTGCATGTGTGTCTAGCCTGTTCAATGCTAACTGTTGCATGTGTGTCTGGCCTGTGAAATGCTAACTGTTGCATGTGTGTCTGGCCTGTGAAATGCTAACTGTTGCATGTGTGTCTGGCCTGTGAAATGCTAACTGTTGCATGTGTGTCTGGCCTGTCAAATGCTAACTGTTGCATGTGTGTCTGGCCTGTCCAATGCTAACTGTTGCATGTGTGTCTGGCCTGTCCAATGCTAACTGTTGCATGTGTGTCTGGCCTGTCCAATGCTAACTGTTGCATGTGTGTCTGGCCTGTCAAATGCTAACTGTTGCATGTGTGTCCGGCCTGTTCAATGCTAACTGTTGCATGTGTGTCTGGCCTGTTCAATGCTAACTGTTGCATGTGTGTCTGGCCTGTTCAATGCTAACTGTTGCATGTGTGTCTGGCCTGTCAAATGCTAACTGTTGCATGTGTGTCTGGCCTGTCAAATGCTAACTGTTGCATGTGTGACTGCCCTGTCAAATGCTAACTGTTACATGTGTGTCTGCCCTGTCAAATGCTAACTGTTGCATGTGTGTCTGGCCTGTCAAATGCTAACTGTTGCATGTGTGTCTGGCCTGTCAAATGCTAACTGTTGCATGTGTGTCTGGCCTGTCAAATGCTAACTGTTGCATGTGGGTCTGGCCTATCAAATGCTAACTGTTGCACGTGTGCCTGGCCTGTCAAATTCTAACTGTTGCACGTGTGTCTGGCATGTGAAATGCTAACTGTTGCACGTGTGTCTGGCATGTGAAATGCTAACTGTTGCATGTGTGTCTGGCCTGTCAAATGCTAACTGTTGCATGTGTGTCTGGCCTGTCAAATGCTAACTGTTGCATTTGTGTCTGGTCTGTCCAATGCTAACTGTTGCACGTGTGTCTGGTCTGTCCAATGCTAACTGTTGCACGTGTGTCTGCCCTGTCAAATGCTAACTGTTGCACGTGTGTCTGCCCTGTCAAATGCTAGCTGTTGCACGTGTGTCTGCCCTGTCAAATGCTAGCTGTTGCACGTGTGTCTGCCCTGTCAAATGCTAACTGTTGCATGTGTGTCTGGCCTGTCAAATGCTAACTGTTGCATGTGTGTCTGGCCTGTCAAA
This sequence comes from Pleurodeles waltl, assembly GCF_031143425.1. Classification (NCBI taxonomy): domain Eukaryota; kingdom Metazoa; phylum Chordata; class Amphibia; order Caudata; family Salamandridae; genus Pleurodeles; species Pleurodeles waltl. The sequence continues at coordinate 17,711,618 of NC_090449.1, forward strand.
TGCTAACTGTTGCATGTGTGTATGACCTGTGAAATGCTAACTGTTGCGTGTGTCTCTGCCCTGTCAAATGCTAACTGTTGTGTGTGGCGCTGGCCTATCAAATGCTAACTGTTGCATGTGTGTCTGGCCTGTGAAATGCTAACTGTTGCATGTGTGTCTGGCCTGTGAAATGCTAGCTGTTGCACGTGTGTCTGGCCTGTGAAATGCTAACTGTTGCATGTGTGTCTGACCTGTGAAATGCTAACTGTTGCGTGTGTCTCTGCCCTGTCAAATGCTAACTGTTGTGTGTGGCGCTGGCCTATCAAATGCTAACTGTTGCATGTGTGTCTGGCCTGTGAAATGCTAACTGTTGCATGTGTGTCTGGCCTGTGAAATGCTAACTGTTGCAGGTGTGTCTGGCCTGTCAAATGCTAACTGTTGCACGTGTGTCTGGCCTGTAAAATGCTAACTGTTGCATGTGTGTCTGGTCTGTTAAATGCCAACTGTTGCATGTGTGTCTGGCCTGTGAAATGCTAACTATTGGAAAATATAACTCTGGGGGGTCTGAGGCAGGAACAAGATTCTTTCTGGTTTGCAGGAAATTCATATGAAAGATTTTCCTTGTTGTTTGTATCCCAATCAACCACAGTGAGCCTCCTGTGACAAGTCAACCGAGTACTTCCTTATGCATGATAGATGCACATGTAAAAAGCTTAAATACACTTTAGTGAAAGATAAGCACAGAAAAGGTAACATATGTTTTTAAAAAGTATCCTACCCATGTTCTTGGTCATGGGAGTTCTTAGTCCAGAAGGTCATCACTCGATCAAGGTCGTCAGTGATCGTCTGCCTCCAGACCTGGAGCTTCGCCGTGTCCATTTTTCTAGACAAAAATGAAAAAAGGCAGTAAATGTGTATGTCAGCTGCAGCTGCTCTAGGGCTAGAACCCAGTCAGAGCTGTAAACAGACAAGACCATGCCTGGAATCCAGAGAAGCAGATCCCAGACCAGGCCAGAGCCTGAACAATGCCTGGAAGCTGGACACACTGAATCCACGCACAGCCTGGACACCATACAAGGCCTTCTTCTCAGACAAGACCTGGAACCAACACAAGGCCCAGAGCCGGCAGAAGCTGTAGAACCTAGACAGACCTGTAAACAGACAGAACCCTGCCTGGAATCCAGACAATGCCAGGTACCATGATGAGCAGAGCCCAGACGGGGCCAGAGGCTGAACAATGTCTGGAAGCTGGACAAACACTGAATCCACACACAGTTTGGACACCATACAAGGCCTTCTATTAAGACAAGACCTGGCACAAAGACAAGGCCAAGAGCCGGCACAAGCCACAGAACACAGACAAGCCCTAGAACCTGTACTACAACTGGAACCTACACCTGAATTCTGACAACATCTGGGACCCAAGCCCAGACCACACACATGGCCCAGAACTCAGAATAGGATTTGTTCACTTCTACACTTTGTTTCTTTTTCCTTCCACGCTTTACCTTCCTTCCCATTACCATGGAGTGACCGTTGCTTGATATTTCCACTTTTAATTCTAGATCATGTGCCCTCAGGTGTACCAAATATGACTTTTTCTGTTCAGTTATCATTTATTTTTTAAGCATTAAAGATCCTAAATGGAACGGAGATGGTCAATAAAAATCTACTGAAATCCAAATCTAGAACAAATACACCGCCAAGAAGCGCAGCGAAGAACTAGAACGCAGAATATGTCGGGAAGGCAGACAAGGACTAGAACAATAAGTGCACGGTCATGTCTGTGAGGCGTGATGATGTACTTCGTGCCCGTGTGCCATGTCTTATGTTCTACAAGGAGTCACTTGGATTCTTCTCTCAGATGGCTGAGCGCCTCAACATCTCTCCTTCTTGTGGGGTTTCAATGGGATATTAGTGAACGTGTTAAATATATGAGAGTTAAATCAGTTAAAACCCAACCTATATGGAAGGTACTGATTCTGCTCGTGTTTCACAGGCTTACAATTTTCACATTGTAGCTCAGCCAAGCAAGGCCGCAGAAGGACCGAAGCCCAGCTGCAGACAAGGTCTGGAACCAACTGTTGCGTCTTTTATTTAAAGGCTGATTATACCATACTGTCATTATTATGATGCTATATTTATTTAATTCCATTGTCCACATCTTATTCTTTCATGGTACTTACCTCCCATGCACCGCATTGACCTAGTGTTAAGTGACACACTGGTCAGATGGAACCTGAAGTGTCCACATGCCAAGATAACCCTACGCTAACCTTACAAGAAGACGCACAACACAGGAACATGGCGGACATCTTTGTTTTTCATTAACAAGGCCAGTTTTGGAAATCCAACACATGTTTTGGTACAGAAGAGATACACTGCGAACTAACGAGACACAAAATTACAAATAGATTAACGAGGGCAGTGCTTGCAGCTGAAACAAGTGGTACAGAAGGAACTGTGTATCAGGGATCTTATGATGGTTTAGTTAGAGGGATCTTGTGCTACTGCAAACATCACAGGAGAGATAACCTACATAGGTTAACTTTGCAATCATGTAATGGCTGCTTCACAAAGCATACAACCACACGTGCTTCTTGCGTGCTTCAGGGGACCCAGCGTGAAACGTAAACAGTGGTTTAAGCCATGTGGCGATTATTTATTTGCAATTGAAGGAAACAGGTATTAATCAGGGTGAAAAAGAGCATTATTATTTAATTCAGTGGGGTCTGTAGGACAGAAAATGTTTGATCATTTGCAGATGAAGTCAATGGTGAATGAGGGATCTGGGATAACACCAAATAAGCAATGAATAGATTAGAACTGAGCTGTATAGAAGAATACAGTGCAATTGTGAGACGAGGCAATGCTTTCACGAGGAAACCATTGAGGAATATCCAGAGGCGTTTCTGTGAATTTGAAAATGGCTTAGATCAAGGGGTCTCCAACCTTTTCTATAATAAGAGCAACTTATGTTCAATGAAAATCATCCGGAGTTCCCACAGTGACCACATCAGACGAGATTACATTAGTGGCCTCTTGGAGAAGCATTACCAGCAGTACCCATCTCAACGCATAAGCAGTAATGCCAAATAAATGTTTTAGGAGTTTTTAATGCCACTACATGTCATAGGAGACAAATATGCAATCCAACCTGGCAGCTAGGAAAAACGTGAGTAGTAAGTCTACGCAATGCAGCATGAATTATCATTGAAGTGTCAACTTTAAATAAATACATTTGATCTCCAAACACCAACTTAGTAATTCTGATGATACACACATTTTACTCTCAAATACATGTTTTTTATTTGTGGAAGTATTCTCACTGCGACCAAAAATAAAAATGTATTTACTCATTTCGGCTGTCCACAGGGGCGCTACTTACAGTTGCCTGGAGAGCTACCATTAGGCACTGAGCTACTCATTGACAACCCAGAGATCAGTGCACTGTTACTCTAAAAAGGATCAACCCATAGATCAATGCATTGTTACTCTAAAAATGATTAACCCGTAGATCAGTGCATTGTTACTCTAAAAAAGATCAACCCATAGATCAATGCATTGTTACTCTAAAAAAAATCAACCCATACATCAGTGTATAGGAGACAAGAATGCTGTGCATTGTTACTCTAAAAAAGTTCAGGAAAGACTATGGTGCAGCAGGAACCCAACTTTGGAGGAGATGGTAGGCATTACCAAAGGCATTGAAGAGCACATCTGTCATCCAGGGTACTGTGAGAAGAGAAGGGGTGTGGTGGTTATAGGAGTGTTTTTATGGACAGGGGGGTGATGAGAAAGGGAGAAAGGCACGCGGTCGAACACAAGTCCAATGTTATAGATGTGGTGATAGAACACATTTACGGAACAACAGCAAGGGTGCAGTTATTGGGAAAAGATGCAAGTGGTCTATTTTCAGGGGATGAGATGGGGCTGAAGGGCTAATGGCCAGGCGTCGTGTCCATAAGAAACACGCCACAGCATGGCTACGTCGGTGGTGAGCGTGGATGTTGAGGAAGCCGGAGTTACTACCGTGAAGAAAGGGTCTTATTTTGATGTTAGAATGAAGATAATGGCTGACCCAAGCTTACAGAGCACCATCATTTCTGGAAAAAAGTTCATTCAACTACGCTTTAACTGTAAACAGCATGCCTGATGTCAGTTATGACTTTTGAAAAGTTTAATATCAACACTTTGGGCTATTCTGAAGATTGCTTGAGGTTTAATGATAGGGTGATGTATGCACCTCTAGGATGAAGGCAAAGGACGAGATATTATGGGTGGGATGCAAAATTAGGAATTGTTTATGTCCTGGTACCCCCACACCGGTTCTGCTTCTGCAGCGAGAGATTGTAAATGTTGAATTATTTCTGCAACTTTTAGCAAAATGCCGGTAGACAGAACAGGCTGTGTGAAGGGTTTTGAGCACAAAAAATAATACTTGAGCAAGATTCTGTCTCACTTGAGCATGAAGTTAGAAGTGGTTCACTCAGTGTGAGGACTGACTTCAAAGCATTACTGGATAATATGTGTATAGAGAAAGTTTATGAACCAGTAGCAGGGCCGGTTTCTGCAGTGACTATCACTAAAATAAAACAATAAAAATCCATTTATGTGCAGATCTGAGACCCTTAAATAAGAACAGCGGCTGATTGTCCCCTGTTTCGGAAACCTGAGCAGATGCTGACAATGGGGGCTGAAGCTAACATTTTCTCTCGTATAGATCTTCTGCCTCTTATCACAAGGCTGCTTTAGAGACAGAATCAGAATTGTTCACCTCATCTGTCATGCCAATTGGAGCCTATATTTGTGTTTAACTTCTTGGTTTACATCCGCAACAAGCATGTTTGAAATGTTTTATCTATGTCATATTTAAATATATTCCAGGGGCACAGCTGTTTCAAGCAACAACGATGGATGAACAAAGTTTTGGACAAGGTTTTAAGTGTGTTGCAAGAAAGAACTATGATAGCAAGGACAAATGCAAGTTTTTAACACCAGAGTGGAGCATCTTGAAGATGGTCTCAATTCTGATGGATTTAAACTTGGAACCAACTTCATAACATCTATTGTAGAGGCATTCACAATCACAAGTGGCTGATGGGACGATGAATATGGTGGAGATCAGGAAGATCAATAGATTAAATTATTAGTTAATGAAGAGATGTGGGGTATTTAACCTGATATTGAAATTCAGGATCACTAATTGGTGAATTTTAGATCTGCAAGACAATCGGTGATAAAGGATCAGATTCTCTTAAAATGGTATGTAGAGTCTTTTTATTATCATTGCAATTTACAAGGATTAATTAGAGAGTGGAACTAAAAGAGAATATGCCTATGCTGTTAGCTTGTGAGGAGATTTGATTAAGCCCTGAAAAAGCAGCAGTTCACTTTAAGTCTCAAAACACGTGTTGGCTGTGCAACATCAAAGACACCAATTATTTGCCCTTGATATGAATGGAAATTGACTCTACTGAAATTTGAAATTGTTTGACTGTACATCATCAATAACATTTAAATTAGCACCACTGAATGTTGGGAGTAATGCTACATACTACGTGAAGATATGAACTTGCAAAATGAAAAACTAATTAAATTAATATGGTATTGCGATGTTCAACAAATAAATGTAATTGTTCTTTGATTCAAACAGTGCTTGTTAGAAATGGGGTCTCTAGTTGGCAGAGGTATACACTCTTGTCCAAGTAGGGACCACAATCCTAGCCTGGGTAAGTCACACACAATCCAAATTATCATGTGCCCAGCCTCTGGTAGCTTGGCACCGAGCAGTCAGGCTTAACTTAAAAGGCAATATGTAAGGTATTTGTGCAATAAACCACACAGTAACAAATGTTTTTAGTAAAAGGGGCAGGGCCACGGATTGGCCGCAGGTTAGGCTGGGGGCCTGTGCCTGCAGCATTAGAAGAGCAGCGCAGTGGTGATGGCGGCAAAGATGAAGGTAAGTTTACATTAATTTAACACCCCCCACCCCGCGCGTGCCATCCTCCCCGAGCCGCTCCTGGCTGACACTATTGAGTTTCATCTGGGAGTGGCCTTTACAACCAGTATGTTATGTGCAATTTAAGTGGGTTTGTTCAAATCAAACGCTCTTGCACATTATCTGCTTTCAATCAGACAAAAGAAATAGTGTTGCCAGAAGATAGTTTTATTGCAGATTTAAGCCAAACCCTGTTCCCCTTTTGCTTGGGTATGAGTTTTCACAAGACAGTTCACAAAATTAAATGTTGCAAAAACTGTTACAGATGGTAAGATAAAATCTTGAAGAACATTGGAGCCACAGAACTGCACAACAAAAACCATTATATATACAGCTAAACGGAAGAAGAAAATACAATTATAGATAGACAAAAGTGCAGGTATTTCATTAAGATTGCATCAAACGGGCTGGCACTATTCCTGGTGCCTTTACCGCTGACAGTAACAACTGTTTGCTGTAGCAGGGAAAGAAATAGAAGCAAGCGATGCACAGGCTCACAAAATAAATCGTCATTACCAAAAAGGAGAGTTTGTTAACTTAGAAAATATAAATCAACATATTTAGACGTTATACAGTACCAAATATGTCCTTAGATATGAGAGGTGGTGGAAGCAAAAGGAAAGATTAGGTTGCACTGGATTACCAGTCACGTCACCAGATTAATATATATACTCAACTCCTCCTGGAAATTGTCTGGAGTGGTCAGTCCACACACAGCACGCTTTGTCGGGTTGAGCGCCAGCTTGAAAATACATCATATGCCTTAAGAGAATACTAAAGTGTGCTGGTGCACAAAAGAGAGAGGTATGTGGTAGCGCACATAATACTGAAGAGAAGTCACCGGTTTACAATGGTTCCTCCAAATAAATGTACATTTTGTTTTGGACCCTAAACTCGAGGCAGTTGTAGCATCCTCCCCAGCCTGGGTACCTGCCAATGACTATGCCACACACGGAGCTGGGTATCACGCGTCTTTACTCGTCTGAGTGTACCCATGAACCAAACATTCTAAACCTACATTCACTTCACCACGCTCCAACTCTCATGTCGCAGTTCTACAGTCCATCAGGAGCCAAAAGGCTTCCGTCATTAATAACTCACACGACACTACCGCAGTGATAGCAGTAGAAGGAAAAAACGAGGCAACAGCAACTGATTCAGTGTTTGAAAGATATCCCTTCGTGGTCACCAAATGTAGAGATCACACTTCAAGGATGCCTTTAGGGTTCCCATTCACTTTTACGGTGGATCACCGGTTTCGCCATGGCTGCACCAACAAGACATATGAGTCTGTGCCCTGACGCCTATGACGCTATACATCCCCCTCATGAATCCTGTAATTCCAGTCCCCATCGCTCACAGTAAAAACTCACCAGACTTAATGCCGGGGTGCAACAACAACAGCCTTAATGCCGTAACCCTACTGGCTGATCCACCTCCCATCACCTCCTCAACAACACACTCAAGTCCCCCTCCAATGCTCTACCCACAAGCCTACAGACCACCTTATCCCCACTGCCCTACCCTGGACAACTCCCTCTGCCAGTGCACCGAGATCACACCTGTGCCACATACGTCACCGGTGGACGGCAACCTGGACCCCAGGCGTGGATGTAAGAGGTCCCCAGAGTGACTTCACCACATTGCTTAATATTTCCAAAGTGAATTACTTCAAAAACGTTATCACTTCTCAAGCCTGATGCCCCAATTGTCTACCCTACACACGACTTCCTGCTCCCCCCTTCCTGCAAAAACACCACTCCTCATTTCTGCTTGCCAATCCTCATTCTTCACTCGCTGGCATCTACCTTCTTAGATACAAAATTGATGGTGTCCTGCCATTCTGCTACAACTAAAAATAACACAAAACTGTAGTCCCTCTCAAACTACCATCTTTGCTATCAAATACCTTCCTTTTTTCCAAAACACTAGAACATTTCCATTCAGCACCTCTGGAAGGGAACTGCACTGGTCCTTTCCCCATCTCTCCAACTGGTCCTCCTCGGTCTCCTGGCCATCCCCTAACTACCAGCCAAGCCCTATACCCTCAGAGGTACCGCAGACTCCATCCTCAGCCCTATCCTCGCTTTAGGCCACCACTCTGGGGGACATCATGTCCTCCTTTTGGGGTTTTGTACTACTGCTACATGAAAAACTCAAATCTTCTCCGTTCCATCATCCACTCACCATCTTCAGGCCCACATCTTGGGTTGCCTGGCTGCAAGCAGATACTGGATGGCTCTTCCTCCCTCTTATTAAACTCTGTGAAAACAAAAATACTTTATGTTCTAGTACTAAGCGGAGTTCTGGCTCCTACTCAAGTCCCACTTGACACATTGGCACCACCGTCATCTGCACATAATGTTGGGTGCCCTTCAGTTCCAAAAGGAGCCTTGGAGAAGCCATTTGTTCCACTGCCATGGCCAATAGGTTCCAAATATTGAACACATGTGAGGTCTGTCCCCTCTCCCTCCTCCTAGTTTACCAAAGTCCTAATCAATGCACTAATCATGAGCAAAAGTGATTACTGCAGCAGTTTCCTGAGGTGCATCTCTCTGTACGCATTCTCCATCTTCAATAAGGTGATAGATAACCCACCTAGACCAACACCCGCTTCTTACTAGCGCCAGCAGGTCGGCAGCTCTAGACAAGGTACAGACTTCAGTCCACTGGTCCTTAATGAACCACATTGCGGCTATATCTCACGGCACCTAGTCACCTATACCCTACAAACTGCGTCTACCCTCGACTTACATCATCCAGTCCCCTTGCACCCCCTGCAGCAAGGTTAGCCTTTCAGGTGTACTGCACAGCCATTCACGCTGGTGGGCTGCACACACAGCCGCTTCCACCAAAACCAGAGATGGACTGACCTGTCCAGGTTCATTTAGTGGTAGTGGCAAAAATACGTGGGGTCGAAACTACCACATGCGTTTGACCCACCGTAAACCATACTACTTCACAGAAATAGTATGCATGGTTTCTGAAAGGCACGGGAGTGGAGAACGACACAAAAATAGACTATTAAAGATGGACTGAGAGTGTTGAATCAGGACATTACTGATGGAAGTGATGAATATCCTGCCCTCCATATTACAAGCGCCATAGGATATAATGCACCGCTAAGTCTGGATATCCGTCGTGTTTGTGAAGGAGTAACCCGCGCCCCAAACTCTAAATCTGGCTCAACGTGAGGTCCTCGTTCTGAGGTTGAAACTCGTGATGCAGTCATTTTGCACTCAAGACTTTTGATATCACCGGGAAAGGTAATTCCGGATTGGGAAATTATCCCTGTGTTCTGAGCTGATTAAGGACTTCCAGATTATTAGGCTGTATTCAAGGGAAGGGTTCAGCCAGGATTGATCTTGTGAAATATGTTTGAGTACGCAGTGCTTTCAATGGAAATATAGTAGTGCACATACTCTTCCTTTGAATGTACTGCAGCAGCGCTGAGAAGTGCAGGTACTCTCCCATTACATGTACTGCAGCAGCGCTGAGAAGTGCAGGTACTCTCCCATTACATGTACTGCAGCAGCGCTGAGAAGTGCAGGTACTCTCCCATTAAGGGTATTGCATCAGTGCTGTGAAGTGCAGGTACTCTCCCATTAAATGCAGTACAGCAGTGATGAGAAGTGCAGGTACTCTCCCATTAAATGTACTGCAGCAGCGCTGAGAGGTGCAGGTACTCTCCCATTAAATGTACTGCAGCAGTGCTGTGAAGTGCAGGTACTCTCCCATTACATGTACTGCAGCAGTGCTGTGAAGTGCAGGTACTCTCCCATTACATGTACTGCAGCAGCGCTGAGAGGTGCAGGTACTCTCCCATTACATGTACTGCAGCAGCGCTGAGAAGTGCAGGTACTCTCCCATTACATGTACTGCAGCAGCACTGAGAAGTGCAGATACTCTCCCATTACATGTACAGCAGCAGTGCTGAGAAGTGCAGGTACTCTCCCATTACATGTACTGCAGCAGCGCTGAGAAGTGCAGATACTCTCCCATTACATGTACTGCAGCAGCGCTGTGCAGATACTCTCCCATTACATGTACTGCAGCAGCGCTGAGAGGTGCAGGTACTCTCCCATTACATGTACTGCAGCAGCGCTGAGAAGTGCAGGTACTCTCCCATTACATGTACTGCAGCAGCGCTGAGAGGTGCTGGTACTCTCCCATTACATGTACTGCAGGGGCGCTGAGAAGTGCAGGTACTCTCCCATTAAATGTACTGTAGCGGTGCTGAGAAGTGCTGGTACTCTCCCATTACATGTACTGCAGCAGTGCTGAGAGGTGCAGGTACTCTCCCATTACATGTACTGCAGCAGCGCTGAGAAGTGCAGGTACTCTCCCATTAAGGGTATTGCATCAGTGCTGTGAAGTGCAGGTACTCTCCCGTTAAATGCAGTACAGCAGTGATGAGAAGTGCAGGTACTCTTCCATTAAATGTAAAGTAGCAGTGCTGAGATGTGGAGGTACCCCCCCCCCCCCCCCATTAAAGGTATTGCATCAGTGCTGAGAGGTGCTGGTACTCCCCCATTAAAGGTATTGCAGCAGTGCTGTGAAGTGCAGGTACTCTTCCATTAAATGTATAGTAGCAGTGTTGAGATGTGGAGGTACCCCCCCCCCCCATTAAAGGTATTGCATCAGTGCTGAGAAGTGCTGGTACTCCCCCATTAAAATTATTGCAGCAGTGCTGTGAAGTGCAGGTACTCTCCCATTAAATGTATTGCAGCAGTGCTGAGAAGTGCAGGTACTCTCCCATTAAATGTATTGCATCAGTGCTGAGAAGTGCCAGTACTCTCCCGGTAAATGTATTGCAGTAGTGCTGAGAAGTGCAGGTACCCTCCCTGTCAAATTAAACAAGTGCAGGTACTCAGTACTGGACAGTACCCGCCCATTTAAAGCACTGCTCATACGGAAATAACAAAATTAACGTGGTACTTTGAATACCTGTCAAGGTGGAAGCTACCACTCCCACCCAGATTTGTATTTTACTATAACCTGAAATCAGGGCCATCTTGTGGCGGTACTGCAGCGCTGTGACGCTATTACCACGTTATGGTATTAACAAGAGTCAGCGTGGACTTCTCCAGTAGGGGCAGGGTGACTGCTGTGAGCCCCCAGCTGCTGATCACAGAAGGCACCTTCCGCCTGCCCCACTCTGACAATCACCACCTGTTGCCCTCCCAGCAATGACTTACTATATCCAGGGCACCCCCCTCCCTCCACAGGTAGAGCTCCCAGCGACAGTACCTGTGCCTGTCTTACCTGGCCGGGGGCCCAGCAGTCACTTGTCTGACCCAGCCCTTGCCAGGCATCTTGTGACATTGTTTAACCTCCATATCCCGTGTTACAAGCCTGTGCGTCCTGTGTACCTGGCTCTAGTACCACCTGCTGACTGTCACCTGGCTCATGTAACCTCTAGATCCTGTGTTACAAGCCTGTGCATCCTGTGTACCTGGCTCTTGTACCGCCTGCTGGCTGTCACCGGGCTCTTGTAACCTCTAGATCCAGTGTTACAAGCCTGTGCATCCTGTGTACCTGGCTCTGATACCACCTGTTACATGTCAGCAGACTCTTGTAACATGTAGCTCCTGTGTTACAAGCCTGTGCGTCCTGTGTACCTGGCTCTGGTACCACCTGTTACATGTCAGCAGACTCTTGTAACATGTGACTCCTGTGTTACAAGCCTGTGCGTCCTGTGTACCTGGCTCTGTTACCGCCTCTTACATGTCAGCAGACTCTTGTAACATGTGACTCCTGTGTTACAAGCCTGTGCGTCCTGTGTACCTGGCTCTGTTACCGCCTGTTACATGTCAGCAGACTCTTGTAACATGTGACTCCTGTGTTACAAGCCTGTGCGTCCTGTGTACCTGGCTCTGTTACCACCTGCTGACTGCCACCGAGCTCTTGTAACCTCTAGATCATGTGTTACAAGCTTGTGCGTCCTGTGTACCTGGCTCTGATACCACCTGTTACATATCAGCAGACTCTTGTAACATGTGGCTCCTGTGTTACAAGCCTGTGCGTCCTGTATACCTGGCTCTAGTACCGCCTGTTACATGTCAGCAGACTCTTGTAACATGTGGCTCCTGTGTTACAAGCCTGTGTGTCCTGTGTACCTGGCTCTGATACCACCTGTTACATGTCGGCAGACTCTTGTAACATGTGGCTCCTGTGTTACAAGCCTGTGGGTCCTGTGTACCTGGCTCTGGTACCGCCTGTTACATGTCAGCAGACTCTTGTAACATGTAGCTCCTGTGTTACAAGCCTGTGCGTCCTGTGTACCTGGCTCTGGTACCGCCTGCTGACTGTCACCTGGCTCTTGTAACCTCTAGATCCTGTGTTACAAGCCTGTGCGTCCTGTGTACCTGGCTCTGGTACCGCCTGTTACATGTCAGCAGACTCTTGTAACATGTGGCTCATGTGTTAGGATCCTGTGTGTCCTGTGTACCTGGCTCTGGTACCGCCTGCTGGCTGTCACCGGGCTCTTGTAGGATAAGGGTCCTGTGTCACAAGTCTGTGTGTCCTGATTACTTGACTTTGGTTCTGCTTGTTACGCGTCAGCTGCTTCTGACGTCACCTGTCTCTCATGCCACTCACCTCTTCTAGACTAATCCACACCTTGCCCCTCCTGTACCCCCATGAGTACCTCTGCCGGATCATGTGTGTGCGTCTCTCCTACAGTGTGTGTCCCTTTAAGGTTACAGTGTGCCAGTTGCGTTGTGTGGGCCATTTCTGGCGGAATCTCTGTGTGCTCCAGCCTACCCGGAGTACTTGTCTGCCTCTATCCTGTGGCCCAAGGTTGCTCTCTCTTACCAGCCGTGTCTCTGCCCTCCTCTCATCTCAGTGGTCCTCCCCCTCCAGGTAAGCGAGGGCTCTCTGCTCCCAGGCTCCAGCCTGCCCTCCTCTCGGTGCTTCTTACCCTCCAAGTACCCGCGGGCTCTCTGCTCCCAGGCTCCAGCCTGCCCTCCTCTCCTCTCACTGAGAGGCTCTCGGTGGTCTCCCCCTCCAAGTACCCGCGGGCTCTCTGCTCCCAGGCTCCAGCCTGCCCTCCTCTCCTCTCACTGAGAGGCTCTCGGTGGTCTCCCCCTCCAAGTACCCGCGGGCTCTCTGCTCCCAGGCTCCAGCCTGCCCTCCTCTCCTCTCACTGAGAGGCTCTCGGTGGTCTCCCCCTCCAAGTACCCGCGGGCTCTCTGCTCCCAGGCTCCAGCCTGCCCTCCTCTCCTCTCACTGAGAGGCTCTCGGTGGTCTCCCCCTCCAAGTACCCGCGGGCTCTCTGCTCCCAGGCTCCAGCCTGCCCTCCTCTCCTCTCACTGAGAGGCTCTCGGTGGTCTCCCCCTCCAAGTACCCGCGGGCTCTCTGCTCCCAGGCTCCAGCCTGCCCTCCTCTCCTCTCACTGAGAGGCTCTCGGTGGTCTCCCCCTCCAAGTACCCGCGCGCTCTCTGCTCCCAGGCTCCAGCCTGCCCTCCTCTCCTCTCACTGAGAGGCTCTCGGTGGTCTCCCCCTCCAAGTACCCGCGGGCTCTCTGCTCCCAGGCTCCAGCCTGCCCTCCTCTCGGTGCTTCTTACCCTCCAAGTACCCGCGGGCTCTCTGCTCCCAGGCTCCAGCCTGCCCTCCTCTCCTCTCACTGAGAGGCTCTCGGTGGTCTCCCCCTCCAAGTACCCGCGGGCTCTCTGCTCCCAGGCTCCAGCCTGCCCTCCTCGCAGCTCCTGGTCATGTGACTGTCCCGCTGCTCAGCTGACTCAACACTTTCCAGGACCGCCAGGAGCAGTGATGTGTGTTCTGGGCTTTACAGAGAAGCTCAGCTCCATCTGTGCCTGTTTCCCTGTCTTTGGACGCCTGCCCAAGAGCGCTCGTGACTCCCTGCACCGAAGAGGTCACTGCTGAGCGATCTCCTGCCTTCCCGCTGCATTATGGTACTTGTTGTTTCCACAGCCACCAGGGCCGTGGTGTGTTTGCAGAGCTCTACAGAGAAGTAGGGTGACCACCTGGCATTGAGGCAAATTCTGGACAGGACTGTTAAAAATTCAGGACAAAGGGTCAAAATTCAGGACAAAAATTCAGGACAAAGGGTCAAAATTCAGGACAAAAATTCAAGAACAAACGTCAGTTTTACAGACACGCGCAGTTTTACTGACACTATGTTGTCAGTGCATTTATTTACTCTTTTTTAACATAGCACTATTTATTCACTGTGGTCTTTTTGTGATTGCCTCCTGGTATGCTACATTCAGGTGTCACATTACGTCCTTGTTTAGTAGTAAATTAATGCCCTTCAGTACTGGGGCAAGGCCATCACCCCTGCCCAAATCTACCCAATCTTTCCTGAAGAGAAAGTAACAGCAACATTTTGATTATGTTTCTGAACATTTTAAAACCTCTGGCAAACAGTTTGGGACACATTAAGGTCATTAACCTTATGTTAGTTTAAACAAATTGAACAAAAACATCTGGCTTACCCCAACCGCCCACGGACTTTCAACCTAATTTTTTTTTAAAGAGGCAGGGCAGATGGTGTGGGCGACAGTCTCACATCTAATGTCAGGATGTGATGTACCCATAACTTGTCTGTAGTCTCACGTCTGGGTCTCTACATTTATCTCAGAAATCGGAGCCCGAACTACCAATCAAAGATAATAAAAGAGGAGGATGAAACTGAGATCAAATGGGAAATCCACGGCAAGTAATTCAAAGGGTTGTTGCTAAGGACTGGATAAATAAAGAAGAGAAGAACAAGGTGGGACAATTCCTAAAATCAGACAAGATGGGTCCACCAAGACTATTTGAAGGTATTGGGTACCTGGGGAGTTGTCTCTGCACACAGGAGCGAAACAGAAGAGGCACTGTCAAGTGGTTGAACAAGCAACACCCATCCACCTTGGCAAACTCTTCTGGTTCAATGGTCCGCTGTTAGTGCTTTTGAAGGGTGAGCAGGGGCCAGACCCCTTGCAAGGTTGTGCAAGGCAATTTCCCACTTTTTCCATGTCTTTATATGATTTTGAAATTGAGCAAAAGCCAAACTAGAGATCTGGGTTATCTCCAAGTGTCAAGTACACATAGAATCTTCAAAATATTTGGGATGTAATTTGCACAAACAAAATTTAGAAATTTAAAAATTTAATTAGTGTTTAACATATGGCACTGTTTTCGCCTTCATATACAATTAGATCTCAGATTGAACTGGGAACCAGTTACCTTTTGATACCTAGTGATTAATATCTACCATTCTTACACTGATTTCCAGGATGGAAATCTCGGCAGAGCGAACAGTCCCTCCAAGCCCAGTTTGCTTTTTGGTCTTCTCTTCTGCTTTCTGTAAAGGCCACGTGGCACTAGTGAAGATGGTGTGCTACCCCAATGATAGTATTATTTTGCAAACCTTCCCCTGCTCGTCCTTCATTCCTTCTTCAGATAGGCCACACATCTGATTTGGTCACCACTGCGCCATCGGGAGCTCTTTCCACCGTAAAGCTCACTGTGACTGCAGGTGGATTAGGTCTTCTGGACTTATAATGCTATTATTCAGCTGCACAGGTCCAATGGGTGGCTCACTGGCTTTCTGCCCACCTCCCTGCATGAGATGGGGTTTACCAGTAAAGACTTTTAAGGAAGGCTTAATGCACTGCTCATTGTTTCCTACTGACCATTCTACGGATCACCATCCGGGGTTATCATGCACAGCTTTCTCTTGCCTTGCCAGAACCTGTAAACTGAAACGAAGAAACCCTGTGCTCCTGCACTACCTTTCCTAATCCTTCCCACTCACACAGAATGGCTGTGCTCAGAGCAACTCCATCAGTGGCCTGTTGCAGGTGTCTTAAAATTGGGGACTTTGTTTCTGAACAGTGAGCTACTAAATTTCCAAACCCTTGTGGCAGACTACCATCTTCACCCCGGTCAACTCCTTACTTACAACCACCTTAAATAATCATTAAATGCCCTATTTCATGTCTGCCACCTAGCACTAACCCTACAAGAGGTGTGCCAGAAGCTCTGCACCATAGGAAATGGTGGCAAACTGATTGAATGGGTGTACAGACCTATCCTGCAACATGGAAACCACTCCAGGTCTTCTCGTCATACTACCTGGGTGATTGATGTAGCCAAACCTCTGCAAGATATGGACTAAAATACTGGACCTTCCCCACAAAGTACCCCACAGATGTCACTTTAAGTAAATTCATGGTGCTTCCTTGTGAATGCATTCTGCCTGTTGCTTGCCATTGGCCTTGTGGTTTCTAACTCACAATTTGTTGCTTTCAATTTGCTGGCTTTATTTGTTTTAGGCTATGCAGCTTGAATTTGTCCCTTCCCTTGCCAAAACCTTATTTACAGTATCCTGCCGAGTGCTCCCTTTCTGTAAATATGCCTGTAAATCTTGTTTTTATCTTATCATATTTGCTGTGCATTCAAAGAACAAAGTCAAATGTCAGGCTCTGTCTTCGGTGGGAACTTAGTGTTTACTTTCCTTTCGCTGACTTCAAAGTGAGAGGATTTATGCGACAATCTTGCTGGATACTGGGGTTAGGAAATAGTTTTTTCTATCACATGACAACATTTAAATAGACTTCAGAATCTATCAGAATTAGAATTACAAATCAAGCACATTTTTGTTAATTCTGAACTGTGCTGGAAACAAATACCTTTACATGATTAAAACAAATCGTTGCATTAGGTGATGCAATTTCCACACATCATCATCTGTGCACAGTATAGTTTGATTTGAAAAACTGTATATCTGTGCAAATGTAATGGTCATTTCAATCAAAAATGTGTTGTCTGTAATGGCAAAAATGTGTTGTCTGTAATGGCAGTGTGTTAGCATATCATCCATACTGCACTCCACTCTGCTCTGCACCACTACACGCCACTGCACCCTAGTCTGTATCACTCTACTTTACTCCACTCCATGCCACTGCACTCTTCTCCATTCGGAACCACTCCACATTATGCCACTGCACTTTATGCTACTTCATACTATGCCTCTCTACTCTCCTCTGTACCACTCTACTCTATGCCACTGCACTTTATGCCTCTCTACACCACTGCGCTCTGCTCGTCTGCACGCCATACCACTCCAGTCTAGGCAACACCAATCTAATCCGCACAACTCCACTCTCTGCCACTCTGCAACACTGCACTGTACGCCACTGCACTCTAAGCTAAAACACTCTATGCTAATGCACTTTACTCTGTAACACTCAACTCTATGCCCCTGCACTCTACATCAATACACTGTACATCATTCTAATCTACTCTGCACCTCTGCACTCTATGCCCCGGCACTCTACACTACTTTACTCTATGCCATCACACTCTATGCCACTTTATGCAACTCCACTCTAACCTGCACTTCTCCACTCTAAGCCACCTCACTCTACTGTGAAATAATCTACTTTATGCCACTGCACTCTGTGCCACTGCATTCTATGCCACTGCACCCTACCCTGCACCTCTCCACTCTATGCAACTGCACTCTACTGTGAAACAATCTATTCTACGCCACTGTACTCTATACCACTCTGACCACTGCACTCTAGTTCAATGCACTCTACACCACTGCACGCTGACACTCTGCAACACTGCACTGGCTGCCACTATATTCTACACCACTCTGTTTTGTACTACTGCATTCTGCACCAATATACTCTATTCCACTGCATTCTATGCCACTCTACTCTGCCCAATGCCACTTTATGCAACTGCACTCTACACCAGTGCACTCTAAACAACTGCACTGTATGCCACTGCCCTTTACTCTGCACACTGTACTCTATGCCACTGTTCTCTGTACCACTCTACACCACTACACTGACACTCTACTCTGCAACTCTGCACTCTACACCACTCTACTCTATGCCACTGCACTCTAGGCACTATACTCTACTCTACACCACTCTACAATACTCCACTCTGCACCACTCTACACCACTGCAATCTGTGCCACATGAGTCTACTCTGCACTCTATGACACTGCACCACTCTGCATTACTACACTCTGCTACTCTATTGTATGCCACTCTACTCCACTGCACTCTATGTAACTCTACCCCATGCCACGCTATGCCACTGCACTCTGCGCCAATGCACTCTAAACAACTGCACTGTACGCCACTGCCCTCTACTCTGTACCACTGTACTCTACGCCACTGCTCTCTGTGCCACTCTACATCACTGCACTGACACTCTACTCTGCAGCGTTGCACTCTCCACCACTGTACTATACACTGATGTACTATGTACTACTGCATTCTATGCCACTGCACTCTATGCCACTCTACTCTGCAACACTCCACTCTACAGCACATTGCTCTACTCTGCACCACTCTACACTACACCACTGCACTCCCTGCAACGTGAGTCTACTCTGCAATCTATGCCACTGCACCACTCTACGCTACTGCTCTCTCTGCCACTCTAATGTATGCAACTCTACTCAACTGCACTCTATGCCACTCTACTCTGTCCCACGCCACTCCATGCCACTGTACTCTAAACAACTGCACTGTACCCCACTGCACTGTACTTTGCACCACTGGGCTTAACGCCATTGCTCCTATGCTACTCTACTCCACTCCACACCACTATGCCACTAACTTTAAGCCATGCTGAACAGCAGCTACTCTGGTGTATAACATGGCTAATGGCTAAAACACATTAACAAAGCCAATAACTCTTTCGTAGATGAGACCTACTGCTTTGCCAATGTTTGTTAGTACTATGAGGTACCGAAGTACCTGAAAGAACTGTGAAAAATACAATTACATCATAATAAAGGCTGCTACAAAATGCGCGAATACGTTTTGGTTAAATAAAAAAAAAAGTGCTTCTGAAATACAGATTTGAATAATATACAGTTTATACCTAATACTAAAAAAATGTATAACACTCCATTAAAACCACACACTCCACAGCTCACCTTGGAACACCATTACAACACCTCTCTAAAAGTAATGTCTTTGTCATCAGAAAACTTCAAGTGACTCCTTTTAGTAAAGTCAATGCAGGTTTTCAAGCCCTTTTGTATTTGCAGATTTACCAGTTGGGCACATTTCCATGTCTTTAGGGAAAGAGACCCCCTGGCAATAAGGTCTGATTCTTATCTGTCTGCCCCTCCCTCAGAGCACAGGAGACTCCCTGCCTTCCAGCCCAGCTGGGGAAACTCCTCTGCCCTTAATTTCGCCCTGCCTCCATTGCCCTTTAGGTGAAAGGCTAAAATTACGGACAAATGCCGTCCGTTAAAGCTTTCATCACGGACAACGGACAGCAGGGCGAAATTACGGACAGTCTGTGAAATTTACGGACGGGTGGTCACCCTACAGAGAAGCCCCGCTCCTTCGACACCTGTTTTCCTGTGTTGGACTCATTTCCTCCTGGGCCTCCTCTCCAAGAGTGCTCCTTACTAGTCTATACTCTGTAGAAGCAGATTTGACCATTCGTCTGCCTCCTAGGAGTGGGTGATAAATTCTGCTCCACAACCAGGAGGTTCAGAGAAATTCCGCCAACCGCTTTGTGTCGGAGTTTTTTCTTGTGCGCTGCTGGCCAATGGTAAGCTGGCAATCACGAGCGAGAATTGATGTCCCCTAGTGCGATTTTCGGACCCTAGGAGGGCACCCGGTGAGATTTTCTCAGAGCAACTGGTCAAGTAGAAAATCTACTCAAGTGGCAGGAAAATCAGCTTGAGCAGCAGTGCCCTCTGGTGCGCTGTGTGGTGCTGTTCGTGTAGAACGAGCCCCGGGTGCTAAAAATCAGAGCGAGCAGCGCGACATGCCGATTTCCTCCCATTCGCGGAACTCCGCTGAATCTTTCATGTTACTCCTCTGAGTTCCGTGGAATGAAACTCCGCGAGTTCCGCCCACCCCTACTGCCTTCCCGGTGTATTATGGTACTGGTAGTCCAGTATTCTGTTCTTCAGGGACTGCTCCCGGAGTCAGCGAGCAGCGAGACCATGGTAAGGGGCACATTATTGTCTACTTTAAGATGCCTGCAGGCCTCTGTGCATTGAGATGCTGTAGAACTGCAAGGGTTTAACCCCTTGTGCTTTGATTTTACTGTTTAATCACCATTCAGCAGCACTGAATGCTTTGTTTCTTTTAGTACCTAGTAGACAGACAGCTCTGTAGGGAGCTCCGCCGCGGAGCTGTGTGTCTGAGGTGTGTTAGAGTAAGCTCGGAAGGGGGTGATCTCAGCCCTGACAAGCTCCTCAGGTGGATGCGAGATTAGCGGATCCAGTCCATGTTTTTTCTTTGCATTCTGGCACTTGTAGTCCCTGTTTATCTCATTACAAACCCTGAACTACAAGTTCTACAGTGAAAATAAAAAACATGATGGGCACAGCTGTTCACACGGGGAGCTGGGAAACTTGGTTGCGATGCTGCTGTCACCCCTGGCTGTACGATGTTTTACTGTAAGCTCAACAGAGAGCTCCCTCTCACCCCTGTCTGTATCATGTGATAACGTAAGCTCCACAGAGAGCTCCCTATCACCCCTGTCTGTATGATGTGTTACTGTAAGCTCCACAGAGCTCTCTCTCACACCTGTCTGCATGATGTGTTATTGTAAGCTCCACAGATAGCTCCCACTCTCCCCAGAGCTCCCTCTCACCCCTGCCTGTACGGTGTTTTATTATAAGCTCCAGAGAGCTCCCTCTCACCCCTATCTGTTGATGTGCTACTGTAAGCTCCACAGACAGCTCCCTCCCCCCAATCTCTGTATGAAGTGTTACTGTAAGCTCCCCAGAGCTCCCTCTCACCCCTCCCTGTACGAAGTGTCACTGTAAGCTCAGCAGAGAGCTCCCTCTCACCCTGTCTGTATGTTTTATTGTAAGCTCCAGAGAGCTCCCTTTCACCCCTGTATGTATGGTGTGTTACTGTAAGTTCCGCAGAGAACTTCTCCTCACCCCTGTCTGTATGATGTGTTACTGTAAAGTCCACAGAGAGCCCCAGCCCCCTCTCACCCCTTTCTGTATGATGTGTTTCTGTACACTCTACAGAGAGTTCCCTCTCACCCCGTCTGTACGATGTGCTACTGTGAGCTCCACAGAGAGCTCCCCCCTCAACCCTGTCTGTGTGATGTGTTAGTGTAAGCCGTGCAGGGAGCTCCCGCTCACTCCTATCTGTATGATGTGTTTCTGTACATTCTACAGAGAGTTCCCTCTCACCCAGTTTGTACTATGTGCTACTGTAAGCTCAACAGAGAGCTCCCCCTCACCCCTGTCTGTGTGATGTCACTGTAAGCTCCACAGAGAGCTCCCCCTGTTTGTATGACGTGCTAATGTAAGCTCCACAGAGAGCTCCCTCCTACCCCTGTCTGTATGATGTGTTACTGTAAGCTCCACAGAGCTCCCTCTCACCCCTGTGTGATGTGTTAATACAAGCTGTGCAGGGAGCTCCATCTCCTGTCTGTAGGATGTGCTACTGTAAGCTCCACAGAGAGCTCCCCCTCACCCCTGTCCGTGTGATGTGTTACTGTAAGCTCCACAGAGAGCTCCCTCTTATCCCTCTCTGGATGATGTGTTACTGTAAGCTCCACAGAGCTCCCTCTCACCCCTGTGTGTTAATACAAGCTGTGCAGGGAGCTCCCTCTCCTGTCTGTAGGATGTGCTATTGTAAGCTCCACCGAGAGCTCCCCTTGTCGGTATGATGTGTTACTGTAACCTCCGCAGAGCTCCCCCTCACCCCTGTATGAAGTATGATCACACAGCTCCACAGGTAACTCCTCATCACCCAGTATGATGTGTGTTGCTGCAGTCCCTACAGGGCTCTCCCTGGCACCCTGTGTCTGCGGGCTATACATGACGTTACCGTGAGCAGTGCAGGGAGCTCCCTCCCAGGACGGAGCTTGTGTGATGTAAAGAGCCCCCTCTCTTCCATGTGAGGTGTCATTTCCAGTCAGCTGAATTATTGATGATAAATGAAATCCCAGACACTGGAAGAGCCTGTGACTCATCCACCAAACTTGCTGACTCTGTGCTGCAGCCAGGGGGAAAGGACAATGCAGTTTGTTTTTCCACCCAGCTCAGCAGATTCGACAGATGGGCCATCACAGTTAGTTCCTCTTCACTGCAAACAAACATGACATGGTTTTCTATTTCAGAGATCTGGAAACTGTCCTTGGCCCTCCTGCAAAGCAGGGCAAGTTGGACTGAAAAATGTAAATATACTGTGGGAACTTTTAACAGAGCCCCTAGGCCAGAGGTCTCCAAACTTTTTAAAGCCGCGTCCCCCCAATTGAAAAATAAAAATCACTGGGCCCCCCTTCAGAATGTTTCACAAATATTTTATAAAGATGGCAATGTTTAAATAGGTCTAGATATATTTAAACATTGCAGATAAGAACTGTTGCCATTTTAAAAATGCAATAACATGTTTCTGCTTAAAACAAAACACTGTTATCTGTGAAATGCTTCTTTTGGCCAGAGCCTGGCGCCCCCCCTGGGATCACTTCAGGCCCCCCTAGGGGGGCTCGCCCCCCAGTTTGAAGACCTTGCCCTAGGCAGTCAGGGTCTACTGGGCTCATCTTGTATGAACCAGAGCTATTTACCTCTGGTGTCCTGGGGCTCAACCCTACAAAACTGAACCCCAAGTGCAGTCCTTCAGCACTGGACTCTCCACCTGAGCAGGCCAAGGCTCAGCAAGTGAGGCGGTGTCAGGTTAGAGACTCAGGTGCATATTTACTAATCTTCCACGCAACGCAGGGCAGCCAGCAAGGTGGAAAGGAGAGGGCAGGATTGCTCCATATTTCCAAAGTTAATGAGCATTTTTGTGCTCTCATCACGCTGGCACAGTGTACTACCTAGCACCAATGCAGGCACTCTTGCACCACTGTGCAGGTCTGCCCAAGTTACATGCAGGACTGTTCCTGCGCCGGAAGGGACACCTTCCTGCACAAAAGCAATCCTCAGAGGCATTTTCCTCTTGCCATGTGTTCTCCATTCTGATAAGGTTATATCTCCTCTTAATACCTCACTGGGGAAGGTGTAGCGTTTAGATGCATTCCCAAGTTTTCTAGCTTTATTAATTCTGGGAATGGGCCATACTCAATGGTTGGATGCATGGGAATGCCCATACTCCACCCCTGGAATGCCTCCGAGCTCAAAAGGTAACATAACGTACTGCAAGCTGTTGCATTACATTTCTTTACAAAGCCGCGCAAGGCAGCGCGCATCGCCCCTTTTGTGGGTTTGTAAGTACTACTGAAGCCTTTGCGTTGTCCTTGCGACGCCAGAGACAACCCAAGTACAGTGCAAAGGGTAGATATATCTGGGCCTCCCTACTCAAACAACATCATGTAACAATTGGTAAACTGTGGTTCAGTTATTTCTTAAGGTTAAGAGCTTTAATACTACACAGACCGCGAAGTATACTTGCAGAAGACACAGAGAGCAGTAACTACAGACTTGGAAGCCTTCGTGTTCATGAGATAGAGTAGGAAGCATAGGGTGCAAGGGCGGCCCCTCCACGTGGGCGGAGGAGGGTCACCCTGCCAAAAAAATGCCCCCCCTTAACAGAAAAATAAAATGGTAATAAACTCTGTTTATTACCATTTTATTTTTCAGTGCCCCGTCCTGAACCAAGTGTCAGGACTGGGCGTGGCAATTTCTGCCGCGTGGCAGCAGGGAGCTGTGCACTTGTTTAAAGTGCGCATGTCCCTTTGGTCGGCCATCTTGCGACGGCCAGCCTGAGATGAGCACTTTAAACATCTCTAACCCAGCTCTCTTAAGACAGCTGACTTAGAGAAGGCGCAGGCCTCTCGTGCTCTGATGAGGTGCTGATAGAGGCCGCTCCCACCAATCCTGATGCTGGTCTCATGCTGTTACCAGCAAGAAACCAGCAACAGGATTGGCTTGTGCAGTTTCCTGGGTCCCGTTACTGTCGGAGCTGGGAGAGACGACGCGACGCGACGCGAGAAGATCATCTACAGGTAGGTGCTTTTTTTTAATTTCAGTTTTATTGTATTCCTGCTCCTGACCCCTCCCCCTTCCCCCCCCCCCACTGTAAATACAAGCTGGGTGCCACTGGTAGGGGTGGAAGAAAGAGGCAAGAGTTGGAATCAAGTCCATGCAGCCTCGATATTCATAAGATAAAGAGACAGAAAGTGTAGGGTGGTGGAAGAAAGAGGCATGAGCTCTCGAGCCTTGGTATTCAGCAACCCTGGCACTTGGCAGCACCAGTGGCAGGTTTCTAACACAAACTTTGGGCCTATGTGTGTTTTTTTAAATGACCGACTAGGTTTCATAGTGGGTCCCACATTCTGTTGTGCATGCCCAGCTTTTTTGCAGCTCTGCATCTTCTCAGAAAGGTCCAGGGGCCGTATAGGTTGTAGTGGCAATACTGCCATCTTGATCTCTGCTATCAGGCAAAGATGCACTTTTAGCAATCTGCCTGACTTAGATCTTGGCGGATGGAATACTCCCTCACAAAGGTGACGGATAACCGGTCCGCCGCATTACGATCTCCATAGGATACAATGGGATCATTATACGGTGCACTGGATATCCGGCACGTTCGTGACAGAGTATTCCCCTCCGCCAAGATCTAAACCAGACCTTATGCTGGAAACTAGTGTGGTAGTAACACTGACCAAAGCCTGCTGATGTTTGAAGACACTTTAGTAAACTTTGCTACTGTGAGACACAAGCATGTTTTATTTTGAAGTTTATTCCTTTACAAACACACTTCTGCACTTTCAGAGCAGGGCCACCACACAAGGTCTCTCTACTGGTCTCATCGTGCCATAAAGCAGTAACAGCCACTGGCTTCTCTTTCAGTGTCTGATTTGAAGCCAGGTTGGCTACCGGCTTCCAGGCCACCCTCAGCCTGCCATTGAATGGCCTCTCACAGCACAGGACCGGCTAGATATTGTGTACAGCAGAACAGACCAGGGTTTCTAAACAAAAACCAGAGCTCTTCCCTCTGGGTGCCAATTAACGTACTTCAGTACCCCAGGGGAGCTGGACCTGCCCGACTGGACCATCGGTGCCACCTTCTGCCTTGGGTGCACCACAGGAAAGCCTTGTATGAAAGCGGACTACCAGCCAGGCCTGCTTGCACCGGTGGCCTGGCTGGGCACACACCCAGCACACCTGTTATGGTCTTAGAGAGGGCATCTGGATATAAGGAATCATGCTTATCAAGAAAGCATCTGGTTTACCGTTGCTAATGGCAACCATGCAGAGCCACTTGCCATGGTCTATAGCAGGGGTTCCCAACCTGTGGTATGAGGAACCCTGAAAGGGTTCCGCGAAGCCTCCTAATGAGGTCCGCGGCTGCTTAGAAAAAATTTGTATTAAAAGATTAATAAAGTGTATGCAAATTAAGTGGATAAATGTACAGTTGAACAATTTTAAAAATACCGTAAATGTCAAGACATTTGAACTTGGAGGCTAAAAATTAAATCAGTGGGAGCAGTGTAGGTGCATCAAACATAATATAATATGGAGGATGTGTGGCTTCAATTGAATTTAGAAAAGCTTCAACCTTTCTGTTAGGATTTTTATTTATATATTTGTTTGCAAATTAAGTAAAATGTGTTATCATTTGTCTATTTGTTTGATGAATGCTTGTTCCTGTATTTTTTTCGGTATTGTATTGTGGTTTAAATCATCAACAATGTTTAGGTCGGGTCCCCGGCTTCCAGTAATGACTCAGTGGGTGGCCCCCAGATTTCAGGAATGATTCAGTGGGGGTCCCTGGGTTCCATTAATGGTAAAGTGGGGGTCCACAGAAGTGAAAATGTTGAGACCCACTGATCTAGAGGGGTAGCAAGGATTCCATGGGCCATAATGCAAGCGAAGAAGATGCCCTGTGTTAATTGGTTGGTTAGTTTAAGACCCCTGGGTCCTGCTCTAACTGTGTGCTGATGGCTAGAACGCTGCCTGTTGTCATGACCTAAAAACATAACTTGCAGAGCAGGTCCATGTTGGACAAGGGACGCTGGAGAGAACAGCTTTAGGACCCTGCAGTCTCTTATGCAGCGGGCTAGGTTTGTGGGTCAGGACAAATTGAGAAAGTGGTGGTAACCAGAAACCACCTTGTCACAACCAAAGCAAGGAGTGTGAATAATTTATTTGTATGCAGCTGAACAAGAACGCTAGGGCACTCACGTTTCCTGGTTCCAGGAGTGAGACTAAGACCCAGTCCAGGCTTTTTATTTCCATTCCGACACTTGAACCCCTATTCTCCTATGATGAACTGGGGATTACAAGCATCAGAATCCAAAGAGAAAACCACTGGACTGGATGAGGTACTCATGGACAGGCCCCAGAAACCTCAGATGTCTGCTACACTCAATGCTGAGTGAAAACACAATTTTTTATAACCAAATTGTATTTGTTTTAAGAAGATACAGCAGAAGAAACAAAAGGAAAAAAGAATATCTCGCCCAGACAACATCATGCACCATACTTAGGGCCTCATCACAACTTCAGCGGATGGTTTAGACCGCCCGCCGAACTTCTGAGGGGGAGGTTGCCGTCATACTGGCTACCTCCCCGCCAGGCCCATTAAGAGTTTCCCGCTAGGTCAGCGGGCAGAAACCTGAGTTTCCACCCGCTGGTCTAGCGGGAAACAGCCTACAGCATTGTCTCCGGCTCGTAATCAAGCCAGCGGCAATGCTGTAGGATGCAGGGTTCACCCTTGTAATGTTCACTGTCTGCAAAGCAGACAGTGACCTTTGCAGGGTTCTGGCCAGGGGGACCCCCTGGGGCCTCCTGTACCTGTTCTCTGCCAGCCTTTTCGTGGGGGTAGCACTGCCATGAAATGGCTGGCAGAGAACAAGGTCATAATCCCCCGGGCAGCGTTGCTTGCAGCACTGCTCTGGCGGATTAGGACTGCTGCAATCGCCAGACCGCCGGGATCTCTGATCCTGGCAGTGCTCGCAGTCCCACCGCAGGAATATGTGACAGAACAACTAGGTCCTAAACAACTATAGCCTAAACCACTACTGCTAAACAGCTAAAAAGTCTCTACAACTAAGTACTGAACAACTACTGTCTGAACAACTACTGTGTCTGAATAACAATTGCCTGAACAACTAATATATATATATATTCTAAACAACTAATAAACCATAAAAACCAAAAGGAAAACCTTACCTTAAAATTAGTTGTTCAGGCAATTGTTATTCAGACACAGTAGTTGTTCAGACAGTAGTTGTTCAGTACTTAGTTGTAGAGACTTTTTAGTTATTTAGCAGTAGTGGTTCAGGCAAGTAGTGGTTTAGACCTAGTTGTTCAGGATGTTTCCCCACCGCAGCAGTACCGCCATGGTAAAAATATGGAGCTCAGACTGCCTCATTAGCGGAAGTCCGACCTCCACCGCGAGTCTGGCGGTCTACTGACTGCCAGACTCGTAATGGGGCTCATAGTCTCTGCTAAGAGAGAGTGACCACAATTTCAGCTCATTTCCCTCTCAAACATTTCCTAATCATTAAGTAGACGAATTGACTCCACCAACGTCCTCATGTAGCTGTATGTTTCTTGGGACATCCTCTGGCCAAGTATAGGGGTTTCTCCAGCTTGGTGCACCAATCCATTGCAGTGAGCCATGTGGCCATATCTGGTGGCTGCTTAGCATTGCAGTGCTGTGTCTGTTTTCACCAGGAGAGTGGTAGCTACACCAGTACATGCTCCTCTCAGGGTCGTCCAAGGTCTTCCACTATGCCTAGCAGAGCTTTACTTGGGGACAGGTCTATAGGGCGTTGTAATACCTCAGGCATTGTCCTAACAGTGGCCAAGTAGCGCTGTGTCAGTGGACATGGCCAGACCACGTGAAATAAATCTGCCCACGGTGGAGGGGAGGGGACTACCGGGAGCAATCCAAGGTCCAGCGCTTCTGGGCCGTCCACCACATTCCTGGCTATCAAATACGTGATGTGTCGACAGTTGAGCTGGATAAGCCTTAGCTTGGAAGGGACAGCGAGTATACAGAGGATCGTGCATGTCTCTCCAGTCCACTTCATCCAGACGTCCACCCAGGATTCCCATCAGGCTTTGCGGTGCACAAATCTTTCTGGGGAATTGATTATCAAAGCTTTATAAATCTGGGAGATCCCCGCTTTCCCTAGTGCCCCTGTAGGAGTTTGGCTTCTAGTGGGTTGAACTCAGGGAGCTCCACCAGGGCCTGACAGTGAGATGAAAGTGCAGGTCTCAGTTGTAGATATTTGTGGAACTGTGTGGCAGATAAGGCGAATAGGGATTGTAGGTCTTGGAGGGATCGCATGGCGGTGCCCCACAACACTGACAATGAGAATGTAATACAGTGGCGTAACATAGGCCCTCACATCGGCCGCAGTGCCGGGGAGCAAGTCCCAGGGGCTCCCTCAGCACAGTGCCTTGCCTCTTAGCTCCTGATTGAGTCCGGAGAGGGGCCTCTCCATGTACCTTTTCAGGGGGGTCCACTCAAGTTTTGTTATGCGACTGTTGTGATACCTACTCTCCCCCATTTAGTAAATCCCTCCAGCTTCGAGACTTGGGCCCTCATTACGAGTCTGGCGGTCGCGCTGGAGGTAGGACCGCGACATTATGACTGTTGTCGGCCCCCACGGTCAGACCACTGACACCGCCAGGCTGCTGCAAGCCGGCAGCCTGGCAGTCCCAGTGGTTTTCATCCTCCAGTGCAGTGCTGCTTGCAGATTACGAGTAGCACCAGCCTTTCCATGGCGAAAGGCTGACGGTTTGGGGGCATCAGAGGATCCCTGGGGTCCCCTGCACTGCCCATGTACTTGACATGTGCAGTGCAGGGGCCCCCGTGCATAGCCCCAATGCGCATTCCACTGCCCGAATTACGGGCAGTGGAATGTACGACCGGTGCTACTGCACTCGCCACACCGCCACCTTGACACCGGCACCATTAGGAGCCGGCGTCAATGTTAAGACCCTGTTCACCGCAGGGCCGGTGGGCAGACCGGTCTGGCTGTGAACTCCTAATAGGGCCGGTGGGGTTCACGATGCACAGGCGGTCTGAAGACAGGAAGAGTTTGGCTCGTAATGAGGGCCTTGATGTAGCCAAGTCTCTCTCCACAGTGGTGTTGCGTAAACTACTTTTCCCACCCAAGTAAATGCAGTGTGGCTCATCATACAAGGATGGCTACCCTCGTAGGCTCCTGGAGGTGACGAGAGAGAGGACCACCCTCGAGGACATGAAGGACACTGTCTAGACCAAGCATCAACAGTTCTAGTCCATATGTAGGGTTTTTGCAGCCCCGTTTAACCAATAATTAATTACCAGCAACTGTGATACACAATAATATAGACATAGGTCTGCCACAATTCCCCATCATATGGCAATTGGCAACATTTATCAAGACCAATGCGGGGCAGGCATCCAGAGCACAGAAAGGAACGAAATAAGGGTGCAAGGTTATGAAACCTTGAGGTGGGGGTCTTCAGGGGGACTTTTTGCAAGATATAAAGTAAGCCCATCATCTTAAGTAGCATTACCCTGCTCGAGATCTGGAGAGGGAACCGTGCCCATAAAACAACACCATTTTAACTGCCACCATGAGGTATATTAATGTTTCTGTTGCCAAAACATGCAACAATTTATTTTTATCTCATTCTCCAAGTATTGTGCTTTCCCAATGACAATACTTTATTGAAAATTCAATACTTTATTGAAAATGATCTGAAAGACTTTCATATCGGTATAAGTCCTGCTGATTTATGAAATGACTGCAAGGTAACAGGCAAAAATAACAAAAACAAAGGGAAAGGGGAGGGGGCTGCGTGGCCCCCTCCAGAGGCCTCATTAGGCCCTGGGGACCCCACCCCCTTGGGCCTTAAGTATCTTAAAGTGGAGGGAGGCTATGTGGTCCCCTCCCCGAGCCTCATTAGGCCATGGGGACCGCATCCCCCAGACCCACATTTTTTTCTAAAGGGGGAGGTGTGAGGTACATGGCCCCCCACCTCCAAACATCATTAGGCCATGGGGACCCCAACCCTCAGGGCCTTTTTTTTATTAAGAGGAGGGGGGCCATGCGGCCCCCCTCCCTCAATCTCATTAGCCTCTGGGAAGCCAGCCCACCACAGCCTTCTTATTTTATAAAGGGGAGGGGGGGCACATGGCTCCCCTCTCCTAGCCTCACTAGGCCCTGGGGACCTCATCCCCTGGGCTTTGTTTTTTTTAAAGGGGAGGGTGAGGTCATATGGCCCACGATCTCCTCACATAATTAGGCCATTCACTGGTGTTGCAGGGTGCTCCTTACTGGAGCTGCTCTCCACCTAAACTTGGAAACTACCCAGAATTCTCTCTTGTTTTTTGCATACTTTATGCGCCACTCTAACCCTGAAAGGGTTTCCTTCTGTCTTACACTGGGTTCTCCCTTGTGTCTGGACAAAGCTGAACCTCCCTGATGAGCTATAATGATAGCAAAACACATGTCAGGGGTTACTTTTGCTCATTCCAGGTTGGCTTGGATGGTATTATACCAATCCAAGGCTGTGGTACTGTGCCTGGAGTGGTGAAAGACTTGTCATTTTGCAGCTTGGGAAGGATGGAACTGTGCCAATCCTATGCTTAAAGAGTTTCCTGTACCAATGGCAAAAGACTTTGGCCCTCATTACAACCCTGGAGATCAAAGACCGCCAGGGTTGTTTTGGCGATCGTACCACCAACAGGCTGGCGGTACAAATCGCCATATTATGACCGCAGCGGTTGCGCCATGGGCACACCGCCGGGACCGGCGGTTTCCTGCCATCGTTGTCCCGGCAGTTATAATCCACCAGGGAAGCGCTGCTTGCAGTGCTGCCCTGGGGATTATGACTCCCCTTCCCGCCAGCCTGTCCATGGCGGTAGAGACCGGCATGGAAAGGCTGGCGTGAAGGGAAGTCGCAGGGCCCTTGGGGGCCCCTGCACTGCCCATGCACTTGGCATGGGCAGTGCAGGGGCCTCCAGGCACAGCCCCCACCCTGCTTTTCACTGTCTGCACACCAGACAGTGAAAAGCACGATGGGTGCAGCTGCACCCGTCGCACGGCCTCAACACCGCCGGCTCCATTAGGAGCCGGCTGCAATGTTACGGCCGACATCCCTGCTGGGCCGGTGGGGATGTTGTAATGCGCCCAACGGGTTTGCGACCGCTCGGCGGTCCAACCTTGGCGGGCGGCCTCCGCTGCCCGCCAAGGTTGTAATGAGGGCCTACCCCCTTTCTAGCTCGGCATGGATAGCACTGTGCTAATCCCATGCTTAAAACTTTAGTAGAAAAACAGACATTTGAGGTGAACAAATCTAGATTGTCGCTGGTGTTGCAGGATGCTCTTCACAGGAGTGGTCCAGAGTTCTCTCTTCTTATTTGCATACATATATTTTGCTACAACAACGCGATTACTGGGTCAGTGGCGCACTCAGCTGTCGGTGCCAGTGAGGGAGGGAGACTGACCCTCTAAGTGAACTGCATACACAAAGAAAGTCGCCGCACTCCGGATTCCTTTTTATGCAATTTATTGTAACAATGTGACAAACACCAATGCATTTCAACTCAGTCGGAGTCTTGCTCACAAAGTATATATATATATATATATATATATATATATATATATATACATATATATATACATAAATATCTATATCTCCTACCTGTGGTCACCAGCAGGTAGTTATAGCTAGGTCCTAGTATCTATAGGAAAAGCATTTTTTGTTTTGCCAATAACTTTGGAGCCATTTGACGAATCTTCACAACATTTTCAAAACTAACACCACAGTTCATTCAGCTGCTGTCTTGAAAGAAGAAGAAGAAGGCCAAGAAAAAAGGGGGGGTCACAAAACGCGTTTTCCCCATGCATTTTCCCACAGGGTCGTTAGACACACCTTCAGCCCGAACCACTGGATGGAATTACACCAAATTTGACAGGAAGCACGTGCCCCACGCATTCACTTAAGTGCATTTGCCCCAGGAAGGCAGTGGTCCCCGGGGCTAAGGGGGTTGCAAGGGCTCCCCCACATATTCACTTAAGTACATTTGCCCCAGGGTGGTGGCGATCCCCAGGGCTGTGGGGGTCCACACGGGCCCCCCACATTCACTTAAGTAGATTTGCCCCAGGCAGGTGGTGGTCCCTGGGGCTGTGGGAGAGGGAGGCGTGGCCCCCCCGCATTAATATAACAACTTTTTCCCAGGGAGGTGGCAGTCCAGGGGCGTGCGGAGGGCAAAATGGGCTTGCCTGCATACATAACCTGTAGTGCCCAGAGGAGGTGGCGGTCCCGGGACTTTCATAAGTCCTGGTGAGGAAACCCCTGCACCCACTCGGGGAAAAATAAAAATCAAGTGTGGGAGACCACACTTTCTTTAAAACAAAAAAAAAATCACAGTGAAATGTTCAAATAGTCACAGTTTTGCCATGATTTAAAAAAAAAATCTTTTTAGCCCTGGGGGGGTCCCTGGTGGACCCCTGCACCAAGGCTAGGGGGATAGGGTAAAGATACCCTGGCCCCTTTTCTTTTTTTTTTCTTTTTTTTTATACTCAGCTGATACCAAGTCTCAAAATGGCTTCCTGGTTGACATATTGGCAGCCACTCAGATCTCTGCATGAGA
The DNA here is from genome assembly GCF_031143425.1 of Pleurodeles waltl. Lineage (NCBI taxonomy): Eukaryota > Metazoa > Chordata > Amphibia > Caudata > Salamandridae > Pleurodeles > Pleurodeles waltl. The sequence continues at coordinate 17,744,123 of NC_090449.1, forward strand.
TCAGCAGTATTCACAAATTTGTGGCGACTCTAGATATACAAATTTGGATTTCCATTAATTTTTCCTAAACTATTGAATGGATATACACCAAATAAAAAAAACACTTGTGCTGACCAAAAGCTACCTTTCACCCACATTTGGTGAAATTCTGTCCAGCGGTTCGGGCTGCAGGTGTGTTTAAAGAGTCTATGGGAATTAACATGGGAAACTCAACTTTTTTTTACCCCCGCCCCTCACACACTTTTTCTCAGCTCCCGCTTGACGGATCACTCCGAAACTGCCCATGCCCAACCAGATTCTTGGGCACACTTGAATAAGAACAAATATAGAAAATAAGAATAAATATATTAATGTAGACAATAAATAAATTATATTAAATATGGAAACATTGAAAACCAAAATTACAAAAATAAGCATTAAAATACATTTAAAAATAAAAACAAACAAAATAAAATATTAAAATAAAAACAATTAATGCTATAAAATCTATTTAACCTATGCTATGAAAACAATTGGAGTCCAAGAATATTAAATATACTATTCCTACTCTAGTTTATGCAACAGCAGGGAAAGTGCTGGCCTTCGGAGGGGTTAGATTTTCTATTCCCACTACACACAATTCAACAGTAGGGAAAGGGATAGAATTTGGAGGGGTTAAATTTACTATTAACAATTAATAATAAATTGTTAATTCATTATTACTCAATTAACTTTCCACCTTACACCATACAAACCTTGCAGCCCACAACTAAAATATGAGCGAAATAAAATATTCCATAAATTACATAATTAAAAATCAACTAAAGATGAACCATTAATAATTAATTGTTAATTATTATTTAACTTCCCACCCTAACACTGTGCAAATAACATATAGCAAACATAAATCAGTATTACATAAATTACATATTAAATATCATATCATTAAATGTATTAAATAATTCTTAATTATTACCTAATTAACATCTTACTCTTTCTCTCTACAAACCCAACAACTCACTAGGCCACTATGACTTACTATTGAAAATTAATAAAACATTCTAAATCACTTAAAATAACAAGCTATATTTTAAAAACAATTATTAACATTCATTTAAACAACAGGAACGTAAAATTATTATATGAACTAAAACACATTCAAATAATTACAAAACAATATTTTAAATCCCTATATTAGTGAAAACAATACAAAATCCTGAGAAATAATCTGGGCCCTGTCTCTTACCTATTTACAAATTAAGCCCCAGGTAACGTCAGGTGATTATTACATCTATGCTTATTCCATGACCCCAAGTCCCAACCCAGACCTCTGCAAGTAGCTCTGGTTTATCGCCCCGCCTCCCTGAACCATTTCAGATTCCCCCTCAATAAAGATGTCTGAGACGAGTCAGAAGTATTATAAAAACTAAAGCATTTTATTTACACATTAAAGATTCGTCAATGGAAACACAGGAGGTCACTCTAGCATAATGAAGTTGTAATACAAGAGAAGCGCGCGCTAACTGTTGGAAGTGGTCGCAGGGACTGTTGCGCTGAGAAGAGGACTCCTGACAGGACGTGATCACGGTTTACTGCACAGGGCAACAAGGAATTCACTGTGATAGCAGTGGATTTACCGCCAGTGCCTCAAGCGGAAAATCCACCTTTTGAGAGCCGAGCAGATGGCAGAAATCCAGTCTCTGATTCTCTGTCAGGACCGGAGGCTCCGATTATGCTTTCTCTTTCCTTTACTGTCTCAACACAGCAGCCAATCAAATAACAGTAAAACAAAAAACATCAATACCCATGATGCTTTACATTAAATCACATGTTCCAATCACATCTCAAGACCTCTGTCCATATAAACCATGACCCCTTAAGTCACTTCCTTTTTCTTAGTACTCGATTGCTTACATTAATTGCATTGTATTTGTGTACTTTTGATACTCTGAGCGAAGCGATTCAGCTCGCTTGCACGTTTTATAGCTTCAGCGCTTTTGCCCTTTGTTTATTTTATGATCAGCTTCTTGCCGAGTTGGCCGGACTGGAGTGGGAGCGGACTATGCGACTGGCACGTTGTCCTATTTCTATTTTTAGTTTTCTCCTCCTCGTGGCGTTGCGAGCCGATCTGATTCAGAGTGTTTTTCTGGGAGATCGGCTCGTGTCTCTGTGGCGAGAGTGCATGGAGGCCCCCTCAGACCCTTCTTTTTTGTGCCCCCCATACGCCATGTTACTTGGAGAACGTGGGCTGTAATGAAATAAAAGGCTTTGCCTAGAGTGTTCGTTTTTTCCACAGGCTGCTCCCTCCACATTTTATTGGGCTTTAAGCCTGTCAGGGGTTTTTAGACTCCCCCTATATTAATATCTCCTGTTCTATCATTTTGTATCTAACTAAATATATATATATATATATATATATATATATATATATATATATATGTCAGGAGAATGCCTCAATGGGATGATTATGAATCAGGGTATTTCCATGAGGAAACTGGAAATCAGTTGGAGATGAACCATTTTGAAGTCCTTGGTTGCAGGGTTCAACAATCTGTCAACGATGCCCTTGCAGGACTTTCGGACCTTTTTCTGGCTAATTATTTGATTACGCTCGCACCCAGGGTTAGCGGCAGGAGCCTCAGACTCAGAACAAATGATCTAAATATTAAATTAAAATTTAAGAACTTAGATAAGGGATGGGATTCTGCATCTGTGGATGTCCATGCTGACGTTTTTGAGAAACTTTGCCGCAAAACGAGCTAGTGAACATAACTATAGTGCCAAAAAGACTCTGATGACTCTGAGGTTCTGGGACACAGCAAGAAGTCTAAAAAGCAAGTTTCCCCTCTTAAGGTCCAAATTTTCAATCCCACAGAGATTGTCCACCCCTGGGCGTCCAATTGGATTCCTCCTCCGGAAGTGGCGAAGTGTGTTCTGTCCAACATTCGCAAGAGTTTTGATAAGGAGGTGTGGTCCCACCTTCGAGTGGAATGCCCTAGTCCAGATCTGGAGGGCAAGGTTGCAGACACTCCTGAAATTGACCTCACTATGGTGACCTTTATGAAAACATTTGCTAGGGACCCAAAAAAGGGTCTGGACAGAGTATGGTGTAACTGCCAGGACAAGTTGCTAGATATGTCTGGTCCTTTGACGAAGATTCTAGAAATGGCCTTCTACGCTAAGGAATCAGGGACCCTGGAGGACCCCGACGTTTTAATTGGTTGGGCACAAAGAGCCATTTGTCAACTTGCAATACTAATTGCACAATCTCCTCAGAATGCAGGAAGTTCATATTCATGCGTATCGACCCTAAACTAAATGATTTGGCCACCTCAGAGGCTGGCCCTGAAGCCGACGGATTACCATTTGGGGCATCATTCATTAAAGAACTGGCTAAGTACTGCTCTACTTTTTCCTTCCTCGATAAGGCACAGATGTCCCTTTTTCTGAGAGCTGGTCGTTATGGAGGGCGAATGTCGAGCCGAGGATCTTTCTCATGTCCTCAGACCTACTACCCCAGAGGGAGAGGAGGTTGGTATGGAGATCAATCTTCAGATTCCACCTTCTATCCCAACCACTCCAGAGGAGGACGCTCCACATTCTGTAGAGGGCCCTACCGGGGACATCAGGGAGCAATTCAAGATGCTGGATATTCCGGTGAGCATTATACCACATTCTCAGCTACTTCTGGAGGAAGAGTGGGATTGTTTCTGTACAATTGTAAACAGATTTCTGGGGATCCTTGGGTTCTGCAGGCGATATTGGGGTTCCGGTTGGAGTTTCTCAGTACTCCGAAGCAATTGAAATCCCCTCTTTAAATGTATTTTTCCCTTGCAGATCAGTCCTTTATAGACTTAGAGGTTCAAGCCCTGATCGACAAAGGGGCAGTAAGGTTTTCCTCCCCTCACCTGTATGGCTTTATCAGCCCTATTTTCTTAGTAGACAAGAAAGGCGGGGGTCATCGCCTTGTGTTAAACCTAAAAGATTTCAATTATTGGATCTTGTACAGACACTTCAAAATGGAAGGGATACACATGTTGAGAGATATTCTACTAGAAGGAAACTGGATGGCCTGCCTAGATCTAAAGGACGCCTATCTCTCAATTCCCATTTTACCTCCACACCTGAGATATTTACAATTCCTGTGAGGGGTCACTGCCTGGAGTTCAATGCTATCCCTTTCGGCCTGTCGTCAGCCCCCTGGTGTTTCACGAAGCTGATGAGACCAGTGGTGGAATCTCTTTGAGCCAAAATTGTACGATTGATCATATATTTGGACAACATTTTGTTGATGGCTCAGGAATGCACTGATTCCCCTGTGTCATTTAGAACGGACTACTCATCTTTTACAGCAGCTGGGCTTCCTTATCAATGTGCAGAAGTCACTATTGAGTCCTTCTCAGGTGATAGTTTCCTGGTTTCAGGATAGATTCAGTCTGTTCACAGCTTATTCTTCCCTCTCAGAAAATTCACAACATCAAGAGGGAATTTAGGTCTGCATTAGTCAGCCCGACTATGTCGTTGAGGACAATTGCCAGGACAGTGGGTCTTCTGGCCTTGTCTATTCAGGCCATTTTTCAGGCTCCTCTTCACTATGGTGCTCTGCAGAGACTCAAAATCCAACACTTTAGGAAGGGTCTGAATTATTCAGAACTGATTCCGTTATCCGACGAAGTGAGGTCAGAGATTCATTGGTGGCTCCAGCATATGGAAGCTTGGAACGGAAAAACCATTTTCAATTCTTACCCAGATGTGGTGATCGAATTGGATGCCAGCTATTGGGGCTGGAGGGCTCGTTGTGGTTCTTTGGTGACTGGGGACCGGTGGTCGAGCTCCGAGCAGAATCTTCACATCAACTGCCTGGAGCTTCTGGCGGGCTCTTTTGCCATAAAGAGTCTCTCCCCTAAGATGACGGACTGCTGCAGATTATTAAAGATGGACAATATATCAGCAGTCCGGTTTGTCAACAAATTGGTGGGGATAAAGTCCAGGATTCTGGCAGAAATTGCCAAGGAATTATGGAATTTTTGCCTCAGCCATCTCCTGGGGGTGCTAGCGGATTATCTTCCAGATTCCCAGTACACTATAGCGGACTGGAACTCCAGATTTCTGAGGGATAACAGCGATTGGAAACTGGATCCAATGATTTTCCTCCAGATAATCAGAGAGTGGGGTCCTTGGGATGTGGATCTTTTGGCTTCACGTCTCAACTCTCGGATAAATAAATTTTTCAGCTGGCGTCCGGTCCCTCTGGCGACAAATGCCTTTCTTTAGGATTGGACACAGTTTCAGGGATATGCCTTTCCACCGTTCCTGATCATTTCCAGGGTTCTGTCTCACATACGGCGACAAAAAGCAGTGATTATTCCTGTGTCCCCATTCTGGAGAGCATAACCATGGTTCCTGGTAGCTCTACATTTAATGTGCGCTCCTCTGCATCTCATTCCACCTCGTCAGAATCTTCTGATGAGACCGGAGTGCACTTCAACACCCACTGGTCTTGTCAGAGAAACTGATATTGACGGTCTGGATGATTTCAGTTCAAGATGGAATTCCCCAGGCCTTTCGCAGCAAGCTGCAGATTTCATCAAACAGGCTTGGGCGGCAGGCACTCATAGGTGGTACACCCCAGCCTGGTACAGATGGAGTAGTTGGTGTGATGGGCGGGGTTTCGATCCTGTGGGGTCGGACGTTGAGTTGACTGTAAATTTCTTACCTGAACTCGCAGGTTCAGGATTGGCATATAGAATGGTTAATAATTTCCGATCTGCCATCTCTGCTGGTCATGAGCCTATTGAAGGTAAGCCTGTAGGGGAACATCCTCTGGTATGTAAGGTTATGAAAGGTATCCACATGTCGAATCCTCCTCGGGCCCAATATTCTTCTTTATGGGATGTGGATGTTGTATTGCGGTTTTTAGACACCTAGCCTTCTAATAGGTATCTTTCTTGGAAACTGATTTTGGTGAAACTATGTTGATCTTCCCTATTTCCTGTAAAAGAGTGTCAGATGTTAGGGCATTGGACTTAGCAGGGAGAGTTTATTCTCCTGAAGGTGTTACCTTTATCATCACAAGAAGGACTAAAACTAAGTGCAGGTCAGTAACTTATCCAATGTTTCCTGATAATCCGCAATTGTGTGTAGTTCAATGATTGAAAGCTTATGAAGTGGCCACTGAAGAATTCAGACAAGACTCCAGGGGTCAATTATTGATTTCATTACAGAAAACCTTTAAGGCGGTTTCGCCCACTACATTATCTAAATGGATGAAATGGTTAATGAATGAAGCTGGTATAGATACAGAAACATTTGGGCCACATTCAGCAAGGTGAGCCATGGCGTCCAAGACATATGCCTTAGGTTCTCGTTTAGAGGACATTATGAGGGGGGAAGACTGTCTTCTGAGCCTGCATTCCGTAAGTTCTATCATAAGCCTGTTTTTGATGTAGCTACAGTGGTAATTGGACAGCATTAAACGAGCATAATCAGAGCCTCCGGTCCTGACAGAATAAAAAGAATTCTAGCTTGCATGTCAAGAATTTTCAATTCTATTAAGAACACAGAGGTGAGGATTATCCCTCCCATATATATATATATATTTATGACTCTTATCAGAATTTAATGTTAAGAATCTTTTCTATTTATTGTTATACATGTTTATGGATTTTGCCCTTTCTTATTTTTATAGATTTGCTCACAGAAATGTTGATATTGGTACATCTATTTTGGGAAATAATAGCTTCAGTTATTGTTGCTATTTTAGGGTCTGATCCGAAGTCACTGTGAAGTTTGCATCTTCTGCTGTTCAGCTATCAGAGAAGACAGCTCTGTGGACTTCATTCTCATTGGAAGGTTTTTCTCCTTCTGGATGTGGCTCTTGTTGAGCTTGGCTTGTGGTTTTTCCAGGATTTCAGATCTGGTGGTCGTTGGAATAGTTCATCTGTAAGAAGTTTTGCTTCTGATGCTTGATGTTTATCTGACTTTGGCAAAGAAAGAAGAAGTGACTTAAGGGGTCATGGATTATATGGACAGGGGTCTTGAGATGTGATTGGAACATGTGATTTAATGTAAAGCATCATGGGTGTTGATGTTTTTGTTTTACTGTTATTTGATTGGCTGCTGTGTTGAGACAGTAAAACAAAGAGAAGCATAATCCTCGCCTCTGTGTCCTTAATAGAATTGAAAATTCTTGACGCGTAAGCTAGAAATGTTTTTATTCCACCGCCCACTAAGGAAATGGCTTCTGTTCCCTGAGCCTGGAAGGGGAGAGAATGGGAGTAGGAAGAGGTTTCTATCTCCTGAGCCTGCAGCAAAGGATTATGGGAGCAGAAAGTGTCTTTTTATCTCCTGAGCCTGCAGCAAAGGATTATGGGAGTAGGAAGTGTTTTTTTAGAAAGGATTATGGGAGTATGAAGTGGCTTTTCATCTCCTGAGCCCCCAGCAGGGGAATTTGGGAGTATTTAATAGTTTCTGTTTCCTGCACCTGCACCAGTGAATCATGGGAGAAGGAAAGGGCCTTTGTGACATTGGACGCCAAAACAGGGTGACAAGGTCACTCACAGTCACCAAACTACCCTGGTTACAAAAAAAGGAGCTGGGTCATCCAGGCCTGCAATGCTACTCTTAGTACCCCAGAGAGTGGGACACACTCCAGCTTTCTCTGTGAAACCTATCAGTCACTCAGCTGCAAAACAAAACCTGGCTGATGTGCGCCTCAACAGTGAGGTTTCACCTCCTGACTCTAGAGTTTGAGGTCCTCCAGGTGTCTCGACCCTGGAACCTTACAACTGGTACTAATTAACAAAACATATTTTTTTTCTTCCATCCTATATGTGTATGTGGGACATAATATAGTGTTAATGTCTAGCCAGAAGCATATGGTAGCGTTATCAATTGGTCCCAGGTCACTAGGACACCAGCTTCCACGCATGGGGTCTCCTCCCACAAACCTATGCATTTTGTTAACTTCAAAAATAGACTTTAAATGTAAATAAAAAAACTAAAGTACTACATTGGAATGTTTTTAACTGTAAAGACCAGGGCTGGAAACAAACTGTGAGAGTAAGACAGGGGTTTATGTGGAACCCATATACTATGTGTACACCCACCAAAGACGCGCAGATCAACTATCCCAGCGGCACGCGGCTCCCCTGAGAAGGACCAGATACACCACAGAAGGAAAAGGGGGTGATCCTCGGTCAACAACCTTGGCTAACTCACCCAGAAGAAACACAAGTTAACCACTCAGTTACAAATGCATTACAAGTGATCCTTTTGGGAGAAGAAGGAAATGGGACATATAGGGCCTGATTCTAACTTTGGAGGACGGTGTTAAACCGTCCCAAAAGTGGCGGATATACCACCTACCGTATTACGAGTCCATTATATCCTATGGAACTCGTAATACGGTAGGTGGTATATCCGCCACTTTTGGGACGGTTTAACACCGTCCTCCAAAGTTAGAATCAGGCCCATAATGTGCTTCTATGAAAATAACCCTGTAGGCTGCAGTTGCTCATTGGAACAGATTGTTAATGTTTAATGCCATTTATTGTTTTCTGTTGAAAATTTCTTTTTTAACCAGTACAACCTGAGATTTTTTTTCTAATTGACATACATAGTCCAGTTTCCAGAGCTCATATGCACAACTTCAGCAAGGAGAAGACGTTTGCAACAGACCAGCTGCATTTCCACCAGAGCATTGGCTGAGGCACTTCTTTTCGCAACCCATGCGACCAGCGGAGTTCACGTGGTGTTGTCCAAATATCACTCTGGTAGGCCTTTAGTTGATGTTTCTTTAAACATGGGCATAGAAGAAATCCGTGCATTTTCATGCCACAGGTTATAAGCCAGTCTGTACCCCGCTCCTTTGCTAGACTCTGCTCAGCAGAAAACCGCTCTGTCTCTGCGCCGTGATTTGATGGCAGAGTCCCTGGCCCGCGTTCAAAATAAATTGAAAATTGTGCTACACCTGGAAAACCAAAGAGTTTTTCTTCCATTACATAGAAACCTTTGCTCTGACAGCTAATCCTAGAAAGGCAGATCTCAGGGAAGCTGGAGGTCAAGTGTCAAGCTTGTGATGCAACAGCTATGCGCAGGGCTTGCGACTACCAGCGTCCAATCCTGGGCATTGGTACTGGGAGGCCATTGCCGGCAGGCGCGGCTCAGCTGACACGCCGGCTTGGGAAGCAGCTAAGGTTGCAGTTAGAGGAGAAGGTTTTGAGCCTTCGAGGAGGGGCGTCAGCTGGGAGAGGTTCTGGAGGCCCGCGGTTCCCGCCAGGGACACTTCCTCAGGTTCTCTCTGACCTTTAGGAACTCGTGGGTACTTCCTTTCTCCGCCTCCTTCTGTCGCCGCTGGAAACAAACACACAGTGGGGGGGGGGGTGGAGGAGGGGGAAAGAAAAGGGGAGAACAAACAGCAGAAGGGAGAAGACAGGAGAGTAAAAGCCCTTGTCAGTCAAAATGCTCTGTTAATTACTCATTAGCACATAAGCAATAATTACACATTAAAACTGTAGCCCAAGCCAGCTCAAGGGTAATACCCACACATGGAAGCCTGCACATAAGTGATCGCAAGGGCAAAACTCACACACTGAAGACTGCACCTAAGTGATCTCAAGGGAAGTACCCACACACTGAAGACTGCATCTGAAGTAAGCGTGAGGGGAATAACCACTCACTGAAGACTGCACCTAAGTGATTGCAAGGGCAAAACTCACACACTGAAGACTGCACATAAGTGATTGCAAGGGCAATAACCACACACTGATGACTGCACCTGAAAAAAGCTTAAAGGCAGTAACCACATCTGAAGACTGCATCAGAAGTAAGCGTGAGGGCAATAACCACTCACTGAAGACTGCACCTAAGTGATTGCAAGGGCAATAACCACTCACTGAAGACTGCACCTAAGTGATTGCAAGGTCAATACCCACACACTGAAGACTGCACATACGTGATTGCAAGGGCAAAACCCACACACTGAAGACTGCACATACGTGATTGCAAGGGCAATAACCACACACTGAAGACTGCACACAAGTGATCGCAAGGGCAATAAACACACACTGATGACTGCACCTGAAACAAGCTTAAAGGCAGTAACCACACACTGAAGACTGCACCTAAGTGATCCCATGGGCAAAACTCACACACTGAAGACTGCACCTAAGTGATCGCAAGGGAAGTACCCACACACTGAAGACTGGACCTAAGTGATTGCAAGGTCAATACCCACACACTGAAGACTGCACCTAAGTGATTGCAAGGTCAATACCCACACACTGAAGACTGCACATACGTGTTTGCAAGGGCAAAACCCACACACTGAAGACTGCACATACGTGATTGCAAGGGCAAAACCCACACACTGAAGACTGCACATACGTGATTGCAGGGGCAATAACCACACACTGAAGACTGCACCTAAGTGATCCCAAGGGCAAAACTCACACACTGAATACTGCACATAAGTGACCCAAGGGCAATACGAACACACTGAAGACTGCACCTAAGTGATTGCAAGGGAAGTACCCACACACTGAAGACTGCATCTGAAGTAAGCGTGAGGGCAATACACACACACTGAAGACTGCACATACGTGATTGCAAGGGCAAAACCCACACACTGAAGACTGCTCATACGTGATTGCAAGCGCAATAACCACAATACTGAAGACTGCACACAAGTAATTGCAAGGGAAGTACCCACACACTGAAGACTGCATCTGAAGTAAGCGTGAGGGCAATACCCACACACTGAAGACTGCACATACGTGATTGCAAGGGAAAAACCCACACACTGAAGACTGCACATACGTGATTGCAAGAGCAAAACCCACACACTGAAGACTGCACATAAGTGATCCCAAGGGCAAAACTCACACACTGAAGACTGCACCTAAGTGATTGCAAGGCAAATTCGCACACACTGAAGACTTCACCTAAGTGATCGCAAGGGCAATAAACACACACTGAAGACTGCAACTGAAGCAAGCTTAAGGGCAATAACCACTCACTGAAGACTGCACCTAAGTGATCCCAAGGGCAAAACTCACACACTGAATACTGCACATAAGTGACCCAAGGGCAATACGAACACACTGAAGACTGCACCTAAGTGATTGCAAGGGAAGTACCCACACACTGAAGACTGCATCTGAAGTAAGCGTGAGGGCAATACACACACACTGAAGACTGCACATACGTGATTGCAAGGGCAAAACCCACACACTGAAGACTGCTCATACGTGATTGCAAGCGCAATAACCACAATACTGAAGACTGCACACAAGTAATTGCAAGGGAAGTACCCACACACTGAAGACTGCATCTGAAGTAAGCGTGAGGGCAATACCCACACACTGAAGACTGCACATACGTGATTGCAAGGGAAAAACCCACACACTGAAGACTGCACATACGTGATTGCAAGAGCAAAACCCACACACTGAAGACTGCACATAAGTGATCCCAAGGGCAAAACTCACACACTGAAGACTGCACCTAAGTGATTGCAAGGCAAATTCGCACACACTGAAGACTTCACCTAAGTGATCGCAAGGGCAATAAACACACACTGAAGACTGCAACTGAAGCAAGCTTAAGGGCAATAACCACTCACTGAAGACTGTACCTAAGTGATCGCAAGGGCACAACTCACACACTGAAGCCTGCACATAAGTGATTGCGAGGGCAAAAACCACACACTGACGACTGCAGCTTTTGCAGGTGGAAGGGCAATACCTATTCTCTAAATACTGGTTATGAAGATATTAACTGGGAGACACCCATCGCTGGCTTCAACTTTTATATTTTCACATTTTACTGCAGAATATTCTAAAGTTGGAATCCAGGAGTTCAAGTAAAAAAATGGGTGCAAAATCCCACAAAAATAGTACATTTGAAGGCGAATAAGCCCAGGATATGTGCTTTTCTGCAGAGTAACCAGGGGTGTGGATTTTCCAAAATATCTACTTGGGCAAGGGACGCAATGCTTCACAAATCTACTTCTTTTGTAAAAAAATCCACTTGTTACCTTTGGTGTCTTGCAGTGAAATGACAAATTAAGGCAGATTTCCCATTCTATAAGGGCTCTGATAACAGTATCTCTGATTATACTTATGTTCTTTCGGGGTTTGGATTCTAGCAAGGCTTTTATTTTTGAATATTTCCACAAATCTGCATACAGGGACTGACGTAGGTGAAGAGCTGTAGATCCAGGGTCAGGATGCCTCCATGGGACTATGACCACCCACTACTTTGCATGTTGAAGGGTACTCACAAACTTATGTCCAATCTCTTCCCAAACTTGGAAAGGTTGGAAGGTTTCTCCTGACAAGGGCAGGAGTACACCTTTTATCCAGGGTAGTGGGAAAAAGGGTCTGTGAAAGGAGTGAATTTGCAATAGTTCAGCATATTTTAGCATGAGTAAATATAACATATCATAACGTGTTATTGTATAGTGCATGTTCACCCTAGGGTTTCTTGGCACTAAAACATATCTTTAGTTTTACCCAGCTCAATAGTATGCATTTTATCCCCCGTGGAAGGATGAAAGGCTGAGTGGAGGTGTCAGGATGGAAACCAAAGTCCATGTATATTTTCTCATTCAAAAATGGAATTCACAAACGTGTGCTCAGAGTACCGTTTAAAGCCATTACTCAGAAAACTTTTGCGAATTCCTGAAAGTCTTAAATCTGCATCAATGCAAAGACATGTACCTGTGGGTGAACTTTTGGGTCTTACTTTAAGAATTGGGCACCTGACTTATTTTCCTGTTGCCCATTATGGTTTTACTCTGAACCTCTCTCAATTTGTTTTTGAACATTGGCGTGCAACCAACGCATTTACTAAATCATGCTTCAGTGAAAGATGAGCAACAGTTTAACAAAATGCTTTTTTCAAGATACAATTTTTTACGTGTACATTTTATTTTTAAGGAAAAAAACTTACCAATCTTGCTTTCATGGATCTATCTCTAATCAGGGAGAATTCAAAGAGCATTTTAAGTAGACTCCTTCTTCTCCATCGGACAAAGTAAACATGAAAACTTGTTGCCCTTTACCCCAGACAAAGGCCCTCATTATGACTTTGGCGGTATTTTACGCAGACTGCCGAAGCCGCAGGCGCCAGAAGACCGCCAGTGCTTGCAGTATTCCGACCGCCATATTACAAGTACTGAAGGATTTCAGGCAGAATTTGGGCAGAAGAGGCTTCCACCGCCATCTCTGCCACGCCAAAAGGACTCCACCGCCATATTATGAGCAGTAATATGACGTGGCGGGGTGCTGCCGGCAGTGGAAGCGCTGGGTCCCGTTCCCTGGCATACGACCTTCTTGCCGGACAAGATAAGTCGATCATCCGACAGGGGAGGTGGGTGTTCTGTGTGAGAAGGTGTATGTCTTCATGTGTGTATGCGCGTGTGAATGTAAGTGTGAATGCGTGTGTGATGGTTGAAGTGAGAGCATGTTGGAATGTTTTTGTGAATGCGTGTCTGTTGGTGCGAGTGAGTGAGTGTATGTATGCATGTTGGTGAATGAGTGTATGTATGAGTGTTGGTGAATGAGTCTATGTATGCATGTTGGTGAATGAGTGTATGTAAGTGTTGGTGTATGCAGGGTGCGTGTGGGTGGGTGTATCTGCATGTATGCGGGGAAGGGGGTGCTGTCACAGAAGGGGGGGTTATTGTATTTGCAGGGAGAGGGTTGGGAGAGTCACCTGCCGGTGACAGAAAGGAATTTCCTGGCACCGGCAGACTTTCTGCCAGGGTTTTCGTGGAGGTGCTACCACAGCTGAAACCCTGGTGGAAAGCCGACTCATTATACCGCCGATGGTCTGCAGTGGACAACCGGCCCGGAGGTGCTGTTCTCTGGCCCGGCTGTCTTATCGCTCTGGCGGTACCAGTGGAGATGTGGCGGTTTGGCAGAGGCCAAACTGCCAAACTCGTAATGTGGAGATGTGGCGGTTTGGCAGAGGCCAAACTGCCACACTCGTAATGTGGCGGTCTTCACCGACACCGCAGCCCTGATGATCTTCGAACCTCCAGGGTCGTAATGAGGGTCAAAATGTCCTAGGTGTCTGGCAATAGGAATTCCACACCCATGCAACTGTGCTACAAAAAACACTTTGTTGGAAAATCTTCAGCCAAAGTGTTTTTCAGTAAATTTCGCTTGCAGAACACATTTTGCAAAGGTGTCACATTTTACAGATTTGGGGATTTTGTCACCTTTGAATACATTTGTAGATGAGTTATGATGTTGGAACCCTTAGTTTTACTCGATACTTAACCCCACTTACCATCCTTGAGAGTATCGACAAAGCCCTGTTATGACATTAGGTTTTTCTCATCTCCCATAGACCACTGGTCCTCGAAGACCAGCCTAGCACGACCACCTGAAATCCACAGATGCAATGAGATGCAACAATGCTTCCACTTCTCTGTGCCCCTTTGGACCACTGTCCCACAGTTGGGGACAGGCAGGTAGTAGGTGGGTACTTTTATATTGGAAACTAGCTCTCTGTCAGCCTTTAATTGGCCAACCGGGTGGATGCCTCCTTTTGTCAGGCAATTCTTTGCTTTGACCTGAAAACTTCTTGTCTTCCCACCCAAGCATCTCCCATGGTTCAGGGGTCTCTGAAATGCACGCGCTCCTTTGAACCCATCCCCTGCTTTGCTGAACGCAGCTTATATCCCATCAACACCTTCGCTAGACTGTCCTTTGAACCTCCCCTTCCAGTCCCTTTTAATCAACCAGAGCTTGCCTTCATCACACCAGTGGGTCCAAGGCCAACTCTAGGCAATGAAAGTCTACACACCCCCTGGGCTGCCGCCAGGAGCACAAGGCAGAATTCCCTAAGAAGCAACAAAGTTTGAGCCTCTTTGAGAGGAGGGAGGGGAGCAGAGTGCCACTTCGCAAAAATTTTATTTCACCAACACCTCCCCAGCTGTGTCCAAACTCTCTCCTAAAGTTACCTCTCAGGACTATTAAAAGATGTGCATAAGTCTCCACTCCCACCAACACCTCCTCAGCTCTCTCCAGACCCTTCACTGTGTAATTTCTGCTTACTGTCAAGACATTGGGCCTGATTTAGAGTTTGGCAGAGGGGTCACTCCATCACAAGGGTGACGGGTAACCCATTCACCGAAATCTAATTCCCATAGGATATAATGGGATTTAGATTTCAGTGGACTGGATACCTGTCAACATTGGGAAGGAGTAACCCCTCTGCAAAAATCTAAATCAATCTCATTGTTTTGAATCTCTTTACAGCACCTCTCCTCTCCAGACCCTTCTCCATGTCATCTCTGCTTACCACTAGGAGCTATTTCTGAACCATTCCTCACCTCTTCTCTTCTCTGCTGCCACCTCAAAAGCTCCTGCTGCAGCGGCGTCTGGTCCTGCGTTGGCTCTGCTCCAAGTCTCTCCTGGCACCTTCGCCGTTCCAGAACCCTCAGCAGCTCTGGTTTGCTGTGTAAGACCAGACCCCTGGAATGGAGTGAAAACAGCAGTGAGTATCTCCTGGTAAACCGGTTGTCTGGCACCGTGCACTGTGATCCCCTCTGGATGGCACTCCTGTGTGTGGATAGGGTTGGCGCTACCTGTACAGGAGGGGATACGATGCCCTGTCCCCATGTTATGCACAATATTTCATATGTACTTCTCATCTGGTGTTCATGCTTAGAAGACGCTCATCAAGCAGTCTTCGAATTAAACACACAAGCTGCCCTGGTGACAATCTCATGCATGTTTGTTGAGACCCAGCCCTTCTCACTGCACACCAAATAATTATATCGAAGAACTACATGCCTCTGGAAAGCTGGGTACAACAAAACCTTACTTTCAGTGAACATAGACCCAATCATTCTCTCTCTTTCACTGTCACATCCCTAGTGCCTCACTTGCCCTAGTGAGGTAGCATCCCTCTACCTACGTCATCCCAGGCAGGGGGACTCCAGCCCTCCATAAGTGCAGATAACTTGTCTACATCTACTCAAGACAGAGTAAGCTGTCAAATGCCACTTCTTGTGTAAGGCGATGTGGGGTGGTCACCTAAATGTCCTTCTCGGGTCCACTTAAGTATCAGCTTGGCCAGTGAACCCTAGATGGGAAAAGCAATGGTCTGCGAGCCAAAGTCTCCAAACAGGACTCCCCTGATTTGATTGTGCACCCCCAGAAAGTGGCCGGTAACTCAGCCATGGGCTGGTAGGCATTAATGGTAGCTCATCGTATCTCACCAACTTACAGACCACCAAGGAACTGTGGTTCCAGGTGCCTGGAGGCAATAAAGTCCATAACACGGACAATCTTTGAGGATCTGTCCATCAGCGACAAGTTCCTTCCTATCAAGTCCTTTGTTCTCCACATGGCCAGTCCTTTCTCTGAGGCCTGGGCCTGGGACTGTTGTATAGCTATTTTAGTCTTTCGTCTAGGAAAGCAGTGCGTTTCTAGCAAGACATTCTTTTCACTTTGTGCTTTCCTCAAGGCTGCATCGAGATGGGGTTGCCGGCAACGTGGTACACTGTGTCTCCAAAATTCACAGAAACATACGCATCTTTACGTGGGGACATTATCTTAGCACATCAGCTGTTTTATTATAAAAACACTTCTCTGTCCCATGCACGTTAGAGGGAGATTTCCGTCAGATGACCACGACAGCATGCTGATTGACTTTGCTATAGCTGCTTGCTGAGACTACCGGTTCCCTGGCCTACATGGGGATGGTGTCTCTCTAGACAACAGGCTTCTTTGCTCAGTTATGGGGAATTATGTCTTCCCTGGGGGAAACCTGAAGGTTCTCACACTGTGCTCTAACTTAGCTTAAGTAGGAACCACATATATTACGCATAGTGACAGTATGGTGAAACTTATCCTGTGTTTCACTTTTCCTGTCACCATTTTGCTTCTAACGTGTTTCATCATTATTATTATTGCAATTCATGCCATTTTATCTAAGATGCAGCTGCGGTCAATAAATCTTATTGAACCATCTTCTGCCTCTGTTTGTCTTTGCATGTGTGAGACTCATGTAACTGAGATGTGTTTTACCACGATTTCCCTGAGAAGTCATTCTTGTCATGATCCCGGTTGCCACAAATCATCCCTGTTCTTGGGTGGAGGTGTGGCACTGCTAGTTGGCCAGAAAATGGATTAGGCTGACAGTTGTTACATGGTGTGGGATTGGACTCAGTTCCCACAATTCAGGTTATATTGCCACCCAAATCCAGCAGCCTCATTGACATAATGAGAGCCCATGCAACAGGACTACCTGGTCATCCATCCTTCCAGGAATGATGATAAGTCCTACCATCCACGCCTGGCCTGGTAGAGGTCTCCTTGGGCTGCACCACGATCAGCTCCTTTAAGCACTGCCATGCTGCCTCTAGAGACCAGCCCTCAGCTCACTCCAACGTAATTGAATATTCCACTTATACACATGCATGCATGTGCCGTAAGCCAATCAGGTGACAGCGCTGCTGTCACACAACCAGTTACCCAATCAGCTTTTTTTCTTCCTCCTAGAACTCCAAGCACATGGCTCACCTAGTGCTCAGCAAACAGGACACCTCCTGCCATGTTCAAGCACTCACGTGCACATGCATACATACATGTAGAGAAGGTGCCCCTACACTCCTCTACTGCGAACACCGAACCAGCCCTAATGAACGTGTTTCCATTGACAAGAGGACAACAATGTCCCTACCTGAAGTGGGCGATCACCTCAGTCACTGTTCATGTATGTAACAAGGGCTCCATTCACACGCTGTACATACACAGATTCATCAAACTCCTACTCAGCCATGCACCTACCTAAAGCACAAAGAGGTCTGGTGTAAAAAACACACAGACTGTAGTAATGCTGTATGGCCATTCACTTCTCATGCTGCAGTAACACTGTGAACACACTACAGATAATATCTCACTACTGGGGTCCAAGCATACCCCCTCATGGGATCCATCAGGGCAGTAGCCCCCATACCCTACCTCCACCTTCCAATTATAACTCATTGCCCCTCTTCTGACCCTCTGTGAGGCCTCTGACATCCCAGAATCCAACATCAGCCTCCTGAGCAGGTCGCAACTTCACACCCAGCTTCCAGTGACCCAAGAGCAACCTGCCAGAATACAGCAAACAACACATTCACAGCTCACAACAGCACCAGTGCACTTATGCGCAGGCACTCCCAACCGTCCAATCAGAAAGTGTCCCGCCCTTTGGGTGCCAAGGACATAACGGTTACATCCCCGGCTGCCCCGCTCGGGTGCTGAGGATGTAACCGTTACGTCCTGCTATGAGCCCTCCTGATGGCCTGGCACCCCCCTCCCATGGGCAGGGATGGAAGGGGAATCACTTCCCCTTACACCCTGACCCCCCCAGTGACGTCTGATGACGTTAGCACGCGATTGCGTGCTGACCTCATCAGAGGTTGCCCCCACAGCTTCCAGCGTGGATCGGAACAGTAATGCAAAAGCATTTCTCTTCCGATCACGAGGTGAGGCAGGAGAGGCATCAAAGGAAAGGAAAGGCCTTTTCTTTTATTTGATGTCTCTCTGGGATTTTTTTTAATTTTATTTATGCATAAGGGGAGCGGCCCCTTTTGCAACAGCCGCTCCCCAGGGGGGCAATTTTTAATTAGGCCTTTTCTGACCCCCCTGGGGGCAGATCGACCTACTGTAATTAGGCTGATCTGCCCCCAGTGGGGCAGAAACCCCCAGACACCAGGGATCATTTTTTTTCTTTTCTTTTATTATTTACAGGTGGGGAGCGACCCCTTAGGCAAGGGTCGCTCCCCTGGGGGGGCAATTTTATTTTAGGACATTTCTGCCCCCCTTGGGGGCAGATCGACCTATTTCTATTAGGCCGATATGCCCCTGGGGGGGGGGGGACAGAAACCACTTAGGCACCTGGGATTTGTGTGTGTGTGTTTTGTTTGGAGGGGCAGCCCCTTGAGCAAGGGTTACTCCCTATGGGGGCACATTACTGTGGCCATTTGTGACCCCCTTAGGGGCAGATTGGCCTGTTTTTGTAATATCCATCTGCCCCCTAGGGGGGCAGAAAGCCCACCAGAGACCAGTAAAGATGTTTAAAAAAGAGGGTGGGGTATGGCTAACCCCCACCGCAAATAAATGGGGACAAAGTTGTTCTGTCCACCGGTGGGCAGATGGGGCAATTACCCCTGATCAACTCCTCAGGGGGACAGAAAGCCTAATAGATGCCATGGAACTTAAAAACAATAGTGTTGTGGTGGCTACCAACCAGTATGGGTATGGTTATGCCCCCACCCCAACTGAAGGGGGTAACAGGCTTTCAGCTCTCCCACCACACACTAAAACATCTTATGTTGCCAAGCAAGAGGACATTTGATTATTTTGGGTTTTTGTTTTGCATTTGGGCCATGAGAGCTTGTCTAACTCTCAATATTATCCCACTTGGAATGGCGAGGGCTGCACTTTTTGGACTTTGGCAGACTGCCATGTAGAAAAATCTACAAGATCTAGACACATCTGAAAACCAAACATCTGGGTGAGTCCAGGGTGGTGTGCTTCACATGCACCCTGCACCATTTTCCTACCCATAATGCCTTGCAAACCTCCAACTTTCCTAGAAATCACACATTTTTCCTACATTTTTGTGATGGAACCTTCCGGAATCTGCAGGAATTCACAAAATGTCTACTACCCAGCATTGTCGCATCTATACCGGTACAAATTCTGCTCCACTTGTCAGCCTAGTTTTTTTTCAAACTGCCCTTTTGGACCCGCTTTGGTTCCCCCTCATTTTTTACATGTTTTTTACTCTTCTCTGTTACAGGCACTTGGTCCACCTACCTAAGTGAGGTATCATTTTTACCGGGAGACTGAGGGGAACGTTGGGTGGTAGGAAATTTGTGCTGGTGCAGTGATCCCATACAGAAATGTGGGAAAATCAGATTTTTAAGCCAAATTTAAGGTTTGCTGAGGATTCTGGGTAAGAAAACACTGGGGGATCCGCGCAAGTCACACCTCCCTGGACTCCCTCGGGTGTCTAGTTTTCAGAAATGTTTGGGTTTGGTAGGTTTCCCAAGATGGCTGCTGAGCCCAGGACCAAAAACGCAGGTGCCCCACCCCCAGCAAAAACAGGTAGTTTTGTATTTGATCATTTTGATATCCCACATAGTGTTTTGGGGCATTTCACGTTGCAGGCACTAGGCCTACCCACACAAGTGAGGTACCATTTTTAACAGGAGACCTAGGGGAATACTAGGTAGACTGAAGTTTGTGGCTCCCATCAGATTCCAGAACTTTGCAGCACCGAAATGTGAGGAAAAAGTGTTTTTCTGCCAAATTGTGAGGTTTGCTAAGGATTCTGGGTAACAGAACCTGGTAAGAGCACCACAAGTCACCCCATCATGGTCAATTTTCTTTGGGGAAAATGTGATGTGTCCATGTTGTATTTTGGGGCATTTCCTGTTGCAGACACTAGGCCCACCCACACAAGTGAGGTACCATTTTTATTGGGAGGCTTGGGGAAATGCTGGGTGGAAGGAAATTTGTGGCTCCTTTGAGATTGCAGAACTTTCTTTCACTGAAATGTGAGCAAAAAGTGTTTTTTTGACAAATTTTGAGGTTTGCAAAGGATTTTAGGTAACAGAACCTGGTGAGAGCCCAACAAGTCACCCCATCCTGGATTCTCCTAGGTGTCTAGTCTTGAAAAATGCACAGGTTTGGTAGATTTCCCTGGGTGCCGGCTGAGATAGAGGTCAAAATCCACAGCTAGGCACTTTCCAAAAAACTGTGATGTGTCCATGTTGCGTTTCCAGTCGCAGACATTCGGCCTACCCACACAAGTGAGGTACCATTTTTATCGAGAGACTTGGGGGAACAAAGATTATCAGAAAAGTGTCATTGCTCCTTGCCTTTGTCTATATCGTTTCCTTCCAAATGTAAGAGAGTGTGTAAAAAAGACGTCTATTTGAGAAATGCACTGTAATTCACATGCTAGAATGAGGACCCCGGAATTCAGACATGTGCAAATAACCACTGCTGCTCAATACCTTATGTGGTGGCCATTTTGGAAATACAAAGGTTTCCTTGATACCTATTTTTCACTCTTTATATTTCAGCAAATGAATTGCTGTATACCCGGTATAGAATTAAAACCCATTGCAAGGTGCAGCTCCTTTATTGGCTCTGGGTGCCTAGGGTTCTTGTTGAACCTACAAGCCTTATATATCCACACAACCAGAAGATTCCAGGAAACGTAACAGTATATTGCTTTTGAAAATCTGACATTGCAGGAAAAAGTTACAGAGTAAAACGTGGAGAACATTGGCTGTTTTTTTACCTCAATTTCAATATTTTTTTATTTCAGCTGTTATTTTCTGTAGGAAAACCTTGTAGGATCCATACAAATGATCCCTTGCTGAATTCAGAATGTTGTCTACGTTTTAGAAATGTTTAGCTGTCTGGGATACAGCACTGGTTTCACACCCATTTCTGTCACTAACTGGAAGGAGGCTAAAAGCGTATAAATGAGGTATGTCCCAGTAAAATGCCAAAATTGTGATGAAAAATGTGGTTTTCTGATTCAAGTCTGCCTGGTCCTGAAAGCTGGGAAGATTATGATTTTAGCACCAAAATCCCTTTGTTAATGCCATTTTCAGGGGAAAAAAACACAAGCCTTCTTCTGCAGACCTTTATTCCCATTTTTTGTAAAAAATGAAATTTGTGGTGTATTTTGGCAAACTGCTTGGTCTCCTCTAGGGGAACCCACTTCTAGAATCCCTAGGATGTTGGAAAAAAATGCAAATGATGGAATTTTCAGTGTATTTTGGCTAATTGCTGGGTCTCCTCCAGGGGAACCCACTTCTAGAATCCCTAGGATGTTGGAAAAAAGGACGCAAATTTGGCGAGGGTAGCTTGCGTGGACAAAAAGTTAAGAGGGCCTAAGCACGAACTGCCCCAAATAGCCAAAAAAAGGCTTGGCACCTGAAGGGGAAAAGGCCTAGCAGTGAAGAGGTTAATATTTATATTCAGCCACTCACTGATGTTATTAAATCGAATGGCTTCTCTGTACTATCAAACGTGGATGATAAACTGTTTATCATCTCTTTCAAGACCCTGCGCATCGGATGCCCAAGCTAAAAAACTTTGGGCCTTATTTAGAGTTTGACGGATGGGGTTATTCCGTCACAAACGAGATTGAGATCCTGTGTGCTGTATAATGATCCTATTATATAATACGGGCATCGTAATACGGCGGACGGTATAACCGTCATGTTTGTGATGGAGTAACCAGTCCACCCAACTCTAAATCAGGCCCTTTGTCACTTCGAGGTTGCAGAGTGGATGGGCGTGAACTGCCTCAAGCTTTATGTACGAAAAACCGAGGTTATAAATGTTAGGAACCATCCTAATAACTGGTCCTCCGCGTGGTGACCCGACTCGTAAGGCACCCCCCCCGCTTTGGAAACCACCGGTGAAAGATCTTGGAATTTGGCTTGACCATAATCTGAGCTGTGAACATCTGGATGAGATACCTCTTGCCAGATGCTTTGGGATTCTGCAAAGCCTAATAAACGTTATTTGGTTTCTTCCCATATCAGCCAAGAAAACTGTGGTCCAGGCTTCGGTTATCTCTTCTCTGGACTATGGGAATGTATTTTAGCTTGGCCTGTCCCAGACTCTTCTCAGACGCCTCCAGATGATCCAGAATTCTGCTGTGTGTCATCTTTTGAATCTTTCTAAATGGTCCTCTCTCACGGCCCATCTAGGAGACTTAGAATCCGCTTTAGAGTTTGGCGGATGAGTCACTCCATCACAAACGTGACAGCTATCCCGTCCGTCGAGTTATGATCTCCAGAGGTTATAATGGGATCGTAATTCGGCTGATGGGATATCCGTCACACCAAATTATAAATCAGGCCCATACTATACTTTGGCTCCCAATCACTAAAAGCATTCAGTTCAAGGCCTTGTGTTTTTCCTAAAGAGCCTTCTCAAAAACAGGACCTATCTTTGCTACTTGAGGACACCCTACACTACCGGATTCCTTTGTTCCTCTTTCTACTGGCAGCGGTGCCTTGAATTAGTAAAGCCAGACAGGGAGGGCTTTCCTTCAGATATCCTGGCCCCAAGCTGTGGAACAACTTGCATATCCAACTACACAAATGTCCAACTGAAGCAATCTTAAAGAATCACCTTACAACCTGTTTTTTTTAACCTGGCAAATGCTTCTAGGTTAGTACTTTTCTAGACAGATTCCTAGCGCCGGGACGCTCCATTTTTTAGCAGCTGTGCACTCTATAAGTTTACTAACATTAACATTAAAGTATCTTATCCACTCCAAAAGGCAAAGTAAACCACCGGCAAAGGAGCACATTTCCTACTTTGGGGAGAAGTAAAAGTTAGGTCATGATACAATACTTTTTAATGCTTTTGATCTGGGTCTGGCAAAGCAATGCCCCTCAAGCCGAATGCAGATCACGGTTTATTTTTAGAAGACCCAATGAGGTCAATGCAAAAACTGGGGAAAAGAGGACAATCTTCACATTCAAACAGATCCAATTGCACTCTTTGTTGTGACTGTGGAACAGAAATGTATCTACACCAAGTCTTGTATCAGGCGCAAACCAAGTCTACAGAAAGGGACAAGCCTGCTTGTCCATGTTCTCCGGCCTGCGGGCACTCGCTTTGCGGTCACTGGTATCCGTCAGGTTGTGATTGGATCATGTTTTTGCCATCTGGAGATACTTGTCTTGTGATCCAGCACTCTCCTTCCACTTCTTCCATATGAACATGGTGCTTGTAAATCGTGCTTCCTCGATGCCAGGTTTCATACTTTATGCCTGCAGCATGCCTGACCTCATCATGGCGTCCAACATCCCAACACTTGTCTGTGTGATGTGGCTTCTCACCCACTTGCAGTGATTCTCTTCAACTTTGTCCAATACAAATTCTGGAGTCCCTGGCATGCTGAATCCCAACAATGTATTTCACCAAGACATGTGGACTCCTTCTCCACGCTGTTCAGATGTGGCAAGAACTCAGACTTGCTTGGTGACCCCATCCTCCCCCTTGTTGCCAGCAGCAACGCACATCTTGAGGCAGGGTCACAGCCAGTACTGGTGGCACCCGGTGCAACAAACTTTTTTGGTGCCTCCCCCCATGACTTCCTGCTCCGATTCCCTTACTACCATCCCCCAAAAGAGTCCCTTATCCCTCCATAGCCCCTCTCACACTTACATTTAATTTGTTTTAAAGCGCTGGAAAAGGCTGGCTTTACTAATCCACGCAGCTATCCACATAAAATACAGATCTGTTCTTTGTAGCAGGCGTATTAACCCTCTGCTCTACTTTATGGCGTTCAAAACTGCCACCAGACAAAGCACCCATGTCTCTCTCTAGCAGGAGCACTACTCACGAGAGATATCTTAAAAGTGTAATTGCTGCCTGAAAGCTGGACAAACAAGGAACTCTGCAGCAGATGCTGTTAAATTGTAAGTTATTGCTAAATACAGCGCCCCCCTCACTCCCAAGGTCAGTGCCCCTCATCCCCTTTACAGGTCAGCGCCCAGTGCGGCCGCACCGGTTGCACCGCGCTAAAGCCATCCCGGTGCTGAAGTGTTCCATTCATGCCTAGTTAAGTCACAGAGTTCTTACATGCCTACTGCACTCTGTCCAGGAGCAGGCACACAGGACAGGTGTGCTTAATGTGTGCCAACTTGGGGGTTCCTAATCCCTCCCCCCAACTTA
Source organism: Pleurodeles waltl (assembly GCF_031143425.1). Classification (NCBI taxonomy): domain Eukaryota; kingdom Metazoa; phylum Chordata; class Amphibia; order Caudata; family Salamandridae; genus Pleurodeles; species Pleurodeles waltl. The sequence goes on from NC_090449.1 coordinate 17,768,836, forward strand.
GGGGCAAGTGTGTCTCTGGATCCCTTCCCACCCCAGGCCAGGGCCACGCGGTCAGTATCTGGCACCCTGAGTGCTGGTCCCTTAGGGGGTCCATTGAGGGTCTTTTTTGAGGGTATTTGTATTGTAGCATTTGCATAGTGCCTCATACCCCATTGTGGGCTGGTGAATAGCATCTGTTGATGGGGAGCACGCTACACTTGGGGATGTGCACGGTTGGCAGTGTTGGGTTTGTTGTGATATTATGTAGGAAGCGTTTTGTTGTGCCAGAGTGGCCAGAGAGGTGCTCTTGTCTTGGGGTGCAGTGCCTAGGAGTGTGGTGGAGGAGGAAATGAGAAGGATGGAGGCACAAAATAGAATTACTAATAGTTGTTGCTTATAAATAAGGCTCCCAGTTTTCCTTTTTACTGATTTTTACAGATTAATACACACACAGAAAGCAATGTGTTTCCTGTCTGTATTTATTTTTAAAAGCAGAAAAGCACTGAAAATTGTGCTTCTTTTGAGTGACTCTCTATGCTGTCTTTCTTGAACCACAAGCCAAGAGCTGAGCAGACAGACAGCATGGAGAATTAAAAAACAGGAACAAATGTCCTTAAATACAGGCGTATGTTTTATATATATATATATATATATATATATATGTCGGTAATAGTTATTGGGATGTAGTGTTTTGTTATATTGGCTGCTAAACTGGTTAAAATGCAATAGGCATCAAAGCATGAGTGCATGTTCATCAGTTAAATAAATGGGGAAATATACTATTTTGCAACCCCATTTTTCCCCTAAAAAAAGATAAATATGGATAAGTACCAATGAGATGGACAAAAAATAAGTATGGATAAATATGGACGGAAATGTGAAAAAAATAAATACCATAAAACCAGGAGCTCCAATTATAATTTACTCTCCGGGGCCCAGGCTATAATTTTCTCTGCAGGATCTGTGTCACATGGTGCAGCCTGTGATGGACCAGCCCTCGTGGGGTCTCCAGGGCCGCCCTCAAGGGTGCATCTCTGTGCAAGCATGAAGGAGCAAGGTAACTGTTGCTCATTTTTATGTCGAGCCTACCCGACAGCACACGCTGACTGGCAACAAAAGATATTCTTGGCTTTCCAAGAACACATAGGGGCTTAGAGCCAGCCCATTGCTTACCATTGTTTGACTTTCATGTCATTGTCATTTGACTGCAGCTTATTTGATGGCTTTTTATCAATTTTGTGATTGTCCCGCCCATGGAGCACAGCCTCTTTATAAATCTCTTTGACTTTCTGGGTTCCAAGCTTCCGCTGCCTGCTTTTTTTTGTTTAAGCACTTTATGAGAGACCATGTGTTTTCCAGCTGTCTTCTTGGTGTACTTTTCTCCTTTTGCTCTCTCTTCTCATGTGCTTCTCACTCTTCACTGGCAATTGCCTCTATGTGCCACGTTGCTGTCCTTCGCCTCTGTTTTGACCTTGTTCCATCTCTCCTTTCTGTTGTGTTGCTTCACCCTCTGCCCTTCTCCCCTCATCCTTTATATATATATATTTTTAAAGGGTTTTTAGAGTATACTTTAAAATCTCGGATCGATACATTCAAAAAAGCACGCTTTTATAAGTGAGCGTCTATATATAGCATTGTATCTTTTTTTAAGACATGCTGCACAGCAGCCCCGGTACTGTACAGCATGGCTAAAGAAACCTAGTTCAATATGTCTTATAGGCGAGGCCTATTGGCTTTGCCAGTGTTTGTTCTGTTTTCTGCCCTGAGGACTTCACTTTTGCTGTTACTAGGACGCATGGCCCCAGACTGTCCCAGGTGCAGTGCTGATGCAATTCCAGGTGCATGTGCTCCTTGTGCAAACCAGAGTAGCTGTCCCCCAGGGTATGTTTAATTGTTGCACAACATTGTTGCTGACTGTCAAACACAAGCTGAGGACATCTGGTCACAGTTCAGTACTAAAGTCATGGTTGGGTGTCATTTTAGCGACAAACTATGACATGAGGGGCCAGCATACATGTGCAGCCAGATACCTTCAAGATCTTACATTTATACTCGAAGCAGCGAGGTCCACATTACTGCACCAGCCCTGGCTTTAATACTGTTTCCAATGGTGCAGACCCTAGTGTTTCAAATGGGCAGGTACTCATAGGTACTGAGGACCTGCAATATTTTAATGGGTGAGTACCTGCACTTCTCAGTGGGGATTCAGTACTTTTAATGGGGGACTCCCTGCACTTCTCAGTAGTACACAGGTACTCTGGAGCAAGGAGTACCTGCACTTTAATTCCATTTCAACCACTGGCTCTACCCTGCCACTTCTGTTTCTGTCTGGTGGTGGGCTGTTTGCATGCACAATAATAAACAACACACACAACAGATAGTGCATGGGGCTGCACACACAAGTATTGTGATGATGTGATCTCTATGTGGGTATCACTGTGCACACAGCCTTCTGCAAGGCAACACCACACAACAGCCCAGCCCACAAAGACATAGCAGATACCACCTGCAACATCACACATCAAAAAAGACCTCTGAACACATTCCAAACACACACCCCAATAAGGAACAAAGTGGGTAGAAAGTCACACATCAGCACCTGCTACCCTCACTCCCATGCACATTTGCAGAAGAATGAAGGTTTCCCCAGTGGGTAAGCACAGCGGCAGAAGAATGCTCCACCTGCTGGTAAAGTTTTTTATTGGTCTTATAGTACTTTGGCACTCATTTACAAGCCCTTTGTACCACTGCTGCATTATTGTTTTTAATGCAATGGTGGTGCTTGCAGTTTACTGCACTGCTCCAGATTTACAAACTGATGCCTTGGGCCCAATGCGTCAGTCTGCAAAGCCCTGCTTCAGATTATACCTGCGCAAGGTATCATGTATGCAGTGTAGGCGTTCCCAGGCAAAAAGCCACGCAGAACTGACGCAGTGAAATTTACAACATTTTACTGCATCAGAATTATACCGCCTCCTCAGAGCAGACATACAATTGACACTGGGCTTTTACCAATGGGAGCCTCCTTGCATTGCTGGAGTACATTGGTGCTCCAGGAATGCATAAGTTTAGCGCCAACGATGTGTCAGAATTACTGACGCATCTGTGAAAATGTGCGCCATGGAACTCTGTATTGTAAATACAACGCATCCATGGCGTCGTTAGGCGATCTTAGGGAGGCGCAAGAAATCGGACGCATCAATGTCGATGCGTCATATTCTTGTAAATGAGGCCCTATGGTTTAACAAACACAAGTACTGGGTTGGGCAATATGTTATTGCGCTGCTGGGTGAAAGTTAAGTTCTGAAATTGAAGCTACCCCTGAGAAGCCTGTGACTGCTCGCTATTGCTACCATTGAGACTTGTTTGCTTAAGGGTTCGAACTTGACCCACTTTGAAGAACCATAGCTGCACGGTCCTGGGAAATCAGAGGCAAACATCCCCATTTCTCATGTCTGGGGCCCAATAGCCCCTGCATATTCCATAGGCTGCCATAATGCTGCCACATAGAAGAAATAAGTCAAAATATTATCATTTTTATGTACAAAAACATAAAACATTTTATGCAAAATAATGTGGGATAAATAACATGATACAAAGCTGCCAACTAGCGGAATAACGTTGTTTGATACTGTTTAAATGAAGGTTGAGTTTGAGAAACACTGATTCATTGTTTGCAAATAATTGAGAAACAAGCACTGGCAAAGCCATTAGGTTTGGCGTCTTATGAGGGGAAGTATTTGGTAATAGTTGGGTGACTTTTTGTTCTGCCCCAGCTGTCCTAGAAAGAAGATTCCACAATGAAGCAGCTCCATCAGCTAAAACAATGTGGCAGCTGGGAGAAGGACCTTTTTGCAGAACAGACTGAATTAGCAGAGTTAAGGTGTACCCTCAAAGAAGGTTTATGACTCGGAGATTCACTGTTTGCACACCAGTAGACAGCTTCCCAACTCATGTGATTCCACAAACTGGCAGCTTAGTTTGTAGACCTGGGAATTCCAGTGAGACTGAACTCTATGACCTTGGGAATGTTTCCTTTTCCAAGGGGTAGTTGCCACCAGTGGGTAGCACAGGCTGGTCATCTGCCTGGCTTGTGATTAGCTGAGCCTTATTTTTCTACGTTTTTTAGGCCATGCCCTACAGAACGATTTGTTTTATGTAATTAATTTCTGTGCAGATCGTTTGTACCTGGAGGTGTCTGTTCCTTTAGTAAAGGTTACCCTGAACTGGGGTTTATGCTTCATGAAAGAGGATGATGGAGGTTTCTGTCCCTTTGGCATCTTTATGTTGCAGCTTTAAATAACCAGTTGTAGAACTCCTTAGTGAGTGTGCAGACCTGCGGGGTCTGCCCCACTGGGGCAAACATATTACCAAACTGAATCCTGAATGTTATTTATATCTATGCTGCAAATTCTTTGAAAAGAAAAATGTGTTTGTTATTTATGTTTAGATGAGTAATGACGATAACTGTTTCCGGATGGATCAATCTTGTTTGGTAATATGACTAACCCAGATTCTTCGGTTGTTTACTGGGTCACCCTGTGTGGTTTGTAATATAGCCACTGAGGCAAACAGGTGAGACCTGCTGGGTCTGCCCCACTGAGGCAAACAGGTGAGACCTGCTGGGTCTGCCCCGCTGAGGCAAACAGGTGAGACCTGCTGGGTCTGCCCCACTGAGGCAAACAGGTGAGACCTGCTGGGTCTGCCCCACTGAGGCAAACAGGAGAGGCCTGCTGGGTCTGCCCCACTGAGGCAAACAGGTGAGACCTGCTGGGTCTGCCCCACTGAGGCAAACAGGTGAGACCTGCTGGGTCTGCCCCGCTGAGGCAAACAGGTGAGACCTGCTGGGTCTGCCCCACTGAGGCAAACAGGTGAGACCTGCTGGGTCTGCCCCGCTGAGGCAAACAGGTGAGACCTGCTGGGTCTGCCCCACTGAGGCAAACAGGTGAGACCTGCTGGGTCTGCCCCACTGAGGCAAACAGGAGAGGCTGACCCGCTGAGCTGCAGTAGCCAGAAGCAGGAAGCCAAGAGACAGAGCGCTTGGCCAACGTAAGCTTGAGGTAGTTGAGAGCTTCTGGTGACAGAAAGAACCAACTGCTGCAGGGTCTTTTCTCCAGAATCCCTCAATGGCCTGAGCATTCATTCTCACAAGTCCCCACAAAATAATTTTGTTCATTCTCTACCCCTTCTGGGCTGTGTGTGATTCTCTAATCTAATTTTTGAGGCGACGACGGAAGCCGCGGGCGAGCCTGACAACAAATCTGATTATTCTTGGGAATATTATAAATTTACCAGAGTAATGAGGACCTGACGAAACACAACAAACAACACACCAGAGAAGGAAAGGAGATGCGTAGAAACCTCAGACAGTGAAAATACATGTCATTTCTAAAGGCAATACTCAGAGCCACGTCACAGGACTGGACACAGGCCAGACACAGGATCCAAGCACAGACAGACAGGAGGAGGAGGGCTCACTTCCGGTGGGTGAGGAGCAGCTCCTTGTGCAGGTCCTGGCGAGTCCTGGAAGCCTTCATGGGATTGGCTGCCTTACAGGAAGCGAGGAGTTGGGCGGTGGTCGGTGGAAGGACGGACTCTCCATTGCGGTCTCCAGTCCCCGGGGAGGCTGAAGGGAAATAATAATGACAGACATTGGTGCCAGGAGGCCTCTGTGCTCAGATAATAATTACATCTAGAGTTGTTTGTCAAGCAGGAGCGCAGCTGGCTTTGGTTAATTGCCTGTAGAAGGTGTAACTGTATCATGGTTTCCAGGTCGTGGAAACCCAGCGACTGGCTGTAGAACCAGTTTCAGATAAAAGGAACAAGCCCCCTCTGATGTAATATGGAAATACTGCCCAAAGCACCCCAACCAGAGGAAGACCCCACTCCATGAGCACCCGCACCCTACAATCCAGAGACGTGGTCACCCCACTCCTGCAACGTCCTTGAAAACAAGAAAGGCAATAGATTGCGCAACCCCAACAAACCACTCAAGTAAAGGAACGGAAGGGTATAATGAACCTGGAGCAATAACCTGGACAACCTCAGTCTACTCTAAACCATATGGACTCAGATCCTGCACGCCTATTGTGTTGGGCCCTCTCGTATTTGAGTTTGTAACCTATAACCAGCTATTTGGGGCCTTTGAATGTTTCGAGCTGGTCACTGCCACCCACAGCCCTGGACACAAAAGCTACAAGACTGTGTCTCGCTTGACCACTGCCCACTGCACTACTCAATTTGCCCACCGGCACTCATTTTTGGGGACTTCACTCATTTTTCCATATTGGACTTTCATCCAGAGTAAGAGAGAGAAAAACACTGAGGGAGAAAGAAAGAGGGAAAAACAGTAACAGAGAAAGAGAAAGAAGGGAAGGGAGGAAACCTACAAGAGTGAGATAAAGAGGCATGGAGAGTCTGTGGTGGATGAAAGAGGCTTGAGGTGGAATCAAGGCTACACAGCCTTCCAATTTGCACCACTCATCTTCGTAGTTCCAGATGCATGCTTCTGAGCAAACATCTGGGCCCCAGCACTCATTGATGTACAGGATCAGCACTGCAGCCCCAGGACCAGGAGAAGATGCATTATGTGGGTTGCAGAGCAGCGTCGCTCAGCGTCAATGACGTTTCTCAGGCCCACCGAGGCCGTTGTCTCACTTGTTGACTATATACCTGCCTTTAACCCTGTATAGCACTGCGCTGCCTTTTGGCTAGGTTTGAGGTGTACAAGTACCACATACAATACATAGACACAGGCCTTGTACATAACTCACAGGGCATGATTCACAAAGGTAAACGTACACTTCTGTGCAAGTTTACGATCGTTTGCTATTCACAACGGGATTTACGAGTAGTATCTTAACCAGTGCCCAGACCTACTGCCTGTAAATCCCTTTGTGAATGGCAAACAATGATGAACTTACTTTACCTTTGAGAATCAGGCCCATGGTGTTTGTATCTTTTTCCTGACTCCCTGGGATCCAGAGGAGACTTTCATGATTGATTTCCATGATCAGAGTTTGGTAAATTGAATCAGGTCAATGTGGCCTGATTTTGCAGTCTATTTGGCGGTCCATCGACTCTGTTCGGGAGGCTTGTGTAGAGCGCACTGCATGAGTGCACTATCCCCAGGCCTCCTGTGAGCTCCACACAGTAAGAAGTTTGAAACAGAGAGGATTCGCCAGAGGATGGCCAGCCTCGTGGTGATGCCCAAGAGCCCCTGGATTCTTTTGTGGTGCAAATTTAGGATCTGGCAGAAGCAATTCCCCTGAATTTCACATTGGTGTTTGTTTAAGCCAAGGAATTGCTCGCTCATTCATGAATATCCCTAGAGTAGGTATTTTGTGATGTTTGCTTGTCTACCCTTTATTTTCTTCTCAGAAGTCGGCTCAGGGTTCATTGGCAAAACCACTTTGCAGGGAAATATCTGGTGGAAAATTCACCAATACCTACATAAATAAATCTGGGATTTGTAAAGCACAGTGAATCATCCATGAGGGTTCAAGGCGCTGAATTGCAGACACGGGGTGAATACGTGATTTGCCCAGAATCACAGGATGCTCAGCGACGTTGAGACTCAAACTTGGCTCCCCAGCTCCAAAGTCAGCAGCTTCGGCCAGTACGCCACATCTGAAGGTGGACTTTCCACAGCCATATCTGGGCTTAGAAAATATTAACTAGCGGTAGAATGTCATTTGTGACACTTCTTGCTAACATGGTGGGAGTGTTTCTCAGCTTGTTAGCGGTTCTATAATCGCATTTTTGTGAATTCTTCTAACCTTTCCAAAGGGTAATATTGGAGCTAACTCCCCCAGGTATGGTGATGAATCTCCCACTTTAGAATGAGCGGTGCTGTTGCCTCTGCACATTAGTGGGGTGGGTGGTGGATCCAGAGAAATTTCCACCAGCAGTCCTTCTGATATCCATCTAATAGGACAGAAATGCCACAGGCCATTTTATGACAAATTTCTTATCACTGCTCCAATGGCGTAACAAAACTGGAGGGGGGCTCGCCTGGAAAGAACATAGCGGCCCCCCCTCCACAACCACTCATGAGCTCTCAGGCCTGGGTGCTGAGGAAGCCACCTGGAGCTCGGGCCCCGCCGCACAGCGGGGTCCATTGTTACGCCCCTGCACTGCTCTCGTCTGACTCAAGCCATAGATTATTTTTAGTTCTCGCCTACCAGACAGCACAAGTGGTCTGGTTGGAAAAGACCCATTGTGAGCTTACCAAGAACTTACAGGAACTTGGAGCCTCCCCTTTGCTAACCATTGGTTGGGTTTATTGTGTTGCTTGCTTTTTACTCAGCCTTTCCTTATCTGCCTTGTGTCAGTCCTTCCCCGGCAGCATATTCTCTATACCATCATTTGATCCTTTGGTTTGGCTCACTTGTATCCTTCCACTTCTCACTTTTAGGGAACTACTTTTTTTCTTTCGCTAAAGCTCTCCCACAGAGTGCATTGGGTTCCCAGCTCTCTCCCTCGTGTGCTTCCCCCACCCACCAAATATTCACCCACAGCACTGCATGTTGCTGTCTCCCTCATTTTGCAGGCTCTCTCTCATGTGCTTCCCTTGCTAAATTCTCTCCCACCTGCCTTCTGTCTTGCTTTTTGTCAAGCAATCGTCTCTCAGCACCCTTCTTGTTGATCTACTCAGGATCCTGCTTTGCCCCTCCCCCTCCGCTACCTGTTGCTTCCCGCCACCTGCCCCTCCGAATCCCCCACCTAGCGGTCTTTTTTTATTTATATATTTTAAATTGTATTATTTTTTCTTAGGAAGTTTCAGATCAGTGAATTAAAAATAATTGTGCCTGCGACACTCTATAGGAGCGTGCATGCGTAATGATGAGTTGTGCACATACGTCATCACACATGCCCTTGCCTACAAAATGTCATTGCGCCTTGTTTTTTTGCTTTTTTTCATTTTGCTCATGAAGCACAGCATCATACCAATGTTATACAGCATTGTCAGGGTGCACTGGCAAAGCCAATATGTCCCGAAAGCGAGACCTATTGGCTTTGCCAAACTTTTTAACCTTTTTAGTACTTTCTCACAGAAATGTACATCAGTGTCCATAGCTGCCTATATTAAAGCTGCTCTCATTCAAATTTTAAATTAACTCTATTTTCCCCACCGCCTCCTTCTAGTTTTTAGCCAATTATTTCTAAATTATTGACACCCGTTAAGGTGTGAAAATTGACTGTTTAAACTTCATTTACTTTGATTTATATCTTTAATTTATCTTTTGTCTTGCAGCATCTCTGCACCTCCTAAAAATGTTATAAGAGTAATTTTGAACCTTGGTTCACATCACTAAAAGTGACGAAAGGATTTCCAAAAGAGGTGTTGGGCAACAAGGCTAATTTCCATTGGCAGACCTGTGACGCATGACTGCAACACACTGGCAGGTCTGTCAACAAGGTGCTGTGCAACAGGACTGGGGTGCACCGGCAGAACCGTGTGTCACGTTCTGGCAAGAATAGAGGTCTTTACGCCAAACTGCCCCATCAAATCCCCAAACTCTTCAAAGGAAGCTCATGGAAGAGAATTTGCTCAACTACTCACCTTTCTTTGGCGCGGGAAGAATGGCTTCCAGTCCATAAGGAGATCTCAAAGACGCCAGAACCTGTGCTTTTGCCCAGAGCCAGAGCTCCTGCGACATCCTGACCGAGCAAAATGGACAAAGGGGGAAACAGTCGTGAGTCAATTTGGGGTACAAGGATCAGAAATAAAGGTGGGTGAGGGAAGAGTGCAGGGAACATGGTTGAGGCACAATATCTGAAAGACAGCTCAGGGAGAACCTCAAAAAAGAAAGGCAGCATTTGAAGCATAGCATGATATAAAATCGGTGCACGTATGAAAGCAAATTATAAAACATTAGCTCTCCTGGCTTGTGCTTGGAAACAAAAGTCAGTAGGTGCTAGATGGAGTCGCCCTCAATAAAGCGCGATACAAGCATTCCTGGTGGGACCAGGAGTTGTGGGTATCTTTGCAGAGAGAGCTTATCTTTTCCGCCTAAACATCAGAGGCTAGGTTTGACCCATCAATTCCAACTGGTCTTGACAGAGTGGAGTGGGTTTAGCATACCACAGGAGTTATCAACCTGGAGGCCTGTCTATGAGAACCAAAGGGATTAAGACAAGAGAGCTAATGTATTGATTCCCATGTACCATGGGTGCACTGGCCTATACTGATTTTCTGGGACTCCTAAGGGCCAGTGGGGCTGGGTGAGAGCTGCCTCTATACTGGGTATCATCAGTGAGGTCCCTGCTGAGCTGTGCATGCATTAACCTGACCATCATTGTTCTACTTGAAAGAATGTCAACCATCCACCCTAAAATGTTCCGCCTTGTGGAGATGTCCATGCTCTGCCAGCCAGGACAGGTTCACATCTTCTGTACAGGCCTCAGAAAGAATGAGCTGACATGAAACCTGTTGCTTTACCTGCAGTGTGGGTGTACTGAGGGGGATCTCCTCCAGCGATGCTCCCTGCACCCCAGCCACAGACAAAGGCATGGAAAAGAGAGAAGAGAACACAATCACTTGACTGGCATTGGCAGCCTCCTTGCATTAGTGAGGTGTAACGAGGGTGTGGGGAAGCCGGCAGCTCAGGTGCCCTGTGTTTCCGCCCTCATGCCAGGGTCTCCTTTCCCTTTCAGAAGCCAGACTCTGCCAGCCTCTTTTGTCTCCTTATCTGTCTGATCCTCTGTCTGCAGCCACCACATGAAACATCATATCCTGGATGGTGATCACCGCTCTCAGTGATGGGGGTTAGACTCTGACCTCTCTGGTTTCACCTGCCCAGCTCCCTCCCCAGGCACCCCATCTACCTGAGACCAGGCAGAGTCCTGTCTTCAATTGAGAGCACTCTCAGCAAAGTCTGCAGTGTCTAAAAGCTTGGCCTTCCTCTCTTTGCTTTATCTCAGTTCCTACAGTGAACGCTTCTTACCTGTATGAGCTCCTGTTAACCAGTACGCTATTAATAAGAATTCATAGCTTATTGATTAGCAATATCACATACAAGTTCTGTATCCATTCATCCACACAACCATGGAGTAACTAGCTCTGATTCATGCATTCATCCTTACATAGCCCTTCCCCATGGCTGTCTGATATTGGACAATTGACTAAATATTGTTGAAGTCCTTTGAGCAGGAGAGAAGCCTTAGTGCTGTTGAGGTTTCCTGTATTGGAAAGTGGTGCAGTTTGTAAAGTCTGACATCCCCCCCAGGAAACTGAAAGGAATCTGTGAAACCCAACAGCAGTGTTCTCAATTGTTCCTGCAACCTGCTGACGTCACAGAGATTCTACAAAAGATTGTGCACACCAGATATCTGGTTGGCCAAATTTATGTAATATCTCTGTCTGGGACACACGAGGTTTAACTTGGGTTTTCAGTCCCCAAAGCAACGTGTTTCTGATTTTTTAATTATTATTAGGTATTTTATATAAACTTTCCATGGCTCTGAGTAGCAACTGAGCCCTAGGAATGGGCGGAACTTGCAGAGTTTCACTCTGTGGAATTGTGCGAAGTTGCATAAAAACTATATGATATTCCACAGAGCTCCGCACTGTGATTTAGTGCCGAGTGTGCGTTCTGCACTGGCAAATCAGATTGAACTGCACCACATGGCACGCCAGAGGGGGGAAAGGTACCCGAGTTGATTTTGCTGCTGCACGAGTAGATTTTCTACTCGAGCGGTAGCCTTCTGGCTTCGAACGGTCGCGACCGCCTGTTTTGGGAAAATATCACTTGGGTATCCTCATAACGACCAAAAATCATGCTAGAAGACACCAAGGGCCAGATGTAGGAAATTCCGGCTTTGCGACTCGCAATTTGCGAGTTGCAAAGCCGGATGCAGGATGGTGTCCCTGACACCATCTGCGAGTCGCAAGGGGGTCACAAAGGCCCACCTCATTAATATTAATGAGGTGGGTCGCAATTTGCAACCCTCTTGCGAGTCGCAGCACTCACTGGGATGGTGGCCTGCTGGAGACAGCAGACCACCATGTCTGTGACTGCTTTTAAATTAAGCAGTTTTTTTTGTAATGCAGCCCGTTTTCCTTAAAGGAAAACGAGATGCATTACAAATGAAAAAATGAAACGTGTCAGTTTAATTTTTTCAGAGCCAGATTCGGACCACTGCCTGCTCTGCAAAAATGTTTTCAGGGCCATTCACAAAGGGGAAGGGGCCCCATGGATACACATAAAACCTATGCGTTTGGAGCATTGAGCTCACTCATCCAACGAGCAAGGAACGGTCATTTGAAGTCCTGAGTACAGGTCATTACAGGCACAAACTAAACACCATTATCTGTGAGAAAATACCTTGAGTAACCTTTTCTCAAAAATAATTTCTCCAGACTCGCCTTCACTAACTCACACTGATTATTGTGAATCTACGCTCACCTCGCAACTCATTTGTATGGGATATGAATATCCCTGGTGATCTTTTCCTAGGCAAATCTTACCACTTCTGAAATGGTGGCCCACTTACCTTGGGCATCTTATCACTCTCCTTGCATGCGCCTCAAAACTTTATCATCCATCCCACATGATATTTGAGCTCACGCCGTCACCAAGGCGCCGATTCTCTGTTCGATCAAGCTCCTTCATTACCAATCGCAAATGATATCAGCCCTTAATCTCTTGAGAGATAAAAAAATGACTTCCTAACATGAATCCCAAATTTCAAACGCTCAACTCTTCCTTAAGCGCTTGAAGCCATTCATCCACCACATATTGTATTAACTCCTGTACCTCATCATTTGCCTCCACTTCTACCATCCATTTTTCTTCTTCAGCCCCTGTCCTTCCTTCACAGACACAAATCTCACTCCGCATTCTTCCTCTTCGACACCCAACCATTATCTTTCCTTTTCTTGACCAAAGATTCTAACACAGGCTTCTGTTTGTCTTCTATATAATCCACCACAAAATGACAAAATAGCCAGTGTCTTTTACCAAATTGATTCTCTGAGTTTTTCATTAACTTGGTACATACAGCAGGTACCTCTGCCTTCAGGTAGCTCAAGGAAATGTCTGAATAACTTCAAACCCTCCTAACTAAGACAATGCAACAGACTTGTCCATCTTTAATCCTCTGTAAATCTCTCCCCTCTAGAAGGTACATTTTAGATAGGGCTCCCTGTTCTCCAATTTTACAGATACATGCAGACAGAAAACATTGACTTTCCTGTTTGTATTTATTTTTAAAGGTGGCAAAAATACAGATACGTTTTGGGTGACTCTCCATGCTGAGATTAATGACTTTCAGGCTAATAGCTGTACATATTGGCAGCATGGGGAGTCACAAAGCTCAATGACATTTGCTTAAATCACTGCATGTCACAACATGTGCATGTGCTGTTATACTATTTTTAATGTGGGGTTTCTTACTTTATTATTTTTGCTGTGTAATGTGCTAAGACCTGACAGGCTTCAAAGTATGAGTACATGTCTATTTGTTACATAAATGCAAAAATATATGAGTTATCACCTCATCTGTTCACAAAACACAAAATAAATATGGATAGATACCAATAAGATGGCCAAAAAATAAATATGGATAAATGCAGATGGAATTGTTCAGAAAATAAATACCTTAAAACCAGGAGCCGTATTCTTAAATAAATCTTTTTATTCTGTGAGCAGGATAGCTGTGTCATCCAGAGTTGGTCTGAAAAACAGATGTGGGCTAGACGTACATTCTCTCTGGTTTCTTATCTACATTGTGGTAATGTGCATAATAAGTATTGATTGCCAGCGTGTCTTTTCTAGGATGATTCTGAGTCATCAAAAGAGCTTCAATTCACAATACAGAAGGCCACCTTTGAAATGAAGGACATTTTCAACATCTGCCAGGAATTGTCCAATTCATATGCCCTAAAAAGTTGCTGTTGCTAAAATGTGAAAATCCATCAACAACCTAGAAGTTGCCTCCTTACACCGCCCAATCATCTCACCCCATGTCACCTCCTTTTCTACAATCCAACTTCATCTCATTCAAATCTTTCAAAGCTGCTGCACTTCAAATCCTGACCCTCAAAAAAAGTGTCCACGTCTCTTATGGACCTGGCTCAGTCGCCTGCTTCACACAACTCTTCTAACCTCTTGCAACACACATAAACAACATGATAGATTTTAGTACCATCCCCGCCCCTCTCAAACATGTCATCGCTAACGTGCTGACACAACCTGTGTTTTCACAGCATAATCAGGGAAAGTGACGTGACCAGACAATTTTGGAACTCACCCACCTTCTCAACGACCATTAGCCTGAAATTCACTCTGCGAGGGGTCCGTGACTGCCTCGGTCAATAGGAAGGCAGAGCTCATTCTCACTTTGACCAAAGTCAACAAATGTGCCCTTATATAGCTTGACCTGTCCACCACCTAAGATCCAGTTGACCATGTCAAGAAATACATAGCCTAGAGAACATAGGTGGCCTAGGATATGCTCTCTGTACTGAAGAAAGTGAAACCTTTACTCCCAGAAAGTGATTTCAGAATTGCTGCTCATCCTTATGGAACTCCATTGGCTCCTCTTGCTGGCCCACACCATCTTTAAATCAGCTGCATCATCTACAAAGCCATCACGACCAGCACCCCCACCTATCTTCTTGAGGTCACCATCTCTGGAGGCTTTGGGCATACCTGCAGCCAGGACATAAGCAGAATGAATACAAAGTAGTGTAAAAGGGTGAAAACAAGGCAACAGGACTTTTCCATTGATGCACCCAGGACCTGGAACAACATCCTAGTGTCCCCCAGGACCACTCCAACCCTGTTCCAATTTATAAAAGAGGAGAAGAATCACCTTTTTAAAGGAGACTACATGATAAAGCATTAATAGTCCTCAACCCAGCCTCCGCTCCTTATTTGCTGGCTGTATTCTTGCCTTTCATCTGTACACCACTGCACTTCCTTTTGACTAGGTGAGCGCTATACAAACACCACACACAATCAAAAGTACATACAATTTTGTTGGAAAGACTCAAACATTGGGTAGGTATTTCTTGACCTGTGCTGCCAGGGGTTCAATTGTTTATCACCAACCAAAGCCAAAATGACAGGATCTAATCAATTGAATTGTCCACATGGACATTGTCTTTTAGCATTCCCAAGAGCTCCATCCCTCTTTTGCTTCTTTTCAGTATCCATGGATGCTGCTGGTCTCAGCTTCTTGATGAGTACAAAGTAAACTTCTAAAAGTATGTCAAAGAGATGCAGACCCACCTCCACTTGGAAAATGGTGCACATAACCAAACCAATGTTAGAACATTGGAATGTTGGGTGCTCTATTGAAGACAATTCAGTAGTTTGGGGCTTCTAATGACTGGTAGAAGCTTGGAGCATCAACATTTCAATGTTTGTCTTTCACAGCAACAGCTGTGAACCAAACCCTCATGGAACCAAGGGGATTCCAACCCTCTTGGCCCCGGGAGGCCTTTGTTTTACTAATTAGAACATTCTGCCTGGATGGGGCAGAATGTTCTAATAGCCTTATAGCCTGCTGTAGCCAGGCTATACTAGCCATTAAAGGCCTTTGGCTCGGGCTATAATGCTGAAGCCGGCCTTAAGTGACCCGAATGGACCGCTACGGTGGGCTATAAAGCTATATTACACCATGCTTGAACTTTCTATTCCACTCGATGAAGCAGAACCTCATATGCATGTACGGTGCCAAAGCTGACATTCTAGTTAAAGGGCACTCGGGGTCCGGATACTTACCTTCTGACAGCACCTCAGGTCTCAGCACTCCTTTGTTTGCCGTACTAAATTAGAAGAGCCTTGGTATTCCTTTTGACCAAGCTTTTTTTTCCTGGTGCAGTCAACACAGTGACAAAGGGAGTGAACATAAAGCAATCCTTTTTCAAAAAATCCAGAGCATGCACACAAGCCACAGAGCTGACTTGACAAGAGCTCTCACCATGGTGCACCTTGACAACTGTAAAATCATTTATTCTGGTCTCCAAGAAACTCGCTGCCACGCTTCTAGGACTTCAAAACCAGGCAGACAGATGTGCGTCAAACTATGAACGAAGGACCAGATCTGCCTGCCCTTAAAGATCTCCATTTTAAGTTAAGGTCTTGTGCACCTTCCACAAAGCCTACTGACACCTCAATCAGTCAATCAATCAGGATTTATAAAGCACTGCAAATCACCCATGGGGGTCTCAAGGTGCTGAAGTTGGTAGCTGCTTCGCGGTGCTCTGTTCATTCCAACAGCCATGTCTTGAGTCTTTCTGAATTCCCAGCGTGATGTGGCATTCCTGAGGTGCAGGGGAACATCCCACGTAGAGATCTTTGCTCATCACCACAAGCGACCCTTTATGATGATGAAACATGGAGGCAGATCACCCAGTGAGCAAGGACCTTCACTCTGGAACTTCCTTAACCCAAGCATGAAGTGTGAAACAAGCGGTACAGGAGCATTTCAAAACTAAACTACCCAGACTCAGAGAGGGTTCAAAGTAAGGGCAAAGTGGGGTCTGGCCCAGGGTCTCAGCCCTTCAAGGGGCCCCTCAGAAAGACAGCTCTGTTCTGTAGAGTCTCACTCTCATGACCTTGAACCATTCTTACACAGATTGTTTAAAATATATCTTTCTTTTGTTTTATTTTTAATGTGAGTGTTGTGTGAGAGACTACTACAGATGCTCTGCAGATAAATGTTGTGTTTGTTTCATGCAACATCCATGAAAATATTTTTAAGATCAAAACAGGACCTCACATATGAGAATTGAGAGGAGTCACAGATTATTTGTAGTAATATTACTGAGCTGCTGCTGTGTTACAATACTGAAAAGACACATCACTATCCCTGAATATTAGATGTAAATATGTTTAGAATTTGGCCCAGTGTGTCTGTCACTGTCAGTGACCTGGACAAAGAGGGCATGAAAGAGCTGAAATTAGATCATAAATTTAAAGCTGTTCCAAAAGGGGCCCCAAATAAGTTTGGCTCAGAGCCGTCAGTATCCTTAAGAGGTCCCTGCTGAGACTTGCTTTAACTGAACTTGACACAGTACAGGGCTGGTGATCCAACAATGTTAGACACACTTACTCTGTTTGATGGGGCTCCACTGCCTATCATTGTGCTGCATTTTTCCAGTCAGTGCTCTGAAGTAACAGCAAGGTGATTTTGAGTGCGTTGCAAAACTCCCCAATAAATAAATAAAAGCAAACTTAAGGTACATGGGCCAATTAGGTGTGTTTAGGACTGGGTAAGACAATCCTCTGCTTGTATTACATGTATGTGAAAACCATTCTATTATTGTGTGTTCCCTTCCCATGCATGAGTGAAATGGTGCTTGGAAGGGTGAGGGCGGCTTTGAGTATGTGCTGATGCAACCGAATGTTGCTTCATGTGGTGTGTGCTGGAAGGATCCTGGCAAAAACTTACAGCTGGAGGGAGAAAGGAGCCCTGACAAGTGCTGGTGAGCTGGTGCATGAGCCGTAGTCAGCACAGCTCCGAAAAAGGAAGCAGTGCTGACCTTTGGGCAAAGGACAGGACTCAGGCCCTCATTACGAGTTTGGCGGTCTTTCAGCAAGACCGCCGCAGTTGTCGGTGCCAAAAGATCGGCAGTGTTGGCGGTATCCTGCCCGCCGTATTAAGAGTCCACAAAGTATTTCTCCCAAAAAAAGCCACAAATCCGATACTGCCAGGACGACCGAGGGTGGGATAGAGGCTGTCCCACCACCAGCACGCCAAACAAATAACAGCCTCCATATTATGACCCACTAATCAGCACAGAGGTCATTGCGTGGCAGGAAACTATTGGCGGTGTGAACTGCCACGGCCAAAAACACACCTTTAACAGAACACAGCACCACATTGGACAAATCCAGTACCACACATATACACTCATTAGACACACCAACACACATCTCTATAAAGCACACACCCACACAACCCACAACCCTTTGCAACCAAAACGAAATACACAGACAGTGAGGACCACACAAACCAGAGACAATGCACACGAACACCATATGCCCAATTACACAACATTCAGCACACATCACACAACTGCACCGTTGACACAATACACACATCATCACAGCACATAAACACCACAAACAACCAGCACACACAACCAAGCATCCTACACTGCACCCTTGCACACTACACACACCCCCACTCACAACACTATCACCATGTCCCATCAGAAACACCCACGCTTCACAGACAATGAGTTGAGGGTCATGGTTGATGAAATTCTCAGGGCAGAGTCACAACTTCTCGGAGCACAGGTCCAGCAAACATCCATAGCCAGGAAAATTGAGTTATGGCAAAGAATCGTTGACAGGGTCAACTTAGTTGGCAACCATCCATGCACAAGGGAGGACATGCAGAAGAGGTGGAACGACCTTACAGGGAACGTGCATTCCATGGCGTCCAGGCATCAAAGTTCCATGATGAAGACTGCCTGTGGGCCCTCACCTCCTCTTCCAGAGTCTGCATCGTGGGAGGAGAAGGTCTTGGACATCCTGCATCCTGAGGGCCTGACTGGTATACCTGGAGGACTGGAAACTGGTAATGTACCCACATGCACCTAGCACTAATTCGGTCCACCAGCATGCTACCCCACTGCCCTGTCACTCCCCAAGTCACCCTATCTTCCACTACACCTCCCACACCATCACCTAAAGCCCCTCCCCTGCATGTCACTCCACCTACCTAGCCACAATGGCCAGACAATCCCAGCCCACTGCACAGATAGCACTCCCAGACACCATCACTATGACTCCCACAATGCACCTGCACATCCACATGAAAAGCTGATCTGTCCACGTCACAGTGCAACACCTGCATGTACAACTATTGCACCTGCTACACCAACAGGATGCTAGGACTGAGGACCTATACATGGTGAAGGAGGCTAGACTGGCTTGTAGTGAGTACCAAGGGGTACTTGCACCTTGCACCAGGCCCAGTTATCCCTTATTAGTGTATAGGGTGTCTAGCAGCTTAGGCTGATAGATAATGGTAGCTTAGCAGAGCAGCTTAGGCTGAACTAGGAGACGTGTGAAGCTACTACAGTACCACTTAGTGTCATATGCACAATATCATAAGAAAACACAATACACAGTTATACTAAAAATAAAGGTACTTTATTTTTATGACAATATGCCAAAGTATCTTAGAGTGTACCCTCAGTGAGAGGATAGGAAATATACACAAGATATATATACACAATAGCAAAAATATGCAGTATAGTCTTAGAAAACAGTGCAAACAATGTATAGTTACAATAGGATGCAATGGGGACACATAGGGATAGGGGCAACACAAACCATATACTCCAAAAGTGGAATGCGAACCACGAATGGACCCCAAACCTATGTGACCTTGTAGAGGGTCGCTGGGACTATTAGAAAATAGTGAGAGTTAGAAAAATAACCCTCCCCAAGACCCTGAAAAGTGAGTGCAAAGTGCACTAAAGTTCCCCTAAGGATAAAGAAGTAGTGTTAGAGGAATAATACAGGAAAGACACAAACCAACAATGCAACAACTGTGGATTTCCAATCTAGGGTACCTGTGGAACAAGGGGACCAAGTCCAAAAGTCACAAGCAAGTCGGAGATGGGCAGGCTTGGCTTTGCACAAAGGATTTCCGCCGGAAGTGCACAGGGGTCGGAGTAGCTGCAAAAGTCGCGGTTCCCAGCAATGCAGTCTAGCGAGGTGAGGCAAGGACTTACCTCCACCAAACTTGGACTGAAGAGTCACTGGACTGTGGGAGTCACTTGGACAGAGTTGCTGGATTCGAGGGACCTCGCTCGTCGTGCTGAGAGGAGACCCAAGGGACCGGTAATGCAGCTTTTTGGTGCCTGCGGTTGCAGGGGGAAGATTCCGTCGACCCACGGGAGATTTCTTCGGAGCTTCTAGTGCAGAGAGGAGGCAGACTACCCCAACAGCATGCACCACCAGGAAAACAGTCGAGAAGGCGGCAGGATCAGCGTTACAGAGTTGCAGTAGTCGTCTTCGCTACTTTGTTGCAGTGTTGCAGGCTTCCAGCGCGGTCAGCAGTCGATTCCTTGGCAGAAGGTGAAGAGAGAGATGCAGAGGAACTCGGATGAGCTCTTGCATTCGTTATCTAAAGTTTCCCCAGAGACAGAGACCCTAAATAGCCAGAAAAGAGGGTTTGGCTACTTAGGAGAGAGGATAGGCTAGCAACACCTGAAGGAGCCTATCACAAGGAGTCTCTGACGTCACCTGGTGGCACTGGCCACTCAGAGCAGTCCAGTGTGCCAGCAGCACCTCTGTTTCCAAGATGGCAGAGGTCTGGAGCACACTGGAGGAGTTCTGGACACCTCTCAGGGGAGGTGCAGGTCAGGGGAGTGGTCACTCCCCTTTCCTTTGTCCAGTTTCGTGCCAGAGCAGGGCTAAGGGGTCCCCTGAACCGGTGTAGACTGGCTTATGCAGAATTGGGCACATCTGTGCACAAGAAAGCATTTCCAGAGGCTGGGGGAGGCTACTCCTCCCCTGCCTTCACACCATTTTCCAAAGGGAGAGGGTGTAACACCCTCTCTCAGAGGAAGTCCTTTGTTCTGCCATCCTGGGCCAGGCCTGGCTGGACCCCAGGAGGGCAGCTGCCTGTCTGAGGGGTTGGCAGCAGCAGCAGCTGCAGTGAAACCCCAGGAAGGGCAGTTTGGCAGTACCAGGGTCTGTGCTACAGACCACTGGGATCATGGGATTGTGCCAACTATGCCAGGATGGCATAGAGGGGGCAATTCCATGATCATAGACATGTTACATGGCCATATTCGGAGTTACCATTGTGAAGCTACATATAGATAGTGACCTATATGTAGTGCACGCGTGTAATGGTGTCCCCGCACTCACAAAGTCCGGGGAATTGGCCCTGAACAATGTGGGGGCACCTTGGCTAGTGCCAGGGTGCCCTCACACTAAGTAACTTTGCACCTAACCTTTACCAGGTAAAGGTTAGACATATAGCTGACTTATAAGTTACTTAAGTGCAGTGTAAAATGGCTGTGAAATAACGTGGACGTTATTTCACTCAGGCTGCAGTGGCAGGCCTGTGTAAGAATTGTCAGAGCTCCCTATGGGTGGCAAAAGAAATGCTGCAGCCCATAGGGATCTCCTGGAACCCCAATACCCTGGGTACCTCAGTAGCATATACTAGGGAATTATAAGGGTGTTCCAGTAAGCCAATGTAAATTGGTAAAATTGGTCACTAGCCTGTTAGTGACAATTTAGAAAGAAATGAGAGAGCATAACCACTGAGGTTCTGATTAGCAGAGCCTCAGTGAGACAGTTAGTCACTACACAGGTAACACATTCAGGCACACTTATGAGCACTGGGGCCCTGGGTTACCAGGGTCCCAGTGACACATACAACTAAAACAACATATATACAGTAAAAAATGGGGGTAACATGCCAGGCAAGATGGTACTTTCCTACACATGGCAATGACAGAAATGCAATCCTCAAACAGCAACCCTCAATGGAACATGCTACCCCTATCACTGTACATTACCTACAAACAATGTCTGTAGTGCTACATCTGCCATTGCCATAACTGGGAATCAAGTTAAGCCACTGTATGCATCAGACACAGTGACCAAGATTCACATCTCCACCATGTGATACTCTCCCACTTAACTCAAAGGTACCCCTGCGACTGCTGCCATGGAGACGATGCCAGAGACACTAGAGAGACAACCAGCCCTCCCAGGATGATGGCCCCAATGACGACAACGCCACAGGATGTCTGGACATAGATGACTTACCTGGCCTATCTGGGACACCCGGTCAGTCCACCAATCTCAGCCTCACCCTGCCCACATCCAACACCCCCCCATCCTTTGGCATCTACAGCTCAGCCAAACCCTGCTCCCCAAACCTGCGTCCCAAGGACTGGTCAATCAGCAGTGTGCCCCACAGTACAGGGACCTGAGCCGATCCCTCACACCCAAGACAATGATGGTCCTGCGGTAACTGAGAGTGGGCACACCATGCCAGGGGCACGGGCACAGGGGGTCAAGACCGTGGGAGGGCAACTGTAGGCCAGGGGATGGGGGCCCCAAGGGACTCAACTGGCCAGGAAACCCTCTCCTAAGTCCTGGGAGCATACCAGCATTCCCAGGGCAAGATGGGCCAAATACTCACCATTCTGGTGGAAACGCAAAGGCTGCAAAGGCAATACCACCAGGAGGCCACAGAGCAGGGGCAGGCCCACAATGCCACCATGGTCTCCATTGCCAGGGGTGCTCGAGGAGCTCACCACCATACTGTGTGCTAACTCCATCCACCAGCAGGCCCCTTCCACTAGCCAGATACCAACTGAGCCATCAACATCAGCCTCGGCTAGTGGAATGAGGCCCTGCCGGAGGAACCGCAGGCCACTGGCACCCCGCCCTCTGCAGCTGAGCCCCCCCCCCCCCAAGAAACATGGTCATCCATCCAGACATCATGCAGTAGCTGATTCCAAAACCAAACCCACTGCCAGGAAGTGATCCTCTCCTTGACATTCTCCATTGTGTGCCACTGAGATACCCTGTTGACTGTTCAATGTCATTACTCCATTTTCACATCGCCCTTGGATACTGGACCTATACTTGCTACAGGTAGGCGACCTACTCTGATGTTTGCTCCAACCAGGACCCCACTCATCAAATCTTCCACACTTTGTGCATAATAAACACCATAGAACACGGGAACTGTCTTTGTGTCTTTATTCTCATGTGTACGAGTGTCAACCCTAGCAAAATGTAATGTGTGGTAATTCCCCTTCACCAAAAGTATGTCACATGGACAAAAGAATGAGCCATTCCCTGCAGGTGACACCCTACACCAGACAGGCTCCAAACTCCAGTAGCAAGGAGTCACTAGCCCAGCCACACACAGGAGTAGATCCACAAATCCAACCTGCAAATAGAACAAGACAGGAGCTCACTAGTAGACATGGTGGGAGCCACAGCACATATGCAGTACGTTGTTGTTGTGAACAGTGTGGATTTGCAACTACACAGGGGACAACAGAAGACAATGTCACAACCACAAGATCAGGACTCACATGACTATTACACAGTAGATCACGGCTGAAATGGGTAAATAACTACACTTACTACAGTTAGGAAATGACAATGTCCATTAATGCCACAGCCAACAGTTTTGATATAAAGTGAGACACACTACACAATCTTCATTTGGGAAAAAGATCTGCACAGAACCTTGCATGACAAATGACACACCGCATGCCTGTACATAGGAATTGTCAACCTACCAATCTGCATTTGCCACACGTGTCAGTGGGATTTCGTTAGTAACACAGCTCCTAACAGGCTACCTGTCAAACACCACAAGTCACACTGAGGAATAGGTACACTGAACATCTCCAATGAGGTACCTGACCATGAGCAGCACTGTCATGAGGCAATTTGGAAATAATACACCTGACAATACACACACAACGTACCTGTATGTTACTGGAAGTAATGAGTGATCAGCTCAGTCCTGGATTCAGCTGCATCTTCCTCATCAGCCTCCTCATCACTTTCCATGTCCCCAGCATCAGCCACTGGTCCAGCTGCCTCCTCCTCATCAGCCAGTAATGGAATCCGATGTCTCAGGGCCAGATTGTGTAGCATGCAGCAGGCAACTATGATCTAGCACACCTGTAGAGGAGGGCACCTCCATAGACGTGGAGGCACCTGAATCTGGCCCTCAGGGCCCCAAATGTTCTTTCATTAACATGCCTTTTTGTGCAGTGGGCCTCATTGAAATGGTGTTCCCCATCCGTGGAAGGGTACCTCACTGGTGCTGGCATCCAGGGAAGGTTCGGATAGCCCCAGTCACTTGTGTGCACAAAGGTAGGACCATTCACAGTATTGGTAGAGGCACAGCGCTGAATGTCATGACAGTTGACATTACAGTGACACACATCCTATCGCAAACATACCAATGAGCTATGCTCTTTCTCTCTGTAGCTGTGCCATCATGTGTGGAATGTTGCTTTTCCTCAGAATGAAGGAACGATGCACAGATCCTGGATATTTGGCCGTCACTTGGGAGATGTACTGGTCCGCCAGACACACCACCTGTACATTGATTGAGTAGTAGTTTTTCCTGTTCCTTTAGACTTGTTCATTGGACCTGGGAGAGACCAAGCGATGTGGGTGCCATCTATGGCCCCAATTACATGAGGGATATATCCAATATGATGGAAGTCAGCCTTAACAGTAGGCAAACCCACACGTTGCAGGAACCTGATGCAGTTATCCATATGTTTCAGTAAAGCAGATAGTACACCTGTCAACACAAGACTAAACATGGCCTGTGACATCCCTGCTGCTAAACCCACTGTAATCTGGAAAGAGCCAGAGGCAGGGACGTGTAGCACAGACAATGCCTGTACTGTGGGAGCGATGGCATAGGGATTACGTATAGCAGGCAATAGATTTGGCTCCAACTGGGTACATAGTTCCATTATGATGTTACAATTCAGACAATAGGTCTGTATGATGTGTCACTCCTCCAGGGTTGAAAGGTCGACTAGGAGGCGCTACACTGGTGCATGTCTCATCCTCCCCAATACCGGCTATCTAGGATTAAGAGGAGAAATTATACAATTTAATGTCCACTCAACACATGCTAGCTAACAAGATCCTTGTTGCACACAACATACACATGTGACAGGCCCCAATAGTCGCCACATACCATTAGGGCCATGTGGAGGGCCCATGTAGACCAAGCTAGCTGTCCGTTACAGAGCCTGGACAACAGCGTGTCACACACATCACATGTCCAATAGTCCATGTGAAAGCTGCATAGAAGTCCAGCACGTCCCACGTATGTACAAATGCCACTGCCTCATATAGTTAAACCGTCTATGAGGTACAGAGCTGCTGGTCATGTCCTTGATTTGAGACTTGTCCATCCTACACCACTGTGATATGATAATCACATTCATGGGCTCAGCCGTGACGGCTGAACATAGGCCTACAGTGCATTTGGTACATATGTCTAGCATGACGCACTTATAATAATGTTACAAACCATCATATGTGCCTAAAATGTCAGCTGTCTGTCCTGCGTGCACTGTACAGATAGAAGTGACCGAATTCCGCCGCCGTATGTCATCATGGCAGTAGGCGGTCTCAACCGCCGTGCAACTCCTCATTGGATCACTTTGCTGCCTATGAGGAACTGGGGCCAATGATGATCATCGCCGGCAACCGTAACTGCCATTTTCTGCTGCCTAGCTCACTTGACTCCTGACACTTGTGCAAGCAAGACTTCCACGACGTGAGCTGCTGTGTACTGTTTCTCTGAGCCACCATGCCACATCCTGCAGGAGGTAGGGCCCCTGCATTCACCCAGGAGGAGTTGGAGAAGTTGGTGGACAGGGTCCTACCCCTGTATGGACAGTTGTATGGGGCACCAGAGCAGCAGGTGAGCCCAATTCCATTGGCCTGTGTGATAGGGGTGTGTGAGGCTTTAAGGCGTTTCCACGCCGCACAGGGAGTGGATGCATGCAGGGGCCATGTAGTACATGCGTTTGTGCTGTGAAGACACATTGGTGTGGGCATGTGATGTGTATTGTGCGGGGAGTCCACTGCTGCTGATGTATTGCTCCTCTACATGACTTTTTCCTTCTGTCTGTGTCACCCATGCAGGTCAGAGCCCATCAGAAGATGATATAGCGTGCCATCGTCAGGCTAGTGCCCTGGGGGTCCATAGCCGGTAGATCACCCACTGAAGAAAGTGGTGGGAGAACCCGAGACGCTGGCCCCGAAAAACTGCAGAGGCCCAGCTGGAGACATCCTCCCAACGAGGGAGGGGTGCCGGTCGGACCCTGATCCCCCCATTTTGGCTGTGGCCTACCCTGAGGTAGATGGGTGCTTGAGGGCAGCACGGCAGCCACAAGGGGGTAAGTAATGGCTCCCAACTTGTTTGGGATAGGGTGGGACACATGTGAGAAGATGTGCATGTGATCAGTGGTCAATGCACATCCACAATGGGTATCAGTCACCCTGCCAGGCTCAGAATCGGTCATGTGTGGCTATACACTGCTGTCAGTGTATATCCAACTGACAGTTTCAATGGCTGGGTGAGCGTGGACACCGTACACATTGTATCAGACCAGCTTCTTACATCTGCATCAATGTATCTCAGGTGTAGGTGCTAGCACATCAGTATGTGTCCCCCACTATGACTGAGGATATCTCTAACTTGTACAATAGCTGCGATGGGATGATTGTGGGGGTGGCATCAGGGGTCCTCAACATGGATGGCCTAAATGGGACAGTATCCAGGATATGACTCCTTACCATGCTGAAATATGTTGCCCTAAGAGTGTAGAATATGTGTAGGTAAACTACAATGGCATTCTGCTACATGTGACTCTATGTGTGCAAATAACACAGCAAAATCTATTGTAGCAACTATCATTCTGTGCTCTAGACTTTCCAACGGTGGTATGGTAGTGGATGTGGTAAGTCCCTTGGGAGGTCCATGGAGTCTAACCCTATTGTTTAAATGTCATGCATGACATCGCCCTGGCAATCACAATGATGCTATGCAGTGTTTCAGCCTTGTCAATTCAATAAGTCCAAATTTTCTCAGAATAGCTGAATTAGGAGCATAGCATCTTGCAATCCACAATGTGTATTTTCTGAAATGCAGTGACATTGTAATGGTATGGCATGCCATTAGGTAATTGGTGAGATGTACATGTTTATCTGTGTTCATGGTTGGTAGGTATTGACCATTTTTCACCCTATTTTTCTCTCTCTCCCCATCCTCCTCTGTCTTTGTGTGCATCAGCATCATCAGTCGAAGGAGAAGGGGCACTGGTGGGTGGGGAAGCAGCAGCCCACAGGACCCAGGAGGCTGACACCATCGGAGCCGAGGGGACCAGTGGGACGGAGGGTGAAGGGAGTGCCACGGGGAGTCGGGATCAACAACATCATCTAGGGATTCCTCCTCCAATGGACACTCCCTGGGACCAGCCCAGCACCATCCTTGTCCAAAATCCCCCTTACCAGCACCACCCTCCCTGTTGCTCCCCACCCAGTTGCCCGTGCCCGCTCACCCAGTAAGGTGGGCGTCTTCTTCGCCGCAAGCACCTCTGCCCCTGCCCCAGTCAGCCCTGCTGCTCTCAGTGAGGAGGCTATTGACCTCCTGAGGTCCATCTCTGTGGGTCAGACAACCATCGTGAATGCCATCCAGGGACTGGCAGCTCAGGTACAGCAGAACAACTCATTTCTGGAAGGCATTAACGGTGCCCTGTCTGGCCTGCAGAGATCCTTTCAAGCTCTGGATCCTCACTGACGGCAGCCAGTGTCCCATTTTCTTCTGTCTCCCTCCACTTACCTCTCCCAATCCCATATCCCTCTCCCCACACCCATCCAGAGCACACAGTCAGAGTGCCATTCATCCGCCTCAACAGACACGGTTCACAGTGACAAACACAAGCACCACAGGGCACATCACCGGCATGCACACAAGCAACACCCACCTGCACACAACAAAACCCACTCCCTACACTGACCCCCTCACCACCCCCTCCTTCACAGACACTACACCTCTCACACCTGCTGGCACAACACCAACACTCACTGATCCAGCCCTAGTACCATCATACCGACAGTCACCACACTACCAGACCCGCATACATCCACCCCATTCAGCACATGCACACTCACCACAACTACCAACACACCCACTTGCAACACATACACCTTACCTGCAGGCACCACCCCAACAGACAGTCACCCATCCACTGTGGCATCTCCCTGCACCTCCCCCCTCCTCCCAAGACACCTACATGCCCACAGTCACCCACGCAACAGACACCCAGCACACACATGCCTTCCACCCACGCACCTCGACCCAAGACACCTATGTGAACACACCTCACAACCAATCCCTCTCCCTCCACCCCCAAACGCTTTTCCCATGACCGCCCTTGTGTCCCTAAGAAAAGATTCCTAAATTAATTTTTCCTCTTCCCTAACACCCTCCCACCCCATGATTCCCCAATGCACACTGTGCTCCTCACCAACCTCAGCCCTTCCACCTCCCAGGCCTCCCTTGCCCCCCTGGTGTTGTCCATGCCGCTACCCCTGTCAACTCCACCCAAACTCAAGCTCCCCTATCCCAAGGACAAACCTAAAGAGCAACAAACTAAGGTGAAAGCCAAGCCCACCCCCTCAAAACCCAAGGGCAAACCCAGGGACCCCCCTCTCAAACCCAAACCCCCCCCTCGACCACCACCTCATCAAACCTGAGGTGCCTGCCTGCCCCCTTGATGCCCCTTCCATGTGGGGGCCACTTTGCAGTCAGGAGACAAGTTGGGGCATTCACAAGTGCCATATGTGCCTGGTGGCACATGGACTATTTGGACTCACCAGTTGGCCCTTTTTGTACTTGATGATTTTCTATCTTAATTTAAAATATATATGGGCCAACAGCCTGTTGGTCTTAATTGAGACACACTTGTCCTTCCTTTCCTTCGTGATGGATGTGTTGTATTGATATGATTCGGTTTGTGTTAGTTTTGTGTATGTGATGTGATTGAGTTGCAGCATGTGTTGTGTGGTTTCCTTGTGCATTATTCTCAGTGTGATGTGTTGTGATGGTGTTGTGTTGCATTGTGTAGTTGTGTGTGCATGAATGTGTGGTGATGGATTTGTCATGTGCGTTGTGTGATGTGTGGACATGGTGTGACATCTGACATGCTGAGTGGCAGTGTTTTGGTATGAGTTGGTTGTATGTGGTTGTTACTTGTTGCTGTCAGTATGTGTTTTCATGTGGAGGTGTGCAGTGTTGTTCCTTGTCAATGGCTTTGTGTGTTTGCGGTAGTGATGTCGTTGTGTGAGTCTGTGCTGTTGTGTATGTTAGGTTTAGACATTGGTGGGGATGTGTGTGCGTGGAGTGGTGTGTGGATGACACGTGTATGTTGACCGTGGTGTGTGTAGTTTATGTGTGCGTATGTGTATGTTGGTGTGTGTATGTATGTTAGTACGGGTGCTTGTTTGCATATGTGGCCGTCGCTCGCCATCCCAGATGTGTGTATTGTGTCTGGGTGTGTGATAATGCCTTTCCCTCCAGTGTGTGCTAGGTGGGCGTATTTACGGTTGTTGTCTTTGTCGCTGGTTCTGGAGTCGTAGGGCAATCAGGAGTAGTGGGAAGACTTAAAGTTCAGGTTCCATGGTGGCTCCGGATGTGTCTGTTTTCCTGAAGGTGAGTGTCTCCTTTTAAACTGGTTGTTTCTGCAAAGGAATTGGTGGTGGTCTGACCGTGCCGGTAATCCTGGCAGTGTGTAATCTCGTAATATGCTCGGCGGTAACAGGGTCCCCATCGGACTGGAGATGCCTGCTGTCAACCGTGGTGGTCCGTCCGCACTAGTGGTACTGGCGGTTTATTGGCTGTGTCCCACTGCGAACACCGCCATGCTAATAAAATGGCGGTCTTCTCCGCTGGGCCTGCGGCAGTGTGACCGCCACCTCCACCGTGGCAGTCCTCGTACCATCAAACTCGTAATGAGGGCCTAAGTGTGTGTGAAATCATAATTTACTGTGGAAAGCTTTGCAAAGATGGCAAACTTTGAAACCAAGATGATGGACAGAATGCTGAACAATGCAAACATTTACCCCCAGTCACAGCTCTGGGTTTAATCCATTTTGTTTGCTCACCACACCACCCCAGTTTGGATCCAGCCATAAGCAAATCAGTCTTGACCCTGCTCCCCATGGGAACAGTCCAGCCCGAACTGCCAGGCCAGGTCCTTCCTGGACTGGAATCAAGCATTCATTTGGATTCAGACACATTTTGCCCTAAAAAGTAACACAAAAAAATTTACAGCGAAAGACAGGACACATTGTGGTTGTTTCCATTGTTTCCACGCTCCTGTGATATATTTTTGCTGTATGCTGTGAATGCCCTAAAATTACACAAGGCATAATGGCGTAGCTTAAGGAATTTTGCATAACAATTTTTCAACAAATTTCACGAAATTGCAAAGTGCATCAGCAAAACTGAACTTCCACGCGGGCCTAGTAA
Organism: Pleurodeles waltl; assembly: GCF_031143425.1. Taxonomy (NCBI): domain Eukaryota; kingdom Metazoa; phylum Chordata; class Amphibia; order Caudata; family Salamandridae; genus Pleurodeles; species Pleurodeles waltl. Next base: position 17,798,854 of record NC_090449.1, read on the forward strand.
ATCCATGAATTAGGCATGAAATGGATCCAGTAATGTGCACGCCCTTGCGAAAAACCTTGAAGCAAATGTGTGGTGGATGGTGGCCATTCTGGGTTGGACATCTGTTTCATCTTTTGAGAGTAACCTAAGTGCTAACGCCCAGGCTTTCAAAAGCTAGTAGTAAAAAGTAAACAGATATCTTTGCTACACATTCAAACAAAGTGCTCACTCTTCAGCAGGAATCTCCAACCTTTTAGGTAATGAGAGCTACTTATGTTCAATGAGAACCATCATGAGCTACTAATAGTATTAGTGTTGGAATAGTGACCACCTCAGACAAGATAACTTTAGTGGCCACCATATGCAAGCTTACCAGCAGTGATCACCTCAGTGCATCAGGCACAACATTAAACAGTTATGTAAATAATGCTTTATCAATGTTGAATACTTCCACATGGATAATACATGAATGAATGAAAAGGCCTTTATAGAGCACACAGCTACTCCTGGGGATGTCCTGGTGCTGCCATGCACAATGCCCCAACACCAAGTTAATAATGTTAGTAATAATTCTACCTAACGCCACAATATTTATCAATCAATTATCAGCTTTAAACATATTGTGGGAATTCATCCTCAACTATTTTCTGCAAACATCAGATTATGCGGTCTGAAAATACACACATTTTTGTCTCAAATACACAATTTTTAATTTTGCTGTACATATAATAATTCAACCAAGCAAAAGTTTCTAATTTAGTAGGCTGGAGTGCATACAGGAAAACTACTTCCAAGTAGGTGAAGAGCTACCAGTAGCTCACGAACTACCTGTTGGAGAAGCCTCCACTAAAGGAAGCATGGTCCCCGCAATTTAATTTCTTTCCACGAACGAGCCCAACTCTCTGTCCACCCACCCCCTATGAACCACAATGGGATGCATTTTACCAAACCCAGACACCACAAGGTGCGTAAATATACTTAAAGAGCCACAGAAGCACAGGAGACCGCCAACTAAGACATGTTTTACCACTACTCCTGGCCCACCAACAAGAATGGGAGCACAACTTCACTTCAGTGTGATTTGCTTCTCTAGCATTCCCTACTTCTAAGAGCCACATTACTATAAGGCCTACACAAAATTAATCAGTTTTATTCTGTTCACAACAATAATCAATAAGGTCCTCTGGCACGAGCGCAATCTGGATGGTGGTGGAGCAGATCTGAACAGGCCAAGCAGCTATAGGAACCGAGGGGGCAGATTTCTTAACAAGTCATGCAAGGCTATGTAGCAAGACAACCTGCTGTGTTGTGTGAGAGGGAGAGAGCAGGAATGTGGCATATCTGCTAAGATAGGATAGTGCAGGAACGCATCATATCTTAGCAGATATGCCACATTCCTGCTCTCTCCCTCTCACACAACACAGCAAGTTGTCTTGCTACATAGCCTTGCATGACTTGTTAAGAAATCTGCCCCCTCGGTTCCTATAGCTGCTTGGCCTGTCACCTTGGTGCAAGGGTGCTGCGCTACAGGCAGGATTATTTGTGTCCAGGAAGAGGCACCTTCCTGCACAAAAATAATTATCTGAAGCATTTTCCTCTTACTATGGGTGCTGCATAGTGCAGCACTCGAAGAAAGAGGAAAAAACGTCTTATGCGTTAGAAAATCTAGGAATGCAACAAAATCATGGGTGGATGCATGGGAACACCCCTACCCCACCCATGGAACACTTTCCCAGGACAGAGTAACGCAAGGCAGAGATGTGCGCTGCCTAGTGTTATTCTAGATTTACTAAGCCACACTAGTTGGCTTTGATTGGCTTAGTAAACCTCACTGAAGCACTTGCGTTTGCTTGCGTCGCATTGCATGACGCAGTGGTAATGCAGGGGCTTTGTAAATCTGGGACCAGGTTCATCCTCACAGGAGGATGGTGGGGGTAACCAGACCTCTACAGCTGTCATTGCACATGTGTGTTCACTGTCAGTCGGACCACAGACGCATTACTAATTTTAAGACCAGTTTGTTCCACCGAAGTAACAATAGAGGATTTGATGCAACGGCACCAGAAGTGCGGTCATTTTACACTTGCTTGACGTTGGACGCAAGTGTCAAAGCTGCAAAGGAAGAGGGTAGTTGACAAGAAACGTCACCTGGAACATAAAGGTGGGTGAGTCACTGAAAGATCGAGCCTGAACCCTACCTCTGGCTCAGTTAGATCTTGTTGGAGCTTCGAGCCCGTAACGAGCCAAGCTTTTATGTGGCTTCTGCCTGCCTCCCCTATCCAGGATGTGGCGGTACAGCCAGAGCTTCCAACCAAGTTTGAGTCTCCGTGTCAGCTCAACATCCTGTGTTGATGGGCAAATCACTTAATCCACCCCCACAGCCCCCCCTATAAACCATGAATGTGAAAGTGTATTGTAACTAATGCTCATGTAAAGTACTCCAATACCTGCCGCCGAGTTCCTCCTATGTAAAAAATGTAGAAAAATGCAAGAAGACGTAAAAATAAAGCCTTAGCATAAGGAAAGACAAACAGATACCCATATCCTGGCTGATTTGTACAAAGTGAGACCAGAAACTGTAGATAAATTGTGACTTTCCTGCCTAAATTGTGTGATCTTAGGCAAATATTTTATTTCACCAGAGCTTTTCTCTTCATTATAGCGCATGAAAGCACTTTCAACTGCGTGAGTTCAGAATACTAGTTTAACAAAAATATATTGTGATTTAATAGACTGTAATGCTGCTCTATAATAATCGGGGTCACCTACGGTTTACATGACAAGCGCCTTGCCTCTTACCCCACCAGTGGTTCATGGTTAATAATCAGGTCTCAGTGCAGTGCTGTACTGTGGCTTATTAATGTCAAAGCTCCACATGTTAAGGAAATGCACTTTCTTCCATTTTGAAGCTTTTTTATCACAGCTTACGTGGTTATTGTGATTTACACAGCAAACATTTTCAGGGCTCGACTCGTACACGGGCTCTAGGACCCGGGCCCGAATCTTGGCTCGGCTCGCCCTCCTCACAGGAATATTGACAATTCTGCATCTGGGCTGCGTCTTTGCCCCCAAAGAGTAGAACCCTGTTTGCACAAGGAGGCAATCAGTGGTGTAATGCAAACTCTTGCCCCGCCCCCCCCGCTGAATGTGATGAGGGCCCCCTAAATCTTCCATTTCTCACAGATATTCCTTGAGCTGAATGGGAGCCCTGTAAGAGTTTTAAGGCCTTTGAAGGGTTGGGTCCCCACTGTGCTGCAGGGGCCACTGCTACCCCCCTGGAGACAATAAAGGCCAGACTGGCCATAGTGGGCATCGGGCACTGAAAGGGTAGGGGGGGAGGGTTTGTTACTGGGGCTGGATTTATAGCAGTGCAGGAGTTTTAAAAGCACTGCAAAGTTCCTTTTATATCTAACAATTTTCAGGCAGCAATAAAAGTGCCAAGAAAACTCGGTGATTAATGCACCTGCTAGAGAGAGATGGAGTTTGGTCTAGTAGCAGGTTTGACTCATCTAAGGTAGCGCAGAGGGTTAATAAGCCTGCTGCAAAGAACGTGTACTATGCAGATTACAGATCCCTATTCTATGTGCAATGCTCAGTGGGTACCACCCTTGTCACAGAGACTGTGTACTATGCAGATTACAGATCCTTATTCTATGTGCAATGCTCAGTGGGTACCACCCTTGTTACAGAGAACGTGCACTAGTGCAATGCTCAGTGGGTACCGCCCTTGTCACAGAGAACGTATACTATGCAGATTACAGATCCCTATTCTATGCGCAATGCTCAGTGGGTACCGCCCTTGTCACAGAGAACGTATACTAGTGCAATGCTCAGTGGGTACCGCCCTTGTCACAGAGAACGTGTACTAGTGCAATGCTCAGTGGTACTGCTCTTGTCACAGAGAACGTGTACTAGTGCAATGCTCAGTGGGTACCGCCCTTGTCACAGAGAACACAGATCCATATTCTATGTGCAATGCTCAGTGGGTACCGCCCTTGTCACAATCAATCAATCAATCAATCACAATATTTATAGAGCGCACTACGTACCCGTTAGGGTTTCAAGGTGCTGATGGGGGGGTGGGGAGGGCTGCTGCTACTGGTCGAAGAGCCAGGTCTTGAGGAGTCTCCTGAAGGTGAGAAGGTCCTGGGTCTGTCGCAGGGCGGTCAGGAGGGCGTTCCAGGTCTTGGCGGCGAGATAGGAAAAGGATCTGCCGCCGGAGGTCTTGCGTTGGAAGCGGGGAACGATGGCGAGGGCGAGGTTGGTGGAGCGGAGCTGGCGGGAGGGGACGTAGAAGTTGAGTCTGTAGTTCAGGTAGGCTGGTCCGGCGTTGTGGAGTGCCTTGTGAGCGTGGGTGAGGAGCTTGAAGGTGATCCTCTTGTCCACGGGGAACCAGTGGAGGTCCTTCAGGTGGTGGGAGATGTGGCATCGGCGGGGTACGTCGAAGACCAGTCGGGCGGAGGCGTTTTGGATGCGTTGGAGGCGTCGGATGTCTTTAGCTGGGATGCCTGTGTAGAGTCCGTTGCCGTAGTCCAGTCTACTGCTGACGAGGGCCTGGGTCACAGTTTTTCTGGTTTCCGTCGGGATCCATTTGTAGATTCTACGTAGCATTCAGAGGGTGTTGTAGCAGGAGGAGGAAACTGCGTTGACCTGCTTGGACATGGTGAGGGTGGAGTCGAGAACGAAGCCCAGGTTGCGTGCGTGGTTGGTTGGTGTTGGAGGAGGTCCCAGTGCGGTGGGCCACCAGGATTCGTCCCAGGCCGAGGGGGTGCATCCGAGGATGAGGACCTCCGTCTTGTCGGAGTTCAATATCAGGCGGCTTTTTCTCATCCATTCGGCGATGCACTTCATTCCTTCATGGAGGTTGGCTTTGGCGGTGTGTGGGTCTTTGGTGAGGGAGAGGATGAGCTGGGTGTCGTCGGCGTAGGAGAGAATGTTGAGGTTGTGCTGACGGGCCAGTTGTGCGAGGGGGACCATGTAGACGTTGAACAGCGTCGGGCTTAGGGAGGAGCCTTGGGGTACGCCGCAGATGATGTTGGTGGCTTCGGAGCGGAAGGGAGGGAGTCGGACTCTCTGGGTTCTGCCGGAGAGGAAGGAGGAGATCCAGTTGAGGGCTTTTTCTTGTAATCCGGCTTCGTGGAGGCGTGTTAGTAGGGTGTGGTGGCAGACCATGTCGAAGGCTGCGGAGAGGTCCAGGAGGATGAGGGCTGATGTTTCGCCATTGTCCATGTGCTGTCTGATGTCGTCTGTGGCGGCGAGGAGGGCAGCTTCGGTGCTGTGGTTGCGTCTGAAACCGGACTGGGAGGGGTCCAGGATGGAGTAGTCCTCGAGGTGGTGGGAGAGCTGAGCGTTGACGATCTTCTCGATGACCTTCGCCGGGAAGGGGAGGTGGGAGATCGGGCGGAAGTTTTTGAGGTCGTTGGGGTCTGCCTTGGGTTTCTTGAGGAGGGCGTGGATTTCGGCATGCTTCCAGCTTTCCGGGAAGGTTGCGGTTTCGAAGGATAAGTTGATGATCTTTCGAAGTTGGGGGGCGATGGTAGAGTCGGCTTTGTTGTAGACGTGGTGGGGGCATGGGTCTGAAGGGGATCCTGAGTGGATGGAGTTCATGATTTTGCAGGTTTCCGAGTCGTCTACGTGGGTCCAGGCGGTCAGTGTAGGTGGAGCTGTCGGAGGTGGGGTCTGGCGGAGGCGTGGTGTTGAGGCTGTCGTGGATGTCGGCGATCTTCTGATAGAAGAAGGTGGACAGGGTGTCGCAGAGTTCTTGGGAGGGTGGGATGTCGTTGGCGTTGGTGCTGGGGTTGGATAGCTCTTTTACGATGCAGAAGAGTTCCTTGCTGTCGTGTGCGTTGTTGTTCAGGCGTTCTGTGAAGTGGGAGCGTTTGGCGAGTCAGATTAGCTGGTGGTGCTTGCGGGTGGCTTCCTTGTGGGCTGTCAGGCTGTCTGGTGTGCGCTCGAGGAGCCATTTCTTCTTGAGTTTCTGGCAGGAGCGTTTGGAGGTGATGAGTTCGTCCGTGAACCAGGCGGCTTTTTTCTTTCCTTGGTTGTCGGTGGGCTTTTTGAGAGGTGCGAGGGTGTTGGCGCAGTCGTTGATCCACCGTCGTAGGTTGATGGCGGCGGTGTCTGGGTCGGTGTGGTCGGTAGGCGGGTTCTGGGCGAGGATGCTGGTCAGTTGGTCTTCGGTGACTTTGCTCCAGCGGCGGTGAGGTGGTAGTTGGGTGCGGTGGTGTTCGGTGTGCTTCTTGAATGTGAAGTGGACGCAGTGGTGGTCGGTCCAGTGGAGTTCGGTGGTGTGGCTGAAGGTGACGTGGTTGCTTGCGGAGAAGATTGGATCGAGCGTGTGGCCGGCGATGTGGGTGGATGTGTTGACCAGTTGTCTGAGGCCGAGGTTGGAGAGGTTGTCGATCAGAGATGTGGTGTTGGCGTCGTTGTTGTTCTCCAGGTGGCAATTGAGGTCTCCAAGGAGGACATAGTCCGTAGAGGCGAGGGCGTGGGTGCTCGTGAGGTCGGCGATAGAGTTGCTGAAGGGTGCTCGTGGTCCTGGGGGTTGGTAGATGAGCGTTCCCCTGAGGGTGGTGTTGGGGTCAGTGTGGATCCAGAAGTGCAGGTGTTCGGCGGTCTTGAGGGTGTCGTCCGTGTGGGTGTGGATTTTGAGGGTGGATTTGTGGGCGATGGCTATTCCTCCTCCGATTCCGTTGGGGCGATCTCTTCTGGTGATATTGTAGCTGACTGGGATGGCCAGGGTGATGTCGGGTGCTGAGGAGTCGTTCCATCAGGTTTCGGTCAGGAAGGCTACGTCTGGGGCGGTGGTGTTGAGCAGGTCCCAGAGCTCGATGGCGTGCTTTCGTGCAGAGCGTGTGTTGAGGAGTATGCAGTGTAGGTGGTTTGTGCTGGTTGTTGCAGGTTTCCTTGTTCTGTTGCAGGTGAAGTTGCAGGCGCGGCAGGAGAAGGGCCCTTTGGTGTTCTTCGGTGTGGCCTGGAAGCAAGTTGTGGAGGGTCCGGGGTTGAGGGTGATGAGTTCGCTGGCCGAGTAGCGGTGTCTGTTGGTGGGGGGCTCGTGTGGACTAGGGGGGGTGGCGCTGGGCGCGGTCCAGGCGCGGACGGGCGCAGACGGGCTTGCCTCTGGCGCGCCACGGCGCGGACGCGCAGCGCCAGCGATTAAGAAGGGAGGGGGGAGGGAGGAACAGCTGGGAGGTGGGAGGGAGTGGCGAATGGGGGCGCGAGCGGGGGCGGGCCCCAGGGAGGCAGCGACAGGGAAAAGCGTCAAGGGGGAGTGCACAAGGGGCGAAAAGCGGAATGCAGCAAAAAAAGGAACAATTGGAAAAAAGCACAAAGGCACAAAAAAAGCAAGGTACAGAATGCAGAATACAATCACAAATACGGCGGACACAGCACAATGCACAGGCGGATTACAACAGTCTAAAAAAGGCACAAATGGGGGAAAAGCGCAGAGAAGCAGGCACAGAATACAGAATACAATCACAAATACGGCGGACACGGCACAATGCGCACAAGTCTAGCGACGCAAAAGAGAACAGAGAACCTGTACTGTCTCTGCAGATTACAGATCCCTATTCTATGTGCAGTGCTCAGTGGGTACCGCCCGTGTCACAGAGAACGTGTACTATGCAGATTACAGATCCCTATTCTATGCGCAATGCTCAGTGGGTACCGCTCTTGTCACAAAGCTCCTTTCCTTACTGTGCAGTTCATAAGTGATAATGATAATCTGGCACAGGGAGCTATGAGCCGCCATCTAAGAGCTGCAGGCAAACTGCAGGGTACGGGTCGGAAACATCTGTTTTTCCCAATCTGTTATTATCCTAATTTAGCTTTTTTGGATAGAAATAAATTATTAGTAAAGTCAACCCTGACCACTGTCACCTTCTGAATCCCGAGTTTACGCTTCCCCAGACCAAGCGCTATTAAAAAGTGCCACCAGCATGGATGACGTGAATCCGAAACCTTGTAATCTACTTGGTTTTATATAACATTTTCTATACTTTTCCTGCACACTGGTTTACACACATGACTCATGGTCTCTGGTTGTGTGTGATGTAAACACCCTCCCTGGTAGGAGAGGCGCTATAAGCACATGACATGCATGTGAGAGGTGCTATGGAGAGACGAGAGGCGCTGTTAGAGGGTGATGGTGAGGGGATCACTGGAGAGCCCCAATAAAGATTGCCCTCTCCTGGTGCCCCGTAGGGTCCTATGGATTGAAAACTGTCTTGTAGAATTCACCGTTGTTGACATTTTCCCCAAATGTTCTTGGGGTCGGTCACCCCCAAGCCCCCTCGTAGTGCTGTGGCTCGCTCCCTGTGCCCCCTACGGGGGTTGAAATGACAACATTTGCCAGGGCTGCGTCGGGTTCCGAGTCCGGCCCCTGGAGGCAATGTGTTAGTTTAGGGCCCCTTCAGGGGTCGCCGAACGCCTTGTCCCATCACCTCCACGCCTTCCAGTTAAAGGGCTGCAGGGGTAATTACAGGATGGGGTCAAGCGCCGAGAAGCCCTCCGGTACACGTTGCACTTCCAAATGACTTACGCACTCCCTCCAGGGCATCAGGCAGCGCGGTTCTCAAGCTAGTGTTGCCTCACGTCTACGTGGCCTTGTTTGTCTACTTCCGCCACGTGGCCAATTGTGAACCTTGGAAGTTTCCTAACCGTTGTAAACTTTCCATTTGAGTTAAATTCGAACTCAATTCTCCAGGGGTTTCTCAAAAACTATAACTAGAGCGAGACTCCCACTGTCAACATGGCCTTCTCCCCAATGGCTGCTTGAATCCATTCTAGGCAAGGCCAGCTCAGCCTTTCATCCTCCCGTGATCAATACATTCAGTCCTGAATATTTAGGTAAAGACATCTGTGATTCACAGCACATAGAAACAGCAAAATGCGGTACGAGGCGCCATATATAAACAAGTTATCAGTATGCGTTAAAGTGTTAGAACAACTGAAAGTTCACACTTTATTTTATTATTTACAGGAAGTAGCAGCTGCTTCAAGGCGCTGCTCTCAAAGTCAGGTGTGAAAAGGGCCTGCCGAGAAAGAGGATTTCGAGCACTTCGACCCCTCTTGTGTTTCTCGGGGGTCGTTTAAACCCACCCGTTCCAGACCCTATTGGAAAGGAAGCCTCGCTAAAGCTTTGTAACCCTTTGCGCTACATTATACCTGTGCTAGGTAAGGTATGAAAATGGGGTGTTCCTCCGTTTGGGGGGGGGGTGGGGAGCAAAAAATCTAAAAGATTTCTTTGAGTCATTTTTTTCAGCACTTTTCAAGCCTGCTCAGAGCAGGCGCTAAAAAGAGGCACACACTGTTTACAATGGGCCTCAACGGGTACACACAGTGGCGTTAGGGGGCGCTAAGGGGCGCAAGAAAAAAGGCGCTGCACTGTGTGGAGCGCCACTTTCCTTAAATTGGGCCCTAATGCTTTTTAGAGCATTTCTGTCTGTATTTATCCATATTTATGTTTTGGTGTCGTTATCTGCATTTATCGGTATTTTTGCACATTTGTGTAAATAATAAATATGCACTCATGCTTTGATGCCTTCTTGATTTTAGAACATTTAGCAGCCAAATATAACAACACTATAAAGCCACATAACAATATTTGCATAATAGCACACATATGCCTTAAAATATGCAGTTATTTAAGGGAATTTAATGTGTTTTTCTAACTCCATATGCTCTCATTTTGCACGACTATTTCCACAACAACAACACGGGGAATCGCTCAGAAGATGCTCAGTTTTCTGTATTTTTCCACCTTTAAAAATACAGGCTGGAAAGTTGTATTGTCTGTATTTATCTGTAAAAATCAGTGAAAACTGGGAGCATTAACATGTGGTTGGTAGCCCTCGGGTGTCATTGTGCATGTTTAAGCGGACAGACTGATGCGAAGTACAAAAACAGCCCAACGCTCGGCTACATTAACACACACTACAACCAGACAACACAACTGTGTGGGCTCGCTGCGTCGTGTTAGGTTGTGATGTTTTATGCCGCTGTGTTATGTTAGTGTTAGCGTGATGTGATTGTGTCGTTGCTTCTGTTACTGAGCTCCGCTGTGGTTACGCAGTGCTCTGTTTTTTGTGATGTTTGTGATCTTTTTATTGTGCTTTTAATGCAGTTATCGCCGCCACACAAGCCGGTAAAATGCCGCCTTCCCGGCTAGAGACGTTTCCATGAAACCGACCCATCTATGGCAGCCTTTTTCCCGCTCAGGGCTGAAGTACCGCATCCGTTCCAGGACTCTCGCTGTGCATTCTGGTACTTGAAGTCTTGTGTTTGGAACGGAATACGCAGGATGGGAAGAATGGAACAAGGACAGGCTCAGCTATTCAGAGCCAGGGGACCCTAGAGAGGTGCGCTCTGTACGCCTCTCCCAGGCACCCGAAGAGCTCCCTAGCGCCTCTTTCCCACCTCCGCCCTTCTCTGTGCACAGAACCCCCTGATACCACCGTTCTAGGGTGGTCGCCCTCTATTTCACCCCCTTTCTCTCCCCCTTTTCTTCGCGGTCTGAAGGTGGGCATCGCGGCCCTACAGAAAAATCATAAATAAACTTACATGATGTGGAGGCCGCCGTTGTGGGCCCCGGGACCCCGAGTCTGATCCCCCATCAGCGCCCAGGTGAGGACGACAGAAGGTGCCTCTGGGGCGGCGGCATCCTCTGCCAGTCCTGGCAGGTGGCACTGGTCTCAGGTGTTCCCGCTGCATTATTCATGCACATGATTGCCTGTCCTCCCTGGGGGGGGGCCCTCGCCGGGAAAGTGTGTGGGGGGGGGGGGGGATAGGGTGATGGAAGCGAGTTCCAGCCGTGTGCAGAATATATCTTTACAAGCATCCCTGCCAACTTTCCCAAGTCCATGCCGGATGTGCTGATGTAGTTCAATATTTTTATTGCAATTCTGGGACTTTAAGTCCTGTTTATTCCATTAAAAAACAAGACCTTAGGTCCTGGAAGAAAAAAAATCTGGACTGGAGCAGCACATAAATAAATCCAGGATTTGTAAAGCACAGCACATCACCAGCAGCGGCTCCTCTGTTAGGGCGGAGGAGTGTCACCCCCTCACCCCTGAGCGTCACCCCCTCACCCCCGCCAGCGGCAGAAGCTGAAAAACGTTTAACAAACGAAACGATAATAAACCATGTATATTATCGTTTCGATTGTTAAAGGTGCGGGCCACGGGGATGATGAGCAGTGAGGGGAGTGCACTGTGCCCTCCCCAGTGCGCATGTTTATTTGGCCATCCATCTCGGGCCTGCCAAACACACATGCGTGCAGTAGGCTCTCTCCAGCCCAGCTGGCCTGCAGAGAGCCTGCACATGCTCCCAGTCTGCTTGCGAGCGCCCTGGCTGGGCGCTCCCAGCCAATCAGCACGGGGCAGGCTGGGGGCCTGCGCCTGCAGCAGTGACGGAAGAAAGGAGCGTCGCAGCAGATCAGGTATTTTTTTCATTTTTATTAAATTTTACCCCCTTCCTCCCCCTAACCTCTGCGCGCTGCACCCACCCCACCCCTTGTGAGCGAAGCAAGCCTTGACTGTAAATCACCCATGAGGGTCTCAAGGCGCTGAATTGTAGACACGGAGGCATTAATGGCCAGACTTAGAACTTGGCGGACAGGTTACAAATATTTTATTCGCAGTAAGGATGGGATGTCCATCACAAAGTAACCCCCTCTTCCAGATTCTAAATCAGGCCTTAAGTTGTAGTTTAGCCATTTTTAACATAGCCTTTGCGCGTTTGCTTAAAGCATTAGGCCTCTGTGCACTTTGTTCTAGATGCATTTTATTCAGCCTATGACTGTTATTTTTCAATAACCAGTTTCACGGTCTTGTTTTATTTTCTTCTATCACACTGTTTAGCTTACTTCAGCACCGTAGTTCTCAAACAATACATTCTTGCTCGCTCTGTGCTTCAGTCAAGGATACAGTCTGGTACATTGCCGATAGACGTGGTAGGAGTTTAGTCTTTAGGGTTCGTAGAAAGTACACACTTAAGTAGGGATGTTTCTTAGAACACCGGCGTGTTCATTATAAAAACACTTCCTAGTCCTGGTGCACGTAAGAGGGAGATTCCGACCAGGGAACCACAACTAGACGCTGACTGCCCTGTTGCAGATGCTGATCCAGATCACATGCCTTTGCTCAGGTTTGAGGGTTGATGTCATCCCGGGGAACCTGTAAGGCAGGTTTAGAGCTTAACATGCTGTGCTCAAAATATAAATTAAAAGAGAGAACATAATCTAGTAGCACTATGATAGCGTTATTCCTATGTTTCACTCTCCTCGTTACTATTTCAATCCTACTGTGTTGTATGGTTCTGGTTATTGCGGCTCACGCCTTGTTATCTAAAATGCAGTCGTTTTATTAAATCAATCTTTAAAACTCAAACTGCCTTTGTCATTTGTATATGAGACCGCACTGGGTATGAGAGAACTGGTTGGGATCTGAGTGACCACGACTTCCCTGAGAAGCTCTAAGATGTCATGCGCTCGGCTGCCCAATCATCTCTCCCCCTTGGGAGAGATGAGGCACTGCTAGTTAGCCGGAGCAAAACCGGATTGGGGGTGACAAGGGTTCTTCGCCGTGGGTTAGACTTAGTCCCCCACACTGTGAACGATCCTGCCACACAAAAATCCAGTAGTCTCATTAGGATAATGAGAGCCTACGCGACAAAGTGACTTGCCCAGAATCACACAATGTGGAGCCAATGCTGGGACTCAAACCTAAGTCAGCAGCTCAGGTCGCTGCGCCAAATCCTCTTCCCTGGGCACATGGACCTGGGAAACTTGGTAGCTACTTAGAAGGCCAGTATCTGGGGACCCCAGGGCCCAGACTTATGAGCACGTATGGTGTTTACTTTCCAGTGCACAACTCAACGGGGCGAACCATGGGTGGTACACAGCTGTTCCCATGCAACTACCTGCGATGTTTACGCAAATCGCTCTAGACAGGGATTTGCATAAAAAAATTCACCCACTTTCCTTTAGGCGGGTGGTAACTTGTAAAAAAAAATATTTTCTCAAACCTTTTTCTAAGTTGGTATGTGTTGTGTAAAGTGCAGCACACAAAGTTAAGAAACCCGTTACCATGTCTAACTGTTCTGTAGTGGGGAATACTCCATACAAAACCCATACTATGACATCACACACTGACCCTTGCACTGTCGTCAGGGCCACTGGAATTATGCGTCAGGGAGCACCAAACAATGCGTCAGGTTGACTACATTATGCAGCAAGAAAAGGCAAATTACGCAGCATTATGCAGTGTCACTGGTGTAAGAAGAGGTGCTGGGAAGAGGGTGTGTGTGAGGAGCAGAGGAGTGCATGAGAGGTGAGTCACTGGTTTAAGGAGGGGAGCACACCTCTCCCCAGGATGCACACTTCTCTCCAGAATGCACATCTCTCTCCTCAAGATGCACACGTCTCTCCCCAAGATCCACACCACTCAGGACACACAGTTCTCCCTAGGATGCACCCCTCTCCCCAGGATGCACCCTTCTCTCTCCAGGACGCACACCGTTCTCCCCAGCATGCACACTTCTCTCCCAGGTTGTACACCTCTCTCCCAGGACTCACACACTTTCTCCCCAGCATGCACATTTCTCCCAAGATGCACACCTCTCTCCCTAGGATAGACTTCTCCCCCCAAGATGCACACCTCTCTCCCCAGGACGCGCACTGCTCTCCCTACGATGCACTTCTCCCCCCAAGATGCACACCTCTCTCCCCAGGATCCACACTTTTGCCCCCAAGATTCACACCCATCTCCTCAGGATGCACTCCTCTCTCTCCAGGATGCACACCTCTCCCGAGGATGCAAGGTGCACACTTCTCTCCCCAGGATGCACACTTCTCTACCCAGGAGGCACACCTCTCTCCCCGGGATGCACACCTCCCATGATGCACACTTTCTCTCTCCAGGACGCACACCTTTCTCCCCAGGATGCACACTTCTCTTTCCAGGACGTACACCTTTCTCCCCAGCATGCACACTTCTCCCAAGATGCACACCTCTCTCCCTAGGACGCACACCTCTTTCCGCAGGATACACACTTCTCCCCAGGATGCACACTTCTCTCCAGGATGCACATCTCTCTCCTCAAGATGCACACGTCTCTCCCCAAGATCCACACCACTCAGGACACACACCTCTCCTTAGGCTGCACCCCTCTCCTATGATGCACACTTCTCTCTCCAAGCCGCACACCTCTGTCCGCAGGATGCACATTTCTCCCCAGGATGCACACTTCTCTCCAGGATGCACATCTCTCTCCTCAAGATGCAAACGTCTCTCCCCAAGATCCACACCACTCAAGATACAGTTCTCCCTAGGATGCACCCCTCTCTCTCTAGGACGCACACCGTTCTCCCCAGCATGCACACTTCTCCCAAGATGCACACCTCTCCCTAGGACGCACACCTCTCTCCTAAGATGCACACCTCTCAGAACACACCGATCTCCCAGGATGCACACTTCTCAGGATGCACAGATCGCCCCAGGATGCACAGATACCCCCAGGATGCACACTTCTCAGGATGCACAGATCCCCCAGGATGCACAGATCCCCCCAGGATGCACACTTCTCAGGATGCACAGATCCCCCCAGGATGCACAGATCCCCCAGGATGCACACTTCTCAGGATGCACAGATCCCCCCAGGATGCACAGATCCCCCCAGGATGCACACTTCTCAGGATGCACAGATCCCCCCAGGATGCACACCTCTCCCCAGGATGCACACTTCTCTCCCAGGATTCACACTTCTCTCCCCAGGATGCACAGATCCCCCCAGGATGGACACCTCTCCCCCCAGGATTCACACCTCTCCCCAGGATGCACACTTCTCAGGATGCACTGTTCTCTCCCAGGATGCACACTTCTCGGGATGCACAGATCCCCCAGGATGCACAGATCCCCCCAGGATTCACACCTCTCCCCAGGATGCACACTTCTCAGGATGCACAGATCCCCCCAGGATGCACACTTCCCAGGATGCACAGATCTCCCCAGGATGCACAGATCTCCCCAGGATGCACTTCTCTCTCCCCAGGATGCACAGATCCCCCCAGGATGCACAGATCCCCCCAGGATGCAATCCCTCGCACAGGTCAGATTAGCACCGGCCCTCAGGGGCCGGTGAGCAGTAGCACCACGTCACGGTTCTGACCTCCGCTACTGTCCAGTCACACCACTCAGTGACGATAGCGTCACGGCACCCACAGCCCTGCCAGGGTTCCTAGTACCACGTGGCCTATAGAAACCTGGCAGCCATGCACCCGGCACTCACACCATTCATGGCCCAGTCTCTCTCTCATGCGAACCCTGAGAAGGCCCCCTCCACAGATCTGTCGGGCTCCCCGGATTCCATGTGATGAGCTGCTCCGGCCTGGACTGGAGCAGCACATCACGCTGGACCTGGGAAACTTGGCAGACTTGCTTCCGGGACCCCCCAGAGCATCGCGGCAGATCAGGAGGAAGGGTGCCACCCGAGGAGGGACCGAGGGATGGGCAGCAGGTGGCAAGGAGGGCCAGTCCTGCCCGGTCCCCCCCACGGGGTGTGGAGGGGAGACTAAGGAGTCGCGGATCCCTATTGTCTCAACGCTATCCGTCGTGTCCCCTCAGCAGCCTGTCCTCCATCTCTGCCCACCACTGAGGGCCACTGCCCTGCAGGGACAGATATAGGGCTGGGAGAGTGACGTCACAGAGGAGGGGCGGGGCCTGGGGAGTGATGTCACTGAGGGTGGAGGACAGGACATGCAGACCTGGGGGAGTGACATCACAGAGGAGGGGGCGGGGCCTGGGGGAGTGATGTCAGTGAGGGAGGGGGACAGGGCCTGCAGTCCTGGGGCAGTGACATCACAGAGGAGAGGGCAGGGCCTGAGGAAGTGATGTCACTGAGGGTGGGGGACAGGACCTGCATGCCTTGGGGAGTGACATCACAGAGGAGGGGGCGGGGCCTGGGGCAGTGATGTCAGTGAGGGAGGGGGACAGGCCCTGCAGACCTGGGGGAGTGACGTCACTGAGGGAGGGGGACAGGACCTGCAGGCCTGGGGGGGTGACATCACAGAGGTGGGGCACGGTTTGTGGAGTGACGTCACTGAGGGAGGGGGGCAGTGAGCGCCAAGTAGATGGTGGGCAAGCTTGTAGGACAGAGAGCACAGAGGGGGGCAGGATTGGGGCCTGGAGGAGGAGTGACGTCACAGCAGGAGGCACGTCATCAGGGAGGCCAATACCATGGGGGTGTCAGGAGAGGTTTGTGTGTCAGGGGTCAGGACTGAGTAGAGGGGAGCTATACGTCAGAAGTGGGGTGTAACTGTAAATATGCAGCGCTTAGGGCTCCTGGTGAGGCTTCGAAGAGCTTTGTGCCTGAGTAGCAACTGCTCCTGAACCCAAGATCAGTGATTAGCAGGTTTGCACCATTTTGTTCTTGTGCATTGGGCTTGTGTTTAGCTTGTGCTCTTGAGTTCTTGTGAGTTTAGTGGACTTTGGGCGAGGAATAGAATGATAGGGGAGGGGTTGTAAAGGGCAAGTAGTGAGTGGTTTTGTAAGGAGGGGTCGTATGTGCCTCATAACTTGGTGGCTTGGCTAAAGGAGGGTATAAAGTGGGAAGGATGTTTGAAAGATCACAGGGAGGAGGGTTGGCATGAGTCTGAGGGAGGAGGGATGGGGAGGACACAAGGGTTTAAAAAATATTTCTATTATAGCAACATGTGAATTACATATGTATACATACAACACACAATGTAATGTAGTATATATGCGTGTGTGTGTATATAGATATATATAAATGCACACACACACTCTTTGACTAAGGTATGTTTACTTGATTAAACCACTCTATATAAATTTCCTTATGTACAGAGAAGCGGCAATATTTACAAGGTCCACATTTATCACGTGATGCATGGTTTATGCCTTGAAATAACTGTAATTGACGTATATATGCACACATACACACATGGCAGGCATTGTCATGGGAGGACAGAGAGATTTCAGAGAAAAGACTATAGCGCTCAGAGGCACAGCGCTCACCTCCCCCACCCACAAGCCACATTCCACATATTTCAATGCACCCCTTATCCGCCTGCAAGGAGTGTTCACCTTCACGACTGCAGTGGGATCTCCTGCCACAAGCACCTGACGTCACCTTCCTTGGAGACTCCACTGGCTGAGAGGCACGTCACAGTGAGGTGTGTGGTGTCATAGCCGGGATAAGGGAGGCACGTCACAGTGAGGCGTGTGATGTCATAGCCGGGGATATGTCATAGCTGGGATAAGGGAGGCACGTCACAGTGAGGTGTGTGATGTTATAGCCGGGATAAGGGAGGTACGTCACAGTGAGGCGTGTGATGTCATAGCTGGGATAAGGGAGGCACGTCACAGTGAGGTGTGTGATGTCATAGCCGGGATAAGGGAGGTACGTCACAGTGAGGTGTGTGATGTCATAGCCGGGATAAGGGAGGCACGTCACAGTGAGGTGTGTGGTGTCATAGCCGGGATAAGGGAGGCACGTCACAGTGAGGCGTGTGATGTCATAGCTGGGATAAGGGAGGCACGTCACAGTGAGGTGTGTGATGTCATAGCCGGGATAAGGGAGGTACGTCACAGTGAGGCGTGTGATGTCATAGCCGAGATAAGGGGCAGATGTAAATAACTCTGACAAGTTAAACGTTTACAAGCAAAATCAGCGCTCACCTGTGGTGGATCTGGAATAAGCTAAGAACTTTGAGCTCATAGAGAAACTGCACAATTTTAAACAGAGATTTGCCAAATACTTGATTTCCATGAAATAAATTAGCATTTTTCAAAATCTATTAACCTGAGGCCGGCACTGAGGGCCTCTGTGCAGAGACTGGTCCACTCCCTGCTACTGTCCTGGTTGTGTAGAGCTAAGGACTGTCACCCTCTTCTGTCTTGTGTAATTTTAGTGTTATTATCCACTGCCTATTGTTTTGCAAGATTTTAACTAATTTATAATTCATTTAATATGATTTAATTTATTGCTGATCTTTAAACTAATCCTAATACTATTCAAAAACAGAATTCTGATTTTATTTTATTTGTTTAACACTGCTATTTTGTTAATTCTATTTCTAAAAGTGACACTAGCCATAAAGTCCTTTTTATTTAATTCATTACATTTCGTTGTGTTTCCCTTATACTACACCTATGTTTAATTATTTTTCATTATTACCAACTTTAAAATAAAACATTAAAAATATGTTGTGGGAGAACCCTCCACCTGCCCCCCCCCCCCACACACACATTCAGCCCAATCCCCTCTTTTTTAATAGTTGATGTTATAGAGCTTCATTTTTTACTTATTTTTCATATTTTCATTGCCCCTTACCATCTCTAGCCATACTTCTTAATCATTTAAATACATTTACATGAAAGTAAAAACAAAATGTGACTAGTATATCTCAGGGGACCCCCATAGCAACCCCAGTATCTTTTTATTATAATTTAATGTATAAAAGGAATTACATCATTAATAACGTACACCAATCTTTTCATGTCGTTGCTTCCCGTGCCAATGCGGTGGGCGTGGTGTGCTTGTAGGTGACGTAGTTGGCGTGTCAGGGGTGATGTACTGACTGGTAGATGGAGCTGGGTTGATCTAGTCTGGGTGCACCCAGCATAGCCAGCGCGACGAGTGTGAACATGTGTACCAGTTTGTGCCCAGGAGAGGTTCCCAACTGGCGCTAATCCTCGACCCCTCTACCGATCATCCCCACCCCCTGACTGCCGAGGGGTGCAGGACCCTGAGGCCGATCAGTGAATTTACACAAGTTTACAAACAACCGACCTATCTTAAACTGATCTTCCATTTCAAAGGCACTTGAAACAGCATCTGCAATCAAGCAGCCTTCTCAGTGAGTTTAATACTGCATCATGGCATCTCTGTCAGACCTCTGGGCTGCATCTAGTATCAGACATCTCTGCTGCATCTTCTCTGTATCAGACATCTCCGCTGCATCTTCTCCATATCAGACATCTCTGCTGCATCTGATCTATATCAGACATCTCTGCTGCATCTTCTCTTTATCAGACATCTCTGTTGCATGTTCTCTGTATCAGACATCTCTGCTGCATCTTCTCTTTATCAGACATCTCTGCTGCATCTTCTCTGTATCAGACCTCTCTGCTGCATCTTCTTATGTCAGACTTCTCTGCTGCATCTTCTCTGTATCAGACCTCTTGGCTGCATCTTGTTATGTCAGACCTCTGCTGCATCTTCTCTGTATCAGACCTCTCTGCTGCATCTTCTCTGTATCAGACCTCTCTGCTGCATCTTCTTATGTCAGACTTCTCTGCTGCATCTTCTCTGTATCAGACCTCTTGGCTGCATCTTGTTATGTCAGACCTCTGCTGCATCTTCTCTGTATCAGACCTCTCTGCTGCATCTTCTCTGTATCACTTCTCTCGGCTGCATCTTCTTATATCAGACATCTCTGCTGCATCTTCTTATATCAGACCTCTCTGCTGCATCTTCTCTGTATCAGACCTCTTGGCTGCATCCTGGCGGTGGCCTACCCGGAGTTGGATGGGCGCGTGAGGGCATCACAGCAGCCACAAGGGGGTGAGTACACTCTCATTCTGCTGACTTTGCGCGCAGTGGAGGTGTCTGGGTGGGGGAGGTGGGCTGTGGGTTTTCCTAGGCCAGGGCGAGTTCCGTAGGCAAGGCCCCTCCGTAAGGCAGGCAATGTGGCACCCCACCCCACCTATGTAGAGTGCCAACTACACCTAGTCATGCCCCTGTGTCATCTATGTGTGCAGATGTCGTCCATAGCCTTGTAGGCCATTTCCCAAGAATTGAACAGTGGAGCCCAAGAGCGCGGCGTAGTGCAGGGGGCTTCTGTGTCTGTCGTATCCGCCAACGGTAGCGGTAATGAATGCACGCAACATGTCTTTCTTCTGTTGTCCCCCTCCTTTTTGTGGTCTCCCTGTTCTTGTGTGCATTAGCATCATCAGACGGAGGAGCAGTGGCACCGAAGCACCAGGGGGCTGCATTCCACATGGCCATGGAGGACCACACTACGGAATAGGACTTCACCAGTGGGACGGAGGGCGAGGGGAGCTCCACGGCGGGGACAGGAGCTGACACCAGTGACACAGACTTGTCCTCTGATGGGAGCTCCCTTGTGGTGGCGGCAACATCTGTGCCACCCCCATCTACAGGTACAGCCGCCACCCCCCCTTCCAGCACCGCCCTCCCAGCAGCCCCTCAGCCTTCGCCCGTGCCCGCTCACCCGGGAGGGTGGGCATCACCTTCGCCCCAGGCACCTCAGGCCCTGCCCCAGTCACCCCTGCTGCCCTCAGTGAGGAGGCCATTGACCTCCTCAGGTCCCTCACTGTTGGGCAGTCTACCATTTTGAATTCCATCCAGGGTGTAGAAAGGCAGTTGCAACAAACAAATGCATTCGTGGAGGGCATTCATTCTGGTGAGGCGGCCCTTCAGCGAGCTTTTCAGACTCTGGCCTCAGCACTGATGGCAGCCATTGTCCCTGTGTCTAGCCTCCCCCCTCCAACTTCCTCCACCCCGACCCAATCCCCTGTACCTCAGCCTATCCCAAGCACACCTACAGACCAGCATGCACACACGTCAACACACAAGGGAAGCTCAGGCAAACATAAGCACCACACATCCCACAGGCACTCACCCAAGCATCACACACATGCTGACACACCAACATCCACTGCCTCCACTGTGTCCCCCTCCTCCTCGTCTCCCTCCTCCCTCCCAGCCTCGTGTACACTCACACCTGCATGCACTACCTCTACAGCCACTACGTCCCTCTCCAGCACACCCACCACCACACCCCGCTCACGTGCAATCACCACCCCACTACCATTCACACGTCCCCTGTGTCCTCTCCCAGTGTGTCTGTGCCACCCCCTCCCAAGATACACAAACGCAGGCACACACCCACCCAACAGCCATCCACCTCACGACAGCCTCCAGCACATGCACCTTCACCCAAAGTCACCAAACATACACCTCCTACATCCACCACCTCTTCCTCCACTCCCAAACCCCCTCCAGCTACCCGTCCCAGTGTGTCCCAAAAACGTTTCCTGTCCAACCTTGACCTCTTTCTCACACCTCTCCCACCCCGTCCGTCTCATAGGTCCCGAACTAGCACCTCAGCCACAACATCCCCGGGACCAGTGGTGCCTGTAGTCAGCGGAATCAGGAGTGCACCGGCCACCAGGGCAGCCAGTGTGGCACGGAGCCACAGCACAGACAGTCCCCCACCTGTGAAGCATCAGAAGTTGGCCAGTGTCTGGCGGGACAGGGGGAAGACTCCAGCCACCAAAGCTGCTCCCAGGCGTCCCGGTGGGAGTGTGGAGTCAGCTGTGACACCTTCCAAGGTGGGGAAGGGCCACAAGAAACCAGGCAAGTCTGGGAAGAGCAGCACGGCGGAGAAGACCGCCATCATCCCCGCTGCCCAGGAGGCCACCTCCAGCATAGGCCCAGCTGCCCAGGACAGGCTCACCAGCACAAGGCCAGCTGGCCAGGACAGGACGGCCAGCACAAGCCCAGCTGCCCAGGACAGGACCTCCAGCACAAGCCCAGCTGCCCAGGAGGGTCCCGCCAGCACAGCCCCGCTGGGTCATGAAGGCCTGCCAGCAAAAGCCCGCTGGGCCATGAAGGACTGCCAGCAAAAGCCCCGCTGGGCCATGAAGGACCGCCAGCATCTGAGTCCCTGCAATGGAGACCGCCGTCTCAAGCACCGCTGAACAGGGCACCACCATCTCAAGCCCTGCTGAACAGGACTCCGCCATCTCAAGCACCGCTGAACAGGGCACCGCCATCTCAAGCACCGCTGCACAGGGCACCGCCATCTCAAGCACCGCTGCACAGGGCACTGCCATCTCAAGCACCGCTGAATAGGGCACCGCCGTCTCAAGCACCGCTGAACAGGGCACCGCCATCTCAAATACCGCTGAACAGGGCACCGCTGTCTCAAGCACCGCTGGCCCATGAGCGGCAAGGGCACTGAAGCAACTGAGTCCGTCACGGGGTGAATGATGCACTCTGTGCACCATGCCCCCTCCAGATCCAGTGGAGACTGTCATCCACTACCTCTGTCCTTAGCAGGATGAAGCACTCTGGGCACCATGCTCCCTCCAGAACCAGTGGAGACTGTCATCCTCTACCTCTGTCCTTAGCAGGATGAAGCACTCTGGGCACCATGCCCCCTCCAGAACCAGTGGAGACTGTTATCCACTTGAGAGACTGTGGCTTTGCACTCCCCAGGATATGGCAGTGGGCAACCCACCCACTGTAGAGACTTGAGAGACTGTGGCTTTGCACTCCCCAGGATTGAACAGTGGGCAAACCACCCACTGTAGAGACTTGAGAGACTGTGGCTTTGCACTCCCCAGGATATGGCATTGGGCAAGCCACCCACTGTAGAGACTTGAGAGACTGTGGCTTTGCACTTCCCAGGATTGAACAGTGGGCAAACCACCCACTGTAGAGACTTGAGAGACTGTGGCTTTGCACTCCCCAGGATATGGCATTGGGCAAGCCACCCACTGTAGAGACTTGAGAGACTGTGGCTTTGCACTCCCCAGGATTGAACAGTGGGCAAACCACCCACTGTAGAGACTTGAGAGACTGTGGTTTTGCACTCCCCAGGATGGAACAGTGGGCATGTGGCCCCCTTGTGGATTTGGCGTCGTGCACTCAAGTGGCTGAGGTGCCCCCCCTTCCCTCCCCCTGAGGTGCCTGTTTAGTTGCTGTCTGATGCCCCTGCAGTGTTCTCTCCGTCATGGTCGGGGATCTTGTGTGGGCCTCGCCCATACCGTGTGGTCCCAGTGTTCCACGGACTTTCTCTGAGCACTACTTGGACTACTATGCTTGGTATATCTTTTGTACATGGTGTATATATATATTTCTGCCTACTTGCTTTTAATATATTACAATGGTTACACTCATTTTCTATTGTCTTTGCATTCTTCTGGGGGTTTGGGGGGTGTAACTGTGATGTATTGATTTGCATTAGTGTGTGTGTTGTAGTGTGTGAGGGTGGGGGTGTTGCGTGTGTATGTCCCTGTTTTTTCCCTCCCCCCTCCCCTGTGTCATAGGTGCTGTACTCACTGCGGTCTTCGCCGCCGGCGTTCGTGCTCCTGGTAGAGGAGCAGGAAGACTATTGCAGAGAGAATTTGGAGTTCCGGATCCATGGCGTCCTCGTTCCTCGTGGGGTGTGTAGAGGTGAGCGTTTTCCCTCCGGGATTCCTGTTTCCGCCGTGTTTTTATCCGTGGTGAATCCGGGGCAGATTGGCCTGTCATAATAGTGTGGGCGGTACATTGTCTCCCGCCTGTCTGTTGGCGGTGACCGCCGCGCTGTTTGTTTGTACCGCTGAGGCGGTCGGAGTGTTAAAGTGGCTGTCTTTGTTGGCGGTTTCTGCCACGGTCGTAATTGCAATTTTATTTACCGCCGCTTTAACACCGGCCGCCAGGGTTGTAATGACTACCCATGTGCACATATTTCTCCCTTTGTGCTTGATGCCATCAAAAGCTGACGATATTTGACTCAACTTCACCAGGGCCAAAAGTCCTCTACAACTGTTGGATCAACGTTACTTGGGAACAAATACAGAAGGCTCACTTCTAAAGGGGCCACTGACCTACGGCCACGGAATGGGTTGTCACAGTGTGGGATGTCAGCATGACCAGGCTTCTCAGCACAATATACCCAATACAAGTTTTTTCACTAGTTCTTACCATTACCAAGGACAAGACACCACATCTCAGTGCACTCGCATCCAGTTCTAGGCTCTGGTGAATGCTAAAGGGTGGCCTCTTGAGTCTTTTGTTTTACTGAGAAGGATCAGCCCACCCTGATTCCAGGGGTAATTCTGTTAATCTTTCCTTTGTACCTGACCTGGACACTAGATGGTGCCAAAGACCAGTCCAATAAGTTATGTGTATAACAAGTCACACTACTTTTGCCTAAGTAAACATGTAAAATATGTTAAATGTTACAGTGTCACTGGTAGAGCTCAGTCCCAGACTATTTTGAAGTCCATGTTGTATGCACTGATGTCACATGCAAAAGGCTTTTTTTTGCAGCCCTGTGTGTTCTTCCTGCCTGACCCTCAGTTTTACTAGTAAAGACTTGCTTATCCTCATAGATCGTGGGGAAGGGGTGTCCTGTCTCTCTCTGCAGTCGAAGCAGTGTGGGAGATAATGTCACTCAGCCTGTAGCCCTCCCATTTCACACTGGTGACTGAGTATCTGCTTTGATTTTGGTCGCCCAGTCTCTGTCTCTAGTCTGCATTCACTCAGTCTGTATTTGGGGAGCATTAGTATGTGTTTTGTGGTTTTCGCTCCAGTAAAGTATTCATCAAGAAAGACAACGTTTCCAGTAATCTGTATGCTATACCGCGTGGTGTTGCCCAAACAGGTATACCTTGGGGCCTGAATACAAATCCACATTTAAATCACGTAATCTAATGAGACATGCAAAGCTTCAGTAAAGTTTTTCCCATATCTCCAAGTGAGGCCTTGCTCTGGATGGCTCCTCTACCCCTGTGTAGCTATAGAAGGCAGGGCCAGATAATTTGGGGGTAGGTGGCTGCACAGATCACATTAAATTGTAGAAGAGTAATGTAAGAAATGGGGTCTCTAGTAAGCAGTGGTTTGCACCCTATCCAAGTAGGGACCATCACTCTAGCCAAGGTAAGGGAGTCACACAACTAAGATAACCCCGGTGTGCTCCCTTGGTAGTTTGGCACAAGCAGTCTGGCTTATCTCAGAGACAATGTGTAAAGTATTTGTACATTCACACACACAGTAATGCAGTGAAAACACTACAAAAGGACTCAACACCAGTTTAGACAAAATAGCCAATATTTATCCGATTAAAACAAAACCAAAATGACAGAAATCCAACATACACAAATCAAGATATCACTTTTAAAATTTTAAGCAAGTCTTACTTCATAGGAATCAATGGATTTAACCCTTTAGCACAAAGTACCTGGGATGCGTCAGAAACAAGAACGATGAGGGCCACATGGGAGGTGAGGCACCGGAAAAGCAAAACAATGCATCCGTTCCTTACTGTGCAGAGGAGGTGATGCGTTGATTTTCCTTGGAGGTGTGACAATGCGTTGGTTCCTTACTGGCAGGGGAGGTGCTGCGTCAATTCTTTTCTCTCTGGAAAGGTGATGCGACAATTTCTGGACACAAAGCCTTGGTTTCTTACTGCAGTGTGTGGTAGATGAAAAATTGGCACCCAGGGACAATGCATGGAAAATCCAGAATTGCTGTTTTGATGGGATTGCTGTGAAACAGGTGCTGCGTCTATTCTTCAGCCGTGGGACAGGCGCTGTTTTGATTCTTCAGTCAAGAGAAAGGCACTGTGTTCATTCGTCCGACGTGGCGCATTGATGTGCAGATTTTCTCCTTCAGATCACCAGCTTGCACTTTCATGGACCCAGGGACTTGAGTTTGGCATCACTTGGCAAGTCAATACTCAGCAGAAGCACCCAGGCACTGGCAGATGAGGTATTTGGTGTCCCTGCGACTTCTTGGCAGGAGGCAAGCTCAGTCCAAGCCCTTGGAGAACCACTGGAAGCAGGATGTAGAAAGACAATTCCAGTCCGTTCACTTCCAGGACAGAAGGAGAAAGTAGGCCAGCACAACAAAGCAACCAGCTGAGGGGCAGTCCCCCCTACAGCATCCATCTCTTCTTCCTGGCAGAATTCCTCAGTCAAGAAGGATTCTTACTACGTCAGAGGTCCAGTACGTATACCCATTTCTGTCTTTGAAGTAGATAAGACTCTGCCTTCCCTTCCCTAGCCCCGGACACACTCTGGGGTTTTGAGACTGCTTTGTGTGAGGACAGGCACAGCCCTATTCAGGTGCAAGTGTCAGCTTCTCCCAGCACTCTAGCTCAGGAGGACCCATCAGCCTGGTGATCGGCCATCGGGGTATGTGGGGCAAACCTCAGCTCTCTTTGTGTGACTGTCTAGAGTGAATGCACAAACAGCCAACTGTCACCCTAACCCAGACGTGGATTCAGCAGACCGGCATCGGCACAGAATGGTTAAGCAAAAGAAGACTACTTTCTATAAGAAGCATTTTCAAACTTACAATTCAAAAAACAACTTCACTAAAAGATGTACTTTAAATTGTGGGTTTAGAGACTGCAAACTGTATATCTCTATTTGCCCCCAGTGGGAAATCATACTTCAAAGATATTTCAAAGCAACCGCCCCCCCCCCCCTCCCCCACCCCATGAGAGAGATAGGCCTTGCAACAGTGAAAACCAAAGTTAACAGTATTTCACTATCAGGAAGTGTAAAACACATAATCACATGTCCCGCTTTTTTAAATACCCTGTACTCTGCCCATGGGGCTTCCTTGGGCCTACCTTAGGGGTAACACAGGTGATAAAAGGGAAGGTTTGGGGCAGGTCAAAATGGCACTGCAGTGGAAAGTCTGAGACATGTTTACAAAGCTATTCCTGTGGGTGGCACAATCAGTGCTGCAGGCCCGTTGGTATCATTTGAATTACAGGCCCTGGGCACACATAGGGCACTGTACTAGGGACTTACCAGTAAATCAGATGTGCCAATCATGGATAAACCAATCACAAATACAATTTAGACAGCGAGCATATGCAATTTAGCACTGATTAGCAGTGGTAAAGTGCCCAAAGTCCTAAAACCAACAAAAACAGGTCAGAATAAATAGGAGGGAGAAGGCAACAAGTTTGGGGATGACCCTGCAAAAAGGACAAGGTCCAACAAGTAAGAATGTTGGGAGTTTTCAGCTTGGATTTCTGAGCAATATCTTACGTCTGTTTGATGTCACTCAGCACCTCTGGGTGAAAACATCCCTGTACTCACTGTTACCCATGCGTAGCTCTACATATTGATAACTGATCATTATTTTGTTGCAAATATAAAGATTAAACTCGAAATAAAAATACAAGGAGTATGACAAGCTCTTAGTTCGATAGTTATAATTATTTGTAAAGGGGGGTATAATAATTTATTTAAACTAACATAAGTTATCTTAAATGAATGACTACAGTTAGGGCAGATCAATAATTTAATTTATGGAATTATAAATTAATTACAATTTAAATGTACAGGTTTAGGATTGGCATTGGGGTCAATTAAGAAGAATTACCGAAAAAATAAAGGTTAGCACTGGATTTTGTAATGGGTAGATTAAGAATAATTGTTTCAGTTGAAGTTAATGCAATAAAGGGTTAGTGCTTAGCATTGGATTAAAGGTAACTATTTAAGGAATCTAAATTCAAAATAATGGTTATTGGTGACTATAGTGATGGGTTAAGGATAATGATTAAATATATTCTGTAAGGAAATGCCTCCTTGGCATGGTTACCCCCTGACTTTTTGCCTTTGCTGATGCCAAGTTATGATTTGAAAGTGTGCTGAGTCCTGCTAACCAGGCCCCAGCACCAGTGTTCTTTCCCTAATCTGTACCATTGTTCCCACAATTGGTACAACCTGGCATCCAGATAAGTCCCTTATAACTGGTACCCCTGGTACCAAGGGCCCTGATGCCAGGGAAGGTCTCTAAGGGCTGCAGCATGTCTTATGCCACCCTGGAGACCCCTCACTCAGCACAGACACACTGCTTGCCAGCTTGTATGTGCTGGTGGGGAGAAAATGACTAAGTCGACATGGCACTCCCCTCAGGGTGCCATGCCAACCTCACACTGCCTATGGCATAGATAAGTCACCCCTCTAGCAGGCCTTACAGCCCTAAGGCTGGATGCACTATACCATAGGTGAGGGCATAGGTGCATGAGCACTGTGCCTCTACAGTGTCTAAGCAAAACCTTGAACATTGTAAGTGCAGGGTAGCCATAAGAGTATATGGTCTGGGAGTCTGTCATACACAAACTCCACAGCACCATAATGGCTACACTGAAAACTGGGAAGTTTGGTATCAAACTTCTCAGCACAATAAATGCACACTGGTGCCAGTGAAATACACCCCAGAGGGCATCTTAGAGATGCCCCCTGAAACCATACCCGACTTCCAGTGTGGGCTGAATAGTTTTAGCAGCCTGCCACACACCAGACATGTTGCTGGCCACATGGGGAGAGTGCCTTTGTCACTCTGTGCTGTGGCTAGTAACAAAGCCTGTACTGGGTGGAGGTGCTTCTCACCTCCCCCTGCAGGAACTGTAACACCTGGTGGTGAGCCTCAAAGGCTCACCCCCTTTGTTACAGCCCCCCAAAGCACTCCAGCTAGTGGAGTTGCCTGCCCCCTCTGGCCACGGGCCCACTTTTGGCGGCAAGGCCGAAGGAGATAATGAGAAAAACAAGGAGTCACTGGCCAGTCAGGACAGCCCCTAAGGTGTCCTGAGCTGAGGTGACTCTGACTTTTAGAAATCCTCCATCTTGCAGATGGATGATTCCCCCAATAGGATTAGGGATGTGCCCCCCTCCCCTCGGGGAGGAGGCACAAAGAGGGTGTAGCCACCCTTAGGGCTAGTAGCCATTGGCTACTAACCCCCCAGACCTAAACACACCCCTAAATCGAGTATTTAGGAGCTCCCAGAACCTAGCAAAATAGATTCCTGCAACCTAAAACGAAGAAAGACTGCTGACCTGAAAGCCCTGCAGAGAAGACGGAGACACCAACTGCTTTGGCCCCAGCTCTACCAGCCTGTCTCCCCACTTCAAGAAAAACTGCAACAACGACCCGTTCTACAGGGTCCAGCGACCTCTGATGCCTCAGAGGACTACCCTGCATCTAAAAGGACCAAGAACTCCCGAGGACAGCGGCTCTGCTCCAAAGAAGAAACATATTTGCAACAAAGAAGCAACTTTTAAAGAACACAAGTTTCCCGCCGGACGCCCTCGGCTCGACTTGTGGAGAAACAACACTACAGGGAGGACTCCCTGGCGACTGCGAGCCCGGGAGTAGCCAGAGTTGACCCCCCTGAGCCCCCACAGCGACGCTTGCAGAGGGAATCCAGAGGCTCCCCCTGATCGCGACTGCCTGCTTCAAAGAACCCGACGCCTGGTAAAGACACTGCACCCGCAGCCCCCAGGACCTGAAGGATCCGACCTCCAGTGCAGAAGCGAACCCCAGGTGGCCCTCTCCCTTGCCCAGGTGGTGGCTTCCCCGAGGAGCACCCTTTGCCTGCCTGCTTCACTGAAGAGACCCCTGGGTCTCCCATTGAATCCTATTTCAAACCTGACACCTGTTTGCACTCTGCACCCGGCTGCCCCCGTGCCGCTGAGGGTGTACTTTTTGTGCTGACTTGTGTGTTCCCCGGTGCCCTACAAAACCCCCCTGGTCTGCCCTCCGAAGACACGGGTACTTACCTGCTGGCAGGCTGGAACCGGGGCACCCCCTTCTCCATTGAAGCCTATGCGTTTTGGGCACCACTTTGACCTCTGCACCTCACCGGCCCTGAGCTGCTGGTGTGGTAACTTTGGGGTTGCTCTGAACCCCCAACGGTGGGCTACCTTGGACCCAACTTTGAACCCTGTAGGTGGTTTACTTACCTGCAAAATTAACACTTACCTCCCCCAGGAACTGTTGAAAATTGCACTGTGTCTAGTTTTAAAATAGCTTATTGCCATTTGTGTGAAAACTGTATATGCTATTTTGCTAATTCAAAGTTCCTAAAGTTCCTAAGTGAAATACCTTTCATTTAAAGTATTACTTGTAAATCTTGAAACTGTGGTTCTTAAAATAAACTAAGAAAATATATTTTTCTATACAAAAACCCATTGGCCTGGAATTGTCATTGAGTGTGTGTTCCTCATTTATTGCCTGTGTGTGTACAACAAATGCTTAACACTACCCTCTGATAAGCCTACTGCTCGACCACACTACCACAAAATAGAGCATTAGAATTATCTCTTTTTGCCACTATCTTACCTCTAAGGGGAACCCTTGGACTCTGTGCATGCTATTTCTTACTTTGAAATAGTACATACAGAGCCAACTTCCTACATATTCTAATTTAAAGAATGTGTGGGTTATAGCTATTATTAGTGTCTGTCTAACAATACCTATTAACTTATTTTAATAAATTTCATTAAATATTGGTTAAGGTTAACAAAATGTTATTTCCAGCTCAAACAGATCAAGAGTTAGTAAAATCACAGCGGCTCCTGTTGCTGTGTAGTGTAAAGGTTGAGTCGTCGTCCTTCTGTTGCTTATGACTGTATTTGGATGTTAAACATGTATTAATGAGGTGAACCCTTTGCCCAGACAGGGTTAACGTCTAAATATGACAAATTTATTAAGTATAATTAGGTCTCATAATTGACTTTTAATATTTTATTCAACCCTGTTACATAAATGTGTGTTCCGCTGCCGCATAATTCCAGTGGACCTATCCTTGCAGTCCTGACAGACGATGACATGTCACCTTCAGCTGTACCTTGTTATTGCCAGTTGGGGGCAGCAGACATCCATGGTAGCCTGTGCATGTGTATTTGTCTCACAGCTGCTGATGTGTCACCTTCAACTGTACCCTCTTATGCCAGCTGGGGGCAGCAGAGTTCAATGGTAGCCTGTGTATTTGTATTCATCTCACAGCTGCTGACATGTCACCTGCTGTACCTTGCTATGGCCAGCTGGGGGCAGCTGAGATCCATGGTAGCCTGGGAGGTTGTATTCGTGTAACAGGTGCTGAAGTGTCACCTCCAGCCACTGGTGTATGGGGGAGATGCTGAGAAGAGAGCAAATGGTGTGTATGAGCAGTGGAGGTGCATGAGAGGTGAGTCACTGGTGTAAGGGAGAGGTGCTGGGACGAGGGTGTGTGAGGAGCAGAGGAGTGCATGAGAGGTGAGTCACTGGTGTAAGGAGGGGTGCACACTTCTCCCCAGGATGCACACTTCTCTCCCGGATGCACATCTCTCTCCCCAAGATCCACACAACTCAAGACACACACACCTCTCCCTAGGATGCACTCCTCTCCCCAGGATGCACACTTCTCTCTCCAGGACACACACCTTTCTCCCCAACATGCACACTCCTCCCAAGATGCACACCTCTCTCCCAGGATGTACACCTCTCTCCCAGGACTCACACCTTCCTCCCCAGGGTGCACACCTCTGTCCCAGGATGCATACCTCTCTCCCCGGGATGCACACTTCTCTCCAGGATGCACATCTCTCCCCCCAAGATGCACACCTCTCTCCCTATGATGCACTTCTCCCCCCAAAGACGCACACCTCTCCCCGGGGTGCACACCTTTGACCAAAAAATTCACACCTCTCCTCAGGATGCACTCCTCTCCCCAGGATGCACACCTCTCTACCCGTAATGCACACCTCCCATGTGGCACACTTTCTCTCACTCCAGGACGCACACCTTTCTTCAGGATGCACACCTCTCGCCCCAGCCCCCGGATGCACACCTCTCCCCAGGATGCACTCTTTTCTCCCTATCAATCAATCAATCAATCAATCAATCACATTTATAAAGTGCGCTACTCACCCGTAAGGGTCTCAAGGCGCTGGGGGGGGGGGGAGGGGGAGGTCAGTGCTCGAAGAGCCAGGTCTTGAGCTGCCTTCTGAAGGAGAGGTGGTCCTGTATGGCGCGAAGATGGCTGGGAAGAGAGTTCCAGGTCTTCGCTGCCAGGAAAGAAAAGGATCTTCCTCCGGCGGTGGCTTTGCGGATGCGGGGTACGGCTGCCAGGGCTTGTCCGGTCAAGCGTAGGGTGCGCGGAGGAGTGTAGAAGGAGACGCGGTGGTTGATGAGTTTTGGTCCGAGGTTGTGCAGGGCTTTGTGTGCGTGGGTGAGGAGTCTGAAGGTGATCCTCTTGTTGACTGGTAGCCAGTGAAGTTTCTTCAGGTGTCCGGAGATGTGGTGGTGGAGGGGTATGTTCAGGATGAGTCGTGCGGCAGCGTTCTGGATTCGTTAAAGTTTCCTCTGCAGCTTGATGGTGATGCCGGCGTACAGAGCGTTCCCATAGTCCAAGTGACTGGTGACGAGGGCGTGGGTGACGGTCTTCCTGGTGTCGGTGGGGATCCAGCGGAAGATCTTGCGGAGCATGCGGAGGGTGTTGAAGCATGCCGAGGTCACCGAGTTGACCTGTCTGGTCATGGAGAGGGAAGAGTCCAGGATGAAGCTGAGGTTGCGTGCGTGGTCGGTGGGTTGGGGAGTGCTGCCTAGGGCGGGAGGCCACCTGGAATCGTCCCAGGCGGTTGGTGTAGGGCCGAGGATGAGGACCTCCGTCTTCTCTGTATTCAGTTTAAGCCGGCTGTCTGTCATCCAGTTCGCTACTTCCTTCATGCCTTCGTGTAGTCTGGCTCTTGCTGAGGTGGGGTTGTTGGTGAGGGATAAGATGAGCTGGGTGTCGTCGGCGTAGGATATGAGGTTGAGTCCGTGTTTTCGTGCGATGTTCGCCATCGGTCATGTAGATGTTGAAGAGGGTGGGGCTGAGGGAGGATCCTTGGGGGACGCCGCAGATGATCTCCGTGGCTGTGGATCTGAAGGGGGGAAGGCGGACTCTCTGAGTTCTTCCGGAGAGGAAGGAGATGATCCATTCCAGGGCCTTGCCTCTGATGCCGGCATTGCTGAGGCGGCGTATCAGGGTACGGTGGCATACCGTGTCGAAGGCTGCAGAGAGGTCCAGGAGGATGAGGACCACAGTTTCTCCTTTGTCGGTCAGGGATCTGATGTCGTCCGTGGCTGCAATGAGGGCGGTCTCGGTGCTGTGATTAGCTCTGAAGCAGAACTGTGAGGGGTCGAGAGAGTCGTTGGTTTCCAGGGCGGTGGTGAGTTGAGCGTTGACGATTTTCTCAATCACTTTGGCGGGGAACGGTAGGAGCGAGATGGGCCGGAAGTTTTTGAGTTCGGTGGGGTCTGCTGTTGGTTTTTTTAGGAGGGCGTTGATTTCGGCGTGTTTCCAGTTCTCCGGGAAGGTGGCGGTGGTAAAAGACGCGTTGATGACGTCTCGGAGGATGCACACCTCTCCCCAGGACTCATACCTCTTCCCAGGATACACCCCTCTCCCCAGGATGTACACCTCTCACCAGGATGCACACCTTCTCCCAGAATGCACACCTCTCTCCCAGGATGCACACCTCTTCTCAGGATGCAACCCTCTCCCAAGATGCACACTTCTCTCCCAACTTCTCTCCCAGGATGCAGACCTATCTCCCAGGATGCACACCTCTCTTCCACAGGATTCACACCTCTTCCAAGATCCACACTTCTCTCACAGATGCACACAAATCTCACCAGTGTTGGGGGCCCTAGGCCCTCATGCTACTGAAAAAAACTCACGCACTCACAGTAGCATAGTGGTTAAAACTAGCCACAGGCACGTGCGCCCGGCCCTTTTTATTGGCAGGGTCACCTGACTGGTGATGCCTGTGTTGGGTGGGTGTGGGGTGTGAATGTAAGACCAGCCCTCAGCCGAGTGGCATAAACACTAGAACGTGCCCAGCAGGACACTACATCCAGGATGCACACTTCTCAGGATGGACAGGTCTCCCCAGGATGCACACTTCTCAGGATGGACAGGTCTCCCCAGGATGCACCCCTCTCTCCCCAGGATGCACCCCTCTCCCCACGATGCACTGGTCTCCCCAGAATGCACACTTTTCTCCCAAGGATGCACACTTCTCAGGATGCACAGATCTCCCCAGGATGCACTTCTCTCTCCCCAGGAGGCACACTTCTCCCCAGCAGGCACTTCTCTCTCCCCAGGATGCACTTCTCTCTCCCCAGGATGCACTGGTCTCCCCAGGATGCACCCCTCTCTCACCAGGATGCACACTTCTCTCCCCAGGATGCACTTCTCTCTCCCCAGGATGCACAGATCCCCCCAGGATTCACACTTCTCAGGATGCACAGGTCTCCCCAGGATGCACACTTCTCAGGATGCACAGATCCCCCCAGGATGCACAGATCCCCCCAGGATGCACACTTCTCAGGATGCACACTTCTCTCCCAGGATGCACACTTCTCAGGATGCACAGATCCCCCAAGGATGCACACTTCTCTCCCCAGGATGCACAGATCCCCCCAGGATGCACAGATCGCCCCAGTATGCACACTTCTCTCCCCAGGATGCACACTTCTCTCCCCAGGATGCACAGATCCCCCCAGGATGCAGATCCCCCCAGGATGCACACTTCTCAGGATGCACAGATCCCCCCAGGATGCACACTTCTCTCCCCAGGATGCACAGATCCCCCCAGGATGCAGATCCCCCCAGGATGCACACTTCTCTCCCCAGGATGCACAGATCCCCCCAGGATGCACAGATCCCCCCAGGATGCACAGATCCCCCCAGGATGCACACTTCTCAGGATGCACAGATCACCCCAGGATGCACAGATCCCCCCAGGATGCACACTTCTCTCCCAGGATGCACAGATCCCCCAGGATGCACACTACTCAGGATGCACAGATCCCCCCAGGATGCACAGATCCCCCCAGGATGTACACTTCTCAGTATGCACAGATCCCCCCAGGATGCACACTTCTCAGGATGCACAGATCCCCCCAGGATGCACACTTCCCAGGATGCACAGATCTCCCCAGGATGCACAGATCGCCCCAGGATGCAGAGATCCCCCCAGGATGCACACTTCTCTCCCCAGGATGCACAGATCCCCCCAGGATGCACTCCCTCGCACAGGTCAGATTAGCACCGGCCCTCAGGGGCCGGTGAGCAGTAGCACCACGTCACGGTTCTGACCTCCGCTACTGTCCAGTCACACCACTCAGTGACGATAGCGTCACGGCACCCACAGCCCTGCCAGGGTTCCTAGTACCATGTGGTGTACTGGAGCAGCACATCCCGCGTGGCCTATAGAAACCTGGCAGCCATGCACCAGGCACTCACACCATTCATGGCCCAGTCTCTCTCTCATGCGAACCCTGAGAAGGCCCCCTCCACAGATCTGTCGGGCTCCCCGGATTCCATGTGATGAGCTGCTCCGGCCTGGACTGGAGCAGCACATCACGCTGGACCTGGGAAACTTGGCAGACTTGCTTCCGGGACCCCCCAGAGCATCGCGGCAGATCAGGAGGAAGGGTGCCACCCGAGGAGGGACCGAGGGATGCGCAGCAGGTGGCAAGGAGGGCCAGTCCTGCCCGGTCCCCCCCACGGGATGGGGAGGGGAGACTAAGGAGTCGCGGATCCCTATTGTCTCAACGCTATCCGTCGTGTCCCCTCAGCAGCCTGTCCTCCATCTCTGCCCACCACTGAGGGCCACTGCCCTGCAGGGACAGATATAGGGCTGGGAGAGTGACGTCACAGAGGAGGGGGCGGGGCCTGGGGGAGTGATGTCACATAGGTGGGGCAGGGTTTGTGGAGTGACGTCACTGAGGTAGGGGGACTGGACCTGCAGGCCTGGGGGAGTGACATCACAGAGGTGGGGCGGGGCCTGGGGGAGTGATGTCACTGAGGGTGGGTGACAGGACCTGCATGCATTGGGGAGTGACATCACAGAGGAGGGGGCGGGGCCTGGGGGAGTGATGTCACCGAGGGAAGGGGACAGGCCCTGCAGTCCTGGGGCAGTGACATCACAGAGGTGGGGCAGGGTTTGTGGAGTGACGTCACTGAGGGAGGGGACAGGCCCTGCAGTCCTGGGGCAGTGAGCGCCAAGTAGAGGGTGGGGAAGCCTGTAGGACAGAGAGCACAGAGGGGGGTGGGGGGCAGGATTGGGGCCTGGAGGAGGAGTGACGTCACAACGGGAGGCACGCCATCAGGGAGGCCAATACCATGGGGGGTCAGGAGAGGTTTGAGTGTCAGGGGTCAGGCCAGAGTAGAGGAGAGCTATACGTCAGAAGGGGGTGTAACTGTAAATGTATATGCAGCGCTTAGGGCTCCTGATGAGGCATCGAAGAGCTTTGTGCGTGAGCAGCAGCTGCTCCTGAACCCAAGATCAGTGATTAGCAGGTTTGCACCATTTTGTTCTTGTGCATTAGGCTTGGGTTTAGCTTGTGCTCTTGAGTTCTTGTGAGTTTAGTGGACTTTGGGCGAGGAATAGAATGATAGGGGAGGGTTTGTAAAGGGCAAGTAGTGAGTGGTTTTGTAAGGAGGGCTCGTATGTGCTTCATAGGTTGGTGGGTTGGCTAAAGGAGGGTGTAAAGTGGGAAGGATGTTTGAAAGATCACAGGGAGGAGGGTTGGGATGAGTCTGAGGGAGTAGGGATGGGGAGGACACAAGGGTTTAAAAAATATTTCTATTATAGCAACATGTGAATTACATATGTATATATATGACACACAATGTAATATAGTACATATCCGTGTGTGTATATAGATATATATAAATGCATACATACACTCTTTCACTAAAGTTTGTTTGCTTGATTAAACCACTCTATATAAATTCCCTTTTGTACATAGAAGCGGCAATATTTACAAGGTCTGTTGTCCAAATTTATCACGTGGTACATGGTTTATGCCTTGAAATAACTGTAATTTACGTATATACGCACACATACACACATGGCAGGTATTGTCATGGGAGGACAGAGAGATTTCAGAGAAAAGACTATAGCGCTCAGAGGCACAGCGCTCACCTCCCCCACCCACGAGCCACATTCCACATATTTCAATGCACCCTTTATCCGCCTGCAAGGAGTGTTCACATTCACGACTGCAGTGGGATCTCCCGCCACAAGCACCTGACGTCACGTTCCTTGGAGACGTCACTGGCTGAGATGCACGTCACAGTGAGGCGTGTGATGTCATAGCCGGGATAAGGGAGGCACGTCACAGTGAGGCGTGTGATGTCATAGCCGAGATAAGGGAGACACGTCACAGTGAGGCGTGAGGCGTGTGGTGTCATAGCCGGGATAAGGGAGGGACGTCACAGTGAGGCGTGTGATGTCATAGCCGGGATAAGGGAGGCACGTCACAGTGAGGCGTGTGATGTCATAGCCGAGATAAGGGAGGCACGTCACAGTGAGGCGTGTGATGTCATAGCCGGGATAAGGGGGCACGTCACAGTGAGGCGTGTGATGTCATAGCCGGGATAAGGGGGCACGTCACAGTGAGGTGTGTGGTGTCATAGCCGGGATAAGGGAGGTACGTCACAGTGAGGTGTGTGATGTCATAGCCGAGATAAGGGGCAGATGTAAATAACTCTGATAAGTTAAAAGTTTACAAGCAAAATCAGCCCTCACCTGTGGTGGATCTGGAATAAGCTAAGAACGTTGAGCTCATAAAGAAACTGCACAATTTGAAACATAGATTTGCCAAATACTTGATTTCCTTGAAATAAACTAGCATTTTTCAAAAACTATTAATCTGAGGCCGGCACTGAGGGCCTCTGTGCAGAGACTGGTCCACTCCCTGCTACTGTCCTGGTTGTGTAGAGCTAAGGACTGTCACCCTTTTCTGGTTTGTGTAATTTTAGTGTTATTATCCACTGCCTATTGTTTTGCAAGATTTTAACTAATTTATAATTCATTTCATATGATTGAATTTATTACTGATCTTTAAACTAATCCTAATACTATTCAAAAACAAAATTCTGATTTTATTTTATTTGTTTAACACTGCTATTTTGTTAATTCTATTTCTAAAAGTGACACTAGCCATAAAGCCCTTTTTATTTAATTCATTACATTTCGTTGTGTTTCCCTAACACTACACCTATGTTTAATTATTTTTCATTATTACCAACTTTAAAATAAAACATTAAAAATATGTTGTGGGAGAACCCTCCACCTCCCCCCCCCCACACACATCCAGCCCGATCCCCTCTTTTTTAATAGTTGATGTTATAGAGGTTCATTTTTTACTTATTTTTCATTTTTTCATTGCCCCTTACCATCTCTAGCCATACTTCTTAATCATTCAAATACATTGAAATGAAAGTAAAAATAAAATGTGACTAGTATATCTCAGGGGACCCCCATAGCAACGCTTGTATCTTTTAATTATAATTTAATGTATAAAAGGAATTACATCATTAATAACGTACACCAATCTTTTCATGTCGTTGCTTCCCGTGCCAATGCGGTGGGCGTGGCGTGTTTGTAGGTGACGTAGTTGACGTGTCAGTGTCAGGGGTGATGTACTGACTGGCAGATGGAGCTGGGTTGATCTAGTCTGGGTGCACCCAGCATAGCCAGCGCGACGAGTGTGAACATGTGTACCAGTTTGTGCCCAGGAGAGGTTCCCAACTGGTGCTAATCCTCGATCTCTCTTCCGATCACCCCCACCCCCTGGCTGCCGAGGGGTGCAGGACCCTGAGGCCGATCAGTGAACTTACACAAGTTTACAAACAACCGACCTATCTTAAACTGATCTTCCATTTCAAAGGCACTTGAAACAGCATCTGCAATCAAGCAGCCTTCTCAGTGAGTTTAATACTGCATCATGGCATCTCTGTCAGACCTCTGGGCTGCATCTAGTATCAGACATCTCTGCTGCATCTTCTCTGTATCAGACATCTCCGCTGCATCTTCTCCATATCAGACATCTCTGCTGCATCTGATCTATATCAGACATCTCTGCTGCATCTTCTCTTTATCAGACATCTCTGTTGCATGTTCTCTGTATCAGACATCTCTGCTGCATCTTCTCCTTATCAGACATCTCTGCTGCATCTTCTCTACATCAGACCTCTCTGCTGCATCTTCTTATATCAGACATCTCTGCTGCATCTTCCTATATCAGACCTCTCTGCTGCATCTTCTCCACATCAGACCTCTCTGCTGCATCTTCTCCACATCAGACCTCTCTGCTGCATCTTCTCTACATCAGATTTCTCTGCTGCATCTTCTCTTTATCAGACATCTCTGCTGCATCTTCTCTGTATCAGACCTCTCTGCTGCATCTTCTTATGTCAGACCTCTCTGCTGCATCTTCTCTGTATCAGACCCCTTGGCTGCATCTTGTTATGTCAGACCTCTCTGCTGCATCTTCTCTTTCTCAGACCTCTCTGCTGCATCTTCTCTGTATCAGACCCCTTGGCTGCATCTTGTTATGTCAGACCTCTCTGCTGCATCTTCTC
Source organism: Pleurodeles waltl (assembly GCF_031143425.1). Lineage (NCBI taxonomy): Eukaryota > Metazoa > Chordata > Amphibia > Caudata > Salamandridae > Pleurodeles > Pleurodeles waltl. Next base: position 17,837,798 of record NC_090449.1, read on the forward strand.
TTTCTCAGACCTCTCTGCTGCATCTTCTTATATCAGACATCTCTGCTGCATCTTCTCTGTATCAGACCTCTCAGCTGCATCTTCTCTGTATCAGACCTCTCTGCTGCATCTTCTCTGTATCAGACCTCTCTGTTGCATCTTCTCTGTGTCAGACCTCTCTGCTGCATCTTCTCTGTATCAGACCTCTCAACTGCATCTTCTCTTTATCAGACATCTCTGCTGCATCTTCTCTGTGTCAGACCTCTCTGCTGCATCTTCTCTGTATCAGACCTCTCACCTGCATCTTCTCTTTATCAGACCTCGCTGCTGCATATCCACACCATCAACCACAAGGGACTCCTTGACAGCCAGTCTCATTTGGTTGGCATCAGAGTTTGAGTACTATTTCAGTTTAATTACTTCCCATTTATTTTGTGTTTGGTGTAAACTACTGCACACAACCTCGCAGTATTGTGTGAGTGCCAGTAATGAGACACACAGAAGACTGAAAGTGGAATATTGCAAGGGCGGCCCTTCCGCTATGGTGGAGGAGTGTAGCCCTCCGCTGCTGAAAGGAAGCAGGAAAGCAAAAAAATAAAACGATGATAAAAGCATTTTATTATTTTATCTTTCCGCTTAGGTAGGGCGGTGCCAGCATCCTCTGCATCAGTTGTCGTGGGAGGAGTGCTAGGTGCGCTCGAAGCGAGCATGTCTGTTTGGCCGTCCAAACTGACATGCGCACTTAGAACTCTCTACATAGCTGAATTTCACAGCCGGGAGGAGACCGAGTGCAGGCTCCCACTCCCTCCCTGAGCGGCATTTCAGCCCGCTCAGGCCAATCCTGGTGCTTCTGTCATGCTGGGTAAAATGTGACTAGTGTATCTCAGGAGACCCCCATAGCAAAGCCTGTATCTTTTTATTATAATTTAATATACAAAAGGAATTACATTATTAATAACTTTCACTAATATTTTAATGTAGTTGCTTCCCTTGTCAATGTATTTGCTTTCTGACCACTAGGAGTGCAACATATGCAACTTCATTAGATAGTGATTACAAATCTTGAGCTGAATGGGGCTCTTTACTCGCCCACCACTTTCAAAGGTTACCAGATGCCCCTGGCTGCCAGCCGTCAGCATCTCTCCCCTCATACATCTTCAAAACCCTTGTTACACAGGCAGGTGATTACAGCCCGCTTGCCTACAAGCCCCACCCATCCACATCCAGCCAATCAGATGCCTCTGGAGAGTCAGGTGGGACTTGGTAATGGGCATCCATTGGCAGATTCAGCGCCTACCTGACTAGGGATAGGATAAAGCTAGAGTGTGGTGGAACTTGAAGAAGGCGTGTGTGCAGCAACCATGTTGGCGCAGATGACACTGGATTTATTTTCAGATTTAAACTGCGCTGCATGCTGATGCACACCAGGTGTGAGTTGAGGCAGCTCCTTCCATCCACCCTCGAGCTGGTCTGTGTGCCCACTGCAACATGAGGATATCAGCTTTATAGTACCTTCTATTGCCTTCTAGTCATTATACAAAGATGTCCATAATAGGCCCACGTACAGTTACAAACCAGCCCACCACCCTCCAAAAGTGGCCCACAGACAGCCACACAACCGGCCCATGACCTGTCCGACTGGCCCGCCTGGCACCGCCAGATTGCCCTTTAGGCCAGTCCTATCTTCTTGCACACCCATACCCTGCTTAGGGCCTGATTTAGAACTTGGCGGAGGGGATACTCCATCACAAACGTGATGGATATCCTGTCTGACATATTACAATCCCATTATATCCCATGGAGATTGTTATGCGGTGGACGGAATATCCGTCACATTTGTGGCGGATTATCCATCCGCTGAGATCTAAACTAGGTCCTGAGTCACCTTCAGTGCTGCTGCAGCCCCTCTCTTGGTGCTGCCATGTCCACCGTTGAAGCAACTGAGTACCTTCAAAAGCTTGCACCGCAGGCGGCGAGATTCACTGTGTCAGCAGCAGGACACGCTATGGGTCACAGCCTGGTTCCTCCACCTGCAAACTTCAAGGCTCAACCCCTGTGGACACCACTTGGCTCATGGTACCCAGAGTGGCACTTCAGCCAGGCACACACACAAGGTGAGTCACAGTGCATCAGGGGCAACGACTTACCACCCACGCTGAACTGCAAAGGCACCTCATGGCACACATTGCCATGCAGAGAAAACCCCGAGAACCTCCCCCACCCTAAATGCAACAAGGAGTAAACTCCTCCTTTGACCTCCTCCTAACACCACCAATACCAGGTATTAACAGTGGTTCCCAACCTGTGGTCCGGGGACCCCTGGGGGTCCGCGAAGCCTCTTCAGGGGATCTGCGACTGGTTAGAAAATTAAATAATATTAACAAATTAGGTCCCCAGCTTTCAGTAATAACTCAGTAAGGGGTCCCCAGATTCCAATAATGATTCAGTGGGGGTCCCCGGGTTCCAGTAATGATAAAGTGGGGGTCCACAGATGTCAAAAGGCTGGGAACCACTGAGGTAAAACATTCAATTTTATAATAATACAGTAACTGATTTCAGTAGGGACCACTTCATGGCACTTGGGAAAAAATTAGCAAAAGGGCAAACGCATCAAAAGAGAGCAGAAAACATCTGCAACTGCTTTGGTCCTGCAAAGTCTCTCCATGGCCCCTCCCTCACATTTTGGCCCTACTGTATGGGGTTTTCAGGGGCCCAAGAAGGCTTGAGTGGGGGTGGATCCACATTCACACTTCCTCTTTTTGTTGGCAATTGCTCTGGGGATGGGGTCTCTATGGCCAATTATATGTTTTGCCCAAGGGGATGAGGTCCCTGGGGCCCAAAGGCCAATACTATAGTGTATACACCAAAGGCTGTGCATGGTGTACAGTTAGTAGCCAGCTGGGGGTTTAGCCACGTCAAGCGCTGAGCCATCACACTGTTGTGCGCGGTGAAAGGCTGTGTGCAGCATGGGGTTGGTTGCCTCCAGATGGCTGCCTGTTGGGAGTTAAACACAGGACTGACTACAAGCCAGGTCCTGCGACCAATGCCACGTTGAGTGCAACAAAAGGCTGTGCGCACCGTGGGGTTTGCTTTCTGTGGGGGAGATTGCCACATAGCCTGGATGCAGGATGGCTTTACGCATTGTAATAAATTATTAGATTACATTTAAAAAACCTAGAAATTCACTGAAGAAAACCAAGGTTAAAGTAGCATTATAGTTAGGTCTGATAAATAGATATGCTTTTGGTTAAAAAAAACCTCAGAAATTCACTGAACAAACAAAAGGTTATGGCAACATTCTAGATAGGTGAATATATCAGTAATAACCTTAACATTTTGAACTAAATTAAAGCCAGGGGCAAAAACGAAACCTCTACTGTCACGCCAACAGAAATATGCCCACACTATCACGACCCACGAATCCACACGGCGGTCTCTCAACCGCGGTATTCCATTGGCCTTACACACCGCCGTGCTCAAAATACACACACACATACAAAACACAGCCACATTGGACAATTCGAAATACACACATACACACACCACTCCCACACACGCATTATGCTCCGCCACAGGACCACCACACCAGCACCCCACCCCCTGCAGAGGGAGAACCATGCTGCAAATGGTCCCTGAGATCCAGGAACAAGACAGAGCACGATGCCAAGACCCCCGCCATGAAATGAGACCACCCTGATTGTCATCATACTATCCCACTTTGTCACCCTGTCCATACTGCCCCAGCTCCACTTCCTATGCCCATAAGGGCAATGCACCTGTGAGACTAATAGACTGGACTCTGCCATGGACATTCCTCCGCCATCACCCCTCACCATTTTACTATCCCCTCCAATATTGAGCACTTAAATAAACACACTTAAAGCACAAAACAATCTGGAGTCTGTCTGTGATTTCAAAATAGTGTATTAGCAATTACAGTGACAAAATGCTCTTTCAACTGTAATGTCAGCATACCTATGTCACCCAGCTCTAGTCCATAAGGAATCTAAGGAGATGTCACACAGTGGGACACACATCTGTGAAATAGTAAGGGAAAGTGACAACTCAGTGACCATACACTGGGTGAAAATGACAGACAGTAGAGAGGTAGTAGTGTTAAAGTACGTGTAGTAGGCAGGTCTGTACTCTTACCTGTGTCTCAATGGGAATATTGCTGGATCACTGATTCCCTGTTGTTCATGTCTTCTTCCTCTGCTTCCTCATCTTCACTGTCCACAGACTCCACAGCTGCCACAACACCGCCATCTGGACCATCCTCCTGCAGAAAAGGCACCTGTCATCGCAAAGCCAAGTTGTGAAGCATACAGCAGGCCACGATGATCTGGTACACCTTCTTTGGTGAGTAGAATAGGGATCCACCTGTCATATGGAGGCACCAGAACCTGGCCTTCAGGAGGCTGAAGGTCCGCTCGATCACCCTCCTAGTTCGCCCATGGGCCTCATTGTAGCGTTCCTCTGCCCTTGTCCTGGGATTCCTCACTGGGGTCAGTAGCCATGACAGGTTGGGGTAACCAGAGTCACCTGCAAACGGCAAGGGGCAACTGTTAGACACACACTAACCTGGAGGGATATCCCCAGACCCAGACAACCATTCTCACTGACTAGCTTCCAGGTGCTCACCTAATAGCAACACATGGTGCCTCTGGAGATGACCTATCACACAAGGGATGCTGCTATTCCGCAGGATGTAGGCGTCATGCACTGAGCCAGGAAACATGGCATTCACATGGGAGATGTACTGGCCTGCCAAACATACCATCTGTACATTCATTGAATGATAACTCTCTCGGTTTCTGTACACCTGTTCCCTCCTGTGGGGGGGGGGGGGGGGCAACGCCACATGTGTCCAATCAATGACACCTATGATGTTGGGGATGTGTCCCAGGGCATAGAAATCACCTTTCACGTGACCACCATTTTCTCTCTGTTCAATCACTCGATACCTGATTTTCGACAGGAGAGGACCTACACTGCAAGTGCTGCTGTGACCTCGGTCTGGAAGAGACAATGGCTCGAGTGTCTGGGGAAAGGGCCCCTGCCTTCACATCGGAAGAGTTGGAGAAACTCGTGGATGGGGTCCTCCCCCAGTACACGCTACTCTACGGTCCTCCAGACAAACAGGTAAGTACACAGGGAGCATGTTGTATCGGCAATGCCTGTGTGGAGAGGGCTGGATGTAAGAAGGAAGGGGGGAGAGTGCTGCGTGCATGAAACACAGTGAATGCATGTGCCACATGGCAAGGGTAGGGATGGGGGCCTATCAGTTTGACGGTGCAGTTGATAATAACTTCTCTTTTTCCCCTGTACATTTCATGTAGGTCAGCGCCCACCAGAAAAAAATATATTTGGCGTGCCATCACCAAGGACGTCCGGACCCTGGTGGTCTACCACAGACGGAGCACCCACTGCCGGAAAAGATGGGAGGACAATCGCTGCTGGAGCAAGAAGACGGCGGAGGCTCAGCTGGGGATGGCCTCCCAACGTGGGAGGGGTGCCCGTCGCACCTTGACCCCCCTGACGTTTAGGATCCTGGCGGTGGCCTACCCGGAGTTGGATGGGCAATTGAGGGCATCACAGCAGCCACAAGGGGGTGAGTACACTCTCATTCTGCTGACTTTGCGCGCAGTGGAGGTGTCTGTGTGGGGAAGGTGGGCTGTGGGTTTCCCCAGGCCAGGGGGAGTTCCGTAGGCAAAGCCCCTCCGTAAGGCAGGCAATGTGGCACCCCACCCCACCTCTGTAGAGTGCCAACTACACCTAGTCATGCCCCTGTGTCATCTATGTGTGCAGATGTCGTCCATAGACTTGTAGGCCATTTCCCAAGAATTGAACAGTGGAGCCCAAGAGCGCGGCGTAGTGCAGGGGGCTTCTGTGTCTGTCGTGTCCGCCAACGGTAGCGGTAATGCATGCACTCAACATGTCTTTCTTCTGTCGTCCCCCTCCTTTTTGTGGTCTCCCTGTTCTTGTGTGCATTAGCATCATCAGGCGGAGGAGCAGCGGCACCGGAGCACCAGGGGGCTGCATCCCACATGGCCATAGAGGACCACACTACGGAATCGGACTTCACCAGTGGGACGGAGGGCGAGGGGAGCTCCACGGCGGGGACAGGAGCTGACACCAGTGACACGGACTCGTCCTCTGATGGGAGCTCCCTTGTGGTGGCGACAACATCTGTGCCACCCTCATCTACAGGTACAGCCGCCACCCCCCCTTCCAGCACCGCCCTCCCAGCAGCCCCTCAGCCTTCGCCCCGTGCCCGCTCACCCGGGAGGGTGGGTATCACCTTTGCCCCAGGTACCTCAGGCCCTGCCCCAGTCACCCCTGCTGCCCTCAGTGAGGAGGCCATTGACCTCCTCAGGTCCCTCACTGTTGGGCAGTCTACCATTTTGAATGCCATCCAGGGTGTAGAAAGGCAGTTGCAACAAACAAATGCATTCCTGGAGGGCATTCATTCTGGTCAGGCGGCCCTTCAGCTAGCTTTTCAGACTCTAGCCTCAGCACTGATGGCAGCCATTGTCCCTGTGTCTAGCCTCCCCCCTCCAACTTCCTGTACCCCAACCCAATCCCCTGTACCTCAGCCTATCCCAAGCACACCTACAGACCAGCATGCACACACGTCAACACACAAGGGAAGCTCAGGCAAACATAAGCACCACACATCCCACAGGCACTCACGTAAGTATCACCCACATGCTGGCACACCAACATCCACTGCCTCCACTGTGTCCTACTCCTCCTCGTCTCCCTCCTCCCTCCCAGTCTCGTCTACACTCACACCTGCATGCACCACCTCTACAGCCACTACGTCCCTCTCCAGCACACACACCACCACACCCCGCTCACGTGCAGTCACCACCCCCACTACCATTCACACATCCCCTGTGTCCTCTCCCAGTGTGTCTGTGATGCCCCCTCCCAAGATACACAAACGCAGGCACACACCCACCCAACAGCCATCCACCTCACGACAGCCTCCAGCGCATGCACCTTCACCCAAAGTCACCAAACGTACACCTCCTACAACCACCACCTCTTCCTCCACTCCCAAACCCCCTCCAGCTACCCGTACAAGTGTGTCCAAAAAACGTTTCTTGTCCAACCTTGACCTCTTTCCCACACCTCTTCACCCCGTCCGTCTCATAGGTCCCGAACTAGCACCTCAGCCACCACATCTCCGGGACCAGTGGTGCCTGTAGTCACCGGAATCTGGAGTGCACCGGCCACCAGGGCAGCCAGTGTGACACTGAGCCACAGCACAGACAGTCCCCCACCTGTGAAGCATCAGAAGTTGGCCAGTGCCCTGCAGGACAGGGGGAAGACTCCAGACACCAAAGCTGCTCCCAGGGGTCCCGGTGGGAGTGTGGAGTCAGCTGTGACACCTTCCAAGGTGGGGAAGGGCCACAAGAAACCAGGCAAGTCTAAGAAGAGCAGGACGGCGGAGAAGACCGCCATCATCCCCGCTGCCCAGGAGGCCACCTCCAGCACAAGCCCAGATGCCCAGGACAGGCCCGCCAGCACAAGCCCAGCTGCCCAGGACAGGACCGCCAGCACAAGCCCAGCTGCCCAGGACAGGACCTCCAGCACAAGCCCAGCTGCCCAGGAGGGTCCCGCCAGCACAAGCCCCGCTGGGTCATGAAGGCCCACCAGCAAAAGCCCAGTTGGGCCATGAAGGACCGCCAGCAAAAGCCCCGCTGGGCCATGAAGGACCACTAGCATCTGAGTCCCTGCAATGGAGACCGCCACCTCAAGCACCGCTGAACAGGGCACCACCATCTCAAGCCCTGCTGAACAGGGCACCGCCGTCTCAAGCACCGCTGAACAGGGCACCGCCATCTCAAGCACCGCTGCACCGCCATCTCAAGCGCCGCTGCACAGGGCACCGCCATCTCAAGCACCGCTGAACAGGGCACCGCCATCTGAAACACCGCTGAACAGGGCACCGCTGTCTCAAGCACCGCTGGCCCATGAGCGGCAAGGGCACTGAAGCAACTGAGTCTGTCACGGGGTGAATGATGCACTATGGGCACCATGCCCCCTCCAGATCCAGTGGAGACTGTCATCCACTACCTCTGTCCTTAGCAGGATGAAGCACTCTGGGCACCATACCCCCTCCAGAACCAGTGGAGACTGTCATCCACTACCTCTGTCCTTAGCAGGATGAAGCACTCTGGGCACCATGCCCCCTCCAGAACCAGTGGAGACTGTTATCCACTTGAGAGACTGTGGCTTTGCACTCCCCAGGATATGGCAGTGGGCAACCCACCCACTGTAGAGACTTGAGAGACTGTGGCTTTGCACTCCCCAGGATTGAACAGTGGGCAAACCACCCACTGTAGAGACTTGAGAGACTGTGGTTTTGCACTCCCCAGGATTGAACAGTGGGCAAACCACCCACTGTAGAGACTTGAGAGACTGTGGCTTTGCACTCCCCAGGATATGGCATTGGGCAAGCCACCCACTGTAGAGATTTGAGAGACTTTGGCTTTGCACTCCCCAGGATTGAACAGTGGGCAAACCAACCACTGTAGAGACTTGAGAGACTGTGGCTTTGCACTCCCCAGGATTGAACAGTGGGCAAACCACGCACTGGAGAGACTTGAGAGACTGTGGTTTTGCACTCCCCAGGATGGAACAGTGGGCATGTGGCCCCCTTGTGGATTTGCCGTTGTGCACTCAAGCGGCTGAGGTGCCCCCCTTTCCCTCCCCCTGAGGTGCCTGTTTAGTTGCTCTCTCATGCCCCTGCAGCGTCTCTCCGTCATGGTCGGGGATCTTGTCTGGGTCTCGCCCATACCGTGTGGTCCCAGTGTTCCACTGACTTCCTCAGAGCACTACCCGGACTACTATGCTTGGTATATCTTTTGTACATGGTGTATATATATATTTCTGCCTACTTGCTCTTAATATATTACAATGGTTACACTCATTTTCTATTGTCTTTGCATTCTTCCAGGGGGTTTGGGGGGTGTAGCTGTGATGTATTGATTTGCATTAGTGTGTGTGTTGTAGTGGGTGAGGGTGGGGGTGTTGTGTGTGTATGTCCATGTTTTTTCCCTCCACCCTCCCCTGTGTCGTAGGTGCTGTACTCACCGTGGTCTTCGCCGCCGGCGTTCGTGCTCCTGGTAGAGCAGCAGGAAGACTATTGCAGGGAGAATTTGGAGTTCCGGATCCATGGCGTCCTCGTTCCTCATGGGGTGTGTAGAGGTGAGCGGTTTCCCTTCGGGATTCCTGTTTCCGCCGTGTTTTTATCCGTGGTGAATCCGGGGCGGATTGGCCTGTCATAATAGTGTGGGCGGTACATTGTCTCCCGCCTGTCTGTTGGTGGTGACCGCCGCGCTGTTTGTTTGTACCGCCGAGGCGGTCGGAGTGTTAAAGTGTCTGTCTTTGTTGGCGGTTTCCGCCACGGTTGTAATTGCAATTTTTTTTACCGCCGGCCTGTTGGCGGTCTTACCGCCACTTTAACACCGACCGCCAGCGTTGTATGACCACCCATGTGTACATATTTCTCCCTTTGTGCTTGATGCAATCAAAAGCTGACGATATTTGACTCAACTTCACCAGGGCCAAAAGTCCTCTACAACTGTTGGATCAACGTTACTTGGGAACAAATACAAAAGCCTCACTTCTAAAGGGGCCACTGACCTACAGCCACGGTCTGGGGTGTCACAGTGTGGGATGTCAGCATGGCCGGGCTTCTCAGCACAATATACCCAATACAAGTTTTTTCTTTAATTCTTACCATTACCAAGGACAAGACACCACATCTCAGTGCACCCACATCCAGTCCTAGGCTCTGGTGAATGCTAAAGGGTGGCCTCTTGAGTCTTTTGTTTTACTGAGAAGGATCAGCCCACCCTGATTCCAGGGGTAATTCTGTTAATCTTTCCTTTGTACCTGACCTGGACACTAGATGGTGCCAAAGACCAGCCCAATAAGCTATGTGTATAACAAGTCACACCACTTTTGCCTAAGTAAACATGTAAAATATGTTAAATGTTACAGTGTCACTGGTAGAGCTCAGTCCCAGACTATTTTGAAGTCCATGTTGTATGCACTGATGTCACATGCAAAAGGCTTTTTTTTGCAGCCCTGTGTGTTCTTCCTGCCTGACCCTCAGTTTTACTAGTAAAGACTTGCTTATCCTCATAGATCGTGGGGAAGGGGTGTCCTGTCTCTCTCTGCAGTCGAAGCAGTGTGGGAGATAATGTCACTCAGCCTGTAGCCCTCCCATTTCACACTGGTGACTGGGTATCTGCTTTGATTTTGGTCGCACAGTCTCTGTCTCTAGTCTGCATTCACTCAGTCTGTATTTGGGGAGCATTTGTATGTGTTTTGTGGTTTTCGCTCCAGTAAAGTATTCATCAAGAAAGACGTTTTCAGTAATCTGAATGCTATACCACGTGGTGTTGCCCAAACAGGTATACCTTGTGGCCTGAATACAAATGCACATTTAAATCACGTAATCTAATGAGACATGCAAAGCTTCAGTAACGTTTTTCCCATATCTCCATGTGAGGCCTTGCTCTGGATGGCTCCTCTACCCCTGTGTACCTATAGAAGGCAGGGCCAGATAATTTGGGGGTAGGTGGGTGCACAGATCAAATTAAACTGTAGAAGAGTAATGTTAGAAATGGGGTCTCTTGTAAGCAGTAGTTTGCACCCTATCCAAGTAGGGACCCTAACTCTAGCCAAGGTAAGGGAGTCACACAGCTAAAATAACTCCTGTTTGCTCCCTTGGTAGTTTGGCACAAGCAATCTGGCTTATCTCAGAGACAATGTGTAAAGTATTTGTACATACACACACAGTAATGCAGTGAAAACACTACAAAAGGACTCAACACCAGTTTACACAAAATAGCCAATATTTATCTGATTAAAACAAAACCAAAATGACAGAAATCCAACATACACAAATCAAGATATCACTTTTTAATTTTTAAGCAAGTCTTACTCCATAGGAATCAATGGATTTATCCCTTTAGCATAAAGTACCTGGGATGCATCAGAAACAAGAACGATGAGGGCCACGGGGGAGGTGAGGCACCGGAAAAGCAAAACAATGCATCCGTTCCTTACTGTGCAGAGGAGGTGATGCGTTGATTTTCCTTGGAGGTGTGACAATGCGTTGGTTCCTTACTGGCAGGGGAGGTGCTGCATCAATTCTTTTCTCTCTGGAAAGGTGATGCGACAATTTCTGGACACAAAGCCTTGGTTTCTTACTGCTGTGTGGGGTAGATGAAAAATTGGCACCCAGAGACAATGCATGGAAAACCCAGACTTGCTGTTTTGATGGGATTGCTGTGAAACAGGTGCTGTGTCTATTCTTCAGCCATGGGACAGGCGCTGTATTGATTCTTCAGTCAGGAGAAAGGCACTGTGTTGATTTGTCCGACGTGGCGCAATGATGTGCCGATTTTCTCCTTCAGATCACCAGCTTGCACTTTCATGGACCCAGGGACTTGAGTTTGGCATCACTTGGCAAGTCAGGACTCTCAGCAGAAGCACTCAGGCACTGGCAGATGAGGTCTTTAGTGTCCCTGTGACTTCTTGGCAGGAGGCAAGCTCAGTCCAAGCCCTTGGAGAACCATTGGAAGCAGGATGTAGAAAGCCAATTCCAGTCCGTTCACTTCCAGGACAGAAGGAGAAAGCAGGCCAGCACAACAAAGCAACCGGCAGAGGGGCAGTCCCCCCTACAGCATCCATTTCTTCTTCCTGGCAGAATTTCCTCTGTCAAGAAGGATTCTAACTATGTGATGTCAGAGGTCCAGTACCTATACCCATTTCTGTCTTTGAAGTAGACAAGACTCTTCCATCACTTCCCTGGCCCCAGACACTCTCCGGGTTTTGAGACTGCTTTGTGTGAGGACAAGCACAGCCCTATTCAGGTGCAAGTGTCAGCTTCTCCCAGCACTCTAGCTCAGGAGGACCCATCAGCCTGGTGATGGATCATCGGGTATGTGGGGCAAACCTCAGCTCTCTTTGTGTGACTGTCTAGAGTGAATGCACAAACAGCCAACTGTTACCCCAACCCAGACGTGGATTCAGAAGACCGGCACAGGCACAGAATGGTTAAGCAAAAAAAGTCTACTTTCTAAAAGAAACATTTTCAAACTTACAATTCACTAAAAGATGTATTTTAAATTGTGGGTTTAGAGACTGCAAACTACATATGTCTATTTGCCCCCCAATGGGAAATCACACTTAAAAGATATTTCAAAGCAATCCCCCCCATGAGAGAGATAGGCCTTGCAACAGTGAAAACCAAAGTTAACAGTATTTCACTATCAGGATATGTAAAACACATAATCACATGTCCCGCTTTTTTAAATACCCTGTACCCTGCCCATGGGGCTTCCTTGGGCCTACCTTAGGGGTAACACAGGTGATAAAAGGGTAGGTTGTGGCAGGTCGAAATGGTACTGCAGTGGCAGGTCTGAGATATGTTTACAAGGCTACTCCTGCGGGTGGCACAATCAGTGCTGCTGGCCACTGGTAGCATTTGATCCACAGGCCCTGGGCACACAGAGTGCACTGTACTAGAACATTACCAGTAAATCAGATGTGCCAGTCATGGATAAACCAATCACAAATACAAGTTAGACAGCGAGCAAATGCAATTTAGCACTGATTAGCAGGGGTAAAGTGCCAAGAGTCCTAAGCCAAAAAAAACAGGTCCAAATAAATAGGAGGTAGAAGGCAACAAGTTTGGGCATGACCCTGCAAAAAGGAAAAGGTCCAACAAGTAAGTAAGAATGTTGGGAGTTTTCATCTTGGATTTCTGAGTAATAACTTATGTCTGTTTGATGTCACTCAGCACCTCTGGGTGAAAACATCCCTGTACTCACTGTTACCCATGTGTAGCTCTACATATTGATACTGATCATTCTTTTGTTGCAAACATAAAGATTGAAAATGAAATAAAAAATAAAAGAACTATAGCAATCTCTTAGTTTGATATTATTTGAAAAGGGGGTTATAATAAGTTATTTAAACTAACATAATATATCTTAAATTAATGACCTCAGTTATTGCACATCAATAATTTAATTTATGGAAATTACAAATTAATTAAATTTAAATGAACAGGTTTAGGATTGGCATTGGGGTCAGATGAAGAAGAATTACTTAAAATGTATAGACCAGGAAAATAAAGGTTAGCTCTGGACTTTGTAATGGGTAGATTAAGAATAATTGTTTAAGTTGAAGTTAATGTAATTAAGGGTTAGTGCTCAGCATTAGATTAAAGGAAACTATTTAAGGAATCTGAATTCAAAATAATGGTTATGGGTGACTTTAGTGATAGGTTAAGGATAATTATGAAATATATTCTAATTTAAAGAACGTGTGGGTTATAGCTATTGTTGGTGTCTGTTTAACAATAACTATAAACTTATTTTAATACATTTCATTAAATATTGGTTAACATAATCTAACAAAAAATATTGCTTCCAGCTCAAACAGATCAAGAGTTAGTAAAATCACAGCGGCTCAAGTTGCTGTGTAGCGTAACGGTTGAGTCATCGTCCTTCTGTTGCTTATGACTGTATTTGGATGTTAAACATGTACTAATGAGGTGAACCCTTTGCTGAGACAGTATTAACGTCTAAATATGACAAATTTATAAAGTAATACCTTATAAAATGAAGTGAATTAGGTCGCATAATTGACTTTTAATATTTTATTCAACCCTGTTACAAAAATGTGTGTTCCGCTGCCGCATAATTCCAGTGGACCTATCCTTGCAGTCCTGCCAGACGATGGCATGTCACCTTCAGCTGTACCTTGTTATTGTCAGTTGGGGGCAGCAGACATCCATGGTAGCCTGTGCATGTGTATTTGTCTCAGCTGCCGATGTGTCACCTTCTGCTGTACCCTCTTGTGCCAGCTGGGGGCAGCAGAGTTCCATGGTAGCCTGTGCACGTGTATTTCTCACAGCTGCCGATGTGTCACCTTCTGCTGTACCTTGCTATGGCCAGCTGGGGGCAGCAGAGATCCATGGTAGCCTGTGCATGTGTATTTCTCACAGCTGCTGATGTGTCACCTTCTGCTGTACCCTGTTATGGCCAGCTGGGGCAGCAGAGATCCATGGTAGCCTGGGAGGTTGTATTCGTGTAACAGGTGCTGACGTGTCACCTCTAGCCACTGGTGTATGGGGGAGATGCTGGGAACAGGAGGGCAGATGGTGTGTATGAGCAGTGGAGGTGCATGAGGTGATTCACTGGTGTAAGGGAGAGGTGCTGGGAAGAGGGTGTGTGTGAGGAGCAGAGGAGTGCATGAGGGGTGAGTCACTGGTGTAAGGAGGGGTGCACACCTCTCCCTAGGATGCACGCTTCTCTCCAGAATGCACATCTCGCTGATCAAGATGCACACGTCTCTCCCCAAGATCCACACCACTCAGGACACACAGTTCTCCCTAGGATGCACCCCCTCCCCAGGATGCACCCTTCTCTCTCCAGGACGCACACCGTTCTCCCAAGCATGCACACTTCTCCCAAGATGCACACCTCTCCCAGGTTGTACACCTCTCTCCCAGGACGCACACCTTTCTCCCCAGCAGACACATTTCTCCCAAGATGCACACCTCTCTCCCTAGGATAGACTTCTCCCCCCAAGATGCAGACCTCTCTCCCCAGGACGCACACCTCTCTCCCAGGATGCGCACTGCTCTCCCTAGGATGCACTTCTCCCCCCAAGATGCACACCTCTCTCCCCAGGATCCACACTTTTGCCCCCAAGATTCACACCTCTCTCCTCAGGATGCACTCCTCTCTCTCCAGTATGCACACCTCTCCCCAGGATGCAAGGTGCACACTTCTCTCCCCAGGATGCACACTTCTCTACCCAGGAGGCACACCTCCCATGATGCACACTTTCTCTCTCCTGGATGCAAACCTCTTCCCAGGATGCACCCCTTTCTCCCCAGGATCCATTCTTCTATCCCCAGGATTCACACCTCTTCCCAGGATGAACCCCTCTCTCCCCAGGATCCATTCTTGTCTCCCCAGGATTCACGCCTCTTCCCAGGAGCACCCCTCTCTCCCCAGGATGCACACCTCTCTCCCCGGATGCACACCTTTCTTCAGGATACCCACTTCTCAGGATGCACAGATCTCCCCAGGATGCTCACCTTTCTTCTGGATACCATTTTCTCAGGAAGCAGACTTCTCATAATGCAAAGATCTCCCCAGGATGCACTTCTCTCTCTCCAGGATGCACACTTCTCTCCCCAGGATGCACACTTCTCAGGATGCACAGATCCCCCCAGGATGCACAGATCCCCACAGGATGCACAGATCCCCCCAGGATTCACACTTCTCTCCCCAGGATGCACAGATCCCCCCAGGATGCACAGATCCCCCAGGATGCACAGATCCCCCCAGGATGCACAGATCCCCCCAGGATGCACAGATCCCCCCAGGATGCAGACTTCTCTCCCCAGGATGCAGACTTCTCTCCCAGGATGCACACTTCTCTCCCCAGGATGCACAGATCCCCCCAGGATGGACACCTCTCCCCCCAGGATTCACACCTCTCCCCAGGATGCACACTTCTCAGGATGCACTGTTCTCTCCCAGGATGCACACTTCTCGGGATGCACAGATCCCCCAGGATGCACAGATCCCCCCAGAATGCACACCTCTCCCCAGGATGCACACTTCTCAGGATGCACAGACCCCCCCAGGATGCACAGATCCCCCCAGGATGCACACTTCTCAGGATGCACAGATCCCCCCAGGATGCACAGATCCCCCAGGATGCACACTTCTCAGGATGCACAGATCCCCCCCAGGATGCACACTTCTCAGGATGCATAGATCTCCCCAGGATGCACACTTCTCTCCCCAGGATGCACAGATCCCCCTAGGATGCACAGATCGCCCCAGTATGCACACTTCTCTCCCAGGATGCACACTTCTCAGGATGCACAGATCCCCCAAGGATGCACACTTCTCTCCCCAGGATGCACAGATCCCCCTAGGATGCACAGATCGCCCCAGTATGCACACTTCTCTCCCCAGGATGCACACTTCTCTCCCCAGGATGCACAGATCCCCCCAGGATGCACAGATCCCCCCAGGATGCACACTTCTCAGGATGCACAGATCCCCCCAGGATGCACACTTCTCTCCCCAGGATGCACAGATCCCCCCAGGATGCAGATCCCCCCAGGATGCATACTTCTCTCCCCAGGATGCACAGATCCCCCCAGGATGCACAGATCCCCCAGGATGCACAGATCCCCCCAGGATGCACACTTCTCAGGATGCACAGATCACCCCAGGATGCACAGATCCCCCCAGGATGCACACTTCTCTCCCAGGATGCACAGATCCCCCAGGATGCACACTACTCAGGATGCACAGATCCCCCCAGGATGCACAGATCCCCCCAGGATGCAATCCCTCGCACAGGTCAGATTAGCACCGGCCCTCAGGGGCCGGTGAGCAGTAGCACCACGTCACGGTTCTGACCTCCGCTACTGTCCAGTCACACCACTCAGTGACGATAGCGTCACGGCACCCACAGCCCTGCCAGGGTTCCTAGTACCACGTGGTGTACTGGAGCAGCACATCCCGCGTGGCCTATAGAAACCTGGCAGCCATGCACCAGGCACTCACACCATTCATGGCCCAGTCTCTCTCTCATGCGAACCCTGAGAAGGCCCCCTCCACAGATCTGTCGGGCTCCCCGGATTCCATGTGATGAGCTGCTCCGGCCTGGACTGGAGCAGCACATCACGCTGGACCTGGGAAACTTGGCAGACTTGCTTCCGGGACCCCCCAGAGCATCGCGGCAGATCAGGAGGAAGGGTGCCACCCGAGGAGGGACCGAGGGATGGGCAGCAGGTGGCAAGGGGGCCAGTCCTGCCCGGTCCCCCCCACGGGGTGTGGAGGGGAGACTAAGGAGTCGCGGATCCCTATTGTCTCAACGCTATCCGTCGTGTCCCCTCAGCAGCCTGTCCTCCATCTCTGCCCACCACTGAGGGCCACTGCCCTGCAGGGACAGATATAGGGCTGGGAGAGTGACGTCACAGAGGAGGGGGCGGGGCCTGGGGGAGTGATGTCACATAGGTGGGGCAGGGTTTGTGGAGTGACGTCACTGAGGTAGGGGGACTGGACCTGCAGGCCTGGGGGAGTGATGTCACTGAGGGTGGGGGACAGGACCTGCATGCATTGGGGAGTGACATCACAGAGGAGGGGGCGGGGCCTGGGGGAGTGATGTCAGTCCTGCCCGGTCCCCCCCACGGGGTGTGGAGGGGAGACTAAGGAGTCGCGGATCCCTATTGTCTCAACGCTATCCGTCGTGTCCCCTCAGCAGCCTGTCCTCCATCTCTGCCCACCACTGAGGGCCACTGCCCTGCAGGGACAGATATAGGGCTGGGAGAGTGACGTCACAGAGGAGGGGCGGGGCCTGGGGAGTGATGTCACTGAGGGTGGGGGACAGGACATGCAGACCTGGGGGAGTGACATCACAGAGGAGAGGGCGGGGCCCGAGGCAGTGATGTCACTGAGGGAGGGGGACAGGCCCTGCAGACCTGGGGGATTGACGTCACCGAGGGAGGGGGACAGGACCTGCAGGCCTGGGGTAGTGACATCACAGAGGTGGGGCAGGGTTTGTGGAGTGACGTCACTGAGGGAGGGGGACAGGCCCTGCAGTCCTGGGGCAGTGAGTGCCAAGCAGAGGGTGGGGAAGCCTGTAGGACAGAGAACACAGAGGGGGAGGGGGGGCAGAATTGGGGCCTGGAGGAGGAGTGACGTCACCGAGGGAGGGGGACAGGACCTGCAGTCCTGGGGCAGTGAGCGCCAAGTAGAGGGTGGGGAAGCCTGTAGGACAGAGAGCACAGGGGGGGGGGGCAGGATTGACGCCTGGAGGAGGAGTGACGTCACTGAGGGAGGGGGACAGGACCTGCAGTCCTGGGGCAGTGACATCACAGAAGTGGGGGAGGCTTTGGGGAGTGACGTCACTGAGGGAGGGGGACAGGCCCTGAAGTCCTGGGGCAGTGAGCGCCAAGTAGAGGGTGGGGAAGCCTCTAAGACAGAGAACACAGAGTGGGGCAGGATTGAGGCCTGGAGGAGGAGTGACGTCACAGCGGGAGGCACGCCATCAGGGAGGCCAATACCATAGGGGGTCAGGAGAGGTTTGAGTGTCAGGGGTCAGGCCTGACTAGAGGGGAGCTATACGTCAGAAGGGGGTGTAACTGTAAATGTATATGCAGCGCTTAGGGCTCCTGATGGGGCATCGAAGAGCTTTGTGCCTGAGTAGCAGCTGCTCCTGAACCCAAGATCAGTGATTAGCAGGTTTGCATCATTTTGTTCTTGTGCATTAGGCTTCTCAGTGCACTCGCATCCAGTCCTAGGCTCTGGTGAATGCTAAAGGGTGGCCTCTTGAGTCTTTTGTTTTACTGAGAAGGATCAGCCCACCCTGATTCCAGGGGTAATTCTGTTAATCTTTCCTTTGTACCTGACCTGGACACTAGATGGTGCCAAAGACCAGTCCTATATGTAATGTGTATGAGAAGTCACACTACTTTTCCCTAGGTACCCATGTAAAATATGTTAAATGTTACAGTGTCACTGGTAGAGCTCAGTCCCAGACTATTTTGAAGTCCATGTTTTATGCACTGATGTCACATGCAAAAGGCTTTTTTTGCAGCCCTGTGTGTTCTTCCTGCCTGACCCTCAGTTTTACTAGTAAAGACTTGCTGATCCTCATAGATCGTGGGGAAGGGGTGTCCTGTCTCTCTCTGCAGTTGAAGCAGTGTGGGAGATAATGCCACTCAGCCTGTAGCCCTCCCATTTCACACTGGTGACTGGGTATCTGCTTAGATTTTGGTCGCCCAGTCTCTATTTCTAGTCTGCATCCACTCAGTCTGTATTTGGGGAGCATTTGTATGTGTTTTGTGGTTTTCACTCCAGTAAAGTATTCATCAAGAAAGACACCGTTTCCAGTAATCTGTATGCTATACCGCGTGGTGTTGCCCAAACAGGTATACCTTGTGGCCTGAATACAAATGCACATTTAAATCACGTAATCTAATGAGACATGCAAAGCTTCCGTGAAGTTTTTCCCATATCTCCATGTGAGGCCTTGCTCTGGATGGCTCCTCTACCCCTGTGTAGCTATAGAAGGCAGGGCCAGATAATTTGGGGGTAGGTGGGTGCACAGATCACATTAAATTGTAGAAGAGTAATGTAAGAAATGGGGTCTCTAGTAAGCAGTGGTTTGCACCCTATCCAAGTAGGGACCCTCACTCTAGCCAAGGTAAGGGAGTCACACAACTAAGATAACCCCTGTTTGCTCCCTTGGTAGTTTGGCACAAGCAGTCTGGCTTATCTCAGAGACAGTGTGTAAAGTAGTTGTACATACACACACAGTAATGCAGTGAAAACACTACAAAGGGACTCAACACCAGTTTAGACAAAATAGCCAATATTTATCTGATTAAAACAAAACCAAAATGACAGAAATCCAACATACACAAATCAAGATATCACTTTTAAAATTTTAAGCAAGTCTTACTCCATAGGAATCAATGGATTTATCCCTTTAGCACAAAGTACATGGGATGCATCAGAAACAAGAACGATGAGGGCCACGGGGAGGTGAGGCACCGGAAAAGCGAAACAATGCATCCGTTCCTTACTGTGCAGAGGAGGTGACACGTTGATTTTCCTTGGAGGTGTGACAATACGTTGGTTCCTTACTTGCAGGGGAGGTGCTGCGTCAACTCTTTTCTCTCTGGAAAGGTGATGCGACAATTTCTGGACACAAAGCCTTGGTTTCTTACTGCAGTGTTGGGGAGATGAAAAATTGGCACCCAGGGACAATGCATGGAAAATCCAGATTTGCTGTTTTGATGGGATTGCTGTGAAACAGGTGCTGTGTCTATTCTTCAGCCATGGGACAGGCGCTGTATTGATTCTTCAGTCAGGAGAAAGGCACTGTGTTGATTTGTCCGACGTGGCGCATTAATGTGCAGATTTTCTCATTCAGATCACCAGCTTGCACTTTCATGGACCCAGGGACTTGAGTTTGGCATCACTTGGCAAGTCAGGACTCTCAGCAGAAGCACCCAGGCACTGGCAGATGAGGTCTTTGGCGTCCCTGTGACTTCTTGGCAGGAGGCAAGCTCAGTCCAAGCCCTTGGAGAACCATTGGAAGCAGGATGTAGAAAGCCAATTCCAGTCCGTTCACTTCCAGGACAGAAGGAAAAAGCAGGCCAGCACAACAAAGCAACCGGCAGAGGGGCAGTCCCCCCTACAGCACCCAGCTCTTCTTCCTGGCAGAATTTCCTCAGTCAAGAAGGATGATGTCAGAAGTCCAGTAGGTATACCCAATTCTGTCTTTGAAGTAGACAAGACTCTTCCATCACTTCCCTGGCCCCGGACACACTCCGGGGTTTTGAGACTGCTTTGTGTGAGGACAGGCACAGCCCTATACAGGTGCAAGTGTCAGCTTCTCCCAGCACTCTAGCTCAGGAGGACCCATCAGTCTGGTGATGGGCCATCAGGATATGTGGGGCAAACCTCAGCTCTCTTTGTGTGACTGTCTAGAGTGAATGCACAAACAGCCCGACTGTCACCCTAACCCAGGCGTGGATTCAGCAGACCGGCACAGGCACAGAATGGTTAAGCAAAAGAAGACTACTTTCTAAAAGAAACATTTTTAAACTTACAATTCAAAAAACAACTTCACTAAAAGATGTATTTTAAATTGTTGGTTTAGAGACTGCAAACTACATATGTCTATTTGCCCCCCAATGGGAAATCACACTTAAAAGATATTTCAAAGCAATCCCCCCCATGAGAGAGATAGGCCTTGCAACATTGAAAACCAAAGTTAACAGTATTTCACTATCAGGACATGTAAAACACACTATCACATGTCCCACTTTTTTAAATGCCCTGTACCCTGCCCATGGGCCTGCCTTGGGCCTAACGTGGGGGTAACACAGGTGATAAAAGGGAAGGTTTGGGGCGGGTCAAAATGGTACTGCAGTGGCAGGTCTGAGGCATGTTTACAAGGCTACTCCTGCGGGTGGCACAATCAGTGCTGCTGGCCCACTGGTAGCATTTGATCCACAGGCCCTGGGCACACATAGTGCACTGTACTAGGACATTACCAGTAAATCAGATGTGCCAATCATGGATAAACCAATCACAAATACAAGTTAGACAGCGAGCATATGCAATTTAGCACTGATTAGCAGTGGTAAAGTGCTCAGAGTCCTAAAGCCAACAATAACAGGTCGGAATAAAGAGAAGGTAGAAGGCAACAAGTTTGGGGATGACCCTCCAAAAAGGACAAGGTCCAACAAGTAAGTAAGAATGTTGAGAGTTTTCACCTTGGATTTCTGAGTAATAACTTATGTCTGTTTGATGTCACTCAGCACCTCTGGGTGAAAACATCCCTGTACTCACTGTTACCCATGTGCAGCTCTACATATTGATACTGATCATTGTTTTGTTGCAAATATAAAGATTGAAAATGAAATAAAAAATAAAAGAACTATAGCAATCTCTTAGTTTGATATTATTTGAAAAGGGGGTTATAATAAGTTATTTAAACTAACATAATTTATCTTAAATTAATGACCACAGTTAGGGCACATCAATAATTTAATTTATGGAAATTACAAATTAATTAAATTTAAATGAACAGGTTTAGAATTGGCATTGGGGTCAGATTAAGAGGAATTACTTAAAATGTATAGACCAGGAAAAATAAAGGTTAGCTCTGGATTTTGTAATGGGTAGATTAAGAATAATTGTTTAAATTGAAGTTAATGTAATTAAGGGTTAGTGCTCAGCATTAGATTAAAGGAAACTATTTAAGGAATCTGAATTCAAAATAATGGTTATGGGTGACTTTAGTGATAGGTTAAGGATAATTATTAAATATATTCTAATTTAAAGAATGTGTGGGTTATAGCTATTATTGGTGTCTGTTTAACAATAACTATAAACTTATTTTAATACATTTCATTAAATATTGGTTAACATAATCTAACAAAAAATATTGCTTCCCGCTCAAACAGATCAAGAGTTAGTAAAATCACAGCGGCTCAAGTTGCTGTGTAGCGTAAAGGTTGAGTCGTCGTCCTTCTGTTGCTTATGACTGTATTTGGATGTTAAACATGTACTAATGAGGTGAACCCTTTGCTGAGACAGTGTTAACGTCTAAATATCACAAATTTATGAAGTAATACCTTATAAGATGTAGTTAATTAGGTCACATAATTGACTTTTAATATTTTATTCAACCCTGTTACATAAATGTGTGTTCCGCTGCCGCATAATTCCAGTGGACCTATCCTTGCAGTCCTGACAGACGATGACATGTCACCTTCAGCTGTACCCTGTTATGGCCAGCTGGGGGCAGCAGAGATCCATGGTAGCCTGTGCATGTGTATTTCTCACAGCTGCTGATGTGTCACCTTCTGCTGTACCCTGTTATGGCCAGCTGGGGGCAGCAGAGATCTATGGTAGCCTGGGAGGTTGTATTTGTGTAACAGGTGCTGACGTGTCACCTCCAGCCACTGGTGTATGGGGGAGATGCTGGGAACAGGAGGGCAAATGGTGTGTATGAGCAGTGGAGGTGCATGAGGTGAGTCACTGGTGTAAGGGAGAGGTGCTGGGAAGAGGGTGTGTGTGAGGAGCAGAGGAGTGCATGAGAGGTGAGTCACTGGTGTAAGGAGGGATCCACACCTCTCCCCAGGATGCACACTTCTCTCCAGGATGCACATCTCTCTCCCCAAGATCCACACCACTCAGGACACACCCTTCTCCCTAGGATGCACCCCCTCCCCAGGATGCACACTTCTCTCCAGGACGCACACCTTTCTCCCCAGCATTCACACTTCTCCCAAGATGCACACCTCTCTCCCCAGGACACAAACCTCTCTCCGAGGATGCGCACTGCTCTTCCTAGGATGCGCTTCTCCCCCCAAGATGCACACCTCCCTCCCCAGGATCCACACTTTTGCCCCCAAGATTCACACCTCTCTCCTCAGGATGCACTCCTCTCTCTCCAGGATGCACACCTCTCCCGAGGATGCAAGGTGCACACTTCTCTCCCCAGGCTGCACACCTCTACCCAGGAGGCACACCTCTCTCCCCGGGATGCACACCTCCCATGATGCACACTTTCTCTCTCCAGGATGCAAACCTCTTCCCAGGTTGCACCCCTCTCTCCCCAGGATCCATTCTTCTCTCCATAGGATTCACACCTCTTCCCAGGATGAACCCCTTTCTCCCCAGGATCCATTCTTCTCTCCCCAGGATTCACGCCTCTTCCCAGGAAGCACCCCTCTCTCCCCAGGATGCACACCTCTCTCCCCGGAGGCACACCTTTCTTCTGGATACCCTTTTCTCAGGAAGCACACTTCTCACAATGCAAAGATCTCCCCAGGATGCACTTCTCTCTCTCCAGGATGCACACTTCTCTCCCCAGGATGCACACTTCTCAGGATGCACAGATCTCCCCAGGATGCATCCCTCTCACCCCAGGATACACACTTCTCCCCAGGATGCAGACTTCTAAGGATGCACTGGTCTCCCCAAGATGCACTTCTCTATCCCCAGGATGCACAGTTCTCTCCCAGGATGCACACTTCTCAGGATGCACAGATCTCCCAAGGATGCACACTTCTCAGGATGCACAGATCCCCCAGGATGCACAGGTCTCCCCACGATGCACACTTCTCTCTCCCCAGGATGCACACTTCTCAGGATGCACAGATGCCCCCAGGATGCACACTTTTTACGATGCACAGATCCCCCCAGGATGCAATCTTCTCAGGATGCACAGATCCCCCAGGATGCACACTTCTAAGGATGCACAGATCCCCCCAGGATGCACACTTCTCAGGGTGCACAGATCCCCCAGGATGCACACTTCTCTCCACAGGATGCACACTTCTCAGGATGCACAGATCCCCCAGGATGCACACTTCTCTCACAGGATGCACACTTCTCAGGATGTACAGATCTCCCCAGGATGCACACTTCACAGGATGCACAGGTCACCCCAGGATGCCCACTTCTCTCCCAGGATGCACAGATCCCCCCAGGATGCACACCTCTCCCCAGGATTCACATCTCTCCCCAGGATGCAGTTCTCTCCCAGGATGCAAACTTCTCAGGATGCACAGATCCCCCAGGGTGCACACTTCTCAGGATGCACAGATGACCCCAAGATGTACACTTCTCAGGATGCACAGATCCCCCCAGGATGCACACCTCTCCCCCCAGGATTCACACCTCTGCCCAGGATGCACACTTCTCAGGGTGCACAGATCCCCCCAGGATGCACACTTCTCAGGATGCACAGATCCCCCCAGGATGCACAGATCCCCCAGGATGCACAGGTACCCCCTGACTGCCGAGGGGTGCAGGACCCTGAGGCCGATCAGTGAACTTACACAAGTTTACAAACAACCGACCTATATCAAACTGATCTCCATTTCAAAGGCACTTGAAACAGCATCTGCAATCAAGCAGCCTTCTTAGTGAGTTTAATACTGCATCATGGCATCTCTGTCAGACCTCTGGGCTGCATCTAATATCAGACATCTCTGCTGCATCTTCTCTGTATCAGACATCTCTGCTGCATCTTCTCTTTATCAGACATCTCTGTTGCATGTTCTCTGTATCAGACATCTCTGCTGCATCTTCTCTTTATCAGACATCTCTGCTGCATCTTCTCTGTATCAGACCTCTCTGCTGCATCTTCTTATGTCAGACTTCTCTGCTGCATCTTCTCTGTATCAGACCTCTTGGCTGCATCTTGTTATGTCAGACCTCTGCTGCATCTTCTCTGTATCAGACCTCTCTGCTGCATCTTCTCTGTATCAGACCTCTCTGCTGCATCTTCTTATGTCAGACTTCTCTGCTGCATCTTCTCTGTATCAGACCTCTTGGCTGCATCTTGTTATGTCAGACCTCTGCTGCATCTTCTCTGTATCAGACCTCTCTGCTGCATCTTCTCTGTATCACTTCTCTCGGCTGCATCTTCTTATATCAGACATCTCTGCTGCATCTTCTTATATCAGACCTCTCTGCTGCATCTTCTCTGTATCAGACCTCTTGGCTGCATCCTGGCGGTGGCCTACCCGGAGTTGGATGGGCGCGTGAGGGCATCACAGCAGCCACAAGGGGGTGAGTACACTCTCATTCTGCTGACTTTGCGCGCAGTGGAGGTGTCTGGGTGGGGGAGGTGGGCTGTGGGTTTTCCTAGGCCAGGGCGAGTTCCGTAGGCAAGGCCCCTCCGTAAGGCAGGCAATGTGGCACCCCACCCCACCTATGTAGAGTGCCAACTACACCTAGTCATGCCCCTGTGTCATCTATGTGTGCAGATGTCGTCCATAGCCTTGTAGGCCATTTCCCAAGAATTGAACAGTGGAGCCCAAGAGCGCGGCGTAGTGCAGGGGGCTTCTGTGTCTGTCGTATCCGCCAACGGTAGCGGTAATGAATGCACGCAACATGTCTTTCTTCTGTTGTCCCCCTCCTTTTTGTGGTCTCCCTGTTCTTGTGTGCATTAGCATCATCAGGCGGAGGAGCAGTGGCACCGAAGCACCAGGGGGCTGCATTCCACCTGGCCATGGAGGACCACACTACGGAATAGGACTTCACCAGTGGGACGGAGGGCGAGGGGAGCTCCACGGCGGGGACAGGAGCTGACACCAGTGACACAGACTCGTCCTCTGATGGGAGCTCCCTTGTGGTGGCGGCAACATCTGTGCCACCCCCATCTACAGGTACAGCCGCCACCCCCCCTTCCAGCACCGCCCTCCCAGCAGCCCCTCAGCCTTCGCCCGTGCCCGCTCACCCGGGAGGGTGGGCATCACCTTCTCCCCAGGCACCTCAGGCCCTGCCCCAGTCACCCCTGCTGCCCTCAGTGAGGAGGCCATTGACCTCCTCAGGTCCCTCACTGTTGGGCAGTCTACCATTTTGAATGCCATCCAGGGTGTAGAAAGGCAGTTGCAACAAACAAATGCATTCGTGGAGGGCATTCATTCTGGTGAGGCGGCCCTTCAGCGAGCTTTTCAGACTCTGGCCTCAGCACTGATGGCAGCCATTGTCCCTGTGTCTAGCCTCCCCCCTCCAACTTCCTCCACCCCGACCCAATCCCCTGTACCTCAGCCTATCCCAAGCACACCTACAGACCAGCATGCACACACATCAACACACAAGGGAAGCTCAGGCAAACATAAGCACCACACATCCCACAGGCACTCACCCAAGCATCACACACATGCTGACACACCAACATCCACTGCCTCCACTGCCTCCACTGTGTCCCCCTCCTCCTCGTCTCCCTCCTCCCTCCCAGCCTCGTGTACACTCACACCTGCATGCACTACCTCTACAGCCACTACGTCCCTCTCCAGCACACCCACCACCACACCCCGCTCACGTGCAATCACCACCCCACTACCATTCACACGTCCCCTGTGTCCTCTCCCAGTGTGTCTGTGCCACCCCCTCCCAAGATACACAAACGCAGGCACACACCCACCCAACAGCCATCCACCTCACGACAGCCTCCAGCACATGCACCTTCACCCAAAGTCACCAAACATACACCTCCTACATCCACCACCTCTTCCTCCACTCCCAAACCCCCTCCAGCTACCCGTCCCAGTGTGTCCCAAAAACTTTTCCTGTCCAACCTTGACCTCTTTCTCACACCTCTCCCACCCCGTCCGTCTCATAGGTCCCGAACTAGCACCTCAGCCACAACATCCCCGGGACCAGTGGTGCCTGTAGTCAGCGGAATCGGGAGTGCACCGGCCACCAGGGCAGCCAGTGTGGCACGGAGCCACAGCACAGACAGTCCCCCACCTGTGAAGCATCAGAAGTTGGCCAGTGTCTGGCGGGACAGGGGGAAGACTCCAGCCACCAAAGCTGCTCCCAGGCGTCCCGGTGGGAGTGTGGAGTCAGCTGTGACGACTTCCAAGGTGGGGAAGGGCCACAAGAAACCAGGCAAGTCTGGGAAGAGCAGCACGGCGGAGAAGACCGCCATCATCCCCGCTGCCCAGGAGGCCACCTCCAGCATAGGCCCAGCTGCCCAGGACAGGCTCACCAGCACAAGGCCAGCTGCCCAGGACAGGACGGCCAGCACAAGCCCAGCTGCCCAGGAGGGTACCGCCAGCACAGCCCCGCTGGGTCATGAAGGCCTCTCTGCTGCGTCTTCTCTACATCAGACCTCTCTGCTGTGTCTTCTCTACATCAGACCTCTCTACTGCATCTGTTCTGTATCAGACATCTCTGCTGCATCTTCTCTGTATCAGACATCTCTGCTGCATCTTCTCTACATCAGACGTCTCAGCTGCATCTTCTCTGTATCAGACCTCTCTGCTGCATTTCCACACCATCAACCACAAGGGACTCCTTGACAGCAAGTCTCATTTGGTTAGCATCAGAGTTTGAGTACTATTTCAGTTTAATTACTTCCTAATTATTTTGTGTTTTGTGTAAACTACTGCACACAACCTTGCAGTATTGTGTGAGTGCCAGTAATGAGACACACAGAAGACTGAAAGTGGAATATTGCAAGGGCGGCCCTTCCGCTATGGTGGAGGAGTGTAGCCCTCCCCTGCTGAAAGGAAGCAGGAAAGCAAAAAAATAAAACGATGATAAAAGCATTTTATTATTTTATCTTTCCGCTTAGGTAGGGCGGTGCCAGCATCCTCTGCATCAGTTGTCGTGGGAGGAGTGCTAGGTGCGCTCGAAGCAAGCATGTCTGTTTGGCCGTCCAAACTGACATGCGCACTTAGAACTCTCTACCTAGCTGTATTTCACAGCTGGGAGGAGACCGAGTGCAGGCTCCCACTCCCTCCCTGAGCGGCATTTCAGCCCGCTCAGGCCAATCCTGGCACTTCTGTCATGCTGGGTAAAATGTGACTAGTGTATCTCAGGAGACCCCCATAGCAACGCCTGTATCTTTTTATTATAATTTAATATATAAAAGGAATTACATTATTAATAACTTTCACTAATATTTTAATGTTGTTGCTTCCCTTGTCAATGTATTTGCTTTCTGACCACTAGGAGCGCAACATATGCAACTTCATGAGATAGTGATTACAAATCTTGAGCCGAATGGGGCTCTTTACTCGCCCACCACTTTCAAAGGTTACCAGATGCCCCTGGCTGCCAGCCGTCAGCATCTCTCCCCTCATACATCTGCAGAACCCTTGTTACCCAGGCAGGTGATTACAGCCCGCTTGCCTACAAGCCCCACCCATTCACATCCAGCCAATCAGATGCCTCTGGAGAGTCAGGTGGGACTTGGTAATGGGCATCCATTGGCAGATTCAGCGCCTACCTGACTAGGGATAGGATAAAGCTAGAGTGTGGTGGAGCTTGAAGAAGGCGTGTGTGCAGCAACCATGGTGGGGCAGATGACACTGGATTTATTTTCAGATTTAAACTGTGGTGCCTGCTGATGCACACCAGGTGTGAGTTGAGGCAACTCCTTCCATCCACCCTCGAGCTGGTCTGTGTGCCCACTGCAACATAAAGATATCAGCTCTATAGTACCCTCTATTGCCTTCTAGTCATTATACAAAGATGTTCATAATAGGCACATGTACAGTTACAAACCAGCCCACCACCCTCCAAAACTGGCCCACAGACAGCCACACAACCGGACCATACAATGACCTGTCCGCCTGGCCCGCCTGGCACTGCCAGATTGCCCTTTAGGCCAGTCCTATCTTCTTGCACACCCATACCCTGCTTAGGGCCTGATTTAGAACTTGGCGGAGGGGATACTCCATCACAAACGTGACGGATATCCTGTCTGACATATCACAATCCCATTATATCCTATGGAGATTGTAAGACGGTGGACGGAATATCCGTCACATTTGTGGCGGAGTATCCATCCGCTGAGATCTAAACTAGGCCCTGAGTCACCTTCAGTGCTGCTGCAGCCCCTCTCTTGGTGCTGCCACGTCCACCGTTGAAGCAACAGAGCACCTTCAAAAGCTTGCACCGCAGGCGGCGAGATTCACTGTGTCAGCAGCAGGACACGCTATGGGTCACGGCCTGGTTCCTGCACCTGCAAACTTCAAGGCTCAACCCCTGTGGACACCACTTGGCTCATGGTACCCAGAGTGGCACTTCAGCCAGGCACACACACAAGGTGAGTCACAGTGCATCAGGGGCAACGACTTACCACCCACGCTGAACTGCAAAGGCACCTCATGGCACATATTGCCACGCAGAGAAAACCCAGAGAACCTCCCCCACCCTAGATGCAACAAGGAGTGAACTCCTCCTTTGACCTCCTCCTAACACCACCAATACCAGGTAAAACATTCAACTTTATAATAACACAGTAACTGATTTCAGTAGGGACCACTTCATGGCACCTGGGAAAAAATTAGCAAAAGGGCAAACGCATCAAAAGAGGGCAGAAAACATCCGCAACTGCTTTGGTCTGGCAAAGTCTCTTCATGGCCACTCTCTCACATTTTGGCCCTACTGTATGGGGTGTTCAGGGGCCCGAGAAGGCTTGAGTAGGGGTGGCTCCACATTCACACTTCCTCTTTTTGTTGGCAATTGCTCCGGGGATGGGGTCTCTATGGCCAATTATATGTTTTGCCCAAGGGAATGAGGTCCCTGGGGCCTAAAGGCCAATACTACGGTGTATACACCAAAGGCTGTGCACGGTGTGGGGTTAGTAGCCAGCAGGGGGCTTAGCCACGTCAAGCGCTGAGCCATCACACTGCTGTGCGCAGTGAAAGGCTGTGTGCAGCATGGGGTTGGTTGCCTCCAGATGGCTGCCTGCGGGGAGTGAAACACAGGACTGAGTACAAGTCAGGTCCTGCGACCAACCCCAGGTTGAGTGCAACAAAAGGCTGTGCGCACCATGGGGTTGGCTATCTGTGGGGGAGATTGCCACATGGCCTGGATGCAGGATGGCTTTACGCATTGTAATAAATTATTAGTTTACATTAAAAAAAACTAGAAATTCACTGAAGAAAACCAAGGTTAAAGTAGCATTATAGGTAGGTCTGATAAATAGATATGCTTTTGGTTAAAAAAAAAAATCAGAAATTCACTGAACAAACAAAAGGTTATGGCAACATTCTAGATAGGTGAATTTGTCAGTGATAACCTTAACATTTTGAACTAAATTAAAGCCAGAAATTCACCAGTTAAAGTTAGCCGATCCAACTATAACTTGCGCCCCTGACATGCACTGCTTATCACTTCAAATCTTACATCACTCATGATATGTTCTATGACATCATTGATGACATTGCTGATGATGTCGCTGATGACATCACTGATGACCTAATGTTGTGGTGAGTCGATATGGGGTCTTTCTTGCAAGCAGCCTCGCTGTGCCCGCTCTCCGGCTTTTGCCTCCTTCCCTGCCTCTGTTGAAGTGGCGATCAGACATCTATGGTGAGTGAAGCACAATGTGGCTTTGTAAAATTAAAGCCAGAAGAAGTTGCCACAACCGCCAGTTGTAGGGATGGAATGCCCCTGCAGTCATGTAAGTGACAGCTCAACTTTGCACAGGTCAGAGCATCAGAGGAATCCTGTTCTGTCCCAGAGACATCCAAACCTGTTACTTCAGAAGCAGAGGTCCTTATACGAGAAAAGAAAAAAAAGACTGGCAAATGGTGTATTTTAAAGCAATTTTAGAAGCATTTAATGAGAAAGTAAAAAGGTTTATGAAGCTATTGTGAATGTGTAGTCTTGAAATATTTAATCACCTTAAAACTGCTCCACATCTAAGTGCATTAATATGTTCAACAGTTGCTGTGCAAATTGTACAGCGTGACAACTTCAGGCCCTATAAATTGTGCACTTTCCCTCTGTCTTGCACTGCAGGTGGCACAGACTTGGGTGAAATATTTCTAAGCTCGGGGACGCACCCACAGATTCTGGCTGCAATCAGACATATACAAATATGTGCAGACGTGGATGTTACTGAGATGAAAAAAGTGAGTGCCTCTAAAAGGGGCTTCGCTCTGACATTTAATCTAAATTTCTGTGATTCCCATAGTGTGCCACCTGACCTGTATTTTGTTTTTTCTCGGATTTCTGTTATTGCACCCAGACATATAACTGTCATAATCCCAAAACCTGCCAGGTCCACTGGCTCTGCCAATGGTTGTTTGCTGCTTAAGATAAATGAGTAACAATGATTTTGTTGTAAGTAATTAATATTGAAAATGTTTCAGTTCGGAAATTGTGAGAGTGAGAACTAAATATTATTGAGGCCTGTGAAGGGGGTAGTGGTCTTCACTTAAGTGCACTTTAAGTTCAATATATTCGCCCTTTTTCTCCACATCTCATCCATCGAAATATCTTAAACCTCATCTGTTCCTTCTCCGCACCCTCTTTTTACTCTCTCCCGTGAATGCGCTTCCCTGCATCTCCTTCACTTCACCGCCCTCAAACATACACTGCACTCACTCACATATAAGCACTTTATTTTCTTTTATTTTTCCCTGTCAATATCTTGACAACTGTCTACCCCATTCACACACTTCTACAGCAGAATTTGAATGCCACATGACGGGGCCAGATCACCAGAATTACTGCACCCCAAACATCTAGCATGCTACAGTGTCTGTGTTTAAAATAAAACCTGCCCAAAGCGGAGATAAAACATTCTAGAGCCAGTGCGATGATCAAGCTAAATAAATCAGGACCTTAATAAGCACCAAGTATGCACACCATATTCCAGGGATGCATACTCGTAGCATTTAATGGTCTTTGATGTGTTTCTGGTATTCCACAAATCAGGACACTAAGGCCCTCATTACAACATTGGCGGTAAAAGCCGCTTACCGCCGTTCAGAAGACCGGCAACACACCGCCGCAGCCACGGAATTTCGCCACAGCTATTATGACCCACAGCACGGAATTTGACAAAATTCAGACACCCACACAAGTCCGCCACACCAAAGGTCAGTGATAAACTGCCGAAAACAAAACCTCCACTGTTACGCCAGCAGAAATACGCCCACACTATCACGACCCACGAATCCACGCGGCGGTCTTTCAACCGTGGTATTCCATTGGCGGTACACACCGCCGCGCTCAAAATACACACACACATACAAAACACAGCCACATTGGACAATTCGAAATATACATATACACACACCACTCCCACACACCCATTACAATATAAAACACACACCCACATCACCCACAAACCCCTACTACCAAAAATTCCGAAAGAAGGCCAGAGAGAGACAGCACCAGCAAGAACAACAGCATCCACAGGCACACAACACCATCACCCAGAGAACTTCCACGCACCTCACAAAAACACACCACTACATATCAGCACACTTATCACCACACACTCCACCCCATGGCACGGCAAAGACACCCCAGGTTCTCGGAGGAGGAGCTCAGGGTCATGGTGGAGGAAATCGTCCGGGTAGAGCCACAGCTATTCGGAGCACAGGTGCAGCACACCTCCATTGCAAGGAAGATGGAGCTATGGCGAAGAATAGTGGACAGGGTCAACGCAGTGGAACAGCACCCAAGAAATCGGGAGGACATCAGGAAGAGGTGGAACGACCTACGGGGGAAGGTGCATTCCGTGGTCTCAACACACCACCTGGCGGTTCAGCGGACTGGCGGTGGACCCCCACCTCCTCCCCCACAACTAACAACATAGGAGGAGTAGGCCTTGATGATTCTGCACCCTGAGGGCCTCGCAGGAGTAGGTGGAGGAATGGACTCTGGTAAGACAAATCTTAACTATTACATCCCCCACCCTACCTGCATGCCAGCACATACCCCCACCCTCACCCTCACCCCAGCACTCCAACTCCTCACATATGTCCCAACATCACAAACCACACATCCCAACACCAAGCCCTGCATGCAACAACAAAGCATGGACACCCATCACTAAAGCATGCCCACTGCACATACCCATACAACCCCCTAAACCATCATCACACAAGGTCCCACACAGGAATGCAAGCACTGGGGTACACGGTCACCCACCCATTGCACACCATGACACACACAGATGTAATAACCATCCTTTTATACCCCTGCAGGACCCCTACCCAATGTCACCGGACAGGAGGGTCCACACATGTCCACACCACCAACAGAAGAGGCCCACAGTGATGACAGCAGCTCTGTCCAACTGGATCTAGATGACCAGCCCGGCCCATCGGGGACCTCTGGACAGTCAGTCGCCCTCACCAAGTCACAGGCCACCACAGACCTTCCCCCCTCTGGAAACACCAGCACACCACCCACCCAGCGGGCCCATACCTCCGTCCCCAGGACACATCAATTAGCTGTGTGTCCCCCACTACAGGGAACCCAGGCTAACCCACCACCCCAACAACAACAGGGACCTGGGGGCAGTGGTAGTGGGCACACGGTCCAGGTGTCGGACGCACAGGAACACAGGAACTGGGAGGGCTGCTGTGCGACAAGGGGGCGGACAGGCCAAGGGAACCCACTCTCCACGAGGCCCTCTCCTCCATCATGGGAGCCTACCACCACTCCCAGGAGACGATGGCAAAGGTACTGGGCAAGTTTCAGGAGACCCAGCGCCTGCAGGAGGAAAAGTATATGGGCTTCACGGAGGAACTCAGAACCATCAGCTCCACCCTGGGCACCATCGTAAGGGTGCTGAAGGAACTCGTCAACACCAGGAGGGACACTGTGGCACTACAAGGGGCCCCTGACACTAGCATGGACGATGAACTGCCCACCACCTCCGCCAGCACTATTGGACAGGACGCCCCACCACAGGACCATCACACCAGCACCCCACCCCCTGCAGAGGGAGAAATACCCCGCAAACGGTCCCTGAGATCCAGGAACAAGACAGAGGACGATGCCAAGACCCCCATCAAGAAATGAGACCACCCTGATTGTCATCCTACTGTCCCACTTTGTCACCCTGTCCATACTGCCCCATCTCCACTTCCTATGCCCATAAGGGCAATGCACCTGTGAGACTAATAGACTGGACTCTGCCATGGACATTCCTCCGCCATCACCCCTCACCATTTTACTATCCCCTCCGATATTGAGCACTTAAATAAACACACTTAAAGCACAAAACAATCTGGAGTCTGTCTGTGATTTCGAAATAGTGTATTAGCAATTATAGTGACAAAATGCTCTTTCAATTGTAATGTCAATATACCTATGTCACGCAGCTCTAGTCCATGAGGAATCTAAGCAGATGTCACACAGTGGGACCCACATCTGTGAAATCGTAAGGGAAAGGGACAACTCAGTGACCATACACTGGGTGAAAATGACAGACAGTAGAGAGGTAGTAGTGTATAAGTACATGTAGTAGGCAGGTCTGTACTCTTACCTGTGTCTCACTGGAAATATTGCTGGATCACTGAGTCCCTGTTGTTCATGTCTTCTTCCTCTGCTTCCTAGTCTTCACTGTCCACAGGTTCCACAGCTGCCACAACACCGCCATCTGGACCATCCTCCTGCAGAAAACGCACCTCTCGTCGCAAAGCCAAGTTGTGAAGCATACAGCAGGCCACGATGATCTGGCACACCTTCTTTGGTGAGTAGAATAGGGAACCACCTGTCATATGGAGGCACCGGAACCTGGCCTTCAGGAGGCCGAAGGTCCGCTCGATCACCCTCCTAGTTCGCCCATGGGCCTCATTGTAGCGTTCCTCTGCCCTTGTCCTGGGATTCCTCACTGGGGTTAGTAGCCATGACAGGTTGGGATAACCAGAGTCACCCGCAAATGGCAAGGGACAACTGTTAGACACACACTTACCTGGAGGGATATCCCCAGACCCAGACAACCATTCTCACTGACTAGCTTCCAGATGCTCACCTAATAGCCACACACGGTGCCTCTGGAGTTGACCCATCACACAAGGGATGCTGCTATTCCGCAGGATGTAGGCATCTTGCACTGAGCCAGGGAACATGGCATTCACATGGGAGATGTACTGGTCTGCCAAACATACCATCTGTACATTCATCGAATGATAACTCTTCCGGTTTCTGTACACCTGTTCACTCCTGTGGGGGGGGACCAACGCCACATGTGTCCCATCAATGGCACCTATGATGTTGGGGATGTGTCCCAGGGCATAGAAATCACCTTTCACTGTAGGCAAATCCTCCACCTGAGGAAAAACGATGTAGCTCCGAATCTGTTTCAGAAGAGCAGACAACACTCTTGACAATACGTTGGAAAACATAGGCTGGGACATCCCTGATGCCATTGCCACTGTTGTTTAAATAGACCCACTTGCAAGGAAATGGAGCACTGACAGCACCTGCACTTGAGGGGGGATTCCTGTGGGATGGCAGATTGCTGACATCAGGTCTGGCTCAAACTGGGTACACAGTTCCTGGATTGTGGCACGGTCAAGCCTGTATGTGATAATCACATGTCGCTCCTCCATTGTCGACAGGTCCACCAACGGTCGTACACCGGGGGATGCCGCCATCTCCTCACATGTCCCAGCGGACGGTGCCTATGAAGGACAACAGCGAGCACAGAGTCAAACAACTCAGAGGTACGCACCCACAGCTTACACAGAACACCATTCATACACAAAAGGTGGCCTGTATGTGTGTTGAGTCTAGGCCTAGGTATGTGTGACGCAGTTGAAAATGAAGCCATGTGGGCCCCTGAAATGGCGGCTGCCTGACCTGTAAAGTGGGACAATTGGATGTGAGGTAACTGCGCTGGCGTTGTACACCGTCGCGGTAGGCGGTCGAAGACCGTGGCGCAATGCTGCATTGGTTAACATTGGACCCTATGGGTCCCAGGAGCCAATGACGATGTATGCCAGCGGTGACGGTACGCACCACCGCGGACGTGACCACCATTTTCTATCTGTTCAATCACTCGATACCTGATCTTCGACAGGAGAGGGCCTACACTGCAAGTGCTGCTGTGACATCGGTCTGGAAGAGACAATGGCTCGAGTGTCTGGGGAAAGGGCCCCTGCCTTCACATCGGAGGTTTTGGAGAAACTCGTGGATGGGGTCCTCCCCCAGTACACACTACTCTACGGTCCTCCAGACAAACAGGTAAGTACACAGGGCGCTTGTTGTATCGGCAATGCCTGTGTGGAGAGGGCTGGATGTAAGAAGGAAGGGGGGAGAGTGCTGCGTGCATGAAAGACGGTGAATGCATGTGCCACATGGCAAGGGTAGGGATGGGGGCCAATCAGTTTGACGGTGCAGTTGGTAATAACTTCTCTTTTTCCCCTGTACATTTCATGTAGGTAAGCGCCCACCAGAAAAAAGATATTTGGCGTGCCATCGCCAAGGACGTCCGGACCCTGGGGGTCTACCACAGATGGAGCACCCACTGCCGGAAAAGATGGGAGGACATTCGCTGCTGGAGCAAGAAGACGGCGGAGGCTCAGCTGGGGATGGCCTCCCAACGTGGGAGGGGTGCCCGTCGCACCATGACCCCCCTGATGTCCAGGATCCTGGCGGTGGCCTACCCGGAGTTGGATGGGCGCGTGAGGGCATCACAGCAGCCACAAGGGGGTGAGTACACTCTCATTCTGCTGACTTTGCGCGCAGTGGAGGTGTCTGGGTGGGGGAGGAGGGCTGTGGGTTTCCCTAGGCCAGGGCGAGTTCCGTAGGCAAGGCCCCTCCGTAAGGCAGGCAATGTGGCACCCCACCCCACCTATGTAGAGTGCCAACTACTCCTAGTCATGCCCCTGTGTCATCTATGTGTGCAGATGTCGTCCATAGCCTTGTAGGCCATTTCCCAAGAATTGAACAGTGGAGCCCAAGAGCGCAGCGTAGTGCAGGGGGCTTCTGTGTCTGTCGTGTCCGCCAACGGTAGCGGTAATGCATGCACTCAACATGTCTTTCTTCTGTCGTCCCCCTCCTTTTTGTGGTCTCCCTGTTCTTGTGTGCATTAGCATCATCAGGCGGAGGAGTAGTGGCACCGGAGCACCAGGGGGCTGCATCCCACATGGCCATGGAGGACCACACTACGGAATCGGACTTCACCAGTGGGACGGAGGGCAAGGGGAGCTCCACGGCGGGGACAGGAGCTGACACCAGTGACACGGACTCGTCCTCTGATGGAAGCTCCCTTGTGGTAGTGGCAACATCTGTGCCACCCCCATCTACAGGTACAGCCGTCACCCCCCCTTCCAGCACCGCCCTCCCAGCAGCCCCTCAGACTTCGCCCGCGCCCGCTCACCCGGGAGGGTGGGCATCACCTTCACCCCAGGCACCTCAGGCCCTGCCCCAGTCACCCCTTCTGCCCTCAGTGAGGAGGCCATTGACCTCCTCAGGTCCCTCACTGTTGGGCAGTCTACCATTTTGAATGCCATCCAGGCTGTAGAAAGGCAGTTGCAACAAACAAATGCATTCCTGGAGGGCATTCATTCTGGTCAGGTGGCCCTTCAGCGAGCTTTTCAGACTCTGGCCTAAGCACTGATGGCAGCCATTGTCCCTGTGTCTAGCCTCCCCCTCCAACTTCCTCCACCCCTACCCAATCCTCTGTACCTCAGCCTATCCCAAGCACATCTACAGACCAGCATGCACACACGTCAACACACAAGGGAAGCTCAGGCAAACATAAGCACCACACATCCCACAGGCAGTCACGTAAGCATCACACACATGCTGACACACCAACACCCACTGCCTCCACTGTGTCCCCCTCCTCCTCGTCTCCCACGTCCCTCCCAGTCCCGTCTACACTCACACCTGCATGCACTACCTCCACAGCCACTACGTCCCTCTCCAGCACACCCACCACCACACCCCGCTCACGTGCAGTCACCACCCCCACTACCATTCACAGGTCCCCTGTGTCCTCTCCCAGTGTGTCTGTGACGCCCCCTCCCAAGATACACAAACGCAGGCACATACCCACCCAACAGCCATCCACCTCACGACAGCCTCCAGTGCATGCACCTTCACCCAAAGTCACCAAACGTACACCTCCTACAACCACCACCTCTTCCTGCACTCCCAAACCCCCTCCAGCTACCCGTCCCAGTGTGTCCAAAAAACACTTCCTGTCCAACCTTGACCTCTTTCCCACACCTCTTCACCCGGTCCGTCTCATAGGTCCCGAACTAGCACCTCAGCCACCACATCTCCGGGACCAGTGGTGCCTGTAGTCACCGGAATCTGGAGTGCACCGGCCACCAGGGCAGCCAGTGTGGCACAGAGCCACAGCACAGACAGTACCCCACCTGTGAAGCATCAGAAGTTGGCCAGTGCCCGGCGGGACAGGGGGAAGAATCCAGCCACCAAAGCTGCTCCCAGGGGTCCCGGTGAGAGTGTGGAGTCAGCTGTGACACCTTCCAAGGTGGGGAAGGGCCAGAAGAAAACCAGGCAAGTCTGGGAAGAGCAGCACGGCGGAGAAGACCGCCATCATCCCCGCTGCCCAGGAGGCCACCTCCAGCACAAGCCCAGCTGCCCAGGACAGGACCGCCAGCACAAGCCCAGCTGCCCAGGAGGGGCCCGCCAGCACAAGCCCTGCTGGGCCATGAAGGACTGCCAGCAAAAGCCCCGCTGGGCCATGAAGGTCCGCCAGAATCTGAGTCCCTGCAATGGAGACCGCCGCCTCAAGCACCGCTGAACAGGGCACCACCATCTCAAGCCCTGCTGAACAGCGCACCGCCGTCTCAAGCAGCGCTGAACAGGGCACCGCCATCTCAAGCACTACTGCACAGGGCACCGCCGTCTCAAGCACCGCTGCACAGGGCACCGCCATCTCAAGCACCGCTGAATAGGGCACCGCCGTCTCAAGCACCGCTGAACAGGGCACCGCCATTCCAAACACAGCTGAACAGGGCACCGCTGTCTCAAGCACCGCTGGCCCCTGAGCGGCAAGGGCACTAAAGCAACTGAGTCTGTCACGGGGTGAATGATGCACTCTGGGCACCATGCCCCCTCCAGAACCAGTGGAGACTGTCATCCACTACCTCTGTCCTTAGCAGGATGACGCAGTCTGGGCACCATGCCCCCTCCAGAACCAGTGGAGACTGTTATCCACTTGAGAGACTGTGGCTTTGCACTCCCGAGATATGGCAGTGGGCAACCCACCCACTGTAGAGACTTGAGAGACTGTGGCTTTGCACTCCCCAGGATTGAACAGTGGGCAAACCACCCACTGTGGAGACTTGAGAGACTGTGGCTTTGCACTCCCCAGGATTGAACAGTGGGCAAACCACCCACTGTAGAGACTTGAGAAACTGTGGCTTTGCAATCCCCAGGATATGGCATTGGGCAAGCCACCCACTGTAGAGACTTGAGAGACTGTGGCTTTACACTCCCCAGGATTGAACAGTGGGCAAACCACCCACTGTTGAGACTTGAGAGACTGTGACTTTGCACTCCCCAGGATTGAACAGTGGGCAAACCACCCACTGTAGAGACTTGAGAGACTGTGGTTTTGCACTCCCCAGGATGGAACAGTGGGCATGTGGCCCCCTCGTGGATTTGGCGTCGTGCACTCAAGTGGCTGAGGTGCCCCCCCTTTCCCTCCCCCTGAGGTGCCAGTTTAGTTGCACTCTGATGCCCCTGCAGTGTTCTCTCCGTCATGGTCGGGGATCTTGTGTGGGCCTCGCCTATACCGTGTGGTCCCAGTGTTCCATGGACTTTCTCAGAGCACTACCTGGACTACTATGCTTGGTATATCTTTTGTACATGGTGTATATATATATATATATTTCTGCCTACTTGCTTTTAATATATTACAATGGTTACACTCATTTTCTATTGTCTTTGCATTCTTCCGAGGTTTGGGGGGTGTAACTGTGATGTATTGATTTGCATTTGTGTGTGTGTTGTAGTGGGTGAGGGTGGAGGTGTTGCGTGTGTATGTCCCTGTTTTTTCCCTCCCCCCCTCCCCTGTGTCGTAGGTGCTGTACTCACCGTGGTCTTCGCCGCCGGCGTTCGTGCTCCTGGTAGAGGAGCAGGAAGACTATTGCAGGGAGAATTTGGAGTTCCGGATCCATGGTGCCATCGTTCCTCGTGGGGTGTGTAAAGGTGAGCGTTTTCCCTTCGGGATTCCTGTTTCCGCCGTGTTTTTATCCGTGGTGAATCCGGGGCGGATTGGCCTGTCATAATAGTGTGGGCGGTACATTGTCTCCCGCCTGTCTGTTGGCGGTGACCGCCGCGCTGTTTGTTTGTACCGCCGTGGCGGTCGGAGTGTTAAAGTGGCTGTCTTTGTTGGCGGTTTTTGCCACGGTCGTAATTGCAATTTTTTTACCGCCGGCCTGTTGGCGGTCTTACATATTTCTCCCTTTGTGCTTGATGTCATCAAAAGCTGACGATATTTGACTCAACTTCACCAGGGCCAAAAGTCCTCTACAACTGTTGGATCAACGTTACTTGGGAATACAGAAGCCTCACTTCTAAAGGGGCCAGTGACCTACGGCCACGGTCTGGGGTGTCACAGTGTGGGATGTCAGCATGACCAGGCTTCTCAGCACAATATACCCAATACAAGTTTTTTCACTAGTTCTTACCATTACCAAGGACAAGACACCACATCTCAGTGCACTCACATCCAGTCCTAGGCTCTGGTGAATGCTAAAGGGTGGCCTCTTGAGTCTTTTGTTTTACTGAGAAGGATAAGCCCACCCTGATTCCAGGGGTAATTCTGTTAATCTTTCCTTTGTACCTGACCTGGACACTAGATGGTTCCAAAGACCAGTCCAATAAGTTATGTGTATAACAAGTCACACTACCTTTGCCTAAGTAAACATGTAAAATATGTTAAATGTTACAGTGTCACTGGTAGAGCTCAGTCCCAGACTATTTTGAAGTCCATGTTGTATGCACTGATGTCACATGCAAAAGGCTTTTTTTTGCAGCCCTGTGTGTTCTTCCTGCCTGACCCTCAGTTTTACTAGTAAAGACTTGCTTATCCTCATAGATCGTGGGGAAGGGGTGTCCTGTCTCTCTCTGCAGTCGAAGCAGTGTGGGAGATAATGCCACTTTGCCTGTAGCCCTCCCATTTCACACTGGTGGCTGGGTATCTGCTTTGATTTTGGTTGCCCAGTCTCTATTTCTAGTCTGCATTCACTCAGTCTGTATTTGGGGGGCATTTGTATGTGTTTTGTGGTTTTCACTCCAGTAAAGTATTCATCAAGAAAGACAGAGTTTCCAGTAATCTGTATGCTATACCGCGTGGTGTTGCCCAAACAGGTATACCTTGTGGCCTGAATAGAAATGCACATTTAAATCACGTAATCTAATGAGACATGCAAAGCTTCAGTAAGGTTTTTCCCAAATCTCCATGTGAGGCCTTGCTCTGGATGGCTCCTCTACCCCTGTGTAGCTATAGAAGGCAGGGCCAGATAATTTAGGGGTAGGTGGGTGCACAGATCACATTAAATTGTAGAAGAGTAATGTTAGAAATGGGTTCTCTAGTACGCAGTGGTTTGCGCCCTATCCAAGTAGGGACCCTCACTCTAGCCAAGGTAAGGGAGTCACACAGCTAAGATAACCCCTGTTTGCTCTCTTGGTAGTTTGGCACAAGCAGTCTGGTTTATCTCAGAGACAATGTGTAAAGTGTTTGTACATACACACACAGTAATGCAGTGAAAACACTACAAAAGGACTCAACACCAGTTTAGACAAAATAGCCAATATTTTTCTTATGAAAACAAACCCAAAATGACAGAAATCCAACATACACAAATCAAGACATCACTTTTGAGATTTTAAGCAAGTCTTACTCCATAGGAATCAATGGATTTATCCCTTTAGCACAAAGTACCTGGGATGCATCAGAAACAAGAACGATGAGGGCCACGGGGAGGTGAGGCACCGGAAAAGCAAAACAATGCATCCTTTCCTTACTGTGCAGAGGAGGTGATGCGTTGATTTTCCTTGGAGGTGTGACAATGCGTTGGTTCCTTACTGGCAGGGGAGGTGCTGCGTCAATTCTTTTCTCTCTGGAAAGGTGATGCGACAATTTCTGGACACAAAGCCTTGGTTTTTTACTGCAGTGTGGGGTAGATGAAAAATTGGCACCCAGGGACAATGCATGGAAAATCCAGATTTGCTGTTTTGATGGGATTGCTGTGAAACAGGTGCTGTGTCTATTCTTCAGCCGTGGGACAGGCGCTGTATTAATTCTTCAGTCAGGAGAAAGGCACTGTGTTGATTTGTCCGACGTGGCGCATTGATGTGCAGATTTTCTCCTTCAGATCACCAGCTTGAACTTTCAAGGACCCAGGGACTAGAGTTTGGCATCACTTGGCAAGTCAGGACTCTCAGCAGAAGCACCCAGGCACTGACAGATTTGGTCTTTAGTGTCCCTGAGACTTCTTACCAGGAGGCAAGCTCAGTCCAAGTCCTTGGAGAACCTTTGGAAGCAGGATGTAGAAAGCCAATTCCAGTCCGTTCACTTCCAGGACAGAAGGAGAAAGCAGGCCAGCACAACAAAGCAACCGGCAGAGGGGCAGTCCCCCCACAGCATCCAGCTCTTCTTCTTGGCAGAATTTCCTCAGTCAAGAAGGATTCTAACTACGTGATGTCAGAGGTCCAGTACGTATACCCATCTCTGTCTTTGAAGTAGATAAGACTCTGTCTTCCCTTCCCTGGCCCCAGACACTCTCCGGGTTTTGAGACTGCTTTGTGTGAGGATAGGCACAGCCCTATTCAGGTGCAAGTGTCAGCTTCTCCCAGCACTCTAGCTCAGGAGGACCCATCAGCCTGGTGATGGGCCATCAGGGTATGTGGGGCAAACCTCAGCTCTCTTTGTGTGACTGTCTAGAGTGAATGCACAAACAGCCCAACTGTCATCATAAGCCAGACGTGGATTCAGCAGACCGGCATAGGCACAGAATGGTTAAGCAAAACAAGTCTGCTTTCTAAAAGAAGCATTTTCCAATTTACAATTCAAAAAACTTCACTAAAAGATGTATTTTAAATTGTGGGTTTAGAGACTGCAAACTCCATATCTCTATTTGTCCCCAATGGGAAATCACACTTACAAAGATGTTTCAAGGCAACCCATCCCCCCCCACCCCCCCCAGGAGAGAGATAGACCTTGCAACAGTGAAAACCAAAGTTAACAGTATTTCACTATCAGGACATGTAAAACACACTATCACATGTCCCACTTTTTTAAATACCCTGTACCCTGCCCATGGGGCTGCCTTGGGCCTCCCTTAGCGGTAACACAGGTGATATAAGGGAAGGTTTGGGGCGGGTCAAAATGGTACTGCAGTGGCAGGTCTGAGA
Source organism: Pleurodeles waltl (assembly GCF_031143425.1). Classification (NCBI taxonomy): domain Eukaryota; kingdom Metazoa; phylum Chordata; class Amphibia; order Caudata; family Salamandridae; genus Pleurodeles; species Pleurodeles waltl. The sequence goes on from NC_090449.1 coordinate 17,880,997, forward strand.
CATGTTTACAAGGCTACTCCTGTGGGTGGCACAATCAGTGCTGCTGGCCCACTGGTAGCATTTGATCCACAGGCCCTGGGCACACATAGTGCACTGTACTAGAAGATTACCAGTAAATCAGATGTGCCAATCATGGATAAACCAATCACAAATACAATTTAGACAGCGAGCATTTGCTATTTAGCACTGATTAGCAGTGGTAAAGTGCTCAGAGTCCTAAAGCCAACAAAAACAGGTCGGAATAAATAGGAGGTAGAAGGCAACAAGTTTGGGGATGACCCTGCAAAAAGGACAAGGTCCAACAAGTAAGAATGTTGGGAGTTTTCACCTTGGATTTCTGAGTAATTACTTATGTCTGTTTGATGTCACTCAGCACCTCTGGGTCAAAACATCCCTGTACTCATTGTTACCCATGTTTAGCTCTACATATTAATAACTGATCATTATTTTGTTGCAAATATAAAGATTGAAAATGAAATAAAAAATAAAAGAACTATAACAATCTCTTAGTTTGATATTATTTGAAAAGGGGGTTATAATAAGTTATTTAAACTGACATAATTTATCTTAAATTAATGACCACAGTTAGAGTACATCAATAATTTAATTTATGGAAATTACAAATTAATTAAATTTAAATGAACAGGTTTAGGATTGGAATTGGGGTCAGATTAAGAAGAATTACTTAAAATGTACAGACCAGGAAAAATAAAGGTTAGTTCTGGACTTTGTAATGGGTAGATTAAGAATAATTGTTTAAGTTGAAGGTAAAGTAATTAAGGGTTAGTGCTCAGCATTAGATTAAAGGAAGCTATTTAAGGAATCTGAATTCAAAATAATGGTTATGGATGACTTCAGTGATAGGTTAAGGATAATTATTAAATATATTCTAATTTAAAGAATGTGTGGGTTATAGCTATTATTGGTGTCTGCTTAACAATAACTATAAAATACATTTCATTAAATACAAAAATATTATTTCCAGCTCAAACAGATCAAGAGTTAGTAAAATCACATCGGCTCATGTTGCTGTGTAGTGTAAAGGTTGAGTCGTCGTCCTTCTGTTGCTTATGACTGTATTTGGATGTTAAACATGTACTAATGAGGTGAAACCTTTGCTTAACGTCTAAATATGACAAATTTATGAAGTAATACCTTATAAAATGTAGTGAATTAGGTCGGATAATTGACTTTTAATATTTTATTCAACCCTGTTACATAAATGTGTGTTCCGCTGCTGCATAATTCCAGTGGACCTATCCTTGCAGTCCTGACAGACGATGACATGTCACCTTCAGCTGTACCTTGTTATTGCCAGTTGGGGGCCGCGGACATCCATGATAGCCTGTGCATGTGTATTTGTATCACAGCTGCTGATGTGTCACCTTCTGCTGTACCCTGTTCTGCCAGCTGGGGGCAGCAGAGTTCCATGGTAGCCTGTGCATGTGTATTTCTCACAGCTGCTGATGTGTCACCTGCTGTACCCTGTTATGGCCAGCTGGGGGCAGCAGAGATCCATGGTAGCGTGGGAGGTTGTATTCGTGTAACAGGTGCTGACATGACACCTTCAGGCACTGGTGTAAGGGGGAGATGCTGGGAAGAGGAGGGAGATGGTGTGTATGAGCAGTGAAAGTGCATGAGAGGTGAGTCACTGGTGTAAGGAGGGGTGCACACCTCTCCCCAGGATGCAAACTTCTCTCCAGGATGCACATCTCTCTCCTCAAGATGCACACGTCTCTCCCCAAGATCCACACCACTCAAGATACACAGTTCTCCCTAGGGTGCACCCCTCTCCCCAGGATGCACCCTTCTCTCTCCAGGACGCACACCGTTCTCCCCAGCATGCACACTTCTCCCAAGATGCACACCTCTCTCCCAGGTTGTACACCTCTCTCCCAGGACGCACACCTTTCTCACCAGCATGCACATTTCTCCCAAGATGCACACCTCTCTCCCTAGGACAGACTTCTCCCTCCAAGATGCACACCTCTCTCCCCAGGACGCGCACTGCTCTCCCTAGGATGCACTTCTCCCCCCAAGATGCACACCTCTCTCCCCAGGATCCACACTTTTGCCCCCAAGATTCACACCCTTCTCCTCAGGATGCACTCCTCTCTCTCCAGGATGCACATCTCTCCCGAGGATGCAAGGTGCACACTTCTCTCCCCAGGATGCACACTTCTCTACCCAGGAGGCACACCTCTCTCCCCGGGATGCACACCTCCCATGATGCACACTTTCTCTCTCCAGGATGCACCCCTCTCTCCCCAGGATCCATTCTTCTCTCCCCAGGATTCACGCCTCTTCCCAGGAAGCACACCTCTCTCCCCAGGATGCACACCTCTCTCCCCTGGATGCACACCTCTCCCCAGGATGCAAGGTGCCCACTTCTCTCCCCAGGATGCACACTTCTCTACCCAGGAGGCACACCTCTCTCCCCGGGATGCACACCTCCCATGATGCACACTTTCTCTCTCCAGGATGCAAACCTCTCTCCAGGATGCACCCCTCTCTCCCCAGGATCCATTCTTCTCTCCCCAGGATTCACGCCTCTTCCCAGGAAGCACCCCTCTCTCCCCTGGATGCACACCTATCCCCAGGATGCACACTTCTCTCCCCAGGATTCACACCTCTTCCCAGGATGAACCCCTCTCTCCCCAGAATCCATTCTTCTCTCCCCAGGATTCACGCATCTTCCCAGGAAGCACCCCTCTCTCCCCAGGATGCACACCTCTCTCCCCGGATGCACACCTTTCTTCAGGATACCCACTTCTGAGGATGCACAGATCTCCCCAGGATGCACACCTTTCTTCTGGATACCCTTTTCTCAGGAAGCACACTTCTCACAATGCAAAGATCTCCCCAGGATGCACTTCTTTCTCTCCAGGATGCACACTTCTCTCCCCAGGATGCACACTTCTAAGGATGCACTGGTCTCCCCAAGATGCACTTCTCTCTCCCCAGGCTGCACAGTTCCTTCACAGGATGCACACTTCTCAGGATGCACCCGTCTCCCCCCAGGATGCACAGATCTCACAAGGATGCACACTTCTCAGGATGCACAGATCCCCCAGGATGCACAGGTCTCCCCACGATGCACACTTCTCAGGATGCACAGATCCCCAGGACGCACAGATCCCACCAGGATGCACACTTCTCTCCCCAGGATGCACAGTTCCCCCCAGGATGCACAGATCCCCCAGGATGCACAGATCCCAGAATGCACAGATCCCCCAGGATGCACACTTCTCAGGATGCACAGATCCCCCAGGATGCACAGGTCTCCCCAAGATGCCCACTTCTCTCCCAGGATGCACAGATCCCCCCCAGGATGCACACCTCTCCCCCCAGGATTCACACCTCTCCTCAGGATGCACACTTCTCAGGATGCACTGTTCTCTCCCAGGATGCACACTTCTCTCCCAGGATGCACAGATCCCCCCAGGATGCACACCTCTCCCCCCAGGATTCACACCTCTCCCCAGGATGCACACTTCTCAGGATGCACTGTTCTCTCCCAGGATGCACACTTCTCTCCCAGGATGCACAGATCCCCCCAGGATGCACAGACCCCCCCAGGATGCACAGATCCCCCCAGGATGCCAGATCCCCCCAGGATGCACACTTCTCAGGATGCACAGATCCCCCCAGGATGCACACTTCTCAAGATGCAGATCCCCCCAGGATGCACAGATCCCCCCAGGATGCACACTTCTCTACCCAGGATGCGCAGATCCCCCCAGGATGCACAGATCCCCCCAGGATGCACACTTCTCAGGATGCACAGACCCCCCCAGGATGCACAGATCCCCCCAGGATGCACACTTCTCAGGATGCACAGACCCCCCCAGGATGCACAGATCCCCCAGGATGCACTCCCTCGCACAGGTCAGATTAGCACCGGCACTCAGGGGCCGGTGAGCAGTAGCACCACGTCACGGTTCTGACCTCCGCTACTGTCCAGTCACACCACTCAGTGACGATAGCGTCACGGCACCCACAGCCCTGCCAGGGTTCCTAGTACCATGTGGTGTACTGGAGCAGCACATCCCGCGTGGCCTATAGAAACCTGGCAGCCATGCACCAGGCACTCACACCATTCATGGCCCAGTCTCTCTCTCATGCGAACCCTGAGAAGGCCCCCTCCACAGATCTGTCGGGCTCCCCGGATTCCATGTGATGAGCTGCTCCGGCCTGGACTGGAGCAGCACATCACGCTGGACCTGGGAAACTTGGCAGACTTGCTTCCGGGACCCCCCAGAGCATCGCGGCAGATCAGGAGGAAGGGTGCCACCCGAGGAGGGACCGAGGGATGGGCAGCAGGTGGCAAGGAGGGCCAGTCCTGCCCGGTCCCCCCCACGGGGTGGGGAGGGGAGACTAAGGAGTCGCGGATCCCTATTGTCTCAACGCTATCCGTCGTGTCCCCTCAGCAGCCTGTCCTCCATCTCTGCCCACCACTGAGGGCCACTGCCCTGCAGGGACAGATATAGGGCTGGGAGAGTGACGTCACAGAGGAGAGGCTGTGATGTCAGTGAGGGGGGGACAGGCCCTGCAGACCTGGGGGAGTGACGTCACCGAGGGAGGGGGACAGGACCTGCAGACCTGGGGGAGTGACATCACAGAGGAGAGGGCGGGGCCTTGAGGCACTGATGTCACTGAGGGTGGGGGACAGGCCCTGCAGACCTGGGGGAGTGACATCACAGAGGAGAGGGCGGGGCCTTGAGGCACTGATGTCACTGAGGGTGGGGGTCAGGCCCTGCAGACCTGGGGGAGTGACATCACAGAGGAGAGGGCAGGGCCCGAGGCAGTGATGTCACTGAGGGATGGGGACGGGCCCTGCAGACCTGGGGGAGTGACGTCACCGAGGGAGGGGGTCAGGACCTGCAGTCCTGGGCCGGTGACATCACAGAGGTGGGGCAGGGCTTGGGGAGTGATGTCACTGAGGGAGGGCGACAGGACCTGCAGGCCTGGGGTGGTGACATCACAGAGGTGGGACAGGGCTTGGGCAGTGATGTCACTGAGGGAGGGGGACAGGCCCTGCAGTCCTGGGGCAGTGAGCGCCAAGTAGAGGGTGGGGAAGCCTCTAAAACAGAGAACACAGAGGGGGGCAGGATTGGGGCCAGGAGGAGGAGTGACGTCACAGCGGGAGGCACATCATCAGGGAGGCCAATACCATGGGGGTCAGGAGAGGTTTGAGTGTCAGGGGGCAGGCCTGAGTAGAGGGGAGCTATACGTCAGAAGGGGGGTGTAACTGTAAATGTATATGCAGCGCTTAGGGCTCCTGATGAGGCATCGAAGAGCTTTGTGCCTGAGCAGCAGCTGCTCCTGAACCCAAGATCAGTGATTAGCAGGTTTGCACCATTTTGTTCTTGTGCATTAGGCTTGTGTTTAGCTTGTGCTCTTGAGTTCTTGTGAGTTTAGTGGACTTTGGGCGAGAAATAGAATGATACGGGAGGGTTTGTAAAGGGCAAGTAGTGAGTGGTTTTGTAAGGAGGGCTCGTATGTGCTTCATAGGTTGGTGGGTTGGCTAAAGGAGGGTGTAAAGTGGGAAGGATGTTTGAAAGATCACAGGGAGGAGGGTTGGGATGAGTCTGAGGGAGTAGGGATGGGGAGGACACAAGGGTTTAAAAAATATTTCTATTATAGCAACATGTGAATTACATATGTATATATATGACACACAATGTAATATAGTACATATGCGCGTGTGTGTATTTAGATATATATAAATGCACACACACACTCTTTGACTAAGCTTTGTTTGCTTGATTAAACCACTCTATATAAATTCCCTTATGTACATAGAAGCGGCAATATTTACAAGGTCTGTTGTCCAAATTTATCACGTGGTGCATGGTTTATGCCTTGAAATAACTGTAATTGTCGTGTATAAGCAAACATACACATGGCAGGTATTGTCATGGGAGGACAGAGATTTCAGAGAAAAGACTAGCGCTCAGAGGCACAGCGCTCACCTCCCCCACCCACAAGCCACATTCCACATATTTCAATGCACCCTTTATCCGCCTGCAAGGAGTGTTCACATTCACGACTGCAGTGGGATCTCCCGCCACAAGCACCTGACGTCACGTTCCTTGGAGACGTCACTGGCTGAGAGGCACGTCACAGTGAGGCGTGTGATGTCATAGCCGGGATAAGGGGGCACGTCACAGTGAGGCGTGTGATGTCATAGCCGAGATAAGGGGCAGATGTAAATAACTCTGACAAGTTAAACGTTTACAAGCAAAATCAGCCCTCACCTGTGGTGGATCTGGAATAAGCTAAGAACGTTGAGCTAATAAAGAAACTGCACAATTTTAAACAGAGATTTGCCAAATACTTGATTTCCATGAAATAAATTAGCATTTTTCAAAAACTATTAATCTGAGGCCGGCACTGAGGGCCTCTGCGCAGAGACTGGTCCACTCTCTGCTACTGTCCTGGTTGTGTAGAGCTAAGGACTGTCACCCTTTTCTGGTTTGTGTAATTTTAGTGTTATTATCCACTGCCTATTGTATTGAAAGATTGTAACTAATTTATAATTCATTTAATGTGATTTAATTTATTACTGATCTTTAAACTAATCCTAATACTATTCAAAAACAAAATTCTGATTTTATTTTATTTGTTTAACACTAGTATTTTGTTAATTCCATTTCTAAAAGTGACACTAGCCATAAAGTCCTTTTTATTTAATTCATTACATTTCGTTGTGTTTCCCTAACACTACACCTATGTTTAATTGTTTTTCATTATTACCAACTTCAAAATAAAACATTAAAAATATGTTGTGGGAGAACCCTCCACCTGCCCCCCCCCCCCCCCCCACACACATTCAGCCCAATCCCCTCTTTTTTAATAGTTGATGTTATAGAGGTTCATTTTTTACTTATTTTTCATTTTTTCATTGCCCCTTACCATCTCTGGCCATACTTCTTAATCATTCAAATACATTGAAATGAAAGTAAAAACAAAATGTGACTAGTATATCTCAGGGGACCCCCATAGCAACGCTTTTATCTTTTTATTATAACTTAATGTATAAAAGGAATTACATCATTAATAACGTACACCAATCTTTTCATGTCGTTGCTTCCCGTGCCAATGCGGTGGGCGTGGCGTGCTTGTAGGTGACGTAGCTGGCGTGTCAGGGGTGATGTACTGACTGGTAGATGGAGCTGGGTTGATCTAGTCTGGGTGCACCCAGCATAGCCAGCGCGACGAGTGTGAACATGTGTACCAGTTTGTGCCCAGGAGAGGTTCCCAACTGACGCTAATCCTCGATCCCTCTTCCGATCACCCCCACCCCCTGACTGCCGAGGGATGCAGGACCCTGAGGCCGATCAGTGAACTTACACAAGTTTACAAACAACCGACCTATCTTAAACTGATCTTCCATTTCAAAGGCACTTGAAACAGCATCTGCAATCAAGCAGCCTTCTCAGTGAGTTTCATCCTGCATCATGGCATCTCTGTTAGACATATGGGCTGCATCTAATATCAGACATCTGGGCTGTATCTTCTCTACATCAGACATCTCTGCTGCATCTTCTTATATCAGACATCTCTGCTGCATCTTCTCTTTATCAGACATCTCTGTTGCATCTTCTCCGTATCAGACATCTCTGTTGCATCTTCTCTGTATCAGACATCTCTGTTGCATCTTCTCTGTGTCAGACCTCTCTGCTGCATCTTCTCCGTATCAGACATCTCTGTTGCATCTTCTCTGTATCAGACATCTCTGTTGCATCTTCTCTGTGTCAGACCTCTCTGCTGCATCTTCTCTGTGTCAGACCTCTCAGCTGCATCTTCTCTTTATCAGACCTCTCTGCTGCATATCCACACCATCAACCACAAGGGACTCCTTGACAGCCAGTCTCATTTGGTTGGCATCAGAGTTTGAGTACTATTTCAGTTTAATTACTTCCTAATTATTTTGTGTTTGGTGTAAACTACTGCACACAACCTCGCAGTATTGTGAGAGTGCCAGTAATGAGACACACAGAAGACTGAAAGTGGAATATCGCGAGGGTGGCCCTTCCGCTATGGTGGAGGAGTGTAGCCCTCCCCTGCTGTAAGGAAGCAGGAAAGAAAAAAAATAAAACGATGATAAAAGCATTTAATTATTTTATCTTTCCGCTTAGGTAGGGCGGTGCCAGCATCCTCCGCATCAGTTGTCGTGGGAGGAGTGCTAGGTGCGCTCGAAGCGAGCATGTCTGTTTGGCCGTCCAAACTGACATGCGCACTTAGAACTCTCTACCTAGCTGTATTTCACAGCTGGGAGGAGACCGAGTGCAGGCTCCCACTCCCTCCCTGAGCAGCATTTCAGCCCGCTCAGGCCAATCCTGGCACTTCTGTCATGCTGGGTAAAATGTGACTAGTGTATCTCAGGAGACCCCCATAGCAATGCCTGTATCTTTTTATTATAATTTAATATATAAAAGGAATTACATTATTAATAACTTTCACTAATATTTTAATGTTGTTGTTTCCCTTGTCAATGTATTTGTTTTCTGACCACTAGGAGCGCAACATACCCACCTTCATGAGATAGTGATTACAACTCTTGAGCCGAATGTGGCTCTTCACTCGCCCACCACTTTCAAAGGTTACCAGATGCCCCTGGCTGCCAGCCGTCAGCATCTCTCCCCTCATACATCTGCAGAACCCTTGTTACACAGGCAGGTGATTACAGCCCGCTTGCCTACAAGCCCCACCCATCCACATCCAGCCAATCAGAAGCCTCTGGATAGTCAGGTAGGACTTGGTAATGGGCATCCATTGGCAGATTCAGCGCCTACCTGACTAGGGATAGGATAAAGCTAGAGTGTGGTGGAACTTGAAGAAGGCGTGTGTGCAGCAACCATTGTGGGGCAGATGACATTGGATTTATTTTCAGATTTAAACTGCGCTGCCTGCTGATGCACACCAGGTGTGAGTTGAGGCAGCTCCTTCCATCCACCCTCGAGCTGGTCTGTGTGCCCACTGCAACATGAGGATATCAGCTCTATAGTACCCTCTATTGCCTTCTAGTCATTATACAAAGATGTCCATAATAGGCACATGTACAGTTAAAAACCAGCCCACCACCCTCCAAAAGTGGCCCACAGACAGCCACACAACCGGACCATACAATGACCTGTCAGACTGGCCCGCCTGGCACTGCCAGATTGCCCTTTAGGCCAGTCCTATCTTGTTGCACACCCATACCCTGCTTAGGGCCTGATCTAGAACTTGGCGGAGGGGATACTCCATCACAAATGTGACGGATATCCAGTCTGACATATCACAATCCCATTATATCCCATGGAGATTGTAATGCGGTGGATGGAATATCCGTCACATTTGTGGCAGAGTATCCATCCGCTGAGATCTAAACTAGGCCCTGAGTCACCTTCAGTGCTGCTGCAGCCCCTCTCTTGGTGCTGCCACGTCCACCGTTGAAGCAACAGAGAACCTTCAAAAGCTTGCACCGCAGGCGGCGAGATTCACTGTGTCAGCAGCAGGACACGCTATGGGTCACGGCCTGGTTCCTTCACCTGCAAACTTCAAGGCTCAACCCCTGTGGACACCACTTGGCTCATGGTACCCAGAGTGGCACTTCAGCCAGGCACACGCAGAAGGTGAGTCACAGTGCATCAGGGGCAACGACTTACCACCCACGCTGAACTGCAAAGGCACCTCATGGCACATATTGCCACGCAGAGAAAACCCCGAGAACCTCCCCCACCCTAGATGCAACAAGGAGTGAACTCCTCCTTTGACCTCCTCCTAACACCACTAATACCAGGTAAAACATTCAGCTTTATAATAATACAGTAACTGATTTCAGTAGGGACCACTTCATGGCACCTAGGAAAAAATTAGCAAAAGGGCAAACGCATCAAAAGAGGGCAGAAAACATCCCCAACTGCTTTGGTCTGGCAAAGTCTCTCCATGGCCCCTCCCTCACATTTTGGCCCTATTGTATGGGGTTTTCAGGGGCCCAAGAAGGCTTGAGTAGGGGTGGCTCCACAGTCACCCTTCCTCATTTTGTTGGTAATTGCGCCGGGGATGGGGTCTCTATGGCCAATTATATGTTTTGCACAAAGGGACGAGGTCCCTGGGACCCAAAGGCCAATACTACGCTGCATACACCAAAGGCTGTGCACGGTGTGGGGTTAATAGCCAGCTGGGGGCTTAGCCACGTTAAGCCCTGAGCCATCACACTGCTGTGCACGGTCAAAGGCTGTGTGCAGCATGGGGTTGGTTGCCTCCAGATGGCTGCCTGTGGGGAGTTAAACACAGGACTGACTACAAGTCAGTTCCTGCAACCAACCCCACGTTGAGTGCAACAAAAGGCTGTGCGCACCGTGGGGTTAGCTATCTGTGGGGGAGATTGCTGCAGGGCCTGGATGCAAGATGGCTTTATGCATTGTAATAAAATATTAGTTTACATTTAAAAAAACTAGAAATTCACTGAAAAAAAACAAGGTTAAAGTAGCGTTATAGTTAACTCTGATAAATAGATATACTTTTGGTTAAAAAAACCTTAGAAAGTCACTGAACAAATCAAAAGGTAATAACAACATTCTAGATAGGTGAATATGTCAGTGATAACCTTAACATTTTGAACTAAATTAAAGCCAGAAATTCACAAGTTAAAGTTAGCCGATCCAACTATAACTGGCGCCCCTGGAATGCACTGCTTATGACTTCAAGTCTTACATCACTCATGACATGTTCTATGACATCATTGATGACATTGTCGATGATGTCACTGATGACATCATCCAATGAGTTTGCTATTTCTTTTTTTTGCGTCAGGTAGATACCACAGGACTTCTCTATCTAATTTTGTGGTGAGTCGATATGGGGTCTTTCTTGCATGAAAGCCTCGCTGTGCCCACTCTCCGGAATTCTGCCCCCTTCCCTGCCTCTGTTGAAGTGGCGATCAGACATCAATGGTGAGTGAAGCACAATGTGGCTTTGTAAAATTAAAGCCAGAAGAAGTTGCCATAACCCCCAGTTGTAGGGATGGAATGCCCCTGCAGTCATGTAAGTGACAGCTCAACTTTGCACAGGTCAGAGCATCAGAGCAATCCTGTTCTGTCCCAGAGACATCCAAACCTGCTACTTCAGAAGCAGAGGGCAGCAGTCGATGAAAAGTACCTGTTCACATTGGGAGCACAAGTGAAGAGTTTACCACCTATGCCACAATAACCACAGCTAGTCAGGAACCACTATAATGACGCGGAAACCCTGATCCCCCTGATGTAAAGGAAGTCATCGCTTTACTAAATGTGGAGGTGAAGTGAAACTGAAGCTACAAGAATGTATTGCCTCCGGATACTGGGGTGCATGAACTTCTTGTTCAGTTATTTTTACAAAAGCTATTTCACTCGCTTAGTGGAACTTCAGGGATGAGGCTAAGGTCTTTATGTTTCATCACATTTCTCCATAGACGTGGAGTGGGGTGAACCCTTTTCTACGTCCATCCCTAAGTTCTGAAAGAGGGTGTAATGCAGCAGTGGCTGGTGACATTGGAAAGTGGTGGGGCCCAAAAGTAGTGTATGACCTATATGCAAAGCGAGCAATTTCCGTGGGCAAACATGGGGTTCACGGAGGTCCTCACACGAAAAAACAAAAAAAAGACTGGCAAGTGGTGTATTTTAAAGCACATTTAGAAGAATTTAATAGGAAAGTAAGAAGGTTTATGAAGCAACTGTGAATGTGTAGTCTTGAAATATTTTTTCCATATCTAAGTGCATTAATATGTTCAACAGTTGCTGTGCAAATTGTACAGCGTGACAACTTCAGGCCCTATAAATTATGCACTTTCCCTCTGTCATGCACTGCAGGTGGCATAGACGTGGGAGAAATATTTCTAAGCTCGGGGACGCACCCACAGATTCTGGCTGCAATCAGACATATACAAATATGTGCAAACATGGATGTTACTGAGATGAAAAAAGGGAATGTCTCTAAAAGGGGCTTCGCTCTGACATTTAATTTACATTTCTGTGATTCCCATAGTGTGCCACCTGACCTGTGTAGGAAGTTGGCTCTGAATGCACTATTTCAAAGTAAGGAATAGTATGCACAGAGTCCAAGGGTTCCCCTTAGAGGTAAGATAGTGACAAAAAGAGATAATACTAATGCTCTATTTTGTGGTAGTGTGGTCGAGCAGTAGGCTTATCAGAGAAGTAGTGTTAAGCATTTGTTGTACATACACAAGCAATAAATGAGGAACACACACTCAGAGACAATTCCAGGCCAATAGGTCTCTTAGTTTATTTTAAGAACCACAGGTTCAAGATTTACATGTAATACTTTAAATGAAAGGTATTGCAGGTAGGTACTTTAGGAACTTTGAATCAGCAAAATAGCATATACAGTTTTCACATAAATGACATATAGCTATTTTAAAACTAGACACAGTGCAATTTCCAACAGTTCCTGGGGGAAGTAAGAGTTTGTTAGTTTTTGCAGGTAAGTAAACCACCTACGGGGTTCAAGTTTGGGTCCAAGGTACCCCACCGTTGGGGGTTCAGAGCAACCCCAAAGTTACCACACCAGCAGCTCAGGGCCGGTCAGGTGCAGAGGTCAAAGTGGTTCCCAAAACGCATAGGCTTCAATGGAGAAGGGGGTGCCCCGGTTCCAGTCTGCCAGCAGGTAAGTACCCGCGTCTTCGGAGGGCAGACCACCTGGGGGTCCCTCCTGCACTGGAGGTCGGATCCTTCAGGTCCTGGGGGCTGCGGATGCAGTGCCTTTACCAGGTGTCGGGTCTTTGAAGCAGGCAGTCGCGGTCAGGGGGAGCCTCGGGATTCCCTCTGCAGGCGTTGCTATGGGGGCTTAGGGGGGTCAACTCTGGCTACTCACGGTCTCGCAGTCGCCGGGGAGTCCTCCCTGAAGTGATTGTTCTCCACAAGTCGAGCCGGGGGCGTCGGGTGGAGAGTGCCAAGTCTCACGCTTCCGGCGGGAAACGCGTGTTGTTTCAAAGTTGCTTCTTTGTTGCAAAGTTGCAGTCTTTGGTGAACAGAGCCGCTGTCCTCTGGAGTTCTTGGTCCTTCTAGATGCAGGGCAGTCCTCTGAGGCTTCAGAGGTCGCTGGTCCCTGTGGAAAGCATTGCTGGAGCAGTGCCTTTAGAAGTGGGGAGACAGTTCGGTAGAGCTGGGGCCAAAGCAGTTGGTGTCTCCGTCTTCTCTGCAGGGTTTTTCAGCTTAGCAGTCCTCTTCTTCTTAGGTTGCAGGAATCTCAGTTCCTAGGTTCTGGGGAGCCCCTAAATACTAAATTTAGGGGTGTGTTTAGGTCTGGGGGGTTAGTAGCCAATGGCTACTAGCCCTGAAGGTGGCTACACCCTCTTTGTGCCTCCTCCTGAGGGGAGGGGCGCACATTCCTATCCCTTTTGGGGGAATCCTCCATCTGCAAGATGGAGGATTTCTAAAAGTCAGAGTCACCTCAGCTCAGGATGCCTTAGGGGCTGTCCTGACTGGCCAGTGACTCCTCTTTGTTTTTCTCATTATCTCCTCTGGCCAAAAGTGGGGCCGTGGCCGGAGGGGGCGGGCAACTCCACTAGCTGGAATGCCCTGGGGTGCTGTAACAAAGGGAGTGAGCCTTTGAGGCTCACCGCCAGGTGTTACAGTTCCTGCAGGGGGGGGTGAGAAGCACCTCCACCCAGTACAGGCTTTGTTACTAGCCACAGAGTGACAAAGACACTCTCCCCATGTGGCCAGCAATATGTCTGGTGTGTGGCAGGCTGCTAAAACTAGTCAGCCTACACGGATAGTCAGTTAAGGTTTCAGGGGTCACCTCTAAGGTACCCTCTGGGGTGTATGTTACAATAAAATGTACACTGGCATCAGTGTGCATTTATTGTGCTGAGAAGTTTGATACCAAACTTCACAGTTTTCAGTGTAGCCATTATGGTGCTGTGGAGTTCGTGCATGACAGACTCACAGACCATATACTATTATGGCTACCGTGCACTTACAATGTCTAAGGTTTTGCTTAGACACTGTAGGGACATAGTGCTCATGCACTTATGCCCTCACCTATGGTATAGTGCACCCTGCCTTAGGGCTGTAAGGCCTGCTAGAGGGGTGACTTATCTGTACCTGTAGGCAGTGTGAGGTTGTCATGGCACCCTGAGGGGAGTGCCATGCCGACTTAGTCTTTTTATCCCCACTAGCACACACAAGCTGACAAGCAGTGTGTCTGTGCTGAGTGAGGGGTCCCCAGGGTGGCATAAGATATGCTGCAGCCCTTAGAGACCTTCCCTGGCATCAGGGCCCTTGGTACCAGGGGTACCAGTTACAAGGGACTTACCTGGATGCCAGGGTGTGCCAATTGTGGAAACAAAAGTACAGGTTAGGGAAAGAACACTGGTGCTGGGGCCTGGTTAGCAGGCCTCAGCACACTTCCAAATCAAAACTTAGCATTAGCAAAGGCAAACAGTCAGGGGGTAACCATGCCAAGGAGGCATTTCCTTACAACCTGTATTTTATTTTTTCTCAGATATCTGTTATTGCACCCAGACATATAACTGTCATAATCCCAAAACCTGCCAGGTCCACTGGCTCTGCCAATGGTTGTTTGCTGCTTAAGATAAATGAGTAACAATGATTTTGTTGTAAATAATTAATATTGAAAATGTTTCAGTTCTTAAATAGTGAGAGTGAGAACTAAATATTATTGAGGCCTGTGAAGGGGTAGTGGTCTTCACTTAAGTGCACTTTATGTTCAATATATTTGCCTTTTGTCTCCACATCTCATCCATCGGAATATCTTAGACCTCACCTCTTTCCTTCTCCGCACCCTCTTTTCACTCTTGCCCGTGAATGCGCTTCCCTGCATCTCCTTCACTTCACCGCCCTCAAACATGCACTGCACTCACTCACATATAAGCACTGTATTTTCTTTTATTTTTCCCTGTCAATATCTTATCAACTGTCTACCCCATTCACACACATTTACAGCAGAATTTTAATGCCATGCAACGGGGACAGATCACCAGAATTACTGCACCCCAAACACCTAGCATGCTACAGTGTCCGTTTTTTAAATAAAACTTGCCCAAAACTTCACCAGGGAGCAAAAGTCCTCTACAACTGCTGGATCAACGTTACTTGGGAACAAATACAGCAGCCTCACTTCTAAAGGGGCCAGTGACCTACGGCCACGGTCTGGGGTGTCACAGTGTGGGATGTCAGCATGGCCAGGCATCTCAGCACAATATATCTAATACAAGTTTTTTTCTTTAATTCTTACCATTACCGAGGACTAGACACCACATCTCAGTGCGCTCGCATCCAGTTCCATGCTGTGGTGAATGCTAAAGGGTGGTCTCTTGTGTCTTTTGTAATTCTGGTACTCTTTTCTTTGTACCTGACCTGGACACTAGATGGTGCCAAAGGCCAGACCAATAAGTAATGCGTATGAGAAGTCACACTACTTTTCCCTAAGTACCCATGTAAAATATGTTAAATGTTACAGTGGCACTAGTAGAGCTCAGTCCCAGACTATTTTGAAGTCCATGTTGTATGCACTGATGTCACATGCAAAAGGCTTTTTTTGCAGCCGTGTGTGTTCTTCCTGCCTGACCCTCAGTTTTACTAGTAAAGACTTGCTTATCCTCATAGATCGTGGGGAAGGGGTGTCCTGTCTCTCTCTGCAGTCGAAGCAGTGTGGGAGATAATGTCACTCAGCCTGTAGCCCTCCCATTTCTCACTGGTGACTGGGTATGTGCTTTGATTTTGGTCGCCCAGTCTCTATTTCTAGTCTGCATTCACTCAGTCTGTATTTGGGGAGAATTTGTCTGTGTTTAGTGTTTTTCGTCCAGTAATCATCAAGAAAGAGAACGTTTCCAGTAATCTGTATGTTCTACCTTGTGGTGTTGCCCAAACAGGTATACCTTGCGGCCTGAATACAAATGCACATTTAAATCACGTAATCTACTAAATGAGACATGCATGTCTCCATGTGAGGCCTTGCTCTGGATGGCTCCTCTACCCCTGTGCAGCTATAGAAGGCAGGGCCAGATAATTTGGGGGTGGATCACATTACATTGTAGAAGAGTAATGTTAGAAATGGGGTCTCTAGTAATCAGTGATTTGCACCGTATCCAAGTAGGGACCCTCACTCTAGCCAAGGTAAGGGAGTCACACAGCTAAGATAACCCCTGTTTGCCCCCTTGGTAGTTTGGCACAAGCAGTCTGGCTTATCTCAGAGACAATGTGTAAAGTATTTGTACATACACACACAGTAATGCAGTGAAAACACTACAAAAGGACTCAACACCAGTTTAGACAAAATAGCCAAGATTTATCTGATTAAAACAAAACCAAAATGACAGAAATCCAACATACACAAATCAAGATATCACTTTAAAAATTTTAAGCAACTCTTACTCCTTAGGAATCAATGGATTTATCCCTTTAGCACAAAGTTCCTGGGATGCTTCAAAAACAAAGACGATGAGGCCAAGGGGAAGGCAAAACAATCGATCTGCTCCTTATTGTGCAGAGGAGGTGATGCGTTGATTTTTTCCCTCACCGGTGTGACAATGCATCAGTTCCTTCCTGGCAGGGGAGGTGCTACGTCAATTATCTTCTCTCGGGAAAGGTAATGCACCATTTTCTGGACACAAAGTCTTGGTTCCTTACTGCAGTGTGGGGTAAATGAAAAATTGGCACCCAGGGACATTGCATGGAAAGTGCAGATTTGCTGTTTTGATGGGATTGCTGTGAAACAGGTGCTGCGTCTATTCTTCAGCCATGGGACAGGCGCTGTATTGATTCTTCAGTCAGGAGAAAGGCACTGTGTTGATTTGTCCGACATGGCGCATTGATGTGCAGATTTGCTCCTTCAGATCACCAGCTTGCACTTTCAACGACCCAGGGACTTGAGTTTGGCATCACTTGGCAAGTCAGGACTCTCAGCAGAAGCACCTAGGCACTGGCAGATGAGGTCTTTGGTGTCCCTGTGACTTCTTAGCAGGAGGCAAGCTCAGCCCAGGCCCTTGGAGAGCCTTTGGAAGCAGGATGTAGAAAGCCAATTCCAGTCCGTTGACTTCCAGGACAGAAGGAGAAAGCAGGCCAGCACAACAAAGCAACCGGCAGAGGGGCAGTCCCCCTACAGCATCCAGCTTTTCTTCTTGGCAGAATTTCCTCAGTCAAGAAGGATTCTAACTACGTGATGTCAGAGGTCCAGTACGTATACCCATTTCTGTCTTTGAAGTAGATAAGACTCTTCCATCACTTCCCTGGCCCCGGACACACTCCGGGTTTTGAGACTGCTTTGTGTGAGGATAGGGACAGCCCTATTCAGGTGCAAGTGTCAGCTTCTCCCAGCACTCTAGCTCAGGAGGACCCATCAGTCTGGTGATGGGCCATCGGGGTATGTGGGGCAAACCTCAGCTCTCTTTGTGTGATTGTCTAGAGTGAATGCACAAACAGCCCAACTGTCACCCTAACCCAGACGTGGATTCAGCAGACCGGCATAGGCACAGAATAGTTAAGCAAAAAAAGTACTTTCTAAAAGAAGCATTTTCCAACTTACAATTCAAAAAACTTCATAAGTCTGGGCTTAGAGACTGCAAACTCCAAATCTCTATTTGTCCCCAATGGGAAATCACACTTAAAAAGATATTTCAAGGCAATCCCCCCATGAGAGAGATAGACCTTGCAACATTGAAAACCAAAGTTAACAGTATTTCACTATCAGGACATGTAAAACACACTATCACATGTCCCACTTTTTTAAATGCCCTGTACCCAGCCCATGGGCCTGCCTTGGGCCTAACGTGGGGGTAACACAGGTGATAAAAGGGAAGGTTTGGGGCGGGTCAAAATGGTACTGCAGTGGCAGGTCTGAGGCATGTTTACAAGGCTACTCCTGCGGGTGGCACAATCAGTGCTGCTGGCCCACTGGTAGCATTTGATCCACAGGCCCTGGGCACACATAGGGCACTGTACTAGGACATTACCAGTAAATTAGATGTGCCAATCATGGATAAACCAATCACAAATACAAGTTAAACAGCGAGCATATGCAATTTAGCACTGATTAGCAGTGGTAAAGTGCTCAGAGTCCTAAAGCCAACAAAAACAGGTCGGAATAAATAGGAGGTAGAAGGCAACAAGTTTGGGGATGACCCTCCAAAAAGGACAAGGTCCAAAAAGTAAGTAAGAATGTTGAGAGTTTTCACCTTGGATTTCTGAGTAATAACTTATGTCTGTTTGATGTCACTCAGCACCTCTGGGTGAAAACATCCCTGTACTCACTGTTACCCATGTGCAGCTCTACATATTGATAACTGATCATTCTTTTGTTGCAAATATAAAGATTGAAAATGAAATAAAAAAATAAAAGAACTATAACAATCTCTTAGTTTGATATTATTTGAAAAGGGGGTTATAATAAGTTATTTAAACTAACATAATTTATCTTAAATTAATGACCACAGTTAGAGCACATCAATAATTTATGGAAATTACAAATTAATTAAACTTAAATGAACAGGTTTAGGATTGGAATTGGGGTCAGATTAAGAAAAATTACTTAAAATGTACAGACCAGGAAAAATAAAGGTTAGCTCTGGACTTTGTAATGGGTAGATTAAGAATAATTGTTTAAATTGAAGTTAGAGTAATTAAGGGTAAGTGCTCTGCATTAGATTAAAGGAAACTATTTAAGGAATCTGAATTCAAAATAATGGTTATGGATGACTTTAGTGATAGGTTAAGGATAATTATTAAATATATTCTAATTTAAAGAATGTGTGGGTTATAGCTATTATTGGTGACTGCTTAACAATAACTATAAAATAAATTTAATTAAATGTTGGTTAACATAATCTAACAAAAAAGATTGTTCCCAGCTCAAACAGATCAAGAGTTAGTAAAATCACAGCGGCTCCTGTTGCTGTGTAGTGTAAAGGTTGAGTCGTCGTCCTTCTGTTGCTTATGACTGTATTTGGATGTTAAACATGTACTAATGAGGTGAACCCTTTGCTTAACGTCTAAATATGACAAATATATGAAGTAATACCTTATAAAATGTAGTGAATTAGGTCTCATAACTGACTTTTAATATTTTATTCGACCCTGTTACATAAATGTGTGTTCCGCTGCCGCATAATTCCAGTGGACCTATCCTTGCAGTTCTGACAGACGATGACATGTCACCTTCAGCTGTACCTTGTTATTGCCAGTTGGGGGCAGCAGAGATCCATGGTAGCCTGTGCATGTGTATTTGTCTCACAGCTGCTGATGTGTCACCTTCTGCAGTAACCTGTTATGGCCAGCTGCGGGCAGCAGAGATCCATGGTAGCCTGGGAAGTTGTATTCGTGTAACAGGTGCTGACGTGACACCTCCAGACACGTGTAAGGGGGAGATGCTGGGAAGAGGAGGGAGATGGTGTGTATGAGCAGTGGATGCATGAGGTGAGTCACTGGTGTAAGGGAGAGGTGCTGGGAAGAGGGGGTGTGTGAGGAGCAGAGGAGTGCATGAGAGGTGAGTCACTGGTGTAAGGAGGGGAGCACACCTCTCCCCAGGATGCACACTTCTCTCCAGAATGCACATCTCTCTCCTCAAGATGCACACGTCTCTCCCCAAGATCCACACCACTCAGGACACACAGTTCTCCCTAGGATGCACCCCTCTCCCCAGGATGCACCCTTCTCTCTCCAGGACGCACACCGTTCTCCCCAGCATGCACACTTCTCTCCCAGGTTGTACACCTCTCTCCCAGGACTCACACACTTTCTCCCCAGCATGCACATTTCTCCCAAGATGCACACCTCTCTCCCTAGGATAGACTTCTCCCCCCAAGATGCACACCTCTCTCCCCAGGATCCACACTTTTGCCCCCAAGATTCACACCCATCTCCTCAGGATGCACTCCTCTCTCTCCAGGATGCACACCTCTCCCGAGGATGCAAGGTGCACACTTCTCTCCCCAGGATGCACACTTCTCTACCCAGGAGGCACACCTCTCTCCCCGGGATGCACACCTCCCATGATGCACACTTTCTCTCTCCAGGATGCATCCCTCTCTCCCCAGGATCCATTCTTCTCTCCGCAGGATTCACGCCTCTTCCCAGGAAGCACTCCTCTCTCCCCAGGATGCACACCTCTCTCCCCTGGATGCACACCTCTCTCCCCAGGATGCAAGGTGCACACTTCTCTCCCCAGGATGCACACTTCTGTACCCAGGAGGCACACCTCTCTCCCCGGGATGCACACCTCCCATGATGCACACTTTCTCTCTCCAAGATGCAAACCTCTTCCCAGGATGCACCCCTCTCTCCCCAGGATCCATTCTTCTCTCCCCAGGATTCACGCCTCTTCCCAGGAAGCACACCTCTCTCCCCTGGATGCACACCTATCCCCAGGATGCACACTTCTCTCCCCAGGATTCACACCTCTACCCAGGATGAACCCCTCTCTCCCCAGGATCTATTCTTCTCTCCCCAGCATTCACGCCTCTTCCCATGAAGCACCCCTCTCTCCCCAGGATGCACACCTCTCTCCCCGGATGTACACCTTTCTTCAGGATACCCACTTCTCAGGATGCACAGATCTCCCCAGGATGCACACCTTTCTTCTGGATACCCTTTTCTCAGGAAGCACACTTCTTACAATGCAAAGATCTCCCCAGGAAGACTTCTCTCTCTCCAGGATGCACACTTCTCTCCCCATGATGCACACTTCTCAGGATGCACACTTCTCCCCAGGATGCACACTTCTAAGGATGCACTGGTCTCCCCAAGATGCACTTCTCTCTCCCCAGGCTGCACAGTTCCCTCCCAGGATGCCCACCTCCCATGATGCACACTTTCTCTCTCCAGGATGCACCCCTCTCCCCCCAGGATCCATTCTTCTCTCCCCAGGATTCACGCCTCTTCCCAGGAAGCACACCTCTCTCCCCAGGATGTACACCTCTCTCCCCTGGATGCACACCTCTCTCCCCAGGATGCAAGGTGCACACTTCTCTCCCCAGGATGCACACTTCTCTACCCAGGAGGCACACCTCTCTCCCCGGGATGCAAGGTGCACACTTCTCTCCCCAGGATGCACACTTCTCTACCCAGGAGGCACACCTCTCTCCCCGGGATGCACACCTCCCATGATGCACACCTTCTCTCTCCAGGATGCAAACCTCTTCCCAGGATGCACCCCTCTCTCCCCAGGATCCATTCTTCTCTCCCCAGGATTCACGCCTCTTCCCAGGAAGCACACCTCTCTCCCCTGGATGCACACTTCTCTCCCCAGGATTCACATCTCTTCCCAGGATGAACCCCTCTCTCCCCAGGATCCATTCTTCTCTCCCCAGGATTCACGCCTCTTCCCAGGAAGCACCCCTCTCTCCCCAGGATGCACACCTCTCTCCCCGGAAGCACACCTTTCTTCAGGATACCCACTTCTCAGGATGCACAGATCTCCCCAGGATGCACACCTTTCTTCTGGATACTCTTTTCTCAGGAAGCACACTTCTCACAATGCAAAGATCTCCCCAGGATGCACTTCTCTCTCTCCAGGATGCACACTTCTCTCCCCAGGATGCACACTTCTCCCCAGGATGCACACTTCTCAGGATGCACTGGTCTCCCCAAGATGCACTTCTCTCTCCCCAGGCTGCACATTTCCCTCCCAGGATGCACACTTCTCAGGATGCACCCCCCCCCAGGATGCACAGATCCCCCTAGGATGCACACTTCTCAGGATGAACCCCTCTCCCCCCAGGATGCACAGATCTCCCCAGGATGCACACTTCTCAGGATGCACAGATCCCCCAGGATGCACAGGTCTCCCCACGATGCACACTTCTCAGGATGCACACTTCTCTCCCAGGATGCACACTTCTCAGGATGCACAGATCGCCCCAGGATGCACAGATCCCCCCAGGATGCACACTTCTCTCCCCAGGATGCACAGATCCCCCCAGGATGCATAGATCCCCCAGGATGCACAGATCCCAGGATGCACAGATCCCCCAGGATGCACACTTCTCAGGATGCACAGATCCCCCCAGGATGCACAGGTCTCCCCAGGATGCCCACTTCTCCCCCAGGATGCACAGATCCCCCCAGGATGCACACCTCTCCCCCCAGGATTCACACCTCTCCCCAGGATGCACACTTCTCAGGATGCACTGTTCTCTCCCAGGATGCACAGTTCCCTCCCAGGATGCACAGATCCCCCCAGGATGCACAGACCCCCCGAGGATGCACAGATCCCCCCAGGATGCACACTTCTCTCCCAGGATGCACACTTCTCTACCCAGGAGGCACACCCCTCTCCCCGGGATGCACACTTTCTCTCTCCAGGATGAAAACCTCTTTCCAGGATGCACCCCTCTCTCCCCAGGATCCATTCTTCTCTCCCCAGGATTCACGCCTCTTCCCAGGAAGCACACCTCTCTCCCCTGGATGCAAATCTATCCCGAGGATGCACACTTCTCTCCCCAGGATTCACACCTCTTCCCAGGATGAACCCCTCTCTCCCCAGGATCCATTCTTCTCTCCCCAGGATTCACGCCTCTTCCCAGGAAGCACCCCTCTCTCCCCAGGATGCACACCTCTCTCCCCGGATGTACACCTTTCTTCAGGATACCCACTTCTCAGGATGCACAGATCTCCCCAGGATGCACACCTTTCTTCTGGATACCCTTTTCTCAGGAAGCAGACTTCTCACAATGCAAAGATCTCCCCAGGATGCACTTCTCTCTCTCCAGGATACACACTTCTCTCCCCAGGATGCACACTTCTCAGGATGCACAGATCCCCCCAGGATGCACAGATCCCCACAGGATGCACAGATCCCCCCAGGATTCACACTTCTCTCCCCAGGATGCACAGATCCCCCCAGGATGCACAGATCCCCCAGGATGCACAGATCCCCCCAGGATGCACAGATCCCCCCAGGATGCACACTTCTCTCCCCAGGATGCACACTTCTCTCCCAGGATGCACACTTCTCTCCCCAGGATTCACATCTCTTCCCAGGATGAACCCCTCTCTCCCCAGGATCCATTCTTCTCTCCCCAGGATTCACGCCTCTTCCCAGGAAGCACCCCTCTCTCCCCAGGATGCACACCTCTCTCCCCGGAAGCACACCTTTCTTCAGGATACCCACTTCTCAGGATGCACAGATCTCCCCAGGATGCACACCTTTCTTCTGGATACTCTTTTCTCAGGAAGCACACTTCTCACAATGCAAAGATCTCCCCAGGATGCACTTCTCTCTCTCCAGGATGCACACTTCTCTCCCCAGGATGCACACTTCTCCCCAGGATGCACACTTCTCAGGATGCACTGGTCTCCCCAAGATGCACTTCTCTCTCCCCAGGCTGCACATTTCCCTCCCAGGATGCACACTTCTCAGGATGCACCCCCCCCCAGGATGCACAGATCCCCCTAGGATGCACACTTCTCAGGATGAACCCCTCTCCCCCCAGGATGCACAGATCTCCCCAGGATGCACACTTCTCAGGATGCACAGATCCCCCAGGATGCACAGGTCTCCCCACGATGCACACTTCTCAGGATGCACACTTCTCTCCCAGGATGCACACTTCTCAGGATGCACAGATCGCCCCAGGATGCACAGATCCCCCCAGGATGCACACTTCTCTCCCTAGGATGCACAGATCCCCCCAGGATGCATAGATCCCCCAGGATGCACAGATCCCAGGATGCACAGATCCCCCAGGATGCACACTTCTCAGGATGCACAGATCCCCCCAGGATGCACAGGTCTCCCCAGGATGCCCACTTCTCCCCCAGGATGCACAGATCCCCCCAGGATGCACACCTCTCCCCCCAGGATTCACACCTCTCCCCAGGATGCACACTTCTCAGGATGCACTGTTCTCTCCCAGGATGCACAGTTCCCTCCCAGGATGCACAGATCCCCCCCAGGATGCACAGATCCCCCCAGGATGCACAGACCCCCCGAGGATGCACAGATCCCCCCAGGATGCACACTTCTCTCCCAGGATGCACACTTCTCTACCCAGGAGGCACACCTCTCTCCCCGGGATGCACACTTTCTCTCTCCAGGATGAAAACCTCTTTCCAGGATGCACCCCTCTCTCCCCAGGATCCATTCTTCTCTCCCCAGGATTCACGCCTCTTCCCAGGAAGCACACCTCTCTCCCCTGGATGCAAATCTATCCCGAGGATGCACACTTCTCTCCCCAGGATTCACACCTCTTCCCAGGATGAACCCCTCTCTCCCCAGGATCCATTCTTCTCTCCCCAGGATTCACGCCTCTTCCCAGGAAGCACCCCTCTCTCCCCAGGATGCACACCTCTCTCCCCGGATGTACACCTTTCTTCAGGATACCCACTTCTCAGGATGCACAGATCTCCCCAGGATGCACACCTTTCTTCTGGATACCCTTTTCTCAGGAAGCACACTTCTCACAATGCAAAGATCTCCCCAGGATGCACTTCTCTCTCTCCAGGATGCACACTTCTCTTCCCAGGATGCACACTTCTCAGGATGCACACTTCTCCCCAGGATGCACACTTCTAAGGATGCACTGGTCTCCCCAAGATGCACTTCTCTCTCCCCAGGCTGCACAGTTCCCTCCCAGGATGCACACTTCTCAGGATGAACCCCTCTCCCCCCAGGATACACAGATCTCCCCAGGATGCACACTTCTCAGGATGCACAGATCCCCCAGGATGCACAGATCCTCCCCAGGATGCACACTTCTCAGGATGCACAGATCCCCCCCAGGATGCACACTTCTCAGGATGCACAGATCTCCCCAGGATGCACAGATCGCCCCAGGATGCAGAGATCCCCCCAGGATGCACACTTCTCTCCCCAGGATGCACAGATCCCCCCAGGATGCACTCCCTCGCACAGGTCAGATTAGCACCGGCCCTCAGGGGCCGGTGAGCAGTAGCACCACGTCACGGTTCTGACCTCCGCTACTGTCCAGTCACACCACTCAGTGACGATAGCGTCACGGCACCCACAGCCCTGCCAGGGTTCCTAGTACCATGTGGTGTACTGGAGCAGCACATCCCGCGTGGCCTATAGAAACCTGGCAGCCATGCACCAGGCACTCACACCATTCATGGCCCAGTCTCTCTCTCATGCGAACCCTGAGAAGGCCCCCTCCACAGATCTGTCGGGCTCCCCGGATTCCATGTGATGAGCTGCTCCGGCCTGGACTGGAGCAGCACATCACGCTGGACCTGGGAAACTTGGCAGACTTGCTTCCGGGACCCCCCAGAGCATCGCGGCAGATCAGGAGGAAGGGTGCCACCCGAGGAGGGACCGAGGGATGGGCAGCAGGTGGCAAGGAGGGCCAGTCCTGCCCGGTCCCCCCCACGGGGTGTGGAGGGGAGACTAAGGAGTCGCGGATCCCTATTGTCTCAACGCTATCCGTCGTGTCCCCTCAGCAGCCTGTCCTCCATCTCTGCCCACCACTGAGGGCCACTGCCCTGCAGGGACAGATATAGGGCTGGGAGAGTGACGTCACAGAGGAGAGGCTGTGATGTCAGTGAGGGGGGGACAGGCCCTGCAGACCTGGGGGAGTGACGTCACCGAGGGAGGGGGACAGGACCTGCAGTCCTGGGGCAGTGACATCACAGAGGAGAGGGCGGGGCCTTGAGGCAGTGATGTTACTGAGGGTGGGGGACAGGACCTGCAGACCTGGGGGAGTGACGTCACTGAGGGAGGGGGACAGGACCTGCAGGCCTGGGGGGGGTGACATCACAGAGGTGGGGCAGGGTTTGTGGAGTGACGTCAATCAGGGAGGGGGACAGGCCCTGCAGTCCTGGGGCAGTGAGCGCCAAGTAGAGGGTGGGGAAGCCTGTAGGACAGAGAGCACAGGGGGGGGGGCAGGATTGAGGCCTGGAGGAGGAGTGACGTCACAGCGGGAGGCACGCTGATATAAAGACACTTCAATCAAATTCCTTTTGCTTCAGTCTTTATTCTTTCATCTCTACTGCCTCAGCAACAGTTCTCCACACAGCTGCTCTTCTAGCTCCTCAACGTTCTACTGTCAACTCCAGCCCAATAACTGTCAGACTCTACCATTCTAAGGGGAAGGGGAGGTGGAACATACTACTTCTATCGGTGTAAATATTAAACTCCTATTAGGATAAACTTATTTATATAGAACAATATATATATAGCTTATTTAATTAAAACTGCGATACAACACATCTTCCCTTCTAACAAAACTAGAAATAGTACAGTCATCTGCTATCATTAATTACAGTTCATTATACTCAAGTAGTAATCTCGTAATCTTTATGCCAAACAGGAGGTTTAATTCGTCGGCTATATGTTCTTTTCTCATAACCTCCTTCATTGCGATTCTGTGGAACTTCCTGACTTCCTTCCGCTTCCTCAGGATTGCTTTCAGTCTTTTCTACACCCGGTGGCTGTTTGACAATCCTATCCATGCTCCAACACTGTCCATTCTCTAATACAACTACATTTCTTTTTACTTTGGCAATATTGAATGGGCCCATAAACTTGGTGTCTCTCACATTTGACCTCATTCCCTTCAATGGATTTTTAACATACACTCTGTCCCCTACCACCCACTGTTGTTGTTTCGTACCATGTTTCTTATCATACATTCTTCTGTATTTATCTTGGTGCAGAGATAATTTAAGTTTGATATGAGGGGTTGCAGGTTCACTCTTCTCTCCTCCACCTAACCATGAGGGAAAGAATTTTGTGCTTGGTTTTCTGCCTTTTAGCGCAGAAAACGGGGAAACTTTAGTGATTAAATTTGGAGTTGTATGGTATGCCCATAACATGTCTCTGATAGCATTTTCCACACTCAAATGATTAACACTAGCTAACTGTATGCATTCCTTGATCATACGATTGGTTCTCTCAATCAGACCATTTGCCCTTGGGCAATACAAAGCTGTAGTGAGGTGATTTATACTGAGAGATGCAAGGAAGTCTTTCATTGCTAAAGAAGTCAACTGAACCCCATTATCAGTAATAAGGGTAGCTGGTATGACCTCAACAGCAAACACATCCTTGAGGAAATTTATCACCGATTCAGTTGTGATTTGGTTAACTAATTTTGCATTTATCCAATGCGAGTGGTAGTCAATTAATACTAAGGCAAAGCGTTTGACTACTCCTGTCATGTTGATTGGCCCAATGATATCTAATGCCAGTTTGGACCAAGGTTTGTCAGGTATGGACACAGGAGAAATTGGGGTTTTGCGAATCAATTTCGTTTTATCACTGCGTGCACATATGGTGCAATCTTTGACTTCTGTTTCAGTCATGGAGTCCATATTAGGGAACCAGTACCGTTCCCTAATACGTGATTTTGTTAGGCTTCTGCCCAGATGGCCCTCATGAGCCAGCCTAATGATTTTGTGTCTTAAACTTGCAGGAGGTATTATTTTATCATTCCTAAATACACAATTTCCTATTTCATTTATTTCATATCTCACCTCCCAGTAGCTTTTAATAACTTCATCCAGATCCTTCCTGGATTCAGGCCATCCTTCCTTGGCTCTCAGTTTTAGCAAGGATAGAGATTCATCTTTTTGACATGCTGAATTCCATTCATCTTCATTGATAGAAGATGTAGAAACTACCAATATAGGATATTCTGGAGTATCAAAGTCTTCTACTACATCCAACGGAACTCTAGATAGAAAATCTGCAGCCAAATTTCTATTGCCAGGGAGGTACTCAACCTTGAAACAGAAGCTTTCAAGGCCCAAGGTCCACCTCGCAATCCTTGGAGTGCTGTTGTAAAATCCCTTAGTGGAGAATACATAAACTAAAGGTTTGTGGTCTGTGCGTATGGTAAATTGTGTACCCCAAAGAAAAAATTTAAAATGTTTAACAGCCCAGAAACATGCCAGAGCCTCTCTTTCAATGACTGAGTAATTGGATTCAGCTTTGCTTAGAGCCCTTGATGCAAAAGCCACAATCCTCTCTTTGCCATCAATGACTTGTGATAGTGTAGCCCCCAAACCCAATTTACTGGCATCTGTGGTGAGAATAGTTTTCCTTTCATGATTAAAATTACAAAGATATGGTGCTGATAAAATGGCCTGTTTAATCTTTTCAAATGCATAATCATGACATTCCCTCCATTTATAAGGTATGTGACTCTTAAGTAACTCTCTGAGATCATATGATGTATCTGAGAAGTTTTTGACATATTTGGCCATATATTCAGTGAGACCCAGAAATGACTTGAGTTCATCCTTATTTTTGGGCGCCTTTGCTTTTTTAACTGCCTCTACCAGGGAAGTTTTAGGTTTAAAACCATCTCTCGATATTGTATACCCTAGATAATCTACAGAACTCACACCAATCTGGCATTTTTCCTTCTTTAACGTTAAGCCTGCTGTTTTCAGTATACTCAGAACCCTCCTCAGGTTTGTGTTGTGTTCCTCAACTGTCGCCCCATAAATTAAAATGTCGTCCTGGAAACACAAAGTTTTAGGAGTGTCTCCTAAAATATGCTGCATGATTTTCTGAAACACTGCAGCAGCCGACGCCAGCCCGAACGGCATCCTATTGAACATAAAGGAACCCATAGGGGTGGTAAATGCCGTAAGCCACTTAGAATCTGGGTGAAGTTCTACTTGATGATATGCACTGGAAAGATCCAGCACCGAGAAACATACTGCATCTCCCATGGTACTTAAAATCTCATGGATTATAGGAAGAGGGTGTCTTTCTACCCAAATATTCCTATTCAGGTCTCTTAAATCAATACATACCCTGATGTCTTTTGAATTACTTTTCCTAGCAATCACAATGGGGGATAACCATTCAGAGCTGTCAATAGGTTGAATTATGCCTTGAGATTGCATTCTGTCAAGTTCCTCCTTGAGCGCCTGTTTCAGTAAATGGGGTATCGGTCTGGTTTTGTGTACGGTAGGCTTTGATTGGGGTTTCAACTTGATTTTGTGCTGAAATCCTGCTAATAAACCCAATTTTCCACTAAAAACTTCTGGGAATTCCTGAAAAATTTGTTCTTTTGAGTTGGGTTTGTCAATGATCAAAACTTGTTCTGGATTGTTTGGATCCAACTTAATCCCCAACTCCTTCTGATGCTGCCAGCCCAAAAGACTCGATCCCTCCTTTACAACATAAACCTTCCCCACAGTGGATCGACCCTTGAATGAAATAAGTGCTCTGAACATTCCTTTAAGAGGAATAGGGTCCTGGTTGTAACCTTTGGGGTTAATATCTGGTTCCGTTAAGCTGGTCACAATTCCATCATCAATTTTGTCAAGGTTCACAGCATTAATAATCGTAAAAGGGGAACATGAGTCAGCAAAGACCTTAACCGGGTTGCCATCAATGAAAATTTCACATTCTGGATACTGAAAAGGAATTACTTCTTTATCATTCACCTGTAATATAATTTTTTTAACTTCTTGATGATTTCCTTCTACATTCTTGCCATCATATGGTCTTTCTGGTCTTGACATATCCTTACACACTCTAGCAAAATGCCCTTTTTTGTTACATTTCCTACAAATGGCTGTTCTTGCTTGGCAACCAGTTGAATTCGCTAAATGGTTGCTGCTTCCGCAACGAAAACATTTTAGATTAGGATTTACAATCTTGTTTTTTTGAGGTATTTTATCTACGCCTCTAATTTTGAGAATGTTGTCTTCTTCTATGTTACCTTGATTTCTGTGACCTGATCTGGAGCAGATGAACATCTAATTTCCTGTAAGCATATAGCAGTATGCTCAATGGATTTAGCAATTTCAATTGCTTCATGTAAGTCAGGTTGCTTTTGTAATAGCTTCTCTTGAATTTTTATATTACTGGTGCAACGAACTAATTGATCTCGAATGAGTAAATCATTAAGCTCCCCAAAATTGCATAAAGTACTTAATCCTCTCAAAGCAGCAATATAGTTGGTTATACTTTCTTGCTTACTTTGATTGCGAGAAAAAAATGTATGACGTTCTAAAACAACATTTATTCTGTCTCCAAATTGTTTTTCTAATTTCATGTATGTGGTGACATATTCATCCCGCACCTGATCTTCTGGAATATTAGGTTCAGGCAAGGATTCGTAAATTTTCCTACCATGTGTTCCTAAATTGTGTAATAAAATATGCTGTTTTCTAACTGGATTAAATCTGTCACCCCCAATGGCAATTAAATATGATTCAAATATTTTGAACCATTCTTTCCATGGAGAACTAGGTTCTCCAACCTCATTTAAAAACGGAACAGGTTGGGACATACCTGCAGCAGCCATCATGAGTACAGATTCCCAGGTAAATAGGGTAAGTCAAATGCAATTCACCTTAACACTAACTAAATACACTATAAAATATTATTGAAGTAACAGTTATGCAGTTATCATCAGTACAGATTCACAGATAAATAGGGTAATTCCAAGGTAAATCCCCTTATCAATAATTAAATACACATAGAAATTATTGAAATAACAGTAGAGAACAACCAAAATGTAAAGAGTAGGTTTTGTAGCAAAATTAGAGGAAAGAGCTCAAGCAACACACTTCCCACCATGCACCTCAAAAATGAAGAGAACTGTGCCTGTCAGCGTTTCATTACAGGTTCCCAGAATGTACCCAGAAAGTGATTGTGAGCGCTTGAAAACGAAGTTCCAGTCAGATTTTCTTTGAATGCACTTCAGATTTCTGTGTTTCAGGTAACCGAGATTTATTTAAAATGTTTTGGTGCACTGCCAGCAACAGAAATGTGAGGATACTCGTTCCGCAGTTTACCGCGCCTTCCACATTACCATATTGGTCTGTATTTGTTTTCCTTTCTGGTTCGAAATGCAGCTTGTAATGTAATTAATTCCATCTTAAATGCCAGTTCTAAAATCTTTAAGGCAACAGGAAAACAGCCTTTAATTTAATCATATTGTTGTGCTGCCAGGAACAGAATGCTGCTGACATGAAGACACACGATCATTGCACTTTACCGCACTGCATGTGCTTATTATTTTTATATTTTCTTTTCTCTGTGAAATGCCACTTGAAAAATTACAGCCTGGAATACTTTTCTTGTTTTGTGTCAACGCTTAGATGAAATACTGGCTTCAGCAGTTTAAGTCTGTGGGCTGACAAGAGAAATTTGAAAAATGGATTGAATTGGAGTAAATAGTGTCCTGGTTCTGAAAGTTAAAGTAAGGCACAGGAAGCGCTAAGGCGAAATGGCACGCTTATGTTCAGCTAGAGTATTCTTTAAAGTAATAACAGTACCTTAAGATAATTAAAGTTGCTGAAGGGTTATCCAAAAGGGGTAGAGATGAGAGTGCCCCCTTCCGCACGTAACTCGTCGCCAGTGATATAAAGACACTTCAATCAAATTCCTTTTGCTTCAGTCTTTATTCTTTCATCTCTACTGCCTCAACAACAGTTCTCCACACAGCTGCTCTTCTAGCTCCTCAACGTTCTACTGTCAACTCCAGCCCAATAACTGTCGGACTCTACCATTCTAAGGGGAAGGGGAGGTGGAACATACTACTTCTATCGGTGTAAATATTAAACTCCTATTAGGATAAACTTATTTATATAGAACAATATATATATAGCTTATTTAATTAAAACTGCGATACAACACACGCCATCAGTGAGGCCAATACCATGGGGGGTCAGGAGAGGTTTGAGTGTCAGGGGGCAGGCCTGAG
The DNA here is from genome assembly GCF_031143425.1 of Pleurodeles waltl. Taxonomy (NCBI): domain Eukaryota; kingdom Metazoa; phylum Chordata; class Amphibia; order Caudata; family Salamandridae; genus Pleurodeles; species Pleurodeles waltl. The sequence goes on from NC_090449.1 coordinate 17,912,633, forward strand.
TAGAAGGGAGCTATACGTCAGAAGGGGGGTGTAACTGTAAATGTATATGCAGCCCTTAGGGCTCCTGATGAGGCATCGAAGAGCTTTGTGCCTGAGCAGCAGCTGCTCCTGAACCCAAGATCAGTGATTAGCAGGTTTGCACCATTTTGTTCTTGTGCATTAGGCTTGTGTTTAGCTTGTGCTCTTGAGTTCTTGTGAGTTTAGTGGACTTTGGGCGAGAAATAGAATGATAGGGGAGGGTTTGTAAAGGGCAAGTAGTGAGTGGTTTTGTAAGGAGGGGTCGTATGTGCCTCATAACTGGGTGGCTTGGCTAAAGGAGGGTGTAAAGTGGGAAGGATGTTTGAAAGATCACAGGGAGGAGGGTTGGGATGAGTCTGAGGGAGTAGGGATGGGGAGGACACAAGGGTTTAAAAAATATTTCTATTATAGCAACATGTGAATTACATATGTATATATATGACACACAATGTAATATAGTACATATGCGTGTGTGTGTATATAGATATATATAAATGCACACACACACTCTTTGACTAAGGTATGTTTACTTGATTAAACCACTCTATATAAATTCCCTTTTGTACATAGAAGCAGCAATATTTACAAGGTCTGTTGTCCACATTTATCACGTGGTACATGGTTTATGCCTTGAAATAACTAATTGACGTGTATATGCACACATGCACACATGGCAGGTATTGTCCTGGTAGGACAGAGAGATTTCAGAGAAAAGACTATAGCGCTCAGAGGCGCAGGGCTCACCTCCCCCACCCACAAGCCACATTCCACATATTTCAATGCACCCTTTATCCGCCTGCAAGGAGTGTTCACCTCCATGACTGCAGTGGGATCTCCCGCCACAAGCACCTGACGTCACCTTCCTTGGAGACTCCACTGGCTGAGAGCCACGTCACAGTGAGGCGTGTGATGTCATAGCCGGGGATAAGGGAGGCACGTCACACTGAGGTGTGTGATGTCATAGCCGGGATAAGGGAGGCACGTCACAGTGAGGTGTGTGATGTCATAGCTGGGATAAGGGAGGCACGTCACAGTGAGGCGTGTGATGTCATAGCCGGGATAAGGGAGGTACGTCACAGTGAGGCGTGTGATGTCATAGCTGGGATAAGGGAGGCACGTCACAGTGAGGTGTGTGGTGTCATAGCCGGGATAAGGGAGGCACGTCACAGTGAGGCGTGTGATGTCATAGCCGGGGATAAGGGAGGCACGTCACAGTGAGGCGTGTGATGTCATAGCTGGGATAAGGGAGGCACGTCACAGTGAGGTGTGTTATGTCATAGCCGGGATAAGGGAGGTACGTCACAGTGAGGCGTGTGATGTCATAGCCGGGATAAAGGAGCAGATGTAAATAACTCTGACAAGTTAAAAGTTTACAAGCAAAATCAGCCCTCACCTGTGGTGGATCTGGAATAAGCTAAGACCTCTGAGCTCATAAAGAAACTGCACAATTTTAAACAGAGATTTGCCAAATACTTGATTTCCATGAAATAAATTAGCATTTTTCAAAATCTATTAACCTGAGGCCGGCACTGAGGGCCTCTGTGCAGAGACTGGTCCACTCCCTGCTACTGTCCTGGTTGTGTAGAGCTAAGGACTGTCACCCTTTTCTGTCTTGTGTAATTTTAGTGTTATTATCCACTGCCTATTGTTTTGCAAGATTTTAACTAATTTATAATTCATTTAATATGATTTAATTTATTACTGATCTTTAAACTAATCCTAATACTATTCAAAAACAAAATTCTGATTTTATTTTATTTGTTTAACACTGCTATTTTGTTAATTCTATTTCTAAAAGTGACACTAGCCATAAAGCCCTTTTTATTTAATTCATTACATTTCGTTGTGTTTCCCTTATACTACACCTATGTTTAATTTTTTTTCATTATTACCAACTTTAAAATAAAACATTAAAAATATGTTGTGGGAGAACCCTCCACCTCCCCCCCACACACATCCAGCCCGATCCCCTCTTTTTTAATAGTTGATGTTATAGAGCTTCATTTTTTACTTATTTTTCATTTTTTCATTGCCCCTTACCATCTCTGGCCATACTTCTTAATCATTTAAATACATTTACATGAAAGTAAAAACAAAATGTGACTAGTATATCTCAGGGGACCCCCATAGCAACCCCAGTATTTTTTTATTATAATTTAATGTATAAAAGGAATTACATTATTAATAACGTACACCAATCTTTTCATGTCGTCGCTTCCCATGCCAATGCGGTGGGCGTGGCGTGCTTGTAGGTGACGTAGCTGGCGTGTCAGTGTCAGGGGTGATGTACTGACTGGTAGATGGAGCTGGGTTGATCTAGTCTGGGTGCACCCAGCATAGCCAGCGCGACGAGTGTGAACATGTGTACCAGTTTGTGCCCAGGAGAGGTTCCCAACTGGCGCTAATCCTCGACCCCTCTTCCGATCACCCCCACCCCCTGACTGCCGAGGGGTGCAGGACCCTGAGGCCGATCAGTGAACTTACACAAGTTTACAAACAACCGACCTATATCAAACTGATCTCCATTTCAAAGGCACTTGAAACAGCATCTGCAATCAATCAGCCTTCTCAGTGAGTTTAATACTGCATCATGGCATCTCTGTCAGACCTCTGGGCTGCATCTAATATCAGACATCTCTGCTGCATCTTCTCTGTATCAGACATCTCTGCTGCATCTTCTCTTTATCAGACATCTCTGTTGCATGTTCTCTGTATCAGACATCTCTGCTGCATCTTCTCTTTATCAGACATCTCTGCTGCATCTTCTCTGTATCAGACCTCTCTGCTGCATCTTCTTATGTCAGACTTCTCTGCTGCATCTTCTCTGTATCAGACCTCTTGGCTGCATCTTGTTATGTCAGACCTCTGCTGCATCTTCTCTGTATCAGACCTCTCTGCTGCATCTTCTCTGTATCAGACCTCTCTGCTGCATCTTCTTATGTCAGACTTCTCTGCTGCATCTTCTCTGTATCAGACCTCTTGGCTGCATCTTGTTATGTCAGACCTCTGCTGCATCTTCTCTGTATCAGACCTCTCTGCTGCATCTTCTCTGTATCACTTCTCTCGGCTGCATCTTCTTATATCAGACATCTCTGCTGCATCTTCTTATATCAGACCTCTCTGCTGCATCTTCTTATGTCAGACTTCTCTGCTGCATCTTCTCTGTATCAGACCTCTTGGCTGCATCTTGTTATGTCAGACCTCTGCTGCATCTTCTCTGTATCAGACCTCTCTGCTGCATCTTCTCTGTATCAGACCTCTCTGCTGCATCTTCTTATGTCAGACTTCTCTGCTGCATCTTCTCTGTATCAGACCTCTTGGCTGCATCTTGTTATGTCAGACCTCTGCTGCATCTTCTCTGTATCAGACCTCTCTGCTGCATCTTCTCTGTATCACTTCTCTCGGCTGCATCTTCTTATATCAGACATCTCTGCTGCATCTTCTTATATCAGACCTCTCTGCTGCATCTTCTCTGTATCAGACCTCTTGGCTGCATCCTGGCGGTGGCCTACCCGGAGTTGGATGGGCGCGTGAGGGCATCACAGCAGCCACAAGGGGGTGAGTACACTCTCATTCTGCTGACTTTGCGCGCAGTGGAGGTGTCTGGGTGGGGGAGGTGGGCTGTGGGTTTTCCTAGGCCAGGGCGAGTTCCGTAGGCAAGGCCCCTCCGTAAGGCAGGCAATGTGGCACCCCACCCCACCTATGTAGAGTGCCAACTACACCTAGTCATGCCCCTGTGTCATCTATGTGTGCAGATGTCGTCCATAGCCTTGTAGGCCATTTCCCAAGAATTGAACAGTGGAGCCCAAGAGCGCGGCGTAGTGCAGGGGGCTTCTGTGTCTGTCGTATCCGCCAACGGTAGCGGTAATGAATGCACGCAACATGTCTTTCTTCTGTTGTCCCCCTCCTTTTTGTGGTCTCCCTGTTCTTGTGTGCATTAGCATCATCAGGCAGAGGAGCAGTGGCACCGAAGCACCAGGGGGCTGCATTCCACCTGGCCATGGAGGACCACACTACGGAATAGGACTTCACCAGTGGGACGGAGGGCGAGGGGAGCTCCACGGCGGGGACAGGAGCTGACACCAGTGACACAGACTCGTCCTCTGATGGGAGCTCCCTTGTGGTGGCGGCAACATCTGTGCCACCCCCATCTACAGGTACAGCCGCCACCCCCCCTTCCAGCACCGCCCTCCCAGCAGCCCCTCAGCCTTCGCCCGTGCCCGCTCACCCGGGAGGGTGGGCATCACCTTCTCCCCAGGCACCTCAGGCCCTGCCCCAGTCACCCCTGCTGCCCTCAGTGAGGAGGCCATTGACCTCCTCAGGTCCCTCACTGTTGGGCAGTCTACCATTTTGAATGCCATCCAGGGTGTAGAAAGGCAGTTGCAACAAACAAATGCATTCGTGGAGGGCATTCATTCTGGTGAGGCGGCCCTTCAGCGAGCTTTTCAGACTCTGGCCTCAGCACTGATGGCAGCCATTGTCCCTGTGTCTAGCCTCCCCCCTCCAACTTCCTCCACCCCGACCCAATCCCCTGTACCTCAGCCTATCCCAAGCACACCTACAGACCAGCATGCACACACATCAACACACAAGGGAAGCTCAGGCAAACATAAGCTCCACACATCCCACAGGCACTCACCCAAGCATCACACACATGCTGACACACCAACATCCACTGCCTCCACTGTGTCCCCCTCCTCCTCGTCTCCCTCCTCCCTCCCAGCCTTGTGTACACTCACACCTGCATGCACTACCTCTACAGCCACTACGTCCCTCTCCAGCACACCCACCACCACACCCCGCTCACGTGCAATCACCACCCCACTACCATTCACACGTCCCCTGTGTCCTCTCCCAGTGTGTCTGTGCCACCCCCTCCCAAGATACACAAACGCAGGCACACACCCACCCAACAGCCATCCACCTCACGACAGCCTCCAGCACATGCACCTTCACCCAAAGTCACCAAACATACACCTCCTACATCCACCACCTCTTCCTCCACTCCCAAACCCCCTCCAGCTACCCGTCCCAGTGTGTCCCAAAAACTTTTCCTGTCCAACCTTGACCTCTTTCTCACACCTCTCCCACCCCGTCCGTCTCATAGGTCCCGAACTAGCACCTCAGCCACAACATCCCCGGGACCAGTGGTGCCTGTAGTCAGCGGAATCGGGAGTGCACCGGCCACCAGGGCAGCCAGTGTGGCACGGAGCCACAGCACAGACAGTCCCCCACCTGTGTAGCATCAGAAGTTGGCCAGTGTCTGGCGGGACAGGGGGAAGACTCCAGCCACCAAAGCTGCTCCCAGGCGTCCCGGTGGGAGTGTGGAGTCAGCTGTGACACCTTCCAAGGTGGGGAAGGGCCACAAGAAACCAGGCAAGTCTGGGAAGAGCAGCACGGCGGAGAAGACCGCCATCATCCCCGCTGCCCAGGAGGCCACCTCCAGCATAGGCCCAGCTGCCCAGGACAGGCTCACCAGCACAAGGCCAGCTGCCCAGGACAGGACGGCCAGCACAAGCCCAGCTGCCCAGGAGGGTCCCGCCAGCACAGCCCCGCTGGGTCATGAAGGCCTGCCAGCAAAAGCCCCGCTGGGCCATGAAGGACTGCCAGCAAAAGCCCCACTGGGCCATGAAGGACCGCCAGCATCTGAGTCCCTGCAATGGAGACCGCCGCCTCAAGCACCGCTGAACAGGGCACCACCATCTCAAGCCCTGCTGAACAGGACACCGCCGTCTCAAGCACCGCTGAACAGGGCACCGCCATCTCAAGCACCGCTGCACAGGACACCGCCATCTCAAGCACCGCTGCACAGGGCACTGCCATCTCAAGCACCGCTGAATAGGGCACCGCCGTCTCAAGCACCGCTGAACAGGGCACCGCCATCTCAAATACCGCTGAACAGGGCACCGCTGTCTCAAGCACCGCTGGCCCATGAGCGGCAAGGGCACTGAAGCAACTGAGTCCGTCACGGGGTGAATGATGCACTCTGTGCACCATGCCCCCTCCAGATCCAGTGGAGACTGTCATCCACTACCTCTGTCCTTAGCAGGATGAAGCACTCTGGGCACCATGCTCCCTCCAGAACCAGTGGAGACTGTCATCCTCTACCTCTGTCCTTAGCAGGATGAAGCACTCTGGGCACCATGCCCCCTCCAGAACCAGTGGAGACTGTTATCCACTTGAGAGACTGTGGGTTTGCACTCCCCAGGATATGGCAGTGGGCAACCCACCCACTGTAGAGACTTGAGAGACTGTGGCTTTGCACTCCCCAGGGTTGAACAGTGGGCAAACCACCCACTGTAGAGACTTGAGAGACTGTGGCTTTGCACTCCCCAGGATTGAACAGTGGGCAAACCACCCACTGTAGAGACTTGAGAGACTGTGGCTTTGCACTCCCCAGGATATGGCATTGGGCAAGCCACCCACTGTAGAGACTTGAGAGACTGTGGCTTTGCACTCCCCAGGATTGAACAGTGGGCAAACCACCCACTGTAGAGACTTGAGAGACTGTGGCTTTGCACTCCCCAGGATTGAACAGTGGGCAAACCACCCACTGTAGAGACTTGAGAGACTGTGGTTTTGCACTCCCCAGGATGGAACAGTGGGCATGTGGCCCCCTTGTGGATTTGGCGTTGTGCACTCAAGTGGCTGAGGTGCCCCCCCTTCCCTCCCCCTGAGGTGCCTGTTTAGTTGCTGTCTGATGCCCCTGCAGTGTTCTCTCCGTCATGGTCGGGGATCTTGTGTGGGCCTCGCCCATACCGTGTGGTCCCAGTGTTCCACGGACTTTCTCTGAGCACTACCTGGACTACTATGCTTGGTATATCTTTTGTACATGGTGTATATATATATTTCTGCCTACTTGCTTTTAATATATTACAATGGTTACACTCATTTTCTATTGTCTTTGCATTCTTCTGGGGGTTTGGGGGGTGTAACTGTGATGTATTGATTTGCATTAGTGTGTGTGTTGTAGTGTGTGAGGGTGGGGGTGTTGCGTGTGTATGTCCCTGTTTTTTCCCTCCCCCCTCCCCTGTGTCATAGGTGCTGTACTCACTGCGGTCTTCGCCGCCGGCGTTCGTGCTCCTGGTAGAGGAGCAGGAAGACTATTGCAGAGAGAATTTGGAGTTCCGGATCCATGGCGTCCTCGTTCCTCGTGGGGTGTGTAGAGGTGAGCGTTTTCCCTTCGGGATTCCTGTTTCCGCCGTGTTTTTATCCGTGGTGAATCCGGGGCAGATTGGCCTGTCATAATAGTGTGGGCGGTACATTGTCTCCCGCCTGTCTGTTGGCGGTGACCGCCGCGCTGTTTGTTTGTACCGCTGAGGCGGTCGGAGTGTTAAAGTGGCTGTCTTTGTTGGCGGTTTCTGCCACGGTCGTAATTGCAATTTTATTTACCGCCGCTTTAACACCGGCCGCCAGGGTTGTAATGACTACCCATGTGTACATATTTCTCCCTTTGTGCTTGATGCCATCAAAAGCTGACGATATTTGACTCAACTTCACCAGGGCCAAAAGTCCTCTACAACTGTTGGATCAACGTTACTTGGGAACAAATACAGAAGGCTCACTTCTAAAGGGGCCACTGACCTACGGCCACGGAATGGGTTGTCACAGTGTGGGATGTCAGCATGACCAGGCTTCTCAGCACAATATACCCAATACAAGTTTTTCACTAGTTCTTACCATTACCAAGGACAAGACACCACATCTCAGTGCACTCGCATCCAGTTCTAGGCTCTGGTGAATGCTAAAGGGTGGCCTCTTGAGTCTTTTGTTTTACTGAGAAGGATCAGCCCACCCTGATTCCAGGGGTAATTCTGTTAATCTTTCCTTTGTACCTGACCTGGACACTAGATGGTGCCAAAGACCAGTCCAATAAGTTATGTGTATAACAAGTCACACTACTTTTGCCTAAGTAAACATGTAAAATATGTTAAATGTTACAGTGTCACTGGTAGAGCTCAGTCCCAGACTATTTTGAAGTCCATGTTGTATGCACTGATGTCACATGCAAAAGGCTTTTTTTTGCAGCCCTGTGTGTTCTTCCTGCCTGACCCTCAGTTTTACTAGTAAAGACTTGCTTATCCTCATAGATCGTGGGGAAGGGGTGTCCTGTCTCTCTCTGCAGTCGAAGCAGTGTGGGAGATAATGTCACTCAGCCTGTAGCCCTCCCATTTCACACTGGTGACTGGGTATCTGCTTTGATTTTGGTCGCCCAGTCTCTGTCTCTAGTCTGCATTCACTCAGTCTGTATTTGGGGAGCATTAGTATGTGTTTTGTGGTTTTCGCTCCAGTAAAGTATTCATCAAGAAAGACAAAGTTTCCAGTAATCTGTATGCTATACTGCGTGGTGTTGCCCAAACAGGTATACCTTGGGGCCTGAATACAAATGCACATTTAAATCACGTAATCTAATGAGACATGCAAAGCTTCAGTAAAGTTTTTCCCATATCTCCAAGTGAGGCCTTGCTCTGGATGGCTCCTCTACCCCTGTGTAGCTATAGAAGGCAGGGCCAGATAATTTGGGGGTAGGTGGCTGCACAGATCACATTAAATTGTAGAAGAGTAATGTAAGAAATGGGGTCTCTAGTAAGCAGTGGTTTGCACCCTATCCAAGTAGGGACCATCACTCTAGCCAAGGTAAGGGAGTCACACAACTAAGATAACCCCGGTGTGCTCCCTTGGTAGTTTGGCACAAGCAGTCTGGCTTATCTCAGAGACAATGTGTAAAGTATTTGTACATACACACACACAGTAATGCAGTGAAAACACTACAAAAGGACTCAACACCAGTTTAGACAAAATAGCCAATATTTATCCGATTAAAACAAAACCAAAATGACAGAAATCCAACATACACAAATCAAGATATCACTTTTAAAATTTTAAGCAAGTCTTACTTCATAGGAATCAATGGATTTAACCCTTTAGCACAAAGTACCTGGGATGCGTCAGAAACAAGAACGATGAGGGCCACATGGGAGGTGAGGCACCGGAAAAGCAAAACAATGCATCCGTTCCTTACTGTGCAGAGGAGGTGATGCATTGATTTTCCTTGGAGGTGTGACAATGCGTTGGTTCCTTACTGGCAGGGGAGGTGCTGCGTCAATTCTTTTCTCTCTGGAAAGGTGATGCGACAATTTCTGGACACAAAGCCTTGGTTTCTTACTGCAGTGTGGGGTAGATGAAAAATTGGCACCCAGGGACAATGCATGGAAAATCCAGAATTGCTGTTTTGATGGGATTGCTGTGAAACAGGTGCTGCGTCTATTCTTCAGCCGTGGGACAGGCGCTGTTTTGATTCTTCAGTCAAGAGAAAGGCACTGTGTTGATTCGTCCGACGTGGCGCATTGATGTGCAGATTTTCTCCTTCAGATCACCAGCTTGCACTTTCATGGACCCAGGGACTTGAGTTTGGCATCACTTGGCAAGTCAATACTCAGCAGAAGCACCCAGGCACTGGCAGATGAGGTCTTTGGTGTCCCTGCGACTTCTTGGCAGGAGGCAAGCTCAGTCCAAGCCCTTGGAGAACCATTGGAAGCAGGATGTCGAAAGACAATTCCAGTCTGTTCACTTCCAGGACAGAAGGAGAAAGTAGGCCAGCACAACAAAGCAACCAGCTGAGGGGCAGTCCCCCCTACAGCATCCATCTCTTCTTCCTGGCAGAATTCCTCAGTCAAGAAAGATTCTTACTACGTCAGAGGTCCAGTACGTATACCCATTTCTGTCTTTGAAGTAGATAAGACTCTGCCTTCCCTTCCCTAGCCCCGGACACACTCTGGGGTTTTGAGACTGCTTTGTGTGAGGACAGGCACAGCCCTATTCAGGTGCAAGTGTCAGCTTCTCCCAGCACTCTAGCTCAGGAGGACCCATCAGCCTGGTGATCGGCCATCGGGGTATGTGGGGCAAACCTCAGCTCTCTTTGTGTGACTGTCTAGAGTGAATGCACAAACAGCCAACTGTCAACCTAACCCAGACGTGGATTCAGCAGACCGGCATCGGCACAGAATGGTTAAGCAAAAGAAGACTACTTTCTATAAGAAGCATTTTCAAACTTACAATTCAAAAAACAACTTCACTAAAAGATGTACTTTAAATTGTGGGTTTAGAGACTGCAAACTCCATATCTCTATTTGCCCCCAGTGGGAAATCATACTTCAAAGATATTTCAAAGCAACCCCCCCCCCCCCCCCCCCCCCCCATGAGAGAGATAGGCCTTGCAACAGTGAAAACCAAAGTTAACAGTATTTCACTATCAGGATATGTAAAACACATAATCACATGTCCCGCTTTTTTAAATACCCTGTACCCTGCCCATGTGGCTTCCTTGGGCCTACCTTAGGGGTAACACAGGTGATAAAAGGGAAGGTTTGGGGCAGGTCAAAATGGCACTGCAGTGGAAAGTCTGAGACATGTTTACAAAGCTATTCCTGTGGGTGGCACAATCAGTGCTGCAGGCCCGTTGGTATCATTTGAATTACAGGCCCTGGGCACACATAGGGCACTGTACTAGGGACTTACCAGTAAATCAGATGTGCCAATCATGGATAAACCAATCACAAATACAATTTAGACAGCGAGCATATGCCATTTAGCACTGATTAGCAGGGATAAAGTGCCCAAAGTCCTAAAACCAACAAAAACAGGTCAGAATAAATAGGAGGGAGAAGGCAACAAGTTTGGGGATGGCCCTGCAGAAAAGACAAGGTCCAACAAGTAAGAATGTTGGGAGTTTTCAGCTTGGATTTCTGAGCAATATCTTACGTCTGTTTGATGTCACTCAGCACCTCTGGGTGAAAACATCCCTGTACTCACTGTTACCCATGCGTAGCTCCACATATTGATAACTGATCATTATTTTGTTGCAAATATAAAGATTAAACTCGAAATAAAAATACAAGGACTATGACAAGCTCTTAGTTAGATAGTTATAATTATTTGTAAAGGGGGGTATAATAATTTATTTAAACTAACATAAGTTATCTTAAATGAATGACTACAGTTAGGGCAGATCAATAATTTAATTTATGGAATTATAAATTAATTACAATTTAAATGTACAGGTTTAGGATTGGCATTGGGGTCAATTAAGAAGAATTACCGAAAAAATAAAGGTTAGCACTGGATTTTGTAATGGGTAGATTAAGAATAATTGTTTCAGTTGAAGTTAATGCAATAAAGGGTTAGTGCTTAGCATTAGATTAAAGGTAACTATTTAAGGAATCTAAATTCAAAATAATGGTTATTGGTGACTATAGTGATGGGTTAAGGATAATGATTAAATATATTCTGTAAGGAAATGCCTCCTTGGCATGGTTACCCCCTGACTTTTTGCCTTTGCTGATGCCAAGTTATGATTTGAAAGTGTGCTGAGTCCTGCTAACCAGGCCCCAGCACCAGTGTTCTTTCCCTAATCTGTACCATTGTTCCCACAATTGGTACAACCTGGCATCCAGATAAGTCCCTTGTAACTGGTACCCCTGGTACCAAGGGCCCTGATGCCAGGGAAGGTCTCTAAGGGCTGCAGCATGTCTTATGCCACCCTGGAGACCCCTCACTCAGCACAGACACACTGCTTGCCAGCTTGTATGTGCTGGTGGGGAGAAAATGACTAAGTCGACATGGCACTCCCCTCAGGGTGCCATGCCAACCTCACACTGCCTATGGCATAGATAAGTCACCCCTCTAGCAGGCCTTACAGCCCTAAGGCTGGGTGCACTATACCATAGGTGAGGGCATAGGTGCATGAGCACTGTGCCTCTACAGTGTCTAAGCAAAACCGCGAACATTGTAAGTGCAGGGTAGCCATAAGAGTATATGGTCTGGGAGTCTGTCATACACTAACTCCACAGCACCATAATGGCTACACTGAAAACTGGGAAGTTTGGTATCAAACTTCTCAGCACAATAAATGCACACTGATGCCAGTGAAATACACCCCAGAGGGCATCTTAGAGATGCCCCCTGAAACCATACCCGACTTCCAGTGTGGGCTGAATAGTTTTAGCAGCCTGCCACACACCAGACATGTTGCTGGCCACATGGGGAGAGTGCCTTTGTCACTCTGTGCTGTGGCTAGTAACAAAGCCTGTACTGGGTGGAGGTGCTTCTCACCTCCCCCTGCAGGAACTGTAACACCTGGTGGTGAGCCTCAAAGGCTCACCCCCTTTGTTACAGCCCCCCAAGGCACTCCAGCTAGTGGAGTTGCCTGCCCCCTCTGGCCACGGGCCCACTTTTGGCGGCAAGGCCGAAGGAGATCATGAGAAAAACAAGGAGTCACTGGCCAGTCAGGACAGCCCCTAAGGTGTCCTGAGCTGAGGTGACTCTGACTTTTAGAAATCCTCCATCTTGCAGATGGATGATTCCCCCAATAGGATTAGGGATGTGCCCCCCTCCCCTCGGGGAGGAGGCACAAAGAGGGTGTAGCCACCCTTAGGGCTAGTAGCCATTGGCTACTAACCCCCCAGACCTAAACACACCCCTAAATCGAGTATTTAGGAGCTCCCAGAACCTAGCAAAATAGATTCCTGCAACCTAAAACGAAGAAAGACTGCTGACCTGAAAGCCCTGCAGAGAAGACGGAGACACCAACTGCTTTGGCCCCAGCTCTACCAGCCTGTCTCCTCACTTCAAGAAAAACTGCAACAACGACCCGTTCTACAGGGTCCAGCGACCTCTGATGCCTCAGAGGACTACCCTGCATCTAAAAGGACCAAGAACTCCCGAGGACAGCGGCTCTGCTCCAAAGAAGAAACATATTTGCAACAAAGAAGCAACTTTTAAAGAACACAAGTTTCCCGCCGGACGCCCTCGGCTCGACTTGTGGAGAAACAACACTACAGGGAGGACTCCCTGGCGACTGCGAGCCCGGGAGTAGCCAGAGTTGACCCCCCTGAGCCCCCACAGCGACGCTTGCAGAGGGAATCCAGAGGCTCCCCCTGACCGCGACTGCCTGCTTCAAAGAACCCGACGCCTGGTAAAGACACTGCACCCGCAGCCCCCAGGACCTGAAGGATCCGACCTCCAGTGCAGAAGCGAACCCCAGGTGGCCCTCTCCCTTGCCCAGGTGGTGGCTTCCCCGAGGAGCACCCTTTGCCTGCCTGCTTCACTGAAGAGACCCCTGGGTCTCCCATTGAATCCTATTTCAAACCTGACACCTGTTTGCACTCTGCACCCGGCTGCCCCCGTGCCGCTGAGGGTGTACTTTTTGTGCTGACTTGTGTGTTCCCCGGTGCCCTACAAAACCCCCCTGGTCTGCCCTCCGAAGACACGGGTACTTACCTGCTGGCAGGCTGGAACCGGGGCACCCCCTTCTCCATTGAAGCCTATGCGTTTTGGGCACCACTTTGACCTCTGCACCTCACCGGCCCTGAGCTGCTGGTGTGGTAACTTTGGGGTTGCTCTGAACCAACTTTGAACCCTGTAGGTGGTTTACTTACCTGCAAAATTAACACTTACCTCCCCCAGGAACTGTTGAAAATTGCACTGTGTCTAGTTTTAAAATAGCTTATTGCCATTTGTGTGAAAACTGTATATGCTATTTTGCTAATTCAAAGTTCCTAAAGTTCCTAAGTGAAATACCTTTCATTTAAAGTATTACTTGTAAATCTTGAACCTGTGGTTCTTAAAATAAACTAGAGAAAAGATATTTTTCTATACAAAAACATATTGGCCTGGAATTGTCATTGAGTGTGTGTTCCTCATTTATTGCCTGTGTGTGTACAACAAATGCTTAACACTGCCCTCTGATAAGCCTACTGCTCGACCACACTACCACAAAATAGAGCATTAGAATTATCTCTTTTTGCCACTATCTTACCTCTAAGGGGAACCCTTGGACTCTGTGCATGCTATTTCTTACTTTGAAATAGTACATGCAGAGCCAACTTCCTACATATTCTAATTTAAAGAATGTGTGGGTTATAGCTATTATTAGTGTCTGTCTAACAATACCTATTAACTTATTTTAATAAATTTCATTAAATATTGGTTAAGGTTAACAAAATGTTATTTCCAGCTCAAACAGATCAAGAGTTAGTAAAATCACAGCGGCTCCTGTTGCTGTGTAGTGTAAAGTTTGAGTCGTCGTCCTTCTGTTGCTTATGACTGTATTTGGATGTTAAACATGTATTAATGAGGTGAACCCTTTGCCCAGACAGGGTTAACGTCTAAATATGACAAATTTATTAAGTATAATTAGGTCTCATAATTGACTTTTAATATTTTATTCAACCCTGTTACATAAATGTGTGTTCCGCTGCCGCATAATTCCAGTGGACCTATCCTTGCAGTCCTGACAGACAATGACATGTCACCTTCAGCTGTACCTTGTTATTGCCAGTTGGGGGCAGCAGACATCCATGGTAGCCTGTGCATGTGTATTTGTCTCACAGCTGCTGATGTGTCACCTTCAACTGTACCCTCTTATGCCAGCTGGGGGCAGCAGAGTTCAATGGTAGCCTGTGTATTTGTATTCATCTCACAGCTGCTGACATGTCACCTGCTGTACCTTGCTATGGCCAGCTGGGGGCAGCTGAGATCCATGGTAGCCTGGGAGGTTGTATTCGTGTAACAGGTGCTGAAGTGTCACCTCCAGCCACTGGTGTATGGGGGAGATGCTGAGAAGAGAGCAAATGGTGTGTATGAGCAGTGGAGGTGCATGAGAGGTGAGTCACTGGTGTAAGGGAGAGGTGCTGGGACGAGGGTGTGTGAGGAGCAGAGGAGTGCATGAGAGGTGAGTCACTGGTGTAAGGAGGGGTGCACACTTCTCCCCAGGATGCACACTTCTCTCGCGGATGCACATCTCTCTCCTCAAGATGCACACGTCTCTCCCCAAGATCCACACAACTCAAGACACACACACCTCTCCCTAGGATGCACTCCTCTCCCCAGGATGCACACTTCTCTCTCCAGGACACACACCTTTCTCCCCAACATGCACACTCCTCCCAAGATGCACACCTCTCTCCCAGGATGTACACCTCTCTCCCAGGACTCACACCTTCCTCCCCAGGGTGCACACCTCTGTCCCAGGATGCATACCTCTCTCCCCGGGATGCACACTTCTCTCCAGGATGCACATCTCTCCCCCCAAGATGCACACCTCTCTCCCTATGATGCACTTCTCCCCCCAAAGACGCACACCTCTCCCCGGGGTGCACACCTTTGCCCAAAAAATTCACACCTCTCCTCAGGATGCACTCCTCTCCCCAGGATGCACACCTCTCTACCCGTAATGCACACCTCCCATGTGGCACACTTTCTCTCACTCCAGGACGCACACCTTTCTTCAGGATGCACACCTCTCGCCCCAGCCCCCGGATGCACACCTCTCCCCAGGATGCACTCTTTTCTCCCTATCAATCAATCAATCAATCAATCAATCACATTTATAAAGCGCACTACTCACCCGTAAGGGTCTCAAGGCGCTGGGGGGGGGAGGGGGAGGTCAGTGCTCGAAGAGCCAGGTCTTGAGCTGCCTTCTGAAGGAGAGGTGGTCCTGTATGGCGCGAAGATGGCTGGGAAGAGAGTTCCAGGTCTTCGCTGCCAGGAAAGAAAAGGATCTTCCTCCGGCGGTGGCTTTGCGGATGCGGGGTACGGCTGCCAGGGCTTGTCCGGTCGAGCGTAGGGTGCGCGGAGGAGTGTAGAAGGAGACGCGGTGGTTGATGAGTTTTGGTCCGAGGTTGTGCAGGGCTTTGTGTGCGTGGGTGAGGAGTCTGAAGGTGATCCTCTTGTTGACTGGTAGCCAGTGAAGTTTCTTCAGGTGTCCGGAGATGTGTTGGTGGAGGGGTATGTTCAGGATGAGTCGTGCAGCAGCGTTCTGGATTCGTTAAAGTTTCCTCTGCAGCTTCATGGTGATGCCGGCGTACAGAGCGTTCCCATAGTCCAAGTGACTGGTGACGAGGGCGTGGGTGACGGTCTTCCTGGTGTCGGTGGGGATCCAGCGGAAGATCTTGCGGAGCATGCGGAGGGTGTTGAAGCATGCCGAGGTCACCGAGTTGACCTGTCTGGTCATGGAGAGGGAAGAGTCCAGGATGAAGCCGAGGTTGCGTGCGTGGTCGGTGGGTTGGGGAGTGCTGCCTAGGGCGGGAGGCCACCAGGAATCGTCCCAGGCGGTTGGTGTAGGGCCGAGGATGAGGACCTCCGTCTTCTCTGTATTCAGTTTAAGCCGGCTGTCTGTCATCCAGTTCGCTACTTCCTTCATGCCTTCGTGTAGTCTGGCTCTTGCTGAGGTGGGGTTGTTGGTGAGGGATAAGATGAGCTGGGTGTCGTCGGCGTAGGATATGAGGTTGAGTCCGTGATTTCGTGCGATGTTCGCCAGGGGGGTCATGTAGATGTTGAAGAGGGTGGGGCTGAGGGAGGATCCTTGGGGGACGCCGCAGATGATCTCCGTGGCTGTGGATCTGAAGGGGGGGAGGCGGACTCTCTGAGTTCTTCCGGAGAGGAAGGAGATGATCCATTCCAGGGCCTTGCCTCTGATGCCGGCATTGCTGAGGCGGCGTATCAGGGTACGGTGGCATACCGTGTCGAAGGCTGCAGAGAGGTCCAGGAGGATGAGGACCACAGTTTCTCCTTTGTCGGTCAGGGATCTGATGTCGTCCGTGGCTGCAATGAGGGCGGTCTCGGTGCTGTGATTAGCTCTGAAGCAGAACTGTGAGGGGTCGAGAGAGTTGTTGGTTTCCAGGGCGGTGGTGAGTTGAGCGTTGACGATTTTCTCAATCACTTTGGCGGGGAACGGTAGGAGCGAGATGGGCCGGAAGTTTTTGAGTTCGGTGGGGTCTGCTGTTGGTTTTTTTAGGAGGGTGTTGATTTCGGCGTGTTTCCAGTTCTCCGGGAAGGTGGCGGTGGTAAAAGACGCGTTGATGACGTCTCGGAGGATGCACACCTCTCCCCAGGACTCATACCTCTTCCCAGGATACACCCCTCTCTCCCCAGGATGTACACCTCTCACCAGGATGCACACCTTCTCCCAGAATGCACACCTCTCTCCCAGGATGCACACCTCTTCTCAGGATGCAACCCTCACCCAAGATGCACACTTCTCTCCCAACTTCTCTCCCAGGATGCAGACCTATCTCCCAGGATGCACACCTCTCTTCCACAGGATTCACACCTCTTCCAAGATGCACACTTCTCTCACAGATGCACACAAATCTCACCAGTGTTGGGGGCCCTAGGCCCTCATGCTACTGAAAAAAACTCACGCACTCACAGTAGCATAGTGGTTAAAACTAGCCACAGGCACGTGCGCCCGGCCCTTTTTATTGGCAGGGTCACCTGACTGGTGATGCCTGTGTTGGGTGGGTGTGGGGTGTGAATGTAAGACCAGCCCTCAGCCGAGTGGCATAAACACTAGAACGTGCCCAGCAGGACACTACATCCAGGATGCACACTTCTCAGGATGGACAGGTCTCCCCAGGATGCACACTTCTCAGGATGGACAGGTCTCCCCAGGATGCACCCCTCTCTCCCCAGGATGCACCCCTCTCCCCACGATGCACTGGTCTCCCCAGAATGCACACTTTTCTCCCAAGGATGCACACTTCTCAGGATGCACAGATCTCCCCAGGATGCACTTCTCTCTCCCCAGGAGGCACACTTCTCCCCAGCATGCACTTCTCTCTCCCCAGGATGCACTTCTCTCTCCCCAGGATGCACTGGTCTCCCCAGGATGCACCCCTCTCTCACCAGGATGCACACTTCTCTCCCCAGGATGCACTTCTCTCTCCCCAGGATGCACAGATCCCCCCAGGATTCACACTTCTCAGGATGCACAGGTCTCCCCAGGATGCACACTTCTCAGGATGCACAGATCCCCCCAGGATGCACAGATCCCCCCAGGATGCACACTTCTCAGGATGCACACTTCTCTCCCAGGATGCACACTTCTCAGGATGCACAGATCCCCCAAGGATGCACACTTCTCTCCCCAGGATGCACAGATCCCCCCAGGATGCACAGATCGCCCCAGTATGCACACTTCTCTCCCCAGGATGCACACTTCTCTCCCCAGGATGCACAGATCCCCCCAGGATGCACAGATCCCCCCAGGATGCACACTTCTCAGGATGCACAGATCCCCCCAGGATGCACACTTCTCTCCCCAGGATGCACAGATCCCCCCAGGATGCAGATCCCCCCAGGATGCACACTTCTCTCCCCAGGATGCACAGATCCCCCCAGGATGCACAGATCCCCCAGGATGCACAGATCCCCCCAGGATGCACACTTCTCAGGATGCACAGATCACCCCAGGATGCACAGATCCCCCCAGGATGCACACTTCTCTCCCAGGATGCACAGATCCCCCAGGATGCACACTACTCAGGATGCACAGATCCCCCCAGGATGCACAGATCCCCCCAGGATGTACACTTCTCAGTATGCACAGATCCCCCCAGGATGCACACTTCTAGGGATGCACAGATCCCCCCAGGATGCACACTTCTCAGGATGCACAGATCCCCCCAGGATGCACACTTCCCAGGATGCACAGATCTCCCCAGGATGCACAGATCGCCCCAGGATGCAGAGATCCCCCCAGGATGCACACTTCTCTCCCCAGGATGCACAGATCCCCCCAGGATGCACTCCCTCGCACAGGTCAGATTAGCACCGGCCCTCAGGGGCCGGTGAGCAGTAGCACCACGTCACGGTTCTGACCTCCGCTACTGTCCAGTCACACCACTCAGTGACGATAGCGTCACGGCACCCACAGCCCTGCCAGGGTTCCTAGTACCACGTGGTGTACTGGAGCAGCACATCCCGCGTGGCCTATAGAAACCTGGCAGCCATGCACCAGGCACTCACACCATTCATGGCCCAGTCTCTCTCTCATGCGAACCCTGAGAAGGCCCCCTCCACAGATCTGTCGGGCTCCCCGGATTCCATGTGATGAGCTGCTCCGGCCTGGACTGGAGCAGCACATCACGCTGGACCTGGGAAACTTGGCAGACTTGCTTCCGGGACCCCCCAGAGCATCGCGGCAGATCAGGAGGAAGGGTGCCACCCGAGGAGGGACCGAGGGATGGGCAGCAGGTGGCAAGGAGGGCCAGTCCTGCCCGGTCCCCCCCACGGGATGGGGAGGGGAGACTAAGGAGTCGCGGATCCCTATTGTCTCAACGCTATCCGTCGTGTCCCCTCAGCAGCCTGTCCTCCATCTCTGCCCACCACTGAGGGCCACTGCCCTGCAGGGACAGATATAGGGCTGGGAGAGTGACGTCAAAGAGGAGGGGGCGGGGCCTGGGGGAGTGATGTCACATAGGTGGGGCAGGGTTTGTGGAGTGACGTCACTGAGGTAGGGGGACTGGACCTGCAGGCCTGGGGGAGTGACATCACAGAGGTGGGGCGGGGCCTGGGGGAGTGATGTCACTGAGGGTGGGGGACAGGACCTGCATGCATTGGGGAGTGACATCACAGAGGAGGGGGCGGGGCCTGGGGGAGTGATGTCATCGAGGGAAGGGGACAGGCCCTGCAGTCCTGGGGCAGTGACATCACAGAGGTGGGGCAGGGTTTGTGGAGTGACGTCACTGAGGGAGGGGAGAGGCCCTGCAGTCCTGGGGCAGTGAGCGCCAAGTAGAGGGTGGGGAAGCCTGTAGGACAGAGAGCACAGAGGGGGGTGGGGGCAGGATTGGGGCCTGGAGGAGGAGTGACGTCACAACGGGAGGCACGCCATCAGGGAGGCCAATACCATGGGGGGTCAGGAGAGGTTTGAGTGTCAGGGGTCAGGCCAGAGTAGAGGGGAGCTCCACGTCAGAAGGGGGTGTAACTGTAAATGTATATGCAGCGCTTAGGGCTCCTGATGAGGCATCTAAGAGCTTTGTGCGTGAGCAGCAGCTGCTCCTGAACCCAAGATCAGTGATTAGCAGGTTTGCACCATTTTGTTCTTGTGCATTAGGCTTGGGTTTAGCTTGTGCTCTTGAGTTCTTGTGAGTTTAGTGGACTTTGGGCGAGGAATAGAATGATAGGGGAGGGTTTGTAAAGGGCAAGTAGTGAGTGGTTTTGTAAGGAGGGCTCGTATGTGCTTCATAGGTTGGTGGGTTGGCTGAAGGAGGGTGTAAAGTGGGAAGGATGTTTGAAAGATCACAGGGAGGAGGGTTGGGATGAGTCTGAGGGAGTAGGGATGGGGAGGACACAAGGGTTTAAAAAATATTTCTATTATAGCAACATGTGAATTACATATGTATATATATGACACACAATGTAATATAGTACATATCCGTGTGTGTATATAGATATATATAAATGCATACATACACTCTTTCACTAAAGTTTGTTTGCTTGATTAAACCACTCTATATAAATTCCCTTTTGTACATAGAAGCGGCAATATTTACAAGGTCTGTTGTCCAAATTTATCACGTGGTACATGGTTTATGCCTTGAAATAACTGTAATTTACGTATATACGCACACATACACACATGGCAGGTATTGTCATGGGAGGACAGAGAGATTTCAGAGAAAAGACTATAGCGCTCAGAGGCACAGCGCTCACCTCCCCCACCCACGAGCCACATTCCACATATTTCAATGCACCCTTTATCCGCCTGCAAGGAGTGTTCACATTCACGACTGCAGTGGGATCTCCTGCCACAAGCACCTGACGTCACCTTCCTTGGAGACTCCATTGGCTGAGAGGCACGTCACAGTGAGGCGTGTGATGTCATAGCCGGGATAAGGGAGGCACGTCACAGTGAGGTGTGTGATGTCATAGCCGGGATAAGGGAGGCACGTCACAGTGAGGTGTGTCATGTCATAGCCGGGATAGTGATGTCATAGCCGAGATAAGGGAGGCACGTCACAGTGAGGCGTGTGATGTCATAGCCGAGATAAGGGGCAGATGTAAATAACTTTGAAAAGTTAAAAGTTTACAAGCAAAATCAGCGCTCACCTGTGGTGGATCTGGAATAAGCTAAGAACGTTGAGCTCATAAAGAAACTGCACAATTTTAAACAGAGATTTGCCAAATACTTGATTTCCATGAAATAAACTAGCATTTTTCAAAAACTATTAATCTGAGGCCGGCACTGAGGGCCTCTGTGCAGAGACCGGTCCACTCCCTGCTACTGTTCTGGTTGTGTAGAGCTAAGGACTGTCACCCTTTTCTGTTTTGTGTCATTTTAGTGTTATTATCCACTGCCTATTGTTTTGCAAGATTTTAACTAATTTATAATTCATTTCATATGATTGAATTTATTACTGATCTTTAAACTAATCCTAATACTATTCAAAAACAAAATTCTGATTTTATTTTATTTGTTTAACACTAGTATTTTGTTAATTCTCTTTCTAAAAGTAACATTAGCCATAAAGTCCTTTTTATTTAATTCATTACATTGTGTTGTGTTTCCCTTATACTACACCTATGTTTAATTATTTTTCACTATTACCAACTTTAAAATAAAACATTAAAAATATGTTGTGGGAGAACCCTCCACCTTGCCCCCCCCCCCACACACATTCAGCCCAATGCCCTCTTTTTTAATAGTTGATGTTATAGAGCTTCATTTTTTACTTATTTTTCATTTTTTCATTGCCCCTTACCATCTCTGGCCATACTTCTTAATCATTCAAATACATTGAAATGAAAGTAAAAATAAAATGTGACTAGTATATCTCAGGGGACCCCCATAGCAACGCCTGTATCTTTTTATTATAATTTAATGTATAAAAGGAATTACATCATTAATAACGTACACCAATCTTTTCATGTCGTTGCTTCCCGTGCCAATGCGGTGGGCGTGGCGTGCTTGTAGGTGACGTAGCTGGCGTGTCAGGGGTGATGTACTGACTGGTAGATGGAGCTGGGTTGATCTAGTCTGGGTGCACCCAGCATAGCCAGCGCGACGAGTGTGAACATGTGTACCAGTTTGTGCCCAGGAGAGGTTCCCAACTGGCGCTAATCCTCGACCCCTCTTCCGATCATCCCCCACCCCCTGACTGCCGAGGGGTGCAGGACCCTGAGGCCGATCAGTGAACTTACACAAGTTTACAAACAACCGACCTATCTTAAACTGATCTTCCATTTCAAAGGCACTTGAAACAGCATCTGCAATCAAGCAGCCTTCTCAGTGAGTTTAATACTGCATCATGGCATCTCTGTCAGACCTCTGGGCTGCATCTAATATCAGACATCTCTGCTGCATCTTCTCTGTATCAGACATCTCTGCTGCATCTTCCCTGTATCAGACATCTCCGCTGCATCTTCTCCATATCAGACATCTCTGCTGCATCTGATCTATATTAGACATCTCTGCTGCATCTTCTCTTTATCAGACATCTCTGTTGCATGTTCTCTGTATCAGACATCTCTGCTGCATCTTCTCCTTATCAGACATCTCTGCTGCATCTTCTCTACATCAGACCTCTCTGCTGCATCTTCTTATATCAGACATCTCTGCTGCATCTTCCTATATCAGACCTCTCTGCTGCATCTTCTCCACATCAGACCTCTCTGCTGCATCTTCTGCACATCAGACCTCTCTGCTGCATCTTCTCTACATCAGATTTCTCTGCTGCATCTTCTCTTTATCAGACATCTCTGCTGCATCTTCTCTGTATCAGACCTCTCTGCTGCATCTTCTTATGTCAGACCTCTCTGCTGCATCTTCTCTGTATCAGACCCCTTGGCTGCATCTTGTTATGTCAGACCTCTCTGCTGCATCTTCTCTTTCTCAGACCTCTCTGCTGCATCTTCTCTGTATCAGACCCTTTGGCTGCATCTTGTTATGTCAGACCTCTCTGCTGCATCTTCTCTTTCTCAGACCTCTCTGCTGCATCTTCTTATATCAGACATCTCTGCTGCATCTTCTCTGTATCAGACCTCTCAGCTGCATCTTCTCTGTATCAGACCTCTCTGCTGCATCTTCTCTGTATCAGACCTCTCTGTTGCATCTTCTCTGTGTCAGACCTCTCTGCTGCATCTTCTCTGTATCAGACGTCTCAGCTGCATCTTCTCTTTATCAGACCTCGCTGCTGCATATCCACACCATCAACCACAAGGGACTCTTTGACAGCCAGTCTCATTTGGTTGGCATCAGAGTTTGAGTACTATTTCAGTTTAATTACTTCCCATTTATTTTGTGTTTGGTGTAAACTACTGCACACAACCTCGCAGTATTGTGAGAGTGCCAGTAATGAGACACACAGAAGACTGAAAGTGGAATATCGCGAGGGTGGCCCTTCCGCTATGGTGGAGGAGTGTAGCCCTCCCCTGCTGAAAGGAAGCAGGAAAGCAAAAAAATAAAACGATGATAAAAGCATTTAATTATTTTATTTTTCCGCTTAGGTAGGGCGGTGCCAGCATCCTCCTCATCAGTCGTCGTGGGAGGAGTGCTAGGTACGCTCGAAGCAAGCATGTCTGTTTGGCCGTCCAAACTGACATGCGCACTTAGAACTCTCTACCTAGCTGTATTTCACAGCCGGGAGGAGACCGAGGAGGAGACCGAGTGCAGGCTCCCACTCCCTCCCTGAGCGGCATTTAAGCCCGCTCAGGTCAATCCTGGTGCTTCTGTCATGCTGGGTAAAATGTGACTAGTGTATCTCAGGAGACCCCCATAGCAAAGCCTGTATCTTTTTATTATAATTTAATATATAAAAAGAATTACATTATTAATAACTTTCACTAATATTTTAATGTAGTTGCTTCCCTTGTCAATGTATTTGCTTTCTGACCACTAGGAGTGCAACATATGCAACTTCATTAGATAGTGATTACAAATCTTGAGCTGAATGGGGCTCTTTACTCGCCCACCACTTTCAAAGGTTACCAGATGCCCCTGGCTGCCAGCCGTCAGCATCTCTCCCCTCATACATCTGCAAAACCCTTGTTACACAGGCAGGTGATTACAGCCCGCTTGCCTACAAGCACCACCCATCCACATCCAGCCAATCAGATGCCTCTGGAGAGTCAGGTGGGACTTGGTAATGGGCATCCATTGGCAGATTCAGCGCCTACCTGACTAGGGATAGGATAAAGCTAGAGAGTGGTGGAACTTGAAGAAGGCGTGTGTGCAGCAACCATGTTGGCGCAGATGACACTGGATTTATTTTCAGATTTAAACTGCGCTGCATGCTGATGCACACCAGGTGTGAGTTGAGGCAGCTCCTTCCATCCACCCTCGAGCTGGTCTGTGTGCCCACTGCAACATGAGGATATCAGCTTTATAGTACCTTCTATTGCCTTCTAGTCATTATACAAAGATGTCCATAATAGGCCCACGTACAGTTACAAACCAGCCCACCACCCTCCAAAAGTGGCCCACAGACAGCCACACAACCGGCCCATGACCTGTCCGACTGGCCCGCCTGGCACTGCCAGATTGCCCTTTAGGCCAGTCCTATCTTCTTGCACACCCATACCCTGCTTAGGGCCTGATTTAGAACTTGGCGGAGTGGATACTCCATCACAAACGTGATGGATATCCTGTCTGACATATTACAATCCCATTATATCCCATGGAGATTGTTATGCGGTGGACGGAATATCCGTCACATTTGTGGCGGAGTATCCATCCGCTGAGATCTAAACTAGGCCCTGAGTCACCTTCAGTGCTGCTGCAGCCCCTCTCTTGGTGCTGCCATGTCCACCGTTGAAGCAACTTAGTACCTTCAAAAGCTTGCACCGCAGGCGGCGAGATTCACTGTGTCAGCAGCAGGACACGCTATGGGTCACGGCCTGGTTCCTCCACCTGCAAACTTCAAGGCTCAACCCCTGTGGACACCACTTGGCTCATGGTACCCAGAGTGGCACTTCAGCCAGGCACACACACAAGGTGAGTCACAGTGCATCAGGGGCAACGACTTACCACCCACGCTGAACTGCAAAGGCACCTCATGGCACACATTGCCATGCAGAGAAAACCCCGAGAACCTCCCCCACCCTAGATGCAACAAGGAGTGAACTCCTCCTTTGACCTCCTCCTAACACCACCAATACCAGGTATTAACAGTGGTTCCCAACCTGTGGTCCGGGGACCCCTGGGGGTCCGCGAAGCCTCTTCAGGGGATCTGCGACTGGTTAGAAAATTAAATAATATTAACAAATTAGGTCCCCAGCTTTCAGTAATAACTCAGTAAGGGGTCCCCAGATTCCAATAATGATTCAGTGGGGGTCCCCGGGTTCCAGTAATGATAAAGTGGGGGTCCACAGATGTCAAAAGGCTGGGAACCACTGAGGTAAAACATTCAATTTTATAATAATACAGTAACTGATTTCAGTAGGGACCACTTCATGGCACCTGGGAAAAAATTAGCAAAAGGGCAAACGCATCAAAAGAGAGCAGAAAACATCTGCAACTGCTTTGGTCCTGCAAAGTCTCTCCATGGCCCCTCCCTCACATTTTGGCCCTACTGTATGGGGTTTTCAGGGGCCCAAGAAGGCTTGAGTGGGGGTGGCTCCACATTCACACTTCCTCTTTTTGTTGGCAATTGCTCTGGGGATGGGGTCTCTATGGCCAATTATATGTTTTGCCCAAGGGGATGAGGTCCCTGGGGCCCAAAGGCCAATACTATAGTGTATACACCAAAGGCTGTGCATGGTGTACAGTTAGTAGCCAGCTGGGGGTTTAGCCACGTCAAGCGCTGAGCCATCACACTGTTGTGCGCGGTGAAAGGCTGTGTGCAGCATGGGGTTGGTTGCCTCCAGATGGCTGCCTGTTGGGAGTTAAACACAGGACTGACTACAAGCCAGGTCCTGCGACCAATGCCACGTTGAGTGCAACAAAAGGCTGTGCGCACCGTGGGGTTTGCTTTCTGTGGGGGAGATTGCCACATATCCTGGATGCAGGATGGCTTTACGCATTGTAATAAATTATTAGATTACATTTAAAAAACCTAGAAATTCACTGAAGAAAACCAAGGTTAAAGTAGCATTATAGTTAGGTCTGATAAATAGATATGCTTTTGGTTAAAAAAAACCTCAGAAATTCACTGAACAAACAAAAGGTTATGGCAACATTCTAGATAGGTGAATATATCAGTAATAACCTTAACATTTTGAACTAAATTAAAGCCAGGGGCAAAAACGAAACCTCTACTGTCACGCCAACAGAAATATGCCCACACTATCACGACCCACGAATCCACACGGCGGTCTCTCAACCGCGGTATTCCATTGGCCTTACACACCGCCGTGCTCAAAATAAACACACACATACAAAACACAGCCACATTGGACAATTCGAAATACACACATACACACACCACTCCCACACACGCATTATGCCCCGCCACAGGACCACCACACCAGCACCCCACCCCCTGCAGAGGGAGAACCACCCCGCAAACGGTCCCTGAGATCCAGGAACAAGACAGAGCACGATGCCAAGACCCCCGCCATGAAATGAGACCACCCTGATTGTCATCATACTATCCCACTTTGTCACCCTGTCCATACTGCCCCAGCTCCACTTCCTATGCCCATAAGGGCAATGCACCTCTGAGACTAATAGACTGGACTCTGCCATGGACATTCCTCCGCCATCACCCCTCACCATTTTACTATCCCCTCCAATATTGAGCACTTAAATAAACACACTTAAAGCACAAAACAATCTGGAGTCTGTCTGTGATTTCAAAATAGTGTATTAGCAATTACAGTGACAAAATGCTCTTTCAACTGTAATGTCAGCATACCTATGTCACACAGCTCTAGTCCATAAGGAATCTAAGGAGATGTCACACAGTGGGACACACATCTGTGAAATAGTAAGGGAAAGTGACAACTCAGTGACCATACACTGGGTGAAAATGACAGACAGTAGAGAGGTAGTAGTGTTAAAGTACGTGTAGTAGGCAGGTCTGTACTCTTACCTGTGTCTCAATGGGAATATTGCTGGATCACTGATTCCCTGTTGTTCATGTCTTCTTCCTCTGCTTCCTCATCTTCACTGTCCACAGACTCCACAGCTGCCACAACACCGCCATCTGGACCATCCTCCTGCAGAAAAGGCACCTGTCGTCGCAAAGCCAAGTTGTGAAGCATACAGCAGGCCACGATGATCTGGTACACCTTCTTTGGTGAGTAGAATAGGGATCCACCTGTCATATGGAGGCACCAGAACCTGGCCTTCAGGAGGCTGAAGGTCCGCTCGATCACCCTCCTAGTTCGCCCATGGGCCTCATTGTAGCGTTCCTCTGCCCTTGTCCTGGGATTCCTCACTGGGGTCAGTAGCCATGACAGGTTGGGGTAACCAGAGTCACCTGCAAACGGCAAGGGGCAACTGTTAGACACACACTAACCTGGAGGGATATCCCCAGACCCAGACAACCATTCTCACTGACTAGCTTCCAGGTGCTCACCTACTAGCAACACATGGTGCCTCTGGAGATGACCTATCACACAAGGGATGCTGCTATTCCGCAGGATGTAGGCGTCATGCACTGAGCCAGGAAACATGGCATTCACATGGGAGATGTACTGGCCTGCCAAACATACCATCTGTACATTCATCGAATGATAACTCTCTCGGTTTCTGTACACCTGTTCCCTCCTGTGGGGGGGGGGGGGGGGCAACGCCACATGTGTCCAATCAATGACACCTATGATGTTGGGGATGTGTCCCAGGGCATAGAAATCACCTTTCACGTGACCACCATTTTCTCTCTGTTCAATCCCTCGATACCTGATTTTCGACAGGAGAGGACCTACACTGCAAGTGCTGCTGTGACCTCGGTCTGGAAGAGACAATGGCTCGAGTGTCTGGGGAAAGGGCCCCTGCCTTCACA
This sequence comes from Pleurodeles waltl, assembly GCF_031143425.1. NCBI lineage: Eukaryota > Metazoa > Chordata > Amphibia > Caudata > Salamandridae > Pleurodeles > Pleurodeles waltl. The sequence goes on from NC_090449.1 coordinate 17,940,376, forward strand.
TCGGAAGAGTTGGAGAAACTCGTGGATGGGGTCCTCCCCCAGTACACGCTACTCTACGGTCCTCCAGACAAACAGGTAAGTACACAGGGAGCATGTTGTATCGGCAATGCCTGTGTGGAGAGGGCTGGATGTAAGAAGGAAGGGGGGAGAGTGCTGCGTGCATGAAACACAGTGAATGCATGTGCCACATGGCAAGGGTAGGGATGGGGGCCTATCAGTTTGACGGTGCAGTTGGTAATAACTTCTCTTTTTCCCCTGTACATTTCATGTAGGTCAGCGCCCACCAGAAAAAAATATATTTGGCGTGCCATCACCAAGGACGTCCGGACCCTGGTGGTCTACCACAGACGGAGCACCCACTGCCGGAAAAGATGGGAGGACAATCGCTGCTGGAGCAAGAAGACGGCGGAGGCTCAGCTGGGGATGGCCTCCCAACGTGGGAGGGGTGCCCGTCGCACCTTGACCCCCCTGATGTTTAGGATCCTGGCGGTGGCCTACCCGGAGTTGGATGGGCACTTGAGGGCATCACAGCAGCCACAAGGGGGTGAGTACACTCTCATTCTGCTGACTTTGCGCGCAGTGGAGGTGTCTGTGTGGGGAAGGTGGGCTGTGGGTTTCCCCAGGCCAGGGGGAGTTCCGTAGGCAAGGCCCCTCCGTAAGGCAGGCAATGTGGCACCCCACCCCACCTCTGTAGAGTGCCAACTACACCTAGTCATGCCCCTGTGTCATCTATGTGTGCAGATGTCATCCATAGACTTGTAGGCCATTTCCCAAGAATTGAACAGTGGAGCCCAAGAGCGCGGCGTAGTGCAGGGGGCTTCTGTGTCTGTCGTGTCCGCCAACGGTAGCGGTAATGCATGCACTCAACATGTCTTTCTTCTGTCGTCCCCCTCCTTTTTGTGGTCTCCCTGTTCTTGTGTGCATTAGCATCATCAGGCGGAGGAGCAGCGGCGCCGGAGCACCAGGGTGCTGCATCCCACATGGCCATAGAGGACCACACTACGGAATCGGACTTCACCAGTGGGACGGAGGGCGAGGGGAGCTCCACGGCGGGGACAGGAGCTGACACCAGTGACACAGACTCGTCCTCTGATGGGAGCTCCCTTGTGGTGGCGACAACATCTGTGCCACCCCCATCTACAGGTACAGCCGCCACCCCCCCTTCCAGCACCGCCCTCCCAGCAGCCCCTCAGCCTTCGCCCCGTGCCCGCTCACCCGGGAGGGTGGGTATCACCTTTGCCCCAGGTACCTCAGGCCCTGCCCCAGTCACCCCTGCTGCCCTCAGGGAGGAGGCCATTGACCTCCTCAGGTCCCTCACTGTTGGGCAGTCTACCATTTTGAATGCCATCCAGGGTGTAGAAAGGCAGTTGCAACAAACAAATGCATTCCTGGAGGGCATTCATTCTGGTCAGGCGGCCCTTCAGCTAGCTTTTCAGACTCTAGCCTCAGCACTGATGGCAGCCATTGTCCCTGTGTCTAGCCTCCCCCCTCCAACTTCCTGTACCCCAACCCAATCCCCTGTACCTCAGCCTATCCCAAGCACACCTACAGACCAGCATGCACACACGTCAACACACAAGGGAAGCTCAGGCAAACATAAGCACCACACATCCCACAGGCACTCACGTAAGTATCACCCACATGCTGGCACACCAACATCCACTGCCTCCACTGTGTCCTACTCCTCCTCGTCTCCCTCCTCCCTCCCAGTCTCGTCTACACTCACACCTGCATGCACCACCTCTACAGCCACTACGTCCCTCTCCAGCACACCCACCACCACACCCCGCTCACGTGCAGTCACCACCCCCACTACCATTCACACATCCCCTGTGTCCTCTCCCAGTGTGTCTGTGATGCCCCCTCCCAAGATACACAAACGCAGGCACACACCCACCCAACAGCCATCCACCTCACGACAGCCTCCAGCGCATGCACCTTCACCCAAAGTCACCAAACGTACACCTCCTACAACCACCACCTCTTCCTCCACTCCCAAACCCCCTCCAGCTACCCGTACAAGTGTGTCCAAAAAACGTTTCTTGTCCAACCTTGACCTCTTTCCCACACCTCTTCACCCCGTCCGTCTCATAGGTCCCGAACTAGCACCTCAGCCACCACATCTCCGGGACCAGTGGTGCCTGTAGTCCCCGGAATCTGGAGTGCACCGGCCACCAGGGCAGCCAGTGTGACACTGAGCCACAGCACAGACAGTCCCCCACCTGTGAAGCATCAGAAGTTGGCCAGTGCCCTGCAGGACAGGGGGAAGACTCCAGCCACCAAAGCTACTCCCAGGGGTCCCGGTGGGAGTGTGGAGTCAGCTGTGACACCTTCCAAGGTGGGGAAGGGCCACAAGAAACCAGGCAAGTCTAAGAAGAGCAGGACGGCGGAGAAGACCGCCATCATCCCCGCTGCCCAGGAGGCCACCTCCAGCACAAGCCCAGCTGCCCAGGACAGGCCCGCCAGCACAAGCCCAGCTGCCCAGGACAGGACCGCCAGCACAAGCCAAGCTGCCCAGGACAGGACCGCCAGCACAAGCCCAGCTGCCCAGGACAGGACCTCCAGCACAAGCCCAGCTGCCCAGGAGGGTCCCGCCAGCACAAGCCCCGCTGGGTCATGAAGGCCCACCAGCAAAAGCCCAGTTGGGCCATGAAGGACCGCCAGCAAAAGCCCCGCTGGGCCATGAAGGACCACTAGCATCTGAGTCCCTGCAATGGAGACCGCCACCTCAAGCACCGCTGAACAGGGCACCACCATCTCAAGCCCTGCTGGACAGGGCACTGCCGTATCAAGCACCGCTGAACAGGGCACCGCCTTCTCAAGCACCGCTGCACCGCCATCTCAAGCGCCGCTGAACAGGGCACCGCCATCTGAAACACCGCTGAACAGGGCACCGCTGTCTCAAGCACCACTGGCCCATGAACGGCAAGGGCACTGAAGCAACTGAGTCTGTCACGGGGTGAATGATGCACTATGGGCACCATGCCCCCTCCAGAACCAGTGGAGACTGTCATCCACTACCTCTGTCCTTAGCAGGATGAAGCACTCTGGGCACCATACCCCCTCCAGAACCAGTGGAGACTGTCATCCACTACCTCTGTCCTTAGCAGGATGAAGCACTCTGGGCACCATGCCCCCTCCAGAACCAGTGGAGACTGTTATCCACTTGAGAGACTGTGGCTTTGCACTCCCCAGGATATGGCAGTGGGCAACCCACCCACTGTAGAGACTTGAGAGACTGTGGCTTTGCACTCCCCAGGATTGAACAGTGGGCAAACCACCCACTGTAGAGACTTGAGAGACTGTGGTTTTGCACTCCCCAGGATTGAACAGTGGGCAAACCACCCACTGTAGAGACTTGAGAGACTGTGGCTTTGCACTCCCCAGGATATGGCATTGGGCAAGCCACCCACTGTAGAGATTTGAGAGACTGTGGCTTTGCACTCCCCAGGATTGAACAGTGGGCAAACCAACCACTGTAGAGACTTGAGAGACTGTGGCTTTGCACTCCCCAGGATTGAACAGTGGGCAAACCACCCACTGGAGAGACTTGAGAGACTGTGGTTTTGCACTCCCCAGGATGGAACAGTGGGAATGTGGCCCCCTTGTGGATTTGGCGTTGTGCACTCAAGCGGCTGAGGTGCCCCCCTTTCCCTCCCCCTGAGGTGCCTGTTTAGTTGCTCTCTCATGCCCCTGCAGCGTCTCTCCGTCATGGTCGGGGATCTTGTCTGGGTCTCGCTCATACCGTGTGGTCCCAGTGTTCCACTGACTTCCTCAGAGCACTACCCGGACTACTATGCTTGGTATATCTTTTGTACATGGTGTATATATATATTTCTGCCTACTTGCTCTTAATATATTACAATGGTTACACTCATTTTCTATTGTCTTTGCATTCTACCAGGGGGTTTGGGGGGTGTAGCTGTGATGTATTGATTTGCATTAGTGTGTGTGTTGTAGTGGGTGAGGGTGGGGGTGTTGTGTGTGTATGTCCATGTTTTTTCCCTCCACCCTCCCCTGTGTCGTAGGTGCTGTACTCACCGTGGTCTTCGCCGCCGGCGTTCGTGCTCCTGGTAGAGCAGCAGGAAGACTATTGCAGGGAGAATTTGGAGTTCCGGATCCATGGCGTCCTCGTTCCTCATGGGGTGTGTAGAGGTGAGCGGTTTCCCTTCGGGATTCCTGTTTCCGCCGTGTTTTTATCCGTGGTGAATCCGGGGCGGATTGGCCTGTCATAATAGTTTGGGCGGTACATTGTCTCCCGCCTGTCTGTTGGTGGTGACCGCCGCGCTGTTTGTTTGTACCGCCGTGGCGGTCGGAGTGTTAAAGTGGCTGTCTTTGTTGGCGGTTTCCGCCACGGTTGTAATTGCAATTTTTTTTACCGCCGGCCTGTTGGCGGTCTTACTGGCGCTTTAACACCGACCGCCAGCGTTGTATGACCACCCATGTGTACATATTTCTCCCTTTGTGCTTGATGCAATCAAAAGCTGACGATATTTGACTCAACTTCACCAGGGCCAAAAGTCCTCTACAACTGTTGGATCAACGTTACTTGGGAACAAATACAAAAGCCTCACTTCTAAAGGGGCCACTGACCTACGGCCACGGTCTGGGGTGTCACAGTGTGGGATGTCAGCATGGCCGGGCTTCTCAGCACAATATACCCAATACAAGTTTTTTCTTTAATTCTTACCATTACCAAGGACAAGACACCACATCTCAGTGCACTCACATCCAGTCCTAGGCTCTGGTGAATGCTAAAGGGTGGCCTCTTGAGTCTTTTGTTTTACTGAGAAGGATCAGCCCACCCTGATTCCAGGGGTAATTCTGTTAATCTTTCCTTTGTACCTGACCTGGACACTAGATGGTGCCAAAGACCAGCCCAATAAGCTATGTGTATAACAAGTCACACCACTTTTGCCTAAGTAAACATGTAAAATATGTTAAATGTTACAGTGTCACTGGTAGAGCTCAGTCCCAGACTATTTTGAAGTCCATGTTGTATGCACTGATGTCACATGCAAAAGGCTTTTTTTTGCAGCCCTGTGTGTTCTTCCTGCCTGACCCTCAGTTTTACTAGTAAAGACTTGCTTATCCTCATAGATCGTGGGGAAGGGCTGTCCTGTCTCTCTCTGCAGTCGAAGCAGTGTGGGAGATAATGTCACTCAGCCTGTAGCCCTCCCATTTCACACTGGTGACTGGGTATCTGCTTTGATTTTGGTCGCCCAGTCTCTGTCTCTAGTCTGCATTCACTCAGTCTGTAGTTGGGGAGCATCTGTATGTGTTTTGTGGTTTTCGCTCCAGTAAAGTATTCATCAAGAAAGACGTTTTCAGTAATCTGAATGCTATACCACGTGGTGTTGCCCAAACAGGTATACCTTGTGGCCTGAATACAAATGCACATTTAAATCACGTAATCTAATGAGACATGCAAAGCTTCAGTAATGTTTTTCCCATATCTCCATGTGAGGCCTTGCTCTGGATGGCTCCTCTACCCCTGTGTACCTATAGAAGGCAGGGCCAGATAATTTGGGGGTAGGTGGGTGCACAGATCACATTAAACTGTAGAAGAGTAATGTTAGAAATGGGGTCTCTTGTAAGCAGTAGTTTGCACCCTATCCAAGTAGGGACCCTAACTCTAGCCAAGGTAAGGGAGTCACACAGCTAAAATAACTCCTGTTTGCTCCCTTGGTAGTTTGGCACAAGCAATCTGGCTTATCTCAGAGACAATGTGTAAAGTATTTGTACATACACACACAGTAATGCAGTGAAAACACTACAAAAGGACTCAACACCAGTTTACACAAAATAGCCAATATTTATCTGATTAAAACAAAACCAAAATGACAGAAATCCAACATACACAAATCAAGATATCACTTTTTAATTTTTAAGCAAGTCTTACTCCATAGGAATCAATGGATTTATCCCTTTAGCATAAAGTACCTGGGATGCATCAGAAACAAGAACGATGAGGGCCACGGGGGAGGTGAGGCACCGGAAAAGCAAAACAATGCATCCGTTCCTTACTGTGCAGAGGAGGTGATGCGTTGATTTTCCTTGGAGGTGTGACAATGCGTTGGTTCCTTACTGGCAGGGGAGGTACTGCATCAATTCTTTTCTCTCTGGAAAGGTGATGCGACAATTTCTGGACACAAAGCCTTGGTTTCTTACTGCAGTGTGGGGTAGATGGAAAATTGGCACCCAGAGACAATGCATGGAAAACCAAGACTTGCTGTTTTGATGGGATTGCTGTGAAACAGGTGCTGTGTCTATTCTTCAGCCATGGGACAGGCGCTGTATTGATTCTTCAGTCAGGAGAAAGGCACTGTGTTGATTTGTCCGACGTGGCGCAGTGATGTGCCGATTTTCTCCTTCAGATCACCAGCTTGCACTTTCATGGACCCAGGGACTTGAGTTTGGCATCACTTGGCAAGTCAGGACTCTCAGCAGAAGCACTCAGGCACTGGCAGATGAGGTCTTTAGTGTCCCTGTGACTTCTTGGCAGGAGGCAAGCTCAGTCCAAGCCCTTGGAGAACCATTGGAAGCAGGATGTAGAAAGCCAATTCCAGTCCGTTCACTTCCAGGACAGAAGGAGAAAGCAGGCCAGCACGACAAAGCAACCGGCAGAGGGGCAGTCCCCCCTACAGCATCCATTTCTTCTTCCTGGCAGAATTTCCTCTGTCAAGAAGGATTCTAACTATGTGATGTCAGAGGTCCAGTACCTATACCCATTTCTGTCTTTGAAGTAGACAAGACTCTTCCATCACTTCCCTGGCCCCAGACACTCTCCGGGTTTTGAGACTGCTTTGTGTGAGGACAAGCACAGCCCTATTCAGGTGCAAGTGTCAGCTTCTCCCAGCACTCTAGCTCAGGAGGACCCATCAGCCTGGTGATGGACCATCGGGTATGTGGGGCAAACCTCAGCTCTCTTTGTGTGACTGTCTAGAGTGAATGCACAAACAGCCAACTGTCACCCCAACCCAGACGTGGATTCAGAAGACCGGCACAGGCACAGAATGGTTAAGCAAAAAAAGTCTACTTTCTAAAAGAAACATTTTCAAACTTACAATTCAAAAAACAACTTCACTAAAAGATGTATTTTAAATTGTGGGTTTAGAGACTGCAAACTACATATGTCTACTTGCCCCCCAATGGGAAATCACACTTAAAAGATATTTCAAAGCAATCCCCCCCATGAGAGAGATAGGCCTTGCAACAGTGAAAACCAAAGTTAACAGTATTTCACTATCAGGATATGTAAAACACATAATCACATGTCCCGCTTTTTTAAATACCCTGTACCCTGCCCATGGGGCTTCCTTGGGCCTACCTTAGGGGTAACACAGGTGATAAAAGGGTAGGTTGTGGCAGGTCGAAATGGTACTGCAGTGGCAGGTCTGAGATATGTTTACAAGGCTACTCCTGTGGGTGGCACAATCAGTGCTGCTGGCCACTGGTAGCATTTGATCCACAGGCCCTGGGCACACAGAGTGCACTGTACTAGAACATTACCAGTAAATCAGATGTGCCAATCATGGATAAACCAATCACAAATACAAGTTAGACAGCGAGCAAATGCAATTTAGCACTGATTAGCAGTGGTAAAGTGCCAAGAGTCCTAAGCCAAAAAAAACAGGTCCGAATAAATAGGAGGTAGAAGGCAACAAGTTTGAGCATGACCCTGCAAAAAGGACAAGGTCCAACAAGTAAGTAAGAATGTTGGGAGTTTTCAGCTTGGATTTCTGAGTAATTACTTATGTCTGTTTGATGTCACTCAGCACCTCTGGGTGAAAACATCCCTGTACTCACTGTTACCCATGTGTAGCTCTACATATTGATACTGATCATTATTTTGTTGCAAACATAAAGATTGAAAATGAAATAAAAAATAAAAGAACTATAGCAATCTCTTAGTTTGATATTATTTGAAAAGGGGGTTATAATAAGTTATTTAAACTAACATAATATATCTTAAATTAATGACCTCAGTTATTGCACATCAATAATTTAATTTATGGAAATTACAAATTAATTAAATTTAAATGAACAGGTTTAGGATTGGCATTGGGGTCAGATGAAGAAGAATTACTTAAAATGTATAGACCAGGAAAATAAAGGTTAGCTCTGGACTTTGTAATAGGTAGATTAAGAATAATTGTTTAAGTTGAAGTTAATGTAATTAAGGGTTAGTGCTCAGCATTAGATTAAAGGAAACTATTTAAGGAATCTGAATTCAAAATAATGGTTATGGGTGACTTTAGTGATAGGTTAAGGATAATTATGAAATATATTCTAATTTAAAGAATGTGTGGGTTATAGCTATTGTTGGTGTCTGTTTAACAATAACTATAAACTTATTTTAATACATTTCATTAAATATTGGTTAACATAATCTAACAAAAAATATTGCTTCCAGCTCAAACAGATCAAGAGTTAGTAAAATCACAGCGGCTCATGTTGCTGTGTAGCGTAACGGTTGAGTCGTCGTCCTTCTGTTGCTTATGACTGTATTTGGATGTTAAATATGTACTAATGAGGTGAACCCTTTGCTGAGACAGTGTTAACGTCTAAATATGACAAATTTATAAAGTAATACCTTATAAAATGAAGTGAATTAGGTCGCATAATTGACTTTTAATATTTTATTCAACCCTGTTACATAAATGTGTGTTCCGCTGCCACATAATTCCAGTGGACCTATCCTTGCAGTCCTGCCAGACGATGGCATGTCACCTTCAGCTGTACCTTGTTATTGTCAGTTGGGGGCAGCAGACATCCATGGTAGCCTGTGCATGTGTATTTGTCTCAGCTGCCGATGTGTCACCTTCTGCTGTACCCTCTTGTGCCAGCTGGGGGCAGCAGAGTTCCATGGTAGCCTGTGCACGTGTATTTCTCACAGCTGCCGATGTGTCACCTTCTGCTGTACCTTGCTATGGCCAGCTGGGGGCAGCAGAGATCCATGGTAGCCTGTGCATGTGTATTTCTCACAGCTGCTGATGTGTCACCTTCTGCTGTACCCTGTTATGGCCAGCTGGGGCAGCAGAGATCCATTGTAGCCTGGGAGGTTGTATTCGTGTAACAGGTGCTGACGTGTCACCTCTAGCCACTGGTGTATGGGGGAGATGCTGGGAACAGGAGGGCAGATGGTGTGTATGAGCAGTGGAGGTGCATGAGGTGATTCACTGGTGTAAGGGAGAGGTGCTGGGAAGAGGGTGTGTGAGGAGCAGAGGAGTGCATGAGGGGTGAGTCACTGGTGTAAGGAGGGGTGCACACCTCTCCCCAGGATGCACGCTTCTCTCCAGAATGCACATCTCGCTGATCAAGATGCACATGTCTCTCCCCAAGATCCACACCACTCAGGACACACAGTTCTCCCTAGGATGCACCCCCTCCCCAGGATGCACCCTTCTCTCTCCAGGACGCACACCGTTCTCCCCAGCATGCACACTTCTCCCAAGATGCACACCTCTCCCAGGTTGTACACCTCTCTCCCAGGACGCACACCTTTCTCCCCAGCAGACACATTTCTCCCAAGATGCACACCTCTCTCCCTAGGATAGACTTCTCCCCCCAAGATGCAGACCTCTCTCCCCAGGACGCACACCTCTCTCCCAGGATGCGCACTGCTCTCCCTAGGATGCACTTCTCCCCCCAAGATGCACACCTCTCTCCCCAGGATCCACACTTTTGCCCCCAAGATTCACACCTCTCTCCTCAGGATGCACTCCTCTCTCTCCAGGATGCACACCTCTCCCCAGGATGCAAGGTGCACACTTCTCTCCCCATGATGCACACTTCTCTACCCAGGAGGCACACCTCCCATGATGCACACTTTCTCTCTCCTGGATGCAAACCTCTTCCCAGGATGCACCCCTTTCTCCCCAGGATCCATTCTTCTATCCCCAGGATTCACACCTCTTCCCAGGATGAACCCCTCTCTCCCCAGGATCCATTCTTGTCTCCCCAGGATTCACACCTCTTCCCAGGAGCACCCCTCTCTCCCCAGGATGCACACCTCTCTCCCCGGAAGCACACCTTTCTTCAGGATACCCACTTCTCAGGATGCACAGATCTCCCCAGGATGCACACCTTTCTTCTGGATACCATTTTCTCAGGAAGCAGACTTCTCACAATGCAAAGATCTCCCCAGGATGCACTTCTCTCTCTCCAGGATGCACACTTCTCTCCCCAGGATGCACACTTCTCAGGATGCACAGATCCCCCCAGGATGCACAGATCCCCACAGGATGCACAGATCCCCCCAGGATTCACACTTCTCTCCCCAGGATGCACAGATCCCCCCAGGATGCACAGATCCTCCAGGATGCACAGATCCCCCCAGGATGCACAGATCCCCCCAGGATGCACACTTCTCTCCCCAGGATGCACACTTCTCTCCCAGGATGCACACTTCTCTCCCCAGGATGCACAGATCCCCCCAGGATGGACACCTCTCCCCCCAGGATTCACACCTCTCCCCAGGATGCACACTTCTCAGGATGCACTGTTCTCTCCCAGGATGCACACTTCTCGGGATGCACAGATCCCCCAGGATGCACAGATCCCCCCAGGATTCACACCTCTCCCCAGGATGCACACTTCTCAGGATGCACTGTTCTCTCCCAGGATGCACACTTCTCGGGATGCACAGATCCCCCAGGATGCACAGATCCCCCCAGAATGCACACCTCTCCCCAGGATGCACACTTCTCAGGATGCACAGATCCCCCCAGGATGCACAGACCCCCCCAGGATGCACAGATCCCCCCAGGATGCCAGATCCCCCCAGGATGCACACTTCTCAGGATGCACAGATCCCCCCAGGATGCACACTTCTCAAGATGCAGATCCCCCCAGGATGCAGATCCCCCCAGGATGCACACTTCTCTACCCAGGATGCGCAGATCCCCCCAGGATGCACAGATCCCCCCAGGATGCACACTTCTCTCCCAGGATGCACAGATCCCCCAGGATGCACACTTCTCAGGATGCACAGATCCCCCAGGATGCACAGATCCCCCCAGGATTCACACCTCTCCCCAGGATGCACACTTCTCAGGATGCACAGACCCCCCCAGGATGCACAGATCCCCCCAGGATGCACACTTCTCAGGATGCACACTTCTCAGGATGCACTCCCTCGCACAGATCAGATTAGCACCGGCCCTCAGGGGCCGGTGAGCAGTAGCACCACGTCACGGTTCTGACCTCCGCTACTGTCCAGTCACACCACTCAGTGACGATAGCGTCACGGCACCCACAGCCCTGCCAGGGTTCCTAGTACCATGTGGTGTACTGGAGCAGCACATCCCGCGTGGCCTATAGAAACCTGGCAGCCATGCACCAGGCACTCACACCATTCATGGCCCAGTCTCTCTCTCATGCGAACCCTGAGAAGGCCCCCTCCACAGATCTGTCGGGCTCCCCGGATTCCATGTGATGAGCTGCTCCGGCCTGGACTGGAGCAGCACATCACGCTGGACCTGGGAAACTTGGCAGACTTGCTTCCGGGACCCCCCAGAGCATCGCGGCAGATCAGGAGGAAGGGTGCCACCCGAGGAGGGACCGAGGGATGGGCAGCAGGTGGCAAGGAGGGCCAGTCCTGCCCGGTCCCCCCCACGGGGTGTGGAGGGGAGACTAAGGAGTCGCGGATCCCTATTGTCTCAACGCTATCCGTCGTGTCCCCTCAGCAGCCTGTCCTCCATCTCTGCCCACCACTGAGGGCCACTGCCCTGCAGGGACAGATATAGGGGTGGGAGAGTGACGTCACAGAGGAGGGGGCGGGGCCTGGGGGAGTGATGTCACATAGGTGGGGCAGGGTTTGTGGAGTGACGTCACTGAGGAGGGGCGGGGCCTGGGGAGTGATGTCACTGAGGGTGGGGGACAGGACATGCAGACCTGGGGGAGTGACATCACAGAGGAGAGGGCGGGGCCCGAGGCAGTGATGTCACTGAGGGAGGGGGACAGGCCCTGCAGACCTGGGGGATTGACGTCACCGAGGGAGGGGGGCAGGACCTGCAGTCCTGGGGCAGTGACTTCACAGAGGTGGGGCAGGGCTTGGGGAGTATTTCACTGAGGGAGGGGGACAGGACCTGCAGGCCTGGGGTAGTGACATCACAGAGGTGGGGCAGGGTTTGTGGAGTGACGTCACTGAGGGAGGGGGACAGGCCCTGCAGTCCTGGGGCAGTGAGTGCCAAGCAGAGGGTGGGGAAGCCTGTAGGACAGAGAGCACAGAGGGGGAGGGGGGGCAGGATTGGGGCCTGGAGGAGGAGTGACGTCACCGAGGGAGGGGGACAGGACCTGCAGTCCTGGGGCAGTGAGCGCCAAGTAGAGGGTGGGGAAGCCTGTAGGACAGAGACCACAGGGGGGGGGGCAGGATTGACGCCTGGAGGAGGAGTGACGTCACTGAGGGAGGGGGACAGGACCTGCAGTCCTGGGGCAGTGACATCACAGAAGTGGGGGAGGCTTTGGGGAGTGACGTCACTGAGGGAGGGGGACTGGCCCTGCAGTCCTGGGGCAGTGAGCGCCAAGTAGAGGGTGGGGAAGCCTCTAAGACAGAGAACACAGAGTGGGGCAGGATTGAGGCCTGGAGGAGGAGTGACGTCACAGCGGGAGGCACGCCATCAGGGAGGCCAATACCATAGGGGGTCAGGAGAGGTTTGAGTGTCAGGGGTCAGGCCTGAGTAGAGGGGAGCTGTACGTCAGAAGGGGGTGTAACTGTAAATGTATATGCAGCGCTTAGGGCTCCTGATGGGGCATCGAAGAGCTTTGTGCCTGAGTAGCAGCTGCTCCTGAACCCAAGATCAGTGATTAGCAGGTTTGCATCATTTTGTTCTTGTGCATTAGGCTTCTCAGTGCACTCGCATCCAGTCCTAGGCTCTGGTGAATGCTAAAGGGTGGCCTCTTGAGTCTTTTGTTTTACTGAGAAGGATCAGCCCACCCTGATTCCAGGGGTAATTCTGTTAATCTTTCCTTTGTACCTGACCTGGACACTAGATGGTGCCAAAGACCAGTCCTATATGTAATGTGTATGAGAAGTCACACTACTTTTCCCTAAGTACCCATGTAAAATATGTTAAATGTTACAGTGTCACTGGTAGAGCTCAGTCCCAGACTATTTTGAAGTCCATGTTTTATGCACTGATGTCACATGCAAAAGGCTTTTTTTGCAGCCCTGTGTGTTCTTCCTGCCTGACCCTCAGTTTTACTAGTAAAGACTTGCTGATCCTCATAGATCGTGGGGAAGGGGTGTCCTGTCTCTCTCTGCAGTTGAAGCAGTGTGGGAGATAATGCCACTCAGCCTGTAGCCCTCCCATTTCACACTGGTGACTGGGTATCTGCTTAGATTTTGGTCGCCCAGTCTCTATTTCTAGTCTGCATCCACTCAGTCTGTATTTGGGGAGCATTTGTATGTGTTTTGTGGTTTTCACTCCAGTAAAGTATTCATCAAGAAAGACACCGTTTCCAGTAATCTGTATGCTATACCGCGTGGTGTTGCCCAAACAGGTATACCTTGTGGCCTGAATACAAATGCACATTTAAATCACGTAATCTAATGAGACATGCAAAGCTTCCGTGAAGTTTTTCCCATATCTCCATGTGAGGCCTTGCTCTGGATGGCTCCTCTACCCCTGTGTAGCTATAGAAGGCAGGGCCAGATAATTTGGGGGTAGGTGGCTGCACAGATCACATTAAATTGTAGAAGAGTAATGTAAGAAATGGGGTCTCTAGTAAGCAGTGGTTTGCACCCTATCCAAGTAGGGACCCTCACTCTAGCCAAGGTAAGGGAGTCACACAACTAAGATAACCCCTGTTTGCTCCCTTGGTAGTTTGGCACAAGCAGTCTGGCTTATCTCCGAGACAGTGTGTAAAGTAGTTGTACATACACACACAGTAATGCAGTGAAAACACTACAAAGGGACTCAACACCAGTTTAGACATAATAGCCAATATTTGTCTGATTAAAACAAAACCAGAATGATAGAAATCCAACATACACAAATCAAGATATCACTTTTAAAATTTTAAGCAAGTCTTACTCCATAGGAATCAATGGATTTATCCCTTTAGCACAAAGTACATGGGATGCATCAGAAACAAGAACGATGAGGGCCACGGGGGAGGTGAGGCACCGGAAAAGCGAAACAATGCATCCGTTCCTTACTGTGCAGAGGAGGTGACACGTTGATTTTCCTTGGAGGTGTGACAATACGTTGGTTCCTTACTTGCAGGGGAGGTGCTGCGTCAACTCTTTTCTCTCTGGAAAGGTGATGCGACAATTTCTGGACACAAAGCCTTGGTTTCTTACTGCAGTGTTGGGGAGATGAAAAATTGGCACCCAGGGACAATGCATGGAAAATCCAGATTTGCTGTTTTGATGGGATTGCTGTGAAACAGGTGCTGTGTCTATTCTTCAGCCATGGGACAGGCGCTGTATTGATTCTTCAGTCAGGAGAAAGGCACTGTGTTGATTTGTCCGACGTGGCGCATTAATGTGCCGATTTTCTCATTCAGATCACCAGCTTGCACTTTCATGGACCCAGGGACTTGAGTTTGGCATCACTTGGCAAGTCAGGACTCTCAGCAGAAGCACCCAGCCACTGGCAGATGAGGTCTTTGGTGTCCCTGTGACTTCTTGGCAGGAGGCAAGCTCAGTCCAAGCCCTTGGAGAACCATTGGAAGCAGGATGTAGAAAGCCAATTCCAGTCCGTTCACTTCCAGGACAGAAGGAAAAAGCAGGCCAGCACAACAAAGCAACCAGCAGAGGGGCAGTCCCCCCTACAGCATCCAGCTCTTCTTCCTGGCAGAATTTCCTCAGTCAAGAAGGATGATGTCAGAAGTCCAGTACGTATACCCAATTCTGTCTTTGAAGTAGACAAGACTCTTCCATCACTTCCCTGGCCCCGGACACACTCCGGGGTTTTGAGACTGCTTTGTGTGAGGACAGGCACAGCCCTATTCAGGTGCAAGTGTCAGCTTCTCCCAGCACTCTAGCTCAGGAGGACCCATCAGTCTGGTGATGGGCCATCAGGATATGTGGGGCAAACCTCAGCTCTCTTTGTGTGACTGTCTAGAGTGAATGCACAAACAGCCCGACTGTCACCCTAACCCAGGCGTGGATTCAGCAGACCGGCACAGGCACAGAATGGTTAAGCAAAAGAAGACTACTTTCTAAAAGAAACATTTTCAAACTTACAATTCAAAAAACAACTTCACTAAAAGATGTATTTTAAATTGTTGGTTTAGAGACTGCAAACTACATATGTCTATTTGCCCCCCAATGGGAAATCACACTTAAAAGATATTTCAAAGCAATCCCCCCCATGAGAGAGATAGACCTTGCAACAGTGAAAACCAAAGTTAACAGTATTTCACTATCAGGATATGTAAAACACATAATCACATGTCCCGCTTTTTTAAATACCCTGCACCCTGCCCATGGGGCTGCCTTGGGCCTCCCTTAGAGGTAACACAGGTGATAAAAGGGAAGGTTTGGGGCAGGTCGAAATGGTACTGCAGTGGCAGGTCTGAGATATGTTTACAGGTCTACTCCTGCGGGTGGCACAATCAGTGCTGCAGGCCCACTGGTAGCATTTGATCCACAGGCCCTGGGCACACATAGTGCACTGTACTAGAACATTACCAGTAAATCAGATGTGCCAATCATGGATAAACCAATCACAAATACAAGTTAGACAGCGAGCATATGCAATTTAGCACTGATTAGCAGTTGTAAAGTGCTCAGCGTCCTAAAGCCAACAAAAACAGGTCCGAATAAATAGGAGGTAGAAGGGAACAAGTTTGGGGATGACCCTGCAGAAAGGACAAGGTCCAACAAGTAAGTAAGAATGTTGGGAGTTTTCAGCTTGGATTTCTGAGTAATAACTTATGTCTGTTTGATGTCACTCAGCACCTCTGGGTGAAAACATCCCTGTACTCACTGTTACCCATGTGTAGCTCTACATATTGATAACTGATCATTCTTTTGTTGCAAATATAAAGATTGAAAATGAAATAAAAAATAAAAGAACTATAGCAATCTCTTAGTTTGATATTATTTGAAAAGGGGGTTATAATAAGTTATTTAAACTAACATAATATATCTTAAATTAATGACCTCAGTTATTGCACATCAATAATTTAATTTATGGAAATTACAAATTAATTAAATTTAAATGAACAGGTTTAGAATTGGCATTTGGGTCAGATTAAGAGGAATTACTTAAAATGTATAGACCAGGAAAAATAAAGGTTAGCTCTGGATTTTGTAATGGGTAGATTAAGAATAATTGTTTAAATTGAAGTTAATGTAATTAAGGGTTAGTGCTCAGCATTAGATTAAAGGAAACTATTTAAGGAATCTGAATTCAAAATAATGGTTATGGGTGACATTAGTGATAGGTTAAGGATAATTATTAAATATATTCTAATTTAAAGAATGTGTGGGTTATAGCTATTATTGGTGTCTGTTTAACAATAACTATAAACTTATTTTAATACATTTCATTAAATATTGGTTAACATAATCTAACAAAAAATATTGCTTCCCGCTCAAACAGATCAAGAGTTAGTAAAATCACAGCGGCTCAAGTTGCTGTGTAGCGTAAAGGTTGAGTCGTCGTCCTTCTGTTGCTTATGACTGTATTTGGATGTTAAACATGTACTAATGAGGTGAACCCTTTGCTGAGACAGTGTTAACGTCTAAATATCACAAATTTATGAAGTAATACCTTATAAGATGTAGTTAATTAGGTCACATAATTGACTTTTAATATTTTATTCAACCCTGTTACATAAATGTGTGTTCCGCTGCCGCATAATTCCAGTGGACCTATCCTTGCAGTCCTGACAGACGATGACATGTCACCTTCAGCTGTACCCTGTTATGGCCAGCTGGGAGCAGCAGAGATCCATGGTAGCCTGTGCATGTGTATTTCTCACAGCTGCTGATGTGTCACCTTCTGCTGTACCCTGTTATGGCCAGCTGGGGGCAGCAGAGATCTATGGTAGCCTGGAAGGTTGTATTTGTGTAACAGGTGCTGACGTGTCACCTCCAGCCACTGGTGTATGGGGGAGATGCTGGGAACAGGAGGGCAAATGGTGTGTATGAGCAGTGGAGGTGCATGAGGTGATTCACTGGTGTAAGGGAGAGGTGCTGGGAAGAGGGTGTGTGTGAGGAGCAGAGGAGTGCATGAGGGGTGAGTCACTGGTGTAAGGAGGGGTGCACACCTCTCCCCAGGATGCACGCTTCTCTCCAGGATGCACACGTCTCTCCCCAAGATCCACACCACTCAGGACACACCCTTCTCCCTAGGATGCACCCCCTCCCCAGGATGCACACTTCTCTCTCCAGGACGCACACCTTTCTCCCCAGCATGCACACTTCTCCCAAGATGCACACCTCTCTCCCCAGGACACAAACCTCTCTCCGAGGATGCACACCTCTCTCCCCAGGATCCACACTTTTGCCCCCAAGATTCACACCTCTCTCCTCAGGATGCACTCCTCTCTCTCCAGGATGCACACCTCTCCCGAGGATGCAAGGTGCACACTTCTCTCCCCAGGCTGCACACCTCTACCCAGGAGGCACACCTCTCTCCCCGGGATGCACACCTCCCATGATGCACACTTTCTCTCTCCAGGATGCAAACCTCTTCCCAGGTTGCACCCCTCTCTCCCCAGGATCCATTCTTCTCTCCATAGGATTCACACCTCTTCCCAGGATGCAAGGTGCCCACTTCTCTCCCCAGGATGCACACTTCTCTACCCAGGAGGCACACCTCTCTCCCCGGGATGCACACCTCCCATGATGCACACTTTCTCTCTCCAGGATGCAAACCTCTTCCCAGGTTGCACCCCTCTCTCCCCAGGATCCATTCTTCTCTCCATAGGATTCACACCTCTTCCCAGGATGAACCCCTTTCTCCCCAGGATCCATTCTTCTCTCCCCAGGATTCACGCCTCTTCCCAGGAAGCACCCCTCTCTCCCCAGGATGCAAACCTCTCTCCCCGGATGCACACCTTTCTTCTGAATACCCTTTTCTCAGGAAGCACACTTCTCACAATGCAAAGATCTCCCCAGGATGCACTTCTCTCTCTCCAGGATGCACACTTCTCTCCCCAGGATGCACACTTCTCAGGATGCACAGATCTCCCCAGGATGCATCCCTCTCACCCCAGGATGCACACTTCTCCCCAGGATGCACACTTCTAAGGATGCACTGGTCTCCCCAAGATGCACTTCTCTATCCCCAGGATGCACAGTTCTCTCCCAGGATGCACACTTCTCAGGATGCACAGATCTCCCAAGGATGCACACTTCTCAGGATGCACAGATCCCCCAGGATGCACAGGTCTCCCCACGATGCACACTTCTCTCTCCCCAGGATGCACACTTCTCAGGATGCACAGATGCCCCCAGGATGCACACTTCTTACGATGCACAGATCCCCCCAGGATGCAATCTTCTCAGGATGCACAGATCCCCCAGGATGCACACTTCTAAGGATGCACAGATCCCCCCAGGATGCACACTTCTCAGGGTGCACAGATCCCCCAGGATGCACACTTCTCTCCGCAGGATGCACACTTCTCAGGATGCACAGATCCCCCAGGATGCACACTTCTCTCACAGGATGCACACTTCTCAGGATG
Organism: Pleurodeles waltl; assembly: GCF_031143425.1. NCBI lineage: Eukaryota > Metazoa > Chordata > Amphibia > Caudata > Salamandridae > Pleurodeles > Pleurodeles waltl. The sequence goes on from NC_090449.1 coordinate 17,959,030, forward strand.
TACAGATCTCCCCAGGATGCACACTTCACAGGATGCACAGGTCTCCCCAGGATGCCCACTTCTCTCCCAGGATGCACAGATCCCCCCAGGATGCACACCTCTCCCCAGGATTCACATCTCTCCCCAGGATGCAGTTCTCTCCCAGGATGCAAACTTCTCAGGATGCACAGATCCCCCAGGGTGCACACTTCTCAGGATGCACAGATGACCCCAGGATGTACACTTCTCAGGATGCACAGATCCCCCCAGGATGCACACCTCTCCCCCCAGGATTCACACCTCTGCCCAGGATGCACACTTCTCAGGCTGCACAGATCCCCCCAGGATGCACACTTCTCAGGATGCACAGATCCCCCCAGGATGCACAGATCCCCCAGGATGCACACTTCTCAGGATGCACAGATCCCCCAGGATGCACAGATAGCCCCAGGATGCACAGATCCCCCCAGGATTCACACTTCTCTCCCCAGGATGCACAGGTCTCCCCAGGATGCACACTTCTCTCTCCCCAGGATGCACAGATCCCAAGATGCACCCCCTCCCCAGGATGCACACTTCTCTCTCCAGGACGCACACCTTTCTCCCCAGCATGCACACTTCTCCCAAGATGCACACCTCTCTCCCTAGGGCGCACACCTCTCTCCCAGGTTGTACACCTCTCTCCCAGGATGTACCCCTCTCTCCCCAGGATGCACACTTCTACCCAGGATGCACACTTCTAAGGATGCACTGGTCTCCCCAAGATGCACTTCTCTCTCCCCAGGATCCACAGTTCTCTCCCAGGATGCACACTTCAGGATGCACAGATCTCCCCAGGATGCACACTTCCCAGGATGCACAGATCTCCCCAGGATGCACAGATCCCCCAGGATGCACAGATCCCCCCCAGGATGCACACTTCTCAGGATGCACAGATCCCCCCAGGATGCACAGATCCCCCCAGGATGCACAGACCACCCCAGGATGCACAGATCCCCCAGGATGCACAGATCCCCCCAGGATGCACAGATCCTCCCCAGGATGCACACTTCTCAGGATGCACAGATCCCCCCCAGGATGCACACTTCTCAGGATGCATAGATCTCCCCAGGATGCACTTCTCTCTCCCCAGGATGCACAGATCCCCCCAGGATTCACACCTCTCCCCAGGATGCACACTTCTCAGGATGCACAGATCCCCCCAGGATGCACACTTCCCAGGATGCACACTTCTCAGGATGCACAGATCCCCCCCAGGATGCACACTTCTCAGGATGCATAGATCTCCCCAGGATGCACTTCTCTATCCCCAGGATGCACAGATCCCCCCAGGATGCACAGATCCCCCAGGATGCACTCCCTCGCACAGGTCAGATTAGCACCGGCCCTCAGGGGCCGGTGAGCAGTAGCACCACGTCACGGTTCTGACCTCCGCTACTGTCCAGTCACACCACTCAGTGACGATAGCGTCACGGCACCCACAGCCCTGCCAGGGTTCCTAGTACCATGTGGTGTACTGGAGCAGCACATCCCGCGTGGCCTATAGAAACCTGGCAGCCATGCACCAGGCACTCACACCATTCATGGCCCAGTCTCTCTCTCATGCGAACCCTGAGAAGGCCCCCTCCACAGATCTGTCGGGCTCCCCGGATTCCATGTGATGAGCTGCTCCGGCCTGGACTGGAGCAGCACATCACGCTGGACCTGGGAAACTTGGCAGACTTGCTTCCGGGACCCCCCAGAGCATCGCGGCAGATCAGGAGGAAGGGTGCCACCCGAGGAGGGACCGAGGGATGGGCAGCAGGTGGCAAGGAGGGCCAGTCCTGCCCGGTCCCCCCCACGGGATGGGGAGGGGAGACTAAGGAGTCGCGGATCCCTATTGTCTCAACGCTATCCGTCGTGTCCCCTCAGCAGCCTGTCCTCCATCTCTGCCCACCACTGAGGGCCACTGCCCTGCAGGGACAGATATAGGGCTGGGAGAGTGACGTCACAGAGGAGGGGGCGGGGCCTGGGGGAGTGATGTCACATAGGTGGGGCAGGGTTTGTGGAGTGACGTCACTGAGGTAGGGGGACTGGACCTGCAGGCCTGGGGGAGTGACATCACAGAGGTGGGGCGGGGCCTGGGGGAGTGATGTCACTGAGGGTGGGGGACAGGACCTGCATGCATTGGGGAGTGACATCACAGAGGAGGGGGCGGGGCCTGGGGGAGTGATGTCATCGAGGGAAGGGGACAGGCCCTGCAGTCCTGGGGCAGTGACATCACAGAGGTGGGGCAGGGTTTGTGGAGTGACGTCACTGAGGTAGGGGGACTGGACCTGCAGGCCTGGGGGAGTGACATCACAGAGGTGGGGCGGGGCCTGGGGGAGTGATGTCACTGAGGGTGGGGGACAGGACCTGCATGCATTGGGGAGTGACATCACAGAGGAGGGGGCGGGGCCTGGGGGAGTGATGTCAGTCCTGCCCGGTCCCCCCCACGGGGTGGGGAGGGGAGACTAAGGAGTCGCGGATCCCTATTGTCTCAACGCTATCCGTCGTGTCCCCTCAGCAGCCTGTCCTCCATCTCTGCCCACCACTGAGGGCCACTGCCCTGCAGGGACAGATATAGGGCTGGGAGAGTGACGTCACAGAGGAGGGGGCGGGGCCTGGGGAGTGATGTCACTGAGGGTGGGGGACAGGACATGCAGACCTGGGGGAGTGACATCACAGAGGAGAGGGCGGGGCCCGAGGCAGTGATGTCACTGAGGGAGGGGGACAGGCCCTGCAGACCTGGGGGATTGACGTCACCGAGGGAGGGGGGCAGGACCTGCAGTCCTGGGGCAGTGACTTCACAGAGGTGGGGCAGGGCTTGGGGAGTATTTCACTGAGGGAGGGGGACAGGACCTGCAGGCCTGGGGTAGTGACATCACAGAGGTGGGGCAGGGTTTGTGGAGTGACGTCACTGAGGGAGGGGGACAGGCCCTGCAGTGCTGGGGCAGTGACCCAAGGGTTTAAAAAATATTCCTATTATAGCAACATGTGAATTACATATGTATATATATGACACACAATGTAATATAGTACATATGCGCGTGTGTGTATATAGAGATATATAAATGCACACATTTATACATAGAAGCGGCAATATTTACAAGGTCTGTTGTCCACATTTATCACGTGGTGCATGGTTTATGCCTTGAAACAACTGTAATTGACGTATATATGCACTCATGCACACATGGCAGGTATTGTCATGGGAGGACAGAGAGATTTCAGAGAAAAGACTATAGCGCTCAGAGGCACAGCGCTCACCTCCCCCACCCACGAGCCACATTCCACATATTTCAATGCACCCTTTATCCGCCTGCAAGGAGTGTTCACATTCACGACTGCAGTGGGATCTCCTGCCACAAGCACCTGACGTCACCTTCCTTGGAGACTCCACTGGCTGAGAGGCACGTCACAGTGAGGTGTGATGTCATAGCCGGGATAAGGGAGGCACGTCACAGTGAGGCGTGTGATGTCATAGCCGGGATAAGGGAGGTACGTCACAGTGAGGCGTGTGATGTCATAGCCGGGATAAGGGGGGCACGTCACAGTGAGGTGTATGATGTCATAGCCGGGATAAGGGAGCCACGTCACAGTGAGGCGTGTGATGTCATAGCCGGGATAAGGGAGCCACGTCACAGTGAGGTGTGTGATGTCATAGCCGGGATAAGGGAGGTACGTCACAGTGAGGTGTGTGATGTCATAGCCGAGATAAGGGGCAGATGTAAATAACTCTGACAAGTTAAACGTTTACAAGCAAAATCAGCCCTCACCTGTGGTGGATCTGGAATAAGCTAAGAACGTTGAGCTCATAAAGAAACTGCACAATTTTAAACAGAGATTTGCCAAATACTTGATTTCCATGAAATAAATTAGCATTTTTCAAAATCTATTAACCTGAGGCAGGCACTGAGGGCCTCTGTGCAGAGACTGGTCCACTCCCTGCTACTGTCCTGGTTGTGTAGAGCTAAGGACTGTCACCCTTTTCTGTCTTGTGTCATTTTAGTGTTATTATCCACTGCCTATTGTTTTGAAAGATTTTAACTAATTTATAATTCATTTAATATGATTGAATTTATTACTGATCTTTAAATTAATCCTAACACTATTTAAAAGCAAAATTCGGATTTTATTTTATTTGTTTAACACTAGTATTTTGTTAAGTCTATTTCTAAAAGTGACACTAGCCATAAAGTCATTTTTATTTAATTCATTACATTGTGTTGTGTTTCCCTTACACTACACCTATGTTTAATTATTTTTCAATATTACCAACTTTAAAATAAAACATTAAAAATATGTTGTGGGAGAACCCTCCACCTGCCCCCCCCCCCCCACACACATTCAGCCCAATCCCCTCTTTTTTAATAGTTGATGTTATAGAGCTTCATGTTTTACTTATTTTTCATTTTTTCATTGCCCCTTACCATCTCTAGCCATACTTCTTAATCATTCAAATACATTGAAATGAAAGTAAAAACAAAATGTGACTAGTATATCTCAGGGGACCCCCATAGCAACGCTTGTATCTTTTTATTATAACTTAATGTATAAAAGGAATTACATTATTAATAACGTACACCAATCTTTTCATGTCGTTGCTTCCCGTGCCAATGCGGTGGGCGTGGCGTGCTTGTAGGTGACGTGGTTGGCGTGTCAGGGGTGATGTACTGACTGGTAGATGGAGCTGGGTTGATCTAGTCTGGGTGCACCCAGCATAGCCAGCGCGACGAGTGTGAACATGTGTACCAGTTTGTGCCCAGGAGAGGTTCCCAACTGGTGCTAATCCTCGATCCCTCTTCCGATCACCCCCACCCCCTGACTGCCGAGGGGTGCAGGACCCTGAGGCCGATCAGTGAACTTAGACAAGTTTACAAACAACCGACCTATCTTAAACTGATCTTCCATTTCAAAGGCACTTGAAACAGCATCTGCAATCAAGCAGCCTTCTCAGTGAGTTTAATACTGCATTATGGCATCTCTGTCAGACCTCTGGGCTGCATCTAATATCAGACATCTCTGCTGCATCTTCTCTGTATCAGACATCTCTGCTGCATCTTCCCTGTATCAGACATCTCTGTTGCATCTTCTCCATATCACACCTCTCTGCTGCGTCTTCTCTACATCAGACCTCTCTACTGCATCTTCTCTGTATCAGACATCTCTGCTGCATCTTCTCTGTATCAGACATCTCTGCTGCATCTTCTCTGTATCAGACCTCTTGGCTGCATCTTTTTATGTCAGACCTCTCTGCTGTGTCTTCTCTACATCAGACCTCTCTACTGCATCTGTTCTGTATCAGACATCTCTGCTGCATCTTCTCTGTATCAGACATCTCTGCTGCATCTTCTCTACATCAGACGTCTCAGCTGCATCTTCTCTGTATCAGACCTCGCTGCTGCATCTTCTCTGTATCAGACATCTCTGCTGCATCTTCCCTGTATCAGACATCTCTGTTGCATCTTCTCCATATCACACCTCTCTGCTGCGTCTTCTCTACATCAGACCTCTCTACTGCATCTTCTCTGTATCAGACATCTCTGCTGCATCTTCTCTGTATCAGACATCTCTGCTGCATCTTCTCTGTATCAGACCTCTTGGCTGCATCTTTTTATGTCAGACCTCTCTGCTGTGTCTTCTCTACATCAGACCTCTCTACTGCATCTGTTCTGTATCAGACATCTCTGCTGCATCTTCTCTGTATCAGACATCTCTGCTGCATCTTCTCTACATCAGACGTCTCAGCTGCATCTTCTCTGTATCAGACCTCTCACCTGCATCTTCTCTTTATCAGACATCTCTGCTGCATCTTCTCTGTGTCAGACCTCTCTGCTGCATCTTCTCTTTATCAGACCTCTCTGCTGTGTCTTCTCTACATCAGACCTCTCTACTGCATCTGTTCTGTATCAGACATCTCTGCTGCATCTTCTCTGTATCAGACATCTCTGCTGCATCTTCTCTACATCAGACCTCTCACCTGCATCTTCTCTTTATCAGACCTCTCTGCTGCATTTCCACACCATCAACCACAAGGGACTCCTTGACAGCCAGTCTCATTTGGTTGGCATCAGAGTTTGAGTACTATTTCAGTTTAATTACTTCCTAATTATTTTGTGTTTTGTGTAAACTACTGCACACAACCTTGCAGTATTGTGGGAGTGCCAGTAATGAGACACACAGAAGACTGAAAGTGGAATATCGCGAGGGTGGCCCTTCCGCTATGGTGGAGGAGTGTAGCCCTCCCCTGCTGTAAGGAAGCAGGAAAGAAAAAAAATAAAACGATGATAAAAGCATTTTATTATTTTATCTTTCCGCTTAGGTAGGGCGGTGCCAGCATCCTCTGCATCAGTTGTCGTGGGAGGAGTGCTAGGTGCGCTCAAAGCGAGCATGTCTGTTTGGCCGTCCAAACTGACATGCGCACTTGGAACTCTCTACCTAGCTGTATTTCACAGCCGGGAGGAGACCGAGGAGGAGACCGAGTGCAGGCTCCCACTCCCTCCCTGAGCGGCATTTCAGCCCGCTCAGGCCAATCCTGGTGCTTCTGTCATGCTGGGTAAAATGTGACTAGTGTATCTCAGGAGACCCCCATAGCAAAGCCTGTATCTTTTTATTATAATTTAATATATAAAAGGAATTACATTATTAATAACTTTCACTAATATTTTAATGTAGTTGCTTCCCTTGTCAATGTATTTGCTTTCTGACCACTAGGAGTGCAACATATGCAACTTCATTAGATAGTGATTACAAATCTTGAGCCGAATGGGGCTCTTTACTCGCACACCACTTTCAAAGGTTACCAGATGCCCCTGGCTGCCAGCCGTCAGCATCTCTCCCCTCATACATCTGCAGAACCCTTGTTACCCAGGCAGGTGATTACAGCCCGCTTGCCTACAAGCCCCACCCATCCACATCCAGCCAATCAGATGCCTCTGGAGAGTCAGGTGGGACTTGGTAATGGGCATCCATTGGCAGATTCAGCGCCTACCTGACTAGGGATAGGATAAAGCTAGAGTGTGGTGGAGCTTGAAGAAGGCGTGTGTGCAGCAACCATGGTGGGGCAGATGACACTGGATTTATTTTCAGATTTAAACTGTGGTGCCTGCTGATGCACACCAGGTGTGAGTTGAGGCAACTCCTTCCATCCACCCTCGAGCTGGTCTGTGTGCCCACTGCAACATAAAGATATCAGCTCTATAGTACCCTCTATTGCCTTCTAGTCATTATACAAAGATGTTCATAATAGGCACATGTACAGTTACAAACCAGCCCACCACCCTCCAAAACTGGCCCACAGACAGCCACACAACCGGACCATACAATGACCTGTCCGCCTGGCCCGCCTGGCACTGCCAGATTGCCCTTTAGGCCAGTCCTATCTTCTTGCACACCCATACCCTGCTTAGGGCCTGATTTAGAACTTGGCGGAGGGGATACTCCATCACAAATGTGACGGATATCCTGTCTGACATATCACAATCCCATAATATCCTATGGAGATTGTAAGACGGTGGACGGAATATCCGTCACATTTGTGGCGGAGTATCCATCCGCTGAGATCTAAACTAGGCCCTGAGTCACCTTCAGTGCTGCTGCAGCCCCTCTCTTGGTGCTGCCACGTCCACCGTTGAAGCAACAGAGCACCTTCAAAAGCTTGCACCGCAGGCGGCGAGATTCACTGTGTCAGCAGCAGGACACGCTATGGGTCACGGCCTGGTTCCTGCACCTGCAAACTTCAAGGCTCAACCCCTGTGGACACCACTTGGCTCATGGTACCCAGAGTGGCACTTCAGCCAGGCACACACACAAGGTGAGTCACAGTGCATCAAGGGGAACGACTTACCACCCACGCTGAACTGCAAAGGCACCTCATGGCACATATTGCCACGCAGAGAAAACCCAGAGAACCTCCCCCACCCTAGATGCAACAAGGAGTGAACTCCTCCTTTGACCTCCTCCTAACACCACCAATACCAGGTAAAACATTCAACTTTATAATAACACAGTAACTGATTTCAGTAGGGACCACTTCATGGCACCTGGGAAAAAATTAGCAAAAGGGCAAACGCATCAAAAGAGGGCAGAAAACATCCGCAACTGCTTTGGTCTGGCAAAGTCTCTCCATGGCCACTCTCTCACATTTTGGCCCTACTGTATGGGGTTTTCAGGGGCCCAAGAAGGCTTGAGTAGGGGTGGCTCCACATTCACACTTCCTCTTTTTGTTGGCAATTGCTCCGGGGATGGGGTCTCTATGGCCAATTATATGTTTTGCCCAAGGGGATGAGGTCCCTGGGGCCTAAAGGCCAATACTACGGTGTATACACCAAAGGCTGTGCACGGTGTGGGGTTAGTAGCCAGCTGGGGGCTTAGCCACGTCAAGCGCTGAGCCATCACACTGCTGTGCGCAGTGAAAGGCTGTGTGCAGCATGGGGTTGGTTGCCTCCAGATGGCTGCCTGCGGGGAGTGAAACACAGGACTGACTACAAGTCAGGTCCTGCGACCAACCCCAGGTTGAGTGCAACAAAAGGCTGTGCGCACCATGGGGTTGGCTATCTGTGGGGGAGATTGCCACATGGCCTGGATGCAGGATTGCTTTATGCATTGTAATAAAATATTAGTTTACATTAAAAAAAACTAGAAATTCACTGAAGAAAACCAAGGTTAAAGTAGCGTTATAGTTAACTCTGATAAATAGATATGCTTTTGGTTAAAAAAAAACTCAGAAATTCACTGAACAAACAAAAGGTTATGGCAACATTCTAGATAGGTGAATATATCAGTGATAACCGTAACATTTTGAACTAAATTAAAGCCAGAAATTCACCAGTTAAAGTTAGCCCATCCAACTATAACTTGCGCCCCTGACATGCACTGCTTATCACTTCAAATCTTACATCACTCATGATATGTTCTATGACATCATTGATGACATTGCTGATGATGTCGCTGATGACATCACTGATGACCTAATGTTGTGGTGAGTCGAAATGGGGTCTTTCTTGCAAGCAGCCTCGCTGTGCCCGCTCTCCGGCTTCTGCCCCCTTCCCTGCCTCTGTTGAAGTGGCGATCAGACATCTATGGTGAGTGAAGCACAATGTGGCTTTGTAAAATTAAAGCCAGAAGAAGTTGCCACAACTGCCAGTTGTAGGGATGGAATGCCCCTGCAGTCATGTAAGTGACAGCTCACCTTTGCACAGGTCAGAGCATCAGAGGAATCCTGTTCTGTCCCAGAGACATCCAAACCTGTTACTTCAGAAGCAGAGGTCCTTATACGAGAAAAGAAAAAAAAGACTGGCAAATGGTGTATTTTAAAGCAATTTTAGAAGCATTTAATGAGAAAGTAAAAAGGTTTATGAAGCTATTGTGAATGTGTAGTCTTGAAATATTTAATCACCTTAAAACTGCTCCACATCTAAGTGCATTAATATGTTCAACAGTTGCTGTGCAAATTGTACAGCGTGACAACTTCAGGCCCTATAAATTGTGCACTTTCCCTCTGTCTTGCACTGCAGGTGGCACAGACTTGGGTGAAATATTTCTAAGCTCGGGGACGCACCCACAGATTCTGGCTGCAATCAGACATATACAAATATGTGCAGACGTGGATGTTACTGAGATGAAAAAAGTGAGTGCCTCTAAAAGGGGCTTCGCTCTGACATTTAATCTAAATTTCTGTGATTCCCATAGTGTGCCACCTGACCTGTATTTTGTTTTTTCTCGGATTTCTGTTATTGCACCCAGACATATAACTGTCATAATCCCAAAACCTGCCAGGTCCACTGGCTCTGCCAATGGTTGTTTGCTGCTTAAGATAAATGAGTAACAATGATTTTGTTGTAAGTAATTAATATTGAAAATGTTTCAGTTCTGAAATTGTGAGAGTGAGAACTAAATATTATTGAGGCCTGTGAAGGGGGTAGTGGTCTTCACTTAAGTGCACTTTAAGTTCAATATATTCGCCCTTTTTCTCCACATCTCATCCATCGAAATATCTTAAACCTCATCTGTTCCTTCTCCGCACCCTCTTTTTACTCTCTCCCGTGAATGCGCTTCCCTGCATCTCCTTCACTTCACCGCCCTCAAACATACACTGCACTCACTCACATATAAGCACTTTATTTTCTTTTATTTTTCCCTGTCAATATCTTGACAACTGTCTACCCCATTCACACACTTCTACAGCAGAATTTGAATGCCACATGACGGGGCCAGATCACCAGAATTACTGCACCCCAAACATCTAGCATGCTACAGTGTCTGTGTTTAAAATAAAACCTGCCCAAAGCGGAGATAAAACATTCTAGAGCCAGTGCGATGATCAAGCTAAATAAATCAGGACCTTAATAAGCACCAAGTATGCACACCATATTCCAGGGATGCATACTCGTAGCATTTAATGGTCTTTGATGTGTTTCTGGTATTCCACAAATCAGGACACTAAGGCCCTCATTACAACATTGGCGGTAAAAGCCGCTTACCGCCGTTCAGAAGACCGGCAACACACCGCCGCGGCCACGGAATTTCGCCACAGCTATTATGACCCACAGCACGGAATTTGACAAAATTCAGACACCCACACAAGTCCGCCACACCAAAGGTCAGTGATAAACTGCCGAAAACAAAACCTCCACTGTTACGCCAGCAGAAATACGCCCACACTATCACGACCCACGAATCCACGCGGCGGTCTTTCAACCGTGGTATTCCATTGGCGGTACACACCGCCGCGCTCAAAATACACACACACATACAAAACACAGCCACATTGGACAATTCGAAATATACATATACACACACCACTCCCACACACCCATTACAATATAAAACACACACCCACATCACCCACAAACCCCTACTACCAAAAATTCCGAAAGAAGGCCAGAGAGAGACAGCACCAGCAAGAACAACAGCATCCACAGGCACACAACACCATCACCCAGAGAACTTCCACGCACCTCACACAACACAGGAGGAGGAGGAGCTCAGGGTCATGGTGGAGGAAATCGTCCGGGTAGAGCCACAGCTATTCGGAGCACAGGTGCAGCACACCTCCATTGCAAGGAAGATGGAGCTATGGCGAAGAATATTGGACAGGGTCAACGCAGTGGAACAGCACCCAAGAAATCGGGAGGACATCAGGAAGAGGTGGAACGACCTACGGGGGAAGGTGCATTCCGTGGTCTCAACACACCACCTGGCAGTTCAGCGGACTGGCGGTGGACCCCCACCTCCTCCCCCACAACTAACAACATAGGAGGAGTAGGCCTTGATGATTCTGCACCCTGAGGGCCTCGCAGGAGTAGGTGGAGGAATGGACTCTGGTAAGACAAATCTTAACTATTACATCCCCCACCCTACCTGCATGCCAGCACATACCCCCACCCTCACCCTCACCCCAGCACTCCAACTCCTCACATATGTCCCAACATCACAAACCACACATCCCAACACCAAGCCCTGCATGCAACAACAAAGCATGGACACCCATCACTAAAGCATGCCCACTGCACATACCCATACAACCCCCTAAACCATCATCACACAAGGTCCCACACAGGAATGCAAGCACTGGGGTACACGGTCACCCACCCATTGCACACCATGACACACACAGATGTAATAACCATCCTTTTATACCCCTGCAGGACCCCTACCCAATGTCACCGGACAGGAGGGTCCACACATGTCCACACCACCAACAGAAGAGGCCCACAGTGATGACAGCAGCTCTGTCCAACTGGATCTAGATGACCAGCCCGGCCCATCGGGGACCTCTGGACAGTCAGTCGCCCTCACCAAGTCACAGGCCACCACAGACCTTCCCCCCTCTGGAAACACCAGCACACCACCCACCCAGCGGGCCCATACCTCCGTCCCCAGGACACATCAATTAGCTGTGTGTCCCCCACTACAGGGAACCCAGGCTAACCCACCACCCCAACAACAACAGGGACCTGGGGGCAGTGGTAGTGGGCACACGGTCCAGGGGACGGACGCACAGGAACACAGGAACTGGGAGGGCTGCTGTGCGACAAGGGGGCGGACAGGCCAAGGGAACCCACTCTCCACGAGGCCCTCTCCTCCATCATGGGAGCCTACCACCACTCCCAGGAGACGATGGCAAAGGTACTGGCCAAGTTTCAGGAGACCCAGCGCCTGCAGGAGGAAAAGTATATGGGCTTCACGGAGGAACTCAGAACCATCAGCTCCACCCTGGGCACCATCGTAAGGGTGCTGAAGGAACTCGTCAACACCAGGAGGGACACTGTGGCACTACAAGGGGCCCCTGACACTAGCATGGACGATGAACTGCCCACCACCTCCGCCAGCACTATTGGACAGGACGCCCCACCACAGGACCACCACACCAGCACCCCACCCCCTGCAGAGGGAGAACCACCCCGCAAACGGTCCCTGAGATCCAGGAACAAGACAGAGGACGATGCCAAGACCCCCATCAAGAAATGAGACCACCCTGATTGTCATCCTACTGTCCCACTTTGTCACCCTGTCCATACTGCCCCATCTCCACTTCCTATGCCCATAAGGGCAATGCACCTGTGAGACTAATAGACTGGACTCTGCCATGGACATTCCTCCGCCATCACCCCTCACCATTTTACTATCCCCTCCGATATTGAGCACTTAAATAAACACACTTAAAGCACAAAACAATCTGGAGTCTGTCTGTGATTTCGAAATAGTGTATTAGCAATTATAGTGACAAAATGCTCTTTCAATTGTAATGTCAACATACCTATGTCACGCAGCTCTAGTCCATGAGGAATCTAAGCAGATGTCACACAGTGGGACCCACATCTGTGAAATCGTAAGGGAAAGTGACAACTTAGTGACCATACACTGGGTGAAAATGACAGACAGTAGAGAGGTAGTAGTGTATAAGTACATGTAGTAGGCAGGTCTGTACTCTTACCTGTGTCTCACTGAGTCCCTGTTGTTCATGTCTTCTTCCTCTGCTTCCTAGTCTTCACTGTCCACAGGTTCCACAGCTGCCACAACACCGCCATCTGGACCATCCTCCTGCAGAAAACGCACCTCTCGTCGCAAAGCCAAGTTGTGAAGCATACAGCAGGCCACGATGATCTGGCACACCTTCTTTGGTGAGTAGAATAGGGAACCACCTGTCATATGGAGGCACCGGAACCTGGCCTTCAGGAGGCCGAAGGTCCGCTCGATCACCCTCCTAGTTCGCCCATGGGCCTCATTGTAGCGTTCCTCTGCCCTTGTCCTGGGATTCCTCACTGGGGTTAGTAGCCATGACAGGTTGGGATAACCAGAGTCACCCGCAAATGGCAAGGGACAACTGTTAGACACACACTTACCTGGAGGGATATCCCCAGACCCAGACAACCATTCTCACTGACTAGCTTCCAGATGCTCACCTAATAGCCACACACGGTGCCTCTGGAGTTGACCCATCACACAAGGGATGCTGCTATTCCGCAGGATGTAGGCATCTTGCACTGAGCCAGGGAACATGGCATTCACATGGGAGATGTACTGGTCTGCCAAACATACCATCTGTACATTCATCGAATGATAACTCTTCCGGTTTCTGTACACCTGTTCACTCCTGTGGGGGGGGACCAACGCCACATGTGTCCCATCAATGGCACCTATGATGTTGGGGATGTGTCCCAGGGCATAGAAATCACCTTTCACTGTAAGCAAATCCTCCACCTGAGGAAAAACGATGTAGCTCCGAATCTGTTTCAGAAGAGCAGACAACACTCTTGACAATACGTTGGAAAACATAGGCTGGGACATCCCTGATGCCATGGCCACTGTTGTTTAAATAGACCCACTTGCAAGGAAATGGAGCACTGACAGCACCTGCACTTGAGGGGGGATTCCTGTGGGATGGCAGATTGCTTACATCAGGTCTGGCTCAAACTGGGTACACAGTTCCTGGATTGTGGCACGGTCAAGCCTGTATGTGATAATCACATGTCGCTCCTCCATTGTCGACAGGTCCACCAACGGTCGTACACCGGGGGATGCCGCCATCTCCTCACATGTCCCAGCGGACGGTGCCTATGAAGGACAACAGCGAGCACAGAGTCAAACAACTCAGAGGTACGTACCCACAGTTTACACAGAACACCATTCATACACAAAAGGTGGCCTGTATGTGTGTTGAGTCTAGGCCTAGGTATGTGTGACGCAGTTGAAAATGAAGCCATGTGGGCCCCTGAAATGGCGGCTGCCTGACCTGTAAAGTGGGACAATTGGATGTGAGGTAACTGCGCTGGCGTTGTACACCGTCGCGGTAGGCGGTCGAAGACCGTGGCGCAATGCTGCATTGGTTAACATTGGACCCTATGGGTCCCAGGAGCCAATGACGATGTATGCCAGCGGTGACGGTACGCACCACCGCGGACGTGACCACCATTTTCTATCTGTTCAATCACTCGATACCTGATCTTCGACAGGAGAGGGCCTACACTGCAAGTGCTGCTGTGACATCGGTCTGGAAGAGACAATGGCTCGAGTGTCTGGGGAAAGGGCCCCTGCCTTCACATCGGAGGTTTTGGAGAAACTCGTGGATGGGGTCCTCCCCCAGTACACACTACTCTACGGTCCTCCAGACAAACAGGTAAGTACACAGGGCGCTTGTTGTATCGGCAATGCCTGTGTGGAGAGGGCTGGATGTAAGAAGGAAGGGGGGAGAGTGCTGCGTGCATGAAAGACGGTGAATGCATGTGCCACATGGCAAGGGTAGGGATGGGGGCCAATCAGTTTGACGGTGCAGTTGGTAATAACTTCTCTTTTTCCCCTGTACATTTCATGTAGGTAAGCGCCCACCAGAAAAAAGATATTTGGCGTGCCATCGCCAAGGACGTCTGGACCCTGGGGGTCTACCACAGATGGAGCACCCACTGCCGGAAAAGATGGGAGGACATTCGCTGCTGGAGCAAGAAGACGGCGGAGGCTCAGCTGGGGATGGCCTCCCAACGTGGGAGGGGTGCCCGTCGCACCATGACCCCCCTGATGTCCAGGATCCTGGCGGTGGCCTACCCGGAGTTGGATGGGCGCGTGAGGGCATCACAGCAGCCACAAGGGGGTGAGTACACTCTCATTCTGCTGACTTTGCGCGCAGTGGAGGTGTCTGGGTGGGGGAGGAGGGCTGTGGGTTTCCCTAGGCCAGGGCGAGTTCCGTAGGCAAGGCCCCTCCGTAAGGCAGGCAATGTGGCACCCCACCCCACCTATGTAGAGTGCCAACTACTCCTAGTCATGCCCCTGTGTCATCTATGTGTGCAGATGTCGTCCATAGCCTTGTAGGCCATTTCCCAAGAATTGAACAGTGGAGCCCAAGAGCGCAGCGTAGTGCAGGGGGCTTCTGTGTCTGTCGTGTCCGCCAACGGTAGCGGTAATGCATGCACTCAACATGTCTTTCTTCTGTCGTCCCCCTCCTTTTTGTGGTCTCCCTGTTCTTGTGTGCATTAGCATCATCAGGCGGAGGAGTAGTGGCACCGGAGCACCAGGGGGCTGCATCCCACATGGCCATGGAGGACCACACTACGGAATCGGACTTCACCAGTGGGACGGAGGGCAAGGGGAGCTCCACGGCGGGGACAGGAGCTGACACCAGTGACACGGACTCGTCCTCTGATGGAAGCTCCCTTGTGGTAGGGGCAACATCTGTGCCACCCCCATCTACAGGTACAGCTGTCACCCCCCCTTCCAGCTCCGCCCTCCCAGCAGCCCCTCAGTCTTCGCCCGCGCCCGCTCACCCGGGAGGGTGGGCATCACCTTCACCCCAGGCACCTCAGGCCCTGCCCCAGTCACCCCTTCTGCCCTCAGTGAGGAGGCCATTGACCTCCTCAGGTCCCTCACTGTTGGGCAGTCTACCATTTTGAATGCCATCCAGGCTGTAGAAAGGCAGATGCAACAAACAAATGCATTCCTGGAGGGCATTCATTCTGGTCAGGTGGCCCTTCAGCGAGCTTTTCAGACTCTGGCCTAAGCACTGATGGCAGCCATTGTCCCTGTGTCTAGCCTCCCCCTCCAACTTCCTCCACCCCTACCCAATCCTCTGTACCTCAGCCTATCCCAAGCACATCTACAGACCAGCATGCACACACGTCAACACACAAGGGAAGCTCAGGCAAACATAAGCACCACACATCCCACAGGCAGTCACGTAAGCATCACACACATGCTGACACACCAACACCCACTGCCTCCACTGTGTCCCCCTCCTCCTCGTCTCCCACGTCCCTCCCAGTCCCGTCTACACTCACACCTGCATGCACTACCTCCACAGCCACTACGTCCCTCTCCAGCACACCCACCACCACACCCCGCTCACGTGCAGTCACCACCCCCACTACCATTCACAGGTCCCCTGTGTCCTCTCCCAGTGTGTCTGTGACGCCCCCTCCCAGGATACACAAACGCAGGCACATACCCACCCAACAGCCATCCACCTCACGACAGCCTCCAGTGCATGCACCTTCACCCAAAGTCACCAAACGTACACCTCCCACAACCACCACCTCTTCCTGCACTCCCAAACCCCCTCCAGCTACCCGTCCCAGTGTGTCCAAAAAACACTTCCTGTCCAACCTTGACCTCTTTCCCACACCTCTTCACCCGGTCCGTCTCATAGGTCCCGAACTAGCACCTCAGCCACCAAATCTCCGGGACCAGTGGTGCCTGTAGTCACCGGAATCTGGAGTGCACCGGCCACCAGGGCAGCCAGTGTGGCACAGAGCCACAGCACAGACAGTACCCCACCTGTGAAGCATCAGAAGTTGGCCAGTGCCCGGCGGGACAGGGGGAAGAATCCAGCCACCAAAGCTGCTCTCAGGGGTCCCGGTGAGAGTGTGGAGTCAGCTGTGACACCTTCCAAGGTGGGGAAGGGCCAGAAGAAACCAGGCAAGTCTGGGAAGAGCAGCACGGCGGAGAAGACCGCCATCATCCCCGCTGCCCAGGAGGCCACCTCCAGCACAAGCCCAGCTGCCCAGGACAGGACCGCCAGCACAAGCCCAGCTGCCCAGGAGGGGCCCGCCAGCACAAGCCCTGCTGGGCCATGAAGGACTGCCAGCAAAAGCCCCGCTGGGCCATGAAGGTCCGCCAGAATCTGAGTCCCTGCAATGGAGACCGCCGCCTCAAGCACCGCTGAACAGGGCACCACCATCTCAAGCCCTGCTGAACAGCGCACCGCCGTCTCAAGCAGCGCTGAACAGGGCACCGCCATCTCAAGCACTACTGCACAGGGCACCGCCGTCTCAAGCACCGCTGCACAGGGCACCGCCATCTCAAGCACCGCTGAATAGGGCACCGCCGTCTCAAGCACCGCTGAACAGGGCACCGCCATTCCAAACACAGCTGAACAGGGCACCGCTGTCTCAAGCACCGCTGGCCCCTGAGCGGCAAGGGCACTAAAGCAACTGAGTCTGTCACGGGGTGAATGATGCACTCTGGGCACCATGCCCCCTCCAGAACCAGTGGAGACTGTCATCCACTACCTCTGTCCTTAGCAGGATGACGCACTCTGGGCACCATGCCCCCTCCAGAACCAGTGGAGACTGTTATCCACTTGAGAGACTGTGGCTTTGCACTCCCGAGATATGGCAGTGGGCAACCCACCCACTGTAGAGACTTGAGAGACTGTGGCTTTGCACTCCCCAGGATTGAACAGTGGGCAAACCACCCACTGTGGAGACTTGAGAGACTGTGGCTTTGCACTCCCCAGGATTGAACAGTGGGCAAACCACCCACTGTAGAGACTTGAGAAACTGTGGCTTTGCAATCCCCAGGATATGGCATTGGGCAAGCCACCCACTGTAGAGACTTGAGAGACTGTGGCTTTACACTCCCCAGGATTGAACAGTGGGCAAACCACCCACTGTTGAGACTTGAGAGACTGTGGCTTTGCACTCCCCAGGATTGAACAGTGGGCAAACCACCCACTGTAGAGACTTGAGAGACTGTGGTTTTGCACTCCCCAGGATGGAACAGTGGGCATGTGGCCCCCTCGTGGATTTGGCGTCGTGCACTCAAGTGGCTGAGGTGCCCCCCCTTTCCCTCCCCCTGAGGTGCCAGTTTAGTTGCACTCTGATGCCCCTGCAGTGTTCTCTCCGTCATGGTCGGGGATCTTGTGTGGGCCTCGCCTATACCGTGTGGTCCCAGTGTTCCATGGACTTTCTCAGAGCACTACCTGGACTACTATGCTTGGTATATCTTTTGTACATGGTGTATATATATATATATTTCTGCCTACTTGCTTTTAATATATTACAATGGTTACACTCATTTTCTATTGTCTTTGCATTCTTCCGAGGTTTGGGGGGTGTAACTGTGATGTATTGATTTGCATTTGTGTGTGTGTTGTAGTGGGTGAGGGTGGAGGTGTTGCGTGTGTATGTCCCTGTTTTTTCCCTCCCCCCCTCCCCTGTGTCGTAGGTGCTGTACTCACCGTGGTCTTCGCCGCCGGCGTTCGTGCTCCTGGTAGAGGAGCAGGAAGACTATTGCAGGGAGAATTTGGAGTTCCGGATCCATGGTGCCATCGTTCCTCGTGGGGTGTGTAAAGGTGAGCGTTTTCCCTTCGGGATTCCTGTTTTCGCCGTGTTTTTATCCGTGGTGAATCCGGGGCGGATTGGCCTGTCATAATAGTGTGGGCGGTACATTGTCTCCCGCCTGTCTGTTGGCGGTGACCGCCGCGCTGTTTGTTTGTACCGCCGTGGCGGTCGGAGTGTTAAAGTGGCTGTCTTTGTTGGCGGTTTTTGCCACGGTCGTAATTGCAATTTTTTTACCGCCGGCCTGTTGGCGGTCTTACATATTTCTCCCTTTGTGCTTGATGTCATCAAAAGCTGACGATATTTGACTCAACTTCACCAGGGCCAAAAGTCCTCTACAACTGTTGGATCAACGTTACTTGGGAATACAGAAGCCTCACTTCTAAAGGGGCCAGTGACCTACGGCCACGGTCTGGGGTGTCACAGTGTGGGATGTCAGCATGACCAGGCTTCTCAGCACAATATACCCAATACAAGTTTTTTCACTAGTTCTTACCATTACCAAGGACAAGACACCACATCTCAGTGCACTCGCATCCAGTCCTAGGCTCTGGTGAATGCTAAAGGGTGGCCTCTTGAGTCTTTTGTTTTACTGAGAAGGATAAGCCCACCCTGATTCCAGGGGTAATTCTGTTAATCTTTCCTTTGTACCTGACCTGGACACTAGATGGTTCCAAAGACCAGTCCAATAAGTTATGTGTATAACAAGTCACTACCTTTGCCTAAGTAAACATGTAAAATATGTTAAATGTTACAGTGTCACTGGTAGAGCTCAGTCCCAGACTATTTTGAAGTCCATGTTGTATGCACTGATGTCACATGCAAAAGGCTTTTTTTTGCAGCCCTGTGTGTTCTTCCTGCCTGACCCTCAGTTTTACTAGTAAAGACTTGCTTATCCTCATAGATCGTGGGGAAGGGGTGTCCTGTCTCTCTCTGCAGTCGAAGCAGTGTGGGAGATAATGCCACTCTGCCTGTAGCCCTCCCATTTCACACTGGTGGCTGGGTATCTGCTTTGATTTTGGTTGCCCAGTCTCTATTTCTAGTCTGCATTCACTCAGTCTGTATTTGGGGGGCATTTGTATGTGTTTTGTGGTTTTCACTCCAGTAAAGTATTCATCAAGAAAGACAGAGTTTCCAGTAATCTGTATGCTATACCGCGTGGTGTTGCCCAAACAGGTATACCTTGTGGCCTGAATAGAAATGCACATTTAAATCACGTAATCTAATGAGACATGCAAAGCTTCAGTAAGGTTTTTCCCAAATCTCCATGTGAGGCCTTGCTCTGGATGGCTCCTCTACCCCTGTGTAGCTATAGAAGGCAGGGCCAGATAATTTAGGGGTAGGTGGGTGCACAGATCACATTAAATTGTAGAAGAGTAATGTTAGAAATGGGTTCTCTAGTACGCAGTGGTTTGCGCCCTATCCAAGTAGGGACCCTCACTCTAGCCAAGGTAAGGGAGTCACACAGCTAAGATAACCCCTGTTTGCTCTCTTGGTAGTTTGGCACAAGCAGTCTGGTTTATCTCAGAGACAATGTGTAAAGTATTTGTACATACACACACAGTAATGCAGTGAAAACACTACAAAAGGACTCAACACCAGTTTAGACAAAATAGCCAATATTTTTCTTATGAAAACAAACCCAAAATGACAGAAATCCAACATACACAAATCAAGACATCACTTTTGAGATTTTAAGCAAGTCTTACTCCATAGGAATCAATGGATTTATCCCTTTAGCACAAAGTACCTGGGATGCATCAGAAACAAGAACGATGAGGGCCACGGGGAGGTGAGGCACCGGAAAAGCAAAACAATGCATCCTTTCCTTACTGTGCAGAGGAGGTGATGCGTTGATTTTCCTTGGAGGTGTGACAATGCGTTGGTTCCTTACTGGCAGGGGAGGTGCTGCGTCAATTCTTTTCTCTCTGGAAAGGTGATGCGACAATTTCTGGACACAAAGCCTTGGTTTTTTACTGCAGTGTGGGGTAGATGAAAAATTGGCACCCAGGGACAATGCATGGAAAATCCAGATTTGCTGTTTTGATGGGATTGCTGTGAAACAGGTGCTGTGTCTATTCTTCAGCCGTGGGACAGGCGCTGTATTAATTCTTCAGTCAGGAGAAAGGCACTGTGTTGATTTGTCCGACGTGGCGCATTGATGTGCAGATTTTCTCCTTCAGATCACCAGCTTGAACTTTCAAGGACCCAGGGACTTGAGTTTGGCATCACTTGGCAAGTCAGGACTCTCAGCAGAAGCACCCAGGCACTGACAGATTTGGTCTTTAGTGTCCCTGAGACTTCTTACCAGGAGGCAAGCTCAGTCCAAGTCCTTGGAGAACCTTTGGAAGCAGGATGTAGAAAGCCAATTCCAGTCCGTTCACTTCCAGGACAGAAGGAGAAAGCAGGCCAGCACAACAAAGCAACCGGCAGAGGGGCAGTCCCCCCACAGCATCCAGCTCTTCTTCTTGGCAGAATTTCCTCAGTCAAGAAGGATTCTAACTACGTGATGTCAGAGGTCCAGTACGTTTACCCATCTCTGTCTTTGAAGTAGATAAGACTCTGTCTTCCCTTCCCTGGCCCCAGACACTCTCCGGGTTTTGAGACTGCTTTGTGTGAGGATAGGCACAGCCCTATTCAGGTGCAAGTGTCAGCTTCTCCCAGCACTCTAGCTCAGGAGGACCCATCAGCCTGGTGATGGGCCATCAGGGTATGTGGGGCAAACCTCAGCTCTCTTTGTGTGACTGTCTAGAGTGAATGCACAAACAGCCCAACTGTCATCATAAGCCAGACGTGGATTCAGCAGACCGGCATAGGCACAGAATGGTTAAGCAAAACAAGTCTGCTTTCTAAAAGAAGCATTTTCCAATTTACAATTCAAAAAACTTCACTAAAAGATGTATTTTAAATTGTGGGTTTAGAGACTGCAAACTCCATATCTCTATTTGTCCCCAATGGGAAATCACACTTACAAAGATGTTTCAAGGCAACCCATCCCCCCCCCCCCCCCCCCTCCAGGAGAGAGATAGACCTTGCAACAGTGAAAACCAAAGTTAACAGTATTTCACTATCAGGACATGTAAAACACACTATCACATGTCCCACTTTTTTAAATACCCTGTACCCTGCCCATGGGGCTGCCTTGGGCCTCCCTTAGCGGTAACACAGGTGATATAAGGGAAGGTTTGGGGCGGGTCAAAATGGTACTGCAGTGGCAGGTCTGAGACATGTTTACAAGGCTACTCCTGTGGGTGGCACAATCAGTGCTGCTGGCCCACTGGTAGCATTTGATCCACAGGCCCTGGGCACACATAGTGCACTGTACTAGAAGATTACCAGTAAATCAGATGTGCCAATCATGGATAAACCAATCACAAATACAATTTAGACAGCGAGCATTTGCTATTTAGCACTGATTAGCAGTGGTAAAGTGCTCAGAGTCCTAAAGCCAACAAAAACAGGTCGGAATAAATAGGAGGTAGAAGGCAACAAGTTTGGGGATGACCCTGCAAAAAGGACAAGGTCCAACAAGTAAGAATGTTGGGAGTTTTCACCTTGGATTTCTGAGTAATTACTTATGTCTGTTTGATGTCACTCAGCACCTCTGGGTCAAAACATCCCTGTACTCATTGTTACCCATGTTTAGCTCTACATATTGATAACTGATCATTATTTTGTTGCAAATATAAAGATTGAAAATGAAATAAAAAATAAAAGAACTATAACAATCTCTTAGTTTGATATTATTTGAAAAGGGGGTTATAATAAGTTATTTAAACTGACATAATTTATCTTAAATTAATGACCACAGTTAGAGTACATCAATAATTTAATTTATGGAAATTACAAATTAATTAAATTTAAATGAACAGGTTTAGGATTGGAATTGGGGTCAGATTAAGAAGAATTACTTAAAATGTACAGACCAGGAAAAATAAAGGTTAGTTCTGGACTTTGTAATGGGTAGATTAAGAATAATTGTTTAAGTTGAAGGTAAAGTAATTAAGGGTTAGTGCTCAGCATTAGATTAAAGGAAGCTATTTAAGGAATCTGAATTCAAAATAATGGTTATGGATGACTTCAGTGATAGGTTAAGGATAATTATTAAATATATTCTAATTTAAAGAATGTGTGGGTTATAGCTATTATTGGTGTCTGCTTAACAATAACTATAAAATACATTTCATTAAATACAAAAATATTGTTTCCAGCTCAAACAGATCAAGAGTTAGTAAAATCACATCGGCTCATGTTGCTGTGTAGTGTAAAGGTTGAGTCGTCGTCCTTCTGTTGCTTATGACTGTATTTGGATGTTAAACATGTACTAATGAGGTGAAACCTTTGCTTAACGTCTAAATATGACAAATTTATGAAGTAATACCTTATAAAATGTAGTGAATTAGGTCGGATAATTGACTTTTAATATTTTATTCAACCCTGTTACATAAATGTGTGTTCCGCTGCTGCATAATTCCAGTGGACCTATCCTTGCAGTCCTGACAGACGATGACATGTCACCTTCAGCTGTACCTTGTTATTGCCAGTTGGGGGCCGCGGACATCCATGATAGCCTGTGCATGTGTATTTGTATCACAGCTGCTGATGTGTCACCTTCTGCTGTACCCTGTTCTGCCAGCTGGGGGCAGCAGAGTTCCATGGTAGCCTGTGCATGTGTATTTCTCACAGCTGCTGATGTGTCACCTGCTGTACCCTGTTATGGCCAGCTGGGGGCAGCAGAGATCCATGGTAGCGTGGGAGGTTGTATTCGTGTAACAGGTGCTGACGTGACACCTTCAGGCACTGGTGTAAGGGGGAGATGCTGGGAAGAGGAGGGAGATGGTGTGTATGAGCAGTGAAAGTGCATGAGAGGTGAGTCACTGGTGTAAGGAGGGGTGCACACCTCTCCCCAGGATGCAAACTTCTCTCCAGGATGCACATCTCTCTCCTCAAGATGCACACGTCTCTCCCCAAGATCCACACCACTCAAGATACACAGTTCTCCCTAGGGTGCACCCCTCTCCCCAGGATGCACCCTTCTCTCTCCAGGACGCACACCGTTCTCCCCAGCATGCACACTTCTCCCAAGATGCACACCTCTCTCCCAGGTTGTACACCTCTCTCCCAGGACGCACACCTTTCTCACCAGCATGCACATTTCTCCCAAGATGCACACCTCTCTCCCTAGGACAGACTTCTCCCTCCAAGATGCACACCTCTCTCCCCAGGACGCGCACTGCTCTCCCTAGGATGCACTTCTCCCCCCAAGATGCACACCTCTCTCCCCAGGATCCACACTTTTGCCCCCAAGATTCACACCCTTCTCCTCAGGATGCACTCCTCTCTCTCCAGGATGCACATCTCTCCCGAGGATGCAAGGTGCACACTTCTCTCCCCAGGATGCACACTTCTCTACCCAGGAGGCACACCTCTCTCCCCGGGATGCACACCTCCCATGATGCACACTTTCTCTCTCCAGGATGCACCCCTCTCTCCCCAGGATCCATTCTTCTCTCCCCAGGATTCACGCCTCTTCCCAGGAAGCACACCTCTCTCCCCAGGATGCACACCTCTCTCCCCTGGATGCACACCTCTCCCCAGGATGCAAGGTGCCCACTTCTCTCCCCAGGATGCACACTTCTCTACCCAGGAGGCACACCTCTCTCCCCGGGATGCACACCTCCCATGATGCACACTTTCTCTCTCCAGGATGCAAACCTCTCTCCAGGATGCACCCCTCTCTCCCCAGGATCCATTCTTCTCTCCCCAGGATTCACGCCTCTTCCCAGGAAGCACCCCTCTCTCCCCTGGATGCACACCTATCCCGAGGATGCACACTTCTCTCCCCAGGATTCACACCTCTTCCCAGGATGAACCCCTCTCTCCCCAGAATCCATTCTTCTCTCCCCAGGATTCACGCATCTTCCCAGGAAGCACCCCTCTCTCCCCAGGATGCACACCTCTCTCCCCGGATGCACACCTTTCTTCAGGATACCCACTTCTGAGGATGCACAGATCTCCCCAGGATGCACACCTTTCTTCTGGATACCCTTTTCTCAGGAAGCACACTTCTCACAATGCAAAGATCTCCCCAGGATGCACTTCTTTCTCTCCAGGATGCACACTTCTCTCCCCAGGATGCACACTTCTAAGGATGCACTGGTCTCCCCAAGATGCACTTCTCTCTCCCCAGGCTGCACAGTTCCTTCACAGGATGCACACTTCTCAGGATGCACCCGTCTCCCCCCAGGATGCACAGATCTCACAAGGATGCACACTTCTCAGGATGCACAGATCCCCCAGGATGCACAGGTCTCCCCACGATGCACACTTCTCAGGATGCACAGATCCCCAGGATGCACAGATCCCACCAGGATGCACACTTCTCTCCCCAGGATGCACAGTTCCCCCCAGGATGCACAGATCCCCCAGGATGCACAGATCCCAGAATGCACAGATCCCCCAGGATGCACACTTCTCAGGATGCACAGATCCCCCAGGATGCACAGGTCTCCCCAAGATGCCCACTTCTCTCCCAGGATGCACAGATCCCCCCCAGGATGCACACCTCTCCCCCCAGGATTCACACCTCTCCTCAGGATGCACACTTCTCAGGATGCACTGTTCTCTCCCAGGATGCACACTTCTCTCCCAGGATGCACAGATCCCCCCAGGATGCACACCTCTCCCCCCAGGATTCACACCTCTCCCCAGGATGCACACTTCTCAGGATGCACTGTTCTCTCCCAGGATGCACACTTCTCTCCCAGGATGCACAGATCCCCCCAGGATGCACAGACCCCCCCAGGATGCACAGATCCCCCCAGGATGCCAGATCCCCCCAGGATGCACACTTCTCAGGATGCACAGATCCCCCCAGGATGCACACTTCTCAAGATGCAGATCCCCCCAGGATGCACAGATCCCCCCAGGATGCACACTTCTCTACCCAGGATGCGCAGATCCCCCCAGGATGCACAGATCCCCCCAGGATGCACACTTCTCTCCCAGGATGCACAGATCCCCCAGGATGCACACTTCTCAGGATGCACAGATCCCCCAGGATGCACAGATCCCCCCAGGATTCACACCTCTCCCCAGGATGCACACTTCTCAGGATGCACAGACCCCCCCAGGATGCACAGATCCCCCCAGGATGCACACTTCTCAGGATGCACACTTCTCAGGATGCACTCCCTCGCACAGATCAGATTAGCACCGGCCCTCAGGGGCCGGTGAGCAGTAGCACCACGTCACGGTTCTGACCTCCGCTACTGTCCAGTCACACCACTCAGTGACGATAGCGTCACGGCACCCACAGCCCTGCCAGGGTTCCTAGTACCATGTGGTGTACTGGAGCAGCACATCCCGCGTGGCCTATAGAAACCTGGCAGCCATGCACCAGGCACTCACACCATTCATGGCCCAGTCTCTCTCTCATGCGAACCCTGAGAAGGCCCCCTCCACAGATCTGTCGGGCTCCCCGGATTCCATGTGATGAGCTGCTCCGGCCTGGACTGGAGCAGCACATCACGCTGGACCTGGGAAACTTGGCAGACTTGCTTCCGGGACCCCCCAGAGCATCGCGGCAGATCAGGAGGAAGGGTGCCACCCGAGGAGGGACCGAGGGATGGGCAGCAGGTGGCAAGGAGGGCCAGTCCTGCCCGGTCCCCCCCACGGGGTGGGGAGGGGAGACTAAGGAGTCGCGGATCCCTATTGTCTCAACGCTATCCGTCGTGTCCCCTCAGCAGCCTGTCCTCCATCTCTGCCCACCACTGAGGGCCACTGCCCTGCAGGGACAGATATAGGGCTGGGAGAGTGACGTCACAGAGGAGAGGCTGTGATGTCAGTGAGGGGGGGACAGGCCCTGCAGACCTGGGGGAGTGACGTCACCGAGGGAGGGGGACAGGACCTGCAGACCTGGGGGAGTGACATCACAGAGGAGAGGGCGGGGCCTTGAGGCACTGATGTCACTGAGGGTGGGGGACAGGCCCTGCAGACCTGGGGAGTGACATCACAGAGGAGAGGGCGGGGCCTTGAGGCACTGATGTCACTGAGGGTGGGGGTCAGGCCCTGCAGACCTGGGGGAGTGACATCACAGAGGAGAGGGCAGGGCCCGAGGCAGTGATGTCACTGAGGGATGGGGACGGGCCCTGCAGACCTGGGGGAGTGACGTCACCGAGGGAGGGGGTCAGGACCTGCAGTCCTGGGCCGGTGACATCACAGAGGTGGGGCAGGGCTTGGGGAGTGATGTCACTGAGTGAGGGCGACAGGACCTGCAGGCCTGGGGTGGTGACATCACAGAGGTGGGACAGGGCTTGGGCAGTGATGTCACTGAGGGAGGGGGACAGGCCCTGCAGTCCTGGGGCAGTGAGCGCCAAGTAGAGGGTGGGGAAGCCTCTAAAACAGAGAACACAGAGGGGGGCAGGATTGGGGCCAGGAGGAGGAGTGACGTCACAGCGGGAGGCACATCATCAGGGAGGCCAATACCATGGGGGTCAGGAGAGGTTTGAGTGTCAGGGGGCAGGCCTGAGTAGAGGGGAGCTATACGTCAGAAGGGGGGTGTAACTGTAAATGTATATGCAGCGCTTAGGGCTCCTGATGAGGCATCGAAGAGCTTTGTGCCTGAGCAGCAGCTGCTCCTGAACCCAAGATCAGTGATTAGCAGGTTTGCACCATTTTGTTCTTGTGCATTAGGCTTGTGTTTAGCTTGTGCTCTTGAGTTCTTGTGAGTTTAGTGGACTTTGGGCGAGAAATAGAATGATACGGGAGGGTTTGTAAAGGGCAAGTAGTGAGTGGTTTTGTAAGGAGGGGTCGTATGTGCCTCATAACTGGGTGGCTTGGCTAAAGGAGGGTGTAAAGTGGGAAGGATGTTTGAAAGATCACAGGGAGGAGGGTTGGCATGAGTCTGAGGGAGCAGGGATGGGGAGGACACAAGGGTTTAAAAAATATTTCTATTATAGCAACATGTGAATTACATATGTATATATATGACACACAATGTAATATAGTACATATGCGCGTGTGTGTATTTAGATATATATAAATGCACACACACACTCTTTGACTAAGCTTTGTTTGCTTGATTAAACCACTCTATATAAATTCCCTTATGTACATAGAAGCGGCAATATTTACAAGGTCTGTTGTCCAAATTTATCACGTGGTGCATGGTTTATGCCTTGAAATAACTGTAATTGTCGTGTATAAGCAAACATACACATGGCAGGTATTGTCATGGGAGGACAGAGATTTCAGAGAAAAGACTAGCGCTCAGAGGCACAGCGCTCACCTCCCCCACCCACAAGCCACATTCCACATATTTCAATGCACCCTTTATCCGCCTGCAAGGAGTGTTCACATTCACGACTGCAGTGGGATCTCCCGCCACAAGCACCTGACGTCACGTTCCTTGGAGACGTCACTGGCTGAGAGGCACGTCACAGTGAGGCGTGTGATGTCATAGCCGGGATAAGGGGGCACGTCACAGTGAGGCGTGTGATGTCATAGCCGAGATAAGGGGCAGATGTAAATAACTCTGACAAGTTAAACGTTTACAAGCAAAATCAGCCCTCACCTGTGGTGGATCTGGAATAAGCTAAGAACGTTGAGCTAATAAAGAAACTGCACAATTTTAAACAGAGATTTGCCAAATACTTGATTTCCATGAAATAAATTAGCATTTTTCAAAAACTATTAATCTGAGGCCGGCACTGAGGGCCTCTGCGCAGAGACTGGTCCACTCTCTGCTACTGTCCTGGTTGTGTAGAGCTAAGGACTGTCACCCTTTTCTGTCTTGTGTAATTTTAGTGTTATTATCCACTGCCTATTGTATTGAAAGATTGTAACTAATTTATAATTCATTTAATGTGATTTAATTTATTACTGATCTTTAAACTAATCCTAATACTATTCAAAAACAAAATTCTGATTTTATTTTATTTGTTTAACACTAGTATTTTGTTAATTCCATTTCTAAAAGTGACACTAGCCATAAAGTCCTTTTTATTTAATTCATTACATTTCGTTGTGTTTCCCTAACACTACACCTATGTTTAATTGTTTTTCATTATTACCAACTTCAAAATAAAACATTAAAAATATGTTGTGGGAGAACCCTCCACCTTCCCCCCCCCCCCGCCCCCACACATTCAGCCTAATGCCCTCTTTTTTAATAGTTGATGTTATAGAGCTTCATTTTTTACTTATTTTTCATTTTTTCATTGCCCCTTACCATCTCTAGCCATACTTCTTAATCATTCAAATACATTTACATGAAAGTAAAAACAAAATGTGACTAGTATATCTCAGGGGACCCCCATAGCAACGCTTTTATCTTTTTATTATAACTTAATGTATAAAAGGAATTACATCATTAATAACGTACACCAATCTTTTCATGTCGTTGCTTCCCGTGCCAATGCGGTGGGCGTGGCGTGCTTGTAGGTGACGTAGCTGGCGTGTCAGGGGTGATGTACTGACTGGTAGATGGAGCTGGGTTGATCTAGTCTGGGTGCACCCAGCATAGCCAGCGCGACGAGTGTGAACATGTGTACCAGTTTGTGCCCAGGAGAGGTTCCCAACTGACGCTAATCCTCGATCCCTCTTCCGATCACCCCCACCCCCTGACTGCCGAGGGATGCAGGACCCTGAGGCCGATCAGTGAACTTACACAAGTTTACAAACAACCGACCTATCTTAAACTGATCTTCCATTTCAAAGGCACTTGAAACAGCATCTGCAATCAAGCAGCCTTCTCAGTGAGTTTCATCCTGCATCATGGCATCTCTGTTAGACATATGGGCTGCATCTAATATCAGACATCTGGGCTGTATCTTCTCTACATCAGACATCTCTGCTGCATCTTCTTATATCAGACATCTCTGCTGCATCTTCTCTTTATCAGACCTCTCTGCTGCATCTTCTCTGTATCAGACATCTCTGCTGCATCTTTTCTGTATCAGACATCTCTGTTGCATCTTCTCCGTATCAGACATCTCTGTTGCATCTTCTCTGTATCAGACATCTCTGTTGCATCTTCTCTGTATCAGACCTCTCTGCTGCATCTTCTCTGTGTCAGACCTCTCAGCTGCATCTTCTCTTTATCAGACCTCTCTGCTGCACTTCCACACCATCAACCACAAGGGACTCTTTGACAGCCAGTCTCATTTGGTTGGCATCAGAGTTTGAGTACTATTTCAGTTTAATTACTTCCCATTTATTTTGTGTTTGGTGTAAACTACTGCACACAACCTTGCAGTATTGTGGGAGTGCCAGTAATGAGACACACAGAAGACTGAAAGTGGAATATTGCAAGGGCGGCCCTTCCGCTATGGTGGAGGAGTGTAGCCCTCCCCTGCTGAAAGGAAGCAGGAAAGCAAAAAAATAAAACGATGATAAAAGCATTTTATTATTTTATCTTTCCGCTTAGGTAGGGCGGTGCCAGCATCCTCCTCATCAGTCGTCGTGGGAGGAGTGCTAGGTACGCTCGAAGCGAGCATGTCTGTTTGGCCGTCCAAACTGACATGCGCACTTAGAACTCTCTACCTAGCTGTATTTCACAGCTGGGAGGAGACCGAGTGCAGGCTCCCACTCCCTCCCTGAGCAGCATTTCAGCCCGCTCAGGCCAATCCTGGCGCTTCTGTCATGCTGGGTAAAATGTGACTAGTGTATCTCAGGAGACCCCCATAGCAATGCCTGTATCTTTTTATTATAATTTAATATATAAAAGGAATTACATTATTAATAACTTTCACTAATATTTTAATGTTGTTGTTTCCCTTGTCAATGTATTTGTTTTCTGACCACTAGGAGCGCAACATACCCACCTTCATGAGATAGTGATTACAACTCTTGAGCCGAATGTGGCTCTTCACTCGCCCACCACTTTCAAAGGTTACCAGATGCCCCTGGCTGCCAGCCATCAGCATCTCTCCCCTCATACATCTGCAGAACCCTTGTTACACAGGCAGGTGATTACAGCCCGCTTGCCTACAAGCCCCACTCATCCACATCCAGCCAATCAGAAGCCTCTGGATAGTCAGGTAGGACTTGGTAATGGGCATCCATTGGCAGATTCAGCGCCTACCTGACTAGGGATAGGATAAAGCTAGAGTGTGGTGGAACTTGAAGAAGGCGTGTGTGCAGCAACCATTGTGGGGCAGATGACATTGGATTTATTTTCAGATTTAAACTGCGCTGCCTGCTGATGCACACCAGGTGTGAGTTGAGGCAGCTCCTTCCATCCACCCTCGAGCTGGTCTGTGTGCCCACTGCAACATGAGGATATCAGCTCTATAGTACCCTCTATTGCCTTCTAGTCATTATACAAAGATGTCCATAATAGGCACATGTACAGTTAAAAACCAGCCCACCACCCTCCAAAAGTGGCCCACAGACAGCCACACAACCGGACCATACAATGACCTGTCAGACTGGCCCGCCTGGCACTGCCAGATTGCCCTTTAGGCCAGTCCTATCTTGTTGCACACCCATACCCTGCTTAGGGCCTGATCTAGAACTTGGCGGAGGGGATACTCCATCACAAATGTGACGGATATCCAGTCTGACATATCACAATCCCATTATATCCCATGGAGATTGTAATGCGGTGGATGGAATATCCGTCACATTTGTGGCAGAGTATCCATCCGCTGAGATCTAAACTAGGCCCTGAGTCACCTTCAGTGCTGCTGCAGCCCCTCTCTTGGTGCTGCCACGTCCACCGTTGAAGCAACAGAGAACCTTCAAAAGCTTGCACCGCAGGCGGCGAGATTCACTGTGTCAGCAGCAGGACACGCTATGGGTCACGGCCTGGTTCCTTCACCTGCAAACTTCAAGGCTCAACCCCTGTGGACACCACTTGGCTCATGGTACCCAGAGTGGCACTTCAGCCAGGCACACGCAGAAGGTGAGTCACAGTGCATCAGGGGCAACGACTTACCACCCACGCTGAACTGCAAAGGCACCTCATGGCACATATTGCCACACAGAGAAAACCCCGAGAACCTCCCCCACCCTAGATGCAACAAGGAGTGAACTCCTCCTTTGACCTCCTCCTAACACCACTAATACCAGGTAAAACATTCAGCTTTATAATAATACAGTAACTGATTTCAGTAGGGACCACTTCATGGCACCTAGGAAAAAATTAGCAAAAGGGCAAACGCATCAAAAGAGGGCAGAAAACATCCCCAACTGCTTTGGTCTGGCAAAGTCTCTCCATGGCCCCTCCCTCACATTTTGGCCCTATTGTATGGGGTTTTCAGGGGCCCAAGAAGGCTTGAGTAGGGGTGGCTCCACAGTCACCCTTCCTCATTTTGTTGGTAATTGCGCCGGGGATGGGGTCTCTATGGCCAATTATATGTTTTGCACAAAGGGACGAGGTCCCTGGGACCCAAAGGCCAATACTACGCTGCATACACCAAAGGCTGTGCACGGTGTGGGGTTAATAGCCAGCTGGGGGCTTAGCCACGTTAAGCCCTGAGCCATCACACTGCTGTGCACGGTCAAAGGCTGTGTGCAGCATGGGGTTGGTTGCCTCCAGATGGCTGCCTGTGGGGAGTTAAACACAGGACTGACTACAAGTCAGTTCCTGCAACCAACCCCACGTTGAGTGCAACAAAAGGCTGTGCGCACCGTGGGGTTAGCTATCTGTGGGGGAGATTGCTGCAGGGCCTGGATGCAAGATGGCTTTATGCATTGTAATAAAATATTAGTTTACATTAAAAAAAACTAGAAATTCACTGAAAAAAAACAAGGTTAAAGTAGCGTTATAGTTAACTCTGATAAATAGATATACTTTTGGTTAAAAAAACCTTAGAAAGTCACTGAACAAATCAAAAGGTAATAACAACATTCTAGATAGGTGAATATGTCAGTGATAACCTTAACATTTTGAACTAAATTAAAGCCAGAAATTCACAAGTTAAAGTTAGCCGATCCAACTATAACTGGCGCCCCTGGAATGCACTGCTTATGACTTCAAGTCTTACATCACTCATGACATGTTCTATGACATCATTGATGACATTGTCGATGATGTCACTGATGACATCATCCAATGAGTTTGCTATTTCTTTTTTTTGCGTCAGGTAGATACCACAGGACTTCTCTATCTAATTTTGTGGTGAGTCGATATGGGGTCTTTCTTGCATGAAAGCCTCGCTGTGCCCACTCTCCGGAATTCTGCCCCCTTCCCTGCCTCTGTTGAAGTGGCGATCAGACATCAATGGTGAGTGAAGCACAATGTGGCTTTGTAAAATTAAAGCCAGAAGAAGTTGCCATAACCCCCAGTTGTAGGGATGGAATGCCCCTGCAGTCATGTAAGTGACAGCTCAACTTTGCACAGGTCAGAGCATCAGAGCAATCCTGTTCTGTCCCAGAGACATCCAAACCTGCTACTTCAGAAGCAGAGGGCAGCAGTCGATGAAAAGTACCTGTTCACATTGGGAGCACAAGTGAAGAGTTTACCACCTATGCCACAATAACCACAGCTAGTCAGGAACCACTATAATGACGCGGAAACCCTGATCCCCCTGATGTAAAGGAAGTCATCGCTTTACTAAATGTGGAGGTGAAGTGAAACTGAAGCTACAAGAATGTATTGCCTCCGGATACTGGGGTGCATGAACTTCTTGTTCAGTTATTTTTACAAAAGCTATTTCACTCGCTTAGTGGAACTTCAGGGATGAGGCTAAGGTCTTTATGTTTCATCACATTTCTCCATAGACGTGGAGTGGGGTGAACCCTTTTCTACGTCCATCCCTAAGTTCTGAAAGAGGGTGTAATGCAGCAGTGGCTGGTGACATTGGAAAGTGGTGGGGCCCAAATGTAGTGTATGACCTATATGCAAAGCGAGCAATTTCCGTGGGCAAACATGGGGTTCACGGAGGTCCTCACACGAAAAAACAAAAAAAAGACTGGCAAGTGGTGTATTTTAAAGCACATTTAGAAGAATTTAATAGGAAAGTAAGAAGGTTTATGAAGCAACTGTGAATGTGTAGTCTTGAAATATTTTTTCCATATCTAAGTGCATTAATATGTTCAACAGTTGCTGTGCAAATTGTACAGCGTGACAACTTCAGGCCCTATAAATTATGCACTTTCCCTCTGTCATGCACTGCAGGTGGCATAGACGTGGGAGAAATATTTCTAAGCTCGGGGACGCACCCACAGATTCTGGCTGCAATCAGACATATACAAATATGTGCAAACATGGATGTTACTGAGATGAAAAAAGGGAATGTCTCTAAAAGGGGCTTCGCTCTGACATTTAATTTACATTTCTGTGATTCCCATAGTGTGCCACCTGACCTGTGTAGGAAGTTGGCTCTGAATGCACTATTTCAAAGTAAGGAATAGTATGCACAGAGTCCAAGGGTTCCCCTTAGAGGTAAGATAGTGACAAAAAGAGATAATACTAATGCTCTATTTTGTGGTAGTGTGGTCGAGCAGTAGGCTTATCAGAGAAGTAGTGTTAAGCATTTGTTGTACATACACAAGCAATAAATGAGGAACACACACTCAGAGACAATTCCAGGCCAATAGGTCTCTTAGTTTATTTTAAGAACCACAGGTTCAAGATTTACATGTAATACTTTAAATGAAAGGTATTGCAGGTAGGTACTTTAGGAACTTTGAATCAGCAAAATAGCATATACAGTTTTCACATAAATGACATATAGCTATTTTAAAACTAGACACAGTGCAATTTCCAACAGTTCCTGGGGGAAGTAAGAGTTTGTTAGTTTTTGCAGGTAAGTAAACCACCTACGGGGTTCAAGTTTGGGTCCAAGGTACCCCACCGTTGGGGGTTCAGAGCAACCCCAAAGTTACCACACCAGCAGCTCAGGGCCGGTCAGGTGCAGAGGTCAAAGTGGTTCCCAAAACGCATAGGCTTCAATGGAGAAGGGGGTGCCCCGGTTCCAGTCTGCCAGCAGGTAAGTACCCGCGTCTTCGGAGGGCAGACCACCTGGGGGTCCCTCCTGCACTGGAGGTCGGATCCTTCAGGTCCTGGGGGCTGCGGATGCAGTGCCTTTACCAGGTGTCGGGTCTTTGAAGCAGGCAGTCGCGGTCAGGGGGAGCCTCGGGATTCCCTCTGCAGGCGTTGCTATGGGGGCTTAGGGGGGTCAACTCTGGCTACTCACGGTCTCGCAGTCGCCGGGGAGTCCTCCCTGAAGTGATTGTTCTCCACAAGTCGAGCCGGGGGCGTCGGGTGGAGAGTGCCAAGTCTCACGCTTCCGGCGGGAAACGCGTGTTGTTTCAAAGTTGCTTCTTTGTTGCAAAGTTGCAGTCTTTGGTGAACAGAGCCGCTGTCCTCTGGAGTTCTTGGTCCTTCTAGATGCAGGGCAGTCCTCTGAGGCTTCAGAGGTCGCTGGTCCCTGTGGAAAGCATTGCTGGAGCAGTGCCTTTAGAAGTGGGGAGACAGTTCGGTAGAGCTGGGGCCAAAGCAGTTGGTGTCTCCGTCTTCTCTGCAGGGTTTTTCAGCTTAGCAGTCCTCTTCTTCTTAGGTTGCAGGAATCTCAGTTCCTAGGTTCTGGGGAGCCCCTAAATACTAAATTTAGGGGTGTGTTTAGGTCTGGGGGGTTAGTAGCCAATGGCTACTAGCCCTGAGGGTGGCTACACCCTCTTTGTGCCTCCTCCTGAGGGGAGGGGCGC
Source organism: Pleurodeles waltl (assembly GCF_031143425.1). NCBI lineage: Eukaryota > Metazoa > Chordata > Amphibia > Caudata > Salamandridae > Pleurodeles > Pleurodeles waltl. The sequence goes on from NC_090449.1 coordinate 17,994,234, forward strand.
ACATTCCTATCCCTTTTGGGGGAATCCTCCATCTGCAAGATGGAGGATTTCTAAAAGTCAGAGTCACCTCAGCTCAGGATGCCTTAGGGGCTGTCCTGACTGGCCAGTGACTCCTCTTTGTTTTTCTCATTATCTCCTCTGGCCAAAAGTGGGGCCGTGGCCGGAGGGGGCGGGCAACTCCACTAGCTGGAATGCCCTGGGGTGCTGTAACAAAGGGAGTGAGCCTTTGAGGCTCACCGCCAGGTGTTACAGTTCCTGCAGGGGGGGGTGAGAAGCACCTCCACCCAGTACAGGCTTTGTTACTAGCCACAGAGTGACAAAGACACTCTCCCCATGTGGCCAGCAATATGTCTGGTGTGTGGCAGGCTGCTAAAACTAGTCAGCCTACACGGATAGTCAGTTAAGGTTTCAGGGGGCACCTCTAAGGTACCCTCTGGGGTGTATGTTACAATAAAATGTACACTGGCATCAGTGTGCATTTATTGTGCTGAGAAGTTTGATACCAAACTTCACAGTTTTCAGTGTAGCCATTATGGTGCTGTGGAGTTCGTGCATGACAGACTCACAGACCATATACTATTATGGCTACCGTGCACTTACAATGTCTAAGGTTTTGCTTAGACACTGTAGGGACATAGTGCTCATGCACTTATGCCCTCACCTATGGTATAGTGCACCCTGCCTTAGGGCTGTAAGGCCTGCTAGAGGGGTGACTTATCTGTACCTGTAGGCAGTGTGAGGTTGTCATGGCACCCTGAGGGGAGTGCCATGCCGACTTAGTCTTTTTATCCCCACTAGCACACACAAGCTGACAAGCAGTGTGTCTGTGCTGAGTGAGGGGTCCCCAGGGTGGCATAAGATATGCTGCAGCCCTTAGAGACCTTCCCTGGCATCAGGGCCCTTGGTACCAGGGGTACCAGTTACAAGGGACTTACCTGGATGCCAGGGTGTGCCAATTGTGGAAACAAAAGTACAGGTTAGGGAAAGAACACTGGTGCTGGGGCCTGGTTAGCAGGCCTCAGCACACTTCCAAATCAAAACTTAGCATTAGCAAAGGCAAACAGTCAGGGGGTAACCATGCCAAGGAGGCATTTCCTTACAACCTGTATTTTATTTTTTCTCAGATATCTGTTATTGCACCCAGACATATAACTGTCATAATCCCAAAACCTGCCAGGTCCACTGGCTCTGCCAATGGTTGTTTGCTGCTTAAGATAAATGAGTAACAATGATTTTGTTGTAAATAATTAATATTGAAAATGTTTCAGTTCTTAAATAGTGAGAGTGAGAACTAAATATTATTGAGGCCTGTGAAGGGGTAGTGGTCTTCACTTAAGTGCACTTTATGTTCAATATATTTGCCTTTTGTCTCCACATCTCATCCATCGGAATATCTTAGACCTCACCTCTTTCCTTCTCCGCACCCTCTTTTCACTCTTGCCCGTGAATGCGCTTCCCTGCATCTCCTTCACTTCACCGCCCTCAAACATGCACTGCACTCACTCACATATAAGCACTGTATTTTCTTTTATTTTTCCCTGTCAATATCTTATCAACTGTCTACCCCATTCACACACATTTACAGCAGAATTTTAATGCCATGCAACGGGGACAGATCACCAGAATTACTGCACCCCAAACACCTAGCATGCTACAGTGTCCGTTTTTTAAATAAAACTTGCCCAAAACTTCACCAGGGAGCAAAAGTCCTCTACAACTGCTGGATCAACGTTACTTGGGAACAAATACAGCAGCCTCACTTCTAAAGGGGCCAGTGACCTACGGCCACGGTCTGGGGTGTCACAGTGTGGGATGTCAGCATGGCCAGGCATCTCAGCACAATATATCTAATACAAGTTTTTTTCTTTAATTCTTACCATTACCGAGGACTAGACACCACATCTCAGTGCGCTCGCATCCAGTTCCATGCTGTGGTGAATGCTAAAGGGTGGTCTCTTGTGTCTTTTGTAATTCTGGTACTCTTTTCTTTGTACCTGACCTGGACACTAGATGGTGCCAAAGGCCAGACCAATAAGTAATGCGTATGAGAAGTCACACTACTTTTCCCTAAGTACCCATGTAAAATATGTTAAATGTTACAGTGGCACTAGTAGAGCTCAGTCCCAGACTATTTTGAAGTCCATGTTGTATGCACTGATGTCACATGCAAAAGGCTTTTTTTGCAGCCGTGTGTGTTCTTCCTGCCTGACCCTCAGTTTTACTAGTAAAGACTTGCTTATCCTCATAGATCGTGGGGAAGGGGTGTCCTGTCTCTCTCTGCAGTCGAAGCAGTGTGGGAGATAATGTCACTCAGCCTGTAGCCCTCCCATTTCTCACTGGTGACTGGGTATGTGCTTTGATTTTGGTCGCCCAGTCTCTATTTCTAGTCTGCATTCACTCAGTCTGTATTTGGGGAGAATTTGTCTGTGTTTAGTGTTTTTCGTCCAGTAATCATCAAGAAAGAGAACGTTTCCAGTAATCTGTATGTTCTACCTTGTGGTGTTGCCCAAACAGGTATACCTTGCGGCCTGAATACAAATGCACATTTAAATCACGTAATCTACTAAATGAGACATGCATGTCTCCATGTGAGGCCTTGCTCTGGATGGCTCCTCTACCCCTGTGCAGCTATAGAAGGCAGGGCCAGATAATTTGGGGGTGGATCACATTACATTGTAGAAGAGTAATGTTAGAAATGGGGTCTCTAGTAATCAGTGATTTGCACCGTATCCAAGTAGGGACCCTCACTCTAGCCAAGGTAAGGGAGTCACACAGCTAAGATAACCCCTGTTTGCCCCCTTGGTAGTTTGGCACAAGCAGTCTGGCTTATCTCAGAGACAATGTGTAAAGTATTTGTACATACACACACAGTAATGCAGTGAAAACACTACAAAAGGACTCAACACCAGTTTAGACAAAATAGCCAAGATTTATCTGATTAAAACAAAACCAAAATGACAGAAATCCAACATACACAAATCAAGATATCACTTTAAAAATTTTAAGCAACTCTTACTCCTTAGGAATCAATGGATTTATCCCTTTAGCACAAAGTTCCTGGGATGCTTCAAAAACAAAGACGATGAGGCCAAGGGGAAGGCAAAACAATCGATCTGCTCCTTATTGTGCAGAGGAGGTGATGCGTTGATTTTTTCCCTCACAGGTGTGACAATGCATCAGTTCCTTCCTGGCAGGGGAGGTGCTACGTCAATTATCTTCTCTCGGGAAAGGTAATGCACCATTTTCTGGACACAAAGTCTTGGTTCCTTACTGCAGTGTGGGGTAAATGAAAAATTGGCACCCAGGGACATTGCATGGAAAGTGCAGATTTGCTGTTTTGATGGGATTGCTGTGAAACAGGTGCTGCGTCTATTCTTCAGCCATGGGACAGGCGCTGTATTGATTCTTCAGTCAGGAGAAAGGCACTGTGTTGATTTGTCCGACATGGCGCATTGATGTGCAGATTTTCTCCTTCAGATCACCAGCTTGCACTTTCAACGACCCAGGGACTTGAGTTTGGCATCACTTGGCAAGTCAGGACTCTCAGCAGAAGCACCTAGGCACTGGCAGATGAGGTCTTTGGTGTCCCTGTGACTTCTTAGCAGGAGGCAAGCTCAGCCCAGGCCCTTGGAGAGCCTTTGGAAGCAGGATGTAGAAAGCCAATTCCAGTCCGTTGACTTCCAGGACAGAAGGAGAAAGCAGGCCAGCACAACAAAGCAACCGGCAGAGGGGCAGTCCCCCTACAGCATCCAGCTTTTCTTCTTGGCAGAATTTCCTCAGTCAAGAAGGATTCTAACTACGTGATGTCAGAGGTCCAGTACGTATACCCATTTCTGTCTTTGAAGTAGATAAGACTCTTCCATCACTTCCCTGGCCCCGGACACCCTCCGGGTTTTGAGACTGCTTTGTGTGAGGATAGGGACAGCCCTATTCAGGTGCAAGTGTCAGCTTCTCCCAGCACTCTAGCTCAGGAGGACCCATCAGTCTGGTGATGGGCCATCGGGGTATGTGGGGCAAACCTCAGCTCTCTTTGTGTGATTGTCTAGAGTGAATGCACAAACAGCCCAACTGTCACCCTAACCCAGACGTGGATTCAGCAGACCGGCATAGGCACAGAATAGTTAAGCAAAAAAAGTACTTTCTAAAAGAAGCATTTTCCAACTTACAATTAAAAAAACTTCATAAGTCTGGGCTTAGAGACTGCAAACTCCAAATCTCTATTTGTCCCCAATGGGAAATCACACTTAAAAAGATATTTCAAGGCAATCCCCCCATGAGAGAGATAGACCTTGCAACATTGAAAACCAAAGTTAACAGTATTTCACTATCAGGACATGTAAAACACACTATCACATGTCCCACTTTTTTAAATGCCCTGTACCCAGCCCATGGGCCTGCCTTGGGCCTAACGTGGGGGTAACACAGGTGATAAAAGGGAAGGTTTGGGGCGGGTCAAAATGGTACTGCAGTGGCAGGTCTGAGGCATGTTTACAAGGCTACTCCTGCGGGTGGCACAATCAGTGCTGCTGGCCCACTGGTAGCATTTGATCCACAGGCCCTGGGCACACATAGGGCACTGTACTAGGACATTACCAGTAAATTAGATGTGCCAATCATGGATAAACCAATCAAAAATACAAGTTAAACAGCGAGCATATGCAATTTAGCACTGATTAGCAGTGGTAAAGTGCTCAGAGTCCTAAAGCCAACAAAAACAGGTCGGAATAAATAGGAGGTAGAAGGCAACAAGTTTGGGGATGACCCTCCAAAAAGGACAAGGTCCAAAAAGTAAGTAAGAATGTTGAGAGTTTTCACCTTGGATTTCTGAGTAATAACTTATGTCTGTTTGATGTCACTCAGCACCTCTGGGTGAAAACATCCCTGTACTCACTGTTACCCATGTGCAGCTCTACATATTGATAACTGATCATTCTTTTGTTGCAAATATAAAGATTGAAAATGAAATAAAAAAATAAAAGAACTATAACAATCTCTTAGTTTGATATTATTTGAAAAGGGGGTTATAATAAGTTATTTAAACTAACATAATTTATCTTAAATTAATGACCACAGTTAGAGCACATCAATAATTTATGGAAATTACAAATTAATTAAACTTAAATGAACAGGTTTAGGATTGGAATTGGGGTCAGATTAAGAAAAATTACTTAAAATGTACAGACCAGGAAAAATAAAGGTTAGCTCTGGACTTTGTAATGGGTAGATTAAGAATAATTGTTTAAATTGAAGTTAGAGTAATTAAGGGTAAGTGCTCTGCATTAGATTAAAGGAAACTATTTAAGGAATCTGAATTCAAAATAATGGTTATGGATGACTTTAGTGATAGGTTAAGGATAATTATTAAATATATTCTAATTTAAAGAATGTGTGGGTTATAGCTATTATTGGTGACTGCTTAACAATAACTATAAAATAAATTTCATTAAATGTTGGTTAACATAATCTAACAAAAAAGATTGTTCCCAGCTCAAACAGATCAAGAGTTAGTAAAATCACAGCGGCTCCTGTTGCTGTGTAGCGTAAAGGTTGAGTCGTCGTCCTTCTGTTGCTTATGACTGTATTTGGATGTTAAACATGTACTAATGAGGTGAACCCTTTGCTTAACGTCTAAATATGACAAATATATGAAGTAATACCTTATAAAATGTAGTGAATTAGGTCTCATAACTGACTTTTAATATTTTATTCGACCCTGTTACATAAATGTGTGTTCCGCTGCCGCATAATTCCAGTGGACCTATCCTTGCAGTCCTGACAGACGATGACATGTCACCTTCAGCTGTACCCTGTTATGGCCAGCTGGGAGCAGCAGAGATCCATGGTAGCCTGTGCATGTGTATTTGTCTCACAGCTGCTGATGTGTCACCTTCTGCAGTAACCTGTTATGGCCAGCTGCGGGCAGCAGAGATCCATGGTAGCCTGGGAAGTTGTATTCGTGTAACAGGTGCTGACGTGACACCTCCAGACACGTGTAAGGGGGAGATGCTGGGAAGAGGAGGGAGATGGTGTGTATGAGCAGTGGATGCATGAGGTGAGTCACTGGTGTAAGGGAGAGGTGCTGGGAAGAGGGGGTGTGTGAGGAGCAGAGGAGTGCATGAGAGGTGAGTCACTGGTGTAAGGAGGGGAGCACACCTCTCCCCAGGATGCACACTTCTCTCCAGAATGCACATCTCTCTCCTCAAGATGCACACGTCTCTCCCCAAGATCCACACCACTCAGGACACACAGTTCACCCTAGGATGCACCCCTCTCCCCAGGATGCACCCTTCTCTCTCCAGGACGCACACCGTTCTCCCCAGCATGCACACTTCTCTCCCAGGTTGTACACCTCTCTCCCAGGACTCACACACTTTCTCCCCAGCATGCACATTTCTCCCAAGATGCACACCTCTCTCCCTAGGATAGACTTCTCCCCCCAAGATGCACACCTCTCTCCCCAGGACGCGCACTGCTCTCCCTACGATGCACTTCTCCCCCCAAGATGCACACCTCTCTCCCCAGGATCCACACTTTTGCCCCCAAGATTCACACCCATCTCCTCAGGATGCACTCCTCTCTCTCCAGGATGCACACCTCTCCCGAGGATGCAAGGTGCACACTTCTCTCCCCAGGATGCACACTTCTCTACCCAGGAGGCACACCTCTCTCCCCGGGATGCACACCTCCCATGATGCACACTTTCTCTCTCCAGGATGCATCCCTCTCTCCCCAGGATCCATTCTTCTCTCCGCAGGATTCACGCCTCTTCCCAGGAAGCACTCCTCTCTCCCCAGGATGCACACCTCTCTCCCCTGGATGCACACCTCTCTCCCCAGGATGCAAGGTGCACACTTCTATCCCCAGGATGCACACTTCTGTACCCAGGAGGCTCACCTCTCTCCCCGGGATGCACACCTCCCATGATGCACACTTTCTCTCTCCAAGATGCAAACCTCTTCCCAGGATGCACCCCTCTCTCCCCAGGATCCATTCTTCTCTCCCCAGGATTCACGCCTCTTCCCAGGAAGCACACCTCTCTCCCCTGGATGCACACCTATCCCCAGGATGCACACTTCTCTCCCCAGGATTCACACCTCTACCCAGGATGAACCCCTCTCTCCCCAGGATCTATTCTTCTCTCCCCAGCATTCACGCCTCTTCCCATGAAGCACCCCTCTCTCCCCAGGATGCACACCTCTCTCCCCGGATGTACACCTTTCTTCAGGATACCCACTTCTCAGGATGCACAGATCTCCCCAGGATGCACACCTTTCTTCTGGATACCCTTTTCTCAGGAAGCACACTTCTTACAATGCAAAGATCTCCCCAGGAAGACTTCTCTCTCTCCAGGATGCACACTTCTCTCCCCATGATGCACACTTCTCAGGATGCACACTTCTCCCCAGGATGCACACTTCTAAGGATGCACTGGTCTCCCCAAGATGCACTTCTCTCTCCCCAGGCTGCACAGTTCCCTCCCAGGATGCCCACCTCCCATGATGCACACTTTCTCTCTCCAGGATGCACCCCTCTCCCCCCAGGATCCATTCTTCTCTCCCCAGGATTCACGCCTCTTCCCAGGAAGCACACCTCTCTCCCCAGGATGTACACCTCTCTCCCCTGGATGCACACCTCTCTCCCCAGGATGCAAGGTGCACACTTCTCTCCCCAGGATGCACACTTCTCTACCCAGGAGGCACACCTCTCTCCCCGGGATGCAAGGTGCACACTTCTCTCCCCAGGATGCACACTTCTCTACCCAGGAGGCACACCTCTCTCCCCGGGATGCACACCTCCCATGATGCACACCTTCTCTCTCCAGGATGCAAACCTCTTCCCAGGATGCACCCCTCTCTCCCCAGGATCCATTCTTCTCTCCCCAGGATTCACGCCTCTTCCCAGGAAGCACACCTCTCTCCCCTGGATGCACACTTCTCTCCCCAGGATTCACATCTCTTCCCAGGATGAACCCCTCTCTCCCCAGGATCCATTCTTCTCTCCCCAGGATTCACGCCTCTTCCCAGGAAGCACCCCTCTCTCCCCAGGATACACACCTCTCTCCCCGGAAGCACACCTTTCTTCAGGATACCCACTTCTCAGGATGCACAGATCTCCCCAGGATGCACACCTTTCTTCTGGATACTCTTTTCTCAGGAAGCACACTTCTCACAATGCAAAGATCTCCCCAGGATGCACTTCTCTCTCTCCAGGATGCACACTTCTCTCCCCAGGATGCACACTTCTCCCCAGGATGCACACTTCTCAGGATGCACTGGTCTCCCCAAGATGCACTTCTCTCTCCCCAGGCTGCACATTTCCCTCCCAGGATGCACACTTCTCAGGATGCACCCCCCCCCAGGATGCACAGATCCCCCTAGGATGCACACTTCTCAGGATGAACCCCTCTCCCCCCAGGATGCACAGATCTCCCCAGGATGCACACTTCTCAGGATGCACAGATCCCCCAGGATGCACAGGTCTCCCCACGATGCACACTTCTCAGGATGCACACTTCTCTCCCAGGATGCACACTTCTCAGGATGCACAGATCGCCCCAGGATGCACAGATCCCCCCAGGATGCACACTTCTCTCCCCAGGATGCACAGATCCCCCCAGGATGCATAGATCCCCCAGGATGCACAGATCCCAGGATGCACAGATCCCCCAGGATGCACACTTCTCAGGATGCACACTTCTCAGGATGCACAGATCCCCCCAGGATGCACAGGTCTCCCCAGGATGCCCACTTCTCCCCCAGGATGCACAGATCCCCCCAGGATGCACACCTCTCCCCCCAGGATTCACACCTCTCCCCAGGATGCACACTTCTCAGGATGCACTGTTCTCTCCCAGGATGCACAGTTCTCTCCCAGGATGCACAGATTCCCCCAGGATGCACAGACCCCCCGAGGATGCACAGATCCCCCCAGGATGCACACTTCTCTCCCAGGATGCACACTTCTCTACCCAGGAGGCACACCTCTCTCCCCGGGATGCACACTTTCTCTCTCCAGGATGAAAACCTCTTTCCAGGATGCACCCCTCTCTCCCCAGGATCCATTCTTCTCTCCCCAGGATTCACGCCTCTTCCCAGGAAGCACACCTCTCTCCCCTGGATGCACATCTATCCCGAGGATGCACACTTCTCTCCCCAGGATTCACACCTCTTCCCAGGATGAACCCCTCTCTCCCCAGGATCCATTCTTCTCTCCCCAGGATTCACGCCTCTTCCCAGGAAGCACCCCTCTCTCCCCAGGATGCACACCTCTCTCCCCGGATGTACACCTTTCTTCAGGATACCCACTTCTCAGGATGCACAGATCTCCCCAGGATGCACACCTTTCTTCTGGATACCCTTTTCTCAGGAAGCACACTTCTCACAATGCAAAGATCTCCCCAGGATGTACTTCTCTCTCTCCAGGATGCACACTTCTCTCCCCAGGATGCACACTTCTCAGGATGCACACTTCTCCCCAGGATGCACACTTCTAAGGATGCACTGGTCTCCCCAATATGCATTTCTCTCTCCCCAGGCTGCACAGTTCCCTCCCAGGATGCACACTTCTCAGGATGAACCCCTCTCCCCCCAGGATACACAGATCTCCCCAGGATGCACACTTCTCAGGATGCACAGATCCCCCAGGATGCACAGGTCTCCCCACGATGTACACTTCTCAGGATGCACACTTCTCTCCCAGGATGCACACTTCTCAGGATGCACAGATCGCCCCAGGATGCACAGATCCCCCCAGGATGCACACTTCTCTCCCCAGGATGCACAGATCCCCCCAGGATGCATAGATCACCCAGGATGCACAGATCCCAGGATGCACAGATCCCCCAGGATGCACAGATCCCCCCAGGATGCACAGGTCTCCCCAGGATGCCCACTTCTCTCCCAGGATGCACAGATCCCCCCAGGATGCACACCTCTCCCCCCAGGATTCACACCTCTCCCCAGGATGCACACTTCTCAGGATGCACTGTTCTCTCTCAGGATGCACACTTCTCTCCCAGGATGCACAGATCGCTCCAGGATGCACAGACCACCCCAGGATGCACAGATCCCCAGGATGCACAGATCCCCCCAGGATGCACAGATCCTCCCCAGGATGCACACTTCTCAGGATGCACACTTCTCTCCCAGGATGCGCAGATCGCCCCAGGATGCACAGACCACCCCAGGATGCACAGATCCCCCAGGATGCACATATCCCCCCAGGATGCACAGATCCTCCCCAGGATGCACACTTCCCAGGATGCACAGATCTCCCCAGGATGCACAGATCGCCCCAGGATGCAGAGATCCCCCCAGGATGCACACTTCTCTCCCCAGGATGCACAGATCCCCCAGGATGCACTCCCTCGCACAGGTCAGATTAGCACCGGCCCTCAGGGGCCGGTGAGCAGTAGCACCACGTCACGGTTCTGACCTCCGCTACTGTCCAGTCACACCACTCAGTGACGATAGCGTCACGGCACCCACAGCCCTGCCAGGGTTCCTAGTACCATGTGGTGTACTGGAGCAGCACATCCCGCGTGGCCTATAGAAACCTGGCAGCCATGCACCAGGCACTCACACCATTCATGGCCCAGTCTCTCTCTCATGCGAACCCTGAGAAGGCCCCCTCCACAGATCTGTCGGGCTCCCCGGATTCCATGTGATGAGCTGCTCCGGCCTGGACTGGAGCAGCACATCACGCTGGACCTGGGAAACTTGGCAGACTTGCTTCCGGGACCCCCCAGAGCATCGCGGCAGATCAGGAGGAAGGGTGCCACCCGAGGAGGGACCGAGGGATGGGCAGCAGGTGGCAAGGAGGGCCAGTCCTGCCCGGTCCCCCCCACGGGGTGGGGAGGGGAGACTAAGGAGTCGCGGATCCCTATTGTCTCAACGCTATCCGTCGTGTCCCCTCAGCAGCCTGTCCTCCATCTCTGCCCACCACTGAGGGCCACTGCCCTGCAGGGACAGATATAGGGCTGGGAGAGTGACGTCACAGAGGAGAGGCTGTGATGTCAGTGAGGGGGGGACAGGCCCTACAGACCTGGGGGAGTGACGTCACCGAGGGAGGGGGACAGGACCTGCAGTCCTGGGTCAGTGACATCACAGAGGAGAGGGCGGGGCCTTGAGGCAGTGATGTTACTGAGGGTGGGGGACAGGACCTGCAGACCTGGGGGAGTGACGTCACTGAGGGAGGGGGACAGGACCTGCAGGCCTGGGGGAGGTGACATCACAGAGGTGGGGCAGGGTTTGTGGAGTGACGTCAATCAGGGAGGGGGACAGGCCCTGCAGTCCTGGGGCAGTGAGCGCCAAGTAGAGGGTGGGGAAGCCTGTAGGACAGAGAGCACAGGGGGGGGGCAGGATTGAGGCCTGGAGGAGGAGTGACGTCACAGCGGGAGGCACGCTGATATAAAGACACTTCAATCAAATTCCTTTTGCTTCAGTCTTTATTCTTTCATCTCTACTGCCTCAGCAACAGTTCTCCACACAGCTGCTCTTCTAGCTCCTCAATGTTCTACTGTCAACTCCAGCCCAATAACTGTCAGACTCTACCATTCTAAGGGGAAGGGGAGGTGGAACATACTACTTCTATCGGTGTAAATATTAAACTCCTATTAGGATAAACTTATTTATATAGAACAATATATATATAGCTTATTTAATTAAAACTGCGATACAACACATCTTCCCTTCTAACAAAACTAGAAATAGTACAGTCATCTGCTATCATTAATTACAGTTCATTATACTCAAGTAGTAATCTCGTAATCTTTATGCCAAACAGGAGGTTTAATTCGTCGGCTATATGTTCTTTTCTCATAACCTCCTTCATTGCGATTCTGTGGAACTTCCTGACTTCCTTCCGCTTCCTCAGGATTGCTTTCAGTCTTTTCTACACCCGGTGGCTGTTTGACGATCCTATCCATGCTCCAACACTGTCCATTCTCTAATACAACTACATTTCTTTTTACTTTGGCAATATTGAATGGGCCCATAAACTTGGTGTCTCTCACATTTGACCTCATTCCCTTCAATGGATTTTTAACATACACTCTGTCCCCTACCACCCACTGTTGTTGTTTCGTACCATGTTTCTTATCATACATTCTTCTGTATTTATCTTGGTGCAGAGATAATTTAAGTTTGATATGAGGGGTTGCAGGTTCACTCTTCTCTCCTCCACCTAACCATGAGGGAAATAATTTTGTGCTTGGTTTTCTGCCTTTTAGCGCAGAAAACGGGGAAACTTTAGTGATTAAATTTGGAGTTGTATGGTATGCCCATAACATGTCTCTGATAGCATTTTCCACACTCAAATGTTTAACACTAGCTAACTGTATGCATTCCTTGATCATACGATTGGTTCTCTCAATCAGACCATTTGCCCTTGGGCAATACAAAGCTGTAGTGAGGTGATTTATACTGAGAGATGCAAGGAAGTCTTTCATTGCTAAAGAAGTCAACTGAACCCCATTATCAGTAATAAGGGTAGCTGGTATGCCCTCAACAGCAAACACATCCTTGAGGAAATTAATCACCGATTCAGTTGTGATTTGGTTAACTAATTTTGCATTTATCCAATGCGAGTGGTAGTCAATTAATACTAAGGCAAAGCGTTTGACTACTCCTGTCATGTTGATTGGCCCAATGATATCTAATGCCAGTTTGGACCAAGGTTTGTCAGGTATGGACACAGGAGAAATTGGGGTTTTGCGAATCAATTTCGTTTTATCACTGCGTGCACATATGGTGCAATCTTTGACTTCTGTTTCAGTCATGGAGTCCATATTAGGGAACCAGTACCGTTCCCTAATACGTGATTTTGTTAGGCTTCTGCCCAGATGGCCCTCATGAGCCAGCCTAATGATTTTGTGTCTTAAACTTGCAGGAGGTATTATTTTATCATTCCTAAATACACAATTTCCTATTTCATTTATTTCATATCTCACCTCCCAGTAGCTTTTAATAACTTCATCCAGATCCTTCCTGGATTCAGGCCATCCTTCCTTGGCTCTCAGTTTTAGCAAGGATAGAGATTCATCTTTTTGACATGCTGAATTCCATTCATCTTCATTGATAGAAGATGTAGAAACTACCAATATAGGATATTCTGGAGTATCAAAGTCTTCTACTACATCCAACGGAACTCTAGATAGAAAATCCGCAGCCAAATTTCTATTGCCAGGGAGGTACTCAACCTTGAAACAGAAGCTTTCAAGGCCCAAGGTCCACCTCGCAATCCTTGGAGTGCTGTTGTAAAATCCCTTAGTGGAGAATACATAAACTAAAGGTTTGTGGTCTGTGCGTATGGTAAATTGTGTACCCCAAAGAAAAAATTTAAAATGTTTAACAGCCCAGAAACATGCCAGAGCCTCTCTTTCAATGACTGAGTAATTGGATTCAGCTTTGCTTAGAGCCCTTGATGCAAAAGCCACAATCCTCTCTTTGCCATCAATGACTTGTGATAGTGTAGCCCCCAAACCCAATTTACTGGCATCTGTGGTGAGAATAGTTTTCCTTTCATGATTAAAATTACAAAGATATGGTGCTGATAAAATGGCCTGTTTAATCTTTTCAAATGCATAATCATGACATTCCCTCCATTTATAAGGTATGTGACTCTTAAGTAACTCTCTGAGATCATATGATGTATCTGAGAAGTTTTTGACATATTTGGCCATATATTCAGTGAGACCCAGAAATGACTTGAGTTCATCCTTATTTTTGGGCGCCTTTGCTTTTTTAACTGCCTCTACCAGGGAAGTTTTAGGTTTAAAACCATCTCTCGATATTGTATACCCTAGATAATCTACAGAACTCACACCAATCTGGCATTTTTCCTTCTTTAACGTTAAGCCTGCTGTTTTCAGTATACTCAGAACCCTCCTCAGGTTTGTGTTGTGTTCCTCAACTGTCGCCCCATAAATTAAAATGTCGTCCTGGAAACACAAAGTTTTAGGAGTGTCTCCTAAAATATGCTGCATGATTTTCTGAAACACTGCAGCAGCCGACGCCAGCCCGAACGGCATCCTATTGAACATAAAGGAACCCATAGGGGTGGTAAATGCCGTAAGCCACTTAGAATCTGGGTGAAGTTCTACTTGATGATATGCACTGGAAAGATCCAGCACCGAGAAACATACTGCATCTCCCATGGTACTTAAAATCTCATGGATTATAGGAAGAGGGTGTCTTTCTACCCAAATATTCCTATTCAGGTCTCTTAAATCAATACATACCCTGATGTCTTTTGAATTACTTTTCCTAGCAATCACAATGGGGGATAACCATTCAGAGCTGTCAATAGGTTGAATTATGCCTTGAGATTGCATTCTGTCAAGTTCCTCCTTGAGCGCCTGTTTCAGTAAATGGGGTATCGGTCTGGTTTTGTGTACGGTAGGCTTTGATTGGGGTTTCAACTTGATTTTGTGCTGAAATCCTGCTAATAAACCCAATTTTCCACTAAAAACTTCTGGGAATTCCTGAAAAATTTGTTCTTTTGAGTTGGGTTTGTCAATGATCAAAACTTGTTCTGGATTGTTTGGATCCAACTTAATCCCCAACTCCTTCTGATGCTGCCAGCCCAAAAGACTCGATCCCTCCTTTACAACATAAACCTTCCCCACAGTGGATCGACCCTTGAATGAAATAAGTGCTCTGAACATTCCTTTAAGAGGAATAGGGTCCTGGTTGTAACCTTTGGGGTTAATATCTGGTTCCGTTAAGCTGGTCACAATTCCATCATCAATTTTGTCAAGGTTCACAGCATTAATAATCGTAAAAGGGGAACATGAGTCAGCAAAGACCTTAACCGGGTTGCCATCAATGAAAATTTCATATTCTGGATACTGAAAAGGAATTACTTCTTTATCATTCACCTGTAATATAATTTTTTTAACTTCTTGATGATTTCCTTCTACATTCTTGCCATCATATGGTCTTTCTGGTCTTGACATATCCTTACACACTCTAGCAAAATGCCCTTTTTTGTTACATTTCCTACAAATGGCTGTTCTTGCTTGGCAACCAGTTGAATTCGCTAAATGGTTGCTGCTTCCGCAACGAAAACATTTTAGATTAGGATTTACAATCTTGTTTTTTTGAGGTATTTTATCTACGCCTCTAATTTTGAGAATGTTGTCTTCTTCTATGTTACCTTGATTTCTGTGACCTGATCTGGAGCAGATGAACATCTAATTTGCTGTAAGCATATAGCAGTATGCTCAATGGATTTAGCAATTTCAATTGCTTCATGTAAGTCAGGTTGCTTTTGTAATAGCTTCTCTTGAATTTTTATATTACTGGTGCAACGAACTAATTGATCTCGAATGAGTAAATCATTAAGCTCCCCAAAATTGCATAAAGTACTTAATCCTCTCAAAGCAGCAATATAGTTGGTTATACTTTCTTGCTTACTTTGATTGCGAGAAAAAAATTTATGACGTTCTAAAACAACATTTATTCTGTCTCCAAATTGTTTTTCTAATTTCATGTATGTGGTGACATATTCATCCCGCACCTGATCTTCTGGAATATTAGGTTCAGGCAAGGATTCGTAAATTTTCCTACCATGTGTTCCTAAATTGTGTAATAAAATATGCTGTTTTCTAACTGGATTAAATCTGTCACCCCCAATGGCAATTAAATATGATTCAAATATTTTGAACCATTCTTTCCATGGAGAACTAGGTTCTCCAACCTCATTTAAAAACGGAACAGGTTGGGACATACCTGCAGCAGCCATCATGAGTACAGATTCCCAGGTAAATAGGGTAAGTCAAATGCAATTCACCTTAACACTAACTAAATACACTATAAAATATTATTGAAGTAACAGTTATGCAGTTATCATCAGTACAGATTCACAGATAAATAGGGTAATTCCAAGGTAAATCCCCTTATCAATAATTAAATACACATAGAAATTATTGAAATAACAGTAGAGAACAACCAAAATGTAAAGAGTAGGTTTTGTAGCAAAATTAGAGGAAAGAGCTCAAGCAACACACTTCCCACCATGCACCTCAAAAATGAAGAGAACTGTGCCTGTCAGCGTTTCATTACAGGTTCCCAGAATGTACCCAGAAAGTGATTGTGAGCGCTTGAAAACGAAGTTCCAGTCAGATTTTCTTTGAATGCACTTCAGATTTCTGTGTTTCAGGTAACCGAGATTTATTTAAAATGTTTTGGTGCACTGCCAGCAACAGAAATGTGAGGATACTCGTTCCGCAGTTTACCGCGCCTTCCACATTACCATATTGGTCTGTATTTGTTTTCCTTTCTGGTTCAAATGCAGCTTGTAATGTAATTAATTCCGTCTTAAATGCCAGTTCTAAAATCTTTAAGGCAACAGGAAAACAGCCTTTAATTTAATCATATTGTTGTGCTGCCAGGAACAGAATGCTGCTGACATGAAGACACACGATCATTGCACTTTACCGCACTGTATGTGCTTATTATTTTTATATTTTCTTTTCTCTGTGAAATGCCACTTGAAAAATTACAGCCTGGAATACTTTTCTTGTTTTGTGTCAACGCTTAGATGAAATACTGGTTAAAAGCTGGATTGAATTTCAATGCTTCTGTTTTCTTTCCTAAAAACGTTTTCACTTTGTTATTTCAGTGTTCTCTGTCAGCTCAGGAAAGGTCAGAAAGGTTAAGTGTTCCGAAGATATAAATAGAACAGCAGTTTAAGTCTGTGGGCTGACAAGAGAAATTTGAAAAATGGATTGAATTGGAGTAAATAGTGTCCTGGTTCTGAAAGTTAAAGTAAGGCACAGGAAGCGCTAAGGCGAAATGGCACGCTTATGTTCAGCTAGAGTATTCTTTAAAGTAATAACAGTACCTTAAGATAATTAAAGTTGCTGAAGGGTTATCCAAAAGGGGTAGAGATGAGAGTGCCCCCTTCCGCACGTAACTCGTCGCCAGTGATATAAAGACACTTCAATCAAATTCCTTTTGCTTCAGTCTTTATTCTTTCATCTCTACTGCCTCAGCAACAGTTCTCCACACAGCTGCTCTTCTAGCTCCTCAACGTTCTACTGTCAACTCCAGCCCAATAACTGTCGGACTCTACCATTCTAAGGGGAAGGGGAGGTGGAACATACTACTTCTATCGGTGTAAATATTAAACTCCTATTAGGATAAACTTATTTATATAGAACAATATATATATAGCTTATTTAATTAAAACTGCGATACAACACACGCCATCAGTGAGGCCAATACCATGGGGGGTCAGGAGAGGTTTGAGTGTCAGGGGGCAGGCCTGAGTAGAAGGGAGCTATACGTCAGAAGGGGGGTGTAACTGTAAATGTATATGCAGCCCTTAGGGCTCCTGATGAGGCATCGAAGAGCTTTGTGCCTGAGCAGCAGCTGCTCCTGAACCCAAGATCAGTGATTAGCAGGTTTGCACCATTTTGTTCTTGTGCATTAGGCTTGTGTTTAGCTTGTGCTCTTGAGTTCTTGTGAGTTTAGTGGACTTTGGGCGAGAAATAGAATGATAGGGGAGGGTTTGTAAAGGGCAAGTAGTGAGTGGTTTTGTAAGGAGGGGTCGTATGTGCCTCATAACTGGGTGGCTTGGCTAAAGGAGGGTGTAAAGTGGGAAGGATGTTTGAAAGATCACAGGGAGGAGGGTTGGGATGAGTCTGAGGGAGTAGGGATGGGGAGGACACAAGGGTTTAAAAAATATTTCTATTATAGCAACATGTGAATTACATATGTATATATATGACACACAATGTAATATAGTACATATGCGTGTGTGTGTATATAGATATATATAAATGCACACACACACTCTTTGACTAAGGTATGTTTACTTGATTAAACCACTCTATATAAATTCCCTTTTGTACATAGAAGCAGCAATATTTACAAGGTCTGTTGTCCACATTTATCACGTGGTACATGGTTTATGCCTTGAAATAACTAATTGACGTGTATATGCACACATGCACACATGGCAGGTATTGTCCTGGTAGGACAGAGAGATTTCAGAGAAAAGACTATAGCGCTCAGAGGCACAGCGCTCACCTCCCCCACCCACAAGCCACATTCCACATATTTCAATGCACCCTTTATCCGCCTGCAAGGAGTGTTCACCTCCATGACTGCAGTGGGATCTCCCGCCACAAGCACCTGACGTCACCTTCCTTGGAGACTCCACTGGCTGAGAGCCACGTCACAGTGAGGCGTGTGATGTCATAGCCGGGGATAAGGGAGGCACGTCACACTGAGGTGTGTGATGTCATAGCCGGGATAAGGGAGGCACGTCACAGTGAGGTGTGTGATGTCATAGCCGGGATAAGGGAGGCACGTCACAGTGAGGCGTGTGATGTCATAGCCGGGATAAGGGAGGTACGTCACAGTGAGGCGTGTGATGTCATAGCTGGGATAAGGGAGGCACGTCACAGTGAGGTGTGTGGTGTCATAGCCGGGATAAGGGAGGCACGTCACAGTGAGGCGTGTGATGTCATAGCCGGGGATAAGGGAGGCACGTCACAGTGAGGCGTGTGATGTCATAGCTGGGATAAGGGAGGCACGTCACAGTGAGGTGTGTTATGTCATAGCCGGGATAAGGGAGGTACGTCACAGTGAGGCGTGTGATGTCATAGCCGGGATAAAGGAGCAGATGTAAATAACTCTGACAAGTTAAAAGTTTACAAGCAAAATCAGCCCTCACCTGTGGTGGATCTGGAATAAGCTAAGACCTCTGAGCTCATAAAGAAACTGCACAATTTTAAACAGAGATTTGCCAAATACTTGATTTCCATGAAATAAATTAGCATTTTTCAAAATCTATTAACCTGAGGCCGGCACTGAGGGCCTCTGTGCAGAGACTGGTCCACTCCCTGCTACTGTCCTGGTTGTGTAGAGCTAAGGACTGTCACCCTTTTCTGTCTTGTGTAATTTTAGTGTTATTATCCACTGCCTATTGTTTTGCAAGATTTTAACTAATTTATAATTCATTTAATATGATTTAATTTATTGCTGATCTTTAAACTAATCCTAATACTATTCAAAAACAAAATTCTGATTTTATTTTATTTGTTTAACACTGCTATTTTGTTAATTCTATTTCTAAAAGTGACACTAGCCATAAAGCCCTTTTTATTTAATTCATTACATTTCGTTGTGTTTCCCTTATACTACACCTATGTTTAATTTTTTTTCATTATTACCAACTTTAAAATAAAACATTAAAAATATGTTGTGGGAGAACCCTCCACCTCCCCCCCCACACACATCCAGCCCGATCCCCTCTTTTTTAATAGTTGATGTTATAGAGCTTCATTTTTTACTTATTTTTCATTTTTTCATTGCCCCTTACCATCTCTGGCCATACTTCTTAATCATTTAAATACATTGAAATGAAAGTAAAAACAAAATGTGACTAGTATATCTCAGGGGACCCCCATAGCAACCCCAGTATTTTTTTATTATAATTTAATGTATAAAAGGAATTACATTATTAATAACGTACACCAATATTTTCATGTCGTTGCTTCCCGTGCCAATGCGGTGGGCGTGGCGTGCTTGTAGGTGACGTGGTTGGCGTGTCAGGGGTGATGTACTGACTGGTAGATGGAGCTGGGTTGATCTAGTCTGGGTGCACCCAGCATAGCCAGCGCGACGAGTGTGAACATGTGTACCAGTTTGTGCCCAGGAGAGGTTCCCAACTGGCGCTAATCCTCGACCCCTCTTCCGATCACCCCCACCCCTGACTGCCGAGGGGTGCAGGACCCTGAGGCCGATCAGTGAATTTACACAAGTTTACAAACAACCGACCTATCTTAAACTGATCTCCATTTCCAAGGCACTTGAAACAGCATCTGCAATCAAGCAGCCTTCTCAGTGAGTTTAATACTGCATCATGGCATCTCTGTCAGACCTCTGGGCTGCATCTAATATCAGACATCTCTGCTGCATCTTCTCTGTATCAGACATCTCTGCTGCATCTTCTCTTTATCAGACATCTCTGTTGCATGTTCTCTGTATCAGACATCTCTGCTGCATCTTCTCTTTATCAGACATCTCTGCTGCATCTTCTCTGTATCAGACCTCTCTGCTGCATCTTCTTATGTCAGACTTCTCTGCTGCATCTTCTCTGTATCAGACCTCTTGGCTGCATCTTGTTATGTCAGACCTCTGCTGCATCTTCTCTGTATCAGACCTCTCTGCTGCATCTTCTCTGTATCAGACCTCTCTGCTGCATCTTCTTGTCAGACTTCTCTGCTGCATCTTCTCTGTATCAGACCTCTTGGCTGCATCTTGTTATGTCAGACCTCTGCTGCATCTTCTCTGTATCAGACCTCTCTGCTGCATCTTCTCTGTATCACTTCTCTCGGCTGCATCTTCTTATATCAGACATCTCTGCTGCATCTTCTTATATCAGACCTCTCTGCTGCATCTTCTTATGTCAGACTTCTCTGCTGCATCTTCTCTGTATCAGACCTCTTGGCTGCATCTTGTTATGTCAGACCTCTGCTGCATCTTCTCTGTATCAGACCTCTCTGCTGCATCTTCTCTGTATCAGACCTCTCTGCTGCATCTTCTTATGTCAGACTTCTCTGCTGCATCTTCTCTGTATCAGACCTCTTGGCTGCATCTTGTTATGTCAGACCTCTGCTGCATCTTCTCTGTATCAGACCTCTCTGCTGCATCTTCTCTGTATCACTTCTCTCGGCTGCATCTTCTTATATCAGACATCTCTGCTGCATCTTCTTATATCAGACCTCTCTGCTGCATCTTCTCTGTATCAGACCTCTTGGCTGCATCCTGGCGGTGGCCTACCCGGAGTTGGATGGGCGCGTGAGGGCATCACAGCAGCCACAAGGGGGTGAGTACACTCTCATTCTGCTGACTTTGCGCGCAGTGGAGGTGTCTGGGTGGGGGAGGTGGGCTGTGGGTTTTCCTAGGCCAGGGCGAGTTCCGTAGGCAAGGCCCCTCCGTAAGGCAGGCAATGTGGCACCCCACCCCACCTATGTAGAGTGCCAACTACACCTAGTCATGCCCCTGTGTCATCTATGTGTGCAGATGTCGTCCATAGCCTTGTAGGCCATTTCCCAAGAATTGAACAGTGGAGCCCAAGAGCGCGGCGTAGTGCAGGGGGCTTCTGTGTCTGTTGTATCCGCCAACGGTAGCGGTAATGAATGCACGCAACATGTCTTTCTTCTGTTGTCCCCCTCCTTTTTGTGGTCTCCCTGTTCTTGTGTGCATTAGCATCATCAGGCGGAGGAGCAGTGGCACCGAAGCACCAGGGGGCTGCATTCCACATGGCCATGGAGGACCACACTACGGAATAGGACTTCACCAGTGGGACGGAGGGCGAGGGGAGCTCCACGGCGGGGACAGGAGCTGACACCAGTGACACAGACTCGTCCTCTGATGGGAGCTCCCTTGTGGTGTCGGCAACATCTGTGCCACCCCCATCTACAGGTACAGCCGCCACCCCCCCTTCCAGCACCGCCCTCCCAGCAGCCCCTCAGCCTTCGCCCGTGCCCGCTCACCCGGGAGGGTGGGCATCACCTTCTCCCCAGGCACCTCAGGCCCTGCCCCAGTCACCCCTGCTGCCCTCAGTGAGGAGGCCATTGACCTCCTCAGGTCCCTCACTGTTGGGCAGTCTACCATTTTGAATGCCATCCAGGGTGTAGAAAGGCAGTTGCAACAAACAAATGCATTCGTGGAGGGCATTCATTCTGGTGAGGCGGCCCTTCAGCGAGCTTTTCAGACTCTGGCCTCAGCACTGATGGCAGCCATTGTCCCTGTGTCTAGCCTCCCCCCTCCAACTTCCTCCACCCCGACCCAATCCCCTGTACCTCAGCCTATCCCAAGCACACCTACAGACCAGCATGCACACACATCAACACACAAGGGAAGCTCAGGCAAACATAAGCACCACACATCCCACAGGCACTCACCCAAGCATCACACACATGCTGACACACCAACATCCACTGCCTCCACTGTGTCCCCCTCCTCCTCGTCTCCCTCCTCCCTCCCAGCCTCGTGTACACTCACACCTGCATGCACTACCTCTACAGCCACTACGTCCCTCTCCAGCACACCCACCACCACACCCCGCTCACGTGCAATCACCACCCCACTACCATTCACACGTCCCCTGTGTCCTCTCCCAGTGTGTCTGTGCCACCCCCTACCAAGATACACAAACGCAGGCACACACCCACCCAACAGCCATCCACCTCACGACAGCCTCCAGCACATGCACCTTCACCCAAAGTCACCAAACATACACCTCCTACATCCACCACCTCTTCCTCCACTCCCAAACCCCCTCCAGCTACCCGTCCCAGTGTGTCCCAAAAACTTTTCCTGTCCAACCTTGACCTCTTTCTCACACCTCTCCCACCCCGTCCGTCTCATAGGTCCCGAACTAGCACCTCAGCCACAACATCCCCGGGACCAGTGGTGCCTGTAGTCAGCGGAATCGGGAGTGCACCGGCCACCAGGGCAGCCAGTGTGGCACGGAGCCACAGCACAGACAGTCCCCCACCTGTGTAGCATCAGAAGTTGGCCAGTGTCTGGCGGGACAGGGGGAAGACTCCAGCCACCAAAGCTGCTCCCAGGCGTCCCGGTGGGAGTGTGGACTCAGCTGTGACACCTTCCAAGGTGGGGAAGGGCCACAAGAAACCAGGCAAGTCTGGGAAGAGCAGCACGGCGGAGAAGACCGCCATCATCCCCGCTGCCCAGGAGGCCACCTCCAGCATAGGCCCAGCTGCCCAGGACAGGCTCACCAGCACAAGGCCAGCTGCCCAGGACAGGACGGCCAGCACAAGCCCAGCTGCCCAGGAGGGTCCCGCCAGCACAGCCCCGCTGGGTCATGAAGGCCTGCCAGCAAAAGCCCCGCTGGGCCATGAAGGACTGCCAGCAAAAGCCCCACTGGGCCATGAAGGACCGCCAGCATCTGAGTCCCTGCAATGGAGACCGCCGCCTCAAGCACCGCTGAACAGGGCACCACCATCTCAAGCCCTGCTGAACAGGACACCGCCGTCTCAAGCACCGCTGAACAGGGCACCGCCATCTCAAGCACCGCTGCACAGGACACCGCCATCTCAAGCACCGCTGCACAGGGCACTGCCATCTCAAGCACCGCTGAATAGGGCACCGCCGTCTCAAGCACCGCTGAACAGGGCACCGCCATCTCAAATACCGCTGAACAGGGCACCGCTGTCTCAAGCACCGCTGGCCCATGAGCGGCAAGGGCACTGAAGCAACTGAGTCCGTCACGGGGTGAATGATGCACTCTGTGCACCATGCCCCCTCCAGATCCAGTGGAGACTGTCATCCACTACCTCTGTCCTTAGCAGGATGAAGCACTCTGGGCACCATGCTCCCTCCAGAACCAGTGGAGACTGTCATCCTCTACCTCTGTCCTTAGCAGGATGAAGCACTCTGGGCACCATGCCCCCTCCAGAACCAGTGGAGACTGTTATCCACTTGAGAGACTGTGGGTTTGCACTCCCCAGGATATGGCAGTGGGCAACCCACCCACTGTAGAGACTTGAGAGACTGTGGCTTTGCACTCCCCAGGGTTGAACAGTGGGCAAACCACCCACTGTAGAGACTTGAGAGACTGTGGCTTTGCACTCCCCAGGATTGAACAGTGGGCAAACCACCCACTGTAGAGACTTGAGAGACTGTGGCTTTGCACTCCCCAGGATATGGCATTGGGCAAGCCACCCACTGTAGAGACTTGAGAGACTGTGGCTTTGCACTCCCCAGGATTGAACAGTGGGCAAACCACCCACTGTAGAGACTTGAGAGACTGTGGCTTTGCACTCCCCAGGATTGAACAGTGGGCAAACCACCCACTGTAGAGACTTGAGAGACTGTGGTTTTGCACTCCCCAGGATGGAACAGTGGGCATGTGGCCCCCTTGTGGATTTGGCGTTGTGCACTCAAGTGGCTGAGGTGCCCCCCCTTCCCTCCCCCTGAGGTGCCTGTTTAGTTGCTGTCTGATGCCCCTGCAGTGTTCTCTCCGTCATGGTCGGGGATCTTGTGTGGGCCTCGCCCATACCGTGTGGTCCCAGTGTTCCACGGACTTTCTCTGAGCACTACCTGGACTACTATGCTTGGTATATCTTTTGTACATGGTGTATATATATATTTCTGCCTACTTGCTTTTAATATATTACAATGGTTACACTCATTTTCTATTGTCTTTGCATTCTTCTGGGGGTTTGGGGGGTGTAACTGTGATGTATTGATTTGCATTAGTGTGTGTGTTGTAGTGTGTGAGGGTGGGGGTGTTGCGTGTGTATGTCCCTGTTTTTTCCCTCCCCCCTCCCCTGTGTCATAGGTGCTGTACTCACTGCGGTCTTCGCCGCCGGCGTTCGTGCTCCTGGTAGAGGAGCAGGAAGACTATTGCAGAGAGAATTTGGAGTTCCGGATCCATGGCGTCCTCGTTCCTCGTGGGGTGTGTAGAGGTGAGCGTTTTCCCTTCGGGATTCCTGTTTCCGCCGTGTTTTTATCCGTGGTGAATCCGGGCAGATTGGCCTGTCATAATAGTGTGGGCGGTACATTGTCTCCCGCCTGTCTGTTGGCGGTGACCGCCGCGCTGTTTGTTTGTACCGCTGAGGCGGTCGGAGTGTTAAAGTGGCTGTCTTTGTTGGCGGTTTCTGCCACGGTCGTAATTGCAATTTTATTTACCGCCGCTTTAACACCGGCCGCCAGGGTTGTAATGACTACCCATGTGTACATATTTCTCCCTTTGTGCTTGATGCCATCAAAAGCTGACGATATTTGACTCAACTTCACCAGGGCCAAAAGTCCTCTACAACTGTTGGATCAACGTTACTTGGGAACAAATACAGAAGGCTCACTTCTAAAGGGGCCACTGACCTACGGCCACGGAATGGGTTGTCACAGTGTGGGATGTCAGCATGACCAGGCTTCTCAGCACAATATACCCAATACAAGTTTTTCACTAGTTCTTACCATTACCAAGGACAAGACACCACATCTCAGTGCACTCGCATCCAGTTCTAGGCTCTGGTGAATGCTAAAGGGTGGCCTCTTGAGTCTTTTGTTTTACTGAGAAGGATCAGCCCACCCTGATTCCAGGGGTAATTCTGTTAATCTTTCCTTTGTACCTGACCTGGACACTAGATGGTGCCAAAGACCAGTCCAATAAGTTATGTGTATAACAAGTCACACTACTTTTGCCTAAGTAAACATGTAAAATATGTTAAATGTTACAGTGTCACTGGTAGAGCTCAGTCCCAGACTATTTTGAAGTCCATGTTGTATGCACTGATGTCACATGCAAAAGGCTTTTTTTTGCAGCCCTGTGTGTTCTTCCTGCCTGACCCTCAGTTTTACTAGTAAAGACTTGCTTATCCTCATAGATCGTGGGGAAGGGGTGTCCTGTCTCTCTCTGCAGTCGAAGCAGTGTGGGAGATAATGTCACTCAGCCTGTAGCCCTCCCATTTCACACTGGTGACTGGGTATCTGCTTTGATTTTGGTCGCCCAGTCTCTGTCTCTAGTCTGCATTCACTCAGTCTGTATTTGGGGAGCATTAGTATGTGTTTTGTGGTTTTCGCTCCAGTAAAGTATTCATCAAGAAAGACAACGTTTCCAGTAATCTGTATGCTATACTGCGTGGTGTTGCCCAAACAGGTATACCTTGGGGCCTGAATACAAATGCACATTTAAATCACGTAATCTAATGAGACATGCAAAGCTTCAGTAAAGTTTTTCCCATATCTCCAAGTGAGGCCTTGCTCTGGATGGCTCCTCTACCCCTGTGTAGCTATAGAAGGCAGGGCCAGATAATTTGGGGGTAGGTGGCTGCACAGATCACATTAAATTGTAGAAGAGTAATGTAAGAAATGGGGTCTCTAGTAAGCAGTGGTTTGCACCCTATCCAAGTAGGGACCATCACTCTAGCCAAGGTAAGGGAGTCACACAACTAAGATAACCCCGGTGTGCTCCCTTGGTAGTTTGGCACAAGCAGTCTGGCTTATCTCAGAGACAATGTGTAAAGTATTTGTACATACACACACACAGTAATGCAGTGAAAACACTACAAAAGGACTCAACACCAGTTTAGACAAAATAGCCAATATTTATCCGATTAAAACAAAACCAAAATGACAGAAATCCAACATACACAAATCAAGATATCACTTTTAAAATTTTAAGCAAGTCTTACTTCATAGGAATCAATGGATTTAACCCTTTAGCACAAAGTACCTGGGATGCGTCAGAAACAAGAACGATGAGGGCCACATGGGAGGTGAGGCACCGGAAAAGCAAAACAATGCATCCGTTCCTTACTGTGCAGAGGAGGTGATGCATTGATTTTCCTTGGAGGTGTGACAATGCGTTGATTCCTTACTGGCAGGGGAGGTGCTGCGTCAATTCTTTTCTCTCTGGAAAGGTGATGCGACAATTTCTGGACACAAAGCCTTGGTTTCTTACTGCAGTGTGGGGTAGATGAAAAATTGGCACCCAGGGACAATGCATGGAAAATCCAGAATTGCTGTTTTGATGGGATTGCTGTGAAACAGGTGCTGCGTCTATTCTTCAGCCGTGGGACAGGCGCTGTTTTGATTCTTCAGTCAAGAGAAAGGCACTGTGTTGATTCGTCCGACGTGGCGCATTGATGTGCAGATTTTCTCCTTCAGATCACCAGCTTGCACTTTCATGGACCCAGGGACTTGAGTTTGGCATCACTTGGCAAGTCAATACTCAGCAGAAGCACCCAGGCACTGGCAGATGAGGTCTTTGGTGTCCCTGCGACTTCTTGGCAGGAGGCAAGCTCAGTCCAAGCCCTTGGAGAACCATTGGAAGCAGGATGTCGAAAGACAATTCCAGTCTGTTCACTTCCAGGACAGAAGGAGAAAGTAGGCCAGCACAACAAAGCAACCAGCTGAGGGGCAGTCCCCCCTACAGCATCCATCTCTTCTTCCTGGCAGAATTCCTCAGTCAAGAAAGATTCTTACTACGTCAGAGGTCCAGTACGTATACCCATTTCTGTCTTTGAAGTAGATAAGACTCTGCCTTCCCTTCCTATGCCCCGGACACACTCTGGGGTTTTGAGACTGCTTTGTGTGAGGACAGGCACAGCCCTATTCAGGTGCAAGTGTCAGCTTCTCCCAGCACTCTAGCTCAGGAGGACCCATCAGCCTGGTGATCGGCCATCGGGGTATGTGGGGCAAACCTCAGCTCTCTTTGTGTGACTGTCTAGAGTGAATGCACAAACAGCCAACTGTCAACCTAACCCAGACGTGGATTCAGCAGACCGGCATCGGCACAGAATGGTTAAGCAAAAGAAGACTACTTTCTATAAGAAGCATTTTCAAACTTACAATTCAAAAAACAACTTCACTAAAAGATGTACTTTAAATTGTGGGTTTAGAGACTGCAAACTCCATATCTCTATTTGCCCCCAGTGGGAAATCATACTTCAAAGATATTTCAAAGCAACCCCCCCCCCCCCCCCCCATGAGAGAGATAGGCCTTGCAACAGTGAAAACCAAAGTTAACAGTATTTCACTATCAGGATATGTAAAACACATAATCACATGTCCCGCTTTTTTAAATACCCTGTACCCTGCCCATGGGGCTTCCTTGGGCCTACCTTAGGGGTAACACAGGTGATAAAAGGGAAGGTTTGGGGCAGGTCAAAATGGCACTGCAGTGGAAAGTCTGAGACATGTTTACAAAGCTATTCCTGTGGGTGGCACAATCAGTGCTGCAGGCCCGTTGGTATCATTTGAATTACAGGCCCTGGGCACACATAGGGCACTGTACTAGGGACTTACCAGTAAATCAGATGTGCCAATAATGGATAAACCAATCACAAATACAATTTAGACAGCGAGCATTTGCCATTTAGCACTGATTAGCAGGGGTAAAGTGCCCAAAGTCCTAAAACCAACAAAAACAGGTCAGAATAAATAGGAGGGAGAAGGCAACAAGTTTGGGGATGACCCTGCAGAAAAGACAAGGTCCAACAAGTAAGAATGTTGGGAGTTTTCAGCTTGGATTTCTGAGCAATATCTTACGTCTGTTTGATGTCACTCAGCACCTCTGGGTGAAAACATCCCTGTACTCACTGTTACCCATGCGTAGCTCCACATATTGATAACTGATCATTATTTTGTTGCAAATATAAAGATTAAACTCGAAATAAAAATACAAGGACTATGACAAGCTCTTAGTTAGATAGTTATAATTATTTGTAAAGGGGGGTATAATAATTTATTTAAACTAACATAAGTTATCTTCAATGAATGACTACAGTTAGGGCAGATCAATAATTTAATTTATGGAATTATAAATTAATTACAATTTAAATGTACAGGTTTAGGATTGGCATTGGGGTCAATTAAGAAGAATTACCGAAAAAATAAAGGTTAGCACTGGATTTTGTAATGGGTAGATTAAGAATAATTGTTTCAGTTGAAGTTAATGCAATAAAGGGTTAGTGCTTAGCATTAGATTAAAGGTAACTATTTAAGGAATCTAAATTCAAAATAATGGTTATTGGTGACTATAGTGATGGGTTAAGGATAATGATTAAATATATTCTGTAAGGAAATGCCTCCTTGGCATGGTTACCCCCTGACTTTTTGCCTTTGCTGATGCCAAGTTATGATTTGAAAGTGTGCTGAGTCCTGCTAACCAGGCCCCAGCACCAGTGTTCTTTCCCTAATCTGTACCATTGTTCCCACAATTGGTACAACCTGGCATCCAGATAAGTCCCTTGTAACTGGTACCCCTGGTACCAAGGGCCCTGATGCCAGGGAAGGTCTCTAAGGGCTGCAGCATGTCTTATGCCACCCTGGAGACCCCTCACTCAGCACAGACACACTGCTTGCCAGCTTGTATGTGCTGGTGGGGAGAAAATGACTAAGTCGACATGGCACTCCCCTCAGGGTGCCATGCCAACCTCACACTGCCTATGGCATAGATAAGTCACCCCTCTAGCAGGCCTTACAGCCCTAAGGCTGGGTGCACTATACCATAGGTGAGGGCATAGGTGCATGAGCACTGTGCCTCTACAGTGTCTAAGCAAAACCGCGAACATTGTAAGTGCAGGGTAGCCATAAGAGTATATGGTCTGGGAGTCTGTCATACACTAACTCCACAGCACCATAATGGCTACACTGAAAACTGG
Organism: Pleurodeles waltl; assembly: GCF_031143425.1. Taxonomy (NCBI): domain Eukaryota; kingdom Metazoa; phylum Chordata; class Amphibia; order Caudata; family Salamandridae; genus Pleurodeles; species Pleurodeles waltl. The sequence goes on from NC_090449.1 coordinate 18,023,386, forward strand.
GAAGTTTGGTATCAAACTTCTCAGCACAATAAATGCACACTGATGCCAGTGAAATACACCCCAGAGGGCATCTTAGAGATGCCCCCTGAAACCATACCCCACTTCCAGTGTGGGCTGAATAGTTTTAGCAGCCTGCCACACACCAGACATGTTGCTGGCCACATGGGGAGAGTGCCTTTGTCACTCTGTGCTGTGGCTAGTAACAAAGCCTGTACTGGGTGGAGGTGCTTCTCAGCTCCCCCTGCAGGAACTGTAACACCTGGTGGTGAGCCTCAAAGGCTCACCCCCTTTGTTACAGCCCCCCAAGGCACTCCAGCTAGTGGAGTTGCCTGCCCCCTCTGGCCACGGGCCCACTTTTGGCGGCAAGGCCGAAGGAGATCATGAGAAAAACAAGGAGTCACTGGCCAGTCAGGACAGCCCCTAAGGTGTCCTGAGCTGAGGTGACTCTGACTTTTAGAAATCCTCCATCTTGCAGATGGATGATTCCCCCAATAGGATTAGGGATGTGCCCCCCTCCCCTCGGGGAGGAGGCACAAAGAGGGTGTAGCCACCCTTAGGGCTAGTAGCCATTGGCTACTAACCCCCCAGACCTAAACACACCCCTAAATCGAGTATTTAGGAGCTCCCAGAACCTAGCAAAATAGATTCCTGCAACCTAAAACGAAGAAAGACTGCTGACCTGAAAGCCCTGCAGAGAAGACGGAGACACCAACTGCTTTGGCCCCAGCTCTACCAGCCTGTCTCCCCACTTCAAGAAAAACTGCAACAACGACCCGTTCTACAGGGTCCAGCGACCTCTGATGCCTCAGAGGACTACCCTGCATCTAAAAGGACCAAGAACTCCCGAGGACAGCGGCTCTGCTCCAAAGAAGAAACATATTTGCAACAAAGAAGCAACTTTTAAAGAACACAAGTTTCCCGCCGGACGCCCTCGGCTCGACTTGTGGAGAAACAACACTACAGGGAGGACTCCCTGGCGACTGCGAGCCCGGGAGTAGCCAGAGTTGACCCCCCTGAGCCCCCACAGCGACGCTTGCAGAGGGAATCCAGAGGCTCCCCCTGACCGCGACTGCCTGCTTCAAAGAACCCGACGCCTGGTAAAGACACTGCACCCGCAGCCCCCAGGACCTGAAGGATCCGACCTCCAGTGCAGAAGCGAACCCCAGGTGGCCCTCTCCCTTGCCCAGGTGGTGGCTTCCCCGAGGAGCACCCTTTGCCTGCCTGCTTCACTGAAGAGACCCCTGGGTCTCCCATTGAATCCTATTTCAAACCTGACACCTGTTTGCACTCTGCACCCGGCTGCCCCCGTGCCGCTGAGGGTGTACTTTTTGTGCTGACTTGTGTGTTCCCCGGTGCCCTACAAAACCCCCCTGGTCTGCCCTCCGAAGACACGGGTACTTACCTGCTGGCAGGCTGGAACCGGGGCACCCCCTTCTCCATTGAAGCCTATGCGTTTTGGGCACCACTTTGACCTCTGCACCTCACCGGCCCCGAGCTGCTGGTGTGGTAACTTTGGGGTTGCTCTGAACCAACTTTGAACCCTGTAGGTGGTTTACTTACCTGCAAAATTAACACTTACCTCCCCCAGGAACTGTTGAAAATTGCACTGTGTCTAGTTTTAAAATAGCTTATTGCCATTTGTGTGAAAACTGTATATGCTATTTTGCTAATTCAAAGTTCCTAAAGTTCCTAAGTGAAATACCTTTCATTTAAAGTATTACTTGTAAATCTTGAACCTGTGGTTCTTAAAATAAACTAGAGAAAAGATATTTTTCTATACAAAAACCTATTGGCCTGGAATTGTCATTGAGTGTGTGTTCCTCATTTATTGCCTGTGTGTGTACAACAAATGCTTAACACTGCCCTCTGATAAGCCTACTGCTCGACCACACTACCACAAAATAGAGCATTAGAATTATCTCTTTTTGCCACTATCTTACCTCTAAGGGGAACCCTTGGACTCTGTGCATGCTATTTCTTACTTTGAAATAGTACATACAGAGCCAACTTCCTACATATTCTAATTTAAAGAATGTGTGGGTTATAGCTATTATTAGTGTCTGTCTAACAATACCTATTAACTTATTTTAATAAATTTCATTAAATATTGGTTAAGGTTAACAAAATGTTATTTCCAGCTCAAACAGATCAAGAGTTAGTAAAATCACAGCGGCTCCTGTTGCTGTGTAGTGTAAAGGTTGAGTCGTCGTCCTTCTGTTGCTTATGACTGTATTTGGATGTTAAACATGTATTAATGAGGTGAACCCTTTGCCCAGACAGGGTTAACGTCTAAATATGACAAATTTATTAAGTATAATTAGGTCTCATAATTGACTTTTAATATTTTATTCAACCATGTTACATAAATGTGTGTTCCGCTGCCGCATAATTCCAGTGGACCTATCCTTGCAGTCCTGACAGACAATGACATGTCACCTTCAGCTGTACCTTGTTATTGCCAGTTGGGGGCAGCAGACATCCATGGTAGCCTGTGCATGTGTATTTGTCTCACAGCTGCTGATGTGTCGCCTTCAACTGTACCCTGTTATGCCAGCTGGGGGCAGCAGAGTTCAATGGTAGCCTGTGTATTTGTATTCATCTCACAGCTGCTGACATGTCACCTGCTGTACCTTGCTATGGCCAGCTGGGGGCAGCTGAGATCCATGGTAGCCTGGGAGGTTGTATTCGTGTAACAGGTGCTGAAGTGTCACCTCCAGCCACTGGTGTATGGGGGAGATGCTGAGAAGAGAGCAAATGGTGTGTATGAGCAGTGGAGGTGCATGAGAGGTGAGTCACTGGTGTAAGGGAGAGGTGCTGGGACGAGGGTGTGTGAGGAGCAGAGGAGTGCATGAGAGGTGAGTCACTGGTGTAAGGAGGGGTGCACACTTCTCCCCAGGATGCACACTTCTCTCGCGGATGCACATCTCTCTCCTCAAGATGCACACGTCTCTCCCCAAGATCCACACAACTCAAGACACACACACCTCTCCCTAGGATGCACTCCTCTCCCCAGGATGCACACTTCTCTCTCCAGGACACACACCTTTCTCCCCAACATGCACACTCCTCCCAAGATGCACACCTCTCTCCCAGGATGTACACCTCTCTCCCAGGACTCACACCTTCCTCCCCAGGGTGCACACCTCTGTCCCAGGATGCATACCTCTCTCCCCGGGATGCACACTTCTCTCCAGGATGCACATCTCTCCCCCCAAGATGCACACCTCTCTCCCTATGATGCACTTCTCCCCCCAAAGACGCACACCTCTCCCCGGGGTGCACACCTTTGCCCAAAAAATTCACACCTCTCCTCAGGATGCACTCCTCTCCCCAGGATGCACACCTCTCTACCCGTAATGCACACCTCCCATGTGGCACACTTTCTCTCACTCCAGGACGCACACCTTTCTTCAGGATGCACACCTCTCGCCCCAGCCCCCGGATGCACACCTCTCCCCAGGATGCACTCTTTTCTCCCTATCAATCAATCAATCAATCAATCACATTTATAAAGCGCACTACTCACCCGTAAGGGTCTCAAGGCGCTGGGGGGGGGGGAGGGGGAGGTCAGTGCTCGAAGAGCCAGGTCTTGAGCTGCCTTCTGAAGGAGAGGTGGTCCTGTATGGCGCGAAGATGGCTGGGAAGAGAGTTCCAGGTCTTCGCTGCCAGGAAAGAAAAGGATCTTCCTCCGGCGGTGGCTTTGCGGATGCGGGGTACGGCTGCCAGGGCTTGTCCGGTCGAGCGTAGGGTGCGCGGAGGAGTGTAGAAGGAGACGCGGTGGTTGATGAGTTTTGGTCCGAGGTTGTGCAGGGCTTTGTGTGCGTGGGTGAGGAGTCTGAAGGTGATCCTCTTGTTGACTGGTAGCCAGTGAAGTTTCTTCAGGTGTCCGGAGATGTGTTGGTGGAGGGGTATGTTCAGGATGAGTCGTGCAGCAGCGTTCTGGATTCGTTAAAGTTTCCTCTGCAGCTTGATGGTGATGCCGGCGTACAGAGCGTTCCCATAGTCCAAGTGACTGGTGACGAGGGCGTGGGTGACGGTCTTCCTGGTGTCGGTGGGGATCCAGCGGAAGATCTTGCGGAGCATGCGGAGGGTGTTGAAGCATGCCGAGGTCACCGAGTTGACCTGTCTGGTCATGGAGAGGGAAGAGTCCAGGATGAAGCCGAGGTTGCGTGCGTGGTCGGTGGGTTGGGGAGTGCTGCCTAGGGCGGGAGGCCACCAGGAATCGTCCCAGGCGGTTGGTGTAGGGCCGAGGATGAGGACCTCCGTCTTCTCTGTATTCAGTTTAAGCCGGCTGTCTGTCATCCAGTTCGCTACTTCCTTCATGCCTTCGTGTAGTCTGGCTCTTGCTGAGGTGGGGTTGTTGGTGAGGGATAAGATGAGCTGGGTGTCGTCGGCGTAGGATATGAGGTTGAGTCCGTGATTTCGTGCGATGTTCGCCAGGGGGGTCATGTAGATGTTGAAGAGGGTGGGGCTGAGGGAGGATCCTTGGGGGACGTCGCAGATGATCTCCGTGGCTGTGGATCTGAAGGGGGGGAGGCGGACTCTCTGAGTTCTTCCGGAGAGGAAGGAGATGATCCATTCCAGGGCCTTGCCTCTGATGCCGGCATTGCTGAGGCGGCGTATCAGGGTACGGTGGCATACCGTGTCGAAGGCTGCAGAGAGGTCCAGGAGGATGAGGACCACAGTTTCTCCTTTGTCGGTCAGGGATCTGATGTTGTCCGTGGCTGCAATGAGGGCGGTCTCGGTGCTGTGATTAGCTCTGAAGCAGAACTGTGAGGGGTCGAGAGAGTCGTTGGTTTCCAGGGCGGTGGTGAGTTGAGCGTTGACGATTTTCTCAATCACTTTGGCGGGGAACGGTAGGAGCGAGATGGGCCGGAAGTTTTTGAGTTCGGTGGGGTCTGCTGTTGGTTTTTTTAGGAGGGCGTTGATTTCGGCGTGTTTCCAGTTCTCCGGGAAGGTGGCGGTGGTAAAAGACGCGTTGATGACGTCTCGGAGGATGCACACCTCTCCCCAGGACTCATACCTCTTCCCAGGATACACCCCTCTCTCCCCAGGATGTACACCTCTCACCAGGATGCACACCTTCTCCCAGAATGCACACCTCTCTCCCAGGATGCACACCTCTTCTCAGGATGCAACCCTCTCCCAAGATGCACACTTCTCTCCCAACTTCTCTCCCAGGATGCAGACCTATCTCCCAGGATGCACACCTCTCTTCCACAGGATTCACACCTCTTCCAAGATCCACACTTCTCTCACAGATGCACACAAATCTCACCAGTGTTGGGGGCCCTAGGCCCTCATGCTACTGAAAAAAACTCACGCACTCACAGTAGCATAGTGGTTAAAACTAGCCACAGGCACGTGCGCCCGGCCCTTTTTATTGGCAGGGTCACCTGACTGGTGATGCCTGTGTTGGGTGGGTGTGGGGTGTGAATGTAAGACCAGCCCTCAGCCGAGTGGCATAAACACTAGAACGTGCCCAGCAGGACACTACATCCAGGATGCACACTTCTCAGGATGGACAGGTCTCCCCAGGATGCACACTTCTCAGGATGGACAGGTCTCCCCAGGATGCACCCCTCTCTCCCCAGGATGCACCCCTCTCCCCACGATGCACTGGTCTCCCCAGAATGCACACTTTTCTCCCAAGGATGCACACTTCTCAGGATGCACAGATCTCCCCAGGATGCACTTCTCTCTCCCCAGGAGGCACACTTCTCCCCAGCATGCACTTCTCTCTCCCCAGGATGCACTTCTCTCTCCCCAGGATGCACTGGTCTCCCCAGGATGCACCCCTCTCTCACCAGGATGCACACTTCTCTCCCCAGGATGCACTTCTCTCTCCCCAGGATGCACAGATCCCCCCAGGATTCACACTTCTCAGGATGCACAGGTCTCCCCAGGATGCACACTTCTCAGGATGCACAGATACCCCCAGGATGCACAGATCCCCCCAGGATGCACACTTCTCAGGATGCACACTTCTCTCCCAGGATGCACACTTCTCAGGATGCACAGATCCCCCAAGGATGCACACTTCTCTCCCCAGGATGCACAGATCCCCCCAGGATGCACAGATCGCCCCAGTATGCACACTTCTCTCCCCAGGATGCACACTTCTCTCCCCAGGATGCACAGATCCCCCCAGGATGCACAGATCCCCCCAGGATGCACACTTCTCAGGATGCACAGATCCCCCCAGGATGCACACTTCTCTCCCCAGGATGCACAGATCCCCCCAGGATGCAGATCCCCCCAGGATGCACACTTCTCTCCCCAGGATGCACAGATCCCCCCAGGATGCACAGATCCCCCAGGATGCACAGATCCCCCCAGGATGCACACTTCTCAGGATGCACAGATCACCCCAGGATGCACAGATCCCCCCAGGATGCACACTTCTCTCCCAGGATGCACAGATCCCCCAGGATGCACACTACTCAGGATGCACAGATCCCCCCAGGATGCACAGATCCCCCCAGGATGTACACTTCTCAGTATGCACAGATCCCCCCAGGATGCACACTTCTAGGGATGCACAGATCCCCCCAGGATGCACACTTCTCAGGATGCACAGATCCCCCCAGGATGCACACTTCCCAGGATGCACAGATCTCCCCAGGATGCAGAGATCGCCCCAGGATGCAGAGATCCCCCCAGGATGCACACTTCTCTCCCCAGGATGCACAGATCCCCCCAGGATGCACTCCCTCGCACAGGTCAGATTAGCACCGGCCCTCAGGGGCCGGTGAGCAGTAGCACCACGTCACGGTTCTGACCTCCGCTACTGTCCAGTCACACCACTCAGTGACGATAGCGTCACGGCACCCACAGCCCTGCCAGGGTTCCTAGTACCATGTGGTGTACTGGAGCAGCACATCCCGCGTGGCCTATAGAAACCTGGCAGCCATGCACCAGGCACTCACACCATTCATGGCCCAGTCTCTCTCTCATGCGAACCCTGAGAAGGCCCCCTCCACAGATCTGTCGGGCTCCCCGGATTCCATGTGATGAGCTGCTCCGGCCTGGACTGGAGCAGCACATCACGCTGGACCTGGGAAACTTGGCAGACTTGCTTCCGGGACCCCCCAGAGCATCGCGGCAGATCAGGAGGAAGGGTGCCACCCGAGGAGGGACCGAGGGATGGGCAGCAGGTGGCAAGGAGGGCCAGTCCTGCCCGGTCCCCCCCACGGGATGGGGAGGGGAGACTAAGGAGTCGCGGATCCCTATTGTCTCAACGCTATCCGTCGTGTCCCCTCAGCAGCCTGTCCTCCATCTCTGCCCACCACTGAGGGCCACTGCCCTGCAGGGACAGATATAGGGCTGGGAGAGTGACGTCAAAGAGGAGGGGGCGGGGCCTGGGGGAGTGATGTCACATAGGTGGGGCAGGGTTTGTGGAGTGACGTCACTGAGGTAGGGGGACTGGACCTGCAGGCCTGGGGGAGTGACATCACAGAGGTGGGGCGGGGCCTGGGGGAGTGATGTCACTGACGGTGGGGGACAGGACCTGCATGCATTGGGGAGTGACATCACAGAGGAGGGGGCGGGGCCTGGGGGAGTGATGTCATCGAGGGAAGGGGACAGGCCCTGCAGTCCTGGGGCAGTGACATCACAGAGGTGGGGCAGGGTTTGTGGAGTGACGTCACTGAGGGAGGGGACAGGCCCTGCAGTCCTGGGGCAGTGAGCGCCAAGTAGAGGGTGGGGAAGCCTGTAGGACAGAGAGCACAGAGGGGGGTGGGGGGCAGGATTGGGGCCTGGAGGAGGAGTGACGTCACAACGGGAGGCACGCCATCAGGGAGGCCAATACCATGGGGGGTCAGGAGAGGTTTGAGTGTCAGGGGTCAGGCCAGAGTAGAGGGGAGCTCTACGTCAGAAGGGGGTGTAACTGTAAATGTATATGCAGCGCTTAGGGCTCCTGATGAGGCATCGAAGAGCTTTGTGCGTGAGCAGCAGCTGCTCCTGAACCCAAGATCAGTGATTAGCAGGTTTGCACCATTTTGTTCTTGTGCATTAGGCTTGGGTTTAGCTTGTGCTCTTGAGTTCTTGTGAGTTTAGTGGACTTTGGGCGAGGAATAGAATGATAGGGGAGGGTTTGTAAAGGGCAAGTAGTGAGTGGTTTTGTAAGGAGGGCTCGTATGTGCTTCATAGGTTGGTGGGTTGGCTGAAGGAGGGTGTAAAGTGGGAAGGATGTTTGAAAGATCACAGGGAGGAGGGTTGGGATGAGTCTGAGGGAGTAGGGATGGGGAGGACACAAGGGTTTAAAAAATATTTCTATTATAGCAACATGTGAGTTACATATGTATATATATGACACACAATGTAATATAGTACATATCCGTGTGTGTATATAGATATATATAAATGCATACATACACTCTTTCACTAAAGTTTGTTTGCTTGATAAAACCACTCTATATAAATTCCCTTTTGTACATAGAAGCGGCAATATTTACAAGGTCTGTTGTCCAAATTTATCACGTGGTACATGGTTTATGCCTTGAAATAACTGTAATTTACGTATATACGCACACATACACACATGGCAGGTATTGTCATGGGAGGACAGAGAGATTTCAGAGAAAAGACTATAGCGCTCAGAGGCACAGCGCTCACCTCCCCCACCCACGAGCCACATTCCACATATTTCAATGCACCCTTTATCCGCCTGCAAGGAGTGTTCACATTCACGACTGCAGTGGGATCTCCTGCCACAAGCACCTGACGTCACCTTCCTTGGAGACTCCATTGGCTGAGAGGCACGTCACAGAGAGGCGTGTGATGTCATAGCCGGGATAAGGGGGCACGTCACAGTGAGGTGTGTGATGTCATAGCCGGGATAAGGGAGGCACGTCACAGTGAGGCGGGTGATGTCATAGCCGGGATAAGGGAGGCACGTCACAGTGAGGTGTGATGTCATAGCCGGGATAAGGGAGGCACGTCACAGTGAGGTGTGTGATGTCATAGCCGGGATAAGGGAGGCACGTCACAGTGAGGCGTGTGATGTCATAGCCGGGATAAGGGAGGCACGTCACAGTGAGGTGTGTGATGTCATAGCCGGGATAAGGGAGGCACGTCACAGTGAGGCGTGTGATGTCATAGCCGGGATAAGGGAGGCACGTCACAGTGAGGTGTGTGATGTCATAGCCGGGATAAGGGAGGCACGTCACAGTGAGGTGTGTCATGTCATAGCCGGGATAGTGATGTCATAGCCGAGATAAGGGAGGCACGTCACAGTGAGGCGTGTGATGTCATAGCCGAGATAAGGGGCAGATGTAAATAACTTTGAAAAGTTAAAAGTTTACAAGCAAAATCAGCGCTCACCTGTGGTGGATCTGGAATAAGCTAAGAACGTTGAGCTCATAAAGAAACTGCACAATTTTAAACAGAGATTTGCCAAATACTTGATTTCCATGAAATAAACTAGCATTTTTCAAAACTATTAATCTGAGGCCGGCACTGAGGGCCTCTGTGCAGAGACCGGTCCACTCCCTGCTACTGTTCTGGTTGTGTAGAGCTAAGGACTGTCACCCTTTTCTGTTTTGTGTCATTTTAGTGTTATTATCCACTGCCTATTGTTTTGCAAGATTTTAACTAATTTATAATTCATTTCATATGATTGAATTTATTACTGATCTTTAAACTAATCCTAATACTATTCAAAAACAAAATTCTGATTTTATTTTATTTGTTTAACACTAGTATTTTGTTAATTCTCTTTCTAAAAGTAACATTAGCCATAAAGTCCTTTTTATTTAATTCATTACATTGTGTTGTGTTTCCCTTACACTACACCTATTTTTTATTATTTTTCACTATTACCAACTTTAAAATAAAACATTAAAAATATGTTGTGGGAGAACCCTCCACCTTGCCCCCCCCCCCCACACACATTCAGCCCAATGCCCTCTTTTTTAATAGTTGATGTTATAGAGCTTCATTTTTTACTTATTTTTCATTTTTTCATTGCCCCTTACCATCTCTAGCCATACTTCTTAATCATTCAAATACATTTACATGAAAGTAAAAACAAAATGTGACTAGTATATCTCAGGGGACCCCCATAGCAACGCCTGTATCTTTTTATTATAATTTAATGTATAAAAGGAATTACATCATTAATAACGTACACCAATCTTTTCATGTCGTTGCTTCCCGTGCCAATGCGGTGGGCGTGGTGTGCTTGTAGGTGATGTAGCTGGCGTGTCAGGGGTGATGTACTGACTGGTAGATGGAGCTGGGTTGATCTAGTCTGGGTGCACCCAGCATAGCCAGCGCGACGAGTGTGAACATGTGTACCAGTTTGTGCCCAGGAGAGGTTCCCAACTGGCGCTAATCCTCGATCCCTCTTCCGATCACCCCCACCCCCTGACTGCCGAGGGGTGCAGGACCCTGAGGCCGATCAGTGAACTTAGACAAGTTTACAAACAACCGACCTATCTTAAACTGATCTTCCATTTCAAAGGCACTTGAAACAGCATCTGCAATCAAGCAGCCTTCTCAGTGAGTTTAATACTGCATCATGGCATCTCTGTCAGACCTCTGGGCTGCATCTAATATCAGACATCTCTGCTGCATCTTCTCTGTATCAGACATCTCTGCTGCATCTTCCCTGTATCAGACATCTCCGCTGCATCTTCTCCATATCAGACATCTCTGCTGCATCTGATCTATATTAGACATCTCTGCTGCATCTTCTCTTTATCAGACATCTCTGTTGCATGTTCTCTGTATCAGACATCTCTGCTGCATCTTCTCCTTATCAGACATCTCTGCTGCATCTTCTCTACATCAGACCTCTCTGCTGCATCTTCTTATATCAGACATCTCTGCTGCATCTTCCTATATCAGACCTCTCTGCTGCATCTTCTCCACATCAGACCTCTCTGCTGCATCTTCTCCACATCAGACCTCTCTGCTGCATCTTCTCTACATCAGATTTCTCTGCTGCATCTTCTCTTTATCAGACATCTCTGCTGCATCTTCTCTGTATCAGACCTCTCTGCTGCATATTCTTATGTCAGACCTCTCTGCTGCATCTTCTCTGTATCAGACCCCTTGGCTGCATCTTGTTATGTCAGACCTCTCTGCTGCATCTTCTCTTTCTCAGACCTCTCTGCTGCATCTTCTCTGTATCAGACCCCTTGGCTGCATCTTGTTATGTCAGACCTCTCTGCTGCATCTTCTCTTTCTCAGACCTCTCTGCTGCATCTTCTTATATCAGACATCTCTGCTGCATCTTCTCTGTATCAGACCTCTCAGCTGCATCTTCTCTGTATCAGACCTCTCTGCTGCATCTTCTCTGTATCAGACCTCTCTGTTGCATCTTCTCTGTGTCAGACCTCTCTGCTGCATCTTCTCTGTATCAGACCTCTCAGCTGCATCTTCTCTTTATCAGACATCTCTGCTGAATCTTCTCTGTGTCAGACCTCTCTGCTGCATCTTCTCTGTATCAGACCTCTCACCTGCATCTTCTCTTTATCAGACCTCGCTGCTGCACTTCCACACCATCAACCACAAGGGACTCCTTGACAGCCAGTCTCATTTGGTTGGCATCAGAGTTTGAGTACTATTTCAGTTTAATTACTTCCCATTTATTTTGTGTTTGGTGTAAACTACTGCACACAACCTCGCAGTATTGTGAGAGTGCCAGTAATGAGACACACAGAAGACTGAAAGTGGAATATCGCGAGGGTGGCCCTTCCGCTATGGTGGAGGAGTGTAGCCCTCCCCTGCTGAAAGGAAGCAGGAAAGCAAAAAAATAAAACGATGATAAAAGCATTTAATTATTTTATTTTTCCGCTTAGGTAGGGCGGTGCCAGCATCCTCCTCATCAGTCGTCGTGGGAGGAGTGCTAGGTACGCTCGAAGCAAGCATGTCTGTTTGGCCATCCAAACTGACATGCGCACTTAGAACTCTCTACATAGCTGAATTTCACAGCCGGGAGGAGACCGAGTGCAGGCTCCCACTCCCTCCCTGAGCGGCATTTAAGCCCTCTCAGGTCAATCCTGGTGCTTCTGTCATGCTGGGTAAAATGTGACTAGTGTATCTCAGGAGACCCCCATAGCAAAGCCTGTATCTTTTTATTATAATTTAATATATAAAAAGAATTACATTATTAATAACTTTCACTAATATTTTAATGTAGTTGCTTCCCTTGTCAATGTATTTGCTTTCTGACCACTAGGAGTGCAACATATGCAACTTCATTAGATAGTGATTACAAATCTTGAGCTGAATGGGGCTCTTTACTCGCCCACCACTTTCAAAGGTTACCAGATGCCCCTGGCTGCCAGCCGTCAGCATCTCTCCCCTCATACATCTGCAAAACCCTTGTTACACAGGCAGGTGATTACAGCCCGCTTGCCTACAAGCACCACCCATCCACATCCAGCCAATCAGATGCCTCTGGAGAGTCAGGTGGGACTTGGTAATGGGCATCCATTGGCAGATTCAGCGCCTACCTGACTAGGGATAGGATAAAGCTAGAGAGTGGTGGAACTTGAAGAAGGCGTGTGTGCAGCAACCATGTTGGCGCAGATGACACTGGATTTATTTTCAGATTTAAACTGCGCTGCATGCTGATGCACACCAGGTGTGAGTTGAGGCAGCTCCTTCCATCCACCCTCGAGCTGGTCTGTGTGCCCACTGCAACATGAGGATATCAGCTTTATAGTACCTTCTATTGCCTTCTAGTCATTATACAAAGATGTCCATAATAGGCCCACGTACAGTTACAAACCAGCCCACCACCCTCCAAAAGTGGCCCACAGACAGCCACACAACCGGCCCATGACCTGTCCGACTGGCCCGCCTGGCACTGCCAGATTGCCCTTTAGGCCAGTCCTATCTTCTTGCACACCCATACCCTGCTTAGGGCCTGATTTAGAACTTGGCGGAGTGGATACTCCATCACAAACGTGATGGATATCCTGTCTGACATATTACAATCCCATTATATCCCATGGAGATTGTTATGCGGTGGACGGAATATCCGTCACATTTGTGGCGGAGTATCCATCCGCTGAGATCTAAACTAGGCCCTGAGTCACCTTCAGTGCTGCTGCAGCCCCTCTCTTGGTGCTGCCATGTCCACCGTTGAAGCAACTTAGTACCTTCAAAAGCTTGCACCGCAGGCGGCGAGATTCACTGTGTCAGCAGCAGGACACGCTATGGGTCACGGCCTGGTTCCTCCACCTGCAAACTTCAAGGCTCAACCCCTGTGGACACCACTTGGCTCATGGTACCCAGAGTGGCACTTCAGCCAGGCACACACACAAGGTGAGTCACAGTGCATCAGGGGCAACGACTTACCACCCACGCTGAACTGCAAAGGCACCTCATGGCACACATTGCCATGCAGAGAAAACCCCGAGAACCTCCCCCACCCTAGATGCAACAAGGAGTGAACTCCTCCTTTGACCTCCTCCTAACACCACCAATACCAGGTATTAACAGTGGTTCCCAACCTGTGGTCCGGGGACCCCTGGGGGTCCGCGAAGCCTCTTCAGGGGATCTGCGACTGGTTAGAAAATTAAATAATATTAACAAATTAGGTCCCCAGCTTTCAGTAATAACTCAGTAAGGGGTCCCCAGATTCCAATAATGATTCAGTGGGGGTCCCCGGGTTCCAGTAATGATAAAGTGGGGGTCCACAGATGTCAAAAGGCTGGGAACCACTGAGGTAAAACATTCAATTTTATAATAATACAGTAACTGATTTCAGTAGGGACCACTTCATGGCACCTGGGAAAAAATTAGCAAAAGGGCAAACGCATCAAAAGAGAGCAGAAAACATCTGCAACTGCTTTGGTCCTGCAAAGTCTCTCCATGGCCCCTCCCTCACATTTTGGCCCTACTGTATGGGGTTTTCAGGGGCCCAAGAAGGCTTGAGTGGGGGTGGCTCCACATTCACACTTCCTCTTTTTGTTGGCAATTGCTCTGGGGATGGGGTCTCTATGGCCAATTATATGTTTTGCCCAAGGGGATGAGGTCCCTGGGGCCCAAAGGCCAATACTATAGTGTATACACCAAAGGCTGTGCATGGTGTACAGTTAGTAGCCAGCTGGGGGTTTAGCCACGTCAAGCGCTGAGCCATCACACTGTTGTGCGCGGTGAAAGGCTGTGTGCAGCATGGGGTTGGTTGCCTCCAGATGGCTGCCTGTTGGGAGTTAAACACAGGACTGACTACAAGCCAGGTCCTGCGACCAATGCCACGTTGAGTGCAACAAAAGGGTGTGCGCACCGTGGGGTTTGCTTTCTGTGGGGGAGATTGCCACATATCCTGGATGCAGGATGGCTTTACGCATTGTAATAAATTATTAGATTACATTTAAAAAACCTAGAAATTCACTGAAGAAAACCAAGGTTAAAGTAGCATTATAGTTAGGTCTGATAAATAGATATGCTTTTGGTTAAAAAAACCTCAGAAATTCACTGAACAAACAAAAGGTTATGGCAACATTCTAGATAGGTGAATATATCAGTAATAACCTTAACATTTTGAACTAAATTAAAGCCAGGGGCAAAAACGAAACCTCTACTGTCACGCCAACAGAAATATGCCCACACTATCACGACCCACGAATCCACACGGCGGTCTCTCAACCGCGGTATTCCATTGGCCTTACACACCGCCGTGCTCAAAATAAACACACACATACAAAACACAGCCACATTGGACAATTCGAAATACACACATACACACACCACTCCCACACACGCATTATGCCCCGCCACAGGACCACCACACCAGCACCCCACCCCCTGCAGAGGGAGAACCACCCCGCAAACGGTCCTTGAGATCCAGGAACAAGACAGAGCACGATGCCAAGACCCCCGCCATGAAATGAGACCACCCTGATTGTCATCATACTATCCCACTTTGTCACCCTGTCCATACTGCCCCAGCTCCACTTCCTATGCCCATAAGGGCAATGCACCTGTGAGACTAATAGACTGGACTCTGCCATGGACATTCCTCCGCCATCACCCCTCACCATTTTACTATCCCCTCCAATATTGAGCACTTAAATAAACACACTTAAAGCACAAAACAATCTGGAGTCTGTCTGTGATTTCAAAATAGTGTATTAGCAATTACAGTGACAAAATGCTCTTTCAACTGTAATGTCAGCATACCTATGTCACACAGCTCTAGTCCATAAGGAATCTAAGGAGATGTCACACAGTGGGACACACATCTGTGAAATAGTAAGGGAAAGTGACAACTCAGTGACCATACACTGGGTGAAAATGACAGACAGTAGAGAGGTAGTAGTGTTAAAGTACGTGTAGTAGGCAGGTCTGTACTCTTACCTGTGTCTCAATGGGAATATTGCTGGATCACTGATTCCCTGTTGTTCATGTCTTCTTCCTCTGCTTCCTCATCTTCACTGTCCACAGACTCCACAGCTGCCACAACACCGCCATCTGGACCATCCTCCTGCAGAAAAGGCACCTGTCGTCGCAAAGCCAAGTTGTGAAGCATACAGCAGGCCACGATGATCTGGTACACCTTCTTTGGTGAGTAGAATAGGGATCCACCTGTCATATGGAGGCACCAGAACCTGGCCTTCAGGAGGCTGAAGGTCCGCTCGATCACCCTCCTAGTTCGCCCATGGGCCTCATTGTAGCGTTCCTCTGCCCTTGTCCTGGGATTCCTCACTGGGGTCAGTAGCCATGACAGGTTGGGGTAACCAGAGTCACCTGCAAACGGCAAGGGGCAACTGTTAGACACACACTAACCTGGAGGGATATCCCCAGACCCAGACAACCATTCTCACTGACTAGCTTCCAGGTGCTCACCTACTAGCAACACATGGTGCCTCTGGAGATGACCTATCACACAAGGGATGCTGCTATTCCGCAGGATGTAGGCGTCATGCACTGAGCCAGGAAACATGGCATTCACATGGGAGATGTACTGGCCTGCCAAACATACCATCTGTACATTCATCGAATGATAACTCTCTCGATTTCTGTACACCTGTTCCCTCCTGTGGGGGGGGGGGGGGCAACGCCACATGTGTCCAATCAATGACACCTATGATGTTGGGGATGTGTCCCAGGGCATAGAAATCACCTTTCACGTGACCACCATTTTCTCTCTGTTCAATCCCTCGATACCTGATTTTCGACAGGAGAGGACCTACACTGCAAGTGCTGCTGTGACCTCGGTCTGGAAGAGACAATGGCTCGAGTGTCTGGGGAAAGGGCCCCTGCCTTCACATCGGAAGAGTTGGAGAAACTCGTGGATGGGGTCCTCCCCCAGTACACGCTACTCTACGGTCCTCCAGACAAACAGGTAAGTACACAGGGAGCATGTTGTATCGGCAATGCCTGTGTGGAGAGGGCTGGATGTAAGAAGGAAGGGGGGAGAGTGCTGCGTGCATGAAACACAGTGAATGCATGTGCCACATGGCAAGGGTAGGGATGGGGGCCTATCAGTTTGACGGTGCAGTTGGTAATAACTTCTCTTTTTCCCCTGTACATTTCATGTAGGTCAGCGCCCGCCAGAAAAAAATATATTTGGCGTGCCATCACCAAGGACGTCCGGACCTGGTGGTCTACCACAGACGGAGCACCCACTGCCGGAAAAGATGGGAGGACAATCGCTGCTGGAGCAAGAAGACGGCGGAGGCTCAGCTGGGGATGGCCTCCCAACGTGGGAGGGGTGCCTGTCGCACCTTGACCCCCCTGATGTTTAGGATCCTGGCGGTGGCCTACCCGGAGTTGGATGGGCACTTGAGGGCATCACAGCAGCCACAAGGGGGTGAGTACACTCTCATTCTGCTGACTTTGCGCGCAGTGGAGGTGTCTGTGTGGGGAAGGTGGGCTGTGGGTTTCCCCAGGCCAGGGGGAGTTCCGTAGGCAAGGCCCCTCCGTAAGGCAGGCAATGTGGCACCCCACCCCACCTCTGTAGAGTGCCAACTACACCTAGTCATGCCCCTGTGTCATCTATGTGTGCAGATGTCATCCATAGACTTGTAGGCCATTTCCCAAGAATTGAACAGTGGAGCCCAAGAGCGCGGCGTAGTGCAGGGGGCTTCTGTGTCTGTCGTGTCCGCCAACGGTAGCGGTAATGCATGCACTCAACATGTCTTTCTTCTGTCGTCCCCCTCCTTTTTGTGGTCTCCCTGTTCTTGTGTGCATTAGCATCATCAGGCAGAGGAGCAGCGGCACCGGAGCACCAGGGGGCTGCATCCCACATGGCCATAGAGGACCACACTACGGAATCGGACTTCACCAGTGGGACGGAGGGCGAGGGGAGCTCCACGGCGGGGACAGGAGCTGACACCAGTGACACGGACTCGTCCTCTGATGGGAGCTCCCTTGTGGTGGCGACAACATCTGTGCCACCCCCATCTACAGGTACAGCCGCCACCCCCCCTTCCAGCACCGCCCTCCCAGCAGCCCCTCAGCCTTCGCCCCGTGCCCGCTCACCCGGGAGGGTGGGTATCACCTTTGCCCCAGGTACCTCAGGCCCTGCCCCAGTCACCCCTGCTGCCCTCAGTGAGGAGGCCATTGACCTCCTCAGGTCCCTCACTGTTGGGCAGTCTACCATTTTGAATGCCATCCAGGGTGTAGAAAGGCAGTTGCAACAAACAAATGCATTCCTGGAGGGCATTCATTCTGGTCAGGCGGCCCTTCAGCTAGCTTTTCAGACTCTAGCCTCAGCACTGATGGCAGCCATTGTCCCTGTGTCTAGCCTCCCCCCTCCAACTTCCTGTACCCCAACCCAATCCCCTGTACCTCAGCCTATCCCAAGCACACCTACAGACCAGCATGCACACACGTCAACACACAAGGGAAGCTCAGGCAAACATAAGCACCACACATCCCACAGGCACTCACGTAAGTATCACCCACATGCTGGCACACCAACATCCACTGCCTCCACTGTGTCCTACTCCTCCTCGTCTCCCTCCTCCCTCCCAGTCTCGTCTACACTCACACCTGCATGCACCACCTCTACAGCCACTACGTCCCTCTCCAGCACACCCACCACCACACCCCGCTCACGTGCAGTCACCACCCCCACTACCATTCACACATCCCCTGTGTCCTCTCCCAGTGTGTCTGTGATGCCCCCTCCCAAGATACACAAACGCAGGCACACACCCACCCAACAGCCATCCACCTCACGACAGCCTCCAGCGCATGCACCTTCACCCAAAGTCACCAAACGTACACCTCCTACAACCACCACCTCTTCCTCCACTCCCAAACCCCCTCCAGCTACCCGTACAAGTGTGTCCAAAAAACGTTTCTTGTCCAACCTTGACCTCTTTCCCACACCTCTTCACCCCGTCCGTCTCATAGGTCCCGAACTAGCACCTCAGCCACCACATCTCCGGGACCAGTGGTGCCTGTAGTCACCGGAATCTGGAGTGCACCGGCCACCAGGGCAGCCAGTGTGACACTGAGCCACAGCACAGACAGTCCCCCACCTGTGAAGCATCAGAAGTTGGCCAGTGCCCTGCAGGACAGGGGGAAGACTCCAGCCACCAAAGCTACTCCCAGGGGTCCCGGTGGGAGTGTGGAGTCAGCTGTGACACCTTCCAAGGTGGGGAAGGGCCACAAGAAACCAGGCAAGTCTAAGAAGAGCAGGACGGCGGAGAAGACCGCCATCATCCCCGCTGCCCAGGAGGCCACCTCCAGCACAAGCCCAGCTGCCCAGGACAGGCCCGCCAGCACAAGCCCAGCTGCCCAGGACAGGACCGCCAGCACAAGCCAAGCTGCCCAGGACAGGACCGCCAGCACAAGCCCAGCTGCCCAGGACAGGACCTCCAGCACAAGCCCAGCTGCCCAGGAGGGTCCCGCCAGCACAAGCCCCGCTGGGTCATGAAGGCCCACCAGCAAAAGCCCAGTTGGGCCATGAAGGACCGCCAGCAAAAGCCCCGCTGGGCCATGAAGGACCACTAGCATCTGAGTCCCTGCAATGGAGACCGCCACCTCAAGCACCGCTGAACAGGGCACCACCATCTCAAGCCCTGCTGGACAGGGCACCGCCGTCTCAAGCACCGCTGAACAGGGCACCGCCATCTCAAGCACCGCTGCACCGCCATCTCAAGCGCCGCTGCACAGGGCACCGCCGTCTCAAGCACCGCTGAACAGGGCACCGCCATCTGAAACACCGCTGAACAGGGCACCGCTGTCTCAAGCACCACTGGCCCATGAGCGGCAAGGGCACTGAAGCAACTGAGTCTGTCACGGGGTGAATGATGCACTATGGGCACCATGCCCCCTCCAGAACCAGTGGAGACTGTCATCCACTACCTCTGTCCTTAGCAGGATGAAGCACTCTGGGCACCATACCCCCTCCAGAACCAGTGGAGACTGTCATCCACTACCTCTGTCCTTAGCAGGATGAAGCACTCTGGGCACCATGCCCCCTCCAGAACCAGTGGAGACTGTTATCCACTTGAGAGACTGTGGCTTTGCACTCCCCAGGATATGGCAGTGGGCAACCCACCCACTGTAGAGACTTGAGAGACTGTGGCTTTGCACTCCCCAGGATTGAACAGTGGGCAAACCACCCACTGTAGAGACTTGAGAGACTGTGGTTTTGCACTCCCCAGGATTGAACAGTGGGCAAACCACCCACTGTAGAGACTTGAGAGACTGTGGCTTTGCACTCCCCAGGATATGGCATTGGGCAAGCCACCCACTGTAGAGACTTGAGAGACTGTGGCTTTGCACTCCCCAGGATTGAACAGTGGGCAAACCAACCACTGTAGAGACTTGAGAGACTGTGGCTTTGCACTCCCCAGGATTGAACAGTGGGCAAACCACCCACTGGAGAGACTTGAGAGACTGTGGTTTTGCACTCCCCAGGATGGAACAGTGGGAATGTGGCCCCCTTGTGGATTTGGCGTTGTGCACTCAAGCGGCTGAGGTGCCCCCCTTTCCCTCCCCCTGAGGTGCCTGTTTAGTTGCTCTCTCATGCCCCTGCAGCGTCTCTCCGTCATGGTCGGGGATCTTGTCTGGGTCTCGCTCATACCGTGTGGTCCCAGTGTTCCACTGACTTCCTCAGAGCACTACCCGGACTACTATGCTTGGTATATCTTTTGTACATGGTGTATATATATATTTCTGCCTACTTGCTCTTAATATATTACAATGGTTACACTCATTTTCTATTGTCTTTGCATTCTTCCAGGGGGTTTGGGGGGTGTAGCTGTGATGTATTGATTTGCATTAGTGTGTGTGTTGTAGTGGGTGAGGGTGGGGGTGTTGTGTGTGTATGTCCATGTTTTTTCCCTCCACCCTCCCCTGTGTCGTAGGTGCTGTACTCACCGTGGTCTTCGCCGCCGGCGTTCGTGCTCCTGGTAGAGCAGCAGGAAGACTATTGCAGGGAGAATTTGGAGTTCCGGATCCATGGCGTCATCGTTCCTCATGGGGTGTGTAGAGGTGAGCGGTTTCCCTTCGGGATTCCTGTTTCCGCCGTGTTTTTATCCGTGGTGAATCCGGGGCGGATTGGCCTGTCATAATAGTTTGGGCGGTACATTGTCTCCCGCCTGTCTGTTGGTGGTGACCGCCGCGCTGTTTGTTTGTACCGCCGTGGCGGTCGGAGTGTTAAAGTGGCTGTCTTTGTTGCCGGTTTCCGCCACGGTTGTAATTGCAATTTTTTTTACCGCCGGCCTGTTGGCGGTCTTACTGCCGCTTTAACACCGACCGCCAGCGTTGTATGACCACCCATGTGTACATATTTCTCCCTTTGTGCTTGATGCAATCAAAAGCTGACGATATTTGACTCAACTTCACCAGGGCCAAAAGTCCTCTACAACTGTTGGATCAACGTTACTTGGGAACAAATACAAAAGCCTCACTTCTAAAGGGGCCACTGACCTACGGCCACGGTCTGGGGTGTCACAGTGTGGGATGTCAGCATGGCCGGGCTTCTCAGCACAATATACCCAATACAAGTTTTTTCTTTAATTCTTACCATTACCAAGGACAAGACACCACATCTCAGTGCACTCACATCCAGTCCTAGGCTCTGGTGAATGCTAAAGGGTGGCCTCTTGAGTCTTTTGTTTTACTGAGAAGGATCAGCCCACCCTGATTCCAGGGGTAATTCTGTTAATCTTTCCTTTGTACCTGACCTGGACACTAGATGGTGCCAAAGACCAGCCCAATAAGCTATGTGTATAACAAGTCACACCACTTTTGCCTAAGTAAACATGTAAAATATGTTAAATGTTACAGTGTCACTGGTAGAGCTCAGTCCCAGACTATTTTGAAGTCCATGTTGTATGCACTGATGTCACATGCAAAAGGCTTTTTTTTGCAGCCCTGTGTGTTCTTCCTGCCTGACCCTCAGTTTTACTAGTAAAGACTTGCTTATCCTCATAGATCGTGGGGAAGGGCTGTCCTGTCTCTCTCTGCAGTCGAAGCAGTGTGGGAGATAATGTCACTCAGCCTGTAGCCCTCCCATTTCACACTGGTGACTGGGTATCTGCTTTGATTTTGGTCGCCCAGTCTCTGTCTCTAGTCTGCATTCACTCTTTCTGTAGTTGGGGAGCATCTGTATGTGTTTTGTGGTTTTCGCTCCAGTAAAGTATTCATCAAGAAAGACGTTTTCAGTAATCTGAATGCTATACCACGTGGTGTTGCCCAAACAGGTATACCTTGTGGCCTGAATACAAATGCACATTTAAATCACGTAATCTAATGAGACATGCAAAGCTTCAGTAATGTTTTTCCCATATCTCCATGTGAGGCCTTGCTCTGGATGGCTCCTCTACCCCTGTGTACCTATAGAAGGCAGGGCCAGATAATTTGGGGGTAGGTGGGTGCACAGATCACATTAAACTGTAGAAGAGTAATGTTAGAAATGGGGTCTCTTGTAAGCAGTGGTTTGCACCCTATCCAAGTAGGGACCCTAACTCTAGCCAAGGTAAGGGAGTCACAC
Source organism: Pleurodeles waltl (assembly GCF_031143425.1). Taxonomy (NCBI): domain Eukaryota; kingdom Metazoa; phylum Chordata; class Amphibia; order Caudata; family Salamandridae; genus Pleurodeles; species Pleurodeles waltl. The sequence goes on from NC_090449.1 coordinate 18,045,305, forward strand.
AGCTAAAATAACTCCTGTTTGCTCCCTTGGTAGTTTGGCACAAGCAATCTGGCTTATCTCAGAGACAATGTGTAAAGTATTTGTACATACACACACAGTAATGCAGTGAAAACACTACAAAAGGACTCAACACCAGTTTACACAAAATAGCCAATATTTATCTGATTAAAACAAAACCAAAATGACAGAAATCCAACATACACAAATCAAGATATCACTTTTTAATTTTTAAGCAAGTCTTACTCCATAGGAATCAATGGATTTATCCCTTTAGCATAAAGTACCTGGGATGCATCAGAAACAAGAACGATGAGGGCCACGGGGGAGGTGAGGCACCGGAAAAGCAAAACAATGCATCCGTTCCTTACTGTGCAGAGGAGGTGATGCGTTGATTTTCCTTGGAGGTGTGACAATGCGTTGGTTCCTTACTGGCAGGGGAGGTACTGCATCAATTCTTTTCTCTCTGGAAAGGTGATGCGACAATTTCTGGACACAAAGCCTTGGTTTCTTACTGCAGTGTGGGGTAGATGGAAAATTGGCACCCAGAGACAATGCATGGAAAACCAAGACTTGCTGTTTTGATGGGATTGCTGTGAAACAGGTGCTGTGTCTATTCTTCAGCCATGGGACAGGCGCTGTATTGATTCTTCAGTCAGGAGAAAGGCACTGTGTTGATTTGTCCGACGTGGCGCAGTGATGTGCCGATTTTCTCCTTCAGATCACCAGCTTGCACTTTCATGGACCCAGGGACTTGAGTTTGGCATCACTTGGCAAGTCAGGACTCTCAGCAGAAGCACTCAGGCACTGGCAGATGAGGTCCTTAGTGTCCCTGTGACTTCTTGGCAGGAGGCAAGCTCAGTCCAAGCCCTTGGAGAACCATTGGAAGCAGGATGTAGAAAGCCAATTCCAGTCCGTTCACTTCCAGGACAGAAGGAGAAAGCAGGCCAGCACGACAAAGCAACCGGCAGAGGGGCAGTCCCCCCTACAGCATCCATTTCTTCTTCCTGGCAGAATTTCCTCTGTCAAGAAGGATTCTAACTATGTGATGTCAGAGGTCCAGTACCTATACCCATTTCTGTCTTTGAAGTAGACAAGACTCTTCCATCACTTCCCTGGCCCCAGACACTCTCCGGGTTTTGAGACTGCTTTGTGTGAGGACAAGCACAGCCCTATTCAGGTGCAAGTGTCAGCTTCTCCCAGCACTCTAGCTCAGGAGGACCCATCAGCCTGGTGATGGACCATCGGGTATGTGGGGCAAACCTCAGCTCTCTTTGTGTGACTGTCTAGAGTGAATGCACAAACAGCCAACTGTCACCCCAACCCAGACGTGGATTCAGAAGACCGGCACAGGCACAGAATGGTTAAGCAAAAAAAGTCTACTTTCTAAAAGAAACATTTTCAAACTTACAATTCAAAAAACAACTTCACTAAAAGATGTATTTTAAATTGTGGGTTTAGAGACTGCAAACTACATATGTCTATTTGCCCCCCAATGGGAAATCACACTTAAAAGATATTTCAAAGCAATCCCCCCCATGAGAGAGATAGGCCTTGCAACAGTGAAAACCAAAGTTAACAGTATTTCACTATCAGGATATGTAAAACACATAATCACATGTCCCGCTTTTTTAAATACCCTGTACCCTGCCCATGGGGCTTCCTTGGGCCTACCTTAGGGGTAACACAGGTGATAAAAGAGTAGGTTGTGGCAGGTCGAAATGGTACTGCAGTGGCAGGTCTGAGATATGTTTACAAGGCTACTCCTGTGGGTGGCACAATCAGTGCTGCTGGCCACTGGTAGCATTTGATCCACAGGCCCTGGGCACACAGAGTGCACTGTACTAGAACATTACCAGTAAATCAGATGTGCCAATCATGGATAAACCAATCACAAATACAAGTTAGACAGCGAGCAAATGCAATTTAGCACTGATTAGCAGTGGTAAAGTGCCAAGAGTCCTAAGCCAAAAAAAACAGGTCCGAATAAATAGGAGGTAGAAGGCAACAAGTTTGAGCATGACCCTGCAAAAAGGACAAGGTCCAACAAGTAAGTAAGAATGTTGGGAGTTTTCAGCTTGGATTTCTGAGTAATTACTTATGTCTGTTTGATGTCACTCAGCACCTCTGGGTGAAAACATCCCTGTACTCACTGTTACCCATGTGTAGCTCTACATATTGATACTGATCATTATTTTGTTGCAAACATAAAGATTGAAAATGAAATAAAAAATAAAAGAACTATAGCAATCTCTTAGTTTGATATTATTTGAAAAGGGGGTTATAATAAGTTATTTAAACTAACATAATATATCTTAAATTAATGACCTCAGTTATTGCACATCAATAATTTAATTTATGGAAATTACAAATTAATTAAATTTAAAAGAACAGGTTTAGGATTGGCATTGGGGTCAGATGAAGAAGAATTACTTAAAATGTATAGACCAGGAAAATAAAGGTTAGCTCTGGACTTTGTAATGGGTAGATTAAGAATAATTGTTTAAGTTGAAGTTAATGTAATTAAGGGTTAGTGCTCAGCATTAGATTAAAGGAAACTATTTAAGGAATCTGAATTCAAAATAATGGTTATGGGTGACTTTAGTGATAGGTTAAGGATAATTATGAAATATATTCTAAGTTAAAGAATGTGTGGGTTATAGCTATTGTTGGTGTCTGTTTAACAATAACTATAAACTTATTTTAATACATTTCATTAAATATTGGTTAACATAATCTAACAAAAAATATTGCTTCCAGCTCAAACAGATCAAGAGTTAGTAAAATCACAGCGGCTCATGTTGCTGTGTAGCGTAACGGTTGAGTCGTCGTCCTTCTGTTGCTTATGACTGTATTTGGATGTTAAACATGTACTAATGAGGTGAACCCTTTGCTGAGACAGTGTTAACGTCTAAATATGACAAATTTATAAAGTAATACCTTATAAAATGAAGTGAATTAGGTCGCATAATTGACTTTTAATATTTTATTCAACCCTGTTACATAAATGTGTGTTCCGCTGCCACATAATTCCAGTGGACCTATCCTTGCAGTGCTGCCAGACGATGGCATGTCACCTTCAGCTGTACCTTGTTATTGTCAGTTGGGGGCAGCAGACATCCATGGTAGCCTGTGCATGTGTATTTGTCTCAGCTGCCGATGTGTCACCTTCTGCTGTACCCTCTTGTGCCATCTGGGGGCAGCAGAGTTCCATGGTAGCCTGTGCACGTGTATTTCTCACAGCTGCCGATGTGTCACCTTCTGCTGTACCCTGTTATGGCCAGCTGGGGCAGCAGAGATCCATGGTAGCCTGGGAGGTTGTATTCGTGTAACAGGTGCTGACGTGTCACCTCTAGCCACTGGTGTATGGGGGAGATGCTGGGAACAGGAGGGCAGATGGTGTGTATGAGCAGTGGAGGTGCATGAGGTGATTCACTGGTGTAAGGGAGAGGTGCTGGGAAGAGGGTGTGTGTGAGGAGCAGAGGAGTGCATGAGGGGTGAGTCACTGGTGTAAGGAGGGGTGCACACCTCTCCCCAGGATGCACGCTTCTCTCCAGAATGCACATCTCGCTGATCAAGATGCACACGTCTCTCCCCAAGATCCACACCACTCAGGACACACAGTTCTCCCCAGGATGCACCCCCTCCCCAGGATGCACCCTTCTCTCTCCAGGACGCACCCCGTTCTCCCCAGCATGCACACTTCTCCCAAGATGCACACCTCTCCCAGGTTGTACACCTCTCTCCCAGGACGCACACCTTTCTCCCCAGCAGACACATTTCTCCCAAGATGCACACCTCTCTCCCTAGGATAGACTTCTCCCCCCAAGATGCAGACCTCTCTCCCCAGGACGCACACCTCTCCCAGGATGCGCACTGCTCTCCCTAGGATGCACTTCTCCCCCCAAGATGCACACCTCTCTCCCCAGGATCCACACTTTTGCCCCCAAGATTCACACCTCTCTCCTCAGGATGCACTCCTCTCTCTCCAGGATGCACACCTCTCCCCAGGATGCAAGGTGCACACTTCTCTCCCCATGATGCACACTTCTCTACCCAGGAGGCACACCTCCCATGATGCACACTTTCTCTCTCCTGGATGCAAACCTCTTCCCAGGATGCACCCCTTTCTCCCCAGGATCCATTCTTCTATCCCCAGGATTCACACCTCTTCCCAGGATGAACCCCTCTCTCCCCAGGATCCATTCTTGTCTCCCCAGGATTCACGCCTCTTCCCAGGAGCACCCCTCTCTCCCCAGGATGCACACCTCTCTCCCCGGATGCACACCTTTCTTCAGGATACCCACTTCTCAGGATGCACAGATCTCCCCAGGATGCTCACCTTTCTTCTGGATACCCTTTTCTCAGGAAGCAGACTTCTCACAATGCAAAGATCTCCCCAGGATGCACTTCTCTCTCTCCAGGAAGCACACTTCTCTCCCCAGGATGCACACTTCTCAGGATGCACAGATCCCCCCAGGATGCACAGATCCCCACAGGATGCACAGATCCCCCCAGGATTCACACTTCTCTCCCCAGGATGCACAGATCCCCCCAGGATGCACAGATCCCCCAGGATGCACAGATCCCCCCAGGATGCACACTTCTCTCCCCAGGATGCACACTTCTCTCCCAGGATGCACACTTCTCTCCCCAGGATGCACAGATCCCCCCAGGATGGACACCTCTCCCCCCAGGATTCACACCTCTCCCCAGGATGCATGAGAGGGAGTGGCTCAGGATGCACTGTTCTCTCCCAGGATGCACACTTCTCGGGATGCACAGATCCCCCAGGATGCACAGATCCCCCCAGGATTCACACCTCTCCCCAGGATGCACACTTCTCAGGATGCACAGATCCCCCCAGGATGCACACTTCTCAGGATGCACACTTCTCAGGATGCACTCCCTCGCACAGGTCAGATTAGCACCGGCCCTCAGGGGCCGGTGAGCAGTAGCACCACGTCACGGTTCTGACCTCCGCTACTGTCCAGTCACACCACTCAGTGACGATAGCGTCACGGCACCCACAGCCCTGCCAGGGTTCCTAGTACCATGTGGTGTACTGGAGCAGCACATCCCGCGTGGCCTATAGAAACCTGGCAGCCATGCACCAGGCACTCACACCATTCATGGCCCAGTCTCTCTCTCATGCGAACCCTGAGAAGGCCCCCTCCACAGATCTGTCGGGCTCCCCGGATTCCATGTGATGAGCTGCTCCGGCCTGGACTGGAGCAGCACATCACGCTGGACCTGGGAAACTTGGCAGACTTGCTTCCGGGACCCCCCAGAGCATCGCGGCAGATCAGGAGGAAGGGTGCCACCCGAGGAGGGACCGAGGGATGGGCAGCAGGTGGCAAGGAGGGCCAGTCCTGCCCGGTCCCCCCCACGGGGTGGGGAGGGGAGACTAAGGAGTCGCGGATCCCTATTGTCTCAACGCTATCCGTCGTGTCCCCTCAGCAGCCTGTCCTCCATCTCTGCCCACCACTGAGGGCCACTGCCCTGCAGGGACAGATATAGGGCTGGGAGAGTGACGTCACAGAGGAGAGGCTGTGATGTCAGTGAGGGGGGGACAGGCCCTGCAGACCTGGGGGAGTGACGTCACCGAGGGAGTGGGACAGGACCTGCAGTCCTGGGGCAGTGACATCACAGAGGAGAGGGCGGGGCCTTGAGGCAGTGATGTTACTGAGGGTGGGGGACAGGACCTGCAGACCTGGGGGAGTGACGTCACTGAGGGAGGGGGACAGGACCTGCAGGCCTGGGGGGGGTGACATCACAGAGGTGGGGCAGGGTTTGTGGAGTGACGTCACTGAGGGAGGGGACAGGCCCTGCAGTCCTGGGGCAGTGAGCGCCAAGTAGAGGGTGGGGAAGCCTGTAGGACAGAGAGCACAGGGGGGGGGGCAGAGTTGAGGCCTGGAGGAGGAGTGACGTCACAGCGGGAGGCACGCCATCAGTGAGGCCAATACCATGGGGGTCAGGAGAGGTTTGAGTGTCAGGGGTCAGGCCTGAGTAGAAGGGAGCTATACGTCAGAAGGGGGGTGTAACTGTAAATGTATATGCAGCCCTTAGGGCTCCTGATGAGGCATCGAAGAGCTTTGTGCGTGAGCAGCAGCTGCTCCTGAACCCAAGATCAGTGATTAGCAGGTTTGCACCATTTTGTTCTTGTGATTGGGCTTGTGTTTAACTTGTGCTCTTGAGTTCTTGTGAGTTTAGTGGACTTTGGGCGAGGAATAGAATGATAGGGGAGGGGTTGTAAAGGGCAAGTAGTGAGTGGTTTTGTAAGGAGGGGTCGTATGTGCCTCATAACTGGGTGGCTTGGCTGAAGGAGGGTGTAAAGTGGGAAGGATGTTTGAAAGATCACAGGGAGGAGGGTTGGGATGAGTCTGAGGGAGTAGGGATGGGGAGGACACAAGGGTTTAAAAAATATTTCTATTATAGCAACATGTGAATTACATATGTATATATATGACACACAATGTAATATAGTACATATGCGTGTGTGTGTATATAGATATATATAAATGCACACACACACTCTTTGACTAAGGTATGTTTACTTGATTAAACCACTCTATATAAATTCCCTTTTGTACATAGAAGCAGCAATATTTACAAGGTCTGTTGTCCACATTTATCACGTGGTACATGGTTTATGCCTTGTAATAACTAATTGACGTGTATATGCACACATGCACACATGGCAGGTATTGTCCTGGTAGGACAGAGAGGTTTCAGAGAAAAGACTATAGCGCTCAGAGGCACAGCGCTCACCTCCCCCACCCACAAGCCACATTCCACATATTTCAATGCACCCTTTATCCGCCTGCAAGGAGTGTTCCCCTCCATGACTGCAGTGGGATCTCCCGCCACAAGCACCTGACGTCACCTTCCTTGGAGACTCCACTGGCTGAGAGCCACGTCACACTGAGGTGTGTGATGTCATAGCCGGGATAAGGGAGGCACGTCACAGTGAGGTGTGTGATGTCATAGCCGGGATAAGGGAGGCACGTCACAGTGAGGCGTGTGATGTCATAGCCGGGGATAAGGGAGGCACGTCACACTGAGGTGTGTGATGTCATAGCCGGGATAAGGGAGGCACGTCACAGTGAGGTGTGTGATGTCATAGCCGGGATAAGGGAGGCACGTCACAGTGAGGCGTGTGATGTCATAGCCGGGATAAGGGAGGTATGTCACAGTGAGGCGTGTGATGTCATAGCTGGGATAAGGGAGGCACGTCACAGTGAGGTGTGTGGTGTCATAGCCGGGATAAGGGAGGCACGTCACAGTGAGGCGTGTGATGTCATAGCCGGGGATAAGGGAGGCACGTCACAGTGAGGCGTGTGATGTCATAGCTGGGATAAGGGAGGCACGTCACAGTGAGGTGTGTGATGTCATAGCTGGGATAAGGGAGGCACGTCACAGTGAGGTGTGTGATGTCATAGCCGGGATAAGGGAGGCACGTCACAGTGAGGTGTGTGGTGTCATAGCCGGGATAAGGGAGGCACGTCACAGTGAGGCGTGTGATGTCATAGCCGGGATAAGGGGGCACGTCACAGTGAGGCGTGTGATGTCATAGCTGGGATAAGGGAGGCACGTCACAGTGAGGTGTGTGGTGTCATAGCCGGGATAAGGGAGGCACGTCACAGTGAGGTGTGTGATGTCATAGCCGGGGATAAGGGAGGCACGTCACAGTGAGGCGTGTGATGTCATAGCTGGGATAAGGGAGGCACGTCACAGTGAGGTGTGTGATGTCATAGCCGGGATAAGGGAGGCACGTCACAGTGAGGCGTGTGATGTCATAGCCGGGAGAAGGGGCAGATGTAAATAACTCTGACAAGTTAAAAGTTTACAAGCAAAATCAGCCCTCACCTGTGGTGGATCAGGAATAAGCTAAGACCTCTGAGCTCATAAAGAAACTGCACAATTTTAAACAGAGATTTGCCAAATACTTGATTTCCATGAAATAAATTAGCATTTTTCAAAATCTATTAACCTGAGGCCGGCACTGAGGGCCTCTGTGCAGAGACTGGTCCACTCCCTGCTACTGTCCTGGTTGTGTAGAGCTAAGGACTGTCACCCTTTTCTGTCTTGTGTAATTTTAGTGTTATTATCCACTGCCTATTGTTTTGCAAGATTTTAACTAATTTATAATTCATTTAATATGATTTAATTTATTGCTGATCTTTAAACTAATCCTAATACTATTCAAAAACAAAATTCTGATTTTATTTTATTTGTTTAACACTGCTATTTTGTTAATTCTATTTCTAAAAGTGACACTAGCCATAAAGCCCTTTTTATTTAATTCATTACATTTCGTTGTGTTTCCCTTATACTACACCTATGTTTATTTTTTTTTCATTATTACCAACTTTAAAATAAAACATTAAAAATATGTTGTGGGAGAACCCTCCACCTCCCCCCCCCCACACACATCCAGCCCGATCCCCTCTTTTTTAATAGTTGATGTTATAGAGCTTCATTTTTTACTTATTTTTCATTTTTTCATTGCCCCTTACCATCTCTGGCCATACTTCTTAATCATTTAAATACATTTACATGAAAGTAAAAACAAAATGTGACTAGTATATCTCAGGGGACCCCCATAGCAACCCCAGTATTTTTTTATTATAATTTAATGTATAAAAGGAATTACATTATTAATAACGTACACCAATATTTTCATGTCGTTGCTTCCCGTGCCAATGCGGTGGGCGTGGCGTGTTTGTAGGTGACGTAGTTGACGTGTCAGTGTCAGGGGTGATGTACTGACTGGTAGATGGAGCTGGGTTGATCTAGTCTGGGTGCACCCAGCATAGCCAGCGCGACGAGTGTGAACATGTGTACCAGTTTGTGCCCAGGAGAGGTTCCCAACTGGCGCTAATCCTCGACCCCTCTTCCGATCACCCCCACCCCCTGACTGCCGAGGGGTGCAGGACCCTGAGGCCGATCAGTGAACTTACACAAGTTTACAAACAACCGACCTATATCAAACTGATCTCCATTTCAAAGGCACTTGAAACAGCATCTGCAATCAAGCAGCCTTCTCAGTGAGTTTAATACTGCATCATGGCATCTCTGTCAGACCTCTGGGCTGCATCTAATATCAGACATCTCTGCTGCAACTTCTCTGTATCAGACATCTCTGCTGCATCTTCTCTTTATCAGACATCTCTGTTGCAGGTTCTCTGTATCAGACATCTCTGCTGCATCTTCTCTTTATCAGACATCTCTGCTGCATCTTCTCTGTATCAGACCTCTCTGCTGCATCTTCTTATGTCAGACTTCTCTGCTGCATCTTCTCTGTATCAGACCTCTTGGCTGCATCTTGTTATGTCAGACCTCTGCTGCATCTTCTCTGTATCAGACCTCTCTGCTGCATCTTCTCTGTATCAGACCTCTCTGCTGCATCTTCTTATGTCAGACTTCTCTGCTGCATCTTCTCTGTATCAGACCTCTTGGCTTCATCTTGTTATGTCAGACCTCTGCTGCATCTTCTCTGTATCAGACCTCTCTGCTGCATCTTCTCTGTATCACTTCTCTCGGCTGCATCTTCTTATATCAGACATCTCTGCTGCATCTTCTTATATCAGACCTCTCTGCTGCATCTTCTCTGTATCAGACCTCTTGGCTGCATCCTGGCGGTGGCCTACCCGGAGTTGGATGGGCGCGTGAGGGCATCACAGCAGCCACAAGGGGGTGAGTACACTCTCATTCTGCTGACTTTGCGCGCAGTGGAGGTGTCTGGGTGGGGGAGGTGGGCTGTGGGTTTTCCTAGGCCAGGGCGAGTTCCGTAGGCAAGGCCCCTCCGTAAGGCAGGCAATGTGGCACCCCACCCCACCTATGTAGAGTGCCAACTACACCTAGTCATGCCCCTGTGTCATCTATGTGTGCAGATGTCGTCCATAGCCTTGTAGGCCATTTCCCAAGAATTGAACAGTGGAGCCCAAGAGCGCGGCGTAGTGCAGGGGGCTTCTGTGTCTGTCGTATCCGCCAACGGTAGCGGTAATGAATGCACGCAACATGTCTTTCTTCTGTTGTCCCCCTCCTTTTTGTGGTCTCCCTGTTCTTGTGTGCATTAGCATCATCAGGCGGAGGAGCAGTGGCACCGAATCACCAGGGGGCTGCATTCCACATGGCCATGGAGGACCACACTACGGAATAGGACTTCACCAGTGGGACGGAGGGCGAGGGGAGCTCCACGGCGGGGACAGGAGCTGACACCAGTGACACAGACTCGTCCTCTGATGGGAGCTCCCTTGTGGTGGCGGCAACATCTGTGCCACCCCCATCTACAGGTACAGCCGCCACCCCCCCTTCCAGCACCGCCCTCCCAGCAGCCCCTCAGCCTTCGCCCGTGCCCGCTCACCCGGGAGGGTGGGCATCACCTTCGCCCCAGGCACCTCAGGCCCTGCCCCAGTCACCCCTGCTGCCCTCAGTGAGGAGGCCATTGACCTCCTCAGGTCCCTCACTGTTGGGCAGTCTACCATTTTGAATGCCATCCAGGGTGTAGAAAGGCAGTTGCAACAAACAAATGCATTCGTGGAGGGCATTCATTCTGGTGAGGCGGCCCTTCAGCGAGCTTTTCAGACTCTGGCCTCAGCACTGATGGCAGCCATTGTCCCTGTGTCTAGCCTCCCCCCTCCAACTTCCTCCACCCCGACCCAATCCCCTGTACCTCAGCCTATCCCAAGCACACCTACAGACCAGCATGCACACACATCAACACACAAGGGAAGCTCAGGCAAACATAAGCACCACACATCCCACAGGCACTCACCCAAGCATCACACACATGCTGACACACCAACATCCACTGCCTCCACTGTGTCCCCCTCCTCCTCGTCTCCCTCCTCCCTCCCAGCCTCGTGTACACTCACACCTGCATGCACTACCTCTACAGCCACTACGTCCCTCTCCAGCACACCCACCACCACACCCCGCTCACGTGCAATCACCACCCCACTACCATTCACACGTCCCCTGTGTCCTCTCCCAGTGTGTCTGTGCCACCCCCTCCCAAGATACACAAACGCAGGCACACACCCACCCAACAGCCATCCACCTCACGACAGCCTCCAGCACATGCACCTTCACCCAAAGTCACCAAACATACACCTCCTACATCCACCACCTCTTCCTCCACTCCCAAACCCCCTCCAGCTACCCGTCCCAGTGTGTCCCAAAAGCTTTTCCTGTCCAACCTTGACCTCTTTCTCACACCTCTCCCACCCCGTCCGTCTCATAGGTCCCGAACTAGCACCTCAGCCACAACATCCCCGGGACCAGTGGTGCCTGTAGTCAGCGGAATCGGGAGTGCACCGGCCACCAGGGCAGCCAGTGTGGCACGGAGCCACAGCACAGACAGTCCCCCACCTGTGAAGCATCAGAAGTTGGCCAGTGTCTGGCGGGACAGGGGGAAGACTCCAGCCACCAAAGCTGCTCCCAGGCGTCCCGGTGGGAGTGTGGAGTCAGCTGTGACACCTTCCAAAGTGGGGAAGGGCCACAAGAAACCAGGCAAGTCTGGGAAGAGCAGCACGGCGGAGAAGACCGCCATCATCCCCGCTGCCCAGGAGGCCACCTCCAGCATAGGCCCAGCTGCCCAGGACAGGCTCACCAGCACAAGGCCAGCTGCCCAGGACAGGACGGCCAGCACAAGCCCAGCTGCCCAGGACAGGACCTCCAGCACAAGCCCAGCTGCCCAGGAGGGTCCCGCCAGCACAGCCCCGCTGGGTCATGAAGGCCTGCCAGCAAAAGCCCCGCTGGGCCATGAAGGACTGCCAGCAAAAGCCCCACTGGGCCATGAAGGACCGCCAGCATCTGAGTCCCTGCAATGGAGACCGCCGCCTCAAGCACCGCTGAACAGGGCACCACCATCTCAAGCCCTGCTGAACAGGACACCGCCGTCTCAAGCACCGCTGAACAGGGCACCGCCATCTCAAGCACCGCTGCACAGGGCACCGCCATCTCAAGCACCGCTGCACAGGGCACTGCCATCTCAAGCACCGCTGAATAGGGCACCGCCGTCTCAAGCACCGCTGAACAGGGCACCGCCATCTCAAATACCGCTGAACAGGGCACCGCTGTCTCAAGCACCGCTGGCCCATGAGCGGCAAGGGCACTGAAGCAACTGAGTCCGTCACGGGGTGAATGATGCACTCTGTGCACCATGCCCCCTCCAGATCCAGTGGAGACTGTCATCCACTACCTCTGTCCTTAGCAGGATGAAGCACTCTGGGCACCATGCTCCCTCCAGAACCAGTGGAGACTGTCATCCTCTACCTCTGTCCTTAGCAGGATGAAGCACTCTGGGCACCATGCCCCCTCCAGAACCAGTGGAGACTGTTATCCACTTGAGAGACTGTGGGTTTGCACTCCCCAGGATATGGCAGTGGGCAACCCACCCACTGTAGAGACTTGAGAGACTGTGGCTTTGCACTCCCCAGGGTTGAACAGTGGGCAAACCACCCACTGTAGAGACTTGAGAGACTGTGGCTTTGCACTCCCCAGGATTGAACAGTGGGCAAACCACCCACTGTAGAGACTTGAGAGACTGTGGCTTTGCACTCCCCAGGATATGGCATTGGGCATGCCACCCACTGTAGAGACTTGAGAGACTGTGGCTTTGCACTCCCCAGGATTGAACAGTGGGCAAACCACCCACTGTAGAGACTTGAGAGACTGTGGTTTTGCACTCCCCAGGATGGAACAGTGGGCATGTGGCCCCCTTGTGGATTTGGCGTTGTGCACTCAAGCGGCTGAGGTGCCCCCCCTTCCCTCCCCCTGAGGTGCCTGTTTAGTTGCTGTCTGATGCCCCTGCAGTGTTCTCTCCGTCATGGTCGGGGATCTTGTGTGGGCCTCGCCCATACCGTGTGGTCCCAGTGTTCCACGGACTTTCTCTGAGCACTACCTGGACTACTATGCTTGGTATATCTTTTGTACATGGTGTATATATATATTTCTGCCTACTTGCTTTTAATATATTACAATGGTTACACTCATTTTCTATTGTCTTTGCATTCTTCTGGGGGTTTGGGGGGTGTAACTGTGATGTATTGATTTGCATTAGTGTGTGTGTTGTAGTGGGTGAGGGTGGGGGTGTTGCGTGTGTATATCCCTGTTTTTTCCCTCCCCCCTCCCCTGTGTCATAGGTGCTGTACTCACTGCGGTCTTCGCCGCCGGCGTTCGTGCTCCTGGTAGAGGAGCAGGAAGACTATTGCAGAGAGAATTTGGAGTTCCGGATCCATGGCGTCCTCGTTCCTCGTGGGGTGTGTAGAGGTGAGCGTTTTCCCTTCGGGATTCCTGTTTCCGCCGTGTTTTTATCCGTGGTGAATCCGGGGCAGATTGGCCTGTCATAATAGTGTGGGCGGTACATTGTCTCCCGCCTGTCTGTTGGCGGTGACCGCCGCGCTGTTTGTTTGTACCGCTGAGGCGTCGGAGTGTTAAAGTGGCTGTCTTTGTTGGCGGTTTCTGCCACGGTCGTAATTGCAATTTTATTTACCGCCGCTTTAACACCGGCCGCCAGGGTTGTAATGACTACCCATGTGTACATATTTCTCTCTTTGTGCTTGATGCCATCAAAAGCTGACGATATTTGACTCAACTTCACCAGGGCCAAAAGTCCTCTACAACTGTTGGATCAACGTTACTTGGGAACAAATACAGAAGGCTCACTTCTAAAGGGGCCACTGACCTACGGCCACGGAATGGGTTGTCACAGTGTGGGATGTCAGCATGACCAGGCTTCTCAGCACAATATACCCAATACAAGTTTTTCACTAGTTCTTACCATTACCAAGGACAAGACACCACATCTCAGTGCACTCGCATCCAGTTCTAGGCTCTGGTGAATGCTAAAGGGTGGCCTCTTGAGTCTTTTGTTTTACTGAGAAGGATCAGCCCACCCTGATTCCAGGGGTAATTCTGTTAATCTTTCCTTTGTACCTGACCTGGACACTAGATGGTGCCAAAGACCAGTCCAATAAGTTATGTGTATAACAAGTTACACTACTTTTGCCTAAGTAAACATGTAAAATATGTTAAATGTTACAGTGTCACTGGTAGAGCTCAGTCCCAGACTATTTTGAAGTCCATGTTGTATGCACTGATTTCACATGCAAAAGGCTTTTTTTTGCAGCCCTGTGTGTTCTTCCTGCCTGACCCTCAGTTTTACTAGTAAAGACTTGCTTATCCTCATAGATCGTGGGGAAGGGGTGTCCTGTCTCTCTCTGCAGTCGAAGCAGTGTGGGAGATAATGTCACTCAGCCTGTAGCCCTCCCATTTCACACTGGTGACTGGGTATCTGCTTTGATTTTGGTCGCCCAGTCTCTGTCTCTAGTCTGCATTCACTCAGTCTGTATTTGGGGAGCATTAGTATGTGTTTTGTGGTTTTCGCTCCAGTAAAGTATTCATCAAGAAAGACAAAGTTTCCAGTAATCTGTATGCTATACCGCGTGGTGTTGCCCAAACAGGTATACCTTGGGGCCTGAATACAAATGCACATTTAAATCACGTAATCTAATGAGACATGCAAAGCTTCAGTAAAGTTTTTCCCATATCTCCAAGTGAGGCCTTGCTCTGGATGGCTCCTCTACCCCTGTGTAGCTATAGAAGGCAGGGCCAGATAATTTGGGGGTAGGTGGCTGCACAGATCACATTAAATTGTAGAAGAGTAATGTAAGAAATGGGGTCTCTAGTAAGCAGTGGTTTGCACCCTATCCAAGTAGGGACCATCACTCTAGCCAAGGTAAGGGAGTCACACAACTAAGATAACCCCGGTGTGCTCCCTTGGTAGTTTGGCACAAGCAGTCTGGCTTATCTCAGAGACAATGTGTAAAGTATTTGTACATACACACACACAGTAATGCAGTGAAAACACTACAAAAGGACTCAACACCAGTTTAGACAAAATAGCCAATATTTATCCGATTAAAACAAAACCAAAATGACAGAAATCCAACATACACAAATCAAGATATCACTTTTAAAATTTTAAGCAAGTCTTACTTCATAGGAATCAATGGATTTAACCCTTTAGCACAAAGTACCTGGGATGCGTCAGAAACAAGAACGATGAGGGCCACGTGGGAGGTGAGGCACCGGAAAAGCAAAACAATGCATCCGTTCCTTACTGTGCAGAGGAGGTGATGCATTGATTTTCCTTGGAGGTGTGACAATGCGTTGGTTCCTTACTGGCAGGGGAGGTGCTGCGTCAATTCTTTTCTCTCTGGAAAGGTGATGCGACAATTTCTGGACACAAAGCCTTGGTTTCTTACTGCAGTGTGGGGTAGATGAAAAATTGGCACCCAGGGACAATGCATGGAAAATCCAGAATTGCTGTTTTGATGGGATTGCTGTGAAACAGGTGCTGCGTCTATTCTTCAGCCGTGGGACAGGCGCTGTTTTGATTCTTCAGTCAAGAGAAAGGCACTGTGTTGATTCGTCCGACGTGGCGCATTGATGTGCAGATTTTCTCCTTCAGATCACCAGCTTGCACTTTCATGGACCCAGGGACTTGAGTTTGGCATCACTTGGCAAGTCAATACTCAGCAGAAGCACCCAGGCACTGGCAGATGAGGTCTTTGGTGTCCCTGCGACTTCTTGGCAGGAGGCAAGCTCAGTCCAAGCCCTTGGAGAACCATTGGAAGCAGGATGTCGAAAGACAATTCCAGTCTGTTCACTTCCAGGACAGAAGGAGAAAGTAGGCCAGCACAACAAAGCAACCAGCTGAGGGGCAGTCCCCCCTACAGCATCCATCTCTTCTTCCTGGCAGAATTCCTCAGTCAAGAAAGATTCTTACTACGTCAGAGGTCCAGTACGTATACCCATTTCTGTCTTTGAAGTAGATAAGACTCTGCCTTCCCTTCCCTAGCCCCGGACACACTCTGGGGTTTTGAGACTGCTTTGTGTGAGGACAGGCACAGCCCTATTCAGGTGCAAGTGTCAGCTTCTCCCAGCACTCTAGCTCAGGAGGACCCATCAGCCTGGTGATCGGCCATCGGGGTATGTGGGGCAAACCTCAGCTCTCTTTGTGTGACTGTCTAGAGTGAATGCACAAACAGCCAACTGTCAACCTAACCCAGACGTGGATTCAGCAGACCGGCATCGGCACAGAATGGTTAAGCAAAAGAAGACTACTTTCTATAAGAAGCATTTTCAAACTTACAATTCAAAAAACAACTTCACTAAAAGATGTACTTTAAATTGTGGGTTTAGAGACTGCAAACTCCATATCTCTATTTGCCCCCAGTGGGAAATCATACTTCAAAGATATTTCAAAGCAAACCCCCCCCCCCCCCCCCCCATGAGAGAGATAGGCCTTGCAACAGTGAAAACCAAAGTTAACAGTATTTCACTATCAGGATATGTAAAACACATAATCACATGTCCCGCTTTTTTAAATACCCTGTACCCTGCCCATGGGGCTTCCTTGGGCCTACCTTAGGGGTAACACAGGTGATAAAAGGGAAGGTTTGGGGCAGGTCAAAATGGCACTGCAGTGGAAAGTCTGAGACATGTTTACAAAGCTATTCCTGTGGGTGGCACAATCAGTGCTGCAGGCCCGTTGGTATCATTTGAATTACAGGCCCTGGGCACACATAGGGCACTGTACTAGGGACTTACCAGTAAATCAGATGTGCCAATCATGGATAAACCAATCACAAATACAATTTAGACAGCGAGCATATGCCATTTAGCACTGATTAGCAGGGGTAAAGTGCCCAAAGTCCTAAAACCAACAAAAACAGGTCAGAATAAATAGGAGGGAGAAGGCAACAAGTTTGGGGATGACCCTGCAGAAAAGACAAGGTCCAACAAGTAAGAATGTTGGGAGTTTTCAGCTTGGATTTCTGAGCAATATCTTACGTCTGTTTGATGTCACTCAGCACCTCTGGGTGAAAACATCCCTGTTCTCACTGTTACCCATGAGTAGCTCCACATATTGATAACTGATCATTATTTTGTTGCAAATATAAAGATTAAACTCGAAATAAAAATACAAGGACTATGACAAGCTCTTAGTTAGATAGTTATAATTATTTGTAAAGGGGGGTATAATAATTTATTTAAACTAACATAAGTTATCTTAAATGAATGACTACAGTTAGGGCAGATCAATAATTTAATTTATGGAATTATAAATTAATTACAATTTAAATGTACAGGTTTAGGATTGGCATTGGGGTCAATTAAGAAGAATTACCGAAAAAATAAAGGTTAGCACTGGATTTTGTAATGGGTAGATTAAGAATAATTGTTTCAGTTGAAGTTAATGCAATAAAGGGTTAGTGCTTAGCATTAGATTAAAGGTAACTATTTAAGGAATCTAAATTCAAAATAATGGTTATTGGTGACTATAGTGATGGGTTAAGGATAATGATTAAATATATTCTGTAAGGAAATGCCTCCTTGGCATGGTTACCCCCTGACTTTTTGCCTTTGCTGATGCCAAGTTATGATTTGAAAGTGTGCTGAGTCCTGCTAACCAGGCCCCAGCACCAGTGTTCTTTCCCTAATCTGTACCATTGTTCCCACAATTGGTACAACCTGGCATCCAGATAAGTCCCTTGTAACTGGTACCCCTGGTACCAAGGGCCCTGATGCCAGGGAAGGTCTCTAAGGGCTGCAGCATGTCTTATGCCACCCTGGAGACCCCTCACTCAGCACAGACACACTGCTTGCCAGCTTGTATGTGCTGGTGGGGAGAAAATGACTAAGTCGACATGGCACTCCCCTCAGGGTGCCATGCCAACCTCACACTGCCTATGGCATAGATAAGTCACCCCTCTAGCAGGCCTTACAGCCCTAAGGCTGGGTGCACTATACCATAGGTGAGGGCATAGGTGCATGAGCACTGTGCCTCTACAGTGTCTAAGCAAAACCGCGAACATTGTAAGTGCAGGGTAGCCATAAGAGTATATGGTCTGGGAGTCTGTCATACACTAACTCCACAGCACCATAATGGCTACACTGAAAACTGGGAAGTTTGGTATCAAACTTCTCAGCACAATAAATGCACACTGATGCCAGTGAAATACACCCCAGAGGGCATCTTAGAGATGCCCCCTGAAACCATACCCGACTTCCAGTGTGGGCTGAATAGTTTTAGCAGCCTGCCACACACCAGACATGTTGCTGGCCACATGGGGAGAGTGCCTTTGTCACTCTGTGCTGTGGCTAGTAACAAAGCCTGTACTGGGTGGAGGTGCTTCTCACCTCCCCCTGCAGGAACTGTAACACCTGGTGGTGAGCCTCAAAGGCTCACCCCCTTTGTTACAGCCCCCCTAGGCACTCCAGCTAGTGGAGTTGCCTGCCCCCTCTGGCCACGGGCCCACTTTTGGCGGCAAGGCCGAAGGAGATCATGAGAAAAACAAGGAGTCACTGGCCAGTCAGGACAGCCCCTAAGGTGTCCTGAGCTGAGGTGACTCTGACTTTTAGAAATCCTCCATCTTGCAGATGGATGATTCCCCCAATAGGATTAGGGATGTGCCCCCCTCCCCTCGGGGAGGAGGCACAAAGAGGGTGTAGCCACCCTTAGGGCTAGTAGCCATTGGCTACTAACCCCCCAGACCTAAACACACCCCTAAATCGAGTATTTAGGAGCTCCCAGAACCTAGCAAAATAGATTCCTGCAACCTAAAACGAAGAAAGACTGCTGACCTGAAAGCCCTGCAGAGAAGACGGAGACACCAACTGCTTTGGCCCCAGCTCTACCAGCCTGTCTCCCCACTTCAAGAAAAACTGCAACAACGACCCGTTCTACAGGGTCCAGCGACCTCTGATGCCTCAGAGGACTACCCTGCATCTAAAAGGACCAAGAACTCCCGAGGACAGCGGCTCTGCTCCAAAGAAGAAACATATTTGCAACAAAGAAGCAACTTTTAAAGAACACAAGTTTCCCGCCGGACGCCCTCGGCTCGACTTGTGGAGAAACAACACTACAGGGAGGACTCCCTGGCGACTGCGAGCCCGGGAGTAGCCAGAGTTGACCCCCCTGAGCCCCCACAGCGACGCTTGCAGAGGGAATCCAGAGGCTCCCCCTGACCGCGACTGCCTGCTTCAAAGAACCCGACGCCTGGTAAAGACACTGCACCCGCAGCCCCCAGGACCTGAAGGATCCGACCTCCAGTGCAGAAGCGAACCCCAGGTGGCCCTCTCCCTTGCCCAGGTGGTGGCTTCCCCGAGGAGCACCCTTTGCCTGCCTGCTTCACTGAAGAGACCCCTGGGTCTCCCATTGAATCCTATTTCAAACCTGACACCTGTTTGCACTCTGCACCCGGCTGCCCCCGTGCCGCTGAGGGTGTACTTTTTGTGCTGACTTGTGTGTTCCCCGGTGCCCTACAAAACCCCCCTGGTCTGCCCTCCGAAGACACGGGTACTTACCTGCTGGCAGGCTGGAACCGGGGCACCCCCTTCTCCATTGAAGCCTATGCGTTTTGGGCACCACTTTGACCTCTGCACCTCACCGGCCCTGAGCTGCTGGTGTGGTAACTTTGGGGTTGCTCTGAACCAACTTTGAACCCTGTAGGTGGTTTACTTACCTGCAAAATTAACACTTACCTCCCCCAGGAACTGTTGAAAATTGCACTGTGTCTAGTATTAAAATAGCTTATTGCCATTTGTGTGAAAACTGTATATGCTATTTTGCTAATTCAAAGTTCCTAAAGTTCCTAAGTGAAATACCTTTCATTTAAAGTATTACTTGTAAATCTTGAACCTGTGGTTCTTAAAATAAACTAGAGAAAAGATATTTTTCTATACAAAAACCTATTGGCCTGGAATTGTCATTGAGTGTGTGTTCCTCATTTATTGCCTGTGTGTGTACAACAAATGCTTAACACTGCCCTTTGATAAGCCTACTGCTCGAACACACTACCACAAAATAGAGCATTAGAATTATCTCTTTTTGCCACTATCTTACCTCTAAGGGGAACCCTTGGACTCTGTGCATGCTATTTCTTACTTTGAAATAGTACATACAGAGCCAACTTCCTACATATTCTAATTTAAAGAATGTGTGGGTTATAGCTATTATTAGTGTCTGTCTAACAATACCTATTAACTTATTTTAATAAATTTCATTAAATATTGGTTAAGGTTAACAAAATGTTATTTCCAGCTCAAACAGATCAAGAGTTAGTAAAATCACAGCGGCTCCTGTTGCTGTGTAGTGTAAAGGTTGAGTCGTCGTCCTTCTGTTGCTTATGACTGTATTTGGATGTTAAACATGTATTAATGAGGTGAACCCTTTGCCCAGACAGGGTTAACGTCTAAATATGACAAATTTATTAAGTATAATTAGGTCTCATAATTGACTTTTAATATTTTATTCAACCCTGTTACATAAATGTGTGTTCCGCTGCCGCATAATTCCAGTGGACCTATCCTTGCAGTCCTGACAGACGATGACATGTCACCTTCAGCTGTACCTTGTTATTGCCAGTTGGGGGCAGCAGACATCCATGGTAGCCTGTGCATGTGTATTTGTCTCACAGCTGCTGATGTGTCACCTTCAACTGTACCCTGTTATGCCAGCTGGGGGCAGCAGAGTTCAATGGTAGCCTGTGTATTTGTATTCATCTCACAGCTGCTGACATGTCACCTGCTGTACCTTGCTATGGCCAGCTGGGGGCAGCTGAGATCCATGGTAGCCTGGGAGGTTGTATTCGTGTAACAGGTGCTGAAGTGTCACCTCCAGCCACTGGTGTATGGGGGAGATGCTGAGAAGAGAGCAAATGGTGTGTATGAGCAGTGGAGGTGCATGAGAGGTGAGTCACTGGTGTAAGGGAGAGGTGCTGGGACGAGGGTGTGTGAGGAGCAGAGGAGTGCATGAGAGGTGAGTCACTGGTGTAAGGAGGGGTGCACACTTCTCCCCAGGATGCACACTTCTCTCCCGGATGCACATCTCTCTCCTCAAGATGCACACGTCTCTCCCCAAGATCCACACAACTCAAGACACACACACCTCTCCCTAGGATGCACTCCTCTCCCCAGGATGCACACTTCTCTCTCCAGGACACACACCTTTCTCCCCAACATGCACACTCCTCCCAAGATGCACACCTCTCTCCCAGGATGTACACCTCTCTCCCAGGACTCACACCTTCCTCCCCAGGGTGCACACCTCTGTCCCAGGATGCATACCTCTCTCCCCGGGATGCACACTTCTCTCCAGGATGCACATCTCTCCCCCTAAGATGCACACCTCTCTCCCTATGATGCACTTCTCCCCCCAAAGACGCACACCTCTCCCCGGGGTGCACACCTTTGACCAAAAAATTCACACCTCTCCTCAGGATGCACTCCTCTCCCCAGGATGCACACCTCTCTACCCGTAATGCACACCTCCCATGTGGCACACTTTCTCTCACTCCAGGACGCACACCTTTCTTCAGGATGCACACCTCTCGCCCCAGCCCCCGGATGCACACCTCTCCCCAGGATGCACTCTTTTCTCCCTATCAATCAATCAATCAATCAATCAATCACATTTATAAAGCGCACTACTCACCCGTAAGGGTCTCAAGGCGCTGGGGGGGGGGGAGGGGGAGGTCAGTGCTCGAAGAGCCAGGTCTTGAGCTGCCTTCTGAAGGAGAGGTGGTCCTGTATGGCGCGAAGATGGCTGGGAAGAGAGTTCCAGGTCTTCGCTGCCAGGAAAGAAAAGGATCTTCCTCCGGCGGTGGCTTTGCGGATGCGGGGTACGGCTGCCAGGGCTTGTCCGGTCGAGCGTAGGGTGCGCGGAGGAGTGTAGAAGGAGACGCGGTGGTTGATGAGTTTTGGTCCGAGGTTGTGCAGGGCTTTGTGTGCGTGGGTGAGGAGTCTGAAGGTGATCCTCTTGTTGACTGGTAGCCAGTGAAGTTTCTTCAGGTGTCCGGAGATGTGTTGGTGGAGGGGTATGTTCAGGATGAGTCGAGCGGCAGCGTTCTGGATTCGTTAAAGTTTCCTCTGCAGCTTGATGGTGATGCCGGCGTACAGAGCGTTCCCATAGTCCAAGTAACTGGTGACGAGGGCGTGGGTGACGGTCTTCCTGGTGTCGGTGGGGATCCAGCGGAAGATCTTGCGGAGCATGCGGAGGGTGTTGAAGCATGCCGAGGTCACCGAGTTGACCTGTCTGGTCATGGAGAGGGAAGAGTCCAGGATGAAGCCGAGGTTGCGTGCGTGGTCGGTGGGTTGGGGAGTGCTGCCTAGGGTGGGAGGCCACCAGGAATCGTCCCAGGCGGTTGGTGTAGGGCCGAGGATGAGGACCTCCGTCTTCTCTGTATTCAGTTTAAGCCGGCTGTCTGTCATCCAGTTCGCTACTTCCTTCATGCCTTCGTGTAGTCTGGCTCTTGCTGAGGTGGGGTTGTTGGTGAGGGATAAGATGAGCTGGGTGTCGTCGGTGTAGGATATGAGGTTGAGTCCGTGATTTCGTGCGATGTTCGCCAGGGGGGTCATGTAGATGTTGAAGAGGGTGGGGCTGAGGGAGGATCCTTGGGGGACGCCGCAGATGATCTCCGTGGCTGTGGATCTGAAGGGGGGGAGGCGGACTCTCTGAGTTCTTCCGGAGAGGAAGGAGATGATCCATTCCAGGGCCTTGCCTCTGATGCCGGCATTGCTGAGGCGGCGTATCAGGGTACGGTGGCATACCGTGTCGAAGGCTGCAGAGAGGTCCAGGAGGATGAGGACCACAGTTTCTCCTTTGTCGGTCAGGGATCTGATGTCGTCCGTGGCTGCAATGAGGGCGGTCTCGGTGCTGTGATTAGCTCTGAAGCAGAACTGTGAGGGGTCGAGAGAGTCGTTGGTTTCCAGGGCGGTGGTGAGTTGAGCGTTGACGATTTTCTCAATCACTTTGGCGGGGAACGGTAGGAGCGAGATGGGCCGGAAGTTTTTGAGTTCGGTGGGGTCTGCTGTTGGTTTTTTTAGGAGGGCGTTGATTTCGGTGTGTTTCCAGTTCTCCGGTAAGGTGGCGGTGGTAAAAGACGCGTTGATGACGTCTCGGAGGATGCACACCTCTCCCCAGGACTCATACCTCTTCCCAGGATACACCCCTCTCTCCCCAGGATGTACACCTCTCACCAGGATGCACACCTTCTCCCAGAATGCACACCTCTCTCCCAGGATGCACACCTCTTCTCAGGATGCAACCCTCTCCCAAGATGCACACTTCTCTCCCAACTTCTCTCCCAGGATGCAGACCTATCTCCCAGGATGCACACCTCTCTTCCACAGGATTCACACCTCTTCCAAGATGCACACTTCTCTCACAGATGCACACAAATCTCACCAGTGTTGGGGGCCCTAGGCCCTCATGCTACTGAAAAAAACTCACGCACTCACAGTAGCATAGTGGTTAAAACTAGCCACAGGCACGTGCGCCCGGCCCTTTTTATTGGCAGGGTCACCTGACTGGTGATGCCTGTGTTGGGTGGGTGTGGGGTGTGAATGTAAGACCAGCCCTCAGCCGAGTGGCATAAACACTAGAACGTGCCCAGCAGGACACTACATCCAGGATGCACACTTCTCAGGATGGACAGGTCTCCCCAGGATGCACACTTCTCAGGATGGACAGGTCTCCCCAGGATGCACCCCTCTCTCCCCAGGATGCACCCCTCTCCCCACGATGCACTGGTCTCCCCAGAATGCACACTTTTCTCCCAAGGATGCACACTTCTCAGGATGCACAGATCTCCCCAGGATGCACTTCTCTCTCCCCAGGAGGCACACTTCTCCCCAGCATGCACTTCTCTCTCCCCAGGATGCATTTCTCTCTCCCCAGGATGCACTGGTCTCCCCAGGATGCACCCCTCTCTCACCAGGATGCACACTTCTCTCCCCAGGATGCACTTCTCTCTCCCCAGGATGCACAGATCCCCCCAGGATTCACACTTCTCAGGATGCACAGGTCTCCCCAGGATGCACACTTCTCAGGATGCACAGATCCCCCCAGGATGCACAGATCCCCCCAGGATGCACACTTCTCAGGATGCACACTTCTCTCCCAGGATGCACACTTCTCAGGATGCACAGATCCCCCAAGGATGCACACTTCTCTCCCCAGGATGCACAGATCCCCCCAGGATGCACAGATCGCCCCAGTATGCACACTTCTCTCCCCAGGATGCACACTTCTCTCCCCAGGATGCACAGATCCCCCCAGGATGCACAGATCCCCCCAGGATGCACACTTCTCAGGATGCACAGATCCCCCCAGGATGCACACTTCTCTCCCCAGGATGCACAGATCCCCCCAGGATGCAGATCCCCCCAGGATGCACACTTCTCTCCCCAGGATGCACAGATCCCCCCAGGATGCACAGATCCCCCAGGATGCACAGATCCCCCCAGGATGCACACTTCTCAGGATGCACAGATCACCCCAGGATGCACAGATCCCCCCAGGATGCACACTTCTCTCCCAGGATGCACAGATCCCCCAGGATGCACACTACTCAGGATGCACAGATCCCCCCAGGATGCACAGATCCCCCCAGGATGTACACTTCTCAGTATGCACAGATCCCCCCAGGATGCACACTTCTCAGGATGCACAGATCCCCCCAGGATGCACACTTCCCAGGATGCACAGATCTCCCCAGGATGCACAGATCGCCCCAGGATGCAGAGATCCCCCCAGGATGCACACTTCTCTCCCCAGGATGCACAGATCCCCCCAGGATGCACTCCCTCGCACAGGTCAGATTAGCACCGGCCCTCAGGGGCCGGTGAGCAGTAGCACCACGTCACGGTTCTGACCTCCGCTACTGTCCAGTCACACCACTCAGTGACGATAGCGTCACGGCACCCACAGCCCTGCCAGGGTTCCTAGTACCATGTGGTGTACTGGAGCAGCACATCCCGCGTGGCCTATAGAAACCTGGCAGCCATGCACCAGGCACTCACACCATTCATGGCCCAGTCTCTCTCTCATGCGAACCCTGAGAAGGCCCCCTCCACAGATCTGTCGGGCTCCCCGGATTCCATGTGATGAGCTGCTCCGGCCTGGACTGGAGCAGCACATCACGCTGGACCTGGGAAACTTGGCAGACTTGCTTCCGGGACCCCCCAGAGCATCGCGGCAGATCAGGAGGAAGGGTGCCACCCGAGGAGGGACCGAGGGATGGGCAGCAGGTGGCAAGGAGGGCCAGTCCTGCCCGGTCCCCCCCACGGGGTGGGGAGGGGAGACTAAGGAGTCGCGGATCCCTATTGTCTCAACGCTATCCGTCGTGTCCCCTCAGCAGCCTGTCCTCCATCTCTGCCCACCACTGAGGGCCACTGCCCTGCAGGGACAGATATAGGGCTGGGGGAGTGACGTCACAGAGGAGGGGGCGGGGCCTGGGGGAGTGATGTCACATAGGTGGGGCAGGGTTTGTGGAGTGACGTCACTGAGGTAGGGGGACTGGACCTGCAGGCCTGGGGGAGTGACATCACAGAGGTGGGGCGGGGCCTGGGGGAGTGATGTCACTGAGGGTGGGGGACAGGACCTGCATGCATTGGGGAGTGACATCACAGAGGAGGGGGCGGGGCCTGGGGGAGTGATGTCATCGAGGGAAGGGGACAGGCCCTGCAGTCCTGGGGCAGTGACATCACAGAGGTGGGGCAGGGTTTGTGGAGTGACGTCACTGAGGGAGGGGACAGGCCCTGCAGTCCTGGGGCAGTGAGCGCCAAGTAGAGGGTGGGGAAGCCTGTAGGACAGAGAGCACAGAGGGGGGTGGGGGGCAGGATTGGGGCCTGGAGGAGGAGTGACGTCACAACGGGAGGCACGCCATCAGGGAGGCCAATACCATGGGGGGTCAGGAGAGGTTTGAGTGTCAGGGGTCAGGCCAGAGTAGAGGGGAGCTATACGTCAGAAGGGGGTGTAACTGTAAATGTATATGCAGCGCTTAGGGCTCCTGATGAGGCATCGAAGAGCTTTGTGCGTGAGCAGCAGCTGCTCCTGAACCCAAGATCAGTGATTAGCAGGTTTGCACCATTTTGTTCTTGTGCATTAGGCTTGGGTTTAGCTTGTGCTCTTGAGTTCTTGTGAGTTTAGTGGACTTTGGGCGAGGAATAGAATGATAGGGGAGGGTTTGTAAAGGGCAAGTAGTGAGTGGTTTTGTAAGGAGGGCTCGTATGTGCTTCATAGGTTGGTGGGTTGGCTAAAGGAGGGTGTAAAGTGGGAAGGATGTTTGAAAGATCACAGGGAGGAGGGTTGGGATGAGTCTGAGGGAGTAGGGATGGGGAGGACACAAGGGTTTAAAAAATATTTCTATTATAGCAACATGTGAATTACATATGTATATATATGACACACAATGTAATATAGTACATATCCGTGTGTGTATATAGATATATATAAATGCATACATACACTCTTTCACTAAAGTTTGTTTGCTTGATTAAACCACTCTATATAAATTCCCTTTTGTACATAGAAGCGGCAATATTTACAAGGTCTGTTGTCCAAATTTATCACGTGGTACATGGTTTATGCCTTGAAATAACTGTAATTTACGTATATACGCACACAAACACACATGGCAGGTATTGTCATGGGAGGACAGAGAGATTTCAGAGAAAAGACTATAGCGCTCAGAGGCACAGCGCTCACCTCCCCCACCCACGAGCCACATTCCACATATTTCAATGCACCCTTTATCCGCCTGCAAGGAGTGTTCACATTCACGACTGCAGTGGGATCTCCTGCCACAAGCACCTGACGTCACCTTCCTTGGAGACTCCATTGGCTGAGAGGCACGTCACAGTGAGGCGTGTGATGTCATAGCCGGGATAAGGGAGGCACGTCACAGTGAGGTGTGTGATGTCATAGGCGGGATAAGGGAGGCACGTCACAGTGAGGCGGGTGATGTCATAGCCGGGATAAGGGAGGCACGTCACAGTGAGGTGTGATGTCATAGCCGGGATAAGGGAGGCACGTCACAGTGAGGTGTGTCATGTCATAGCCGGGATAGTGATGTCATAGCCGAGATAAGGGAGGCACGTCACAGTGAGGCGTGTGATGTCATAGCCGAGATAAGGGGCAGATGTAAATAACTTTGAAAAGTTAAAAGTTTACAAGCAAAATCAGCGCTCACCTGTGGTGGATCTGGAATAAGCTAAGAACGTTGAGCTCATAAAGAAACTGCACAATTTTAAACAGAGATTTGCCAAATACTTGATTTCCATGAAATAAACTAGCATTTTTCAAAAACTATTAATCTGAGGCCGGCACTGAGGGCCTCTGTGCAGAGACTGGTCCACTCCCTGCTACTGTCCTGGTTGTGTAGAGCTAAGGACTGTCACCCTTTTCTGTTTTGTGTCATTTTAGTGTTATTATCCACTGCCTATTGTTTTGCAAGATTTTAACTAATTTATAATTAATTTCATATGATTGAATTTATTACTGATCTTTAAACTAATCCTAATACTATTCAAAAACAAAATTCTGATTTTATTTTATTTGTTTAACACTAGTATTTTGTTAATTCTCTTTCTAAAAGTAACATTAGCCATAAAGTCCTTTTTATTTAATTCATTACATTGTGTTGTGTTTCCCTTACACTACACCTATTTTTAATTATTTTTCACTATTACCAACTTTAAAATAAAACATTAAAAATATGTTGTGGGAGAACCCTCCACCTCCCCCCCCCCCCCCACACACATTCAGCCCAATGCCCTCTTTTTTAATAGTTGATGTTATAGAGCTTCATTTTTTACTTATTTTTCATTTTTTCATTGCCCCTTACCATCTCTAGCCATACTTCTTAATCATTCAAATACATGGAAATGAAAGTAAAAATAAAATGTGACTAGTATATCTCAGGGGACCCCCATAGCAACGCCTGTATCTTTTTATTATAATTTAATGTATAAAAGGAATTACATCATTAATAACGTACACCAATCTTTTCATGTCGTTGCTTCCCGTGCCAATGCGGTGGGCGTGGTGTGCTGTAGGTGACGTAGTTGACGTGTCAGTGTCAGGGGTGATGTACTAACTGGTAGATGGAGCTGGGTTGATCTAGTCTGGGTGCACCCAGCATAGCCAGCGCGACGAGTGTGAACATGTGTACCAGTTTGTGCCCAGGAGAGGTTCCCAACTGGTGCTAATCCTCGACCCCTCTTCCGATCACCCCCACCCCCTGACTGCCGAGGGGTGCAGGACCCTGAGGCCGATCAGTGAACTTAGACAAGTTTACAAACAACCGACCTATCTTAAACTGATCTTCCATTTCAAAGGCACTTGAAACAGCATCTGCAATCAAGCAGCCTTCTCAGTGAGTTTAATACTGCATCATGGCATCTCTGTCAGACCTCTGGGCTGCATCTAATATCAGACATCTCTGCTGCATCTTCTCTGTATCAGACATCTCTGCTGCATCTTCCCTGTATCAGACATCTCCGCTGCATCTTCTCCATATCAGACATCTCTGCTGCATCTGATCTATATTAGACATCTCTGCTGCATCTTCTCTTTATCAGACATCTCTGTTGCATGTTCTCTGTATCAGACATCTCTGCTGCATCTTCTCCTTATCAGACATCTCTGCTGCATCTTCTCTACATCAGACCTCTCTGCTGCATCTTCTTATATCAGACATCTCTGCTGCATCTTCCTATATCAGACCTCTCTGCTGCATCTTCTCCACATCAGACCTCTCTGCTGCATCTTCTCCACATCAGACCTCTCTGCTGCATCTTCTCTACATCAGATTTCTCTGCTGCATCTTCTCTTTATCAGACATCTCTGCTGCATCTTCTCTGTATCAGACCTCTCTGCTGCATCTTCTTATGTCAGACCTCTCTGCTGCATCTTCTCTGTATCAGACCCCTTGGCTGCATCTTGTTATGTCAGACCTCTCTGCTGCATCTTCTCTTTCTCAGACCTCTCTGCTGCATCTTCTCTGTATCAGACCCCTTGGCTGCATCTTGTTATGTCAGACCTCTCTGCTGCATCTTCTCTTTCTCAGACCTCTCTGCTGCATCTTCTTATATCAGACATCTCTGCTGCATCTTCTCTGTATCAGACCTCTCAGCTGCATCTTCTCTGTATCAGACCTCTCTGCTGCATCTTCTCTGTATCAGACCTCTCTGTTGCATCTTCTCTGTGTCAGACCTCTCTGCTGCATCTTCTCTGTATCAGACCTCTCAGCTGCATCTTCTCTTTATCAGACATCTCTGCTGAATCTTCTCTGTGTCAGACCTCTCTGCTGCATCTTCTCTGTATCAGACCTCTCACCTGCATCTTCTCTTTATCAGACCTCGCTGCTGCATATCCACACCATCAACCACAAGGGACTCCTTGACAGCCAGTCTCATTTGGTTGGCATCAGAGTTTGAGTACTATTTCAGTTTAATTACTTCCCATTTATTTTGTGTTTGGTGTAAACTACTGCACACAACCTTGCAGTATTGTGGGAGTGCCAGTAATGAGACACACAGAAGACTGAAAGTGGAATATCGCGAGGGTGGCCCTTCCGCTATGGTGGAGGAGTGTAGCCCTCCCCTGCTGAAAGGAAGCAGGAAAGCAAAAAAATAAAACGATGATAAAAGCATTTAATTATTTTATTTTTCCGCTTAGGTAGGGCGGTGCCAGCATCCTCCTCATCAGTCGTCGTGGGAGGAGTGCTAGGTACGCTCGAAGCAAGCATGTCTGTTTGGCCGTCCAAACTGACATGCGCACTTAGAACTCTCTACATAGCTGAATTTCACAGCCGGGAGGAGACCGAGTGCAGGCTCCCACTCCCTCCCTGAGCGGCATTTAAGCCCGCTCAGGTCAATCCTGGTGCTTCTGTCATGCTGGGTAAAATGTGACTAGTGTATCTCAGGAGACCCCCATAGCAAAGCCTGTATCTTTTTATTATAATTTAATATATAAAAAGAATTACATTATTAATAACTTTCACTAATATTTTAATGTAGTTGCTTCCCTTGTCAATGTATTTGCTTTCTGACCACTAGGAGTGCAACATATGCAACTTCATTAGATAGTGATTACAAATCTTGAGCTGAATGGGGCTCTTTACTCGCCCACCACTTTCAAAGGTTACCAGATGCCCCTGGCTGCCAGCCGTCAGCATCTCTCCCCTCATACATCTGCAAAACCCTTGTTACACAGGCAGGTGATTACAGCCCGCTTGCCTACAAGCACCACCCATCCACATCCAGCCAATCAGATGCCTCTGGAGAGTCAGGTGGGACTTGGTAATGGGCATCCATTGGCAGATTCAGCGCCTACCTGACTAGGGATAGGATAAAGCTAGAGAGTGGTGGAACTTGAAGAAGGCGTGTGTGCAGCAACCATGTTGGCGCAGATGACACTGGATTTATTTTCAGATTTAAACTGCGCTGCATGCTGATGCACACCAGGTGTGAGTTGAGGCAGCTCCTTCCATCCACCCTCGAGCTGGTCTGTGTGCCCACTGCAACATGAGGATATCAGCTTTATAGTACCTTCTATTGCCTTCTAGTCATTATACAAAGATGTCCATAATAGGCCCACGTACAGTTACAAACCAGCCCACCACCCTCCAAAAGTGGCCCACAGACAGCCACACAACCGGCCCATGACCTGTCCGACTGGCCCGCCTGGCACTGCCAGATTGCCCTTTAGGCCAGTCCTATCTTCTTGCACACCCATACCCTGCTTAGGGCCTGATTTAGAACTTGGCGGAGGGGATACTCCATCACAAACGTGATGGATATCCTGTCTGACATATTACAATCCCATTATATCCCATGGAGATTGTTATGCGGTGGACGGAATATCCGTCACATTTGTGGCGGAGTATCCATCCGCTGAGATCTAAACTAGGCCCTGAGTCACCTTCAGTGCTGCTGCAGCCCCTCTCTTGGTGCTGCCATGTCCACCGTTGAAGCAACTGAGTACCTTCAAAAGCTTGCACCGCAGGCGGCGAGATTCACTGTGTCAGCAGCAGGACACGCTATGGGTCACGGCCTGGTTCCTCCACCTGCAAACTTCAAGGCTCAACCCCTGTGGACACCACTTGGCTCATGGTACCCAGAGTGGCACTTCAGCCAGGCACACACACAAGGTGAGTCACAGTGCATCAGAGGCAACGACTTACCACCCACGCTGAACTGCAAAGGCACCTCATGGCACACATTGCCATGCAGAGAAAACCCCGAGAACCTCCCCCACCCTAGATGCAACAAGGAGTGAACTCCTCCTTTGACCTCCTCCTAACACCACCAATACCAGGTATTAACAGTGGTTCCCAACCTGTGGTCCGGGGACCCCTGGGGGTCCGCGAAGCCTCTTCAGGGGATCTGCGACTGGTTAGAAAATTAAATAATATTAACAAATTAGGTCCCCAGCTTTCAGTAATAACTCAGTAAGGGGTCCCCAGATTCCAATAATGATTCAGTGGGGGTCCCCGGGTTCCAGTAATGATAAAGTGGGGGTCCACAGATGTCAAAAGGCTGGGAACCACTGAGGTAAAACATTCAATTTTATAATAATACAGTAACTGATTTCAGTAGGGACCACTTCATGGCACCTGGGAAAAAATTAGCAAAAGGGCAAACGCATCAAAAGAGGGCAGAAAACATCTGCAACTGCTTTGGTCCTGCAAAGTCTCTCCATGGCCCCTCCCTCACATTTTGGCCCTACTGTATGGGGTTTTCAGGGGCCCAAGAAGGCTTGAGTGGGGGTGGCTCCACATTCACACTTCCTCTTTTTGTTGGCAATTGCTCTGGGGATGGGGTCTCTATGGCCAATTATATGTTTTGCCCAAGGGGATGAGGTCCCTGGGGCCCAAAGGCCAATACTATAGTGTATACACCAAAGGCTGTGCATGGTGTACAGTTAGTAGCCAGCTGGGGGTTTAGCCACGTCAAGCGCTGAGCCATCACACTGTTGTGCGCGGTGAAAGGCTGTGTGCAGCATGGGGTCGGTTGCCTCCAGATGGCTGCCTGTTGGGAGTTAAACACAGGACTGACTACAAGCCAGGTCCTGCGACCAATGCCACGTTGAGTGCAACAAAAGGCTGTGCGCACCGTGGGGTTTGCTTTCTGTGGGGGAGATTGCCACATATCCTGGATGCAGGATGGCTTTACGCATTGTAATAAATTATTAGATTACATTTAAAAAACCTAGAAATTCACTGAAGAAAACCAAGGTTAAAGTAGCATTATAGTTAGGTCTGATAAATAGATATGCTTTTGGTTAAAAAAAAACTCAGAAATTCACTGAACAAACAAAAGGTTATGGCAACATTCTAGATAGGTGAATATATCAGTAATAACCTTAACATTTTGAACTAAATTAAAGCCAGGGGCAAAAACGAAACCTCTACTGTCACGCCAACAGAAATATGCCCACACTATCACGACTCACGAATCCACACAGCGGTCTCTCAACCGCGGTATTCCATTGGCCTTACACACCGCCGTGCTCAAAATAAACACACACATACAAAACACAGCCACATTGGACAATTCGAAATACACACATACACACACCACTCCCACACACGCATTATGCCCCGCCACAGGACCACCACACCAGCACCCCACCCCCTGCAGAGGGAGAACCACCCCGCAAACGGTCCCGGAGATCCAGGAACAAGACAGAGCACGATGCCAAGACCCCCGCCATGAAATGAGACCACCCTGATTGTCATCATACTATCCTACTTTGTCACCCTGTCCATACTGCCCCAGCTCCACTTCCTATGCCCATAAGGGCAATGCACCTGTGAGACTAATAGACTGGACTCTGCCATGGACATTCCTCCGCCATCACCCCTCACCATTTTACTATCCCCTCCAATATTGAGCACTTAAATAAACACACTTAAAGCACAAAACAATCTGGAGTCTGTCTGTGATTTCAAAATAGTGTATTAGCAATTACAGTGACAAAATGCTCTTTCAACTGTAATGTCAGCATACCTATGTCACACAGCTCTAGTCCATAAGGAATCTAAGGAGATGTCACACAGTGGGACACACATCTGTGAAATAGTAAGGGAAAGTGACAACTCAGTGACCATACACTGGGTGAAAATAACAGACAGTAGAGAGGTAGTAGTGTTAAAGTACGTGTAGTAGGCAGGTCTGTACTCTTACCTGTGTCTCAATGGGAATATTGCTGGATCACTGATTCCCTGTTGTTCATGTCTTCTTCCTCTGCTTCCTCATCTTCACTGTCCACAGACTCCACAGCTGCCACAACACCGCCATCTGGACCATCCTCCTGCAGAAAAGGCACCTGTCGTCGCAAAGCCAAGTTGTGAAGCATACAGCAGGCCACGATGATCTGGTACACCTTCTTTGGTGAGTAGAATAGGGATCCACCTGTCATATGGAGGCACCAGAACCTGGCCTTCAGGAGGCTGAAGGTCCGCTCGATCACCCTCCTAGTTCGCCCATGGGCCTCATTGTAGCGTTCCTCTGCCCTTGTCCTGGGATTCCTCACTGGGGTCAGTAGCCATGACAGGTTGGGGTAACCAGAGTCACCTGCAAACGGCAAGGGGCAACTGTTAGACACACACTAACCTGGAGGGATATCCCCAGTCCCAGACAACCATTCTCACTGACTAGCTTCCAGGTGCTCACCTACTAGCAACACATGGTGCCTCTGGAGATGACCTATCACACAAGGGATGCTGCTATTCCGCAGGATGTAGGCGTCATGCACTGAGCCAGGAAACATGGCATTAACATGGGAGATGTACTGGCCTGCCAAACATACCATCTGTACATTCATCGAATGATAACTCTCTCGGTTTCTGTACACCTGTTCCCTCCTGTGGGGGGGGGGGGGCAACGCCACATGTGTCCAATCAATGACACCTATGATGTTGGGGATGTGTCCCAGGGCATAGAAATCACCTTTCACGTGACCACCATTTTCTCTCTGTTCAATCACTCGATACCTGATTTTCGACAGGAGAGGACCTACACTGCAAGTGCTGCTGTGACCTCGGTCTGGAAGAGACAATGGCTCGAGTGTCTGGGGAAAGGGCCCCTGCCTTCACATCGGAAGAGTTGGAGAAACTCGTGGATGGGGTCCTCCCCAGTACACGCTGCTCTACGGTCCTCCAGACAAACAGGTAAGTACACAGGGAGCATGTTGTATCGGCAATGCCTGTGTGGAGAGGGCTGGATGTAAGAAGGAAGGGGGGAGAGTGCTGCGTGCATGAAACACAGTGAATGCATGTGCCACATGGCAAGGGTAGGGATGGGGGCCTATCAGTTTGATGGTGCAGTTGGTAATAACTTCTCTTTTTCCCCTGTACATTTCATGTAGGTCAGCGCCCACCAGAAAAAAAAATATTTGGCGTGCCATCACCAAGGACGTCCGGACCCTGGTGGTCTACCACAGACGGAGCACCCACTGCCGGAAAAGATGGGAGGACAATCGCTGCTGGAGCAAGAAGACGGCGGAGGCTCAGCTGGGGATGGCCTCCCAACGTGGGAGGGGTGCCCGTCGCACCTTGACCCCCCTGATGTTTAGGATCCTGGCGGTGGCCTACCCGGAGTTGGATGGGCACTTGAGGGCATCACAGCAGCCACAAGGGGGTGAGTACACTCTCATTCTGCTGACTTTGCGCGCAGTGGAGGTGTCTGTGTGGGGAAGGTGGGCTGTGGGTTTCCCCAGGCCAGGGGGAGTTCCGTAGGCAAGGCCACTCCGTAAGGCAGGCAATGTGGCACCCCACCCCACCTCTGTAGAGTGCCAACTACACCTAGTCATGCCCCTGTGTCATCTATGTGTGCAGATGTCGTCCATAGACTTGTAGGCCATTTCCCAAGAATTGAACAGTGGAGCCTAAGAGCGCAGCGTAGTGCAGGGGGCTTCTGTGTCTGTCGTGTCCGCCAACGGTAGCGGTAATGCATGCACTCAACATGTCTTTCTTCTGTCGTCCCCCTCCTTTTTGTGGTCTCCCTGTTCTTGTGTGCATTAGCATCATCAGGCGGAGGAGCAGCGGCACCGGAGCACCAGGGGGCTGCATCCCACATGGCCATAGAGGACCACACTACGGAATCGGACATCACCAGTGGGACGGAGGGCGAGGGGAGCTCCACGGCGGGGACAGGAGCTGACACCAGTGACACGGACTCGTCCTCTGATGGGAGCTCCCTTGTGGTGGCGACAACATCTGTGCCACCCCCATCTACAGGTACAGCCGCCACCCCCCCTTCCAGCACCGCCCTCCCAGCAGCCCCTCAGCCTTCGCCCCGTGCCCGCTCACCCGGGAGGGTGGGTATCACCTTTGCCCCAGGTACCTCAGGCCCTGCCCCAGTCACCCCTGCTGCCCTCAGTGAGGAGGCCATTGACCTCCTCAGGTCCCTCACTGTTGGGCAGTCTACCATTTTGAATGCCATCCAGGGTGTAGAAAGGCAGTTGCAACAAACAAATGCATTCCTGGAGGGCATTCATTCTGGTCAGGCGGCCCTTCAGCTAGCTTTTCAGACTCTAGCCTCAGCACTGATGGCAGCCATTGTCCCTGTGTCTAGCCTCCCCCCTCCAACTTCCTGTACCCCAACCCAATCCCCTGTACCTCAGCCTATCCCAAGCACACCTACAGACCAGCATGCACACACGTCAACACACAAGGGAAGCTCAGGCAAACATAAGCACCACACATCCCACAGGCACTCATGTAAGTATCACCCACATGCTGGCACACCAACATCCACTGCCTCCACTGTGTCCTACTCCTCCTCGTCTCCCTCCTCCCTCCCAGTCTCGTCTACACTCACACCTGCATGCACCACCTCTACAGCCACTACGTCCCTCTCCAGCACACCCACCACCACACCCCGCTCACGTGCAGTCATCACCCCCACTACCATTCACACATCCCCTGTGTCCTCTCCCAGTGTGTCTGTGATGCCCCCTCCCAAGATACACAAACGCAGGCACACACCCACCCAACAGCCATCCACCTCACGACAGCCTCCAGCGCATGCACCTTCACCCAAAGTCACCAAACGTACACCTCCTACAACCACCACCTCTTCCTCCACTCCCAAACCCCCTCCAGCTACTCGTACAAGTGTGTCCAAAAAACGTTTCTTGTCCAACCTTGACCTCTTTCCCACACCTCTTCACCCCGTCCGTCTCATAGGTCCCGAACTAGCACCTCAGCCACCACATCTCCGGGACCAGTGGTGCCTGTAGTCACCGGAATCTGGAGTGCACCGGCCACCAGGGCAGCCAGTGTGACACTGAGCCACAGCACAGACAGTCCCCCACCTGTGAAGCATCAGAAGTTGGCCAGTGCCCTGCAGGACAGGGGGAAGACTCCAGCCACCAAAGCTACTCCCAGGGGTCCCGGTGGGAGTGTGGAGTCAGCTGTGACACCTTCCAAGGTGGGGAAGGGCCACAAGAAACCAGGCAAGTCTAAGAAGAGCAGGACGGCGGAGAAGACCGCCATCATCCCCGCTGCCCAGGAGGCCACCTCCAGCACAAGCCCAGCTGCCCAGGACAGGCCCGCCAGCACAAGCTCAGCTGCCCAGGACAGGACCGCCAGCACAAGCCAAGCTGCCCAGGACAGGACCGCCAGCACAAGCCCAGCTGCCCAGGACAGGACCTCCAGCACAAGCCCAGCTGCCCAGGAGGGTCCCGCCAGCACAAGCCCCGCTGGGTCATGAAGGCCCACCAGCAAAAGCCCAGTTGGGCCATGAAGGACCGCCAGCAAAAGCCCCGCTGGGCCATGAAGGACCACTAGCATCTGAGTCCCTGCAATGGAGACCGCCACCTCAAGCACCGCTGAACAGGGCACCACCATCTCAAGCCCTGCTGGACAGGGCACCGCCGTCTCAAGCACCGCTGAACAGGGCACCGCCATCTCAAGCACCGCTGCACCGCCATCTCAAGCGCCGCTGCACAGGGCACCGCCGTCTCAAGCACCGCTGAACAGGGCACCGCCATCTGAAACACCGCTGAACAGGGCACCGCTGTCTCAAGCACCACTGGCCCATGAGCGGCAAGGGCACTGAAGCAACTGAGTCTGTCACGGGGTGAATGATGCACTATGGGCACCATGCCCCCTCCAGAACCAGTGGAGACTGTCATCCACTACCTCTGTCCTTAGCAGGATGAAGCACTCTGGGCACCATACCCCCTCCAGAACCAGTGGAGACTGTCATCCACTACCTCTGTCCTTAGCAGGATGAAGCACTCTGGGCACCATGCCCCCTCCAGAACCAGTGGAGACTGTTATCCACTTGAGAGACTGTGGCTTTGCACTCCCCAGGATAAGGCAGTGGGCAACCCACCCACTGTAGAGACTTGAGAGACTGTGGCTTTGCACTCCCCAGGATTGAACAGTGGGCAAACCACCCACTGTAGAGACTTGAGAGACTGTGGTTTTGCACTCCCCAGGATTGAACAGTGGGCAAACCACCCACTGTAGAGACTTGAGAGACTGTGGCTTTGCACTCCCCAGGATATGGCATTGGGCAAGCCACCCACTGTAGAGATTTGAGAGACTGTGGCTTTGCACTCCCCAGGATTGAACAGTGGGCAAACCAACCACTGTAGAGACTTGAGAGACTGTGGCTTTGCACTCCCCAGGATTGAACAGTGGGCAAACCACCCACTGGAGAGACTTGAGAGACTGTGGTTTTGCACTCCCCAGGATGGAACAGTGGGAATGTGGCCCCCTTGTGGATTTGGCGTTGTGCACTCAAGCGGCTGAGGTGCCCCCCTTTCCCTCCCCCTGAGGTGCCTGTTTAGTTGCTCTCTCATGCCCCTGCAGCGTCTCTCCGTCATGGTCGGGGATCTTGTCTGGGTCTCGCCCATACCGTGTGGTCCCAGTGTTCCACTGACTTCCTCAGAGCACTACCCGGACTACTATGCTTGGTATATCTTTTGTACATGGTGTATATATATATTTCTGCCTACTTGCTCTTAATATATTACAATGGTTACACTCATTTTCTATTGTCTTTGCATTCTTCCAGGGGGTTTGGGGGGTGTAGCTGTGATGTATTGATTTGCATTAGTGTGTGTGTTGTAGTGGGTGAGGGTGGGGGTGTTGTGTGTGTATGTCCATGTTTTTTCCCTCCACCCTCCCCTGTGTCGTAGGTGCTGTACTCACCGTGGTCTTCGCCGCCGGCGTTCGTGCTCCTGGTAGAGCAGCAGGAAGACTATTGCAGGGAGAATTTGGAGTTCCGGATCCATGGCGTCCTCGTTCCTCATGGGGTGTGTAGAGGTGAGCGGTTTCCCTTCGGGATTCCTGTTTCCGCCGTGTTTTTATCCGTGGTGAATCCGGGGCGGATTGGCCTGTCATAATAGTGTGGGCGGTACATTGTCTCCCGCCTGTCTGTTGGTGGTGACCGCCGCGCTGTTTGTTTGTACCGCCGTGGCGGTCGGAGTGTTAAAGTGGCTGTCTTTGTTGGCGGTTTCCGCCACGGTTGTAATTGCAATTTTTTTTACCGCCGGCCTGTTGGCGGTCTTACTGCCGCTTTAACCCGACCGCCAGCGTTGTATGACCACCCATGTGTACATATTTCTCCCTTTGTGCTTGATGCAATCAAAAGCTGACGATATTTGACTCAACTTCACCAGGTCCAAAAGTCCTCTACAACTGTTGGATCAACGTTACTTGGGAACAAATACAAAAGCCTCACTTCTAAAGGGGCCACTGACCTACGGCCACGGTCTGGGGAGTCACAGTGTGGGATGTCAGCATGGCCGGGCTTCTCAGCACAATATACCCAATACAAGTTTTTTCTTTAATTCTTACCATTACCAAGGACAAGACACCACATCTCAGTGCACTCACATCCAGTCCTAGGCTCTGGTGAATGCTAAAGGGTGGCCTCTTGAGTCTTTTGTTTTACTGAGAAGGATCAGCCCACCCTGATTCCAGGGGTAATTCTGTTAATCTTTCCTTTGTACCTGACCTGGACACTAGATGGTGCCAAACACCAGCCCAATAAGCTATGTGTATAACAAGTCACACCACTTTTGCCTAAGTAAACATGTAAAATATGTTAAATGTTACAGTGTCACTGGTAGAGCTCAGTCCCAGACTATTTTGAAGTCCATGTTGTATGCACTGATGTCACATGCAAAAGGCTTTTTTTTGCAGCCCTGTGTGTTCTTCCAGCCTGACCCTCAGTTTTACTAGTAAAGACTTGCTTATCCTCATAGATCGTGGGGAAGGGGTGTCCTGTCTCTCTCTGCAGTCGAAGCAGTGTGGGAGATAATGTCACTCAGCCTGTAGCCCTCCCATTTCACACTGGTGACTGGGTATCTGCTTTGATTTTGGTCGCCCAGTCTCTGTCTCTAGTCTGCATTCACTCTGTCTGTAGTTGGGGAGCATCTGTATGTGTTTTGTGGTTTTCGCTCCAGTAAAGTATTCATCAAGAAAGACGTTTTCAGTAATCTGAATGCTATACCACGTGGTGTTGCCCAAACAGGTATACCTTGTGGCCTGAATACAAATGCACATTTAAATCACGTAATCTAATGAGACATGCAAAGCTTCAGTAATGTTTTTCCCATATCTCCATGTGAGGCCTTGCTCTGGATGGCTCCTCTACCCCTGTGTACCTATAGAAGGCAGGGCCAGATAATTTGGGGGTAGGTGGGTGCACAGATCACATTAAACTGTAGAAGAGTAATGTTAGAAATGGGGTCTCTTGTAAGCAGTAGTTTGCACCCTATCCAAGTAGGGACCCTAACTCTAGCCAAGGTAAGGGAGTCACACAGCTAAAATAACTCCTGTTTGCTCCCTTGGTAGTTTGGCACAAGCAATCTGGCTTATCTCAGAGACAATGTGTAAAGTATTTGTACATACACACACAGTAATGCAGTGAAAACACTACAAAAGGACTCAACACCAGTTTACACAAAATAGCCAATATGTATCTGATTAAAACAAAAACAAAATGACAGAAATACAACATACACAAATCAAGATATCACTTTTTAATTTTTAAGCAAGTCTTACTCCATAGGAATCAATGGATTTATCCCTTTAGCATAAAGTACCTGGGATGCATCAGAAACAAGAACGATGAGGGCCACGGGGGAGGTGAGGCACCGGAAAAGCAAAACAATGCATCCGTTCCTTACTGTGCAGAGGAGGTGATGCATTGATTTTCCTTGGAGGTGTGACAATGCGTTGGTTCCTTACTGGCAGGGGAGGTGCTGCATCAATTCTTTTCTCTCTGGAAAGGTGATGCGACAATTTCTGGACACAAAGCCTTGGTTTCTTACTGCAGTGTGGGGTAGATGAAAAATTGGCACCCAGAGACAATGCATGGAAAACCCAGACTTGCTGTTTTGATGGGATTGCTGTGAAACATGTGCTGTGTCTATTCTTCAGCCATGGGACAGGCGCTGTATTGATTCTTCAGTCAGGAGAAAGGCACTGTGTTGATTTGTCCGACGTGGCGCAGTGATGTGCCGATTTTCTCCTTCAGATCACCAGCTTGCACTTTCATGGACCCAGGGACTTGAGTTTGGCATCACTTGGCAAGTCAGGACTCTCAGCAGAAGCACTCAGGCACTGGCAGATGAGGTCTTTAGTGTCCCTGTGACTTCTTGGCAGGAGGCAAGCTCAGTCCAAGCCCTTGGAGAACCATTGGAAGCAGGATGTAGAAAGCCAATTCCAGTCCGTTCACTTCCAGGACAGAAGGAGAAAGCAGGCCAGCACGACAAAGCAACCGGCAGAGGGGCAGTCCCCCCTACAGCATCCATTTCTTCTTCCTGGCCGAATTTCCTCTGTCAAGAAGGATTCTAACTATGTGATGTCAGAGGTCCAGTACCTATACCCATTTCTGTCTTTGAAGTAGACAAGACTCTTCCATCACTTCCCTGGCCCCAGACACTCTCCGGGTTTTGAGACTGCTTTGTGTGAGGACAAGCACAGCCCTATTCAGGTGCAAGTGTCAGCTTCTCCCAGCACTCTAGCTCAGGAGGACCCATCAGCCTGGTGATGGACCATCGGGTATGTGGGGCAAACCTCAGCTCTCTTTGTGTGACTGTCTAGAGTGAATGCACAAACAGCCAACTGTCACCCCAACCCAGACGGGGATTCAGAAGACCGGCACAGGCACAGAATGGTTAAGCAAAAAAAGTCTACTTTCTAAAAGAAACATTTTCAAACTTACAATTCAAAAAACAACTTCACTAAAAGATGTATTTTAAATTGTGGGTTTAGAGACTGCAAACTACATATGTCTATTTGCCCCCCAATGGGAAATCACACTTAAAAGATATTTCAAAGCAATCCCCCCCATGAGAGAGATAGGCCTTGCAACAGTGAAAACCAAAGTTAACAGTATTTCACTATCAGGATATGTAAAACACATAATCACATGTCCCGCTTTTTTAAATACCCTGTACCCTGCCCATGGGGCTTCCTTGGGCCTACCTTAGGGGTAACACAGGTGATAAAAGGGTAGGTTGTGGCAGGTCGAAATGGTACTGCAGTGGCAGGTCTGAGATATGTTTACAAGGCTACTCCTGTGGGTGGCACAATCAGTGCTGCTGGCCACTGGTAGCATTTGATCCACAGGCCCTGGGCACACAGAGTGCACTGTACTAGAACATTACCAGTAAATCAGATGTGCCAATCATGGATAAACCAATCACAAATACAAGTTAGACAGCGAGCAAATGCAATTTAGCACTGATTAGCAGTGGTAAAGTGCCAAGAGTCCTAAGCCAAAAAAAACAGGTCCGAATAAATAGGAGGTAGAAGGCAACAAGTTTGAGCATGACCCTGCAAAAAGGACAAGGTCCAACAAGTAAGTAAGAATGTTGGGAGTTTTCAGCTTGGATTTCTGAGTAATTACTTATGTCTGTTTGATGTCACTCAGCACCTCTGGGTGAAAACATCCCTGTACTCACTGTTACCCATGTGTAGCTCTACATATTGATACTGATCATTATTTTGTTGCAAACATAAAGATTGAAAATGAAATAAAAAATAAAAGAACTATAGCAATCTCTTAGTTTGATATTATTTGAAAAGGGGGTTATAATAAGTTATTTAAACTAACATAATATATCTTAAATTAATGACCTCAGTTATTGCACATCAATAATTTAATTTATGGAAATTACAAATTAATTAAATTTAAATGAACAGGTTTAGGATTGGCATTGGGGTCAGATGAAGAAGAATTACTTAAAATGTATAGACCAGGAAAATAAAGGTTAGCTCTGGACTTTGTAATAGGTAGATTAAGAATAATTGTTTAAGTTGAAGTTAATGTAATTAAGGGTTAGTGCTCAGCATTAGATTAAAGGAAACTATTTAAGGAATCTGAATTCAAAATAATGGTTATGGGTGACTTTAGTGATAGGTTAAGGATAATTATGAAATATATTCTAATTTAAAGAATGTGTGGGTTATAGCTATTGTTGGTGTCTGTTTAACAATAACTATAAACTTATTTTAATACATTTCATTAAATATTGGTTAACATAATCTAACAAAAAATATTGCTTCCAGCTCAAACAGAT
Source organism: Pleurodeles waltl (assembly GCF_031143425.1). Taxonomy (NCBI): domain Eukaryota; kingdom Metazoa; phylum Chordata; class Amphibia; order Caudata; family Salamandridae; genus Pleurodeles; species Pleurodeles waltl. Next base: position 18,087,720 of record NC_090449.1, read on the forward strand.
CAAGAGTTAGTAAAATCACAGCGGCTCATGTTGCTGTGTAGCGTAACGGTTGAGTCGTCGTCCTTCTGTTGCTTATGACTGTATTTGGATGTTAAACATGTACTAATGAGGTGAACCCTTTGCTGAGACAGTGTTAACGTCTAAATATGACAAATTTATAAAGTAATACCTTATAAAATGAAGTGAATTAGGTCGCATAATTGACTTTTAATATTTTATTCAACCCTGTTACATAAATGTGTGTTCCGCTGCCACATAATTCCAGTGGACCTATCCTTGCAGTCCTGCCAGACGATGGCATGTCACCTTCAGCTGTACCTTGTTATTGTCAGTTGGGGGCAGCAGACATCCATGGTAGCCTGTGCATGTGTATTTGTCTCAGCTGCCGATGTGTCACCTTCTGCTGTACCCTCTTGTGCCAGCTGGGGGCAGCAGAGTTCCATGGTAGCCTGTGCACGTGTATTTCTCACAGCTGCCGATGTGTCACCTTCTGCTGTACCTTGCTATGGCCAGCTGGGGGCAGCAGAGATCCATGGTAGCCTGTGCATGTGTATTTCTCACAGCTGCTGATGTGTCACCTTCTGCTGTACCCTGTTATGGCCAGCTGGGGCAGCAGAGATCCATGGTAGCCTGGGAGGTTGTATTCGTGTAACAGGTGCTGACGTGTCACCTCTAGCCACTGGTGTATGGGGGAGATGCTGGGAACAGGAGGGCAGATGGTGTGTATGAGCAGTGGAGGTGCATGAGGTGATTCACTGGTGTAAGGGAGAGGTGCTGGGAAGAGGGTGTGTGAGGAGCAGAGGAGTGCATGAGGGGTGAGTCACTGGTGTAAGGAGGGGTGCACACCTCTCCCCAGGATGCACGCTTCTCTCCAGAATGCACATCTCGCTGATCAAGATGCACATGTCTCTCCCCAAGATCCACACCACTCAGGACACACAGTTCTCCCTAGGAGGCACCCCCTCCCCAGGATGCACCCTTCTCTCTCCAGGACGCACACCGTTCTCCCCAGCATGCACACTTCTCCCAAGATGCACACCTCTCCCAGGTTGTACACCTCTCTCCCAGGACGCACACCTTTCTCCCCAGCAGACACATTTCTCCCAAGATGCACACCTCTCTCCCTAGGATAGACTTCTCCCCCCAAGATGCAGACCTCTCTCCCCAGGACGCACACCTCTCTCCCAGGATGCGCACTGCTCTCCCTAGGATGCACTTCTCCCCCCAAGATGCACACCTCTCTCCCCAGGATCCACACTTTTGCCCCCAAGATTCACACCTCTCTCCTCAGGATGCACTCCTCTCTCTCCAGGATGCACACCTCTCCCCAGGATGCAAGGTGCACACTTCTCTCCCCATGATGCACACTTCTCTACCCAGGAGGCACACCTCCCATGATGCACACTTTCTCTCTCCTGGATGCAAACCTCTTCCCAGGATGCACCCCTTTCTCCCCAGGATCCATTCTTCTATCCCCAGGATTCACACCTCTTCCCAGGATGAACCCCTCTCTCCCCAGGATCCATTCTTGTCTCCCCAGGATTCACACCTCTTCCTAGGAGCACCCCTCTCTCCCCAGGATGCACACCTCTCTCCCCGGATGCACACCTTTCTTCAGGATACCCACTTCTCAGGATGCACAGATCTCCCCAGGATGCACACCTTTCTTCTGGATACCATTTTCTCAGGAAGCAGACTTCTCACAATGCAAAGATCTCCCCAGGATGCACTTCTCTCTCTCCAGGATGCACACTTCTCTCCCCAGGATGCACACTTCTCAGGATGCACAGATCCCCCCAGGATGCACAGATCCCCACAGGATGCACAGATCCCCCCAGGATTCACACTTCTCTCCCCAGGATGCACAGATCCCCCCAGGATGCACAGATCCTCCAGGATGCACAGATCCCCCCAGGATGCACAGATCCCCCCAGGATGCACACTTCTCTCCCCAGGATGCACACTTCTCTCCCAGGATGCACACTTCTCTCCCCAGGATGCACAGATCCCCCCAGGATGGACACCTCTCCCCCCAGGATTCACACCTCTCCCCAGGATGCACACTTCTCAGGATGCACTGTTCTCTCCCAGGATGCACACTTCTCGGGATGCACAGATCCCCCAGGATGCACAGATCCCCCCAGGATTCACACCTCTCCCCAGGATGCACACTTCTCAGGATGCACTGTTCTCTCCCAGGATGCACACTTCTCGGGATGCACAGATCCCCCAGGATGCACAGATCCCCCCAGAATGCACACCTCTCCCCAGGATGCACACTTCTCAGGATGCACAGATCCCCCCAGGATGCACACTTCTCAGGATGCACACTTCTCAGGATGCACTCCCTCGCACAGGTCAGATTAGCACCGGCCCTCAGGGGCCGGTGAGCAGTAGCACCACGTCACGGTTCTGACCTCCGCTACTGTCCAGTCACACCACTCAGTGACGATAGCGTCACGGCACCCACAGCCCTGCCAGGGTTCCTAGTACCATGTGGTGTACTGGAGCAGCACATCCCGCGTGGCCTATAGAAACCTGGCAGCCATGCACCAGGCACTCACACCATTCATGGCCCAGTCTCTCTCTCATGCGAACCCTGAGAAGGCCCCCTCCACAGATCTGTCGGGCTCCCCGGATTCCATGTGATGAGCTGCTCCGGCCTGGACTGGAGCAGCACATCACGCTGGACCTGGGAAACTTGGCAGACTTGCTTCCGGGACCCCCCAGAGCATCGCGGCAGATCAGGAGGAAGGGTGCCACCCGAGGAGGGACCGAGGGATGGGCAGCAGGTGGCAAGGAGGGCCAGTCCTGCCCGGTCCCCCCCACGGGATGGGGAGGGGAGACTAAGGAGTCGCGGATCCCTATTGTCTCAACGCTATCCGTCGTGTCCCCTCAGCAGCCTGTCCTCCATCTCTGCCCACCACTGAGGGCCACTGCCCTGCAGGGACAGATATAGGGCTGGGAGAGTGACGTCAAAGAGGAGGGGGCGGGGCCTGGGGGAGTGATGTCACATAGGTGGGGCAGGGTTTGTGGAGTGACGTCACTGAGGTAGGGGGACTGGACCTGCAGGCCTGGGGGAGTGACATCACAGAGGTGGGGCGGGGCCTGGGGGAGTGATGTCACTGACGGTGGGGGACAGGACCTGCATGCATTGGGGAGTGACATCACAGAGGAGGGGGCGGGGCCTGGGGGAGTGATGTCATCGAGGGAAGGGGACAGGCCCTGCAGTCCTGGGGCAGTGACATCACAGAGGTGGGGCAGGGTTTGTGGAGTGACGTCACTGAGGTAGGGGGACTGGACCTGCAGGCCTGGGGGAGTGACATCACAGAGGTGGGGCGGGGCCTGGGGGAGTGATGTCACTGAGGGTGGGGGACAGGACATGCAGACCTGGGGGAGTGACATCACAGAGGAGAGGGCGGGGCCCGAGGCAGTGATGTCACTGAGGGAGGGGGACAGGCCCTGCAGACCTGGGGGATTGACGTCACCGAGGGAGGGGGGCAGGACCTGCAGTCCTGGGGCAGTGACTTCACAGAGGTGGGGCAGGGCTTGGGGAGTATTTCACTGAGGGAGGGGGACAGGACCTGCAGGCCTGGGGTAGTGACATCACAGAGGTGGGGCAGGGTTTGTGGAGTGACGTCACTGAGGGAGGGGGACAGGCCCTGCAGTCCTGGGGCAGTGAGTGCCAAGCAGAGGGTGGGGAAGCCTGTAGGACAGAGAGCACAGAGGGGGAGGGGGGGCAGGATTGGGGCCTGGAGGAGGAGTGACGTCACCGAGGGAGGGGGACAGGACCTGCAGTCCTGGGGCAGTGAGCGCCAAGTAGAGGGTGGGGAAGCCTGTAGGACAGAGACCACAGGGGGGGGGGGCAGGATTGACGCCTGGAGGAGGAGTGACGTCACTGAGGGAGGGGGACAGGACCTGCAGTCCTGGGGCAGTGACATCACAGAAGTGGGGGAGGCTTTGGGGAGTGACGTCACTGAGGGAGGGGGACTGGCCCTGCAGTCCTGGGGCAGTGAGCGCCAAGTAGAGGGTGGGGAAGCCTCTAAGACAGAGAACACAGAGTGGGGCAGGATTGAGGCCTGGAGGAGGAGTGACGTCACAGCGGGAGGCACGCCATCAGGGAGGCCAATACCATAGGGGGTCAGGAGAGGTTTGAGTGTCAGGGGTCAGGCCTGAGTAGAGGGGAGCTATACGTCAGAAGGGGGTGTAACTGTAAATGTATATGCAGCGCTTAGGGCTCCTGATGGGGCATCGAAGAGCTTTGTGCCTGAGTAGCAGCTGCTCCTGAACCCAAGATCAGTGATTAGCAGGTTTGCATCATTTTGTTCTTGTGCATTAGGCTTCTCAGTGCACTCGCATCCAGTCCTAGGCTCTGGTGAATGCTAAAGGGTGGCCTCTTGAGTCTTTTGTTTTACTGAGAAGGATCAGCCCACCCTGATTCCAGGGGTAATTCTGTTAATCTTTCCTTTGTACCTGACCTGGACACTAGATGCTGCCAAAGACCAGTCCTATATGTAATGTGTATGAGAAGTCACACTACTTTTCCCTAGGTACCCATGTAAAATATGTTAAATGTTACAGTGTCACTGGTAGAGCTCAGTCCCAGACTATTTTGAAGTCCATGTTTTATGCACTGATGTCACATGCAAAAGGCTTTTTTTGCAGCCCTGTGTGTTCTTCCTGCCTGACCCTCAGTTTTACTAGTAAAGACTTGCTGATCCTCATAGATCGTGGGGAAGGGGTGTCCTGTCTCTCTCTGCAGTTGAAGCAGTGTGGGAGATAATGCCACTCAGCCTGTAGCCCTCCCATTTCACACTGGTGACTGGGTATCTGCTTAGATTTTGGTCGCCCAGTCTCTATTTCTAGTCTGCATCCACTCAGTCTGTATTTGGGGAGCATTTGTATGTGTTTTGTGGTTTTCACTCCAGTAAAGTATTCATCAAGAAAGACACCGTTTCCAGTAATCTGTATGCTATACCGCGTGGTGTTGCCCAAACAGGTATACCTTGTGGCCTGAATACAAATGCACATTTAAATCACGTAATCTAATGAGACATGCAAAGCTTCCGTGAAGTTTTTCCCATATCTCCATGTGAGGCCTTGCTCTGGATGGCTCCTCTACCCCTGTGTAGCTATAGAAGGCAGGGCCAGATAATTTGGGGGTAGGTGGCTGCACAGATCACATTAAATTGTAGAAGAGTAATGTAAGAAATGGGGTCTCTAGTAAGCAGTGGTTTGCACCCTATCCAAGTAGGGACCCTCACTCTAGCCAAGGTAAGGGAGTCACACAACTAAGATAACCCCTGTTTGCTCCCTTGGTAGTTTGGCACAAGCAGTCTGGCTTATCTCCGAGACAGTGTGTAAAGTAGTTGTACATACACACACAGTAATGCAGTGAAAACACTACAAAGGGACTCAACACCAGTTTAGACATAATAGCCAATATTTGTCTGATTAAAACAAAACCAGAATGATAGAAATCCAACATACACAAATCAAGATATCACTTTTAAAATTTTAAGCAAGTCTTACTCCATAGGAATCAATGGATTTATCCCTTTAGCACAAAGTACATGGGATGCATCAGAAACAAGAACGATGAGGGCCACGGGGGAGGTGAGGCACCGGAAAAGCGAAACAATGCATCCGTTCCTTACTGTGCAGAGGAGGTGACACGTTGATTTTCCTTGGAGGTGTGACAATACGTTGGTTCCTTACTTGCAGGGGAGGTGCTGCGTCAACTCTTTTCTCTCTGGAAAGGTGATGCGACAATTTCTGGACACAAAGCCTTGGTTTCTTACTGCAGTGTTGGGGAGATGAAAAATTGGCACCCAGGGACAATGCATGGAAAATCCAGATTTGCTGTTTTGATGGGATTGCTGTGAAACAGGTGCTGTGTCTATTCTTCAGCCATGGGACAGGCGCTGTATTGATTCTTCAGTCAGGAGAAAGGCACTGTGTTGATTTGTCCGACGTGGCGCATTAATGTGCCGATTTTCTCATTCAGATCACCAGCTTGCACTTTCATGGACCCAGGGACTTGAGTTTGGCATCACTTGGCAAGTCAGGACTCTCAGCAGAAGCACCCAGCCACTGGCAGATGAGGTCTTTGGTGTCCCTGTGACTTCTTGGCAGGAGGCAAGCTCAGTCCAAGCCCTTGGAGAACCATTGGAAGCAGGATGTAGAAAGCCAATTCCAGTCCGTTCACTTCCAGGACAGAAGGAAAAAGCAGGCCAGCACAACAAAGCAACCAGCAGAGGGGCAGTCCCCCCTACAGCATCCAGCTCTTCTTCCTGGCAGAATTTCCTCAGTCAAGAAGGATGATGTCAGAAGTCCAGTACGTATACCCAATTCTGTCTTTGAAGTAGACAAGACTCTTCCATCACTTCCCTGGCCCCGGACACACTCCGGGGTTTTGAGACTGCTTTGTGTGAGGACAGGCACAGCCCTATTCAGGTGCAAGTGTCAGCTTCTCCCAGCACTCTAGCTCAGGAGGACCCATCAGTCTGGTGATGGGCCATCAGGATATGTGGGGCAAACCTCAGCTCTCTTTGTGTGACTGTCTAGAGTGAATGCACAAACAGCCCGACTGTCACCCTAACCCAGGCGTGGATTCAGCAGACCGGCACAGGCACAGAATGGTTAAGCAAAAGAAGACTACTTTCTAAAAGAAACATTTTCAAACTTACAATTCAAAAAACAACTTCACTAAAAGATGTATTTTAAATTGTTGGTTTAGAGACTGCAAACTACATATGTCTATTTGCCCCCCAATGGGAAATCACACTTAAAAGATATTTCAAAGCAATCCCCCCCATGAGAGAGATAGACCTTGCAACAGTGAAAACCAAAGTTAACAGTATTTCACTATCAGGATATGTAAAACACATAATCACATGTCCCGCTTTTTTAAATACCCTGCACCCTGCCCATGGGGCTGCCTTGGGCCTCCCTTAGAGGTAACACAGGTGATAAAAGGGAAGGTTTGGGGCAGGTCGAAATGGTACTGCAGTGGCAGGTCTGAGATATGTTTACAGGTCTACTCCTGCGGGTGGCACAATCAGTGCTGCAGGCCCACTGGTAGCATTTGATCCACAGGCCCTGGGCACACATAGTGCACTGTACTAGAACATTACCAGTAAATCAGATGTGCCAATCATGGATAAACCAATCACAAATACAAGTTAGACAGCGAGCATATGCAATTTAGCACTGATTAGCAGTTGTAAAGTGCTCAGCGTCCTAAAGCCAACAAAAACAGGTCCGAATAAATAGGAGGTAGAAGGGAACAAGTTTGGGGATGACCCTGCAGAAAGGACAAGGTCCAACAAGTAAGTAAGAATGTTGGGAGTTTTCAGCTTGGATTTCTGAGTAATAACTTATGTCTGTTTGATGTCACTCAGCACCTCTGGGTGAAAACATCCCTGTACTCACTGTTACCCATGTGTAGCTCTACATATTGATAACTGATCATTCTTTTGTTGCAAATATAAAGATTGAAAATGAAATAAAAAATAAAAGAACTATAGCAATCTCTTAGTTTGATATTATTTGAAAAGGGGGTTATAATAAGTTATTTAAACTAACATAATATATCTTAAATTAATGACCTCAGTTATTGCACATCAATAATTTAATTTATGGAAATTACAAATTAATTAAATTTAAATGAACAGGTTTAGAATTGGCATTTGGGTCAGATTAAGAGGAATTACTTAAAATGTATAGACCAGGAAAAATAAAGGTTAGCTCTGGATTTTGTAATGGGTAGATTAAGAATAATTGTTTAAATTGAAGTTAATGTAATTAAGGGTTAGTGCTCAGCATTAGATTAAAGGAAACTATTTAAGGAATCTGAATTCAAAATAATGGTTATGGGTGACATTAGTGATAGGTTAAGGATAATTATTAAATATATTCTAATTTAAAGAATGTGTGGGTTATAGCTATTATTGGTGTCTGTTTAACAATAACTATAAACTTATTTTAATACATTTCATTAAATATTGGTTAACATAATCTAACAAAAAATATTGCTTCCCGCTCAAACAGATCAAGAGTTAGTAAAATCACAGCGGCTCAAGTTGCTGTGTAGCGTAAAGGTTGAGTCGTCGTCCTTCTGTTGCTTATGACTGTATTTGGATGTTAAACATGTACTAATGAGGTGAACCCTTTGCTGAGACAGTGTTAACGTCTAAATATCACAAATTTATGAAGTAATACCTTATAAGATGTAGTTAATTAGGTCACATAATTGACTTTTAATATTTTATTCAACCCTGTTACATAAATGTGTGTTCCGCTGCCGCATAATTCCAGTGGACCTATCCTTGCAGTCCTGACAGACGATGACATGTCACCTTCAGCTGTACCCTGTTATGGCCAGCTGGGAGCAGCAGAGATCCATGGTAGCCTGTGCATGTGTATTTCTCACAGCTGCTGATGTGTCACCTTCTGCTGTACCCTGTTATGGCCAGCTGGGGGCAGCAGAGATCTATGGTAGCCTGGAAGGTTGTATTTGTGTAACAGGTGCTGACGTGTCACCTCCAGCCACTGGTGTATGGGGGAGATGCTGGGAACAGGAGGGCAAATGGTGTGTATGAGCAGTGGAGGTGCATGAGGTGATTCACTGGTGTAAGGGAGAGGTGCTGGGAAGAGGGTGTGTGTGAGGAGCAGAGGAGTGCATGAGGGGTGAGTCACTGGTGTAAGGAGGGGTGCACACCTCTCCCCAGGATGCACGCTTCTCTCCAGGATGCACACGTCTCTCCCCAAGATCCACACCACTCAGGACACACCCTTCTCCCTAGGATGCACCCCCTCCCCAGGATGCACACTTCTCTCTCCAGGACGCACACCTTTCTCCCCAGCATGCACACTTCTCCCAAGATGCACACCTCTCTCCCCAGGACACAAACCTCTCTCCGAGGATGCACACCTCTCTCCCCAGGATCCACACTTTTGCCCCCAAGATTCACACCTCTCTCCTCAGGATGCACTCCTCTCTCTCCAGGATGCACACCTCTCCCGAGGATGCAAGGTGCACACTTCTCTCCCCAGGCTGCACACCTCTACCCAGGAGGCACACCTCTCTCCCCGGGATGCACACCTCCCATGATGCACACTTTCTCTCTCCAGGATGCAAACCTCTTCCCAGGTTGCACCCCTCTCTCCCCAGGATCCATTCTTCTCTCCATAGGATTCACACCTCTTCCCAGGATGCAAGGTGCCCACTTCTCTCCCCAGGATGCACACTTCTCTACCCAGGAGGCACACCTCTCTCCCCGGGATGCACACCTCCCATGATGCACACTTTCTCTCTCCAGGATGCAAACCTCTTCCCAGGTTGCACCCCTCTCTCCCCAGGATCCATTCTTCTCTCCATAGGATTCACACCTCTTCCCAGGATGAACCCCTTTCTCCCCAGGATCCATTCTTCTCTCCCCAGGATTCACGCCTCTTCCCAGGAAGCACCCCTCTCTCCCCAGGATGCAAACCTCTCTCCCCGGATGCACACCTTTCTTCTGAATACCCTTTTCTCAGGAAGCACACTTCTCACAATGCAAAGATCTCCCCAGGATGCACTTCTCTCTCTCCAGGATGCACACTTCTCTCCCCAGGATGCACACTTCTCAGGATGCACAGATCTCCCCAGGATGCATCCCTCTCACCCCAGGATGCACACTTCTCCCCAGGATGCACACTTCTAAGGATGCACTGGTCTCCCCAAGATGCACTTCTCTATCCCCAGGATGCACAGTTCTCTCCCAGGATGCACACTTCTCAGGATGCACAGATCTCCCAAGGATGCACACTTCTCAGGATGCACAGATCCCCCAGGATGCACAGGTCTCCCCACGATGCACACTTCTCTCTCCCCAGGATGCACACTTCTCAGGATGCACAGATGCCCCCAGGATGCACACTTCTTACGATGCACAGATCCCCCCAGGATGCAATCTTCTCAGGATGCACAGATCCCCCAGGATGCACACTTCTAAGGATGCACAGATCCCCCCAGGATGCACACTTCTCAGGGTGCACAGATCCCCCAGGATGCACACTTCTCTCCGCAGGATGCACACTTCTCAGGATGCACAGATCCCCCAGGATGCACACTTCTCTCACAGGATGCACACTTCTCAGGATGTACAGATCTCCCCAGGATGCACACTTCACAGGATGCACAGGTCTCCCCAGGATGCCCACTTCTCTCCCAGGATGCACAGATCCCCCCAGGATGCACACCTCTCCCCAGGATTCACATCTCTCCCCAGGATGCAGTTCTCTCCCAGGATGCAAACTTCTCAGGATGCACAGATCCCCCAGGGTGCACACTTCTCAGGATGCACAGATGACCCCAGGATGTACACTTCTCAGGATGCACAGATCCCCCCAGGATGCACACCTCTCCCCCCAGGATTCACACCTCTGCCCAGGATGCACACTTCTCAGGCTGCACAGATCCCCCCAGGATGCACACTTCTCAGGATGCACAGATCCCCCCAGGATGCACAGATCCCCCAGGATGCACACTTCTCAGGATGCACAGATCCCCCAGGATGCACAGATAGCCCCAGGATGCACAGATCCCCCCAGGATTCACACTTCTCTCCCCAGGATGCACAGGTCTCCCCAGGATGCACACTTCTCTCTCCCCAGGATGCACAGATCCCAAGATGCACCCCCTCCCCAGGATGCACACTTCTCTCTCCAGGACGCACACCTTTCTCCCCAGCATGCACACTTCTCCCAAGATGCACACCTCTCTCCCTAGGGCGCACACCTCTCTCCCAGGTTGTACACCTCTCTCCCAGGATGTACCCCTCTCTCCCCAGGATGCACACTTCTACCCAGGATGCACACTTCTAAGGATGCACTGGTCTCCCCAAGATGCACTTCTCTCTCCCCAGGATCCACAGTTCTCTCCCAGGATGCACACTTCAGGATGCACAGATCTCCCCAGGATGCACACTTCCCAGGATGCACAGATCTCCCCAGGATGCACAGATCCCCCAGGATGCACAGATCCCCCCCAGGATGCACACTTCTCAGGATGCACAGATCCCCCCAGGATGCACAGATCCCCCCAGGATGCACAGACCACCCCAGGATGCACAGATCCCCCAGGATGCACAGATCCCCCCAGGATGCACAGATCCTCCCCAGGATGCACACTTCTCAGGATGCACAGATCCCCCCCAGGATGCACACTTCTCAGGATGCATAGATCTCCCCAGGATGCACTTCTCTCTCCCCAGGATGCACAGATCCCCCCAGGATTCACACCTCTCCCCAGGATGCACACTTCTCAGGATGCACAGATCCCCCCAGGATGCACACTTCCCAGGATGCACACTTCTCAGGATGCACAGATCCCCCCCAGGATGCACACTTCTCAGGATGCATAGATCTCCCCAGGATGCACTTCTCTATCCCCAGGATGCACAGATCCCCCCAGGATGCACAGATCCCCCAGGATGCACTCCCTCGCACAGGTCAGATTAGCACCGGCCCTCAGGGGCCGGTGAGCAGTAGCACCACGTCACGGTTCTGACCTCCGCTACTGTCCAGTCACACCACTCAGTGACGATAGCGTCACGGCACCCACAGCCCTGCCAGGGTTCCTAGTACCATGTGGTGTACTGGGGCAGCACATCCCGCGTGGCCTATAGAAACCTGGCAGCCATGCACCAGGCACTCACACCATTCATGGCCCAGTCTCTCTCTCATGCGAACCCTGAGAAGGCCCCCTCCACAGATCTGTCGGGCTCCCCGGATTCCATGTGATGAGCTGCTCCGGCCTGGACTGGAGCAGCACATCACGCTGGACCTGGGAAACTTGGCAGACTTGCTTCCGGGACCCCCCAGAGCATCGCGGCAGATCAGGAGGAAGGGTGGCACCCGAGGAGGGACCGAGGGATGGGCAGCAGGTGGCAAGGAGGGCCAGTCCTGCCCGGTCCCCCCCACGGGGTGGGGAGGGGAGACTAAGGAGTCGCGGATCCCTATTGTCTCAACGCTATCCGTCGTGTCCCCTCAGCAGCCTGTCCTCCATCTCTGCCCACCACTGAGGGCCACTGCCCTGCAGGGACAGATATAGGGCTGGGAGAGTGACGTCACAGAGGAGGGGGCGGGGCCTGGGGGAGTGATGTCACATAGGTGGGGCAGGGTTTGTGGAGTGACGTCACTGAGGTAGGGGGACTGGACCTGCAGGCCTGGGGGAGTGACATCACAGAGGTGGGGCGGGGCCTGGGGGAGTGATGTCACTGAGGGTGGGGGACAGGACCTGCATGCATTGGGGAGTGACATCACAGAGGAGGGGGCGGGGCCTGGGGGAGTGATGTCATCGAGGGAAGGGGACAGGCCCTGCAGTCCTGGGGCAGTGACATCACAGAGGTGGGGCAGGGTTTGTGGAGTGACGTCACTGAGGTAGGGGGACTGGACCTGCAGGCCTGGGGGAGTGACATCACAGAGGTGGGGCGGGGCCTGGGGGAGTGATGTCACTGAGGGTGGGGGACAGGACCTGCATGCATTGGGGAGTGACATCACAGAGGAGGGGGCGGGGCCTGGGGGAGTGATGTCAGTCCTGCCCGGTCCCCCCCACGGGGTGGGGAGGGGAGACTAAGGAGTCGCGGATCCCTATTGTCTCAACGCTATCCGTCGTGTCCCCTCAGCAGCCTGTCCTCCATCTCTGCCCACCACTGAGGGCCACTGCCCTGCAGGGACAGATATAGGGCTGGGAGAGTGACGTCACAGAGGAGGGGGCGGGGCCTGGGGAGTGATGTCACTGAGGGTGGGGGACAGGACATGCAGACCTGGGGGAGTGACATCACAGAGGAGAGGGCGGGGCCCGAGGCAGTGATGTCACTGAGGGAGGGGGACAGGCCCTGCAGACCTGGGGGATTGACGTCACCGAGGGAGGGGGGCAGGACCTGCAGTCCTGGGGCAGTGACTTCACAGAGGTGGGGCAGGGCTTGGGGAGTATTTCACTGAGGGAGGGGGACAGGACCTGCAGGCCTGGGGTAGTGACATCACAGAGGTGGGGCAGGGTTTGTGGAGTGACGTCACTGAGGGAGGGGGACAGGCCCTGCAGTGCTGGGGCAGTGACCCAAGGGTTTAAAAAATATTCCTATTATAGCAACATGTGAATTACATATGTATATATATGACACACAATGTAATATAGTACATATGCGCGTGTGTGTATATAGAGATATATAAATGCACACATTTATACATAGAAGCGGCAATATTTACAAGGTCTGTTGTCCACATTTATCACGTGGTGCATGGTTTATGCCTTGAAACAACTGTAATTGACGTATATATGCACTCATGCACACATGGCAGGTATTGTCATGGGAGGACAGAGAGATTTCAGAGAAAAGACTATAGCGCTCAGAGGCACAGCGCTCACCTCCCCCACCCACGAGCCACATTCCACATATTTCAATGCACCCTTTATCCGCCTGCAAGGAGTGTTCACATTCACGACTGCAGTGGGATCTCCTGCCACAAGCACCTGACGTCACCTTCCTTGGAGACTCCACTGGCTGAGAGGCACGTCACAGTGAGGTGTGATGTCATAGCCGGGATAAGGGAGGCACGTCACAGTGAGGCGTGTGATGTCATAGCCGGGATAAGGGAGGTACGTCACAGTGAGGCGTGTGATGTCATAGCCGGGATAAGGGGGGCACGTCACAGTGAGGTGTATGATGTCATAGCCGGGATAAGGGAGCCACGTCACAGTGAGGCGTGTGATGTCATAGCCGGGATAAGGGAGCCACGTCACAGTGAGGTGTGTGATGTCATAGCCGGGATAAGGGAGGTACGTCACAGTGAGGTATGTGATGTCATAGCCGAGATAAGGGGCAGATGTAAATAACTCTGACAAGTTAAACGTTTACAAGCAAAATCAGCCCTCACCTGTGGTGGATCTGGAATAAGCTAAGAACGTTGAGCTCATAAAGAAACTGCACAATTTTAAACAGAGATTTGCCAAATACTTGATTTCCATGAAATAAATTAGCATTTTTCAAAATCTATTAACCTGAGGCAGGCACTGAGGGCCTCTGTGCAGAGACTGGTCCACTCCCTGCTACTGTCCTGGTTGTGTAGAGCTAAGGACTGTCACCCTTTTCTGTCTTGTGTCATTTTAGTGTTATTATCCACTGCCTATTGTTTTGAAAGATTTTAACTAATTTATAATTCATTTAATATGATTGAATTTATTACTGATCTTTAAATTAATCCTAACACTATTTAAAAGCAAAATTCGGATTTTATTTTATTTGTTTAACACTAGTATTTTGTTAAGTCTATTTCTAAAAGTGACACTAGCCATAAAGTCATTTTTATTTAATTCATTACATTTCGTTGTGTTTCCCTTATACTACACCTATGTTTAATTATTTTTCAATATTACCAACTTTAAAATAAAACATTAAAAATATGTTGTGGGAGAACCCTCCACCTGCCCCCCCCCCCCCCCCCCACACACATCCAGCCCAATCCCCTCTTTTTTAATAGTTGATGTTATAGAGCTTCATTTTTTACTTATTTTTCATTTTTTCATTGCCCCTTACCATCTCTAGCCATACTTCTTAATCATTCAAATACATTGAAATGAAAGTAAAAACAAAACGTGACTAGTATATCTCAGGGGACCCCCATAGCAACGCTTGTATCTTTTTATTATAATTTAATGTATAAAAGGAATTACATCATTAATAACGTACACCAATCTTTTCATGTTGTTGCTTCCCGTGCCAATGCGGTGGGCGTGGCGTGCTTGTAGGTGACGTGGTTGGCGTGTCAGGGGTGATGTACTGACTGGTAGATGGAGCTGGGTTGATCTAGTCTGGGTGCACCCAGCATAGCCAGCGCGACGAGTGTGAACATGTGTACCAGTTTGTGCCCAGGAGAGGTTCCCAACTGGTGCTAATCCTCGATCCCTCTTCCGATCACCCCCACCCCCTGACTGCCGAGGGGTGCAGGACCCTGAGGCCGATCAGTGAACTTAGACAAGTTTACAAACAACCGACCTATCTTAAACTGATCTTCCATTTCAAAGGCACTTGAAACAGCATCTGCAATCAAGCAGCCTTCTCAGTGAGTTTAATACTGCATTATGGCATCTCTGTCAGACCTCTGGGCTGCATCTAATATCAGACATCTCTGCTGCATCTTCTCTGTATCAGACATCTCTGCTGCATCTTCCCTGTATCAGACATCTCTGTTGCATCTTCTCCATATCACACCTCTCTGCTGCGTCTTCTCTTCATCAGACCTCTCTACTGCATCTTCTCTGTATCAGACATCTCTGCTGCATCTTCTCTGTATCAGACATCTCTGCTGCATCTTCTCTGTATCAGACCTCTTGGCTGCATCTTTTTATGTCAGACCTCTCTGCTGTGTCTTCTCTACATCAGACCTCTCTACTGCATCTGTTCTGTATCAGACATCTCTGCTGCATCTTCTCTGTATCAGACATCTCTGCTGCATCTTCTCTACATCAGACGTCTCAGCTGCATCTTCTCTGTATCAGACCTCTCTGCTGCATCTTCTCTGTATCAGACATCTCTGCTGCATCTTCTCTGTATCAGACATCTCTGCTGCATCTTCTCTGTGTCAGACCTCTCTGCTGCATCTTCTCTGTGTCAGACCTCTCACCTGCATCTTCTCTTTATCAGACCTCGCTGCTGCACTTCCACACCATCAACCACAAGGGACTCCTTGACAGCCAGTCTCATTTGGTTGGCATCAGAGTTTGAGTACTATTTCAGTTTAATTACTTCCCATTTATTTTGTGTTTGGTGTAAACTACTGCACACAACCTCGCAGTATTGTGAGAGTGCCAGTAATGAGACACACAGAAGACTGAAAGTGGAATATCGCGAGGGTGGCCCTTCCGCTATGGTGGAGGAGTGTAGCCCTCCCCTGCTGAAAGGAAGCAGGAAAGCAAAAAAATAAAACGATGATAAAAGCATTTTATTATTTTATCTTTCCGCTTAGGTAGGGCGGTGCCAGCATCCTCTGCATCAGTTGTCGTGGGAGGAGTGCTAGGTGCGCTCGAAGCGAGCATGTCTGTTTGGCCGTCCAAACTGACATGCGCACTTAGAACTCTCTACCTAGCTGTATTTCACAGCTGGGAGGAGACCGAGTGCAGGCTCCCACTCCCTCCCTGAGCGGCAGTTCAGCCCGCTCAGGCCAATCCTGGCACTTCTGTCATGCTGGGTAAAATGTGACTAGTGTATCTCAGGAGACCCCCATAGCAACGCCTGTATCTTTTTATTATAATTTAATATATAAAAGGAATTACATTATTAATAACTTTCACTAATATTTTAATGTTGTTGCTTCCCTTGTCAATGTATTTGCTTTCTGACCACTAGGAGCGCAACATATGCAACTTCATGAGATAGTGATTACAAATCTTGAGCCGAATGGGGCTCTTTACTCGCCCACCACTTTCAAAGGTTACCAGATGCCCCTGGCTGCCAGCCGTCAGCATCTCTCCCCTCATACATCTGCAGAACCCTTGTTACCCAGGCAGGTGATTACAGCCCGCTTGCCTACAAGCCCCACCCAACCACATCCAGCCAATCAGATGCCTCTGGAGAGTCAGGTGGGACTTGGTAATGGGCATCCATTGGCAGATTCAGCGCCTACCTGACTAGGGATAGGATAAAGCTAGAGAGTGGTGGAGCTTGAAGAAGGCGTGTGTGCAGCAACCATGGTGGGGCAGATGACACTGGATTTATTTTCAGATTTAAACTGTGGTGCCTGCTGATGCACACCAGGTGTGAGTTGAGGCAACTCCTTCCATCCACCCTCGAGCTGGTCTGTGTGCCCACTGCAACATAAAGATATCAGCACTATAGTACCCTCTATTGCCTTCTAGTCATTATACAAAGATGTTCATAATAGGCACATGTACAGTTACAAACCAGCCCACCACCCTCCAAAACTGGCCCACAGACAGCCACACAACCGGACCATACAATGACCTGTCCGCCTGGCCCGCCTGGCACTGCCAGATTGCCCTTTAGGCCAGTCCTATCTTCTTGCACACCCATACCCTGCTTAGGGCCTGATTTAGAACTTGGCGGAGGGGATACTCCATCACAAACGTGACGGATATCCTGTCTGACATATCACAATCCCATTATATCCTATGGAGATTGTAAGACGGTGGACGGAATATCCGTCACAATTGTGGCGGAGTATCCATCCGCTGAGATCTAAACTAGGCCCTGAGTCACCTTCAGTGCTGCTGCAGCCCCTCTCTTGGTGCTGCCACGTCCACCGTTGAAGCAACAGAGCACCTTCAAAAGCTTGCACCGCAGGCGGCGAGATTCACTGTGTCAGCAGCAGGACACGCTATGGGTCACGGCCTGGTTCCTGCACCTGCAAACTTCAAGGCTCAACCCCTGTGGACACCACTTGGCTCATGGTACCCAGAGTGGCACTTCAGCCAGGCACACACACAAGGTGAGTCACAGTGCATCAGGGGCAACGACTTACCACCCACGCTGAACTGCAAAGGCACCTCATGGCACATATTGCCACGCAGAGAAAACCCAGAGAACCTCCCCCACCCTAGATGCAACAAGGAGTGAACTCCTCCTTTGACCTCCTCCTAACACCACCAATACCAGGTAAAACATTCAACTTTATAATAACACAGTAACTGATTTCAGTAGGGACCACTTCATGGCACCTGGGAAAAAATTAGCAAAAGGGCAAACGCATCAAAAGAGGGCAGAAAACATCCGCAACTGCTTTGGTCTGGCAAAGTCTCTCCATGGCCCCTCCCTCACATTTTGGCCCTACTGTATGGGGTTTTCAGGGGCCCAAGAAGGCTTGAGTAGGGGTGGCTCCACATTCACACTTCCTCTTTTTGTTGGCAATTGCTCCGGGGATGGGGTCTCTATGGCCAATTATATGTTTTGCCCAAGGGGATGAGGTCCCTGGGGCCTAAAGGCCAATACTACGGTGTATACACCAAAGGCTGTGCACGGTGTGGGGTTAGTAGCCAGCTGGGGGCTTAGCCACGTCAAGCGCTGAGCCATCACACTGCTGTGCGCAGTGAAAGGCTGTGTGCAGCATGGGGTTGGTTGCCTCCAGATGGCTGCCTGCGGGGAGTGAAACACAGGACTGACTACAAGTCAGGTCCTGCGACCAACCCCAGGTTGAGTGCAACAAAAGGCTGTGCGCACCATGGGGTTGGCTATCTGTGGGGGAGATTGCCACATGGCCTGGATGCAGGATTGCTTTATGCATTGTAATAAAATATTAGTTTACATTAAAAAAAACTAGAAATTCACTGAAGAAAACCAAGGTTAAAGTAGCGTTATAGTTAACTCTGATAAATAGATATGCTTTTGGTTAAAAAAAAACTCAGAAATTCACTGAACAAACAAAAGGTTATGGCAACATTCTAGATAGGTGAACATATCAGTGATAACCGTAACATTTTGAACTAAATTAAAGCCAGAAATTCACCAGTTAAAGTTAGCCGATCCAACTATAACTTGCGCCCCTGACATGCACTGCTTATCACTTCAAATCTTACATCACTCATGATATGTTCTATGACATCATTGATGACATTGCTGATGATGTCGCTGATGACATCACTGATGACCTAATGTTGTGGTGAGTCGATATGGGGTCTTTCTTGCAAGCAGCCTCACTGTGCCCGCTCTCCGGCTTCTGCCCCCTTCCCTGCCTCTGTTGAAGTGGCGATCAGACATCTATGGTGAGTGAAGCACAATGTGGCTTTGTAAAATTAAAGCCAGAAGAAGTTGCCACAACCGCCAGTTGTAGGGATGGAATGCCCCTGCAGTCATGTAAGTGACAGCTCACCTTTGCACAGGTCAGAGCATCAGAGGAATCCTGTTCTGTCCCAGAGACATCCAAACCTGTTACTTCAGAAGCAGAGGTCCTTATACGAGAAAAGAAAAAAAAGACTGGCAAATGGTGTATTTTAAAGCAATTTTAGAAGCATTTAATGAGAAAGTAAAAAGGTTTATGAAGCTATTGTGAATGTGTAGTCTTGAAATATTTAATCACCTTAAAACTGCTCCACATCTAAGTGCATTAATATGTTCAACAGTTGCTGTGCAAATTGTACAGCGTGACAACTTCAGGCCCTATAAATTGTGCACTTTCCCTCTGTCTTGCACTGCAGGTGGCACAGACTTGGGTGAAATATTTCTAAGCTCGGGGACGCACCCACAGATTCTGGCTGCAATCAGACATATACAAATATGTGCAGACATGGATGTTACTGAGATGAAAAAAGTGAGTGCCTCTAAAAGGGGCTTCGCTCTGACATTTAATCTAAATTTCTGTGATTCCCATAGTGTGCCACCTGACCTGTATTTTGTTTTTTCTCGGATTTCTGTTATTGCACCCAGACATATAACTGTCATAATCCCAAAACCTGCCAGGTCCACTGGCTCTGCCAATGGTTGTTTGCTGCTTAAGATAAATGAGTAACAATGATTTTGTTGTAAGTAATTAATATTGAAAATGTTTCAGTTCTGAAATTGTGAGAGTGAGAACTAAATATTATTGAGGCCTGTGAAGGGGGTAGTGGTCTTCACTTAAGTGCACTTTAAGTTCAATATATTCGCCCTTTTTCTCCACATCTCATCCATCGAAATATCTTAAACCTCATCTGTTCCTTCTCCGCACCCTCTTTTTACTCTCTCCCGTGAATGCGCTTCCCTGCATCTCCTTCACTTCACCGCCCTCAAACATACACTGCACTCACTCACATATAAGCACTTTATTTTATTTTTCCCTGTCAATATCTTGACAACTGTCTACCCCATTCACACACTTCTACAGCAGAATTTGAATGCCACATGACGGGGCCAGATCACCAGAATTACTGCACCCCAAACATCTAGCATGCTACAGTGTCTGTGTTTAAAATAAAACCTGCCCAAAGCGGAGATAAAACATTCTAGAGCCAGTGCGATGATCAAGCTAAATAAATCAGGACCTTAATAAGCACCAAGTATGCACACCATATTCCAGGGATGCATACTCGTAGCATTTAATGGTCTTTGATGTGTTTCTGGTATTCCACAAATCAGGACACTAAGGCCCTCATTACAACATTGGCGGTAAAAGCCGCTTACCGCCGTTCAGAAGACCGGCAACACACCGCCGCGGCCACGGAATTTCGCCACAGCTATTATGACCCACAGCACGGAATTTGACAAAATTCAGACACCCACACAAGTCCGCCACACCAAAGGTCAGTGATAAACTGCCGAAAACAAAACCTCCACTGTTACGCCAGCAGAAATACGCCCACACTATCACGACCCACGAATCCACGCGGCGGTCCTTCAACCGTGGTATTCCATTGGCGGTACACACCGCCGCGCTCAAAATACACACACACATACAAAACACAGCCACATTGGACAATTCGAAATATACATATACACACACCACTCCCACACACCCATTACAATATAAAACACACACCCACATCACCCACAAACCCCTACTACCAAAAATTCCGAAAGAAGGCCAGAGAGAGACAGCACCAGCAAGAACAACAGCATCCACAGGCACACAACACCATCACCCAGAGAACTTCCACGCACCTCACACAACACACCACTACATATCAGCACACTTATCACCACACACTCCACCCCATGGCACGGCAAAGACACCCCAGGTTCTCGGAGGAGGAGCTCAGGGTCATGGTGGAGGAAATCGTCCGGGTAGAGCCACAGCTATTCGGAGCACAGGTGCAGCACACCTCCATTGCAAGGAAGATGGAGCTATGGCAAAGAATAGTGGACAGGGTCAACGCAGTGGAACAGTACCCAAGAAATCGGGAGGACATCAGGAAGAGGTGGAACGACCTACGGGGGAAGGTGCATTCCGTGGTCTCAAGACACCACCTGGCGGTTCAGCGGACTGGCGGTGGACCCCCACCTCCTCCCCCACAACTAACAACATAGGAGGAGTAGGCCTTGATGATTCTGCACCCTGAGGGCCTCGCAGGAGTAGGTGGAGGAATGGACTCTGGTAAGACAAATCTTAACTATTACATCCCCCACCCTACCTGCATGCCAGCACATACCCCCACCCTCACCCTCACCCCAGCACTCCAACTCCTCACATATGTCCCAACATCACAAACCACACATCCCAACACCAAGCCCTGCATGCAACAACAAAGCATGGACACCCATCACTAAAGCATGCCCACTGCACATACCCATACAACCCCCTAAACCATCATCACACAAGGTCCCACACAGGAATGCAAGCACTGGGGTACACAGTCACCCACCCATTGCACACCATGACACACACAGATGTAATAACCATCCTTTTATACCCCTGCAGGACCCCTACCCAATGTCACCGGACAGGAGGGTCCACACATGTCCACACCACCAACAGAAGAGGCCCACAGTGATGACAGCAGCTCTGTCCAACTGGATCTAGATGACCAGCCCGGCCCATCGGGGACCTCTGGACAGTCAGTCGCCCTCACCCAGTCACAGGCCACCACAGACCTTCCCCCCTCTGGAAACACCAGCACACCACCCACCCAGCGGGCCCATACCTCCGTCCCCAGGACACATCAATTAGCTGTGTGTCCCCCACTACAGGGAACCCAGGCTAACCCACCACCCCAACAACAACAGGGACCTGGGGGCAGTGGTAGTGGGCACACGGTCCAGGGGACGGACGCAAAGGAACACAGGAACTGGGAGGGCTGCTGTGCGACAAGGGGGCGGACAGGCCAAGGGAACCCACTCTCCACGAGGCCCTCTCCTCCATCATGGGAGCCTACCACCACTCCCAGGAGACGATGGCAAAGGTACTGGCCAAGTTTCAGGAGACCCAGCGCCTGCAGGAGGAAAAGTATATGGGCTTCACGGAGGAACTCAGAACCATCAGCTCCACCCTGGGCACCATCGTAAGGGTGCTGAAGGAACTCGTCAACACCAGGAGGGACACTGTGGCACTACAAGGGGCCCCTGACACTAGCATGGACGATGAACTGCCCACCACCTCCGCCAGCACTATTGGACAGGACGCCCCACCACAGGACCACCACACCAGCACCCCACCCCCTGCAGAGGGAGAACCACCCCGCAAACGGTCCCTGAGATCCAGGAACAAGACAGAGGACGATGCCAAGACCCCCATCAAGAAATGAGACCACCCTGATTGTCATCCTACTGTCCCACTTTGTCACCCTGTCCATACTGCCCCATCTCCACTTCCTATGCCCATAAGGGCAATGCACCTGTGAGACTAATAGACTGGACTCTGCCATGGACATTCCTCCGCCATCACCCCTCACCATTTTACTATCCCCTCCGATATTGAGCACTTAAATAAACACACTTAAAGCACAAAACAATCTGGAGTCTGTCTGTGATTTCGAAATAGTGTATTAGCAATTATAGTGACAAAATGCTCTTTCAATTGTAATGTCAACATACCTATGTCACGCAGCTCTAGTCCATGAGGAATCTAAGCAGATGTCACACAGTGGGACCCACATCTGTGAAATCGTAAGGGAAAGTGACAACTCAGTGACCATACACTGGGTGAAAATGACAGACAGTAGAGAGGTAGTAGTGTATAAGTACATGTAGTAGGCAGGTCTGTACTCTTACCTGTGTCTCACTGGAAATATTGCTGGATCACTGAGTCCCTGTTGTTCATGTCTTCTTCCTCTGCTTCCTAGTCTTCACTGTCCACAGGTTCCACAGCTGCCACAACACCGCCATCTGGACCATCCTCCTGCAGAAAACGCACCTCTCGTCGCAAAGCCAAGTTGTGAAGCATACAGCAGGCCACGATGATCTGGCACACCTTCTTTGGTGAGTAGAATAGGGAACCACCTGTCATATGGAGGCACCGGAACCTGGCCTTCAGGAGGCCGAAGGTCCGCTCGATCACCCTCCTAGTTCGCCCATGGGCCTCATTGTAGCGTTCATCTGCCCTTGTCCTGGGATTCCTCACTGGGGTTAGTAGCCATGACAGGTTGGGATAACCAGAGTCACCCGCAAATGGCAAGGGACAACTGTTAGACACACACTTACCTGGAGGGATATCCCCAGACCCAGACAACCATTCTCACTGACTAGCTTCCAGATGCTCACCTAATAGCCACACACGGTGCCTCTGGAGTTGACCCATCACACAAGGGATGCTGCTATTCCGCAGGATGTAGGCATCTTGCACTGAGCCAGGGAACATGGCATTCACATGGGAGATGTACTGGCCTGCCAAACATACCATCTGTACATTCATCGAATGATAACTCTTCCGGTTTCTGTACACCTGTTCCCTCCTGTGGGGGGGGCAACGCCACATGTGTCCCATCAATGGCACCTATGATGTTGGGGATATGTCCCAGGGCATAGAAATCACCTTTCACTGTAGGCAAATCCTCCACCTGAGGAAAAACGATGTAGCTCCGAATCTGTTTCAGAAGAGCAGACAACACTCTTGACAATACGTTGGAAAACATAGGCTGGGACATCCCTGATGCCATGGCCACTGTTGTTTAAATAGACCCACTTGCAAGGAAATGGAGCACTGACAGCACCTGCACTTGAGGGGGGATTCCTGTGGGATGGCGGATTGCTTACATCAGGTCTGGCTCCAACTGGGTACACAGTTCCTGGATTGTGGCACGGTCAAGCCTGTATGTGATAATCACATGTCGCTCCTCCATTGTCGACAGGTCCACCAACGGTCGTACACCGGGGGATGCCGCCATCTCCTCACATGTCCCAGCGGACGGTGCCTATGAAGGACAACAGCGAGCACAGAGTCAAACAACTCAGAGGTACGTACCCACAGTTTACACAGAACACCATTCATACACAAAAGGTGGCCTGTATGTGTGTTGAGTCTAGGCCTAGGTATGTGTGACGCAGTTGAAAATGAAGCCATGTGGGCCCCTGAAATGGCGGCTGCCTGACCTGTAAAGTGGGACAATTGGATGTGAGGTAACTGCGCTGGCGTTGTACACCGTCGCGGTAGGTGGTCGAAGACCGTGGCGCAATGCTGCATTGGTTAACATTGGACCCTATGGGTCCCAGGAGCCAATGACGATGTATGCCAGCGGTGACGGTACGCACCACCACGGACGTGACCACCATTTTCTATCTGTTTCATCACTCGATACCTGATCTTCGACAGGAGAGGGCCTACACTGCAAGTGCTGCTGTGACATCGGTCTGGAAGAGACAATGGCTCGAGTGTCTGGGGAAAGGGCCCCTGCCTTCACATCGGAGGAGTTGGAGAAACTCGTGGATGGGGTCCTCCCCCAGTACACACTACTCTACGGTCCTCCAGACAAACAGGTAAGTACACAGGGCGCTTGTTGTATCGGCAATGCCTGTGTGGAGAGGGCTGGATGTAAGAAGGAAGGGGGGAGAGTGCTGCGTGCATGAAAGACGGTGAATGCATGTGCCACATGGCAAGGGTAGGGATGGGGGCCAATCAGTTTGATGGTGCAGTTGGTAATAACTTCTCTTTTTCCCCTGTACATTTCATGTAGGTAAGCGCCCACCAGAAAAAATATATTTGGCGTGCCATCGCCAAGGACGTCCGGACCCTGGGGGTCTACCACAGATGGAGCACCCACTGCCGGAAAAGATGGGAGGACATTCGCTGCTGGAGCAAGAAGACGGCGGAGGCTCAGCTGGGGATGGCCTCCCAACGTGGGAGGGGTGCCCGTCGCACCATGACCCCCCTGATGTCCAGGATCCTGGCGGTGGCCTACCCGGAGTTGGATGGGCGCCTGAGGGCATCACAGCAGCCACAAGGGGGTGAGTACACTCTCATTCTGCTGACTTTGCGCGCAGTGGAGGTGTCTGGGTGGGGGAGGAGGGCTGTGGGTTTCCCTAGGCCAGGGCGAGTTCCGTAGGCAAGGCCCCTCCGTAAGGCAGGCAATGCGGCACCCCACCCCACCTATGTAGAGTGCCAACTACACCTAGTCATGCCCCTGTGTCATCTATGTGTGCAGATGTCGTCCATAGCCTTGTAGGCCATTTCCCAAGAATTGAACAGTGGAGCCCAAGAGCGCAGCGTAGTGCAGGGGGCTTCTGTGTCTGTCGTGTCCGCCAACGGTAGCGGTAATGCATGCACTCAACATGTCTTTCTTCTGTCGTCCCCCTCCTTTTTGTAGTCTCCCTGTTCTTGTGTGCATTAGCATCATCAGGCGGAGGAGTAGTGGCACCGGAGCACCAGGGGGCTGCATCCCACATGGCCATGGAGGACCACACTACGGAATCGGACTTCACCAGTGGGACGGAGGGCGAGGGGAGCTCCACGGCGGGGACAGGAGCTGACACCAGTGACACGGACTCGTCCTCTGATGGAAGCTCCCTTGTGGTAGGGGCAACATCTGTGCCACCCCCATCTACAGGTACAGCCGTCACGCCCCCTTCCAGCACCGCCCTCCCAGCAGCCCCTCAGACTTCGCCCGCGCCCGCTCACCCGGGAGGGTGGGCATCACCTTCGCCCCAGGCACCTCAGGCCCTGCCCCAGTCACCCCTTCTGCCCTCAGTGAGGAGGCCATTGACCTCCTCAGGTCCCTCACTGTTGGGCAGTCTACCATTTTGAATGCCATCCAGGGTGTAGAAAGGCAGTTGCAACAAACAAATGCATTCCTGGAGGGCATTCATTCTGGTCAGGTGGCCCTTCAGCGAGCTTTTCAGACTCTGGCCTAAGCACTGATGGCAGCCATTGTCCCTGTGTCTAGCCTCCCCCTCCAACTTCCTCCACCCCTACCCAATCCTCTGTACCTCAGCCTATCCCAAGCACACCTACAGACCAGCATGCACACACGTCAACACACAAGGGAAGCTCAGGCAAACATAAGCACCACACATCCCACAG
Organism: Pleurodeles waltl; assembly: GCF_031143425.1. Taxonomy (NCBI): domain Eukaryota; kingdom Metazoa; phylum Chordata; class Amphibia; order Caudata; family Salamandridae; genus Pleurodeles; species Pleurodeles waltl. The sequence goes on from NC_090449.1 coordinate 18,113,637, forward strand.
GCAGTCACGTAAGCATCACACACATGCTGACACACCAACACCCACTGCCTCCACTGTGTCCCCCTCCTCCTCGTCTCCCACGTCCCTCCCAGTCCCGTCTACACTCACACCTGCATGCACTACCTCCACAGCCACTACGTCCCTCTCCAGCACACCCACCACCACACCCCGCTCACGTGCAGTCACCACCCCCACTACCATTCACAGGTCCCCTGTGTCCTCTCCCAGTGTGTCTGTGACGCCCCCTCCCAAGATACACAAACGCAGGCACATACCCACCCAACAGCCATCCACCTCACGACAGCCTCCAGTGCATGCACCTTCACCCAAAGTCACCAAACGTACACCTCCTACAACCACCACCTCTTCCTGCACTCCCAAACCCCCTCCAGCTACCCGTCCCAGTGTGTCCAAAAAACACTTCCTGTCCAACCTTGACCTCTTTCCCACACCTCTTCACCCCGTCCGTCTCATAGGTCCCGAACTAGCACCTCAGCCACCACATCTCCGGGACCAGTGGTGCCTGTAGTCACCGGAATCTGGAGTGCACCGGCCACCAGGGCAGCCAGTGTGGCACAGAGCCACAGCACAGACAGTCCCCCACCTGTGAAGCATCAGAAGTTGGCCAGTGCCCGGCGGGACAGGGGGAAGAATCCAGCCACCAAAGCTGCTCCCAGGGGTCCCGGTGAGAGTGTGGAGTCAGCTGTGACACCTTCCAAGGTGGGGAAGGGCCAGAAGAAACCAGGCAAGTCTGGGAAGAGCAGCACGGCGGAGAAGACCGCCATCATCCCCGCTGCCCAGGAGGCCACCTCCAGCACAAGCCCAGCTGCCCAGGACAGGACCGCCAGCAGAAGCCCAGCTGCCCAGGAGGGGCCCGCCAGCACAAGCCCTGCTGGGCCATGAAGGACTGCCAGCAAAAGCCCCGCTGGGCCATGAAGGTCCGCCAGAATCTGAGTCCCTGCAATGGAGACCGCCGCCTCAAGCACCGCTGAACAGGGCACCACCATCTCAAGCCCTGCTGAACAGCGCACCGCCGTCTCAAGCAGCGCTGAACAGGGCACCGCCATCTCAAGCACTACTGCACAGGGCACCACCGTCTCAAGCACCGCTGCACAGGGCACCGCCATCTCAAGCACCGCTGAATAGGGCACCGCCGTCTCAAGCACCGCTGAACAGGGCACCGCCATTCCAAACACAGCTGAACAGGGCACCGCTGTCTCAAGCACCGCTGGCCCCTGAGCGGCAAGGGCACTAAAGCAACTGAGTCTGTCACGGGGTGAATGATGCACTCTGGGCACCATGCCCCCTCCAGAACCAGTGGAGACTGTCATCCACTACCTCTGTCCTTAGCAGGATGACGCACTCAGGGCACCATGCCCCCTCCAGAACCAGTGGAGACTGTTATCCACTTGAGAGACTGTGGCTTTGCACTCCCGAGATATGGCAGTGGGCAACCCACCCACTGTAGAGACTTGAGAGACTGTGGCTTTGCACTCCCCAGGATTGAACAGTGGGCAAACCACCCACTGTGGAGACTTGAGAGACTGTGGCTTTGCACTCCCCAGGATTGAACAGTGGGCAAACCACCCACTGTTGAGACTTGAGAGACTGTGGCTTTGCACTCCCCAGGATTGAACAGTGGGCAAACCACCCACTGTAGAGACTTGAGAGACTGTGGTTTTGCACTCCCCAGGATGAAACAGTGGGCATGTGGCCCCCTCGTGGATTTGGCGTCGTGCACTCAAGTGGCTGAGGTGCCCCCCCTTTCCCTCCCCCTGAGGTGCCAGTTTAGTTGCACTCTGATGCCCCTGCAGTGTTCTCTCCGTCATGGTCGGGGATCTTGTGTGGGCCTCGCCTATACCGTGTGGTCCCAGTGTTCCATGGACTTTCTCAGAGCACTACCTGGACTACTATGCTTGGTATATCTTTTGTACATGGTGTATATATATATATATATTTCTGCCTACTTGCTTTTAATATATTACAATGGTTACACTCATTTTCTATTGTCTTTGCATTCTTCCGAGGTTTGGGGGGTGTAACTGTGATGTATTGATTTGCATTTGTGTGTGTGTTGTAGTGGGTGAGGGTGGAGGTGTTGCGTGTGTATGTCCCTGTTTTTTCCCTCCCCCCCTCCCCTGTGTCGTAGGTGCTGTACTCACCGTGGTCTTCGCCGCCGGCGTTCGTGCTCCTGGTAGAGGAGCAGGAAGACTATTGCAGAGAGAATTTGGAGTTCCGGATCCATGGTGCCATCGTTCCTCGTGGGGTGTAAAAAGGTGAGCGTTTTCCCTTCGGGGTTCCTGTTTCCGCCGTGTTTTTATCCGTGGTGAATCCGGGGCGGATTGGCCTGTCATAATAGTGTGGGCGGTACATTGTCTCCCGCCTGTCTGTTGGCGGTGACCGCCGCGCTGTTTGTTTGTACCGCCGTGGCGGTCGGAGTGTTAAAGTGGCTGTCTTTGTTGGCGGTTTTTGCCACGGTCGTAATTGCAATTTTTTTACTGCCGGCCTGTTGGCGGTCTTACATATTTCTCCCTTTGTGCTTGATGTCATCAAAAGCTGACGATATTTGACTCAACTTCACCAGGGCCAAAAGTCCTCTACAACTGTTGGATCAATGTTACCTGGGAATACAGAAGCCTCACTTCTAAAGGGGCCAGTGACCTACGGCCACGGTCTGGGGTGTCACAGTGTGGGATGTCAGCATGACCAGGCTTCTCAGCACAATATACCCAATACAAGTTTTTTCACTAGTTCTTACCATTACCAAGGACAAGACACCACATCTCAGTGCACTCGCATCCAGTCCTAGGCTCTGGTGAATGCTAAAGGGTGGCCTCTTGAGTCTTTTGTTTTACTGAGAAGGATAAGCCCACCCTGATTCCAGGGGTAATTCTGTTAATCTTTCCTTTGTACCTGACCTGGACACTAGATGGTTCCAAAGACCAGTCCAATAAGTTATGTGTATAACAAGTCACACTACTTTTGCCTAAGTAAACATGTAAAATATGTTAAATGTTACAGTGTCACTGGTAGAGCTCAGTCCCAGACTATTTTGAAGTCCATGTTGTATGCACTGATGTCACATGCAAAAGGCTTTTTTTTGCAGCCCTGTGTGTTCTTCCTGCCTGACCCTCAGTTTTACTAGTAAAGACTTGCTTATCCTCATAGATCGTGGGGAAGGGGTGTCCTGTCTCTCTCTGCAGTCGAAGCAGTGTTGGAGATAATGCCACTCAGCCTGTAGCCCTCCCATTTCACACTGGTGGCTGGGTATCTGCTTTGATTTTGGTTGTCCAGTCTCTATTTCTAGTCTGCATTCACTCAGTCTGTATTTGGGGAGCATTTGTATGTGTTTTGTGGTTTTCACTCCAGTAAAGTATTCATCAAGAAAGACAGAGTTTCCAGTAATCTGTATGCTATACCGCGTGGTGTTGCCCAAACAGGTATACCTTGTGGCCTGAATAGAAATGCACATTTAAATCACGTAATCTAATGAGACATGCAAAGCTTCAGTAAGGTTTTTCCCAAATCTCCATGTGAGGCCTTGCTCTGGTTGGCTCCTCTACCCCTGTGTAGCTATAGAAGGCAGGGCCAGATAATTTAGGGGTAGGTGGGTGCACAGATCACATTAAATTGTAGAAGATTAATGTTAGAAATGGGTTCTCTAGTAAGCAGTGGTTTGCGCCCTATCCAAGTAGGGACCCTCACTCTAGCCAAGGTAAGGGAGTCACACAGCTAAGATAACCCCTGTTTGCTCTCTTGGTAGTTTGGCACAAGCAGTCTGGTTTATCTCAGAGACAATGTGTAAAGTATTTGTACATACACACACAGTAATGCAGTGAAAACACTACAAAAGGACTCAACACCAGTTTAGACAAAATAGCCAATATTTTTCTTATGAAAACAAACCCAAAATGACAGAAATCCAACATACACAAATCAAGATATCACTTTTGAGATTTTAAGCAAGTCTTACTCCATAGGAATCAATGGATTTATCCCTTTAGCACAAAGTACCTGGGATGCATCAGAAACAAGAACGATGAGGGCCACGGGGAGGTGAGGCACCGGAAAAGCAAAACAATGCATCCTTTCCTTACTGTGCAGAGGAGGTGATGCGTTGATTTTCCTTGGAGGTGTGACAATGCGTTGGTTCCTTACTGGCAGGGGAGGTGCTGCGTCAATTCTTTTCTCTCTGGAAAGGTGATGCGACAATTTCTGGACACAAAGCCTTGGTTTCTTACTGCAGTGTGGGGTAGATGAAAAATTGGCACCCAGGGACAATGCATGGAAAATCCAGATTTGCTGTTTTGATGGGATTGCTGTGAAACAGGTGCTGTGTCTATTCTTCAGCCGTGGGACAGGCGCTGTATTGATTCTTCAGTCAGGAGAAAGGCACTGTGTTGATTTGTCCGACGTGGCGCATTGATGTGCAGATTTTCTCCTTCAGATCACCAGCTTGAACTTTCAAGGACCCAGGGACTTGAGTTTGGCATCACTTGGCAAGTCAGGACTCTCAGCAGAAGCACCCAGGCACTGACAGATTTGGTCTTTAGTGTCCCTGAGACTTCTTAACAGGAGGCAAGCTCAGTCCAAGTCCTTGGAGAACCTTTGGAAGCAGGATGTAGAAAGCCAATTCCAGTCCGTTCACTTCCAGGACAGAAGGAGAAAGCAGGCCAGCACAACAAAGCAACCGGCAGAGGGGCAGTCCCCCCACAGCATCCAGCTCTTCTTCTTGGCAGAATTTCCTCAGTGAAGAAGGATTCTAACTACGTGATGTCAGAGGTCCAGTACCTATACCCATCTCTGTCTTTGAAGTAGATAAGACTCTGTCTTCCCTTCCCTGGCTCCAGAAACTCTCCGGGTTTTGAGACTGCTTTGTGTGAGGATAGGCACAGCCCTATTCAGGTGCAAGTGTCAGCTTCTCCCAGCACTCTAGCTCAGGAGGACCCATCAGCCTGGTGATGGGCCATCAGGGTATGTGGGGCAAACCTCAGCTCTCTTTGTGTGACTGTCTAGAGTGAATGCACAAACAGCCCAACTGTCATCATAAGCCAGACGTGGATTCAGCAGACCGGCATAGGCACAGAATGGTTAAGCAAAACAAGTCTGCTTTCTAAAAGAAGCATTTTCCAATTTACAATTCAAAAAACTTCACTAAAAGATGTATTTTAAATTGTGGGTTTAGAGACTGCAAACTCCATATCTCTATTTGTCCCCAATGGGAAATCACACTTACAAAGATGTTTCAAGGCAACCCATCCCCCCCCCCCCAGGAGAGAGATAGACCTTGCAACAGTGAAAACCAAAGTTAACAGTATTTCACTATCAGGACATGTAAAACACACTATCACATGTCCCACTTTTTTAAATACCCTGTACCCTGCCCATGGGGCTGCCTTGGGCCTCCCTTAGCGGTAACACAGGTGATAAAAGGAAAGGTTTGGGGCGGGTCAAAATGGTACTGCAGTGGCAGGTCTGAGACATGTTTACAAGGCTACTCCTGTGGGTGGCACAATCAGTGCTGCTGGCCCACTGGTAGCATTTGATCCACAGGCCCTGGGCACACATAGTGCACTGTACTAGAACATTACCAGTAAATCAGATGTGCCAATCATGGATAAACCAATCACAAATACAATTTAGACAGCGAGCATTTGCTATTTAGCACTGATTAGCAGTGGTAAAGTGCTCAGAGTCCTAAAGCCAACAAAAACAGGTCGGAATAAATAGGAGGTAGAAGGCAACAAGTTTGGGGATGACCCTGCAAAAAGGACAAGGTCCAACAAGTAAGAATGTTGGGAGTTTTCACCTTGGATTTCTGAGTAATTACTTATGTCTGTTTGATGTCACTCAGCACCTCTGGGTCAAAACATCCCTGTACTCATTGTTACCCATGTTTAGCTCTACATATTGATAACTGATCATCATTTTGTTGCAAATATAAAGATTGAAAATGAAATAAAAAATAAAAGAACTATAACAATCTCTTAGTTTGATATTATTTGAAAAGGGGGTTATAATAAGTTATTTAAACTAACATAATTTATCTTAAATTAATGACCACAGTTAGAGCACATCAATAATTTAATTTATGGAAATTACAAATTAATTAAATTTAAATGAACAGGTTTAGGATTGGAATTGGGGTCAGATTAAGAAGAATTACTTAAAATGTACAGACCAGGAAAAATAAAGGTTAGCTCTGGACTTTGTAATGGGTAGATTAAGAATAATTGTTTAAGTTGAAGGTAAAGTAATTAAGGGTTAGTGCTCAGCATTAGATTAAAGGAAGCTATTTAAGGAATCTGAATTCAAAATAATGGTTATGGATGACTTCAGTGATAGGTTAAGGATAATTATTAAATATATTCTAATTTAAAGAATGTGTGGGTTTTAGCTATTATTGGTGTCTGCTTAACAATAACTATAAAATACATTTCATTAAATACAAAAATATTGTTTCCAGCTCAAACAGATCAAGAGTTAGTAAAATCACATCGGCTCATGTTGCTGTGTAGTGTAAAGGTTGAGTCGTCGTCCTTCTGTTGCTTATGACTGTATTTGGATGTTAAACATGTACTAATGAGGTGAAACCTTTGCTTAACGTCTAAATATGACAAATTTATGAAGTAATACCTTATAAAATGTAGTGAATTAGGTCGGATAATTGACTTTTAATATTTTATTCAACCCTGTTACATAAATGTGTGTTCCGCTGCTGCATAATTCCAGTGGACCTATCCTTGCAGTCCTGACAGACGATGACATGTCACCTTCAGCTGTACCTTGTTATTGCCAGTTGGGGGCCGCGGACATCCATGATAGCCTGTGCATGTGTATTTGTCTCACAGCTGCTGATGTGTCACCTTCTGCTGTACCCTGTTCTGCCAGCTGGGGGCAGCAGAGTTCCATGGTAGCCTGTGCATGTGTATTTCTCACAGCTGCTGATGTGTCACCTGCTGTACCCTGTTATGGCCAGCTGGGGGCAGCAGAGATCCATGGTAGCGTGGGAGGTTGTATTCGTGTAACAGGTGCTGACGTGACACCTTCAGGCACTGGTGTAAGGGGGAGATGCTGGGAAGAGGAGGGAGATGGTGTGTATGAGCAGTGAAAGTGCATGAGAGGTGAGTCACTGGTGTAAGGAGGGGTGCACACCTCTCCCCAGGATGCAAACTTCTCTCCAGGATGCACATCTCTCTCCTCAAGATGCACACGTCTCTCCCCAAGATCCACACCACTCAAGATACACAGTTCTCCCTAGGGTGCACCCCTCTCCCCAGGATGCACCCTTCTCTCTCCAGGACGCACACCGTTCTCCCCAGCATGCACACTTCTCCCAAGATGCACACCTCTCTCCCAGGTTGTACACCTCTCTCCCAGGACGCACACCTTTCTCACCAGCATGCACATTTCTCCCAAGATGCACACCTCTCTCCCTAGGACAGACTTCTCCCTTCAAGATGCACACCTCTCTCCCCAGGACGCGCACTGCTCTCCCTAGGATGCACTTCTCCCCCCAAGATGCACACCTCTCTCCCCAGGATCCACACTTTTGCCCCCAAGATTCACACCCTTCTCCTCAGGATGCACTCCTCTCTCTCCAGGATGCACATCTCTCCCGAGGATGCAAGGTGCACACTTCTCTCCCCAGGATGCACACTTCTCTACCCAGGAGGCACACCTCTCTCCCCGGGATGCACACCTCCCATGATGCACACTTTCTCTCTCCAGGATGCACCCCTCTCTCCCCAGGATCCATTCTTCTCTCCCCAGGATTCACGCCTCTTCCCAGGAAGCACACCTCTCTCCCCAGGATGCACACCTCTCTCCCCTGGATGCACACCTCTCCCCAGGATGCAAGGTGCCCACTTCTCTCCCCAGGATGCACACTTCTCTACCCAGGAGGCACACCTCTCTCCCCGGGATGCACACCTCCCATGATGCACACTTTCTCTCTCCAGGATGCAAACCTCTCTCCAGGATGCACCCCTCTCTCCCCAGGATCCATTCTTCTCTCCCCAGGATTCACGCCTCTTCCCAGGAAGCACCCCTCTCTCCCCTGGATGCACACCTATCCCCAGGATGCACACTTCTCTCCCCAGGATTCACACCTCTTCCCAGGATGAACCCCTCTCTCCCCAGAATCCATTCTTCTCTCCCCAGGATTCACGCATCTTCCCAGGAAGCACCCCTCTCTCCCCAGGATGCACACCTCTCTCCCCGGATGCACACCTTTCTTCAGGATACCCACTTCTGAGGATGCACAGATCTCCCCAGGATGCACACCTTTCTTCTGGATACCCTTTTCTCAGGAAGCACACTTCTCACAATGCAAAGATCTCCCCAGGATGCACTTCTTTCTCTCCAGGATGCACACTTCTCTCCCCAGGATGCACACTTCTAAGGATGCACTGGTCTCCCCAAGATGCACTTCTCTCTCCCCAGGCTGCACAGTTCCTTCACAGGATGCACACTTCTCAGGATGCACCCGTCTCCCCCCAGGATGCACAGATCTCACAAGGATGCACACTTCTCAGGATGCACAGATCCCCCAGGATGCACAGGTCTCCCCACGATGCACACTTCTCAGGATGCACAGATCCCCAGGACGCACAGATCCCACCAGGATGCACACTTCTCTCCCCAGGATGCACAGTTCCCCCCAGGATGCACAGATCCCCCAGGATGCACAGATCCCCGAATGCACAGATCCCCCAGGATGCACACTTCTCAGGATGCACAGATCTCCCAGGATGCACAGGTCTCCCCAAGATGCCCACTTCTCTCCCAGGATGCACAGATCCCCCCCAGGATGCACACCTCTCCCCCCAGGATTCACACCTCTCCTCAGGATGCACACTTCTCAGGATGCACTGTTCTCTCCCAGGATGCACACTTCTCTCCCAGGATGCACAGATCCCCCCAGGATGCACACCTCTCCCCCCAGGATTCACACCTCTCCCCAGGATGCACACTTCTCAGGATGCACTGTTCTCTCCCAGGATGCACACTTCTCTCCCAGGATGCACAGATCCCCCCAGGATGCACAGACCCCCCCAGGATGCACAGATCCCCCCAGGATGCCAGATCCCCCCAGGATGCACACTTCTCAGGATGCACAGATCCCCCCAGGATGCACACTTCTCAAGATGCAGATCCCCCCAGGATGCACAGATCCCCCCAGGATGCACACTTCTCTACCCAGGATGCGCAGATCCCCCCAGGATGCACAGATCCCCCCAGGATGCACACTTCTCAGGATGCACAGATCCCCCCAGGATGCACAGATCCCCCCAGGATGCACACTTCTCAGGATGCACACTTCTCAGGATGCACTCCCTCGCACAGATCAGATTAGCAGCGGCCCTCAGGGGCCGGTGAGCAGTAGCACCACGTCACGGTTCTGACCTCCGCTACTGTCCAGTCACACCACTCAGTGACGATAGCGTCACGGCACCCACAGCCCTGCCAGGGTTCCTAGTACCATGTGGTGTACTGGAGCAGCACATCCCGCGTGGCCTATAGAAACCTGGCAGCCATGCACCAGGCACTCACACCATTCATGGCCCAGTCTCTCTCTCATGCGAACCCTGAGAAGGCCCCCTCCACAGATCTGTCGGGCTCCCCGGATTCCATGTGATGAGCTGCTCCGGCCTGGACTGGAGCAGCACATCACGCTGGACCTGGGAAACTTGGCAGACTTGCTTCCGGGACCCCCCAGAGCATCGCGGCAGATCAGGAGGAAGGGTGCCACCCGAGGAGGGACCGAGGGATGGGCAGCAGGTGGCAAGGGGGCCAGTCCTGCCCGGTCCCCCCCACGGGGTGGGGAGGGGAGACTAAGGAGTCGCGGATCCCTATTGTCTCAACGCTATCCGTCGTGTCCCCTCAGCAGCCTGTCCTCCATCTCTGCCCACCACTGAGGGCCACTGCCCTGCAGGGACAGATATAGGGCTGGGAGAGTGACGTCACAGAGGAGAGGCTGTGATGTCAGTGAGGGGGGGACAGGCCCTGCAGACCTGGGGGAGTGACGTCACCGAGGGAGGGGGACAGGCCCTGCAGACCTGGGGGAGTGACATCACAGAGGAGAGGGCGGGGCCTTGAGGCACTGATGTCACTGAGGGTGGGGGACAGGCCCTGCAGACCTGGGGGAGTGACATCACAGAGGAGAGGGCAGGGCCCGAGGCAGTGATGTCACTGAGGGATGGGGACGGGCCCTGCAGACCTGGGGGAGTGACGTCACCGAGGGAGGGGGTCAGGACCTGCAGTCCTGGGCCGGTGACATCACAGAGGTGGGGCAGGGCTTGGGGAGTGATGTCACTGAGGGAGGGCGACAGGACCTGCAGGCCTGGGGGGGTGACATCACAGAGGTGGGACAGAGCTTGGGCAGTGATGTCACTGAGGGAGGGGGACAGGCCCTTCAGTCCTGGGGCAGTGAGCGCCAAGTAGAGGGTGGGGAAGCCTCTAAAACAGAGAACACAGAGGGGGGCAGGATTGGGGCCAGGAGGAGGAGTGACGTCACAGCGGGAGGCACATCATCAGGGAGGCCAATACCATGGGGGTCAGGAGAGGTTTGAGTGTCAGGGGGCAGGCCTGAGTAGAGGGGAGCTATACGTCAGAAGGGGGGTGTAACTGTAAATGTATATGCAGCGCTTAGGGCTCCTGATGAGGCATCGAAGAGCTTTGAGCCTGAGCAGCAGCTGCTCCTGAACCCAAGATCAGTGATTAGCAGGTTTGCACCATTTTGTTCTTGTGCATTAGGCTTGTGTTTAGCTTGTGCTCTTGAGTTCTTGTGAGTTTAGTGGACTTTGGGCGAGGAATAGAATGATAGGGGAGGGTTTGTAAAGGGCAAGTAGTGAGTGGTTTTGTAAGGAGGGGTCGTATGTGCCTCATAACTGGGTGGCTTGGCTAAAGGAGGGTGTAAAGTGGGAAGGATGTTTGAAAGATCACAGGGAGGAGGGTTGGCATGAGTCTGAGGGAGCAGGGATGGGGAGGACACAAGGGTTTAAAAAATATTTCTATTATAGCAACATGTGAATTACATATGTATATGTATGACACACAATGTAATATAGTACATATGCGCGTGTGTGTATTTATATATATATAAATGCACACACACACTCTTTGACTAAGCTTTGTTTGCTTGATTAAACCACTCCATATAAATTCCCTTATGTACATAGAAGCGGCAATATTTACAAGGTCTGTTGTCCAAATTTATCACGTGGTGCATGGTTTATGCCTTGAAATAACTGTAATTGTCGTGTATAAGCAAACATACACATGGCAGGTATTGTCATGGGAGGACAGAGAGATTTCAGAGAAAAGACTATAGCGCTCAGAGGCACAGCGCTCACCTCCACCACCCACAAGCCACATTCCACATATTTCAATGCACCCTTTATCCGCCTGCAAGGAGTGTTCACATTCACGACTGCAGTGGGATCTCCCGCCACAAGCACCTGACGTCACGTTCCTTGGAGACGTCACTGGCTGAGAGGCACGTCACAGTGAGGCGTGTGATGTCATAGCCGGGATAAGGGAGGCACGTCACAGTGAGGCGTGTGATGTCATAGCCGGGATAAGGGGGCACGTCACAGTGAGGCGTGTGATGTCATAGCCGAGATAAGGGAGGCACGTCACAGTGAGGTGTGACGTCATAGCCGGGATAAGGGAGGCACGTCACAGTGAGGCGTGTGATGTCATAGCCGGGATAAGGGGGCAGATGTAAATAACTCTGACAAGTTAAACGTTTACAAGCAAAATCAGCGCTCACCTGTGGTGGATCTGGAATAAGCTAAGAACTTTGAGCTCATAGAGAAACTGCACAATTTTAAACAGAGATTTGCCAAATACTTGATTTCCATGAAATAAACTAGCATTTTTCAAAAACTATTAATCTGAGGCCGGCACTGAGGGCCTCTGCGCAGAGACTGGTCCACTCCCTGCTACTGTCCTGGTTGTGTAGAGCTAAGGACTGTCACCCTTTTCTGTCTTGTGTAATTTTAGTGTTATTATCCACTGCCTATTGTATTGAAAGATTGGAACTAATTTATAATTCATTTAATGTGATTTAATTTATTACTGATCTTTAAACTAATCCTAATACTATTCAAAAACAAAATTCTGATTTTATTTTATTTGTTTAACACTAGTATTTTGTTAATTCCATTTCTAAAAGTGACACTAGCCATAAAGTCCTTTTTATTTAATTCATTACATTTCGTTGTGTTTCCCTAACACTACACCTATGTTTAATTGTTTTTCATTATTACCAACTTCAAAATAAAATATTAAAAATATGTTGTGGGAGAACCCTCCACCTTGCCCCCCCCCCCACACACATTCAGCCCAATGCCCTCTTTTTTAATAGTTGATGTTATAGAGGTTCATTTTTTACTTATTTTTCATTTTTTCATTGCCCCTTACCATCTCTAGCCATACTTCTTAATCATTTAAATACATTGAAATGAAAGTAAAAACAAAATGTGACTAGTATATCTCAGGGGACCCCCATAGCAACGCTTTTATCTTTTTATTATAATTTAATGTATAAAACGAATTACATTATTAATAACGTACACCAATATTTTCATGTCGTCGCTTCCCATGCCAATGCGGTGGGCGTGGCGTGCTTGTAGGTGACGTAGCTGGCGTGTCAGGGGTGATGTACTGACTGGTAGATGGAGCTGGGTTGATCTAGTCTGGGTGCACCCAGCATAGCCAGCGCGACGAGTGTGAACATGTGTACCAGTTTGTGCCCAGGAGAGGTTCCCAACTGGCGCTAATCCTCGACCCCTCTTCCGATCATCCCCACCCCCTGACTGCCGAGGGGTGCAGGACCCTGAGGCCGATCAGTGAATTTACACAAGTTTACAAACAACCGACCTATCTTAAACTGATCTTCCATTTCAAAGGCACTTGAAACAGCATCTGCAATCAAGCAGCCTTCTCAGTGAGTTTCATCCTGCATCATGGCATCTCTGTTAGACATATGGGCTGCATCTAATATCAGACATCTGGGCTGTATCTTCTCTATATCAGACATCTCTGCTGCATCTTCTTATATCAGACATCTCTGCTGCATCTTCTCTTTATCAGACCTCTCTGCTGCATCTTCTCTGTATCAGACATCTCTGCTGCATCTTTTCTGTATCAGACATCTCTGTTGCATCTTCTCCGTATCAGACATCTCTGTTGCATCTTCTCTGTATCAGACATCTCTGTTGCATCTTCTCTGTATCAGACCTCTCTGCTGCATCTTCTCTGTGTCAGACCTCTCAGCTGCATCTTCTCTGTATCAGACCTCTCAGCTGCATCTTCTCTTTATCAGACATCTCTGCTGCATCTTCTCTGTGTCAGACCTCTCTGCTGCATCTTCTCTTTATCAGACCTCTCTGCTGTGTCTTCTCTACATCAGACCTCTCTACTGCATCTGTTCTGTATCAGACATCTCTGCTGCATCTTCTCTGTATCAGACATCTCTGCTGCATCTTCTCTACATCAGACGTCTCAGCTGCATCTTCTCTTTATCAGACCTCTCTGCTGCATTTCCACACCATCAACCACAAGGGACTCCTTGACAGCCAGTCTCATTTGGTTGGCATCAGAGTTTGAGTACTATTTCAGTTTAATTACTTCCCATTTATTTTGTGTTTGGTGTAAACTACTGCACACAACCTTGCAGTATTGTGAGAGTGCCAGTAATGAGACACACAGAAGACTGAAAGTGGAATATTGCAAGGGCGGCCCTTCCGCTATGGTGGAGGAGTGTAACCCTCCCCTGCTGAAAGGAAGCAGGAAAGCAAAAAAATAAAACGATGATAAAAGCATTTAATTATTTTATTTTTCCGCTTAGGTAGGGCGGTGCCAGCATCCTCCTCATCAGTCGTCGTGGGAGGAGTGCTAGGTACGCTCGAAGCGAGCATGTCTGTTTGGCCGTCCAAACTGACATGCGCACTTAGAACTCTCTACCTAGCTGTATTTCACAGCTGGGAGGAGACCGAGTGCAGGCTCCCACTCCCTCCCTGAGCGGCATTTAAGCCCGCTCAGGTCAATCCTGGCGCTTCTGTCATGCTGGGTAAAATGTGACTAGTGTATCTCAGGAGACCCCCATAGCAAAGCCTGTATCTTTTTATTATAATTTAATATATAAAAGGAATTACATTATTAATAACTTTCACTAATATTTTAATGTAGTTGCTTCCCTTGTCAATGTATTTGCTTTCTGACCACTAGGAGTGCAACATATGCAACTTCATTAGATAGTGATTACAAATCTTGAGCTGAATGGGGCTCTTTACTCGCTCACCACTTTCAAAGGTTACCAGATGCCCCTGGCTGCCAGCCGTCAGCATCTCTCCCCTCATACATCTGCAAAACCCTTGTTACACAGGCAGGTGATTACAGCCCGCTTGCCTACAAGCACCACCCATCCACATCCAGCCAATCAGATGCCTCTGGAGAGTCAGGTGGGACTTGGTAATGGGCATCCATTGGCAGATTCAGCGCCTACCTGACTAGGGATAGGATAAAGCTAGAGAGTGGTGGAACTTGAAGAAGGCGTGTGTGCAGCAACCATGTTGGCGCAGATGACACTGGATTTATTTTCAGATTTAAACTGCGCTGCATGCTGATGCACACCAGGTGTGAGTTGAGGCAGCTCCTTCCATCCACCCTCGAGCTGGTCTGTGTGCCCACTGCAACATGAGGATATCAGCTTTATAGTACCTTCTATTGCCTTCTAGTCATTATACAAAGATGTCCATAATAGGCCCACGTACAGTTACAAACCAGCCCACCACCCTCCAAAAGTGGCCCACAGACAGCCACACAACCGGCCCATGACCTGTCCGACTGGCCCGCCTGGCACTGCCAGATTGCCCTTTAGGCCAGTCCTATCTTCTTGCACACCCATACCCTGCTTAGGGCCTGATTTAGAACTTGGCGGAGGGGATACTCCATCACAAACGTGATGGATATCCTGTCTGACATATTACAATCCCATTATATCCCATGGAGATTGTTATGCGGTGGACGGAATATCCGTCACATTTGTGGCGGAGTATCCATCCGCTGAGATCTAAACTAGGCCCTGAGTCACCTTCAGTGCTGCTGCAGCCCCTCTCTTGGTGCTGCCATGTCCACCGTTGAAGCAACTGAGTACCTTCAAAAGCTTGCACCGCAGGCGGCGAGATTCACTGTGTCAGCAGCAGGACACGCTATGGGTCACGGCCTGGTTCCTCCACCTGCAAACTTCAAGGCTCAACCCCTGTGGACACCACTTGGCTCATGGTACCCAGAGTGGCACTTCAGCCAGGCACACACACAAGGTGAGTCACAGTGCATCAGGGGCAACGACTTACCACCCACGCTGAACTGCAAAGGCACCTCATGGCACACATTGCCATGCAGAGAAAACCCCGAGAACCTCCCCCACCCTAGATGCAACAAGGAGTGAACTCCTCCTTTGACCTCCTCCTAACACCACCAATACCAGGTATTAACAGTGGTTCCCAACCTGTGGTCCGGGGACCCCTGGGGGTCCGCGAAGCCTCTTCAGGGGATCTGCGACTGGTTAGAAAATTAAATAATATTAACAAATTAGGTCCCCAGCTTTCAGTAATAACTCAGTAAGGGGTCCCCAGATTCCAATAATGATTCAGTGGGGGTCCCCGGGTTCCAGTAATGATAAAGTGGGGGTCCACAGATGTCAAAAGGCTGGGAACCACTGAGGTAAAACATTCAATTTTATAATAATACAGTAACTGATTTCAGTAGGGACCACTTCATGGCACCTGGGAAAAAATTAGCAAAAGGGCAAACGCATCAAAAGAGAGCAGAAAACATCTGCAACTGCTTTGGTCCTGCAAAGTCTCTCCATGGCCCCTCCCTCACATTTTGGCCCTACTGTATGGGGTTTTCAGGGGCCCAAGAAGGCTTGAGTGGGGGTGGCTCCACATTCACACTTCCTCTTTTTGTTGGCAATTGCTCTGGGGATGGGGTCTCTATGGCCAATTATATGTTTTGCCCAAGGGGATGAGGTCCCTGGGGCCCAAAGGCCAATACTATAGTGTATACACCAAAGGCTGTGCATGGTGTACAGTTAGTAGCCAGCTGGGGGTTTAGCCACGTCAAGCGCTGAGCCATCACACTGTTGTGCGCGGTGAAAGGCTGTGTGCAGCATGGGGTTGGTTGCCTCCAGATGGCTGCCTGTTGGGAGTTAAACACAGGGATGACTACAAGCCAGGTCCTGCGACCAATGCCACGTTGAGTGCAACAAAAGGCTGTGCGCACCGTGGGGTTTGCTTTCTGTGGGGGAGATTGCCACATAGCCTGGATGCAGGATGGCTTTACGCATTGTAATAAATTATTAGATTACATTTAAAAAACCTAGAAATTCACTGAAGAAAACCAAGGTTAAAGTAGCATTATAGTTAGGTCTGATAAATAGATATGCTTTTGGTTAAAAAAAACCTCAGAAATTCACTGAACAAACAAAAGGTTATGGCAACATTCTAGATAGGTGAATATATCAGTAATAACCTTAACATTTTGAACTAAATTAAAGCCAGGGGCAAAAACGAAACCTCTACTGTCACGCCAACAGAAATATGCCCACACTATCACGACCCACGAATCCACACGGCGGTCTCTCAACCGCGGTATTCCATTGGCCTTACACACCGCCGTGCTCAAAATAAACACACACATACAAAACACAGCCACATTGGACAATTCGAAATACACACATACACACACCACTCCCACACACGCATTATGCCCCGCCACAGGACCACCACACCAGCACCCCACCCCCTACAGAGGGAGAACCACCCCGCAAACGGTCCCTGAGATCCAGGAACAAGACAGAGCACGATGCCAAGACCCCCGCCATGAAATGAGACCACCCTGATTGTCATCATACTATCCCACTTTGTCACCCTGTCCATACTGCCCCAGCTCCACTTCCTATGCCCATAAGGGCAATGCACCTGTGAGACTAATAGACTGGACTCTGCCATGGACATTCCTCCGCCATCACCCCTCACCATTTTACGATCCCCTCCAATATTGAGCACTTAAATAAACACACTTAAAGCACAAAACAATCTGGAGTCTGTCTGTGATTTCAAAATAGTGTATTAGCAATTACAGTGACAAAATGCTCTTTCAACTGTAATGTCAGCATACCTATGTCACACAGCTCTAGTCCATAAGGAATCTAAGGAGATGTCACACAGTGGGACACACATCTGTGAAATAGTAAGGGAAAGTGACAACTCAGTGACCATACACTGGGTGAAAATGACAGACAGTAGAGAGGTAGTAGTGTTAAAGTACGTGTAGTAGGCAGGTCTGTACTCTTACCTGTGTCTCAATGGGAATATTGCTGGATCACTGATTCCCTGTTGTTCATGTCTTCTTCCTCTGCTTCCTCATCTTCACTGTCCACAGACTCCACAGCTGCCACAACACCGCCATCTGGACCATCCTCCTGCAGAAAAGGCACTTGTCGTCGCAAAGCCAAGTTGTGAAGCATACAGCAGGCCACGATGATCTGGTACACCTTCTTTGGTGAGTAGAATAGGGATCCACCTGTCATATGGAGGCGCCAGAACCTGGCCTTCAGGAGGCTGAAGGTCCGCTCGATCACCCTCCTAGTTCGCCCATGGGCCTCATTGTAGCGTTCCTCTGCCCTTGTCCTGGGATTCCTCACTGGGGTCAGTAGCCATGACAGGTTGGGGTAACCAGAGTCACCTGCAAACGGCAAGGGGCAACTGTTAGACACACACTAACCTGGAGGGATATCCCCAGACCCAGACAACCATTCTCACTGACTAGCTTCCAGGTGCTCACCTAATAGCAACACATGGTGCCTCTGGAGATGACCTATCACACAAGGGATGCTGCTATTCCGCAGGATGTAGGCGTCATGCACTGAGCCAGGAAACATGGCATTCACATGGGAGATGTACTGGCCTGCCAAACATACCATCTGTACATTCATCGAATGATAACTCTCTCGGTTTCTGTACACCTGTTCCCTCCTGTGGGGGGGGCAACGCCACATGTGTCCAATCAATGACACCTATGATGTTGGGGATGTGTCCCAGGGCATAGAAATCACCTTTCACGTGACCACCATTTTCTCTCTGTTCAATCACTCGATACCTGATTTTCGACAGGAGAGGACCTACACTGCAAGTGCTGCTGTGACCTCGGTCTGGAAGAGACAATGGCTCGAGTGTCTGGGGAAAGGGCCCCTGCCTTCACATCGGAAGAGTTGGAGAAACTCGTGGATGGGGTCCTCCCCCAGTACACGCTACTCTACAGTCCTCCAGACAAACAGGTAAGTACACAGGGAGCATGTTGTATCGGCAATGCCTGTGTGGAGAGGGCTGGATGTAAGAAGGAAGGGGGGAGAGTGCTGCGTGCATGAAACACAGTGAATGCATGTGCCACATGGCAAGGGTAGGGATGGGGGCCTATCAGTTTGACGGTGCAGTTGGTAATAACTTCTCTTTTTCCCCTGTACATTTCATGTAGGTCAGCGCCCACCAGAAAAAAATATATTTGGCGTGCCATCACCAAGGACGTCCGGACCCTGGTGGTCTACCACAGACGGAGCACCCACTGCCGGAAAAGATGGGAGGACAATCGCTGCTGGAGCAAGAAGACGGCGAAGGCTCAGCTGGGGATGGCCTCCCAACGTGGGAGGGGTGCCCGTCGCACCTTGACCCCCCTGATGTTTAGGATCCTGGCGGTGGCCTACCCGGAGTTGGATGGGCACTTGAGGGCATCACAGCAGCCACAAGGGGGTGAGTACACTCTCATTCTGCTGACTTTGCGCGCAGTGGAGGTGTCTGTGTGGGGAAGGTGGGCTGTGGGTTTCCCCAGGCCAGGGGGAGTTCCGTAGGCAAGGCCCCTCCGTAAGGCAGGCAATGTGGCACCCCACCCCACCTCTGTAGAGTGCCAACTACACCTAGTCATGCCCCTGTGTCATCTATGTGTGCAGATGTCGTCCATAGACTTGTAGGCCATTTCCCAAGAATTGAACAGTGGAGCCCAAGAGCGCGGCGTAGTGCAGGGGGCTTCTGTGTCTGTCGTGTCCGCCAACGGTAGCGGTAATGCATGCACTCAACATGTCTTTCTTCTGTCGTCCCCCTCCTTTTTGTGGTCTCCCTGTTCTTGTGTGCATTAGCATCATCAGGCGGAGGAGCAGCGGCACCGGAGCACCAGGGGGCTGCATCCCACATGGCCATAGAGGACCACACTACGGAATCGGACTTCACCAGTGGGACGGAGGGCGAGGGGAGCTCCACGGCGGGGACAGGAGCTGACACCAGTGACACGGACTCGTCCTCTGATGGGAGCTCCCTTGTGGTGGTGACAACATCTGTGCCACCCCCATCTACAGGTACAGCCGCCACCCCCCCTTCCAGCACCGCCCTCCCAGCAGCCCCTCAGCCTTCGCCCCGTGCCCGCTCACCCGGGAGGGTGGGTATCACCTTTGCCCCAGGTACCTCAGGCCCTGCCCCAGTCACCCCTGCTGCCCTCAGTGAGGAGGCCATTGACCTCCTCAGGTCCCTCACTGTTGGGCAGTCTACCATTTTGAATGCCATCCAGGGTGTAGAAAGGCAGTTGCAACAAACAAATGCATTCCTGGAGGGCATTCATTCTGGTCAGGCGGCCCTTCAGCTAGCTTTTCAGACTCTAGCCTCAGCACTGATGGCAGCCATTGTCCCTGTGTCTAGCCTCCCCCCTCCAACTTCCTGTACCCCAACCCAATCCCCTGTACCTCAGCCTATCCCAAGCACACCTACAGACCAGCATGCACACACGTCAACACACAAGGGAAGCTCAGGCAAACATAAGCACCACACATCCCACAGGCACTCACGTAAGTATCACCCACATGCTGGCACACCAACATCCACTGCCTCCACTGTGTCCTACTCCTCCTCGTCTCCCTCCTCCCTCCCAGTCTCCTCTACACTCACACCTGCATGCACCACCTCTACAGCCACTACGTCCCTCTCCAGCACACCCACCACCACACCCCGCTCACGTGCAGTCACCACCCCCACTACCATTCACACATCCCCTGTGTCCTCTCCCAGTGTGTCTGTGATGCCCCCTCCCAAGATACACAAACGCAGGCACACACCCACCCAACAGCCATCCACCTCACGACAGCCTCCAGCGCATGCACCTTCACCCAAAGTCACCAAACGTACACCTCCTACAACCACCACCTCTTCCTCCACTCCCAAACCCCCTCCAGCTACCCGTACAAGTGTGTCCAAAAAACGTTTCTTGTCCAACCTTGACCTCTTTCCCACACCTCTTCACCCCGTCCGTCTCATAGGTCCCGAACTAGCACCTCAGCCACCACATCTCCGGGACCAGTGGTGCCTGTAGTCACCGGAATCTGGAGTGCACCGGCCACCAGGGCAGCCAGTGTGACACTGAGCCACAGCACAGACAGTCCCCCACCTGTGAAGAATCAGAAGTTGGCCAGTGCCCTGCAGGACAGGGGGAAGACTCCAGCCACCAAAGCTACTCCCAGGGGTCCCGGTGGGAGTGTGGAGTCAGCTGTGACACCTTCCAAGGTGGGGAAGGGCCACAAGAAACCAGGCAAGTCTAAGAAGAGCAGGACGGCGGAGAAGACCGCCATCATCCCCGCTGCCCAGGAGGCCACCTCCAGCACAAGCCCAGCTGCCCAGGACAGGCCCGCCAGCACAAGCCCAGCTGCCCAGGACAGGACCGCCAGCACAAGCCAAGCTGCCCAGGACAGGACCGCCAGCACAAGCCCAGCTGCCCAGGACAGGACCTCCAGCACAAGCCCAGCTGCCCAGGAGGGTCCCGCCAGCACAAGCCCCGCTGGGTCATGAAGGCCCACCAGCAAAAGCCCAGTTGGGCAATGAAGGACCGCCAGCAAAAGCCCCGCTGGGCCATGAAGGACCACTAGCATCTGAGTCCCTGCAATGGAGACCGCCACCTCAAGCACCGCTGAACAGGGCACCACCATCTCAAGCCCTGCTGGACAGGGCACCGCCGTCTCAAGCACCGCTGAACAGGGCACCGCCATCTCAAGCACCGCTGCACCGCCATCTCAAGCGCCGCTGCACAGGGCACCGCCGTCTCAAGCACCGCTGAACAGGGCACCGCCATCTGAAACACCGCTGAACAGGGCACCGCTGTCTCAAGCACCACTGGCCCATGAGCGGCAAGGGCACTGAAGCAACTGAGTCTGTCACGGGGTGAATGATGCACTATGGGCACCATGCCCCCTCCAGAACCAGTGGAGACTGTCATCCACTACCTCTGTCCTTAGCAGGATGAAGCACTCTGGGCACCATACCCCCTCCAGAACCAGTGGAGACTGTCATCCACTACCTCTGTCCTTAGCAGGATGAAGCACTCTGGGCACCATGCCCCCTCCAGAACCAGTGGAGACTGTTATCCACTTGAGAGACTGTGGCTTTGCACTCCCCAGGATATGGCAGTGGGCAACCCACCCACTGTAGAGACTTGAGAGACTGTGGCTTTGCACTCCCCAGGATTGAACAGTGGGCAAACCACCCACTGTAGAGACTTGAGAGACTGTGGTTTTGCACTCCCCAGGATTGAACAGTGGGCAAGCCACCCACTGTAGAGATTTGAGAGACTGTGGCTTTGCACTCCCCAGGATTGAACAGTGGGCAAACCAACCACTGTAGAGACTTGAGAGACTGTGGCTTTGCACTCCCCAGGATTGAACAGTGGGCAAACCACCCACTGAAGAGACTTGAGAGACTGTGGTTTTGCACTCCCCAGGATGGAACAGTGGGCATGTGGCCCCCTTGTGGATTTGGCGTTGTGCACTCAAGCGGCTGAGGTGCCCCCCTTTCCCTCCCCCTGAGGTGCCTGTTTAGTTGCTCTCTCATGCCCCTGCAGCGTCTCTCCGTCATGGTCGGGGATCTTGTCTGGGTCTCGCCCATACCGTGTGGTCCCAGTGTTCCACTGACTTCCTCAGAGCACTACCCGGACTACTATGCTTGGTATATCTTTTGTACATGGTGTATATATATATTTCTGCCTACTTGCTCTTAATATATTACAATGGTTACACTCATTTTCTATTGTCTTTGCATTCTTCCAGGGGGTTTGGGGGGTGTAGCTGTGATGTATTGATTTGCATTAGTGTGTGTGTTGTAGTGGGTGAGGGTGGGGGTGATGTGTGTGTATGTCCATGTTTTTTCCCTCCACCCTCCCCTGTGTCGTAGGTGCTGTACTCACCGTGGTCTTCGCCGCCGGCGTTTGTGCTCCTGGTAGAGCAGCAGGAAGACTATTGCTGGGAGAATTTGGAGTTCCGGATCCATGGCGTCCTCGTTCCTCATGGGGTGTGTAGAGGTGAGCGGTTTCCCTTCGGGATTCCTGTTTCCGCCGTGTTTTTATCCGTGGTGAATCCGGGGCGGATTGGCCTGTCATAATAGTGTGGGCGGTACATTGTCTCCCGCCTGTCTGTTGGTGGTGACCGCTGCGCTGTTTGTTTGTACCGCCGTGGCGGTCGGAGTGTTAAAGTGGCTGTCTTTGTTGGCGGTTTCCGCCACGGTTGTAATTGCAATTTTTTTTACCGCCGGCCTGTTGGCGGTCTTACCGCCGCTTTAACACCGACCGCCAGCGTTGTATGACCACCCATGTGTACATATTTCTCCCTTTGTGCTTGATGCAATCAAAAGCTGACGATATTTGACTCAACTTCACCAGGGCCAAAAGTCCTCTACAACTGTTGGATCAACGTTACTTGGGAACAAATACAAAAACCTCACTTCTAAAGGGGCCACTGACCTACGGCCACGGTCTGGGGTGTCACAGTGTGGGATGTCAGCATGGCCGGGCTTCTCAGCACAATATACCCAATACAAGTTTTTTCTTTAATTCTTACCATTACCAAGGACAAGACACCACATCTCAGTGCACTCACATCCAGTCCTAGGCTCTGGTGAATGCTAAAGGGTGGCCTCTTGAGTCTTTTGTTTTACTGAGAAGGATCAGCCCACCCTGATTCCAGGGGTAATTCTGTTAATCTTTCCTTTGTACCTGACCTGGACACTAGATGGTGCCAAAGACCAGCCCAATAAGCTATGTGTATAACAAGTCACACCACTTTTGCCTAAGTAAACATGTAAAATATGTTAAATGTTACAGTGTCACTGGTAGAGCTCAGTCCCAGACTATTTTGAAGTCCATGTTGTATGCACTGATGTCACATGCAAAAGGCTTTTTTTTGCAGCCCTGTGTGTTCTTCCTGCCTGACCCTCAGTTTTACTAGTAAAGACTTGCTTATCCTCATAGATCGTGGGGAAGGGGTGTCCTGTCTCTCTCTGCAGTCGAAGCAGTGTGGGAGATAATGTCACTCAGCCTGTAGCCCTCCCATTTCACACTGGTGACTGGGTATCTGCTTTGATTTTGGTCGCCCAGTCTCTGTCTCTAGTCTGCATTCACTCAGTCTGTAGTTGGGGAGCATCTGTATGTGTTTTGTGGTTTTCGCTCCAGTAAAGTATTCATCAAGAAAGACGTTTTCAGTAATCTGAATGCTATACCACGTGGTGTTGCCCAAACAGGTATACCTTGTGGCCTGAATACAAATGCACATTTAAATCACGTAATCTAATGAGACATGCAAAGCTTCAGTAATGTTTTTCCCATATCTCCATGTGAGGCCTTGCTCTGGATGGCTTCTCTACCCCTGTGTACCTATAGAAGGCAGGGCCAGATAATTTGGGGGTAGGTGGGTGCACAGATCACATTAAACTGTAGAAGAGTAATGTTAGAAATGGGGTCTCTTGTAAGCAGTAGTTTGCACCCTATCCCAGTAGGGACCCTAACTCTAGCCAAGGTAAGGGAGTCACACAGCTAAAATAACTCCTGTTTGCTCCCTTGGAAGTTTGGCACAAGCAATCTGGCTTATCTCAGAGACAATGTGTAAAGTATTTGTACATACACACACAGTAATGCAGTGAAAACACTACAAAAGGACTCAACACCAGTTTACACAAAATAGCCAATATTTATCTGATTAAAACAAAACCAAAATGACAGAAATCCAACATACACAAATCAAGATATCACTTTTTAATTTTTAAGCAAGTCTTACTCCATAGGAATCAATGGATTTATCCCTTTAGCATAAAGTACCTGGGATGCATCAGAAACAAGAACGATGAGGGCCACGGGGGAGGTGAGGCACCGGAAAAGCAAAACAATGCATCCGTTCCTTACTGTGCAGAGGAGGTGATGCGTTGATTTTCCTTGGAGGTGTGACAATGCGTTGGTTCCTTACTGGCAGGGGAGGTGCTGCATCAATTCTTTTCTCTCTGGAAAGGTGATGCAAAAATTTCTGGACACAAAGCCTTGGTTTCTTACTGCAGTGTGGGGTAGATGAAAAATTGGCACCCAGAGACAATGCATGGAAAACCCAGACTTGCTGTTTTGATGGGATTGCTGTGAAACAGGTGCTGTGTCTATTCTTCAGCCATGGGACAGGCGCTGTATTGATTCTTCAGTCAGGAGAAAGGCACTGTGTTGATTTGTCCGACGTGGCGCAGTGATGTGCCGATTTTCTCCTTCAGATCACCAGCTTGCACTTTCATGGACCCAGGGACTTGAGTTTGGCATCACTTGGCAAGTCAGGACTCTCAGCAGAAGCACTCAGGCACTGGCAGATGAGGTCTTTAGTGTCCCTGTGACTTCTTGGCAGGAGGCAAGCTCAGTCCAAGCCCTTGGAGAACCATTGGAAGCAGGATGTAGAAAGCCAATTCCAGTCCGTTCACTTCCAGGACAGAAGGAGAAAGCAGGCCAGCACGACAAAGCAACCGGCAGAGGGGCAGTCCCCCCTACAGCATCCATTTCTTCTTCCTGGCAGAATTTCCTCTGTCAAGAAGGATTCTAACTATGTGATGTCAGAGGTCCAGTACCTATACCCATTTCTGTCTTTGAAGTAGACAAGACTCTTCCATCACTTCCCTGGCCCCAGACACTCTCCGGGTTTTGAGACTGCTTTGTGTGAGGACAAGCACAGCCCTATTCAGGTGCAAGTGTCAGCTTCTCCCAGCACTCTAGCTCAGGAGGACCCATCAGCCTGGTGATGGACCATCGGGTATGTGGGGCAAACCTCAGCTCTCTTTGTGTGACTGTCTAGAGTGAATGCACAAACAGCCAACTGTCACCCCAACCCAGACGTGGATTCAGAAGACCGGCACAGGCACAGAATGGTTAAGCAAAAAAAGTCTACTTTCTAAAAGAAACATTTTCAAACTTACAATTCAAAAAACAACTTCACTAAAAGATGTATTTTAAATTGTGGGTTTAGAGACTGCAAACTACATATGTCTATTTGCCCCCCAATGGGAAATCACACTTAAAAGATATTTCAAAGCAATCCCCCCCATGAGAGAGATAGGCCTTGCAACAGTGAAAACCAAAGTTAACAGTATTTCACTATCAGGATATGTAAAACACATAATCACATGTCCCGCTTTTTTAAATACCCTGTACCCTGCCCATGGGGCTTCCTTGGGCCTACCTTAGGGGTAACACAGGTGATAAAAGGGTAGGTTGTGGCAGGTCGAAATGGTACTGCAGTGGCAGGTCTGAGATATGTTTACAAGGCTACTCCTGTGGGTGGCACAATCAGTGCTGCTGGCCACTGGTAGCATTTGATCCACAGGCCCTGGGCACACAGAGTGCACTGTACTAGAACATTACCAGTAAATCAGATGTGCCAATCATGGATAAACCAATCACAAATACAAGTTAGACAGCGAGCAAATGCAATTTAGCACTGATTAGCAGTGGTAAAGTGCCAAGAGTCCTAAGCCAAAAAAAACAGGTCCGAATAAATAGGAGGTAGAAGGCAACAAGTTTGGGCATGACCCTGCAAAAAGGACAAGGTCCAACAAGTAAGTAAGAATGTTGGGAGTTTTCAGCTTGGATTTCTGAGTAATTACTTATGTCTGTTTGATGTCACTCAGCACCTCTGGGTGAAAACATCCCTGTACTCACTGTTACCCATGTGTAGCTCTACATATTGATACTGATCATTATTTTGTTGCAAACATAAAGATTGAAAATGAAATAAAAAATAAAAGAACTATAGCAATCTCTTAGTTTGATATTATTTGAAAAGGGGGTTATAATAAGTTATTTAAACTAACATAATATATCTTAAATTAATGACCTCAGTTATTGCACATCAATAATTTAATTTATGGAAATTACAAATTAATTAAATTTAAATGAACAGGTTTAGGATTGGCATTGGGGTCAGATGAAGAAGAATTACTTAAAATGTATAGACCAGGAAAATAAAGGTTAGCTCTGGACTTTGTAATGGGTAGATTAAGAATAATTGTTTAAGTTGAAGTTAATGTAATTAAGGGTTAGTGCTCAGCATTAGATTAAAGGAAACTATTTAAGGAATCTGAATTCAAAATAATGGTTATGGGTGACTTTAGTGATAGGTTAAGGGTAATTATGAAATATATTCTAATTTAAAGAATTTGTGGGTTATAGCTATTGTTGGTGTCTGTTTAACAATAACTATAAACTTATTTTAATACATTTCATTAAATATTGGTTAACATAATCTAACAAAAAATATTGCTTCCAGCTCAAACAGATCAAGAGTTAGTAAAATCACAGCGGCTCATGTTGCTGTGTAGCGTAACGGTTGAGTCGTCGTCCTTCTGTTGCTTATGACTGTATTTGGATGTTAAACATGTACTAATGAGGTGAACCCTTTGCTGAGACAGTGTTAACGTCTAAATATGACAAATTTATAAAGTAATACCTTATAAAATGAAGTGAATTAGGTCGCATAATTGACTTTTAATATTTTATTCAACCCTGTTACATAAATGTGTGTTCCGCTGCCACATAATTCCAGTGGACCTATCCTTGCAGTCCTGCCAGACGATGGCATGTCACCTTCAGCTGTACCTTGTTATTGTGAGTTGGGGGCAGCAGACATCCATGGTAGCCTGTGCATGTGTATTTGTCTCAGCTGCCGATGTGTCACCTTCTGCTGTACCCTCTTGTGCCAGCTGGGGGCAGCAGAGTTCCATGGTAGCCTGTGCACGTGTATTTCTCACAGCTGCCGATGTGTCACCTTCTGCTGTACCTTGCTATGGCCAGCTGGGGGCAGCAGAGATCCATGGTAGCCTGTGCATGTGTATTTCTCACAGCTGCTGATGTGTCACCTTCTGCTGTACCCTGTTATGGCCAGCTGGGGCAGCAGAGATCCATGGTAGCCTGGGAGGTTGTATTTGTGTAACAGGTGCTGACGTGTCACCTCTAGCCACTGGTGTATGGGGGAGATGCTGGGAACAGGAGGGCAGATGGTGTGTATGAGCAGTGGAGGTGCATGAGGTGATTCACTGGTGTAAGGGAGAGGTGCTGGGAAGAGGGTGTGTGTGAGGAGCAGAGGAGTGCATGAGGGGTGAGTCACTGGTGTAAGGAGGGGTGCACACCTCTCCCTAGGATGCACGCTTCTCTCCAGAATGCACATCTCGCTGATCAAGATGCACACGTCTCTCCCCAAGATCCACACCACTCAGGACACACAGTTCTCCCTAGGATGCACCCCCTCCCCAGGATGCACCCTTCTCTCTCCAGGACGCACACCGTTCTCCCAAGCATGCACACTTCTCCCAAGATGCACACCTCTCCCAGGTTGTACACCTCTCTCCCAGGACGCACACCTTTCTCCCCAGCAGACACATTTCTCCCAAGATGCACACCTCTCTCCCTAGGACAGACTTCTCCCCCCAAGATGCAGACCTCTCTCCCCAGGACGCACACCTCTCTCCCAGGATGCGCACTGCTCTCCCTAGGATGCACTTCTCCCCCCAAGATGCACACCTCTCTCCCCAGGATCCACACTTTTGCCCCCAAGATTCACACCTCTCTCCTCAGGATGCACTCCTCTCTCTCCAGGATGCACACCTCTCCCCAGGATGCAAGGTGCACACTTCTCTCCCCATGATGCACACTTCTCTACCCAAGAGGCACACCTCCCATGATGCACACTTTCTCTCTCCTGGATGCAAACCTCTTCCCAGGATGCACCCCTTTCTCCCCAGGATCCATTCTTCTATCCCCAGGATTCACACCTCTTCCCAGGATGAACCCCTCTCTCCCCAGGATCCATTCTTGTCTCCCCAGGATTCACGCCTCTTCCCAGGAGCACCCCTCTCTCCCCAGGATGCACACCTCTCTCCCCGGATGCACACCTTTCTTCAGGATACCCACTTCTCAGGATGCACAGATCTCCCCAGGATGCTCACCTTTCTTCTGGATACCATTTTCTCAGGAAGCAGACTTCTCACAATGCAAAGATCTCCCCAGGATGCACTTCTCTCTCTCCAGGATGCACACTTCTCTCCCCAGGATGCACACTTCTCAGGATGCACAGATCCCCCCAGGATGCACAGATCCCCACAGGATGCACAGATCCCCCCAGGATTCACACTTCTCTCCCCAGGATGCACAGATCCCCCCAGGATGCACAGATCCCCCCAGGATGCACAGATCCCCCCAGGATGGACACCTCTCCCCCCAGGATTCACACCTCTCCCCAGGATGCACACTTCTCAGGATGCACTGTTCTCTCCCAGGATGCACACTTCTCGGGATGCACAGATCCCCCAGGATGCACAGATCCCCCCAGGATTCACACCTCTCCCCAGGATGCACACTTCTCAGGATGCACAGACCCCCCCAGGATGCACAGATCCCCCCAGGATGCACTTCTCTCTCCCCAGGATGCACAGATCCCCCCAGGATGCACAGATCCCCCCAG
This sequence comes from Pleurodeles waltl, assembly GCF_031143425.1. Classification (NCBI taxonomy): domain Eukaryota; kingdom Metazoa; phylum Chordata; class Amphibia; order Caudata; family Salamandridae; genus Pleurodeles; species Pleurodeles waltl. The sequence goes on from NC_090449.1 coordinate 18,142,486, forward strand.
GATGCACAGATCCTCCAGGATGCACAGATCCCCCCAGGATGCAGAGATCCCCCCAGGATGCACACTTCTCTCCCCAGGATGCACACTTCTCAGGATGCACTCCCTCGCACAGGTCAGATTAGCACCGGCCCTCAGGGGCCGGTGAGCAGTAGCACCACGTCACGGTTCTGACCTCCGCTACTGTCCAGTCACACCACTCAGTGACGATAGCGTCACGGCACCCACAGCCCTGCCAGGGTTCCTAGTACCATGTGGTGTACTGGAGCAGCACATCCCGCGTGGCCTATAGAAACCTGGCAGCCATGCACCAGGCACTCACACCATTCATGGCCCAGTCTCTCTCTCATGCGAACCCTGAGAAGGCCCCCTCCACAGATCTGTCGGGCTCCCCGGATTCCATGTGATGAGCTGCTCCGGCCTGGACTGGAGCAGCACATCACGCTGGACCTGGGAAACTTGGCAGACTTGCTTCCGGGACCCCCCAGAGCATCGCGGCAGATCAGGAGGAAGGGTGCCACCCGAGGAGGGACCGAGGGATGGGCAGCAGGTGGCAAGGAGGGCCAGTCCTGCCCGGTCCCCCCCACGGGATGGGGAGGGGAGACTAAGGAGTCGCGGATCCCTATTGTCTCAACGCTATCCGTCGTGTCCCCTCAGCAGCCTGTCCTCCATCTCTGCCCACCACTGAGGGCCACTGCCCTGCAGGGACAGATATAGGGCTGGGAGCGTGACGTCACAGAGGAGGGGGCGGGGCCTAGGGAGTGATGTCACTGAGGGTGGGGGACAGGACATGCAGACCTGGGGGAGTGACATCACAGAGGAGAGGGCGGGGCCCGAGGCAGTGATGTCACTGAGGGAGGGGGACAGGCCCTGCAGACCTGGGGGATTGACGTCACCGAGGGAGGGGGGCAGGACCTGCAGTCCTGGGGCAGTGACTTCACAGAGGTGGGGCAGGGCTTGGGGAGTATTTCACTGAGGGAGGGGGACAGGACCTGCAGGCCTGGGGTAGTGACATCACAGAGGTGGGGCAGGGTTTGTGGAGTGACGTCACTGAGGGAGGGGGACAGGCCCTGCAGTCCTGGGGCAGTGAATGCCAAGCAGAGGGTGGGGAAGCCTGTAGGACAGAGAGCACAGAGGTGGAGGGGGGGCAGGATTGGGGCCTGGAGGAGGAGTGACGTCACCGAGGGAGGGGGACAGGACCTGCAGTCCTGGGGCAGTGAGCGCCAAGTAGAGGGTGGGGAAGCCTGTAGGACAGAGAGCACAGGGGGGGGGGGGGCAGGATTGACGCCTGGAGGAGGAGTGACGTCACTGAGGGAGGGGGACAGGACCTGCAGTCCTGGGGCAGTGACATCACAGAAGTGGGGGAGGCTTTGGGGAGTGACGTCACTGAGGGAGGGGGACAGGCCCTGCAGTCCTGGGGCAGTGAGCGCCAAGTAGAGGGTGGGGAAGCCTCTAAGACAGAGAACACAGAGTGGGGCAGGATTGAGGCCTGGAGGAGGAGTGACGTCACAGCGGGAGGCACGCCATCAGGGAGGCCAATACCATAGGGGGTCAGGAGAGGTTTGAGTGTCAGGGGTCAGGCATGAGTAGAGGGGAGCTATACGTCAGAAGGGGGTGTAACTGTAAATGTATATGCAGCGCTTAGGGCTCCTGATGGGGCATCGAAGAGCTTTGTGCCTGAGTAGCAGCTGCTCCTGAACCCAAGATCAGTGATTAGCAGGTTTGCATCATTTTGTTCTTGTGCATTAGGCTTCTCAGTGCACTCGCATCCAGTCCTAGGCTCTGGTGAATGCTAAAGGGTGGCCTCTTGAGTCTTTTGTTTTACTGAGAAGGATCAGCCCACCCTGATTCCAGGGGTAATTCTGTTAATCTTTCCTTTGTACCTGACCTGGACACTAGATGGTGACAAAGACCAGTCCTATATGTAATGTGTATGAGAAGTCACACTACTTTTCCCTAGGTACCCATGTAAAATATGTTAAATGTTACAGTGTCACTGGTAGAGCTCAGTCCCAGACTATTTTGAAGTCCATGTTTTATGCACTGATGTCACATGCAAAAGGCTTTTTTTGCAGCCCTGTGTGTTCTTCCTGCCTGACCCTCAGTTTTACTAGTAAAGACTTGCTGATCCTCATAGATCGTGGGGAAGGGGTGTCCTGTCTCTCTCTGCAGTTGAAGCAGTGTGGGAGATAATGCCACTCAGCCTGTAGCCCTCCCATTTCACACTGGTGACTGGGTATCTGCTTAGATTTTGGTCGCCCAGTCTCTATTTCTAGTCTGCATCCACTCAGTCTGTATTTGGGGAGCATTTGTATGTGTTTTGTGGTTTTCACTCCAGTAAAGTATTCATCAAGAAAGACACCGTTTCCAGTAATCTGTATGCTATACCGCGTGGTGTTGCCCAAACAGGTATACCTTGTGGCCTGAATACAAATGCACATTTAAATCACGTAATCTAATGAGACATGCAGAGCTTCCGTGAAGTTTTTCCCATATCTCCATGTGAGGCCTTGCTCTGGATGGCTCCTCTGCCCCTGTGTAGCTATAGAAGGCAGGGCCAGATAATTTGGGGGTAGGTGGGTGCACAGATCACATTAAATTGTAGAAGAGTAATGTAAGAAATGGGGTCTCTAGTAAGCAGTGGTTTGCACCCTATCCAAGTAGGGACCCTCGCTCTAGCCAAGGTAAGGGAGTCACACAACTAAGATAACCCCTGTTTGCTCCCTTGGTAGTTTGGCACAAGCAGTCTGGCTTATCTCAGAGACAGTGTGTAAAGTAGTTGTACATACACACACATTAATGCAGTGAAAACACTACAAAGGGACTCAACACCAGTTTAGACATAATAGCCAATATTTGTCTGATTAAAACAAAACCAGAATGACAGAAATCCAACATACACAAATCAAGATATCACTTTTAAAATTTTAAGCAAGTCTTACTCCATAGGAATCAATGGATTTATCCCTTTAGCACAAAGTACATGGGATGCATCAGAAACAAGAACGATGAGGGCCACGGGGGAGGTGAGGCACCGGAAAAGCGAAACAATGCATCCGTTCCTTACTGTGCAGAGGAGGTGACACGTTGATTTTCCTTGGAGGTGTGACAATACGTTGGTTCCTTACTTGCAGGGGAGGTGCTGCGTCAACTCTTTTCTCTCTGGAAAGGTGATGCGACAATTTCTGGACACAAAGCCTTGGTTTCTTACTGCAGTGTTGGGGAGATGAAAAATTGGCACCCAGGGACAATGCATGGAAAATCCAGATTTGCTGTTTTGATGGGATTGCTGTGAAACAGGTGCTGTGTCTATTCTTCAGCCATGGGACAGGCGCTGTATTGATTCTTCAGTCAGGAGAAAGGCACTGTGTTGATTTGTCCGACGTGGCGCATTAATGTGCCGATTTTCTCATTCAGATCACCAGCTTGCACTTTCATGGACCCAGGGACTTGAGTTTGGCATCACTTGGCAAGTCAGGACTCTCAGCAGAAGCACCCAGGCACTGGCAGATGAGGTCTTTGGTGTCCCTGTGACTTCTTGGCAGGAGGCAAGCTCAGTCCAAGCCCTTGGAGAACCATTGGAAGCAGGATGTAGAAAGCCAATTCCAGTCCGTTCACTTCCAGGACAGAAGGAAAAAGCAGGCCAGCACAACAAAGCAACCGGCAGAGGGGCAGTCCCCCCTACAGCATCCAGCTCTTCTTCCTGGCAGAATTTCCTCAGTCAAGAAGGATGATGTCAGAAGTCCAGTACGTATACCCAATTCTGTCTTTGAAGTAGACAAGACTCTTCCATCACTTCCCTGGCCCCGGACACACTCCGGGGTTTTGAGACTGCTTTGTGTGAGGACAGGCACAGCCCTATTCAGGTGCAAGTGTCAGCTTCTCCCAGCACTCTAGCTCAGGAGGACCCATCAGTCTGGTGATGGGCCATCAGGATATGTGGGGCAAACCTCAGCTCTCTTTGTGTGACTGTCTAGAGTGAATGCACAAACAGCCCGACTCTCACCCTAACCCAGGCGTGGATTCAGCAGACCGGCACAGGCACAGAATGGTTAAGCAAAAGAAGACTACTTTCTAAAAGAAACATTTTCAAACTTACAATTCAAAAAACAACTTCACTAAAAGATGTATTTTAAATTGTTGGTTTAGAGACTGCAAACTACATATGTCTATTTGCCCCCCAATGGGAAATCACACTTAAAAGATATTTCAAAGCAATCCCCCCCATGAGAGAGATAGACCTTGCAACAGTGAAAACCAAAATTAACAGTATTTCACTATCAGGATATGTAAAACACATAATCACATGTCCCGCTTTTTTAAATACCCTGTACCCTGCCCATGGGGCTGCCTTGGGCCTCCCTTAGAGGTAACACAGGTGATAAAAGGGAAGGTTTGGGGCAGGTCGAAATGGTACTGCAGTGGCAGGTCTGAGATATGTTTACAGGTCTACTCCTGCGGGTGGCACAATCAGTGCTGCAGGCCCACTGGTAGCATTTGATCCACAGGCCCTGGGCACACATAGTGCACTGTACTAGAACATTACCAGTAAATCAGATGTGCCAATCATGGATAAACCAATCACAAATACAAGTTAGACAGCGAGCATATGCAATTTAGCACTGATTAGCAGTTGTAAAGTGCTCAGCGTCCTAAAGCCAACAAAAACAGGTCCGAATAAATAGGAGGTAGAAGGGAACAAGTTTGGGGATGACCCTGCAGAAAGGACAAGGTCCAACAAGTAAGTAAGAATGTTGGGAGTTTTCAGCTTGGATTTCTGAGTAATAACTTATGTCTGTTTGATGTCACTCAGCACCTCTGGGTGAAAACATCCCTGTACTCACTGTTACCCATGTGTAGCTCTACATATTGATAACTGATCATTCTTTTGTTGCAAATATAAAGATTGAAAATGAAATAAAAAATAAAAGAACTATAGCAATCTCTTAGTTTGATATTATTTGAAAAGGGGGTTATAATAAGTTATTTAAACTAACATAATATATCTTAAATTAATGACCTCAGTTATTGCACATCAATAATTTAATTTATGGAAATTACAAATTAATTAAATTTAAATGAACAGGTTTAGAATTGGCATTGGGGTCAGATTAAGAGGAATTACTTAAAATGTATAGACCAGGAAAAATAAAGGTTAGCTCTGGATTTTGTAATGGGTAGATTAAGAATAATTGTTTAAATTGAAGTTAATGTAATTAAGGGTTAGTGCTCAGCATTAGATTAAAGGAAACTATTTAAGGAATCTGAATTCAAAATAATGGTTATGGGTGACTTTAGTGATAGGTTAAGGATAATTATTAAATATATTCTAATTTAAAGAATGTGTGGGTTATAGCTATTATTGGTGTCTGTTTAACAATAACTATAAACTTATTTTAATACATTTCATTAAATATTGGTTAACATAATCTAACAAAAAATATTGCTTCCCGCTCAAACAGATCAAGAGTTAGTAAAATCACAGCGGCTCAAGTTGCTGTGTAGCGTAAAGGTTGAGTCGTCGTCCTTCTGTTGCTTATGACTGTATTTGGATGTTAAACATGTACTAATGAGGTGAACCCTTTGCTGAGACAGTGTTAACGTCTAAATATCACAAATTTATGAAGTAATACCTTATAAGATGTAGTTAATTAGGTCACATAATTGACTTTTAATATTTTATTCAACCCTGTTACATAAATGTGTGTTCCGCTGCCGCATAATTCCAGTGGACCTATCCTTGCAGTCCTGACAGACGATGACATGTCACCTTCAGCTGTACCCTGTTATGGCCAGCTGGGAGCAGCAGAGATCCATGGTAGCCTGTGCATGTGTATTTCTCACAGCTGCTGATGTGTCACCTTCTGCTGTACCCTGTTATGGCCAGCTGGGGGCAGCAGAGATCTATGGTAGCCTGGGAGGTTGTATTTGTGTAACAGGTGCTGACGTGTCACCTCCAGCCACTGGTGTATGGGGGAGATGCTGGGAACAGGAGGGCAAATGGTGTGTATGAGCAGTGGAGGTGCATGAGGTGATTCACTGGTGTAAGGGAGAGGTGCTGGGAAGAGGGTGTGTGTGAGGAGCAGAGGAGTGCATGAGGGGTGAGTCACTGGTGTAAGGAGGGGTGCACACCTCTCCCCAGGATGCACGCTTCTCTCCAGGATGCACACGTCTCTCCCCAAGATCCACACCACTCAGGACACACCCTTCTCCCTAGGATGCACCCCCTCCCCAGGATGCACACTTCTCTCTCCAGGACGCACACCTTTCTCCCCAGCATGCACACTTCTCCCAAGATGCACACCTCTCTCCCCAGGACACAAACCTCTCTCCGAGGATGCGCACAGCTCTTCCTAGGATGCGCTTCTCCCCCCAAGATGCACACCTCTCTCCCCAGGATCCACACTTTTGCCCCCAAGATTCACACCTCTCTCCTCGGGATGCACTCCTCTCTCTCCAGGATGCACACCTCTCCCGAGGATGCAAGGTGCACACTTCTCTCCCCAGGCTGCACACCTCTACCCAGGAGGCACACCTCTCTCCCCGGGATGCACACCTCCCATGATGCACACTTTCTCTCTCCAGGATGCAAACCTCTTCCCAGGTTGCACCCCTCTCTCCCCAGGATCCATTCTTCTCTCCATAGGATTCACACCTCTTCCCAGGATGAACCCCTTTCTCCCCAGGATCCATTCTTCTCTCCCCAGGATTCACGCCTCTTCCCAGGAAGCACCCCTCTCTCCCCAGGATGCACACCTCTCTCCCCGGATGCACACCTTTCTTCTGGATACCCTTTTCTCAGGAAGCAGACTTCTCACAATGCAAAGATCTCCCCAGGATGCACTTCTCTCTCTCCAGGATGCACACTTCTCTCCCCAGGATGCACACTTCTCAGGATGCACAGATCTCCCCAGGATGCATCCCTCTCACCCCAGGATGCACACTTCTCCCCAGGATGCACACTTCTAAGGATGCACAGGTCTCCCCAAGAGGCACTTCTCTATCCCCAGGATGCACAGTTCTCTCCCAGGATGCACACTTCTCAGGATGCACAGATCTCCAAAGGATGCACACTTCTCAGGATGCACAGATCCCCCAGGATACACAGGTCTCCCCACGATGCACACTTCTCTCTCCCCAGGATGCACACTTCTCAGGATGCACAGATGCCCCCAGGATGCACACTTCTTACGATGCACAGATCCCCCCAGGATGCAATCTTCTCAGGATGCACAGATCCCCCAGGATGCACACTTCTAAGGATGCACAGATCCCCCCAGGATGCACACTTCTCAGGGTGCACAGATCCCCCAGGATGCACACTTCTCTCCGCAGGATGCACACTTCTCAGGATGCACAGATCCCCCAGGATGCACACTTCTCTCACAGGATGCACACTTCTCAGGATGTACAGATCTCCCCAGGATGCACACTTCACAGGATGCACAGGTCTCCCCAGGATGCCCACTTCTCTCCCAGGATGCACAGATCCCCCCAGGATGCACACCTCTCCCCAGGATTCACATCTCTCCCCAGGATGCAGTTCTCTCCCAGGATGCAAACTTCTCAGGATGCACATATCCCCCAGGGTGCACAATTCTCAGGATGCACAGATGACCCCAGGATGTACACTTCTCAGGATGCACAGATCCCCCCAGGATGCACACTTCTCAGGATGCACAGATCCCCCCAGGATGCACAGATCCCCCAGGATGCACACTTCTCAGGATGCACAGATCCCCCAGGATGCACAGATAGCCCCAGGATGCACAGATCCCCCCAGGATTCACACTTCTCTCCCCAGGATGCACAGGTCTCCCCAGGATGCACACTTCTCTCTCCTCAGGATGCACAGATCCCAAGATGCACCCCCTCCCCAGGATGCACACTTCTCTCTCCAGGACGCACACCTTTCTCCCCAGCATGCACACTTCTCCCAAGATGCACACCTCTCTCCCTAGGGCGCACACCTCTCTCCCAGGTTGTACACCTCTCTCCCAGGATGTACCCCTCTCTCCCCAGGATGCACACTTCTACCCAGGATGCACACTTCTAAGGATGCACTGGTCTCCCCAAGATGCACTTCTCTCTCCCCAGGATCCACAGTTCTCTCCCAGGATGCACACTTCAGGATGCACAGATCTCCCCAGGATGCACACTTCCCAGGATGCACAGATCTCCCCAGGATGCACAGATCCCCCATGATGCACAGATCCCCCCCAGGATGCACACTTCTCAGGATGCACAGATCCCCCCAGGATGCACAGATCCCCCCAGGATGCACAGACCACCCCAGGATGCACAGATCCCCCAGGATGCACAGATCCCCCCAGGATGCACAGATCCTCCCCAGGATGCACACTTCTCAGGATGCACAGATTCCCCCAGGATGCACACTTCCCAGGATGCACAGATCTCCCCAGGAAGCACAGATCGCCCCAGGATGCAGAGATCCCCCCAGGATGCACACTTCTCTCCCCAGGATGCACAGATCCCCCCAGGATGCACAGATCCCCCAGGATGCAGATCCCTCCAGGATGCACACTTCTCTCCCCAGGATGCACAGATCCCCCCAGGATGCACAGATCCCCCAGGATGCACAGATCCCCCCAGGATGCACACTTCTCAGGATGCACAGATCACCCCAGGATGCACAGATCCCCCCAGGATGCACACTTCTCTCCCAGGATGCACAGATCCCCCAGGATGCACACTTCTCAGGATGCACAGATCCCCCCAGGATGCACTCCCTCGCACAGGTCAGATTAGCACCGGCCCTCAGGGGCCGGTGAGCAGTAGCACCACGTCACGGTTCTGACCTCCGCTACTGTCCAGTCACACCACTCAGTGACGATAGCGTCACGGCACCCACAGCCCTGCCAGGGTTCCTAGTACCATGTGGTGTACTGGAGCAGCACATCCCGCGTGGCCTATAGAAACCTGGCAGCCATGCACCAGGCACTCACACCATTCATGGCCCAGTCTCTCTCTCATGCGAACCCTGAGAAGGCCCCCTCCACAGATCTGTCGGGCTCCCCGGATTCCATGTGATGAGCTGCTCCGGCCTGGACTGGAGCAGCACATCACGCTGGACCTGGGAAACTTGGCAGACTTGCTTCCGGGACCCCCCAGAGCATCGCGGCAGATCAGGAGGAAGGGTGCCACCCGAGGAGGGACCGAGGGATGGGCAGCAGGTGGCAAGGAGGGCCAGTCCTGCCCGGTCCCCCCCACGGGGTGGGGAGGGGAGACTAAGGAGTCGCGGATCCCTATTGTCTCAACGCTATCCGTCGTGTCCCCTCAGCAGCCTGTCCTCCATCTCTGCCCACCACTGAGGGCCACTGCCCTGCAGGGACAGATATAGGGCTGGGGGAGTGACGTCACCGAGGGAGGGGGACAGGCCCTGCAGGGACAGATATAGGGCTGGGAGAGTGACGTCACAGAGGAGGGGGCGGGGCCTGGGGGAGTGATGTCACTGAGGGAGGGGGACAGGGCCTGCAGTGCTGGGGCAGTGACATCACAGAGGAGAGGGCGGGGCCTTGAGGCAGTGATGTCAGTGAGGGAGGGGGACAGGACCTGCAGTCCTGGGGCAGTGACATCACAGAGGAGAGGGCAGGGCCCGAGGCAGTGATGTCAGTGAGGGAGGGGGACAGGCCCTGCAGACCTGGGGGAGTGACGTCACCGAGGGAGGGGGGGCAGGACCTGCAGTCCTGGGGCAGTGACCCAAGGGTTTAAAAAATATTCCTATTATAGCAACATGTGAATTACATATGTATATATATGACACACAATGTAATATAGTACATATGCGCGTGTGTGTATATAGAGATATATAAATGCACACATTTATACATAGAAGCGGCAATATTTACAAGGTCTGTTGTCCACATTTATCACGTGGTGCATGGTTTATGCCTTGAAACAACTGTAATTGACGTATATATGCACTCATGCACACATGGCAGGTATTGTCATGGGAGGACAGAGAGATTTCAGAGAAAAGACTATAGCGCTCAGAGGCACAGCGCTCACCTCCCCCACCCACGAGCCACATTCCACATATTTCAATGCACCCTTTATCCGCCTGCAAGGAGTGTTCACATTCACGACTGCAGTGGGATCTCCTGCCACAAGCACCTGACGTCACCTTCCTTGGAGACTCCACTGGCTGAGAGGCACGTCACAGTGAGGTGTGATGTCATAGCCGGGATAAGGGAGGCACGTCACAGTGAGGCGTGTGATGTCATAGCCGGGATAAGGGAGGTACGTCACAGTGAGGCGTGTGATGTCATAGCCGGGATAAGGGGGGCACGTCACAGTGAGGTGTATGATGTCATAGCCGGGATAAGGGAGCCACGTCACAGTGAGGCGTGTGATGTCATAGCCGGGATAAGGGAGCCACGTCACAGTGAGGTGTGTGATGTCATAGCCGGGATAAGGGAGGTACGTCACAGTGAGGTGTGTGATGTCATAGCCGAGATAAGGGGCAGATGTAAATAACTCTGACAAGTTAAACGTTTACAAGCAAAATCAGCCCTCACCTGTGGTGGATCTGGAATAAGCTAAGAACGTTGAGCTCATAGAGAAACTGCACAATTTTAAACAGAGATTTGCCAAATACTTGATTTCCATGAAATAAATTAGCATTTTTCAAAATCTATTAACCTGAGGCAGGCACTGAGGGCCTCTGTGCAGAGACTGGTCCACTCCCTGCTACTGTCCTGGTTGTGTAGAGCTAAGGACTGTCACCCTTTTCTGTCTTGTGTCATTTTAGTGTTATTATCCACTGCCTATTGTTTTGAAAGATTTTAACTAATTTATAATTCATTTAATATGATTGAATTTATTACTGATCTTTAAATTAATCCTAACACTATTTAAAAGCAAAATTCGGATTTTATTTTATTTGTTTAACACTAGTAATTTGTTAAGTCTATTTCTAAAAGTGACACTAGCCATAAAGTCATTTTTATTTAATTCATTACATTTCGTTGTGTTTCCCTTATACTACACCTATGTTTAATTATTTTTCAATATTACCAACTTTAAAATAAAACATTAAAAATATGTTGTGGGAGAACCCTCCACCTGCCCCCCCCCCCCCACCCCCACACACATTCAGCCCAATCCCCTCTTTTTTAATAGTTGATGTTATAGAGGTTCATTTTTTACTTATTTTTCATTTTTTCATTGCCCCTTACCATCTCTAGCCATACTTCTTAATCATTCAAATACATTGAAATGAAAGTAAAAATGAAATGTGACTAGTATATCTCAGGGGACCCCCATAGCAACGCTTGTATCTTTTTATTATAACTTAATGTATAAAAGGAATTACATCATTAATAACGTACACCAATCTTTTCATGTCGTTGCTTCCCGTGCCAATGCGGTGGGCGTGGCGTGCTTGTAGGTGACGTAGCTGGCGTGTCAGGGGTGATGTACTGACTGGTAGATGGAGCTGGGTTGATCTAGTCTGGGTGCACCCAGCATAGCCAGCGCGACGAGTGTGAACATGTGTACCAGTTTGTGCCCAGGAGAGGTTCCCAACTGGCGCTAATCCTCGACCCCTCTTCCGATCACCCCCACCCCCTGACTGCCGAGGGGTGCAGGACCCTGAGGCCGATCAGTGAACTTAGACAAGTTTACAAACAACCGACCTATCTTAAACTGATCTTCCATTTCAAAGGCACTTGAAACAGCATCTGCAATCAAGCAGCCTTCTCAGTGAGTTTAATACTGCATTATGGCATCTCTGTCAGACCTCTGGGCTGCATCTAATATCAGACATCTCTGCTGCATCTTCTCTGTATCAGACATCTCTGCTGCATCTTCCCTGTATCAGACATCTCTGTTGCATCTTCTCCATATCACACCTCTCTGCTGCGTCTTCTCTACATCAGACCTCTCTACTGCATCTTCTCTGTAACAGACATTTCTGCTGCATCTTCTCTGTATCAGACATCTCTGCTGCATCTTCTCTGTATCAGACCTCTTGGCTGCATCTTTTTATGTCAGACCTCTCTGCTGTGTCTTCTCTACATCAGACCTCTCTACTGCATCTGTTCTGTATCAGACATCTCTGCTGCATCTTCTCTGTATCAGACATCTCTGCTGCATCTTCTCTACATCAGACGTCTCAGCTGCATCTTCTCTGTATCAGACGTCTCAGCTGCATCTTCTCTGTGTCAGACCTCTCTGTTGCATCTTCTCTGTGTCAGACCTCTCTGCTGCATCTTCTCTGTATCAGACCTCTCAACTGCATCTTCTCTTTATCAGACATCTCTGCTGCATCTTCTCTGTGTCAGACCTCTCTGCTGCATCTTCTCTGTATCAGACCTCTCACCTGCATCTTCTCTTTATCAGACCTCGCTGCTGCACTTCCACACCATCAACCACAAGGGACTCCTTGACAGCCAGTCTCATTTGGTTGGCATCAGAGTTTGAGTACTATTTCAGTTTAATTACTTCCCATTTATTTTGTGTTTGGTGTAAACTACTGCACACAACCTCGCAGTATTGTGAGAGTGCCAGTAATGAGACACACAGAAGACTGAAAGTGGAATATTGCAAGGGCGGCCCTTCCGCTATGGTGGAGGAGTGTAGCCCTCCCCTGCTGAAAGGAAGCAGGAAAGCAAAAAAATAAAACGATGATAAAAGCATTTTATTATTTTATCTTTCCGCTTAGGTAGGGCGGTGCCAGCATCCTCTGCATCAGTTGTCGTGGGAGGAGTGCTAGGTGCGCTCGAAGCAAGCATGTCTGTTTGGCCGTCCAAACTGACATGCGCACTTAGAACTCTCTACCTAGCTGTATTTCACAGCTGGGAGGAGACCGAGTGCAGGCTCCCACTCCCTCCCTGAGCGGCAGTTCAGCCCGCTCAGGCCAATCCTGGCACTTCTGTCATGCTGGGTAAAATGTGACTAGTGTATCTCAGGAGACCCCCATAGCAACGCCTGTATCTTTTTATTATAATTTAATATATAAAAGGAATTACATTATTAATAACTTTCACTAATATTTTAATGTTGTTGCTTCCCTTGTCAATGTATTTGCTTTCTGACCACTAGGAGCGCAACATATGCAACTTCATTAGATAGTGATTACAAATCTTGAGCCCAATGGGGCTCTTTACTCGCCCACCACTTTCAAAGGTTACCAGATGCCCCTGGCTGCCAGCCGTCAGCATCTCTCCCCTCATACATCTGCAGAACCCTTGTTACCCAGGCAGGTGATTACAGCCCGCTTGCCTACAAGCCCCACCCATCCACATCCAGCCAATCAGATGCCTCTGGAGAGTCAGGTGGGACTTGGTAATGGGCATCCATTGGCAGATTCAGCGCCTACCTGACTAGGAATAGGATAAAGCTAGAGTGTGGTGGAGCTTGAAGAAGGCGTGTGTGCAGCAACCATGGTGGGGCAGATGACACTGGATTTATTTTCAGATTTAAACTGTGGTGCCTGCTGATGCACACCAGGTGTGAGTTGAGGCAACTCCTTCCATCCACCCTCGAGCTGGTCTGTGTGCCCACTGCAACATAAAGATATCAGCTCTATAGTACCCTCTATTGCCTTCTAGTCATTATACAAAGATGTTCATAATAGGCACATGTACAGTTACAAACCAGCCCACCACCCTCCAAAACTGGCCCACAGACAGCCACACAACCGGACCATACAATGACCTGTCCGCCTGGCCCGCCTGGCACTGCCAGATTGCCCTTTAGGCCAGTCCTATCTTCTTGCACACCCATACCCTGCTTAGGGCCTGATTTAGAACTTGGCGGAGGGGATACTCCATCACAAACGTGACGGATATCCTGTCTGACATATCACAATCCCATTATATCCTATGGAGATTGTAAGACGGTGGACGGAATATCCGTCACATTTGTGGCGGAGTATCCATCCGCTGAGATCTAAACTAGGCCCTGAGTCACCTTCAGTGCTGCTGCAGCCCCTCTCTTGGTGCTGCCACGTCCACCGTTGAAGCAACAGAGCACCTTCAAAAGCTTGCACCGCAGGCGGCGAGATTCACTGTGTCAGCAGCAGGACACGCTATGGGTCACGGCCTGGTTCCTGCACCTGCAAACTTCAAGGCTCAACCCCTGTGGACACCACTTGGCTCATGGTACCCAGAGTGGCACTTCAGCCAGGCACACACACAAGGTGAGTCACAGTGCATCAGGGGCAACGACTTACCACCCACGCTGAACTGCAAAGGCACCTCATGGCACATATTGCCACGCAGAGAAAACCCAGAGAACCTCCCCCACCCTAGATGCAACAAGGAGTGAACTCCTCCTTTGACCTCCTCCTAACACCACCAATACCAGGTAAAACATTCAACTTTATAATAACACAGTAACTGATTTCAGTAGGGACCACTTCATGGCACCTGGGAAAAAATTAGCAAAAGGGCAAACGCATCAAAAGAGGGCAGAAAACATCCGCAACTGCTTTGGTCTGGCAAAGTCTCTCCATGGCCACTCTCTCACATTTTGGCCCTACTGTATGGGGTTTTCAGGGGCCCAAGAAGGCTTGAGTGGGGGTGGCTCCACATTCACACTTCCTCTTTTTGTTGGCAATTGCTCCGGGGATGGGGTCTCTATGGCCAATTATATGTTTTGCCCAAGGGGATGAGGTCCCTGGGGCCTAAAGGCCAATACTACGGTGTATACACCAAAGGCTGTGCACGGTGTGGGGTTAGTAGCCAGCTGGGGGCTTAGCCACGTCAAGCGCTGAGCCATCACACTGCTGTGCGCAGTGAAAGGCTGTGTGCAGCATGGGGTTGGTTGCCTCCAGATGGCTGCCTGCGGGGAGTGAAACACAGGACTGACTACAAGTCAGGTCCTGCGACCAACCCCAGGTTGAGTGCAACAAAAGGCTGTGCGCACCATGGGGTTCGCTATCTGTGGGGGAGATTGCCACATGGCCTGGATGCAGGATTGCTTTATTCTTTGTAATAAAATATTAGTTTACATAAAAAAAAACTAGAAATTCACTGAAGAAAACCAAGGTTAAAGTAGCGTTATAGTTAACTCTGATAAATAGATATGCTTTTGGTTAAAAAAAACCTCAGAAATTCACTGAACAAACAAAAGGTTATGGCAACATTCTAGATAGGTGAATATATCAGTGATAACCGTAACATTTTGAACTAAATTAAAGCCAGAAATTCACCAGTTAAAGTTAGCCGATCCAACTATAACTTGCGCCCCTGACATGCACTGCTTATCACTTCAAGTCTTACATCACTCATGATATGTTCTATGACATCATTGATAACATTGCTGATGATGTCGCTGATGACATCACTGATGACCTAATGTTGTGGTGAGTCGATATGGGGTCTTTCTTGCAAGCAGCCTCGCTGTGCCCGCTCTCCGGCTTCTGCCCCCTTCCCTGCCTCTGTTGAAGTGGCGATCAGACATCTATGGTGAGTGAAGCACAATGTGGCTTTGTAAAATTAAAGCCAGAAGAAGTTGCCACAACCGCCAGTTGTAGGGATGGAATGCCCCTGCAGTCATGTAAGTGACAGCTCACCTTTGCACAGGTCAGAGCATCAGAGGAATCCTGTTCTGTCCCAGAGACATCCAAACCTGTTACTTCAGAAGCAGAGGTCCTTATACGAGAAAAGAAAAAAAAGACTGGCAAATGGTGTATTTTAAAGCAATTTTAGAAGCATTTAATGAGAAAGTAAAAAGGTTTATGAAGCTATTGTGAATGTGTAGTCTTGAAATATTTAATCACCTTAAAACTGCTCCACATCTAAGTGCATTAATATGTTCAACAGTTGCTGTGCAAATTTTACAGCGTGACAACTTCAGGCCCTATAAATTGTGCACTTTCCCTCTGTCTTGCACTGCAGGTGGCACAGACTTGGGTGAAATATTTCTAAGCTCGGGGACGCACCCACAGATTCTGGCTGCAATCAGACATATACAAATATGTGCAGACGTGGATGTTACTGAGATGAAAAAAGTGAGTGCCTCTAAAAGGGGCTTCGCTCTGACATTTAATCTAAATTTCTGTGATTCCCATAGTGTGCCACCTGACCTGTATTTTGTTTTTTCTCGGATTTCTGTTATTGCACCCAGACATATAACTGTCATAATCCCAAAACCTGCCAGGTCCACTGGCTCTGCCAATGGTTGTTTGCTGCTTAAGATAAATGAGTAACAATGATTTTGTTGTAAGTAATTAATATTGAAAATGTTTCAGTTCTGAAATTGTGAGAGTGAGAACTAAATATTATTGAGGCCTGTGAAGGGGGTAGTGGTCTTCACTTAAGTGCACTTTAAGTTCAATATATTCGCCCTTTTTCTCCACATCTCATCCATCGAAATATCTTAAACCTCATCTGTTCCTTCTCCGCACCCTCTTTTTACTCTCTCCCGTGAATGCGCTTCCCTGCATCTCCTTCACTTCACCGCCCTCAAACATACACTGCACTCACTCACATATAAGCACTTTATTTTCTTTTATTTTTCCCTGTCAATATCTTGACAACTGTCTACCCCATTCACACACTTCTACAGCAGAATTTGAATGCCACATGACGGGGCCAGATCACCAGAATTACTGCACCCCAAACATCTAGCATGCTACAGTGTCTGTGTTTAAAATAAAACCTGCCCAAAGCGGAGATAAAACATTCTAGAGCCAGTGCGATGATCAAGCTAAATAAATCAGGACCTTAATAAGCACCAAGTATGCACACCATATTCCATGGATGCATACTCGTAGCATTTAATGGTCTTTGATGTGTTTCTGGTATTCCACAAATCAGGACACTAAGGCCCTCATTACAACATTGGCGGTAAAAGCCGCTTACCGCCGTTCAGAAGACCGGCAACACACCGCCGCGGCCACGGAATTTCGCCACAGCTATTATGACCCACAGCACGGAATTTGACAAAATTCAGACACCCACACAAGTCCGCCACACCAAAGGTCAGTGATAAACTGCCGAAAACAAAACCTCCACTGTTACGCCAGCAGAAATACGCCCACACTATCACGACCCACGAATCCACGCGGCGGTCTTTCAACCGTGGTATTCCATTGGCGGTACACACCGCCGCGCTCAAAATACACACACACATACAAAACACAGCCACATTGGACAATTCGAAATATACATATACACACACCACTCCCACACACCCATTACAATATAAAACACACACCCACATCACCCACAAACCCCTACTACCAAAAATTCCGAAAGAAGGCCAGAGAGAGACAGCACCAGCAAGAACAACAGCATCCACAGGCACACAACACCATCACCCAGAGAACTTCCACGCACCTCACACAACACACCACTACATATCAGCACACTTATCACCACACACTCCACCCCATGGCACGGCAAAGACACCCCAGGTTCTCGGAGGAGGAGCTCAGGGTCATGGTGGAGGAAATCGTCCGGGTAGAGCCACAGCTATTCGGAGCACAGGTGCAGCACACCTCCATTGCAAGGAAGATGGAGCTATGGCGAAGAATAGTGGACAGGGTCAACGCAGTGGAACAGCACCCAAGAAATCGGGAGGACATCAGGAAGAGGTGGAACGACCTACGGGGGAAGGTGCATTCCGTGGTCTCAAGACTCCACCTGGCGGTTCAGCGGACTGGCGGTGGACCCCCACCTCCTCCCCCACAACTAACAACATAGGAGGAGTAGGCCTTGATGATTCTGCACCCTGAGGGCCTCGCAGGAGTAGGTGGAGGAATGGACTCTGGTAAGACAAATCTTAACTATTACATCCCCCACCCTACCTGCATGCCAGCACATACCCCCACCCTCACCCTCACCCCAGCACTCCAACTCCTCACATATGTCCCAACATCACAAACCACACATCCCAACACCAAGCCCTGCATGCAACAACAAAGCATGGACACCCATCACTAAAGCATGCCCACTGCACATACCCATACAACCCCCTAAACCATCATCACACAAGGTCCCACACAGGAATGCAAGCACTGGGGTACACGGTCACCCACCCATTGCACACCATGACACACACAGATGTAATAACCATCCTTTTATACCCCTGCAGGACCCCTACCCAATGTCACCGGACAGGAGGGTCCACACATGTCCACACCACCAACAGAAGAGGCCCACAGTGATGACAGCAGCTCTGTCCAACTGGATCTAGATGACCAGCCCGGCCCATCGGGGACCTCTGGACAGTCAGTCGCCCTCACCCAGTCACAGGCCACCACAGACCTTCCCCCCTCTGGAAACACCAGCACACCACCCACCCAGCGGGCCCATACCTCCGTCCCCAGGACACATCAATTAGCTGTGTGTCCCCCACTACAGGGAACCCAGGCTAACCCACCACCCCAACAACAACAGGGACCTGGGGGCAGTGGTAGTGGGCACACGGTCCAGGGGACGGACGCACAGGAACACAGGAACTGGGAGGGCTGCTATGCGACAAGGGGGCGGACAGGCCAAGGGAACCCACTCTCCACGAGGCCCTCTCCTCCATCATGGGAGCCTACCACCACTCCCAGGAGACGATGGCAAAGGTACTGGCCAAGTTTCAGGAGACCCAGCGCCTGCAGGAGGAAAAGTATATGAGCTTCACGGAGGAACTCAGAACCATCAGCTCCACCCTGGGCACCATCGTAAGGGTGCTGAAGGAACTCGTCAACACCAGGAGGGACACTGTGGCACTACAAGGGGCCCCTGACACTAGCATGGACGATGAACTGCCCACCACCTCCGCCAGCACTATTGGACAGGACGCCCCACCACAGGACCACCACACCAGCACCCCACCCCCTGCAGAGGGAGAACCACCCCGCAAACGGTCCCTGAGATCCAGGAACAAGACAGAGGACGATGCCAAGACCCCCATCAAGAAATGAGACCACCCTGATTGTCATCCTACTGTCCCACTTTGTCACCCTGTCCATACTGCCCCATCTCCACTTCCTATGCCCATAAGGGCAATGCACCTGTGAGACTAATAGACTGGACTCTGCCATGGACATTCCTCCGCCATCACCCCTCACCATTTTACTATCCCCTCCGATATTGAGCACTTAAATAAACACACTTAAAGCACAAAACAATCTGGAGTCTGTCTGTGATTTTGAAATAGTGTATTAGCAATTATAGTGACAAAATGCTCTTTCAATTGTAATGTCAACATACCTATGTCACGCAGCTCTAGTCCATGAGGAATCTAAGCAGATGTCACACAGTGGGACCCACATCTGTGAAATCGTAAGGGAAAGGGACAACTCAGTGACCATACACTGGGTGAAAATGACAGACAGTAGAGAGGTAGTAGTGTATAAGTACATGTAGTAGGCAGGTCTGTACTCTTACCTGTGTCTCACTGGAAATATTGCTGGATCACTGAGTCCCTGTTGTTCATGTCTTCTTCCTCTGCTTCCTAGTCTTCACTGTCCACAGGTTCCACAGCTGCCACAACACCGCCATCTGGACCATCCTCCTGCAGAAAACACACCTCTCGTCGCAAAGCCAAGTTGTGAAGCATACAGCAGGCCACGATGATCTGGCACACCTTCTTTGGTGAGTAGAATAGGGAACCACCTGTCATATGGAGGCACCGGAACCTGGCCTTCAGGAGGCCGAAGGTCCGCTCGATCACCCTCCTAGTTCGCCCATGGGCCTCATTGTAGCGTTCCTCTGCCCTTGTCCTGGGATTCCTCACTGGGGTTAGTAGCCATGACATGTTGGGATAACCAGAGTCACCCGCAAATGGCAAGGGACAACTGTTAGACACACACTTACCTGGAGGGATATCCCCAGACCCAGACAACCATTCTCACTGACTAGCTTCCAGATGCTCACCTAATAGCCACACACGGTGCCTCTGGAGTTGGCCCATCACACAAGGGATGCTGCTATTCCGCAGGATGTAGGCATCTTGCACTGAGCCAGGGAACATGGCATTCACATGGGAGATGTACTGGTCTGCCAAACATACCATCTGTACATTCATCGAATGATAACTCTTCCGGTTTCTGTACACCTGTTCACTCCTGTGGGGGGGGACCAACGCCACATGTGTCCCATCAATGGCACCTATGATGTTGGGGATGTGTCCCAGGGCATAGAAATCACCTTTCACTGTAGGCAAATCCTCCACCTGAGGAAAAACGATGTAGCTCCGAATCTGTTTCAGAAGAGCAGACAACACTCTTGACAATACGTTGGAAAACATAGGCTGGGACATCCCTGATGCCATGGCCACTGTTGTTTAAATAGACCCACTTGCAAGGAAATGGAGCACTGACAGCACCTGCACTTGAGGGGGGATTCCTGTGGGATGGCAGATTGCTTACATCGGGTCTGGCTCAAACTGGGTACACAGTTCCTGGATTGTGGCACGGTCAAGCCTGTATGTATTAATCACATGTCGCTCCTCCATTGTCGACAGGTCCACCAACGGTCGGTACACCGGAGGATGCCGCCATCTCCTCACATGTCCCAGCGGACGGTGCCTATGAAGGACAACAACGAGCACAGAGTCAAACAACTCAGAGGTACGTACCCACAGTTTACACAGAACACCATTCATACACAAAAGGTGGCCTGTATGTGTGTTGAGTCTAGGCCTAGGTATGTGTGACGCAGTTGAAAATGAAGCCATGTGGGCCCCTGAAATGGCGGCTGCCTGACCTGTAAAGTGGGACAATTGATGTGAGGTAACTGTGCTGGCGTTGTACACCGTCGCGGTAGGCGGTCGAAGACCGTGGCGCAATGCTGCATTGGTTAACATTGGACCCTATGGGTCCCAGGAGCCAATGACGATGTATGCCAGCGGTGACGGTACGCACCACCGCGGACGTGACCACCATTTTCTATCTGTTTCATCACTCGATACCTGATCTTCGACAGGAGAGGGCCTACACTGCAAGTGCTGCTGTGACATCGGTCTGGAAGAGACAATGGCTCGAGTGTCTGGGGAAAGGGCCCCTGCCTTCACATCGGAGGAGTTGGAGAAACTCGTGGATGGGGTCCTCCCCAGTACACACTACTCTACGGTCCTCCAGACAAACAGGTAAGTACACAGGGCGCTTGTTGTATCGGCAATGCCTGTGTGGAGAGGGCTGGATGTAAGAAGGAAGGGGGGAGAGTGCTGCGTGCATGAAAGACGGTGAATGCATGTGCCACATGGCAAGGGTAGGGATGGGGGCCAATCAGTTTGACGGTGCAGTTGGTAATAACTTCTCTTTTTCCCCTGTACATTTCATGTAGGTAAGCGCCCACCAGAAAAAAGATATTTGGCGTGCCATCGCCAAGGACGTCCGGACCCTGGGGGTCTACCACAGATGGAGCACCCACTGCCGGAAAAGATGGGAGGACATTCGCTGCTGGAGCAAGAAGACGGCGGAGGCTCAGCTGGGGATGGCCTCCCAACGTGGGAGGGGTGCCCGTCGCACCATGACCCCCCTGATGTCCAGGATCCTGGCGGTGGCCTACCCGGAGTTGGATGGGCGCGTGAGGGCATCACAGCAGCCACAAGGGGGTGAGTACACTCTCATTCTGCTGACTTTGCGCGCAGTGGAGGTGTCTGGGTGGGGGAGGAGGGCTGTGGGTTTCCCTAGGCCAGGGCGAGTTCCGTAGGCAAGGCCCCTCCGTAAGGCAGGCAATGTGGCACCCCACCCCACCTATGTAGAGTGACAACTACACCTAGTCATGCCCCTGTGTCATCTATGTGTGCAGATGTCGTCCATAGCCTTGTAGGCCATTTCCCAAGAATTGAACAGTGGAGCCCAAGAGCGCAGCGTAGTGCAGGGGGCTTCTGTGTCTGTCGTGTCCGCCAACGGTAGCGGTAATGCATGCACTCAACATGTCTTTCTTCTGTCGTCCCCCTCCTTTTTGTGGTCTCCCTGTTCTTGTGTGCATTAGCATCATCAGGCGGAGGAGTATGGCACCGGAGCACCAGGGGGCTGCATCCCACATGGCCATGGAGGACCACACTACGGAATCGGACTTCACCAGTGGGACGGAGGGCGAGGGGAGCTCCACGGCGGGGACAGGAGCTGACACCAGTGACACGGACTCGTCCTCTGATGGAAGCTCCCTTGTGGTAGGGGCAACATCTGTGCCACCCCCATCTACAGGTACAGCCGTCACCCCCCTTTCCAGCACCGCCCTCCCAGCAGCCCCTCAGACTTCGCCCGCGCCCGCTCACCCGGGAGGGTGGGCATCACCTTCGCCCCAGGCACCTCAGGCCCTGCCCCAGTCACCCCTTCTGCCCTCAGTGAGGAGGCCATTGACCTCCTCAGGTCCCTCACTGTTGGGCAGTCTACCATTTTGAATGCCATCCAGGCTGTAGAAAGGCAGTTGCAACAAACAAATGCATTCCTGGAGGGCATTCATTCTGGTCAGGTGGCCCTTCAGCAAGCTTTTCAGACTCTGGCCTAAGCACTGATGGCAGCCATTGTCCCTGTGTCTAGCCTCCCCCTCCAACTTCCTCCACCCCTACCCAATCCTCTGTACCTCAGCCTATCCCAAGCACACCTACAGACCAGCATGCACACACGTCAACACACAAGGGAAGCTCAGGCAAACATAAGCACCACACATCCCACAGGCAGTCACGTAAGCATCACACACATGCTGACACACCAACACCCACTGCCTCCACTGTGTCCCCCTCCTCCTCGTCTCCCACCTCCCTCCCAGTCCCGTCTACACTCACACCTGCATGCACTACCTCCACAGCCACTACGTCCCTCTCCAGCACACCCACCACCACACCCCGCTCACGTGCAGTCACCACCCCCACTACCATTCACAGGTCCCCTGTGTCCTCTCCCAGTGTGTCTGTGACGCCCCCTCCCAAGATACACAAACGCAGGCACATACCCACCCAACAGCCATCCACCTCACGACAGCCTCCAGTGCATGCACCTTCACCCAAAGTCACCAAACGTACATCTCCTACAACCACCACCTCTTCCTGCACTCCCAAACCCCCTCCAGCTACCCGTCCCAGTGTGTCCAAAAAACACTTCCTGTCCAACCTTGACCTCTTTCCCACACCTCTTCACCCCGTCCATCTCATAGGTCCCGAACTAGCACCTCAGCCACCACATCTCCGGGACCAGTGGTGCCTGTAGTCACCGGAATCTGGAGTGCACCGGCCACCAGGGCAGCCAGTGTGGCACAGAGCCACAGCACAGACAGTCCCCCACCTGTGAAGCATCAGAAGTTGGCCAGTGCCCGGCGGGACAGGGGGAAGAATCCAGCCACCAAAGCTGCTCCCAGGGGTCCCGGTGAGAGTGTGGAGTCAGCTGTGACACCTTCCAAGGTGGGGAAGGGCCAGAAGAAACCAGGCAAGTCTGGGAAGAGCAGCACGGCGGAGAAGACCGCCATCATCCCCGCTGCCCAGGAGGCCACCTCCAGCACAAGCCCAGCTGCCCAGGACAGGACCGCCAGCACAAGCCCAGCTGCCCAGGAGGGGCCCGCCAGCACAAGCCCTGCTGGGCCATGAAGGACTGCCAGCAAAAGCCCCGCTGGGCCATGAAGGTCCGCCAGAATCTGAGTCCCTGCAATGGAGACCGCCGCCTCAAGCACCGCTGAACAGGGCACCACCATCTCAAGCCCTGCTGAACAGCGCACCGCCGTCTCAAGCAGCGCTGAACAGGGCACCGCCATCTCAAGCACTACTGCACAGGGCACCGCCGTCTCAAGCACCGCTGCACAGGGCACCGCCATCTCAAGCACCGCTGAATAGGGCACCATCGTCTCAAGCACCGCTGAACAGGGCACCGCCATTCCAAACACAGCTGAACAGGGCACCGCTGTCTCAAGCACCGCTGGCCCCTGAGCGGCACTAAAGCAACTGAGTCTGTCACGGGGTGAATGATGCACTCTGGGCACCATGCCCCCTCCAGAACCATTGGAGACTGTCATCCACTACCTCTGTCCTTAGCAGGATGACGCACTCTGGGCACCATGCCCCCTCCAGAACCAGTGGAGACTGTTATCCACTTGAGAGACTGTGGCTTTGCACTCCCGAGATATGGCAGTGGGCAACCCACCCACTGTACAGACTTGAGAGACTGTGGCTTTGCACTCCCCAGGATTGAACAGTGGGCAAACCACCCACTGTGGAGACTTGAGAGACTGTGGCTTTGCACTCCCCAGGATTGAACAGTGGGCAAACCACCCACTGTAGAGACTTGAGAAACTGTGGCTTTGCACTCCCCAGGATATGGCATTGGGCAAGCCACCCACTGTAGAGACTTGAGAGACTGTGGCTTTACACTCCCCAGGATTGAACAGTGGGCAAACCACCCACTGTTGAGACTTGAGAGACTGTGGCTTTGCACTCCCCAGGATTGAACAGTGGGCAAACCACCCACTGTAGAGACTTGAGAGACTGTGGTTTTGCACTCCCCAGGATGGAACAGTGGGCATGTGGCCCCCTCGTGGATTTGGCGTCGTGCACTCAAGTGGCTGAGGTGCCCCCCCTTTCCCTCCCCCTGAGGTGCCAGTTTAGTTGCACTCTGATGCCCCTGCAGTGTTCTCTCCGTCATGGTCGGGGATCTTGTGGGGGCCTCGCCTATACCGTGTGGTCCCAGTGTTCCATGGACTTTCTCAGAGCACTACCTGGACTACTATGCTTGGTATATCTTTTGTACATGGTGTATATATATATATATTTCTGCCTACTTGCTTTTAATATATTACAATGGTTACACTCATTTTCTATTGTCTTTGCATTCTTCCGAGGTTTGGGGGGTGTAACTGTGATGTATTGATTTGCATTTTTGTGTGTGTTGTAGTGGGTGAGGGTGGAGGTGTTGCGTGTGTATGTCCCTGTTTTTTCCCTCCCCCCCTCCCCTGTGTCGTAGGTGCTGTACTCACCGTGGTCTTCGCCGCCGGCGTTCGTGCTCCTGGTAGAGGAGCAGGAAGACTATTGCAGGGAGAATTTGGAGTTCCGGATCCATGGTGCCATCGTTCCTCGTGGGGTGTGTAAAGGTGAGCGTTTTCCCTTCGGGATTCCTGTTTCCGCCGTGTTTTTATCCGTGGTGAATCCGGGGCGGATTGGCCTGTCATAATAGTGTGGGCGGTACATTGTCTCCCGCCTGTCTGTTGGCGGTGACCGCCGCGCTGTTTGTTTGTACCGCCGTGGCGGTCAGAGTGTTAAAGTGGCTGTCTTTGTTGGCGGTTTTTGCCACGGTCGTAATTGCAATTTTTTTACCGCCGGCCTGTTGGCGGTCTTACATATTTCTCCCTTTGTGCTTGATGTCATCAAAAGCTGACGATATTTGACTCAACTTCACCAGGGCCAAAAGTCCTCTACAACTGTTGGATCAACGTTACTTGGGAATACAGAAGCCTCACTTCTAAAGGGGCCAGTGACCTACGGCCACGGTCTGGGGTGTCACAGTGTGGGATGTCAGCATGACCAGGCTTCTCAGCACAATATACCCAATACAAGTTTTTTCACTAGTTCTCACCATTACCAAGGACAAGACACCACATCTCAGTGCACTCGCATCCAGTCCTAGGCTCTGGTGAATGCTAAAGGGTGGCCTCTTGAGTCTTTTGTTTTACTGAGAAGGATAAGCCCACCCTGATTCCAGGGGTAATTCTGTTAATCTTTCCTTTGTACCTGACCTGGACACTAGATGGTTCCAAAGACCAGTCCAATAAGTTATGTGTATAACAAGTCACACTACTTTTGCCTAAGTAAACATGTAAAATATGTTAAATGTTACAGTGTCACTGGTAGAGCTCAGTCCCAGACTATTTTGAAGTCCATGTTGTATGCACTGATGTCACATGCAAAAGGCTTTTTTTTGCAGCCCTGTGTGTTCTTCCTGCCTGACCCTCAGTTTTACTAGTAAAGACTTGCTTATCCACATAGATCGTGGGGAAGGGGTGTCCTGTCTCTCTCTGCAGTCGAAGCAGTGTGGGAGATAATGCCACTCAGCCTGTAGCCCTCCCATTTCACACTGGTGGCTGGGTATCTGCTTTGATTTTGGTTGCCCAGTCTCTATTTCTAGTCTGCATTCACTCAGTCTGTATTTGGGGAGCATTTGTATGTGTTTTGTGGTTTTCACTCCAGTAAAGTATTCATCAAGAAAGACAGAGTTTCCAGTAATCTGTATGCTATACCGCGTGGTGTTGCCCAAACAGGTATACCTTGTGGCCTGAATAGAAATGCACATTTAAATCACGTAATCTAATGAGACATGCAAAGCTTCATTAAGGTTTTTCCCAAATCTCCATGTGAGGCCTTGCTCTGGATGGCTCCTCTACCCCTGTGTAGCTATAGAAGGCAGGGCCAGATAATTTAGGGGTAGGTGGGTGCACAGATCACATTAAATTGTAGAAGAGTAATGTTAGAAATGGGTTCTCTAGTAAGCAGTGGTTTGCGCCCTATCCAAGTAGGGACCCTCACTCTAGCCAAGGTAAGGGAGTCACACAGCTAAGATAACCCCTGTTTGCTCTCTTGGTAGTTTGGCACAAGCAGTCTGGTTTATCTCATAGACAATGTGTAAAGTATTTGTACATACACACACAGTAATGCAGTGAAAACACTACAAAAGGACTCAACACCAGTTTAGACAAAATAGCCAATATTTTTCTTATGAAAACAAACCCAAAATGACAGAAATCCAACATACACAAATCAAGATATCACTTTTGAGATTTTAAGCAAGTCTTACTCCATAGGAATCAATGGATTTATCCCTTTAGCACAAAGTACCTGGGATGCATCAGAAACAAGAACGATGAGGGCCACGGGGAGGTGAGGCACCGGAAAAGCAAAACAATGCATCCTTTCCTTACTGTGCAGAGGAGGTAATGCGTTGATTTTCCTTGGAGGTGTGACAATGCGTTGGTTCCTTACTGGCAGGGGAGGTGCTGCGTCAATTCTTTTCTCTCTGGAAAGGTGATGCGACAATTTCTGGACACAAAGCCTTGGTTTCTTACTGCAGTGTGGGGTAGATGAAAAATTGGCACCCAGGGACAATGCATGGAAAATCCAGATTTGCTGTTTTGATGGGATTGCTGTGAAACAAGTGCTGTGTCTATTCTTCAGCCGTGGGACAGGCGCTGTATTGATTCTTCAGTCAGGAGAAAGGCACTGTGTTGATTTGTCCGACGTGGCGCATTGATGTGCAGATTTTCTCCTTCAGATCACCAGCTTGAACTTTCAAGGACCCAGGGACTTGAGTTTGGCATCACTTGGCAAGTCAGGACTCTCAGCAGAAGCATCCAGGCACTGACAGATTTGGTCTTTAGTGTCCCTGAGACTTCTTAACAGGAGGCAAGCTCAGTCCAAGTCCTTGGAGAACCTTTGGAAGCAGGATGTAGAAAGCCAATTCCAGTCCGTTCACTTCCAGGACAGAAGGAGAAAGCAGGCCAGCACAACAAAGCAACCGGCAGAGGGGCAGTCCCCCCACAGCATCCAGCTCTTCTTCTTGGCAGAATTTCCTCAGTCAAGAAGGATTCTAACTACGTGATGTCAGAGGTCCAGTACATATACCCATCTCTGTCTTTGAAGTAGATAAGACTCTGTCTTCCCTTCCCTGGCCCCAGACACTCTCCGGGTTTTGAGACTGCTTTGTGTGAGGATAGGCACAGCCCTATTCAGGTGAAGTGTCAGCTTCTCCCAGCACTCTAGCTCAGGAGGAACCATCAGCCTGGTGATGGGCCATCAGGGTATGTGGGGCAAACCTCAGCTCTCTTTGTGTGACTGTCTAGAGTGAATGCACAAACAGCCCAACTGTCTTCATAAGCCAGACGTGGATTCAGCAGACCGGCATAGGCACAGAATGGTTAAGCAAAACAAGTCTGCTTTCTAAAAGAAGCATTTTCCAATTTACAATTCAAAAAACTTCACTAAAAGATGTATTTTAAATTGTGGGTTTAGAGACTGCAAACTCCATATCTCTATTTGTCCCCAATGGGAAATCACACTTACAAAGATGTTTCAAGGCAACCCCCCCCCCCCCCAGGAGAGAGATAGACCTTGCAACAGTGAAAACCAAAGTTAACAGTATTTCACTATCAGGACATGTAAAACACACTATCACATGTCCCACTTTTTTAAATACCCTGTACCCTGCCCATGGGGCTGCCTTGGGCCTCCCTTAGCGGTAACACAGGTGATAAAAGGGAAGGTTTGGGGCGGGTCAAAATGGTACTGCAGTGGCAGGTCTGAGACATGTTTACAAGGCTACTCCTGTGGGTGGCACAATCAGTGCTGCTGGCCCACTGGTAGCATTTGATCCACAGGCCCTGGGCACACATAGTGCACTGTACTAGAACATTACCAGTAAATCAGATGTGCCAATCATGGATAAACCAATAACAAATACAATTTAGACAGCGAGCATTTGCTATTTAGCACTGATTAGCAGTGGTAAAGTGCTCAGAGTCCTAAAGCCAACAAAAACAGGTCGGAATAAATAGGAGGTAGAAGGCAACAAGTTTGGGGATGACCCTGCAAAAAGGACAAGGTCCAACAAGAAAGAATGTTGGGAGTTTTCACCTTGGATTTCTGAGTAATTACTTATGTCTGTTTGATGTCACTCAGCACCTCTGGGTCAAAACATCCCTGTACTCATTGTTACCCATGTTTAGCTCTACATATTGATAACTGATCATTATTTTGTTGCAAATATAAAGATTGAAAATGAAATAAAAAATAAAAGAACTATAACAATCTCTTAGTTTGATATTATTTGAAAAGGGGGTTATAATAAGTTATTTAAACTAACATAATTTATCTTAAATTAATGACCACAGTTAGAGCACATCAATAATTTAATTTATGGAAATTACAAATTAATTAAATTTAAATGAACAGGTTTAGGATTGGAATTGGGGTCAGATTAAGAAGAATTACTTAAAATGTACAGACCAGGAAAAATAAAGGTTAGCTCTGGACTTTGTAATGGGTAGATTAAGAATAATTGTTTAAGTTGAAGGTAAAGTAATTAAGGGTTAGTGCTCAGCATTAGATTAAAGGAAGCTATTTAAGGAATCTGAATTCAAAATAATGGTTATGGATGACTTCAGTGATAGGTTAAGGATAATTATTAAATATATTCTAATTTAAAGAATGTGTGGGTTATAGCTATTATTGGTGTCTGCTTAACAATAACTATAAAATACATTTCATTAAATACAAAAATATTGTTTCCAGCTCAAACAGATCAAGAGTTAGTAAAATCACAGCGGCTCCTGTTGCTGTGTAGTGTAAAGGTTGAGTCGTCGTCCTTCTGTTGCTTATGACTGTATTTGGATGTTAAACATGTACTAATGAGGTGAAACCTTTGCTTAACGTCTAAATATGACAAATTTATGAAGTAATACCTTATAAAATGTAGTGAATTAGGTTGGATTATTGACTTTTAATATTTTATTCAACCCTGTTACATAAATGTGTGTTCCGCTGCTGCATAATTCCAGTGGACCTATCCTTGCAGTCCTGACAGACGATGACATGTCACCTTCAGCTGTACCTTGTTATTGCCAGTTGCGGGCCGCGGACATCCATGATAGCCTGTGCATGTGTATTTGTATCACAGCTGCTGATGTGTCACCTTCTGCTGTACCCTCTTCTGCCAGCTGGGGGCAGCAGAGTTCCATGGTAGCCTGTGCATGTGTATTTCTCACAGCTGCTGATGTGTCACCTGCTGTACCCTGTTATGGCCAGCTGGGGGCAGCAGAGATCCATGGTAGCGTGGGAGGTTGTATTCGTGTAACAGGTGCTGACGTGACACCTTCAGGCACTGGTGTAAGGGGGAGATGCTGGGAAGAGGAGGGAGATGGTGTGTATGAGCAGTGAAAGTGCATGAGAGGTGAGTCACTGGTGTAAGGAGGGGTGCACACCTCTCCCCAGGATGCAAACTTCTCTCCAGGATGCACATCTCTCTCCTCAAGATGCACACGTCTCTCCCCAAGATCCACACCACTCAAGATACACAGTTCTCCCTAGGGTGCACCCCTCTCCCCAGGATGCACCCTTCTCTCTCCAGGACGCACACCGTTCTCCCCAGCATGCACACTTCTCCCAAGATGCACACCTCTCTCCCAGGTTGTACACCTCTCTCCCAGGACGCACACCTTTCTCACCAGCATGCACATTTCTCCCAAGATGCACACCTCTCTCCCTAGGACAGACTTTTCCCTCCAAGATGCACACCTCTCTCCCCAGGACGCGCACTGCTCTCCCTAGGATGCACTTCTCCCCCCAAGATGCACAAATCTCTCCCCAGGATCCACACTTTTGCCCCCAAGATTCACACCCTTCTCAGGATGCACTCCTCTCTCTCCAGGATGCACATCTCTCCCGAGGATGCAAGGTGCACACTTCTCTCCCCAGGATGCACACTTCTCTACCCAGGAGGCACACCTCTCTCCCCGGGATGCACACCTCCCATGATGCACACTTTCTCTCTCCAGGATGCACCCTCTCTCCCCAGGATCCATTCTTCTCTCCCCAGGATTCACGCCTCTTCCCAGGAAGCACACCTCTCTCCCCAGGATGCACACCTCTCTCCCCTGGATGCACACCTCTCCCCAGGATGCAAGGTGCCCACTTCTCTCCCCAGGATGCACACTTCTCTACCCAGGAGGCACACCTCTCTCCCCGGGATGCACACCTCCCATGATGCACACTTTCTCTCTCCAGGATGCAAACCTCTCTCCAGGATGCACCCCTCTCTCCCCAGGATCCATTCTTCTCTCCCCAGGATTCACGCCTCTTCCCAGGAAGCACCCCTCTCTCCCCTGGATGCACACCTATCCCCAGGATGCACACTTCTCTCCCCAGGATTCACACCTCTTCCCAGGATGAACCCCTCTCTCCCCAGAATCCATTCTTCTCTCCCCAGGATTCACGCATCTTCCCAGGAAGCACCCCTCTCTCCCCAGGATGCACACCTCTCTCCCCGGATGCACACCTTTCTTCAGGATACCCACTTCTGAGGATGCACAGATCTCCCCAGGATGCACACCTTTCTTCTGGATACCCTTTTCTCAGGAAGCACACTTCTCACAATGCAAAGATCTCCCCAGGATGCACTTCTTTCTCTCCAGGATGCACACTTCTCTCCCCAGGATGCACACTTCTAAGGATGCACTGGTCTCCCCAAGATGCACTTCTCTCTCCCCAGGCTGCACAGTTCCTTCACAGGATGCACACTTCTCAGGATGCACCCGTCTCCCCCCAGGATGCACAGATCTCACAAGGATGCACACTTCTCAGGATGCACAGATCCCCCAGGATGCACAGGTCTCCCCACGATGCACACTTCTCAGGATGCACAGATCCCCAGGACGCACAGATCCCACCAGGATGCACACTTCTCTCCCCAGGATGCACAGTTCCCCCCAGGATGCACAGATCCCCCAGGATGCACAGATGCCAGAATGCACAGATCCCCCAGGATGCACACTTCTCAGGATGCACAGATCCCCCAGGATGCACAGGTCTACCCAAGATGCCCACTTCTCTCCCAGGATGCACAGATCCCCCCCAGGATGCACACCTCTCCCCCCAGGATTCACACCTCTCCTCAGGATGCACACTTCTCAGGATGCACTGTTCTCTCCCAGGATGCACACTTCTCTCCCAGGATGCACAGATCCCCCCAGGATGCACACTTCTCAGGATGCACTGTTCTCTCCCAGGATGCACACACCTTTCCCAGGATGCACAGATCCCCCCAGGATGCACAGACCCCCCCAGGATGCACAGATCCCCCCAGGATGCCAGATCCCCCCAGGATGCACACTTCTCAGGATGCACAGATCCCCCCAGGATGCACACTTCTCAAGATGCAGATCCCCCCAGGATGCACAGATCCCCCCAGGATGCACACTTCTCTACACAGGATCCATTCTTCTCTCCCCAGGATTCACGCCTCTTCCCAGGAAGCACCCCTCTCTCCCCTGGATGCACACCTATCCCCAGGATGCACACTTCTCTCCCCAGGATTCACACCTCTTCCCAGGATGAACCCCTCTCTCCCCAGAATCCATTCTTCTCTCCCCAGGATTCACGCATCTTCCCAGGAAGCACCCCTCTCTCCCCAGGATGCACACCTCTCTCCCCGGATGCACACCTTTCTTCAGGATACCCACTTCTGAGGATGCACAGATCTCCCCAGGATGCACACCTTTCTTCTGGATACCCTTTTCTCAGGAAGCACACTTCTCACAATGCAAAGATCTCCCCAGGATGCACTTCTTTCTCTCCAGGATACACACTTCTCTCCCCAGGATGCACACTTCTAAGGATGCACTGGTCTCCCCAAGATGCACTTCTCTCTCCCCAGGCTGCACAGTTCCTTCACAGGATGCACACTTCTCAGGATGCACTCGTCTCCCCCCAGGATGCACAGATCTCACAAGGATGCACACTTCTCAGGATGCACAGATCCCCCAGGATGCACAGGTCTCCCCATGATGCACACTTCTCAGGATGCACAGATCCCCAGGACGCACAGATCCCACCAGGATGCACACTTCTCTCCCCAGGATGCACAGTTCCCCCCAGGATGCACAGATCCCCCAGGATGCACAGATCCCAGAATGCACAGATCCCCCAGGATGCACACTTCTCAGGATGCACAGATCCCCCAGGATGCACAGGTCTACCCAAGATGCCCCTTCTCTCCCAGGATGCACAGATCCCCCCAGGATGCACACCTCTCCCCCCAGGATTCACACCTCTCCTCAGGATGCACACTTCTCAGGATGCACTGTTCTCTCCCAGGATGCACACTTCTCTCCCAGGATGCACAGATCCCCCCAGGATGCACACCTCTCCCCCCAGGATTCACACCTCTCCCCAGGATGCACACTTCTCAGGATGCACTGTTCTCTCCCAGGATGCACACACCTTTCCCAGGATGCACAGATCCCCCCAGGATGCACAGACCCCCCCAGGATGCACAGATCCCCCCAGGATGCCAGATCCCCCCAGGATGCACACTTCTCAGGATGCACAGATCCCCCCAGGATGCACACTTCTCAAGATGCAGATCCCCCCAGGATGCACAGATCCCCCCAGGATTCACACCTCTCCCCAGGATGCACACTTCTCAGGATGCACTGTTCTCTCTCAGGATGCACACTTCTCTCCCAGGATGCACAGATCCCCCCAGGATGCACAGACCACCCCAGGATGCACAGATCCCCCAGGATGCACAGATCCCCCCAGGATGCACAGATCCTCCCCAGGATGCACACTTCTCAGGATGCACAGATCCCCCCCAGGATGCACACTTCTCAGGATGCATAGATCTCCCCAGGATGCACTTCTCTCTCCCCAGGATGCACAGATCCCCCCAGGATGCACAGATCCCCCAGGATGCACTCCCTCGCACAGGTCAGATTAGCACCGGCCCTCAGGGGCCGGTGAGCAGTAGCACCACGTCACGGTTCTGACCTCCGCTACTGTCCAGTCACACCACTCAGTGACGATAGCGTCACGGCACCCACAGCCCTGCCAGGGTTCCTAGTACCATGTGGTGTACTGGAGCAGCACATCCCGCGTGGCCTATAGAAACCTGGCAGCCATGCACCAGGCACTCACACCATTCATGGCCCAGTCTCTCTCTCATGCGAACCCTGAGAAGGCCCCCTCCACAGATCTGTCGGGCTCCCCGGATTCCATGTGATGAGCTGCTCCGGCCTGGACTGGAGCAGCACATCACGCTGGACCTGGGAAACTTGGCAGACTTGCTTCCGGGACCCCCCAGAGCATCGCGGCAGATCAGGAGGAAGGGTGCCACCCGAGGAGGGACCGAGGGATGGGCAGCAGGTGGCAAGGAGGGCCAGTCCTGCCCGGTCCCCCCCACGGGGTGGGGAGGGGAGACTAAGGAGTCGCGGATCCCTATTGTCTCAACGCTATCCGTCGTGTCCCCTCAGCAGCCTGTCCTCCATCTCTGCCCACCACTGAGGGCCACTGCCCTGCAGGGACAGATATAGGGCTGGGAGAGTGACGTCACAGAGGAGGGGGCGGGGCCTGGGGGAGTGATGTCACATAGGTGGGGCAGGGTTTGTGGAGTGACGTCACTGAGGTAGGGGGACTGGACCTGCAGACCTGGGGGAGTGACGTCACCGAGGGAGGGGGACAGGCCCTGCAGACCTGGGGGAGTGACATCACAGAGGAGAGGGCGGGGCCTTGAGGCACTGATGTCACTGAGGGTGGGGGACAGGCCCTGCAGACCTGGGGGAGTGACATCACAGAGGAGAGGGCAGGGCCCGAGGCAGTGATGTCACTGAGGGATGGGGACGGGCCCTGCAGACCTGGGGGAGTGACGTCACCGAGGGAGGGCAGGGCTTGGGGAGTGATGTCACTGAGGGAGGGCGACAGGACCTGCAGGCCTGGGGGGGTGACATCACAGAGGTGGGACAGGGCTTGGGCAGTGATGTCACTGAGGGAGGGGGACAGGCCCTGCAGTCCTGGGGCAGTGAGCGCCAAGTAGAGGGTGTGGAAGCCTCTAAAACAGAGAACACAGAGGGGGGCAGGATTGGGGCCAGGAGGAGGAGTGACGTCACAGCGGGAGGCACATCATCAGGGAGGCCAATACCATGGGGGTCAGGAGAGGTTTGAGTGTCAGGGGGCAGGCCTGAGTAGAGGGGAGCTATACGTCAGAAGGGGGGTGTAACTGTAAATGTATATGCAGCGCATAGGGCTCCTGATGAGGCATCGAAGAGCTTTGTGCCTGAGCAGCAGCTGCTCCTGAACCCAAGATCAGTGATTAGCAGGTTTGCACCATTTTGTTCTTGTGCATTAGGCTTGTGTTTAGCTTGTGCTCTTGAGTTCTTGTGAGTTTAGTGGACTTTGGGCGAGGAATAGAATGATAGGGGAGGGTTTGTAAAGGGCAAGTAGTGAGTGGTTTTGTAAGGAGGGGTCGTATGTGCCTCATAACTTGGTGGCTTGGCTAAAGGAGGGTGTAAAGTGGGTAGGATGTTTGAAAGATCACAGGGAGGAGGGTTGGCATGAGTCTGAGGGAGCAGGGATGGGGAGGACACAAGGGTTTTAAAAATATTTCTATTATAGCAACATGTGAATTACATATGTATATATATGACACACAATGTAATATAGTACATATGCGCGTGTGTGTATATAGATATATATAAATGCACACACATACTCTTT
Source organism: Pleurodeles waltl (assembly GCF_031143425.1). NCBI lineage: Eukaryota > Metazoa > Chordata > Amphibia > Caudata > Salamandridae > Pleurodeles > Pleurodeles waltl. The sequence continues at coordinate 18,177,637 of NC_090449.1, forward strand.
GACTAAGCTTTGTTTGCTTGATTAAACCACTCTATATAAATTCCCTTATGTACATAGAAGCGGCAATATTTACAAGGTCTGTTGTCCAAATTTATCACGTGGTGCATGGTTTATGCCTTGAAATAACTGTAATTGTCGTGTATAAGCAAACATACACATGGCAGGTATTGTCATGGGAGGACAGAGAGATTTCAGAGAAAAGACTATGGCGCTCAGAGGCACAGCGCTCACCTCCCCCACCCACAAGCCACATTCCACATATTTCGATGCACCCTTTATCCGCCTGCAAGGAGTGTTCACATTCACGACTGCAGTGGGATCTCCCGCCACAAGCACCTGACGTCACGTTCCTTGGAGACGTCACTGGCTGAGAGGCACGTCACAGTGAGGCGTGTGATGTCATAGCCGGGATAAGGGGGCACGTCACAGTGAGGCGTGTGATGTCATAGCCGGGATAAGGGAGGCACGTCACAGTGAGGCGTGTGATGTCATAGCCGGGATAAGGGAGACACGTCACAGTGAGGCGTGAGGCGTGTGGTGTCATAGCCGGGATAAGGGAGGGACGTCACAGTGAGGCGTGTGATGTCATAGCCGGGATAAGGGAGGCACGTCACAGTGAGGTGTGATGTCATAGCCGGGATAAGGGAGGCACGTCACAGTGAGGTGTGATGTCATAGCCGGGATAAGGGGGCACGTCACAGTGAGGCGTGTGATGTCATAGCCGGGATAAGGGAGGCACGTCACAGTGAGGTGTGTGATGTCATAGCCGGGATAAGGGAGGCACGTCACAGTGAGGTGTGTGATGTCATAGCCGGGATAAGGGAGGCACGTCACAGTGAGGTGTGTGATGTCATAGCCGGGATAAGGGAGGCACGTCACAGTGAGGTGTGTGATGTCATAGCCGGGATAAGGGAGGTACGTCACAGTGAGGCGTGTGATGTCATAGCTGGGATAAGGGAGGCACGTCACAGTGAGGTGTGTGATGTCATAGCCGGGATAAGGGAGGCACGTCACAGTGAGGTGTGATGTCATAGCCGGGATAAGGGAGGCACGTCACAGTGAGGTGTGATGTCATAGCCGGGATAAAGGAGCAGATGTAAATAACTCTGACAAGTTAAACGTTTACAAGCAAAATCAGCCCTCACCTGTGGTGGATCTGGAATAAGCTAAGAACGTTGAGCTCATAAAGAAACTGCACAATTTTAAACAGAGATTTGCCAAATACCTGATTTCCATGAAATAAATTAGCATTTTTCAAAATCTATTAATCTGAGGCAGGCACTGAGGGCCTCTGTGCAGAGACTGGTCCACTCCCTGCTACTGTCCTGGTTGTGTAGAGCTAAGGACTGTCACCCTCTTCTGTCTTGTGTAATTTTAGTGTTATTATCCACTGCCTATTGTACTGAAAGATTTTAGCTAATTTATAATTCATTTCATATGATAGAATTTATTACTGATCTTTACACTAATCCTAATACTATTCAAAAACAAAATTCTGATTTTATTTTATTTGTTTAACACTAGTATTTTGTTAATTCCATTTCTAAAAGTGACACTAGCCATAAAGTCCTTTTTATTTAATTCATTACATTTCGTTGTGTTTCCCTAACACTACACCTATGTTTAATTGTTTTTCATTATTACCAACTTCAAAATAAAACATTAAAAATATGTTGTGGGAGAACCCTCCACCTCCCCCCCCCACACACATCCAGCCCAATCCCCTCTTTTTTAATAGTTGATGTTATAGAGGTTCATTTTTTACTTATTTTAAATTTTTTCATTGCCCCTTACCATCTCTAGCCATACTTCTTAATCATTCAAATACATTGAAATGAAAGTAAAAGCAAAATGTGACTAGTATATCTCAGGGGACCCCCATAGCAACGCTTGTATCTTTTTATTATAATTTAATGTATAAAACGAATTACATTATTAATAACGTACACCAATATTTTCATGTCGTCGCTTCCCATGCCAATGCGGTGGGCGTGGCGTGCTTGTAGGTGACGTAGCTGGCGTGTCAGTGTCAGGGGTGATGTACTGACTGGTAGATGGAGCTGGGTTGATCTAGTCTGGGTGCACCCAGCATAGCCAGTGCGACGAGTGTGAACATGTGTACCAGTTTGTGCCCAGGAGAGGTTCCCAACTGGCGCTAATCCTCGATCCCTCCTCCGATCACCCCCACCCCCTGACTGCCGAGGGGTGCAGGACCCTGAGGCCGATCAGTGAATTTACACAAGTTTACAAACAACCGACCTATCTTAAACTGATCTTCCATTTCAAAGGCACTTGAAACAGCATCTGCAATCAAGCAGCCTTCTCAGTGAGTTTCATCCTGCATCATGGCATCTCTGTCAGACATATGGGCTGCATCTAATATCAGACATCTGGGCTGTATCTTCTCTATATCAGACATCTCTGCTGCATCTTCTTATATCAGACATCTCTGCTGCATCTTCTCTTTATCAGACCTCTCTGCTGCATCTTCTCTGTTTCAGACATCTCTGCTGCATCTTTTCTGTATCAGACATCTCTGTTGCATCTTCTCCGTATCAGACATCTCTGTTGCATCTTCTCTGTATCAGACCTCTCTGCTGCATCTTCTCTTTATCAGACATCTCTGCTGCATCTTTTCTGTATCAGACATCTCTGTTGCATCTTCTCTGTATCAGACATCTCTGCTGCATCTTTTCTGTATCAGACATCTCTGCTGCATCTTCTCTGTATCAGACCTCTCTGCTGCATCTTCTCTTTATCAGACCTCTCTGCTGCATCTTCTCTTTATCAGACCTCTCTGCTGCACTTCCACACCATCAGCTACAAGGGACTCCTTGACAGCCAGTCTCATTTGGTTGGCATCAGAGTTTGAGTACTATTTCAGTTTAATTACTTCCCATTTATTTTGTGTTTGGTGTAAACTACTGCACACAACCTCGCAGTATTGTGAGAGTGCCAGTAATGAGACACACAGAAGACTGAAAGTGGAATATTGCAAGGGCGGCCCTTCCGCTATGGTGGAGGAGTGTAGCCCTCCCCTGCTGAAAGGAAGCAGGAAAGCAAAAAAATAAAACGATGATAAAAGCATTTTATTATTTTATCTTTCCGCTTAGGTAGGGCGGTGCCAGCATCCTCCGCATCAGTTGTCGTGGGAGGAGTGCTAGGTGCGCTCGAAGCGAGCATGTCTGTTTGGCCGTCCAAACTGACATGCGCACTTAGAACTCTCTACCTAGCTGTATTTCACAGCTGGGAGGAGACCGAGTGCAGGCTCCCACTCCCTCCCTGAGCAGCATTTCAGCCCGCTCAGGCCAATCCTGGCGCTTCTGTCATGCTGGGTAAAATGTGACTAGTGTATCTCAGGAGACCCCCATAGCAATGCCTGTATCTTTTTATTATAATTTAATATATAAAAGGAATTACATTATTAAAACTTTCACTAATATTTTTATGTTGTTGTTTCCCTTGTCAATGTATTTGTTTTCTGACCACTAGGAGCGCAACATACCCACCTTCATGAGATAGTGATTACAACTCTTGAGCCGAATGTGGCTCTTCACTCGCCCACCACTTTCAAAGGTTACCAGATGCCCCTGGCTGCCAACCGTCAGCATCTCTCCCCTCATACATCTGCAGAACCCTTGTTACACAGGCAGGTGATTACAGCCCGCTTGCCTACAAGCCCCACCCATCCACATCCAGCCAATCAGAAGCCTCTGGATAGTGAGGTAGGACTTGGTAATGGGCATCCATTGGCAGATTCAGCGCCTACCTGACTAGGGATAGGATAAAGCTAGAGTGTGGTGGAACTTGAAGAAGGCGTGTGTGCAGCAACCATTGTGGGGCAGATGACATTGGATTTATTTTCAGATTTAAACTGCGCTGCCTGCTGATGCACACCAGGTGTGAGTTGAGGCAGCTCCTTCCATCCACCCTCGAGCTGGTCTGTGTGCCCACTGCAACATGAGGATATCAGCTCTATAGTACCCTCTATTGCCTTCTAGTCATTATACAAAGATGTCCATAATAGGCACATGTACAGTTAAAAACCAGCCCACCACCCTCCAAAAGTGGCCCACAGACAGCCACACAACCGGACCATACAATGACCTGTCAGACTGGCCCGCCTGGCACTGCCAGATTGCCCTTTAGGCCAGTCCTATCTTGTTGCACACCCATACCCTGCTTAGGGCCTGATCTAGAACTTGGCGGAGGGGATACTCCATCACAAATGTGACGGATATCCAGTCTGACATATCACAATCCCATTATATCCCATGGAGATTGTAATGCGGTGGATGGAATATCCGTCACATTTGTGGCAGAGTATCCATCCGCTGAGATCTAAACTAGGCCCTGAGTCACCTTCAGTGCTGCTGCAGCCCCTCTCTTGGTGCTGCCACGTCCACCGTTGAAGCAACAGAGAACCTTCAAAAGCTTGCACCGCAGGCTGCGAGATTCACTGTGTCAGCAGCAGGACACGCTATGGGTCACGGCCTGGTTCCTTCACCTGCAAACTTCAAGGCTCAACCCCTGTGGACACCACTTGGCTCATGGTACCCAGAGTGGCACTTCAGCCAGGCACACGCAGAAGGTGAGTCACAGTGCATCAGGGGCAACGACTTACCACCCACGCTGAACTGCAAAGGCACCTCATGGCACATATTGCCACGCAGAGAAAACCCCGAGAACCTCCCCCACCCTAGAGGCAACAAGGAGTGAACTCCTCCTTTGACCTCCTAACACCACCAATACCAGGTAAAACATTCAGCTTTATAATAATACAGTAACTGATTTCAGTAGGGACCACTTCATGTCACCTAGGAAAAAATTAGCAAAAGGGCAAACGCATCAAAAGAGGGCAGAAAACATCCCCAACTGCTTTGGTCTGGCAAAGTCTCTCCATGGCCCCTCCCTCACATTTTGGCCCTATTGTATGGGGTTTTCAGGGGCCCAAGAAGGCTTGAGTAGGGGTGGCTCCACAGTCACCCTTCCTCATTTTGTTGGTAATTGCGCCGGGGATGGGGTCTCTATGGCCAATTATATGTTTTGCCCAAAGGGATGAGGTCCCTGGGACCCAAAGGCCAATACTACTCTGCATACACCAAAGGCTGTGCACGGTGTGGGGTTAGTAGCCAGCTGGGGGCTTAGCCACGTTAAGCCCTGAGCCATCACACTGCTGTGCACGGTCAAAGGCTGTGTGCAGCATGGGGTTGGTTGCCTCCAGATGGCTGCCTGTGGGGAGTTAAACACAGGACTGACTACAAGTCAGTCCCTGCAACCAACCCCACGTTGAGTGCAACAAAAGGCTGTGCGCACCGTGGGGTTCGCTATCTGTGGGGGAGATTGCTGCAGGGCCTGGATGCAAGATGGCTTTATGCATTGTAATAAAATATTAGTTTACATTAAAAAAAACTAGAAATTCACTGAAAAAAAACAAGGTTAAAGTAGCGTTATAGTTAACTCTGATAAATAGATATACTTTTGGTTAAAAAAACCTTAGAAAGTCACTGAACAAATCAAAAGGTAATAACAACATTCTAGATAGGTGAATATGTCAGTGATAACCTTAACATTTTGAACTAAATTAAAGCCAGAAATTCACAAGTTAAAGTTAGCCGATCCAACTATAACTGGCTCCCCTGGCATGCACTGCTTATGACTTCAAGTCTTACATCACTCATGACATGTTCTATGACATCATTAATGACATTGTCGATGATGTCACTGATGACATCATCCAATGAGTTTGCTATTTCTTTTTTTTGCGTCAGGTAGATACCACAGGACTTCTCTATCTAATTTTGTGGTGAGTCGATATGGGGTCTTTCTTGCATGAAAGCCTCGCTGTGCCCACTCTCCGGAATTCTGCCCCCTTCCCTGCCTCTGTTGAAGTGGCGATCAGACATCAATGGTGAGTGAAGCACAATGTGGCTTTGTAAAATTAAAGCCAGAAGAAGTTGCCATAACCCCCAGTTGTAGGGATGGAATGCCCCTGCAGTCATGTAAGTGACAGCTCAACTTTGCACAGGTCAGAGCATCAGAGCAATCCTGTTCTGTCCCAGAGACATCCAAACCTGCTACTTCAGAAGCAGAGGGCAGCAGTCGATGAAAAGTACCTGTTCACATTGGGAGCACAAGTGAAGAGTTTACCACCTATGCCACAATAACCACAGCTAGTCAGGAACCACTATAATGACCCGGAAACCCTGATCCCCCTGATGTAAAGGAAGTCATCGCTTTACTAAATGTGGAGGTGAAGTGAAACTGAAGCTACAAGAATGTATTGCCTCCGGATACTGGGGTGCATGAACTTCTTGTTCAGTTATTTTTACAAAAGCTATTTCACTCGCTTAGTGGAACTTCAGGGATGAGGCTAAGGTCTTTATGTTTCATCACATTTCTCCATAGACGTGGAGTGGGGTGAACCCTTTTCTACGTCCATCCCTAAGTTCTGAAAGAGGGTGTAATGCAGCAGTGGCTGGTGACATTGGAAAGTGGTGGGGCCCAAAAGTAGTGTATGACCTATATGCAAAGCGAGCAATTTCCGTGGGCAAACATGGGGTTCACGGAGGTCCTCATACGAAAAAACAAAAAAAAGACTGGCAAGTGGTGTATTTTAAAGCACATTTAGAAGAATTTAATAGGAAAGTAAGAAGGTTTATGAAGCAACTGTGAATGTGTAGTCTTGAAATATTTTTTCCATATCTAAGTGCATTAATATGTTCAACAGTTGCTGTGCAAATTGTACAGCGTGACAACTTCAGGCCCTATAAATTATGCACTTTCCCTCTGTCATGCACTGCAGGTGACATAGACGTGGGAGAAATATTTCTAAGCTCGGGGACGCACCCACAGATTCTGGCTGTAATCAGACATATACAAATATGTGCAAACATGGATGTTACTGAGATGAAAAAAGGGAATGTCTCTAAAAGGGGCTTCGCTCTGACATTTAATTTAAATTTCTGTGATTCCCATAGTGTGCCACCTGACCTGTGTAGGAAGTTGGCTCTGAATGCACTATTTCAAAGTAAGGAATAGTATGCACAGAGTCCAAGGGTTCCCCTTAGAGGTAAGATAGTGACAAAAAGAGATAATACTAATGCTCTATTTTGTGGTAGTGTGGTCGAGCAGTAGGCTTATCAGAGAAGTAGTGTTAAGCATTTGTTGTACATACACAAGCAATAAATGAGGAACACACACTCAGAGACAATTCCAGGCCAATAGGTCTCTTAGTTTATTTTAAGAACCACAGGTTCAAGATTTACATGTAATACTTTAAATGAAAGGTATTGCAGGTAGGTACTTTAGGAACTTTGAATCAGCAAAATAGCATATACAGTTTTCACATAAATGACATATAGCTATTTTAAAACTAGACACAGTGCAATTTCCAACAGTTCCTGGGGGAAGTAAGAGTTTGTTAGTTTTTGCAGGTAAGTAAACCACCTACGGGGTTCAAGTTTGGGTCCAAGGTACCCCACCGTTGGGGGTTCAGAGCAACCCCAAAGTTACCACACCAGCAGCTCAGGGCCGGTCAGGTGCAGAGGTCAAAGTGGTTCCCAAAACGCATAGGCTTCAATGGAGAAGGGGGTGCCCCGGTTCCAGTCTGCCAGCAGGTAAGTACCCGCGTCTTCGGAGGGCAGACCAGGGGGGTTTTGTAGGGCACCAGGGGGGACACAGGTCCACACAGAAAGTACACCCTCAGCAGCACGGGGGCGGTGCAGTGTGCAAACAAGCGTCGGGTTTTCAATGGAAAGCAATAGGAGACCAAGGGGTCTCTTCAGCGATGCAGGCAGGCAAGGGGGGGCTCCTCGGGGTAGCCACCACCTGGGCAAGGGAGAGGGCCACCTGGGGGTCCCTCCTGCACTGGAGGTCGGATCCTTCAGGTCCTGGGGGCTGCGGATGCAGTGCCTTTACCAGGTGTCGGGTCTTTGAAGCAGGCAGTCGCGGTCAGGGGGAGCCTCGGGATTCCCTCTGCAGGCGTTGCTATGGGGGCTCAGGGGGTCAAATCTGGCTACTCATGGTCTCGCAGTCGCCGGGGAGTCCTCCCTGAAGTGATTGTTCTCCACAAGTCGAGCCGGGGGCGTCGGGTGGAGAGTGCCAAGTCTCACGCTTCCGGCGGGAAACGCGTGTTGTTTCTAAGTTGCTTCTTTGTTGCAAAGTTGCAGTCTTTGGTGAACAGAGCCGCTGTCCTCTGGAGTTCTTGGTCCTTCTAGATGCAGGGCAGTCCTCTGAGGCTTCAGAGGTCGCTGGTCCCTGTGGAAAGCGTCGCTGGAGCAGTGCCTTTAGAAGTGGGGAGACAGGCCGGTAGAGCTGGGGCCAAAGCAGTTGGTGTCTCCGTCTTCTCTGCAGGGTTTTTCAGCTTAGCAGTCCTCTTCTTCTTAGGTTGCAGGAATCTCAGTTCCTAGGTTCTGGGGAGCCCCTAAATACTAAATTTAGGGGTGTGTTTAGGTCTGGGGGGTTAGTAGCCAATGGCTACTAGCCCTGAGGGTGGCTACACCCTCTTTGTGCCTCCTCCTGAGGGGAGGGGCGCACATTCCTATCCCTATTGGGGGAATCCTCCATCTGCAAGATGGAGGATTTCTAAAAGTCAGAGTCACCTCAGCTCAGGATGCCTTAGAGGCTGTCCTGACTGGCCAGTGATTCCTCTTTGTTTTTCTCATTATCTCCTCTGGCCAAAAGTGGGGCCGTGGCCGGAGGGGGCGGGCAACTCCACTAGCTGGAATGCCCTGGGGTGCTGTAACAGAGGGAGTGAGCCTTTGAGGCTCACCGCCAGGTGTTACAGTTCCAGCAGGGGGAGGTGAGAAGCACCTCCACCCAGTACAGGCTTTGTTACTAGCCACAGAGTGACAAAGACACTCTCCCCATGTGGCCAGCAATATGTCTGGTGTGTGGCAGGCTGCTAAAACTAGTCAGCCTACACGGATAGTCAGTTAAGGTTTCAGGGGGCACCTCTAAGGTACCCTCTGGGGTGTATGTTACAATAAAATGTACACTGGCATCAGTGTGCATTTATTGTGCTGAGAAGTTTGATACCAAACTTCACAGTTTTCAGTGTAGCCATTATGGTGCTGTGGAGTTCGTGCATGACAGACTCACAGACCATATACTATTATGGCTACTGTGCACTTACAATGTCTAAGGTTTTGCTTAGACACTGTAGGGACATAGTGCTCATGCACTTATGCCCTCACCTATGGTATAGTGCACCCTGCCTTAGGGCTGTAAGGCCTGCTAGAGGGGTGACTTATCTGTACCTGTAGGCAGTGTGAGGTTGTCATGGCACCCTGAGGGGAGTGCCATGCCGACTTAGTCTTTTTATCCCCACTAGCACACACAAGCTGACAAGCAGTGTGTCTGTGCTGAGTGAGGGGTCCCCAGGGTGGCATAAGATATGCTGCAGCCCTTAGAGACCTTCCCTGGCATCAGGGCCCTTGGTACCAGGGGTACCAGTTACAAGGGACTTACCTGGATGCCAGGGTGTGCCAATTGTGGAAACAAAAGTACAGGTTAGGGAAAGAACACTGGTGCTGGGGCCTGGTTAGCAGGCCTCAGCACACTTCCAAATCAAAACTTAGCATCAGCAAAGGCAAACAGTCAGGGGGTAACCATGCCAAGGAGGCATTTCCTTACAACTTGTATTTTATTTTTTCTCAGATATCTGTTATTGCACCCAGACATATAACTGTCATAATCCCAAAACCTGCCAGGTCCACTGGCTCTGCCAATGGTTGTTTGCTGCTTAAGATAAATGAGTAACAATGATTTTGTTGTAAATAATTAATATTGAAAATGTTTCAGTTCTTAAATAGTGAGAGTGAGAACTAAATATTATTGAGGCCTGTGAAGGGGTAGTGGTCTTCACTTAAGTGCACTTTATGTTCAATATATTTGCCTTTTGTCTCCACATCTCATCCATCGGAATATCTTAGACCTCACCTCTTTCCTTCTCCGCACCCTCTTTTCACTCTCGCCCGTGAATGCGCTTCCCTGCATCTCCTTCACTTCACCGCCCTCAAACATGCACTGCACTCACTCACATATAAGCACTGTATTTTCTTTTATTTTTCCCTGTCAATATCTTATCAACTGTCTACCCCATTCACACACATTTACAGCAGAATTTTAATGCCATGCAACGGGGACAGATCACCAGAATTACTGTACCCCAAACACCTAGCATGCTACAGTGTCCGTTTTTTAAATAAAACTTGCCCAAAACTTCACCAGGGAGCAAAAGTCCTCTACAACTGCTGGATCAACGTTACTTGGGAACAAATACAGCAGCCTCACTTCTAAAGGGGCCAGTGACCTACGGCCACGGTCTGGGGTGTCACAGTGTGGGATGTCAGCATGGCCAGGCATCTGAGCACAATATATCTAATACAAGTTTTTTTCTTTAATTCTTACCATTACCGAGGACTAGACACCACATCTCAGTGCGCTCGCATCCAGTCCCATGCTGTGGTGAATGCTAAAGGGTGGTCTCTTGTGTCTTTTGTAATTCTGGTACTCTTTTCTTTGTACCTGACCTGGACACTAGATGGTGCCAAAGGCCAGACCAATAAGTAATGCGTATGAGAAGTCACACTACTTTTCCCTAAGTACCCATGTAAAATATGTTAAATGTTACAGTGGCACTAGTAGAGCTCAGTCCCAGACTATTTTGAAGTCCATGTTGTATGCACTGATGTCACATGCAAAAGGCTTTTTTTGCAGCCGTGTGTGTTCTTCCTGCCTGACCCTCAGTTTTACTAGTAAAGACTTGCTTATCCTCATAGATCGTGGGGAAGGGGTGTCCTGTCTCTCTCTGCAGTCGAAGCAGTGTGGGAGATAATGTCACTCAGCCTGTAGCCCTCCCATTTCTCCCTGGTGACTGGGTATGTGCTTTGATTTTGGTCGCCCAGTCTCTATTTCGAGTCTGCATTCATTCAGTCTGTATTTGGGGAGAATTTGTCTGTGTTTAGTGTTTTTCGTCCAGTAATCATCAAGAAAGAGAACGTTTCCAGTAATCTGTATGTTCTACCTTGTGGTGTTGCCCAAACAGGTATACCTTGCGGCCTGAATACAAATGCACATTTAAATCACGTAATCTACTAAATGAGACATGCATGTCTCCATGTGAGGCCTTGCTCTGGATGGCTCCTCTACCCCTGTGCAGCTATAGAAGGCAGGGACAGATAATTTGGGGGTGGATCACATTACATTGTAGAAGAGTAATGTTAGAAATGGGGTCTCTAGTAAGCAGTGATTTGCACCGTATCCAAGTAGGGACCCTCACTCTAGCCAAGGTAAGGGAGTCACACAGCTAAGATAACCCCTGTTTGCCCCCTTGGTAGTTTGGGACAAGCAGTCTGGCTTATCTCAGAGACAATGTGTAAAGTATTTGTACATACACACACAGTAATGCAGTGAAAACACTACAAAAGGACTCAACACCAGTTTAGACAAAATAGCCAATATTTATCTGATTAAAACAAAACCAAAATGACAGAAATCCAACATACACAAATCAAGATATCACTTTTAAAATGTTAAGCAACTCTTACTCCTTAGGAATCAATGGATTTATCCCTTTAGCACAAAGTTCCTGGGATGCTTCAAAAACAAAGACGATGAGGGCCATGGGGAAGGCAAAACAATCGATCTGCTCCTTATTGTGCAGAGGAGGTGATGCGTTGATTTTTTCCCTCACAGGTGTGACAATGCATCAGTTCCTTACTGGCAGGGGAGGTGCTACGTCAATTATCTTCTCTCGGGAAAGGTAATGCACCATTTTCTGGACACAAAGTCTTGGTTCCTTACTGCAGTGTGGGGTAAATGAAAAATTGGCACCCAAGGACATTGCATGGAAAGTGCAGATTTGCTGTTTTGATGGGATTGCTGTGAAACAGGTGCTGCGTCTATTCTTCAGCCATGGGACAGGCGCTGTATTGATTCTTCAGTCAGGAGAAAGGCACTGTGTTGATTTGTCCGACATGGCGCATTGATGTGCAGATTTTCTCCTTCAGATCACCAGCTTGCACTTTCAACGACCCAGGGACTTGAGTTTGGCATCACTTGGCAAGTCAGGACTCTCAGCAGAAGCACCTAGGCACTGGCAGATGAGGTCTTTGGTGTCCCTGTGACTTCTTAGCAGGAGGCAAGCTCAGCCCAGGCCCTTGGAGAGCCTTTGGAAGCAGGATGTAGAAAGCCAATTCCAGTCCGTTGACTTCCAGGACAGAAGGAGAAAGCAGGCCAGCACAACAAAGCAACCGGCAGAGGGGCAGTCCCCCTACAGCATCCAGCTTTTCTTCTTGGCAGAATTTCCTCAGACAAGAAGGATTCTAACTGAGGTGAATGTCAGAGGTCCAGTACGTATACCCATTTCTGTCTTTGAAGTAGATGAGACTCTTCCATCACTTCCCTGGCCCCGGACACACTCCGGGTTTTGAAACTGCTTTGTGTGAGGATAGGGACAGCCCTATTCAGGTGCAAGTGTCAGCTTCTCCCAGCACTCTAGCTCAGGAGGACCCATCAGTCTGGTGATGGGCCATCGGGGTATGTGGGGCAAACCTCAGCTCTCTTTGTGTGATTGTCTAGAGTGAATGCACAAACAGCCCAACTGTCACCCTAACCCAGACGTGGATTCAGCAGACCTGCATAGGCACAGAATAGTTAAGCAAAAAAATTTACTTTCTAAAAGAAGCATTTTCCAACTTACAATTCAAAAAACTTCATAAGTCTGGGTTTAGAGACTGCAAACTCCAAATCTCTATTTGTCCCCAATGGGAAATCACACTTAAAAAGATATTTCAAGGCAATCCCCCCATGAGAGAGATAGACCTTGCAACATTGAAAACCAAAGTTAACAGTATTTCACTATCAGGACATGTAAAACACACTATCACATGTCCCACTTTTTTAAATGCCCTGTACCCTGCCCATGGGCCTGCCTTGGGCCTAACGTGGGGGTAACACAGGTGATAAAAGGGAAGGTTTGGGGCGGGTCAAAATGGTACTGCAGTGGCAGGTCTGAGGCATGTTTACAAGGCTACTCCTGCGGGTGGCACAATCAGTGCTGCTGGCCCACTGGTAGCATTTGATCCACAGGCCCTGGGCACACATAGTGCACTGTACTAGGACATTACCAGTAAATCAGATGTGCCAATCATGGATAAACCAATCACAAATACAAGTTAGACAGCGAGCATATGCAATTTAGCACTGATTAGCAGTTGTAAAGTGCTCAGCGTCCTAAAGCCAACAAAAACAGGTCGGAATAAAGAGAAGGTAGAAGGCAACAAGTTTGGGGATGACCCTCCAAAAAGGACAAGGTCCAACAAGTAAGTAAGAATGTTGAGAGTTTTCACCTTGGATTTCTGAGTAATAACTTATGTCTGTTTGATGTCACTCAGCACCTCTGGGTGAAAACATCCCTGTACTCACTGTTACCCATGTGCAGCTCTACATATTGATAACTGATCATTCTTTTGTTGCAAATATAAAGATTGAAATGAAATAAAAAAATAAAAGAACTATAACAATCTCTTAGTTTGATATTATTTGAAAAGGGGGTTATAATAAGTTATTTAAACTAACATAATTTATCTTAAATTAATGACCACAGTTAGAGCACATCAATAATTTATGGAAATTACAAATTAATTAAACTTAAATGAACAGGTTTAGGATTGGAATTGGGGTCAGATTAAGAAAAATTACTTAAAATGTACAGACCAGGAAAAATAAAGGTTAACTCTGGACTTTGTAATGGGTAGATTAAGAATAATTGTTTAAATTGAAGTTAGAGTAATTAAGGGTAAGTGCTCTGCATTAGATTAAAGGAAACTATTTAAGGAATCTGAATTCAAAATAATGGTTATGGATGACTTTAGTGATAGGTTAAGGATAATTATTAAATATATTCTAATTTAAAGAATGTGTGGGTTATAGCTATTATTGGTGACTGCTTAACAATAACTATAAAATAAATTTCATTAAATGTTGGTTAACATAATCTAACAAAAAAGATTGTTCCCAGCTCAAACAGATCAAGAGTTAGTAAAATCACAGCGGCTCCTGTTGCTGTGTAGCGTAAAGGTTGAGTCGTCGTCCTTCTGTTGCTTATGACTGTATTTGGATGTTAAACATGTACTAATGAGGTGAACCCTTTGCTTAACGTCTAAATATGACAAACATATGAAGTAATACCTTATAAAATGTAGTGAATTAGGTCTCATAACTGACTTTTAATATTTTATTCAACCCTGTTACATAAATGTGTGTTCAGCTGCCGCATAATTCCAGTGGACCTATCCTTGCAGTTCTGACAGACGATGACATGTCACCTTCAGCTGTACCTTGTTATTGCCAGTTGGGGGCAGCAGAGATCCATGGTAGCCTGTGCATGTGTATTTGTCTCACAGCTGCTGATGTGTCACCTTCTGCAGTAACCTGTTATGGCCAGCTGTGGGCAGCAGAGATCCATGGTAGCCTGGGAAGTTGTATTCGTGTAACAGGTGCTGACGTGACACCTCCAGACACGGGTGTAAGGGGGAGATGCTGGGAAGAGGAGGGAGATGGTGTGTATGAGCAGTGGATGCATGAGGTGAGTCACTGGTGTAAGGGAGAGGTGCTGGGAAGAGGGGGTGTGTGAGGAGCAGAGGAGTGCATGAGAGGTGAGTCACTGGTGTAAGGAGGGGAGCACACCTCTCCCCAGGATGCACACTTCTCTCCAGAATGCACATCTCTCTCCTCAAGATGCACACGTCTCTCCCCAAGATCCACACCACTCAGGACACACAGTTCTCCCTAGGATGCACCCCTCTCCCCAGGATGCACCCTTCTCTCTCCAGGACGCACACCGTTCTCCCCAGCATGCACACTTCTCTCCCAGGTTGTACACCTCTCTCCCAGGACTCACACACTTTCTCCCCAGCATGCACATTTCTCCCAAGATGCACACCTCTCTCCCTAGGATAGACTTCTCCCCCCAAGATGCACACCTCTCTCCCCAGGACGCGCACTGCTCTCCCTACGATGCACTTCTCCCCCCAAGATGCACACCTCTCTCCCCAGGATCCACACTTTTGCCCCCAAGATTCACACCCATCTCCTCAGGATGCACTCCTCTCTCTCCAGGATGCACACCTCTCCCGAGGATGCAAGGTGCACACTTCTCTCCCCAGGATGCACACTTCTCTACCCAGGAGGCACACCTCTCTCCCCGGGATGCACACCTCCCATGATGCACACTTTCTCTCTCCAGGATGCACCCCTCTCTCCCCAGGATCCATTCTTCTCTCCGCAGGATTCACGCCTCTTCCCAGGAAGCACACCTCTCTCCCCAGGATGCACACCTCTCTCCCCTGGATGCACACCTCTCTCCCCAGGATGCAAGGTGCACACTTCTCTCCCCAGGATGCACACTTCTGTACCCAGGAGGCACACCTCTCTCCCCGGGATGCACACCTCCCATGATGCACACTTTCTCTCTCCAAGATGCAAACCTCTTCCCAGGATGCACCCCTCTCTCCCCAGGATCCATTCTTCTCTCCCCAGGATTCACGCCTCTTCCCAGGAAGCACACCTCTCTCCCCTGGATGCACACCTATCCCCAGGATGCACACTTCTCTCCCCAGGATTCACACCTCTGCCCAGGATGAACCCCTCTCTCCCCAGGATCCATTCTTCTCTCCCCAGGATTCACGCCTCTTCCCATGAAGCACCCCTCTCTCCCCAAGATGCACACCTCTCTCCCCGGATGTACACCTTTCTTCAGGATACCCACTTCTCAGGATGCACAGATCTCCCCAGGATGCACACCTTTCTTCTGGATACCCTTTTCTCAGGAAGCACACTTCTTACAATGCAAAGATCTCCCCAGGAAGACTTCTCTCTCTCCAGGATGCACACTTCTCTCCCCATGATGCACACTTCTCAGGATGCACACTTCTCCCCAGGATGCACACTTCTAAGGATGCACTGGTCTCCCCAAGATGCACTTCTCTCTCCCCAGGCTGCACAGTTCCCTCCCAGGATGCACACCTCCCATGATGCACACTTTCTCTCTCCAGGATGCACCCCTCTCCCCCCAGGATCCATTCTTCTCTCCCCAGGATTCACGCCTCTTCCCAGGAAGCACACCTCTCTCCCCAGGATGTACACCTCTCTCCCCTGGATGCACACCTCTCTCCCCAGGATGCAAGGTGCACACTTCTCTCCCCAGGATGCACACTTCTCTACCCAGGAGGCACACCTCTCTCCCCGGGATGCAAGGTGCACACTTCTCTCCCCAGGATGCACACTTCTCTACCCAGGAGGCACACCTCTCTCCCCGGGATGCACACCTCCCATGATGCACACCTTCTCTCTCCAGGATGCAAACCTCTTCCCAGGATGCACCCCTCTCTCCCCAGGATCCATTCTTCTCTCCCCAGGATTCACGCCTCTTCCCAGGAAGCACACCTCTCTCCCCTGGATGCACACTTCTCTCCCCAGGATTCACATCTCTTCCCAGGATGAACCCCTCTCTCCCCAGGATCCATTCTTCTCTCCCCAGGATTCACGCCTCTTCCCAGGAAGCACCCCTCTCTCCCCAGGATGCACACCTCTCTCCCCGGAAGCACACCTTTCTTCAGGATACCCACTTCTCAGGATGCACAGATCTCCCCAGGATGCACACCTTTCTTCTGGATACTCTTTTCTCAGGAAGCACACTTCTCACAATGCAAAGATCTCCCCAGGATGCACTTCTCTCTCTCCAGGATGCACACTTCTCTCCCCAGGATGCACACTTCTCCCCAGGATGCACACTTCTCAGGATGCACTGGTCTCCCCAAGATGCACTTCTCTCTCCCCAGGCTGCACATTTCCCTCCCAGGATGCACACTTCTCAGGATGCACCCCCCCCCCCAGGATGCACAGATCCCCCTAGGATGCACACTTCTCAGGATGAACCCCTCTCCCCCCAGGATGCACAGATCTCCCCAGGATGCACACTTCTCAGGATGCACAGATCCCCCAGGATGCACAGGTCTCCCCACGATGCACACTTCTCAGGATGCACACTTCTCTCCCAGGATGCACACTTCTCAGGATGCACAGATCGCCCCAGGATGCACAGATCCCCCCAGGATGCACACTTCTCTCCCCAGGATGCACAGATCCCCCCAGGATGCATAGATCCCCCAGGATGCACAGATCCCAGGATGCACAGATCCCCCAGGATGCACACTTCTCAGGATGCACAGATCCCCCCAGGATGCACAGGTCTCCCCAGGATGCCCACTTCTCCCCCAGGATGCACAGATCCCCCCAGGATGCACACCTCTCCCCCCAGGATTCACACCTCTCCCCAGGATGCACACTTCTCGGGATGCACTGTTCTCTCCCAGGATGCACAGTTCCCTCCCAGGATGCACAGATCCCCCCAGGATGCACAGACCCCCCGAGGATGCACAGATCCCCCCAGGATGCACACTTCTCTCCCAGGATGCACACTTCTCTACCCAGGAGGCACACCTCTCTCCCCGGGATGCACACTTTCTCTCTCCAGGATGAAAACCTCTTTCCAGGATGCACCCCTCTCTCCCCAGGATCCATTCTTCTCTCCCCAGGATTCACGCCTCTTCCCAGGAAGCACACCTCTCTCCCCTGGATGCAAATCTATCCCGAGGATGCACACTTCTCTCCCCAGGATTCACACCTCTTCCCAGGATGAACCCCTCTCTCCCCAGGATCCATTCTTCTCTCCCCAGGATTCACGCCTCTTCCCAGGAAGCACCCCTCTCTCCCCAGGATGCACACCTCTCTCCCCGGATGTACACCTTTCTTCAGGATACCCACTTCTCAGGATGCACAGATCTCCCCAGGATGCACACCTTTCTTCTGGATACCCTTTTCTCAGGAAGCACACTTCTCACAATGCAAAGATCTCCCCAGGATGCACTTCTCTCTCTCCAGGATGCACACTTCTCTTCCCAGGATGCACACTTCTCAGGATGCACACTTCTCCCCAGGATGCACACTTCTAAGGATGCACTGGTCTCCCCAAGATGCACTTCTCTCTCCCCAGGCTGCACAGTTCCCTCCCAGGATGCACACTTCTCAGGATGAACCCCTCTCCCCCCAGGATACACAGATCTCCCCAGGATGCACACTTCTCAGGATGCACAGATCCCCCAGGATGCACAGGTCTCCCCACGATGTACACTTCTCAGGATGCACACTTCTCTCCCAGGATGCACACTTCTCAGGATGCACAGATCGCCCCAGGATGCACAGATCCCCCCAGGATGCACACTTCTCTCCCCAGGATGCACAGATCCCCCCAGGATGCATAGATCACCCAGGATGCACAGATCCCAGGATGCACAGATCCCCCAGGATGCACAGATCCCCCCAGGATGCACAGGTCTCCCCAGGATGCCCACTTCTCTCCCAGGATGCACAGATCCCCCCAGGATGCACACCTCTCACCCCAGGATTCACACCTCTCCCCAGGATGCACACTTTTCAGGATGCACTGTTCTCTCTCAGGATGCACACTTCTCTCCCAGGATGCACAGATCCCCCCAGGATGCACAGACCACCCCAGGATGCACAGATCCCCCAGGATGCACAGATCCTCCCCAGGATGCACACTTCTCAGGATGCACAGATCCCCCCCAGGATGCACACTTCTCGGGATGCACAGATCCCCCAGGATGCACAGATCCCCCCAGGATTCACACCTCTCCCCAGGATGCACACTTCTCAGGACGCACAGATCCCCCCAGGATGCACTCCCTCGCACAGGTCAGATTAGCACCGGCCCTCAGGGGCCGGTGAGCAGTAGCACCACGTCACGGTTCTGACCTCCGCTACTGTCCAGTCACACCACTCAGTGACGATAGCGTCACGGCACCCACAGCCCTGCCAGGGTTCCTAGTACCATGTGGTGTACTGGAGCAGCACATCCCGCGTGGCCTATAGAAACCTGGCAGCCATGCACCAGGCACTCACACCATTCATGGCCCAGTCTCTCTCGCATGCGAACCCTGAGAAGGCCCCCTCCACAGATCTGTCGGGCTCCCCGGATTCCATGTGATGAGCTGCTCCGGCCTGGACTGGAGCAGCACATCACGCTGGACCTGGGAAACTTGGCAGACTTGCTTCCGGGACCCCCCAGAGCATCGCGGCAGATCAGGAGGAAGGGTGCCACCCGAGGAGGGACCGAGGGATGGGCAGCAGGTGGCAAGGAGGGCCAGTCCTGCCCGGTCCCCCCCACGGGGTGTGGAGGGGAGACTAAGGAGTCGCGGATCCCTATTGTCTCAACGCTATCCGTCGTGTCCCCTCAGCAGCCTGTCCTCCATCTCTGCCCACCACTGAGGGCCACTGCCCTGCAGGGACAGATATAGGGCTGGGAGAGTGACGTCACAGAGGAGAGGCTGTGATGTCAGTGAGGGGGGGACAGGCCCTGCAGACCTGGGGGAGTGACGTCACCGAGGGAGGGGGACAGGCCCTGCAGACCTGGGGGAGTGACATCACAGAGGAGAGGGCGGGGCCTTGAGGCACTGATGTCACTGAGGGTGGGGGACAGGCCCTGCAGACCTGGGGGAGTGACATCACAGAGGAGAGGGCAGGGCCCGAGGCAGTGATGTCACTGAGGGATGGGGACGGGCCCTGCAGACCTGGGGGAGTGACGTCACCGAGGGAGGGGGTCAGGACCTGCAGTCCTGGACCGGTGACATCACAGAGGTGGGGCAGGGCTTGGGGAGTGATGTCACTGAGGGAGGGCGACAGGACCTGCAGGCCTGGGGGGTGACATCACAGAGGTGGGGCAGGGTTTGTGGAGTGACGTCACTGAGGGAGGGGACAGGCAGTGGGGCAGTGAGCGCCAAGTAGAGGGTGGGGAAGCCTGTAGGACAGAGAGCACAGAGGGGGGTGGGGGGCAGGATTGGGGCCTGGAGGAGGAGTGACGTCACAACGGGAGGCACGCCATCAGTGAGGCCAATACCATGGGGGTCAGGAGAGGTTTGAGTGTCAGGGGTCAGGCCTGAGTAGAAGGGAGCTATACGTCAGAAGGGGGTGTAACTGTAAATGTATATGCAGCCCTTAGGGCTCCTGATGAGGCATCGAAGAGCTTTGTGCGTGAGCAGCAGCTGCTCCTGAACCCAAGATCAGTGATTAGCAGGTTTGCACCATTTTGTTCTTGTGCATTAGGCTTGTGTTTAGCTTGTGCTCTTGAGTTCTTGTGAGTTTAGTGGACTTTGGGCGAGGAATAGAATGATAGGGGAGGGTTTGTAAAGGGCAAGTAGTGAGTGGTTTTGTAAGGAGGGGTCGTATGTGCCTCATAACTGGGTGGCTTGGCTAAAGGAGGGTGTAAAGTGGGAAGGATGTTTGAAAGATCACAGGGAGGAGGGTTGGCATGAGTCTGAGGGAGCAGGGATGGGGAAGACACAAGGGTTTAAAAAATATTTCTATTATAGCAACATGTGAATTACATATGTATATATATGACACACAATGTAATATAGTACATATGCGTGTGTGTGTATATAGATATATATAAATGCACACACACACTCTTTGACTAAGGTATGTTTACTTGATTAAACCACTCTATATAAATTCCCTTTTGTACATAGAAGCGGCAATATTTACAAGGTCTGTTGTCCACATTTATCACGTGGTACATGGTTTATGCCTTGAAATAACTGTAATTGACGTGTATATGCACACATGCACACATGGCAGGTATTGTCCTGGTAGGACAGAGAGATTTCAGAGAAAAGACTATAGCGCTCAGAGGCACAGCGCTCACCTCCCCCACCCACAAGCCACATTCCACATATTTCAATGCACCCTTTATCCGCCTGCAAGGAGTGTTCACCTCCATGACTGCAGTGGGATCTCCCGCACAAGCACCTGACGTCACCTTCCTTGGAGACTCCACTGGCTGAGAGCCACGTCACAGTGAGGCGTGTGACGTCATAGCCGGGATAAGGGAGGCACGTCACACTGAGGTGTGTGATGTCATAGCCGGGATAAGGGAGGCACGTCACAGTGAGGTGTGTGATGTCATAGCCGGGATAAGGGAGGCACGTCACAGTGAGGCGTGTGATGTCATAGCCGGGGATAAGGGAGGCACGTCACGGGAGGCACGTCACAGTGAGGTGTGTGATGTCATAGCCGGGATAAGGGAGGCACGTCACAGTGAGGTGTGTGGTGTCATAGCCGGGATAAGGGAGGCACGTCACAGTGAGGCGTGTGATGTCATAGCCGGGGATAAGGGAGGCACGTCACGGGAGGCACGTCACAGTGAGGCGTGTGATGTCATAGCCGGGGATAAGGGAGGCACGTCACAGTGAGGCGTGTGATGTCATAGCCGGGATAAGGGAGGCACGTCACAGTGAGGTGTGTGGTGTCATAGCCGGGATAAGGGAGCCACGTCACAGTGAGGCGTGTGATGTCATAGCCGGGGATAAGGGAGGCACGTCACGGGAGGCACGTCACAGTGAGGCGTGTGATGTCATAGCTGGGATAAGGGAGGCACTTCACAGTGAGGTGTGTGATGTCATAGCCGGGATAAGGGAGGTACGTCACAGTGAGGCGTGTGATGTCATAGCCGGGATAAAGGAGCAGATGTAAATAACTCTGACAAGTTCAAAGTTTACAAGCAAAATCAGCCCTCACCTGTGGTGGATCTGGAATAAGCTAAGAACGTTGAGCTCATAAAGAAACTGCACAATTTTAAACAGAGATTTGCCAAATACTTGATTTCCATGAAATAAATTAGCATTTTTCAAAATCTATTAACCTGAGGCCGGCACTGAGGGCCTCTGTGCAGAGACTGGTCCACTCCCTGCTACTGTCCTGGTTGTGTAGAGCTAAGGACTGTCACCCTTTTCTGTCTTGTGTAATTTTAGTGTTATTATCCACTGCCTATTGTTTTGAAAGATTGTAACTAATTTATAATTCATTTCATATGATTTAATTTATTGCTGATCTTTAAACTAATCCTAATACTATTCAAAAACAAAATTCTGATTTTATTTTATTTGTTTAACACTAGTATTTTGTTAATTCTCTTTCTAAAAGTAACATTAGCCATAAAGTCCTTTTTATTTAATTCATTACATTTCGTTGTGTTTCCCTTATACTACACCTATTTTTAATTATTTTTCATTATTACCAACTTTAAAATAAAACATTAAAAATATGTTGTGGGAGAACCCTCCACCTTCCCCCCCCCCCCCCCCCGCCCCCACACATTCAGCCTAATGCCCTCTTTTTTAATAGTTGATGTTATAGAGCTTCATTTTTTACTTATTTTTCATTTTTTCATTGCCCCTTACCATCTCTGGCCATACTTCTTAATCATTCAAATACATTGAAATGAAAGTAAAAATAAAATGTGACTAGTATATCTCAGGGGACCCCCATAGCAACGCTTGTATGTTTTTATTATAACTTAATGTATAAAAGGAATTACATCATTAATAACGTACACCAATCTTTTCATGTCGTTGCTTCCCGTGCCAATGCGGTGGGCGTGGTGTGCTTGTAGGTGACGTAGCTGGCGTGTCAGGGGTGATGTACTGACTGGTAGATGGAGCTGGGTTGATCTAGTCTGGGTGCACCCAGCATAGCCAGTGCGACGAGTGTGAACATGTGTACCAGTTTGTGCCCAGGAGAGGTTCCCAACTGGCGCTAATCCTCGACCCCTCTTCCGATCACCCCCACCCCCTGACTGCCGAGGGGTGCAGGACCCTGAGGCCGATCAGTGAACTTAGACAAGTTTACAAACAACCGACCTATCTTAAACTGATCTCCATTTCAAAGGCACTTGAAACAGCATCTGCAATCAAGCAGCCTTCTCAGTGAGTTTAATACTGCATCATGGCATCTCTGTCAGACCTCTGGGCTGCATCTAGTATCAGACATCTCTGCTGCATCTTCTCTGTATCAGACATCTCTGCTGCATCTTCTCTTTATCAGACATCTCTGTTGCATCTGATCTATATCAGACATCTCTGCTGCATCTTCTCTTTATCAGACATCTCTGTTGCATCTTCTCTTTATCAGACATCTCTGCTGCATCTTCTCTGTATCAGACCTCTCTGCTGCATCTTCTTATGTCAGACTTCTCTGCTGCATCTTCTCTGTATCAGACCTCTTGGCTGCATCTTGTTATGTCAGACCTCTGCTGCATCTTCTCTGTATCAGACCTCTTGGCTGCATCTTGTTATGTCAGACCTCTGCTGCATCTTCTCTGTATCAGACCTCTCTGCTGCATCTTCTCTGTATCACTTCTCTCGGCTGCATCTTCTTATATCAGACATCTCTGCTGCATCTTCTTATATCAGACCTCTCTGCTGCATCTTCTCTGTATCAGACCTCTTGGCTGCATCCTGGCGGTGGCCTACCCGGAGTTGGATGGGCGCGTGAGGGCATCACAGCAGCCACAAGGGGGTGACTACACTCTCATTCTGCTGACTTTGCGCGCAGTGGAGGTGTCTGGGTGGGGGAGGTGGGCTGTGGGTTTTCCTAGGCCAGGGCGAGTTCCGTAGGCAAGGCCCCTCCATAAGGCAGGCAATGTGGCACCCCACCCCACCTATGTAGAGTGCCAACTACACCTAGTCATGCCCCTGTGTCATCTATGTGTGCAGATGTCGTCCATAGCCTTGTAGGCCATTTCCCAAGAATTGAACAGTGGAGCCCAAGAGCGCGGCGTAGTGCAGGGGGCTTCTGTGTCTGTCGTATCCGCCAACGGTAGCGGTAATGAATGCACGCAACATGTCTTTCTTCTGTTGTCCCCCTCCTTTTTGTGGTCTCCCTGTTCTTGTGTGCATTAGCATCATCAGACGGAGGAGCAGTGGCACCGAAGCACCAGGGGCCTGCATTCCACATGGCCATGGAGGACCACACTACGGAATAGGACTTCACCAGTGGGACGGAGGGCGAGGGGAGCTCCACGGCGGGGACAGGAGCTGACACCAGTGACACAGACTCGTCCTCTGATGGGAGCTCCCTTGTGGTGGTGGCAACATCTGTGCCACCCCCATCTACAGGTACAGCCGCCACCCCCCCTTCCAGCACCGCCCTCCCAGCAGCCCCTCAGCCTTCGCCCGTGCCCGCTCACCCGGGAGGGTGGGCATCACCTTCGCCCCAGGCACCTCAGGCCCTGCCCCAGTCACCCCTGCTGCCCTCAGTGAGGAGGCCATTGACCTCCTCAGGTCCCTCACTGTTGGGCAGTCTACCATTTTGAATGCCATCCAGGGTGTAGAAAGGCAGTTGCAACAAACAAATGCATTCGTGGAGGGCATTCATTCTGGTGAGGCGGCCCTTCAGCGAGCTTTTCAGACTCTGGCCTCAGCACTGATGGCAGCCATTGTCCCTGTGTCTAGCCTCCCCCCTCCAACTTCCTCCACCCCGACCCAATCCCCTGTACCTCAGCCTATCCCAAGCCCACCTACAGACCAGCATGCACACACGTCAACACACAAGGGAAGCTCAGGCAAACATAAGCACCACACATCCCACAGGCACTCACCCAAGCATCACACACATGCTGACACACCAACATCCACTGCCTCCACTGTGTCCCCCTCCTCCTCGTCTCCCTCCTCCCTCCCAGCCTCGTGTACACTCACACCTGCATGCACTACCTCTACAGCCACTACGTCCCTCTCCAGCACACCCACCACCACACCCCGCTCACGTGCAATCACCACCCCACTACCATTCACACGTCCCCTGTGTCCTCTCCCAGTGTGTCTGTGCCACCCCCTCCCAAGATACACAAACGCAGGCACACACCCACCCAACAGCCATCCACCTCACGACAGCCTCCAGCACATGCACCTTCACCCAAAGTCACCAAACATACACCTCCTACATCCACCACCTCTTCCTCCACTCCCAAACCCCCTCCAGCTACCCGTCCCAGTGTATCCCAAAAACTTTTCCTGTCCAACCTTGACCTCTTTCTCACACCTCTCCCACCCCGTCCGTCTCATAGGTCCCGAACTAGCACCTCAGCCACAACATCCCCGGGACCAGTGGTGCCTGTAGTCAGCGGAATCGGGAGTGCACCGGCCACCAGGGCAGCCAGTGTGGCACGGAGCCACAGCACAGACAGTCCCCCACCTGTGAAGCATCAGAAGTTGGCCAGTGTCTGGCGGGACAGGGGGAAGACTCCAGCCACCAAAGCTGCTCCCAGGCGTCCCGGTGGGAGTGTGGAGAAGACCGCCATCATCCCCGCTGCCCAGGAGGCCACCTCCAGCATAGGCCCAGCTGCCCAGGACAGGCTCACCAGCACAAGGCCAGCTGCCCAGGACAGGACGGCCAGCACAAGCCCAGCTGCCCAGGACAGGACCTCCAGCACAAGCCCAGCTGCCCAGGAGGGTCCCGCCAGCACAGCCCCGCTGGGTCATGAAGGCCTGCCAGCAAAAGCCCCGGGGCCATGAAGGACTGCCAGCAAAAGCCCCGCTGGGCCATGAAGGACCGCCAGCATCTGAGTCCCTGCAATGGAGACCGCCGCCTCAAGCAGCGCTGAACAGGGCACCACCATCTCAAGCCCTGCTGAACAGGACTCCGCCGCCTCAAGCACCGCTGAACAGGGCACCGCCATCTCAAGCACCGCTGCACAGGGCACCGCCATCTCAAGCACCGCTGCACAGGGCACTGCCATCTCAAGCACCGCTGAATAGGGCACCGCCGTCTCAAGCACCGCTGAACAGGGCACCGCCATCTCAAATACCGCTGAACAGGGCACCGCTGTCTCAAGCACCGCTGGCCCATGAGCGGCAAGGGCACTGAAGCAACTGAGTCCGTCACGGGGTGAATGATGCACTCTGTGCACCATGCCCCCTCCAGATCCAGTGGAGACTGTCATCCACTACCTCTGTCCTTAGCAGGATGAAGCACTCTGGGCACCATGCTCCCTCCAGAACCAGTGGAGACTGTCATCCTCTACCTCTGTCCTTAGCAGGATGAAGCACTCTGGGCACCATGCCCCCTCCAGAACCAGTGGAGACTGTTATCCACTTGAGAGACTGTGGCTTTGCACTCCCCAGGATATGGCAGTGGGCAACCCACCCACTGTAGAGACTTGAGAGACTGTGGCTTTGCACTCCTCAGGATTGAACAGTGGGCAAACCACCCACTGTAGAGACTTGAGAGACTGTGGCTTTGCACTCCCCAGGATATGGCATTGGGCAAGCCACCCACTGTAGAGACTTGAGAGACTGTGGCTTTGCACTCCCCAGGATTGAACAGTGGGCAAACCACCCACTGTAGAGACTTGAGAGACTGTGGCTTTGCACTCCCCAGGATTGAACAGTGGGCAAACCACCCACTGTAGAGACTTGAGAGACTGTGGTTTTGCACTCCCCAGGATGGAACAGTGGGCATGTGGCCCCCTTGTGGATTTGGCGTCGTGCACTCAAGTGGCTGAGGTGCCCCCCCTTCCCTCCCCCTGAGGTGCCTGTTTAGTTGCTGTCTGATGCCCCTGCAGTGTTCTCTCCGTCATGGTCGGGGATCTTGTGTGGGCCTCGCCCATACCGTGTGGTCCCAGTGTTCCACGGACTTTCTCTGAGCACTACCTGGACTACTATGCTTGGTATATCTTTTGTACATGGTGTATATATATATTTCTGCCTACTTGCTTTTAATATATTACAATGGTTACACTCATTTTCTATTGTCTTTGCATTCTTCTGGGGGTTTGGGGGGTGTAACTGTGATGTATTGATTTGCATTAGTGTGTGTGTTGTAGTGTGTGAGGGTGGGGGTGTTGCGTGTGTATGTCCCTGTTTTTTCCCTCCCCCCTCCCCTGTGTCATAGGTGCTGTACTCACTGCGGTCTTCGCCGCCGTCGTTCGTGCTCCTGGTAGAGGAGCAGGAAGACTATTGCAGAGAGAATTTGGAGTTCCGGATCCATGGCGTCCTCGTTCCTCGTGGGGTGTGTAGAGGTGAGCGTTTTCCCTCCGGGATTCCTGTTTCCGCCGTGTTTTTATCCGTGGTGAATCCAGGGCAGATTGGCCTGTCATAATAGTGTGGGCGGTACATTGTCTCCCGCCTGTCTGTTGGCGGTGACCGCCGCGCTGTTTGTTTGTACCGCTGAGGCGGTCGGAGTGTTAAAGTGGCTGTCTTTGTTGGCGGTTTCTGCCACGGTCGTAATTGCAATTTTATTTACCGCCGCTTTAACACCGGCCGCCAGGGTTGTAATGACTACCCATGTGTACATATTTCTCCCTTTGTGCTTGATGCCATCAAAAGCTGACGATATTTGACTCAACTTCACCAGGGCCAAAAGTCCTCTACAACTGTTGGATCAACGTTACTTGGGAACAAATACAGAAGGCTCACTTCTAAAGGGGCCACTGACCTACGGCCACGGAATGGGTTGTCACAGTGTGGGATGTCAGCACGACCAGGCTTCTCAGCACAATATACCCAATACAAGTTTTTTCACTAGTTCTTACCATTACCAAGGACAAGACACCACATCTCAGTGCACTCGCATCCAGTTCTAGGCTCTGGTGAATGCTAAAGGGTGGCCTCTTGAATCTTTTGTTTTACTGAGAAGGATCAGCCCACCCTGATTCCAGGGGTAATTCTGTTAATCTTTGCTTTGTACCTGACCTGGACACTAGATGGTGCCAAAGACCAGTCCAATAAGTTATGTGTATAACAAGTCACACTACTTTTGCCTAAGTAAACATGTAAAATATGTTAAATGTTACAGTGTCACTGGTAGAGCTCAGTCCCAGACTATTTTGAAGTCCATGTTGTATGCACTGATGTCACATGCAAAAGGCTTTTTTTTGCAGCCCTGTGTGTTCTTCCTGCCTGATCCTCAGTTTTACTAGTAAAGACTTGCTTATCCTCATAGATCGTGGGGAAGGGGTGTCCTGTCTCTCTCTGCAGTCGAAGCAGTGTGGGAGATAATGTCACTCAGCCTGTAGCCCTCCCATTTCACACTGGTGACTGGGTATCTGCTTTGATTTTGGTCGCCCAGTCTCTGTCTCTAGTCTGCATTCACTCAGTCTGTATTTGGGGAGCATTAGTATGTGTTTTGTGGTTTTCGCTCCAGTAAAGTATTCATCAAGAAAGACAACGTTTCCAGTAATCTGTATGCTATACCGCGTGGTGTTGCCCAAACAGGTATACCTTGGGGCCTGAATACAAATGCACATTTAAATCACGTAATCTAATGAGACATGCAAAGCTTCAGTAAAGTTTTTCCCATATCTCCAAGTGAGGCCTTGCTCTGGATGGCTCCTCTACCCCTGTGTAGCTATAGAAGGCAGGGCCAGATAATTTGGGGGTAGGTGGCTGCACAGATCACATTAAATTGTAGAAGAGTAATGTAAGAAATGGGGTCTCTAGTAAGCAGTGGTTTGCACCCTATCCAAGTAGGGACCATCACTCTAGCCAAGGTAAGGGAGTCACACAACTAAGATAACCCCGGTGTGCTCCCTTGGTAGTTTGGCACAAGCAGTCTGGCTTATCTCAGAGACAATGTGTAAAGTATTTGTACATACACACACACAGTAATGCAGTGAAAACACTACAAAAGGACTCAACACCAGTTTAGACAAAATAGCCAATATTTATCCGATTAAAACAAAACCAAAATGACAGAAATCCAACATACACAAATCAAGATATCACTTTTAAAATTTTAAGCAAGTCTTACTTCATAGGAATCAATGGATTTAACCCTTTAGCACAAAGTACCTGGGATGCGTCAGAAACAAGAACGATGAGGGCCACGTGGGAGGTGAGGCACCGGAAAAGCAAAACAATGCATCCGTTCCTTACTGTGCAGAGGAGGTGATGCGTTGATTTTCCTTGGAGGTGTGACAATGCGTTGGTTCCTTACTGGCAGGGGAGGTGATGCGTCAATTCTTTTGTCTCTGGAAAGGTGATGCGACAATTTCTGGACACAAAGCCTTGGTTTCTTACTGCAGTGTGTGGTAGATGAAAAATTGGCACCCAGGGACAATGCATGGAAAATCCAGAATTGCTGTTTTGATGGGATTGCTGTGAAACAGGTGCTGCGTCTATTCTTCAGCCGTGGGACAGGCGCTGTTTTGATTCTTCAGTCAAGAGAAAGGCACTGTGTTGATTCGTCCGACGTGGCGCATTGATGTGCAGATTTTCTCCTTCAGATCACCAGCTTGCACTTTCATGGACCCAGGGACTTGAGTTTGGCATCACTTGGCAAGTCAATACTCAGCAGAAGCACCCAGGCACTGGCAGATGAGGTCTTTGGTGTCCCTGCGACTTCTTGGCAGGAGGCAAGCTCAGTCCAAGCCCTTGGAGAACCATTGGAAGCAGGATGTAGAAAGACAATTCCAGTCCGTTCACTTCCAGGACAGAAGGAGAAAGTAGGCCAGCACAACAAAGCAACCAGCTGAGGGGCCGTCCCCCCTACAGCATCCATCTCTTCTTCCTGGCAGAATTCCTCAGTCAAGAAGGATTCTTACTACGTCAGAGGTCCAGTACGTATACCCATTTCTGTCTTTGAAGTAGATAAGACTCTGCCTTCCCTTCCCTAGCCCCGGACACACTCTGGGGTTTTGAGACTGCTTTGTGTGAGGACAGGCACAGCCCTATTCAGGTGCAAGTGTCAGCTTCTCCCAGCACTCTAGCTCAGGAGGACCCATCAGCCTGGTGATCGGCCATCGGGGTATGTGGGGCAAACCTCAGCTCTCTTTGTGTGACTGTCTAGAGTGAATGCACAAACAGCCAACTGTCACCCTAACCCAGACGTGGATTCAGCAGACCGGCATCGGCACAGAATGGTTAAGCAAAAGAAGACTACTTTCTATAAGAAGCATTTTCAAACTTACAATTCAAAAAACAACTTCACTAAAAGATGTACTTTAAATTGTGGGTTTAGAGACTGCAAACTCCATATCTCTATTTGCCCCCAGTGGGAAATCATACTTCAAAGATATTTCAAAGCAACCCCACCCCCCCACCCCATGAGAGAGATAGGCCTTGCAACAGTGAAAACCAAAGTTAACAGTATTTCACTATCAGGATATGTAAAACACATAATCACATGTCCCGCTTTTTTAAATACCCTGTACCCTGCCCATGGGGCTTCCTTGGGCCTACCTTAGGGGTAACACAGGTGATAAAAGGGAAGGTTTGGGGCAGGTCAAAATGGCACTGCAGTGGAAAGTCTGAGACATGTTTACAAAGCTATTCCTGTGGGTGGCACAATCAGTGCTGCAGGCCCGTTGGTATCATTTGAATTACAGGCCCTGGGCACACATAGGGCACTGTACTAGGGACTTACCAGTAAATCAGATGTGCCAATCATGGATAAACCAATCACAAATACAATTTAGACAGCGAGCATATGCCATTTAGCACTGATTAGCAGTGGTAAAGTGCCCAAAGTCCTAAAACCAACAAAAACAGGTCAGAATAAATAGGAGGGAGAAGGCAACAAGTATGGTGATGACCCTGCAGAAAAGACAAGGTCCAACAAGTAAGAATGTTGGGAGTTTTCAGCTTGGATTTCTGAGCAATATCTTACGTCTGTTTGATGTCACTCAGCACCTCTGGGTGAAAACATCCCTGTACTCACTGTTACCCATGCGTAGCTCCACATATTGATAACTGATCATTATTTTGTTGCAAATATAAAGATTAAACTCGAAATAAAAATACAAGGACTATGACAAGCTCTTAGTTCGATAGTTATAATTATTTGTAAAGGGGGGTATAATAATTTATTTAAACTAACATAAGTTATCTTAAATGAATGACTACAGTTAGGGCAGATCAATAATTTAATTTATGGAATTATAAATTAATTACAATTTAAATGTACAGGTTTAGGATTGGCATTGGGGTCAATTAAGAAGAATTACCGAAAAAATAAAGGTTAGCACTGGATTTTGTAATGGGTAGATTAAGAATAATTGTTACAGTTGAAGTTAATGCAATAAAGGGTTAGTGCTTAGCATTAGATTAAAGGTAACTATTTAAGGAATCTAAATTCAAAATAATGGTTATTGGTGACTATAGTGATGGGTTAAGGATAATGATTAAATATATTCTGTAAGGAAATGCCTCCTTGGCATGGTTACCCCCTGACTTTTTGCCTTTGCTGATGCCAAGTTATGATTTGAAAGTGTGCTGAGTCCTGCTAACCAGGCCCCAGCACCAGTGTTCTTTCCCTAATCTGTACCATTGTTCCCACAATTGGTACAACCTGGCATCCAGATAAGTCCCTTGTAACTGGTACCCCTGGTACCAAGGGCCCTGATGCCAGGGAAGGTCTCTAAGGGCTGCAGCATGTCTTATGCCACCCTGGAGACCCCTCACTCAGCACAGACACACTGCTTGCCAGCTTGTATGTGCTGGTGGGGAGAAAATGACTAAGTCGACATGGCACTCCCCTCAGGGTGCCATGCCAACCTCACACTGCCTATGGCATAGATAAGTCAAAGTCACCCCTCTAGCAGGCCTTACAGCCCTAAGGCTGGATGCACTATACCATAGGTGAGGGCATAGGTGCATGAGCACTGTGCCTCTACAGTGTCTAAGCAAAACCTTGAACATTGTAAGTGCAGGGTAGCCATAAGAGCATATGGTCTGGGAGTCTGTCATACACAAACTCCACAGCACCATAATGGCTACACTGAAAACTGGGAAGTTTGGTATCAAACTTCTCAGCACAATAAATGCACACTGAGGCCAGTGAAATACACCCCAGAGGGCATCTTAGAGATGCCCCCTGAAACCATACCCGACTTCCAGTGTGGGCTGAATAGTTTTAGCAGCCTGCCACACACCAGACATGTTGCTGGCCACATGGGGAGAGTGCCTTTGTCACTCTGTGCTGTGGCTAGTAACAAAGCCTGTACTGGGTGGAGGTGCTTCTCACCTCCCCCTGCAGGAACTGTAACACCTGGTGGTGAGCCTCAAAGGCTCACCCCCTTTGTTACAGCCCCCCAAGGCACTCCAGCTAGTGGAGTTGCCTGCCCCCTCTGGCCACGGGCCCACTTTTGGCGGCAAGGCCGAAGGAGATCATGAGAAAAACAAGGAGTCACTGGCCAGTCAGGACAGCCCCTAAGGTGTCCTGAGCTGAGGTGACTCTGACTTTTAGAAATCCTCCATCTTGCAGATGGATGATTCCCCCAATAGGATTAGGGATGTGCCCCCCTCCCCTCGGGGAGGAGGCACAAAGAGGGTGTAGCCACCCTTAGGGCTAGTAGCCATTGGCTACTAACCCCCCAGACCTAAACACACCCCTAAATCGAGTATTTAGGAGCTCCCAGAACCTAGCAAAATAGATTCCTGCAACCTAAAACGAAGAAAGACTGCTGACCTGAAAGCCCTGCAGAGAAGACGGAGACACCAACTGCTTTGGCCCCAGCTCTACCAGCCTGTCTCCCCACTTCAAGAAAAACTGCAACAACGACCCGTTCTACAGGGTCCAGCGACCTCTGATGCCTCAGAGGACTACCCTGCATCTAAAAGGACCAAGAACTCCCGAGGACAGCGGCTCTGCTCCAAAGAAGAAACATATTTGCAACAAAGAAGCAACTTTTAAAGAACACAAGTTTCCCGCCGGACGCCCTCGGCTCGACTTGTGGAGAAACAACACTACAGGGAGGACTCCCTGGCGACTGCGAGCCCGGGAGTAGCCAGAGTTGACCCCCCTGAGCCCCCACAGCGACGCTTGCAGAGGGAATCCAGAGGCTCCCCCTGACCGCGACTGCCTGCTTCAAAGAACCCGACGCCTGGTAAAGACACTGCACCCGCAGCCCCCAGGACCTGAAGGATCCGACCTCCAGTACAGAAGCGAACCCCAGGTGGCCCTCTCCCTTGCCCAGGTGGTGGCTTCCCCGAGGAGCACCCTTTGCCTGCCTGCTTCACTGAAGAGACCCCTGGGTCTCCCATTGAATCCTATTTCAAACCTGACACCTGTTTGCACTCTGCACCCGGCTGCCCCCGTGCCGCTGAGGGTGTACTTTTTGTGCTGACTTGTGTGTTCCCCGGTGCCCTACAAAACCCCCCTGGTCTGCCCTCCGAAGACACGGGTACTTACCTGCTGGCAGGCTGGAACCGGGGCACCCCCTTCTCCATTGAAGCCTATGCGTTTTGGGCACCACTTTGACCTCTGCACCTCACCGGCCCTGAGCTGCTGGTGTGGTAACTTTGGGGTTGCTCTGAACCCCCAACGGTGGGCTACCTTGGACCCAACTTTGAACCCTGTAGGTGGTTTACTTACCTGCAAAATTAACACTTACCTCCCCCAGGAACTGTTGAAAATTGCACTGTGTCTAGTTTTAAAATAGCTTATTGCCATTTGTGTGAAAACTGTATATGCTATTTTGCTAATTCAAAGTTCCTAAAGTTCCTAAGTGAAATACCTTTCATTTAAAGTATTACTTGTAAATCTTGAAACTGTGGTTCTTAAAATAAACTAAGAAAATATATTTTTCTATACAAAAACCTATTGGCCTGGAATTGTCATTGAGTGTGTATTCCTCATTTATTGCCTGTGTGTGTACAACAAATGCTTAACACTACCCTCTGATAAGCCTACTGCTCGACCACACTACCACAAAATAGAGCATTAGAATTATCTCTTTTTGCCACTATCTTACCTCTAAGGGGAACCCTTGGACTCTGTGCATGCTATTTCTTACTTTGAAATAGTACATACAGAGCCAACTTCCTACATATTCTAATTTAAAGAATGTGTGGGTTATAGCTATTATTAGTGTCTGTCTAACAATACCTATTAACTTATTTTAATAAATTTCATTAAATATTGGTTAAGGTTAACAAAATGTTATTTCCAGCTCAAACAGATCAAGAGTTAGTAAAATCACAGCGGCTCCTGTTGCTGTGTAGTGTAAAGGTTGAGTCGTCGTCCTTCTGTTGCTTATGACTGTATTTGGATGTTAAACATGTATTAATGAGGTGAACCCTTTGCTGAGACAGTGTTAACGTCTAAATATCACAAATTTATGAAGTAATACCTTATAAGATGTAGTTAATTAGGTCACATAATTGACTTTTAATATTTTATTCAACCCTGTTACATAAATGTGTGTTCCGCTGCCGCATAATTCCAGTGGACCTATCCTTGCAGTCCTGACAGACGATGACATGTCACCTTCAGCTGTACCTTGTTATTGCCAGTTGGGGGCAGCAGACATCCATGGTAGCCTGTGCATGTGTATTTGTCTCACAGCTGCTGATGTGTCACCTTCAACTGTACCCTGTTATGCCAGCTGGGGGCAGCAGAGTTCAATGGTAGCCTGTGTATTTGTATTCATCTCACAGCTGCTGACATGTCACCTGCTGTACCTTGCTATGGCCAGCTGGGGGCAGCTGAGATCCATGGTAGCCTGGGAGGTTGTATTCGTGTAACAGGTGCTGAAGTGTCACCTCCAGCCACTGGTGTATGGGGGAGATGCTGAGAAGAGAGCAAATGGTGTGTATGAGCAGTGGAGGTGCATGAGAGGTGAGTCACTGGTGTAAGGGAGAGGTGCTGGGACGAGGGTGTGTGAGGAGCAGAGGAGTGCATGAGAGGTGAGTCACTGGTGTAAGGAGGGGTGCACACTTCTCCCCAGGATGCACACTTCTCTCCCGGATGCACATCTCTCTCCTCAAGATGCACACATCTCTCCCCAAGATCCACACAACTCAAGACACACACACCTCTCCCTAGGATGCACTCCTCTCCCCAGGATGCACACTTCTCTCTCCAGGACACACACCTTTCTCCCCAACATGCACACTCCTCCCAAGATGCACACCTCTCTCCCAGGATGTACACCTCTCTCCCAGGACTCACACCTTCCTCCCCAGGGTGCACACCTCTGTCCCAGGATGCATACCTCTCTCCCCGGGATGCACACTTCTCTCCAGGATGCACATCTCTCCCCCCAAGATGCACACCTCTCTCCCTATGATGCACTTCTCCCCCCAAAGACGCACACCTCTCCCCGGGGTGCACACCTTTGCCCAAAAAATTCACACCTCTCCTCAGGATGCACTCCTCTCCCCAGGATGCACACCTCTCTACCCGTAATGCACACCTCCCATGTGGCACACTTTCTCTCACTCCAGGACGCACACCTTTCTTCAGGTTGCACACCTCTCGCCCCAGCCCCCAGATGCACACCTCTCCCCAGGATGCACTCTTTTCTCCCTATCAATCAATCAATCAATCACATTTATAAAGCGCGCTACTCACCCGTAAGGGTCTCAAGGCGCTGGGGGGGGGAGGGGGAGGTCAGTGCTCGAAGAGCCAGGTCTTGAGCTGCCTTCTGAAGGAGAGGTGGTCCTGTATGGCGCGAAGATGGCTGGGAAGAGAGTTCCAGGTCTTCGCTGCCAGGAAAGAAAAGGATCTTCCTCCGGCGGTGGCTTTGCGGATGCGGGGTACGGCTGCCAGGGCTTGTCCGGTCAAGCGTAGGGTGCGCGGAGGAGTGTAGAAGGAGACGCGGTGGTTGATGAGTTTTGGTCCGAGGTTGTGCAGGGCTTTGTGTGCGTGGGTGAGGAGTCTGAAGGTGATCCTCTTGTTGACTGGTAGCCAGTGAAGTTTCTTCAGGTGTCCGGAGATGTGGTGGTGGAGGGGTATGTTCAGGATGAGTCGTGCGGCAGCGTTCTGGATTCGTTAAAGTTTCCTCTGCAGCTTGATGGTGATGCCGGCGTACAGAGCGTTCCCATAGTCCAAGTGATTGGTGACGAGGGCGTGGGTGACGGTCTTCCTGGTGTCGGTGGGGATCCAGCGGAAGATCTTGCGGAGCATGCGGAGGGTGTTGAAGCATGCCGAGGTCACCGAGTTGACCTGTCTGGTCATGGAGAGGGAAGAGTCCAGGATGAAGCCGAGGTTGCGTGCGTGGTCGGTGGGTTGGGGAGTGCTGCCTAGGGCGGGAGGCCACCAGGAATCGTCCCAGGCGGTTGGTGTAGGGCCGAGGATGAGGACCTCCGTCTTCTCTGTATTCAGTTTAAGCCGGCTGTCTGTCATCCAGTTCGCTACTTCCTTCATGCCTTCGTGTAGTCTGGCTCTTGCTGAGGTGGGGTTGTTGGTGAGGGATAAGATGAGCTGGGTGTCGTCGGCGTAGGATATGAGGTTGAGTCCGTGTTTTCGTGCGATGTACGCCAGGGGGGTCATGTAGATGTTGAAGAGGGTGGGGCTGAGGGAGGATCCTTGGGGGACGCCGCAGATGATCTCCGTGGCTGTGGATCTGAAGGGGGGAAGGCGGACTCTCTGAGTTCTTCCGGAGAGGAAGGAGATGATCCATTCCAGGGCCTTGCCTCTGATGCCGGCATTGCTGAGGCGGCGTATCAGGGTACGGTGGCATACCGTGTCGAAGGCTGCAGAGATGTCCAGGAGGATGAGGACCACAGTTTCTCCTTTGTCGGTCAGGGATCTGATGTCGTCCGTGGCTGCAATGAGGGCGGTCTCGGTGCTGTGATTAGCTCTGAAGCAGAACTGTGAGGGGTCGAGAGAGTCGTTGGTTTCCAGGGCGGTGGTGAGTTGAGCGTTGACGATTTTCTCAATCACTTTGGCGGGGAACTGTAGGAGCGAGATGGGCCGGAAGTTTTTGAGTTCGGTGGGGTCTGCTGTTGGTTTTTTTAGGAGGGCGTTGATTTCGGCGTGTTTTCAGTTCTCCGGGAAGGTGGCGGTGGTAAAAGACGCGTTGATGACGTCTCGGAGGATGCACACCTCTCCCCAGGACTCATACCTCTTCCCAGGATACACCCCTCTCTCCCCAGGATGTACACCTCTCACCAGGATTCACACCTTCTCCCAGAATGCACACCTCTCTCCCAGGATGCACACCTCTTCTCAGGATGCAACCCTCTCCCAAGATGCACACTTCTCTCCCAACTTCTCTCCCAGGATGCAGACCTATCTCCCAGGATGCACACCTCTCTTCCACAGGATTCACACCTCTTCCAAGATGCACACTTCTCTCACAGATGCACACAAATCTCACCAGTGTTGGGGGCCCTAGGCCCTCATGCTACTGAAAAAAACTCACGCACTCACAGTAGCATAGTGGTTAAAACTAGCCACAGGCACGTGCGCCCGGCCCTTTTTATTGGCAGGGTCACCTGACTGGTGATGCCTGTGTTGGGTGGGTGTGGGGTGTGAATGTAAGACCAGCCCTCAGCCGAGTGGTATAAACACTAGAACGTGCCCAGCAGGACACTACATCCAGGATGCACACTTCTCAGGATGGACAGGTCTCCCCAGAATGCACACTTCTCAGGATGGACAGGTCTCCCCAGGATGCACCCCTCTCTCCCCAGGATGCACCCCTCTCCCCACGATGCACTGGTCTCCCCAGAATGCACACTTTTCTCCCAAGGATGCACACTTCTCAGGATGCACAGATCTCCCCAGGATGCACTTCTCTCTCCCCAGGAGGCACACTTCTCCCCAGCATGCACTTCTCTCTCCCCAGGATGCACTTCTCTCTCCCCAGGATGCACTGGTCTCCCCAGGATGCACCCCTCTCTCACCAGGATGCACACTTCTCTCCCCAGGATGCACTTCTCTCTCCCCAGGATGCACAGATCCCCCCAGGATTCACACTTCTCAGGATGCACAGGTCTCCCCAGGATGCACACTTCTCAGGATGCACAGATCCCCCCAGGATGCACAGATCCCCCCAGGATGCACACTTCTCAGGATGCACACTTCTCTCCCAGGATACACACTTCTCAGGATGCACAGATCCCCCAAGGATGCACACTTCTCTCCCCAGGATGCACAGATCGCCCCAGGATGCACAGATCGCCCCAGGATGCACACTTCTCTCCCCAGGATGCACACTTCTCTCCCCAGGATGCACAGATCCCCCCAGGATGCACAGATCCCCCCAGGATGCACACTTCTCTCCCCAGGATGCACAGATCCCCCCAGGATGCAGATCCCCCCAGGATGCAGATCCCCCCAGGATGCACACTTCTCTCCCCAGGATGCACAGATCCCCCCAGGATGCACAGATCCCCCAGGATGCACAGATCCCCCCAGGATGCACACTTCTCAGGATGCACAGATCACCCCAGGATGCACAGATCCCCCCAGGATGCACACTTCTCTCCCAGGATGCACAGATCCCCCAGGATGCACACTTCTCAGGATGCACAGATCCCCCCAGGATGCACTCCCTCGCACAGGTCAGATTAGCACCGGCCCTCAGGGGCCGGTGAGCAGTAGCACCACGTCACGGTTCTGACCTCCGCTACTGTCCAGTCACACCACTCAGTGACGATAGCGTCACGGCACCCACAGCCCTGCCAGGGTTCCTAGTACCATGTGGTGTACTGGAGCAGCACATCCCGCGTGGCCTATAGAAACCTGGCAGCCATGCACCAGGCACTCACACCATTCATGGCCCAGTCTCTCTCTCATGCGAACCCTGAGAAGGCCCCCTCCACAGATCTGTCGGGCTCCCCGGATTCCATGTGATGAGCTGCTCCGGCCTGGACTGGAGCAGCACATCACGCTGGACCTGGGAAACTTGGCAGACTTGCTTCCGGGACCCCCCAGAGCATCGCGGCAGATCAGGAGGAAGGGTGCCACCCGAGGAGGGACCGAGGGATGGGCAGCAGGTGGCAAGGAGGGCCAGTCCTGCCCGGTCCCCCCCACGGGGTGTGGAGGGGAGACTAAGGAGTCGCGGATCCCTATTGTCTCAACGCTATCCGTCGTGTCCCCTCAGCAGCCTGTCCTCCATCTCTGCCCACCACTGAGGGCCACTGCCCTGCAGGGACAGATATAGGGCTGGGAGAGTGACGTCACAGAGGAGGGGGCGGGGCCTGGGGGAGTGATGTCACATAGGTGGGGTAGGGTTTGTGGAGTGACGTCACTGAGGTAGGGGGACTGGACCTGCAGGCCTGGGGGAGTGACATCACAGAGGTGGGGCGGGGCCTGGGGGAGTGATGTCACTGAGGGTGGGTGACAGGACCTGCATGCATTGGGGAGTGACATCACAGAGGAGGGGGCGGGGCCTGGGGGAGTGATGTCACCGAGGGAAGGGGACAGGCCCTGCAGTCCTGGGGCAGTGACATCACAGAGGTGGGGCAGGGTTTGTGGAGTGACGTCACTGAGGGAGGGGACAGGCCCTGCAGTCCTGGGGCAGTGAGCGCCAAGTAGAGGGTGGGGAAGCCTGTAGGACAGAGAGCACAGAGGGGGGTGGGGGGCAGGATTGGGGCCTGGAGGAGGAGTGACGTCACAACGGGAGGCACGCCATCAGGGAGGCCAATACCATGGGGGGTCAGGAGAGGTTTGAGTGTCAGGGGTCAGGCCAGAGTAGAGGGGAGCTATACGTCAGAAGGGGGTGTAACTGTAAATGTATATGCAGCGCTTAGGGCTCCTGATGAGGCATCGAAGAGCTTTGTGCGTGAGCAGCAGCTGCTCCTGAACCCAAGATCAGTGATTAGCAGGTTTGCACCATTTTGTTCTTGTGCATTAGGCTTGGGTTTAGCTTGTGCTCTTGAGTTCTTGTGAGTTTAGTGGACTTTGGGCGAGGAATAGAATGATAGGGGAGGGTTTGTAAAGGGCAAGTAGTGAGTGGTTTTGTAAGGAGGGCTCGTATGTGCTTCATAGGTTGGTGGGTTGGCTAAAGGAGGGTGTAAAGTGGGAAGGATGTTTGAAAGATCACAGGGAGGAGGGTTGGGATGAGTCTGAGGGAGTAGGGATGGGGAGGACACAAGGGTTTAAAAAATATTTCTATTATAGCAACATGTAAATTACATATGTATATATATGACACACAATGTAATATAGTAAATATCCGTGTGTGTATATAGATATATATAAATGCATACATACACTCTTTCACTAAAGTTTGTTTGCTTGATTAAACCACTCTATATAAATTCCCTTTTGTACATAGAAGTGGCAATATTTACAAGGTCTGTTGTCCAAATTTATCACGTGGTACATGGTTTATGCCTTGAAATAACTGTAATTTACGTATATACGCACACATACACACATGGCAGGTATTGTCATGGGAGGACAGAGAGATTTCAGAGAAAAGACTATAGCGCTCAGAGGCACAGCGCTCACCTCCCCCACCCACGAGCCACATTCCACATATTTCAATGCACCCTTTATCCGCCTGCAAGGAGTGTTCACATTCACGACTGCAGTGGGATCTCCCGCCACAAGCACCTGACGTCACGTTCCTTGGAGACGTCACTGGCTGAGAGGCACGTCACAGTGAGGCGTGTGATGTCATAGCCGGGATAAGGGAGGCACGTCACAGTGAGGCGTGTGATGTCATAGCCGAGATAAGGGAGGCACGTCACAGTGAGGCGTGTGATGTCATAGCCGGGATAAGGGGGCACGTCACAGTGAGGCGTGTGGTGTCATAGCCGGGATAAGGGAGGTACGTCACAGTGAGGCGTGTGATGTCATAGCCGGGATAAGGGAGGCACGTCACAGTGAGGCGTGTGATGTCATAGCCGAGATAAGGGAGGCACGTCACAGTGAGGCGTGTGATGTCATAGCCGGGATAAGGGGGCACGTCACAGTGAGGCGTGTGATGTCATAGCCGGGATAAGGGGGCACGTCACAGTGAGGCGTGTGGTGTCATAGCCGGGATAAGGGAGGCACGTCACAGTGAGGCGTGTGATGTCATAGCCGGGATAAGGGGGCACGTCACAGTGAGGCGTGTGATGTCATAGCCGGGATAAGGGGGCACGTCACAGTGAGGTGTATGATGTCATAGCCGAGATAAGGGAGGCACGTCACAGTGAGGTGTGACGTCATAGCCGGGATAAGGGAGGCACGTCACAGTGAGGTGTGTGGTGTTATAGCCGGGATAAGGGAGGTACGTCACAGTGAGGTGTGTGATGTCATAGCCGGGATAAAGGAGCAGATGTAAATAACTCTGATAAGTTAAAAGTTTACAAGCAAAATCAGCGCTCACCTGTGGTGGATCTGGAATAAGCTAAGAACGTTGAGCTCATAAAGAAACTGAACAATTTTAAACAGAGATTTGCCAAATACTTGATTTCCATGAAATAAATTAGCATTTTTCAAAAACTATTAATCTGAGGCCGGCACTGAGGGCCTCTGTGCAGAGACTGGTCCACTCCCTGCTACTGTCCTGGTTGTGTAGAGCTAAGGACTGTCACCCTTTTCTGGTTCGTGTAATTTTAGTGTTATTATCCACTGCCTATTGTTTTGCAAGATTTTAACTAATTTATAATTCATTTCATATGATTGAATTTATTACTGATCTTTAAACTAATCCTAATACTATTCAAAAACAAAATTCTGATTTTATTTTATTTGTTTAACACTAGTATTTTGTTAATTCCATTTCTAAAAGTGACACTAGCCATAAAGTCCTTTTTATTTAATTCATTACATTGTGTTGTGTTTCCCTTACACTACACCTATTTTTAATTATTTTTCATTATTACCAACTTTAAAATAAAACATAAAAAATATGTTGTGGGAGAACCCTCCACCTGCCCCCCCCCCCCCACACACACATTCAGCCCAATGCCCTCTTTTTTAATAGTTGATGTTATAGAGGTTCATTTTTTACTTATTTTTCATTTTTTCATTGCCCCTTACCATCTCTGGCCATACTTCTTAATCATTCAAATACATTGAAATGAAAGTAAAAACAAAACGTGACTAGTATATCTCAGGGGACCCCCATAGCAACGCCTGTATCTTTTTATTATAATTTAATGTATAAAAGGAATTACATCATTAATAACGTACACCAATCTTTTCATGTCGTTGCTTCCCGTGCCAATGCGGTGGGCGTGGTGTGCTTGTAGGTGACGTAGCTGGCGTGTCAGGGGTGATGCACTGACTGGTAGATGGAGCTGGGTTGATCTAGTCTGGGTGCACCCAGCATAGCCAGCGCGACGAGTGTGAACATGTGTACCAGTTTGTGCCCAGGAGAGGTTCCCAACTGGCGCTAATCCTCGACCCCTCTTCCGATCACCCCCACCCCCTGACTGCCGAGGGGTGCAGGACCCTGAGGCCGATCAGTGAACTTACACAAGTTTACAAACAACCGACCTATATCAAACTGA
This sequence comes from Pleurodeles waltl, assembly GCF_031143425.1. Taxonomy (NCBI): domain Eukaryota; kingdom Metazoa; phylum Chordata; class Amphibia; order Caudata; family Salamandridae; genus Pleurodeles; species Pleurodeles waltl. The sequence goes on from NC_090449.1 coordinate 18,219,681, forward strand.
TCTCCATTTCAAAGGCACTTGAAACAGCATCTGCAATCAAGCAGCCTTCTCAGTGAGTTTCACACTGCATCATGGCATCTCTGTCAGACCTCTGGGCTGCATCTAGTATCAGACATCTCTGCTGCATCTTCTCTGTATCAGACATCTCCGCTGCATCTTCTCCATATCAGACATCTCTGCTGCATCTGATCTATATCAGACATCTCTGCTGCATCTTCTCTTTATCAGACATCTCTGTTGCATGTTCTCTGTATCAGACATCTCTGCTGCATCTTCTCCTTATCAGACATCTCTGCTGCATCTTCTCTACATCAGACCTCTCTGCTGCATCTTCTTATATCAGACATCTCTGCTGCATCTTCCTATATCAGACCTCTCTGCTGCATCTACTCCACATCAGACCTCTCTGCTGCATCTTCTCCACATCAGACCTCTCTGCTGCATCTTCTCTACATCAGATTTCTCTGCTGCATCTTCTCTTTCTCAGACCTCTCTGCTGCATCTTCTCTGTATCAGACCCCTTGGCTGCATCTTGTTATGTCAGACCTCTCTGCTGCATCTTCTCTTTCTCAGACCTCTCTGCTGCATCTTCTTATATCAGACATCTCTGCTGCATCTTCTCTGTATCAGACCTCTCAGCTGCATCTTCTCTGTATCAGACCTCTCTGCTGCATCTTCTCTGTATCAGACCTCTCTGTTGCATCTTCTCTGTGTCAGACCTCTCTGCTGCATCTTCTCTGTATCAGACCTCTCAGCTGCATCTTCTCTTTATCAGACATCTCTGCTGCATCTTCTCTGTGTCAGACCTCTCTGCTGCATCTTCTCTGTATCAGACCTCTCTGTTGCATCTTCTCTGTATCAGACATCTCTGCTGCATCTTCTCTGTATCAGACCTCTCAGCTGCATCTTCTCTTTATCAGACATCTCTGTTGCATCTTCTCTGTATCAGACATCTCTGCTGCATCTTCTCTGTATCAGACCTCTCTGCTGCATCTTCTCTGTATCAGACCTCTCACCTGCATCTTCTCTTTATCAGACCTCGCTGCTGCATATCCACACCATCAACCACAAGGGACTCCTTGACAGCCAGTCTCATTTGGTTGGCATCAGAGTTTGAGTACTGTTTCAGTTTAATTACTTCCTATTTATTTTGTGTTTGGTGTAAACTACTGCACACAACCTCGCAGTATTGTGAGAGTGCCAGTAATCAGACACACAGAAGACTGAAAGTGGAATATCGCGAGAGTGGCCCTTCCGCTATGGTGGAGGAGTGTAGCCCTCCGCTGCTGAAAGGAAGCAGGAAAGCAAAAAAATAAAACGATGATAAAAGCATTTAATTATTTTATTTTTCCGCTTAGGTAGGGCGGTGCCAGCATCCTCCTCATCAGTCGTCGTGGGAGGAGTGCTAGGTACGCTCGAAGCAAGCATGTCTGTTTGGCCATCCAAACTGACATGCGCACTTGGAACTCTCTACCTAGCTGTATTTCACAGCCGGGAGGAGACCGAGGAGGAGACCGAGTGCAGGCTCCCACTCCCTCCCTGAGCGGCATTTCAGCCCGCTCAGGCCAATCCTGGTGCTTCTGTCATGCTGGGTAAAATGTGACTAGTGTATCTCAGGAGACCCCCATAGCAAAGCCTGTATCTTTTTATTATAATTTAATATATAAAAGGAATTACATTATTAATAACTTTCACTAATATTTTAATGTAGTTGCTTCCCTTGTCAATGTATTTGCTTTCTGACCACTAGGAGTGCAACATATGCAACTTCATTAGATAGTGATTACAAATCTTGAGCTGAATGGGGCTCTTTACTCGCCCACCACTTTCAAAGGTTACCAGATGCCCCTGGCTGCCAGCCGTCAGCATCTCTCCCCTCATACATCTTCAAAACCCTTGTTACACAGGCAGGTGATTACAGCCCGCTTGCCTACAAGCCCCACCCATCCACATCCAGCCAATCAGATGCCTCTGGAGAGTCAGGTGGGACTTGGTAATGGGCATCCATTGGCAGATTCAGCGCCTACCTGACTAGGGATAGGATAAAGCTAGAGTGTGGTGGAACTTGAAGAAGGCGTGTGTGCAGCAACCATGTTGGCGCAGATGACACTGGATTTATTTTCAGATTTAAACTGCGCTGCATGCTGATGCACACCAGGTGTGAGTTGAGGCAGCTCCTTCCATCCACCCTCGAGCTGGTCTGTGTGCCCACTGCAACATGAGGATATCAGCTTTATAGTACCTTCTATTGCCTTCTAGTCATTATACAAAGATGTCCATAATAGGCCCACGTACAGTTACAAACCAGCCCACCACCCTCCAAAAGTGGCCCACAGACAGCCACACAACCGGCCCATGACCTGTCCGACTGGCCCGCCTGGCACTGCCAGATTGCCCTTTAGGCCAGTCCTATCTTCTTGCACACCCATACCCTGCTTAGGGCCTGATTTAGAACTTGGCGGAGGGGATACTCCATCACAAACGTGATGGATATCCTGTCTGACATATTACAATCCCATTATATCCCACGGAGTATCCATCCGCTGAGATCTAAACTAGGCCCTGAGTCACCTTCAGTGCTGCTGCAGCCCCTCTCTTGGTGCTGCCATGTCCACAGTTGAAGCAACTGAGTACCTTCAAAAGCTTGCACCGCAGGCGGCGAGATTCACTGTGTCAGCAGCAGGACACGCTATGGGTCACGGCCTGGTTCCTCCACCTGCAAACTTCAAGGCTCAACCCCTGTGGACACCACTTGGCTCATGGTACCCAGAGTGGCACTTCAGCCAGGCACACACACAAGGTGAGTCACAGTGCATCAGGGGCAACGACTTACCACCCACGCTGAACTGCAAAGGCACCTCATGGCACACATTGCCATGCAGAGAAAACCCCGAGAACCTCCCCCACCCTAGATGCAACAAGGAGTGAACTCCTCCTTTGACCTCCTCCTAACACCACCAATACCAGGTATTAACAGTGGTTCCCAACCTGTGGTCCGGGGACCCCTGGGGGTCCGCGAAGCCTCTTCAGGGGATCTGCGACTGGTTAGAAAATTAAATAATATTAACAAATTAGGTCCCCAGCTTTCAGTAATAACTCAGTAAGGGGTCCCCAGATTCCAATAATGATTCAGTGGGGGTCCCCGGGTTCCAGTAATGATAAAGTGGGGGTCCACAGATGTCAAAAGGCTGGGAACCACTGAGGTAAAACATTCAATTTTATAATAATACAGTAACTGATTTCAGTAGGGACCACTTCATGGCACCTGGGAAAAAATTAGCAAAAGGGCAAACGCATCAAAAGAGAGCAGACAACATCTGCAACTGCTTTGGTCCTGCAAAGTCTCTCCATGGCCCCTCCCTCACATTTTGGCCCTACTGTATGGGGTTTTCAGGGGCCCAAGAAGGCTTGAGTGGGGGTGGCTCCACATTCACACTTCCTCTTTTTGTTGGCAATTGCTCTGGGGATGGGGTCTCTATGGCCAATTATATGTTTTGCCCAAGGGGATGAGGTCCCTGGGGCCCAAAGGCCAATACTATAGTGTATACACCAAAGGCTGTGCATGGTGTACAGTTAGTAGCCAGCTGGGGGTTTAGCCACGTCAAGCGCTGAGCCATCACACTGTTGTGCGCGGTGAAAGGCTGTGTGCAGCATGGGGTTGGTTGCCTCCAGATGGCTGCCTGTTGGGAGTTAAACACAGGACTGACTACAAGCCAGGTCCTGCGACCAATGCCACGTTGAGTGCAACAAAAGGCTGTGCGCACCGTGGGGTTTGCTTTCTGTGGGGGAGATTGCCACATAGCCTGGATGCAGGATGGCTTTACGCATTGTAATAAATTATTAGATTACATTTAAAAAACCTAGAAATTCACTGACGAAAACCAAGGTTAAAGTAGCATTATAGTTAGGTCTGATAAATAGATATGCTTTTGGTTAAAAAAAACCTCAGAAATTCACTGAACAAACAAAAGGTTATGGCAACATTCTAGATAGGTGAATATATCAGTAATAACCTTAACATTTTGAACTAAATTAAAGCCAGGGGCAAAAACGAAACCTCTACTGTCACGCCAACAGAAATATGCCCACACTATCACGACCCACGAATCCACACGGCGGTCTCTCAACCGCGGTATTCCATTGGCCTTACACACCGCCGTGCTCAAAATACACACACACATAAAAAACACAGCCACATTGGACAATTCGAAATACACACATACACACACCACTCCCACACACGCATTATGCCCCGCCACAGGACCACCACACCAGCACCCCACCCCCTGCAGAGGGAGAACCACCCCGCAAACGGTCCCTGAGATCCAGGAACAAGACAGAGCACGATGCCAAGACCCCCGCCATGAAATGAGACCACCCTGATTGTCATCATACTATCCCACTTTGTCACCCTGTCCATACTGCCCCAGCTCCACTTCCTATGCCCATAAGGGCAATGCACCTGTGAGACTAATAGACTGGACTCTGCCATGGACATTCCTCCGCCATCACCCCTCACCATTTTACTATCCCCTCCAATATTGAGCACTTAAATAAACACACTTAAAGCACAAAACAATCTGGAGTCTGTCTGTGATTTCAAAATAGTGTATTAGCAATTACAGTGACAAAATGCTCTTTCAACTGTAATGTCAGCATACCTATGTCACCCAGCTCTAGTCCATAAGGAATCTAAGGAGATGTCACACAGTGGGACACACATCTGTGAAATAGTAAGGGAAAGTGACAACTCAGTGACCATACACTGGGTGAAAATGACAGACAGTAGAGAGGTAGTAGTGTTAAAGTACGTGTAGTAGGCAGGTCTGTACTCTTACCTGTGTCTCAATGGGAATATTGCTGGATCACTGATTCCCTGTTGTTCATGTCTTCTTCCTCTGCTTCCTCATCTTCACTGTCCACAGACTCCACAGCTGCCACAACACCGCCATCTGGACCATCCTCCTGCAGAAAAGGCACCTGTCGTCGCAAAGCCAAGTTGTGAAGCATACAGCAGGCCACGATGATCTGGTACACCTTCTTTGGTGAGTAGAATAGGGATCCACCTGTCATATGGAGGCACCAGAACCTGGCCTTCAGGAGGCTGAAGGTCCGCTCGATCACCCTCCTAGTTCGCCCATGGGCCTCATTGTAGCGTTCCTCTGCCCTTGTCCTGGGATTCCTCACTGGGGTCAGTAGCCATGACAGGTTGGGGTAACCAGAGTCACCTGCAAACGGCAAGGGGCAACTGTTAGACACACACTAACCTGGAGGGATATCCCCAGACAACCATTCTCACTGACTAGCTTCCAGGTGCTCACCTAATAGCAACACATGGTGCCTCTGGAGATGACCTATCACACAAGGGATGCTGCTATTCCGCAGGATGTAGGCGTCATGCACTGAGCCAGGAAACATGGCATTCACATGGGAGATGTACTGGCCTGCCAAACATACCATCTGTACATTCATCGAATGATAACTCTCTCGGTTTCTGTACACCTGTTCCCTCCTGTGGGGGGGGGGGGGGGGCAACGCCACATGTGTCCAATCAATGACACCTATGATGTTGGGGATGTGTCCCAGGGCATAGAAATCACCTTTCACGTGACCACCATTTTCTCTCTGTTCAATCACTCGATACCTGATTTTCGACAGGAGAGGACCTACACTGCAAGTGCTGCTGTGACCTCGGTCTGGAAGAGACAATGGCTCGAGTGTCTGGGGAAAGGGCCCCTGCCTTCACATCGGAAGAGTTGGAGAAACTCGTGGATGGGGTCCTCCCCCAGTACACGCTACTCTACGGTCCTCCAGACAAACAGGTAAGTACACAGGGAGCATGTTGTATCGGCAATGCCTGTGTGGAGAGGGCTGGATGTAAGAAGGAAGGGGGGAGAGTGCTGCGTGCATGAAACACAGTGAATGCATGTGCCACATGGCAAGGGTAGGGATGGGGGCCTATCAGTTTGACGGTGCAGTTGGTAATAACTTCTCTTTTTCCCCTGTACATTTCATGTAGGTCAGCGCCCACCAGAAAAAAATATATTTGGCGTGCCATCACCAAGGACGTCCGGACCCTGGTGGTCTACCACAGACGGAGCACCCACTGCGGGAAAAGATGGGAGGACAATCGCTGCTGGAGCAAGAAGACGGTGGAGGCTCAGCTGGGGATGGCCTCCCAACGTGGGAGGGGTGCCCGTCGCACCTTGACCCCCCTGATGTTTAGGATCCTGGCGGTGGCCTACCCGGAGTTGGATGGGCACTTGAGAGCATCACAGCAGCCACAAGGGGGTGAGTACACTCTCATTCTGCTGACTTTGCGCGCAGTGGAGGTGTCTGTGTGGGGAAGGTGGGCTGTGGGTTTCCCCAGGCCAGGGGGAGTTCCGTAGGCAAGGCCCCTCCGTAAGGCAGGCAATGTGGCACCCCACCCTACCTCTGTAGAGTGCCAACTACACCTAGTCATGCCCCTGTGTCATCTATGTGTGCAGATGTCGTCCATAGACTTGTAGGCCATTTCCCAAGAATTGAACAGTGGAGCCCAAGAGCGCGGCGTAGTGCAGGGGGCTTCTGTGTCTGTCGTGTCCGCCAACGGTAGCGGTAATGCATGCACTCAACATGTCTTTCTTCTGTCGTCCCCCTCCTTTTTGTGGTCTCCCTGTTCTTGTGTGCATTAGCATCATCAGGCGGAGGAGCAGCGGCACCGGAGCACCAGGGGGCTGCATCCCACATGGCCATAGAGGACCACACTACGGAATCGGACTTCACCAGTGGGACGGAGGGCGAGGGGAGCTCCACGGCGGGGACAGGAGCTGACACCAGTGACACGGACTCGTCCTCTGATGGGAGCTCCCTTGTGGTGGCGACAACATCTGTGCCACCCCCATCTACAGGTACAGCCGCCACCCCCCCTTCCAGCACCGCCCTCCCAGCAGCCCCTCAGCCTTCGCCCCGTGCCCGCTCACCCGGGAGGGTGGGTATCACCTTTGCCCCAGGTACCTCAGGCCCTGCCCCAGTCACCCCTGCTGCCCTCAGTGAGGAGGCCATTGACCTCCTCAGGTCCCTCACTGTTGGGCAGTCTACCATTTTGAATGCCATCCAGGGTGTAGAAAGGCAGTTGCAACAAACAAATGCATTCCTGGAGGGCATTCATTCTGGTCAGGCGGCCCTTCAGCTAGCTTTTCAGACTCTAGCCTCAGCACTGATGGCAGCCATTGTCCCTGTGTCTAGCCTCCCCCCTCCAACTTCCTGTACCCCAACCCAATCCCCTGTACCTCAGCCTATCCCAAGCACACCTACAGACCAGCATGCACACACGTCAACACACAAGGGAAGCTCAGGCAAACATAAGCACCACACATCCCACAGGCACTCACGTAAGTATCACCCACATGCTGGCACACCAACATCCACTGCCTCCACTGTGTCCTACTCCTCCTCATCTCCCTCCTCCCTCCCAGTCTCGTCTACACTCACACCTGCATGCACCACCTCTACAGCCACTACGTCCCTCTCCAGCACACCCACCACCACACCCCGCTCACGTGCAGTCACCACCCCCACTACCATTCACACATCCCCTGTGTCCTCTCCCAGTGTGTCTGTGATGCCCCCTCCCAAGATACACAAACGCAGGCACACACCCACCCAACAGCCATCCACCTCACGACAGCCTCCAGCGCATGCACCTTCACCCAAAGTCACCAAACGTACACCTCCTACAACCACCACCTCTTCCTCCACTCCCAAACCCCCTCCAGCTACCCGTACAAGTGTGTCCAAAAAACGTTTCTTGTCCAACCTTGACCTCTTTCCCACACCTCTTCACCCCGTCCGTCTCATAGGTCCCGAACTAGCACCTCAGCCACCACATCTCCGGGACCAGTGGTGCCTGTAGTCACCGGAATCTGGAGTGCACCGGCCACCAGGGCAGCCAGTGTGACACTGAGCCACAGCACAGACAGTCCCCCACCTGTGAAGCATCAGAAGTTGGCCAGTGCCCTGCAGGACAGGGGGAAGACTCCAGCCACCAAAGCTGCTCCCAGGGGTCCCGGTGGGAGTGTGGAGTCAGCTGTGACACCTTCCAAGGTGGGGAAGGGCCACAAGAAACCAGGCAAGTCTAAGAAGAGCAGGACGGCGGAGAAGACCGCCATCATCCCCGCTGCCCAGGAGGCCACCTCCAGCACAAGCCCAGCTGCCCAGGACAGGCCCGCCAGCACAAGCCCAGCTGCCCAGGACAGGACCGCCAGCACAAGCCAAGCTGCCCAGGACAGGACCGCCAGCACAAGCCCAGCTGCCCAGGACAGGACCTCCAGCACAAGCCCAGCTGCCCAGGAGGGTCCCGCCAGCACAAGCCCCGCTGGGTCATGAAGGCCCACCAGCAAAAGCCCAGTTGGGCCATGAAGGACCGCCAGCAAAAGCCCCGCTGGGCCATGAAGGACCACTAGCATCTGAGTCCCTGCAATGGAGACCGCCACCTCAAGCACCGCTGAACAGGGCACCACCATCTCAAGCCCTGCTGAACAGGGCACCGCCGTCTCAAGCACCGCTGAACAGGGCACCGCCATCTCAAGCACCGCTGCACCGCCATCTCAAGCGCCGCTGCACAGGGCACCGCCGTCTCAAGCACCGCTGAACAGGGCACCGCCATCTGAAACACCGCTGAACAGGGCACCGCTGTCTCAAGCACCGCTGGCCCATGAGCGGCAAGGGCACTGAAGCAACTGAGTCTGTCACGGGGTGAATGATGCACTATGGGCACCATGCCCCCTCCAGAACCAGTGGAGACTGTTATCCACTACCTCTGTCCTTAGCAGGATGAAGCACTCTGGGCACCATACCCCCTCCAGAACCAGTGGAGACTGTCATCCACTACCTCTGTCCTTAGCAGGATGAAGCACTCTGGGCACCATGCCCCCTCCAGAACCAGTGGAGACTGTTATCCACTTGAGAGACTGTGGCTTTGCACTCCCCAGGATATGGCAGTGGGCAACCCACCCACTGTAGAGACTTGAGAGACTGTGGCTTTGCACTCCCCAGGATTGAACAGTGGGCAAACCACCCACTGTAGAGACTTGAGAGACTGTGGTTTTGCACTCCCCAGGATTGAACAGTGGGCAAACCACCCACTGTAGAGACTTGAGAGACTGTGGCTTTGCACTCCCCAGGATATGGCATTGGGCAAGCCACCCACTGTAGAGATTTGAGAGACTGTGGCTTTGCACTCCCCAGGATTGAACAGTGGGCAAACCAACCACTGTAGAGACTTGAGAGACTGTGGCTTTGCACTCCCCAGGATTGAACAGTGGGCAAACCACCCACTGGAGAGACTTGAGAGACTGTGGTTTTGCACTCCCAAGGATGGAACAGTGGGCATGTGGCCCCCTTGTGGATTTGGCGTTGTGCACTCAAGCGGCTGAGGTGCCCCCCTTTCCCTCCCCCTGAGGTGCCTGTTTAGTTGCTCTCTCATGCCCCTGCAGCGTCTCTCCGTCATGGTCGGGGATCTTGTCTGGGTCTCGCCCATACCGTGTGGTCCCAGTGTTCCACTGACTTCCTCAGAGCACTACCCGGACTACTATGCTTGGTATATCTTTTGTACATGGTGTATATATATATTTCTGCCTACTTGCTCTTAATATATTACAATGGTTACACTCATTTTCTATTGTCTTTGCATTCTTCCAGGGGGTTTGGGGGGTGTAGCTGTGATGTATTGATTTGCATTAGTGTGTGTGTTGTAGTGGGTGAGGGTGGGGGTGTTGTGTGTGTATGTCCATGTTTTTTTCCCTCCACCCTCCCCTGTGTCGTAGGTGCTGTACTCACCGTGGTCTTCGCCGCCGGCGTTCGTGCTCCTGGTAGAGCAGCAGGAAGACTATTGCAGGGAGAATTTGGAGTTCCGGATCCATGGCGTCCTCGTTCCTCATGGGGTGTGTAGAGGTGAGCGGTTTCCCTTCGGGATTCCTGTTTCCGCCGTGTTTTTATCCGTGGTGAATCCGGGGCGGATTGGCCTGTCATAATAGTGTGGGCGGTACATTGTCTCCCGCCTGTCTGTTGGTGGTGACCGACGCGCTGTTTGTTTGTACCGCCGTGGCGGTCGGAGTGTTAAAGTGTCTGTCTTTGTTGGCGGTTTCCGCCACGGTTGTAATTGCAATTTTTTTTACCGCCGGCCTGTTGGCGGTCTTACCGCCGCTTTAACACCGACCGCCAGCGTTGTATGACCACCCATGTGTACATATTTCTCCCTTTGTGCTTGATGCAATCAAAAGCTGACGATATTTGACTCAACTTCACCAGGGCCAAAAGTCCTCTACAACTGTTGGATCAACGTTACTTGGGAACAAATACAAAAGCCTCACTTCTAAAGGGGCCACTGACCTACAGCCACGGTCTGGGGTGTCACAGTGTGGGATGTCAGCATGGCCGGGCTTCTCAGCACAATATACCCAATACACGTTTTTTCTTTAATTCTTACCATTACCAAGGACAAGACACCACATCTCAGTGCACTCACATCCAGTCCTAGGCTCTGGTGAATGCTAAAGGGTGGCCTCTTGAGTCTTTTGTTTTACTGAGAAGGATCAGCCCACCCTGATTCCAGGGGTAATTCTGTTAATCTTTCCTTTGTACCTGACCTGGACACTAGATGGTGCCAAAGACCAGCCCAATAAGCTATGTGTATAACAAGTCACACCACTTTTGCCTAAGTAAACATGTAAAATATGTTAAATGTTACAGTGTCACTGGTAGAGCTCAGTCCCAGACTATTTTGAAGTCCATGTTGTATGCACTGATGTCACATGCAAAAGGCTTTTTTTTGCAGCCCTGTGTGTTCTTCCTGCCTGACCCTCAGTTTTACTAGTAAAGACTTGCTTATCCTCATAGATCGTGGGGAAGGGGTGTCCTGTCTCTCTCTGCAGTCGAAGCAGTGTGGGAGATAATGTCACTCAGCCTGTAGCCCTCCCATTTCACACTGGTGACTGGGTATCTGCTTTGATTTTGGTCGCCCAGTCTCTGTCTCTAGTCTGCATTCACTCAGTCTGTATTTGGGGAGCATTTGTATGTGTTTTGTGGTTTTCGCTCCAGTAAAGTATTCATCAAGAAAGACGTTTTCAGTAATCTGAATGCTATACCACGTGGTGTTGCCCAAACAGGTATACCTTGTGGCCTGAATACAAATGCACATTTAAATCACGTAATCTAATGAGACATGCAAAGCTTCAGTAACGTTTTTCCCATATCTCCATGTGAGGCCTTGCTCTGGATGACTCCTCTACCCCTGTGTACCTATAGAAGGCAGGGCCAGATGATTTGGGGGTAGGTGGGTGCACAGATCACATTAAACTGTAGAAGAGTAATGTTAGAAATGGGGTCTCTTGTAAGCAGTAGTTTGCACCCTATCCAAGTAGGGACCCTAACTCTAGCCAAGGTAAGGGAGTCACACAGCTAAAATAACTCCTGTTTGCTCCCTTGGTAGTTTGGCACAAGCAATCTGGCTTATCTCAGAGACAATGTGTAAAGTATTTGTACATACACACACAGTAATGCAGTGAAAACACTACAAAAGGACTCAACACCAGTTTACACAAAATAGCCAATATTTATCTGATTAAAACAAAACCAAAATGACAGAAATCCAACATACACAAATCAAGATATCACTTTTTAATTTTTAAGCAAGTCTTACTCCATAGGAATCAATGGATTTATCCCTTTAGCATAAAGTACCTGGGATGCATCAGAAACAAGAACGATGAGGGCCACGGGCGAGGTGAGGCACCGGAAAAGCAAAACAATGCATCCGTTCCTTACTGTGCAGAGGAGGTGATGCGTTGATTTTCCTTGGAGGTGTGACAATGCGTTGGTTCCTTACTGGCAGGGGAGGTGCTGCATCAATTCTTTTCTCTCTGGCAAGGTGATGCGACAATTTCTGGACACAAAGCCTTGGTTTCTTACTGCAGTGTGGGGTAGATGAAAAATTGGCACCCAGAGACAATGCATGGAAAACCCAGACTTGCTATTTTGATGGGATTGCTGTGAAACAGGTGCTGTGTCTATTCTTCAGCCATGGGACAGGCGCTGTATTGATTCTTCAGTCAGGAGAAAGGCACTGTGTTGATTTGTCCGACGTGGCGCAATGATGTGCCGATTTTCTCCTTCAGATCACCAGCTTGCACTTTCATGGACCCAGGGACTTGAGTTTGGCATCAGTTGGCAAGTCAGGACTCTCAGCAGAAGCACTCAGGCACTGGCAGATGAGGTCTTTAGTGTCCCTGTGACTTCTTGGCAGGAGGCAAGCTCAGTCCAAGCCCTTGGAGAACCATTGGAAGCAGGATGTAGAAAGCCAATTCCAGTCCGTTCACTTCCAGGACAGAAGGAGAAAGCAGGCCAGCACGACAAAGCAACCGGCAGAGGGGCAGTCCCCCCTACAGCATCCATTTCTTCTTCCTGGCAGAATTTCCTCTGTCAAGAAGGATTCTAACTATGTGATGTCAGAGGTCCAGTACCTATACCCATTTCTGTCTTTGAAGTAGACAAGACTCTTCCATCACTTCCCTGGCCCCAGACACTCTCCGGGTTTTGAGACTGCTTTGTGTGAGGACAAGCACAGCCCTATTCAGGTGCAAGTGTCAGCTTCTCCCAGCACTCTAGCTCAGGAGGACCCATCAGCCTGGTGATGGACCATCGGGTATGTGGGGCAAACCTCAGCTCTCTTTGTGTGACTGTCTAGAGTGAATGCACAAACAGCCAACTGTCACCCCAACCCAGACGTGGATTCAGAAGACCGGCACAGGCACAGAATGGTTAAGCAAAAAAAGTCTACTTTCTAAAAGAAACATTTTCAAACTTACAATTCAAAAAACAACTTCACTAAAAGATGTATTTTAAATTGTGGGTTTAGAGACTGCAAACTACATATGTCTATTTGCCCCCCAATGGGAAATCACACTTAAAAGATATTTCAAAGCAATCCCCCCCCATGAGAGAGATAGGCCTTGCAACAGTGAAAACCAAAGTTAACAGTATTTCACTATCAGGATATGTAAAACACATAATCACATGTCCCGCTTTTTTAAATACCCTGTACCCTGCCCATGGGGCTTCCTTGGGCCTACCTTAGGGGTAACACAGGTGATAAAAGGGTAGGTTGTGGCAGGTCGAAATGGTACTGCAGTGGCAGGTCTGAGATATGTTTACAAGGCTACTCCTGTGGGTGGCACAATCAGTGCTGCTGGCCACTGGTAGCATTTGATCCACAGGCCCTGGGCACACATAGTGCACTGTACTAGAACATTACCAGTAAATCAGATGTGCCAATCATGGATAAACCAATCACAAATACAAGTTAGACAGCGAGCAAATGCAATTTAGCACTGATTAGCAGTGGTAAAGTGCCAAGAGTCCTAAGCCAAAAAAAACAGGTCCGAATAAATAGGAGGTAGAAGGCAACAAGTTTGGGCATGACCCTGCAAAAAGGAAAAGGTCCAACAAGTAAGTAAGAATGTTGGGAGTTTTCATCTTGGATTTCTGAGTAATAACTTATGTCTGTTTGATGTCACTCAGCACCTCTGGGTGAAAACATCCCTGTACTCACTGTTACCCATGTGTAGCTCTACATATTGATACTGATCATTATTTTGTTGCAAACATAAAGATTGAAAATGAAATAAAAAATAAAAGAACTATAGCAATCTCTTAGTTTGATATTATTTGAAAAGGGGGTTATAATAAGTTATTTAAACTAACATAATATATCTTAAATTAATGACCTCAGTTATTGCACATCAATAATTTAAATTATGGAAATTACAAATTAATTAAATTTAAATGAACAGGTTTAGGATTGGCATTGGGGTCAGATGAAGAAGAATTACTTAAAATGTATAGACCAGGAAAAGAAAGGTTAGCTCTGGACTTTGTAATGGGTAGATTAAGAATAATTGTTTAAGTTGAAGTTAATGTAATTAAGGGTTAGTGCTCAGCATTAGATTAAAGGAAACTATTTAAGGAATCTGAATTCTAAATAATGGTTATGGGTGACTTTAGTGATAGGTTAAGGATAATTATGAAATATATTCTAATTTAAAGAATGTGTGGGTTATAGCTATTGTTGGTGTCTGTTTAACAATAACTATAAATTTATTTTAATACATTTCATTAAATATTGGTTAACATAATCTAACAAAAAATATTGCTTCCAGCTCAAACAGATCAAGAGTTAGTAAAATCACAGCAGCTCCTGTTGCTGTGTAGTGTAAAGGTTGAGTCGTCGTCCTTCTGTTGCTTATGACTGTATTTGGATGTTAAACATGTACTAATGAGGTGAACCCTTTGCTGAGACAGTGTTAACGTCTAAATATGACAAATTTATAAAGTAATACCTTATAAAATGAAGTGAATTAGGTCGCATAATTGACTTTTAATATTTTATTCAACCCTGTTACATAAATGTGTGTTCCGCTGCCGCATAATTCCAGTGGACCTATCCTTGCAGTCCTGCCAGACGATGGCATGTCACCTTCAGCTCTACCTTGTTATTGTCAGTTGGGGGCAGCAGACATCCATGGTAGCCTGTGCATGTGTATTTGTCTCAGCTGCCGATGTGTCACCTTCTGCTGTACCCTCTTGTGCCAGCTGGGGGCAGCAGAGTTCCATGGTAGCCTGTGCACGTGTATTTCTCACAGCTGCCGATGTGTCACCTTCTGCTGTACCTTGCTATGGCCAGCTGGGGCAGCAGAGATCCATGGTAGCCTGGGAGGTTGTATTCGTGTAACAGGTGCTGACGTGTCACCTCTAGCCACTGGTGTATGGGGGAGATGCTGGGAACAGGAGGGCAGATGGTGTGTATGAGCAGTGGAGGTGCATGAGGTGATTGACTGGTGTAAGGGAGAGGTGCTGGGAAGAGGGTGTGTGTGAGGGCAGAGGAGTACATGAGGGGTGAGTCACTGGTGTAAGGAGGGGTGCACACCTCTCCCCAGGATGCACGCTTCTCTCCAGAATGCACATCTCGCTGATCAAGATGCACACGTCTCTCCCCAAGATCCACACCACTCAGGACACACAGTTCTCCCTAGGATGCACCCCCTCCCCAGGATGCACACTTCTCTCTCCAGGACGCACACCTTTCTCCCCAGCATGCACACTTCTCCCAAGATGCACACCTCTCCCAGGTTGTACACCTCTCTCCCAGGACGCACACCTTTCTCCCCAGCAGACACATTTCTACCAAGATGCACACCTCTCTCCCTAGGATAGATTTCTCCCCCCAAGATGCAGACCTCTCTCCCCAGGACGCACACCTCTCTCCCAGGATGCGCACTGCTCTCCCTAGGATGCACTTCTCCCCCCAAGATGCACACCTCTCTCCCCAGGATCCACACTTTTCCCCCAAGATTCACACCTCTCTCCTCAGGATGCACTCCTCTCTCTCCAGTATGCACACCTCTCCCCAGGATGCAAGGTGCACACTTCTCTCCCCAGGATGCACACTTCTCTACCCAGGAGGCACACCTCCCATGATGCACACTTTCTCTCTCCTGGATGCAAACCTCTTCCCAGGATGCACTCCTTTCTCCCCAGGATCCATTCTTCTATCCCCAGGATTCACACCTCTTCCCAGGATGAACCCCTCTCTCCCCAGGATCCATTCTTGTCTCCCCAGGATTCACGCCTCTTCCCAGGAGCACCCCTCTCTCCCCAGGATGCACACCTCTCTCCCCGGATGCACACCTTTCTTCAGGATACCCACTTCTCAGGATGCACAGATCTCCCCAGGATGCTCACCTTTCTTCTGGATACCATTTTCTCAGGAAGCAGACTTCTCACAATGCAAAGATCTCCCCAGGATGCACTTCTCTCTCTCCAGGATGCACACTTCTCTCCCCAGGATGCACACTTCTCAGGATGCACAGATCCCCCCAGGATGCACAGATCCCCACAGGATGCACAGATCCCCCCAGGATTCACACTTCTCTCCCCAGGATGCACAGATCCCCCCAGGATGCACAGATCCCCCAGGATGCACAGATCCCCCCAGGATGCACAGATCCCCCCAGGATGCACACTTCTCTCCCCAGGATGCACACTTCTCTCCCAGGATGCACACTTCTCTCCCCAGGATGCACAGATCCCCCCAGGATGGACACCTCTCCCCCCAGGATTCACACCTCTCCCCAGGATGCACACTTCTCAGGATGCACACTTCTCTCCCAGGATGCACAGATTCCCCCAGGATGCACAGACCACCCCAGGATGCACAGATCCCCCAGGATGCACAGATCCCCCCAGGATGCACAGATCCTCCCCAGGATGCACACTTCTCAGGATGCACAGATCCCCCCCAGGATGCACACTTCTCAGGATGCATAGATCTCCCCAGGATGCACTTCTCTCTCCCCAGGATGCACAGATCCCCCCAGGATGCACACTTCTCTCCCCAGGATGCACAGATCCCCCCAGGATGCACTCCCTCGCACAGGTCAGATTAGCACCGGCCCTCAGGGGCCGGTGAGCAGTAGCACCACGTCACGGTTCTGACCTCCGCTACTGTTCAGTCACACCACTCAGTGACGATAGCGTCACGGCACCCACAGCCCTGCCAGGGTTCCTAGTACCATGTGGTGTACTGGAGCAGCACATCCCGCGTGGCCTATAGAAACCTGGCAGCCATGCACCAGGCACTCACACCATTCATGGCCCAGTCTCTCTCTCATGCGAACCCTGAGAAGGCCCCCTCCACAGATCTGTCGGGCTCCCCGGATTCCATGTGATGAGCTGCTCCGGCCTGGACTGGAGCAGCACATCACGCTGGACCTGGGAAACTTGGCAGACTTGCTTCCGGGACCCCCCAGAGCATCGCGGCAGATCAGGAGGAAGGGTGCCACCCGAGGAGGGACCGAGGGATGGGCAGCAGGTGGCAAGGAGGGCCAGTCCTGCCCGGTCCCCCCCACGGGGTGGGGAGGGGAGACTAAGGAGTCGCGGATCCCTATTGTCTCAACGCTATCCGTCGTGTCCCCTCAGCAGCCTGTCCTCCATCTCTGCCCACCACTGAGGGCCACTGCCCTGCAGGGACAGATATAGGGCTGGGAGCGTGACGTCACAGAGGAGGGGGCGGGGCCTAGGGAGTGATGTCACTGAGGGTGGGGGACAGGACATGCAGACCTGGGGGAGTGACATCACAGAGGAGAGGGCGGGGCCCGAGGCAGTGATGTCACTGAGGGAGGGGGACAGGCCCTGCAGACCTGGGGGATTGACGTCACCGAGGGAGGGGGGCAGGACCTGCAGTCCTGGGGCAGTGACTTCACAGAGGTGGGGCAGGGCTTGGGGAGTATTTCACTGAGGGAGGGGGACAGGACCTGCAGGCCTGGGGTAGTGACATCACAGAGGTGGGGCAGGGTTTGTGGAGTGACGTCACTGAGGGAGGGGGACAGGCCCTGCAGTCCTGGGGCAGTGAGTGCCAAGCAGAGGGTGGGGAAGCCTGTAGGACAGAGAGCACAGAGGGGGAGGGGGGGCAGGATTGGGGCCTGGAGGAGGAGTGACGTCACCGAGGGAGGGGGACAGGACCTGCAGTCCTGGGGCAGTGAGCGCCAAGTAGAGGGTGGGGAAGCCTGTAGGACAGAGAGCACAGGGGGGGGGGGGGCAGGATTGACGCCTGGAGGAGGAGTGACGTCACTGAGGGAGGGGGACAGGACCTGCAGTCCTGGGGCAGTGACATCACAGAAGCGGGGGAGGCTTTGTGGGAGTGACGTCACTGAGGGAGGGGGACAGGCCCTGCAGTCCTGGGGCAGTGAGCGCCAAGTAGAGGGTGGGGAAGCCTCTAAGACAGAGAACACAGAGTGGGGCAGGATTGAGGCCTGGAGGAGGAGTGACGTCACAGCGGGAGGCACGCCATCAGGGAGGCCAATACCATAGGGGGTCAGGAGAGGTTTGAGTGTCAGGGGTCAGGCCTGAGTAGAGGGGAGCTATACATCAGAAGGGGGTGTAACTGTAAATGTATATGCAGCGCTTAGGGCTCCTGATGGGGCATCGAAGAGCTTTGTGCCTGAGTAGCAGCTGCTCCTGAACCCAAGATCAGTGATTAGCAGGTTTGCATCATTTTGTTCTTGTGCATTAGGCTTCTCAGTGCACTCGCATCCAGTCCTAGGCTCTGGTGAATGCTAAAGGGTGGCCTCTTGAGTCTTTTGTTTTACTGAGAAGGATCAGCCCACCCTGATTCCAGGGGTAATTCTGTTAATCTTTCCTTTGTACCTGACCTGGACACTAGATGGTGACAAAGACCAGTCCTATATGTAATGTGTATGAGAAGTCACACTACTTTTCCCTAGGTACCCATGTAAAATATGTTAAATGTTACAGTGTCACTGGTAGAGCTCAGTCCCAGACTATTTTGAAGTCCATGTTTTATGCACTGATGTCACATGCAAAAGGCTTTTTTTGCAGCCCTGTGTGTTCTTCCTGCCTGACCCTCAGTTTTACTAGTAAAGACTTGCTGATCCTCATAGATCGTGGGGAAGGGGTGTCCTGTCTCTCTCTGCAGTTGAAGCAGTGTGGGAGATAATGCCACTCAGCCTGTAGCCCTCCCATTTCACACTGGTGACTGGGTATCTGCTTAGATTTTGGTCGCCCAGTCTCTATTTCTAGTCTGCATCCACTCAGTCTGTATTTGGGGAGCATTTGTATGTGTTTTGTGGTTTTCACTCCAGTAAAGTATTCATCAAGAAAGACACCGTTTCCAGTAATCTGTATGCTATACCGCGTGGTGTTGCCCAAACAGGTATACCTTGTGGCCTGAATGCACATTTAAATCACGTAATCTAATGAGACATGCAAAGCTTCCGTGAAGTTTTTCCCATATCTCCATGTGAGGCCTTGCTCTGGATGGCTCCTCTACCCCTGTGTAGCTATAGAAGGCAGGGCCAGATAATTTGGGGGTAGGTGGGTGCACAGATCACATTAAATTGTAGAAGAGTAATGTAAGAAATGGGGTCTCTAGTAAGCAGTGGTTTGCACCCTATCCAAGTAGGGACCCTCACTCTAGCCAAGGTAAGGGAGTCACACAACTAAGATAACCCCTGTTTGCTCCCTTGGTAGTTTGGCACAAGCAGTCTGGCTTATCTCAGAGACAGTGTGTAAAGTAGTTGTACATACACACACAGTAATGCAGTGAAAACACTACAAAGGGACTCAACACCAGTTTAGACAAAATAGCCAATATTTATCTGATTAAAACAAAACCAAAATGACAGAAATCCAACATACACAAATCAAGATATCACTTTTAAAATTTTAAGCAAGTCTTACTCCATAGGAATCAATGGATTTATCCCTTTAGCACAAAGTACATGGGATGCATCAGAAACAAGAACGATGAGGGCCACGGGGGAGGTGAGGCACCGGAAAAGCGAAACAATGCATCCGTTCCTTACTGTGCAGAGGAGGTGACACGTTGATTTTCCTTGGAGGTGTGACGTTGGTTCCTTACTTGCAGGGGAGGTGCTGCGTCAACTCTTTTCTCTCTGGAAAGGTGATGCGACAATTTCTGGACACAAAGCCTTGGTTTCTTACTGCAGTGTTGGGGAGATGAAAAATTGGCACCCAGGGACAATGCATGGAAAATCCAGATTTGCTGTTTTGATGGGATTGCTGTGAAACAGGTGCTGTGTCTATTCTTCAGCCATGGGACAGGCGCTGTATTGATTCTTCAGTCAGGAGAAAGGCACTGTGTTGATTTGTCCGACGTGGCGCATTAATGTGCAGATTTTCTCATTCAGATCACCAGCTTTTACTTTCATGGACCCAGGGACTTGAGTTTGGCATCACTTGGCAAGTCAGGACTCTCAGCAGAAGCACCCAGGCACTGGCAGATGAGGTCTTTGGTGTCCCTGTGACTTCTTGGCAGGAGGCAAGCTCAGTCCAAGCCCTTGGAGAACCATTGGAAGCAGGATGTAGAAAGCCAATTCCAGTCCGTTCACTTCCAGGACAGAAGGAAAAAGCAGGCCAGCACAACAAAGCAACCGGCAGAGGGGCAGTCCCCCCTACAGCATCCATTTCTTCTTCCTGGCAGAATTTCCTCAGTCAAGAAGGATGATGTCAGAAGTCCAGTACGTATACCCAATTCTGTCTTTGAAGTAGACAAGACTCTTCCATCACTTCCCTGGCCCCGGACACACTCCGGGGTTTTGAGACTGCTTTGTGTGAGGACAGGCACAGCCCTATTCAGGTGCAAGTGTCAGCTTCTCCCAGCACTCTAGCTCAGGAGGACCCATCAGTCTGGTGATGGGCCATCAGGATATGTTGGGCAAACCTCAGCTCTCTTTGTGTGACTGTCTAGAGTGAATGCACAAACAGCCCGACTGTCACCCTAACCCAGGCCTGGATTCAGCAGACCGGCACAGGCACAGAATGGTTAAGCAAAAGAAGACTACTTTCTAAAAGAAACATTTTCAAACTTACAATTCAAAAAACAACTTCACTAAAAGATGTATTTTAAATTGTTGGTTTAGAGACTGCAAACTACATATGTCTATTTGCCCCCCAATGGGAAATCACACTTAAAAGATATTTCAAAGCAATCCCCCCCATGAGAGAGATAGACCTTGCAACAGTGAAAACCAAAGTTAACAGTATTTCACTATCAGGATATGTAAAACACATAATCACATGTCCCGCTTTTTTAAATACCCTGTACCCTGCCCATGGGGCTGCCTTGGGCCTCCCTTAGAGGTAACACAGGTGATAAAAGGGAAGGTTTGGGGCAGGTCGAAATGGTACTGCAGTGGCAGGTCTGAGATATGTTTACAGGTCTACTCCTGCGGGTGGCACAATCAGTGCTGCTGGCCCACTGGTAGCATTTGATCCACAGGCCCTGGGCACACATAGTGCACTGTACTAGGACATTACCAATAAATCAGATGTGCCAATCATGGATAAACCAATCACAAATACAAGTTAGACAGCGAGCATATGCAATTTAGCACTGATTAGCAGTTGTAAAGTGCTCAGCGTCCTAAAGCCAACAAAAACAGGTCCGAATAAATAGGAGGTAGAAGGGAACAAGTTTGGGGATGACCCTGCAAAAAGGACAAGGTCCAACAAGTAAGTAAGAATGTTGAGAATTTCAGCTTGGATTTCTGAGTAATAACTTATGTCTGTTTGATGTCACTCAGCACCTCTGGGTGAAAACATCCCTGTACTCACTGTTACCCATGTGCAGCTCTACATATTGATAACTGATCATTCTTTTGTTGCAAATATAAAGATTGAAAATGAAATAAAAAATAAAAGAACTATAACAATCTCTTAGTTTGATATTATTTGAAAAGGGGGTTATAATAAGTTATTTAAACTAACATAATTTATCTTAAATTAATGACCACAGTTAGGGCACATCAATAATTTAATTTATGGAAATTACAAATTAATTAAATTTAAATGAACAGGTTTAGAATTGGCATTGGGGTCAGATTAAGAGGAATTACTTAAAATGTATAGACCAGGAAAAATAAAGGTTAGCTCTGGATTTTGTAATGGGTAGATTAAGAATAATTGTTTAAATTGAAGTTAATGTAATTAAGGGTTAGTGCTCAGCATTAGATTAAAGGAAACTATTTAAGGAATCTGAATTCAAAATAATGGTTATGGGCGACTTTAGTGATAGGTTAAGGATAATTATTAAATATATTCTAATTTAAAGAATGTGTGGGTTATAGCTATTATTGGTGTCTGTTTAACAATAACTATAAACTTATTTTAATACATTTCATTAAATATTGGTTAACATAATCTAACAAAAAATATTGCTTCCCGCTCAAACAGATCAAGAGTTAGTAAAATCACAGCGGCTCAAGTTGCTGTGTAGCGTAAAGGTTGAGTCGTCGTCCTTCTGTTGCTTATGACTGTATTTGGATGTTAAACATGTACTAATGAGGTGAACCCTTTGCTGAGACAGTGTTAACGTCTAAATATCACAAATTTACGAAGTAATACCTTATAAGATGTAGTTAATTAGGTCACATAATTGACTTTTAATATTTTATTCAACCCTGTTACATAAATGTGTGTTCCGCTGCCGCATAATTCCAGTGGACCTATCCTTGCAGTCCTGACAGACGATGACATGTCACCTTCAGCTGTACCCTGTTATGGCCAGCTGGGGGCAGCAGAGATCCATGGTAGCCTGTGCATGTGTATTTCTCACAGCTGCTGATGTGTCACCTTCTGCTGTACCCTGTTATGGCCAGCTGGGGGCAGCAGAGATCTATGGTAGCCTGGGAGGTTGTATTTGTGTAACAGGTGCTGACGTGTCACCTCCAGCCACTGGTGTATGGGGGAGATGCTGGGAACAGGAGGGCAAATGGTGTGTATGAGCAGTGGAGGTGCATGAGGTGAGTCACTGGTGTAAGGGAGAGGTGCTGGGAAGAGGGTGTGTGTGAGGAGCAGAGGAGTGCATGAGAGGTGAGTCACTGGTGTAAGGAGGGATCCACACCTCTCCCCAGGATGCACACTTCTCTCCAGGATGCACATCTCTCTCCCCAAGATCCACACCACTCAGGACACACCCTTCTCCCTAGGATGCACCCCCTCCCCAGGATGCACACTTCTCTCCAGGACGCACACCTTTCTCCCCAGCATTCACACTTCTCCCAAGATGCACACCTCTCTCCCCAGTACACAAACCTCTCTCCGAGGATGCGCACTGCTCTTCCTAGGATGCGCTTCTCCCCCCAAGATGCACACCTCTCTCCCCAGGATCCACACTTTTGCCCCCAAGATTCACACCTCTCTCCTCAGGATGCACTCCTCTCTCTCCAGGATGCACACCTCTCCCGAGGATGCAAGGTGCACACTTCTCTCCCCAGGCTGCACACCTCTTCCCAGGAGGCACACCTCTCTCCCCGGGATGCACACCTCCCATGATGCACACTTTCTCTCTCCAGGATGCAAACCTCTTCCCAGGTTGCACCCCTCTCTCCCCAGGATCCATTCTTCTCTCCATAGGATTCACACCTCTTCCCAGGATGAACCCCTTTCTCCCCAGGATCCATTCTTCTCTCCCCAGGATTCACGCCTCTTCCCAGGAAGCACCCCTCTCTCCCCAGGATGCACACCTCTCTCCCCGGATGCACACCTTTCTTCTGGATACCCTTTTCTCAGGAAGCACACTTCTCACAATGCAAAGATCTCGCAAGGATGCACTTCTCTCTCTCCAGGATGCACACTTCTCTCCCCAGGATGCACACTTCTCAGGATGCACAGATCTCCCCAGGATGCATCCCTCTCACCCCAGGATGCACACTTCTCCCCAGGATGCACACTTCTAAGGATGCACTGGTCTCCCCAAGATGCACTTCTCTATCCCCAGGATGCACAGTTCTCTCCCAGGATGCACACTTCTCAGGATGCACAGATCTCCCAAGGATGCACACTTCTCAGGATGCACAGATCCCCCAGGATGCACAGGTCTCCCCACGATGCACACTTCTCTCTCCCCAGGATGCACACTTCTCAGGATGCACAGATGCCCCCAGGATGCACACTTCTTACGATGCACAGATCCCCCCAGGATGCAATCTTCTCAGGATGCACAGATCCCCCAGGATGCAATCTTCTAAGGATGCACAGATCCCCCCAGGATGCACACTTCTCAGGGTGCACAGATCCCCCAGGATGCACACTTCTCTCCGCAGGATGCACACTTCTCAGGATGCACAGATCCCCCAGGATGCACACTTCTCAGGATGTACAGATCTCCCCAGGATGCACACTTCTCAGGATGTACAGATCTCCCCAGGATGCACACTTCACAGGATGCACAGGTCTCCCCAGGATGCCCACTTCTCTCCCAGGATGCACAGATCCCCCCAGGATGCACACCTCTCCCCAGGATTCACATCTCTCCCCAGGATGCAGTTCTCTCCCAGGATGCAAACTTCTCAGGATGCACAGATCCCCCAGGGTGCACACTTCTCAGGATGCACAGATGACCCAGGATGTACACTTCTCAGGATGCACAGATCCCCCCAGGATGCACACCTCTCCCCCCAGGATTCACACCTCTGCCCAGGATGCACACTTCTCAGGCTGCACAGATCCCCCCAGGATGCACACTTCTCAGGATGCACAGATCCCCCCAGGATGCACAGATCCCCCAGGATGCACACTTCTCAGGATGCACAGATCCCCCAGGATGCACAGATAGCCCCAGGATGCACAGATCCCCCCAGGATTCACACTTCTCTCCCCAGGATGCACAGGTCTCCCCAGGATGCACACTTCTCTCTCCCCAGGATGCACAGATCCCAAGATGCACCCCCTCCCCAGGATGCACACTTCTCTCTCCAGGACGCACACCTTTCTCCCCAGCATGCACACTTCTCCCAAGATGCACACCTCTCTCCCTAGGGCGCACACCTCTCTCCCAGGTTGTACACCTCTCTCCCAGGATGTACCCCTCTCTCCCCAGGATGCACACTTCTACCCAGGATGCACACTTCTAAGGATGCACTGGTCTCCCCAAGATGCACTTCTCTCTCCCCAGGATCCAGTTCTCTCCCAGGATGCACACTTCTCAGGATGCACAGATCTCCCCAGGATGCACACTTCCCAGGATGCACAGATCTCCCCAGGATGCACAGATCCCCCAGGATGCACAGATCCCCCCCAGGATGCACACTTCTCAGGATGCACAGATCCCCCCAGGATTCACACCTCTCCCCAGGATGCACAGTTCTCAGGATGCACAGATCCCCCCAGGATGCACAGATCCCCCCAGGATGCACACTTCTCAGGATGCACACTTCTCAGGATGCACAGATCCTCCCCAGGATGCACACTTCCCAGGATGCATAGATCTCCCCAGGATGCACTTCTCTCTCCCCAGGATGCACAGATCCCCCCAGGATGCACACTTCTCTCCCCAGGATGCACAGATCCCCCCAGGATGCACTCCCTCGCACAGGTCAGATTAGCACCGGCCCTCAGGGGCCGGTGAGCAGTAGCACCACGTCACGGTTCTGTCCTCCGCTACTGTCCAGTCACACCACTCAGTGACGATAGCGTCACGGCACCCACAGCCCTGCCAGGGTTCCTAGTACCATGTGGTGTACTGGAGCAGCACATCCCGCGTGGCCTATAGAAACCTGGCAGCCATGCACCAGGCACTCACACCATTCATGGCCCAGTCTCTCTCTCATGCGAACCCTGAGAAGGCCCCCTCCACAGATCTGTCGGGCTCCCCGGATTCCATGTGATGAGCTGCTCCGGCCTGGACTGGAGCAGCACATCACGCTGGACCTGGGAAACTTGGCAGACTTGCTTCCGGGACCCCCCAGAGCATCGCGGCAGATCAGGAGGAAGGGTGCCACCCGAGGAGGGACCGAGGGATGGGCAGCAGGTGGCAAGGAGGGCCAGTCCTGCCCGGTCCCCCCCACGGGGTGGGGAGGGGAGACTAAGGAGTCGCGGATCCCTATTGTCTCAACGCTATCCGTCGTGTCCCCTCAGCAGCCTGTCCTCCATCTCTGCCCACCACTGAGGGCCACTGCCCTGCAGGGACAGATATAGGGCTGGGAGAGTGACGTCACAGAGGAGAGGCTGTGATGTCAGTGAGGGGGGGACAGGCCCTGCAGACCTGGGGGAGTGACGTCACCGAGGGAGGGGGACAGGACCTGCAGACCTGGGGGAGTGACATCACAGAGGAGAGGGCGGGGCCTTGAGGCAGTGATGTTACTGAGGGTGGGGGACAGGACCTGCAGACCTGGGGGAGTGACGTCACTGAGGGAGGGGGACAGGCCCTGCAGGGACAGATATAGGGCTGGGAGCGTGACGTCACAGAGGAGGGGGCGGGGCCTGGGGAGTGATGTCACTGAGGGTGGGGGACAGGACATGCAGACCTGGGGGAGTGACATCACAGAGGAGAGGGCGGGGCCTTGGGGCAGTGATGTCAGTGAGGGAGGGGGACAGGACCTGCAGTCCTGGGGCAGTGACATCACAGAGGAGAGGGCAGGGCCCGAGGCAGTGATGTCAGTGAGGGAGGGGGACAGGCCCTGCAGACCTGGGGGAGTGACGTCACCGAGGGAGGGGGGGCAGGACCTGCAGTCCTGGGGCAGTGACCCAAGGGTTTAAAAAATATTCCTATTATAGCAACATGTGAATTACATATGTATATATATGACACACAATGTAATATAGTACATATGCGCGTGTGTGTATATAGAGATATATAAATGCACACATTTATACATAGAAGCGGCAATATTTACAAGGTCTGTTGTCCACATTTATCACGTGGTACATGGTTTATGCCTTGAAACAACTGTAATTGACGTATATATGCACTCATGCACACATGGCAGGTATTGTCATGGGAGGACAGAGAGATTTCAGAGAAAAGACTATAGCGCTCAGAGGCACAGCGCTCACCTCCCCCACCCACGAGCCACATTCCACATATTTCAATGCACCCTTTATCCGCCTGCAAGGAGTGTTCACATTCACGACTGCAGTGGGATCTCCTGCCACAAGCACCTGACGTCACCTTCCTTGGAGACTCCACTGGCTGAGAGGCACGTCACAGTGAGGTGTGATGTCATAGCCGGGATAAGGGAGGCACGTCACAGTGAGGTGTGTGATGTCATAGCCGGGATAAGGGAGGCACGTCACAGTGAGGCGTGTGATGTCATAGCCGGGATAAGGGGGGCACGTCACAGTGAGGTGTGATGTCATAGCCGGGATAAGGGAGGCACGTCACAGTGAGGCGTGTGATGTCATAGCCGGGATAAGGGAGGCACGTCACAGTGAGGCGTATGATGTCATAGCCGGGATAAGGGGGGCACGTCACAGTGAGGTGTATGATGTCATAGCCGGGATAAGGGAGGCACGTCACTGTGAGGCGTGTGATGTCATAGCCGGGATAAGGGAGGTACGTCACAGTGAGGTGTGTGATGTCATAGCCGAGATAAGGGGCACGTCACAGTGAGGCATGTGATGTCATAGCCGAGATAAGGGAGGCACGTCACAGTGAGGCGTGTGATGTCATAGCCGGGATAAGGGAGCCACGTCACAGTGAGGCGTGTGATGTCATAGCCGGGATAAGGGAGGCACGTCACAGTGAGGCGTGTGATGTCATAGCCGGGATAAGGGGGCACGTCACAGTGAGGCGTGTGATGTCATAGCCGAGATAAGGGGCAGATGTAAATAACTCTGACAAGTTAAACGTTTACAAGCAAAATCAGCCCTCACCTGTGGTGGATCTGGAATAAGCTAAGAACGTTGAGCTCATAAAGAAACTGCACAATTTTAAACAGAGATTTGCCAAATACTTGATTTCCATGAAATAAATTAGCATTTTTGAAAAACTATTAATCTGAGGCCGGCACTGAGGGCCTCTGTGCAGAGACTGGTCCACTCCCTGCTACTGTCCTGGTTGTGTAGAGCTAAGGACTGTCACCCTTTTCTGTCTTGTGTAATTTTAGTGTTATTATCCACTGCCTATTGTTTTGCAAGATTTTAACTAATTTATAATTCATTTAATATGATTGAATTTATTACTGATCTTTAAATTAATCCTAACACTATTTAAAAGCAAAATTCGGATTTTATTTTATTTGTTTAACACTAGTATTTTGTTAAGTCTATTTCTAAAAGTGACACTAGCCATAATGTCATTTTTATTTAATTCATTACATTTCGTTGTGTTTCCCTTATACTACACCTATGTTTAATTATTTTTCAATATTACCAACTTTAAAATAAAACATTAAAAATATGTGGTGGGAGAACCCTCCACCTGCCCCCCCCCCCCACACACATTCAGCCCAATCCCCTCTTTTTTAATAGTTGATGTTATAGAGCTTCATTTTTTACTTATTTTTCATTTTTTCATTGCCCCTTACCATCTCTAGCCATACTTCTTAATCATTCAAATACATTGAAATGAAAGTAAAAACAAAACGTGACTAGTATATCTCAGGGGACCCCCATAGCAACGCCTGTATCTTTTTATTATAATTTAATGTATAAAAGGAATTACATCATTAATAACGTACACCAATCTTTTCATGTCGTTGCTTCCCGTGCCAATGCGGTGGGCGTGGCGTGCTTGTAGGTGACGTAGCTGGCGTGTCAGGGGTGATGTACTGACTGGTAGATGGAGCTGGGTTGATCTAGTCTGGGTGCACCCAGCATAGCCAGCGCGACGAGTGTGAACATGTGTACCAGTTTGTGCCCAGGAGAGGTTCCCAACTGGTGCTAATCCTCGATCCCTCTTCCGATCACCCCCACCCCCTGACTGCCGAGGGGTGCAGGACCCTGAGGCCGATCAGTGAACTTAGACAAGTTTACAAACAACCGACCTATATCAAACTGATCTCCATTTCAAAGGCACTTGAAACAGCATCTGCAATCAAGCAGCCTTCTCAGTGAGTTTAATACTGCATCATGGCATCTCTGTCAGACCTCTGGGCTGCATCTAATATCAGACATCTCTGCTGCATCTTCTCTGTATCAGACATCTCTGCTGCATCTTCTCTTTATCAGACATCTCTGCTGCATCTTCTCCATATCAGACATCTCTGCTGCATCTTCTCCATATCAGACATCTCTGCTGCATCTTCTCCATATCACACCTCTCTGCTGCGTCTTCTCTGTATCAGACATCTCTGTTGCATCTCTTTATATCAGACCTCTCTCCTGCATCTTCCTACATCAGACATCTCTGCTGCATCTTCTCTACATAAGACCTCTCTGCTGCACCTTCTTTGCATCAGATCTCTCTGCTGCATCTTCTCAGTATCAGACCTCCCTGCTCTACATTCTTATCTCAGCCCTCTCTGCTTCATCTCTGTATCAGACCTCGCTGCTGCATCTTCATATTTTAGACCTCTCCGCTGCATCTTCTCTCAATCAGACTTCTCTGCTACATCTTCTTAGATCAGATACCTCTTTGCTTCTTTGTCTCTACATCAGACCTCTCTGCTTCATCTTCTTATATCAGACCTCTCTGCTTCATCTTCACAACATACAGACCTCTCTGCTGCATCTTCTCCATATCACACCTCTCTACTGCATCTTCTCTCTATCAGACCTCTCTCCTGCATCTTCCTATATCAGACATCTCTGCTGCATTGTCTCTACATCAGACCTCTCTGCTGTATCTTCTCTGTATCAGACCTCTCTGCTGCATCTTCTTATATCAGACCTCTCAGCTGCATCTTCTCTGTATCAGACCTCTCTGCTGCATCTTTTTATATCAGACCTCTTGGCTGCATTGTCTCTACCTCAGACCTCTCTGCTGCATCTTCTATGTATCAGACCTCTCTGCTGCACCTTCTTATATCAGACCTCTCTGCTGCATCTTCTCCATATCCCACATCTCTGCTGCATCTTCTTATATCAGACCTCTCTACTGCATCTTCTCAGTATCAGACCTCTTTGCTTCTTTTTCTCTACATCAGACACCTCTGCTGCATCTTCTCCATATAAGACCTCTCTGCTGCACCTTCTCCATATAAGACCTCTCTGCTGCATCTTCTTATATCAGACCTCTCTGCTGCATCTCCTTATATCAGACCTCTCAGCTGCATCGTCTCTGCATTAGACCTCTTTTCTGCATCTTCTCTGTATCAGACCTCTTGGCTGCATCTTCTCTGTACCAGACATCTCTGCTGCATCTTCTCTACTTCAGACCTCTTGGCTGCATCTTCTATGTATCAGACATCTCTGCTGCATCTTCTCTACATCAGACCTCTTGGCTGCATCTTCTCTGTATCAGACATCTCTGCTGCATCTTCTCTGTATCAGACCTCTCTGCTGCATCTTCTTATGTCAGACCTCTCTGCTGCATCTTCTCTACATCAGACCTCTTGGCTGCATCTTCTCTGTATCAGACCTCTTTGCTGCTTTGTTTCTATATCAGACATCTCTGCTGCATCTTCTTATATCAGACCTCTCTGCTTCATCTTCTCTACATCAGACCTCTCAGCTGCATCTTCTTATATCAGACATCTCTGCTGCATCTTCTCTGTATCGGACAGCTCTACTGCATCTTCTTGTATCAGACCTCTCTGCTGCATCTTCTGTGTATCAGACCTCTCTGCTGCATCTTCTCCATATCACACCTCTTTGCTGCATCTTCTCTGTGTCAGACCTCTCTGCTGCATCTTCTCTGTATCAGACCTCTCACCTGCATCTTCTCTTTATCAGACCTCTCTGCTGCATTTCCACACCATCAACCACAAGCGACTCCTTGACAGCCAGTCTCATTTGGTTGGCATCAGAGTTTGAGTACTGTTTCAGTTTAATTACTTCCTATTTATTTTGTGTTTTGTGTAAACTACTGCACACAACCTTGCAGTATTGTGTGAGTGCCAGTAATCAGACACACAGAAGACTGAAAGTGGAATATTGCAAGGGCGGCCCTTCCGCTATGGTGGAGGAGTGTAGCCCTCTCCTGCTGAAAGGAAGCAGGGAAGCAAAAAAATAAAACAATGATGAAAGCATTTTATTATTTTATTTTTCCGCTTAGGTAGGGCGGTGCCAGCATCCTCCTCATCAGTCGTCGTGGGAGGAGTGCTAGGTACGCTCGAAGCGAGCATGTCTGTTTGGCCGTCCAAACTGACATGCGCACTTAGAACTCTCTACCTAGCTGTATTTCACAGCCGGGAGGAGACCGAGTGCAGGCTCCCACTCCCTCCCTGAGCAGCATTTCAGCCCGCTCAGGCCAATCCTGGCGCTTCTGTCATGCTGGGTAACAGCATGAGAGAAGTGTCTGGATTGAGTGGGGAGGGGAGCAAGGCAGAAGCACTGAAGCAGCAGGAGCAGCGGAGGCGGGGCGACCTGGCAGATAAGCGTTATTCGTTTTCTTTTATTGCCCCCCACCCCCACATGCTGCCCCACAAGCCATTTCCTGCCAGCAGCCTCCTCTTTAATATTAATAACTGAACACATCTGGGAGTGATATTATTATCTGAAGGAATCCTTCAACCGTATACACTGATAGAAATGCGATAAAGCATTGGTGGAGAGTCTGCAGAATGAAGGGGTGGAAACAAGTTGCCGGTGTCTGACTGACAGGCCCGAAGAAAGGAGAACATAGGCGGGCATGGGGAGGGTTTTCTAGACGTCTGGTGGTAGAAATGGGCTTTTAGCAATCACTGGATTTTGAGAAAGTCAGA
Organism: Pleurodeles waltl; assembly: GCF_031143425.1. Classification (NCBI taxonomy): domain Eukaryota; kingdom Metazoa; phylum Chordata; class Amphibia; order Caudata; family Salamandridae; genus Pleurodeles; species Pleurodeles waltl. The sequence continues at coordinate 18,250,841 of NC_090449.1, forward strand.
TTTCATGTGTAGAGACAGAGGCAGAGAGCTCCAGAGAGACGAGCCTTGAACGTGGACGTTATTCCTCAATGTCTTGTAACAAGTCAGACAGACATCAACAAGACTGAAGACTTCAGGTGTCTCTTGGGAAGGTTAGTACAAGAAGTAATTTGGAATGTCCTCTTTCCTACAGGGAGCCCAAGGACGCCTTCAGCACAGGAATGATGTCTTCATGGCCAAACGTCAGGGAACAGGATGACTCTGAACCCTTTGGTTGTTTGCATAATGTTTTGTTAGATACTTCAGTGTAGAGGTTATTGCAATAGCAAAAGTGAGAAAAAAGTTGACAAAGTGCTGGGGATATCTCTTTCGCTAAGTACTAGAGAGTACTTTTCAAAATCTCTAAAATTTGGTTAGGAAAAAGAAAATGCATACGAAAGAATACCTTCTTTTTCTGCCTCGCTCCGTACCGCCCACATATACAGCTGCATGACAACAGCTGCCATCAGCGGCGGTGTCTTCATGCGGCAGAGGAGCGCCCCACACCCGCTGCAAGTCACAAATAAATCTGAAAAATAAAAGTTTCACCAATGTGCACCGCCAGCCTGCTCCCGAGAATCGAGAGAAATGCGGGGCCTGTCCGGTGCTGCTGATTGGCAGCATGGAGGACCGGAGCAGTGGCGGGCCAGAGACCTCTAAGTACAGAGGTCGCTTTGTCCATCTGTCTTACGACAACCAGCCTGACATGCGCATTTTGAAACTCTCCAACCCGAGCTGTCTTAGACGACTGGATGGACAGCAAGCACAGGCCTCCAGTGCCTGTAGGAGCCTCCAGCCAACCCACTCGATCCAATCCTGGCACTTCTCTCATGCTGGTTAATACCAATAGTATTATTCTTTGCAAGATTGTTGTCCCTCCTACTGGAGTTTATTATTCAGAGGCTCGACAACCTGTGTGATTCTACAACACTCTCCATAAATATGGTCCACAAATATTTGATATTTCTCCACTTGTCATAGAAGTGAAATGTAAAAGATGTAATGTGACGGTGTCCAAAACGAGGCTGAATCAAAATGTCAGATTTATACATAAACTGTTTAAATCCCTCACGCCGGGCTTTGCCTGTAAATAATTGTCCCAATACAGTTCACATGAACTCACCTTGCAGGCTCTCCCGACCCCTGGCATCAGCCTTAACCAACGCTGACGTAAGTCAATAAACCCCCAACGGAAAATGCAGCACATGTGTAGCAAAAGGTTATTTATAAAGGGCAAGATTTTAAATGTGTGAACCAAGGATTTTTAAATCCCCCTCGTCGGAGTTCCTTGTGGATGCCAGTGACATTAACAACAAAAAAGAACAGCTGCCGGAGTAGAAAAGGTGCTTTCCAGAGTCCATACTGGAGTGATGCTAAGTGGTCTTTGATCTCGTTTCCTCAGCCTAGAATTCCTGGGACCCCGGGGAGCTCTGAACTTCCCTTGGAAGAACCTCTTTCAACCAGTTCTGGCTGAGATATATGTTCGTTTCGATCTTCCTTTATGTGAAAGCTTCATTCCTCTAGACATTTTCAGGTTTCTCTGTCGTAACTTTCAAACACGTTTTGTATCATATTTTCAAAGAGGCATTTCTAGAGCTTAAAATCGCCTCTACTCGTGGGTGAATTGAAGGAGCAGGTGCTGAAGGCAGAAGGCTCGCTGAAGATGTTGGTGCGGACTCAGACCTATCACCAGCTGGGAAAATGAGAATCAGAGCACATTACAATGACAACACTGTAGGTTTTGAAAAGAGACCGAGCGAGCCATCTGTATTTGTTTTCTGACCACTAGGCGCGCAACATACGCAACTTCATTAGATAGTGATTACAAATCTTTAGCCAAATGTGGCTCTTTACTTGCCCCACCACTTTCAAAGGTTACCAGATGCCCCTGGCTGCCAGCCGTCAGCATCTCTCCCCTCATACATCTGCAGAACCCTTGTTACACAGGCAGGTGAGTACAGCCCGCTTGCCTACAAGCCCCACCCATCCACATCCAGCCAATCAGAAGCCTCTGGATAGTCAGGTGGGACTTGGTAATGGGCATCCATTGGCAGATTCAGCGCCTACCTGACCAGGGATAGGATAAAGCTAGAGTGTGGTGGAACTTGAAGAAGGCGTGTGTGCAGCAACCATGGTGGGGCAGATGACATTGGATTTATTTTCAGATTTAAACTGCGCTGCCTGCTGATGCACACCAGGTGTGAGTTGAGGAAGCTCCTTCCATCCACCCTCGAGCTGGTCTGTGTGCCCACTGCAACATAAAGATATCAGCTCTATAGTACCCTCTATTCCCTTCTAGTCATTATACAAAGATGTCCATAATAGGCGCACGTACAGTTACAAACCAGCCCACCACCCTCCAAAAGTGGCCCACAGACAGCCACACAACCGGACCATACAATGACCTGTCCGCCTGGCCTGCCTGGCACTGCCAGATTGCCCTTTAGGCCAGTCTTATCTTGTTGCACACCCATACCCTGCTTAGGGCCTGATTTAGAACTTGGCGGAGGGAATACTCCATCACAAACGTGACGGATATCCTGTCTGACATATTACAATCCCATTATACCCTATGGAGATTGTAAAACGGTGGACGGAATATCCGTCACATTTGTGGCGGAGTATCCATCCGCTGAGATCTAAACTAGGCCCCCTTGTCACCTTCAGTGCTGCTGCAGCCCCTCTCTTGGTGCTGCCAAGTCCACCGTTGAAGCAACAGAGCACCTTCAAAAGCTTGCACCGCAGGCTGCGAGATTCACTGTGTCAGCAGCAGGACACGCTATGGGTCACGGCCTGGTTCCTCCACCTGCAAACTTCAAGGCTCAACCCCTGTGGACACCACTTGGCTCATGGTACCCTCAGTGGCACTTCAGCCAGGCACACACACAAGGTGAGTCACAGTGCATCAGGGGAAACGACTTACCACCCACGCTGAACTGCAAAGGCACCTCATGTCACATATTGCCACGCAGAGAAAACCCCGAGAACCTCCCCACCCTAGATGCAACAAGGAGTGAACTCCTCCTTTGACCTCCTCCTAACACCACAAATACCAGGTAAAACATTCAACTTTCTAATAATACAGTAACTGATTTCAGTAGAGACCACTTCATGGCACTTGGGAAAAAATTAGCAAAAGGGAAACGCATCAAAAGAGAGCAGAAAACATCCGCAACTGCTTTGGTCTGGCAAAGTCTCTCCATGGCCCCTCCCTCACATTTTGGCCCTACTGTATGGGGTTTTCAGGGGCCCAAGAAGGCTTGAGTAGGGGTGGCTGCACAGTCACCCTTCCTCATTTTGGTGGCAATTGCTCCGGGGATGGGGTCTCTATGGCCAATTATATGTTTTGCCCAAGGGATGAGGTCCCTAGGGCCCAAAGGCCAATACTACGGTGCGTACACCAAAGGCTGTGCATGGTGTGGGTTTAGTAGCCAGCTCCAGATGGCTGCCTGTGGGGAGTTAAACACAGGACTGACTACAAGTCAGGTCCTGCGACCAACTCTAGGTTAAGTGCAACAAAAGGCTGTGCGCACCATTGGGTTTGCTATCTGTGGGGGAGATTGCTGCATGGCCTGGATACAGGATGGCTTTATGCATTGTAATAAAATATTAGTTTACATTAAAAAAAAACTAGAAATTCACTGAAAAAAACCAAGGTTAAAGTAGCATTATAGTTAGGTCTGATAAATAGATATACTTTTGGTTAAAAAAAAACCTTAGAAAGTCACTGAACAAACATAAGGTTATAGCAACATTCTAGATAGGTGAATATGTCAGTGATAACCTTAACATTTTGAACTAAATTAAAGCCAGAAATTCACCAGTTAAAGTTAGCCGATCCAACTATAACTTGCGCCCCTGGCATGCACTGCTTATGACTTCAAGTCTTACATCACTCATGACATGTTCTATGACATCATTGATGACATTGTCGATGATGTCACTGATGACATCATCCAACGAGTGTGCTAGTTCGTTTTGTAGCATCAGGTAGATACCACATGACTTCTCTATCTAATGTTGTGGTGAGTCGATATGGGGTCTTTCTTGCAAGCAGCCTCGCTGTGCCCGCTCTCCGGCTTCTGCCCCCTTCCCTGCCTCTGTTGAAGCAGCGATCAGACATCAATGGTGAGTGAAGCACAATGTGGCTTTGTAAAATTAAAGCCAGAAGAAGTTGCCACAACCGCCAGTTGTAGGGATGGAATGCCCCTTCAGTCATGTAAGTGACAGTTCAACTTTGCACAGGTCAGAGCATCAGAGGAATCCTGTTCTGTCCCAGAGACATCCAAACCTGTTACTTCAGAAGCAGAGGGCAGCAGTCGGTGAAAAGTACCTGTTCACATTGGGAGGACAAGTGAAGAGTTTACTCACCTATGCCACAATAACCACAGCTAGTAAGGACCCCGAAACAGGAAGTCATCGCTTTACTAAATGTGGGGGTGAAGTGACACTGAAGCTACAAGAATGTATTGCCTCCGGATACTGGGGTGCATGAACTTCTTGTTCATTTATTTTTACAAAAGCTATTTCACTCGCTTAGTGTAACTTCAGGGATGAGGCTAAGGTCTTTATGTTTCAGCACACTTCTCAATAGACATGGAGTGGGGTGAACCCTTTTCTACGTCCATCCCTAAGTTCTGAAAGAGGGTGTAATGCAGCAGTGGCTGGTGACATTGGGAAGTGGTGGGGCCTAAAAGTAGTGTATGACCTATATGCAAAGTGAGCAATTTCCATGGGCAAATATGGGGTTCACGGCGGTTCTTATACGAGAAAAGAAAAAAAAGTCTGGCAAATGCTGTATTTTAAAGCACATTTAGAAGAATTTAATAAGAAAGTAAGAAGGTTTATGAAGCAATTGTGAATGTGTAGTCTTGAAATATTTTTTCCATATCTAAGTGCATTAATATGTTCAACAGTTGCTGTGCAAATTGTACAGCGTAACAACTTCAGGCCCTATAAATTATGCACTTTCCCTCTGTCTTGCACTGCAGGTGGCACAGACTTGGGGGAAATATTTCTAAGCTCGGGACGCACCCACAGATTCTGGCTGCAATCAGACATATGCAAATATGTGCAGACATGGATGTTACTGAGATGAAAAAAGTGGGTGTCTCTAAAAGGGGCTTCGCTCTAACATTTAATCTAAATTTCTGTGATTCAAAGAGTGTGCCACCTGACCTGTGTAGGAAGTTGGCTCTGTATGCACTATTTCAAAGTAAGGAATAGTATGCACAGAGTCCAAGGGTTCCCCTTAGAAGTAAGATAGTGGCAAAAAGAGATAATTCTAATTCTCTATTTTGTGGTAGTGTGGTCGAGCAGGAGGCTTATCAAAGGAGTAGTGTTAAGCATTTGTTGTACACACACAGGCAATAAATGAGGAACACACACTCAGAGACAATTCCAGGCCAATAGGTTTTTGTATAGAAAAATATATTTTCTTAGTTTATTTTAAGAACCACTGGTTCAAGATTTACATGTAATACTTTAAATGAAAGGTATTGCAGGTAGGTACTTTAGGAACTTTGAATTAGCAAAATAGCATATACAGTTTTCACATAAATTACATATAGCTATTTTAAAACTAGACAAAATGCAATTTCCAACAGTTCCTGGGGGAAGTAAGAGTTTGTTAGTTTTTGCAGGTAAGTAAACCACCTACGGGTTTCAAGTTTGGGTCCACCGTTGGGGGTTCAGAGCAACCCCAAAGTTACCACACCAGCAGCTCAGGTCTGGTCAGGTGCAGAGGTCAAAGTGGTGCCCAAAACGCATAGGCTTCAATGGAGAAGGAGGTGCCCCGGTTCCAGTCTGCCAGCAGGTAAGTACCCGCGTCTTCGGAGAGCAGACCAGGGGGGTTTTGTAGGGCACCGGGGGGGACGCAGGTCCACACAGAAAGTACACCCTCAGTGGCACGGGGGCGGCCGGGTGCAGTGTGCAAACAAGCGTCGGGTTTTCAATAGAAAGCAATGGGAGACCAAGGGGCCTCTTCAGCAATGCAGGCAGGCAAGGGGGGGGCTCCTCCGGGTAGCCACCACCTGGGCAAGGGAGAGGGCCCCCTGGGGGTCGCTCCTGCACTGGAGGTCGGATCCTTCAGGTCCTGGGGGCTGCGGATGCAGTGCCTTTACCAGGTGTCGGGTCTTTGAAGCAGGCAGTCGCGGTCAGGGGGAGCCTCGGGATTCCCTCTGCAGGCGTCGCTGTGGGGGCTCAGGGGGGTCAACTCTGGCTACTCACAGTCTCGCAGTCGCTGGGGAGTCCTCCCTGAAGTGATTTTTCTCCACAAGTCGAGCCGGGGGCGTCGGGTGCAGAGTGCCAAGTCTCATGCTTCCGGTGGGAAATGCGTGTTGTTTCAAAGTTGCTTCTTTGTTGCAAAGTTGCAGTCTTTGGTGAACAGAGCCGCTGTCCTCTGGAGTTCTTGGTCCTTCTAGATGCAGGGCAGTCCTCTGAGGCTTCAGAGGTCGCTGGTCCCTGTGGAAAGCGTCGCTGGAGCAGTGTCTTTACAAGTGGGGAGACAGGCCGGTAGAGCTGGGGCCAAAGCAGTTGGTGTCTCCGTCTTCTCTGCAGGGTTTTTCAGCTTAGCAGTCCTCTTCTTCTTAGGTTGCAGGAATCTCAGTTCCTAGGTTCTGGGGAGCCCCTAAATACTAAATTTAGGGGTGTGTTTAGGTCTGGGGGGTTAGTAGCCAATGGCTACTAGCCCTGAGGGTGGCTACACCCTCTTTGTGCCTCCTCCCGAGGGGAGGGGGGCACATTCCTATCCCTATTGGGGGAATCCTCCATCTGCAAGATGGAGGATTTCTAAAAGTCAGAGTCACCTCAGCTCAGGATGCCTTAGGGGCTGTGCTGACTGGCCAGTGACTCCTCCTTGTTTTTCTCATTATCTCCTACGGCCTTGCCGCCAAAAGTGGGGCCGTGGCCGGAGGGGGCGGGCAACTCCACTAGCTGGAATACCCTGGGGTGCTGTAACAAAGGGGGTGAGCCTTTGAGGCTCACCGCCAGGTGTTACAGTTCCTGCAGGGGGAGGTGATAAGCATCTCCACCCAGTACAGGCTTTGTTACTAGCCACAGAGTGACAAAGGCACTCTCCCCATGTGGCCAGCAACATGTCTGGTGTGTGGCAGGCTGCTAAAACTAGTCAGCCTACACGGATAGTTGGTTAAGGTTTCAGGGGGCACCTCTAAGGTACCCTCTGGGGTGTATGTTACAATAAAATGTACACTGGCATCAGTGTGCATTTATTGTGCTGAGAAGTTTGATACCAAACTTCACAGTTTTCAGTGTAGCCATTATGGTGCTGTGGAGTTCGTGCATGACAGACTCCCAGACCATATACTCTTAAGCTACCCTGCACTTACCATGTCTAAGGTTTTGCTTAGACACTGTAGGGGCATAGTGCTCATGCACTTATGCCCTCACCTATGGTATAGTGCACCCTGCCTAAGGGCTGTAAGGCCTGCTAGAGGGGTGACTTATCTGTACCTGTAGGCAGTGTGAGGTTGTCATGGCACCCTGAGGGGAGTGCCATGTCGACTTAGTCTTTTTTATCCCCACTAGCACACACAAGCTGACAAGCAGTGTGTCTGTGCTGAGTGAGGGGTCCCCAGGGTGGCATAAGATATGCTGCAGCCCTTAGAGACCTTCCCTGGCATCAGGGCCCTTGGTACCAGGGGTACCAGTTACAAGGGACTTACCTGGATGCCAGGGTGTGCCAATTGTGGAAACAAAAGTACAGGTTAGGGAAAGAACACTGGTGCTGGGGCCTGGTTAGCAGGCCTCAGCACACTTCCAAATCAAAACTTAGCATCAGCAAAGGCAAACAGTCAGGGGGTAACCATGCCAGGGAGGCATTTCCTTACAACCTGTATTTTGTTATTTCTCAGATATCTGTTATTGCACCCAGACATATAACTGTCATAATCCCAAAACCTGCCAGGTCCACTGGCTCTGCCAATGGTTGTTTGCTGCTTAAGATAAATGAGTAACAATGATTTTGTTGTAAATAATTAATATTGAAAATGTTTCAGTTCTGAATAGTGAGAGTGAGAACGAAATATTATTGAGGCCTGTGAAGGGGTAGTGGTCTTCACTTAAGTGCACTTTATGTTCAATATATTCGCCTTTTGTCTCCACATCTCATCCATCGGAATATCTTAGACCTCACCTCTTTCCTCCTCCGCACCCTCTTTTCACTCTCTCCCGTGAATGCGCTTCCCTGCATCTCCTTCACTTCACCACCCTCAAACATACACTGCACTCACTCAAATATAAGCACTTTATTTTCTTTTATTTTTCCCTGTCAATATCTTATCAACTGTCTACCCCATTCACACACTTTTACAGCAGAATTTTAATGCCAAGCAATGCGGCCAGATCACCAGAATTACTTCACCCCAAACACCTAGCATGCTACAGTGTCAGTTTTTAAATAAAACCTGCCCAAAACTTCACCAGGGAGCAAAAGTCCTCTACAACTGTTGGATCAACGTTACTTGGGAACAAAACAGCAGCCTCACTTCTAAAGGGGCCAGTGACCTACGTCTCCGGTCTGGGGTGTCACAGTGTGGGATGTCAGCATGGCCAGGTATCTCAGCACAATATATATAATACAAGTCTTTTTCTTTAATTCTTACCATTACCGAGAACAAGACACCACATCTCAGTGCGCTCGCATCCAGTCCTAGCCTGTGGTGAATGCTAAAGGGTGGCCTCTTGTGTCTTTTGTAATTCTGGTACTCTTTTCTTTGTACCTGACCTGGACACTAGATGGTGCCAAAGGCCAGTAAAATAAGTAATGTGTATGAGAAGTCACACTACTTTTCCCTAAGTACCCATGTAAAATATGTTAAATGTTACAGTGGCACTAGTAGAGCTCAGTCCCAGACTATTTTGAAGTCCATGTTGTATGCACTGATGTCACACGCAAAAGGCTTTTTTTGCAGCCCTGTGTGTTCTTCCTGCCTGACCCTCAGTTTTACTAGTAAAGACTTGCTTATCCTCATAAATCGTGGGGAAGGGGTGTCCTGTCTCTCTCTGCAGTCGAAGCAGTGTGGGAGATAATGTCACTCAGCCTGTAGCCCTCCCATTTCTCACTGGTGACTGGGTATGTGCTTTGATTTTGGTCGCCCAGTCTCTATTTCTAGTCTGCATTCACTCAGTCTGTATTTGGGGAGAATTCGTCTGTGTTTAGTGTTTTTCGTCCAGTAATCATCAAGAAAGAGAACGTTTCCAGTAATCTGTATGTTCTACCTTGTGGTGTTGCCCAAACAGGTATACCTTGTGGCCTGAATACAAATGCACATTTAAATCACGTAATCTAATAAATGAGAAATGCATGTCTCCATGTGAGGCCTTGCTCCGGACGGCTCCTCTACCCCTGTGCAGCTATAGAAGGCAGGGCCAGATAATTTGGGGGTGGATCACATTACATTGTAGCAGAGTAATGTTAGAAATGGGGTCTCTAGTAAGCAGTGATTTGCACCGTATCCAAGTAGGGACCCTCACTCTAGCCAAGGTAAGGGAGTCACACAGCTAAGATAACCCCTGTTTGCCCCCTTGGAAGTTTGTCACAAGCAGTCTGGCTTATCTCAGAGACAATGTGTAAAGTATTTGTACATACACACACAGTAATGCAGTGAAAACACTTCAAAAGGACTCAACACCAGTTTAGACAAAATAGCCAATATTTATCTGATTAAAACAAAAACAAAACGACAGAAATCCAACATACACAAATCAAGATATCACGTTTAAAATTTTAAGCAAGTCTTACGCCTTAGGAATCAATGGATTTATCCCTTTAGCACAAAGTTCCTGGGATGCTTCAAAAACAAAGACGATGAGGGCCATGGGGAAGGCAAAACAATCGATCTGCTCCTTACTGTGCAGAGGAGGTGATGCATTGATTTTTTCCCTCACAGGTGTGACAATGCATCAGTTCCTTACTGGTAGGGGAGGTAATACCTCAATTATTTTCTCTCGGGAAAGGTGATGCACCATTTTCTGGACACAAAGTCTTGGTTCCTTACTGCAGTGTGGGGTAAATGAAAAATTGGCACCCAGGGACATTGCATGGAAAGTCCAGATTTGCTGTTTTGATGGGATTGCTGTGAAACAGGTGCTGCATCTATCCTTCAGCCGTGGGACAGGCGCTGTATTAATTCTTTAGTCAGGAGAAAGGCACTATGTTGATTCGTCCAACGTGGCACATTGATGTGCGGATTTTCTCCTTCAGATCACCAGCTTGCACTTTCATGGACCCAGGGACTTGAGTTTGGCATCACTTGGCAAGTCAGGACTCTCAGCAGAAGCACCCAGGCACTGGCAGATGAGGTCTTTGGTGTCCCTGCGACTTCTTAGCAGGAGGCAAGCTCAGCCCAAGCCCTTGGAGAACCTTTGGAAGCAGGATGTAGAAAGCCAATTCCAGTCTGTTCACTTCCAGGACAGAAGGAGAAAGCAGGCCAGCACAACAAAGCAACCGGCAGAGGGGCAGTCCCCCCTACAGCATCCAGCTTTTCTTCTTGGCAGAATTTCCTCAGTCAAGAAGGATTCTAACTACGTGATGTCAGCGGGCCAGTACGTATACCCATTTCTGTCTTTGAAGTAGATAAGACTCTGCCTTCCCTTCCCTGGCCCCGGACACACTCCGGGGTTTTGAGACTGCTTTGTGTGAGGACAGGCACAGCCCTATTCAGGTGCAAGTGTCAGCTCCTCCCAGCACTCTAGCTCAGGAGGACCCATCAGCCTGGTGATGGGCCATCAGGGTATGTGGGGCAAACCTCAGCTCTCTTTGTGTGACTGTCTATAGTGAATGTACAAACAGCCCAACTGTCACCCTAACCCAGACGTGGATTCAGCAGACCGGCATAGGCACAGAATGGTTATGCAAAAAAATTTACTTTCTAAAAGAAGCATTTTCCAACTTACAATTCAAAAAACTTCATAATTGTGGGTTTAGAGACTGCAAACTCCAGATCTCTATTTGTCCCCAATGGGAAATCACACTTAAAAAGATATTTCAAGGCAATCCCCCCATGAGAGAGATAGACCTTGCAACAGTGAAAAACAAAGTTAACAGTATTTCAATATCAGGACATGTAAAACACACTATCACATGTCCCACTTTTTTAAATACCCTGTACCCTGCCCATGGGGCTGCCTTGGGCCTAACGTGGAGATAACACAGGTGATAAAAGGGAAGGTTTGGGGCGGGTCAAAATGGTACTGCAGTGACAGGTCTGAGATATGTTTACAGGTCTACTCCTGCGGGTGGCACAATCAGTGCTGAAGGCCCACTGGTAGCATTTGATCCACAGGCCCTGGGCACACATAGTGCACTGTACTAGAACATTACCAGTAAATCAGATGTGCCAATCATGGATAAACCAATCACAAATACAAGTTAGACAGCGAGCATATGCAATTTAGCACTGATTAGCAGTGGTAAAGTGCTCAGAGTCCTAAAGCCAACAAAAACAGGTCGGAATAAATAGGAGGTAGAAGGCAACAAGTTTGGGCATGACCCTGCAAAAACGACAAGGTCCAACAAGTAAGTAAGAATGTTGGGAGTTTTCAGCTTGGATTTCTGAGTAATAACTTATGTCTGTTTGATGTCACTCAGCACCTCTGGGTGAAAACATCCCTGTACTCACTGTTACCCATGTGTAGCTCTACATATTGATAACTGATCATTCTTTTGTTGCAAATGTAAAGATTGAAAATGAAATAAAAAATAAAAGAACTATAACAATCTCTTAGTTTGATATTATTTGAAAAGGGGGTTATAATAAGTTATTTAAACTAACATAATTTATCTTAAATTAATGACTACAGTTAGGTCACATCAATAATTTAATTTATGGAAATTACAAATTAATTAAATTTAAATGAACAGGTTTAGGATTGGCATTGGGGTCAGATGAAGAAGAATTACTTAAAATGTACAGACCAGGAAAAATAAAGGTTAGCTCTGGACTTTGTAATGGGTAGATTAAGAATAATTGTTTAAATTGAAGTTAGAGTAATTAAGGGTTAGTGCTCAGCATTAGATTAAAGGAAACTATTTAAGGAATCTGAATTCAAAATAATGGTTATGGGTGACTTTAGTGATAGGTTAAGGATAATTATTAAATATATTCTAATTTAAAGAATGTGTGGGTTATAGCTATTGTTGGTGTCTGTTTAACAATAACTATAAACTTATTTTAATACATTTCATTAAATATTGGTTAACATAATCTAACAAAAAATATTGTTTACAGCTCAAACATATCAAGAGTTAGTAAAATCACAGCGGCTCCTGTTGCTGTGTAGCGTAAAGGTTGAGTCGTCGTCCTTCTGTTGCTTATGACTGTATTTGGATGTTAAACATGTACTAATGAGGTGAACCTTTTGCTGAGACAGTGTTAACGTCTAAATATGACAAATTTATGAAGTAATACCTTATAAAATGTAGTGAATTAGGTCGCATAATTGACTTTTAATATTTTATTCAACCCTGTTACATAAATGTGTGTTCCGCTGCCGCACAATTCCAGTGGACCTATCCTTGCAGTCCTGCCAGACGATGACATGTCACCTTCAGCTGTACCTTGTTATTGCCAGTTGTGGGCAGCGGACATCCATGGTAGCCTGTGCATGTGTATTTGTCTCAGCTGCCGATGTGTCACCTTCTGCTGTACCCTCTTGTGCCAGCTGGGGGCAGCAGAGTTCCATGGTAGCCTGTGCATGTGTATTTCTCACAGCTGCTGATGTGTCACCTTCTGCTGTACCCTGTTATGGCCAGCTGGGGGCAGCAGAGATCCATGGTAGCCTGGGAGGTTGTATTCGTGTAACAGGTGCTGACGTGACATCTCCAGGCACTGGTGTATGGGGGAGATGCTGGGAACAGGAGGGCAGATGGTGTGTATGAGCAGTGGAGGTGCATGAGGAGAGTCACTGGTGTAAGGGAGAGGTGCTGGGAAGAGGGTGTGTGTGAGGAGCAGAGGAGTGCATGAGAGGTGAGTCACTGGTGTAAGGAGGGATCCACACCTCTCTCCAGGATGTACATCTCTCTCCTCAAGATGCACACGTCTCTCCCCAAGATCCACACCACTCAGGACACAACGTTCTCCCTAGGATGCACCCCTCTCCCCAGGATGCACACTTCTCTCTCCAGGACGCAGACCTTTCTCCCCAGCATGCACACTTCTCCCAAGATGCACACCTCTCTCCCAGGTTGTACACCTCTGTCCCAGGACGCACTCCTTTCTCCCCAGCATGCACATTTCTCCCAAGATGCACACCTCTCTCCCTAGGATAGACTTCTCCCCCAAGATGCACACCTCTCTCCCCAGGACGCACACCTCTCTCCCAGGATGCGCACTGCTCTCCCTAGGATGCACTTATCCCCCCAAGATGCAGACCTCTCTCCCCAGGATCCACACTTTTGCCCCCAAGATTCACACCTCTCTCCTCAGGATGCACTCCTCTCTCTCCAGGATGCACACCTCTCCCCAGGATGCAAGGTGCACACTTCTCTACCCAGGAGGCACCCCTCTCTCCCCGGGATGCACACCTCCCATGATGCACACTTTCTCTCTCCAGGATGCAAAGCTCTTCCCAGGATGCACCCCTCTCTCCCCAGGATCCATTCTTCTCTCCCCAGAATTCACGCCTCTTCCCAGGAAGCACACCTCTCTCCCCAGGATGCAAACCTCTCTCCCCTGGATGCACACCTCTCCCCCAGGATGAACACCTCTCCCCCAGGATGCACCCTTCTCTCCCCAGGATTTACACCTCTGCCCAGGATGAACCCCTCCCCCCAGGGTCCATTCTTCTCTCCCCAGAATTCACGCCTCTTCCCAGGAAGCACCCCTCTCTCCCCAGGATGCACACCTCTCTCCCCGGATGCACACCTTTCTTCAGGATACCCACTTCTCAGGATGCACAGATCTCCCCAGGATGCACACCTTTCTTCAGGATACCCATTTCTCAGAATGCACACTTCTCACAATGCAAAGATCTCCCCAGGATGCACTTCTCTCTCTCCAGGATGCACACTTCTCTCCCTAGGATGCTAACTTCTCAGAATGCACAGATCTCCCCAGGATGCACACCTTTATTCTGGATAACCTTTTCTCAGGAAGCAGACTTCTCACAATGCAAAGATCTCCCCAGGGTGCACTTCTCTCCCCAGGATGCACACTTCTCATGATGCACAGATCTCCCCATGCTGCACCCCTCTCTCCCCAGGATGCACACTTCTCCCAAAGATTCACACTTCTAAGGATGCACTGGTCTCCCCAAGATACACTTCTCTCTCCCCAGGATGCAAAGTTCTCTCCCAGGATGCACACTTCTTAGGATGCACCCCTCTCCCCCCAGGATGCACAGATCTCCCCAGGATGCACACTTCTCAGGATGCACAGATCCCCCAGGATGCACAGGTCTCCCCACGATGCACACTTCTCTCTCCCCAGGATGTACACTTCTCTGGATGCACAGATGCCCCCAGGATGCACACTTCTCAGGATGCACAGATCCCCCAGGATGCACAGGTCTCCCCAAGATGCCCACTTCTCTCCCAGGATGCACAGATCCCCCCAGGATGCACACCTCTCCCCCCAGGATTCACACCTCTCCTCAGGATGCACACTTCTCAGGATGCACTGTTCTCTCCCAGGATGCACACTTCTCGGGATGCACAGATCCCCCAGGATGCACAGATCCCCCCAGGATTCACACCTCTCCCCAGGATGCACACTTCTCAGGATGCACACTTCTCTCCCCAGGATGCACAGATCCCCCCAGGATGCACAGACCCCCCCCAGGATGCACACTTCTCAGGATGCACAGATCCCCCCAGGATGCACAGATCCCCCCAGGATGCACAGATCCCCCAGGATGCACTCCCTCGCACAGGTCAGATTAGCACCGGCCCTCAGGGGCCGGTGAGCAGTAGCACCACGTCACGGTTCTGACCTCCGCTACTGTCCAGTCACACCACTCAGTGACGATAGCGTCACGGCACCCACAGCCCTGCCAGGGTTCCTAGTACCATGTGGTGTACTGGAGCAGCACATCCCGCGTGGCCTATAGAAACCTGGCAGCCATGCACCAGGCACTCACACCATTCATGGCCCAGTCTCTCTCTCATGCGAACCCTGAGAAGGCCCCCTCCACAGATCTGTCGGGCTCCCCGGATTCCATGTGATGAGCTGCTCCGGCCTGGACTGGAGCAGCACATCACGCTGGACCTGGGAAACTTGGCAGACTTGCTTCCGGGACCCCCCAGAGCATCGCGGCAGATCAGGAGGAAGGGTGCCACCCGAGGAGGGACCGAGGGATGGGCAGCAGGTGGCAAGGAGGGCCAGTCCTGCCCGGTCCCCCCCACGGGGTGGGGAGGGGAGACTAAGGAGTCGCGGATCCCTATTGTCTCAACGCTATCCGTCGTGTCCCCTCAGCAGCCTGTCCTCCATCTCTGCCCACCACTGAGGGCCACTGCCCTGCAGGGACAGATATAGGGCTGGGAGAGTGACGTCACAGAGGAGGGGCGGGGCCTGGGGAGTGATGTCACATAGGTGGGGCAGGGTTTGTGGAGTGACGTCACTGAGGTAGGGGGACTGGACCTGCAGGCCTGGGGGAGTGACATCACAGAGGTGGGGCGGGGCCTGGGGGAGTGATGTCACTGAGGGTGGGGGACAGGACCTGCATGCATTGGGGAGTGACATCACAGAGGTGGGGCAGGGTTTGTGGAGTGACGTCACTGAGGGGGGGCAGGCCCTGCAGTCCTGGGGCAGTGACATCACAGAGGTGGGGCAGGGTTTGTGGAGTGACGTCACTGAGGGGGGGCAGGCCCTGCAGTCCTGGGGCAGTAAGCGCCAAGTAGAGGGTGGGGAAGTCTGTAGGACAGAGAGCACAGAGGGGGGGGGGGCAGGATTGACGCCTGGAGGAGGAGTGACGTCACAGCGGGAGGCACGCCATCAGGGAGGCCAATACCATGGGGGTCAGGAGAGGTTTGAGTGTCAGGGGTCAGGCCTGAGCAGAGGGGAGCTATGCGTCAGAAGGGGGTGTAACTGTAAATGTATGTACAGCGCTTAGGGCTCCTGATGAGGCATCGAAGAGCTTTGTGCGTGAGCAGCAGCTGCTCCTGAACTCAAGATCAGTGATTGGCAGGTTTGCACCATTTTGGTCTTGTGCATAAGGCTTGTGTTTAGCTTGTGCTCTTGAGTTCTTGTGAGTTTAGTGGACTTTGGGCGAGGAATAGAATGATAGGGGAGGGTTTGTAAAGGGCAAGTAGTGAGTGGTTTTGTAAGGAGGGGTCGTATGTGCTTCATAGCTTGGTGGCTTGGCTAAAGGAGGGTGTAAAGTGGGAAGGATGTTTGAAAGATCACAGGGAGGAGGGTTGGGATGAGTCTGAGGGAGTGGGGATGGGGAGGACACAAGGGTTTAAAAAATATTTCTATTATAGCAACATGTGAATTACATATGTGTATATATGACACAATGAAATATAATACATATGCATGTGTGTGTATATATATATATATATAAATGCACACACACACTCTTTGATAAAGTTTTGTTTTCTTGATTTAACCACTCTATATAAATTCCCTTATGTACATAGATGCGGCAATATTTACAAGGTCTGTTGTCCACATTTATCACGTGGTGCATGGTTTATGCCTTGAAATAACTGTAATTGACGTATATATGCACACATACACACATGGCAGGTATTGTCATGGGAGGACAGAGAGATTTCAGAGAAAAGACTATAGCGCTCAGAGGCACAGCGCTCACCTCCCCCACCCACAAGCCACATTCCACACATTTCAATGCACCCTTTATCCGCCTGCAAGGAGTGTTCACATTCACGACTGCAGTGGGATCTCCCGCCACAAGCACCTGACGTCACCTTCCTTGGAGACTCCACTGGCTGAGAAGCACATCACAGTGAGGTGTGATGTCATAGCCGGGATAAGGGAGGCACGTCACAGTGAGGCGTGTGATGTCATAGCCGGGATAAAGGAGGCACGTCACAGTGAGGCGTGTGATGTCATAGCCGGGATAAGGGAGGCACGTCACAGTGAGGTGTGATGTCATAGCCGGGATAAGGGAGCAGATGTAAATAACTTTGAAAAGTTAAATGTTTACAAGCAAAATCATCCCTCACCTGTGGTGGATAGATCTGGAATAAGCTAAGATCGTTGAGCTCATAAATAAATTGCATAATTTTAAACAGATTTGCAAATACCTGATTTCCATGAAATAAACTTGCATTTTTCAAAAACTATTAACCTGTGGCAGGCACTAAGGGCCTCTGTGCAGAGACTGGTCCACACTCTGCTACTGTCCTGGTTGTGTAGAGCTAAGGACTGTCGCCCTTTTCTGGTTTGTGTAATTTTAGTGTTATTATCCACTGCCTATTGTTTTGAAAGATTTTAACTAATTTATAATTCATTTCATATGATTGAATTTATTACTGATCTTTAAACTAATCCTAACACTATTCAAAAACAAAATTCGGATTTTATTTTATTTGTTTAACACTAGTATTTTGTTAATTCTATTTCTAAAAGTGACACTAGCCATAAAGTCCTTTTTATTTAACTCATTACATTTCGTTGTGTTTCCCTTATACTACACCTTTGTTTAATTATTTTTCATTATTATCAACTTTAAAATAAAACATTAAAAATATGTTGTGGGAGAACCCTCCACCTCCCCCTACACATTCAGCCCGATCCCCTCTTTTTTAATATTTGATGTTATAGAGGTTCCCTTTTTACTCATTTTTTGTTTTTTTCATTGCCCCTTACCATCTCTGGCCATACTTCTTAATCATTTAAATACATTTAAATGAAAGTAAAAATAAAAAGTGACTAGTTTATCTCAGAGGACCCCATAGCAACGCCTGTATCTTTTTATTATAATTTAATATATAAAAGGAATTACATTATTAATAACGTAAACCAATATTTTAATGTTGTTGCTTCCTGTATCAATGCAGTGGGCGTGGCGTGCTTGTAGATGACGTAGTTGGCGTGTCAGTGTCAGGGATGATGTACTGACTGGTAGATGGAGCTGGGTTGATCTAGTCTGGGTGCACCCAGCATAGCCAGCGCGACGAGTGTGAACATGTGTACCAGTTTGTGCCCAGGAGAGGTTCCCAACTGGCGCTAATCCTCGATCCCTCTTCCGATCCCCCCCACCCCCTGGCTGCCGAGGGGTGCAGGACCCTGAGGCCTATCAGTGAACTTACACAAGTTTACAAACAACCGACCTATCTTAAACTGATCTTCCATTTCAAAGGCACTTGAAACAGCATCTGCAATGAAGCAGCCTTCTCAGTGAGTTTCACACTGCATCATGGCATCTCTATCAGACCTCTGGGCTGCATCTTCTTATTTCAGACATCTCTGCTGCATCTTCTGATATCAGACATCTCTGCTGCATCTTCTTATATCAGACATCTCTGCTGCATCTTCTTATATCAGACATCTCAACTGCATCTTCTTATACCAGACATCTCTGCTGCATCTTTTTATATCAGACACCTCTGCTGCATCTTTTTATATCAGACACCTCTGCTGCATCTTCTTATATCAGACATCTCTGCTGCATCTTCTCTGTATCAGACCTCTCAACTGCATCTTCTTATATCAGACATCTCTATTGCATCTTCGTATATCAGACATCTCTGCTGCATCTTCTTACATCAGACATCTCAACTGCATCTTCTTATATCAGACATGTCTGCTGCATCTTCTTATATCAGACACCTCTGCTGCATCTTCTCTGTATCAGACCTCTCAAGTGCATCTTCTTATATCAGACATCTCTGCTGCATCTTCTCTGTATCAGACATCTCTGCTGTATCTTCTCCATATTACACCTCTCTGCTGCATCTTCTCTGTATCAGACATCTCTGTTGCATCTTCTTATATATTATATTCTAATTTAAGGAGTGTGTGGGTTGTAGCTAATATTAGTGTCTAACAATAACTATTAACTTATTTTAATACATTTCATTAAATATTTGTGAAGGTTAACATAATCTAACAAAAAAGGGTATTTCCAGCTCAAACAGATCAAGAGTTAGTAAAATCACAGCGGCTCCTGTTGCTGTGTAGCGTAAAGGTTGAGTCGTCGTCCTTCTGTTGCTTATGACTGTATTTGCATGTTAAACATGTACTAATGGGGTGAACCCTTTTCCCAGGCAATGTTAACATGTAAATATGACACATTTATGAACTAATACCTCATAAAATGTACTGAATTAGGTCGCATAATTCATATTTTATTCAACACTGGTACATACATTTGTCCTCCTTTGCCGCATAATTCCAGTGGACCTATCCTTGCAGTCCTGACAGACGATGACATGTCACCTTCAGCTGTACCCTGTTATTGCCAGATGGGGGCAGCAGAGTTCAATGGTAGCCTGTGTATTTGTATTCATCTCACAGCTGCTGACGTGTCACCTTCTGCTGTACCTTGCTATGGCCAGCTGGGGGCAGCAGAGATCCATGGTAGCCTGGGAGGTTGTATTCGAGTCACAGACGCCAAATATTCTCTTCCCTTGGAAGCCGTCTTGAAAAGCTCCACGGGAGCTGGGTCACGCTTATTAAACAACTCCCCCCCTGCAGACATGTGCTCATGCATGCAACCCCCACCCCCACATGAGAGTTCATACCAGGAGCACGTGGCAGAAGGGTCCCTCTCAGCTGTGCATCGGAATGCACTTCGCACAATGTTTCTTTATTTGAGATAAACAGGAAAGAGTATAAAATACCAGTGTAAAAAACTCCTACTCGTCTCAGAGATGGGGGAGACGGAAACCCTCTGTGTCATTGCTTTATTCGCATTGCACGTTATCCTGAAGCTGGACAGGGATAGCTCAGTCTGCAGACTTCATTCCCCCCTCCCCCCATGGCCTAGAGAGCTCCTGACCCGCTGCCAGAAAAACAAGTTACTTCCAGCAAGCCTGGACACACCCTCAGTCCTGGATGTGGCATCCTTGCGGGGACGCTGGTGTGACGCAAACTACTGAGCCGAACGCTGACAGCAAAGAGATTTTTGCCGTGAGATTTTTTTTTTTTTTAATAATTCTATATAGCGCAGACTTGCTTCACATGAGCCCATTACACCAGCTCACATTCATTTTTCAGGCACGAGCACGGAGTGATTAAGGAGTATATTCATTATTATTTTATACGACGCGGCTCAGTTCTCATGCTCCACCCATCTAACACCTCCCTGACGCAAAGTAATGCAAGGCAGCGCTATGCAAGGGCAGGCCGAGACAGAAAGTAGGCCCAGGCACCGCAACAACCGTGACCCCTGTTAGCGAATTAGCTAGCAGAAAAAGTGGCCCATGTTGCAAATTGGGGCAGTTTCGAACTAGTAAAGACGAAGGGGCAGATTTATCATTCTTTCACGTAGCGCAGCACGCCACCCTGCTGAGCCGCGGGGAAGGGACAGGGCCGGAATGCAGTGGCGTAGCGTGGGTTGTCAGCACCCGGGGCAAGGCAAGTAATTTGCGCCCCCTAACCCGTGGATTTTAGCACTCGAGTCTCTTCCAAGATGTTGCGCCCGGTGCGGCCGGCCCCCCCTGCACCCCCCACGCTACGCCACTGCCGGAATATGCCGTATTTTGCATGATACGGGGCATTTTTGCCCTTTCCTTGCGCTGGTGCACAATTCGCTGCCTAGCACCAACGCAGGCACCTTTGCTCTCTAGTGCAAGGGTGCTTGCGTTGCAGGCAGGAGTGTGTTTGCGCAGGAAGGCCGACCTTCCTGCATAAAACAATCCTGAGAGGCGTTTTCCTCTTTCTATGTGTGCTGCAGAATGTATCACACATAGAAAGTGGCAAAAAGAAGAAGAAATAAAGATATTTCCCCTTGTTACGCTTAACCTGGCGAGGTGCAGCATTTTGACGCATTACCCGGTCTACCAGTAATAGTAAATCTGGGAATGCGCAAAAATCTATAGGTGGATGTGTAGGAACACCCATGGTCCACCCATGGAAGGCCTCCCTGGGGCACAGTAAAGCAACACAACGATTTGAGCTGCGTTGCTCTAGATGTATCAAGCAATGCACGGCCACGCAGGGTGGCTTTGCGTGGCTTGATAAATCTGACTTAGTAGGGGCATTGCCCTTGTGCCCCCTTTGCATGGTGCAAGAGTGACACAACTCAATTATAAATTTGCCCTGCATTGTATACATTTTTTGCAAGGTATGGAAAACTGTATGGGTTGAACTTCCTGCAGACAATGCTTCTTTTAATATCAGGGAAATCAACAGTAAAAACCGACCCATCAGGCCATATAATAGGTCGACAACAGCCTGCGCACTGACCTGTCAGACCAGCTGTTTGGGCACTGCCTGATTGCACTATACACTAGTCCGACTTTGGTGCTATGTGCTGCATTGTGTTCCTTTGTGTTCACTAAACTACACCAGGCCACACAACACAGTTTTGCGTGGCTTAGTAAATGTCAAACATTATTTTGCATCGGGCTGCGTCAAAAAATTAAGCAACCCAGACGCAAAACTATATTAAATCTGGGCCTAAGTGATTTGTCCAGAATCACAGGATATTGACTTGATGCCAAGACTCAAATCCAGTTCCCTGGTTCCAAAGTCAGCAGCTCTGGTTTTAACGTCACATCCTTTCCTCTAACACAGTTAACAAGAAAGCAGCTCTATACTGCATTCTGCTGCACTGCATACCACAAAAGCCCTGAGAATCCACGGAAAGTGGATGGAACGGGGTGAATGAACGCGACCTGCAGAGATCACTTCCACCAAATGAAAACTTCTGCAAACAGTATGAAAAAGGAAATATTCATGAAAATGTCATGCAAACACATTTTATTTTCCTGAAAATTGCATAAATTATGCGATATACCCTTGGGTCGTCATCATTGTTAAAGAAAACAGTACTCGAGTATGCCTTGAGTACAATACTCACACAACACAACACTTAGGGGGTCATTACAACCTTGGCGGACAGTGTTAAAGCGGCGGTAAGACCGCCAACAGGCCGGCGGTAAAAAAATGGGAATTATGACCTTGGCGGAAACCGCCAACAAAGACAGCCACTTTAACACTCCGACCGCCACGGCGGTACAGACAAACAGCGCGGCAGTCACCGCCAACAGACAGGCGGGAGACAATGTACCGCCCACAGTATCACAACCTACCAATCCGCCACCTTTTCCGGGGCGGATTCACTGCGGATAAAAACACGGCGGAAACAGCCATTTCAAAGGGAAAACGCTCACCTCTGCACACCCCACGAGGAAGGAGGGCACCATGGAGCCGGAACTCCAAATTCTCCCTGCGATAGTCTTCCTGCTCCTATACGACCATCATCAATGCCGGCGGCGAAGACAACGGTGAGTACTGCACCTACGACATAGGGGAGGGGAGGCAAAAGTCAGGGACACACACATGCAACACCCCCACCCGACCCTCACCCACTACAACACACACACCAATGCATATCCAAACATTACAGCAACAACCCCCAACCCCCCCGGAAGAACGCAAAGACAAAAGGAAATTAGTTCAACCATTGTAATATATCAAAATACAGTAACCAAATATATACAGATATATATACACATTCAACAAAATATACATCACGATTAGTAGTGCAGGTAATGCACCATTCATTGTCCGTGGACCACTGGGCCCAAAATGCATTGGCGAGGCCCACATCAGATACCTGATCAAAACGGAGAGAACACTGCCGGGGCATCAGATAGAAATACAACAGGCACCTCAGGGGAAAGGGAAGGGGGGGCACCTCAGCAGGATGAGTGCACCACGGCAGATCCACGAGGGGGCTCCATGCCCATTGATGTATCCTGGGGAGTGCAAAGCCACAGTCTCTCAAGTCTCTACAGTGGGTGGTTTGCCCACTGTACCATCCTGGGGAGTGCAAAGCCACAGTCTCTCAAGTCTCTACAGTGGGTGGGTTGCCCACTGTACCATCCTGGGGAGTGCAAAGCCACAGTCTCTCAAGTCTCTACAGTGGGTGGGTTGCCCACTGTACCATCCTGGGGAGTGCAAAGCCACAGTCTCTCAAGTCTCTACAGTGGGTGGCTTGCCCACTGCATTATCCTGGGGAGTGCAAAGCCACAGTCTCTCAAGTGGATAACAGTCTCCACTGGTTCTGGAGGGGGACTGGTGCCCAGAGTGCTTCATCCTGTTAAGGACAGAGGTAGTGGATGCATGTCTCCACTGGTTCTGGAGGGGGACTGGTGCCCAGAGTGCACTCTCCCCGTGACGGTCCCAGTTGTGTCACTGCCCCTGCCGCTCATGGGCTAGCGGTGCTTGAGTTGGCGGTCCTTGCCCTGTTCGGCGGTGCTTGCCCTGTTCAGCGGTGCTTGCCATGGTGGTCTTTGCCCTGTTCAGCCGTGCTTGTGTTTGCACTTTCTGACCTGTTCAGCGGTGCTTGCCATGGCGGTCTTTGCCCTGTTCAGCGGTGCTTGCCCTGTTCAGCGGTGCTTGCCATGGTGGTCTTTGCCCTGTTCAGCGGTGCTTGAGTTTGCAGTTTCTGACCTGTTCAGTGGTGCTTGCCATGGCGGTCCTTCATTGCCCGGCTGGGGCTGGCGGTCCTTCATTGGGCAGCTGGGATGTGGATGCCGGGGCCCTCCTGGGCAGCTGGGCTATGGCTGCATGCAGGTGAGAGTGTATACGAGACTGGGAGGGAGGACGGAGACGAGGAGGAGGGGGACACAGTGGAGGCAGTGGATGTTGCTGTGTCTGTATGTGTGTGATGCTTGCGTGAGTGCCTGTGGGATGTGTGGTGCTTATGTTTGCCTGAGCTTCCCTTGTGTGTTGACGTGTGTGCATGCTGGTCTGAGGGTGTGCTTGGGATAGGCTGGGGTACAGGGGATTGGGTCTGGGTGGAGGAAGTTGGAGGGGGGAGGCTAGACACAGGGACAATGGCTGCCATCAGTACTGAGGCCAGAGTTTGCAGGGTTCGATGAAGGGCAGCCTGACCAGAATGAATGCCCTCCAGGAATACATTTGTGTGTTGCAATTCCCTTTCTACACCCTGGATGGCATTCAAAATGGTAGACTGCCCAACACTGAGTGACCTGAGGAGGTCAATGGCCTCCTCACTGAGGGCAGCAGAGGTGACAGGGGCAGGGGCTGAGGTGCCTGGGGCAAAGGTGATGCCCACCCTCCTGGGTGAGCGGGCACGGGCGAAGGCTGAGGGGCTGCTGTGAGGGCGGTGCTGGTAGGGGGGGTGGTGGCTGTACCTGTAGAAGTGGAGGGCACAGATTTTGCCGCCACCACAAGGGAGCTCCCATCGGAGGACGAGTCCGTGTCGCTGGTTGCAGATCCTGTGACTGCCGTGAAGCTCCCCTCGCCCTCCGTCCCACTGGTGTATTCAGAGTCCGTGGTGTGGCCCTCCATGGCCATGTGCCATTGCACCTCCGCCTGATGATGCTGATGCACACAAGAACAGGGAGACCACAAAAAGGGGGGGGGAACGACAGAAGAAAGACCGGTTGAGTGTATGGCTTACCGCTACCGTTGGCGGACAATACAGACACAGCAGCCCTCTGCACTACGCCGCACTGTTGGGCTCTACAGATGCAGTTCCTGGGATATGGCCTACATGGCTATGGTGGACATCTGCACACATAGATGACACAGGGGCATGTATACCTGTACTTGGCACTCTACAGAGGTGGGGTGGAGTGCCACATGGCTTGCATTACGGAGGGGCCTAGCCTAAGGAACTTGCCCTGGCCTAGGGGAACCCACAGCCCTCCTCCCCCACCCAGACACCTTCACTGGACGCAAATTCCGCAGAATGATGTTGTACTCACCCCTTGTGTCTGCTGTGATGCCCTCAAGCGCCCATCCAACTCAGGGTAGGCCACCGCCAGGATCCAGAACATCAGGGGGGTCATGGTGCGAAGGCCACCCCTCCCACGTTGGGAGGCCATCCCTAGCTGAGCCTCCGCCGTCTTCTTGCTCCAGCGGCGAATGTCCTCCCATCTTTTAAGGCCGTGGGTGCTCCGTCTGTGGTGGACCCCCAGGGTCCGGACGTCTTTGGCGATGGCACGCCAAATATCCTTCTTCTGGTGGGCGCTGACCTACATGAAATGTACAGGGGAAGAAGAGAAGTCATTAGCAACTGCACCGTCGAAGTGAGTGGCCCACATCCCTAGCCTTGCCATGTGGCACATGCATTCACAGTCCTTCATGCTCGCATAACTCTGCCCCCTTCCTACTTACATCCAGCCCTCTCCACCCAGGCATAAGCCATACAACGTGCTCCCTGTGTACTTACCTGTTGGTCTGGAGGACCGCAGAGTAGCGTGTACTGGGGGAGGACCAAGTCCACGAGCTTCTCCAACTCCTGTGCAGTGAAGGCAGGGGCCCTTTCCCCAGACGCAGCAGCCATTGTCTCTTCCAGACCGAGGTCACAGCAGCACTTGCAGGTGCTATCAGTGCTCCATTTCCTTGCAAGTGGGTCATTTCAAACAACAGTGGCCATGGCATCAGGGATGTCCCAGCCTATGTTTTCAAACGTGTTGTCCAGAGTGTTGTCTGCCCTGCTGAAACAAGTGAGGAGATACATCGTTTTCCCTCAGGTGGAGGATTTGGCTACAGTTAAAGGTGACTTCTATGCCCTTGGACATATCCCTAACATCATAGGTGCCATTGATGGGACCCATGTAGCTCTGGTCCCCCCCCACAGGAGTGAACAGGTGTACAGGAACCGGAAGAGTTATGATTCGAAGAATGTACAGATGGTATGTTTGGCAGACCAGTAAATCTCTCAGGTAAATGCTATTTTCCCTGGCTCAGTGCATGACGCCTACATCCTTCCGAATAGCAGCATCCCTTATGTGATGGGTCAACTCCAGAGGCAACGTGTGTAGCTATTAGGGGACTCTGGATACCCCAACCTGTCATGGCTACTGACCCCAGTGAGGAATCCCAGGACCAGGGCAGAGGAACGCTACAATGAGGCCCATGGGCAGACTAGGAGGGTGATCGAACGCACCTTCAGCCTCCTGAAGGCCAGGTTCAGGTGCCTCCATATGACAGGTGGTTCCCTATTCTACTCACCAAGGAAGGTGTGCCAGATCATCGTGGCCTGCTGTATGCTTCACAATCTGGCTTTGCGACGACAGGTGCCTTTTCTGCAGGAGGATGGTCCAGCTGTGGAGCCTGTGGACAGTGATGAGGAGGAAGCAGAGGAAGAAGACATTGACAACAGGGACTCAGTTATCCAGCAATATTTCCAGTGACACACAAGTGAGAATACATTCCTGCCGACTACAAGTACTTTCACACTTCTACCTCTATCCTGTCTGTCGCTTTCAACCAGTATTTGGTAACTGAGTTGTACATTTCCATTACGGTTTCACAGGTGTGGTTTCCAACGTGTGTCATCTGCTTAGATTCCTCATGGACTTGAGATGTGTGACATAGGTATGTTGACATTACATTTGAGAACGCATTTTGTCACTGTCATTGCTAATATACATTTTCTAAATCACAGACTGACTCCAGGTTGTTTTGTTTTTCAAGGGTGTTTATTGAAGTGCTCAATATTGGAGGGGGGGTTGTAAAATGGTGAGGGATGATGGTGGAGGAATGTCCATGGCAGAGTCCAGTCTATTAGTCTCACAGGTGCATTGCCCATATGGGCATAGGAAGTGGAGCTGGGACAGTTCGAATATGGACAGGGTTACAAAGTGGGACAGTAGGATGACAATCAGGGTGGTCTTATTTCTTGGCGGGGTCTTGGCATCGTGCTCTGTCTTGTTCCTGGATCTCAGGGACCGCTTGCGGGGTGGTTCTCCGTCTGCAGGGGGTGGGGTGCTGGTGTGGTGGTCCTGTGGCAGGGCGTCCTGTCCACTAGCGCCGGCGGAGGTGGTGGGCAGTTCATCGTCCAGGCTAGTGTCAGGGGCCCCTTGGAGTGCCACAGTGTCTCTCCTGGTGTTCAGTATCTCCTTCAGCACCCCTACGATGGTGCTCAGGGCGGTGCTGATGATTCTGAGTTCCTCCCTGAAGCCCAAATACAGTTCCTCCTGCAGGCGCTGGGTCTCCTGAAACTTGGCCAGGACCGTTGCCATCGTCTCCTGGGAGTGGTGGTAGGCTCCCATGATGGAGGAGAGGGCCTCGTGGAGAGTGGGTTCCCTAGGCCTGTCCGCCCCCTGTCGCACGGCAGCCCTCCCAGTTCCCGTGTTCCTGTGCCTCCGTCCCCTGGACCGTGTGCCCACTACCACTGCCACCAGGTCCCTGTTGTTGTTGGGGTGGTGGGTTATCCTGGGTTCCCTGTAGTGGTGGACACACAGATGATTGACGTGTCCTGGGGACGGAGGTATGGGCCCACAGGGTGGGTGCTGTGCTGGTGTTACCAGAGGGTGGAAGGTTTGTGGTGGGCTGTGCCTGTGTGGGGGGAAGCGACTGTCCCGAGGCCCACGATGGTCCGGGCTGGTCATCTAGATCCAGGTGGACAGAGCTGCTGTCATTACTGTGGGCCTCTTCTGTGGGTGGGGTTGAGATGTCTGGACCCTCCTGTCTGGTGACGTTGGGTAGTGGTCCTGCAGGGGTGTGAAGGCATGATTATTGCATCTGTGTGTTTCATGGTGTGCAATGGTTGGGTGAGCGTGTACCCCAGTGCTAGCATTCCTGTGTGGGGGCTTGTGTGATGATGGTTGAGGGGGGTGTTATGGGTATGTGCAGTGGGCATGCTTTAGTGATGGGTGTCCATGCTTTGTTTTTGCATGCAGGGCTTGGTGTTGGGATGGTTGGTTTGTGATGTTGGGACATTTGTGAGGAGTTGGAGTGATAGGGGTGGGGGCGAGGGTGGGGGTCTGTGATAGCATGCAGTTAGGGTGGGGGATATGATAGTTAAGATTTTACTTACCAGAGTCCATTCCTCCACCGACTCCTGCGAGGCCCTCAGGATGCATAATAGTCAAGACCTGCTCCTCCCATGTTGTTAGTTGTGGGGGAGGAGGTGGGGGTCCGCCGCCGGTCCGCTGTACCGCGATGTTGTGTCTGGAGACCACGGAACGCACCTTCCCCCGTAGGTCGTTCCACCTCTTCCTGATGTCGTCCCGATTTCTTGGGTGCTGTCCCACTGCGTTGACCCTGTCGACTATTCTCCTCCATAGCTCCATCTTCCTAGCTATGGGGGTGTGCTGCACCTGTAAGCCAAATAGCTGTGGCTCTACCCGTACGATTTCCTCCACCATGACCCTGAGCTCCTCCTCCGAGAACCTGGGGTGTCTTTGCCGTGCCATGGGGTGGTGTAGGTGATGTGTGGGGTGGTGTATGTGGTGATAAGTGTGGTGATATGTAGTGGTGTGTGGTGTTTTGTGCGTGGAAGTAGTGTGGGTGATGGTGTTGTGTGCCTCTGTATGGTGGGGTTGTCTATGCTGTGCTGTCTCTCTGACCTTCGTCTAAATTTTTTGTCGTAGGGGTTTGTGGGTGATGTGGGTGTGTGTTTTATATGGTATTGATTGTGTGGGAGTGGTGTGTGTATGTGTATCAGGTGTGTGTATTTCGAATTGTCCAATGTGGCGGTGTTTTGGAGATGTGTGTGTATTTTGAGCGCGGCGGTGTGTACCGCCAATGGAATACCGCGGTTGAAAGACCGCTGCGTGGATTCGTGGGTTGTGATAGCATGGGCGTATTTCTGTTGGCGTGACGGTGGAGGTTTTGTTTTCGCCAGTTTATCACTGACCTTTGGTGTGGCGGACTTGTGTGGGTGTCTGAATTTTGGCGGATTCCGAGATGTGGGTCATAATAGCTGTGGCGGAATTCCGCGGCGGTGTGTTGGCGGTCTTCTGCACGGCGGTAAGCGGCTTTTACAGCCAATGTTGTAATGACCCCCTTAGTCTGCCTTTGCGCCGTGGTGCAATTCTAAATCATGTTTCGCATCATGCAAGTAAAGCATTATTTGCAGATGTGCAACCAATGATGTCATCAGCATGCCGCAAATTATAGGATGACGCAGACTTTAGTGTAGTGTCACCTTGTGTGTATGTAGGCTGTTGTACCCAGGTGATGTTCGCAGTGGCAGGCCGGTGCCCATGGGTACACAGCCACTGAAAGGTGCTAGCAGACGTGTGTTTTCTTACCCATAACCATGTGGCATCCATTGGGGCAGACGTGGTAGCTTTGCAAGAGGGCCAGGGTGCAGATGGCATCATCCTTGGCATCTGGATTCTGCCTAGCAGTGTCCTGTGGATCTCAGCACAGATGGCCTATGGTAATGTTGCAAATCTCAATAGCATCTCAAGAGATGCCCCTATAGCACTTGTATTGATCTGAATAGCACAAGTGCCCATACGGTAACCCACAGACCTCAAGACGTATATGTCTCCGGTATAGGCAGTAGCGGCGACTTGTGCATGGAACAAGGTTCAGGTTTCTACAGTTGCAGATAATCCACCCACCTTCACCAATGGTCACTGCAGATAGCCACACTTGGAATTCACACCAGAGGCCAGGGTCAAAAACCTCACAGAGCATCCCTCTCAATCCTGGGGCCAGCCTTGGCCTTCAGATATATCATCAAGCAGCTGCTGAAATGATGCACTGGTGCCCATGTGGCACCCTTGCCCATCTCAGCCATGTGCACGACTTTAGCACAAACAATGATGAGAGCTGTAGATCCCAGCAGGAGAGTTTCATGGTGCAGTTCATTGGATTAGCACTGGTGCTGAGAGTCTTGCAGATGCCCTCACAGATGCCCTCACAGATGTCCTCACAGATGCCCATGCAATCTCGTCTAAATTGTGAGCCTCTGTCTTTTTTAATAACAGTAAAGAATGCAGACCTAAATTTATGCGAAATGGAGTCTTAAGAAGAGACAATCGAACTAGGTGGCAATGAGAGTCAAAATTAGGCAACGTAGTTGCCTACCTTACGCAACAAGAAAAGACAACTTACCTGGCCCGTTCTGTGGCAATGCTCACTTTATGTCATTTGAACACACAATACTACCTGGACAAAGGTTTCACCTCATTTGTGTTTGCATTAATGTATGTATTTGCATTGTGCACTATTACCCAACGGGTGTCTGTGCATTGGTTGGGAAGCAGTGCTGGAGCGCAGTGGTCTTTTGGGAGGAATAAAGTCCAGACTTCTATTACATTGTGTGTCGAGCCTGGTGACAAATGCAGAAGGACAGAGGGCTTTGCATAAGATATGTGAAACCTTCTGCTCTGTGTTTGTCATCGGGCACTACTTACAAAAAGGGGCTAAAGTGTGAACGTTGTGCCCAGGTCTGGGGCCCCCCGGGGAAAGCCCCACATACTGGGGTTGTTCTTTAAGACAAGGGCTTCTGTTTTTTCCCTTTTAACTTCAGTGAAGTAACACTTATGCAGTCCCTAAATTTGGTTTGGTGTCAACTGGGGGTTCTTAGGGGTAACTGTTCCCTGGGTGTCATCTGTGTGCCATAACTGAGAATCTAAAGGATTGAATGAATGATGCCAGGGGGCGCATGCAGACATTCAAAAGAGTGGGTCTTTGGGGCGATCACTGGTGAGTGCCGGAGGTGAGTTGGGGAATGCAGAATAAAAAGGGGAGAGGTGTCCAACTTGGGGGCCGTTGGGGTGGAATAATGTGAGACGGCCAAAGCTGAATCGCGAATGCCAGGCTGGTACAAATGGTGGCTAATATCCAACGTAGACGTAAGTGTGAGAAGGATCAGCTTGCTTTACAGCAGAGCTTAATTTGTAAATAAAAGCATGCCGGAGCTCAGAGCTCTTCTCTGAAACATGCAGCTGCTGCGATTAAATGTGAGAACGCGGAATACTGAGGCAGCGTAACTCTGAAGCCATCTCGGACCTCTTCAATCCATATACAGCCACTCCCTGCCCTTTCAGCTCGCTCTTGCAGATTTCTGCTTTTCTCCTTTGTGGCGCTTTTTCATTTTTCTCTTCCTCTGTCTTTCCCATATGTGTCTTTCGCTCGCAGTAAATGCTTGAGGCAGAAAAATAAGTGCCGGCCCTCAAAAAAAGTGCTGGTGCCCCGCACTGGAAACCACCAGCTCAAATTAAGCACTGCTTTACAGCCTTTGCCGATGAAAAGCTGTAGATTATCTCTGATAATGTGACATTTTTTGGTATTCCAGACTATAAGTGGCTGTTTAGCTACCGCATGGTCCCTGACCTCCGAGTAAATTACAGCCACTTCCTGGCCACTGAGTTTGTCTTTTAGTTCTTCTGGTTAGCTCCTTAACTTCAACTTTACCATCCAATAGTGAGATCACCGCCTCACACGGAACGGCTTAATATTGCACTTTCTTTCTTAAGACCAAGTACTCACATTTTGCTAGCCTTGAAGAAGCCCCAGACCCACAAGGGGCGAAACACGTGTTGTTTGTTGCTGTTCTGCAGACTGAAATAAAATTGTGACAGAACATACCACACCTATTCACTGAGCAATGAGCAATAAAATACCTGTGGAAAAAGACAATCTAATGTATCTTTGTTTCTATGATATTGAATCAAATCTAACCAAGAGGAAATAAGTTGCCGGATTGGAAAACATTACTTTGGCTGTGTCACCTAGAACCCTTGTGCAGCAGCTGCCGAGGCCAGGACATAAGCACTTTCCAGGATACGCGGACCCGGGTAGGTCCTCTCTCCGGTCTCGGCAGCATTTCAAACTGGTAACTGCGCCCGACCATTGGTTCGCGTTGTCCTATGGAGCATAATCCCCGAATGGGGGTGGGTCTTAGTTAGGAAACATATGCTCCTGACTAATGTAAGTGACCTAATTTTTGTTCCATATTGTGTGAGCTACTTGTAACTCTGGAATTAAGAAGACACATTAGTCCCTTTTTATTAGGAGACATAGATAGTCAACTTGGTCCTGACGAAGCATCAATGGACCCGGGTGGGCCACTAGGATGCGAAACATGTTGACCCATGCAAAGGGTGGTTTGAAAATTGTCCTACCTCCCTCTCACTCTTAGACTCCAATAGAGTGATTGATCATAATTTCTATTTCACTCGTTTGACTATATTTTCTGTTTTTAATCTTGGTCCCGACCTTCCATCTGGTCTAATAAACTTTTTTAACCATTGGGGGTTGTGAGAACCAATTTTAATCATTTTTCACTCCTGTTCTCCTATTTTCCTTTTTCTCCCCCCATTTAATCCTGGGGTCATGGCACCATCATTGTAAAAGATCTCCGGCAAAGAGCCCCCCCATTTGGGGTGGAGCCCGTCAGACATTGCAGCGCCGGTCTGACGAGGAGCTGTACCGATGATGAAGCATGACATCCTCTTGGATGTGTGAGGTTATTTGCTCCTAAAATTTAGGACCTCCCCATTTGTTTTCCTTACCTTCTACTGGAACAGGGTACCGATATTTTTCTATAGCTTTATTGGGGGTTGTACACTGGACCATAATACCCTCTTATCCCTCTCTTTTTTTGAACAGGAAATAAGCACACAAAGGCCCTCTTCTCCTGCACCTCACCCTCTGGCATGATTCACCCCTGGATTTGAATCTGGCTTAATACCCCTGACTTTCATGAACAGATCTAAACTCTCATCCTCTCCCTGTTCTTAAACCCCATCCTGTGTGCTGAGAACACATTTAGGTGTGACATGAGTGTGTTTCTGCAGGAGCCGGAGCAACGTGTGCTACTGCTCCTGAGCTTATCTAAACTGCAGCCTCTCTCTGCTGCCCCTGGGGCAAGTGCTGAATCATCTGCATGCAAACCTTTAGCACTACGGGTACCAGAATGCACTGGGGTGTTAATGGTACGTCTATGAGTGTAAGCATGAAGTTCTCTGTCACATGAAGGCACATTACTGCACTCCATGTACCAGCCCCCACTACCCCCTTTGGTGCCTCCTAAGGTCCCAGCAGCCACGGGGGCGGGACCTCCGCCTTTCCCTTATCAGTTCTCTCCCAGTCCAGCTGTGTGCAGCCTTATCACCCTGAGAGAGGGCAAGTCACCGGCCTGGCACCCCGTGTGGCACCTTCTTACGTAAAGGTGCCTGCCTCAGAGCGCAGAGAGGGCAAGTCACCGGCCTGGCACCCCGTGTGGCACCTACTTACGTAAAGGTGCCTGCCTCAGAGCGCAGAGAGAGTGCATGTCACCGGCCTGGCACCCCGTGGCACCTTCTTACGTAAAGGTGCCTGCCTCAGAGCGCAGAGAGAGTGCATGGCACCGGCCTGGCACCTTCTTACGTAAAGGTGCCTCCATCAGAGCGCAGAGAGAGTGCATGGCACCGGCTGGCACCGCGTGGCACCTTCTCATGGCACCGGCTGGCCCCGCGTCGCACCTTCTTACGTAAAAGTGCCTGCTTCAGAGCGCAGTCCCTGCACGGAGGGTTGAGAACTAGAAAAACTTCTAGCAGTTGTGCAAGAATTTTAGATGCTATTGAGGATAGGAGGCGAGGATTATGCTTTTTCCTTTTTTTACTATTCCGAATACAGCAGCCAATCAAAAAACAGTAAAACATGTAAACAAACCACATATCCCATGAGCCTTTGAACCATGCGTCGTCACAGTCCACCAATAGTATACAGACATAACTTACCAAACAGCGAAGCAGCATCTTGACTGCCTCTTTCTCTGCTTGAAGAACAGTCCAACTTAATCAAACAGTCCATTACAGGAACGACCCCCCCGGACGAGGAATCCACTCAGTGTAGATCTACAGAGCTCCAGAAGACAACCGACACC
This sequence comes from Pleurodeles waltl, assembly GCF_031143425.1. Classification (NCBI taxonomy): domain Eukaryota; kingdom Metazoa; phylum Chordata; class Amphibia; order Caudata; family Salamandridae; genus Pleurodeles; species Pleurodeles waltl. The sequence goes on from NC_090449.1 coordinate 18,284,546, forward strand.
CAAAGGAAAACTGGAGCCCCAAGACAACTCGGCCTTGATTCCGATCTGAGCCTTGAAATAAAAGGGGAAGATATGAAGCCAGAACCACACCCCTGAAATAACCACAAGGGTGGGTAGGAAAGAAAACAGTCACAATCATGATATACATAGCAGATATCAAACCCACGTTGTCACAACATCTTACATGTCCCAGTGGGTGTGATAATCCTCGCCTCTGTGTCCTAATAGAATCTAAAATTGTTGTTGCAGCTGCTAGAAAATGTTCTATTCTATGGCAGGACCGGAGGCTATGATTATGCCGGTTCAAAGCTGACAAACCACAGCGGAACAAGCATGCACAACAGGCTTGGAATAAAAAGTCTTAACTACAACAACAGGTGACCAATCAGCGACATGCAGAATATCCTCCAATCCAGAGCCAAGCACTAATGCTTTGGATACCATAGCCCCCCAACAGAATGAGCCCCACAAACAGATATATCAATGCCAGCCTCTGCCGTGACCCAACCCACCCAAGGGTCCAAGGCCGCGGCAGTTTCTGATTTAAAGGGTTTCTGAAGGGCTAACAAAAGAGGGCCCAGGGGATCAGTCCTACAATTCAAGATGCGTTCCTCAAATACCTTCAAACATTTGACTACACATAGCTTTGCATTATGAGGAAAAGCCGGGTAATGAATAGTCCGAGACAGAGTCTTCATCCTTTTTGTACCTAGCTGCTAAGTCAAGGGCCTTGACATCCAAAGCCCTTCTACACAAAACCAAACATAGAAGCACGGTCAACTCAGTAGACATCTGTTTCATGCACAAATCAGAATTATCTGGCCAGGAAACAAACCGGGAGAGAACATTATTAACATCCCACAAGTGAGAATATCTAGGCTTTGGAGGGTTTGTCACCCTGATACCTTTAAGCCAGTGGTTCCCAACCTTTTGACTTTTGTGGACCCCCACTTTACCATTAGTGGAACTCGGGGACCCCGCTGAAGCATTATTGGAAACCAAGGACCCCCCCACTGAGTCATTACTGAAAGCTGGAGATCTAATCTGTTAATATTATTCAATTTTCTAAGCTGTCGCGGACCTCCTGAGGAGGCTTCAGGGACCCCCAGGGGTCCCGGACCACAGGTTGGGAACCACTGCTTTAAGCAATTTACAGACCAAAGGGTGCATACCTACCTGTTTTCCATCAATGAGATTGTGTCCAGCTGACAAAGTTGACCTGGAATTATTTACTGTCCTGTAACATAACCCAGATTCACCACAATCAGAGAAAAAATTGAGAACATATTTCAACTTGGATCGCCCAGGATCCACATCCCATAGAAGGCTCCAATCCACCCATCTCTTCCATGCAGAAAAATATCACTTGAAGGTGGAAGGAGACCAACCTTGTATAAAAGTGGCAGCTGCCACTGAAATGCCCTTGACCTGTCCATGTCTCCCGATATTGTTCAAGCCATGAGAACCAACTGGCCTTGGAGGAGAAGAGGATGTGCAGAGCCCACTAAGAGAAGCTGCAGGAAAGCAGGAAGAAAAATGGGAAGAGACACCAACACCACCAGAAGAGCTGGAAGCAAAGATTGTGTCTTCCAGACCAGTGTTATCAGGTCTAATGATGCGGAATGCAACCGGGCCTGAGCTGCGACCCTCTGAATCATGGCAAAAGGCAGAAATGCATAGTTCATCTGGACGGACCAATTCTGAAAGAAAGCATCCGTGGCAAGGGACATTGAATCCGGTCTATAGCTGTAAAAGTCTTTCAGATGAGTATTCAATCGAGATGCGAAAAGGTCCTCTTGACATGGACCCAGAGAATGAACCACCTTCTGAAAAATTTGAGGATGGGGTTTCCAGTCGCTGTAATCCACCAGAAACCTGGAGTTCCAATCCGCTACCTTGCTGTCTTTGCCGGGAAGGTATTCCACTAGTAGGGTAATCTGACTGAGACAGAAATGCCAAAACTCCCTGGCGATATTCGCTAGAAGGTGAGATCTTGTGCCCCTCAATTGGTTGAGGTTTCGAACCGCTGGCACATTGTCCATCCGCAGGAGTATGCAGCAGTTGCTCTTCTTGGGGGAGAGACTTAATGGTGAACGAACCCACCAAGGTTCTGGAAAGTTTATATGAAGTTTTAACTCTTCTGATGCCCAGCTACCGCCAGTGGAAAAATCCTCGCACCTTGTTCCCCAACCCGAATGGCTGGCTTTGGATTTGATTATAACATCCAGCACTGCTCCAAAAATGGCTCTGCCGTTCCAAGCTTCCATGTGAAGAAGCCACCACTAAAGTTATTCTTGAGCTTCAGGAGATAAGGGAACCTAAGAATCATATGTGAGAATTTTTTTTAAGGTAATGTATCGTCGCAAGCATTGGTGTCTCGTGCCATCAGTATCATGTTGTCTAGATAGACGATCATGCAAACCCCCATCTTCCTCAAACGGTCCACCACTGGCTTCATGAGTTTTGTGAACGCCCAAGGAGCTGATGAGAGTCCGAAGGGAAAGGAGAAGTCCTTGTACCACTGATTTTGCTGCTGGTATTGAACATAACGCCTGTATGGAGGAAAAATCAGAACGGAGAGGTAGGCATCTTTGAGATCTAGACACACCATCCAATCCTTTTCTTGAAACAGATCTCATAGAAGGTGAATATCTTCCATCTTGAAATGGGGAGTAGACCACCCAGGGGTTGAGCTTCTTGAGATTGAGAACCAGCCTCTGACCACCACCATTTTTCTGCACCGGAAACACATTGCTGCGGAAACCCCTTGGGTGAGCGAAAGCTGGTGCAGTAGCCAGTTTTGTCAAAAGATCTTGAATCTCTGAGTCTATGAAAGTCATCTCTAGATGGGACAAAAGGAAAGTAGGGGGAGGGAGATTTGAACAGGCACCTGAGAAAGTTTTATATGGTAACCTTGAACTGTGTCCAACACCCAAAAGTCTGTCGAAATCTTGGCTCAATTCTGTACAAAGTGCTGAAATGTGCCCCCCAGTGGAAGATTCGAAAGAGGAGGAATTGTTACCTGTGTACTGATTGTTGGAGGCCCGGTTACCCCTGTTGATGCCTATGTTATAACACCCTCAGAAGCCTCTGGACCTGGTGGGAAGAAGCCCGCTTGGGAGGGATCTGCCAGAATCCACTGCGTCTATAGACAAAGCCTTGTTGAGCACCTTGCAGGTTAAAGCGGTCGGTCGGACGTCCTCATCCACGGCCAGCCCAGCCAAAAAGGGGGTGGAACACCCTCTTCAGAGAAGACTGGGCTTTGTCCAGTGAATTGAAAGTGTTTATGAATTGGCCGATATCTTTGACAAATAGGTCCCCGAAAAGTTGCCCTTTAGGCAAGGGACCTGGTTCAGAAGTAGCCAATTCAACTAACTGGGGGTCAATTCTCAGGAGCACCAATTTGCTTCTTTCAGAGGCCAGGGCACAATTGGCATTGCCTAGCAGGCAAATCATATGTTGGGTCCACCCCACAAGCACATTGGGATTGATGGAGACACCTGTGTCTTGTGAGTTAAGAGCCAATTTTAGAATTTTCACGAAGGGGCTGTGAATATCCAGTAATTTAAACTGACAAGCTCTGAGGGCTATGCCTATTCCCTTTTTGGGGTCTTTTGCAAATTTCTTTAGAAAGTTGAGTATATTAGAATCAATGTAGGAAGTTAGGGCCAGATGTAGGTAGGTTGAAAATCACGACTTGCAATTTGCGAGTCCATGCGACTCGCAAATTGCAAGTCGCAATTTGGGATGCAGAAAGGTGTCTCAGACACCTTCTGCGAGTCGCTATGGGGTCGCAAAGACCCACCTCATTAATATTAATGAGGTGGGTTGCAATTTGCGACCCCATAGCGACTCAGGGCACTCACGGGGATGGAGGCCTGCTGGGAACAGCAGACCTCCATGTCCGTGACTGCTTTTAAATAAAGCAGTTTTTTTTTCCAAAGTGCAACCCGTTTTCCTTAAAGGAAAACGAGCTGCACTTTGAAAAATGAACCGAAACCTTTTGTTTCGGTATTTTTCAGGGAGGTAGTGGTCCATTGGACCACTGCCTGCTCTGAAAAATTATTTTTTGGTCCAGTCACAAAGGGGAAGGGGTCCCATGGGGACCCCTTCCCGTTTGCGACTGGGTTACCATCCACTTCAAGTGGATGGTAACTGCGAGTCCATTTGCGACCGCTTTCGCAGTCGCAAATGGAATTGCATACCATTGCGACTCGCAACTAGGAAGGGAACACCCCTTCCTATTTGCGACTCGGAAATGCATTTTGCGAGTCGGTGCCGACTCGCAAAATGCATTTCTACATAGCAAAGACGCATTTGCGACTCGCAAACGGCGATTTTCGCAGTTTGCGAGTCGCAAAGTCTTTTCTACATCTGGCCCTTAGTGCTGTCTTATGGGGAAGCTCAGGCCTGGGGCACTCTGCTCTGAAGCAGGATCGAACATCTTTGTCGAAGCTTTTGCGGAGATGATGTTGCATATAGTCTGCCACTGTGGGAGCTGGAACCCATTCAGAGGACCTGGGATGAATGATATTGGAGAGGTTAAAGGTGAAGGCATTAAGGAGGGAACTAGGATGGGAGGGAGAACTCTTATGTTTCTTAGGACATTTACTGGCTTGGGACCAGTGAGAGGAAGAAGTAGAATCAGTGTATGTATAGGCGAGGGGGGATGTCAAAGGTTTAGGAGAGTTTGAGCGTTTCTTGGCACTATAGGTATGCTCACCGAAGGCCCCTTGGGACTGCTTGGTAAATGCATCTGAATGTGTTCAAGAGGGATCTGTAGGACGATTGGGGTTGGGAGGAGCTCAATGGAGGGGTTTGAGAGGGGGCAGCAGAGCTTCCAGAGAAGTCCTTAAGTAATTTTGCAATGGGTTGGTGGGCCGAAGTAAGGGCTCTGTCATGAGAGCTTTGGACCAACTGGTCACTGCCCTCTACGAGCCCATCATCATTATAGTAACCTTCATCTTCATTAGGCCCATAAGCCTCAAGGCCTTGCTCAGGGTGTTTGTAATCAGACATGGCTACAACGAAGGGTAAACCTATCAATCTCAAGTCCCGTGAGGGAAGCGAGGGTCAAAGGTCTGAAAAAAGGAGTGAAAAGACCCTAAAAAATGATTTAATGCAGCCCTGGAGGACTCTGCCAGTCAGGACATCGGTGGAAGCAAAGGCTGGTTACAGGCCAAGTATGAATAAAGTTCAGAGTATACGAAAGTCCCAAAACCTATTATTTGTGGAAGGGCTCAAACTTCCATTCAATTAAATCCTCAGATTTAGAAGTAATAATCCAAAAGTCTGTTTAAATATCCAGTCCCCAAGCCCCTCTGGTTGCAGCCAGGGGGAGGTGGCACCAGCGAGATGTAGGGGTCATTTTGACCTCTGCTGTCTTTTTCCAAGACCGCCGAGGGACCGCCGTGCGGAAGACCGCCAGTGGTTGCGGTTTGCCGCTCAGCCTATTATGACCGTTGGCAGCTCTCCGTCCTTTTACGGAGAGAGCTGCCAACAGCCATACTGGCGGGAGGTGGGGAAGTGGAGGTTGCTCCACCTCCACCGCCACGCCAACAGAACACCGCCCAGCGAATCACGTCCTGTGATTCGCCATGGCGGTGTTCTGTTGACGGTGTGGTGTCGGCGGAGCAGCCCCCATGGCACCCGTCCCCTCCCGGAGGATCGTCGGACCAGGTAAGTCGATTGTCCGTGAGGGGAGGGGGGTGGGGGGGACGTTGTGTGTGGTGTGCGTGCATGGGGGTGTGCGTGTGTGTATGTAGAGGGGGTGTGTGTGTGCGTGTATGCTTGCGGGGGTGTTGTGTGTTTAGGAATGAGTGCGTGTATGTCTGTATGGATGTGTGCGTGTATGTTTGAATGTGGGTGTGCATGTCTGACTGTGTGTGTGGAAGTTGGCATGTATGTCAGTGTGTGTGCGTGTATGTGTGTTGGTGGTGCCTGCGTGCGTGTCGTGTGTGTATGAGTGATGTTATGTTGGGGGTCGGGGTGGGGAGGGGGGTCCTGCCACCTTTGGGGGGTGGCATGGGTGGTGGGGGACTAGGGGAGGGAGTCGGTGGGGGTGGGGAGTGGGGGAGACCCCGTGTGCTAGGGAAGGAATTCCCTGGCACTGAAAGTGCTCAACGCCATGGATTTCATGGCGGTTTCAAACCGCATGAAATCCATGGCGGTCAGCCGGGTCAAAATACCGCCGGCGGTATAGTGACGGCCACCGGGCTGGAGACCCAGGTCTCCAGCCCAGCGGTCATCTCCGCCCTGGCGGGCGGAAAGGAGAAGCGGCGGATGACCATGGCGGTAACCGCCATTGTCATAATACAAAAAAAAAAGACCGCCAGCCTGTTGTCGGTCTTACCGCCGCTTCTCCGCCTTCCGCCAGGGTCATAATGACCCCCGTAGTTGGGAGCCTGCCGAGCGCAAGAGAACGACGCGTCGGCAAGATTCCCAGAGGAGCATGCACGTAGCCAAATTGGGCTACACGTGCATCACCGCTCTCAGCAGCTTCTGCCTAAACACAGCCGCGTTCTAGTTTATTAGAAGGAAGGGCAAAAACAGAAGGCCACAGGGGAGGGAGGAAACGGGCGCAACACGCACCTAGTAGAAAACAAAGGGGAGCGACCCGGGAGTGATCGTGAGTCTCCGAAAGACACTTGTAAGGAAAAAGGCAAAACTACCGCGTTACACGCTCAGCAATGTATGTACATTGCACAGGGGCAAACAACCACACTATATTAAAACAATGTAAGCCTTACCACAATATTTCTTATAAAGGACACTATGGAAGTATGAAACAGTGTAGCGCTTATCTTCACTGCGGAGCAGCAAAGACAGAGGCAGTCAGGATGGTGCTTCCTGTTTTGTAGGTTATGCCCTTATACTATTGGTGGACTGTGAAGGAGGCATGGTTCAAAGGCTCATGGGATATGTGGTTTATTTAAATTTTTTACTATCTTTTGATTGGCGGCTGTATTTGGAGTAGTAAAGATGGAGAAAGCATAATCAGAGCCTACGGTCTATATCTGGCGCTTTGAAGGCAAGGGCAGGCCTCCGTGCCACGCATGCCATGTCGTGTTATGAATTCTCTTTCAACATAGTGCCACATGATGATCACCAAGCTTGCCATTCCAAAAATCTCCATTTAGAAACTTGTCATAGCGCTACATTACTTGAGGGCCGCCCGGACAGTAGTGCGTATATTTGCCCCTGGTCACACTGGTAACAAATTCCGTCCAGGAGACAGAATGCACGAACTCTACCGCTGAAATGTTCCAGGCTGCTCGCATAGGTTCCCACTCCCTTCCAGGTACATCTCTGACTTTCTTGGAATTCTGGGAGACAGTCCCGGTGTCCTGGGAAGTGCGCCAGGAGCGCGCAGGCGTGGCCATTTACGCAGCTGGAATTGTCCACGTGTATGTGCACACAAGGGGCACTGAAAGCCAAGCTGCACTTGTGAACTTTTTTTTCGTTCGATATGGAACACCTAATTTACCTCTTCAGAAACACCTACTGACCCCACTAATTTAAGGGGTGTTCCCTCCCTATCACAACCACAGACACATATGTACTGCTGCCCCTCACAGGAGTAAATCTCTGACTTTTTTCAGGGCGGAAAGTACCTTGAACAGCTGTAGAATGCCCATAAGTTGCAGGTCGGGAGTTTGTGGGCGCTCACTACTGATTCGCCCTGGGACCCCCACATCCACCCCCGAGAGCAGATGTGCTCACGCGGAACTTTCACCACACTGAGCGGAGCTGCGGGGGTGACGTACTGTTTATGAGCGTAAAGCCATATCAATCCACGTTCTGCGAATCACGGATTGTCATGCATATTTTAAGACCAGGTAAGAAGTTGGGCTTGGAGAAACGGGCACTTGTGAGAAACTGTAGGTGTGAACCTGGTGAAGAGAATGAGGCGCTCACACTTCTTCACACTGAGGAGGTAGCACTGGTGAGAAGGGTGAGGAGCTCCACCTGCCCAGCAGTGTGAGGATCTAGCACTGGTGAACATTGAGGATGTAGCACGGGTGAGAGGAGCTCTGCCTGCCCAGCAGTGTGAGGAGGTGGCACTGGTGAACACTGAGGAGGTAGCACTGGTGAGAGGAGCTCTACCTGCCCAGCAGAGTGAGGAGCGGACACTGGTGAACAGTGAGGAGGTAGCACTGGTGGGAGGAGCTCCGCCTGCCCAGCAGTGTGAGGAGCGGACACTGGTGAACATTGAGGACGTAGCACTGGTGAGAGGAGCTCTACGTGCCCAGCATCGTGAGGAGGTGGCACTGGTGAACACTGAGGAGGTAGCACTGGTGAGAAGCATGAGGAGCTCTACCTTCCTGGCAGCGTGAGGAGATGATACTGGTGAACACTGAGCAGGTAGCACTGGTATGAGGAGCTCCACCTGCCCAGCAGTGTGAGGAGCTGACACTGGTGAACACTAAGCAGGTAGCACTGGTGAGAAGCGTGAGGAGCGCTACCTGCCCAGCAGCGTGAGGAGCTGACACTGGTGAACACTGAGGAGGTAGCACTGGTGAGAGGAGCTCTACCTGCCCAGCAGAGTGAGGAGCGGACACTGGTGAACACTGAGGAGGTAGCACTGGTGAGAGGAGCCCTACCTGCCAAGCAGCGTAAGGGAGCTGGCACTGGTGAACACTGAGGAGGTAGCACTGGTGAGAGGAGCTCTACCTGCCCAGCAGTGTGAGGAGCTGGCACTGCTGAACATTGAGGATGTAGCACTGGTGAGAGGAGCTCTGCCTGCCCAGCAGCGTGAGGAGGTGGCACTGGTGAACACTGAGGGGATACCACTGGTGAGAAGCATGAGGAGCTCTACCTGCCCGGCATCATGAGGAGCTGACACCTGTGAACACTGAGGAGGTAGCACTGGTGAGAAGCATGAGGAGCTCTACCTTCCTGGCAGCGTGAGGAGCTGGCACTGGTGAACACTGAGGAGGTAGCACTGGTGAGCGCAGCTCTACCTGCCAGCAGCATGAGGAGCTGGCACTAGTGAACACTGAGAAGGTAGCACTGGTGAGAAATGCGAGTACCTCTACTTCGCTGGCAGGATGAGGAGCTGACACTGGTGAACACTGAGGAGGTAGCACTGGTGAGAGGAGCTCTACCTGCCCAGCAGTGTGAGGAGCTCACACTGATGAACACTGAGGAGGTAGCACTGGTGAGAGGAGCTCTACCTGCCCAGCAACGTGAGGAGCTGGCACTGGTGAACACTGAGGAGGTAGCACTGGTGAGAAGCATGAGGAGCTCTACCTGCCCAGCAGCGTGAGGAGCTGGCACTGGTGAGAGGAGCTCTGCCTGCCCTGCAGCGTGAGGAGCTGGCACTGGTGAAGACTGAGGAGGTAGCACTGGTGAGAGGAGCTCCGCCTGCCCAGCAGTGTGAGGAGCTGGCACTGGTGAACATTGAGGAGGTAGCACTGGTGAGAGGAGCTCTGCCTGCCCAGCAGCATGAGGAGCTGGCACTGGTGAACAGTGAGGATGTAGCACTGGTGAGAGGAGCTCCACCTGCCCAGCAGCGTGAGGAGCCGGCACTGGTGAACATTGAGGAGGTAGCACTGGTGAGAGGAGGTCTGCCTGCCAAGCAGTGTGAGGAGCTGACACTGGTGAACACTGAGGAGGTAGCACTGGTGATAAGAGTGAGGAGCTCTACCTACCCAGCAGTGTCAGGAGCAAGCACTAGTGAACACTGAGGACGTAGCCCTGGTGAGAGGAGCTCCACCTGCCCAGCATCGTGAGGAGCTGACACTGATGAATACTGACGAGGTAGCACTGGTAAGAGGAGCTCTACCTGCCGAGCAGCATGAGGAGCTGCCAATGGTGAACACTGAGGAGGTAGCACTGGTGACCGGAGCTCAACCTGCCATCAGCGTGAGGAGCTAACACCGGTGAACACTGAGGATGTAGCACTGGTGAGAGGAGCTCTACCTGCCCAGCAGCGTGAGGAGCTAGCACTGGTGAACACTGAGGAGGTAGCACTGGTATGAGGAGCTCAACCTCCCATCAGCATGAGGAGCTGGCACTGGCGAGAGGAGCTCCACCTGCCCGGTAGCACTGGTGTGAGGAGCTCCACCTGCCCGGCAGCGTGAGGAGCTGGCACTGGTGAACACTGAGGAGGTAGCACTGGTGTGAGGAGCTCCACCTGCCCAGCAGTGTGAGGAGCTGGCACTGGTGAACACTGAGGAGGTAGCACTGGTGAGAGGAGCTCTACCTGCCCAGCAGTGTGAGGGGCTAGCACTGGTGAACACTGAGGAGATAGCACTGGTGAGAGGAGCTCAACCTCCCATCAGCATGAGGAGCTGGCACTGGCGAGAGGAGCTCCACCTGCCCGGTAGCACTGGTGTGAGGAGCTCCACCTGCCCGGCAGCGTGAGGAGCTGGCACTGGTGAACACTGAGGAGGTAGAACTGGTGAGAGGAGCTCAACCTCCCATCAGCGTGAGGAGCTGGCACTGGTGAGAGGAGCTCCACCTGCCCAGTAGCACTGGTGAGAGGCGCTCCACCTGCCCAGCAGCGTGAGTACCTGGCACTGGTGAACACTGAAGAGGTAGCACTGGTAAAAGGAGCTCAACCTGCCCAGCAGCGTGAGGAGCTGGCACTGGTGAAAACTGAGGAGGTAGCACTGGTGGGCGTAGCTCTACCTGCCCAGCAGTGTGAGGAGCTGGCACTGCTGAGCATTGAGGAGGTAGCACTGGTGAGAGGAGTTCTACCTGCCCAGCAATGTGAGGAGCTGGCACTGGTGAACACTGAGGAGGTAGCACTGGTGAGAGGAGCTCTACCTGCCCAGCAGCGTGAGGAGCTGGCACTGGTGAACACTGAGGAGGTAGCACTGGTGAGAAGCGTGAGGACCTCTACCTGGCCAGCAGTGTGAGGGGCTGACACTGGCGAACACTGAGGAGGGAGCACTGGTGAGAAGCGTGAGGAGCTCTACCTGCCCAGCAGTGTGAGGAGCTGGCACTGGTGAACACTGAGCAGGTAGCACTGGTGAGAAGCGTGAGGAGCTCTACCTGCCCAGCAGCGTGAGGAGCTGGCACTCGTGAACATTGAGGAGGTAGCACTGGTGAGAGGAGCTCTACCTGCCCAGCAGTGTGAGGAGCTGACACTGGTGAACACTGAGGATGGTGAGAGAAGCTCTCCCTGGCTGGCAGTGTGAGGAGCTGGCACTGGTGAACATTGAGGAGGTGGCACTGGTGAGAGGAGCTCTACCTGCCCAGCAGCGGGAGGAGCTGGCACTGGTGAACACTGATGATGTAGCACTGGTGAGAGGTGCTCTGCCTGCCCAGCAGCATGAGGAGCAGGCACTGGTGAACACTGAGGAGGTAGCACTGGTGAGAAGCGTGAGGAGCTCTACCTGCCCAGCAGCGTGAGGAGCTGGCACTGGTGAACATTGAGGAGGTAGCACTGGTGAGAGGAGCTCTGCCTGCCCAGCAGCGTGAGGAGCTGGCACTGGTGAACACTGAGGAGGTAGCACTGGTGAGAGGAGCTCTACGTGCCCAGCAGCGTGAGGAGATGGCACTGGTGAACACTGAGGAGGCAGCACTGGTGAGAAGCCTGAGGAGCTCTACCTGCCCAGCAGCGTGAGGAGCTGACACTGGTGAACACTGAGGATGTAGAACTGGTGAGAGGAGCTCTACCTGCCCAGCAGCATGAGGATCTGGCACTGGTGAACACTGAGGAGGTAGCACTGGTGAGAAGCGTGAGGACCTCTACCTGGCCAGCAGTGTGAGGGGCTGACACTGGTGAACACTGAGGAGGGAGCACTGGTGAGAAGCGTGAGGAGCTCTACCTGCCCAGCAGTGTGAGGAGCTGGCACTGGCAAACATTGAGGATGTAGCACTGGTGAGAGGAGATCTACCTGCCCAGCAGTGTGAGGAGCTGGCACTAGTGAACACTGAGCAGGTAGCACTGGTGAGAAGCGTGAGGAGCTCTACCTGCCCAGCAGCGTGAGGAGCTGGCACTCGTGAACATTGAGGAGGTAGCACTGGTGAGAGGAGCTCTACCTGCCCAGCAGTGTGAGGAGCTGACACTGGTGAACACTGAGGATGGTGAGAGAAGCTCTCCCTGGCCGGCAGTGTGAGGAGCTGGCACTGGTGAACATTGAGGAGGTGGCACTGGTGAGAGGAGCTCTACCTGCCCAGCAGCGTGAGGAGCTGGCACTGGTGAACACTGATGATGTAGCACTGGTGAGAGGTGCTCTGCCTGCCCAGCAGCATGAGGAGCAGGCACTGGTGAACACTGAGGAGGTAGCACTGGTGAGAAGCGTGAGGAGCTCTACCTGCCCAGCAGCGTGAGGAGCTGGCACTGGTGAACATTGAGGAGGTAGCACTGGTGAGAGGAGCTCTGCCTGCCCAGCAGCGTGAGGAGCTGGCACTGGTGAACACTGAGGAGGTAGCACTGGTGAGAGGAGCTCTACGTGCCCAGCAGCGTGAGGAGATGGCACTGGTGAACACTGAGGAGGCAGCACTGGTGAGAAGCCTGAGGAGCTCTACCTGCCCAGCAGCGTGAGGAGCTGACACTGGTGAACACTGAGGATGTAGAACTGGTGAGAGGAGCTCTACCTGCCCAGCAGCATGAGGATCTGGCACTGGTGAACACTCAGGAGGTGGCACTGGTGAGAGGAGGTCTACCTGCCCAGCAGCGTGAGGAGCTGGCACTGGTGAGAGGAGCTCTACTTGCCCAGCAGCGTGAGGAGCTGGCACTGGTGAACATTGAGGATGTAGCACTGGTGAGAGGAGCCCTACCTGCCAAGCAGCGTAAGGGAGCTGGCACTGGTGAACACTGAGGAGGTAGCACTGGTGAGAGGAGCTCTGCCTGCCCAGCAGCGTGAGGAACTGGCACTGGTGAACACTGAGGAGGTAGCACTGGTGGGAAGTGTGAGGAGCTCTACCTGCCCAGCAGTGTGAGGAGCTGGCACTGGTGAACACTGAGGATGCAGCACTGGTGAGAAGCATGAGGAGCTCTACCTTCCTGGCAGCGTGAGGAGCTGGCACTGGTGAACACTGAGGAGGTGAGGAGGTTGCACTGATGAGCGCAGCTCTACCTGCCCAGCAGTGTGAGGAGCTAACATTTGTGAACACTGAGGATGTAGCACTGGTGAGAGGAGCTCTACCTGCCCAGCAGCGTGAGCTGCTGGCACTGGTGAAGACTGAGGAGGTAGCACTGGTGAGAGGAGCTCTGCCTGCCCAGCAGCGTGAGGAGATGACACTGGTGAACACTGAGGAGGTACCACTGGTGAGAAGCATGAGGAGCTCTACCTGCCCGGCAGCATGACAAGCTGACACTGGTGAACACTGAGGAGGTAGCACTGGTGAGAAGCATGAGGAGTTCTACCTTCCTGGCAGCGTGAGGAGCTGGCACTGGTGAACACTGAGGAGGTGAGGAGGTAGCACTGATGAGCGCAGCTCTACCTGCCCAGCAGCATGAGGAGCAGGCACTGGTGAACACTGAGGAGGTAGCACTGGTGAGAAGCGTGAGGAGCTCTACCTGCCCAGCAGCGTGAGGAGCTAGCACTGGTGAACATTGAGGAGGTAGCACTGGTGGGAGGAGCTCTGCCTGCCCAGCAGCGTGAGGAGCTGGCACTGGTGAACACTGAGGAGGTAGCACTGGTGAGAGGAGCTCTACGTGCCCAGCATCGTGAGGAGATGGCACTGGTGAACACTGAGGAGGTAGCACTGGTGAGAAGCCTGAGGAGCTCTACCTGCCCAGCAGCGTGAGGAGCTGACACTGGTGAACACTGAGGATGTAGCACTGGTGAGAGGAGCTCTACCTGCCCAGCAGCATGAGGATCTGGCACTGGTGAACACTCAGGAGGTAGCACTGGTTAGAGGAGGTCTACCTGCCCAGCAGCGTGAGGAGCTGGCACTGGTGAGAGGAGCTCTACTTGCCCAGCAGCGTGAGGAGCTGGCACTGGTGAACATTGAGGATGTAGCACTGGTGAGAGGAGCCCTACCTGCCAAGCAGCGTAAGGGAGCTGGCACTGGTGAACACTGAGGAGGTAGCACTGGTGAGAGGAGCTCTGCCTGCCCAGCAGCGTGAGGAACTGGCACTGGTGAACACTGAGGAGGTAGCACTGGTGGGAAGTGTGAGGAGCTCTACCTGCCCAGCAGTGTGAGGAGCTGGCACTGGTGAACACTGAGGATGCAGCACTGGTGAGAAGAGCTCTACCTGCCCAGCAGTGTGAGGAGCTAACATTTGTAAACACTGAGGATGTAGCACTGGTGAGAGGAGCTCTACCTGCCCAGCAGCGTGAGCTGCTGGCACTGGTGAAGACTGAGGAGGTAGCACTGGTGAGAGGAGCTCTACCTGCCCAGCAGCGTGAGGAGCTGGCACTGATGACCACTGAGGAGGTATCACTGGTGAGAAGTGTAAAGAGCTCTACGTGGTGGACACAGAAGTGAGCAGCGTGCAAAGTATTAATTGGATTTATAGACTCTGGCCCTAGTGAAAAGAGTGCACTATTAGGTGCACTATCATGCTATGCAGGAAGCTGCCTCTACAGTTTAACTGAGAGTATGACTGGTGAAATTGAGTTGTGCCCCCAGATTGCGAGTAAGGGCGCTTTAACTATTTTCTAACACAAATGTCAATAACGCTTTTAACACATGTACTGTTCAGCAATGAGCCCTCCTTCTTCTCAGCCCTCCTCCACCCGGCATCACCCCCCTCCTCCCTCTCAGCCCCTTCCACCTGCCATCATCATCCCCTCTCCGCCCCCCGCGCTGTCAGTGCTTTCAAAGAGCTCTGTGTCCTGGAAGAGGTCCAGGGTGGCCATGTACCAATTCCAATAGACTTCTTTCTGGGCGATCTGATTGGCTGTTGCAGGCTCCGCATTCCAGTGAATGGGCCAATTGTGTTCAGTACTGAAGCTGGCACTGATGCTCAGTGTGATGGGCTTGCACCAGGAGACAATGTGAGGAACCCGTAATGGTGAGCAGTGTAAGGGCCTGGCACAAGCAGACAATGTGAGGAACCCGCAATGATGAGCAGTGTAAGGAGCTGGCACCAGGAGACCATGTGGAGAATCCGCAATGATGAGCAGTGTAAGGGGCTGGCACCAGCAGACAATGTGAGGAACCCGCAATGGTGAGCAGTGTAAGGAGGTGGCACCAGGAGACAATGTGAGGAACCTGCAATGGTGAGCAGATTAAGGAGCTGGCATCAGGAGACAATGTGAGGAACCCGCAATGGTGAGCATTGTAAGGAGCTGGCACCAGGAGACCATGTGGAGAATCTGCAATGATGAGCAGTGTAAGGGGCTGGTACCAGGAGTCAATGTGAAGAACCCGCAGTGGTGAGCAGTGTAAGGAGCTGGCACCAGGAGACAATGTGAGGAACCCTCAATGGTGAGCAGTGTAAGGAACTGGCACCAGGAGACAATGTGAGGAACCCGCAACGGTGAGCAGTGTAAGGAGCTGGCACCAGGAGACAATGTGAAGAACCCGAAACGATGAGCAGTGTAAGGAGCTGGCACCAGGAGACCATGTGGAGAACCGACCATGATGAGCAGTGTAAGGAGCTGGCACCAGGAGACAATGTGAAGAACCTCCAACGGTGAGCAGTGTAAGGGGCTGACACCAGGAGACCACGTGGAGAACCCGCAATGGTGAGCAGTGTAAGGGGCTGACACTAGGAGACAATGTGAGGAACCCGCAATGGTGAGCAGTGTAAGGGGCTGGCACCAGGAGACCATGTGAGGAACCCGCAACGGTGAGCAGTGTAAGGAGCTGGCACCAGGAGACAATGTGAGGAACACGAAACGGTGAGCAGTGTAAGGAGCTGGCACCAGGAGACAATGTGAAGAACCCGCAACGATGAGTAGTGTAAGGGGCTGGCACCAGGAGACAATGTGAAGAACCCGAAACTATGAGCAGTGTAAGGAGCTGGCACCAGGACACCATGTGGAGAACCCACCATGATGAGCAGTGTAAGGAGCTGGCACCAGGAGACAATATGAAGAACCTGCAATGGTGAGCAGTGTAAAGAGCTGGCACCAGGAGACCATGTGGAGGACTCGCAATGGTGAGCATCGTAAGGAGGCAGGACCAGGACATAATGTGAGGAACCTGCAATGGTGAGCAGTGTAAGGAGCTGACACCTGGAATGATGGGTAGTGTGGGAAGCTGGCACTAGAGGCACTGTGAAGAAATGATAATAGTGAGCAGTGTAACGGGCTGACACCAGGAGACCATGTGGAGAACCCGCAATGATGAGAAGTGTAAGGAGATGGCACCAGGAGACAATGTGAAGAACCCGCAACGGTGAGCAGTGTAAGGGGCTGGCACCTGGAGACAATGTGGAGAACCCGCAATGATGAGCAGTGTAAGGGGCTGACACCAGGAGACCATGTGGAGAACCCGCAACAGTGAGCAGTGTTAGGGACTGACACCAGGACACCATGTGGAGAACCCACAGTGGTGAGCATCGTAAGAAGCCGGCACCAGGAGACTAAGGGGGTCATTCCGACCCTGGCGGTCATGGACCGCGGATGCACCGCCAACAGGCTGGCGGTGCATCCAGGCCAATTCTGACCGCGGCGGTAAAGCCGCGGTCAGAAAAGGGAAACCGGCGGTTTCCTGCCGGTTTTCCGCTGGCCTGCAGAATCCTCCATGGCGGCGCTGCAGGCAGCGCCGCCATGGGGATTCTGACCCCCTTACCGCCAGCCTGGTTCTGGCGGTTGTGACCGCCAGAACCTGGCTGGTGGTAACGGGTGTCGTGGGGCCCCTGGGGGCCCCTGCAGTGCCCATGCCACTGGCATGGGCACTGCAGGGGCCCCCTAACAGGGCCCCACAAAGATTTTCAGTGTCTGCTAAGCAGACACTGAAAATCGCGACGGGTGCCACTGCACCCGTCGCACGCCTTCAACTCCGCCAGCTCCATTCGGAGCCGGCTTCCTCGTTGAAGGCGCTTTCCCGCTGGGCTGGCAGGCGGCCTTCTGGCGGTCGCCCGCCAGCCCAGCGGGAAAGCCAGAATGGCCGCAGCGGTCATTTGACCGCGGTGCGGTCATTCGGCGGCTCCCGCCAGCCCTGCGGTTACCGCGGCCGGCGGGAGTCAGAATGACCCCCTAAGTGAGGAACCTACATTGGTGAGCAGTGTAAGGGGCTGGCACTTGGAATGATGGGTAGTGTGAGAAGCTGGCACTAGGGGCAGTGTGAATAAATGATAATAGTGAGCAGTGTAAGGAGCTGGCACCAGGAGACCATGTGAAGAACCCGCAACGGTGAGCAGTGTAAGGAGCTGACACCTGGAATAATGGGCAGTGTGAGAAGCTAGCACTAGGGTGTCGCGCCGCACCACGCGGCGCGAGTCGAGCATTCAGCTCGCGCCGCTCAGCGCGTCCTCAGGACGCGGCGCGCCCCGAGCCTTCTGTGCACCTCGCGAGGCCCCAGATTTTGCTTGGGGCCTCGCGCTGCTTTTCCTTGCGTCTCTGATACCCCCTGACCCCTCCTTACCTGTTCTTTTTTCTTCTTTTCTTCTTTGGGGCATTTTATTGTACTTTCTTTATGTCTTTGCCCTCTTCCCATGTTACCTTTTTCTTCCCATCATTCCTTGTTCCCTATTCTCTATGGTTCCTACTCTATTCTGTCCTATGTACTTTTCCCTATCTAAGATGGTGTCCTTTTACTTCCTGTTGGTCATTTCCTGTTTCTTGGTATTTAAGGGCTCTGTTTTCTTCCTTTCCTTGCGCTGCAACACTATCTGCTCTGATTGTGTCTTCGCTCCTGATTCTTTGCCTTCGGTTCTGAATCTTGTCAAATTTCGTGTTTACCTGCATTTTTGTTTCTTTTTGATTCCTGGTTCTTGTTCTTGTTTCAGGAATCTACTGTTTGGAGGTTTTTTCCCCTTTTAGGTTTTTTTTCCCTCTGGCGCTATTTCTAAAGGGCACGGTCTGTTCTTGGCGTTTCCATTGCCTACAGCACCGTGGCTACTAGAAAGAGTCGCCCCTTTCTGGGCCAAAGCCGAACCTTCAAGACCCACGCCACTCGATCTGCGGATTCCAGGCGTAAGCAGCACGTGAGTCGTGACAGATTGCAGCGCCAAACCATCCCGACATCTTCTGACACCATGGACGATACAGTGGCGGCTGCTGAAGATCCTGATCAATCTCTTCTGAATACAATTCAGCAACAAGCTCAGGAATTGCAACAACTACGCAATGAGAATGCTGTGTTACGACAAGCTTTGGCCTTCCGCAGTGGCGATGTTCCGACTATCTCCGCTTCTACTCCTCGTTTCTCTGGTGAACCAACTAAACTGCGTGAATTCCTTGATGCATTAACGGTGTACTTCGCCTTCCGACCTACCCAATTCTCCCATGACAGGACAAAGGTGGGATATCTTATCAGTGCATTATCCGGTCCTGCCTTGGCCTGGGCAACCCCGATGGTGTCATCCAACGATCCGGTATTGTCGGACTATTCTGCTTTCGTGACTCGCTTCAAACAAATGTTTAGTCGTCCAGGATTGGAGGCCTCAGCGGAAGAAGCCTTATGTGACATCCAGCAAGGCTCCCAAGATGTCCTTCAATATATTACACGTTTTCGTCAGCTAGCGGCAGAGACCACCTGGGTGGAGCGTACCCTGGTGACTTTGTTTCGCAGAGGACTTAAAGAAGAAATAAAAGATGAATTAGTACATTCCACCAGAGTTGAAGATCTTCGTGGCCTGATGGATCAAGCACTTTCCATCGAGTATCGTCTTCAAGAGCGACGAATGGAGAAGAAAAGGAGTAGAGGGTCTTCCCAGCCAAGCACTTCACGGGTGTATCTGCCTCGTTCTGAGGAATCTCGTCCTCCTGCTAGAGACATAGAGGGGGAACCCATGCAAGTGGATACTACTCGAGGGCCGCTCTCCGCTAGTGAGCGGGAAGACAGACGTAAGAAAGGATTGTGCCTATACTGTGGTTCTGCTGGTCACATGCTTCGTAGCTGCCCTGTACGTCCACCAAGACCCTCGGGAAACGCCACTTCCCGTCCTCTGTGAGAAGGGAGGGGACGGGATCATCGGCTATACCTTCCATCAGTTCATTTAATGACAATACGACATACTTGTTCATGTTACCTGTCATATTACAACTACCTGATGGCCGTCAAGAAAGGACTATGGCATTACTAGATTGTGGTGCTAGTGGTATTTACATGGATAAGACTTGGGCCACTAATCAACAGATTCCAACACAACCCAAAGACATTCCTGAACAAGTGCACACAGTGGATGGATCCTTGATATCCTCTGGTCCAGTCGATACTATGACCTTGATGTTAAATCTACAGTTTGGTAATCATCAAGAACACATCTCCTTTGATCTCATTTCATCTCCCAACCATACCATCATTCTCGGAATTCTGTGGTTTACAAGACATTGGCCCTCATTCTGACCCTGGCGGTTCTCTACCGCCAGGGCCAACGGGGGCGGGAGCACCGCCGACAGGCCGGCGGTGCCCCCTTGGGCATTCTGACCGCGACGCTTTGGCCGCGGTCAGAACGGGAAAACCGGCGGTCTCCCGCCGGTTTTCCACTGCCCGTAAGAATCCTCCAAGGCGGCGCAGCTCGCTGCGCCGCCGAGGGGATTCTGACAATCCCTACCGCCATCCTGTTCCTGGCGGCTCGCCCGCCAGGAACAGGATGGCGGTAGGGATTGTCGTGGGGCCCCTGGGGGCCCCTGCAGTGCCCATGCCAATGGCATGGGCACTGCAGGGGCCCCCGTAAGAGGGCCCCGCTAGTATTTCACTGTCTGCATAGCAGACAGTGAAATACGCGACGGGTGCAGTAGCACCCGTCGCACCTTCCCACTCCGCCGGCTCGATTACGAGCCGGCATCCTCGTGGGAAGGGAGTTTTTCCCTGGGCTGGCGGGCGGTCTTTTGGAGACCGCCCGCCAGCCCAGGGAAAAACTCATTATACCCTCCGCGGTCTTCTGACCGCGGAGCGGTATAATGGAGGGCGGAATCCTGGCGGGCGGCCAATCTGTATGTGAACTGGAAAACCCGGACTATTTCCTTGTCCTCACAGTTTTGCCATGAGAACTGTTTTGCTTCCGACAAATATTGGTCACCGAACAGATTAACACCTATTAAAAGTACTACGGAATATTCCATCAATACAGTCCAAGGAGTCCCTGAACACTATTAAGAGTTTCAAGATGTGTTCCAAAAACCATCCAGACCTGTATTACCTCCACATCGAGAGTACGATTGTGCTATTCCCTTGGAACCTGGAACCGTCGTTCCCTTTGGGAGGATGTATTCTCTCACAGAACCTGAAAAGGAAGTTCTAAAGGAGTATCTGGAGGAAAATGTACAGAGTGGTCTTATTGTTCCATCGTCTTCTCCGGCAGGGGCTCCTCTCTTTTTTGTTCCCAAGAAGACTAAAGATCTTCGTCCTTGCCTGGATTTTCGAGGCCTGAATAAGATAACTATAAAGGATCGTTATCCTTTGCCCCTCATCAAGGACATTCTAGAGGCAGTCAGAGGGGCTCAACGTTTTACCAAATTGGATCTTCGGGGAGCCTACCACCTCTTACGTATTAAGGAAGGAGACGAGTGGAAAACAGCATTCAGGACACCATTTGGTCATTTTGAGTACAAGGTCATGCCTTTTGGTCTTACGAATGCCCCCGCAATATTTCAAAGATTTATGGACTCAATATTTTCTGATCTCTTGAACCAGACAGTTGTAATCTACCTAGACGATATCCTTATTTATTCCAGACATCCCGAACTCCATTCTTCCCATGTGAAACAAGTCCTTCAAAGACTCCGGGCACATCAACTATCCTGTAAACCCGAAAAGTGTGAGTTCGATAAGACGGAAGTCAAATATCTGGGTTATCATTTAAGTCCCACCGGCATAGCTATGGACCAAGAAAAAGTACAAGCAATTCTCGATTGGCCTTCTCCTTCTTCTATTAAAGAAACACAATGTTTCCTAGGATTAGCAAATTTTTATCGGCAGTTCATTCTAGACTTTGCTAAACAGACCAGCCATATAACTCATACTTTAAAGAAGGAGAATTTAAAGAAGGGGTTTGTCTGGACTAAGGCGGCTGAAACAGCTTTTCAAGATTTAAAGAAGGCTTTCACTCAAGCCCCCATCTTAAGACATCCAGATACCAACAAACAGTTTATTGTAGTTACCGATGCTTCTGAAAGAGCTATTGGAGCTGTCTTACTCCAACAACAAGAAGATGATGGTCTTGAACATCCTGTTTTCTATTTGTCCCATATTCTCTCTACAGCAGAACAACATTACTCAGTACTAGAAAGGGAGTTATTAGCTCTGAAAACAGCCTGCCTAGAATGGAGACAGTTTCTGATGGGTTCCAAGGATCCCTTTGAGGTGAGAACAGACCACCGTAATCTACAATGTCTACGTAATTTTGTATGCCAGAATAGTCGCCAGGCCCGTTGGGCCTTTTTCTTCAGTCAGTATGATTTTTACATCACCTATATCCCTGGATCCCAAAACATTCTGGCTGATGCTCTGTCTCGCCGTTATCCAGATTGTACTCCTTCCCCATCTCAGTATCTACTGGAACCTAGTAAGATCATTGGAGTTGCTCAATCTTTTCTGGAGGAGGTACAACTGGAATACTCCAGCCTGTCTAACAGCGAAGTAGAGAAACTAAGAACCTTTTTATGCAAGAAGGAAGGATACTATTATCATCAGAATCTGTTATTCCTCCCTACTAACAGAGTTCGAGACAAGGCATTACAGATGTGCCATGATTCGCCAGTTGCTGGTCATAGAGGCATCAAGGCCACACAAGAACTTCTCTCGCGATCTTTCTGGTGGCCTACCTGGAAGTCAGATGCTGAAAGATACGTTCAGGCTTGTCCCATATGTGCTCAAGTCAAGATTCCCCGTACCAGACCTGCAGGATTACTACAGCCTTTGCCTGTTCCACCAGCTCCATGGCATACTATTTCTACTGACTTCATGTGTTCACTTCCACCATCAGCTGGAAACCAGGTTATCATGGTCACTGTTGATTCCTTTACTAAAATGGCTCACTTCACTGCCCTAAAAAAGTTACCTACATCCCAAGAATTGAGCCAGATATTTATCGACCATATTTTCCGTCTCCATGGACTTCCACATACCATTGTATCTGACAGAGGACCTCAGTATATTTCCTGGTTTTGGAACTATTTTTGCAAGACACTAAATATCAATATAGCACTATCATCCGGTTTCCATCCTCAAACCAATGGACAGACCGAGCGTCTGAACCAAGGATTAGAGCAATACCTTCGCTGTTTTTTTAATTCTACCCAAAGCAACTGGAACACTTATCTCCCTATTGCTGAATTTTCCTACAACAATACTGTCCATAGTGCCTCCAAGGTCACTCCTTTTTTCTGTTCCAATGGCTATCATCCTACCTCTTTTCCTACTTCTCCTCAATCTACCTCTCCTCTGCCTGCGATTACATCTTTTTCCAAACGTCTTCTGCAAATCCATAGGCTAATTAGATCTAATTTATTGAACACCAAGAGATATATGAAGAAGATCGCAGATAAGAAACGAGGACCCACTCCAAATTATCACCCTCAAGATAAAGTCTGGCTTTCCTCCAAATTCTTGCCCTCACGCCTTTCTCTTAATAAGTTCACACCTCGCTATTACGGGCCTTTCCGTATTCTTCAGTTGATCAATCCTGTCACTGTCCGTCTTCGCTTGCCTCATACTTGGAAGATTCATCCGGTCTTTCATGTGTCCCAGCTCAAACCTTATGTACCTGACCCTTTCTCTCGTCAGTTTCCTTGTCCTCCTCCTGTGTTGGTGAATGATGTACCTGAATATGAGGTTCAGGAAATTTGTGACTCTCGCCTTTTTCACAGACGTCTTCAGTATTTGATTCACTGGAAGGGATATCCTCTTAGTGAATGCTCTTGGGAAGATGCTTCTTCTGTTCACGCACCTCTTCTGATTTCTCGTTTTCATCGTTTTTTCCCTTCAAACCTGGACCTTCAGGGGGGGACCTACTGTCGCGCCGCACCACGTGGCGCAAGCCGAGCATTCAGCTTGCGCTGCTCAGCGCGTCCTCAGGACGCGGCGCGCCCCGAGCCTTCTGTGCACCTCGGGAGGCCCCAGATTTTGCTTGGGGCCTCGCGCTGCTTTTCCTTGCGTCTCTGGTACCCCCTGACCCCTTCTTACCTGTTCTTTTTTCTTCTTTTCTTCTTTTCTTCTTTTCTTCTTTTCTTCTTTGGGGCATTTTATTGTACTTTCTTTATGTCTTTTCCCCCTTCCCATGTTACCTTTTTCTTCCCATCATTCCTTGTTCCCTATTCTCTATGGTTCCTACTCTATTCTGTCCTATGTACTTTTCCCTATCTAAGATGGTGTCCTTTTACTTCCTGTTGGTCATTTCCTGTTTCTTGGTATTTAAGGGCTCTGTTTTCTTCCTTTCCTTGCGCTGCAACACTATCTGCTCTGATTGTGTCTTCGCTCCTGATTCTTTGCCTTCGGTTCTGAATCTTGTCAAATTTCGTGTTTACCTGCATTTTTGTTTCTTTTTGATTCCTGGTTCTTGTTCTTGTTTCAGGAATCTACTGTTTGGAGGTTTTTTCCCCTTTTAGGTTTTTTTTCCCTCTGGCGCTATTTCTAAAGGGCACGGTCTGTTCTTGGCGTTTCCATTGCCTACAGCACCGTGGCTACTAGAAAGAGTCGCCCCTTTCTGGGCCAAAGCCGAACCTTCAAGACCCACGCCACTCGATCTGCGGATTCCAGGCGTAAGCAGCACGTGAGTCGTGACATAGGGGCACAGTGAAGAAATTATAATAGTGAGCAGTGTAAGGGGCTGACACCAGGAGACAATGTGGAGAACCCGCAATGATGAGCAGTGTAAGGAGCTGGCAAAAGGAGACAATGTGAGGAACCCACAATGATGAGCAGTGTAAGGGGCTCACACCAGGAGACCATTTGGAGAACCCGCAACAGTGAGCAGTGTAAGGAGCTGGCACCATAAGACAATGTGAAGAACCCGCAACGGTGAGCAGTGTAAGGAGCTGCCACCAGGAGACAATGTGAGGAACCCGAAACGGTGAGCAGTGTAAGGGGCTGACACTAGGAGACCATGTGGAGAACCCGCAATGGTGAGCATCGTAAGGAGCCGGCCCCTGGACACAATGTGAGGAACCTGCAATGGTGAGCAGTTTAAGGGGCTGGCAC
This sequence comes from Pleurodeles waltl, assembly GCF_031143425.1. NCBI lineage: Eukaryota > Metazoa > Chordata > Amphibia > Caudata > Salamandridae > Pleurodeles > Pleurodeles waltl. The sequence continues at coordinate 18,308,708 of NC_090449.1, forward strand.
CTGGAATGATGGGTAGTGTGAGAAGCTGGCAAGAGGGGCAGTGTGAATAAATGATAATAGTGAGCAGTGTAAGGAGCTGGCACCAGGAGACAATGTGAAGAACCCGCAACCGTGAGCAGTGTAAGGAGCTGCCACCAGGAGACAATGTGAGGAACCCGAAACGGTGAGCAGTGTAAGGAGCTGGCACCAGGAGACAATGTGAAGAACTCACAATGGTGAGCAGTGTAAGGGGCTGACACCAGGAGACCATGTGGAGAACCCACAATGGTGAGCATCGTAAGAAGCCGGCACCAGGAGACAATGTGAGGAACCTGCAATGGTGAGCAGTGTAAGGGGCTGGCACCTGGAATGATGGGTAGTGTGAGAAGCTGGCACTAGGGGCAGTGTGAATAAATGATAATAGTGAGCAGTGTAAGGGGCTGACACCAGGAGACCATGTGGAGAACCCGCAATGGTGAGCATCGTAAGGAGCCGGCACCTGGAGACAATGTGAGGAACCCGCAATGGTGAGCAGTGTAAGGGGCTGACACCAGGAGACAATGTGAGGAACCGGCAATGGTGAGCAGTGTAAGGGGCTGGCACCAGGAGACAATTTGAGGAACCCGCAACGGTGAATAGTGTAAGGGGCTGGCACCAGGAGACAATGTGAAGAACCCGCAACGATGAGCAGTGTAAGGGGCTGGCACTAGGAGACAATGTGAAGAACCCGAAACGATGAGCAGTGTAAGGAGCTGACACCTGAAATGATGGGTAGTGTGAGAAGCTGGCAGTACGGGCACTGTGAAAAAATAATAACAGTGAGCAGCGTAAGGGGCTGAAATCAGGAGACCATATGGAGAACCTACAATGATGAGCAGTGTAAGGAGCTGGCACCAGGAGACAATGTGAAGAACCCGCAACGGTGAGCAGTGTAAGGAGCTGGCACCAGGAAACAATGTGAGGAACCCGCAATGATGAGCAGTGTAAGGGGCTGACACCAGGAGGCCATGTGGAGGACTCGCAATGATGAGTATTGTAAGGAGCCGGCACCAGGAGACAATGTGAGGAACCTGCAATGGTGAGCAGTGTAAGGAGCTGACACCTGGAATGATGGATAGTGTGAGAAGCTGGCACTAGGGGCACTGTGAAGAAATGATAATATTGAGCTGTGTAAGGGGCTGACACCAGGAGACCATGTGGAGAACCCGCAATGATGAGGAGTGTAAGGAGCTGGCACCAGGAGACAATGTGAAGAACCCGCAACGGTGAGCAGTGTAAGGAGCTGGCACCAGGAAACAATGTGAGGAACCCGCAACGGTGAGCAGTGTAAGGAGCTGGCACCAGGAAACAATGTGAGGAACCCGCAATGATGAGCAGTGTAAGGGGCTGACACCAGGAGGCCATGTGGAGGACTCGCAATGATGAGTATTGTAAGGAGCCAGCACCAGGAGACAATGTGAGGAACCTGCAAAGTTGAGCAGTGTAAGGAGCTGACACCTGGAATGATGGATAGTGTGAGAAGCTGGCACTAGGGGCACTGTGAAGAAATGATAATATTGAGCTGTGTAAGGGGCTGACACCAGGAGACCATGTGGAGAACCCGCAATGATGAGCAGTGTAAGGAGCTGGCACCAGGAGACAATGTGAAGAACCCGCAACGGTGAGCAGTGTAAGGAGCTGGCACCAGGAAACAATGTGAGGAACCCGCAACGGTGAGCAGTGTAAGGAGCTGGCACCAGGAAACAATGTGAGGAACCCGCAATGATGAGCAGTGTAAGGGGCTGACACCAGGAGACCATGTGGAGGACTCGCAATGATGAGTATTGTAAGGAGTCGGCACCAGGAGACAATGTGGGGAACCTGCAAAGTTGAGCAGTGTAAGGAGCTGACACCTGGAATGATGGATAGTGTGAGAAGCTGGCACTAGGGGCACTGTGAAGAAATGATAATATTGAGCTGTGTAAGGGGCTGACACCAGGAGACCATGTGGAGAACCCGCAATGATGAGCAGTGTAAGGGGCTGACACCAGGAGACCATGTGGAGAACCCGCATTGATAAGCAGTGTAAGGAGCTGGCACCAGGAGACAATGTGAAGAACCGGCAACGGTGAGCAGTGTAAGAGGCTGGCACCAGGAGACAATTTGAGGAACCCGCAATGGTGAGCAGTGTAAGGGGCTGGCACCAGGAGCCCATGTGGAGAACACGTAATGATGAGCCGTGTAAGGAGCTGGCACCAGGAGACAATGTGAAGAACCTGCAACGGTGAGCAGTGTAAGGAGCTGGCACCAGGAGACAATGTGAGGAACCCGCAATGGTGAGCAGTGTAAGGGACTGACACCAGGAGACAATGTGGAGAACCCGCAATGATGAGCAGTGTAAGGAGCTGGCACCAGGAGACAATGTGAGGAACCCACAATGATGAGCAGTGTAAGGGGCTCACACCAGGAGACCATTTGGAGAACCCGCAACAGTGAGCAGTGTAAGGAGCTGGCACCATAAGACAATGTGAAGAACCCGCAACGGTGAGCAGTGTAAGGAGCTGCCACCAGGAGACAAGGTGAGGAACCCGAAACGGTGAGCAGTGTAAGGGGCTGACACTAGGAGACCATGTGGGGAACCCGCAATGGTGAGCATCGTAAGGAGCCGGCACCAGGAGACAATGTGAGGAACCTGCAATGGTGAGCAGTGTAAGGAGCTGACACCTGGAATGATGGATAGTGTGAGAAGCTGGCACTAGGGGCACTGTGAAGAAATGATAATATTGAGCTGTGTAAGGGGCTGACACCAGGAGACCATGTGGAGAACCCGCAATGATGAGCAGTGTAAGGGGCTGACACCAGGAGACCATGTGGAGAACCCGCATTGATAAGCAGTGTAAGGAGCTGGCACCAGGAGACAATGTGAAGAACCGGCAACGGTGAGCAGTGTAAGAGGCTGGCACCAGGAGACAATTTGAGGAACCCGCAATGGTGAGCAGTGTAAGGGGCTGGCACCAGGAGCCCATGTGGAGAACACGTAATGATGAGCCGTGTAAGGAGCTGGCACCAGGAGACAATGTGAAGAACCTGCAACGGTGAGCAGTGTAAGGAGCTGGCACCAGGAGACAATGTGAGGAACCCGCAATGGTGAGCAGTGTAAGGGACTGACACCAGGAGACAATGTGGAGAACCCGCAATGATGAGCAGTGTAAGGAGCTGGCACCAGGAGACAATGTGAGGAACCCACAATGATGAGCAGTGTAAGGGGCTCACACCAGGAGACCATTTGGAGAACCCGCAACAGTGAGCAGTGTAAGGAGCTGGCACCATAAGACAATGTGAAGAACCCGCAACGGTGAGCAGTGTAAGGAGCTGCCACCAGGAGACAAGGTGAGGAACCCGAAACGGTGAGCAGTGTAAGGGGCTGACACTAGGAGACCATGTGGGGAACCCGCAATGGTGAGCATCGTAAGGAGCCGGCCCCTGGACACAATGTGAGGAACCTGCAATGGTGAGCAGTGTAAGGGGCTGGCACCTGGAATGATGGGTAGTGTGAGAAGCTGGCAAGAGGGGCAGTGTGAATAAATGATAATAGTGAGCAGTGTAAGGAGCTGGCACCAGGAGACAATGTGAAGAACCCGCAACCGTGAGCAGTGTAAGGAGCTGCCACCAGGAGACAATGTGAGGAACCCGAAACGGTGAGCAGTGTAAGGAGCTGGCACCAGGAGACAATGTGAAGAACTCACAATGGTGAGCAGTGTAAGGGGCTGACACCAGGAGACCATGTGGAGAACCCACAATGGTGAGCATCGTAAGAAGCCGGCACCAGGAGACAATGTGAGGAACCTGCAATGGTGAGCAGTGTAAGGGGCTGGCACCTGGAATGATGGGTAGTGTGAGAAGCTGGCACTAGGGGCAGTGTGAATAAATGATAATAGTGAGCAGTGTAAGGGGCTGACACCAGGAGACCATGTGGAGAACCCGCAATGGTGAGCATCGTACGGAGCCGGCACCAGGAGACAATGTGAGGAACCCGCAATGGTGAGCAGTGTAAGGGGCTGATACCAGGAGACAATGTGAGGAACCCGCAATGGTGAGCAGTGTAAGGGGCTGGCACCAGGAGACAATTTGAGGAACCCGCAACGGTGAGCAGTGTAAGGGGCTGGCACCAGGAGACAATGTGAAGAACCCTCAACGATGAGCAGTGTAAGGGGCTGGCACTAGGAGACAATGTGAAGAACCCGAAACGATGAGCAGTGTAAGGAGCTGACACCTGAAATGATGGGTAGTGTGAGAAGCTGGCACTAGGGGCACTGTGAAAAAATAATAACAGTGAGCAGTGTAAGGGGCTGACATCAGGAGACCATATGGAGAACCTACAATGATGAGCAGTGTAAGGAGCTGGCACCAGGAGACAATGTGAAGAACCCGCAACAGTGAGCAGTGTAAGGAGCTGGCACCAGGAAACAATGTGAGGAACCCGCAATGATGAGCAGTGTAAGGGGCTGACACCAGGAGGCCATGTGGAGGACTCGCAATGATGAGTATTGTAAGGAGCCGGCACCAGGAGACAATGTGAGGAACCTGCAATGGTGAGCAGTGTAAGGAGCTGACACCTGGAATGATGGATAGTGTGAGAAGCTGGCACTAGGGGCACTGTGAAGAAATGATAATATTGAGCTGTGTAAGGGGCTGACACCAGGAGACCATGTGGAGAACCCGCAATGATGAGTATTGTAAGGAGCCAGCACCAGGAGACAATGTGAGGAACCTGCAAAGTTGCGCAGTGTAAGGAGCTGACACCTGGAATGATGGATAGTGTGAGAAGCTGGCACTAGGGGCACTGTGAAGAAATGATAATATTGAGCTGTGTAAGGGGCTGACACCAGGAGACCATGTGGAGAACCCGCAATGATGAGGAGTGTAAGGAGCTGGCACCAGGAGACAATGTGAAGAACCCGCAACGGTGAGCAGTGTAAGGAGCTGGCACCAGGAAACAATGTGAGGAACCCGCAACGGTGAGCAGTGTAAGGAGCTGGCACCAGGAAACAATGTGAGGAACCCGCAATGATGAGCAGTGTAAGGGGCTGACACCAGGAGGCCATGTGGAGGACTCGCAATGATGAGTATTGTAAGGAGCCAGCACCAGGAGACAATGTGAGGAACCTGCAAAGTTGAGCAGTGTAAGGAGCTGACACCTGGAATGATGTATAGTGTGAGAAGCTGGCACTAGGGGCACTGTGAAGAAATGATAATATTGAGCTGTGTAAGGAGCTGACACCAGAAGACCATGTGGAGAACCCGCAATGATGAGTGTAAGGAGCTGGCACCAGGAGACAATGTGAAGAACCCGCAACGGTGAGCAGTGTAAGGAGCTGGCACCAGGAAACAATGTGAGGAACCCGCAATGATGAGCAGTGTAAGGGGCTGACACCAGGAGGCCATGTGGAGGACTCGCAATGATGAGTATTGTAAGGAGCCGGCACCAGGAGACAATGTGAGGAACCTGCAATGGTGAGCAGTGTAAGGAGCTGACACCTGGAATGATGGATAGTGTCAGAAGCTGGCACTAGGGGCACTGTGAAGAAATGATAATATTGAGCTGTGTAAGGGGCTGACACCAGGAGACCATGTGGAGAACCCGCAATGATGAGCAGTGTAAGGAGCTGGCACCAGGAGACAATGTGAAGAACCCGCAACGGTGAGCAGTGTAAGGAGCTGGCACCAGGAAACAATGTGAGGAACCCGCAACGGTGAGCAGTGTAAGGAGCTGGCACCAGGAAACAATGTGAGGAACCCGCAATGATGAGCAGTGTAAGGGGCTGACACCAGGAGACCATGTGGAGGACTCGCAATGATGAGTATTGTAAGGAGTCGGCACCAGGAGACCATGTGAGGAACCCACAATGGTGAGCAGTGTAAGGAGCTGGCACCAGGAATGGTGGGTAGTGTGAGAAGCTGGCACTAGGGGCAGTGTGAATAAATAATAGTGAGCAGTGTAAGGAGCTGACACCAGGAGACCATGTGGAGAACCCGCAATGGTGAGCAGTGTAAGAGGCAACCATCAGGACAATGTGGGGAACCCGCAATGGTGAGCAGTGTAAGGAGCTGACACCTGGAATGGCGGGTAGTGTGAGAAGCTGGCACTAGGGGCAGTGTGAAGAAATTATAATAGTGAGCAGTGTAGGGGGCTGGCACCAAGAGACAATGTGAAGAACCCGCAGTGGTGAGCAGTGTAAGGAGTTGGCATCAGGAGACAATGTGAAGAACCCGCAACGGTGAGCAGTGTAAGAGGCTGGCACCAGGAGACAATGTGAGGAACCCACAACGGTGAGCAGTGTAAGAGGCAACCATCAGGACAATGTGGGGAACCCGCAATGGCGAGCAGTGTAAGGGACTGACACCAGGAGACCATGTGGAGGACTCGCAATGATGAGTATTGTAAGGAGCCGGCAACAGGAAACAATGTGAGGAACCTGCAATGGTGAGCAGTGTAAGGAGCTGACACCTGGAATGATGGATAGTGTGAGAAGCTGGCACTAGGGGCACTGTGAAGAAATGATAATATTGAGCTGTGTAAGGGGCTGACACCAGGAGACCATGTGGAGAACCCGCAATGATGAGCAGTGTAAGGAGCTGGCACCAGGAGACAATGTGAGGAACCCGCAATGGTAAGCAGTGTAAGGGGCTGGCACCAGGAGACAATGTGGAGATCCCGCAATAATGAGCAGTGTAAGGAGCTGGCAGCAGGAGACAATGTGAGGCACCCGCAATGATGAGCAGTGTAAGGAGCTGGCACCATAAGACAATGTGAAGAACCCGCAATGGTGAGCAGTGTAAGGGGCTGACACCAGGAGACCATGTGGAGAACCCGCAATGGTGAGCATCGTAAGGAGCCGGCAACAGGAAACAATGTGAGGAACCTGCAATGGTGACCAGTGTAAGGGGCTGGCACCTGGAATGATGGGTAGTGTGAGAAGATGGCACTAGGGGCAGTGTGAATAAATGATTATAGTGAGCAGTGTAAGGAGCTGGCACCAGGAGACCATGTGAAGAACCCACAATGATGAGCAGTGTAAGGAGCTGACACCAGCAGACAATGTGAAGAACCCGCAACCGTGAGCAGTGTAAGGAGCTAGCACCAGGAGACAATGTGAGGAACCCGAAACGGTGAGCAGTGTAAGGAGCTGGCACCAGTAGACAATGTGAAGAACCCGCAACAGTGAGCAGTGTAAGAGGCTGGCACCAGGAGACAATGTGAGGAACCTGCAATGGTGAGCAGTGTGAGGGGCTGGCACCTGGAATGATGGGTAGTGTGAGAAGCTGGCACTAGGGGCAGTGTGAATAAATGATAATAGTGAGCAGGGTAAGGAGCTGGCCCCAGGAGACCTTGTGAAGAACCTGCCACGGTGAGCAGTGTAAGAGGTTGGCACCAGGAGACAATGTGAGGAACCTGCAATGGTGAGCAGTGTAAGGAGCTGACACCAGGAATGATGGGTAGTGTGAGAAGCTGGCACTAGGGGAACTGTGAAGAAATGATAATAGTGAGCAGTGTAGGGGGCTGACACCAGGAGACCATGTGGAGAACCCGCAATGGTGAGCAGTGTAAGGCGCTGGCACCAGGAGACCATGTGGAGAACCTGCAATGATGAGCAGTGTAAGGAGCTGGCACCAGGAAACAATGTGAAGAACCCGCAACGGTGAGCAGTGTAAGGGGCTGGCACCAGGAGACAATGTGAATAACCTGCAATGGTGAGCAGTGTAAGGAGCTGACACCTGGAATGATGGGTAGTATGAGAAGCTGGCACTAGGGGCAGTGTGAAGAAATGATAATAGTGAGCAGTGTAAGGGGCTAGCACCAGGAGACAATGTGAAGAACCCCCAATTGTGAGCAGTGTAAGGAGCTGGCACCAGGAGACCATGTGAGGAACCCGCAATGGTGAGCAGTGTAAGGAACTGACACCAGGAGACAATGTGAGGAACCCACAATGTTGAGCAGTGTTAGGAGCTGGCACCAGGAATGGTGGGTAGTGTGAGAAGCTGGCACTAGGGGCAGTGTGAACAAATTATAATAGTGAGCAGTGTAAGGGGCTGGCACCAGGAGACAATGTAAAGATACCGCAATGGTGAGCAGTGTAAGGAGTTGGCACCAGGAGACTATGTGAAGAACCCGCAACGGAGAGCAGTGTTAGGAGCTGGCACCAGGAGACAATGTGAGGAACCCGCAAAGGTGAGCAGTGTAAGGAGCTGGCACCAGGAGCCAATGTGAGGAACCCGCAACGGTGAGCAGTGTAAGGATCTGGCACCAGGAGACAATGTGAGGAACCCGCAAAGGTGAGCAGTGTAAGGAGCTGGCACCAGGAGACAATGTGAGGAACCCGCAACGGTGAGCAGTGTAAGGAGCTGGCACCAGGAGACAATGTGAGGAACCCGCAACAGTGAGCAATGTATGAGGCTGGCACCAGGAGACAATGTGAGGAACCCGCAAAGGTGAGCAGTGTTAGGGGCTGGCACCAGGAGACCATGTGAAGAACCCACAATGGTGAGCAGTGTAAGGAGCCGGCACCAGGAGACAATGTGAAGAACCCGCAATGGTGAGCAGTGTAAGGTGCTGGCACCAGGAATGGTGGGCAGCGTCAGAAGCTGGCACGAGGGGCAGTGTGAATAAATGATAATAGTGAGCAGTGTAAGGAGCTGGCACCAGGAGACCATGTGAAGAACCCGCAACAGTGAGCAGTGTAAGAGGCTGGCACAAGGAGACAATGTGAGGAACCTGCAATGGTGAGCAGTGTAAGGAGCTGACACCTGGAATGATGGGTAGTATGAGAAGCTGGCACTAGGGGCACTGTGAAGAAATGATAATAGTGAGCAGTGTAAGGGGCTGACACCAGGAGACCATGTGGAGAGCCCGCAATGGTGAGCATCGTAAGGAGCCGACACCAGGAGACAATGTGAGGAACCTGCAATGGTGAGCAGTGTAAGGGGCTGGTGCCCGGAATGATGGGTAGTGTGAGAAGTTGGCACTAGGGGCAGTGTGAATAAATGATAATAGTGAGCAGTGTAAGGAGCTGGCACCAGGAGACCATGTAAAGAACCCGCAACGGTGAGCAGTGTAAGGAGCTGACACCTGGAATGATGGGTAGTGTGAGAAGCTGGCACTAGGGGCAGTGTGAAGAAATGATAATAGTGAGCAGTGTAAGGGGCTGGCACCAGGAGACAATGTGAAGAACCCGCAATGGTGAGCAGTGTAAGGAGCTGGCACCAGGAGACCATGTGGAGAATCCGCAATGATGAGCAGTGTAAGAGGCTGGCACCAGGAGACAATGTTAGGAACCCGCAAAGGTGAGCAGTTTAAGGAGCTGGCACCAGGAGACCATGTGAAGAACCCACAATGGTGAGCAGTGTAAGGAGCTGGCACCAGGAAACAATGTGAAGAACCAGTAATGGTGAGCAGTGTAAGGAGCTGGCACCAGGAATGGTGGGTAATGTGAGAAGCTGGCACTAGGGGCACTGTGAAGAAGGAGCAATAGTGAGCAGTGTAAGGCGCTGGCACCAGGAGTGGTGGGCAGCGTCAGTAGCTGGCACAAGGGGTGTCATAAGGAACCTGCAATGATGAGCAGTGTAAGGAGCTGGCACCAGCAGACAATGTGAGGAACCCGTAATGATGAGCAGTGTAAGGGGCTCACACCAGGAGACCATGTGGAGAACCCGCAACGGTGAGCAGTGTAAGGAGCTGGCACCAGAAGACAATGTGAAGAACCCGCAACGGTGAGCAGTGTAAGGGGCTGACACCAGGAGACCATGTGGAGAACCCGCAATGGTGAGCATCGTAAGGAGCCGGCACCAGGAGACGATGTGAGGAACCTGCAATGGTGAGCAGTGTAAGGGGCTGGCACCCGGAATGATGGGTAGTGTGAGAAGCTGGCACTAGGGGCAGTGTGAATAAATGATAATAGTGAGCAGTGTAAGGAGCTGGCACCAGGAGACCATGTAAAGAACCCGCAATGGAGAGTAGTGTAAGGAGCTGACACCTGGAATGATGGGTAGTGTGAGAAGCTGGCACTAGGGGCAGTGTGAAGAAATTATAATAGTGAGCAGTGTAAGGGGCTGACACCAGGAGACCATGTGGAGAACCTGCAATGGCGAGCAGTGTAAGGAGCTGGCACCAGGAGACCATGTGGAGAATCCGCAATGATGAGCAGTGTAAGGAGCTGGCACCAGGAATCAATGTGAAGAACCTGCAACGGTGAGCAGTGTAAGGAGCTGGCACCAGGAGACAATGTGAAGAACCTGCAACGGTGAGCAGTGTAAGAGGCTGGCACCAGGAGACAATGTGGGGAACCCGCAATGGTGAGCAGTGTAAGGGGCTGGCACCAGGAGACAATGTGAGGAACCCACAATGGTGAGCAGTGTAAGTGGCTGGCACCAGGAGGCCATGTGAGGAACCCGCAATGGTGAGCAGTGTAAGGAGCTGACACCAGGAGACAATGTGAGGAACACACAATGGTGAGCAGTGTAAGGAGCTAGCACCAGGAATGGTGGGTAGTGTGAGAAGCTGGCACTAGGGGCAGTGTGAAGAAATGATAATAGTGAGCAGTGTTAGGGGCTGGCACCAGGAGACAATGTGAGGAACCCGCAACGGTGAGCAGTGTAAGGAGCTGGCACCAGGAGACCATGTGAGGAACCCGCAATGGTGAGCAGTGTAAGGAGTTGGCACCAGGAGACAATGTGAAGAACCTGCAACGGTGATCAGTGTAAGAGGCTGGCACCAAAAGACAATGTGGGAAACCCGCAATGGTGAGCAGTGTAAGGAGCTGACACCAGGAGACCATGTGAAGAACCAGCAACGGTGAGCAGTGTTAGTAGCTGGCACCAGGAGACAATGTGAGGAACCCGCAAGGGTGAGCAGTGTAAGGAGTTGGCACCAGGAGACAATGTGAAGAACCCGCAACGGGGAGCAGTGTTAGGAGCTGGCACCAGGAGACAATGTGAGGAACCCGCAACTGTGAGCAGTGTAAGGAGCTGGCACCAGGAGACAATGTGAGGAACCCGCAACGGTGAGCAGTGTAAGGAGCTGGCACCAGGAGACAATGTGAGGAACCCGCAATGGTGAGCAGTGTGAGGGGCTAGTACCAGGAGACAATGTGAGGAGCCCGCAAAGGTGAGCAGTGTGAGGGGCTAGCACCAGGAGACAATGTGAGGAGCCCGCAAAGGTGAGCATTTTAAGGAGCTGGCACCAGGCGACCATGTGAAGAACCCACAATGGTGAGCAGTGTAAGGAGCTGGCACCAGGAATGGTGGGTAATGTGAGAAGCTGGCACTAGGGGCACTGTGAAGAATGAGCAATAGTGAGCAGTGTAAGGCGCTGGCACCAGGAATGGTGGGCAGCGTCAGAAGCTGGCACGAGGGGTGTCATGAAGAACCTGCAATGATGCTCAGTACAAGGAGCTGGCACCAGCAATGGTACACAATGTGAGAAGCTGGCACTAGGAGGAGGGAGGTGAATGCTTATGCTAGAAGCTGACACTAGGGTCAATGGGAGTAGCTGGCACTGGTAGACACTGAGAAGCTGGCACTAGGGGCAGTGTGTAAAAGTGGAATTATTGCGCAGTGTGAAAGGTGCTCCTTGGGGCAGTGGGAATAGCTTACAATGGTGGGCAGAGTGACGAGCCACACCTGTGGGACCCGGTTGGCACTGTGAGGACCAAGCACCATCTGGCCGTGTAAGCAGCCCATATTTGTGTGCAGTATGATGACCTATCACTAGAGGGCAGTATTGGTAGCGGGCACTGCAGGGAAGCGTGAGGGGATGGAAGCAGAAGTGTAACACATGCACCTGCTGCCCCTGCCATGAAGGGGGACCCAAACCTTCAGGGGGCCCATATTCAGACCAAGACCAATGGATATCCGTGAGATATGGGGTATATCGAGTCCCCTCATCACATTCTGCAGGGGGGCCTCACCATTTCACATTGCACCACTGGATAGGAGTTGTAATTGTGTGAGAAGCTGGCACTGGTGGGGAGTACGTGAAGCAGGCACTAGTGGGCAGTGTGTGAAGCTGGCACTGGTGGAGAGTATGTGAAGCAGGCACTAGTGGGCAGTGTGTGAAGCTGGCACTGGTGGGCAATGTGTGAAGCTGGCAGTGATGCCCATTGTGTGAAGCTGCAAAAAGAACAGTTGATGGACGGAATGTAGACCAAATCAAGCATTCACCCCCAGTCACAGCTCTGGGTTTAATCCATCAGTTTCTTTGCTCACCATGCCACCCCAGTTTGGACCCAGCCTTAGCAAATCACGGGGTGAATATTTGATTGGTTTCACATTCCGTCCATCATTTGTGTTTGTTTGCTGCCCCCTAAGTGCGCCAGGTATCCCCAGACGTGCGTCCCGGGCTCACTATGCCACTGTATTCAAGCCAGCCTGGCTTGAAGGGTGATACCCTGAAAATGGTCCCATGATGCTTGTTTTCAGTCCAAGGAGGACCTGGCCTGGCAGTTCGGGCTGGACTGTTCCCATGGGGAACAGGGTCAAAACTGATTTGCATATGGCTGGGTCCAAACTGGGGTGGCATGGTGAGCAAAAGAATTGATGGATTAAACTCAGATCTGTGACTAGGGATGAATGTTTGATTGGTTCCACACTCCAGCCATCATTTGTGTTTGCCATTGTGTGAAGCTGGCACTGGTGGGCAGTGTGTGAAGATGGCACAGGTAGGCTGTGCGTGATGCCTGTACTGTTTATGTTATGTTATATTGATTTGTATAGCACCCTAAAAACTCAAGAGGGTATCCAAGCGCTTGGGCACGTATGTTGTTTTGGTGGTTCTCAATGTGCTTATTGGAACAGCCAAGTCTTCAGCTTTTTGTGGAACTCAGGAAGTAAGGCGGAGGCTCCGATGTATTGAGGGAGGTCGTTCTGTGTCTTGGGTGCAATGTGGGAGAATGAGCGACCTCCAGTTTTGATTTTGTGGATGCAGGGAGTGAGTGCAAGTGAGGCGGAGCATTGGTGTCTGGTAAGTTGGTGAAGGTGTATGCAGATGTTCAGGTATTCTGGTTTTGTGTTGAGTAGGGCTCTGTGTGTGTGCGTGAGAATTTTGAATTGGCTGTGCTTGTGAATGGGAGCCAGTGAAGCTTCCTGAGGTGTGGTGTGATGTGGGTGTGGCATTGGGGGTCGATTATGAGTCTTGTGGGGGTGTTGTGAATGGACTAGTGTCTGTGCCGGAGCTGTTTGGAGATTCTGTTGTAGAGAGTGTTGTTGCAGTCCAGCCTGCTGGTGATGAGTGCCTTGTGTGACAGTCCGTCTGGTGTTCAGAGGCAACTGTTTGAAGGTTTTTAGCAGCATGCGTAGGATGTGGATTCCAATGGATTCCTTTAGAAACAAGAAGAACGGTCACCCACACCCTCATAAGCTGCAGACTGGACTACGACAACGCCCTCTACGCAGGGACCACAGCCACGCTTTAGAGAAAACTCCAGCGAATCCAGAACGCAGCCGCATGTCTCATCCTCATCCTCCCTCACCACAAACACATCTCCACCCACCTCAGATCCCTACACTGGCTGCCCATCAACAAAAGGATAATTTTCAAAATCCTTGCCCACGCTCACAAAGCCCTCCACGACACCGGACCGGCCTACCTCAACGAACAAATCAATTTCCACAAACCAACTCGACAGCTCCGCTCTGCCGACCTCGCCCTCGCTACAGTCCCCCGCATCCAACGCACCACCTCCGATAGCAGATCCTTATACTACCTCGCCGCCAAAACCAGGAACTCCCTCCACACCAACCTACGCAAGACCCAGGACCTCCTAACCTTCAGAAAGCACCTCCAAACATGGCTCTTTGAGCAGTAACCACCCCCCCACCCAGCACCCTGAGGCCCTACCAGGTGAGTAGCGCGCTTAAGAAATGTGTTTGATTGATTGATTGATGTGGAAGCAGGAGCTGCACACTACAATGACTTGAGCCATGAGCTTGTCATCTAGGATAATCCTTTGATTTCTTGCGTGTTCTGTGGGTGTTGGTTCTAGCTACAATGGCCACTAGGTGGAGTCCAATGGGCAGATCTTGTTGCCAAGACCAGTACTTCTGTCTTCTCAGAGTTGAGCTGCAAGGAGTGGATTTGCATCCTGTCTGCTACCTTGATCATGCAGTTAGTGAAGTTGGTTCTGGAGGTGGTTGTTTTATCCGTCAGGGAGAGGATGAGTTCGGTGTCATCGTCGTAGAAGATGAGAGTGATGTCCTGTGATCGGATGATGATGTTGGCGAACGGTGTCATGTATATGTGGAAAAGAGTGGAGCTCAGGGACAATCCCTGTGGGACTCTGCATATCAATTTCTTGGTCTCTGATATGAAGGGTGGCAGCCTGACCTTTAGGGTTCTTCCTGTGAGGAAGGAACAGATCCATTTGAGAGCAAATCCTCGTATGCCAATCTTGTCGATTCTTCTGATGCGGGTGTTATGGAGACAGTGTCAAAGGCTGCAGAGAGATCGAGCAGGATGACTGCCTCTGTTTCTCCTCAGTCCAGGAAGCTTAAAATGCCACTGATGACTGCACAAATTTCTGTTTCGGTGCTGTTTCTTTCTGAGTCCTGACTGAGTGTTGTCTGGCAGATGGTGAAGTTCGAGGTGTGTTGAGTTACTTTTAATAACCTTTGCTAACACTTTGGCTGGACAGGGAAGCAGGAAGATGGGTCAGAAGGTGATTTGGGTTGGCTGTGGGCTTCTTGAGTAGGACGTTGATTTCTGCAAGCTTCCATTCATCTGGGAATGTGGTGAAGGAGGAGTTGATGATGTTCCAGAGTGGTGCTGATTGGTGATGTTCCCAGATTGTAGATGTGGTGGGGGCGTAGGTCCTTTGGGGCCCCTGGGTGGATAGTCCGCGTGATTGCAGTCATTCCTGATGAGGGTTATCCATTCGGTCAGATGGCCGTCTTGGTTGGTGGTGGGTAGGTTAGCAATGAACTCGCTGGGGTTGGGTTGGTGTGCGAAGTTGCTGTAGATGTTTGTGATTTTGCTGCTGAAGAAGATAGGTAGTCGCAGAGTTGCTGCGAGTCACCAATATTGGTGGCAGTGGCTGAGTGCAAGGTGAAGCCCTAGATGATTGGGAAGATCTCCTTTCAGCTGTTGGAGCTTCCTTCTATGAGGTCCAGTAGTGCTTTTTAGGTCCAGCGCACAAGCACCCTGGCCTATTGTAATCTATATGTGAGCTCTTAACCACGCCCACCGCACACTCATCACTGTCACTCATTCATGGGCTTGTCTTTAAAAAATCCTTTGTTATCCGTGGTAAATGCTTTACGTTTGTCTCTCCTTGGGGCAGTTTTGTTACCACCTTGGCCACCGACCCTGTTACAGGGATAATTGCACTTTTGCTGATACGTTTGACTGCGAGCGAACTTTTTTTTACTTTTGTGTCTACCTTCGTGCTCAAGCTCATGGCGGCCGTGGCTCTTTGAATCGGCTCGCTTATGTCAACTGTTTTACTTTTCATTTTCAATGTATGTGGCAAGAAACGTCTTGTTAGGAATTTACAACGCTAATAGCTCTAACTCAAGCAAACGTGAGACCCGTTGCATTGCAAATGCTTGTTTCTTGATGTCCATTATTGGCTGGTGATAGTGTCTGGGAGCAGCCTTGTGGGTAGTTCTGTCGGTGGTGTTGTGACTAACGCTCCGTTTCTTTTCTAGCTGTTTACAGTGCTGTTTGATGTCTCGGAGGTCTTCTGTGCAGCAGCTGGTCTGCTTGTGTAATCCACTATGCTTGTTGGGTTTGATGGGTGCGAGGGAATCAGCACACTTCGTCTAGTTGCTGAAGTTGTTGATGTCCTTGGCAGGGTTGTCTGCGGGGCTAGGTTGATCCATGCTGAGGGAGCTGAGCTAGTCTGTTCTGTGAGTTCGCCCCAGCTTGGGATGCCGAACCTGGTAGGGGTGGGCGGTTTGAGGAACTAGCATTGCTACGGAGGTCTTTGGGTCTCAGGGTGGTCAGTCTTAGGGTTCTCCAGTCCCAGTCGGGTCCCATGACCCGGGTTGGGCTGAGTCAGAAAATAGCCTGGGGCACCAAAATAAAAGTGGCCCCATAACCGAATCAATAGCTGCAAAGGTGGCCACCTACCTATGTTTATCAGCACCCCACTGAACTATCCTACGCCTTACCTTATGAGCAAACCACTCATCCGTCTTACAGCAACCTCCAGCATTTTCTTATCAGCCACCCACTGAGCTTTCTTACATGCAACGCACTGAGCTACCTTACATGCTACGCACTGAGCTACCTTACATGAAACACACTGAGCTACCTTACATGAAACACACTGGCCTATGTGAGCTACCTTACAGGCAACACACTGGCCTATCTGAGCTACCTTACATGCAACACACGGGCCTATGTGAGCTACCTTATAGGCACCACACTGAGCTACCTTACATGTAACACACGTGCCAATGTGAGCTACCTTACAGGCAACACACTGAGCTACCTTACATGCAACACACAGGCCTATGTGAGCTACCTTTCAGGAACCACACTGGCCTATCTGAGCTACCTTAAAGGCAACACACTGAGCTACCTTACATGCAACACACGGGCCTATGTGAGCTACCTTACAGGCAACACACTGGCCTATCTGAGCTACCTTACAGGCAACACACTGAGCTACCTTACATGCAATACACGGGCCTATGTGACCTACCTTACAGGCAACACACTGGCCTATCTGAGCTACCTTACAGGCAACACACTGCGCTACCTTACATGCAACACACTGAGCTACCTTACATGCAACACACTGGCTTATCTGAGCTACCCTACTGACAACACACTGGCCTAACTGAGCTACCTTACAGGCAACACACTGAGCTACCTTACATGCAACACACTGAGCTACCTTACATACAACACACTGGCCTATCTGAGCTACCTTACATGAAACACACTGAGCTACCTTACAGGCAACACACTGATCTATCTGAGCCACCATACAGGCAACACACTGACCTAACTGAGCTACTCTACCGACAACACACTGATCTATCTGAGCCACCTTACTGCCAAAACACTGAGCTACCTTACTGGCAACACACTGATCTGTCTGAGCTACCTTACATGCAACACACTGATCTACCTTTATGCAACACACTGGCCTATGTGAGTAACCCTACCGACAACACACTGACCTACCTGAGCTACCTTACAGGCAACACACTGAGATACCTTACATGCAACACACGGAGCTACCTTACAGGCAACACACTGATCTATCTGAGGCTCCTTACTGCCAACACACTGAGCTACCTTACAGGCAACACACTCACCTAACTGAGCTATCTTACAGTCAACACAATGAACTATGTGAGTTATTTTACAGGCAACACACTGACCTACCTTATTAGCATTCTACTGAGATACCTTGCAGGTAACACACTGACCTAGTTTAGCTATTTAAATGACAAGACATTGACCTATATTATTGGCAAACCACTGAACTACCTAATAAGTAACACACTGAACTATCTTATGAGCAAACCACTGATCTACCTTATAGGTAACGCACTGACCTATTGTATGAGCAAACCACTGAACTACCTTATAAGTAATGCACTGACCTATTTTATGAGCAAACCACTGAACTACCTTATAGGTAACACACTGACCTATCTTATAAGCAAACCACTAAACTACCTTATAGGTAACGCACTGGCCTCTCATATCAGCAAACCACTGAACTATCTTATAGGTAACACACTGGCCTATCTTCACAGCAAACCATTGATCTACCTTATAGGTAATGCACTGACCTATCTTATGAGCAAACCAGTGATCTACTTTATAAGTAACTCTCTGACCTATCTTATGAGCAAACCACTGAACTACTTTACAAGTAACACACTGACCTATCTTATGAGCAAACCACTGAACTACCTTATAGGTAACGCACTGGCCTATCTTATGAGCAAACCACTGAACTACCTTATAGGTAACACCCCTGACCTTTCTTATCAGCAAACCACTGAACTACCTTATAGGTAACACCTCTGACCTTTCTTATCAGCAAACCAGTGCTTAGAGGCAACACACTCATCCATCTTATCAGCACGTCCCTGCCTTTGTTATCAGCAAACCACTGACCTATGTTTTCAACAAGCCGCTGAGTACCTCATCAGTGAGTCACTGGCCACCTTACCAGTGAGCCTCTCGGTTATCTTCTCAGTAATCCACCGTCCTACCTTAGGAGCAGTGCACAGACCTTGTGTGTTAGTGTTTATACCGAGTTTGCAATACCTTTTGTGAGGCCTAGGGCACTATCAGGGTAGCCTGGTTGCAGTATTTAAACAGGACTGCATTCCATGGTGATGGTCTACTCTGTATCTAAGGGTTACCGTGGACCTCCACTCACACCACGTTCACTCTAACAAGGACCAACATATCAAGGTAAGTAGATGTGGAGTTAAGAACAGCAAACCTACACTTGTCGTTGACGATATGCTGCTAATCCATATTGTGGAGTCAATAAACCCGCAGGTCAATATTGTTTACCTGATTATTGTGACACGAGGCGCTCTGATTTGCACAGGGGTCTGGGACACACTCCGAAGTCCATGGTTGAAGGGCGGTAGTTAGTGTCTCAATGTGAATGTCAGCGTACTCACGGTGTGTTGGGACCTGATATTTCTTCACGAGCGGCATTTCACTACTTTGGATTCTGATATTTTGGGCATTGAGTGTTCTGTTGGAGGATTACGGATATAATGCCGTTCGTTACTGGATTAGAGCCCTGAAGAAGTTGTTTGGGGTAATTGCCCGAAGACGAAACACGTGTTGGCTGTGTGTCCATTAACCATATCGACGGTTGTGTGTCCATTAACCATTTCAACGGAATACTGTGAAACGTGTTGATTTGATGACCTGTATGTGATCCATCCCACTGAGGAAATTCATTACCTATTGGAACCTGGAGCATTCATGAATAAATTTACAAGGACTGGATAATACTAAGGAACTATACATGTGATTATTTATGGACTTTAACTAACGTTTGTTATGGGCTTGCATGTTTTGACGGTGATATTTCCTATATATTCTTGATGAGTCAAGTGACTAGTAATGAGTGCCTCACACTTGTTCTTGTCTTAGTGGCTGTAGTTAGTGGTTTGAGCTGTATGGGACATGATGGGTGAACTGCGATTCTTGGAGACGATGGGGTGGAAGGGTGGTGCGCCTGATGTCACAGCCCATAGGCATGGTGCGTAGAGAGAGGGTGTGAATAGACACAATTGTGAATGTAGGTGCCATCAAGCCTAGGGTGGACGGTATCAAATGTAGAATCTTGACCCTGTGGGCATCAGGTGAGTCCAGTAGGGTATACTGAATCCACTCAGTGGCCTCAAACTCCAACCCATTGGAGGTGCTGTTGAACCACCAAGAGAGTGCTATGAGGGGGTCAACCTAGGTGTGGCACCCCTAAGAGGCATGGTGAAAAAACTTCAGGCGATCTACCTGCAGCCCACCGAGAGCTAATCGAAGGCCAACACATTAAAGGGAATCCGAAGGCCTCCATAGAGAGAGTTATTGAGTTGACCCAGGACTGACACAGAGTCCACCCATTGGAGGCGCTGCAAAGCCACCTAAGAAGTCCTATAGCAGTCCACCCACCAGCAACAGACGGTCCACCCTTTGAGGGTGCTGTGAAGGAACAAAAGGACACCTCTGTAGAGTCCACCTGGAGTGATGGAGAACAGACCCACTGAAGACACTGGCCAGCTACCAAGAGAGTGCTGCGTGTTGGCTCTGCCAAGGAGTGGAGGCCGTCTGCCCACTGGGGGCACTGTAGTGCCACTGAAGGAGCATTATAAGGAGTCCACCCAGGCGCGACAGAGGGCCGACTCACTGGGGGCACCCAGGAGCAAGGGGGACATGGGGAGGCAGGTGTTCTGGTCCATACATGGTCCTAACAGGGAAGACACCACAGGAAGATGCCATTAACCTTCCGCCTTATTCCTGGACACGGGTCACACCTTGGGGAAAGGGATGAAACACGGTTGACCTGTCTTGGAGGGAAGATGTCGAGGGTTCTTGGGGAGATGCCATCACCCAGGGTCAGCCCCCAAGTAGAGCCTGGCCCACACTTAGCCTCATTAGGGAAGGTGGACAGCTCAGCTGGACCAGAGGAACCTGTAGAAGAGGAGAGGGAAGCTGGGGAGACAAGGCCACAGCTCAAAACAACTTCTTGCTAACCTGAAAATCCAATCACATTTGATGGCACAAAGAGACAAAGGGACACCCTGTGTGTGCAAAGTCCAGCAAATACCAATGAGGCGGTGGCGTGGGGAACCCACCGCTTCCGCAGCTGGAGCGGGGGTCGCACTGGGCGCAGGGGTCGCAGAACTGGGCCCAGCAAACGCTTGAATGGGTTGCTGAGGAGATAGAATAAAAAGAGTGTGCTGACGTGCTCTGCTCTCTCACTAATGCGTCACTGGAGCAGCATTTTATCCGGAATAATGTCCTCCAGCCTGTTCCAGGCAGTGATAGGCTGTGACACGGGGTCAAAGTTCATGGTTTGGCTGGTAAGAGTCCAGTTTTTTTTCACCACGGTATCATGTGACTTCTCCAAAACGCTTCTAAAAAACAGTAGTGACTTTATGACTCAATAGTGCTATGGGGCCGATTCTGGGCGCTTGGTAGAGTAACAGCAGCCTCGAATGGACCATGCAAAACCAAAGCCCACACGTGGATTCTTCCAAGTGGCACAGTGAGACATTTAGAATCTGGCCAGGCTTTTCTTGAGTCACGAGGATGTGTTGCTCTCAGCCCACAGGCCAAACTCTCCCCGTATTTCTTCTTTGCACCAGGGCAGGCCTCATCTCTTCCCAAGAAAGAGTCCAGAAGGAGCACAGAGCGCTTATTTCAAAGTAAACCGCCTCGCGGCGCTGGACTGGCAGCAGCACATCCATGTGATCCGGGCCTTCGTGACAACTTTTGAACTCAGCCAGTAGGTCAGCTAATCTTCTTCACTGGAGAGATCCTCAGAGGTCAAAGGTCGGAGATGCTCAGCTAGAAAGCACTGGAACCCGTGTCCGGCCGAAGGGCCCGTGATCACCGTCAACAATTGGGAAGACCGACCGTGAGGAGGTGAAAACGGGGTTCGGGGGGGGGGGGGGGGGGGGGGCGAGGCACAGAGAACTGAGAGCAACATTCCTCTCACAAGTTTGGGGGGGCGAGTTGTCCCCCCACCCTCAAGGCACACACACGAGTTATGCGCTTGTTCTTTCCCATCACTGCCCATCAGCAGATTGGCAGCTGAGACTTTAGGGGTCAAAGATGCTCCCTGCGGGGGCTCATCTTTAACCCAGCACTGATTGGCACTCACCTGCACATTCCACACCCCCTTCTGGGGCTGGGGGCCACCGGCGGGGAGGGGGAGGCTTCCCACGACCTCACACAGGGCTGGGCTCGAAATAACTTCCTTTACATAGCGCTGAAGTCCAAACGCCATTGGTTCTAAGCACTATACATGTCAGGTATAATATTAATAGCACCCACCCCATCGACCTCGGAAAGATGAAAGGAAGATGACCATGTATAGGCATGAACTTTTTTTTCCTGCCACATCTCCAGCTGCGAGGACCTTCTGTTTTAATATTTCAGTTCCCTAGTGCGGAGACCGGCTGTAGTTTTTAGGGAGGGATTTTGTTACCCATTTTTCACTGAACCTGTAATTCTGGTTGTTCGGTAGTGGCCCCAGCCCCTTCGGCTCATAGACCTGAGATTGTCTCGGCTGTCTGGCAGTGATAAGCCCCACATGGACTGCAAAGTGTTTGTGTAATAATTTTAGAGAGATGGTCGCACACATGGCAACATTTTAGAGGAGCTAAGTGGGGGATTCTAAGAAACATTGGCCCAGATTTAAGGAGGCCTAGCGCCTCTGTGCGCCACATTAGCGGCATTTTCATGACGCTAATCTGGCTCAACAAGGCAAAATTCGCTGCGCCAGATTTACAAAGTGGCGTAATGCATGCATTGCACCACTTTGTACCCCCTTGCGCCACATTATGCCTGCGCCAGGGGACCACAAACATAGTGCAGTATTTTTAGCGGCTATTTGTAACGCCTGCGCAGAGCGTTAAAAGGGGGCACACCATTATTCTTAATGGGCCCCTATGTACTTTGTAGGATTAGCGCCAACATTTTTTACGCTAATCCTGCAATGTACTACAATAACGTAAAAAAATATGACGCTATTGTCCATAACCTACGCTGTGGTGCACCGTATGTTAAATAGAGCTCACACATGGTGGCGTTAGGGGGGGCGCTAAGGGGCACAAGAAAAGTGCATATAATGCAGCGCCACTTTTCTTAAATTTGGGCCATAATCAGGAGAATGTACTTCCCCCATTGACCTCCATTAAAGGAGACGCAATTTCAGGCGGGAGACAGCCACAAGAGAGCCATGTTTGGCTTGTAAAACCGGGACTCTCCCGCCTGATTCGGGACTATTGGCATATACGAGGGTGTCTTCGTCTTACAAGATCTCCATACCCAACGTCATAGTGGCAAGCCTACGCCTGGATTTACTACACTTCACGCAACAGAACACTTAGGCCCATATTTATACTTTTTTAGCGCCGCATTTGCATAATTTGTTGATGCAAAATCTGCGCAAATGTACAAAATGCATTTGTATTTTGTAAGTTTGTGCCGCTTTTGCGTCAAAAAGTGGCGCAAATGCAGCGCTAAAAAAGTATAAATATGGGTCTTAGGGGCTTATTTAAGAGAGGTTTGTGCCACCAAAGCATCACTTTTTGTGTTGCTCCAGTGGCGCAAGTCTCTCAACTATATCTATGAGGCCACGCAAAGCCACTCTGCGTGGCTTTTCCTTCCCTCGCAGATGTGGCATAGGACAAAGCAGCGTAAGTCTCTGCGTTGACTTACACTGAGTGAGGGGGCGATCCACGGGGGTTGCATTTGGTTTTCTCCTGCGACCCCCTGGATTTTGACACTGTTTCAGATTTACTACATGACGTAAGCCAGGGGCAGAACCAAAACCTTACGCATCCCCAAGTGTGGCATAACGAAGAGAAAGATTTTTATTTCTCCCTGTTGTTTCCTCTTTCCTTGTGTGCTGTATTTTGCAGCACACATGGAAAGAGGAAAACACATCTTTGGAGTGTTTGTTTGCAGGAAGGTGCTCCTTCCTGCACAAAAACAGTCCTGTATGCAGTGCAGATACCCTTGCACCATGGTGGCATGTAGCAAGTTGTGCACCGGCGCAGGGGGAGAGAAAGGACAAAATGCACCGTATTTCCGTGAGACCACTGCCTGCTCGGAAAAAATATTGCGCCCCCATTCACAAAAGGGAAGAGGTCCCTTGGGGACGCCTTCCCATTTGCGACCCCATTCCGGTCGCAGAACATTCATACATGCCAGTGCTATTCAGTTTTATGAAGGTACGCCCTAAACACGCCCCTTCCTCTCACCGACTCACAATTGCAAAACCAAGTTACCAAATCGCATTTTGCCTTTTGTAGAAGGCAAAATGCATTTTACTGGTCGGAAACTGACCCGGATGGGCCGTTTGTGACCGGTAAAATGGTTTTCACATCTGGCCCTATAACCCTTGACCCCCTCCTCGTGTGCTGCTGGTTTGTTTTCTGTTGGCATTTGGTGAAAACCCGGATCAGGCGAGTTTAGTGCACCTACCTTTGTGGCAAAAACGGTTGTTTTTTTATTGCTCCAAACCCAAATGGCACCATACACCTTTATGAAATCTGGGAGCCCCTGAAGATAAAGGGGCGTCCCAGCAGCTTCTGGCAGGGCGAAGCCCCTCCATACAGTGGGGTGCGGGGGGTGTTGTGCAGAATCTACATTTCCTACAGCAGCCTCTATCCTCCCTGTTTCACTCACCACATGCACATGGCTGCTTGGTATTTGCAATAATCTTAAATAAACAGCTGGGGCAGGGGTCACGGACCTCCCAGACCAGAGATTGCATCACTCCGTGACCTCTGCCCTGGGTGTTGTAGAAATATACAAACTATACTTGCAAGAGTCAGTGCCCATTACCAAATAGGCAAAGTAGGCCCCGGCCTACGGGCCCCACTCCTCTTAGGGGCCCCGCGACAACGGATCAAAATAATATTGATTTGATCTTGAAAGAAAATTACAATCAAGCTTTCTTAAATTGTTTCCAAAGATAGAAAAAAATGAATCAACTCAAAGAAACGAAAACTTTACATTAAAGACTATATAGAGAAAATACTGTATTAATAATATGTACCCATTAACAACTTAAAGTGCATAAACCATAAACATCAGGTTCACAGAACAGTTTTTCTCTTAAGAGCTCATCTGCTGTCAGTTTGTAAAAAAAGAATTGGTGCAAACTATGTACATTTAATGTTTTTATTTTTTTTCGATTTGCAGTTTTAAATAGCATGAACTCGACCTGAAGGTACTGGAGCGCTTTACTTTAAAATTGTTGGTTGGTAAAATTAAAAACATATTAGGAGATAATTTGTGAGGGGGGCTCCTGAAATTTCAACTGCCTAGTGCCCGATTACCAAATAGGCAAAGTAGGCCCCGGTCTATGGGCCCCACTCCTCTTAGGGGCCCCGTGACAACGGATCAAAGTAATATTGATTTGATTTTGAAAGAAAATTACTATCAAGCTTTCTTAAATTGTTTCCAAAAGATAGAAAAAAATGAATCAACTCAAAGAAACGAAACCTTTACATTAAAGACTCTATAGAGAAAATCCTGTATTAATAATATGTACCTATTAACAACTTAAAGTGCATAAACCATAGACATCAGGTTCACAGAACAGTTTTTCTCTTAAGAGCAAATCTGCTGTCAGTTTGTAAAAAAAGAATTGGTGCAAACTATGTACATTTAATGTTTTTTTTTTTTTTTTATTTGCAGTTTTATATAGCGTGAACTCGACCTGAAGGTACTGGAGCGCTTTTCTTTAAAATTGTTGGTTGGTAAAATTAAAAACATATTAGGAGATAATTTGTGAGGGGGGCTCCCGAAATTTCAACTGCCTAGCGGCCTCCACAGGGTTTAATCCGGCACTGGGAAGAATGAGGGAAGCACTGTCTACTGCACAGAAGCAGCTGCTGCGGAGGAGCGACCAAGGTTGGGCAGTCTGGAGTGGGGGGATGCACCTCCCCCACCCCCAGCAAGTGGGGACCTCCACTCGGCCTCAGCAGTCTTTCCACTATGTGCACCTATTCAGCAAAATTGCCACCTACTTCAGAGAGAGTTTTGTCATTTTAAAGGACTTTGACAGTATTTCAATCCCAGGGAGGTTATGGACCAATGAGCAGGAATGTAGCTTGGTCATTAAGATGGGGGGGAATAGTGAACCTCATATTTCCAAATTAACAAGCAGGGCATGAGGGAAAACTAAGGGGGCAGTGCCTAGTTTTAGAAACAACACTTTTCAAACTAACCAACATTTTTTAAGACTTTCAAAACAGAGGAGAGACCAAATGTGTGTGTTTGTGTGTATGTAGAAATCCTCATTCAAATCCAACAGGCACCTCACCTTACCAACTGAAAGCACCTGTACCTAACTACTTACAGTGGGATACATTTTTTAGGGGGGTGTAACACTCCAAACACCCCGAAGCTACGCCCCTGCCAATGAGGGGCTCTCCTTCATGCCCAGGACTGTCTGTGATCCACAAAGGTGTTCTACCACCCTGCACTTCCTGTTTCTTCATCTCATGGATCCCAAGGCTGCTTCACCTTGGGCCCACCTCAAGCCCTTTACTTCCACCATGCTACGCTTCCTTTTTATCTCATGTATCCCACCTCACCTCACTGACACCATACTACACTTCCAATTCATCTCATGAATCCCAGAGCTGCTTTGCCTTGGTCCTACCACATTCCCCTCACTTCTACCACACTACATTTCCTCTTTATCTCATGAATACCTAGCCTGCCTTGCCCTGGTCCTACCTCATGGCCCTCACTTCCACCATGCTACACTTCCTCTTCATCTCAAGGATCCTACCTCATGCCCCTCACTTCCACCATGCTACACTTCCTTTTTATCTCATGTATTCCACCTCACCTCACTTACACCACACTACAATTACTCTTCATCGCATGAATCCCAGTGCTGCTTTGCCTTGATCCTACTACATGCCCCTCACTTCCACCACGCTACACTTCCTCTTTATCTCATTAACCCCAAGGTTGCCTAGCCTTGGTGCTACTTAATGCCCTTCACTTCCACCACGCTACACTTCCTCTTTATCTCATGGATCCCACCTTATGCCCACCACTTCCACCATGCTACAGTTCCTCTTTATCTCATGAACCCCAAGGTTGCCTTGTCTTCATCCCACCTCCTGCTTCTCTTCCACCATACTACACTTCCTCTTTATCTCATGATTCCCAGGGTTGCGTAGCCTTGGTGCCACTTCATGCCCTTCACTTCCACCATGCTACACTTCCTCTTTATCTTATGAACCCTGAGACTGCATCGCGTTGGTCCGACCTGTTGCCCTTGGCTTCCACTATGCTACACTTCCAGTTTATCTCATGAATCCTGAGGCTGCCTCTCCTTGGTCTCACCTCATGCCACTCACTTCCACCACGCTACACTTCCGCTTTATCTCATGAATCCCAAAGTTGCCTCGTCTTGATCCCACCTCATGCTCCTCTTCCACAACGGTACACTTCCTCTTTATCTCACTCTGGCAGATTCTTTCACATCCCTCCCTTTGTCCTGGTGTTCCTCTCTTTCAACTTCTGTTTTCCTTTT
Organism: Pleurodeles waltl; assembly: GCF_031143425.1. Taxonomy (NCBI): domain Eukaryota; kingdom Metazoa; phylum Chordata; class Amphibia; order Caudata; family Salamandridae; genus Pleurodeles; species Pleurodeles waltl. The sequence goes on from NC_090449.1 coordinate 18,335,446, forward strand.
CTGCCTTTCTCTTATGCTGTGAGTTACAATCTGATATTGAACAATAAACCTGGATCCCAAAAATGAGTGCCAGAGCCCTCAGCCTGCAACCACCCTCAAAAAGTAAGCAGTGAATGCATTTAAATGTATTACACTCTTGGGGCACCCACCAGAAGGGCTTCTCATGTCTTTATACAAAAGAGGCTTGAGACAGCACTTCCTCAGTAGACATATGCACCCAAAGTGAGATCCGCCATTCAGCTGTCGGGCCAGCTCTTCCTCGCTCTTCTAACGCTCTTCTTTACCCCATAAGCTCACATTTCGGATCTGACGTGGACTTTCAGTGTTAATACCCAAGCCTCTTGCACTGCCCTCCTGGGAGACATTTACAAGTCGCCCCTTTGTTGTAAAGTGCCCAGACACCCTGTGTACAAAACTTGAATTGTGCTATATTAAGCACTGAATAAAAAATACACACACATCCATGTTGGGTGGTGATGGTGGAGATGAAGAAGAAAATACCTTGCAAGTAATGTCCCATAAGGCACTCGTGTCACAAATGTGCTCACACAAGTCTCTACATCTGGAGGATGTCTCAAGTGCAACAGAGTTCATTGCGTTGTCCCATGCACTGAGCGGTTAGCATACATGCCAGCATTTTGACACTAGAAAGAGGAGGATTTTGAAAAAATAATTGTGGGACATAATTTTCCCCTAGACTTGCATTTTAGCAAAGATAATTTTAGGCAGGAGGCAGCTTAAATAAAGCTACTTATGGCCTAAAAAATCAGGAGTCTCCCACCTGAATCGGGTCTGGGGGCATGTATGCGTCGGCGGGTGTGCGTGCCGGCAGCACGTCGGAGCCTGGCTCCTGCGTCAGCGGTACGTGACGGGTGCACGTAGAAATATACCCGCTCATGGCCAGCGTCCTAGTAACGCTTGCTGCTGCCATCTTGGAGATACCTATAGGGTTGACACCTTTCCAAAAGAAAAATACTGCCCATTTGTTCAATTTTTTAGGAGTCTCTAAATGCCCGGATGTGATACTTTGATAGTACTTCCTATAAAGTCTTCAGAATTCATTTATAACACGACTTTTCTCTCTTTGTTTACTTATCAATCAGGGGTCTTTAAGGCAGCTCTAGTGCACCTCTTACAGTGTTTTCTGTTTATATTTGCTGTTTGAAGCATCTACTGATAAGGGAGAAACACCGCTTTTTCGTGATTTTTCTAGTTTTTGCACGTGCGGGCCATTAAAGTGCCGGTTCTGTCGGTAGAGAACGAGCTAGGTGGCAGCCCTGGGTGCAGAGCGCTTAGAGGAAGGTCCCTGCACTCTCGAGGCGCTTCGCTCCGGATATCATGGCCCTCGCATCCTCAATGTGAGGCTGACGTCAGGAAATTTCACAAACATCTGAGGACCCCACCCCTTCCGCAAGCATTCAGACTAGGAGGACTTCCAGGGTCCTGGCTGTTTCCTTTTTCCTCCCTTGCCTTTTGCACAAGTGCTTTGAAATGTTCTCTGATTACAACTGCACTTTAAAAAAACTGACTAAATAAATACATATTTTGTTTCATGTACACATCCTGGCTATTGTCTCTCATCAAATGTTCAGTATTTTTGGACAAGCGGGGTGGGGGGACCCCAGAGGAACCGACCAGAGACATCAGATCGTGTGCTTTTTTAGGAAGAACTCTCAGGACGTATATATTCTAAATGAAAACAAGGCTGAATTGGAAAAAAAAGTTGTACAAAGTTCGACGTCTACTAACTACACGTTATTACTGAGGTGGCACTGGATGCTTATTTGTTGTGCAACCAAATGTGTGCGTAAACAATACTGTTCAAATAATATGCACAAACAATATCTGTTTACATATTTACATCCTCTACAGACTTCACCTCAGGAAACAGACCAGCTAGGCCAGTGGTTCCCAACCTTTTGACTTCCGTGGACCCCCACTTTATCATTACTGGAATCTGAGGAACCCCACTGAGTTATTCCTGGAATCTGAGGACCCCTACTGAGTCATTACTGGAAGGCGAGGACCCCCACTGAGTCATTGCTGGAAGGCGAGGACCCCCACTGAGTCATTACTGGAAGCCAAGAACCCCCACTGAGTCATTATTGGAAGCCGAGGACCCCTACTGAGTCATTACTGGAAGCCGAGGACCCCTACTGAGTCATTACTGGAAGCCGAGGACCCCCACTGAGTCATTACTGGAAGCCAAGGACCCCCACTGAGTCATTACTAGAAGCCGAGGACCCCTACTGAGTCATTACTGGAAGCCAAGGACCCCCACTGAGTCATTACTAGAAGCCAAGGACCCCCACTGAGTCATTACTGGAAGCCGAGGACCCCCACTGAGTCATTACTAGAAGCCGAGGACCCCCACTGAGTCATTACTGGAAGCTGGGGACACCCACTGAGTCATTACTGGAAGCAGAGGACCCCCACTGAGTCATTACTGGAAGCCGAGGACCCCCACTGAGTCATTACTAGAAGCCGAGGACCCCCACTGAGTCATTACTAGAAGCCGAGGACCCCCACTGAGTCATTACTGGAAGCCGAGGACCCCTACTGAGTCATTACTAGAAGCCGAGGACCCCCCACTGAGTCATTACTGGAAGCCGAGGACCCCCACTGAGTCATTACTAGAAGCCGAGGACCCCCACTGAGTCATTGCTGGAAGCCGAAGACCCCCACTGAGTCATTATTGGAAGCCGAGGACTCCCACTGAGTCATTGCTAGAAGCCGAGGACCCCGGCCTAAATATTGCCAATGATTTGAAATGCAAAACAATACACAAAAAATTCAGAAACAAGCATACATACAGAAATGGTAACACATTTTATTTAATTTGCAAACAAATATAAATTAAAAAAGATCTAATTTTAATAGGAACGTTGGAGCTTTTCTACATTCAACTGAAGCCACATCTCGTCCATATTATATGCTGTTTGACGCACCTGCGCGGCTCCCGTGAATTAATCTGAGGACACTAATTTGTTTTTTAGCCTCTAATTTCAAATTCTTGGACATTTACAGGATGTTTTAAAATTTTAAATTGTACATTTAGCCACTTTATTTATATACATGTTATTAATCTGTTAACATTATTTAATTTTCTAAGCAGTCGCGGACCCCCTGAGGAGTCTTCACACACTCCAGGGGAACCACTGAGCTAGACAGATAAAGTCCTTATGACAACCCCCCTCTCCCCCTGTCAAAGTGGACTCATGATCGACCTCCACCTGTCTCCCTATGATCCGCTCACATCGAGGGCCCCATCCGCTCCCGGGCCACTTGCTGATTTTTATGGACCCACTCCCCATCCCCAAAACGGGGAATAGTGGCACCTCAGGCGTCACGCAACGCATGCGGATGGCATCCCCTGGGGGACCTCAGCTCCAACATCATTTGAAAAATGCACCTAGACAACCAGGCCAATCACAGCCCTGTACCGCAAGACCATCTACCCCTCCCAGGCCACCTAGTGAAGAAACCACAAAAGGCTAGGAACACTGGAGTAAGCGCCCAGCCACATCCCATCACCATTAGTGCCCCGGAGCCCGCGCCTGGGGTAAAATAACCCGGGCCCAGGCTACTTGTCATAATTTGAGGCATGATGCAAAAGGAATCTACCTGTCTTGTGGCCAACCAAGAGTCCATCCTCCAATAAATACTATAAAAAGAAACCCAGTTCCCTGACCTAGAAGTGAAAGCACTTGTCACACTTTCCTATAACCAGGGACCCTGGAATTATGCGGTTGTGCAGCCACAGCCATTTTCGTATAGTTACAGATTTGCCGTATTTGCCACATAATCCATCATCTGCTGCGTTATCTGCAACTTTTAACAAAAAAATATTTGTTTCTAGCTCAGACAGTTCAAAAGTTACTAAAAGTGCAGCAACACGTTGGCGTGCAGTAAAAGGCCCTTTGAAAAGCTTCCCTGGCAACCTTTTGTTGCTTATTTCTACTTTGTGTATTAAAATGGTACTAACGAGGTAGAACCAATGCCCAGACAGTGTTATGAAGTTTAAAAAAGTTGAAATAATTAAGTAATATTATTACAAAATGTGTCGCCTTATGCCGCATAATTTGCCTTTTCCTGCAGCATAATTTACTTAACCCTGCCACATAATTTGGCTTTCTCATGCCCCATAATTCGAGTGGCCCTTCTCATTACTCAAGGGTTTAGTGGGTGGGACTATAAACTCCAAGGAGGCGGTGCCTAGCGCGGGCAGGAGGCAGTTCGAAAGGAAACCAGATAATGCTTGCCCTTGGGCCCGAGCATATATTACACCTGGTGGCCATGCCTCTTGGTCACCGTTGAACTATCGCTGTCCCTACTTGACCACTTGGCTTGGAAGTGGGTGACCCAAGGCTTTAAGTGGGATGAAAACAGTAGGGGAGGGCTCTAAAAGGGGTGTGGCCTAAGAAAGGTATCCTGAAATCCTTCCCAAGAGGCGTGGCCTACTAATTAAGGCTGTCTTTCCCACTGTAAGTAAATTGACATCAGTGTACCTCATTCACACATTTTTTCTTAGAGCCCCAACTACAATTGGCTTTCAAGACCATTGTTCGGTGCACTCTGCAGAGAGGCCAAGGATTGGATGACCATGTATTCTGAGCAGGTTGATAACCTACTGGCGGAAACTCTCAGTGCCTTTAGCATCGACACCAGAGCTCTCTAATGTGACCACAAACATCTCTCGTATCACTTTAGCTGAGCGCGCACTTATCGCTGAAATATGTTTCACTATTTTTTGTGAAATTCACAGCAATTGTGTAATAGTTCACCAAAAACTTTAGAAAAATGTGTGCGTGGGGGCATTGAATTGAATCTAGGCAGAAGATTGACATAAATAAAAAATGCACGAGAACATCAGTAACATGTACAAATAAAACACAGCGTTGTAAATGTCACCCTCAACCTGACTCACACAGGCACCTAGAGGCAACCCAGGCCACAGGGCCGGGTACTACTAAAGAGTAACATGCCAGGTGAAAACAAAACTACAGAAAAACACCATCCTGGAAAAATCTAATGCTCTTAGAAAAGTAATTTAAATTAGACATGTAAAATGTAAACAGGAGCTACCTGGATGTCATGAATTGTCTTCACACTTTGAACAGCCATTGTGCTGAACTCGATCAATGTTTTCCCTACAATTTTAACGACAGAGTATAAGGGCTGAGAGGGACTCATTTCAATGTCTCCTTTTAACTACTACAAGGTCTTGGATCCAGGAGTGCCAAACCCACTTAAAGCAAATCAATTAGGGCCCGATTTAAAGTTTGATGGACGGGTTGCTCTGTCACAAATGTAACAGATCACAAGTCTATTGTATTTTACTCAGGGCCACTGGAATTATGTGGCATGAGAGAGCCAAATTATGTGGCAGGATTTAGTAAATTATACAGCAGGAAAGGGCAAATCATGCGGCATCGTGCGGCACATTTTGTAATAATATTACTTCATTATTTCAACTTTTTTAAAGTTCATAACACTGTCTGAGCACTGGTTACAACTTGTTAGTACCATTTTAATACACAAACGTAGCAATATAGAACAAAAAGGGGACCAGTGCAGCTTGGCAAAGGGCCTTTCACTGTGGGGCAACATCTTTTGCTGTATCTTTAGTAACTTTTGAACCGTCTGAGCTAGAAACATTTTTTTTTTGTTAAAATCTGAAGATTATGCAGCATTTGATGGATTATGTGGCAAATGCAGCAAATCTGTAATTATGCGAAAATTGCTGCTGCCGCACAATCGCATAATTCCAGTGGCCCTTATCTTATGGCAGGGTAATAGATCGCATAGCATATCCGTGACGTTCTGCTATATCACAAGTCCATTATATCTTATGGCACCGGCATAGGGGGATGTGATATCCATGACGTTCTGCTATATCACAAGTCCATTATATCTTATGGCACCGGCATAGGGGGATGTGATATCCGTGACGTTCTGCTATATCACAAGTCCATTATATCTTATGGCACCGGCATAGGGCGATGTGATATCCATGACGTTCTGCCGTATCACAAGTCTGTTGTATTTTATGGCACTGTAATAGTGCGGACATGATATCTGTGAAGTTTATGACAAAGTAACGCATCCCCCAAAATCTAAATCAGGTCCTTAATCTCCCAGTCTCTAAAAAAAAAAAACAGAAAGGGTGGATCCTTCTGGAATGTAACTGGTGCTCATGTAAACCGCTCCAATATCTTCGGCACGAGTTTGCGCTACATAAGACTGCACAAATAAAACTGTTGGTGATGCTACATATGCATAAGCTCCCACTGCTGAGCCCACCTGAATTCAAAAACAGTTTTGCTGTTTCCACTGGGCTCAAATACCGTCCCCTCCGTTCACACCCGCACCTACCTCTTGCGCATCCAGTTCAGGGTGCACTGTACGCCATTTCTACTGTTCGAGATGCGTCGCGTCTGTATCTTTTGAGTTCCAATATTGTTTTTTCCTGCAGTTTGTGCTTGTAACACACAGACCATAGGTACGCACATGGGGAACTAACTCCATGACTGCTTTTTTGTGGTTATGGTCCTCCCCCTCACTTTCTACTAGGCGCAGTGACAAAACAAAGATAAGAGCACAACTCTGGTCCTCACACACAATATCTACTCGACCCATGTAGGTCATAGGGTAGCCGCACTCTTCCATTCGTGACATTCCCATGGAGTACCATGCGACCAGTCCATCAAGCCCTTTAGTGCCTCGTCAGGGGTAAGAAGCGCTATATAAAAGTAATTTCAGTACAATACAGTACTGTTGTGTGTTTCACAGGGCTGGCTGGTATTTTACTGCATAGATTCCGCCTCTGGTGTGGACTCGCAGCACTACCGCCAGTCTGGTGCCATCCCAGCTAGTTCCAGGTTTACCATCCGCCTTGTGGTAGTGTCAGTGGTAGTTTGTTGCTTAATGTTTACAACCAGAGTGCTGTTCTACGCATCAAGTGTCTATGCTTGTACTGTGTCTTAGTGGTTAGTATTGTATTGTTGTTGCATTTATATAGCGCTTTACACCCCTGGCGAGGAACTGAAGCTATTGTGAGCCACGTGGAAGCCAAATGAGCCACGTGGAGGCCAGGTGTCCTTTCAGGACCCAGTAAGGTCTTCTGCCAGACATATACTTTTGGAACTATGTGTGAGCTGCGTGGCACGCCTGGGACGCTCCGGAAGTACGTGGTATGTTGTGTCTATCATGGGAATCACCCAGACCTTAGATCTTACATTGTGTCTGTGCGATGGCGTTTACTGTCTGTACTTTAATAGCACATGAGTAGTAGCAGTGTTAAAATTACTATAATTACTCTAAAATGTTAACTTCATCACCCAAGTGGAAAGTATGCAAACGTGTGATCTGCAGGAGGGCTTCTCCAGCGCATTAACCGACTGCTGCAGAGGCTGTATTTACACGTCCCTTCCTGCAGAATAAACAGCCCTGCCTGCAGCATAGGCACCCGTGCACCATGGTGTCTGCGTGCATGCCTGCATTGGTGCTAGGCAGCCAAAACGGCTCCAGTGCAAGGGACAAGGACTGGAAGGCGCCATATTGGATGAACACAGCGTTTCCTGCCCTTTCCCTGTGACGTAGGGCAGTGCGCAAAGGTGACTTTCTGTGCTGCCGTGAGCCATGAAAGTAATAAAAATGCCCCTAAATGTATAAGTTGAGACCCAGGTTTAGCGTAGGGGTTACGTCGATTTTTTTTCACAACCTCCACACAAAATCACATTTGTTAAATATTGTAATGCACTCAAATCTACTTATGAGAGACCTGCTAAAGATATGTGTGAGGTCTTAAGATTTGATGGCGCTTCTTGTGATGTCATGGGTTGTGATACCACTTCTTCTGATGCCACGTGTAATGTCACGCTCCATGATGTCACACGCTATGATGTCACCCGCCATTATATCACTTGCATACTGCCTAACTTGGTTACCACCCCCTTGTGTTTTTAGGTTGAGCGTGCAAGTGCACTGACCTGTTGTACGTATTCTGCGGGTTTTTAACCACGCCCACTGCAAGCCCATCACTTGCACTCGTTCCTGGACTTGCCTTTCAAAAATCACTTGATGTCATTGGTAAATGCTTTACGTTTGTCCCTCCTTGGGGCTGTTTTGTTACCGCCTTGGCCATGGACTGGATAATACGTTTGAAGCAAGCAAACTTCTTCTTCCTTTTTGTGTCTCTCCCCGCTTATGCGACGTGGCTCTTTGAATTGACTTTGTTATGTCAACTGTTTTACTTTTCATTTTCAATTTATGTGGCAGGTAAAGTCCAGTTAAGAATTTACAACGCTGTAACTCGAGCAACCGCTAGATCCATTGTATTGCAAATGCTTGTTTATTTAGCACGTGTGCCCTGCCCTTAAGAGAGTATTTCACACAGCGTCTGGCCCTGGGACTGTGACAAATGAAATGAAAGAACACACATATAGCGCGCTCTTTGAAAGTAGTTTATGTCTAGGCGCTGTGTGCTGCCTTTGCTGTCAGCAAGGGCGGTGGTGGAGGGGGTCCAGCTCTCCCAGTCAGGGGGGCTGCTGGGGTGCCCCTCCCCCCGCTGACGTGAGCCCAAGCACGTCCCGGAAAGAAACTTTAATCAGATGCCACGGCTCTTCTCCACCAACTCCCCCCCCACCCCCCCCAGCCCCTGCCCCTCTTCCTATCTGCCAGCAGCACAGGGTCAAGTTTTAGAGAAGGGGGGGGGGGGGGCAGGGAGGCCCCCCCGTCCTGTCTGCACACTGGGTACACCCCGAGAACACCCCCACCCTGGTCACGTCTGCACTCCCCATTACCACACTCTCCACGGGGGGCCAGAGCTGCACAAACACACACAACACGGACCCGCTTGCACAACAGAACACGTCATCTCACCGGAAGTGTGTGGGTAGCAGACGCACAACTTTCTACAACTCGTTACGGGAGCGTGGTCAGTTTTTATACCCGTGCTTGTTATTACGTTTTTATATTTTTTTACTTAAAACCAAGTACCTCAGAGGCCGAGGAGAGGGGCCCTTGATTATTCTTGTGCGGTATTTATGCACATTGCAGGCAACACCCTTCTCACAGCATTTACATTCTCGGTAAGCTCTGGGCCCCTGTAAGCATTTTACAACGAGACTAGTTGCCACTGGATCGTAATTTTGTCATTTCTGTAACAACCTGCGGCGCTTCTGAGCGCTGCAAACAGATTTTACTATCACCTGACTTAAAGGCTTTCAATGTACCGACCTCAGAAAGATGGACGGTCGAGTTGGCCCTGCTAGGATTCGATCCCACAGGCAGAGGAAAGTGAGCTACGTACGTAGGGGGGCATTCGAGATAGGGGGCCGTGCCTGGTGTTAAGAGCGCCTACTTTGGGGTTTCGGAGCACCCACAGTGTGCGAGAGCTGAGTCCCACGTGACCCCACCGCTGCTGGACAGGCAGGACCTAGACACAGTCGGTGCTTAATTTGTAAAGGAAACTGCCGGAGTCTGAATCTGCTCAGGAGCTGCGGCCGGTGCAATTAAAAGTCGCTGCGCCGAACACCAGGGCACAGGCCTCTTTAGTCCACCATAGACCACCCCTGCCCCTTTATCTCACTCTTACAGGGACTTGCTTTCTCCTTCTGTGACTGTTTTGTTATTTGTCCCTACCTCTGGCTTTCCGAATTGTGGGGCATATTTATACTCTGTTTGCGCTGAATTTGCATCAAACTTTTTGACGCAAATTCAGCACAAACCTAACACCATATTTATCCTTTGACGCCCGACCCCGCGAACGTCAATATTCAGCAGTGTGTGTCATTTTCTGGATGTGTGAAACCGCCTTGCGTTAATGACATGCAAAGTAGGCGTTCCCGTCCAAATAATGACTTTAAGGCATGTGCGCCTTATTTATACTCCTGCGTCATTTTGACGCACAGGAGGGGGCGGGAATTAAAAAATGGCGCCCAGCCTGATTTGTACCATTTTATAACGCCTGGGTGAGGGCAGGCATTAAGGGACCTGTGGGCTCATTTCCATGGTCTCTGACCATGGAAGCAGTCCACAGGTGCCCTTCCCTGCCCCCAGGGACACCCCCTGCCACCCTCACCCACCCCTGGAGGACACCCATGGATGGGGGGACCCATCCCAGGTAAGTACAGTTAAGTAGAGGTATGTTTTTTTTTTTTAAATGGCATAGGGGGCCTAACTTGGGCCCCCCTACCTGACACTGTGTCCAATGACCAATCCCAAGGGGCAGAAGTCCCCTGGGCATGGCCATTGGGCAGGGGGGCATGACTCCTGTCTTTCCTAAGACAGGAGTAATTTCCATGGGGGTTGTGCATCAAAAAATGGCGCAAGTCCGGTTAGAGCCATGATTTTTTACTCTAACCTGACTTGTACAATTTTTTGACGCACAACCCCCATTCTTCCCTACGCCTGCGTTGCCCGGTTAGAGTATTTTTTTTTTACTCTAACCAGGCCGCAGCGCCGGCTAATGTCAATCCATAAATAAGGCGCCCGCCTGGCACGTTGGAATGGTGTTAGCCGGCGGTACATTTTTTTACGCAAACCAGCGCTGGCTCTGGTTTGCGTCAAAAAGTATAAATATGGGCCTGTGTGTTTTCCCCTCTTTGCTCGAAAAATATCTGATGCAGGACAATAAGTGCCGGTCCACGAAAAGAAGTGCCTGTGCCCCCCACCAGCAACCACAGGCTCAAATTAAGCACTGGACACAAGTCTGGGCAGGGGCACAGATGCTACAGACTAGGGCAGGAGTAAATCAACACGGATTCTCACAGTTTAATGTTGTTGTACCAAAAATATACAAAAACAAATTGTTCTCAGCCACTGCGTCCCAGTCCATCTTTTACACACCAGGCCACCTCAGTGTGGAGCCAGCCATATGCAAATTAGGATTGGACCCTGCTTCAGTGGGAACAGTCCAGCCCGAGCTGCCAGGCCGGGCCCTACCTGAACCAGAACACACGCACCCCAGGGCTGCCTCCGCCCAGGCTGGGACTCCTCAGTCGGGTGCAGCTTTGTCCTAGGGGCACAGTGTGCACAGGGCCCACATCTGGGGATACACTTTCAATTTACAGCCATATTTATGGCCTGGTTTGCTGAGCTCTTGCACCACGCAACGATGCAAGAGCGACGCAAACCTTAAGTGAGATCTATGAAGCCACGCAGGGCACCTTGCACGGCCATCTGCGGCTTCATAATAATCGAGTAATGTAACGCAGCGCATATTGCTGCGTTACATTACTCTGCGCCAGGGAGGCGTTCTCATGGGTGTTGCGGGGGTTTTCCACTGCAACATCCATGAATTTTGATGCATTTCCAGATTTACAAGAACTTGCAAACCTGTGAATGCGCCTAAAAGATATGCCTCCCCAGGAGACGCATAACAAAGTGAAATATGTTTATTTCTCCTTCTTTTCTCCTCTTTCCAGATGTGCTGCTTTCTGCACAACAGACAGAGGAAAAATCCTCCCAGGATTGTTTTTGTGCAGAGAGGTGTCCCTTCCAGCGCGAAAACAATCCTCTATGCGGTGCAGGCACCCTTGCACTATGATGCCTGCTTTGGTGCAAGGCTGCCAGAAGGGCACTGGCACAGGGGGAAAGGACAGGTATGCACCATATAATGTTAAATACAGCACATTCTTGCCCTTTCCCTGTGATGCTGGGCAGCACAGCAAGGTGACTAGCTGCGTTGCCCTGGGCAACGTAGCCCATAAATCTGGGCCTTAGAGTGTTACATCAGATGCACAAAAGGTGATGGGAGGATCCTTGCAATTTGTCTAATCACTGACAAGCGATCGGGTAGCAGCCCATCCCATTGGTCTTTTGCTAGCCAGGCCACCTCATGCTGGACCCAGACATATGCAAATCATATGCAAATCAAGCAGCAAAAGCACTATGGGTCGGGGTGCTACCCTGATCACTTGCCAGTGGTCAGACTTTTGCAAACATTCCTCCCAACAGGCCGGGCTGAAGTTCTGATTATTGATGGATAATTAGTAAACAGATTTTCATTGGAAACCGTTGGACTCCGTCCTCTCATATGAATTTTGTGGATTAACAGAAGATTTTGTGCGATAATTGTGTGGTCTAATTCTCACTTGGAGATGATAATTCTGTAATATTTATTGCAGGCGTTCCCTCTGTGTTGTGATTTCTTGAATGCTCACAGTGATTTCCAGGTAGTGGCATGAAAGGGGTTGAGCACCAGCCCTAGGGGTTACTAACTTCAGTGCGGCCAGTCTAGAGCCAACACCACCCTTATCTTGTTGTGTTCACTCCTCCCATCACCTTTTGTGTGTCTGATGTTGCTGGACAGAGACAACCTCACACAGAGCTGGAGAGACTGCAAGTCCAGCAGGTACTCAGGAAACACCATGAATATGTATGAGGAGCTCACACCCGCCGCATACCAATGAAGGGTATTTGCATGTGCCCTGCCAGGCCCCTAGCCAGAAGTATGTGTCCTTTGGGGGATGGGACCCCTTTGAGAACAACATGAAATAGTGGTTGTGGATGAGGGGCGTAGGGGGGAGGGAGGGGGAGAAGGGCAGGGTTTTTGTGTCAAAAATGTTTTTGGAAAACCCAACAACATGGTGAGGAACAAACCAAAGTGCGTTTTTGGTGTCTTGATTAATGGTGCTTTTTAGCAGTAAGACACTTTGAATACATTTTGAGAAGTTGCGTATTTTGAAGTAAAGTTGGACAGGAGCAGCGATCATTGGTGGAGATGATGATTCTCCCATGAGGCTGTTCGGTCACTTGTGGCAAGTGGTGCAGCCCGGAGCACAGGAATACAAGAGGGGTGTATTTTCAAGGAACTGGCGTACGGCAGTGCCAAAAGTATTTTTGGGGCCCTGCCCAATGTCAATACGAAAGAGCAGAAATGCACCATATTTACAAGATATGAAGCAGGTCTGTCCTTTCCCCCTGCGCTGGCACACAGTTTGCTGCCTAGTGCCAACGCAGGCTCCCTTGCATCACGGTACAAGGGTGTCTCTGTTGTTGGCAGGATTGTTTTTGTGCAGGAAAGGTGTGCAGGAAGGGGCCCCTCCCTGCACAAAAACAATCCAGAGAGGCAGAGAATGCAGCACACATGGTAAGAGGAAAGAAAGAAGCGAAATTAGGATATTTCTCCTGGTTACGCTTCCCCTGGGGAGGCGTATAGTTCTGACGCATTCCAAGGGAACACCCACTGCAACGCCCATGGAACGCCTCTTTGATGCAGAATAAGGCAACAAAGCAACTTGCACAGCTTTGCCTTACTCCATATCTACAAGACCACGAAAAGCCACGCAAAGTGTGCCTGGCCTCTTAGATATGGGTCCGCACCTTGTGCGGCCGGACCGTCATTGAAAGTGATGCACTGGTGGTGCGAGAGGTGCAAAATATGCCCACAAAGAGCCTTTGGATGGGATTCAACACTTCACGCAGGACCCAGTGTTCACCCCAAGAGGTTTTGGCAGAATGGGGGACAAGTGGGGAATTTAAAAAGAGATTTGACCGGTAGCATGGGTATAACAAGTGCACCCTACAGGTGTGGGGCGTGCCCCTTGTGTCAAATGGTTCCTCCTCCACATTGGGCAAAGAGGATGTGCTAAAACCCCTAGGACTGTAAACACACTTGAAAGGGCAGCTTACACCTGTCTGCAAGCAGCCAGTCTAAATCACCGAACACAATGTGTTCCAACTTCTGGTCTCCAAGAACTGTGGCAACGTTTGCTGAAAATGTCATATGTTTAAGTGCATTTCACCAAAACAATCAATAGAAACAGGACAGGTTTTAAAGGGAGTTATAAAGACACAATCATGCAGCCACAACACACACCGAACACAGAAACAGCTCAAAGACACACACACACATTCACATACAAAGTGCCAGAACTATCCTGCACACAGACAGCACACATACACAGTGCATACACAGACTTGGGCACACAAACACGGTCCACACACAGGCAGAGGCACACAGACGCGGTTAAACAGTGCAAAGACACAGCACACATTCGGGCACAGACACACAACATAAACAGACAAAGGCATGCAGACACAGAGCACACAGACATGGTAAAACAGACAGTGCAAATACACAGCACACTGTCAGACACAGGCAGAGTGTTCAGTCACACACAGACTTTGTCATACACACACAGGGCACAGACATAGGCATGTGGCCATGATTGGTGACACACACAAATACTGCACAGGCATGTTAAACACAATGACAGTGGATAGACACACAGACATTGGTACATAGAAAAAGCACACATATAGACATGGTAACACAGACATATACACATCCACAGACTCTAACACACATCCACAACACACAGACATACACAGACGCAGAAAAAAGACACAGTTCACACACAAATATGGGCACACAGCACACGTACAGACAGTGTAGGAAGCTGGCTCTGTATATACTATATCAAAATTAGATATAATGTGCACAGAGTCCAGGGGTTCCCTATGGAGCTTGACAGAGGCAATAATAAATAATATGAATGCTCTATTTGTGGTAGTGTGGTCAAGCAGTAGGCGTATCAGAGGGTAGTGTTAAGCATTTGTTGTACACACAAACAATAAAAGAAACACACACTCAATGACTTAACTCCAGACCAACAGGATTTTAAATAGAAAAACCTGTTTTGTTAATTCATTTCTAGAACCACAAGATTCAGTTTTCAGGTAAGTACATAAAATATAATGTACTTTGCATAGTTATAATCAGAACTTTGAATGGAATCAACAATGTATACAGTTTCCTTTAAAATGGCAACAAGCTATTTTAAAAGTAGACACTGCAATTTTCAACAGTTCCTGGGGGAAGAAAAGATTGTACAGTTTTACAGGTAAGAATTCAACTTACAATTCTCTTCTCCAGGTTTTAGGTAGTCCGTCGTTGGGGGTTCAAGTCAACTCCAAACACCCACCACCAGCAACACAGGCTGGTCGGGTGCAGAGGTCAAAGGAGAGCCAAGTTAACGTAGGCTCCTACAGAAATAGGGGGTGCTCGGAATCCGGTCAGCCAGCAGGTAAGTACACGCGACTCAGAGGGCAGACCAGGGGGGATCAGAAGAGCACTGGAGGGGCCACAAGTAGGCACCAAACACACACCCTCAGCCGCACATGGGGGGCTGGTGCAGGGTGCAAACAGGACTTTGGGTTTCCAATGCAGGTCTTAGGGGGGAGCCCCGGGGGTCACTCAAAGGTTGCAGGTGAGGTCCGGGGGGTGTCTCGAGCACACCACTGGTCGGACAGGGAAGAGGGCCGCCTGCTGTCAATGCTGCACTGGGGGTCAGGTTCTCCAAGGCCTGGGGGCTGCGGGTGCACTGGGTCCTTTCGGCGTTGGATATCTTCGTCTGGAGCTCGCAGTCATGGGGGTCCTCTGGATTCCCTCTGCAGGCGTCGTCGTGGAGGTTTCGAGGGGGCCAACCCAGGGTGGGCTCTTGCTCCCAATCGCCTGGGGACCCTTTCTTGCTGGGGGGACCACCTGGACATGGGCCGTGAGCGTCGAGTGCCCAGGGATTAGGACTCACGCATCTGGAGTGAGGTGGGAGTCCTTAGCTGTAGGTTTCTTTGGGATAGAGCCATTGTCCTCGGGAGTTCTTGGTCCTTGTGGGACAGGGCAGTCCTCTGTAGTTGGCAGAGGTCGCTGGGCCCACTGGACGCGTCACTGGTCTTCTTCCAGGTTCTTTGAAGCAAGAGACAGGCCGGTAAGCTGGGGCTACAGCAGTTGTCGTCTTCCTTTTTCTCTGCTGGGGTTTTCAGCTTAGCAGTCCTTCTTCTTCTGGTAGATTCCCAGGAATCTGGCATAGAAATGTTTGCTGAAATGGTTGCTGTGCATAGGAAGGTTTCCCAATGCAAAGTTAAAAAGTAAAAACTGGAGGGTAACATGTTAGTGAGTGTGGTTGTAAGTCAAGCAAACATTGCACGATATTACATGCATCAGTGTGTCTTACCACATGTATATTTACACAGGTATATAGCGCATGGGTACAAGGCTGCAGGGGAGAAAGGTGATTTAAGAGGCATTGTAATGGAAAATCATTCCTACGTGTCTGCTGGTTTGGGAAGGGATTCATTATAAAAGAATCTGTTTGCCCATGTCTATTCCCTGTGTCCTGGTGTTCCTGTCTGTGGGAAAGTGCCACTGTTGGCATGGTTACCCCCCACCTTTTGCCTAGTATTGATGCCAACTTTGATTCAAAGTGTGCTGGGGCCCTGCTAACCAGGCCCCAGCACCAGTGTTCTTTCCCTAAAACTGTAACTTTGTTTCCACAATTGGCACAGCCCTGGCACACAGTTACGTCCCATGAAACTGGTACCCCTAGTACCAAGGGCCCTGTGGCCAGGGAAGGTCTCTAAGGGCTGCAGCATGTATTATGTCACCCTGGGGGACCCCTCACTCAGCCCATGCACACTGCCTTGCAAGCTTGAGTGTGCTGGTGGGGAGAAAATGTCAAAGTCGACATGGCACCCCTCTCAGGTTGCCATGCCCTCAACCCACTGCCTGTGGCATAGGTAAGTCACCCCTCTAGCAGGCCTTACAGCCCTAAGGCATGGAGCAGTATACCACAGGTGAGGGCATAGTTGCATGAGCACTATGCCCCTACAATGTCTAAGCCAAACCTTAGACATTGTAAGTGCAGGGTAGCCATAAAGAGTGTACGGTCTTGGAGTCTGTCAATTACGAACTCCACAGTTCCATAATGGCTACACTGAAATCTGGGAAGTTTGGTCTCAAACTTCTCAGCACAATAAATGCACACTGATGCCAGTGTGGGATTTTTTGAAAAATGCACACAGAGGGCATCATAGAGATGCCCCCCTGTATACCAGTCCAATTCCTAGTGTTAGGCTGACCAGTTCCTGCCAGCCTGCCACAACCAGATGAGTTTCTGGCCACATGGGGAGAGTGCCTTTGTCACTCTGTGGCCAGGAACAAAGCCTGCACTGGGTGGAGGTGCTTGTCACCTCCCCCTGCAGAAACCGTAACACCTGGCGGTGAGCCTCAAAGGCTCATGGCTGTTGTTGCTGTCCCTCAGAGCATCCCAGCTAGTACAGATGCCCGCCTCTCCGGACACTGCCCCCACTTTTGGCAGCAAGTCCGGAGGAGATAATGAGAAAAACAAGGAGGAGTCACCCACCAGTCAGGACAGCCCCTAAGGTGTCCTGAGCTAAGGTGACCCCTGCCTTAAGAATTCCTCTATCTTGGTTTTGGAGGATTCCCCCAAATAGGAATAGGGATGTGCCCCCTCCCCTCAGGGAGGAGGCACAAAGAGAGTGTAGCCACCCTCCAGGGCAGTAGCCATTGGCTACTGCCCCGACCTAAACACACCCCTAAATTCAGTATTTAGGGGCGACCCTAAACCCAGGAAATCAGATTCCTGCAACCTACAACAAGAAGAAGGACTGCTGACCTGAAAGCCCCGCAGAGAGGACGGAGACGACAACTGACTTGGTCCCAGCCCTACCGGCATGTCTCCAGACTCAAGACTCAGAGGACTGACCTGCATCTGAAGGACCAAGAACCTCCTGAGGACAGCGGCTCTGTCCGGAAACAGCAACAAAATTGCAACAAAGAAGCAACTTTAAAGAGACTCTTACTTCCAGCCAGAAGCGTGAGTCTTCCCACTCTGCACTCGATGACCCCGGCTCGAGTTCAGGACAACAAACACTAAAGAGAGGACTCCCAGGTGACTACAACAACGTGGACACACTGAGTCGACCTCCCTGCACCCCCACAGCGACGCCTGCAGAGAGGATCCAGAGGCTCCCCCTGACCGCGACAGCCTGGCAACAAAGGAACCTGACGCCGGGACCAAGCACTGCACCCGCAGCCCCCAGGACCGGGAGGAACCACCTACCAGTGCAGGAGTGACCAGCAGGCGGCCCTTATCCTAGCCCAGTCGAGGCTGGCTCCAGAAGCCCCCCAGTGCCCAGCCTGCATCGCCAGAGTGACCCCTGGGTCCCTCCACTGTTTTCAATACCAAACCCGACGCCTACTTTGCCCACTGCACCAGGCCGCCCCTGTGCCGCTGAGGGTGTGTTTTGTGTGCTTGTGTCCCCCCCCCAGTGCTCTACAAAACCCCTCTGGTCTGCTCCCCGAGGACGCAGGTACTTACCTGCTAGCAGATTGGAACCAGAGGACCCCTGTTCTCTATAGGCGCATATGGGTTTCGGGCCCTCCTTTGACCTCTGCACCTGACCGGCCCTGTGTTGCTGGTGCTGGGGCTTTGGGGTTGCCTTGAACCCCCAACGGTGGGCTGTCTATGCCCAGGAGACTGACTGTGTAAGTGATTTACTTACCTGAGAAATGAACGTTTACTTACCTCCCCCAGGAACTGTTGATTTTTACAGTGTCCACTTTTAAAATAGCTATTTTAGCCAAAACTGTGTGTACTACTGTTTTAAATCAAAGTTCTATACTTACCTCTGTGAAGTACCTAACATTTGATGTACTTACCTCAAATTTGAATCTTGTGGTTCTAAAAATAAATTAAGAAAATATATTTTTCTATATAAAACTTATTGGCCCGGAATTAAGTCTTTGAGTGTGTGTTCCTCATTTATTGCCTGTGTGTGTACTACAAATGCTTAAAACTACTCTCTGATAAGCCTACTGCTCGACCACACTACCACAAAATAGAGCATTAGTATTATCTAATTTTGCCACTTTCAACTTCTAAGGGGAACCCTTGGACTCTGTGCACACTATCTCTCACTTTGAGATAGTATATACAGAGCCAACTTCCTACAAGTACTAACACACCTCAGCAGGGCTGCTGTACTTTCATTTTGCAGTACTAACACCGCAGCCGAGCTGGCGTACTTTTATAGTGCAGTACTAACACATCTCAGCAGGGCTGCTGTACTTTCATCGTGCAGTACTAACACATCTCAGCAGGGCTGCTGTACTTTCATCGTGCAGTACTAACACACCTCAGCTGGGCTGCCGTACTTTCAACGTGCAGTACTAACACATCTCAGCAGGGCTGCTGTACTTTCATTGTGCAGTACTAACACACCTCAGCAGGGCTGCCGTACTTTCAACCTGCAGTACTAACACATCTCAGCAGGGCTGCCGTACTTTCATGTTGCAGCACTAACACACCTCAGCAGGTCTACTGTACTTTCATTGTGCAGCACTACAAATGTCAGCAGGGCTGCCGGATTTTTATTGTGTAGTACTAACACACCTCAGCAGGGCTGTCGTACTTTTATCGAGCAGTACTAACACCTCAGCAGGGCTGCCGTACTTTCATCGTGCAGTACTAACACACCTCAGCAGGGCTGCCACACTCCTATATTGCAGCACTAACACACCTCAGCAGGTCTACTGTACTTTCATTGTGCAGCACTACAAATCTCAGCAGGGCTGGCGTACTTTTATTGTGCAGCACTAACACACCCCAGCAGGGCTGCTGTAGTTTTATCGAGCAGTACTTACACACCTGATCAGGGATGCTGTACTTTCATAGTGCAGTACTAACACACCTCAGCAGAGCTGCCATATTTTTACTGTGCAGTACTAGCACACCTCAGCAGAGCTGCCATACTTTTATTGTGCAGTACTAACACCTCAGCGGGGCTGCCGTACCTTCATCGTGGAGTACTAACACAACTCAGAAGAGCTGCCGTACTTTTATAGTGCAGTAGTAACACGACTCAGCAGGACTGCTGTACTTTTATATTGCAGTACTAAGACACCCCAGCATGGCTGCCTTACTTTCATTGAGCAGTACTAACACCTCAGCAGAGTTGCTGTACTTTTATAGTGCAGTACTAACACACCTCAGCAGGGCTGTTGTCCTTTAATCGTGCAGTACTAATAAACCTCAGCAGGGCTGCCATACTTTCATCGTGCAGTACTTACACACCTCAGCAGAGCTGCCGTACTTTCATTGTGCAGTACTAACACACCTCAGCAGGGCTGCCATACTTTCATTGTGCAGTACTAACACACCTCAGCAGAGCTGCTGTACTTTCATCGAGCAGTACTAACACACCTCAGCAGGGCTGTGAACTTTTATAGTGCAGTACTAACACACCTCAGCAGGGCTGCCGTACTTTCATATTGCAGTACTAACACATCTCAGCAGGACTGCTTTCCTTTAATCGTGCAGTACTAACACATCTTAGCAGGGCTGCTGTACTTTCATCGGGGAGTACTAACACACCTCAGCAGGGCTGCTGTACTTTCATTGAGGAGTACTAACACATTTCAGCAGGACTGCTTTCCTTTAATTGTGCAGTACTAACACATCTCAGCAGGGCTGCCGAACTTTCATCTTGCAGTACTAACACACCTCAGCAGCAGGGCTGCCATACTTTCATCGTGCAGTACTAACACACCTCAGCGGGGCTGCTGTACTTTCATCGAGAAGTACTAACACATCTCAGCAGGGCTGCCACACTTTTATATTGCAGCACTAGCACACCTCAGCAGGGCTACCATACTTTCATTGTGCAGCACTATAACTCTCAGCAGGGCTGCAGTACTTTAATTGTGCAGTACTAACACACCTCAGCAGGGCTGCCGTACTTTCATATTGCAGTACTAAAACACCTCAGCAGGGCTGTCGTACTTTCATGTTGTGGTACTAACGCACCTCAGCAGGACTGCTTTCCTTTAATCGTGCAGTACTAACACATCTCAGAAGGGCTGCCGTACTTTCATCGAGGAGTACTAACACACCTCAGCAGGGCTGCCATACTTTCATTGTGCAGTACTAACACACCTCAGCAGGGCTGCCGTACTTTCATTGTGCAGTGTACTTTCATTGTGCAGTAATAACACACCCCAGCAGGGCTGCTACACTTTCATTAACCAGTACTAACACACCTCAGCAGGGCTGACATACTTTATTAGAGCAATACTAACACACCTCAGCAGGGCTGCAGTACTTTCATTGTGCAGTACTACAAATCTCAGCAGGGCTGCTGTCCTTTAGTCGTGCAGTACTAAAACACCTCAGCAGGGCTGCCGTACTTTCATCGAGCAGTATTAACACATCTCAGCAGGGCTGCCGTACTTTCATCGAGCAGTATTAACACACCTCAGCAGGGCTGCCGTACTTTCATTGTGCAGTACTAACACACCTCAGCAGGTCTACTGTACTTTCATTGTGCAGCACTACAACTCTCAGCAGGGCTGCAGTACTTTAATTGTGCAGTACTAACACACCTCAGCAGGGCTGCCGCACTTTCATATTGCAGTACTAACACACCCCAGCAGGGCTGCCGTACTTTCATATTGCAGTACTAACATACCTCAGGAGGGCTGTCATACTTTCATCGAGCAGTACTAACACATCTCAGCAGGACTGCTTTCCTTTAATCGTGCAGTACTAACACATCTCAGCAGGGCTGCCATACTTTCATCGTGCAGTACTAAAACACCTAAGCAGGGCTGTCGTACTTTCATATTGCAGTACTAACACATCTCAGCAGGACTGCTTTCCTTTAATCGTGCAGTACTAACACATCTCAACAGGGCTGGCATACTTTCATCGAAGAGTACTAACACATCTCAGGAGGGCTGCCATACTTTCATCGTGCAGTACTAACACACCTCAGCAGCAGGGCTGCCATACTTTTAACACACCTCAGCGGGGCTGCTGTACTTTCATTGTGCAGTACTAACACACCTCAGCAGGGCTGCCACACTCTTATATTGCAGCACTAGCACACCTCAGCAGGGCTACTGTACTTTCATTGTGCAGCACTACAACTCTCAGCAGGGCTGCAGTACTTTAATTGTGCAGTACTAACACACCTCAGCAGGGCTGCCGTACTTTCATATTGCACTACTAACACACCTCAGCAGGGCTGCCGTACTTTCATATTGCAGTACTAACATACCTCAGGAGGGCTGTCATAGTTTCATTGAGCAGTACTAACACATTTCAGCAGGGATGCTGTACTTTCATAATGCAGTACTAACACACCTCAGAGGGCTGCTGTACTTTAATAGTGCAGGACTAATATGACTCAGCAGGGCATTCATCGAGCATACTTTTAGTGTGCAAAAACAACAAGGTGTTGGGTGGAACGCTTGAATTAATCTCAGCCACTGGCAACCTCTCGGGCTGCATTCCAATCTATCTTTTTTTGCCCACCATGCCACCCCAGCTTGGACCCAGCCATATGCAAATCAGTCTTGACCCTGCTCCCCACGGGAACAGTCCAGCCCGCCCTGCCAGGCCAGGTTCTTCCTGGACCAGAAACAAGCATTGTGGGATCGATTTCTGGGTATCACCCCTCATCAGCCAGGCTAGCTTGAATCCAGTGTGCAGTGAGTCCAGGACCCATGTCTGGGCATACCCGGCGCACTTAGGGCGCCAAATGCAAAAACATCAAGGTGATACTCACTGGAAATGTGAGCAGAGATGAGTGGGGTGCTCCACTCCGGCACTAGAAGCCTCTCTCTTTTAGAGCATAATGCCTGCAACTGAATTTACCAATTCCCCCTAGATCTGTTGTTCAAGATTTTGTGAAAGGTCTCGGGGGTTACACCTTTCTCCCGGGTCTGAAAATCTCTTGCACTAACCATTTAGGCCTGAGAAGCTTTTGTGGGGCCTGGGTTACCAACATCATGCAGGGCCCCATCTTGGCCTTGTTTCAAATAGAAGCAATGTCTAGGGACACACTCCAAAGCACCCTCAGCATATGGCACTGCCTATTAGTGCTTGAAGTTACTTGCCTCATCATTAAAATGTCATATAAAGCAGGCTAAGACTGCTCTTGTGATGCATAAGTACTTTTAGAAGCAGTGGAGCAGAGCTCTGAGCAGGCAGCTCCCACCACCACCCTGTGTGACTGCCCTGCAATGTTCACTCTAGATACTTTCTATTCTGGGACTTGCAGTGTTTTTTCCCATTTTAATGATAGACCTACCAGTCACTGCAGGCTGAATGCACTGTTAAAACTGCGGGCACCCTTTATGACATGGGGCCTCTAGGCGCTTGTAGGCAGAAAAGGGTGAAGCACAGAGGCAGTATTAATCCTTATCGGTCAGGAGGTGACTTCTGTCCCTACAGATCTGCTCTGTGGGACGTGCACACCCCGTGTTGAGCACACACTTTTACGATTGTGAATCACCACAAAATCCACAATTGCCCAGGGTTTCTGTTTCCTCTGACGCATGCTGCGATAGTCAGGGCTGTCAGCCATGAGTGTCCCGTCTGCGCAGTGAGCTCCCTGCACAGTCATATCCTAGAGACGTTTACACCCGTTTCATGTTTGTTACCAACCTTTCAGACAAATCACACCTTGGGACGTGCACTCCCGGCATCACGTGACGAGTACTCGCATGACAACCTAAGCCAGGACTTTTTGCAATAGCAAAAGTTACTACAACTTTTATGTTATTGGTGGGCTGAATTCACACGTGCAAATAGCTTTGTAAATTGGTCTCTGAAAACACTGTTTTCGTCCACTCCATGCCTGCAAATTAAAAGTTCCAGCAATGGGAGCTCGGGTGGTGTGCTAGCCACCTCCTAACGCTTGGTGGCCCAGGGGGAAGTGGCACGTGGGGGACGCCACGCGGTGTGTGCAAATACTGTATTCTGGCGGCTCCAACAAGGAACATGATGCACACAGGAGGGCATCGAGTTCAGGGGGAAGTCTCAGCCCAGTCTCGAGCCTTCCGGCGCTGGGCACGGCTTCCTGTGCAGACCGGAAGTGGCATTTAAAATAATAGTCATGAGAACCAGAGATTACCAGGTCCTGGAGCGACGTCTGGGAGGCATACAGCACTTAAATACGCAGTAATAATCAGTTAAATACTAACAGGCTGTGCATGAGGTCTGGTGTCGAGTATTCCACCGCGCCACATCCCGGCATTTCACCACAGAACCAGCGGGCACAGCCCAACCCCTGGGAACTCTAAATCACATAAGGAAATCAGAAATTATAGGCACCACACACTGTTTGCTTACTAGTATATACTCAAGTCTTTGTTTAACGTTAAAAAGTAAAAGCTCTACACCGCCGAGCGGATAGTGAACGGGTAAGGTCAGGACTGTTATCAAATTGGTGGCACCCAATGTCTCTGCCGGGGGTGAGTGTCCCACTCTGTCCCCTAAAGGTAAGCACTAGCGGGTGAGGGCTCTGTCTGAGTGTAACAACCAGTAAGATCTAGAAGAGCGCTTACACTCGCTGACCTGACAGTGTTAGGCGCTATGGAAAAACTTAAGCAACTCCTCTTTAGTTCCAACAGGCAGAAAGAAGCAAGGCCCGCCCCTTCCTACGCCAAGCTCTGCTGCCAGCTCTCTCAAATGACATGGAAGGCGAATATCGTGGGAGTGTAGTCTTGATTCCACCTCCTGCCTCTTTCTTTTACCACCCTCTACACTTTCTGTCTCTTTATCTCATGAACACCAAGGCTTCGTAGTCTTGATTCCACCTCACACTTATTTCTTCCACCCCTGCACTTCCTGTCTCTTTATCTCATGAACACCAAGGCTGCGTAGTCTTGATTCCACCTCATGCCTCTCTCTTCCACCACCTACAGTTCCTGTCTCTTGATCTCATGAACACCAAGGCTGGGTAGTCTTGATTCCACCTCACACTTCTTTCTTCCACCCCTGCACTTCCTGTCTCTTCATCTCATGGAAAGCAAGGCTGCGTAGTCTAGATTCCACCACATGCCTCTTTCTTCCACCTCCTACAGTTCCTGTCTCTTTATCTCATGAACACCAAGGCTGCGTAGTCTTGATTCCACCTCACACCGCTTTCTTCCACCTTCTACACTTCCTGTCTCTTGATCTCATGAACAGCAAGGCTGCGTAGTCTTGATTCCACCACATGCCTCTTTCTTCCACCTCCTACACTTCCTGCCTCTTTATCTCATGAACACCAAGGCTGCGTAGTCTAGATTTCACCTCATGCCTCTTTCTTCCACCTCCTACACTTCCTGTCTCTTTATCTCATGAATACCTTCCTGTCTCTTTATCTCATGAACACCAAGGCTGCGTAGTCTTGATTCCACCTCATGCCTCTTTCTTCCACCTCCTACACTTCCTGTCTCTTTATCTCATGAATACCAAGGCTACGTAGTCTTGATTCTACCTCACGTCTCTTTCTTCCACCTTCTACACTTCGTGTCTCTTGATCTCATGAACAGCAAGGCTGCATAGTCTTGATTCCACCTCATGCCTCTTTCTTCCACCTCATACACTTTCTGTCTCTTTATCTCATGAGTGCCTTCCTGTCTCTTTATCTCATGAACACCAAGGCTACGTAGTCTTGGTTCCACCTCGTGTCTCTTTCTTCCACCTCCTACACTTCCTGTCTCTTTATCTCATGAACACCAAGGCTGCGTAGTCCTGGTTCCACCTCGTGTCTCTTTCTTACACCCCTACACTCCATGCCTCCTCACCTCTCGCTTGCAGGTTCTTTACTATACCCGCTCTCCTTTATGACTATTTTTCCTGCATTTCTCTTCCTGCTTCCTTTTCTGTCTTTCTTCTTCTTGCTCTGGATCAAGGGTGCAGCTGTCAATGATGCAGCCAGCGCAGTGACACCGGGGTCCAGAGGCCTGAGGAGCACATACAACCCATATTAGTACAGCATTTTACTACCTTCATAATGGTTTCTCGCAGTAAGGCCCAAGTACCGTTGCAACTCCACTGCTCTGGGTCAAGGACTGAGGATGAAATATAAATCCTGGACACAAAAAAGTGTGCTGGTGCCCACGACCTGCAGCAGTGCAACACACCCAGCACACTTGTCGCACAAGTTAGCCCCTACAAGTGGAAAGGAAGTGGTAGGAAGGTAAGACCATGGCCGGAGTGGAGTAGGAAACCGCCTCCTTCCCCTTCCAGGCATGGACGTCAATTCGCAAAAATGCCAGGGGTAGCGGAAGTGACATCACATGCCCTTTGACCTCTCCTTTCACTCACACACACACAGAAATTCACACTTGCATACACTCTTCCTCACATAAACACACTCACCCGCAAGCATGCACACAGCACACCTTAAAAAGCATTTTTTACTCACCTCAGCTGCCATGGAAGGGCATATTCCAGCTAACTGTACTCCACTTTAATTACACTAATAGTGAATAATATTTTATTATTCACTATGAGTGTAATAAAAAATTGACAGCAAACAAAGTGAGTGGAGCCCCAACTGAGTCCATAATGACGAGCTGCCACTTTGCTCCTGGCACCTGAATTTGGCACCTGAGAGGTCAGGAGGTCAGGGGTCACACAGTCAGTGCCAGTAGTCGCAAAGAGCAGGCCATGGATCATAGCTGCGACCCCTAAATGAAGTCCATGCTTCAGGCCCACTGGCACCCAGGTTCAATTGAGATGTTAGGTAGATGGGCCTGTGGACACTTTGGAGTGAGGGTGGCCTCTGCCCTCAGAGTGTACCTTCTGTGGAAGTCAAGGAGTCTCCTGGGTTAAGCTCATATGAGAATTATATGCATATGCCCCCCACTCACAACCTCTCTTCAACACCTCTTGCTCAGAGACTGAATACTGACATGCACACTGGTCTGTTGGCGTGGAGAGGTCCAGCCCCACCACATCGAAAGATGACTCTATATTGAACATAGGCCTAGCGACCAAGGAATCGTGTGTGGCGGACAGAGGAGTACAGCAGAAAGTGGATAGCCGAGTCAGCATATTGAGGTATGATCACCCAGAGATATAATATGTGTAGGAAAGTCTAAACCTCGCTTCTTGGGAGGTGCCAAGGAGTAGGTCACTCTGGACACCAGGGGCATATTACATAAAGAGCCCCGGGGGCGCAACAGGCATTTGCACCCACTTTGCGCGCCCCCGGGCACTTTGGGATTACAGAAGGGGCCACAGACGCTTGTGCGCCTTCTGTAATATCGATAGCGATGGCGCACATATAAAGCCAGCGCTTTCACCAGAGGGTGTTCCCTCATTTGCATGGGGGTGTGGCCCCATGCAAATGAGAAAATACGTTTACCTCTGCCCTCGCGCTGTATTATAGACGCGGGCGCAGAGGCAAAGAAGCTGCCAGTGCACCCCTGGGTGGCAGCCTTCAGGAGGGGGACACAGGGTCCCATGGATCCCACAGACATGCACTCACTGCACCCGCCTGCAAGGGGATCTCTAATCCCCCTTAACAGTGCAAGAGGGTTTCCGCCTGCACAGTTAAACACAGAGCGACTGCTTCAAAGCCTCTCCATTTTTCACTTGAATTTGATGCCCCCAGGGCAGTGAGAGTTCACAGCTGGCCTGGAGCAGAACATTCAATGTAATAGGACGCACTTCATCTATATGCACCTGGTGCACCTGTTTTAATGAGCGTCGAGGCGCAAACAGAGAAACAGAGAAAGTGTACCCTATGTGTAATAGGGCCCAGGGCTGCATCAGCACCTTGTGAGGTCCTAAGGTCTGACCAGCTGTGGCTCTTTTATTAGGGCTGAGGAGCATCGCCCGCCCGGCAGAAGTATCCGCTGCAAATCCTTTAACAAACAAAACGATAATAAATCATGTTTATTATCATTTTGTTTGTTAAAGGGGAGGGGCATTGGGAATGACGAGGATGAGGGGAGTGCGATGTGCACTCCCCTCAGTGCGCATGTATGTTTGGCCGGCCGTCTCGGGCCAGCCAAACACACATGCGCAGTAGGCTCTCTCAAGCCTGGCAACTGAGAGAGCCTGCACATGCTCCCAGTCTGCTTGGGAGCGCCCAGCCAGGGCGCTCCCAGCCAATCCTGGCACTGCTCTGAGCAGCATCAGGATTGGTCGCAGTGCTGGGAGCCTGTGCCTCCTGTGAACAGGAATGCGGAGACGTGCGGCAAAAAAGAAGAAAAGTACGTTTTTTGATTTTTTTAAATATAATTTAATGTGTATCCTAAACCTCCCACCCCTGGTCACGTCGCCCGCCCCTTCACAGCACTGCGAGCTTCGTCTGGGCCTGATCCCCCACAGGGTGGCACCGCAGCAGAGGCACCGATCTGTAAGGTTATAGCTTGATGACTTACTGCTGGAGGAGAAACATATCAGTGACTTTTAAAAGAACCGTCAGCTGAGCAGCAACACCGACAGCCTGTCTTCCTGCTTCCAGGGTGCCGGTCTAGTGTTCAAGGGGTGACCTCTCCCACAGGAAGCTCCTGCTTGACACTGCAATGGATACACTGCACTAAGAGGAGCCTAGGATTAACTGTGCCAAATTTAACACAAATGCTGCAGAAAAACTGAGAAGTAGCAGTCCAGCAGCTTGCCAAACCCATCAAAATATGTTTCTGAAAAAACTCCCCATACAACCACATCAAGGAAAAAAGTGGAAGAACACCGCCCAGCCCTCCCTGTGGCAAACAGGTGAAAGATATGTGTGACTTGTTCAGCAGTGTCTTATACTAGGAGCCCTTCGGAGTATTCTGTAAACATCACAGGAAGTGATGTCACTACACTATGCATTCAATCTTGTGGTAGAAACAGTAAAAGGACTTGTAAGACTTCCATCAGAGGGCCTCACATCACATCACTCGATCCAGTGGTTGTTACTAAGGGGGATATTTACGGGGATTTGGCGTTGTACAGCGGGCAAGTCATCTTACTGCACTGCCCTGAGCCAAAGTAAAAGAGCAGGAATGCATAGTATTTATTCAACTCCTGTTCTTTCCCCCTGTGCTGGTGCCGTTTCAGCAACCTAGCGCCAACGCAGGCAGCCCTGGCACCATGGTGCAAGGGTGCCTCTGTTGCATGCAGGATTGTTTTTGGGCAGGAAGGGGCACCTTCCCTCAGATCCTTAGAGCTATCTTCCTCTTTCTCTGTGTGCTGCAGAATGGAGTAGACATGAAAGAGGAAAAAACAAGGAGAAATAAAAATATGTATCCTCGTTACGCGTCACCTCGGGAGGCGTAAGGTTTTGGTGCTTTCCTAGGTTTACATGATTTTGTAAATCTGGGGCAGCATCAAAATCAATGGGTGTTTTGTAGGAAAACCTGTTGCTACGCCCATGGAACACCTCTCTGGTGCGGTGTAAGGCAACGCCGCGACTTGCGCTGCCTTGCCTTACTCCATATCTATGAGGCCAGTCAAAGCCATGCAAAGTGTCTTTGCGTGGCCTCATAGATATGATTATATAGTCTGCACCGCTGGCGCGTCACAAAAGTGACACTGCGGTTGCACAAGGAGCCAATACATATGCCCCTAAGTGGCACAGAGCTGGGGAAGCAGCTCCACTTCCCCCCACTCCAGCGGGGGTTCACAGGCGGGCAAATGCAGAGTAAATTGCTGCCCACAGAACCTGCACCAACAAGATCCTCACTCACAGAAGCAGTCATGTCGATCCCAAAGTACAAGTGGGTGCTTATAGACTGAGGCATACAGTGATAGTGCTTTATATTTGTTGGATATCACCGGCCTCGACACCTGTATAAAAGTAAAGCTTGCAGGTGACCATGACCCACTTGTGTGAGCTGACCTGTTGAATCTGTCAGGCGTGCTGCACCATCTAGGAGGCATCCTGGTGGTCGGTCCCTTTAAGGGTGGAGCGTGTAGCCTTTAAAGCTGCACAATGCACTTTGATGACTGCTTGTTGTCAGTGCTTCCTCGCCTTCCCGTACTCACCTGATGTTGTGGATATCTGTGTTGGCCTTCTTCTGTTACTCTTGTCATCCTCCTCCGGCCTTCCTTTCCTGTACCTCGAAACGAGCGCTTCGCGCCCTCATCCAGGAAATGCGGCGGGTGTGTCGTTGCCATTGGGTTTCTTGCTGCTGCATGTCTAAATTTTATGGCAACTTGTAAAAAACAATATTTAAGCGGCAGCCACTTAATTCTGATAACATTTTAGGACATACTAAAGATTTAAAGAAAAATCTAGGAAAGTGCCACTGTTGGCATGGCTACCCCCCCACTTTTTGCCTAGTGTTGATGCCAACTTTGATTGAAAGTGTACTGGGACCCTGCTAACCAATCCCCAGCACCAGTGTTCTTTCCCTAAAACAATACCTTTGTTTCCACAATTGGCACACCCTGGCACACAGTTAAGTCCCTTGTAAAAGGTACCCATGGTACCAAGGGCCCTGTGGCCAGTGAAGGTCTCTAAGGGCTGCAGCATGTATTATGCCACCCTCAGGGACCTCTCACTCAGCACATGCACACTGCCTTGCAGCTTGTGTGTGCTGGTGGGGAGAAAAAGACCAAGTCGACATGGCACCCCTCTCAGGGTGCCATGCCCACAAACCACTGCCTGTGGCATAGGCAAGTCACCCCTCTAGCAGGCCTTACAGCCCTAAGGCAGGGTGCACTATATCACAGGTGAGGGCATAGCTGCATCAGCAATATGCCCCTACAGTGTCTAAGTCCATTCTTAGACATTGTAAGTGCAGTTTAGCCATACTGAGTATATGGTCTGGGTGTGTGTCATCACAAACTCCACAGCACCATAATGGCTTCAATGAGTACAGGGAAGTTTGGTTTCAAACTTCTCAGCACAATAAACCCACACTGATGCCAGTGTAAGATTTATTGAAAAATGCACACAGAGGGCATCTTAGGGAGGCCCCCTGTATATTAGCCCAACTGCTAGTGTAGGAATGACTGGTCTGTGCCAGCCTGCCACTTTCAGACAAGTTTCTGACCACATGAGGTGAATTCCTTTGTGCACTCTGTGGTCAGAAACAAAGCCTGTCCTGAGTGGAGGGGCTTCACACCTCCCATGCAGGAGCTGTAACACCTGGCGGTAAGTCCGAAAGGCTCAAGCCTCGGGTTACAGTGCCCCAGGGCACTCCAGCTAGCGGAGGTGCCCGCCACTCTGGACAAAGCTCCACTTTTGGTGGCAAAACCAGTGGGAAAATTAGGGAAAACAGGGAGGAGTGATGACCCCAGCCAGGACCACCCCTAAGGTGTCCAGAGCTGAGGTGACCCCCTCCCTGCAGGATCCCCCATCTTGGTTTGGAGGACAGGGACCAATGGTGATAGGAATGTGCCCCCCTCCCCAAAGGGAGTGGGCACAAGGAAGGCATAGCCACCCTCATGGACAGTTGCCATTGGTGACTGCCCTCTGACCCCTGAAACGCCCCTAAATCTAGGATTTAAGGGCCTCCCTCAACCCAGCTCACCAGATTCCTGGTGACCTACAACAACAAGAAGGACTGCTAAGCTGAAACCCTCGGCAGAGAAGAAGGAAGACGACAACTGCTTTGGCCCCAGCCCTACTGGTCTGTCTGACCAGTGGTGTGTCTGGGACACCCCCATCCCCGGACTTCGCCTGCAGCCTCTGAGTGACCCCCGGGATCACCCCATAGACCAGCATTGGAAACCCAATGTCCTGTTTGCACCCTGCACCCGACCGTCTCCGTGCCACTGAGGGTGTGTGTTTGGTGTCTACTTCTGGGCCCTCCAGCGCTTTTATAACCCCCCTGGTCTGCCCTCCGAGTCATGGGGACTTACCTGCTGGCTGACCGAATTCCGAGTACCCCCCTGTTTCCATAGGAGCCCACCTTGTTACATTTGCTCAACTTTGACCTTTGCACTTTACCGGCCCGTGTTGCTCGTGGTGGGTGTTTGGTGTTAACTTGAACCCCAACCAGTGGACTTCCTAAAAACCCAGAGACTGAGACTGTAAGTGTTGTACCTACCTGTAAACCGATCTAACTTTTCTTCTTCCCAGGAACTGTTTGACAATTGCAGTACCCTTTTTTTAAATAGCTTTTTGCCAATAATTCAAAAACTGTATTACTTACCTAATTCAAACAAAGTACTGTTGATACCCGTGTGAAATACAAAACTTTTAAGGTACTTACCTGCAACTGGAATCTTGTGGTTCTAAAAATAAATTAAGAAAATATATTTTTACAATATAAAAACCATTGGTCTGGAGTTAAGTCATTGAGTGTGTGCTTCTTCTATTGTCTGTGTGTGTACAACAAATGCTTACACTACACTCTGATAAGCCTAACTGCTCGACCACACTACCACAAAATAAAGCATTAGTATTATCTATTATTGCCTCTGTCAAGCCTCTTGGGGAACCCATGGACTCTGTGCACATTATGGTGGTCATTATGATCATAGCGATGTGGGCCGCCATGACGGCGGTGGCGGGAAAACCCGCCAGGCGGAATGGCGGCCCACACCGCCACATAATGAACCCCTGGAGGGCTGCCATATGCTGCCCTCACTCAACGCCAGGCTGCCTCCGTCAGGTAGCCTGGCGGCAGTCGGCATCATCATCCGACAGGGCAGCGGTGCTGTCCCTCGGATAATGATCCCGCAGTCCCAAGCCTTTCCCTGGTGGGTTTCCCTGCCAGGGAAAGGCTGGCGGAAGGGGTGCACAAGAGCACCCCTGGGGGCCCCTGCACTTCCCATGCACTTGGCAGGGGCAGTGCAGGGGCCCCTGTGCAGTGCCCCATCGCGCAGGTCACTGCCCAATTTACGGGCAGTGATATGCGCGACGGGTGCAGCTGCACACGCCGCACAGAGGCATTGGCGGCAGCTCCATGTGGAGCCGCCGTCAATATCCCGGCCAGGCATTCCTGTGGGCCGGCGGGCGGAAACAATGTTGTTCTTTATACAGCCGGCAGGGTTCCGGGGGCGCTGGCGGTCAGTAGTAAGACCGCCAGCATGAACACGGCGGTTTCGACCGCCGTGTTCATAATGAGGCCCTATATCTCACTTTGATATAGTATATACATAGCTGCTTCCTACACTGATGGATTCTTGTGGAATGGACTAGTGAAGTTACCCATTTTTTGTTGCTACAAGAGCAAAATAAATATATATTTATTTCCTGTACAAGCTTTGCTAAACTGCTACAGTGACTATTGAAGAGTAATTCATAATAAGGTTGTCATACTATTATTTTTGCACAAGACATTGACTATTGTGATTCATAACAAGGGCATTGATATACTTTCGAACAATTATGAATCCAGACGATGAACGCTGATTTAGGGTTATGAACTATTGTATGAACATTGATTTATTGTCAGAAGGACTTGTTTATTTCGCTACCTAGAATCTTAGAGTCTAGACTATTTAGGTAGCTGTTAGAGATTACTGATTATTTTCTTATTTATGGTGTGTGTATTTTCTCTAATGGGTTATTAGTCTTGAGTTCTATCTTCTAGATTTAGAGCAAGGCGAATTACAGCCTACCAGGAACCGTCTCCTGAAATAGGGAGAAGGGGCCTTAGAGAATCAGAAGTGGGTCACATAATTTGGGAAGAAATCACATTGTTTGTGTTCTAAGTTCTAAGGTCTTGGTATTTATGTTTTAGAAGCTGAAACAGACAATTGATGTCGCAGGGTAAGAATCT
This sequence comes from Pleurodeles waltl, assembly GCF_031143425.1. Classification (NCBI taxonomy): domain Eukaryota; kingdom Metazoa; phylum Chordata; class Amphibia; order Caudata; family Salamandridae; genus Pleurodeles; species Pleurodeles waltl. Next base: position 18,368,708 of record NC_090449.1, read on the forward strand.
AGTGTTGGCCTTGGTCAAGCTTCGTCCCGATTGGGACAGGCGTGACCAATCAGTGGTCCATTTGGTTCGCTGGGAAGTAGGGAATTACGTTGTATCCATTTCATTCCTGTGAAAAAGGTAGCAGGTCTGATAGAACAAATATTGAAGCCTAGAACCATCAAGATGGAATTCAGCTATCTCACTTCAGCCTTGAGGTGCTGAAGAAGAACACACAAAGGCCTTCATTACAACCCTGGCGGACGGCGGTATTTTGGAGAAAGGTACTGCAAACAGGCTGGCGGTACCTTTCCCCAAAATATGACATTGGCGGTTTGGCTCAAGCCAAACCGCCAATGTACCACTCTGTCTGCCAGGGCAGTAACAGCCGCAGGGCTGGAGACTTCAGTCTCAAGCCAGGTGGCCATCACTGTCCCACCTGCAGGATTATGACCCCGCCTACCGCCATGGTGTTCGTGCCTTCCGTACTGCCAAGAAAACCGTGGCGGTAGGCACTATCAGTGTCAGGGAATTCCTTCCCTGACACTGATAGGGGTCTCCCCTGCCCCCCTCCCCGTCCCCAGAGTCCTCCCCCACCCTCCACCCCTAACCCCCACGACATACAAGCACATTCACGCACCAACATGCACACACATACACACACTCATACCCACATTCACACATGCATGCATACATACATTCACACACACATCCACTCACACTGACATACATACAAGCACCCACGCATTCACACAACACAACATACACGCACACTCACGCCCATTCATGCACACACGCATTCCACACGCCACACACCACACACCCGCATGCCTGCATACAGACACATACACCCACACTCCCACACACACACACACACACACAACATCCCCCCAGGCCCTCCCCTGCCAGAGCACCCACCTTACCTGCTTGCAGGGGTCCTCCGGCAGGAGACGGGACGTGGCGCTGCTGCCAGCAACCGCGTCAGCCAGCAGAACTCCGCAGGCCATATCATGGATCATGATACGGTCTGCGGCGGTCTACCGGTGTGGCACTGCTGTTGGCAGCAGCGCCACCTTACCGCCGTCCGCCGCCATGACCGTAGCCGGAATTCCACCAGCCTTCTGGCGGAATTCCGGCTACGGTCATAATATGGCGGACGGTAGGTCGCCGTGGCGATGGTGTTTTGACTGCCGTCGCCGCAGCGGTGGGCGGTTTTTACCGCCAAAGACATAATGAGGGCCAAAATCTATCCCAGGGATGTTCTCCTGGGGTGATTGGGTGTCTTCTGCATCACTAGCAGCACGTCTCAGGTCTGAGGAGGCAGGCACTACGTAGAACTGAATACCCTTGCGGATGAATTGCCGAGCTTTATTAATCAGAGTTGACTGATTGATAGATTGATTGAGCTTAGCTTCCAGTATCTTGACTCAGTCCACTGAGAGTTGATTGACTGCGTTCCATTGGTGCAGGACCAAGAGTGGTCTCTGTGCTGGAGTCTTTACCCCGAAGCAAGAAGGGTCAGAACCTTCTGCATTACCTTTCCACCTCTCCGTGCTTTGATGCTGGAAGAGCATCAGTTCTGCAGATAGGGTTTCTTGTGCCTGTTTGCGTGGTCTGAGGTAAGGCAGAAGTCCTTCGGAAGGCTCTGATTTTGAACCAGTAGCTATGAAAAAGGACTTATTTATGTGCAACTATGTTTACTGTCTGCATATCACCTGGGGCACTCGGTGGGCTCAGGCCGCGCTGGGAGGTCCAGAGTCTGACCTATTATTTGTGTACCTGTCCGATGCTTTACATCAGTGGTTCCCAACCTGTGGTCCGGGGACCCCTGGGGGTCCGCAAAGCCTCCTCAGGGGGTCCGCGCCTGCTTAGGAAATGAAATCATTTTAACAGTTTAGGTCCCCACATTTCAGTATTGACCCAGTGGGAGGGTCCCTGTATTCCATAATTAATCAATGGGGGTCCCTGGGCTACATTAATGATAAAGTAGGGGTACACAGAAATCAAAAGGTTGGGAACCACTGCTCTACGTGTTACCTGTCTGGAGATCCTCAGCATACTTTGTAGGAGAGACAAAACACCTGCCACCACAAGACCAGTATTTTCCATAGATTCCATGACATCTTTAATAACCCACTTGAAGAAACCTTTGCAAAATGTCTAGCCAATCCAGATTGTCTAGCCTTTGACCTTAATGCCATTATCAAGGTTCCCAAGACTTCTTATAGAGAAATGAATCCTGTTCTCTTATTAGGAGCCCTATGGAATGGATGGTGGGGAGGTGGCTTGTGGCATCAACTCTGTAGAACAGTGGTTCCCAACCTGTGGTCCGGGGACCCCTGGGGGTCCGCGAAGCCTTCTCAGGGGGTCCGCTACTGCTTAGAAAATTAAAAAATATTAACAAATATTGACAAATTAGGTCCCCAGCTTCCAGTAATGACTCAGGCAGGGGACCCCGGATTCCAATGATGATTCATTGGGGGTCCCTGGGTTTCATTAATGTTAAAGTGGGGGTCCACATAAATCAAAAGGTTGGGATCCACTGCTGTAGAAGATACCCACACTCAACGGTAGAGTTACATGTACATGACTTTCTTCTCCAGCATCGGCCGGTCTATCTTTAGAGACAAGTTTGTTCAACAAGAATAGCAAACTGAGGAAGGATCTTCTATGGAAGTCTGTTTTCAAAACAGGGCAATATTCAGGTAGGTTCTAATATTTATCACTTAACTATTTAGATGAATGCCTTACTGTGCAGCCTTGTTTTTCACACGTGTCAAGGGAAATCAAAACAGACGTCATTGGAAGCAGAAGGGAGGGAAAGATGCCTGTCTAGGAATGTCACTAAGAGAAATATTCACTTGAGGGCACTTAAAAGCTGTTGTGTCTGGCAGCACATCCATTAAGAACATCAGATAAGGGCAGAAAAGCGGATGGGAAGAATGAAAACATGAGAAGCTTTTTGTTTTTCAAACAAAACAAAGTTTTTAGGTCTAAGCCAGTCTCAGAAAAACTGAAGCGGTCTTCAAGCAAGAATATAAGGCATTTCTTAATTGCAGCAAAAGGTGAAGTCGACTTTGATCTGAAGGATTTGAATGGAATTACTAAAAACAGTGCCTAAATAAAGACTGAGTTGTTAAGAAAAACATCATTGAAATGAAATGTTAGACTATGAGGGCGCTTCCTTATCGGGTCCTAAACAGTGCTTAATTTGTAAATAAAAATGTGTCGGTGCCCAAAGCCCTCCTCTTAAACATGCAGCTGCTGCAATTAAATGTGCGAACAAGGAATACTGAGGCAGAGTAATCCTGAAGCCATCTCAGGCCACTTTAATCCATTTACAGCCGCTCCCTGCCCCTTCTGCTCACTCTTGCAGCCTTCTGCTTTCTCCCTTTGCGACGCTTTTTTCTTTTTTCTCTTCCTCCGTCTTTCTCATATGTGTCTTTTGTTCGCAGTAAATGCTTGAGGCAGAAGAATAAGCCCTGGCCCTCAAAAATAAGTGCCGGTGCTCAGCACCGGAAACAACAAGCACAAATTAAGCACTGGTCCTAAACAGATCACATGGCACTCAGGGCCTAGGGACGGATTTTCTTTAGTTTCTTGAAAGGATGGGTACATTAACCACAGAAAGCTGAAAGAATATGACCCAGGATTAGAGGTGTATCAGAAAGGACTGAGTGTGAACACTAGTGTCTTCCTCGACGTTACATTGGAAGGGGTCGTTCTGCTAGGGCAGCAGAGGGGTGGGCTTACCGGGGATATCCTAAAAAAGCTTTCCCAGCGCTAGCCTCCTCACCGAACCAGAGTCAACCAAACATTCACTGTTGCAGTTAAAATCGGTGAGAACATCCAGGTTTTAAGCTGCTACACAAGGCTGTGGGCGATTTACAAGCTCTCAGCCAGTGTGCCAGGTCGTTCCAAAGCGTGGGGCTCAGATGCACAAAAGCCCGGCCACCTTGGTGCGAATTCTTAACTCTAGGAGCACGTGTTTTGGAATGTATCCAGACACCAGAGGTCTCAGATACACAGCCCCTGAGTCATGATTGATAGCTTCAATAGCCCTTCCTCTCTTTCTAGTCTCCCACTGGATGGTGGACTTTGTAGTTCTATCTGGCTGTTAATCTGCCCCCATCACAATCACATGCAGACCTTGCCTTTGTAGCTCATATACTCTCAATGCTTGATGGTCGCTGGCACTGTTCATGCTGTTATACATTTCTTCACTTGGTGCTTCAGTGCAATTATTGACACACTTTTCATTCTTTTGGGAGGTAATAAAGCAGAAGTACAAACTCGGTAAACAGTGATGCTGATTTTTCACATACCCGGAAAGGCCGGGACATCTTCTTCCGTTCTCCATTTAAAGCTCTCAGCATTCTTCGAACACTTTGAGAAATAACCAGTCACCTTATGGATCCCATAGGCATATAGGGTTAATGGATAGGCACATTGAGTAAGACCCCACAAAACGTGTCCCTGCTCCCGCCTTACTCAAGGTAGACTGGCTATCAAAATCAAACAATTGTTTTTACCCTCATAAAGGATCATGGTATGCTACTTGATTTGGAGGTCAACTGGTAAGAAAACAAGCATTTAAAAAAGCAGGTGTTCCTCAAAATTACATGTTCACCAGCTGGAGAGAGTCATACCAGATCTAGAGAGCAAGGAGACGCAATATTATCAAGCATCCCCTGGATTCCACATTAGCGATTGCTGCAGGCTGAGTAAACCTTGCTTGATGACAGACATTTCAAGATAAATGTTATTTGCCTCATTAGAGACAGATTTCCCACCAAACAGCTATCTTAGTGAAAGAAAGCTTACAGAGTAAGGTCACGGTGTATACCCACATCAGAAAGACCCCCCTATCAAGGGCAGACCTTGTGATTGAACCCAGAAGCATAGGGTACAAGTAGAGTGTCAATAATGTTACCAGAGACCAAACCCAATAGGAAGAAAAGTAAATGTCTACTAGAGCAATGGTCCCATGTGTGAAAAAGTTCAGCTGAGCATCATGACAGGAAACCAAAGGAGGACTAAAATAGGTGTGACCACCTGATAAAAACACCACAATACCTTTAACCATCAAGAAAATAGTCGTGAGAGTTGGAAAAGAGATCTTCTTAGGACGAGCCAACCAGACAGTGAAAGCTATTGGGGTCCAAAAGACAAATTGTGGGCTAAACAAGAACTCACAGGAGCTCATAGCCTGGTCATTTCTTACCATTGCTTGATTTATTGTCTCTCTCATGTGTTTGCTTCTTATTCAATTGCTTTCCTTGTACCATTTTGTGTTTGTCCTTCACCTGGACCTGGAGTTTAGCTTCTCATTGACTGCTTTCTATCTTTCCACTGCTCAGATTCAGGGTACTATGTATTTATTGTTCCCCTTTGCATTCGTTGGGAATGCATTTGTTTTCCAGCTGTCTTCTTCGTGTGCTTCTCCCCCTCCCCACCACATACCTGCCCCTGTGCTCTATGTTGCTCGTGTTGCAACCACTCTCTTATCTCCCCACACTCAATGTTCACTTCTTGTTTGTATTCTTCTCCAGCCATTCCCTGTGTTGCTCTCCACCATGGGATACTTTTCTCCTCCCTCTGCCCACTCCCCATTGCATCCCAACAACCCGCTCCTCTATTGCCATCAACATCCACTGCCTTTTTTCATTTTTTCTTGGGGAGGTGGTTAGGCAGCAAATTGCTTGTGGCCTCTCTGCCTTAAAATATCTTCCAGTCAAACTTATTTTTCATTTTTTCTTATTCCCAATCCATCCCAGATTGGTAAATAAAGAAAATGGCACCAATGCCATTTTGGAGGCGTGCACGCATACTAACATATGAGAGCGTGCATACGGCATCACTTACGCATGCACCTACACAAAGATGTGACTGCTTCATTTTTGTTTTTTGTGCCATCCTTCACAGCATCTTGCTGATGCTATGCAGCATCACAAAAGGAATTGACAAAGCAAATAGATCAATGCTTGCTTGAGGCAGTAAGCACCATACCGATTAAAAAATACAATGATTGAAGTGGCCACAAGGACACAAAAAAAATGTATGTGTCAGAAGGAGCAATAAGCCCATGTGATTAAACAAATCCTAAAAAGCAAGTTGGGTGGAAGAGGAGACTGGCTCCGCTATCACTCTATGCTTCTGCAGGAATGCCCCTCTTCTCCCTCTCGGTGGAACATAATTGCCATAAAAAATAAAGACAAACTGGATCTCTATGAATGGTCACTAGTCTTAGAGCCTCACACAGGCAGAAGGACAATGCACCACAGAAGAAACAAGCATTTGCAAAGTAATGGGTCTCGCATTTGCTCGAGTTAGAGTTATAGCATTGTAAACTCCTAACCAGACTTTTCTTGCCAAATAAATTAAAAGTAAAACAGTTTCACATAAGTGAGCCGATTCACAGCGCCACGGCTTCCATGAGCATCAACGTGAAGAGACACACAAAAGGAAAAAGAAGTTCGCTCGCAGTCAAACTTATCGGCAAAACTGCAATTATCCATGTAACAGGGGCGATCGCCAAGGCGGTAACAAAACCGCCCGAGGAGAGACAAACGTAAAGCATCTAACAATGTAACCAAAGGATTTTTGAAGGGCAAGCCCATGAACGAGTGATAGTGATCGGAGTGAAGTGGGCGTAGTTAAAAGCCCAGATACATACCAACTTGTCAGAAAAGCAGATATTGCCACTACTATGCTCGACCTAAAAAAGAACTAGCTAGTAGAAACATTGCTACACGAATGCCAACGTCTAACAGAAAACCAAAGGCCAAGACAGTGAGCCCCAACAAAGGAGACAATCTGTTTAAGAACTACTCAAGGTCGTCAGGGCAAGATTCTGCAGAACAGAGCTGGCTCTATAAGTGTCACCTGGAAGGCTGAGGCCTGGACCAGACCCACTTTGCCCAGGCCTTAAAACGTCTCTGGTGAAACAAGCTTTGGCTGAGCTATTGTGACCACTAAGAACTTCTGAAGTGAACTCTTATGGGAGTAATGTTTTTCCCCTGATTTAGACGTACCCTGTATACGAAACTTGTTCTAATGAATCAGATGTTATTTTTGTTGGTGTAGCGTTACATGTTGTTATTGACTCAATAAATGCATAATTGTAATGTGTAAAGATTAAAGACTGTCAGATGTATATCTTTAAAAAACCTATACTGATATTTAGATCAGTACTTCCCCGCTCAAACCACAAAACTCTTCTTTGGGTTCTATTGTATATATGTCTAGTATTTTAGATGCCAGGAGTTCAGCCCTCTGGGCGGGTCTGAGTACATGCAGGACCACTGATGAACATTGTTGTAGTGTGTTTCCTTAAAAAATAGTATTTGAGATACAGGAAAGGGATAGGTTTAGTCCTCTGAATCAATGTCTCAGGGTGCAACTTAGACACCTCGGAGGGCTTGCGACCCAGTGGCTGTGCTTCAAGTCAAATATTCGAAAATCTTGTGTTACCAGAAAAACACTATCTAAACAACAAATGAGCCAATTAGTACCACCTAGAAAACAGGCTCCATGCATGAAAGTGTATCATCTCTGGCTAGAGGGATGGTTACATTTGAGGACCACCAGATGCAGCCCACAGGATATCCTCCAGGGGTACAGGTGAAGAGGACAAACTGCTGTGTCCCCGTTGGGGTAGAAGGGTGAAGACACAGGCACCCAAAGGAGGCAGATGGGTCAGAGGTGGTGCAGGGTCAGAGGTATCACCATTAGATGCTCTTGAGATGGTTCAGTGACTGGGCGGAAAGTCTCCCAGAAGATTACGCATGGCATCCTAACCAGCTCATTGTATCTTTCTCTCTGATACTTCTTCCCTACTGACTAGCTTTGTTTACAAACATTGCAGTTAAACTCAAAGACTTCCAAGAATTGCTTAACTTTCTTGCATAAGTTACTGCAGGCCAAAGGGCCTACGGGTTTTGAAAGAACTAACCTTTGTACATTATAACAGTATTTGGCCCTGGACATTGGCTCAAGGAAGTAGCAGCTTCTTCCCAACTTTAATTACCTTCTTTTACTTATCTTTTAACAAAATCAAATTCTTATTTGATGACATAAACAAAGTTTTTGTAAATGTAGTTGTGTGTAACGTCCACTACCTCCATAGGCCCAGATGGTGTTCATTACGCAACTGGAATGCAAATGGTTTGGTGTCCCCCGGGTATCTTTAAAAACAACAGGATCGCAAAGGATAGTTCCCAGTAACCATTGTTACCCCAGTACCTTTAGGAAAATAATTTTCAAGGACTTCCCTTAGAATGTACATATCTGCCTCATTCCCTCTTCTCTGGCACTTTCCCGCTGTAAAAATAGGGGGTTTGTATGAGGGTATATTAAGTTCTCTTGGTGAGCTGCCAATTCATGCTTTTCAGTGTCTCAGTATGGTGCCGTAGCTGTGATCTTTACAAAGCCAACCATTTATGTAGACCCCGTTCAGTCCCATCAGCCACACTGAAGGGACTGAACATCATACCCTGGTCAAGTTTTAGACGTGGTTCTGAGGGGTGAAGACAGAGACAGGCTAAGTTTTAGAGTTACTGCATTTTGTCTTTAGGCACAATTTTCTAGAACAAATTATATCTTAAGTGTAGGGGCTGGCTATGGCAAGAATGAATGTTTTAAAGTAACCTAAATTAATCATTTCTCTGCAGCCTTGCTTCAGTCCCGGATGCAATGGATGTATGTAAGGAAATGCCTCCTTGGCATGGTTACCTCCTGACTTTTTGCCTTTGCTGATGCTATGTTTTGAATTGAAAGTGTGCTGAGGCCTGCTAACCAGGCCCCAGCACCAGTGTTCTTTCCCTAACCTGTACTTTTGTATCCACAATTGGCACACCCTGGCATCCAGATAAGTCCCTTGTAAATGGTACCCCTGGTACCAAGGGCCCTGATGCCAAGGAAGGTCTCTAAGGCTGGAGACCCCTCACTCAGCACAGACACACTGCTTGCCAGCTTGTGTGTGCTGGTGAGAACGAAACGAGTAAGTCGACATGGCACTCCCCTCAGGGTGCCATGCCAGCCTCTCACTGCCTATGCAGGTATAGATAAGTCACCCCTCTAGCAGGCCTTACAGCCCTAAGGCAAGGTGCACTATACCATAGGTGAGGGCACCAGTGCATGAGCACTGTGCCCCTACAGTGTCTAAACAAAACCTTAGACATTGTAAGTGCAGGGTAGCCATAAGAGTATATGGTCTGGGAGTCTGTTTTACACAAACTCCACAGCACCATAATGGCTACACTGAAAACTGGGAAGTTTGGTATCAAACTTCTCAGCACAATAAATGCACACTGATGCCAGTGTACCTTTTATTGTAAAATACACCCCAGAGGGCACCTTAGAGGTGCCCCCTGAAACCTTAACCGACTATCTGTGTAGGCTGACTGGTTTCAGCAGCCTGCCACGACGAGACATGTTGCTGGCCCCATGGGGAGAGTGCCTTTGTCACTCTGAGGCCAGTAACAAAGCCTGCACTGGGTGGAGATGCTAACACCTCCCCCAGGCAGGAGCTGTCACACCTGGCGGAGAGCCTCAAAGGCTCACCCCTTTGTGCCAGCACCGCAGGACACTCCAGCTAGTGGAGTTGCCCGCCCCCTCCGGCCACGGCCCCCACTTTTGGCGGCAAGGCCGGAGAAAATAATGAGAAAAACAAGGAGGAGTCACTGGCCAGTCAGGAAAGCCCCTAAGGTGTCCTGAGCTGAAGTGACTCTAACTTTTAGAAATCCTCCATCTTGCAGATGGAGGATTCCCCCAATAGGATTAGGGATGTGACCCCCTCCCCTTGGGAGGAGGCACAAAGAGGGTGTACTCACCCTCAGGGCTAGTAGCCATTGGCTACTAACCCCCCAGACCTAAACACGCCCTTAAATTTAGTATTTAAGGGCTTCCCTGAACCTAAGAATTTAGATTCCTGAAACTACAAGAAGAAGAGGACTGCTGAGCTGAAAAACCCCTGCAGAGGAAGAACCAAAGACACCAACTGCCTTGGCCTCAGACTTACAGGCCTGTCTCCTGCCTTCCAAAAGAAACCTGCTCCAGCGACGCTTTCCAAAGGGACCAGCGACCTCTAAATCCTCTGAGGAATGCCCTGCTTCGAGAAAGACAAGAAACTCCCGAGGACAGCGGCCCTGCTCCAAAAGAACTGCAACTTTGTTTCAAGTAGCAGATTTAAAGACCCCTGCAACTCCCCGCAAGAAGCGTGAGACCTGCAACACTGCACCCGGCGACCCCGACTCGACTGGTGGAGAACCAACACCTCAGGGAGGACCCTCCGGCGACTCCAAGACTGTGAGTAACCAAAGTTATCCCCCCTGAGCCCCCACAGCGACGCCTGCAGAGGGAATCCCGAGGCTCGCCCGGACCGCGACTGCCTGAACTCCATTTCCCGACAGCTGGAAAAGACCCTGCACCCGCAGCCCCCAGCACCTAAAGGAACGGAACTCCTGTGCAGGAGTGACCCCCAGGAGGCCCTCTCCCTTGCCCAGGTGGTGGCTACCCCGAGGAGCCCCGCCCTTGCCTGCCTGCACCGCTGAAGAGATCCCTTGGTCTCTCATTGAAAACCATTGAAAACCCGACGCGTGTTTGCACACTGCACCCGGCCGCCCCCGTGCTCCTGAGGGTGTACTTTTTGTGCTGACTTGTGCCCCCCCCGGTGCCCTACAAAACCCCCCTGGTCTGCCCTCCGAAGACGCGGGTACTTACCTGCTGGCAGACTGGAACCGGGGCACCCCCTTCTCTCCATTGAAGCCTATGTGTTTTGGGCACCTCTTTGACCTTTGCACCTGACCGGCCCTGAGCTGCTGGTGTGATAACTTTGGGGTTGCTCTGAACCCCCAACGGTGGGCTACCTTGGACCCAAAACTGAAACCTGTAAGTGACTTACTTACCTGTTAAAACTAACATTACTTTACCTCCCCCAGGAACTGTGAAAATTGCACTTTGTCCACTTTTAAAACAGCTTATTGTGTTTTATGTAAAAAGTATACATGCTAATGTAATGGTTCAAAGTTCCTAAAGTACTTACCTGCAATACCTTTCAAATGAGATATTACATGTAGAATTTGAACCTGTGGTTCTTAAAATAAACTAAGAAAAGATATGTTTCTATAACAAAACCTATTGGCTGGATTTGTCTCTGAGTGTGTGTTCCTCATTTATTGCCTGGGTGTATGTACAACAAATGCTTAACACTACTCCTTTGATAAGCCTACTGCTCGACCACACTACCACAAAATAGAGCATTAGTATTATCTCTTTTTGCCACTATCTTACCTCTAAGGGGAACCCTTGGACTCTGTGCATGCTATTCCTTACTTTGAAATAGCACATACAGAGCCAACCTCCTACATTGGTGGATCAGCGGTGGGGTACAAGACTTTGCATTTGCTGGACTACTCAGCCAATACCTGATCACACGACAAATTCCAAAAATTTTCATTAGAAATTGATTTTTGCAATTTGAACTATTTTTCTAAATTCTTAAAAGTCCTGCTAGGGCCTTGTGTTAGTCCCTGTTTAGCATTTCCTTTTAGAGTTTAAAAGCTTTGTGAAAGTTTGAATTAGATTCTAGAACCAGTTTTAGTTTCTTAAAAAGTATTCCAACTTTTAGAAGCATAATGTCTAGTACAGATATGAATGTGGTGGAACTCGACACCACACCTTACCTCCATCTTAAGATGAGGGAGCTAAGGTCACTCTGTAAAATAAAGAAAATAACAATGGGCTCCAGAACTTCCAAACTACAGCTCCAGGAGCTGTTGGCAGAGTTTGAAAGAGCCAACCCCTCTGTGGATGGCAACACAGAGGATGAGGATAGTGACTTGGGGGAAGATTCCCCCCTACCAGTCCTATCTAGGGAGGACAGGGCCTCTCAAGCCCTGACTCCACAAATAATAGTCAGAGATGCTGGTTCCCTCACAGGAGGGTCCAACCTCTCTGAAATCACTGAGGATTACTCCAGTGAAGAGGACATCCAGTTAGCCAGGATGGCCAAAAGATTGGCTTTGGAAAGACAGATCCTAGCCATAGAAAGGGAAAGACAAGAGATGGGCCTAGGACCCATCAATGGTGGCAGCAACATAAATAGGGTCAGAGATTCTCCTGACATGTTGAAAATCCCTAAAGGGATTGTAACTAAATATGAAGATGGTGATGACATCACCAAATGGTTCACAGCTTTTGAGAGGGCTTGTGTAACCAGAAAAGTGAACAAATCTCACTGGGGTGCTCTCCTTTGGGAAATGTTCACAGGAAAGTGTAGGGATAGACTCCTCACACTCTCTGGAAAAGATGCAGAATCTTATGACCTCATGAAGGGTACCCTGATTGAGGGCTTTGGATTCTCCACTGAGGAGTATAGGATTAGATTCAGGGGGGCTCAAAAATCCTCGAGCCAGACCTGGGTTGACTTTGTAGACTACTCAGTAAAAACACTAGATGGTTGGATTCAAGGCAGTGGTGTAAGTAATTATGATGGGCTGTACAATTTATTTGTGAAAGAACACCTGTTAAGTAATTGTTTCAATGACAAACTACATCAGCATCTGGTAGACCTAGGACCAATTTCTCCCCAAGAATTGGGAAAGAAGGCGGACCATTGGGTCAAGACTAGGGTGTCCAAAACTTCCACAGGGGGTGACCAAAAGAAAGGGGTCACAAAACCTCCCCAGGGGAAAGGTGGTGAGACAGCCAAAAACAAAAGTAGTAAAGAGTCTTCTACAGGCCCCCAAAAACCTGCACAGGAGGGTGGGCCCAGAGCCTTTTCACAAAACAATTCTGGGTACAAGGGTAAAAACTTTGATCCCAAAAAGGCCTGGTGTCGTAGCTGTAGTCAGTCTGGACACCAAACTGGAGACAAGGCCTGTCCCAAGAAAGATACCACTTCTAACTCCAATCCAGCTAAAACTGGAATGGCCAGTCTCCAAGTGGGATCAACAGTGTGCCCAGAGCAAATCAGGTGTCACACTGAAGCTACATTAGTCTCTGAGGGTGGGGTGGATTTAGCCACACTGGCTGCCTGGCCCCCTAACATGCAAAAATACAGGCAGCAGCTCTTAATTAATGGGACAAGTGTAGAGGGCCTGAGGGATACAGGTGCCAGTGTCACTATGGTGACAGAGAAACTGGTTTCCCCTGGCCAATACCTGGCTGGACAAACTTATCCAGTCACCAACGCTGACAATCAGACTAAAGTACATCCCATGGCTATGGTAACTTTAGAGTGGGGAGGGGTCAATGGCCTGAAACAGGTGGTGGTCTCCTCAAATATCCCAGTAGACTGTTTGCTTGGAAATGACCTGGAGTCCTCAGCATGGGCTGAGGTAGAACTGAAAACCCATGCAGCCATGCTGGGTATCCCTGAACTGGTGTGTGTCAAGACAAGGGCACAGTGCAAGGCACAGGGTGAAAAAGTAGAGCTGGAGTCTGGAAGAAAGGCCCAGCCTACCAAGAGAAAAGGAAAGTCAGCTGGGAAACCAGCTGCAACACAACAAGAAAAAGAGAACCTCTCTTCTCAGGAAGAAGTTCTGCCCTCTGAGGGAACTGAGCCTATGGAGCTGGAACCTTATCAGGTTGAGCTCTTAGGCCCAGGGGGACCCTCAAGGGAAGAGTTGTGTAAGGGACAAGAAACCTGTCCCTCTCTTGAAGGCCTTAGGCAGCAAGCTGCTGAAGAGTCCAAAGGCAAGAAAAATGGAACACATAGGGTCTATTGGGAAGATGGACTCCTGTACACTGAGGCCAGAGATCCCAAACCTGGTGCCACTAGGAGAGTGGTAGTGCCTCAGAGTTTCAGAGAGTTTATTCTGACCTTAGCCCATGATATTCCCCTTGCTGGGCATTTGGGACAAACCAAGACGTGGGAGAGGTTAGTCAACCACTTCTACTGGCCCAATGTGTCCCAGAAGGTTAAGGAGTTTTGCCTCTCCTGTCACACCTGTCAAGCCAGTGGTAAGACAGGTGGGCATCCAAAGGCCCCCCTCATTCCACTTCCAGTGGTGGGGGTCCCCTTTGAAAGAGTGGGTGTGGACATAGTTGGTCCACTAGAACCTCCCACAGCCTCAGGAAATATGTACATCCTAGTAGTAGTGGATCATGCTACTAGGTATCCTGAAGCTATTCCCCTTAGGTCGACTACTGCCCCTGCAGTAGCCAAGGCCCTCATTGGTATCTTTACCAGAATGGGTTTCCCTAAGGAGGTGGTGTCTGACAGAGGTACCAACTTCATGTCAGCATACCTAAAACACATGTGGAATGAGTGTGGAGTGACTTATAAATTCACTACACCATATCATACACAAACTAATGGCCTTGTTGAGAGATTCAACAAGACATTAAAGGGCATGATCATGGGGCTCCCAGAAAAACTCAAAAGGAGATGGGATGTCCTCCTGCCATGTCTGCTTTTCGCTTACAGAGAGGTGCCTCAGAAGGGAGTAGGGTTCTCACCCTTTGAACTTCTGTTTGGCCACCCTGTAAGGGGACCACTTGCTCTTGTTAAAGAAGGCTGGGAGAGACCTCTTCGTGAGCCTAAACAAGACATAGTGGACTATGTACTTGGCCTTCGCTCAAGAATGGCAGAGTACATGGAAAAGGCAAGTAAAAACCTTGAGGCCAGCCAACAGCTCCAGAAGTTTTGGTATGACCAAAAGGCTGCAATGGTTGAGTTCCAACCAGGACAGAAAGTTTGGGTTTTGGAGCCTGTGGCTCCCAGGGCACTTCAGGACAGATGGAGTGGCCCTTACCCAATCCTGGAAAAGAAGAGTCAGGTCACCTACCTGGTGGACCTAGGCACAAGCAGGAGCCCCAAGAGGGTGATCCATGTAAACCGCCTAAAACTCTTCCATGATAGGGCTGATGTAAATCTGTTGATGGTAACAGATGAGGACCAGGAAGCTGAGAGTGAGCCTCTCCCTGATCTCCTCTCATCAGACCCTAAAGATGGCTCAGTGGATGGAGTGATCTATTCAGACACCCTCTCTGGCCAACAGCAATCTGACTGTAGGAAGGTCCTGCAGCAGTTTGCTGAGCTCTTTTCCCTAACCCCTGGTCAGACACACCTGTGTACCCATGATGTGGACACAGGAGACAGCATGCCTGTCAAAAACAAAATATTCAGACAGTCTGATCAAGTTAAGGAAAGCATCAAGGTGGAAGTCCACAAGATGCTGGAATTGGGAGTAATTGAGCACTCTGACAGCCCCTGGGCTAGCCCAGTGGTCTTAGTCCCCAAACCTCACACCAAAGATGGAAAGAGAGAGATGAGGTTTTGTTTGGACTACAGAGGTCTCAATTCTGTCACCAAGACAGATGCCCATCCCATACCTAGAGCTGACGAGCTGATTGACAAATTAGGTGCTGCCAAATTCTTAAGTACCTTTGACTTAACTGCAGGGTACTGGCAAATCAAAATGGCACCTGGAGCAAAAGGGAAAACAGCATTCTCCACACCTGATGGGCATTATCAGTTCACTGTTATGCCCTTTGGTTTAAAGAATGCCCCTGCCACCTTCCAAAGGTTGGTGAATCAAGTCCTTGCTGGGTTGGAATCCTTTAGTGCAGCTTATCTTGATGATATTGCTGTCTTCAGCTCCACCTGGCAGGATCCCCTGGTCCACCTGAAGAAGGTTTTGAAGGCTCTGCAATCTGCAGGCCTCTCTATCAAGGCATCCAAATGCCAGATAGGGCAGGGAACTGTGGTTTACTTGGGACACCTTGTAGGTGGAGGCCACGTTCAGCCACTCCAACCCAAGATCCAGACTATTCTGGACTGGGTAGCTCCAAAAACCCAGACTCAAGTCAGGGCATTCCTTGGCTTGACTGGGTACTATAGGAGGTTTGTGAAGGGATATGGATCCATTGTGACAGCCCTCACAGAACTCACCTCCAAGAAAATGCCCAAGAAAGTAAACTGGACTGTAGAATGCCAACAGGCCTTTGACACCCTGAAACAAGCTATGTGCACAGCACCAGTTCTAAAAGCTCCAGATTACTCCAAGCAATTCATTGTGCAAACAGATGCCTCTGAACATGGGATAGGGGCAGTTTTGTCCCAAACAAATGATGATGGCCTTGACCAGCCTGTTGCTTTCATTAGCAGTAGGTTACTCCCCAGGGAGCAGCGTTGGAGTGCCATTGAGAGGGTGGCCTTTGCTGTGGTTTGGTCCCTGAAAAAGCTGAGACCATACCTCTTTGGTACTCACTTTGTAGTTCAAACCGACCACAGACCTCTCAGATGGCTGATGCAAATGAAAGGTGAAAATCCAAAACTGTTGAGGTGGTCCATCTCCCTACAGGGAATGGACTTTATAGTGGAACACAGACCTGGGACTGCCCATGCCAATGCAAATGGCCTTTCCAGGTTCTTCCACTTAGAAAATGAAGGCTCTCTTGGGAAAGGTTAGTCTCATCCTCTTTCGTTTGGGGGGGGGTTGTGTAAGGAAATGCCTCCTTGGCATGGTTACCCCCTGACTTTTTGCCTTTGCTGATGCTATGTTTTGAATTGAAAGTGTGCTGAGGCCTGCTAACCAGGCCCCAGCACCAGTGTTCTTTCCCTAACCTGTACTTTTGTATCCACAATTGGCACACCCTGGCATCCAGATAAGTCCCTTGTAAATGGTACCCCTGGTACCAAGGGCCCTGATGCCAAGGAAGGTCTCTAAGGGCTGCAGCATGTCTTATGCCACCCTGGAGACCCCTCACTCAGCACAGACACACTGCTTGCCAGCTTGTGTGTGCTGGTGAGAACGAAACGAGTAAGTCGACATGGCACTCCCCTCAGGGTGCCATGCCAGCCTCTCACTGCCTATGCAGGTATAGATAAGTCACCCCTCTAGCAGGCCTTACAGCCCTAAGGCAGGGTGCACTATACCATAGGTGAGGGCACCAGTGCATGAACACTGTGCCCCTACAGTGTCTAAACAAAACCTTAGACATTGTAAGTGCAGGGTAGCCATAAGAGTATATGGTCTGGGAGTCTGTTTTACACAAACTCCACAGCACCATAATGGCTACACTGAAAACTGGGAAGTTTGGTATCAAACTTCTCAGCACAATAAATGCACACTGATGCCAGTGTACCTTTTATTGTAAAATACACCCCAGAGGGCACCTTAGAGGTGCCCCCTGAAACCTTAACCGACTATCTGTGTAGGCTGACTGGTTCCAGCAGCCTGCCACGACCGAGACATGTTGCTGGCCCCATGGGGAGAGTGCCTTTGTCACTCTGAGGCCAGTAACAAAGGCTGCACTGGGTGGAGATGCTAACACCTCCCCCAGGCAGGAGCTGTCACACCTGGCGGTGAGCCTCAAAGGCTCACCCCTTTGTGCCAGCACCGCAGGACACTCCAGCTAGTGGAGTTGCCCGCCCCCTCTGGCCACGGCCCCCACTTTTGGCGGCAAGGCCGGAAAAAATAATGAGAAAAACAAGGAGGAGTCACTGGCCAGTCAGGACAGCCCCTAAGGTGTCCTGAGCTGAAGTGACTCTAACTTTTAGAAATCCTCCATCTTGCAGATGGAGGATTCCCCCAATAGGATTAGGGATGTGACCCCCTCCCCTTGGGAGGAGGCACAAAGAGGGTGTACTCACCCTCAGGGCTAGTAGCCATTGGCTACTAACCCCCCAGACCTAAACACGCCCTTAAATTTAGTATTTAAGGGCTTCCCTGAACCTAAGAATTTAGATTCCTGAAACTACAAGAAGAAGAGGACTGCTGAGCTGAAAAACCCCTGCAGAGGAAGAACAGAAGACACCAACTGCCTTGGCCCCAGACTTACCGGCCTGTCTCCTGCCTTCCAAAAGAAACCTGCTCCAGCGACGCTTTCCAAGGGACCAGCGACCTCTGAATCCTCTGAGGACTGCCCTGCTTCGAGAAAGACAAGAAACTCCTGAGGACAGCGGCCCTGCTCCAAAAGAACTGCAACTTTGTTTCAAGTAGCAGATTTAAAGACCCCTGCAACTCCCCGCAAGAAGCGTGAGACTTGCAACACTGCACCCGGCGACCCCGACTCGACTGGTGGAGAACCAACACCTCAGGGAGGACCCTCCGGCGACTCCAAGACTGTGAGTAACCAAAGTTGTCCCCCCTGAGCCCCCACAGCGACGCCTGCAGAGGGAATCCCGAGGCTCCCCCTGACCGCGACTGCCTGAACTCCATTTCCCGACAGCTGGAAAAGACCCTGCACCCGCAGCCCCCAGCACCTAAAGGAACGGAACTCCTGTGCAGGAGTGACCCCTAGGAGGCCCTCTCCCTTGCCCAGGTGGTGGCTACCCCGAGGAGCCCCCCCCTTGCCTGCCTGCACCGCTGAAGAGATCCCTTGGTCTCTCATTGAAAACCATTGAAAACCCGACGCGTGTTTGCACACTGCACCCGGCCGCCCCCGCGCTTCTGAGGGTATACTTTTTGTGCTGACTTGTGCCCCCCCCGGTGCCCTACAAAACCCCCCTGGTCTGCCCTCCGAAGACGCGGGTACTTACCTGCTGGCAGACTGGAACCGGGGCACCCCCTTCTCTCCATTGAAGCCTATGTGTTTTGGGCACCTCTTTGACCTTTGCACCTGACTGGCCCTGAGCTGCTGGTGTGATAACTTTGGGGTTGCTCTGAACCCCCAACGGTGGCCTACCTTGGACCCAAAACTGAAACCTGTAAGTGACTTACTTACCTGTTAAAACTAACATTACTTTACCTCCCCCAGGAACTGTGGAAATTGCACTGTGTCCACTTTTAAAACAGCTTATTGTGTTTTATGTAAAAAGTATACATGCTAATGTAATGGTTCAAAGTTCCTAAAGTACTTACCTGCAGTACCTTTCAAATGAGATATTACATGTAGAATTTGAACCTGTGGTTCTTAAAATAAACTAAGAAAAGATATTTTTCTATAACAAAACCTATTGGCTGGATTTGTCTCTGAGTGTGTGTTCCTCATTTATTGCCTGGGTGTATGTACAACAAATGCTTAACACTACTCCTTTGATAAGCCTACTGCTCGACCACACTACCACAAAATAGAGCATTAGTATTATCTCTTTTTGCCACTATCTTACCTCTAAGGGGAACCCTTGGACTCTGTGCATGCTATTCCTTACTTTGAAATAGCACATACAGAGCCAACCTCCTATGATGTATGACTGTCAGGTCTCATAATAATGCTCTACAAAAACGTGCATTAGTGCTAGATGTGTTACTTGTGCATCTAGAACACCTCCACATAGTAATGCCATGTTATAGAGATAAACCTTACTATGAAAGTGGAATAAATGGAACATTGCTTTGTATTTAATAAGTACTGAAAGCATTGTCTTTCAATAGATAAAACATTATGAAATGATGTGAACCTGTAAAGTTTGAACTTACTTGAACAAAGAATGAGTTGAAATATTTTTGCTATGGCTATTTGTATATCCCTTTTTTGTATTATACAATTTTTTTCTATTCACTGTGCTATAATATATATATATATATATATATATATATATATATATATATATATACATACACACACATTCACTTGAAAAAACAAGTTACAGGGTTGTTATAATTAGGTTCTGAATTTACCCGTACAAAACCATAGATATTCAGCAGTTATAGTTAAGAGTTATTTCAGGCAACTATAACTCATGCCTAAGGTAACCACAACTCACGCCCCCACCATGCAGTTTTTCTTCATTAATTTGACTGCTAATGCTTCATTGATATTTTTAATGACGTTATAAAAGTTGTCATGTTTGCTGTAATATCTGGGGTAATTAGCAGTGCATGGAGAGGATGAGAGTTAAAGTTACCTTAGGACGCGAGTTATAGTTACTTCAAATAACTAACAATAACTACTGAATTTCTACGGTTTTGTATGAGTAAATTCAGAACCTAACTATAACCTCCCTGTGACCTTTGTTTTTTTAAGTGGATTTCTATGTATTTTTTTTTAATTCTATTTCCTACCTATAACGCCTCTGTAACCTTTTTTTCAGTGAATTTCTATGTTTTTTTTAACGTAAAGTAATTTTACTTACTATATGTTAAGCCAACCACTGCCGCACCTGGCCTTCGGCCATGCACAGCTGAGGTTGGCTGCAGGGCCTGGCCACACCCTGCACCATGTACGGCCTAGGGCTGTGCATGGCAGGCCTTGCGGCCAACCACCTACAACCACTCAACCCTGCCGGCTTCAGCCGAGTCCCTGGAAAATAATTTAAAAAATAGGAAAAGGGGCCAGGGTAAGGACACCCTGACCCTGTAGCTCTGGTGCTGGGGTCCCAGAGGGACCACCCAGAGCTTAAAAATCATTTTTTTAAAAAAATTTGGCGTGGATCTGCACAAAAAAAAGCACAGGTTGCTTTGTAAACAGCCCCCTGGGTGGGCAAGGTATTGGGGCAATTACATTTTGCAGGGACTGCCACCTCCCTGGGGCTTTGAACTGCTAATTACCGCACAAAGTATGGCACTCAGGACATCTTTGATAACATCATTGATAATATCAATGTAATATTTGCAGTAAACTTTTTGACGAAAAACTGTGCATGGCAGGGGCATGAATTCTAGTTACTGATCTTTACACATCTTTACTGTATTGTTTTCCCACTTGATTTGGTTAAAGAAATTTTAAGCCTTGATTAACTATATTTCTATCTATAAAACTTTGAGAAGCACCTAGACACTCTAGGAGCATTCTTCCGTAAAATTGCGCTCTAACACGTGAACCTGCAGGGCTGAAAATGAAGGCAAAGTTCAACTTTTCAGAGGATGATCCCAATTCTCATGCAACACCTATGGATTTTGACGCATTCCAAGATTTATGTTTTGTAAATCTGGGAACGCGTCAAAAAGCCTACGCGTAAGAGTGACGCAACAGTGAGAAAATGTTTTATTTCTCCCTGTTTTTGCCTCTTTCTACATGAGCTGCATTCTACAACACACACAGGAGGAAATTGCTTGCATTGGTTGTTTTGTGCACTAGGACGCCCCCTCTGCACAAAATCTATCATCCCTACAAAGCAGGCACCACCATGGTGCAAGCGTGCCTGCGTTGGCGCATGGCAGCAGTTGTGCGCCAGCGCAGGGGGGAGAACAGGTGGCGCAGGACACCACTTGGCCCAGAGGCCTTATATATATGGCCCTAAGTATTCCAGGGGGGGCTTGAGGTCTCTGGGCCATGGTGCCACTACACCTGCTGCACCAATGGATGCTACGCGCTTGGCGCAGAGGTCCCCGTTACCCGAGAGCTGCAAACACCACTTTCTTTGGGGTCTTGAGAACAATAGATGTAAACACCCCTCAACATCGACCCTCACTAACTAGGAAAGCGGCCCAAACCGGCCTGCACCAGCCAGGCGGCCAGACCAGTCTCGCGCTCACAGGCCCCGCCCCCGGGGCGCTCGCGACCATGGGCCCCGCCCCCCAGGGCGCTCGCGACCACGGGCCCCGCCCCCCAGGGCGCTCGCGACCACGGGCCCCGCCCCCGGGGCCTCGCGCCCGCAGGCTCCGCTGGGCTCGCGCTGACAGGCGGCCGTTGGAACAGAATGTTCAGATTCCTGTCAGGGAATCCAGTTCTGACGCAGCAACTGTTCCCCCGAGGGAGCGCGCTCCGACCGCCCGCGAGCAGGAGGGAGGAGGCGGCGGGTGTCCGAAGGACGAATGAGAGGGGATCGAGAGCAAACACGCCGCGGTATCTCTTCACCAATCCCCGCATTCGGCAATAACAATATCTAAAGAAAAACTCTGGGCCTCTTTACGCGTTTTTTTTAAGCAAATGAAACCCAGGTAAGTATGGCGTTGCTGTCCCGGCGAGAGACGCCCCCTCGTGTTAAGGACAGCGGGCCTTTGGGACCCGACAGTTCTCATTTGCAAACAAAAATTCTGCCAACAGTCACTGGCTTTGGGGGAATGTAGGCCAGAGGTTCACCCTCAAATAGGGTGAGCAGATTTTGAGGAGCTATAACCGGGACAGGTCAGACATAAAAGAAGGACTGGCGACTTTTCATTCACTCTTATATCTGGCCTGTCCCGTTTTTTTGCGTAGCTTTGTGAATGTTTGCCTATACGTGTGTATATATATATCTATAATAGAAACACACACACACATTTACAAGACTATACATATAAAATTAGCTATGGCTTGACCTCCCACCCTGCTCCCCCAACCGGCCTCACCCACGTCTCTGTCCCCCCCCTCCATATCTCTGCTGGGAGCAGACAGGGGACTGTGTTGCCTGACAGTAATAGATAAATTACTTAATTATCGCATACTTTGTGGGCGTCTGTTAAAGGAGTGCATACCCTTAACTTATACTTCCCTAGATAATCCGACCTTTGTCCCAAAAAACTGGACATTTATGTAATAATTTGACCTTTGTCCCAAAAACCGGGACATTTGTTTAAAATCAGGAGAAGCGTCGGGACGCCGGGACAGTCCTCTAAAAACCGGGACTGTCCGGGGAAATCCGGAACGTCTGGTCACCCTACCCTCAAAGGGCACTCCTCCAAGGCCGATGACTTTTGGGAGAAACCCTCACCTCCGCAGCCAAACTTTCCAAGATTGGTAGATTTTCTACTGACATATTAACCACTTTCGTGAACGGAGAATCTGCTCCCTATCTCAAAATTAGCACGCTCGAGTCAGGCAACCTTTGTTAAGTAGCTAAGGACTTGCAAAAAGAATAGGAAGGCTGCTAGCCAACTGCAATCACAAGAGATACTTAGAGCAGATTTCAGGATTTTCTCTCCAAAAATAAAAGGGCATGCAATTAGCAGAAACTAATGAAAAAGAGGAGGTTTTTAAAAAGTTGTGAAATCTGAAGATTTTAGACCGATGACCCCCCCCTTTAGAATCCCAGTCCTTCGTACATTTGTGCCTGTCATTACTAAGGCCTTGTAGCTCTACGCACTGTTAAAATGGTGCCTTTCCACGTGGACTCGGTGAACAATATATAGCAGACATGCCAACTTCCCAAAAAAACAAATTCATGGTGTGGCGAGGGGGCCTTGAACGCACGTGGCTTCATGCTGAGAACTAACCAAGAGGTTTTGATGTCCCCTGTGCCCACTAATGGCCCCCACATCCAGGGGATGGCAGAGTAGGGGGGTGACAACTTGCTGGTGCTGACGTCCTAAGGTGTTTTCACACCACTAAATAGACTTCAAAGGCTCAGACTTCAGAATGTCTAAAGTAAAGCTGGAAACCTAGCCTGTGCAGTGGTTTCGAGCTTGTCTTCCCTGCCACTAAATACAGGTATGCAATATCATGTGGCACGGCATATGGCGGCACAGTGTGAGTTGCCAGCTCTTCAACAGGACAGAATCTGATTAATGCAAGTTATATACTCTTAACAAGAAGGAATGCTGTGTTCAGTTGGTTTCAAAGTAGAGTTGATATGGTTACTTAGGCAGGGGCAGCTCCTCCATTAAGGCGGAGGAGCGTTTCCCCACCCACCACCATCATCCGCAGCTTCTGTAAATCCTTTAACAAACAAAATTATAACCAATGTTTATTTTAGTTTCGTTTGTTAAAGGGGCAGGGCACGGGGGATGTGGAGGATATGAGGGGTGTGCACTGTGAACTCCCCTCAGTGTGCATGTATGTTTGGCTGACCGTCTCGGGACGGCCAAATACACATGCACAGTAGGCTCTCGCCAGCCCAGCAACACAGCTTGGGCTGGAGGAAGCATGCATAGGCTTCCAGTCTGCCTGGGAGCACCCTGGCTGTGCAGCCTCAGCTAATCCTGACACTGTTCTGAGCGGGCTGCTGTGCTTAGAGCGACAGAGGAGCGGTGCGGCCTGGCGTTCTGGAAAGTGTTTTTAAAGAAATATATATCTTTATGTTTATTCCCCTCCTCCTCTTCCCCCTTCTGTGCGCCGCCCGACCCTTCCGCGCCCTGAGATTTTACTCGGGCGCATAGTTGTGAGACCCTTTGGGTCACCCTTGCACCACACAACGTGGTGCAAGAGCAAAGCAAATGAAAAGTGAGATTTATGAAGCTATGCAAGGCTACATTGCGTGGCCGTGCATGGCCCCATAAACCTTGAGTAAAGTAATGCAGCACAAATCGCTGTGTTGCATTACTCTGCGCCAGGGAGGTGTTTCCATGCTTGTTCCCACACAATTTTCATGGGTTTTTGACTGATTCCCAGATTTACAAGAACAGGTAAACCTAGGAATGCTACAAAAAGATACACTTCCCCAGGGGAGGCATAACGAAAAGAAATATCATTTAGTTATTTCCTCTTTCTATGTGTGCAGCATTCTGCAGCACACACAAAAGAGGATAAAACCTCTCAAGTTTGTTTTTGTGCAGGAAGGTGACCCTTCCTGCAAAAATACAAATCTGCATGCAACGCACTAGGCAGCTGATTGTGTACCAGTGCAAGGGAAAGGACAGCAGTGGGCCATATTGCCTTAAATACAGCGCGTTCCTGCCGTTTCCCAATGACGCAGGGCAGCAAGTTGACTTGCTGCACTGCACCACTTTGTCATAAATATAACCCTCAGTTCCTAGTTTGTAGCTTGTCCTTTAAGTCGATGATGGGAATGGCCCTTTTCCCAGTGGTGATTGCAAGAAAAAAGTATGTTGGTGCATTTATGATGTGATGGTGTTTTTGTTGCCATTAAGAGAGCTACCTTTCCATCTGTGTATTAACGTGAATTGATGTTTGCCAGTGATGGGTTCTGAAATTGTACAGTGGTGGTATGTAAGTTTCAGTATGCAAGCAACTCTCATTAAGTCATTGATTCACCAGACCCAACAAACTTAAAGGACTAGCCAGAATTGTGCTTTTAACAACACATTTTTCAAAAACATCAGCTAAGAAGCCGTAGGTTTAACAAGCTGTTCTGAAAAGGCACCAGTGAACTCAGCATTCAACCACCACATCCCAAAAATATGGAATCTACAGTGCACTAATAACTGACACATATATAAATGGCCCTAGTACCTGAGCTTCCACTGTTGTATATTTCTGCACTGAAACACAATTTAAAACAAGCATTGCCAATATCAGTAGGTCTGGCCATGGCAAGCAAAGCATATTATAATAATAATTATTATTTTTTGCAGGCATAAATATGCAACTTAATTGTAGCAGTTTAGTCACATCAGCCAGAGGCACAGCTTGCACTTGTGATAATCAAAATACCATTATTCTCTGTTTTAGACAGCCAGTGAACGAAGTGGGCTCACCTATTGCTTTACGCTGTATGCTGTGGTGAGTAGAACCAAAATGGGAATAAACTGAACAAACTAATGAATGAAGATGACTGAGTCTGTATATGTCTGTATTTTTATTATGATCATTTTAGAAAACAGGAGGCTGACAAGACCACTAAAATAGTCTCTCGGCCAGACAAAAAAAAAACATTTGCCTTAAGTTACCTTTACAAATGTGCTACCAAGGCACCCGTAATTGACCATGTATTCAAACCAGGCATTTAAAAAATGAACCTTCATTTTAGAATAACACTCATTCACACCAAAAATAATGAACCTCAATTAACAGAACCCCCAGGTCTTCTTCACTCTTTATCCTAAGGATGTCTCACACCAGGGAAAAGCTTGGCACCAAGTTTAAATATGCACACGTAGTGTCACAGTTTCTTGGAAAACCTTTCATTTTTGCCTTGTTACGGCTTTCGCTCAGTTCAAAAGAGATGACACATTTCCCACATATGGACATTTTTGTACTGGGTTTATCATCATCCCTGGCAATAATTTTGATTTAGCCTCAAAGACGGGAAGGCCATGGCGTTTTACCAGCAAAGCAGGAAAGAAGCAAATTGAAAAAAGGTAAACACTAAGAGTGTGATATTATGGTGTAGTGTTGTCAATAGTTCTTCCCAGACTACTAAACTCATTTCACACCACTTACTCTACCTGTAATCTCCCAGGCCCATTCCTAATTCTATACCCTCACCAGCCCCACTCCACCCTGCCTCCTTTCCCTTCTACGTCCCCATTCTAGGTTAACTACCCTCCACATCTCTAACCTACCTTTCACTTGGCTGTCTCTACAGCCACTCTCTCCCTGCCTTCAACCTATAATTCTCCCACCTTCTCTCTCACTCACGTTTCACAACCTGCTTCTCTCGTCGGGTCAGGGCACATGAGTAGTCCCTAAAGAACATTTACCAGGACACTGATTTTCCTGGACATCCCCATAGGTTGATTGGATAAACTCCTGAAATCACAGACCATGGCCGCTTTCAACAGTGCATCCCTCCAAGTCGCTCAGCACAGGTTTACAGTAAAAGAGCAGAAAACATGTAGTTAGTTAGTGAAATAAGCAGCCTAGCCAACAGTTTAAAAGTAACATTGTTCAAAAGAATACATTTCCTATCATTAGGGGGAAATGTGACTGAAGACATTTCACTTCTATTAAAAAGGCTTGCACAGCAGAGTAATGCCTAACCTTTCCTTCATATTGAGCATATCGCCAATAACAGTCTTCTCAAGATTTAGACCGCTAGGCTTCTCTCCAACAACTGCTTTCTAATCAGCAAGTCTTACCCTATCTATTCCCTCTGAAGTTTCTTCTCTTCTTCGTGACTAACAACACTTTCTCAGATCATTCATCTCTTTTCTCTTGGGCTATCCATTTCTACTCTTGCTTTGTAAGGGCCATTTTCCTTTTCTGGTATTTCTTTTCATTCTTTCCTCTTTGCTATGGGTTTCTTCAAGGTTATGCTATCAAATCTTGTATTTTTCCATTCACACTACCCTCTTGCTTCATTCACCACTTTTAATATTTCCTGACATGTACTGACATTCCTTCTCTTTCTGTGCATTCCAGTTATAATGGCCTTTTTTCTTTTGCACTCCTTTAACCCGTTCTTTTCTTCCCATTTATTCCTCCATTTTTCTCCCCTCTACAATTTAGGTATCAATGTTGGACCCACATTTTTATCTGCCCAGATTTGCAAAACCTGGCCTTCTCAATGTTATCTTAAACTAAAATTCATACACATTTTAAGACCTTAAATACAGTTCCTCGTTCTTGGTTGTCAGTCTATTTTCAATTCTGCCATAAATCCCATCTTCAAACTCACACCATGTGCATGTATTTCTGCATCACTGGCACACACTTGCTTACCAGTCAACGTTTTGATATTGTTTGTAAGTAAAATTCAGGGTTAATACGTTATTTATTAAATTCTATGTCAGGACCGGAGGCTTCGGATTATGCAATTAGACCCGCATATGATGACGTTTCTTAAAAAAAAAAATCCAAAGACCCGAAGAAAGGTATTGACAGGGCCTGGCGCGGACACCAGGATAAACTTCTAGATATCGCTGGTCCTCTAACCAAGATCCTGGACCTTGCAGTCCAAGCCAAAGAATCCCGGGAACCCATTGATCCAGACACTTTGTTGCAGTGGTCACAAAGAGCTATTTGCTTACTGGGCAATGCTAAGTGTTCAGTGTCCATGGAACACAGGAAGTCATTTTTGTTACGCATTGACCCCAAGCTTGCAGAATTGGCTTCAGCGGATGCTGGGCCGGTTGCTAAAGGCCTTTTGTTCGGCGACAAGTTTGTAAAAGATCTTGACAAATACGTGGCTTCGTTTTCAGCTCTAGACATGGCCCAGACTTCAATTAAAAAAGTTTTTAACAGTGGCCTTTTTCACAGGGCCGGATGTTTCAGAGGTCGTTTGTCCGGCCGTTTCTCCTCCCAGACCTCTCGTCCCTACCAAAAAATCAGTGGAGATTCCAACTACCAAGCCTCCTCCAACTTCTATCCAAACAGAAGCCATGGTTACAGGGGTCGCAACCCCAGAGGACCTCACAGGGGAGGATATTACAACCAGAATACCTTTCAAACAGGTAAATCTAATCTCTTACAAAGATGTTGTCTTGGGGGTAAGAGTAAGTCTATTTGTTCAAAATTGGCTGTTGATTACACAAGACGCTTGGGTGTTAGACACAATTTCAGGCTATCATCTAGAGTTTTACTCACAGCCCCAACAAACCGAGATCCTGCCTCTTCTCAGTTTTTCCCAACAAGAGATGCTTTTCATAGATCAGGAGTTAGAGACTCTTCTCCAAAAAGGGGCGATTGTTGAATCATATCCTCACCCAAGAGGTTTTATAAGTATGATATTTCTGGTTCAGAAGAAGGGAGGGGGGGGGGGGGGGGCTTGTTTAGTCCTCAACCTGAGACATTTCAATTCATGGATAGCTTATCGACATTTCAAGATGGAGGGTATCTATCTTCTCAGGGATCTCCTACGGGAAGGAGACTGGATGGTCCGTCTAGATCTCAAAGACGCGTATTTGACCATTCCAATTTTTGCCCCACATCGCATATTCCTTCAGTTTCTTTAGAAGAACCGATGTTATGAGTTTTCCGCCCTTCCCTTAGGCGTTTCCTCTGCCCCTTGGTGCTTCACAAAAGTAATGCGGCCTGTGATGCAGTGGTTACGAGAGAAAGGAGTTTGCTTGATAATCTATCTAGACGACATTCTTATTATGGCCCAAGAGGAGCGTCTGGCCCGTCTCCATCTTTCATGGACCATGCAGCTCCTTCAGAACCTAGGGTTCATAATAACACAGAGAAATCTCAACTTCAACCTGGACAGAATATAGAATTCTTAGGGTTCAGGATAGACTTCATAGCAACTCCGTTGAAGTTACCACTAACCAAAAGACTGGCTATCAAGAAAGAGTTGAGGCAAGCTTTGGCTGCTCATTTGATTTCCTTGAGGGTTCTTGGCCTCCTGGTGGGCCTCCTAGCATCATCTGTTCAAGCCATTTTTCCTGGACTCCTGCACTATCGTGCTGTTCAAAGGTTGAAGATCCTTCACCTTCGCAAAGGTCTGGCGTATTCCGAATTGATTGTCCTGTCACGAAGCCCGGACAGAGCGTCAATGGTGGCTGAATCATATGGACGCCTGGAATGACAGGGCGATTTTTGCCTCAGTTCCGGAAGTGATCATAGAATCAGATGCCAGCAGATTGGGCTGGGGTGCCAGGTGTGGCCAGATAGAGACGGGGGTCATTGGTCCCCCCAGGAACTTCAGATGCATATCAACTGCTTAGAACTTCTGGCGGGTTCGTTTGCAGTGAAGACGTTGTCCCTATCCAAATCGAAATGCTGTATTCTCCTGAAAATGGACAATATTTCAGCAGTTCAATACATCAACAAACTGGGGGGAACCCGGTCCAGGATGCTGGCAGAGATTGCCAAGGACTTCTGGCATTTCTGTCTAGCACATCAGATTTCTGTATCGGCATAATATATTCCGGGGAAGGTGAATATGGTAGCAGACCGGAATTCCAGGCACCTGAGAGATGCCAGCGATTGGCGTCTTCACCCCAGGATATTTCAATTCTTGAATCATCTCTGGGGTCCGTGCAAGATAGATCTGTTTGCCTCCCGATTGAATTCTCATCTTCCGCTCTTCTTCAGTTGGAGACCGGATCCCAATGCCCTCAGGTCAGATGCTTTTCTCCAGGACTGGATGGGGGAACGTACATTTCGCGTTTCCCCCGTTTTCCATTATTCATCGCGTTCTCTCGCAAGTAATTCGTCAGAGAGCAGAATTGATTCTGGTAACCCCGTGCTGGAAAGCCCAGTCTTGGTTTCCAGTGGCACTGACATTATGTTGTGTTGCCCCAGTTCAAATCCTCCCTTCGTGGGACCCATTGATGGATCACATGGGGAAACAGCACCCTCTGATTCTGGAGGAACGGTTGGTACTCATGGCCTGGGGGATATTGGGGGACCCTCTCAAGGTCCTGAATTTTCAGAAGACACTAAATTCGTCCTTTCCCAATCCTTGGCACCTAGTATGCATAAACGATATTGCTCCGCCTGGAGGAGATGGTCGGATTGGTGCGGTCAAAGGAGTGTGGATCCCTTGGGGGCCTCAGTGCAAATGATAGCTAATTTCTTGTCTCATGTTGCAGCGCAGGGACTAGCATACAGGACAGTAAATAATTTTAGATCTGCCATTTCAGCTAAACATCCTCACATTGAGGGTAAACCTGTGGGTGAGCACCCGTTGATTTGTAAGCTTTTGCGCGGCATTTGTGTGCTTTTTCCTCCTCTCTCAAAATATTCATCTCTCTGGTATGTCAATGTTATTTCTTGGTGGCTTGGCCGGCCAAGGAAGGTCTTTCAAGAAAGCAGTTGTCGGCAAAATTAACCATGTTACTTTGTTTCGTTTCTTGCAGAAGAGTTTCTGATGTCAAAGCCTTGGACATTACAGGTAGAGTTTCTACTCCTACGGGTGTATATTTTCATATCTCTAAACGTACAAAGTCTAATTCTAAATGTATTAGCTATCCGGCTTTCAGAGATAATTCCAAACTATGTGTGGTAAATTGTCTAAAAGTTTACGAAGATGTTACGAGATAATTGCGAAGAGATGTAAATGGACAACTGTTAATTTCCTTGCATAAACCTTTTGGCCCAGTTTTCTCGGCAACTCTCGCAAGATGGGTCAGATGGTTGTTGCACGAGAGCAGCTGATTGGTCATCAGACTCTACGTTTAAATTGTTCTATCATAAACCAATTGTTGATGTTGCTTCTAATGTGATCGCTCAGCTTTAAAATAGCATAATCTGAAGCCTCTGGTCCTGACATAGAATCAAAACATTTCTAGCTGTCGCAACGAGAATTTTCAATTCTATTAAGGACATGGAGGCGAGGATTATCCCGCCCAGGAGTATTTTATTATAAATTCAAAATGTATGTTGTCCCACCATGGACTATTATGGTATAATAAGTGAAGATGTTACCACTTTATTCTTCTTCTTTATAGAAGAGAAACCAACCTGAGGGATGTTGGACCAATCTTCTAAACGTCAGAAGAGGTTGATTCGTTCCTGCACCGTTGTGCAAATTCTTCCAAGTTCCGGTTTCAGGAAGAAGTTGTTCAAGGACTCAGTCTTGCAAACATGAGTTGTTCTAGTTCTGTTGCAATGGACGTGCAAAGAAAGAGGACGGACTTTGCGTGCTTTGTGCTATATAAGAGATAAGGGAGCCTGATTGGAGGGTCATTACGAGGCTCGTGTAAATGGGAAATGTAGTTCTGTTTTTTCATTGTTTCTATTGGCTGCTGTGTGTTGCAGTAAAGATAGAGATAAGCATAATCCTCGCCACCATGTCCTTAATAGAATAAAAAATTCTTGTTGTGACAGCTAGTAATTTTTTGATCCTCCTGCATCTTTGCGTCCAAACACAACCACCATTCTGCCAACAAAGCCCTCTGCCCATTACCAGCGTCCTTTAGTCATCTAGCACCTTCACAGTGTCTGTCTTCCTATTCTATATTTGACTCACGCCCTTCTTTTGTTTATCTCTTCTAAAGGAACATCTTATATTTCCTTGTCACCAGAGTAATATATCAGGTTTTTGCATTCCAGGATGTGTACGGAGCAGCCTAGCGGGGTTCCACATAGAATTTAAAAGGGCGGCAAGATACTGTAGCAGTATGCCCCACACATTACTGAAAAGGTGGCATGGAGTTTCCTGTTCAGCTTCTCAAACAACATTAAGTAAACAAGGAAAACATAGGGAAATAAACTTTTTCGCATGAGTGCCTTTTTTACCTTCTGCTAGTTACTAATATTTTGACTACATGTAGAGAAACTGCTATGTGGCCTCTCTGTAGGTGCTTCTGTTGAGCTGTAAAAAGACGTATGGCTCGTTATGTAGATGATCTTACTTCCACATAAACACATTGTATTTAAATTGAAGGCACAAAGCCTGTCTGTTCTTTGCTTGAGGGAGCTGCACAAGGGCTGAGCCATATTCACCTTTGCACAGCCCGGAGAGCCCCGCCGCCTAAATCTGGAGGATAGCATGACAGCATCTTCCTGGTAGGCAAAGAGGGGAAATAAGGAAGGGCTGTCTTATGGAGGCGTCTAGGCCCACTACTACAGTGAAGCGTCAAAGGAGAGCAAAGCTGGGGTGATAGAATGAGAAAAAACATGGTTCCAGCCTGCCTTTACTGGGAGCCCTATAGTTAGAGGATATCGGGATTATTTTCAATGGGATGGAATCAATGTACATCGCCCTCACAATTTCAACCCATTTTCTACCACTAATAATTAAAATTGTGAAAGCTTAGGACATGCCACTCTTTTTACAGAGTTTCAACAGAAGGGAGACACCTATAGCAGACTAGGGAGTGGCTGGTGGTGGAGGATCAGACCCTCTTTTCTGCTAAATGCTGCTTTTTATGGTGTTTCAGATTGAAGCACTGGGTTTTAAACAGGCATACACCTGGTGCCTGCAAGACCGGAGCACATAACTACAACCACATGCTTCCCCCAATCCGTGTATGTAGCCACTTGGGCACTGGAGTCTAGTCTTATGAGGACGGAATAGATCAGGAAGCCTAAACACTGGACAAGGTCAGCCAAAACAGAAACGTGGGGCAGAGGACCTGGAAACAGACCACTGAAATGTGCCTGCCTTCGCAAGGGGACTGACTGCCCTAGCCCCCTTGGCCGGACTGAAGGCAAGAGGCAGCCTGGAGCTGGGTGTCTCTTTGTGCTACTGGAGTGGGAAGAACCCTCCTATGGCCACATGCGAGTACCGCACTGGAACGTGCGACTGTCCATGCTGACTTGAGAAGTCATGTAGAATGTAGCTGTTAGTTCGACACAGCTTTGCGGTGACTGGTCCAATTTGTCATTTTGATCTTAATAAGTAACTACTAAATTGGGCTGGAGGTTTACCAAGTTAGTTCTGATGCTGTATCGATACTCCTAACCCTCAACATACATCCTGTAAAGTGGCCTTCTGTCTCGTTTCTGGACTACTGAGGGGTAGATAGGGCTGTCTTAGAGAAAGTGTTTTTCTGACTAGGGGCTGGTTTTGCAAAATGTTGGGGGAATTTGGCCCAATGTTATGACAATAATGTCCCCGCATTGTGGATGGACATGTACTCTGACCTAAGGACCCAGTTGTAGGAAAGTACCCTCTTATTGCCTGTTGTCAGTATATTTTGACTGTTCACTGGGATCCTGCTAACCAGGACCCTAGTGACTATGCGCTTTCCCTTTAAACTTGGTTGCTTGGACCACACACTCCCCACATTTGGCATACTAGTGCCCCCATATAAGTCCCTAGTACATGGCGCTCAGGTGCCCAGGCCATTGTGGTACCAGGGGTCCCCCATATGCTGCAGCATGTATTATGCCACCCATGGGGAGCCCATGCAAAGTGTATCTGCAGGCTTGCCATTGAAGCCTGCATGAAAGGATGCATGCACCCTTTTCACTACAGGTCACTGCAAGTCAACCCTGTGGTAGGCCCTCCTAGGTCAGAGGGCAGGGTGCAGGTACCTGCGTGTGAGGGCGCCCCTGCATGAGCCCCCATGAACTCCAGCTCCATTTGCATGGACTTCGTGAGTGCGGGGATGCCATTTTACATGTTTACTGGACATAGGTCACTACCTATGTCCAAATACATAATGGTATCTCTGATCCTAGGCATGTTTGGTATCAAACATGTCAGAATTATACCCCAATACTGTTGCCAGTATTGGAAGTATGATTCCATGCACTCTGAGGGATCCTTAGAGGAATCACAGCATTGCTCCTACCAGCTTTCTGGGGTTTTCCGGGTAGCCCAAGCTGCTGCCACCCCTCAGACAGGTTTCTACCCTCCTGCTGCTTGATCAGCCCAGGCAGGCAGAACTAAGGATTTCTTTGGGGAGGGGGCAACACCCTCTCCCTTCAGAAATGGGTGTTACATGGCTTGGGAGGGGTAGCCTCCCCGAGCCACTGGTATGCTTTGAAGGGCGCATTTGGTGCCCTCTTTCCATAAGCCGGTTTGCACAAGTCCAGGGACCCCAGGTCCTTGCTCTAGAGTGACACTGGACAAAGGAAAGGGGAGTGACCACTCCCCTGTCCATCACCATGCTTGGGGTGGTCCCCAGAACTCCTCCAGGTGGCCACTTGATTATGCCACCTTGAATCCAATGTGGACAGAGGCCCCTGGGAGCATCTGCGTGGCCAAGTCAGGAAGGTGACTTCAGGGACATGACTTCTATTTTACAGTACCATATGCATCTGATAGAGACTTCTAGCTGCAGATTCCTTACCATAAAATTCTCTGGCGTCCGCTTTGAATCTGGATTTTTTTCTGCTGAGCTGTACCCTGCACGTGCCGTCGGGTGGCGTTGTTCAGATCCGCGTGTGTCGCCTGGCTCTGCGTGGTGCCGTCAGCATCGTTGGAGCAGTCTGTGACATCACGGTTGTCTATATAGACGCCACCTCGGCACGTGTACGTCAGTTATTTTCCTTCCGCGCCGGTTAAGCGCAGATGCGGATAGAGCTACCCTTTTCTTCGACAGACATCGAGGTTTTTTTCCATACTCGATTGTTTGAAGCATGTCTTCTAGAAAGACTGGGTTCAAACTGTGTGGTGCATGTCATCACACCATGTTGGTAACAGATCCACACCAAGTTTGTCTCTGGTGTTTAGAGAAGGATCACGACTCCACTTCGTGTTCCGACGGTCAGGCCATGGCTCCGATGGCCTTGAGGGAGAGATCACTCAAACTTCTTGTGGCCCGACTGCCGTCTCTGGTCAGCGCAACTCTGAGGAGGTCACGGTCCTGCTGTAGGAGGAGGAGGTCACGGCACCGCTCCCGGAGCCCCAAGTCCTCTTCCTCACATTCGAGGTCATCCGATCACTCAGGTAATAGGCACAAGAAGAAGTCCAAGTGGACTTCACCACGCCCGTCGGCCGACAAGGTGTCTAGGGAGCGCAGTTCCATGGAGCCGTCGCCAGGGTCGATTTCGCGTCTTCCCCCTTTTCTGGGGACCGGAGCGAACCCCGCTCAAATAAAGGAATTTTACAAGGCTATGCTCCTCGTTTTTGAGTGGGCTGCACCCTCGGCTGGGTCTTCGGGCCCTGCGGGGTCAGTAGGGGCCCATCGGGGTCGGCGGCTTTGGCGCCCTCAGGGACCCCAGGATCCGATAGCAGATCCAGACCGGCGCTGGTCCCTCACGGTAGACCTCCTCCAGCACTGAGTCGGTAGTTGACACTTTCTCCACCACCGGCGCCCACCGGCGGTATCCCCATCCTCATTCCGGATGATCCGTAGGACACAGACTCAGACGGCGCCAGTTAGGCCCAGATCATTGCCTGAGTCTTATTCTGAACAGCCAGGCACAGGAGAGGAGTGGGAGGGGTTTGAGGACCCTTTAGAGTACGACCTGGAACAAGAACAGGACTGGTACGAGGATCTAGGGGAGGCCAGTGGACTGGACATGTCTCCAGATACTGGTATGCTCTCTCCTCCTAATGTGGCTACGGAGGAGGGAGCGTCTTATGCCATGGTGGTGCGTAGGGCAGCTGAGGTCTTGGACCTAGACTTGCCCACTGTGCCAGTCAGGACGAATCTCCTGACAAGTGCTTCAGCTGGGGGTGACTACATCAGAGCCGTTGTTGCCCTTCAATGAGACCCTAACGGAAGTCCTTCTGGGAACATGGGCCAAACCCAGCACAGGGGCTCCTGTGAATAGGACAGTCGGCTGCCGCCATAGACCTGCACCAAACGACCCTACTTTCCTTACCTAACACCCCACCCCAGAGAGCTTGGTTGTCCAAGCCTCTACTTCCCGTGGTCCCTTCCCTTCTGCTCCCCCGGATAGGGAATCCAAGAGGCTGGATCCCACACAGCCCCCTCCACTACACCCAAGCCCTCCTAGTTTGGTTCTGCAGGACCATGCTTGTCCAGTTGGAGGCAGGATTTAATTTCATCTCCCTCACTGGCATTCCATCACATCAGACAAATGGGTCTTGCAGATCATACGGAAGGGCTATTCCCTCCCCTTACAGTCTTTTCCTCCCTCTATCCCTCCGACAAAAGAACGGCTGATGGAGGTCCATTCGGCTTTGCTTTGCGAGGAAGTTACGGCTCTCTTGGCCAAGGGAGCCATCGAAAGGGTCCCAATGTCAGAAGTAGGCAGTGGTTGTTATTCCCACTACTTTCTGATTCCCAAAAAGAACAAGGGCCTTTGCCCTATCTTGGATTTAAGGGACGTCAATCTCTTCCTCAAGAAGGAGAAATTCAAGATGCTCACTCTTGCTCAGGTCTTGTCCGCCCTAGACCAAGGAGACTGGATGGTAGCGTTGGACTTGCAGGATGCGTATTTTCATATCCCCATCCTGCCCGTCCACAGGCGTTACCTGCGGTTCAAGGTGGGCCATGAGAACTTTCAGTTTACCGTGCTCCCTTTCAGTTCTCACCAGTGCCCCTCGGGTGTTCACAAAGGTGATGGCGGTGGTAGCAGCTCATCTGCGCAGGTCAGGAATTTCAGTCTTCCCCTACCGCGACGATTGGCTGTTGAAGGCTCCCACACCCCAGGCTCTTGTCACCCATCTCCAGATGACAGGAAACCTCCTGCATTCGCTGGGGTTCACTATCAATGTGCTGAAGTCACACCTGACTCCCTCTCAGAAGCTGACTTTCATCTGAGCTGTTCTGGACACAGTGCAGTATAGGGCCTATCCTCCCGAGCAGCGTGTCCAGGATATTCAGGTTATGATAACGATGTTTCAGCCTCTATCCTTGATTTTGGTGAAACAGGCTCTGAGGCTGTTGGGACTCATGGCTTCCTGGATCCTGTTAGTCAAGCATGCCAGATGGCATATGAGGGCTCAGCAGTGGGACCTGAAGTTCCAATGAGCACAACATCAGGGGAATCTTACCAATGTGGTTCAGATCTCGGAGGGGACTGCAAAGGATCTGCAGTGGTGGTTAGTGAACTGCGATTGGGTCAAAGGCAGACTCCTCTCCCTTCCCCAGCCAGATCTCACAGTAGTGACAGATGTGTCACTTCTGGGATGGGGCAGCCATCTGGGAGAGGTGGAGATCGGGGGTCTCTGGTCTCTGGCAGAATCTGGGCTCCATATCAACTTGTTGGAGCTTCCGGCGATCTGGCTAGCATTAAAGGCATTTCTTCTTGTGAAAGGGAAGGTAGTGCAGATGTTCACGGACACCACCACCGCAATGTGGTACTGCAACAAGCAGGGCGGTGTGGGTTCGTGGACCCTTTGTCAAGAGGCTCTGCGTCTCTGGACATGGCTGGAACAGCAGGGCATAACCCTGGTGGTTCAACACCTGGCAGGTTCTCTGAAAGCCAGGGCGGACAAACTCAGCTGGCGATGCTTAGCAGGTCACGAATTGTATCTCCATCTGGAGGTGGCGGAAGGACTCTTCCAGCAGTGGGGAGAGCCTTGGTTAGATCTGTTCCCCTCCGTAGAGAACGCGCAATGTCAGCAGTTTTGCACGTTGGAGTTTCCAAGGCGGCTATCGTTAGGAGACGCTTTTCGTCGCGAGTGGAGTTCAGGCCTCCTGTACGCCCTTCCGCCCATACCACTTCTGCCCAGAGTGCCCAAGAAAATCAAGAACGACTGGTCCCAAGTAATTCTAGTAGCTCCGGGTTTGGCACGGAGAGTCTGGTATCCAGAGCTTCTCAAAATGAGCATCAGTCCAGGTTGTCTCAGGAGGATCTTCTGTCTCAGCAGCAAGGGAAGGTTCGTCAGCTGAACCTGTCAACCTTGCAGCTTCGTAGTGGAGGTTGAGCGGTGACAGTTGATGGTTTATGACCTCCCTTCCGAAGTCTGTGATGTCATTCTGGCAGCCAGGCATCCCTCTACTAAGACGATTTACACCTGCCGGTGGAAACATTTTTTTTCATATTGTACAGAGAGGTCTATTGATCCTCTTTCTTCTTCTCTATCTAATATTTTATTTATTTTATCTCTTGCCCAACAGGGTTCCTCCTTAGGGACCCTCAAGGGCTATCTTGCTGCCTTATCTACTTTTCTATGCTTGCCTGATCAACTGTCTTTAAGTCTCCCATCGTACAAAGATTTTTAAAGGGCTTGTGCATATGTTTCCACCTGTGCCTTTTGTCATGCCCCAGTGGGATCTTAATCTAGTTCTTACTTTCCTAATGTGTGCTCCCTTTCAGCCATTACATAACTGTCCTCTCCGGCTGCTCTCTATCAAAACAGCCTTTTTGGTGGCAATTACATCTGCCAGGATAGTGAGTGAGCTACAGGCTTTATCATCTAAACCACTGTATCTCACAATATAGCCTGATATAGTAGTCCTCAGAACACGTGCCTCTTTCCTCCCCAAGGTGGTGATTTATTTCCATCTGGGTCAAAATATCACCCTGCCCACCTTCTTTGTGCCTCCGCATCCCTATAAGGAAGAGGAGTGTCTCCATCGGCTAGACCCAAAAAGAGCGTTATTGTTCTACCTTGACCGCACAAGAGTTCCGGGAGGACGACCAACTCTTTGTTTGATACATTGGTGCAAAGAAGGGTCGGGCAGTACAGAAACGGTCCATTTTGCGCTGGGTCATTCTCTGTATAAAGATTTGCTACGCTTTGGCCAAGAAGCTGCAGCCTCCGGTGGGTTTGAGGGCTCACTCTACCAGAGGAAAAGCTGCTACCACTGCGCTAGCTTGTGGTGTGCCGGTTCTTGACATCTGCCAAGCTGCAATGTGGGCTTCGTTGCACAAGTTTGGAATACACTATTGCCTGCTTGGTCCTGCAAGCCTTCCTGGTGTGAAATATATCCACTTGACCCACCACCAGGGGTTATAGCTTGGGTATCTATTCTAAGGTAAGGCATCTGCACCTAGAAGTCTCTATCAGATTAACAAATTGTGAGAAAGTAGGCTCTTTCTAGCCTTGTTACCCCCACTTTCAGCCTGTTTGTGAGTATATGTCAGCGTGTTTTTACTGTATCACTGGGATCCTGCTAGCCAGGGCCCAGTGCTCATAGTGAAGGCCCTATGTTGTCAATATGTTTGTTATGTGTCACTGGGACCCTGCAAGCCAGGACCCCAGTGCCCATAAGTTTGTGGCCTATATGTGTTCCCTGTGTGATGCCTAACTGTCTCACTGAGGCTCTGCTAACCAGAACCTCAGTGGTTATGCTCTCTCTGCTTTCCAAATTTGTCACTAACAGGCTAGTGACTAAATTTACCAATTCACATTGGCATACTGGTACACCCATATAATTCCCTAGTATATGGTACTGAGGTACCCAGGGTATTGGGGTTCCAGGAGATCCCTATGGGCTGCAGCATTTCTTTTGCCACCCATACGGAGCTCTGACAATTCTTACACAAGCCTGCCAGTGCAGCCTGCGTGAAATAACGTCCACGTTATTTCACAGCCATTTACCACTGCACTTAGTAACTTATAAGTCACCTATATGTCTAACCTTCACCTGGTGACGGTTGGGTGCAAAGTTACTTAGTGTGTGGGCACCCTGGCACTAGCCAAGGTGCCCCACATCGTTCAGGACAAATTCCCCGGACTTTGTGAGTGCGGGGACACCATTACACGTGTGCACTATACATAGGTCACTACCTATGTATAGCGTCACAATGGTAACTCCGAACATGGCCATGTAACATGTCTAAGATCATGGAATTGTCATCCCAATACCTTTCTGGTATTGGGGGAACAGTTCCATGATCCCCCGGGTCTCTAGCACAGAACCCGGGTACTGCCTTTCCGGGGTCTCCACTGCAGCTGCTGCTGCTGCCAACCCCTCAGACAGGTTTCTGCCCTCCTGTGGTCCAGGAAGCCCTGGCCCAGGAAGGCAGAACAAAGGACTTCCTCTGAGAGCAGGTGTAACACCCTCTCCCTTTGGAAATAGGTGTGAGGGCTGGGGAGGAGTAGCCTCCCCCAGCCTCTGGAAATGCTTTGATGGGCACAGATGGTGCCGATCTTTGCATAAGCCAGTCTACACCGGTTCAGGGATCCCCCAGCCCTGCTCTGGCGTGAAACTGGACAAAGGAAAGGGGAGTGACCACTCCCCTGACCTGCACCTCCCAGGGGAGGTGCCCAGACATCTGCCATCTTGGAAACAGAGGTGTTGGGGGCACACTGGACTGCTCTGAGTGGCCAGTGCCAGCAGGTGACGTGGGACTTCCGTCTTCCAAAGGAG
Organism: Pleurodeles waltl; assembly: GCF_031143425.1. Taxonomy (NCBI): domain Eukaryota; kingdom Metazoa; phylum Chordata; class Amphibia; order Caudata; family Salamandridae; genus Pleurodeles; species Pleurodeles waltl. The sequence goes on from NC_090449.1 coordinate 18,408,631, forward strand.
AAGTCCCTAGCTCTCTTCTTTCTTGCAGAACTCCAAGCTTCTTCCATCCGGTGGCAGCGTCCTTGCACCTCAGCTGGCATTTCCTGGGCTCCTGCCCACTCTCGACAATGTTGCGACTATTGGAATTGGTCCCCTTGTCTTACAGGTAGTCAGGTCCGGAAATCCACTGTTGTTGCATTGCTGGTGTTCTTCCTGCAGAAAACCCCTATCACTACTTCTGTGCTCTCTGGGGGTAGTAGGTGCACTTTACACCTACTTTTCAGGGTCTTGGGGTGGGCTATTTTTCTAACCCTCACTGTTTTCTTACAGTCCCAGCGACCCTCTACAATCTCACATAGGTTTAGGGTCCATTCGTGGTTTGCATTCCACTTTTGGAGTATATGGTTTGTGTTGCCCCTATACCTATGTGCTCCTATTGCAATCTACTGTAATTCTACACTGCTTGCATTACTTACCTAAGTTTGGTTTGTGTACATATATCTTGTGTATATATCTTATCCTCTTACTTAGGGTACTCACTGATATACTTTTGGCATATTGTCATAAAAATAAAGTACCTTTATTTTTAGTACTTCTGTGTATTGTGTTTTCTTATGATATTGTGCATATGACACCAGTGGTACAGTAGGAGCTTTACATGTCTCCTAGTTCAGCCTAAGCTGCTTTGCCATAGCTACCTTCTATCAGCCTAAGCTACTAGAAACACCTCTTCTACATTAATAAGGGATAACTGGACCTGGCACAAGATGTAAATACCTCTGGTACCCACTACAAGCCAGGCCAGCCTCCTACACAAGGTGGGTGGGGGGGTGTATGTATGTATATATATATATATATATATATATATATGTATATGTATTGGTATGTTTGCCTTTCTTAAGGGCATGTCTTTCTTTGAACAATCAAGTGAAAAAACTAAATCCTGTTGGTTCTTCCATGACTCTGCGCTTCTGGCGTGTTGAGTCGCATACAGTGAAAAACGGTCACAAACACCGCTCTCTTTTCTGGACAACCAGGTCAAGGAGTTTGACTCCCGAGTTTTTAGAAGAAACTACAAATGCTATGTAATAGTCTCCATGTACTACTCGTAGAAACCACAAAACTAAAGTGCATTTTTCCCAGGTTTCAAGAAAGTGCTGTATCCACCCACCTAATGGGAATCCTGTGACATTTCTAGCACAGTCTGCATCTGGACCGTTTCCCTGGTGAATTCAACTTCTGCTTTTCGGAACCCTTCCCAAGCGGATTGTGAAACTGAATTGCCTGTTCCTGCATCCTGGATGGTTGCCACAAAGATTATCTTCCCATCACTGAAGATAACTGATGTTGCTGCCGAAAAACAACTTGTATATTCTTTCTTCTGTTATCCAAATAAACATGTACCTTCAAAAAGAATCATCAATGTTGTTGCCTTTTGAAATTCGTCGGTCTGCCACAAAGGAATTCAATGTAGGTTTTGTACGGCTTTTTAAAAGGACTGAGCACTCTGTCCCTCCCTCCACGGATTTAAATAGCTGCTTGAAACCAAAGTCAAGGACTGGGAAGGGTTATCTCCATTGATAGCAGCTCTCCTGGCAAGATGGGACCTCAATGCAGTCTATTTGTTTTCATCTGTTGAGTCCTAGAACAGCATATTCTGCCGTGGAACTGTGTCCTACCAGAGTACCAACAACTAGATCTATTGGGAAAGAGTCTGTCAATAATGCATCAATGTTTTCGAAAGAATAAAGTGGTGTGAACCTGAGCAGATGTAGCGTGCTTGCATATTTCCATTCCCTAAGTATAAATAAGCAGAGCGTGAGGATGAATACGAAGCTCAAGATGAGATGAACACTGCATTCGACGCAAAAAGGTGTCCTTAGAAGTACCACACACTTCCAGATCCGGGAATCCCATGTATTGCCCGATATGGGATAGAATTCCTGACGTGAGTGTTCTTCATATACTTTAAATTTGTGTTCTTTAGTAATCATCCAACCCTCTTCCTCTGAAGTGGACTCAACTGAAACAGTCTTGAGTTTCCATATCACTAAGCAGACATTTAAAAAAAAAAAAAAAAGTCAGGAAAAGCAGCTTCTTACCTTCTAAATACAAACCAACGCGTCTGTAATTTCCACTGGGAAAACCCATCCCATTTCTTGTGGGTATAGCCTTACTGTATAACACCTTGTCAGGCCAAGGGAAGGCAACTTATGGGAACCACTCGTTGGAGGTCCATGCTCAGCACGTCCTAAAATCCTCATCCCTTTAGACAGGAAAGGGGCCGAGGATGCTGGGAATGTCAGTCCTATTTACCGCACCGAGGTGGGCTGAGCAGAGCTTGCATTACCAATATCCCTGTCCCAGGGTGGGTTACACCTAAATAGTAATGACTAGAACACAGACGAAAGGAGAAGAATGTTTACCTCAAAATTTCACCCACATGCTAACATAGATTGGGACCTATTGTGTTTCCTTCGTTCCAATTTAGGAAGGTAATGTGATGTTCGAGGAGAGTTTGGGCTGTGTGCCGCTCCACGCAGCTTCTTGTGGCTGGGTAAAACTTTTAATTTACTCTGATTCACTGTGCAGCGTGCAATTATACTTTATACATACAAGTAAATACAAAAAAAGGGAGACAGTTCATATTTTTGCAAATTTACATGTTTTTATAAAGTGTTTCATATACGATGTCCAATATGTAAAGAAATATTGTTGAGGAGCAACAAGACCTTTCAAAGAAGCAGGACTAAAAGGCAACCCTTTCCAGCTGTTGGTACAAAAAAAAAAGCGCAATGAAGGACTACAGAAAATGCAGCACTCACCATTCAATGAAGAGATGACCTGACCCTTTCAAGATGGCTGTGCTTTAGCATCTCATTCTGCCAAAAATGTGCAGTAAAGTACATTTCTTTTCACCTATTACAAAGTTGTAGTAGTAAAACTAGGGGTCTGGCTGTGGGCTGACAGAGGACTTCAGAGTGTGGTGAAATTTAAACTCTTTTCACCATATTTACCTAAGGTTTGTGATGGGACAAAAGATTCTTGTAAACCTTACGCGTAGTTGTATTGGAACCATGCTGATAAGCATGCATTGCAAGGCCAGACAGTGAAGTGGATAGTTTTATTCCATCCATGTTTCCAACAGCGGTGTAGCCAGTGCAGGGCAAAAAATGTTTACTGTTGTGGCACACCCATTTTCATTCTGCATTAATATTTGTGAATGCACGTACAATGGTCTGCAGCTTTCGTAGGATATGAACCAGTTTTCTGACCATACATTCTTTATGCTAACGAGGAATTTTTCACACTGTCTCTGCAGGAGGCTGGCTCAGTTTATGGGGCACACCTATGGTGTAGCACCCTATACTGAGTCCAGGCAACCTTTATTGATAGTGAATAGGTGTTCCGATAGCAGAAGCTTTCTATGGGTAGCTGAGGCGAGCAGCTAAAACGAATCCAGAAGGGATGTACAGCACATGCAATACCACAGTAGTCAGGCAGTAACTTAATCACAAGAAAGAACCACACCAGTGTTGCAAAAATAAAGGACACTTATTACAGCAGTACTACTAATCTGACATTGGTATATCTCCCTTTGAGAGATTACATACAATTATACACACAAAGTAACCAGCAAAAATAACAGAAAAATATACAGGGCCCTAGGGGACGACCAAACCATTTACACAAAAAAAAAGTGGAACTCCAGCCAGGGTGTGTTTGGTGATTGGCTAAGGGGTGGGGCCAGTTTGGAACACCAGAGTTAAGTACAGTAGGAGACCCCAGCAACGAGGAGTAAGTCGGTTACCCACCCAGTTGTTATTAAGGCTAACACACGAAGCAGTGGTTGGAATTCAGGACCCTTCCCAGTGGACCCCGAGGAAACTAGCAGGCAAGAGGATGGATGGAGAGTGGCCCTACCCTAGGATACCCAGAAGACAGGAGTACCTACAACAGAGACCCAGATGCAGAGGGGAGAAGTAACTCTGAAGACTGTGGATGTCTCGGATTGTCCAGCTGCTGTCACGACCCGTGGACCAGGCCGGTGTAACCCAGGGACGGATTCTTGATGTGAAGGACCTGCAAAGGAGGGGTACAGAGTCCAGCACCCAAGGAAGTGCCAAGGTGGTGCAGGTGGCAATGCCCATCCTCCTGAAGATGAAGTTCCTGTTAGTCTGTGAAAGAAGCCCAGCTGCAGGGTCTAGAAGTTGATGAAGATACCAGGAGTCTCCTATGAGCTGTCCCTCAATGGTCGCTGGATTGCAGGGGGGAGGGTGGGGTCAGTGACCAGCCAGGACACTAACAAGCACTGATAAGTGCAAATAAAAGCAGAAGAGGAAATTGCTGAATTTTGCAGGATAAGTCAGAGCTGGCCCTCAGCACACAGGAAGCCCAACAGTAGTTGATGGAGCCAACCCTCCTCTTCCCTTCCCCTTCCTCCCCCCCCCCAAAGTGACCCACAAGCGCCAGACACAGGGAGTCACAAGGAGGCCTTACCAGCCCAGCAAAACAGAAGTCACAGGACAGGAGTTGATCTTTGGTTTGCAGAGTACTGGGGGCCAGGGTTACTTGGAGGCTCATGCTCTCCTGGAGGAAGAGTCAACAAGCCTTGGCAAATGCACCATTTGCAATGCACATAAGAGCCAGTCCAGTGGCAGGAGCAAGGGCCCACAGTCCCCTAACTTGGATAGAAGACCAGGAGGACCCAGAAGAGGCCACAGACTCACCACCTGTGAAGCAGGATCTCCGGATGTCCAGAGACTGCCGACCCCACCAACAGATTGGCAATGCCTTTAACGGCCTGCGGTTGCAGGGGAATGACTCCTTCACTCCAAGTGAGATTCCTTCTTGCTTCCTGGCGCAGAGTCCTTGTGACTCTGAAAGATGCACAGCCTTGGAGGTCGCAGAATTTTTGTAAGATCCAGTAAAAACAATGTTGCAGTGGCAGCTTTCCCACCAGAAATAGACTTGTTCAGAGGCAGATGCCTTGCAGAGAGTTCCTTGTAGAGTCTGGTTTGATGAATCCAGGGACCCACCTGCAAGGGAGCCCTTAAATAACTCTGAAAGGGGGTTGGTTACTCACTGCAGTGACCCACCAACCAGAGGGGGTCAGTGATGTCATCTACGTAGCTTAACCAACCAGATACTCCCAGAAGCCTCTGCACATCTTATTTTCAAGATGGTAGAATCAAGTGGCTACCTGGCAGAGCTCTGGACACCTCCCTACGGGAAGAGCAGGACACGGGGGAGGTCACTCCCCTGTCTTCTGTGCAGTTTCGCACCAGAGGGGGAACTGAGGGTTCCTGAAGTGGTGCAAACCGGATTATGAAAGGACGGCACCAAATGTGCCCTTCAAAGCAGTCTGATGGCGCTCAGAGTCTACCCCACCCCAGACCTTAGACACCTAGTACACAGGGAGAAGTAATCACACCTCTCCCTTGCAAGAAATCCTTTATTCTGATCCTCTGCCCTAAGCCTGGACCATCAGCAGGAGGGCAGAACAGTGTCTGGGGTCAGCAACACCACAGGCTAGAAGCTGGACCCTGTAAGGGTGCACAGGCAGAACTAGGGTATCCCCTAGGGAACCCCCAGAGTATGTGGTATCATTCAACTAACATTGAGATTGGTGTAGTTGCATGATTCCAAACATGCCTAGGTTTTGAGTAGCCATTATGTAGTTGGACCAGTCATGTTGACCAGTGTCCACTACACCACTTAAGATAGCTTCCCTGCACTTACAGAGTCCAGGGATTGGCCTGGGGTCTGTAGGGGTACCCTGCTCATGCAGGGGTATCCTCACACTTAGAGACATGCACCCTGCCCTTGGGCTGAAGGGCATACCAGAGGGGCGACTTATAGGGTCTAGGTGCAGTGGTTAGGTTTGGCAGTGAAAGGGTGCATGCACCCTTTCGTGTAGGCTGCAATGACAGGCCTGCAGTCACAGTTTGCACAGGCTCCTATAACACATGCTGCATTACATAGGGAACCCCTGGTATACCAATACCCTGGGTACCTAGGTACCATATACTAGGGACTTACGTGGGTGCATCAGTATGCCAATTGTGGGTGTGAAAGGTAACCAACAATTACATGGGGGGGGGGGGGGGGGGGGGGGGGCTCTGTCACTAGGGTCCTGTTTAGCAGGAGCCCAGTGAACTACAGTCCAAGCACACTGAAAGGCAAAAAGTGGGGGGTTACTATGCCAAATGGCACTTTCCTACAGTATCCATGCAAGACACATGCTCTGAAGATATTTATCAGCCTTTACTGTCATGATTTTTGAGACATGTAGCATATTCAAGCAGAATGCATTAAAAACCCTCAGGTTCTGCTTTAACTGGAAATGTACGGGAGTAAAATGAAATGGTTACTTACCTGTAGTAGTGGTTGTAGGAGGCTGGACTGGCTTGTAGTGAGTACCAAGGGGTACTTGCACCTTGCACCAGGCCCAGTTATCCCTTATTAGTGTATAGGGTGTCTAGCAGCTTAGGCTGATAGATAATGGTAGCTTGGCAGAGCAGCTTAGGCTGAACTAGGAGACGTGTGAAGCTACTACAGTACCACTTAGTGTCATATGCACAATATCATAAGAAAACACAATACACAGTTATACTCAAAATGAAGGTGCTTTATTTTTATGACAATATGCCAAAGTATCAGTGAGAGGATAGGAAATATACACAAGATATATATACACAATACCAAAAATATGCAGTATAGTCTTAGAAAACAGTGCAAACAATGTATAGTTACAATAGGATGCAATGGGGACACATTGGGATAGGGGCAACACAAACCATATACTCCAAAAGTGGAATGCGAACCACGAATGGACCCCAAACCTACGTGACCTTGTAGAGGGTCGCTGGGACTATTAGAAAATAGTGAGAGTTAGAAAAATAACCCTCCCCAAGACCCTGAAAAGTGAGTGCAAAGTGCACTAAAGTTCCCCTAAGGACAAAGAAGTCGTGTTAGAGGAATAATGCAGGAAAGACACAAACCAACAATGCAACAACAATGGATTTCCAATCTAGGGTACCTGTGGAACAAGGGGACCAAGTCCAAAAGTCACAAGCAAGTCGGAGATGGGCAGATGCCCAGGAAATGCCAGCTGTGGGTGCAAAGAAGCTTCTACTGGACAGAAGAAGCTGAGGTTTCTGCAGGAACGAAAAGGGCTAGAGACTTCCCCTTTGGTGGACGGATCCCTCTCGCCGTGGAGAGTCGTGCAGAAGTGTTTTCCCGCCGAAAGAACGCCAACAAGCCTTGCTAGCTGCAAATCGTGCGGTTAGCGTTTTTGGACGCTGCTGTGGCCCAGGAAGGACCAGGATGTCGCAAATTGCGCCAGGAGGTAGAGGGGACGTCGAGCAAGACAAGGAGCCCTCTCAGCAGCAGGTAGCCCCCGGAGAAGTGCCAGAAACAGGCACTACGAGGATGCGTGAAACAGTGCTCACCCGAAGTTACACAAAGGAGTCCCACGTCGCGGGAGACCAACTTAGAAAGTCGTGCAATGCAGGTTAGAGTGCCGTGGACCCAGGCTTGGCTGTGCACAAAGGATTTCCGCCGGAAGTGCACAGGGGCCGGAGTAGCTGCAAAAGTCGCGGTTCCCAGCAATGCAGTCTAGCGAGGTGAGGCAAGAACTTACCTCCACCAAACTTGGACTGAAGAGTCACTGGACTGTGGGAGTCACTTGGACAGAGTTGCTGGATTCGAGGGACCTCGCTCGTCGTGCTGAGAGGAGACCCAAGGGACCGGTAATGCAGCTTTTTGGTGCCTGCGGTTGCAGGGGGAAGATTCCGTCGACCCACTGGAGATTTCTTCGGAGCTTCTAGTGCAGAGGGGAGGCAGACTACCCCCACAGCATGCACCACCAGGAAAACAGTCGAGAAGGCGGCAGGATCAGCGTTACAGAGTTGCAGTAGTCGTCTTAGCTACTATGTTGCAGTTTTGCAGGCTTCTAGCGCGGTCAGCAGTCGATTCCTTGGCAGAAGGTGAAGAGAGAGATGCAGAGGAACTCGGATGAGCTCTTGCATTCGTTATCTAAAGTTTCCCCAGAGACAGAGACCCTAAATAGCCAGAAAAGAGGGTTTGGCTACTTAGGAGAGAGGATAGGCTAGCAACACCTGAAGGAGCCTATCAGGAGGAGTCTCTGACGTCACCTGGTTGCACTGGCCACTCAGAGCAGTCCAGTGTGCCAGCAGCACCTCTGTTTCCAAGATGGCAGAGGTCTGGAGCACACTGGAGGAGCTCTGGACACCTCCCAGGGGAGGTGCAGGTCAGGGCAGTGGTCACTCCCCTTTCCTTTGTCCAGTTTCGCGCCAGAGCAGGGCTAAGGGGTCCCCTGAACCGGTGTAGACTGGCTTATGCAGAATTGGGCACATCTGTGCCCAAGAAAGCATTTCCAGAGGCTGGGGGAGGCTACTCCTCCCCTGCCTTCACACCATTTTCCAAAGGGAGAGGGTGTAACACCCTCTCTCAGAGGAAGTTCTTTGTTCTGCCATCCTGGGCCAGGCCTGGCTGGACCCCAGGAGGGCAGATGCCTGTCTGAGGGGTTGGCAGCAGCAGCAGCTGCAATGAAACCCCAGGAAAGGCAGTTTGGCAGTACCAGGGTCTGTGCTACAGACCACTGGGATCATGGGATTGTGCCAACTATGCCAGGATGGCATAGAGGGGGCAATTCCATGATCATAGACATGTTACATGGCCATATTCGGAGTTACCATTGTGAAGCTACATATAGGTAGTGACCTATATGTAGTGCACGCGTGTAATGGTGTCCCCGCACTCACAAAGTCCAGGGAATTGGCCCTGAACAATGTGGGGGCACCTTGGCTAGTGCCAGGGTGCCCTCACACTAAGTAACTTTGCACCTAACCTTTACCAGGTAAAGGTTAGACATATAGGTGACTTATAAGTTACTTTAGTGCAGTGTAAAATGGCTGTGAAATAACGTGGACGTTATTTCACTCAGGCTGCAGTGGCAGGCCTGTGTAAGAATTGTCAGAGCTCCCTATGGGTGGCAAAAGAAATGCTGCAGCCCATAGGGATCTCCTGGAACCCCAATACCCTGGGTACCTCAGTACCATATACTAGGGAATTATAAGGGTGTTCCAGTAAGCCAATGTTAATTGGTAAAATTGGTCACTAGCCTGTTAGTGACAATTTGAAAGAAATGAGAGAGCATAACCACTGAGGTTCTGATTAGCAGAGCCTCAGTGAGACAGTTAGGCATCACACAGGGAACACATACCTATAGGTCACAAACTTATGAGCACTGGGGTCCTGACTAGCAGGGTCCCAGTGACACATAACAAACATACTGAAAACATAGGGTTTTCACTATGAGCACTGGGCCCTGGCTGGCAGGATCCCAGTGAGACAGTGAAAACACCCTGACATACACTCACAAACAGGCCTAAAGTGGGGGTAACAAGGCTAGAAAGAGGCTACTTTCTCACAGTGGTTTTGCAGCTTGAAGTGTTTTCTGGATTAACATGCATTATTTTGACATCTAGTGGTTGGTTTGAGAAGGAAAATGCTTCTCACCTGTAGGTATCTGTTCGTAGCATGTAGTGCTGTAGATTCACATGCTATGCATAAGCTTTTCCTTCGAAGAGTCATGGGATCAAGTGACTCATCTCAGTAATACTGTGCATAGGCGTAGAGTTAGATTGTTTCTCCGCAGGCAGAAGAGTGAAGTAGTGAAGATAGACTAGGATAGCAAAGAAGTCCATGCATGTATGTATATATGTACAATATTTACATGATAATAAATTGCAACTGCCACACACGTCCATGGAGGAGAGAATGCACATGTGAATCTACAGCACTATATGCCACAAACAGATGTCTACTGGGAAATAACATTTTCCATTCGATGGCATGTGTGGCTGTAGATACACATGCTATGCATAGACTGTAAAGCAGTCCCTCCGTGAAGCAGTGGCTAGCATGCAGGAGTTGCAATTATTTGAAAGAGTGTCTTCAGTACTGCTTGCCTGACATTTGTCTGTTGACGTGCAAAAACATCAACACAATAATGTTTTGTAAAGGTATGCGGTGTAGACCATGTAGCTGCTTTACAAATATCTACTATAGGAATGTTACCTAAAAACGCCAGAGATGCGCCTTCTTTCCTAGTGGAGTGTGGTGTAGGCAATTGTTTGGCTTTATGATAGCAGGTGTTAATACATTTGACTATCCATCTAGCTATACTTGGTTTAGATACAGCTTCTCCTTTATGGGGCTTTGAAAAGGCCACAAAAAGTTGTTTTCATTTCCGAAAGTCTTAGGTTCTCTCTATATAAGAGCCCTTTTCACACGAGTATGTAGAGCTATTGCCGCTACAGAAACTGGGCTGGGAAAGAAAACTGGCAATTCTATTGACTGATTGATATGAAATTGTGAAACTACCTTTGGAAAAAAATTTGGATGAGTTCTTAATCCAAATTTTTCTTTGCGAATTTGGAAGAAAGCGTACGCAAATATTCCTGACCAAGTCATCCATAGAGCATTGCCTCTGGAGTGTGGGTGAGGATACCTGGGGGAAAAGTTTTGGCATTTTGCGTTCTGAGGTGTGGCAAATAAGACTATTTGAGGTGTTTCCCACTTTAGAAAGTACTGGTGACAGGCTTGTGGGCGGAGTTCCCATTCGTCGACTTGTTGCTTCATCCTGCTTAGCAGGTCTGCAAATTGATTGTCTATCCCTGGGGGACTGTGTGAATGTGGTGATGAATTGCCCGTTTCCATACTGTTTGTGCAAGATCGGATAATTGAGGTGATTTGGAAGACGAGGATGCAGCCCCCACAGGCAACTCATAGGCAGCAGGCACAGGAGCAGTAGTGAGGCCCGCTCAGCACACCTGGAGGAGTCGCTGGAGCAGCATGGAGAAGACTGTGCTTTGCAGGGAAGAGTGCTCGAGGCCGGGGCTACATGGAGCCTGAAGATCCCTTCTTGGCAGAGGAACAAACAAGCTTTGGTAGCTACAAGAATCGCAGTGCACAGGGATACTGTCCTGCAAGGAAAGGCAAGGGCTCACCGTCTCCCAAGTTGGATAGCTAGAAGAGAGGAATGAGTTGACCACTCCAGACCACCACCTGTGTTGCAGTAGAGAAGATCTACGCAGCCGGACGTCATTGCAGTTAGTACATGTGGATGCAGGCGAGTGACTCCTTCACTTCAAGGGAGATTCCTTCTTGTGCAGGCTGAAGACTCGTCGCCCTCCGATGCACAGCCAGGGAAATGTTGCAGTTGCTGGAAGGAGCCATAGAAACAATGTTGCGCTGCAGAGTCATCGCTGGAGTTGCAGATTGTCAGTTCCTCGAGAGTCCAGTTGAAGTCCCAGTGGCCAGAAGATGAAGTAAACGATGCAGAGGAGTCCTGCTGGAATCTTGTATGTCAAATCTGAAGACCCACCCTGGAGGGAGACCCTAAATAGACCAGGAAGGAGGAATTGGTCACCTCGCACCCATCAGGAGGGGGCTGTGACGTCACCTGCCTGACCTGGCCACTCAGATGCTCCTAGGGGCCTCTGCCCACCTTTGATTCAAGATGGCAGACCAATACTGGCAACAGAACTGGGGTATGATTTCAAAATGTTTGATACCCAACATGCCCAGGTTTGGAGTTTCGATTATGTAGCTGGACACAGGTAGTGGCATGTGTCCATTACATGGCTTCCTTGCTTTACAAATACTGATTGACCTTTTCATGCAGGCTGCAATGGCAGGCCACGTGCATGGGCTCCCATGGGTGGCATAATACATGCTGCAGCCCATGGGAAACCCCTGGTGCCCCAATGCCCTGGGTACCATATACTAGGGACTTACATGGGGGCAATGTGCCAATTGTGGGGTGTGCCAAGTCCTCCAAATTTAGAGGGAGAGAGCACAGTCACTGGGGTCCTGGTTAGAAGGCTCCTAGTGAACACAGTCAAAATACTGACATCAGGTAGAAAGTGGGGGGTAACCATCCCAAAAAGAGGGTACTTTCCTACAGAAGTGTTCTGACAGGATGTAATGGTTTAAGGCTCTGAGATTGGTCTGAAAGACACGTCTTTTTTGGGTATTAGAAAGTAGAGGGAGTAAACTGCTGTACCTTGGTGTTGTAATAAAACTGGTTCTATGGTCACTTTGAGAAGAAGAGAGTGTACTTCCTCTTTGAGAAGAGTGAGATGTTCTTCAGAAAGTCTGAGTACGAGAGGGTATGTTGGCGGAGTGGATGTGAGCCCCAAACAGTAACCTTTTTGGATAATCTAAAGTACCCATTGATCTGTGGTAGTCTGAGAACATTGTGGGTAAAAGTGTTGTAGTCTGCCACCTACTGGAGTGATGTGTGGTGGTGACAGTCATTGCTTGGTGGTGGATGTGGAGCTTCTAGATGTAGATGGCTTTCCTCAGCCTTTATTATGGATTCCTCTGTAGGAACCTCTATAATACCCTCTGGAGTATAATTGAGGGGTGGCTTTGCTTGTGTGTTAGATGGGTCAGCAAAGGATGACTGAAAGCCTCTTGAGAACCCCAGCCAACAAAAATTACCTCTGTGTGTGCTGGCTTGGAGTGTCCCCATAGCTTTGGCAGTCCGATTATCTTTGTTGAGCTTTTCAAGTGTGGTATCCAATTTTGGGCTAATTAAGTGCTCTTCATCAAAGGGCATGTTTAACATTGCCTTCTGTACCTCTGGTTTACAGCCGGAGCATCTGAACCAGGCATGTCTCATGATGACGCTGGCATTAATACTGCGTGCTGCTGTATCAGAGGCATCCAACACACATCTAATTGAACTATTAGTGATACTTTACCCTTCAGCTACAATTTCTGCACCCCTTTTACAATGTTCCGTGGGAAGATATTGGAGACGCTCCTTAGTGTCATCCCAGTGAGCTATATCGTAGCAGGATAGTAATGCCTGCATGTTAGCAATATACCAGTGATTGGCTGCTTGAGCTGCCAACCTCTTACCTGCCACATCAAACTTCTTACTTTGTCAGGAAGGGTGGTGTGAATCCTGTTGATTGCAAGCAATGGAGACAACAATAGAGTCGGGAGGAATCTGAGCATTGATAAAGGGTTAGTGGGTGTAGCCTTTTTTTTTTTGTCTGCTCTGGGAGTGATCATTTGTGAACCAACTGGTTCTTTAAAGATGTCATCTGCGAGCCCGAGCATGCCTGGCAGCATAGGAAGAAACAAACTTTCCTTGTGTATTGTGCCAAGGCTGTTGAAAATCTTCTATTGGATCTGTGTAAATGTAGACATGAAATGCAGCGGCCCTATATTACCTGTTGATAAGTAGAATCCTTAGGTGGCGAGGGCCTAGCTGGGTAGAGAGCCGGATAATTAGGTGTAACTTGATCTGGATCACATGTATCCCCACGAGTCTGAATCATCTAATGTATCTCCTAAATTATGAGCCCCACCAGGTGCCGAATTAGGTGGTGTGAACCCTGAAAAAGGGGGGAGGTGTTGGTGGAGAAGGATCTGGAGAGGACTGAGGAGAAGGATGAGGGAGAAAAGGAGCCTTGTCCTCTGTAGGCTTTTTTGGAGGTGGAGTGGTGTCAAGCGCCTCTCAAACATTTCCTCTTTAAAAGGGAGAGGAGGTGACGTTATAATACATCTTGTTCCCTCTTGAATCTTAAGTCTGCTCTGACAGGCGTCCATAAGTTCCAAAATTGGTTCCAACAGTGAAGGGGTGGTTGGAGACTGTCCAAAATCAAAGGAAGTCTTTTTTTTTTTTTTAAATGTTCGCTTCGGAAGTTTTCAGTTTATGAGATACTTTCAGTGCCGAACAAAGGATGGCAGTTATTTTCTTTGGTGCCAAAGTGGTCAGTACCAAAGCACCAAGTGTATGCAGTCGGTGCAGAGGTGGAGGTACCACAGGTCGAAGCTGAATATTTGTCTTTGGCTTTTTTTGGTGCCGTGCTGGAAGTCAGGGCATCCAAATGGGTTTTTCGGCTCTGACCATGGCTGGAAGGCAGTGGTGGACCAGTGACCTCTGGGAAGAAGTCTTTACTGAGGGTGAAGGGGTCTTTTAACTCGCGCTCTGCGTCGTCTGCAAGAGTTGACTTTCAATGTCAGATTGAACATCCGAGTCAAAGTCTTCAACTGAGAAGGCCTGTTCTTGCTCCAGCTCCTCCTGTGCATGCTCGCCACCAAAGATGTCCTGTGTGCTGTCTGGGGTCTGAGATGCCATTTCCATCCAATGATCTCTTCAATCCGAGTCTTTTTTGATGGAAAGGAACAAGTCGCAGGTCTGCTCGTTGTGGTCGGGGGAGAGACACAAATTACACACATGGTGGTCGGTGTCTGGAAATTTGGAGTGGCATTGAGGACAAAATTGAAATGGCGTCTGATTCATCAGGTCTGCATAATGAGATGCCATGCAGAGGAGATGGGCCCAAGAGGGCAGAGTCTGCCCCGAAGGGCAGAGAATCGATTCTGCGTGTAAGCTGGAACCGAAGGCACAGTGAGGGAAGAAAACATGATTGTACAATACAGACGGTGATAGAAAGACAGAGATTACCATTTTGGAGCGAGACAAACTCATGTCCGAACCAAACAGCAGAGAGAAACTATCTAACAAAAGGACTTGATGTCCATACGCCATATTACCGAGAGGAATCACTCGATCATGTGACTCGAAAAGCTTCTTTGAAGAAAAACAAGTTATACCACTCCAAACCCAACACTAGATGGCGAGCTTATGCATAGCATGTGTATCTACAGCCACACATGCCATCATACATATATTTTTCTTGGGCATCGTCATCTTGACCACCATTTGGTGGTATGACTGTCTCCTTGAGTCAGAGGCGCGCCATGGACGTTCCTGTGCACCGTCAGTCTTCAGATTCCTCTCCCTCCCCTCCCCCCCCCTCCCTCCCCTCCTTGGATGATTTGTTGCATGAATTTCTTACCTTTGATCTTTTGACCTCACCTGGTTGATGCTTCAATTCCCAGGTGGGCAGGTTGCATGTGAATCTAGAAAACTCTTCAAGCTGCTAAAGTAATCCTAGAGGCAAGTACCTATTTCATTTTGCAATAAAATGAAAATGTCACTTACCCAGTGTACATCTGTTCGTGGCATCAGTCGCAGTAGATTCGCATGTTCTGCAATAGCTCGCCATCTGGTGTTGGGCCGGAGTGTTACAAGTTGTTTTTCTTCGAAGAAGTCTTTCGAGTCACAGGACCGAGTGACTCCTCCTTTTGTCTCCATTGCGCATGGGCGTCGACTCCATCTTCGATTGTTTTTCCCCCGCAGAGGGTGAGGTAGGAGTTGAATTGTAGTAATAGTGCCCATGCAATGGAGTGACTAGGTATGCACCTATTTAAGGTTGAGATGATACATATATAAATAATTGAAGGTAACTTCCAAACTGCTACAGGCTCCCGGGGAGGCGGGTGGGCACATGCGAATCTACTGCGACTGATGCCACGAACAGATGTACACTGGGTAAGTGACATTTTCAGTTCGATGGCATCTGTCGCTGTAGATACGCATGTTCTGCATAGACTAGTAAGCAGTTATTTCCCCAAAAGCGGTGGATCAGCCTGTAGGAGTGGAAGTAGTCTGAAATAATGTTCTTAATACAGCTTGACCTACTGTGGCTTGTTGTGCGGATAACACGTCTACACAGTAGTGCTTGGTGAATGTGTGAGGCGTAGACCATGTGGCTGCCTTACATATTTCTTGCATTGGGATGTTTCCTAGAAAGGCCATGGTAGCACCTTTCTTTCTGGTTGAGTGTGCCCTTGGTGTAATGGGCAGCTGTCGTTTAGCTTTAAGGTAGCAGATTTGGATGCATTTAACTATCCATCTGGCTATACCTTGTTTTGAAATTGGGTTTCCTGCGTGAGGTTTTTGAAATGCAATAAAGAGTTGTTTAGTCTTTCTGATGTTTTTTGTTCTGTCAATGTAATACATTAATGCTCTTTTGACATCTAATGTATGTAGTGCCCTTTCAGCTACGGTATCTGGCTGTGGAAAGAACACTGGAAGTTCCACTGTTTGATTTAGATGGAACGGTGAAATAACCTTTGGCAAAAATTTAGGATTGGTCCTTAGGACGACTTTATTTTTGTGTAGTTGTATAAAAGGTTCCTGTATAGTAAATGCCTGAATCTCGCTTACTCTTCTTAGGGAAGTAATGGCGATGAGAAATGCCACCTTCCAGGTTAGGAACTGTATTTCGCAGGAGTGCATGGGTTCAAAAGGTGGACCCATAAGTCTAGTTAGGACAACATTTAGGTTCCATGAAGGAACAGGTAGTGTTCTTGGTGGTATAATTCTCCTAAGGCCCTCCATGAATGCTTTAATGACTGGTATTTTATATAGGGAAGTTGAATAGGTAGTTTGCAGGTATGCAGATATTGCTGCAAGGTGAATCTTAATGGAAGAGAAAGCTAGGTTAGATTTTTGTAAGTGAAGCAAGTAACCCACTACATGTTCTGGAGTTGTGTGTAATGGTTGTATTTGATTAATATGGCAGTAGCAAACAAACCTCTTCCATTTACTTGCATAGCAGTGCCTGGTGGATGGCCTTCTTGCTTGTTTTATGACTTCCATACATTCTTGGGTAAGTTGTAAGTGCCCGAATTCTAGGATTTCAGGAGCCAGATTGCTAGATTCAGCGATGCTGGATCTGGGTGTCTGATCTTTTGGTTGTGCTGTGTCAACAGATCTGGCCTGTTGGGCAATTTGATGCAGGGTACCACTGATAGGTCTAGCAGCGTTGTGTACCAGGGTTGCCTTGCCCAAGTTGGTGCTATCAATATGAGTTTGAGTTTGCTTTGACTGAGTTTGTTTACCAGGTAAGGAAGGAGAGGGAGAGGAGGAAAAGCGTAAGCAAATATCCCTGACCAGTTCATCCATAGGGCATTGCCTTGGGATTGTTTGTGTGGGTATCTGGATGCGAAGTTTTGGCATTTTGCGTTCTCCCTTGTCGCAAACAAGTCTATCTGAGGTGTTCCCCAGAGTTTGAAATAAGTGTTCAGAATTTGGGGGTGAATTTCCCATTCGTGGACCTGTTGGTGATCTCGAGAGAGATTGTCTGCGAGTTGATTTTGTATCCCTGGTATAAACTGTGCAATTAGGCGAATTTGGTTGTGAATTGCCCAATGCCAAATTTTTTGTGCTAGCAGGCTTAACTGCGTGGAGTGCGTCCCCCCCTGCTTGTTTAGATAATACATTGTTGTCATGTTGTCCGTTTTGACGAGAATGTATTTGTGAACTATTATTGGTTGGAAAGCTTTTAGTGCTTGAAAAACTGCTAGAAGTTCTAGGTGATTGATATGCAGTTTTGTTTGATGTACGTTCCATTGTCCTTGTATGCTGTGTTGACCGAGGTGTGCTCCCCACCCTGTCATGGAAGCATCTGTTGTTATTACGTATTGTGGCACTGGGTCTTGGAAAGGCCGCCCTTTGTTTAAATTTATGTTGTTCCACCACAGAAGCGAGAGGTAAGTTTGGCGGTCTATTAACACCAGATCTAGAAGGTGACCCTGTGCTTGAGACCACTGTGATGCTAGGCATTGTTGTAAGGGCCTCATGTGCAGTCTTGCGTTTGGGACAATGGCTATGCATGATGACATCATGCCTGGGAGTTGTAATACCATCTTTGCTTGTATCTTTTGTGTTGGATACATGCGTTGTATGATGGTGTTGAAATTTTGAATTCTTTGTGGACTTGGAGTGGCTACTCCTTTTGATGTGTCTATTATGGCTCCCAGGTATTGTTGTACCCTGCGTGGCAGAATTTTGGATTTTGTGAAATTGACGGTGAACCCTAGTTTGAAGAGGGTTTGTATGATATGATTTGTGTGATTTGAGCACTCTATTAACGAATGGGCCTTGATTAGCCAGTCGTCTAGATATGGGAACACATGTATCTGCTGCCTTCTTATGTGTGCTGCGACTACCGCTAGACATTTGGTAAAGACTCTTGGTGCGGTTGTTAATCCGAAAGGCAGTACCTTGAATTGGTAATGTATTCCTTTGAATACAAACCTTAGGTATTTCCTGTGCGATGGGTGTATTGGTATATGGAAATAAGCATCCTTGAGGTCTAAAGTTGCCATGTAGTCGTGCAGTTTTAGCAATGGCAATACTTCTTGTAGTGTGACCATGTGGAAGTGGTCTGATTTGATGAAAGTGTTCACTACTCTGAGGTCTAGGATTGGTCTCAGTGTTTTGTCCTTCTTTGGTATCAGAAAGTACAGTGAGTAAACTCCTGTGTTTATTTGTGAGTTTGGCACTAATTCGATTGCATTCTTTTGCAATAGTGCCTGCACTTCTATCTCCAGGAGATTGGAATGGTGTGTTGTTAAATTTTGTGCTTTTGGTGGTATGTTTGGAGGGAATTGTAGAAATTCTATGCAATAACCATGTTGGATAATCGCTAGAACCCAAGTGTCTGTAGTGATTTCCTCCCATGCTTTGTAATAATGACCTATTCTTCCCCCCACTGGTGTTGTGTGGAGGGGGTGAGTGACCTGTGAGTCACTGTTTAGTAGTAGGGGCTTTGGGGCTTTGAAATCTTCCTCTATTTCTAGGGAATTGCCCTCCTCTATATTGTCCCCGAAAACCTCCTCTATACTGTCCCTGGTAACTGGACGGTGTGGCTTGTGAGGTGCTGGCTTGTGTGCTTTGACCTCGAAACCCCCCTCGAAAGGGCGTTTTACGGAATGTGCTGTAATTCCCTCTGCTCTGCGGGGAGTAGAGTGCGCCCATGGCTTTGGCAGTGTCCGTATCTTTTTTGAGTTTCTCAATCGCTGTGTCCACTTCTGGACCGAACAGTTCCTTTTCATTAAAAGGCATATTGAGAACTGCTTGTTGAATCTCTGGTTTAAATCCAGACGTTCGGAGCCATGCATGCCTTCTGATAGTTACAGATGTATTAGTTGTCCGTGCAGCTGTATCTGCAGCGTCCATGGAGGAGCGGATCTGGTTGTTGGAAATGGTCTGTCCTTCCTCGACCACTTGCTTTGCCCTATTTTGTAAGTCCTTGGGCAGATGTTCAATGAGATGTTGCATCTCGTCCCAGTGGGCTCTGTCATAGCGCGCAAGTAGTGCCTGGGAGTTCGCGATGCGCCACTGGTTTGCAGCTTGTGCTGCGACTCTTTTACCAGCTGCATCGAACTTGCGGCTTTCTTTATCTGGGGGTGGTGCATCTCCAGATGTGTGGGAGTTGGCCCTTTTCCTAGCTGCTCCTACAACAACAGAGTCTGGTGGCAGCTGTGTAGTGATGAAAACCGGGTCCGTAGGAGGCGGCTTATACTTTTTTTCCACCCTTGGTGTGATTGCCCTACTCTTGACCGGCTCCTTAAATATGTCTTTTGCGTGCCGGAGCATACCAGGGAGCATAGGCAGGCTTTGGTATGAGCTGTGGGTGGAGGAGAGTGTGTTGAATAAGAAATCATCCTCGACCTGTTCTGAGTGGAGGCTTACGTGGTGAAATTGTGCTGCTCTAGCCACCACCTGAGAGTACGCGGTGCTGTCTTCTGGTGGAGATGGCTTTGTAGGGTATGCCTCCGGGCTGTTATCTGACACTGGGGCATCGTATAGGTCCCATGCGTCCTGATCTTGGTCACCCTGGCTCATGGTGGTGTGAGCTGGGGAGTGTGATGGAGTTTGTGCTGGTGAAACGTCAATCACGGGCGGAGGAGAGGGTGGTGGTGTAACTCTTTTCACCACTTTTGGTTGTGGTGTTTGTTCCGTCTGGAACTCCAACCTCCTCTTTCTCCTAATGGGGGGAAGGGTGCTTATTTTTCCTGTCCCCTGCTGAATGAAGATACGCTTTTGCGTAAGGTCCACATCAGTTGCTTGTAGCTCTTCCTCAAACCTATGCTTCTGCATTTGGGAGGTTAGCGAGTGCTCTTCTGTATAAGAGCCTGAAGCTGGGTCGCTTGCAGTTTGTTTCGGCATGGAAACTTTGTCTGCGTGTTTTTTCGGCTCCGAGGTGACTTTTTTCTTTTTCGGGGCCGAAACCTCTCGGCGTCGATCTGTTTCGGTGCCGCTGTCTCGGCGTCGAGCCGTGTCCACACCGGCATCTCGGTGTCGAGGCTTGTCTCCAGCACTTTCTCGGTCCAGAGAAGGCTGCGTGCCGGTGTCTCGACCGGAGTCGGACGATCTCGGCACTGTTTGGGCCTTTTTCGGTGCCGACGGTCGGTCACCGAATTTATGGGTTGAGCCATGGCCTGGTGGCAGTGGCGTCCCCTGGGCCTTGTAAATGTTTCTCTGTGTGGTTTTCGACGTCTTACTCACGGTTTGTGTATCGTCGAATCCTTCGGAGTCTGAGTCTTGGATCGAGAAGGTACCTTCCTCTTCCTGTTCCTCGAACTCCCGTTGGGCTGTCGGTGCGGACGCCATCTGAAGTCTTCTGGCTCGACGGTCTCGGAGTGTTTTTCGGGACCGGAACGCACGACAGGCCTCGCAGGTGTCTTCGCTGTGCTCAGGTGACAGGCACAGGTTGCAGACCAAGTGTTGGTCTGTGTAGGGGTATTTATTGTGGCATTTGGGGCAGAAACGAAACGGGGTCCGTTCCATCGGCGTTCTTCAGCACGCGGTCGGGCCGACCAGGCCCCGACGGAGGATCGAAAAACTACCCCGAAGGGCACCGGAGCTCTTCGATCTTCGATGCGGTGTTGAATGTAAGTACGCCGATCCCGAACGCAACAATACCGACGAAAATCTTCCGAAATTAGCTAATTTTCCGTTCCGAAACTCGGAGCGACAGGAACACGTCCGAACCCGATGGCGGAAAAAAAACAATCGAAGATGGAGTCGACGCCCATGCGCAATGGAGACAAAAGGAGGAGTCACTCGGTCCCGTGACTCGAAAGACTTCTTCGAAAAAAAAAAACTTGTAACACTCCGGCCCAACACCAGATGGCGAGCTATTGCAGAACATGCGTATCTACAGCGACAGATGCCATCGAACATATATTTTCTCGATTCATATGCTGAGTTCTGGTTGACCACCACCGTAGCACCCATGGGACTGTCCCTCCCTCCTTCTCTGTGGTGCAGACTCATTGGTGTTACTAGAACTCATGCCGTCCCTGGTCCACCTAACATAAATGGTTTCATATTGGGTAGATTCACAACCCTCAACATCCTGAGATTGCATTAAATATTGGGGGAGACTGCAGCACTGGACCGATGCTGTATGCTTGGTTTTGGACCACAGAAAGGCATTTGAGACACTGTGGCTATATGTTTGCAGCACAGGAGGTGGTTGGCTTAAGGACAAGACTACAGTACATGATCAAACTCCTATACACAGACCCCCAGTGCAGAACATCAGCCCCCTTCCAATGTGGCAGGGGTGCATGGTCTCCCCCTTGCTCCAAGACCTGGCAGTGGAGCTACTGGCACAGCAGCTCTGCTAGGCAAGCCACATATGTGGTATACCCCTTGCATGCACAGTTCACGCTGTCTCATTGTACACTGACAATGTCCAAGTCTATATGATATCCCAGGGGCGTTTAGATGAAACTGCGCACATACTGGATGTCTTCAGGTTCGCCCCAGGATTGGGAGTAAACTGGGCCAAGATCCGCCTATTCCCATTCCACCCACACTGCCCCTTCCAGTACACTGACATTGAAGTGGGCACCCCACCATCCAATGAGAACCTCTCACCTTCTGATGTTTGGTCACCAATATGTACCACTTGTCCCAAGACTTAGGACTGAAACCTCATGAGGGCAGTCTCCAGCCCCAAATCACCTTTTGGTGCATGCTCACCCTCATGGTGCAGGGCCATGTGTCACTATCCAAAATGGTGATGCTCCCAAGACTTTTAGCAGAATTATCCCAGAGATTCTTGGAACAAAAATGCCAGAGGGGACGAGAGCAAGTATAGGACAACCGCCCTTTAATTACTTTATGACCTTCAGTATCCTACACACATTAAGCTACCTCATCAGCAGTCTGAAAATATTCTTAAAGCGGAGCACTCTCTGTAGGAAAGTACCATGTTGCCTGGCATGTTACCCCCAATGTTACTTGTGTGTCAGTTCCTTTTTGCCCGTCTCACTGGGATCCTGCTAGCCCGGACCCCAGTGCTCATTGTTTGCGGCCTACATGTGTTCCCTGTGTGGTGCCTAACTGTGTCACTGAGACTCTGCTAACCAGAATCTCAGTGCATATGCTCTCTCTGCTTTTAAAATGGTCACTGCAGGCTAGTGACCATTTTTACCAATTCTCATTGGCACACTGGAACACCCTTGTAATTCCCCTAGTATATGGTACCTAGGTACCCAGGGTATTGGGGTTCCAGGAGATCCCTATGGGCTGCAGCATTTCTTTTGCCACCCATAGGGAGCTCAAACAATTCTTACACAGGACGTCCACGTTATTTCACAGCCATTTTACACTGCACTTAAGTAACTTATAAGTCACCTATATGTCTAACCCTTACCTAGTGAAGGTTGGGTGCCAAGTTACTAAGTGTGAGGGCACCCTGGCACTAGCCAAGGTGCCCCCACATTGTTCAGGGCAATTTCCCCAGACTTTGTGAGTGCAGGGACACTATTACACGCGTGCACTACATATAGGTCAATACCTATATGTAGCTTCACAATGGTAACTCCGAATATAGCCATGTAACATGTCTAAGATCATGGAACTGTCACAGGGCACAGTGGAGGCCTCTGAGTGGTCAGTGCCAGCAGGTGTTGTCAGAGACCCCTCCTGATAGGTGCTTACCTGGTTAGGTGGCCAGTCCTCCTCTGAGGGCTATTTAGTGTCTCTCCTGTGGGTTTCTCGTCAGATAACGAATGCAAGAGCTCACCAGAGTTCCTCTGCATCTCTCTCCAACTTCTGCCAAGGATAGACTGCTGACTGCTCCAGGACGCCTGAAAAACCGCAACAAAGTAGCAAGACGACTACCAGCAACATTGTAGCGCCTAATCCGGACGGCTTTCTCGACTGTTTCCTGGTGGTGCATGCTCTGAGGGCTGTCTGCCTTCACCCTGCACTGGAAGCCAAGAAGAAATCTCCTGTGGGTCGACGGAATCTTCCCCCTACTAACGCAGGCACCAAACTTCTGCATCACTAGTCCTCTGGGTCCCCTCTCATCTCGACAAGCATGGTCCCTGGAACACAGGAGCTGGATCCAAGTGACCCCGACAGTCCAGTGGTACTTCTGTCCAAATTTGGTGGAGGTAAGTCCTTGCCTCCCCACACCAGACAGTAATCCTGTGTACTGCGTGAACTGCAGCTGCTAGGGCTTCTGTGCACTTTTGCAAGGAATCCTTTGTGCACAGCGTAGCCCAGGTCCCCAGCACTCCGTCCTGCATTGCTCAACTCGCTGAGTTGACCACCGGCTTCGTGGGACCCTCCTTTGTACTGTTGAGACGACCGCCGTGCTCAGATTTCTTGAACGCCTGTTCAAGTGCTTTGGCGGGTGCTGCCTGCTTCTGCTTGGGCTCTCCGTGCTGCTGAACACCCCCTCTGTCTCCTCCTCCAAGGGGCGACCTCCTGGTCCTTCTTGGGCAGCACCCATTTCCTTCAACCGCGACCTTTGCAGCTAGCATGGCTTGTTTGCGGTCTTTCTGCATAGAAACAACTCTGCATCCTCCAGCACGCCGTGGGACATCTTCTGTGCAAAGGAGAAGTTCATGGCATCTTCCGTTGTTGCAGAATCTTCAGCTTTTTCCACCCGGAGACAGCCATTTTGCACCTTCATCCGGGGATTAGTGGGCTCCTGCCCCCTCCTGCCCCCCCCCCTCCCCAACACTTGCGTGACTCTTGGACTTGGTCCCCTTCCTTTACAGGTCCTCAGGTCCAGGAATCAGTCTTCAGTGCTTGGCAGTCAGTTGTTGTCTTTGCAGAATCTCCTATCACGACTTTAGTGTGTTTCTGGGGAAGTACGGTAACTTTACACCTACTTTTCAGGGTCTTGGGGTGGGGTATCTTGGACACCCTTAGTGTTTTTACACTCCCAGCGACCCTCTACACTACACTAGTCCTGGGGTACATTCGTGGTTTGCATTCCACTTTTGGAGCATATGGTTTGTGTTGCCCCTAGGCTGATTGCATCCTATTGTATTCTACAGAGTTTGCACTACTTTTCTAACTGTTTACTTACCTGATTTTGGTTTGTGTATTTTACTTACCTCCTAAGGGAGTATATTCTCTGAGATATTTTGGGCACATTGTCACTTAAATAAAGTACCTTTATTTTTAGTAACTGAATATTGTGATTCTTATGATATAGTGCTATATGATATAAGTTGTATAGTAGGAGCTTTGCATGTCTCCTAGTTCAGCCTAATCTGCTAGAACACTACTAAATAAGGGATAACTGGACCTGGCAGAAGGTGTAAGTACCATCAGGTACCCACTATAAGCCAAGCCAGCCTCCTACACGGTCTTAATACAGGACATCACTCGTGTTTTTTTTTTTTTTTTTTATTATTATGTTTTTTTTTTTTTCTTTTTTAAAGACCCTCTCACAGCCTATATTGGTGTCATGCTTCAACCTCTGGTCTCATCCTGGTTCCTAAAAACCATGATGGGTTCAATTATGTACCAGAGAGCACTTAAGATATTTTCCTGGAATAGGGTCTTATGCTAACAAATACCTAGAAAACATTCAAGGTATCCCTTTTTATTAATGATAGGATTACAATGAGAAGTTAAGAGTAAATTGAAATTATGATCCTATGTCTTCTCTACATGAAGCAACGTTTCAGCCCCCATTTTCACTGGGGCAGAAAGTCCAGGGTTTTTAGAAGGAATTACAAAGGAATGTTTATATGCCCCGGGACAAATCTATTTCATATACAGGTCTGATATTATAAACTCAAAGCTCACAGAGAAGACATACAACATGTAAACCGCACCAACCAGGTAGGAGGAGGTATCGCCATCGTCTTCAAAGACTCCATCAGCGTCACCACCTCCACCGAAGACACCCCTCTCGCCGCTGAACACCTGCATTTTCAGATTCGCACCGATCCGAGGACCACCCTCAGAGGATCCCTCGTCTACCGTCCTCCCGGCCCACGCGCCCCTTTCAGCGACGCCATCGCCGACTTCATCTCCCCGCACGCCCTCGCCTCGCCGGACTACATCCTCCTAGGTGACCTCAACTTCCATCTGGAACAAAACAACGACCCCAACACCACCACCCTGCTCGACAACCTCGCCAACCTTGGCCTCAAACAACTGGTGAACACCGCCACCCACATTGCCGGACACACGCTTGACCCCATCTTCTCCGCCAGCAAACACGTCTTCTTCAGCCACGCCTCCGCCCTACACTGGACCGACCACAGCTGCGTCCACTTCACATTCCGACGCGAGACCCGCCACCTCCGCACCCAACCCATCACTCGTCAACAGTGGAACAAGATCCCCGAAGAGCAACTCTTCTCCGCACTCGCCGCCAACCAACCCACCCTCACCACCGACCCCAACGACGCAGCCCTCAACCTCACAAACTGGATCTCCAACTGCGCAGACATCCTTGCTCCCCTCAAACGCACGCATCGACAGACCAACACCAAAAAACCTCTCTGGTTCTCTGACACCCTCAAAGAATCAAAGAAAACTTGTCGAGCCCTTGAGAAAGCCTGGCGCAAGGACCGCACCGCTGACAACATGACCGCCCTCAAGAACGCTACCCGTGAACACCACCACCTGATCCGCGCTGCCAAAAGGAACTTTTTCACCGACAGACTGGACAAAAACAGACAACAGCAGAGAACTCTTCAGCATCGTCAAGGAGTTCTCCAACCCCAGCGCCAACGCCGTCACGCCCTCACAGGATCTGTGCGAATCCCTCGCCACTTTCTTCCATCGCAAGATTAGTGACCTCCACGACAGCTTCGGACACCAGACCCAACCATACACCACCGAACCGGCATCCACGGCCATCACCCTCAACAACTGGTCCCACATCAACACGGAAGAAACCAAATCCATCATGAACTCTATCCACTCCGGTGCCCCTTCGGACCCCTGCCCGCACTTCATCTTTAACAAAGCCGACGACATCATCGCCCCGCACCTCCAGACCGTCATCAACTCTTCTTTTTCTTCTGCTACCTTCCCCGAATGCTGGAAACACGCCGAAGTCAACGCCCTACTAAAGAAACCTACGGCTGACCCGAGCGACCTAAAAAACTTCCGCCCCATCTCTCTTCTGCCTTTCCCAGCCAAAGTAATAGAGAAGACCGTCAACAAACAGCTGACCACCTTCCTGGAAGACAACAACCTGCTCGACCCCTCACAAACCGGATTCCGAACCAACCACAGCACTGAAACCGCCCTCATCTCAGTCACTGACGACATCAGAACCCTGATGGACAACGGTGAAACAGTCGCCCTCATTCTGCTCGACCTCTCGGCTGCCTTTGACACCGTCTGTCACCGCACCCTAATCACCCGCCTCCGCTCCACCGGGATCCAAGGCCAGGCCCTGGACTGGATCGCCTCCTTCCTCTCAAACCGTTCCCAAAGAGTTTACCTCTCTCCGTTTCGCTCAGAACCCACCGAGATCATCTGCGGCGTACCCCAAGGCTCATCACTCAGCCCGACACTCTTCAATGTCTACATGAGCCCCCTCGCCAACATCGTACGCAAGCACGACATCATCATCACCTCCTACGCTGACGACACCCAACTTATACTCTCCCTCACCAAGGACCCCGCCAGCGCCAAGACCAACCTACAAGAGGGTATGAAGGACGTCGCAGATTGGATGAGGCTCAGCCGCCTAAAGCTGAACTCTGAAAAAACGGAAGTCCTCATCCTCGGCAACACCCCGTCCGCCTGGGACGACTCCAGGTGGCCCACGGCCCTCGGCACCGCACCGACCCCCACAGACCACGCCCGCAACCTCGGCTTCATCTTGGACCCTCTTCTCACCATGACCAAGCAAGTCAACGCCGTGTCCTCCGCCTGCTTCCTCACCCTCCGCATGATCTTCCGCTGGATCCCCGCCGACACCAGAAAAACCGTGACCCACGCCCTCGTCACGAGCCGCCTGGACTACGGCAACACCCTCTACGCCGGGACCACAGCCAAACCCCAAAATCGGCTGCAACGCATTCAAAACGCCTCGGCCCGCCTCATCCTCGACATACCCCGCAGCAGCCACATCTCCGCACACCTGAGACACCTGCATTGGCTCCCTGTCAGCAAAAGGATCACCTTCCGACTTCTCACCCACGCACACAAAGCCCTCTACGACAAGGGACCGGAATACCTCAACAGACGCCTCAGCTTCTACGTCCCCACCTGCCTCCTCCGCTCCTCTGGCCTCGCACTCGCTGCTGTCCCTCGTATCCGCCGCTCCACGGCGGGTGGGAGATCTTTCTCCTTCCTGGCGGCCAAGACCTGGAACTCCCTCCCCACCAGCCTCAGGACCACCCAGGACCACTCCGCTTTCCAGAGACTCCTAAAGACCTGGCTGTTCTAACAGCGATAACCCCCCCCCCTTTTTCCCCTAGCGCCTTGAGACCCGCATGGGTGAGTAGCGCGCTTTATAAATGTTAATGATTTGATTTGATTTAAACATTTCTGCTGACAAAGCTGTGTGGTTGACAGGGGTCTTCTTAAGGCCACTCTTCTCAGTCCACTGTCCAGGTGGGCTGACTGACAACTAACTCAGTGGTTTCCTTCTTTTGGCACCAACTCTACCTCTGAGTGACCAAACTGTGGTCTGATGAATCTCCCAGGTGCAGTAGCTTCAGTTGTAACTTAGGAGCACTGGGTCTCGGGCTGCAATGCGGCAAGGAGCAAAGATCCAGTGATCTGAGCTACCAAAGGCTTTTCAGCTTCTGTGGTCCTATGCTGTAAATGGGAAGTCAGACAACGGACTCTGGAGTCTTTGCTTCTGGCTGGGCTCAGGGAACGGCTTCTCAGTGATTAGGACACGCAGACACAGTCCTTTACTTTGATAGCCCAAAGAGCAGCAGGTGCAGTCCAACTTCAGCACAGCCTCTGCCTGTTCCAGGGTAGTAATTTGGCCGTCTTCTCCAGTCAAGCAAGACCGGAGTTCAGGGGGTGCCTCTTCTGCCCAGAAGTGCCCTTAGAAGGCAGCCACAGCCACTAGCTAATGAACAAGTTGGTTCCCTCACACCTAATGACAACTTCCTGAAACATAGCATCTAGCTATCCCAGAGTGCTCAATTCTACCCATTCCAAAGATAGATCTGAACCCCTCTCTGTGTGTGGCGCTTGGCAGCCCACCCAAGCGGTGTGGCTACCATCAGGTTACACAACCACTGGAAAATCAGTTTGTGAACTGTTTTCCCTCTCCGTACGCGCTGCCAGACTGTCTACCTACATAGTAGGTCAGCCCCTCCTGTGTGAGTTTGTCAGTAGCCCTTCAAAGGCAGAGTCCCCTTTGAAGCTCACCTTTTAGTCCAACAACCAATGTGGCTTCCTGCCAGGGAGAAGTAACACCTATTCCAGTGGTAGGCCTCTATTGTTACCTGTCCTCCGAGTCATTCACAAGTCTCCCCAGGAGAGCAGAAGGCTGTCTCATAACCAGCCTCAGCAAATGGCCAATGTAGAACGGGGAACAGAGTGGAAAATCTTTAAGTTGCATGTAGCAACAAGTTACGTTGTTAGACTTGGGTTTCAAGTCAGGCTTAATTTGATGAGTGGCTTGATACACTGAAGTATCAACTTTGGTGGTACCATTCAGAAGTTAGCACAGCTGAGTTGCGAGCGTGTAACTCTGTAGGTGCCAATAGGGCGACCGGTCTCTCATTAAAAAATACTATTTCAGGTTTTTACTTGGCAACATGTGTAGGAAAGTACCCTTTTTCTTGGCACAGTTAACCCCATTTTCTGCCTGTTGTCAGTGTGTTTGACTGTATTTAATGGGATTCTGCTAAACGGGACCCCAGTGATTGTGCTCTCTCCCTTGGTAACTTGTACCATTTTCACCCCGCATTTGGCTTACTGGTGCCCCCATGTAAGTCCCTAGTATATGGTACCCAGGGCATTGGGATACCAGGGGATCACCATGGGCTGCAGCATGTATTTTACCACCCATGGGAGCCCATGCAAAATGTTCTACAGGCACTCTTTTCAATACAGGTCACTGTAAGTTACCCTATAGCAGGACCCCCACCTAGCCAAGAGGGCAGGGTGCAAGTACCTGTGTGTGAGGGCACCCCTGCACTAGCAGAGGTGCCCCAATGAACTCCAGTTCCATTTTCCTGAACTTCGCAAGTGCAGGGATGCCATTTTATGCATGTCCTGGACATAGGTCACTATAGATGTCCAGCTACATAATGGTAACTGCGAACCTAGGCATGTTTGGAATCAAACATATCAGAATCATACCTCAATACTGTGCCAGTATTAGAAGTATGATTCCATGCACTCGGGGGGCTCCTTAGAGGACCCCAGCATTGCTCCTACCAGCCTTCTGGGTTTTTTTGGGCAGCCCAAGCTGCTGCCACCCCTTTGACAGGTTTCTGCCCTCTTGCTGCTTGAACAGCTCAAGCCCAGGAAAGCAGAACAAAGGATTTCCTTTTTGGAGGGGGGCACCCTTTCCCTTTAGATATAGGTGTTTCTTGGCTTGGGAGGGGGGGTGGAGGGATACCCTCTCCCTTTGGGTATAGATATTTCATGGCTTGGGAGGGGATGCCTCCCCAAGCCACTGGTATGCTTTGAAGGGCACATCAGGCCAGCTTCCTACAATGTCAAACATGTTTACTTTTTTTTTTTTAATCATGCTGCACCCTGCTTTAGGACTAGACAGGCCTGGTATAGGTGTGACTTACATATATTAAAAGAGAACTTTGGGTTTTGCCACTGACTTAAATGACAGTCAAATTAGCAGTAACACCTGCTCTACCAGACTGCAGTGGCAGTATGAGAAGACATGTTTTACCTTGTTATACTTGTGGTGCCACAACTAGTGCTGCAGTCTAAAAGTGATACTTTAACAGAGGCCCTAGATACCCTGTTACCATATACTAAGGATTTAGGAGTACATTAAGCTATGCCAATTTGGTATAAGCCAGCCAAGTATGTACCCTTTTAAATGACAGAGCACATTCACGGAGTCCTGATTAGCAGGGGTCTGGGCATTTCAAAGACATTACACCATTGTCTAGTTGTCCAAATGGTGGAAACACATGGGAAAAACCGACAAAAAGCCTTCGTACTCACACAAGGGTAAGGAAAAAGCAACCTTCGTGGAGTGGTCAACTCGTTGGACAGAACTTCCATCTGCAACGAACCACTGAACTTCCACCAAACCTTAAATGGTGCTTCTCTGCCAGGAGGGACTGAGGTCGCGTAGATAGCAGAGCAAACCCTATGTGTGTGCCTGGAGCAGTGGGACACAAGAGGAGATCCCTTCTACAAGAAGCAGTGTTGATACAAATACAGGATATGCACAGAGAGAGACTAGTCATTTTACTTCAAATCACCGTTACTGCATAAACACAAGTAGTAAGAAAACTCGCCTGCACTCCGGGCTTCCATTTGGCTTGTGCCCAAACGAGGCCAATTTCGGGCTACGGAACCAGGATTCCAACCATTTTAAAGATTTTGTTTGCAGTTAGCACCTGGACACCCTCACGGGTGATAAGTACACACAACAAATCCTGCTGGGTTTAAAAATGGTCTTTGAATTTAAAGATCTGTTTATTATTTTGTCTGTATTGTGCGGAGTCAATAATGATGGCTTCATTTGGTCCTCGCCATCAGTTGTGAGGAGATAGTCATTGGTTGGCTGTCAAAAGAGTAAGTATAATATGGGAAGCCAATATCCTCCCCCCATCCCATCCTCTAAAGACGGACCTACTCATTTTTTTTTCAGGATGTTTGGTATAGACATCCGTAAGTCTATACCACAACTACTGGAGGTGGGCTGCTCAGATTTGACACACTGACATCAAAGACTAGAAAACCAAAGTTAAAAGTTAATGGGCACTCATGCTGTGGGCTGGAGGGCATCACAAACTACCCAAAAAAGGACTAATATGCGGTGGGTGGGGAGGACAGGTACAAGCGCACAGCATACACAGATGTGGACTTACATAGATAATACTTCGCAATATCTCCTTAGGACAGCAGGAATGCTCATTTTATCAGTACCACGCTTAGGACAGAAATAGAGATAAAGGATTGGGAAACGAGACCCACTTGTCTCCCAACCGAAGTGCAAAGTAAACAGATTCCACTTAGGTGCTACTGTGCAATGCTGAGAGTGACAAGCAAGGTCACAACACATCAGTTATCAGCGAAGAGCTGTGGGAGGCCTGGCAGCGGACCTGAGCAGGTCTACACTGGACCACAACCAGTGTGGGAGGAGCAGCCGAAGGCCTGTTTACCTGACATTATCTGCTGCAGGGATAAGCCTGGATAAGCTGGGAGGCGATTTCCCATGTGATGCCCTCTGATGAGTCCTTGCACAAGAAATAATGCAACAGTGACAAGAGATAGTGAGCAGACGAAGTTTTTATTACTGCTCTACACAGCAACATCTTGAGAAGACATTCAGATCTGTCCAGATCACATCCCCCATTCCATCTCACTCAGATTATACAGTACACTTGCGATGTTGCTAGCGCTAAATACAGACAAACGAGAATAAAAATGCTCTCCGGCGGGTGACGCTCAAACGCTGTGCCTGGTGCCAGCAGGCTCAGGAGAACGGTGCGGCTGCCTGAAGCACGCCTTGATCGGATACACAAAAGCATGCGGTCTTCACGGCGCTCTGGGAGCGCTTGGTTAGTAGTGTGATGATCCACGGAGCAGGCCTCACCGCCTGACAATCCTTGGTGACGAGTCACCGTACATTTATTGGCAGTCTTCTCCATGACTCGCCCAGCTGGACCAACGCAACGGAGGAGCATATGCGACAGCAGCTGCGCAGGTCCTGAAAGGGGTGGGGGCTGAGTCTCACCCCTCGTACGTGGTCTCTATACCCGGTGCCAGAGGCTGAGAGGGCAGGAACTCGTGGCCAACGCGGGGCTTCCTACATTCACCCGCCTGCAGCACGGAGTCTGCCCCACACCTCTGCAGGCCCAAGCATCGCTGCTGCGCTTTGTGCGTATAAAAATAGCTAAAGTCACATTCCATTTCTTAAAGGAACTCTTAGAGCTCAGTGCTTGGACAGAACCTGCCACCACAAGACATAAAAATACACAAAAAA
Source organism: Pleurodeles waltl (assembly GCF_031143425.1). NCBI lineage: Eukaryota > Metazoa > Chordata > Amphibia > Caudata > Salamandridae > Pleurodeles > Pleurodeles waltl. The sequence goes on from NC_090449.1 coordinate 18,440,745, forward strand.
AATGCGGCAAGGTCAGCTAAAGCATATCACAGGCTGAGGAGGCAGCGTGGGACAGCCTCGCAGCACACTGCAATTAGGTAGCAAGAGCGGTACAAATACATCTTACATTAACAGCTCGGCTGCACTGTAACAATACATTGTTTTCATCTTAATTAGGGTACAGAAGCTGGGGATGTGCTGGTATGCCACATTTTCCATTAGTCCATAGGTAAAATCCATTTTAAAGCAGCACAAATCTCTTGAAAACAGACCATTTCATTAGACCGAGGCCAGCACCTGAAATGACCCAAGGGTGGCAGACAGAGGGGGTGAATTACTCCACCCACTCCAGTACACTGGGTTAAAAATACAAAAATATAGTTAGGAAGTGTTGCCCGGCTAGGGGGTGGCAGTAAAACCCCAAAGCCACTGGTTAGTGTGACATGACTTAGAAACCTACAGAGGAGGCGGTCTGGAGAGGCGAGGAGCCTCGGGCCCGTGAAGAAACAAACCCAAGGTACCAGAAGATACAGCTGGGAGACGCCCCTCCACAAGGGAGCACAATAGGGCAGGCTGGCGAGTTACAGGCTAATCACGGAAAACATAAGGACTACTGAGAGGAACGAGTTGCCAGCGTTTCGCCACACTTTTCCTCGTCCTACAAACAGCTTCTATACTTGTTGCGTTTGCAGCAAAAAAATAAAAAATAAAAATATAAGTCAGTGGACAAAAGAAGAATCTAAAAATCACACACCACTGACTGAGGGTGTGGGCTGCAAGGAGCCGCTTTCGAGTGGAGCTAGTGTGAGGGTATGTGCTGAGCTGTGGACAGGGTGGGCATTCATGTAGTCTCTTAGGAAGTGGGGCGCTTCTGGAGAGATGGGCATGGATTCTGGGGGCACCACAGCTCTTCAAACAGCCACTGACCCGCGAGATTTTCAGGTAGTTGGACTAATTTATCTAAATGTAGGGGAAAAAAAAAAAAATAACTTCCCGTCTTGGTTTGATGCGATTTTATCCACACTGATAACACTAAATCGAGGATCCTCACTTCCCCCTTACCCCCAAGTAGCAGACAGAACAGTGCACACCCCTGTAAATCTACATATCTTTAAACACTGCTGGGTCAGACCCGTGTTCTGCAGGACGAGGTCCCCGGGTAATGCTACATATGGGTTTACTAGAAGCGAGGGTGAGCAAAGCATTCTGTATTTGTAGGACCTCTGCTTCCTAGCTTACCCAGAAACTGTCCTTTCCCAAAGGAAGTGTCGGAAAGGATAACTTGCTACACCGGACGGAGAAACAGGCAGGACAGAGGAGAAAGACAGCAGAACCTTCTCTGCATGGAGTAAGATGGAGTCTGAACCTCCACCTGACCCAGCAGTGCAAGAACTCGTCAGTGTTGTAGCATCCAAGCACCACATCCAGATGGCAAAGAGCGGTGGCAACCCAAGGCAGGGGTCTGCGCTAGCAGCCACTGTGATGGCAACAAAAAAAAAAAAAAAAAAAAAAAAGGGGGGGGGGGACCACATTTAAAAAAAAGCCGATTTGCCTGCAAACTGTACACCCTAAAGAGGTGAACCAAAAGCAGTCACCTACTGTAAAAGATTACAACCCTTGCGGGGCACCGTTTACTCGGCATGAACAGATTAGCTAATGAGCCAAGTTTAACGTTGACCCAATAGATGTGCATAAACTCCAGGTCCGAGGGTAGAAAAATCCGGCATAAAGCCAAAGAATTACACAATCCACCACCACCACCAGATAGTCCACTTGCAGAGCCGCCCACAGGTGACCAGTGCAGGATACCCCATGTGTAAAAAGCTTCCTGGCCAACCACAAGGTAGAAGACGAACACAAGAATGGGCGTCACAGGAAGAGCTTCTTTCACCCACCCAAAACAGAGCACCGAAGGATGGTAATGCCACGGGGCGCTCTGGGAACATAAAGGAGTAACAGGCAATGTGGCACAAACCAGGCCCACCTGTGCAAGACCTAAGTGAGCCTTTCCAACTGGACGTACCTTACAATACACCCAAACCGACTATTCTCATCTCTTCCAATCAGCTGCCCCAAAACACAAAACCTCTAATTCGGAATTAAGAAAACTATATATCTATCCATCCATCCATTCTTAAATCACCCCCAAGCCAAGTAGCTGGAACAAGCTATTTGGGGGGCGTGGGCCACTATACAGCCACTGATGGAAATGGAAGGATATAGGGGGGCCCAGAAGAAGGGAAAAATAAGCCAAGTCCAAACCTCCCATAACGTCCTCCAGCAATGAGTTCATGGGACCAGGGTGCACCCGATGCAAAGCTCAAGTCTTTAAAATATGGTGCCCTCAGGCCCATCTGTAACAGCAGCACCACGGCTGCTCTGGCTCCAATGTTCAACATGAAAACTTTCATAAACCCTCGTTTCCAGAAAACCTTTCCTTGCCCGAATCCCTTCCAAACGTGGCGCGGCGAACCCAATCCAAGGAGCTAGCGGATGTGGGCCATCTCCTGCAGGAAGGGCGTCTTCATGCAGCCGGTGCAGAGCTGGTCCATCCAGAGGGGCGCCTCGTGCTGCAGCGGGGTGCGGCGCGGGAAGAAGGTGTACGTCAGGTCGTAGTTCATCAGGCAGCTGACCGAGCTCATGTACAGGTCCGAGAAGCGGCACAGGCGGCGGGAGAAGTAGGTTGGGTTGTGGTTGGTACGGAAGATGCTGCCAAACTGGGGGTTGAACAGGTTCTTGGTCACAGCCCTGATGTTGGGGGAAGAAAAAGCAGCTGCGTTAAGCGAGCAAAAGATAAGACGTACAACCATTAATAACCCCAGAGAGAAAGCGGAGCGAGTAACTTATTTTGTAACAAATGGCAACTGGTGGAGTGCCTTGGGGGAGGGGAGAATATTCCACTTATCCTGCTAGTTATTCATGAGTATCCTGCCATCTCACAGGTGTGAGAGCCGGGGGGGGCGACCTACAATTCTTCAGCTTCGTGTGGAATTCAAGAAGAGGAGGTGGCTCTAACAAGTGTGAGGAGCTCTTTCCACAATCTAGGAGTGATGTGTGAGAAAGCTCAACCTCAGCATCTGCTTCTGTGGATGCAGAGGAGTTCGGCTGACTGAAGGTGCCTGGCGGGTTGCTGGAAATGTACGTGGCTGATCAGGTAGGCTGGGCCTGAGTTGTGTAGTGCTTCGCACAGGACAGTCACTGCAGCTTCAGCTCTCTAATTTGTACTTACTACCCCCACAAGGTTTATCTAGTACATGAAAAACAGGTTAGCAATGTTAAAGCCAACAGCTGGTCAGAGAGGATTTATCCTATTGGGGAAATCTATACCCCACTGTGAGAAGGTGTGGATGCGCTATGAACTGTGCATTACTGAAGCGATATCCAGGTGTGGACAAAATGCTCTTCGGACGGAGAATGCGCCCTCCACAAGCTAGTGAGAAACAGGCATACCTGAGCTCCAGCCGCTCCTTCTTCCAATCCTCGAGGACCTGCTGGCACTCCGCGTCCTTGAACATCTGCATGGAAACAAGCACAAGTTAATGAACTTGGTAGAGGATGGTTGTGCCCACACCTCCCCACCCTCACACCACTGCTGACCACACATACCTGCATGCGCTCCACAAGACCAGTCAGTGCCTGCAGCCAAGTCAGGGAGTGGGTGTACTGCTCTGTGTTCACGATGCGGGTTTCCATCTCCAGCTCTGGCACGATGGCCCCAGTGCGCCACCCATGACGCAACATGAGATCCTATGAGTGAGGAGAAGAGGACAGGAAGGAAAAATCATCATTCAAGGCTGGCGAACCAGTTCAAGCAGCAGCTCTACACGTCAGAGGCACAGCAAATGGCAAACCAAGGCTGCTTCTTTTAGCAGTTCCTGCATTAATACACAACACCCTGTACTCATTTAGAACAGATGAGTAGTCTCCTCAAATGTGGCAAGTAGACTGCCAGAAAGGCCGCAGTCAGCTCAAAGATAAAACCCGGTCTAATGCAACTCTATGAGACTACTGACGATGGAGATCAGAATTCCAGAAAGGCTGCTGCATGCCATGCGCCGCCCCACCAATATGCGCTGCCTTAGATTGTGACTGCCTCAAAAAGTGGACTGCCTCAAGTGACTAGCTGAGAGCCTTGGTACCTGGCAGATGCCACGAATAGCAGAGCATCTGTGGCAAAAAAATCCTGGCACAGTAAGATACAGCAAGGCTAGGGACCCTCTTAAGCAGTGGCTCTTAACATTCCTACTTCTGTGGACCCCCACTTAATCATTACTGGAACCTAGGGACTCCCATAATCATTTTTGGAATCGGGGGGGGGGGGGGAGGTTCTCAATTGAGTCTTTACTGAAGCAGTGACCCTGCCCTAAGCATTTCAATGATTTGATAAGTACAACAATCCACAAACTTGTACAGAAACAAGCATTCATCAAAATGTAATTTTACTGGGAAGGTTGGCGCTTTTAAAAATTCAATTGAGGCCACTCATCACCCATACAATAATCTGTTTGATGCACTTGCACTGCTCCCACAGATCAATCTGAGGATACCAACTTATTTTTTGGGCCTCCCATTTAAAAAAGCATTCACATTTTTAGAAGGTTTTAAAACTTTCAATTTGACATTTTGTGCCTTTATTTATATACACTTTACAAATCAGTTATTTAATGTTCTAAGCAGCCGCAGACTCCCTGAGTAGGTACCTGGACACCCCGGACCACAGGTTAAGGATCACTGCTCTGGAGTGAAATCAAATACTAGAAGATTTACATTTCAATTTTTTCAGCTTCTTTAACAGGCAGCCCTCCTTCACCTCTATTCTCTCGCCACCATTCATCACTGCCCGTGTTGCCTCAGGGATTCATGGAATCTCACATGCCAACCACCACAGTCCGCTGCCAAGTACCAGGCCTCTGTGCATACACTCTCCAACACCTCCCTTTATGCAATGTGTATCTACAGCTACACACGCCATCCAACACATGGTTTCAAGTATTCACCAACAATTCAGAAGAGCACTTACTACCCAGCTCCGGGCTTGTACTCTATGCACCTTGGAACACCCTCTTCTCTGGCTCCCCAGAGCGCAGGAGTGTCCACCCTGGCTCACCATGGTCAGATCCATGCCAGATTCTCAAGCTATCCACATGATACACATTTAAAGGGAACCATTTGTATGGCCCATGGCAACCCTGAAAATGGGGCGCGATCTGATCCTCGTGCACCAAACACTGGACGCCCCTGGTGTAGAGTCACAGGTACAGCTCCCAAGAAGTCTCCCTGGCCCAGCCAGGAGTTGCCAGTGCGACCTAATGGAGGTTTGGAATGGACACAGACAGCGTGGTGTTAGCAGAACAATGAGGCAAGTGTGCGAACAAAGAGCCTGACAGCCCACGGGTACAGTCCGCAACGGCAGTTTACCCAAGAGCATCCCACAGTCGGCACAAGCGCGCCGCATCAAAGACCCTCAATGGCCCTGATGAGAAGCAATCCTCGGTTGGAGTATTGAAAGCAGAGCCCAGGAAGGTTTTAAATGTAATCAATGGATGTCCAAATTGGGGGCATCTTCAACAGATTAAGAGGTGACCGGTCTAAGGAAACAGGGTGGGCAGGACATGGAATGAGATTCCTCCAGCCATGGAAAAATCCATGTACTCTGGAGATTGTCTTACTTGCTTCAGATGAAGCACTTGTAAAAGAAAACCTGGGTTTGGAACAGTGGTGCTTGGAGCCATAGGGCCAGACATGTCCCCTTCTTTATGTTCACCCCAAGGGAGCTTGGAAACCATCTTCAGACTCAATCGACTGACACACGGCCTGTCATCTAGGCTCTGCTGAGAGCGCAACACATTGTTAAGTCCAAACTGTTAAGGGACATGAGTAACATCCAATAATTCTTCAGACAAAGGATTAATGTCTGCTCAGGAAGGACTTACCGCTAGGTCACTGTAGAGGTGATCGCCAAAGTACAGCACTTTGGACCCACGCCAGCCTGTCAGCTTCAGGAAGTCCACCAGGTTCCCCTGTTGAGGGCGAGAGGGAAGAAAGTTTTGAACCCCATGGTGAAACGATTGCATCTGAGCATCAAGTCCTCAGAAGCACTGCTGCACCTCCAAGTTCAAAGACTACTGTGTCGAAAGCAACCTTCGTCAGCATCAGCTTATGACCCACACCAGTGAGCTGCTCAGGGAAACACCACATCTCGAACTGCACTTAACAAGGAGTTTATACAACGACAGCGACATTCTGCAGTGAATGTTGAAAAGGTCGTTCATTTCCCATACTTAAAGAGTTCTATTGTACAAGAACATGATTCGGCAATTGGTCACATTACACACCTCTAAGATTTATTTACACATATGAACTGGGTTGAAAGGAAATAAAGAACTTTTTTTTTCTTTTTTTAAACCTGTTCTAGGGGTTGGAGGTGGTGGAACGTCCTCCCAAGGTTAACGGACATTTTCTGCAGGTTAAGAATATTTATAAGCTGTACAAACCCTACAGCAGCGGTATGGCATCAGTCAACAGCAATGCTACAGAGGCAGGACCATCCCAACTTCAAGCAGGCCGTCTCAGTAGCTGCCCTACTGTGCTTGTGGCCTCAATCTGCTCTGTTTCAGTTCAGCAGAACAAGCCACCAGTGCCCCAGTTAGGGCTGGTAACCACTGTGCTTCCCGACTAAACATCCGCCCGATTACTCACCGTGCACCGAGGTCACTCATTCACCAACCTGTAACCCAACTCAATTCCTTCAAGTCAGGTTTTATTTCCTCCCTCAAATCTTACCTGCCACTACCTTCAGGATCTCACAACACAGCACCAGCGGAAGATTGCTTCTTATGCATACAGCACAGACCCAATCAACACAACCCAACTCTAGCAAGCAATTTCCATTTCTGCCTTAGAATACTGTAATGCTACAGAATGAGAAACGCCAGGGGTTTGCTGATGGAAGCCACACCCATAAAATAAACTTAAAGAACTATATAGATGCCAATGGCTGGCTTGGCATGGTTACTTTATTACTGAATCCGTGTGATCTCAACATCCATAGAAGCATCCAATGTCCCTTGCAACCCAATAAACCTGGCATCAGAGGTGAAGGAACAGCTCACATGAAGGGAGTTTCCTTCGTCTAAAGTTGTGATGGTTGACATTCATGGGCATCAGGAGGTGGAATGGCTCACATGAAGGGAGTTTCCTATGTCTAAAGTTGCGACAGTGGACCTTCACCAGCATCAGGCGGTAAAGGAATGACACACACGAAGGGAGTTTCATACGTCCAACGTTGTGATGGTTGACATTTACGGGCATCAGGAGGTGAAAAAATGGCTCACATGAAGGAAGATTTACATCCAACGTTGTGATGGCCGATATCCTCGGGCATCAGGAAGTGAAGGAATGGCTCACATGAAGGGAGTTTCCTTTGTCCAACATTGTGATGGTGGACCTCCACAGGCATCAGGAACTGATGGAATAGCTCACACGAAGAGATGGATTGCATGAAGGAAGTTTCCTACGTCTAAAGTTGTGATGGTGGATCTCAGACTGGGCTTCAGCCATGAACTCGAAATAGGAACATTGAAACATTCGTTATTGCATGCTATCAAACCATGTGGCTCTTGACCCTCCTATCCGTGCATAGTGACAATCTGGGGGCCACACCTGCATGAATCAGCAGTGAGGCTGGGGAGGCCACGGTTCAGAACTGCTTCACCACTCGTCTGCACCATAAGCTCAAGATGCCATTTGCTGAAGGTACCTTCATCTCTCACGAGACCTGGACCCAGTGGCGTAGCGTGGGTTGTCAGCACCCGGGGCAAGGCAAGTAATGTACGCCCCCTAATCCGTGGATTTTAGCACTCGCGAGTGCGAGCGCCCCCCCCCCCAGATGTTGCGCCCGGTGCGGCCGGCCCCCCGTGCACCCCCCACGCTACGCCACTGTCTGGACCATCGTAGCCGCAGCATCCAACATATTCACTTCAAGCAACTTTAGCTGCAGTCATTTATGTCTTCATTAGATGCAGAAAGAAACAAAGACCAGCAGAGAAGATACCGCATGCCTGGCCTAGCAGCAGTGTTCACGAACAACCAGTTCGCAGTACAGACCAGACCACCGCTTCAAGTTTGTCCAGGAGAGTCCAAACTTGGCCGTGGGTCAACACATAGCAGGATGAAGAGGAACAACCTCTGGGAGGGCCTTAGTACTGCTTCCCTTGGAGCCCCTGAATGTTTCAGTATCCACCAAAGGACTTTGCCTGGAAGTGCACCTAGGCTCACGCCTGTGTCACGGATACTGCAGAGATGGTCCAGCTCCTGCACACAGCACTGCTCGTCATCCTGAATTATTTATTTATTTTAAGAGCCGGGAACTGTTCCTTCATGTAATCAATGCGGATTAAAAAAAGAAAATATTTTGCATCCCGAGGTGTTCTCCAGACATCATCAGCCTTCCTGAAGCCGAGCATAACAAGCTATTTTAACGCAGATTAGACTCGCCAAGCACTGGGACACAAGGAAGACAGGATACGTGTGTGTGTGTGTGTGTGTGTGTGTGTGTGTGCACAAACACACACACACCATCTTCTGTTTTAAATATGAAGGCTTGCGTTCAAAAAGATGAAGAAATCCAAAACTAATGACCAGGAAGCAGCCGGGCACCACGGAGATTGGCGAAGGCTGCTTTGATGTTCCCAGCTGACAGGCAGTCGGGCAGCGATAATCAGTCCGCTCTGGCCACATGCCTGGACTGGAGAACGCACAGACCTTTGACCCTTACCGAGGGTCAAGGGCCCTGCCCCCCGGGACATTTTCATCCTGGCAGTGCAACTTTCAAGCTGGAACAGGAGGCAGTCTGCCCCAGAGGACGCTGCTGAGCTTGACAGAGCTGTCTGGATCTCAGTGTCCAGATGCCAGGGCAAGGCTGCCAGGCGGGAGCGTAACCCGAGCAAATAAAAAACTGCAAGAAACACCAGCGACCAACAGACCGACGTACAAATTAATAAGCAGAACAGACAATACAAATATTCCACTGGAGAGGAGTGGGATGTATGGGTCTTTACTACGTCGCCCCACTCAAATGGAGCTGCAAAAATAGCAGATCTGTCGTGTTTGCTGTATTTCAGCAAGAAACGTGACCCTTGCATTCATCTTTGGCTCGGGGACGCAGATTAACAAAGCACCGCAAACAGCCCCTTCCGGTCTCTTCCCATGCTTGGTACATTTTTAGCCACAAACTGAGTGCAAAATGAGAAAAATGGCACTGCAGCCGAAGAACCGCCCCATGGGCAGATTTTGAGGGACCCCTTCCACCGCTGCAGAAAGCACGCAGTCTCCACAGCCCTCCCTCTATAATCCCGTTAGCACAATGCAAGATCCAGGACCTATCCGGCCACCTAGAGGGGCACGCCCACCGTGTCCTCCGTCAACAGCAGACCACTATCCTCATTGGGGTTCAGCTCAAAGCAGTGGTGGCAGCAAACTTATTTGTGGTTCGACCAGATCTTATTACATCAATAACAAGTGTGGCCTACTGACCCCCACCCCAGTGTAAAGATTCCCTGTTTTGAGAGTCCCAACACCTTACACTGAGAACCTGCGAGTATGAGTGCACAATGAGCTAGTGACGCATGCATTGTAAAAGGAGTGTGCGCATTGAAGCCTCAATATTGAAGCCAGTGGGAGCCATTTAATGCCCCTGGTGCACTATCGCACAAGATGGAGGGAGGCGATGACCTACCTAAACAGCGTATTAACTATCTGCATTCATTTGGCCGCCAGGTGGGGGTGTGGGAGAAACTGGCCCCTTATCCAAAGTCGTGTAGTTTCTAATACAGGCCTACACGTTTGTCTATCTCCCAATTTCTTCTTCACAAGGACTTCGGACAGCCAGCACTTCACTGTGCCCATGTTGTGGATATTCATGCTTGGTGAAGGCTGAGGTGCTCCCTGCCGTGAGAAGCGTCACCTTCGAATACACGGTAAGAGGATAATCCTAAACTGGTTCTGAAACAGGACAGTGGATCCATATCCTGGTTATGGAAGTCTGTATAAAAAAGTGGGATCCTAACACCCCACTTTGTTTCAATTTTAAGTTCATTACCAAAGAAGGGAGTGCTCCAAGAGCTCTAAGAGGTTCTCTGTAACCAGGAGTTGTGTTTCAGCACAGCCAGTCTTCCAAGGTGGGAAGACATCAGCTGACTCCTAACCAGGGGTTGGGTTTGCAGCACAGCCAGTCTTCCAAGGTGGGAAGACATCAGCTGACTCCTAACCAGGGGTTGGGTTTGCAGCACAGACAGTCTTCCAAGGTGGGAAGACATCAGCTGACTCCTAACCAGGGGTTGGGTTTGCAGCACAGCCAGTCTTCTAAGGTGGGAAGACATCTCACACCACCACTTCCGCTGGAGAAGCAGAGGATCTGCAGGAAGAACCCTAGGAGCCTGCTCGGAGGGAACAAGAGACCTGGCCCTGCAGAGGTAGACTGCCCACAAAGAGAAGGCCTGGTGTGAGGAGCACCCAGAAGAAGATGTTGAGCAATCCAGGCATTACCAGTTCTGTCAAGGGGTCACCCAGTCCTTCTGCGCAGTATCTGAAAAACTGCAATAAAGAAAGTACCAGGGCATGTCCCCTTGAGCAGGCTCGGCCGTGAGTCAAAGGGACTAGTACTGCTGCTACTGACGACAAAAAACGTTAGAGCGCAATCAAAGGAGGAAGCCCCAAACCACAGTGGTGACTGTAACTGAATGAGGAATATGCTTTGAAGCCACAACCCTCAACCATTGAAGCACTTTGCATCGGACCTCAGAATATCACCAAAGCCAAGAAAATTTGCTGTCACAGAAGCTTGTGTGTGTGAAGTTTATCAAGCTAGTTCTGCAAACAACCTGTGCTGCAGTGAACGAGCCCTGGAGGAGTCCGCTCCGTACAGCGGGAACACCCTTACTTGTCGGTGGCCAGTATGGCACCCGATCAACATCCACAGCTCTCTCAAACAGTCGGGCCTACTTGCTCTGCATAGGGAGATATGAAAGAGACAGAGACAGAGACACACTAGTAAAAACCAATGTGCTTGCCTGAGGCTATGTAGTGCAACCCGCCACCCTAAAACACTGAACGGACCTACCAGTAAAAAAAAAAAATGCATGAGTTTTTAATAGTGAGCACCTGGAGTAAGTCTCTGCCTACAAACTCGCACACTGGACCGAAATTTAGGAGGGAGAGGAGCGCCATAACACATTAGTACAACCCCATGTGCTGGAACGGCTGAACTGTGTTGAGTGGTATTTGGTGGTCAGATTGAAAGTTTCTTTCTCCAAAAGATAAGCACGGGCTGCACAATACCTTTTGTCTGAGCCCTTGCCCCTCACACTACCTCCATAAGAGACCGGCCACCGCTCGCCCTCACTGCCGCAAGAGCCAAGTGCAGGAAGGTTGTACTGACCCAGTCTGAGATATGATGGCGCCCAGAACACAAGCAGCACACTAAAGCCGCCACCACGGTTTGTGCCCAGCAGCCCCCATGTCACCTGGGGCTACCCCAGCAGGGTGACAGGATAGTAGCAGGGCCTGCAGCTCGCTGCGGGCATTTGCACTTCGCTAATACAGCAAGGACCCCCTCGTGACTAGACCCCACCAGCAAAGGAGAACCGAGAAATGCCCACGATGCAGAAATGAAGCCTCGCAGCCTAGGGGGAGATTCGTCTACACAATCTGCATCACTGGATTTGAAACCCTGCAAATGCCAGCAAGAGATGCAACTCGAGGCAGGATACAGTCCCGGGGCAGAGAGGAGCCTGGAACATAGGTCGCCACCCACAGCAGGAGAGCTGCTGGGGCTACCCGACAGCCAGGGGGGACTGCTTGTTGCCAGACACACGGACTCTCACTAAGCAAAACAATCTTGAGGTGGAATTAGGAGCATGATAAAGTGCAAAGAAGCCTCAGCCATTTACGGTTCCCAAAGCTAGGATATACCTTAAATGTGCACAAGGGCTGCAAAGAAAACACTAAGCAAAGTTCAAGATCAGCGGAAAAGTCACAACAATTTAAAGAAAGAATGCTGGCTGTCAACACGGACCACAGGCGCCTTGGGCACAACCGCATCTAGGAAAGCTGGCTAGAGTGACCTTGCAGGTCAAAAAAACACATTATCCAGGCCCCCCCAGCACCCACCCTGCTCTAAGAGGTCAGGCACGTTAAGCACCCGGAGCCCCTTAAGAAGGCTCAGAAAAATAGTTCATGAAGAGAGGGTACCCTCCCTCCATTGTCCGAGCTGTCATTAGCGAGAGGCGAAAGTTAAAGAACAGAAAAAGAAAAACCTACCTTCCCACCCCCTTCGGTTTTAACCCTCCGTGATAAACTGGTTTCTACATCCGTCAGAGGGGATTAGCTTCAGACAAAAGTCCTGCACAGGCTGACGGCCACGGAGGAATGAAACTTGCACAATCGCAAACAAACCGTGCCAAGCCTCGCTGCCACCCTTGAGCACAGCTCCCAGGCAGAGCCCGTCCAGCAACCTTCAGGGGGAAGGCATTGTTGCTGGTTAGCTTCTGGGTCAGGCAGACACGGCTTCTGGCGCCTATAAGAAGCCCGGCTATGTCTGGGTACCAATTACCTGAAAACAAGAATGTGTAAATAAAACCAAACACTCCGGTCAGCCAGTAACCTTTTGGTTGATTGTTCCCTAGCCTGGAGGCCTGTGAAGTTAGTGCTTGAAAATCAAAAAAATATATCATTTCTGCATCGTCACAGTCTCAACGTTTATTCCAAACCACTGAAAGGTGGGGGGTGTCTGTTGGGGTACAAGCAATACTCAACCTGAACTGTGCCGACAGCCGTTTGTCCAATCTGGCATCACTCAAAGAAGCCATCCAAGGAGTGATCGTTAAGAGAGGTGTGGCGAGGTGGCCGTGTAGCTTCTCTACAAATTGTAACTGATGGCAGCAGAACCCTTAGCTTACCAGTGATGCATCTGGTGCAGAATGTCTTCTGTACAAGGAACACCTTGGAGTTCAGAAGCACATCCCACAGAAAACCAACTTTCACACAGTGGATGCCATTCACAGCCGTCAGGGGCAATCTCACCATGTGAAGGAAAAAACAAAATGCACAGAAGCTCCCATCCATTGTCCTCTAGGTGCAACTCAAAAGAAGATCTTACGGCACAATAACAGGGAGGTGGGGAGCATCTCCTGCTCCTACAGTAGGGAAAAGCCAAGATTTGGTGCATTGATTGGTAGGTTATTGATTAAAGTGGAAATGTGACAACCTCAAGAATAAATAAACTGGTTCCTGGAACAGCAGAGGTTCCAAAGCAGCATCCAGTCGAAGAAGTAGGAGGCCCACAGGGCAGCCCGTGGGTAACCTGAGGTTTAAGCGGTTAATTCCATAGTACACCTAGGTGAGGTACGTCAACTGCAGTAAGGACACATGCGTTAAACCGTACTATTATTTGTCAGGTAGCTCAGACGGTGACCCAGATTTTCGACACAGACAGACAAAAAAACGTACTGGAGAGAAGAGGCCATCTGGCTAAGCTGCCAACATTCCAGCAAACTCTCAAAAACGTGATTGAGTGACAGGACCAAGCAAGAAGGTTGGGCTTCAAATCCCCTTTCCACAAGAGCACCCAGAGAACGACATCAGCAAGTCATGTTGGCCACAACTTCCGAAATGAAAAGACACCCCGTAACATCTATTTAGCAAGGAAAGTTCTGCCACAAACATATCTTGTGCCTTGATGCTTGCACTCTACGCCAACAATAACCTTCCGAGTTCTGGTCGGACATTGCCCTACCGGAATCCTTTGAAAGATGCTTTACACAACCCACTACACACAAAAAAAAATCCAGTAAAGTACTCTACAAAAACACCAAGAGGGGCTAACAGTGACAAAACAAAAGTTCATACCAGGATCTGTGGACTTCACTCACTACGAATAGAATAGCCTTGTGCCCTCAGTCAGGCATCAGGACAAGCTATCCCTGAAACACGAGAACCGGGCGTGGAATGGACAAGCAGTCTGAGGGAGAGACCTGAAGTCCCATCAATTAACAGCTACAAGTCATCCAGCACCCCCCCCCCCCAGCCTGAATATGCATGAAGGGGGTTGGAGTGAGTCGCACACAAGAGGCTTGTGTGCTGAACTGACGGGGACGGCTAGAAGTTCACCCGATTTCTAACACGCCCCTCCCGTCCCACACCAAGAGTGCTGCTGAGCCACTCATGCTGCCTGTTTGTGCTGCTGGGAAATCACCGTTTACTCTGCTCTCAAGCACGGCGCATAGCTTGAATACAGAAGGGAAAGGGAGAGCCCGGAAGAGGCCCAGTGACAGGCTCCAGACTCCTGGGAGCGCTGTGCGGACCACCAGTCTGGTCCACCATAGCTGTGCGAAGCCCAGCCACCTCATCGGAGACGCTAGCAAGCTAGAACTCCTTTCTCCCGGAGAATGAAAATAATAACTTCGGCCTTTCAGACCTCTGAGGCAGGCGGTGTGGCTTGGCTGAACAATCAACCCTGCAAGAAGCAAGATTTCATCTCCAACCCCCGACACTTGCAGAGATCACCAGGTTTCCCACCAGGAGAAGCTAGTCACGCATCACCGAGAAGCGTGTGTGCTTGGGTTTGGAGAGCTAATATGACTCGTGCACTGCATGGCCCCTTCCAAGTGACTACACATACAAGGGGTGCGGATCTCTCAGATTAGGCAATGTAAAGAAAGCCAGGCTCCAGCAGGGGGACAGACACCCCAGGCGCACTACACACTGGGCTGATCGGAGCCTCCATTGCCCCGCGCGCCCCTGTGTCAGCCAGAAAGGGCCTCCATCACCGCGGCACTAGCTGTGCTAGCAGGCTCTCCGGTGGATGCTCAACGAGCGATTCCTCGCCTTTAGCATACCCCAGGTACCAGGCTATCTGCAAGATAGAAACCGCGCTGATCCTGAATGCTGGCAGGCGGCTAGTGCGGCTCGGCGTTTACGCCGTTTGCCCCGGAAGTTAGGATATAGCGCCACCCATGCATGCCGTCAGTTCCTTCTGTCTCTGTCCACACCCTAGACTTCACCCAGGACTTGGGTGACTTCTTCCAGTGTTAAGGGATGCACTGCTTTGCTTAATGTTCCGGAATCGCCCGTGGACTGATGAAGTACTCTCTCACGTCAGTTCCCGAGCCTAAACGCCAAACGAATATCTAGTGCGATATAATAA
The DNA here is from genome assembly GCF_031143425.1 of Pleurodeles waltl. NCBI lineage: Eukaryota > Metazoa > Chordata > Amphibia > Caudata > Salamandridae > Pleurodeles > Pleurodeles waltl. The sequence goes on from NC_090449.1 coordinate 18,455,926, forward strand.
AGACTCTTGTTTGCGAAGATGCCGGCATGGATTACATTTTTGTTATTTCTCAAGGGGACATAGCTCCCTTAGACAGTCGTGGATAGAAAAGAACTGACGTCAGCATCATGGGAGGCTCGGATAAGTGCTTCCGGTCGATAGCTGCACAGCACCACCACCTGCTCACGAGAGCACTGCCCTATACAAGTTTCCTGATCCGCCCGGGTGCCTGGGGATATTCGAAGAGCGAGTATTTGTGGAAAGTATGATCTGTAGCAGCACGGTCTGGAGAAAAGAAAAAAATAAGGAAACAAAAAAGTCAAGCTAAAATGAAGCCTCTGGCCAGATGCAATCTAGGTTTCGGGTGATGAAGGAGGAAGTCACTATGGGCAAGCCAACGCTTTAATTCTGCAAAATAAATTTATAATATTTTGAGCCAATAGTGGGAAGTGAAGTACTTGTCAGAACAGTAGGCTTCAAATTTTTCAAATCAGAGGATTTTGATTTGTTAATGGTTTTAAAGGTGTCAGAGCATCAACAAGGAGGCTGAGGCAACTTTGTTACTGCGGGAGACTGCCTCTGGAGTAGGGGTGTATACTAAAATCAGTCTGGAAAGCACCCAAGGTCTATGAATTGTGGGACTTACCTGCTTGTACACATTGCCCTTTTCTAGCTGGGTGATCTTGTCCCAGCGTAGGTCACCATTCGCATCCACGCGCCGAAAGGGCCTGCAAGACAACACCAAATGCTATTAGCTGCACAGAAACATTGTCAAAACAGGGATGTTCAACCCCCACCTTCCCAAGCATGGTACATCACAGTAATAAACCAACACTGCCCAGCGAGCCGCGGTCGCCACATTGCTGAAAGTGCTGGGCTGCAGCTGTGAAAAGCCCAGAGAGGAGGTTACCAGAGTGAGGCAGCTTTCAAAATGGACGACATATGCAGTTGGTTAATCTGTCAGCTGGGCCAATGGCAGCACTCAAGCCCATTTCTCAACAATATTATATACATTTGTATATACAGTGCCTGAAACTCACGAGTCGAAAGCATCCTGCTGCTAACCGGGTACAAAATGCGCACTGAATCAAGCACTTCTGTGTATTTTCCACACCTCTGTACTCTTGTTACACCCCCACCCCAAAAAATATAAAATATATATATATATATATATATATATATATATATATATATATATATATATATATGGAAAATGTCACTTACCCAGTGTACATCTGTTCGTGGCATTAGTCGCTGCAGATTCACATGCTGTGCACATCCCGCCATCTGGTGTTGGGCTCGGAGTGTTACAAGTTGTTTTTCTTCGAAGAAGTCTTTTCGAGTCACGAGACCGAGGGACTCCTCCCATTTCGACTCCATTGCGCATGGACGTCGACTCCATCTTAGATTGTTTTCCCCGCAGAGGGTGAGGTAGGAGTTGTGTATGCTAGTAATAGTGCCCATGCAATGGAGTGAATGCGTATGTACATAATGAAGTTTAAAGTAATATATTTACAAATGTTTAAGATCTACTTCTAAACGGCTACAGGGTCCCGGGGAGGCGGGTGGGCGCATGTGAATCTGCAGCAACTAATGCCACGAACAGATGTACACTGGGTAAGTGACATTTTCCGTTCGATGGCATGTGTAGCTGCAGATACACATGCTGTGCATAGACTAGTAAGCAGTTATCTCCCCAAAAGCGGTGGTTCAGCCTGTAGGAGTTGAAGTAGTTTGAAATAATGTTCTTAGTACAGCTTGACCTACTGTTGCCTGTTGTGCAGTTAACACATCTACACAGTAGTGCTTGGTAAATGTATAAGGCATAGACCATGTTGCTGCCTTACATATTTCGTTCATTGGAATATTTCCTAGAAAGGCCATGGTAGCACCTTTCTTTCTGGTTGAGTGTGCTTTTGGTGTAATAGGCAGCTCTCTTTTAGCTTTAAGATAGCAGGTTTGAATGCACTTAACTATCCATCTAGCAATGCCTTGTTTTGAAATTGGATTTCCTGTATGAGGTTTTGAAAGGCAATAAATAGTTGTTTTGTCTTTCGAATTAGTTTTGTTCTGTCAATGTAGTACATTAGTGCTCTTTTGATGTCTAATGTATGTAGTGCTCTTTCAGCTACAGAATCTGGCTGTGGGAAGAACACTGGTAATTCTACCGTTTGATTCAAGTGGAACAGTGAGATTACTTTTGGTAAAAATTTAGGATTTGTCCGTAGAACAACTTTATTTTTGTGTATTTGAATAAATGGTTTTTGAATGGTAAATGCTTGAATTTCACTCACTCTTCTTAGAGATGTGATGGCAATTAAAAATGCAACTTTCCACTTTAAGTATTGCATTTCACAAGAGTGCATGGGCTCAAAAGGTGGACCCATGAGTCGTGTTAAGACAATGTTGAGGTTCCATGAAGGAACTGGTGGTGTTCTTGGTGGTATAATTCTCTTTAGGCCTTCCATAAACGCTTTTATGACTGGTATCCTAAATAATGAAGTTGAGTGCGTAATTTGCAGGTAAGCTGAAATTGCAGTAAGATGTATTTTAATGGAAGAGAAAGCTAGTTTTGATTTTTGCAAATGTAGTAAGTATTCTACTATATCTTTTGCAGATGCGTGTAAAGGATGAATTTGATTATTATGGCAGTAATAAACAAATCTTTTCCACTTATTTGCATAGCAGTGTCTAGTGGTAGGTTTTCTAGCTTGTTTTATGACCTCCATACATTCCTGTGTGAGGTCTAAGTGCCCGAATTCTAGGATTTCAGGAGCCAAATTGCTAGATTCAGCGATGCTGGATTTGGATGTCTGATCTGTTGTTTGTGTTGTGTTAACAGATCTGGTCTGTTTGGTAGTTTGACATGAGGTACTACTGAAAGGTCTAGTAGTGTTGTGTACCAAGGTTGCCTTGCCCATGTTGGTGCTATTAGTATGAGTTTGAGTTTGTTTTGACTCAACTTGTTTACTAGATATGGAAGAAGTGGGAGAGGGGGAAAAGCGTACGCAAATATCCCTGACCAGTTCATCCATAGTGCATTGCCCTGAGACTGATGTTGTGGGTACCTGGATGCGAAGTTTTGGCATTTTGAGTTTTCTTTTGTTGCAAATAGATCTATTTGTGGCGTTCCCCAAATTCGGAAGTAAGTGTTCAGTATTTGGGGGTGAATTTCCCATTCGTGGATCTGTTGGTGATCCTGAGAGAGATTGTCTGCGAACTGATTCTGAATCCCTGGAATAAATTGTGCTATTAGGCGAATGTGGTTGTGAATCGCCCAATGCCATATTTTTTGTGTCAGGAGACACAACTGTGTTGAGTGTGTTCCTCCTTGTTTGTTTAGGTAATACATTGTTGTCATGTTGTCTGTCTTGACAAGAGTGTATTTGTGGGTTATTATGGGTTGAAATGCTTTCAGCGCTAGATACACCGCTAACTGTTCTAAGTGATTTATATGAAACTGTCTTTGCTGAATGTCCCATTGTCCTTGGATGCTGTGCTGATTGAGGTGTGCTCCCCACCCTGTCATGGATGCATCTGTCGTTATTACGTATTGTGGCACTGGGTCTTGAAAAGGCCGCCCTTGGTTTAAATTTATACTGTTCCACCATTGAAGCGAGATGTATGTTTGGCGGTCTATCAACACCAGATCTAGAAGTTGACCCTGTGCTTGTGACCATTGTGATGCTAGGCACTGTTGTAAGGGCCGCATGTGCAGCCTTGCGTTTGGGACAATGGCTATGCATGAAGACATCATGCCTAGCAGTTTCATTACCAATTTGACCTGTATCTTTTGGTTTGGATACATGGCTTGTATTACATTGTGAAATGTTTGGACTCTTTGTGGACTTGGAGTGGCAATTCCTTTTACTGTGTTGATTGTTGCCCCTAGGTATTGCTGTGTTTGACACAGCAGAAGGTGTGACTTTGAGTAATTGATTGAGAAACCTAGTTTGTGTAGGGTTTCTATGACATAATTTGTGTGTTGTGAACACTGTCTTTGCGTGTTGGTTTTGATTAACCAATCGTCTGGGTACGGGAACACATGTATTTGCTGCCTTCTGATATGTGCAGCTACTACTGCTAGACATTTTGTAAAAACTCTTGGCGCCGTTGTTATTCCGAATGGCAACACTTTGAATTGGTAATGTATCCCTTGGAATACAAACCTTAGGTACTTTCTGTGTGAAGGATGTATTGGTATATGGAAATATGCATCCTTTAGATCCAGTGTTGTCATGTAGTCTTGTTGTTTGAGCAGTGGGATTACTTCTTGTAATGTAACCATGTGAAAGTGGTCTGATTTGATGTATGTATTTAATATTCTGAGATACAGTATAGGTCTTAGACTTTTGTCTTTTTTGGGTATCAGAAAGTACAGTGAGTAAACTCCTGTGTTTAGTTCTTGTTTTGGTACTTATTCTATTGCCTCTTTTTGGAGCAATGCTTGAACTTCTACTCCTAGAAGATTTATATGTTGTTTTGACATACTGTGTGTTTTCGGTGGGACTGTTGGAGGGAATTCGCGAAATTCTATGCAATAACCATGCTGGATAATTGCTAGTACCCAAGTATCTGTTAGCTCCTCCCAGTGTTTGTAAAATTGGCTTAGTCTTCCCCCCACAGGTGTTATGTGATGGGGATGTGTGACTTGTAAGTCAATGCTTATTTTGAGGAGTTTTGGGGCTTTGGAATTTTCCTCTATTTTTTTTGGAATTGTCCCCCTCTATATTGCCCCCGAAAACTTCCCCGCTGATATTGGCTTTGGTAAGTGGGCCTTGTTTGTGATGTTGTGGTTTCTGTAGGTTGTCCTCGAAACCCTCCCCTAAAAGGTGTTTTGCGAAAAGTGCCTCTGCTCTGCAGGCAGTAGAGTGCGCCCATGGCTTTTGCTGTATCAGTGTCTTTCTTGAGTTTATCAATAGCAGTGTCGACTTCCGGCCCAAACAACTGCTGTTCATTAAATGGCATATTTAGCACGGCTTGTTGAATTTCCGGCTTGAACCCTGACGTGCGGAGCCATGCGTGCCTTCTTATTGTTATTGCAGTATTTACTGTCCTTGCAGCCGTATCTGCTGCATCCATTGAAGACCGTATCTGATTATTAGAGATACTTTGTCCTTCTTCCACCACTTGTTGTGCTCTTTTTTGGAACTCCTTGGGTAAGTGTTCTATCAAATGTTGCATCTCATCCCAGTGAGCTCTATCATATCTTGCCAAAAGTGCTTGTGAATTGGCAATGCGCCATTGGCTTGCTGCTGGTGCTGCAACCCTTTTGCCCGCAGCATCAAATTTGCGACTCTCTTTGTCTGGAGGTGGTGCGTCCCCCGAGGTATGTGAGTTTGCTCTCTTACGAGCTGCCCCGACGGTATTGGCTATGAGTGGAGCATAGCGTGTTAAATAGAAAGTCATCCTCAATTGGTTTGGAATGCAAGGTGACGTTATGGAAAGCAGCTGCCCTTGCGATCACCTGTGTGTAAGATGTACTGTCCTCAGGTGGGGACGGCCTGGCAGGGTACGAGTCTGGGCTGGTGTCCGATACTGGAGCATCGTAAAGGTCCCATGCATCGGGATCATCTTGACTCATGGTAGTAGGAGTCGGGGAGTGCATCAGTGGAGGAGTTGCTACTGGTGATGTGTGCACTGATGGTGGTGGAGACGGTGGTGGAGCTGTTTTCCTTGCCACCTTTGCCTGTGGCTCCTTGTCCTTTTCTTGAAAGGCAAGTTTTCTTTTTATTTTAATTGGGGGAAGAGTGGTTATCTTCCCTGTGTCTTGTTGAATGTGGAGCCTCCTTTGAGTATAGTCTGGCTCTACTGCTTGAAGTTCCTCTCCGAATCTATGTTTTTGCATTTGGGAGGACAATCCTTGATCCTCTGTATAGGAGCCTGTTTTTGGCTCCGAGGCTGGATGTTTCGGAACCAAAACTTTTTCGGATGTTTTTTTAGGCTCCGAAGAAACCTTTGTAATTTTTGGCGTGGTGGTGTCTCGGTGCCGAATTTGTTCGGTGCCGCTGTCACAGTGCCGAAATTTCACTGAGCCGATGTCTCGGGTCCGAGATTGCTGTTTGGCGGTATCTTGACCGGAGTCGGATGACTTCGACACCAGCGTGCCCTTTTTCGGTGCCTTGGATCTGTCACCTATTTTTTGGGTTAAGCCATGGCCTGTTGGCGGTGGCGTCCCCTGGGCTTTTGTTGACTTCTCGTGAGTCTTATGTTTCGACGTCTTACTCACGGTTTTCGGCATTTCTTCGGCCTCGAGCTCTTCTGAGTCCGACTCGTGGATAGAGAAAGCTTCCTCTTCCTCCTCGAAACGCTCTTGTCCTGTCGGCATCAACGCCATCTGCAGTCTTCTGGCTCTTCGGTCTCTTAACGTCTTTCTCTCCCGAAACGCTCGACAGGCCTCACAAGTATCTTCCTTGTGCTCTGGGGACAAGCACAAGTTACAGACCAGATGCTGATCCATATACGGATACTTGTTATGGCATTTTGGACAGAAGCGGAATGGGGTCCGTTCCATCAGCCTTGAAGTCACACGTGGCCGGGCCGACCAGGCCCCGACAGGGGATCGAAAAAACCCCGAAGGGCCACCGGAGCTCTTCAAAATTCGGTGTCGATCTGTTGTAACTAACCCGATACCGAACGCAAACAATACCAAAGTTTTTTCCGACATTCTAACTAACTTTCCGACCCGAAACGAAAAGGAACACGTCCGAACCCGATGGCGGAAAAAAAACAATCTAAGATGGAGTCGGCGCCCATGCGCAATGGAGTCGAAATGGGAGGAGTCCCTCGGTCTCGTGACTCGAAAAGACTTCTTCGAAGAAAAACAACTTGTAACACTCCGAGCCCAACACCAGATGGCGGGATGTGCACAGCATGTGTATCTGCAGCTACACATGCCATCGAACATACATACACACACATATATATATATATATATATATATATATATATATATATATATAGTGTCACTTACCCAGTGTACATCTGTTCGTGGCATTAGTCGCTGCAGATTCACATGCTGTGCATAGTCCGCCGTCTGGTGTTGGGTCGGAGTGTTACAAGTTGTTTTTCTTCGAAGAAGTCTTTTCGAGTCACGAGACCGAGGGACTCCTCCTACTTTGGTTCCATTGCGCATGGGCGTCGACTCCATGTTAGATTGTTTTCCCCGCAGAGGGTGAGGTTGGAGTTGTGTATGTTAGTAATAGTGCCCATGCAATGGAATGACTAAGTATGTACAAAATGAATGTTAAAGTAATATATTTACAAATGTACAAATGTTGAAGATTACTTCCAAACGGCTACAGGCTCCCGGGGAGGCGGGTGGGCGCATGTGAATCTGCAGCAACTAATGCCACGAACAGATGTACACTGGGTAAGTGACATTTTCCGTTCGGTGGCATGTGTAGCTGCAGATACACATGCTGTGCATAGACTAGTAAGCAGTTATCTCCCCAAAAAGCGGTGGTTCAGCCTGTAGGAGTGGAAGTAGTTTGAAATAAAGTTCTTAGTACAGCTTGACCTACTGTGGCTTGTTGTGCAGATAACACGTCTACACAGTAGTGCTTAGTAAATGTGTGAGGCGTAGACCATGTTGCTGCCTTACATATTTCGTTCATTGGAATATTTCCTAGAAAGGCCATGGTAGCACCTTTCTTTCTGGTTGAGTGTGCCTTTGGTGTAATAGGCAGCTGTCTCTTTGCTTTAAGATAGCAGGTTTGTATGCACCTAACTATCCATCTAGCTATACCTTGTTTTGATATTGGATTTCCTGTATGAGGTTTTTGAAATGCAATAAATAGTTGTTTTGTTTTCCTAATTAGTTTTATTCTGTCAATGTAGTACATTAGTGCTCTTTTGATGTCTAATGTATGTAGTGCTCTTTCAGCTATTGAGTCTGGCTGTGGAAAGAACACTGACAATTCTACTGTTTGATTTAAGTGGAACGGTGAGATGACCTTTGGTAAGAATTTTGGGTTGGTTCTTAGAACTACCTTATTTTTGTGTATTTGAATAAATGGTTCTTGTATAGTAAATGCCTGAATTTCACTCACTCCTCTTAGAGATGTAATGGCAATGAGAAATGCAACTTTCCACGTTAAGTATTGCATTTCACAAGAATGCATGGGTTCGAAAGGTGGACCCATGAGCCTTGTCAAGACAATGTTGAGGTTCCATGAAGGAACAGGTGGTGTCCTTGGTGGTATTATTCTCTTTAGGCCCTCCATAAACGCTTTAATGACCGGTATTCTGAATAGGGAAGTTGAATGAGTAATCTGCAGGTAAGCAGATATTGCTGCGAGATGTATTTTTATGGAATTAAAAGCTAGATTTGCTTTTTGTAGATGTAGTAAATATGCTACTACATCTTTTGGAGATGCATGCAATGGTTGGACTTGATTATTATGGCAGTAACAAACAAATCTTTTCCATTTACTTGCATAGCAGTGTCTAGTGGATGGCCTTCTAGCTTGTTTTATGACCTCCATACATTCTTGTGTGAGGTTCAAGTGTCCAAATTCTAGGATTCCAGGAGCCAAATTGCTAGATTCAGCGATGCAGGGTTTGGATGCCTGATCTGTTGTTTGTGTTGTGTTAACAGATCTGGCCTGTTGGGTAGTTTGACATGAGGTACTACTGACAGGTCTAGTAGTGTGGTATACCAAGGTTGTCTTGCCCATGTTGGTGCTATCAGTATGAGTTTGAGTTTGTTTTGACTCAATCTGTTTACCAGATATGGAAGGAGAGGGAGAGGGGGAAAAGCGTACGCAAATATCCCTGACCAATTCATCCATAGAGCATTGCCTTGGGATTGCCGGTGTGGGTACCTGGATGCAAAGTTTTGGCATTTTTCGTTTTCTTTTGTTGCAAATAGATCTATTTGAGGTGTTCCCCAAATTTGGAAGTAATTGTTCAGGATTTGGGGGTGAATTTCCCATTCGTGGACCTGTTGGTGATCCCGAGAGAGATTGTCTGCTAGCTGGTTCTGGATCCCTGGAATAAATTGTGCTACTAGTCGAATGTGGTTGTGAATTGCCCAATGCCATATTTTTTGTGTTAGGAGACACAACTGTGTCGAGTGTCCCCCCCCCCTGTTTGTTTTAATAATACATTGTCGTCATGTTGTCTGTTTTGAAAAGAATGTATTTGTGGGATATCATGGGTTGGAATGCTTTCAATGCTAGAAATACTGCTAACAGTTCTAGGTGATTTATATGAAACTTTCTTTGATGTACGTCCCATTGTCCTTGGATGCTGTGTTGATTGAGGTGTGCTCCCCACCCTGTCATGGAAGCATCTGTTGTTATCACGTATTGTGGCACTGGGTCTTGGAAAGGCCGCCCTTTGTTTAAATTTGTACTGTTCCACCATAGAAGCGAGATGTATGTTTGGCGGTCTATCAACACCAGATCTAGAAGTTGACCCTGTGCATGTGACCATTGTGATGCTAGGCACTGTTGTAAGGGCCGCATGTGCAATCTTGCGTTTGGGACAATGGCTATGCATGAGGACATCATGCCTAGGAGTTTTAATACCATTTTTGCATGTATCTTTTGATTTGGATACATGGCTTGTATCACCTTGTGAAATTTTTTAACCCTTTGTGGACTTGGGAGTGGCTATCCCTTTTGTTGTGTTGATTGTCGCTCCTAAGTATTGCTGTGTTTGACACGGCACAAGGTGTGACTTTGCATAGTTGATGGAGAAACCCAGCTTGTAAAGGGTTTGTATAACATAATCTGTGTGGTGTGAACACTTTGTTAGCAAGTTGGTCTTGATTAGCCAATCGTCTAGGTACGGGAACACGTGTATTTGCTGCCTTCTGATGTGTGCAGCTACTACTGCTAGACACTTTGTAAAGACTCTTGGCGCTGTTGTTATTCCGAATGGCAACACTTTGAATTGGTAGTGTATTCCTTTGAATACGAACCTTAGGTATTTCCTGTGCGAGGGATGTATCGGTATATGGAAATACGCATCCTTTAGATCTAATGTTGTCATGTAGTCTTGCTGTTTCAGCAGTGGGATTACGTCTTGTAATGTCACCATGTGAAAGTGGTCTGATTTGATGTAGGTGTTTAGTGTTCTGAGATCTAATATTGGTCTTAGAATATTGTCTTTTTTGGGTATTAGAAAGTACAGTGAGTAAACTCCTGTGTTCTTTTGTGGACCTGGTACTAATTCTATTGCGTCTTTTTGCAGTAATGCCTGAACTTCTAGTCCTAGAAGGTCTAAATGCTGTTTTGACATATTGTGTGTTTTCAGTGGGACGTTTGGAGGGAGTTGGAGAAATTCTATGCAATAACCATGTTGGATAATTGCTAAGACCCAAGTGTCTGTTGTTATTTCCTCCCAAGATTTGTAGAACTGGCTTAGTCTTCCCCCCACTGGTGTTGTGTGAAGGGGTTGAGTGACTTGTGAGTCACTGCTTGTTTTGAGGGGTTTTCGTACCTTGAAATTTTCCCCGGTTTCTTGGGAATTGGCCCCCTCTGTATTGGCCTCGAAAGCCTCCCCTTTGGTATTGTCCCTGGTAGGTAGGCGGTGTTGTTTGTGAGGCGCTGGCTTGTGTGGCTTGACCTCGAAACCCTCCTCTGAAAGTGGTTTTACGAAATGTGCCAAATGTGCCTCTGCCCTGCGGGGAATAGAGTGCGCCCATGGCTTTAGCTTTATCAGTGTCTTTCTTAAATTTTTCAATTGCAGTGTCCACTTCTGGGCCAAACAATTGTTGTTCATTGAACGGCATATTAAGCACTGCCTGCTGTATCTCGGGTTTGAAGCCGGATGTGCGCAGCCATGCGTGCCTCCTTATTGTTACAGCAGTATTTATTGTTCTTGCAGCTGTATCTGCTGCATCCATAGAAGAACGGATTTGGTTGTTGGAAATGTTCTGTCCCTCTTCAACCACTTGTTTTGCCCGTTTTTGGAATTCTTTTGGGAGGTGTTCGATGAGATGCTGCATCTCGTCCCAATGGGCTCTGTCATATCGCGCTAGGAGTGCCTGCGAGTTGGCGATGCGCCACTGATTTGCAGCTTGTACTGCAACCCTTTTCCCGGCTGCATCAAACTTTCGGCTCTCCTTGTCTGGAGGTGGTGCGTCGCCTGATGTGTGGGAGTTGGCTCTCTTACGAGCTGCTCCTACGACAACTGAATCTGGGGTCAGTTGCGATGTAATAAAAGCAGGGTCTGTGGGTGGTGCCTTGTATTTCTTCTCCACCCTTGGGGTTATTGCTCTGCTTTTAACTGGCTCCTTAAAGATTTGTTTAGCGTGCCTTAGCATTCCAGGGAGCATAGGAAGGCTTTGATAATTGCTATGGGTGGAGGACAGGGTGTTAAAAAGGAAGTCATCCTCGATAGGCTCTGAATGTAGCGATACGTTATGAAACTCTGCTGCCCTAGCCACTACCTGAGCATACGCTGTATTGTCCTCAGGTGGTGAGGGCTTAGTCGGGTACGACTCAGGGCTATTGTCCGATACTGGGGCATCATAGAGATCCCATGCGTCCTGGTCATCTTGGCTCATGGTGGTATGAGCTGGTGATTGTGACGGAGTCTGTGCCGGTGATATAGGAGGTGCCGGTGGTGGAGAGGGTGGTGGAGTTACCTTCTTCACCACTTTTGCTTGTGGTGTTGTTTCTTGTTGTTGGAAATCTAGTTTCCTTTTTCTTCTGATTGGGGGAAGGGTGCTGATCTTCCCTGTACCACTTTGTATAAAGATCCGCTTTTGCGTGTGATCTACAGCTGTTGTTTGTAATTCCTCCTCAAACCTGCGTTTTTGAAGTTGGGAGGACAGTGATTGTTCCTCTGAGTAGGAACTGGCTTTCGGTTCGGTTGCTGGGCGTTTTGGCACCGAAACCATGCCTTTTGTTATTTTCGGCTCCGACGAGATTTTCCTCTTTTTCGGCGTCGCACCCTCTCGGTGTCGACCATCTTCGGTGCCGCTATCTCTGTGCCGAGCAGCTTCGGTGCCGCTGTCTCTGTGTCGACCCTTTTCCGCGGCACCTTCTCGGTCCCGAGATTGCTGCGTGCCTGTGTCTCGACCGGAGTCGGACGATCTCGGCACCGTCTCGCCCTTCTTCGGTGCCGATGGACGGTCACCTACTTTATGGGTTGAGCCATGGCCTGTCGGCAGTGGCGTCCCCTGGGCTTTGTCTGTTTTCCCCTGTGATGTTTGTTTCGATGTCTTACTCACGGTTTCTTCGACGTCGAATTCTTCCGAATCTGATTCGTGGATTGAGAATGCTTCTTCTTCTCCCTCTTCCTCGAACCTTTGTTGTCCTGTTGGCGTGGACGCCATCTGTAACCTTCTGGCTCTTCGGTCTCGGAGCGTTTTTCTCGACCGAAACGCTCGACAGGCTTCACACGTCTCTTCTTTGTGCTCGGGTGACAGGCACAAGTTACAGACCAAATGTTGGTCTGTATAGGGATATTTACTGTGGCATTTAGGACAGAATCGGAACGGGGTCCGTTCCATCAGTCTTGATGTTGCACGCGGTCGGGCCGACCAGGCCCCGACGGGGATCGAAATTGCCCCGAAGGGCTACCGGAGCTCTTCTGGATTCGGTGTCGACTCTAATCTAACCCGATACCGAACGAAACAATACCGACGAATTTTCCGTTGATTCTGACTAACTTTCCGACCCGAAACACGGAGCGAAAAGGAACACGTCCGAATCCGATGGCGGAAAAAAAACAATCTAAGATGGAGTCGACGCCCATGCGCAATGGAACCAAAGTAGGAGTCGTCCCTCGGTCTCGTGACTCTAAAAGACTTCTTTGAAGAAAAACAACTTGTAACACTCCGACCCAACACCAGACGGCGGACTATGCACAGCATGTGTATCTGCAGCTACACATGCCACCGAACATACACATATATATATATATATATATATATATATATATATATATATATATATATATATATATATATATATATATATATATATATATATACACACACACACATATATACATATACACACACATATACATATATATACACACATACACATATATATATATATATATATATATATATATATATATATATATATATATCACAAAGCCTACTACTTACGGATTTGCATACAAAAAAAAACGGCTTACATCCAGCTAGCCGTTTGGGCTCTAGACCAGGGGTTACCAACCTTTTGACTTCTGTGGACCCCCAGTTTATCAGTATTCGAACCCAGGGACCCCCATTGAATCTTCATTGGAATCTGGGGACGCCCAGTGAGTCACTGCTGAAAGCTGGGACCTAATCTGTTAATATTATTACATTTTCTAAGTAGTCACGGATCCCCAGGGGTCCCCGGACCACAGGTTGGGACCTCTAGATGACAGCAAGGGTTCCTATGGGAGCAAAAAAAAAAAAAAGACTGCGATGTGCTGGTTCCGAGTGTCTGATCTAGTCCTGCCTCTGGTTCTGCTGGTGTGGTCTACGAGGAAGACTCATGGGGTCTGATCTAGAACAGTGAAGGGCCAGGGGTGCCTGCTCCACTTTGGTATAATCAGAATGAGAGCGAGACACCTGTCAGATTTCTGATCACAAATGGGAGCAGTGCGCAAGGCAGAAAAGCGCAGCCAAGTATACCAGAACAGTTCATCAAAAGCGCACTCCCAATTAACTGTCAGTGCAGAGATCTAGCAGCAGAGCTTGGCCATTCTGCTTCTTGGCGTGGTAAAGAGGTACCTGTGAAGTGTTCTGCTGTTGGAAGTATGCGTGAACGACTTGCCCAACTCCTCTGGGGCTAGTGCTCTCCCTCATCACAGCAGTCCTATGTTTCAGTAACCAACGTACTCCTAGTTCTTGCAGTAGGCTTCCTCCGAGGGGCAGTCTTCGGCGCCTGGGCACATCTCTGGTTTGTCATCCTGGGATCCACCAAGCATCTGCGGGCTTGTATGTTGTGAGCAAGTCTGGTGGTTCAGCCTCTTGCGCCGTGTGAGCACCGAAGAGGTCTTTGTCCTCTTCCATGTATATCTCAGTGGTCCCCTGAAAGCAATGGCCTTTTCACTGATAAGATGACACATTGGAAACAAGTTATGAAGGACACCCTGAACCCAGAGCCTACTCTGCACTTTCAAACCCAATGGCACAAAAAAAATCTACTATGGAGTTAGTGTCCATATGCAACGTATGTCAAGAGGAGTCAATGCATCACAGGAATTGAGGATGTTCTTTGAAGTTGAACAACTTGCAAACATCCAAGCCCAACATTAGATGCTGCAAGTATGTCAAGCATGTGCCTAGAGACTCACATGCTACAAACATATAAATAAATCTGTCTAAAAAGCCCCGTCTGCACATCACCTGCAGTACTTGGTCATGGTCATGAAGGGTTCACTGCTATGACTGGCAACCACAAGCTGCAGGAAGCTGGCTCTCGATATAGTGCACTAAAATGAAGTACACTGCAGAGAGTCCAGTGGATCCTTAATTGGTATTGCAGAGGCAAAAATAGATAGAGCATTAGTCCTATCTGTAGGAGTGTGGGCGAGCAGTTGGGCTTATCAGCGGGAAGTGCTAAGCATTTGTTATACTCAGAGGCGATAAATGAGACACTCAAAGAATACATCATGGACCAATTTAGAAAAATAACACTTCATTTTATATAAGTTGCGAACCAAAGAAATTCGTAATCAGGTAGGCAGACTTAAGCATAAAGAATTTGCAGTTTCAGAAATAAATAGACAGTGCACTTTTCAGAGTTCTCTCAATGTTATCCTTTAGAGGAAAACAATGTTAAACACAAGGTTAACTACTTACAAAGCCAATCTCTGAAGTACTGGGTACTGGTCAGAACCACACCAACAGGTCACACCTGCACTGGGGCAGCCGGGTGCTGTAAGGAGTCAGGTGCCCAGCGGTTTCCTATAAGAGTTTGGTCCTCATGAAGACCAGCTGCAGGCTCTGGCTAGAAAGCCAGTCAGGGACAACAAGCAGATAAGTAATAGATGTGGGGTGCTCGGGTGGCCAGGGGCAATGGATGAGGGGTGCCTTTAGGCATCAGGTTCACATCCGGGAGCACTCACAGTCAGGGGATCCTATGTGTTGAGGCTGCAGGTGCCTTCAGGGAGCCCAGCAGGGGTGGACTTGAGCTCCTAGGGGCCGGGAGACATTGTTGGCATTGATGACCCACCTTAGCTGGGGTCAGGGGTGCCAGGTGGTTGTGAAGATGTCAGATTTTTCTCTCTTTACAAGACTGTGGGAGAGGGGGCCAGCGTGCAGAAGCTGCAGGGGTTCTCAGGAGAGTGCACATTAGGTGACACCAGACTAGACTGAGCAGTTGGGGACCCATGGACGTCAGGTGCAGTGGTCACTTCTGGTGTCTAGTTTCTGGGGTTCCAGCAGCTGCAGAGTCCTTTCTTTAGAGTTTAGTCTTATAGGGCAAGTCCGTTGCCCAGGGGAGACTTGAAACTTTATTGAAGGGTAGACGAGTTGGCTTCTTGTGCAGGATCCTTCGAGGTCAGCAGGCAGGCCGGAGGGGCTGGGTCCAGGTCAGCTGCTTCTTTTCCTCTTCTGCGGGTAAAACTCTTCTTTTTCAGATTCTCCTTAGGTTGTTGGAATTGGAGTTCTAGGGCTCAGGGGTGCCTATAGACTATAATAGTGGAATGCAAAGTGAAATCACTTAATCACCCTGAGCCTGCAGTCCAGTGCCTTGAACCCTCATGGGTGATTCGCTGTGCTTTACAAATCCCAGAATCGCTAAATAGCCCTAGCAGGGGGCTTAGTCACTCTGCAGGGTGACCCCCTATCAGAGGGGGTCACTGACAGTCACCTGTCCTGACAAACCAGATGCTCCCAGGGGCGCTGAAGCAGCGTGGGCTGCCCACAAATCCTGGAAGACTGGTAGGAGCAATACTGGAGGGGTCCTCGGAGGAGCACAGACTGTGCACAGAATCATGCCACGAACACTGGCATTAGTATTGGGGTATGATTCGGATATGTTTGATACCAAAACATGCCTAGGTTCGGAGTTACCACCATATAGCTGGACAAATGTAGTGGTGACCTGTGGCCAGTACACGAGTAAAATGGCTTCCCAGCACTTCAGAAACCAGGCAAAAAGTGAGGGAGTGACCTTGTCAAAAGAGGCACTTTCCGACAGCCACCATCCCACAGATGACTTTTTTTTTTTTTAACTGCAGAGGGGCAAACAGCTAAGCATGAGATCACCAAGCACCTTGAGATGCATCACAAGCTCAACCATAAATTAAGTACCACAGATGTGAGAGAGAAATCAATTTGTCCAATATCAGTTTGCAGAGAAGCTTGGATCGCACTTGCGATTTGAAACTGGTTCTGCAGAAGTAAAGGACTTCAGGGAAAGCCTGCTCCAAGTTTAGTACCCAAGACCTCAAAAGCCATGAGAAGAGCAATCTGTGCGGTCCAGAACTGTGTGCAAACAGTGCCCGAATGGTACCGGACTTAATGTTCCCCTTTCATGAGGCTATCCTCAGGAGGATCACACACAAGAAGCCATGGAAGGACTGTCAAAAGTCATGTAGCGCACTACAAAAAAAGAATTGATTGACTGATTGATTGATGTTTCAATAGAGGAAGGAGGGGACTTTTAGTCAATGTTTGAGGAAAGGCAGATAATCGAACTGGCTGTTCATAGAGCCCTACTCTGCCAACTGGGTTTGGCTCTGTGGACAGTGATACCTGAAAACTCCTAAGAAAGTCACCATAGCAAACTAGATCTAATATCAAAACACCACTGCTCATCAACTACTAAATGGTTACATAAACCACTTGATATTCACATTAGACACACTGGCATCGACTGCCTTTTTCAACCACTCCTAGACTCACTTGATGCAGTCGTTGAAGAAATGTGGCTTGTCAGCCTGTACGATGACCACGTCAAAGAAGTCTCTCCAGTCCTTGCCAACCATGTATCGCATCCCTTTATCACTGCAGGTGGGGGAGGGGGGGGGAAAAAACATATCAAAAAGGTACACCTGCAATGGAGTAGAGAAAACTAAACTTTACGAAATATATTCCTTTAAATTTTAGGATGGCATATAATACAAGGTTATAGAACACCATTCCTTCCAATTATCAATTCAGTTAAGAAGGCTCAGACCCCATATACTGCCTGGGCGGATTGTGACTGCACAAGTCATTCCCCAGTAATATTTCCAAAGGCAGTCTTACTGACTAGAGGTCTGGTACTGAAGCACAGAAAGGCCAGCCACAATCACAGGAAGAGAAAAGGCCCGATTTAGATCTCGGTGGCTGGAATACTCCATCACAAACGTGACGGATATCCTGTCCCTCGTATTAAAATCCCCACTGGATATAATGTTTTTTTTAATCCGGCGGGTGGGATATCCGCCAAGATCCAAATCAGGCCAACTCTATTACAGCTCTTCTTCAGCAGAGGAGTGTGTAGAAAAAGAGCACACACAACACTTAATTTGAGCATGTGGGCCCAC
Organism: Pleurodeles waltl; assembly: GCF_031143425.1. Lineage (NCBI taxonomy): Eukaryota > Metazoa > Chordata > Amphibia > Caudata > Salamandridae > Pleurodeles > Pleurodeles waltl. The sequence continues at coordinate 18,473,344 of NC_090449.1, forward strand.
CGGCAATACTCATTTCTGTGGGCACGCTCTTATCAATAGACTGATTCAGTACTAGAGAGAAAAAAGAAAACAAAAAAAACACTAAGGGGAGAAAAAGATAAAGACAGAAAAAATGGCAGAGGAAAAAATCCTGGATGATAAAAACCTCTAAGTGTTAAATAACTAGACACAGAGGGTCTGGGGTGGAATAAAGAGGCATGAAGTGGAATCAAGACTACCCAGCCTTGATAATCAGTACATCAACCCTAAATAGTGCTGGACACCGGCTACTAAGCTAAACTTTGGGCCAAGGCACTTATTTCACTAATTAAGCAGAAATGGGACAAATGCAATGACCCCCGACTGAGTAGAGAAGCCCAACTAGGCTTGTAGTCCAGGCCAGCATCACAGGAGTACACAGACGAGTAAGCTACTCAAAGGTGAATCCAGCACCGAGGTGAGAAGCATCCTCCACGGGAAACAAAACCTCAAGAGGAGCGACACAGAGCGGGACCAGAGACCTACACCCCAGAAGATAAACCGACTGCACCACAGTGAACAAACAGATGAACCCTTCATGTAACACACAGCCAAGGATACAAGCACAGAGGATACAAGCACAGAGGATACAAGCACCACTACTCACACGAAGCTGAAGGGGCTGTTGGTGATGAGAAAAAGCTTCTTGCCCTTGCTGGCCAGGAGGTGCAGGACAGAGTAGGTCTCCTGCCCACGCAAAATATACTTTTCTGCAAAAGAGAAGATTCAAACATTCCAGGTTAGAAGACAGAAAACGCACCAACTGTCGACTTAAGGTGGAGATGTGTTAATGGAATTACATCCTCATCTGAAGATGTAAAAGTGCAGATAAGGCAAGCTGCCCTTACACCGTCTTCAAATCCTACCAACTTTGAACTAATTCAACCTTCTATAAACCCACAGATGCAGTTCCAGACCCTTCAATGACAACAGAATACCTACCTGGACGGCACATGAGATTCAAAGGCTCCACGGCACTACAGTTTGGAAGGGGAGATAGTGCAGACTGACAGAATTACAACGGGCTACAAGCAGCGGGTGTACCTGGGCCACCAGAGGTGGGCTCTAGCACAAGGGAGTCATTATACGAGAAGCTTTACGGGCTCTGCCTTTCAGGTGAAGCCGGGCTGGCAAGAACCCACCCGGTGCAAATGCACATCTTGATAAAAAGCTGTAAACTCTTCGAAGTGCTTTCTTGCTTGGCCAATCTACACAACGATCTAGGAACAACCAGTCCGTCTCTTCTTTCAAATGTTTTTTTCTTCTAATGCCTTAATTAAGTTTTCATAATGGAGCGGTGTCATCTGGTATCTATACTAAATGTAATCAGATTAGCACTTTACTGCTTCTGTTTTAGCACCACTTGAAACGTTCTACTGGACGCAGGTTCGGCGTAAACTAATTCCACTTTTTCGTAGAAACCTCTCAAAATGGCCATTTTATTTATTTATTTATTATTCTTTTTTTTTTTGCAACACCTGCATTTCTTTTAAGGCCTAACCCCTTCTTTACCACATCTGAGGCCGCCTTCCATTTGAAAGTACACAAGTGGGGACACCGAGCTGTAAATCATCAGAACCACTGGCAGAGGAGCACGTCACCCAGCCCGCTCCAGGCTCAGCACAAATTGTGGGTTCTTAGACCTGGTCACATAGGCACAAATCCAACCACAACCAACCCTCTGAGGCAAGAAAACTACGAGAGGGAGGCAGGATATCTGAACCTGCCCCACTTCGCCTCCCTATGAACTTAATTAGTAGCACAATTCCTGAGGAACACCATCATCAAGGAGTGAACAAGGATGTAATCAATTTGTAATAAATGCAACAGCAAGAGATGGAAGAACTCGTCACAGACTTGTAACCCTCATGTTCAGCCCACCCTGAGTAACAAGGTGAACAGAGCGATGATTACCCACAAAAAACTAAGTCTTCAAGGCAGACAATTCTTATCACACAAAACCACATCACAGCAATGTCAGGAAGTTGCATCACGCCCTCTAGGTTGAAGACCAGACAAAAAGCTCTTTCATGCACCATCTCCCAGTCAAAAGGGGTCCTCCAAAGGCTGACTGTAGCGCTCAGGCAAGACGCAGCCATTAACAGTGCAACTCCCGTTTGGATGCTTCAGGCATGCTTTACAGCTTTCCATGAACTTCCCCGCAATTCTAGAACCCTTCCCTAAATAGTCTCTCCCCTCTGGTGTCCATGAGTAGACCTTCACCCGATACTCAAAGGATCCTCTGCAGCTGGGGGCTTGGGGAATTCAGAGCTTGAAGATCTATGCAGAGGATCCCATGTGGGCTGCATCTCCATTCAAGGGAACAGAGAACCGGGGACAAAGAACTGCTAAGGATCAGCCTGGACTATCTGGTCCCTCTGGTGCCCGGACAGGGCTAAAACAGAGGCAGCCAAGCTGACAGTGCTTGATCTCTTGTGAGGAGGACCTGCTCTCCAGGAGCTTGGAAGGACGAAGATTAGGACCAGGACTCCAGTTTAAGTTTTCACCTTTCAGTGGTTTGGTGCCAGGCGTTTGCAGTCCCGCAATGCAGCAAAACACAAGAAGCCGGTCACACTCACAATTTAAAAGGAGGTAGTTGATGGGGCTGCATCTTTTCCCACCTTTGTAAGAGGATTCCTACAAACGGGGTGGTTGGTAGTGCTCTACAGTGCAGGAGGGACAGCCTTGACTTGTTTGGCAGAGTACGGGGTGAAAGATGACCTGTCTGCACAGACTGGGCTTGATATTCCGTGATCAATGGGGCTAAAGTGAAACATTCCGTATTGCTCGAGCAGTTTCCCCAGGATCCTCTTGCAAGGAGGTAACATATACATTCATTGACCATCAAGGAAGGTGCTGTAATGGAGGATATTTTTTTTTCCTTTTTAACAATAGGTCCCTTTCAAAACTAGCAAAATCCTATCAGTGAAAATTAAACTCGCCCCAATTAAAGTTTACATCCACCATCTTCCCCCAACATCATGCCCGTCACACCAATTCTAAAGGCCCAAGTTGCCCATCCAGTCAAACCATCAGTCCTTTCTTCGCATAGATTCCTCCACCCCCCCCCCTCCCTGAACCACCCCTACACTCTGAAAGAGGCTACTGGGTCTTGTTTTCTACTGCAAAGACTGCCAATCCCGCCTCCTCTCGCCGGCCCTCCACCCAATCCAGTCGTCTGGCTGGTCAGAAGCATTCCTCGCTTTGGGCTAGGGCGATATATAGTCTATGATTGTACTTTTCTGTTACTGCAAGAAAACACATCCCTTCACCGGTAAACAAGCCATGCAAAGGCAGGCAGCAAGGTGCAAAGCTGTGAATGGCACACCCTAAAGAACTTCACAGGTGCCACGGATGCCAGCTTTGGCAGCCTTGACTCGTCAGCCTCTCATTGGCGGTGTGCCATGGCAGCACGCACTGCAGCACGCTGAACAGAAGTCCCAAGCCCATGTGACAAAACAAAGACCGCTACTGAAGGCCACAGTTCAGGAGGCTCGAGCTGTTCCCCACAGCAACAGCGGATCTCCACAGCTAATACTCTGCTTTAAGAAGGGTCCAGCTGGGAGGACTAGAGCCCTGGCAGCGCCAGGACTAGAGGGTGAGATTACTGGACTCCGCTCGGGCACAGCGCCCAAAGGCACTCGCAGAAGGAACTAGATTAGACATTCAACACTTGTTCTTCTGGCCAGCACTCCACTCCCCGGCTTCACAGCCGCACAAGGGTGCGTACCCATCACCACAGGCACCCCACCACCCACACACTGAAGCAGGTCCCAACACTTGCCAGCCACATGCAGCAAGGCTCCCACTTTATTCGCCAACTGCACCATACCACCCCCCCCCCCCCTTTTACTATTAATGACATACCAGCCCCCACCCCATATCTTCCTTGTGTGCTCTCATGCAGAGATTACAGAACCCCGTCTACATCTAATTCCGAGGGGCTCAGCCTGGCTTCTTTTTTTTAGCATGCCACCTCATTGGCAAAGGTGTTCCCCGTTGCTACCATCCACAAATGTTTTGCTCGCTGGTCATCGGGCACAACCATCCCCAAGACCCTCTTGCCCCTCCTATATTTATCTGGGAATACCTCTGGGGTCTGCTGAATGAAGCAGCAGTGGGATCCCTCAGAGCTGAAGGCTCTGCACTGGCTGGGCCAGTGGATTCTGCTGGGGCCCTGCAGATTCAAGAGCTGGGTCTCCATACTCATAGCAATGCTAAGGGGGAATCATCCACCCGTCCCACAACAGAACTACACACAAGCTACGCAATCATCCACCGGTCCCACAACAGAGCTACACACAAGCTACGCAATCATCAACCCGTCCCACAACAGAACTACACACAAGCTACGCAATCATCCACCGGTCCCACAACAGAGCTACACACAAGCTACGCAATCATCAACCCGCCCCACAACAGAACTACACACAAGCTACACACTCATCCACCCGCCCCACAACAGAACTACACACAAGCTACGCAATCATCAACCCGCCCCACAACAGAACTACACACAAGCTACGCAATCATCAACCCGTCCCACAACAGAACTACACACAAGCTACGCATTCATCCACCCGCCCCACAACAGAACTACACACAAGCTACGCAACCTTCCACCCGCCCCACAACAGAGCTACACACAAGCTACACAATCATCCACCGGTCCCACAACAGAGCTACACACAAGCTACGCAATCATCAACCCGTCCCACAACAGAACTACACACAAGCTACGCAATCATCCACCCGCCCCCACAACAGAGCTACACACAAGCTACGCAATCATCAACCCGCCCCACAACAGAGCTACACACAAGCTACACACTCATCCACCGGTCCCACAACAGAGCTACACACAAGCTACACAATCATCCACCACTCCCACAACAGAACTACACACAAGCTACACACTCATCCACCCACCCCACAACAGAGCTACACACAAGCTACGCAACCTTCCGCCCGCCCCACAACAGCGCTACACACAAGCTACGCAATCATCCACCCGTCCCACAACAGAACTACACACAAGCTACGCACTCATCCACCCACCCCACAACAGAGCTACACACAAGCTACGCAACCATCCACCCGTCCCACAGAGCTACACACAAGCTACACAATCATCCACCCGTCCCACAACTGAGCTACACACAAGCTACGCAATCATCAACCCGCCCCACAACAGAACTACACACAAGCTACGCACTCATCAACCCATCCCACAACAGAGCTACACACAAGCTACGCAATCATCAACCCGTCCCACAACAGAACTACACACAAGCTATGCAATCATCAACCTGCACCACAACAGCACTACACACAAGCTACGCAATCATCAACCCGTCCCACAACAGAACTACACACAAGCTACGCAATCATCAACCCGCCCCACAACAGAACTACACGCAAGCTACGCAATCATCAACCCGTCCCACAACAGAACTACACGCAAGCTACGCAATCATCAACCCGTCCCACAACAGAACTACACGCAAGCTACGCAATCATCAACCCGTCCCACAACAGAACTACACGCAAGCTACGCAATCATCAACCCGTCCCACAACAGAACTACACGCAAGCTACGCAATCATCAACCCGTCCCACAACAGAACTACACACAGGCTACGCAATCATCCACCGGTCCCCCAACAGAACAACACACAAGCTACGCAATGGTCATGCAAGTAAGAGTCGAGAGAATGGTACATGGCGACCTCTGCTATTGGGGTGGGGGAGGTTTTTTTGGGGGTGAGGGGGAAGGAGGAGAGGTACTCTGGGATCTGGCAGTCCCCTTTTTGAGCAGGAGGATGCAGGCTTGAGTAAACTCAGGTGGGTAATACCTTTTAGAAATGAACCGTCTACTTTACTCCAAGTCCCATAACCCGAAAGGAAAATGAACTCAAACGGGTCAGTGAGGGATTCTAGCATGCCTTCCTTACCCATAACTCCATTGCCTTTTATACAGATTATACTCCAGGTGAGGGGTTAGTTTACCAGGCAAGGAGTCCAGAGTCCTGGGGTCATGCAAGAAGTACACTGCATGCTTAGATGATGGACTCTGCCTTCTAAACTTGGCACCATTAACTCCTTGAGACGAATGCCCTTTCCCAAATAGCACTGCACCAAAAAAAAGCAACGTTTCGGAAAATACGTGCACAAAACCTCTCGTTTGAGTAAACAAGCTTACACTTGGAGAGTTCTGAGAAGACGGATTTACGTCACATGCTTGTTCAGCAGAAAAAAGATGAAAAGCAAAGGTGACAGGGGAAACTTAGCACTAAGTTCAAGTATGCCAAATTGCAAACTGGAAACACCCTTGTCCACACATGCTTCAGTCAGATCCACGACACAAAAGGCTCACAAACTATTCTCTCCAAACACCAAATCAGGACCCTCCATAGACCAACAACTTGTACTGGTAGAGCCGCTCTGCTCAACTTCCCGTCAACACGGCCTCCTCCCGCCCTGTGAACGGGCGACATGTCTTGTGTCCATTTAAAGCAACACCCGTCGACACAAACATTCAGAATGTCTCGCAGGGGTCTTCAAACTGGGGGGCGTCCCTCCCTCCCCCTGGGGGGGCCTCAAGTGGTGGGGGGGGGGAGGGGAGGGAGCAGGGGGCAGGCTATGGGCAAAAGAAGCATTATACAGATAACACTGCTTTGTTTTAAGCAGAAACGTGTTTCTGCATTTTTAAAAAGGTAACAGTACTTAACTGCAATGTTTAAATAAGTCTAGATATATTTAAACATTGCCATCTCAGGGATGTGGAATTCCTATCGCCCGACGCCCGGGACATCTTGTTTGGGGTCAAGGGCTACAAGTTTTTATGTTTACTTTGTCCTTGGGACAAGTAGGCCCAACCCCCTGCAGCACAAACCCTTTGGCTGCCTGATTACAGAGAGTGGAACTCTCTGCAGTTGAGTTAATGTGTTTCCAAAAGTTAATGCTGTTCGAACTTGTATTTATGGTTCATTATTTGAAAGTCTTCATTATTAGGGTGAGTGCTGTAAATAAATGTTTTAAGGTCACACTTCACTACTGACGTTGGTTCCAGTACAAAAAAAAAAAACGTGTATACACATGTTTGAAAAGTTTAGGCTATGAGGCTAAGTTTAATGCTCCCAGAATGCTCTCTGATTATATGTAAATGAAGTGTCATTTAGTAAAATGTGTTGATGCATGCTAGTATTTCCCAAAAATATTTCTAATGGAAAATCAGTGTAACCATTTTCAACACGATTATGGGAAGCATGAAAATAAACAAACACTGACAAAGGCAACTGATCGGACATATTTTTATAAGTCTTTTAGTTTCATCAATGCGTGTCTTGTTTTGACATGGCTTTTGTAACACTTTATTGTTGTGGGAGCTACCAGGCCCTCAACATTGTAACAAACACTGGCAAACCCCCCCAAAAAAGTTTTTGAACTCTCTAAAAGCACACCAGTGGCATAACAAAGGCCCCGCAGCCGCCCTCCAGGGGGCCCCTTCAGCACAGCACCTGCCCTGAGTGAGTCTGGAGAGGGGGCTCCTCCATGTTCTTTACAAAGGGGCACCCTCCAGTTTCGTTACGTCACTGATTGCCACTGTAGCTCCTGACACTGAACAAAACTACTTTGTGTGCCAATATGCTCCTTGTGGAAGAGCAGAATGCGATCGCTCACAGTAAAGCCGGCCGAAAGAGAGAGAAATAGAAGTTTAATAAAAACAAAATGTCTTTGTTAACACCAGACCTAATTAGGGACCAAGACCCACATGTAGGTAGCTTTTTGCATGTCGCAAACAGCGACTTTCGCTGTTTGCGACATGCAAAAAGCACACTGCGATGCACAAACCCAGTTTTGCGATTCAGTAACCTGGTTACCGAATCGCAAAACGGGTTTGCGACTCGCAATTAGTAAGGGGTGTTCCCTTCCTAATTGCGACTCGCAGTGCAATGTAGGATTGTTTTGTGACCGCGAACGCGGGCGCAAACCAATCGCAGTTTGCACCCATTTCAAATGGGTGCTAACACTTTCGCAAAAGGGAAGGGATCCCCATGGGACCCCTTCCCCATTGTGAATGTCACTGTAAACATTTTTTCAGAGCAGGCAGTGGTCCTGTGGACCACTGCCTGCTCTGAAAAAATGAAACAAAAACGTTTCATTTTTCATTTTTGTTATGCATCTCATTTTCCTTTAAGGAAAACGGGCTGCATTACAAAAAAAATAAATGCTTTATTGAAAAGCAGTCACAGACATGGTGGTCCTGCTGTCTCCAGCAGGCCACCATCCCTGTGAGGGCCACCATTCGCGAGGGGGTCGCAAATTGCGACCCACCTCATGATTATTTATGAGGTGGGCATTTGCGAAGCCCTTGCGAATCACAGATGGTGTCAGGGACACCATCCTACATTCGGATTTGCGACTCGCAATTTGTAGGTCGCAAATCTGAACCTACCTACATGTGGCCCCAAATTCTTAAAGAAAGTCACAAAAGTGCACCCATGGTATATGTTGTACCCTATAAAATATTTGTGAACTGTATTTTAGCATGGGTAAATACGATGTGTAGATTTGCTCATGTAAAAATCTATTGAGCATTTGCAAGTTCATTTTCCCTCCAGCCACTTTCTTCCCAACCCTGGAACAAGTTCTAATTCTGCCATTGTCAGGAGTAAATGTCCAACCTTTCTTATTATGGGAAAATATTAGAGAGAAGCTGGTAAAAATCAAAACATGCAGGTTAGTAGGTTTGCAGACTCAAAGGCATTCCAGCCCTAGAACTATTGCTTACTGCTTCCTCCAGCCCCAGTATGCAGATCTGCAGAAAGGTGGCAAAATAAGGAAATTGTTACAGTAGGGATTGAAACTGCAAGTATTTAAGCCCTACTATGGTAGTAGCCCTGACATAATCAGAGAGGCTATTATCAGAGCACTTACATAATGAGATTGCTGCCATAATTTGTCGCCACACTACATGGCACCAAAGGGACAAGTAGATCTTTTTACAGGAGAAGTAGATTTGAGAAGCAACCTGTCCACTGGACAAGTAGATATTTTAATAAATTCCACACCCCTGCCATCTTTATGTGCCACTGGAAGCAAGCTATACCTGGCTGAAGAGCCCTAAGTAGGGTGAAACCGGTCTTAGGTTGCTTGTGTTCTGCTTCAGGGAGGACCTGGCTTGGCCCTTCGGGTTGGACTATTCCCACGAGGAGCAGGTGAAGACTGATTTGCATACGGCTGGGTCCACACTGCGGTGGAATGGTGGGCAAACAAACGATGGCTTGGGAATGCGGCCACAGCGACCGCCAGTGGCTGAGATCAATTCAAGCATTCCACCCATCACCTTGTTGGTTTGGCGTTAGTTGCTTATAGACATTACTAACTCCTACTTTTAACTGAAACCGGAGACTTGTACAAAGAGTCCTGATGGGACACCCCAAGAAACAATACTAGCCCCCAGCGCTCTTACACCCGACTGACAAAACCTAGGCCTGATTCCACTGGATTCAAAGCAGCGATGGCTGAAAGGATGCCCGTGGGCACTACTCACCCAGATCCTGCATGATCCACTGGTACATGAAGCCTTTGACGTGCACATCTCGCACTGCGTCCTAGGCAGAGAAGGAACCACAGCATTAGTCACGCAGCCTCTTGGTGGTGGTTATTTAGTCACTGGTACGCTTTATTACAACACATTCAACGAATGCCAGAAATAAGAGCGAAATGGCAAAAAAACACGCATTCTACAGTTTTCCTTATATATTCAGTTGTGTTCATTTTTGAAGCATAGGAAATGAGAACCTTACAAAGCACCAGGATATGGCCATCTTTACTGGGGTGCTTTAATGATTCCCTCACATTACCCTCCACAGGCCTCAGATTGAATCTCTCCGCAGCACCTCACAATGTATTATTGTTTTTGTAATTGCCAGTTTTTTCACCGCGGGGCGCGGCAGCACTTTACATCGCACATAAGACAATGAGAAGTGCACAGAAAATGTTCAATAAACCAAAATGGACTACAAGGCGTAGAATTCACGTCATCCACACTGGGAGGGATTTTTTAGTTATTTATTTATTAAATGTGCGTGAAACAAGCTCAGGATTCAGAAGGTAACAGTGGTTAGGGTTGACTTCACAAGTAATTTATTTCTACCCAAACAGACCCTTTTTAGCAAAATTAGGATAATCACAGACTGGGAAAAACAGATGTTTCTAACCCGTACCCTGCAGTTTGCCTGCAGCTCTTTGGTGGCGGTTCATAGCTCCCTGTGCCAGATTATGACTAATTTATGAACTGCACGTACCAACGGAGCCCTGACACAAGCCGTATCCACTGATCACTGCACATAAAATACTGCTCGGTGTCTGCATAGTACACGTAACCCTCTGCGCTACCTTAGATGAGTCAAACCTGCTACTAGACCAAACTCCATCGCTCTCCAGCGGGTGCATTAATCACCGAGTTATCCTGGGACTGTTAATGTTGCCTGAAAACTGTTGGATATACAAGGAACTCTGCAGTGCTTTTAAAACTGCTGCAAAACCGCCCCCCAGTAACAAAAGCTGCCCCCACCCTTCCAGCCTCCCGGGGAAGCTCCCGGTGCCCGGTAGGGCCAGTCCGGCCTTGGCAGACGCCCAGCACGGCGGTTACACCCCCAATGTCAGAATCCGGATTTCAGAGCGGCCAGGGGCAGTCGGGCCTCACGGCCTTTAGCAGCAGGGAAGGCATTGCACTTGGCAGGGCCTCCCCAGGGTACAAGTCACGGCCAAGTGGGGGGCGTTCTTTACCGAAGGGGCTGTGACATGCACATTCCAGGAAGGGGGGGCGGGACTGGGCTAGGGGTCGCCAACAGAGCTCGAGCCTTCCTTTATGCCCGGCTGCGGCCCCCGTGCCACACACGTCCGAGCACCGCCCTGGTTACAAGAGATCACACCACACCAGGCATGGCTGACGCCCCCCAGCCCCTCTGGCATCAGTCTGGTCGCTGGCCCCTGGGTGGGCACGGAGTGATGGACTCACACCCCGTCCCCGGGGGGGAGTCCTCCAGTCATTAACTGGCACTCTAAACTCACAAGTCATTTACCATCATGGGATTGCTGGGCGGAGGGCAGGCAGGGGGTCAAATGACCTCAGCAGCTGCTCAGCAGCAGACATGTGTTAACTTCTCCTTGTACAATGATCTGTCGCTTCTCGTCCCCCCTTGTGGTCTAGCAGTCTAATCCATACACCCACCCAGGACAGGCTCCCCAGGTACCTTGTAGTTCAGTCCAAAGGCTGTGTAGCGCTCCGATGCCCCATGGCTCTGCTTGGCACTAGAATACTGTCCCAGGAGCCTCAGCATCCACCACAGCCTGCAGGGCCTCCCATAGGAGCCAAACGAACTAGCACGGGCTTAAGTTTTTAGGGCGCTTCATTCAGCGGACGAGGATCCGGAAACTGTGCGGGAACCCTTAGAAAAGGCATCGGGCAACCTGTGAAAGAAAGGGACGGGGGGAGACCCGGACGGGGGTCCAGGCTGTCACCCCACTAGTCACCAGGAGCCAGCCTGTCCCCGGGAGGAGGGATAGGGGGTCTTTGAGGAAGGCGTCCGATCGGATCTACACTTTAGTTTCGAGTTACTCATCCAGGCCCACGGAGGAGTGCTGCTCAGGGAGAGGGGAACCACCGGGGAGGGTCGTGAGGGAGAGACTAGCGGGCCGAGGTGAGCGTGAGGGCAAAAGAAACCCCCAAACGCAGCAAAATAAACAGGAAAAAAACTGGGGGGAAAAAAAACAGCATAACGGGTAACATTACAGAGGAACGGGCTACAGATCACATCGAGCACTGCTGTTCCTGCCAGGAGTGGTCCAGTCATTGTGGCACCATGGCACCGGGGCACAGAGTGCGAGGCCGAGTGAGCTCTGGATGTAATCTACCACCGGGGACCAATCTATTCCTGCACGTCATACCCCTCAAGGGAAATCCTGGAGGACTCGCTCTGATAAACACATGAGCATGCTTGCCAGAACCCCTCAAAGGGGCACGTCGACAAGCCAAGGGGGCGATTTGGAAACAGTTCACTTAGCACAGGGCACGGTTACACGGTGTCTACACGTCCAGCAGCTCAGATGTACCCAGCCATGACGTCACATGAGCACTTCAACAGGGCTCAGAGAGCCCAAATAACGCCATCGCCTGAACCACTGTGGATCAAAGGTTTTATTCCTTCCACACCGCGGACAACTTCATAACTTAAGCCCAGAGCACTGTTCAACTCTCAAACCTTAAATAAGGCACTTTGCTAGTGTGTAGTGGGGCCTCAAGCCTAGAGTGTAAACCCAGCCTGGGATGCATTGGTACTCCTGTGCAGACTACCGACCCTCGGCCTCAGCACGCACAAAGCCCCTTGGTTAAAGAGCAGCTGCGAGGAGACCTGCAGGTGATGAGTTACCACTGAAACCACAGCGGTTCCACCTGTGTCCAACATTAGCACCCTGAAGCCTTTTCATGTACAAGCCCACCTCGAGTGGCGCCTTGTCCCTGCCCAGACTGGCCCTTAGCATTGTACAGCAATCAGGCAGGGTGTGCTTCATACCAAGTACTGGCCCTGCAAGCGTCTCCTTCCTGCTGATGCAGTCACACCAAGAGCAGGCAGCAATTCAGAAACCTCTCCAAGTTCACCGGCCCCAACTCTCGCCAGCCCTTACCTCCGTAGGGTTCCCGAGCCACACTTATGGCCCGGATACCGCTGACAAATACATTGCTGCCTCCTACAATGTTGAGTGAAAAGAACATTGAAGGAAGTTTCTGCAGCAGGGCAGACATTGAGAGACACTGAACAGGTGGTACTGGAGTCCATCACAAGCAGCCGTCTCAACGAGACATTTCAGAGTCCTCCCTGCAGAGGTGACCACGAATGTAGACCCTCTCAGCACACCATCGACCAGATGGCTCGGACCCAGGCGAGCCAGAGACAAGAAGCCTCTCGGTCCACTACATACTACCAAAGTACAACTGGGACACGGCAACCTCCACAATAAGCAATAGAAGTTTCACAGAGTGCGCACCTCTCCCTGATTGGCTTAACTTGGAATTATTGTCCATTTAAGGTGTGTGATATTTTACATGCGGGGGGTAGGGGCACAAAGTAGTTACAGAATAGTTTGTCCTGTGCCCAGTGAATTCTCCCCCCCCCCCCCCCCCCCCCTTATTGGAGTTAGGATCACAGTTCCCACAATTTACATCAAAGCCTACCAGACAGCACAGCTGGCTGGCTGCCGAAGGAGTTCTTGTGGGCACTCAGAAAGCTTCCTCCCTCCCACGGGGCATCCTCGGTTTACTATAGTCTTCCAGCAGTGCTTGCTTCCTGTTAAAAGACCCTGAAATCTTGTTCTTATCTTGTCACACTTACAAAGTAAAAAGTAAATGTCAGCCTCTGTTTTCCAAGGGAGCTTGGTGCTTACGTTTATTTCTCCGACTTCAAGGTGAGAAGATTGTCACCAATCTTGCCGAGCACTGGCAAAGAAAGTGTTTTTTCTAGTACACAAATTTTTTTAAAGGTCCATAAATTAAATGTGCAAATATACCATCATTAGGAAAGCAGAGATGAAGCACATTTTATTTGTAATTCTGAAGTGTGGTTGTAACTGTAGGAGGCGGCCGCTCTATATAGAGCACTAAAATGAAGCACACTGTGCAGAGGCCAGTGGATCCCAAATTGGTTTTGCAGAGGCAAAATTAGACAGGACTAATGCTCTATTTTATGGTAGGGTGGGCGAGCATTTAGGCTTACCAGAGGGCAGTGCTAAGCATTTGTTGTACTCAGAGGCGATAAATGAGACACTCAAAGAATAAATCGGAGACCAATTTAGAAAAATAGCATTTCTTTTTATATATGTTTCAAACCCAAGAACTTCGTAATCAGGTAAACAGACGTTTAAGCATAAGGAACTTGAGAGAAATCTGTAGTTTCAGAAATAGTGCAATTTTCAATCTTGTCCTATGGAGGAAACAATGTTCAGCAAATACAGGATTAACAACAATTTACAGCCCTAATCTCAGGAAGTTAAGGTAAGTACTGGGCACTAATCAGAACCACGCCAACAGGTCACACTGCGCGGAACTGGGGCAGCCGGATGCAGAGGTGCAGTAAGGCATCGGGTGCCCGATGGTTTCCTATGGCCGTTTGGTCCTCACGAGGACAGGCTGCAGTCTCTGGCTGGGAATCCAGTCATGGACAACAAGCAGGTAGGTAGTAGACTTGGGGTGCTCGGGGATGAAGGTGCACCTTTGGTACTCTTCTCCTGTGCTGAGGGGCAATGGATGCAGGGGTGTCCTTAGGCATCAGGTTTTCACACCTGGGAGCACTCCCGTCAAGGGTTCCTGTATTTGAGGCTACAGGCATCGCGGGGTGGGGGAAGGGAGGGAGAGGAGTCTGTCAGGGGTGGACTTGAGCTTCTAGGAGCTGGGGGATGTTGTTGTCACCAATAACCCACCTCAGCTGGGATCAGGGATCACTGGTACAGTGGTTGCTGTAGCTGTAGGTATTTCTCTCTCCACAAGACTGTGGGAGATGGGGGGCTGCTTGCAGGAGCTGAAGGCATCCCAGGAGAGCCCAAGAAGGGTGAGATCACAATGGACTCAGTCTCTGTGCAGCTGGGGACCTGCGTTGGCACCGTTGGCTGGCTTCACCTCAGGTTGTGGACATCAGGTGCAGTGGTCACTTCTGGTGTTGGGTTTTTGGGGTCCAACAGCTGCAGTCTTTTCTATGGAGCTTTCTTCTTGCAGAGCAACTCCACTGCCCACAGGAGATTTGAATCTTTATTGAAGGTTGTATGAATTGGCTTTTTTTATGAAGGATTCCTCAAGGTCAGAAGACAGGCTGGAGGGGCTGGGTCCAGGTCAGCTGCTGCTTCTTTACCTTTACTGCAGGTGCAACTCTTTGTCCAGGTGTTCTTAGGTTGTCAAAATCAGAGTTCTAGGGTTCAGGGTGCCACCTAAATACTCAATTTATCAGAGTTACAGGGAGTGTCAGGCAGTAGCCAATGGGCTGACCACCCTTAGGGTGACTACAAAGGTCTTAAGACCAATTCCACTGGGAAGTGGGCATAACCCAAACCCTAATGGCCTAATTCCTTCCAAGCAAGATGAAGGAATTTTAAAAGTAGTGTCCACTTCAGCTCATCCACCTTAGGGGTAGGTCTGGCACGAAGTGGACACTGCTCCTAATTTAAATAATTTTCCCACCTGTGTGGCCGCCAAAATTAGCATTGTGACAGGGTGGTGGCCATCCCTATCATCTGGCGAGACCTGGGTCGCATTACAAAGGAGGCAATGCCTTTGAAGCTCCCCAAACATGGAATGTCCATCCTGCCTGGGAGAAGAGGTCACACCTCTGCCCAGTGCAGGCTTTTGTCCCAGGCCCTTGAGAGTGCTGCTGCCACCTTGGTGGATCAGAAACACATCTGTGGTGGCTGTTTAGTCAAAACACTAGTAATTGGTAGGTTTTCAGGGGGCACCTCCAAGGTGCCCTCTTATAGCATTTCTTAATACATCCATCACTGGGGGGGGGGGGGGGGGGGGGGGTCAGTGAGGGTTTATTATTCCGAGATGTTTGATATCAAACATCCCAGGTCTCAGAAAAGCCATCATGTTGCTGGGGAAGTCCTAGTGACCAGTGTCCAGCACATGCATTTAAAGTGGCTTCCCTGGACACCTACTATGTCTGAGAATCGACAAAGACATAGCAGGGGCATATCTGCACCCGCAGATATGCCCACATGTAATGTAATGCACCCTGACTTTTAGCCATGCGGATGTACAATATGGCTAAAAAACATTTTCAAAGCCAGTAGCTCTTGCTTAGGCGAGACCTATCGGCTTTGCCAATGCTGATTTAATTAACTTCAACCGCTGCAGACGAACCAGTGTCAAGGAAACCTCTTGGAGGGCTGCATATCACCGACCCAAGCACCTTAGACGCGTCAGATACATTCAGGAAAAGAAACGGCAGGGCGGCCTTGCTACAGACAGAAAAGCCACTGGAGAGGCCGACGAACGAAGCCAGGCACGGACCACGTTAAAAACCAACAACAAGCAGGGACTGGAGGGGGGGGGGGGGTAATCTGAGCCCCTCTCAAGTGGCTGACACCATCTGGGCCTCATTACATCCCTAGAAACGAAGGGGCGTCCCCACGATAACAGAGTTAACATGGGGAAGGAAAGAAGTTGTGGTCCTGCGCGCATCACCACACGCCCGGCGGGAGGACGGGAGCTGCGCCCCAGATCTACAAACTGCACAGCCCCACCCCCCGCCGCTGCCCCTGCCCTGGGGTGGAGGGTGAGGGGCAGTAATCAGCCGCGGGTGTGAAGAGCAGGTGATACTTCACCACAAGGGCCGGGGGCCCTCCCCACCCGGCAGCTCTGCAGAACAAGCCCCAACCGGTCCTGCCAGAAAGCGAGGACCCGGCCAGGGGCGCTTGGAGAAGGGATGAGGGAGGGATCCTGCCTCAGAGATGGACGTCCCACCCCGGAGCAGGGCCTGCAGCCGGAGGCAGTACACCGGCCCCAGCACAGAGGTCCCACTCTGCCCCTTGCTGCGCTCTCGTCTACTTCTAAAGCTCCGAGGAGCGTCCAGCCCCTCTGGTGTAGGCTGAAAACGGGAGGTGCAGGGGCTGCAGTAAAGATGGGGTGATGGACCGCGTTGTAGAAGTATTGATACATACACATTTTGTTTATTAAAAAAAAAAAAAAAAGTCTGGACCAAAAAATTGCTAATTTAATAAAGTCCTGGGGTGCTCTAAGTTCATATCCACGGGATCCCGCCAGAACTGGCCCTGCGCGGGACTACTACGGTTGAAGGGAGGTGGTAGACTTCTAAGCACTAGCACACAATAGCTCACAAAGCCCTGTCATTCTCCTGGAAGCAGCAGCAAGGCTGGGACCACGTTACCGCACAAACATCTGCTTTCACTGAAGCCCCGCGTTCTGCACCCCTGGGGACCCCACAGCCCAGACAGAATGTGCAGTCAGACATAGCGCCTCGCCCGGACCACAGGCGCTGCAACCCATCCTAAAGCGTTCAAACCATGCATCCTCCACAGGAAAGGAGAGCCGCGCTGTAAACAGAAGTGCACTGAGGGACGGTACCCCAGACCCGGCCCTCACTCACCACAAATTCTCCCCCCACCCCGCAGCCCTCCCAGCTGCTTCAGATAAGCTGTGCGTGCCCTCCCCCTCTCCAGCTCCTGGTACACAGTGTTCAGAGGAGGAGGAGGAGGAGTCACGAGGGAGAGCGGAACCTGCGGTGGCGCAAACCACAGACCCTGCCAGGACTCACAGCACGTGCGAGGGCACGCTGGCACTAGTGGCCAAACAAGCACAGGCAAAGCCAAGAGGGCCAGCCAGCACTGGAGACCATACTGAAACAACAAGCAGTGGCAAAGCCAAGAGAACCGGCCTGCACTGGAGGCCGAACTGGAAAAGTACAGGCGAAGCCTAGAGGGCCGGCCAGCACACCACAGGCAAAGCGAAGAGGAACGGTCTGGACTGGATGCCAGAGTGAAACAGTAAGTACAGGCAAAGCCAAGAGGGACGGTGTGCACTGGAACCCACAATAAAACATTAAAATGCCTCAAGTGATGAAAATGTTACCAGCTCAAACAAAATGAGCAGTAGTGTATCAAGGAATGTAAGCGGGACTTAGATCGATAAGAGGGCCACGAATGCCAGGATGTCCGAGGGCACGTTAAGGGACAAATGATGCCTTTGTCCTCAGTGACACTGGTGGTACCACTGATAGCCTGTCCGGGCGTACACAGATGACATTTGCATGACTCAGAACAGAGGAGACACGATGGCCCTCATCTTCCCAGACCTCTCCACAGCGTTTTGACATCCTTATCACCTACACAACACTAGAATCCAAGGACAAAGATGGATCTGCTCCTTCCTGCCAGGAAGGACCCAGTCAGCCCGACACCGTAAAACCACAACCTCATCTCTGGAGCACCACAAGGATTCCCACCTAACCCAACCCAAACACAACCATGATTAAGACTCCCTCTAGCCAGCATCATCAGCTCTCACAATATCAACGTCCTCCCCTACGCCAATGACATACAGATCATTCTCTCCATCAGGGGCAAGACACTAAAGTACTCAGATCAAGTTAAATGCCTGCATGACTAAAATCACCCACTGGAAGAAGAACAACTCTCTCTTAAGCTGAATACAGACTACACCAAAACTGTGATCTTTGGGAAGAGCCCAGTCTGGTCTCCATGGGACTCCACCAAGTGGCCAACAGAGTTAGAATAGATATCTACCCCCACCACCCATGCCAGGAACCTCAGGATCATAGAAAGCAAACTCAACATGAGCATTCGAGTCAATGCCTTATGCTTCCACAACCTGAAGACGCGTATTTTCAAACGGCTTCCACTCAGCACCCAGAAAAAATAGTCACACACGTGTCCTGGCCACAAGCAGCTGGACTACAGGAACACTCTATGCAGAGATCAACAACAAACTCACCAGAAGGCTGCAAGCCAAGCAGAACTTGCAGTAAAAATCACACTTAACCTCCTATGCCGCACATGCATTACACCACGCCATGAAGGAGCTTCCACTGGCTCCCCACTTAAAAACGAGCACAAGTCAACCCCCCCCCCACCCCCAAAAAAAACAAAACTTCAAGGCACCACAAAGCACTGGCCAATCATACCTTAATAGCATCTGCTTTCAGAAACCTTTCAGACAACTCTGCTTGTTCAGACTCCTACTTGTACACATCCTCAGCATACACAAAAGCAGAGCAGCCCGCAGAGCCTTCTACACACAAAGTGTGGAACGAGCCACCACTACACAAGGTCTCTCTCCTACCCACGTCTTGAATTCCACATGAAACTGGAGACCTGGCTTTTTGAGTAGTCCCACTAGGTCTTAGGTGATCTAGGCACCCAGGATACCCCTCCAGATGATAATGAACACTACAAATCTGCCCCCCCCCTCCATTCGGACCGAGGCAGATAACAGCATTACACCCGATAAACGGAGATTTAACAAAAGCTTGACAGACTTATTCCAGGAAAGGCCAACCGCGGTTGTGTAAACATGCAGCTCTGCCATCTCAGCCTCCAGAGGCAGATAACGTGGCACTGGAGGGATGCCAGGACAGGCTGTACCCAGGCAGTGTGCAGAGGATACACAGGAGGGAACACTGGCAGCCTCACCGCAGCAGTTATTTATACACAATACCTTCAAAGGGCCAAGAATAGGGTAATACTGAAATAATTTAACAAAAACCCGGAGCCACTAGGAAATCGTGGCAGTGGGCTTTCACTGCAAAGCACTTTGTGTGAAGGCAAATTACACGAGGCCAGTAATCGCATTCTTGCTCCCTCGGTCACACTTTACATGCATGTTAGTCAATAGAGAAGAATAGAGGGTTGGGGGCAAAAAAAAAAAAAAAAAAAAGCAAAGAGTTTGCTTTGTTCAGATAATCAAGTTGGAAAAATACGGTGCCCAGGGTGAGCTTCCAAATAATAAAACATAAGGGTATCCCCACAGTGGTCCCGGGACGTTTCACAAAAGAGAATGAAGTCCCTCCACCCCCCACTTCCCCCCCCCCCCCCCCACAAAAAAAAATCCTCTCTCTCTCTATGAAGTTACTTCGATTAATAGTGTACAGTTCAAAATCAAGAGTAAAACACCCAGGGTCAGACTGGCCCACAGGGAAGCAGAAAGTGCTCAATGGGCTGGTCTGACAGGTCAGTGACTGGGCAGTTTTTTGGCTATTTCTGGGATTTTACTGTCGATTTCCCGAATATTAAAACAAACCTTGCCTGCGGCACCCTCCAACCCATGCAGGCTTCACGCTTAAAGCAAAGCTGCCCCAATTTGAAACATGGGCGTCTTTAGTATCCAATTCACAAATGGAGGCCACGTATTTTGGTGCCCAATCCCCGTCCGACCTCGAGAACACCACACATAGAACAGGGGGAAATACCCTTGGCAGGGCTTCTGCCTACAAGAACACACCTAGTACAAATGGTGCTTGCAGATGCCACAAGTGTTGGGTTTTCGCGCTTCTTAACGGGGATAACATGCAATTATCGTGTTACCCGCGGTCCGAAACACGGAACAGTGTGGCAATTATGCACCGGCAAATTACTGCACTCTGGATTATCGCAAATTACAGGTGTGGAATTACTGCACCAAATTTAAGCAAGGGCTGCAGTGAGTGTCAGATTGTCTAACGAGTCACCGCCTTCAAGCAGCAAGGCTGGCAGCAGGGCTTTATGGGGAAGGGCATTCAGGGAGAGCCCTTCAGCAGGGACATCTTGCACTGGATCAACACAGCAGGTGTTCTGCTGGGCGTTCGCTCAAGCAGGACAAGAAAGGACACTTGCTAAAAATTAACATCTTTTACCAGGTAAGAAGTGAGTATTTCTAGTTTACTTAAATGCAAACATTTACATGAGCATGCTAGTCAAGATAATTTTTTTATGAACTTTAGACACCTACAAATAGGTTTTTCAGCAAGTTCATAAGTAAAAGTATGGCATCCTTAAACGATTCAGCGTTAAAAAATTTTTTTTTAAAAAAAGCGAGCCGATCTAAAAAAAATCCAAGACCGCCCACTGGAAGTATAACAGATAAAATACATGGCACTGGTTACGGTCCCAACTGCACAACCTACACACACTATCCTCTGGATAGATCTGCTATTGTCCCAAAATGGATAGTGTTAGAAATGGGGTCTCTAGTCAGCAGTGGTTTACACCCTGTCCAAGTAGGGATCCTCACTCTAGTCAGGATAAGGAAGCCACACAGCTAACTCCCTGCACACTCCCTTGGTAGGTTGGCACAAGCAGTCAGGCTTATCTCAGGGGTAATATGTAAAGTATTTGTACAAGCACACAGTAACAACGTGAAAACACCACAAAAGAAACCCATACCAGTTTAGAGAAATAGCCAATATTTATCTGAGTAAAACAAGACCAAAGTGATAAAAATCCAACATACACAAGCAAAGATAATTTTTTTTAAATTAAAGATTAAACCCCCATAAACCGCTTAGAAACACAATAGCTCCAACTAGGTCTATCACAACTTTGTTGACAGTCACAGTCCAATACCAACTCTCAAGGGAGTGCGGGCCAGTAGGAGCTCCACAGACCCCAGGCACACAGTACCTTTGAAAATGACGAGTAAGCAAAGACGTTGTATGGAGTCGGGGAGGTGAGGCATCAGTTCTTTACGTTTGCTGGGGAGGTGAGGCCTCTGTTCCTTACAATCCAGCAGGGGTCAATTAATCCAGCAGGTCAAGATGGGAGTCGTCGACTTCGTGGTGTTGCGATCACACCACAAGGCTACAGATGCTGCAGCACAGTCGGGTGCCCCGGATGTCAGGGACACAGCACTCAGGGCTTGTACTGTGGCGGGACTTTGGAGGTGCTGCAGCAGCGTCCGTCACAGTCCTTGCACTCAGTGGGGACTGCGGCTCCTGGGGCAGGCAGTGCCGCAGAGTAAGTCAGCAGTGCTGGTTCCGAAGTCGCTATGGAGTCAATGTACATGGTTTCTGCTTGGTTACACCAAAACTCACTCCCAATGGCCCAGGGACTGGATCTGGCACCACTTGGTGAGTCAGGACTCAGCAAGGGGGCCCCACCACTTGGTGAGTCAGGACTCAGCAAGGGGGCCCAGGTGGTGGCAGATTAAGTCTTTGATGTCCCTGAGACTTCTAATAGGAGGCGAGCTCAGTTCAAGCCCTTAGAGAACCTTGGAAAGCAGAATGTAACAAGCAAGGTCCAGTCCTTTAACTCCCAGGACAGAAGCAGCAGGCCAGCACAGCAACGCAACAGACAGATAGACAGAGTGGCAGTCCCTCCTACAGCATCTAGCTCTTTTTCCTGGGAGAACGTCCTCAGTACAGAAGTGTTCTGAAATTGTGGTCTCAGAGGCCCAATAATTATACTAATTTCTGCCTTTGAAGTAGGTAAACTTCAAAAGGAAAGTCTTTGTAGTGCACAGGACTCTGCCTACCCTGCCTTGGCCCCAGAAACACTCTAAGCACTGCTTTGTGCAAGGACAGGCATAGCCCTATTCAGATGCAAGTATCAGTTCCTCCCACCACTCAAGCCCAGGAAGACCCATCAGGCTATGCAGGGGTCACTTCAGCTCCCTTTGTGTGACTGTCTACAGTGAATTCATACACAGCCTCCCCCGCCCCCCAACTGTCCTACTAACCCAGACAAGTATTCTACGGCCAGGCAGAGGTACAGAATGGTCAAGCAAGAAAATGCCCACTTTCTAAAAGTGGCATTTTCAACCGTACAACTTAAAAAACAATGTTTCCAAATGATTTATTTTCAAGTTGCGAGTTCAGAGATCCCAAACTCCACATCTCTATCTGCTCCCAAAGGGAATTTACCCAAAAGATATTTCAAGTCAATTCCATATTACTCTATGGGAGAGAAAGCCCTTGCAATAGTGAAGAACAAATGTAGACGTGTTATACTATTAGGACATGTAAAACACACCAGAACATATCCTACCTTTTAAATACACTGCAACCTGCCCATGGGGCTACCTTAGGACTACCTTTGGGGTGACTTACATGAAGTAAAAGGAAAAGTTTAGGCCTGGCAAGTGGGTGCACTTGCCAGGTCGAACTAGCAGTTAAAACTGCAGACACTGCAGTGGCATGTCTGAGACATATTTACAGAGCTACTCATGTGCCACAATCAGTGCTGCAGGCCCACTAGTAGCATTTGATGTACAAGCCCTGGGCACACAAGGTGCACTATACTAGGGACTTACCAGCAAATCAAATATGCCAGTCATGGATAAAGCAATCACCAATACAATTTAGACAGAGAACACTTGCACTTTAGCACTGGTCAGCAGTGGTAAAGTGCCCAGAGTCCCCAAGCCATAAAAATCGAAATTCCGCAGAGGATCGAAACAGGGAGGTAAGAAGCCAAAAGGACAGGGGAAATCCTGCAGAAAAGGCCAATTCCAAATCTACATCAAAAAATATTTCTACACATGTAACAACTGAAACAAGTTTTGCATCTTTCTAAGAACCAGAGCTTCCCAGAAACAACCAGCATCTACAATAATTTTGATCCAAGCAAGGTGGTCTTTGCTTGCAGAACCACTCCGCTACTCAATCCAACAGAAGGGCACTGCAGGGTTTAAAAAAAAAAAAAAAAAAATCAGTGTGTATACATATAATGCATCTATAAATTCAGGGTCTTGGGGGTGGGCTCCGGCTGGGATCTGTGAGGAAGCCCAGGACCCCCAAACAGAGGTCATGATTAGCGTGAAGACTATCTAACAAAGTTCCCACTTCATCCAAATGGACTCCAGCTTCCCCACTCCCTACGAAGCTGCATTTTCTTTTCAAAATCCCAAGCACCATATAAACAAGACCCTGGCTCAGGCACTCACCGATACGTCCTTGTACAGGTGGATGGGATCGTATTCGATCTGGTTGTTCACAAAGAAGTCGTTGGCTATGGCCAGGAGAGTCATCTCAGGTAGAGAGAAGATATCCATAAACTGCTTCACCGCCGGACCCTGGAAGACACAACGGAGGCAGGGCGTGAGCTGGGCAAACCCCAACCAACCACAAACACTTAGGCAGTATTTTAGTAAATGCCAGCTCACTGGCACTGGTTAGAAGAGCTTCATCGGACAACATTCTGTACTACAGGAGATGCCAACAATCATGTCGGTTCACAACCATCGAGATCCACAGAAAAGCTTTAGGGTTGCCTGCAGCTGGTTTCTTCCTTTAGCGGAGGAGCTCTGCATCTTTTTAAGAACCACAGCCAAAGGAGATAAACACTAAATTGTGCTTCAAGGTTAAATCCATGCAACCAACATGTCACACATTTCAGACAAGTGAAATTTGAGCCACACAACTCACAATCGCCGGACGTGGGGAGATTTTAAAATATTTTTAAAGCAGAGAAGCAGCAGCGTGGCAGAGCTTCAGAAAAGGAGGCAGTCAGCCACTCGAATGCAGGAAGCTTGTGGCACACCAGAGAGAAGTTATCACTCAAGGCTGCATAGGGAGGCCAACACTCCGATAGGTGACTGCGACCAACACGAAGCACCACTTTAAAACCTACAAAGGACCTCACACTGTTCAAAGAAAGCCCAAGCAGCTGCAAGAAGACAAATACAGAACTAAGCCAGACACACAAACCTCACACTTGTTTGCAGGGCGTGTAAACTTAACAGGACATCACTAGTGCTCTGAAAACTTCCCAGGCAAGGCTACAGACAGGGTCCTCACCACCAGCGCCCGCTCTAGCGGTGCCCAGAAAAAGCAGACAGTGCATTTGCTCCCTTACCTTGCCGTAGAAGCCGCTGACCTGGTGCAGAGGTATGTGGTGTGTTCCCTGGTACAGATCCATCACCTCCTCATCTGGGACCGGCTTCAGGCCCCTGGTGATTGGGAGGGAGAGGGAACAGAGGGAAAGAGGGCAGGATGAAGAGGAGGCAGCGGTTACTAGGTGCACAACAGTTGAGGTGGGAACACACCACAATAAAAAGGAGGAGAAAAACCTGCAAAATGCACCATCCATTTTTCTCAGGGCTGACAGAATAAGTCTGCTGTATTTCTAAGGCAGTCTCCACCAACCCAAGCATAGGACATATTTATCTGGTTTGAATACCCACCCTCACCCTGCTGGACCCAGGGCTTCTCCCCTGCAGTCCATACTGTGTGGGACCCCCTATCCTGCTTCCCCCCACTCCCCTAGGGTCTAATGAAACTAGGATTTCCAGGAGACTATCTTGCTAAGTGTCATGTTACAATAGAAATGACTGACAAAATCCACACAACCCACCTGTCAAAAAAAAAAAAAAACACCACACATCAAGAAATGACCACACCAACGGGCACACTCACCGGTAAACTGTGCCCAACTGGATGTAGTGGAAGGCATCAATCTTCATCAGCAAACCCTGGTAGAGAAAAAATACCCAGTTAGACAACAAACTCCAACAGTTCCTGTTCACATCTTGATGGTATGTTGACGCCCTGCAACAATTGTCTTCTGATGGGGATTTGGGATGCAGATTTTCATTTCAGTTTTTTTTTTTTACTACACATCACCAAGGATGTCATGGTTTTGTGCTGCCAGTTATAGACTCCACCAAGCACAGATCAAGACTCAAACCTATGAACCAGACCCCAGAACAGAGACCAGCCTCACTCAGACTCCATCAGCACTAACCCATTCCCCAGGGCTGAGCAGGCTCCAGAACCAATGGTCACTCTCTGGGCTGCGGTGATAGGAGATGGGGACCATGCTTGTACAGTACACTCTGCGCCTAGGGAAGCACGGCTCTAGAACCAATGGTCACTCTCTGGGTTGTGGTGATAGGGGACAGGGGCCACGCTTATACAATACACTCTGCGCCTAAGGAAGCAAGGCTCCAGAACCAATGGTCACTCTCTGGGCTGCGGTGATAGGAGATGGGGACCATGCTTGTACAGTACACTCTGCGCCTAGGGAAGCACGGCTCTAGAACCAATGGTCACTCTCTGGGTTGTGGCGATAGGGGACAGGGGCCACGCTTATACAATACACTCTGCGCCTAAGGAAGCAAGGCTCCAGAACCAATGGTCACTCTCTGGGCTGCTGTGAAAGGAGATGGGGACCATGCTTGTACACTCTGCGCCTAGGGAAGCACGGCTCCAGAACAAATGGTCACTCTCTGGGCTGCGGTGATAAGAGATGAGGACCATGCTTGTACAGTACACTCTGCGCCTAGGGAAGCAAGGCTCTAGAACCAATCTTCACTCTCTGGGTTGTGGCGATAGGGGACAGAGACCACGCTTGTACAGTACACTCTGCGCCTAGGGAAGCAAGGCTCCAGAACCAATCTTCACTCTCTGGGTTGTGGCGATAGGGGACAGGGACCACGCTTATACAATACACTCTGCGCCTAAGGAAGCAAGGCTCCAGAACCAATTGTCACTCTCTGGGCTGCGGTGATAGGAGATGGGGACCATGCTTGTACAGTACACTCTGCGCCTAGGGAAGCACGGCTCTAGAACCAATGGTCACTCTCTGGGCTGTACACTCTGTGCCTAAGGAAGCAAGGCTCCAGAACCAATGGTCACTCTCTGGGCTGCGGTGATAGGAGATGGGGACCATGCTTGTACACTCTGCGCCTAGGGAAGCACGGCTCCAGAACCAATGGTCACTCTCAGGGCTGCGGTGATAGGAGATGAGGACCATGCTTGTACAGTACACTCTGCGCCTAGGGAAGCAAGGCTCTAGAACCAATCTTCACTCTCTGGGTTGTGGCGATAGGGGACAGAGACCACGCTTGTACAGTACACTCTGCGCCTAGGGAAGCAAGGCTCCAGAACCAATCTTCACTCTCTGGGTTGTGGCGATAGGGGACAGAGACCATGCTTGTACAGTACACTCTGCGCCTAGGGAAGCACGGCTCTAGAACCAATGGTCACTCTCTGGGCTGTACACTCTGTGCCTAAGGAAGCAAGGCTCCAGAACCAATGGTCACTCTCTGGGCTGCTGTGAAAGGAGATGGGGACCATGCTTGTACACTCTGCGCCTAAGGAAGCAAGGCTCCAGAACCAATGGTCACTCTCTGGGCTGCGGGGATAGGAGATGGGGACCATGCTTGTACAGTACACACTGCGCCTAAGGAAGCAATGATCCAGAACCAATGGTCACTCTCTGGGCTGTACACTGTGCCTAGGGAAGCACGGCTCCAGAGCCTGCGGAAGAAGTGCTCACCTTATTGATGTCATAGTGTAGGCCCCGGACGACAAAGTTCGGGAGATAGTCGTACTTGCGGAGTCCCTCTGGATACTGAGGGGACAAAGCAAAAGAAAACAAGCATTCAGTTGCAGATCACAGACGCGCTTTTCTATTTTGCGAAACAATGGTTAGGGGAGTGTAAAAACCCATGTGCAATATTACCCACTACCCTGGAATACTCCTTAAGGCCATGGAAAGGAGGATCAAAGGCTGACAACCTCCACGTATAGAAAAAGAAAAAAGAAAAAAAGTGTTCTCTCAAGGTGGCCTCAACCAGATATTAGATAAATAGGCGGCATCAACACTCAACTATACCCCACACCGGAACCGGAAACTCTTCTGTGTAGGGAGGCTTACGGCTATATCATCCTCAGGCGAAAGCACCCCGCCTGCAGCTACACAAGGATCAAGGTTAAAAAACAAAAAAGAAAGTCATTTACCTGCAACAACGGGCTGGCCCACACAGCATGTTACTGCAGTAAGCACTTATCGGAAAGAAAGGGACCAGAAAGCGCGTTTCGCACACACACACTGATAAGAACCACAAAAACAAGGTTTCTGGCAGAAAACCCAGCACCTTTGGTAAAGCATTTTCATAGCCGCCTTGCTCAGGTCAGGGCTGATTTGAAAACAGGGAGAGAAGGCACCTTTTCTCTGAGGGAATACGTTTGGCTAGCTCACTACTGCTCCATCTAGCTCAGAGAAGACTTCTAATGGGATTATAAAACACAGTTGTGTGTTGGCGCCCTGCAGGAATGGCAGATTGGCACAAGGTCTTGTTTCATGGTCCTCTGGCATCAGGTCCTATAGATCTCCAGATGCCTGGCATCCTGCATCGACGGCCTTGATGGTGCCTCCAAGACAACAGTGAACACTGCGGCGTGAAGCTTTGTGTACTGCTTGATGTCGAGGAAGAGAGCCGAAAGCCCCAAGATGGCCACCACAAGGTTTTGAGGTGCAGAGGGGAGCGATGGCCCCTTTGCAGCAATGGTCCCCTATATCTGATAAAAATAGTTTGAAACGTGTTTTCAATCAAACAAGCTGGCAATAGCCACCAATTAACCTCTGATAGCCCACACAGGAACATCCTCTGCACAAAAACACTTTATAACCATCAGTAAAATCATTAAACTCACCACGGCATCTCCGCAGGTTAAGAGAAAAAGGGCTTTTGGAGAGTATGTCCCTTTCACCCCTGCATGGATCTGAAGAGTAAACGATAGGACTGAGGTGAAGGTTACACCTGGGCTCGTCACTCTTACCACAGAGCAGGTTTCCCATGCCAGGAACTTGGCCACTTCAAGATGAAACTCTGAACCTATCAAGGGCTGAGCACCAGAACTTATGTTTTGCCACAAGCCAGGCAGAGAAAGAAAAGACCCTCCAGGAGCATACCGGCAATAGGCACCCGGGGACTCGCGCTCACCTCCAAGATCGGTCTTACAAGCAGAGACCATCATCCTACAGCCAAATCACAAGAGGGTCCGTTTAATGTCATTCAGTGGTTACACAAATGTTGAATAACTTGGTCAAAAAAAAAAAGTGGTGTGAAAGAATGAGCCAACATAATATAGGGCTGTTTCTGACATTTGGTAAAGCGATCTCCTTCCTGGAGAGATATGGGAATGCGAAAGCTCTTTGGTAGCTGCTTGTTCTTGGTTCAATCCAGCCTCTCCTTTTCCCAAAAAAAATGTTATTAGCTATCAACGCGGATCGTTCTTTCTGTCCGCACGTCGACAACATCGCTGGGACTTGCTATTCGCGTTTGAAGAGCATTAAGGAAAGGCCTTCCTTGCCTCAGAGTTGAAGGTAGAAGGTTGGTGACCCAGGCACCCATCTTTCTCATTCTTATCGGTCACTGCCAGACTGCTCAAGATGCAGCCGCTGCCTCTGTCACTTAATTTGCCTGGGCATTTTCCTGTTCAATCCTAGTCGGACTTCCACCACGGCTTTATCAGTGAATAAACACCTTTTATAGCGTTGTTGAATTCATTTTTTGGTAGACGCGTTCATTCTGGTGTGGCTTTAGGCTGAATCGGTCAATGCTCCCATAAGTGATTCTTTAGAAGGACACAAACTAATTTCCTAAAGAGAACACGGGCGGAATGGCAAAGACCGGTCACTGCAATCTTTTTGGAGAAAAAGACGTTACGAAACCGGACAAATAATGCATTGGCACAGGGAGCGGCGAAGCTGCCAGGCTGTGGTTTGCAGAGGCTGTCCTTCAGTATTACACAATGCAGGAGCATTTTAAAGGGAGAGCAATACATTAGGCTCGGAGGACCTGGAAAACGTCAATGATAACTGTTGTGCCTAGACTCCAGGAAGAATGTTTGCAGGGCATCTGTTACAATAAAGGCGAGGTATGGGGTTAGGGTAGACACTGCCATTGGCCACGCTCTTGTGAGGCGCCCACCCTGGCAGTCAGCTTCTAGTCTTTTATTGATGAGCTAGGATGTCAGACTCCCTGTTGTAGATCTTAACATGAAGGGTGTGACGGCCTGCACTTTCCTACATCTTGAACTCACCCACAAGATGTGGTAGGTTGTACATCATGGTGTTAACCAAGCCTGCGCACGTGCCTCCTACGCCAAATGTAAAGTTTCTCACCTGTTAGTGTAGTTTTGCAGCTTGAAGAATTTTCTGGATTCATATGCTGTGCATTATTCCACCATCTAGTGGTTCGGTCCAGAATTGTCTCCAAAAACTTTGTCTCTTGTTTTTGTTGCTGTTGGGTGTTGACATATCGCCATTTGGTGTCCCCTTGGGACGTCGCTGCACTTCCTCCGAAAGTTCCCACCTCTGGTCGCCAGCTTTAGATCCTCCCCCCCAAATATAACGGTTTGTTCTTACGGAGGTGGTTAAATTGAAGATAAAAAAGTATGTGTTCTTTGCAGTTTGTATAGGAGTGCCCTCTTATTAGCCAGTCGTCCAGATAAGAGTAGACGTCAATGCCCAGTCTTCTCAGATGCGCGGACACCGCCGCAAGGCACTTTGTGAATACACTGGGGCTGTTTTTCAAAGCTAGAACTTTGAATTGGTAATCTTTGTCGTCTATCATGAATCCTGGATATTTCGTGCATTTTGCATTAATTTGAATTGGCAAGTAGGTGTTCTTTAAGTCTAGTTGCCATAAAATCTCCAATTTGTAGTTCTTGTAATGTCATCTTCAGTTTTTGTCTTTATGAATTTGTTTATAAATCTCAGGTCTAGAATAGGTCGTAGGGATCCATCTACTTTGGGGATTAGAAAGTATGCTGAATAGTTTCCTTTGTTGATTGCAGATCTTGGAATCCGCTCTATAGCATATTTCTTTCTCCAGCAGCTCCTCTACCTCCTTGAGTAGCCTGACAGTTTCTTCCCGTGAAAGATCTCTCATCTTCGGGCTTCTTGGTGGTGGTGTTCTTAACAGTTCGAAGCAGTATCAGTACTCAATTAAATTCATAATCCACTTCTCTAATGTGATCTTTCTCCACTCCTGAAGGAAGTTTTTTTTTTTTTTTTTTTTTTAAATGTATTTATCCTCCTACTGGAGTCTTATGTAAGAGAATGTTCCTTGTTTTTCCTTCCTCTGAGAGGTTGTTTCAGGGAGTTCTTGAAGTGCCGGCAACTCACTTATTTGAGGGTGTTGCCCCTCCTCTTTGTGTAGGCCCTCCTCCATGTGCTCTGCCTCGATGCCTACCCGGATTCTACTGCCAACCTTGATGCATTTGTGTCACTTGCCTGACTCCTTGAAAGGACTTGTGTGAAGTGCTTGATGAAAGCTAATCCTTCCTTCCTTATGGTCTCCTTAGAGGAACTGTACCTCTTCCCATGTTTCCTCTGAAGACAGGCGCTCCCATGGACCTGGTCATTTCAGTAAACTTTTTTTTAGTTGATTTAGAGTTTCGTCAACTGCATTTCCAAAGAACTGTTCGCCACTGAATGGGGCATTCAGGATGTTCACTTGTAGCTCTTGTTTGAACCACAATTTTCGAATCCACGGGTGGAAACGTAGTGCAATGGTCGCCATTTGTCTGCTGGAGGTGTCTGCTGCGTCTAGTGCAGACTTTAGGCAAGTGTTGGCAATGTTCTTACTCGTCTGCCAAGGGTGCTGCCCTCTTCCGGTAATGTTCCAGTATTTGTTTCATCGGCTCCGCCATTTAATCCCCAGTTTTGCATAGTGGTTTATCAGAGCATTCGAATTTGCGATGCTCCACTGAGTTGCAGCGCTTCTTTCTAAGTTTCGGTCCATGAGATCCATCCATCTGCTCTCCTTGTCTAGGAGGACCTGAGGTTGCTGGAATGTTGGCCCATTTTCTGGCTGTTGCTGTAATAACAGAATCAGCTGGCACCCAACCCCTTATATACTCCGGATCCTTGGATGAGGACTTGTATTCCCTTTCTGCCCTCGGAGTGACTGCTCTGCATGAGGCTGGCTCTTTAAAGCCTCTCTTCCTTGGTCTAACACAGTTGGCAGCGTGGGAAGAAACTGATTTCTGGACTGATTGGGTAAAAAACGAATGAGAAACATGCCTGTGGTTTCTCTTCCTCCAGTTGTACCCCATATTTAGGAGCTGCTGTACATTCCTATGTCATCTGGTGGTGATGGTTTGAGAGGGTACGGTCTCCTCTCCTTCCTCGGGTGATCAGTTTCTAAATCCTGCCAGTGAGCCTCTGAGTAGTCTAACCCCCTCAGATCCTTGGTACAGACCAGAAAGCTGCTCTTTTTCCTCTTCATAAAAAATGTCCTCTTTTTCCTCCGGTTGTGGCTCTGGTGTTAGAGGTGGCTCGATTTATTCGACACCCAACTCTCCCTGTTCCTTTGTCGTCAAGGTTATCTTTGGAGTTTGAAACTCCTTCAGAATTTTTTCAAATTCCTTGGGTTTCTGTAACAGAATCGTAATTTCAGCCTCTAGCTCTCCAGCTCAGCCACCCGCTGTTGGGTGTCAAGATGGTCGGCCAACCAACATACTCTTCGACACTGAAGAGTGCGTTTGATAGATCGCTCAGCAAACTTTTCTGCTCCAGACGTGATGTCTTGTATTTGGGTGTTGAGGTCTTTTTCCCCCTGTCCGTTGTCGGACTCAGATTTTTCGGCGATTTTCCAACCTGCGGTCTCCTGATCATGGGTTCCAAGGGGATCCTTATTTCAGGTCACAGCTGCAGCAGTTTTCATCAACGCCGAGGCTTCCTTTATGGCTAGGCTTTTTTTTTATTTATTTTTTTAAAAACACAGCTCAGTTCTGTTTTATTTATTTTTTTGTGGATGTTTCTCTTGCTTTGTATCTTCACGAACCCATGACCCCCCTGGGCTTGTACATCGACAATTTCCAGGTTGACCTCCGCTCCTTCTCCCTCTCTCTGGCAACGTTTTCCTCCTTCCCACGCTCCAGTCCCAAATCCCAAAGATAAAGGGGTGTGTATCGACTCTGCTTGGTGTGAAGCGTGCACTTCTGCCTCTCTCTTACTCTTAGCATCTTCAGTACAAATGCTGCGCAGGCAGTGCAGGCCTCACTTCGATGGTCCACCGGTAAGCGCAGATTACAGACAGGACGATTGTCCCTTTCCAAGTACTTGTGGTGACGATTCTTACAGAACTGAAAGAGCGCGTTCTCCATTAAGCCGTCCAGGGAGTCCCTGGATGGGCATTCTCGGAACAACCTTGAAAAACGCCTCCCTTCTTCTCTGGTCTTCCAAGTGAGTACCTGTTGTTCTGCTGTATTTATCTTCAAGTTTCCAGTGATGTTCTCTGCGATTTTCATGCTATTTTCTTCCAAGTGTTGGAGATCCTTTGGCAAGAGACCAGAACCAGTGTTTTTTTTATTTTTATTTGGGGGGGGGGGGGGGGGGGGGGGGGGGGAGGGGGGTGAATCTAAAGATGGTGACCAAAGCTGGGGCGTTCCGGAGGAACTGCAACAACTGTACAGGGGACACCAATTGGAGGTACATTGATACCAACCAACAAAACAAAGAAAGGACAAAAAAACAAAAAAAAAAAAAAAGGTTCTTTGAGCCAATCCCAGACCCAACAATTAGATGGCGGAATAATGCACAGCATGTGAATCCAGAAAAGATTAATGCTGCAAAGCGGCAATTTCCTGATAATGAACCACCATGTTACCATATGGCATTTTGTACACCATGGTGTGAGGTCATCTTACTTCTTCCCAGTGCTT
Source organism: Pleurodeles waltl (assembly GCF_031143425.1). NCBI lineage: Eukaryota > Metazoa > Chordata > Amphibia > Caudata > Salamandridae > Pleurodeles > Pleurodeles waltl. The sequence continues at coordinate 18,506,325 of NC_090449.1, forward strand.
CCCCTTCAACTAATGTTGCATGCAGGTTAGCAGATCACTGTGCACGTCCCCCCATCTCTACCCCCACACATCACTTTTTAGTGGTCTATGAGGATGTTGCGTGCAGTGTTGTTGGAGTGTGTCACCCACTACCTCTACCCAGTTCTTCACATTGTCCTGGTCCACCACCAAGATGTCATGTGCAGTGTTGTAGATCACAGTGTGTGGAGTGTGTCAACCTACTTCTACTCTGCGCCTCACCTTGTGCTGCTGGTCCACCAGGATGTAACACAGTATGTCATCGTACCCCTACCCCAGTGCCTCACCTGGTACTGATCCTGCGTGCAACATAGTAGATCACAGTGTGCCGTTTCAGCCCCTCTCTCCTGCGCACCTTACCTTGTACTGGTTCATTAGTATATTGTGTACAGTGTTGTAGATCACTGTGTGTGGAGTGTCACCCTACCTCTACCCCCGCACCTCACCTTGTACTGGTCCACCAGGATGTCGCGTGCAGTGTTGTAGATCATGCTGTGAAGAGCATTGGAGTACAAGGCCAGCGTGTAGTCATAGTCGAAGCCGTAGACCTCAATGTCCGACAAGCAGACTTCATTGTTGGCGTACACGGTGGACTGGTTCAAGAGGTTGCACACCCCCGGAGGCAGGAGATCTGCACAGGAAACACAAATACAACCCAAGCATTATTATGGAAACATCCCTGCAGCCACCCAAACTCAACTAGGCGAAGATCAGGTCAAGAGTGAGACACCTTTATTTACAGACGGACAAATACCACCTCTGGTGTTGGCAAAATATAAAAAATACACAAACGGGGTAAGATTACAGCGCAGAGAGCACTCCAGCTAGGCTGCTCAAAGTTCTGGACACGGAAGAGGTACAGAATAAGAACCCCATGTGGGGCCCTGTCCGATCCCCCAAGTGAATAGCCGCAGTGAGGTTTGAACATGCGGCACTTCTGGCCACAACTTCTCACCCACTCAAGCGGAAGTAATCAAGAGCGGCAGTGGTGGGTGGGTTTGTACTGCTCCCCTTCTTCCTGCAGGGGTGGTTACATAGCTCATATTTTTTGTATGGCTTGTGCCATCGCCACCACTGTAATTCAGTGTCGTGGTAAGCCTTCCAAGTTACTCAGCCGAGAAGCCACTTTTTGAACTTGGCACCCTCCTTCGCCACCTTCGGGAGATGGAGCCATCCTAGGCCCCGAGCTAGTGGGAAGCTGTGGCCCCTGCTCAGGGGTCCGGCACACCCCCCTGAAGTACGCGGCCGGGCGGGTTGACCGGATTTGGGCCTCTGGTGCCCATGGGACACCTGGGTACGCGTCATTTGCCACAAGCCCTCCCTCTGAGAGGGCCATTCGCAGGCTTGCACACAAGCGCCCACTGGCCTGGGAAAGGGGGTGCAAAGCTCGAGGCCGCCTCCACGCATCAATGGCCCGGCAAGTCCTGCCCAGCACCAGCGGGCCGTGGGGGGCTCCAGACATCAGCACTTTTATTTAAATTAAAAACGGGGCACAAAGCCGGCCTTTATGCAGCGTCCGTCTGGGGTTTAACTCCTACGGCTCTGAAGCACAACAGAGGATCTGCCCAACTTTAGAAACCAATGAACATTAATACAACTCGTGAACTTTTTTTTCTTGGTGGGGGATGGGGAAGCCTGGAATGCGACTTTGGGGCGCTCGAGATGCTAGGGCTGTATAGGACAAACGTCCCCCATGCACCGGTGCACAAGAACACAAGTCTTGCAACACTTGCACCGGTGAGGAAGGTCAGTGAAGGTTCACATCGCACAAGAAACGCTATCCTCCTCAAGGCGCTATAGACAAGTCTTAGTAAAGAGACGCGTTGGTTTGAGTTCACTTTGGAAAAGGACTGGAGGGAGCGGCCTCGACCCCGTCTCCAGCAGAATACACCGATCCACAGCAAACAACCCGCGCAGCTACCTCACAAGCCACCTCAAGTCCTACAGGCTCAGTTCTTGCTGCATACAACGGTGTGGGGTGTGCGCGCCCGGGCAGGGAGGAGGAAGTGAACTGAAGTGAGCCCGAAACAGCAACCCCAACAACCCCCCCCCTCCCAAAAAAAAGAGCCAGGCTATCCCACCCCCCTGTGGCACCAGCAAGTGTGGGCGCTGGGAGGCTGGGACCTCTGAGCCCAGCTGTTATGAGCCTCTCTGCACCCCCTCTCCAGTCCGCCTGAGCGCAGGCACCCCTCCGCGCCCCCAGTCCGAGTGCAGGTACCCCCCTCTGCGCCCCCCTGCCCAGTCAGCCTGACCGCAGGCACCTCTGGGCGCCCCTGAGCGAGACAGGCACCTCTGGGCGCCCCTGAGCGAGACAGGCACCTCTGGGCGCCCCTGAGCGAGACAGGCACCTCTGGGCGCCCCTGAGCGAGACAGGCACCTCTGGGCGCCCCTGAGCGAGACAGGCACCTCTGGGCGCCCCTGAGCGAGACAGGCACCTCTGGGCGCCCCTGAGCGAGACAGGCACCTCTGGGCGCCCCTGAGCGAGACAGGCACCTCTGGGCGTGGACAAGCACCTCTGGGCGCCCCTGAGCGAGACAGGCACCTCTGGGCGCCCCTGAGCGAGACAGGCACCTCTGGGCGCCCCTGAGCGAGACAGGCACCTCTGGGCGCCCCTGAGCGAGACAGGCACCTCTGGGCGCCCCTGAGCGAGACAGGCACCTCTGGGCGCCCCTGAGCGAGACAGGCACCTCTGGGCGCAGACAAGCACCTCTGGGCGCCCCTGAGCGAGACAGGCACCTCTGGGCGCCGACAAGCACCTCTGGGCGCCCCTGAGCGAGACAGGCACCTCTGGGCGCCGACAAGCACCTCTGGGCGTCCCTGAGCGGGACAGGCACCTCTGGGCGTCCCTGAGCGGGACAGGCACCTCTGGGCGTCCCTGAGCGGGACAGGCACCTCTGGGCGTCCCTGAGCGGGACAGGCACCTCTGGGCGTCCCTGAGCGGGACAGGCACCTCTGGGCGTCCCTGAGCGGGACAGGCACCTCTGGGCGCCCCTGAGCGGGACAGGCACCTCTGGGCGCCCCTGAGCGAGACAGGCACCTCTGGGCGCCCCTGAGCGAGACAGGCACCTCTGGGCGCCCCTGAGCGAGACAGGCACCTCTGGGCGCCCCTGAGCGAGACAGGCACCTCTGGGCGCCCCTGAGCGAGACAGGCACCTCTGGGCGCCCCTGAGCGAGACAGGCACCTCTGGGCGCCCCTGAGCGAGACAGGCACCTCTGGGCGCCCCTGAGCGAGACAGGCACCTCTGGGCGTGGACAAGCACCTCTGGGCGCCCCTGAGCGAGACAGGCACCTCTGGGCGTGGACAAGCACCTCTGGGCGCCCCTGAGCGAGACAGGCACCTCTGGGCGTGGACAAGCACCTCTGGGTGCCCCTGAGCGAGACAGGCACCTCTGGGCGTCCCTGAGCGGGACAGGCACCTCTGGGCGTCCCTGAGCGGGACAGGACCTGAGTGAGAGAAGCACCTCTGGGTGCCCCTGACCAGGACAGGCACCTCTGGGCGCTTTTGGCACAATTCCGAGACAGGCCTTAGCCCGCCCTCCGGTGCCCGGGCACGCACCGAGCCCAGACGTGCACTACGTGCAGGCAGGGAGGGCGGCGGATTTCCCTCCAGCGGAGCCGACCCGAGGTCAGCAGACACCCAGGCCCTGGGTATGGCCGAGGCCTGGATTGAATGAAGTCGCTGTTTCAACAGAGGCCTGACCGACTTTCCTCGATTGTTTGATGTTCAGGACACTTCCTGAGCGCACAAACCCTCCACGTTTCACATCCCAGCTCTGCGCTCGCAGCCGCCACGTAGTGTTTGGCACTGAAGCCCGTGGCCTTGTCCTGTGGTTAAAGTCGAGGCCAATTTTTGTACAAAAATAAATCAAAGGATCTTGGAGCCCTGGACGCTGGCGCTGGTCCCTCCCACGAAGGCTGAACCCCCAAGCTGCAGGATTTCCAAGCATGGGGGGGGGGGGGGGGGGGTTACGTCGCTCATTGCAGCCTTGGGTCCACGTCTTAGTGTGCTCCTGTGTACCCCAAAAACACACAGGGCTCCAGGACAAGACTGGGGAGTACGGGCCACGGCACGAAGTCTTGTGCCACGCACTGCCAGGAGCACAAAGCCCCAAGTGGCCTTGTGAATAGTGAAAGACGGTGCCCAAGCAGACTTTAACACGCCCTGGGCCTTTCATCAGGCACGACGTCAGCGACTTCTTAACTTAGCGCTTCAATGCGGGTATGGTGGACTCGCGACGCCCTATACCTTGCACCTACTCAAGTTAGCAAGACTGTGCAGCTGGGGGAGACTTCACTGGCCACTGCACTGAATGAACCACATCATTGTGGACGCAAGCCCCCCCTCCCCCCAACCCACTCCTGAGGCACCTATGCCACTTAATTCGTGTAGCTCCCAAACCATGTAACCCTCTTAGACCCCAACATGCTTACAAGGATTCTGTGAACCCCTTAGATGCGCACATACTGCTCTTGCAGGTCAGCTGTCCACCTTCAAGCGGCTCTGTCACCCACAAAGCAACCCAGAGCAAAGGATCTCTTCATCAGAAAGAAGATCACCAAATAAACACAAGAAAGGAATCTTAGCGCTAGACGGGCCTCCCGCCCCAACATCCAAACAAACCAGAAAAACAAACATGGGTGGAACCGCTTTCTGACCAAGCAAACCACGGAATTCAAGCCTAACCTACACTGACAACCATTATAGTTTGAGAAAATCAGGTAAGAATTATGTAGGGAGCTGACGTGGGGTGTGGTGGGTACCTAAGGTACTTACACCTTATACCAGGTCCCGGTATCCCCTCTCAGTGAAGTGTAGGCAGTGCCTAGAAGCCAGGCTCTCTAGAGGTACCTGTGGATGAGCAACCAAGGCTTATCTAGCAGACATTCAAAACACTACAGTAACACATTACTTACACACAAGAAAGAAAACACTTGGCTGTACAAAAATAATGATACTTTATTTTGAGGCAACCCTCCAACAGGAGGTGTGTGTATATGTATATATATAACACACACAAACAGTAAGATGCATAAAAAGGTTAGAAAACAGGGTAAAATAGCAACAAGCAATAGTAGCCCTAGGGAGGAGCCCAAACCATATACTAAGAAAGTGTAATGCGAACACAGTGCCCCACCTAGGTAAGTATATTATGTAAAGGTGAGCTGGAGGTACTAGGAAACCACACAGGTAAGTAATGCAGTACCCCCCCAGCGACAAGGAATGCAGGAGTAAAACACTGGATTTCCCCCAAACCACCCCTAAAGGATGAAAAGAAGACACCCAGAACAGCCTGCAAGGAACCAGCAGTAGAAAACTGAAGATGGAGACCTTTGGAGAGAGGGGACCAAGTCCAAAAGTATCTGGAGTCCAGGGGGAGTAGGAGATACTACCCACCCAGGGGTACCGTTTGGAGCTGGTCGACGAATAAGGAAAACAGCTCAGCACTGCAGCACAGAAGCTGGAGAAAAGTTCCTGATGCGTGCAAAAGGTGTCCCACGCTGGAAGCTGGATTGCAGATGGGTCTCGGTAAAGCATTTCCACCAAAAAGCTTTGGCAAAGGAAAATTCACAGTTGGAGGAAGAGGTGTTACCGAGGACCAGCAAGGCCCAGGAGGACTACCCTACAACGGGATGGGGGGTTGGGGCGGTGGGCTTGTGAGTCACAGGGGACCCTCCGCCTCACAGAAGGCCCACAAAAGCAGAGGCAGCACAGGTGACCCACAGGACAAGGACACAGATGTCGCTGAAGCAGCCCACACAAGTTGCTCCCACGTCACCAGAGGACCACACAGATGCCCAGGAGGTGCATGAGGGAGTACTGGGGGCTGGAGCTACATGTTGCCTGAAGTTCCCCTTGGAGGAAAAGCAAACAAGCCTTGGCAGCTGGAAAGGACACGTGTTTTGCGTGGGGCGGAAAGGACTTACCACCAAAGTGCAACAGCTGGTAGAGAGGACCAAGGGGAACTCTCCCGGACCACCACCCGTGATGCAGGACCCAAGCCACTCAGGATGAGGAGAGATCCACGCAGTTGGTCGTCGTTGCAGCCAGGTGCCTGTGGTGATGCCGTCACCCCAAGGGAGATTCATTCTTGTGCAGGCTGAAGAGTTGCAGTCTTCTGAGGATGCACAGCCAGGGAAATGCTGCAAAGCTGGCAAGAAGTCTGGATACAATGTTGTAGAAGAGTCTTCCTTGTGGAACTGCAGCTTGTAGGTTCCTGGATGGTCTAGTCATGGTTCCGGAGGCCAGAAGTCGAAGCAGAGGTTGCAGAGGAGTCCTGCTGAGTCTTGCAAGCCGAATCTAAGAACCCACCCCAGAGGAAGACCCTATATAGCCCAAAGAGGGGGCTAGTTCACCTAACCAGGTAACTACCTATCAGAGGGTGCCTCTGATGTCACCTGCCTGGCCACTCAGATGCTCCCAGAATTCCTTGTCAACCTTGGAATCAAGATGGCAGAACCCAGGGACCCTCTAGAAGAGCTCTGGGCACCATCCCTTGGTTGGTGATGGACAGGGGAGTGGTCAACCCACCTTTCCATTGTCCAGTTTCACACCAGAGCAGGGACTGGGGGGTCCCTGAACCGGTGTGGACTGATTTATGCACAGAGGGCAACAAATGTGCCCCTTCAAAGCAAAACCAGTGGCTTGGGGAGGCTACCCCTCCAAAGCCAGTCACACCTATTTCTAAAGGGAGAGGGTGTTACCTCCCTCTCCCAAAGGAAATCCTTTGTTCTGCCTTCCTGGGCTTGATCAGATCAAGCAGCAGGAGGAGGGCAGAAACCTGTCTGAGGGGTGGGAGCAGCCAGGCTGCCTGGAAAACCCTACAAGACTAGTTGTAGCAATGCTGATGGTCTAGCGCCCCTAGAGTGCATGGAATCATACTTCCAATACTTGCAACAGTATTGGGGTATGATTCAGACATGTTTGATACCAAACATGTTCAGGTTCCAAGTTACCATTATGTGGCTGGACAAAATGGCATAAAATGGTGTCCCTGCACTCACAAAGTCCAGTAAAATGGGTCTGGAGTTCATTGGGGGGGGGGGGGGGGGGCACCTCTGCTAGTGCAGGGGTGCCCTCACACAGGTACCTGCACCCAACCCTCTGGGCTGAGAGGGCTTACCATAGGGGTGACTTACAGTGACCTGGTGCAATGACCTGTAGTGAAACCGGGTGCGTGCACCTGGTACACGCAAACAGCAATGCCAGGCCTGCAGAACCCTTTGCATGGGCTCCCTATTGGTGGCAGAATAACTGCTGCAGCCCATAGAGATCCCCTGGAACCCCAATGCCCTAGGTACAATATACTAGAGACTTTTATGGGGGCACCAGTATGCCAATTATGGGGATAAAAAGTTACCAGCAACCAAATTTAGAGGAGAGTGCACAGTCACTGGGGTGCCAAATAGCAGGATTCCAGTGAACACAAACACACTGACAAACATGCCAAAAGTGGGGGTAACCAAGCAACAAAGAGGCTTCCTTCCTACAAATTGGCTCTTTGATCCAGGACCACAACAGTAGGTTTACAATATTAACCAGTTAAGTGAGGGTGTCGGCCACTGGCCGATGCCCGCAATACCTCCCTGGCGCGGGTCACGACCAGTGGCCGACACCTGGGAGGGGGTTCGAAAATCCTCTGGTGCGTCGCACCCGAGGCATTTTAAAAAAAAAAAAAACCTGGAAAACACGGAAGCTCTTTCGTGTCTCCCCCCGCCCCCCACCCCTTTGTGACATCAGCACGTCGCGAGGCGCGCTGACATCAGTGTTGTTTTTCCCATTGGAGCAGGTTGGTGCCCCCGGGGGGGGGGGGGGGGGGGGGGATGTGCAATCGCCACCCCCCCAGGTGCTAATTTAAAAAGAAAGAAATTGATGTTGTTGTTTTTAGTAGTTGTAGGGTTTCCCTGGGGGCCATTTTGGCCCCCAAGGAAACCCTACAACTACCAAAAAAAATACATATTATATATGGAAAATGTCACTTACCCAGTGTACATCTGTTCGTGGCATGTTGCGCTGCAGATTCACATGCTGTGCATTATCCTGCCATCTAGTGTTGGGCTCGGAGTGTTACAAGCTGTTTTTCTTCGAAGAAGTCTTTTCGAGTCACGGGACCGAGTGACTCCTCCCTTTCGGCTCCATTGCGCATGGGCGTCGACTCCATCTTAGATTGTTTTCCCCGCAAATGGTGAGGTAGGAGTTGGTAAAGTAAGTATACTAGAGATGTCCATGCAATGGAGTAGAAATGTATGTACATAGTGTGTAGTAAAGGAATATTTATTTACAATTTACATGCAACTAAAATAGCTACAGGCTCCCGGGGAGGTGAGAGGGCGCATGTGAATCTGCAGCGCAACATGCCACGAACAGATGTAAACTGGGTAAGTGACATTTTCCATTCAATGGCATGTGTAGCTGCAGATACACATGCTGTGCATAGACTACAAAGCAGTAATCTCCCCAAAAGCGGTGGTCAGCCTGTAGGAGTTGAAGTTGTCTGAAATAGTGTTCTTAGTACAGCCTGTCCTACTGTGGCTTGTTGTGTTGCTAACATATCTACACAGTAATGCTTAGTAAATGTATGGGGTGTAGACCAGGTGGCTGCCTTACAAATCTCTGTCATTGGTATATTACCAAGAAAAGCCATTGTGGTGCCTTTTTTTCTAGTGGAATGTGCCCTTGGAGTAATGGGTAATTCTCTTTTAGCTTTAAGGTAACAGGTCTGAATACATTTGACTATCCATCTGGCAATGCCCTGTTTGGATATAGGGTTACCTGCATGAGGTTTTTGGAAAGCTACGAACAATTGTTTTGTTTTTCAAAATTGTTTTGTTCTGTCAATGTAATACATTAGCGCTCTTTTAATGTCTAATGTATGCAATGCCCTTTCTGCTACTGATTCTGGTTGTGGAAAGAAGACTGGGAGTTCCACAGTTTGGTTTAGATGAAACGGTGATGACTTTTGGTAAAAATTGTGGATTTGTACGGAGAACCACTTTAAGTTTATGTATCTGTATAAAGGGTTCTTGTATATTAAATGCCTGTATTTCGCTAACTCTTCGTAGAGAAGTGATGGCTATTAGAAAGGCTACTTTCCACGTCAAGAATTGGATTTGACAAGAATGCATGGGTTCAAATGGTGGACCCATGAGTCGTGTTAGTACAATATTAAGATTCCACGAAGGTACTGGTGGTGTCCTTGGGGGTATGATTCTTTTTAGTCCCTCCATAAAGGCTTTGATAACTGGGATTTTAAAAAGCGATTTTGTATGTGTAATCTGCAAATAAGCAGATATTGCAGCGAGATTGATTTTAATGGAAGAAAAAGCAAGATTTGATTTTTGTAAGTGTAGTAAATAACTTACAATGTTTTGTATGGAGGCGTTAAGCGGCGTAATTTGATTAGCCTGGCAGTAGAAAACAAACCTTTTCCATTTATTAGCATAACATTGTCTTGTTGTGGGTTTTCTTGCTTGATTAATGACCTCCATACACTCTTTTGAGAGGTTTAGATATCCGAATTCTAAGACTTCAGGAGCCAGATTGCTAGGTTGAGCGATGCTGGATTCGGGTGCCTGATCTGTTGTTTGTGTTGTGTTAACAGATCTGGTCTGTTTGGTAGTTTGATGTGCGGTACTATTGAGAAGTCCAACAGTGTGGTGTACCACGGTTGGCGAGCCCACGTTGGTGCTATGAGTATTAGTTTGAGTTTGTTTTGACTCAGTTTGTCGACTAGAAAAGGAATGAGCGGGAGAGGGGAAAAGCATAAGCAAATATCCCTGACCAGCTGATCCATAGAGCATTGCCCTTGGACTGAGGGTGTGGGTATCTGGACGCGAAGTTTTGGCATTTTGCGTTTTCTTTTGTTGCAAACAGATCTATGTTTGGTGTCCCCCAGCGGTAGACGTGATCTTTTAGAATTTGGGGATGTATTTCCCATTCGTGAGACTGTTGGTGATCTCGACTGAGATTGTCGGCTAGCTGATTGTGAATGCCTGGTATATATTGTGCTATCAGGCGAATGTTGTTGTGAATTGCCCAATGCCAATTTTTTTGCGCTAGGATACACAGTTGTGACGAGTGCGCCCCCCCCGTTTGTTTAAATAATACATTGTTGCCATATTGTCTGTCTTGACAAGAATATGTTTGTGGGCTAGAAGGGGCTGAAAAGCTTTTAGTGCTAGAAAGACTGCTAGCAGTTCTAAGGGATTTATGTGAAGTTGTTTTTGTCGACTGTCCCATTGACCTTGTATGCTGTGATTGTTGAGGTGTGCTCCCCACCAAATCATGGAGGCATCTGTTGTCATAATGGCGTGAGGCACTGGGTCTTGAAATGGCCGCCCTTTGTTTAAATTTACAGGGTTCCACCATTGAAGCGAAGTGTGTTTGGCGGTCTATCAACACTAGATCTTCGAATTGACCCTGTGCCTGCGTCCATTGTTTTGCTAGGCACTGCTGTAAGGGCCGCATGTGTAGTCTTGCGTTTGGGACAATAGCTATGCATGAGGACATCATGCCTTGTAGTTTCATCACAAACCGGACCGTGTATTGTTGGTTTGGTTGCATGCTTGATTTTATATTTTGAAACGACTGGACTCTGGACCTGGAGTGGCAATTGCTCTGTGTGTTGAGTGTTGCTCCTAAGTATTGTTGTATTTGGGATGGTTGTAAATGTGATTTTTGGTAATTTATAGAAAACCCTAGTTTGTGCAGAGTATCTATTACATATTGCGTGTGAATTTGACATTGTTGTTGAGTGTTGGCTTTTATTAGCCAATCGTCTAGATACGGGAATACGTGCATGTGATTTCTCCTTATATGAGCTGCTACTACAGGTAGGCATTTTGTAAATACCCTGGGGGCCGTTGTTATTCCGAATGGCAACACTTTGAATTGGTAATGTTTGCCTTGTATTACAAACCTGAGGTATTTCCTGTGAGATGGATGGATGGGTATGTGAAAATGCGCATCTTTTAGATCCAGTGTTGTCATGTATTCCCCTTGTTTTATTAAAGGGACTACATCCTGTAGTGTTACCATGTGGAAATGATCGGATTTGATTAAGAGATTCAGTGTTCTGAGATCTAAAATAGGCCTTAACGTTTTGTCTTTCTTTGGGATGAGGAAATACTTGGAGTAAACCCCCGTTCCTCTCTGGTGATAAGGTACCAGTTCTATGGCTTCTTTTGCTAGTAGTGCTTGGACCTCTATTTGTAATAGGTCTAAGTGTTGTATTGACATTCTGTGCGTTCTTGGGGGAACATCTGGAGGGAATTTTGTGAACTCTATGCAGTAACCATGCTGGATAATTGATAGAACCCACGTGTCTGTGGTAATGTGTGTCCAATTGTGGTGGTATTTTGTTAATCTCCCCCTCACTGGTGATATGTTTTGGGGAAGTGTGACATTGAAGTCACTGCTTGCTACCAGGGGTCTGCTTGGCAGGCTGGAATTTCCCTCTTCCTCTTGGGAACTGTCCTCTGTAGGAACCACGAAACCCCCCCTCTCTGGTACTGATACTGGTTAAGTGGGTTTTGTTTGGGAGGTGGATGGTTCGGAGGGTTGCGGTCTAAACCCTCCCCTAAATTGTGGTTCCCTAAATGTTCTCCTGTATTGAGAGGAGTAGAGCGCGCCCATGGCTTTGGCCGTGTCTGTGTCTTTTTTCATTTTCTCTATTGCGGTATCCACTTCCGGGCCAAATAGTTGATGTTGATTAAACGGCATATTCAATACCGCTTGCTGTATCTCTGGTTTAAACCCAGAACTTCGCAGCCATGCATGCCTTCTAATTGTTACTGCTGTATTTACAGTTCGTGCCGCTGTATCAGCAGAGTCCAGTGCAGAGCGGATCTGGTTGTTTGATATGGCCTGTCCTCCTTCAACCACTTGCTGGGCACGTTTTTGATGCTCTTTGGGGAGGTGCTGGATGATGTCTTGCATCTCGTCCCAGTGTGCTCGGTCGTAGCGGGCAAGGAGGGCTTGTGAGTTTGCAATTCGCCACTGATTGGCTGCTTGCGATGCCACTCTTTTCCCTGCCGCGTCGAATTTACGACTTTCCTTATCAGGGGGTGGCACATCCCCTGATGACTGCAAATTAGCCCGTTTTCTTGCAGCCCCCACAACCACTGAGTCCGGAGGGAGCTGTTGTGTAATAAACAAAGGGTCTGACGGTGCGGTTTATATTTCTTCTCGACCCTTGGCGTGATGGCTCTCCCTTTTACTGGTTCTTGGAAAACCTGTTGTGCATGTTTAAGCATGCCCGGTAACATTGGCAGGCTTTGATACGATGCATGCGTGGATGTCAGTGTTAAACAGGAAGTCATCTTCCACTGGTTCTGAGTGCATTGTTACATTGTGAAATGTTGCTGCTCTGGCCAGTACCTGCGTGTAGGACGTACTGTCCTCTGGCAGCAAAGGTTTTGTCGGATAACACTCTGGACTGTTGTCCGAAATTGGTGGGTCGTATAGATCCCAGGGGTCCGCATCGTCTTGAGCCATCCCAGTATGTGTGGGTGACAGTGCCATTGGTGTACCCACTGGTGACAACTGTGGTGATTGTAGTGGGGGCGTTTGTGGTGAGAATTGTGGGGGTGGTGACCTTTCTCTAACCACTTTGGCTTTTGGCTCCATCTCAGTCTCGTGAAAATCCAGTTTTCTTTTGGACTTGAGTGGAGGGATGGTTTGTATCTTCCCTGTGTCTTTCTGGATTTGTAGCCTTTGCTGAGTTTGATCATGCTCTTCTAAATCCAGTTCCTGCTCAAATCTGTGCTCTTCTTTGAGCTGTAGAGAGAGCCCCAGCTCTTCCGTGTAGGACGTCTTTTTCAGCTCCGAGGACGATTTTTTCGGTATCGAAACCCTGATGGAGATTGTCGGTCTCGGTTCCGAGTGGCTTTTTCGAGGTTTACTCGACTCGATTATTCGATGCCGACTCTTTTCAGTGCCGGTTTCTCGACTGGAGTCGGAAGTCTTCGGCAGTAGTTTGGCCTTTTTGGGTGCAGATGTTACTTGGTCACCGTCTTTTCTGTGGGTTGAGCCATGGCCTTCCGGCAGTGGTGTCCCGAGGCCTTTTGTTTCTTGACCTGACCTTGGGTGTGGGACGGGGCAGGTGTACTCACTTTTTGTGCCGCCGTCGGTGGTCGATCCCCATCTGAGTCCGAACCCTGGATGGATATCCGCATCTCTTCTCCTTCGGCGTCGAGATGTGATCGTTTCGACGCCATCTGTAACCGTCTTGCGCGATCTCTTAAGGTCTTCTTGGATCGAAACGCTCTGCAGGCTTCGCAAGTATCCTCTCTGTGTTCGGGCAATAAACACAGGTTACAGACCCGATGCTGGTCTGTGTAAGGATACTTGGCGTGGCACTTCGGACAGAAACGGAAAGGGGTCCGGCCCATTATTTCTTTGTTGACGGGTGTGGTCGAGCTGACCAGGCATTGGTTAAGTGCGGAAGCCCGGAAGGGCCGCCGCAACAATACCAATGAATTTCGATGATTTTCTACGTTTCCCCAATTCGAATTACGGAGCGAAGAGGAACACGTCCGAACCCGATGGCGGAAAGAAAACAATCTAAGATGGAGTCGACGCCCATGCGCAATGGAGCCGAAAGGGAGGAGTCACTTGGTCCCGTGACTCGAAAAGACTTCTTTGAAGAAAAACAACTTGTAACACTCCGAGCCAAACACCAGATGGCAGGATAATGCACAGCATGTGTATCTGCAGCTACACATGCCATTGAACATATAGGTATATAAATCCATGTAGATAGATATATCTACATGGATATATAATGTATATATCTCTATCTATATTTGAAACAAACAGCTAATAAAAACTGCAGTACTGCACTCCAGGAGGAAAATTCTTTTTCCTTTATTGCAGTCAAGAAAATCACCATCTATCACCTCTGACTCCTTCTGACCAACTGGTCTTGATCACGGTTGCCACCAGTTGTCTTGCAGTTGCAGCTTGCGTCTTCAAAGCAGTGCACATACTTCAACTGACGCGTTTTAACTGTAGCTTTTAGGCAGCAATAAAAAAGTCAAGTAAGTCTTGTGATTATGTTTCTGCTACAAAAGGATCAGACTTTTGTCTAGTGGCAGTTTTAGTGCCATAAAGAAGCGCAGAAGGTTTATATGCCTACTGCAAAGAGCAAATCTGTATTTAATGTAAATAGCGGAGAACATTAGTAAAGTCAGCCACGTCCTGCGCTATAATACAAATGAAATGTATGTGCGGGGTGGCTATGGAGAGATGAAGAGCACGTTTGCTATGTGGTAATGAGGGAATCCGAGGAGGACAACATGGGAGTGGGAGCACCAATAATGATTGTTGGACTGGGCGCAGGAGGTGCTAAAGACTGTGACGAATGGTATGTGACAAGGTGTTTGAGTGTCTTGAAAGAACGTGCTGATTGAGGGAAGAAGCACAGGTAAGGTGGCCTCTACTTTTGCACGTATCACACACACACACACACCAGCAATTTTGTGACTGTCTATGGAGGCTAGTGCTTTAGAGCAACAATTTAGGCAATAGCAGAGATGGCATCTTGATGGATGACTGCTGCTGACGTCATTTGGGTTATAGAGGACAGCTCTGACATAGGATCAGAGACTGAGACAACGATTAGACTTTCAGATACTGGGAACGCCGTGGATACATTCGCACCACGGAGTTCTCCTTTGGATTTTTAGACTTTCTGGTTGATAGGGAATACAAGAAGATTCCTTAATTAGATGACTGAATGTAGGACTATATACACTTAATTAAGATTCTACTTGATAATGCTTGGAAATGAGTAGGTTTCATATAAGACATACTTGATTTAAGCCCTGATGAAGTCTGTGAGAATACATTCTCATAAGACGAAACACGTGTTGGCTTTGTGTGCTGTATACATTATTGAAATTCAAGGACGCTTTTCTTGTATCAAGGTGGACTTTGTATGTCAAGAAATAAATAATATATGAACTCTCTATGGTGTTACTCCACACTGAAGATTCTAATAATTACTAACCTTCAATTATACGATCATGAGTGCCCTGACAACTGTCCAGTTCAGAGACTGAGACAGCATCTGAGGGATAGGACAATGGCGCAGACTCTGGGAGTGATTTTTCAGTTGGGGCAGTCCCATTGGATAACTCCTTCCAGTAAATTGTGGGGGAGGTGATGAGGGCAGTCCTGTTGTCCCTTCACAAGCACAGTTTGTGCAACAGGGCAATAGTGGGTTATCCCAACCCAAAGAGCAGGCGAATGCGGGGGCAAGCACAGAGAGGGTGCTCTCTTGGGCACTCCCCAATTTAGTTCAGCCCCAAATTTCACTGCCCAAAATGTATTGTGGAGACATCAAAATTATCTATCACAAAACAAACTGGTTTTGTTAGGCAGGCACCTGTGTTTTTGGTCCTGGGTTCGGCGGCTATATAGGGAAACATACTAAACCCAAACATTTCTGGAAACTAGACATCCGGGGGAGTCCACAGAGGTGTGACTTGTGTGGATTCCCCAAAGTTTTCTTACCCAGAATACCCTGCAAAGCTGAAATGTTGAATAAAACCTATTTTTCTTGCATTTCTGTCACATAAATTACAGGAATATGCTGCGATCCACAAAATTCCTACCACCCAGTGATTCCTCACCTGACCTGATAAAAAAAAAAAAAAAAAAAAACACTACCCCACTTGAATGCCTATACCTACTGCCTGCGTAGGGAATGGATCACCCCCGGGGTCAACAGTTGCCTCATGTAAGTACCAACATTGACCCTTGTGTGATCTATTCCTGTTGCGGGCACTAGGCCTACCCACACAAGTGAGGTACCATTTTTATCGAAGGCTGGGTGGAAGGAAATTTGTGGCTCCTCTCAGATTCCAGAATATTCTGTCACCAAAATGTAAGGAAAAAGTGTTTTTTTGGCCACATTGAGGTTTGCAAAGGATTCTGGGTAACAGAACCTGATCAGAGCCCCACAAGTCAGCCCATCCTGGATTCCCCTAGGTGTCTAGTTTCCAAAAATGTGCAGGTTTGATAGGTTTCCCTAGGTGCCAGCTGAGCTAGAGGCCAAAATCCACAGCTAGGCACTTTGCAAAAAACACTTAAGATTTCAATGTAAAAATGTGATGTGTCCATGTTGCCTTTCCTGTTGAAAGCATTAGGCCTACCCACACAAGTGAAGTACCATTTTTTAATCAAGAGACTTGGGGGAACACCGAATAGCACAACAAATATTTTTGCCCCTTGTCTTTCTCTACATTTATTCCTTCCAAATGTAAGACGGGTGTGTAAAAAAGACGTCTATTTGAGAGATGGCCTGTAATTCACATGCTAGTCTGGGCACCCCGGAATTCAGAGATGGGCAAATAGCCACTGCTGCTCAATACCTTATCTTATGCCCATTTTGGAAATACAAAGGTTTTCTTGATACCTATTTTTCACTCTTTATATTTCAGCAAATGAATTGCTGTATACCAGATATAGAATGAAAACCCATTGCAAGGTGCAGCTCATTTTTTGGCTCTGGGTACCTAGGGATCTTGATGAACCTACAAGCCCTATATATCCCTGCAACCAGAAGAGTCCAGCACACGTAACGGTATATTGCTTTAAAAAATCTGACATTACAGGAAAAAGTTACAGAGTAAACGTTGAGAAAAATGGCTGTTTTTTTCAGCTCAATTTCAATATTTTTTCCATTCCAGCTGTTATTTTCTGTAGGAAAACCATGTAGGATCTACACAAATGGCCCCTTGCTGATTTCAGAATTTTGTCTACTTTTCAGAAATACTTAGTTTGCCGGGATCCAGAGTTGGTTTCACACCCATTCCTGTCACTAACTGGAAGGAGGATGAAAGCACCAAAAATAGTAAAAATGAAGTATGTCGCAGTAAAATGTTAAAATTGTGTTGAAAAATTTGGTTTTCCGATTCAACTCTGCCTGTTCCTGAAAGCTGGGAAAATTGTGATTTTAGCACCGCAAACCCTTTGTTGGTGCCATTTTCAGGGGAAAAAAGCCACAAGCCTTCTTCGGCAGCCCTCCC
Source organism: Pleurodeles waltl (assembly GCF_031143425.1). Classification (NCBI taxonomy): domain Eukaryota; kingdom Metazoa; phylum Chordata; class Amphibia; order Caudata; family Salamandridae; genus Pleurodeles; species Pleurodeles waltl. The sequence continues at coordinate 18,523,374 of NC_090449.1, forward strand.
CCACCCCCCTTTATTTTTTTAAACAAAATTTTAGGTGTATTTTGGCTAATTTCTTGGTCTCCTCCAGGGGAACCCAGAAACTCTGGGTACTTTTAGAATCCCTAGGATGTTGGAAAAAAGGACGCAAATTTGGCGTGGATAGCTTATGTGGACAAAAAGTTATGAAGGCGTAAGCGCAAACTACCCCAAATAGCCAAAAAAGCACGGGGGAGGCACAGCAGCTAAGAGGTTAAAACTAAACCTTGGGAAGATAAACATAAACATAATGTGTAAGTATACACACACATTTCCACTGGGGCGGGGGGGGGGGGTTGAGGCTTAGTGACATTATATAACATAAAAAAATAAACAAAAAGGGAAGCACACATTACTGATCTGCTATCTATTTACCTCTATCCAACATATGGTTCCAGGGAAGGGCACTACTTGCCGCAAAGATCTTTAACTCCTCGTCATGGATAGTAAACACTATATAGATATAATTTACAGTTCCGATTAGTGCAATTAGTGAGTCAGCCCTCACCCACCCACTGAATGAGCGCAAGTTCCCATCGCTACAGAGATGCTGGGCGGTGGGCACACAGGTGGGCCCCCACGGAAGAGTGCCTGGGCAGAGAACCTATCGCTGGGCTCACATCTGCACCCGGTTAAGGAACTGTGAGCCCGGCGCTGGGCACTTAAGTGTCTCCCACTGAAGAGGAGCTGAACAAGGAACCTACTGCTGACCTGAGTCCCACTGAATATACGCTGGGCGTTGAGCCCACTCAGGGAACACATGGGAATCCCCGCTATAGAGTTGAGGGGCAGTGAGTCAGTTGGGCACAGCTGTGTAGCAACTCAAGAAGTTGCCTGCACCAGTTGTGGTGAGCAGACATGTGAAGGAACCAGCACATGAAACATTATAGGAGCGCAGTATGCCATATACGTCCCACCAGGGCAGGTGACGTGGACCCTCAGGACAACTGCAGGACTCAGGACAGCACAGACAGGTGGTAGGCTGGTCACTGGGTATGGTTTTCAGATGCCACCATTGACTGCCCTGTGAGGAACAAGTGGCATGGCCAATAAGGGAAGGTGGCATAAGCAGTGCGACAAGATGCAAAGGTTTAACCTAAACCCCTCCCACCAGCCACCCAACCTTTGCCTCCTCCCCACCCATGGGTCACGAGACGGTCCTGTGCGACCACCATCTGGCTCCTCCCCCATTAATGTCATATCAGCCTCCCGCAACAAGCATCCTATTGGTCAGACATCCCATTAAATAAACCAAGGGACCAGGGATCCCAAGCAGACCACCACCGGGAAGGGTGGGATCTGCTTTATTTATCTTTAATGTATGTGTGGTCCTAGAAAGAAAGAAAAAAAAAAAAAAAAAAAAAACTCTACCAACAATTGGTTTCAAAGAGCTGTACAATCAGGACAGATTGAAAACGGCAACAACTACATTAAACTCGTTTTTTTGTTTAAACCGTTCGCTGGACCATATATTTTTTCTGGCTGTAGAACTGTGCACTTTACCCCTGATAATAGCGGATGAAGTGCCTATTATCCTCCCTTCAACAAGGTGAGCTGGCAAAATCCTAGGTGGCATATTCAACACGTATATAAGCCCCTAGTATATGGTACAAACAATACCCAGAGCCTGTAAGTTAAATGTCACTAGTGGATCCTAGCACCTATAGTGCCAGTCATTGCAGTGATAGTGCAAACAGAACCGCAGACCTGCCATTTGTAGCATGGTCGTTGAAGTTTTAAAATGCAAATTTTCACCCTGTCAAAATAACCTGTGTTCCTACATTAAAACCTTCCTTGCAAAATATTTGCCATCTGTATGTATGCCTTGTAGACCATCATTTGGATTGTTTGCTTTTGTTACTCTAAGTGCGCCAGGTATGCCCAGTCGTAGGTCCTGGGCTCACTGTGCCACGGGATTCAAGCTAGCCTGGCTGATGAGGGGTGATACTCTGAAACCAGTTTCTAGATGCTCGTTTCCACTCCAGGGAGGACCTGCAGTTCGGGCTGGACTGTTCCCATGCCAAACAGGGTCAAGACTGATTTGCATATGGCTGGGTCCAAGCTGCGGTAGCGTGGCTAGCAAAATAATTAATGGATTAAACCCAGATTTGTGACCCTGGAGGAGGGGGATGTGTGTTATTGGTTCTGCATTCCACCCATCGCTGGTTTGATTGGTGGGGTATTTAAAACTAGGACATGTACGAATTTAATGTTAGACATGCCCCAATAGTGAAAAAGTGAAAGTAATTGTAGGTGGTGTTTATATAGCGCTTACTACCTATGATGAGGCGGTGAAGTGCTATGCAGTGAGTAGCATACTACTCTGGAACCCCAAGGTTAGAAGTTAGATTAGTAAAAAGATTTATTTTTATTGCATTAGTTGCGTTAGGTTTGTGCTCTTGAAATTCTTGTATGTTGGTTGAGTTTAGAGTAGGCATAAGATGAGGGGAATGGATTTGAAAGGAACAGTGAGAAATGGAATGAGATGTGTAGTGCACTATGGCCAAAGGTGTTAATGAACTTATGTCGGTTCTGGAAAAAACATCCACTAAAATCAGAGCATGAATCCCTGGAGGGAGGAGAGCAGGTCTTCAACTGTTTGCGGAAAGCTACAGGAGTCCACGCCCTTAATGTGCATCGGCAGAGGCTTCCACAGTTTAGCTGTTGGTACTGATAAGGAGCTACCACCTCACTTTGCTTTCCGGAACATGGGAATGGGCACTTCCCCAAGAGAAAATTTTGAATATTCAGGATCAAACAGGCCGTCACATTCCGCTATAAGGAGGTTTAAATTTGAGAATAATCTTTGGAGGTTCTCGTTAGAAAGGTTTGGGGTGAGTCAAAGAGGAAATGGACAAAGGTTGGAAATATTACTCATGTGCCTAGAAGCAGTAATATTTACATGGTCTGATGAGCATGTTTATCTTGTGAAGAGTATGCACATTTTTCATGACAGTTTAAAGTTTTGGTAGCAGGCGCAAACTTCTCCTCATATGCACCTACATTTACACAGAAGCAGCCATTACAACATTGCCTTAAATACACCTGTATTTTGTGGGGTAATTCATTTTTCTTTTAATATACACGCACATCCTACAACAGGAGGCTTAGTTCAATATACAGTGACACATGTATGACAACATCTTTACGCACCAAGAAACATATTTTGTCATGTCCGTGACTTGTGTTGAGAGTACAGTCGTCATGTGGCGAGGGGACAGCTTTTGACTATTCAACTGAAGTGCAAATGACTGTCTGTGGATCTTATGTTTGCGAGTAGAGGGTTCCATGGTCTGGATGCTTAAAAAGAACAATGTTCCACCAATCGCCTTTACTTGTATATAGGAATTTTGAGGACAGAAGCCATTCCTGAGCCCAGGTTCTTTGTTGTAGGTTTTGTTGATTTTCTTCCTGATGTAGAGTGGCACTTTGCCATGTATTGCTGTGTTTGTGATACAAATCAGCCTGAAAGTGGATCTTATGGCGACTGGTACCAGAGTAGGGCTCCAAAGCAAGGGCGAGGTATGCCTGTGGCTTTATATGTAGTAGGAATCTAGCAGCAGCATTGTGATTGTCTAATCTTGTCATAGTTGACAAAGGTGAGCTGCTAAACAGGCCATTAGCATAATCCAGTTTTACACAGGACAAGAGGGATGGTAGCTTGAACCTTGAGGGAATCCTGGTCACAGGAAGATGTGTTGCAGTGTTTTAAATTGTGAGAAAGTTTGACTTGGCTACCAAGTAAAAAAAAAAAAAAAAAAAAACAAACTCCAAAAGGAATATACAATTCAATGACCACTAATCAAAAATAGAAACCAACACCACTCCAGGATATGTAAAGTCGGCCCTTACACTGTCCTCAGGGTGCCTCCCCACTACCTCATATCTACTAGAAACACACCATTAAGATCAGCGCTTTCTGCCTCAGCACGAAAAGGGGTGGGATGGGTGCGGCAGAACCCATACAGTGGCCCAAGTACAGTTCTTACATGAAAGGCTGGGCTGCATCTTATATGAAGCCTTCATGTTAGAGGCTGGTTTTGACCCTCAATTCTCCAATCTGAGCAGAGGCAGTACTATACCAGGCCGGGCCTCATTTTGGATGCCATCATGTGCCTCGGTTGGGTTGTGCCTCAGCACTAGCGAACAGATAATTAAGCAGGCAATACTGCTGCAATGAGGCCAGGTTAATCAGTTTGGTTTTACATTGGAATGGGAGAGAGAGAGGCCTACACCAGCTGCAGAAACACTTCCAGGCCTTCCTCCCTTTTACTGAAAGTCAGGTTTGAGGCCATCAGACAACTACAGACACAAGTCATGTCATGGAAATTACAACTTCAGCTTAGATAGCAACACGTCACTGGGCCCTTATCACCCCCAGGCAGGTCTGGACTCGGTTCAGGACCGCTATCTTAGGGAACAGAAACATCAACAGGCCCAGCCCTCTGGCACAAGCGCCAGTCACCGACAGCCATTGCACCATGACACCCAAACACTGCAAGGTAGGCAGAATCCCCGGGTGCCACGGGAGCCCCTGCTAACAGGAGGCATGGTTTCGAAGGCCAGCATCAACGAGGGCATTAGACCTCTGTGCCAACAGGACTGCCCAATAGGGAAATGTCACAACTCTACTCCGATTAAATAAAAAGTGTCAAGGATGGCACTGAACGTGTATGGGGAGCATCGTTCATGGAGGCAGATCAGACAGGTACACATAGTGACCACCCACTGTCCACTTGTAAGGTTAGACTGGCCTTCTCCCACTCTGGCATTTTTCCAGTAGGATGCAGGCTTGGGGCTCGTTTTTAAATAAGATGGGCTTCCATGGCCCCAAGCATTCACCATTCTAATCGTGACCTTCACCAGTGTGGGGCTGCTTTGAACATTTTTCACCAGGACAGATTTTTGGTTTCCTGTCCTGGGCGAGAAAGAAGTCTACCGACCAGTCCCAAATTACGGAATTTCAGGCTGGAAGAGGAAAAGGTTAGACAAAACGAGTCTATCTGCCAAGAGTTGTCGTGAGGGCCTACAGCCTGTCTTCTCGCGCTGTGTCACACCAAGTAACCTGCCCATAAAGAGGACAGCTAGGGATACCCACAGGTCAGACCTGTCTCCAGCACTCATGACTCAAACTTCACCCTCGTGCTGTCCCTGCGTGCCCGCTGCCCATCACTCCAAGATAAAGGTCCCAGATTCCAACCACTGCAATCTGCCCACCTGGTGATGAGAGCCACCCCAGGACAGAATGAGCCCCCCTCTTCCTCACACTACGTCATACACAGGCTGCAGCTAAGGACACATAATGGCAGCCCACAGCCACAAGGAACTTTGACCTGTCCCTTACGAGCGAGTTACAGTGTGCCTACACAGGACCACCAGCCTGTCCCTTACTAGTGAGCCCAGTGTGTCCACACAGGACCACCAGCCTGTCCCTTACTAGTGAGGCCAGTGTGTCCACACAGGACCAGCAGCCTGTCCCATACTAGTGAGGCCAGTGTGTCCACACAGGACCAGCAGCCTGTCCCTCACTAGTGAGCCCAGTGTGTCCACACAGGACCAGCAGCCTGTCCCTTACTAGCGAGCCCAGTGTGTCTACACAGGACCAGCAGCCTGTCCCTTACTAGCGAGTCCAGTGTGTCCAAGCAGGACCACCAGCCTCTCCCTTACTAGTGAGTCAAGCCTGTCCACACAGGACCACCAGCCTAATGAGACAGTGTGTCCACGCAGCACCCTTAGCCACTAGGACCTGCAGTTTATACCTCACAGGCGAGTACTGTCCACACACAAGAGGGTCACGGAAAACACTCATTATGAGCAGGCCAACCTGGTCATGGCAGCTTGGTATTGCTGGGTTTGGTAAATTTCTCATGTGCTTCTGTGTTTCGTCACCAAAGAGTCCGCCTTGGGTCTCCACAAGTCCATATGAAGCTGGGCTTGGAGGTGCTCCCACCTGTCCACTGAATGTGCCACGTCTGGCAGTCTATCAACAGCGCCGTGAGGACTAACCGGACCACCACTGCGGCCACTGACGCCCTGCAGACCTGTCCATCTGCACTGAGGGCTTCCAAAGGGTTATAGGGGTCAGGTCCACCATGTCCTGACCAATGTAAGCTGCACATTCTCCACATCAATAACCGGACCACCATTGCGGTCACTGACATCTACTCGCAGACCTGTCCATCTGCACTGAGGGCTTCCAAAGGAATGAAAGCTGCACATCCCTGGTTGGCCAATTGATACCTACTGCGGAGCCTGTAACATTCAGGGGCTCCCTACATGTGGGCGTGGGAGGAGAGTGCCCGGCTGCTAATGTGTTCCTGAAGGTCCCACACTGGAGGGCTTTAAGGCCCCCGTCTCACGCTGTACCCTAGCAGGTGCCAGGGAAGGGACACACCTGTCCTGCCCTGGGCACCTCCGCAGGCGGGGAGCCCTTCTGCATTACAAATACCTTCCTTTTCACATGAGTATCTGGGAGCAGGATCTGACTTCAGCCTGGGGGTGAGAGCTGGCACGCAGCGCTGCATACCTGCCTCCAGGCACGTACTCAGCGGAGGGGCGCCAACACAAATGGATGCTGGGGCCGAGAGCCTGCACGCCCCCCCACGCCACGGCCACACATAACGATTTCACCACGTCAGTCAATCCTTAGCAAATGGTCGCCGCTCAGCCCCTGGCATGCATCCCCCCCCCCCCATCCGCCCTAGATCGGCCTCATTATTAGTCCTCCGTCGCCCAGCACCATGCCCTGCACAATTTGTTGCACACAAAGCCATGCCTGCACCTCCCAGACTCGGCAAAGTCCACTACATAGGACCCCCGCATCCCCCAGCCCACCGACACCCCTGAGCCTCACTCCGCCCCAACCACTTACTGAACCCGAGGGCACAGGCCAGTGCCTATACTGGGTACAATCTAGCACAGAGCCCACCAACCGGCGACGAGGCCCACTCGGCTATAAAAAACAGCCTTACGTGTCACTTCTGTTCTATAGGAGCGGCAAAACAGCAGCTGATCAGCAGAAAACAGCAGCTAAAAACAGTCCAACAGCCTGCTAACTTCTGTGGCGGCGGCAGTGCCAGCCTCGGTGCCACCAGCCACGGGTTAGCCTCAAAACCCTGGGCCAGGTTTACAGGGCGGCGAGCACCGGGTGCGATCATGCTCTAGGTGGTGGGGGGCACCAAGAGAATGGCATTTGGCCAAATGTGACTGGGTGCCTGTACTTAAGCAAAGGTGGCTGGGTGAGCGTGGAAGCGTACTGAAGTGAAGGCGGGGAGGTGGAAGCGTACTACGGACGCAAAGGCGGGGAGGTGGAAGCGTACTACGGAAGCAAAGGCGGGGAGGTGGAAGCGTACTACGGAAGCAAAGGCGGGGAGGTGGAAGCGTACTACGGAAGCAAAGGCGGGGAGGTGGAAGCGTACTACGGAAGCAAAGGCGGGGAGGTGGAAGCGTACTACGGAAGCAAAGGCGGGGAGGTGGAAGCGTACTACGGAAGCAAAGGCGGGGAGGTGGAAGCGTACTACGGAAGCAAAGGCGGGGAGGTGGAAGCGTACTACGGAAGCAAAGGCAGGGAGGTGGAAGCGTACTACGGAAGCAAAGGCGGGGAGGTGGAAGCGTACTACGGAAGCAAAGGCGGGGAGGTGGAAGCGTACTACAGAAGCAAAAGGCGGGGAGGTGGAAGCGTACTACAGAAGCAAAAGGCGGGGAGGTGGAAGCAGCAGTGTAATGAAGTGAAGGTGGAACAGGGGTGCCACAAAGCAGGCCCCCAGGTAAAGACACGTCTACCTGGCTTGGACAACTGGTCAAGCGCCTGTGGAGGCATGGTGTGTCATGCTTGTGACTTAAGGCCATGGTAACCTTCACTTCAATACACTGCCACCTCCCCGCCCTCACTTCAATACACTGCCACCTCCCCGCCCTCACTTCAATACACTGCCACCTCCCCGCCCTCACTTCAATACACTGCCACCTCCCCGCCCTCACTTCAATACACTGCCACCTCCCCGCCTTCACTTTAGTACACTGCCACCTCCCCGCCAGCCACCTTTACTTCAGTATGCTGCCACCTCACCACCAGCCGCCTTTGTTTCAGTACACTGCCACCCAGTCACATTTGCTTCAGTACACTGCCAGTACAACCGAGCCACCTTTGCTTCAGTACACTGCCACATTCATCTAGCCACCTTTGCTTCAGTACACTGCCGACTTTGTTTCAGTACAGACACTCAGCCACCTTTGCTTCAGTACACTGCTACGTTCCCCAAGCCACCTTTGCTTCAGTACACCGCCACCTCCTCACCTTTGCTTCAGTACACCACCATCAAGCCACCTTTGCTTCCGTACACCGCCACCTCCTCACCTTTGCTTCAGTACACCGCCACTTCCAACTAGCCACCCATTCCTGGTCCAGCACCAGAAAAACTGAAGTCTCTGTATAAACCGCTGCTATCCAGTACCAGGGCAGCCTTCGGTGAAAAGCAGGTCAGAATTCAGTATTTTTGAGGTCACAGTTCCAGGTCTTTGCTTCCATCAATGCGAAAAAGTGGTTGTCAAGAGTCTCTTATCCAGTGCCTCATGGTTTCTGGTGGCACTGCACCAACTTGGACAGGAATGTACCTTACCTCAGAAAGAGTCCAAACCCAGAAAGAGCTTTCTGGGCATGGCTGTACGATTCCTCAAAGAGGAAACCTCAGAGTGCTTCTTAGACTGGGCTGTAACTTACCTCGGAGTAACATCTCAAACAGCTTTTTGGGCTGAGCTGTACTTCACCTCGGAAAACTCTTTTGGACAGGGCTGTACCTTACCTCAGAAAGTTCTTCTTGGACTGGGATTTACCTTACCTCAGAGTCTAAACTCAGAGCGCTTATTGGACAGGGCTGTATGGTTCCTTAAAGAGTCAAACCTCAGGAGAGCTCTCTGTGGACTGGGCTGTATTTTACCCTCAGTCTAACCTCAGAAAGGGTTTCCACTTCCGGCTGCGAGTGAAGTCCAGGCGATCACAACATCAAGCAGACCCCTTCGCCTTTCCACTGGCCAGAGTCTTCGCAGCCTCACTGCAGTCAGGGTCGTCACATGTACTCATACAACAATGGTCTCTTGGCAAAGAATGTCTATGAACCGGTGCCTCTTCATGCAGAAAAATACAAGACATTGGACCTCAAGCTGCTCGCAGGTGTTTGTACGAGCAAAGCAACAGTTAATCTAGTTTTTGGATAAATCTGCCTAAAAGCACAATAGGAAACAGGGGATGCGCCTCGGAGGCTTGCCGCAGGGCTGGCAGAGACTACATGCTTGGTGAGTCATGCGGGGGGTGAGGGGGGTCAAGGCTACACAGGTATGAGCGCAATGCAAAGCCTCACCATGGTCCACTCCTACGCTGGGCTCACACGAAGGAGCAACACATGCCAGGCAGGTGGGCGAGCGCAGTGTTTGCCTTTATTCCGTGAAAGCACTAGCGCCTTCTAATCGTCCATCAGCACACAGAGACAATCGAGGCGCTCCACACCACTCGGGAACGTGCAAACAACTCCTCCACTGGGCCTGTGTCTTTGGGAGAGGAGAGGTTAGGAAAGCAGCCCTGGCGACAGAGGCCTGTGAGACACGTCCCCGGCACCGATCCACCCCAGGGCGTGAAGCCATTGTGGGGGTCACCGGAAGTGGATGGCCTCACTCGGGACAGGGCTGCCCCAGCTGCACACCCCTGGCCTCGCCTCGCAGGATACGATGCATGTTTATATATTGGTTGAAAGTAAGATTTGATAATACGAAAAGGAGCTGGGAGATCTGTGGAAGAGGCGAAGCTTTTGCCCAGGACTCGTGAACCTCGGAGACATTAGTTGATTGCAGGCTGATAGCTTGAGAATGTGCACGGTCTAAGATTTGGAGACTGTAACACGGACTTCTGGGAAGGAACGCAATGTAATCAGATAATGAACACGAGCTGAAAACGTTACAAACAGCGAGTGTCGCTCTAGATAAGTCGTGGACAAAGGGAGTGGATGTAACACTGCATCAGCCCACAAGGAAGACTCACTCGTCACCAAGCATTGGCCACTGGCAATCCTCTGGGTAGCATTTCCAACCCATGGCGCTTTTCGCTGACGGTGCCACCACACACCAGCCGTATGCACATCAGCACCCCAGCCTCCGCTCCCTCCCCAAGGAAGCGTGCACAAGCACCCCCAGGCAGGTTTCACCCTCATGAGGCCTGTGAGGTTTAGCTGGGGTCCCGTGGCACGGCGAGCAGGCCTGGGCGCACTCTGTCCATTTGGGGCGACAACAAACACACAGCACTGGCAGTGTGTGTCCAGGCAAGGGAGGCTGCTCTACAGGGGACCTCGGCATGATACCCCGAGATATTACTGCATCGCTCGGGTTAGGTTTGATGGGTGCACTCCTTCACTGAGGGAGAATGAGTCCATCTTAAGAATGAGACGCTCTGCAGCGCACCCAGTCCTTTCCCACCTGCCCCAAGAAGCAAAGCGCTTGGAGGGGCAGCGGACGGCTGCAGGGCGCGCTCGGCCCATCTGTGGGTGCCAGCCACCAGAGGCAGAGTGGGGTGGGGGCTCTAGATGTGGGAGAGGCCGCTCTTGACCAAAACAGAGGCCGTCAGACCCCCTGAACGCTTCCGAGCTCGACACGGGCCTCGGATCTGCAAACACGAGCTGCAAAGCGCCAAGGTCATGCTCAGCCAGAATAAATCCATCACGCGCCTCGAGGCCAAGCGAGACACCACAAAGCACATTACACAGCGCAAGGCACAGGGACACCGAGCTGTCTCCGGGAGGCAGCCCGAGCCCCTGGGCGGTCGCCAAGGATGGCACCAGAGGCGCTCCGATGCAGTGCGGGGTCCCACACCGGCACTGAGACAGTGTAGGACTGGCAGACAACCCACACGAGGATCTGTCACCCGAGGCAATGCCGGGCTCTCTCAGGAAGGCTGATCCCCTTAAGCAATGCAGGGGGGTTCTCTCGTGAAGGCTGGCACCCGAGGCAACGCATGGCGCTCTCAGGAAGGCTGGCACCCGAGGCAACGCCGGGCTCTCCCAGGAAGGCTGGCACCCGAGGCAACGCCGGGCTCTCCCAGGAAGGCTGGCACCCGAGGCAATGCCGGGCTCTCCCAGGAAGGCTGGCACCCGAGGCAATGCAGGAGGCTCTCTCTCGGGAAGGCTGGCACCCGAGGCAATGCAGGAGGCTCTCTCTCGGGAAGGCTGGCACCCGAGGCAATGCAGGAGGCTCTCTCTCGGGAAGGCTGGCACCCGAGGCAATGCAGGGCTTTTTAAGGAAGGCCGGCACCCGAAGCAATGCAGGGCTTTTTAAGGAAGGCCGGCACCCGAGGCAATGCCGGGCTCTCTCAGGCAGGCCGGCACCCAAGGCAATGCCGGGCTCTCTCAGGCAGGCCGGCACCCAAGGCAATGCCGGGCTCTCTCAGGCAGGCCGGCACCCAAGGCAATGCCGGGCTCTCCCAGGAAGGCTGATCCCCTTAAGCAATGCAGGGGGGTTCTCTCGTGAAGGCTGGCACCCGAGGCAACGCATGGCGCTCTCAGGAAGGCTGGCACCCGAGGCAACGCCGGGCTCTCCCAGGAAGGCTGGCACCCGAGGCAATGCCGGGCTCTCCCAGGAAGGCTGGCACCCGAGGCAATGCCGGGCTCTCCCAGGAAGGCTGGCACCCGAGGCAATGCAGGAGGCTCTCTCTCGGGAAGGCTGGCACCCGAGGCAATGCAGGAGGCTCTCTCTCGGGAAGGCTGGCACCCGAGGCAATGCAGGAGGCTCTCTCTCGGGAAGGCTGGCACCCGAGGCAATGCAGGAGGCTCTCTCTCGGGAAGGCTGGCACCCGAGGCAATGCAGGGCTTTTTAAGGAAGGCCGGCACCCGAAGCAATGCAGGGCTTTTTAAGGAAGGCCGGCACCCGAGGCAATGCCAGGCTCTCTCAGGCAGGCCGGCACCCAAGGCAATGCCGGGCTCTCTCAGGCAGGCCGGCACCCAAGGCAATGCCGGGCTCTCTCAGGCAGGCCGGCACCCAAGGCAATGCCGGGCTCTCTCAGGCAGGCCGGCACCCAAGGCAATGCATGGCTCTGAGGCATGCTGGCACCCGAGGCAATGCATGGCTCTCTCAGGCAGACTGGCACCCGAGGCAATGCATGGCGCTCTCAGGAAGGCTGCCACCCGAGGCAATGCCGGGCTGAGACACCTCACCTAAGGCAAGGCAGGAGGCTCTCTCTGGAAGGCTGGCACCCGAAGCAATGCAGGGCTCTGAGGAAGGCTGGCACCCGAGGCAATGCCGGGCTCTCTCAGGAAGGCTGGCACCCGAGGCAATGCCGGGCTCTCTCAGGAAGGCTGGCACCCAAGGCAATGCCGGGCTCTCCCAGGAAGGCTGGCACCCAAGGCAATGCCGGGCTCTCCCAGGAAGGCTGGCACCCGAGGCAATGCCCCTTAAGCAATGCAGGGGGGTTCTCTCGTGAAGGCTGGCACCCGAGGCAACGCATGGCGCTCTCAGGAAGGCTGGCACCCGAGGCAACGCCGGGCTCTCCCAGGAAGGCTGGCACCCGAGGCAACGCCGGGCTCTCCCAGGAAGGCTGGCACCCGAAGCAATGCAGGAGGCTCTCTCTCGGGAAGGCTGGCACCCGAAGCAATGCAGGGCATTTTAAGGAAGGCTGGCACCCGAAGCAATGCAGGGCTTTTTAAGTAAGGCTGGCACCCTAAGCAATGCAGGGCTTTTTAAGGAAGGCCGGCACCCGAAGCAATGCAGGGCTTTTTAAGGAAGGCCGGCACCCGAAGCAATGCAGGGCTTTTTAAGGAAGGCCGGCACCCGAAGCAATGCAGGGCTTTTTAAGGAAGGCCGGCACCCGAGGCAATGCAGGGCTTTTTAAGGAAGGCCGGCACCCGAGGCAATGCAGGGCTTTTTAAGGAAGGCCGGCACCCGAGGCAATGCAGGGCTTTTTAAGGAAGGCCGGCACCCGAGGCAATGCAGGGCTCTCTCAGACAGGCCGGCACCCAAGGCAATGCCGGGCTCTCTCAGACAGGCCGGCACCCAAGGCAATGCCGGGCTCTCTCAGACAGGCCGGCACCCAAGGCAATGCCGGGCTCTCTCAGGCAGACCGGCACCCAAGGCAATGCCGGGCTCTCTCAGGCAGACCGGCACCCAAGGCAATGCCGGGCTCTCTCAGGCAGACCGGCACCCAAGGCAATGCCGGGCTCTCTCAGGCAGACCGGCACCCAAGGCAATGCCGGGCTCTCTCAGGCAGACCGGCACCCAAGGCAATGCCGGGCTCTCTCAGGCAGACCGGCACCCAAGGCAATGCCGGGCTCTCTCAGGCAGACCGGCACCCAAGGCAATGCCGGGCTCTCTCAGGCAGACTGGCACCCAAGGCAATGCCGGGCTGAGGCACCCGAGGCAATGCAGGAGGCTCTCTCGGGAAGGCTGGCACCCAAGGCAATGCAGGGGGCTCTCAGGAAGGCTGGCACCCAAGGCAATGCCGGGCTGAGGCACCCGAGGCAATGCAGGAGGCTCTCTCCGGCAGGCTGGCACCCGAGGCAATGCATGGCTCCCTCAGGCAGGCTGGCACCCGAGGCAATGCATGGCTCTGAGGCAGGCTGGCACCCGAGGCAATGCATGGCTCTGAGGCAGGCTGGCACCCGAGGCAATGCATGGCTCTGAGGCATGCTGGCACCCGAGGCAATGCATGGCGCTCTCATGAAAGCTGGCACCCGAGGCAATGCATGGCGCTCTCAGGAAGGCTGCCACCCGAGGCAATGCCGGGCTGAGACACCTCACCTAAGGCAAGGCAGGAGGCTCTCTCTGGAAGGCTGGCACCCGAGGCAATGCCGGGCTCTCTCAGGAAGGCTGGCACCCGAGGCAATGCCGGGCTCTCTCAGGAAGGCTGGCACCCGAGGCAATGCCGGGCTCTCTCAGGAAGGCTGGCACCCGAGGCAATGCCGGGCTCTCTCAGGAAGGCTGGCACCCAAGGCAATGCCGGGCTCTCCCAGGAAGGCTGGCACCCAAGGCAATGCCGGGCTCTCCCAGGAAGGCTGGCACCCAAGGCAATGCCGGGCTCTCTCAGGAAGGCTGGCACCCAAGGCAATGCCGGGCTCTCTCAGGAAGGCTGGCACCCAAGGCAATGCCGGGCTCTCTCCTGGGAGTTGCTACCACAGACAACGCAGGAGGCACCGCGGGCCACTGTAGAGCAGACGGGAAGACCCACGAGGCACCGCTGGGCACTCTACCGTGCAGCAGCACCCAGGGCGCTGCCAGGTCCTCAACCACACCCTGACGTCTAATGCAGTGAAGAGCTTTTAAATGCTGGCACCCGGGGAACTGCCAGGCTTCTTAGTAAGAACTTCCAATAGGGAATGGGACCACACACACTACCAAACAAACACTGGCAATGCAATATATATCTGGCTTATAAATGAGTCACTCTTTAGTTATAGATGGTTCAGGCGCTCAATAAATCATATATGTACTCACTGCGACTCATCGTTGCACCTATTCATTCATGCATGCATTCAACCATCTACAAAAGCACAATAAATACACTCACCAAATATGCAACACGAAAGAAATGTAGTAGAAAGAAAAATGTTTCTACCTAGCACGGCAGAATAAGGTGTCAGTAAAAAATAAAATTAAACCGTAGAGTGGCGCCATCTTGCAGGCGTATTAAAGAAAGTCTGCACGCTTTTGTTCCAGCATGGCCGCCATGTTAAGAGCTCGGTGTGCTGACCACTCATACACTATGCAAAATACCAATCCATGGTAGACACCTGGCTGAGAGGTCACAGGCCGCGGGGAGAGCACATCTTGCAGGGGTATTAAAGAAAGTCTGCACGCTTTTAGAGTTCCAGCATGGCCGCCATGTTAAGAACTCGGTGTGTTGACCACTCATACACAATGTAAAAGCCACCTGTGACCTGGCTGAGAGGTCACCAGGCCGCGGGGAGTGCACTGCTAAGATAAGGAGAGCGTCAAACAAAAGGCTCATTACCACTTCAGGCAGCTGTAGTAAGTTGTAAATCAAAAGGAAGTTGGAGGAAATAAATTAAAGGGCCCCTATAAAAGGGGAAACTTACGGACTGGCCCAGGACCCCTGGCATTGACACGCACCCCTTTTATAATGCAGCTGTGCCCACGTGGATCACACTAATACTATTGGCCGAAGGGCAAGGACGTCTAGCTGGCGTGTCTGACCCATGAGTACACCTCGTGTAAATGTTACTAATACCGTCGATGGGAGAGATACTAGAGGTTAACACTCGTATATTTTGGCAGCTTTAACACCATATGATTTTCTTATGACTTTGGCACCATTTGACGAATATTTATGGAGGGAAAGGAAAGAAGGGTAAAAAGCATCCATCTTCTTATAAAGTTGACGCTGTGACAAATCCTAGGTGGATCTGCGAGACCTTTGGCATAGGAAGAGTTCACAGACTCTTGGTTTTAATAATTTCACGCAGCTCCATCTAAGGAGAGGCCGACTTCAATATGCGCGCCAAAAAAGTGTTCACGGTAAACAACTTGCATGGTTTGATGAAACCACACAAAACTCTGCGGACAATTCAATGGGTCAGCTTTCTGAAAGAGATGAACAGGGTCAATACAGTTCATTCACTAGTCATTCTGTGGCAGGTTGATGAATCTGCATGAAGTTGGCAGCCAGCTAATAAAGCTCAGTGCAAGGCCCGGCAGGCCATGCAGCAAACAACCCTCACAGCTAAGGGGCTGTGACAGCAGGGCCTGGCTGAAGCCCTGACCAGTGTACTGTGGCTATGTAGGTGGCAAACCATAACTGATGAATTCCAGAGCTTTTGCGGTTTCCACCAAACCATGGGTATCTTCAAACAATGTTTCCTTCAGTAAGTAAATATTTTTAATGAATGTTTTTGATTACAAGATCCAAGCAGACAACTAAGCCTGCCAGGCTTCTGAAGATCTCGCAAGAAATATTACACTGCCAGGTTGAAGGGGGTACTCAACATCAAACCAGAGCCTACTAAAGTTAATGTAACAATACACCTTTCTCGCAAACATTCACCCATAAAAGCCGAACGACTGTAACAATAGGCAAGTTAGGCAACTATTATACTGAACAGATCACCCCCATGCAATCGGACACAACTATTCCAGGTGGACCATTAAGGCCTAAAGCCTTTAACATGGATTGTCACCATAACCAACATATGCCAGCAGAATGGAGCTTAAACTGGCAACCATAAAACATACCGTTATAGACATACAAATATCTATAGCACCGCAGTTGACAACACAATACACTTTCTGTAGTGGGCATACCAAGGATTATGACAAAAAAAAAAAATACACCTGTCTAGAATCTGTTATATGATAGCTATAAAATAAGAAACTACACAACTCCCCCCCCCCCCCCTCCCAATCCTAAAAGGACTGGTACAGGGATCAGCAGCACAATGTTTTCTACCCGAGGGCCCAACTCGCCCATAACTTTCGCCTGCAGGGTAATGTGTAAGCTTCCAAGTGATAGAACAGTGAGAACGACGTAATACAGTCGGAACAATCGACCCCTTAACGCCTTTCCTCTTTTAAGTATGATTTTCACAAACACGTCAGGCCTTCTGTCTTCATTGCAATTTTTAGCTGAATGTGTCTTGTGGGACCACATCCAACACAGTCCAGCTGTATTGAGAATAAGCATTCCCATAAGGCAAAGCGTTGAATGCAAACACTGCTTCAGCGGAAGCAATCAAATTCTGCCCAATCAGGAGCTGTGCTCCACATGTGGGCAGGACCAAAGGCGCGCTCAGCAGAGCTTCTTAAAGCTCTTTCTGTTGAGCACACATGTACAGCAACAGCTGGACTCTCAAGCCAGACCTAAAAATCACCTGCACAGAATCGGAGAAGACGACCCAAAGCTGCCCCGAGTCAGTATTTGTGGTTTTCTTTGTTTTCTTGGGGGAGGGGGGGGGGGGGGGGGTGGGGTCCACAAACTTGATAGGGACGCCCTTCTGATCAAAGGCGATCATTGAGGTTACTGCGGGCCCTATAATAAAATCCCAAACCCTGCCCCCCAAAAAAAAACGTCAGTCATTTGTCCGGGTGGCCATGAATTATCCATTTTTGAAATGTCTTCGTATCACAGAAGTCTTATTTTAATCAATAAAATCAGCACGGTCAAAGCAAACTGAGATGACCTTAGAAAGATTATGCAATGGTTAGTTTTTTGGGATGTTGCACGTAGATGCCAAATAATGGAAAATATGTCATGCTGCCATAAATGTGCACTAACTCAGAGAATTAACCACTGCTTATACTCGTGAGTGAACAGCACAGGTGCTTGCCAGCAGGCGAGAGCATTAACAACACATAGAGAAACCTTTTTAGTCACATCAAAGGGAAGCATGAATCAAATTAACAAGAAGAAAAGGTACTGTTGGCTTTGAATCGCTGCCGCCTGAAAACAGGTTAAACAGATGACAAAAAACAAACTGATGCGGAACAGAAATAAATAAAGCATTTATCCTTTAGACTCGACACTAGAGTGCACCCCTTATTAGGCGATGTGCACGTTTGTCAACCTAGTGCTGTCATTCACAGTGAAATGCGTAAATGGATGAAGTGGGCTGAACCAAGGCTAAAGATAGATATAAACACACACACTTCAGTTATTTTGATTTAGGAGGCTGGTAACAGCTGTCTAAAAACAAAGCAGATCACACAAGCACAAGGTATTAAGTATTTCAACATTTTTTGCCAAGCTCTGCAGCAGCTGAAAGTAAATATAATAATCAATAAAACCGACACAACCAGCACTATAAGTCGCATAGTCTTTGTTTTTCAAAGGGGGGGGGGGGGGGGGAAGCAACACAGAGGGCAGAGCGGGGTGAGCATAATGATGCAGACAGCAGTGTCCAAGTCACAGCTCTTTTTAGGGTCGAGCATTCTTGCGAGACGCTGTAGTGGTTAGAAAAGGGCTCGGAGCCCCACCCATGTCACATCAATGTCTTTCATTGGTTTGTGGGCTTGCCTTTTAAAATCTGCTTGCTTTCATTAGTGGAAGGCATGCATAAGTAATTCCTTTACCAGTGGTTAGCTCTCCTCGAGCGCAGCGACCAAGTACTGAAAATATACGGGGCCGCTGTTTTCCATCCGGTTTGTGGACTACTTTTTCTCTTTTTTTGCAGCGCGATCTCACTTGTTTAGCAGCACAATCAGGCTCGTTTTTTTTCTCCATTTAATGAGGCAAGAAAAGCCTGGTTTGGGAGTTAACAACTGCCAATAGCTCTAACTCGGAGAAATGCGACACCCGTTGCATTGCAAATGCTTGTTTTTTTGGAACAGAAGGGGAGGTGATGGATGTAGGCAGGAAGACAGAGTGGAAGCAATAAGTACACGATGTAGGTTGGAAAAATACGCTAGAAGAGTGCTTAAACACAAGAATGAGCAGTAGAAGGACACAAGTCATGCATACTTCCCCCACAGGGCTGACAAAAATGCAGAGGGAAAAAGTCTACAGCAGCTGATCACTAACAAACAAGCAAATGAGAGAGACAATGAAACCAACCAATGGGTGGTCTCCAGAAAACACAAGGTCTCGAAGAGAGAGCACATGCACTGTCTAGGCATTTCCAAAAACATTGCAGCCCATGGCCAGTCATTACTAATGAGTGATGTAATAATGATGACACCTATCTCCCTCACGTAATGCTCCCCTGTTAATCACAATTTCACCACAGCTCAGTTTAGATCTCTACAAGGCACAATTTAGATGTCATCAGTGGAGGTGACTGAACTGTGGCCCATAATCTCAAGATACACCCCCTCAACCCAGACTCAATGTGGATAACGCAGAGGTAAGGGAGGCTCTGACTGCAGCAGCGAAGGAACTAGTCAAGTAACGCACAAGAGTGTGGACTATCACGCCTAGGGAACCACACGTGCTCACACAGTAAGAGAGGTAATGTCACCCGCTGGGGGAGGAGCACCACAGATCTTGACGCGAGTTCATCCAAGTGACAATGGTCTCATATTGGGAGTCGAGGAGGGCCCAACTTCTAACGTTCAGCGAAGGGTATGAATGAAGACCTGTAGAAAGGTGCGGGGGTACGTATACCAGTAGATGCTCAGGTCACTCTGGATCGAGAGTGGTGGCCGGTAAAGGGTGTATAAATGCAGGATGCAGACCAATGTAGGTTGTACCAACAGGATGCACGGCCTGCATGACAGATAACAACATGCAGGTGTCGTGTTCCCCACACCCTGAGATCCGGGTCGGTCAGAGCAGGGCCCTCACCCGCTGCTATGTCTTACAAACCTTTCTGTGGTGTCTACACCCTCTACAGCTGTCACAGAGGGCCCCCTCACCCCAGAAGCACCGCCTGCCCTGCTGATTTCATTAATGGGCACCGAGGCGACCCCCTCTATCGCCAAAACCAATGAAGAAAGCACGCCCCAGAGCAGATCCTTGCCCTGCTGCTAACCTCCCCACTTCAGGATCTGAGAGTCCCTGCCCTCCCCCCGAGACTCACCCGCCAGCAGCCACCACCATATGCACCGCAGGGTCCCTCCCTTCCAACTAGGGGACGAAATCACAGGCGGTCCCTGGCCCTCCTTTCATGCAACCAGGGCCCTGGACTTATGCGCCAGGAGAGGGCCGGATAACGCAGCAGGACTGACTAAACCAGGAGGCAAGAAAAGCCAAGTCATGCGGCAGGATCGACGAGGCAAGCAGGGAGAGTCATGCGGCGTAAAGCTGCGCATTTTATGACGGCAGCGAACAATAGTTTGTCTTTTTTACACACTGACACCGATTGGGCATTCAGTGCTTCTTATCAGTTTAAGACCCAAACACAGCAATAAACGGACGCGTGACCGGCCACCTGTGCAGAGGCCTCCGCCGCGCAGCAACACGTGTCGCTCCGTTTTTCAGTAACTTTTGAACCGCTGGAGCTAAAAACTATTTTTTTTGCTGTCAAAATCTGCAGGTCATGCGGCAGACGACGGATTAGGAGGCAAATGCGGCAAAGTTATAATCATACAGCGTCTGCTGGCCAGATCTAAGCCAACACCCACCGCCCCCCATGGATGAATGGCTGGATGAAGCCTCGCCCCTCCTCTCCACCAGACGTACCCCCCCAAGCCAAGGACGGGGGGTGTCCTCGCCCTGGCAGACCCCTCCTCCCCCCTCCAGAGTCACCCAGGGGGGGCTCACCTTGCACCAGGCGCTTCATCTCGTTGTACCGCGCCCACATGAAGTTCTTGCCCTCCTGGGACGGGAAGGGGGCCGGGGCCGCCGAGGAGAAGCTGCGGCCGCTGCCGTGGGGTGACTGGGCGGGGGCACCGGCCGCGCCCGCCCCGCACGGGGAACCCTCGGCCCCGCTGGCCGTGCCGTAGGAGGCCGCGGCGGCCCGGCGCGCGCCGACGCGCAGCGCGAGCCTCCCGAGCGCGAGGGCGCCGCCGGCCATGGCCGCTGATTGGGCGGAGGGCGCGAGACAACCCGCGTGGAGGAGGACGTGGGACCGCTCGCGCTTACAGTCACCACGCGCGCAGCTTGCAGTCGCCTCGCGCTACCACTGCGGACGCTAGATGGAACTCGACTGTGAGCAGCTCGCGCCGGGACAGAGCTTTCGCCCACCCTCGGGATCTAACCACGCCCTCTTTCTTCCAGACGCCCCGCCCGTCGCAGAGCTCTAGCCAACCTCCCATCCAGCTAGCCTTGACAACAGGAGGGGCGCCAGACCGAGGCTCGCAGCCCGCATTCCAAAACACTTCGCCCTCAGCCAATAGAAAACAAGAAGGGCGACCTCGAATCGCTGGATTGGGCGATCTCCTTTGACAGGCAAGCGGGAAAAAGGACATAGCGATGAGACACGCTTTTGTCCGAGGTGTTTGTTTTCATTGGCTTGCCACGCCCTGTGGCCACGCCCCGGAGTGCAGGCCGCGCCCCCTTGTTTACGCCAGTACGTGTGCTGTGTCAGGTCTTTGTGTCTGGGACCAGAGGCAATGAGATAGAAGAAGGACTAATCTTAAAAGGAGCCACACACAGCTCCTTTGCCAATTAACTCGTGTGTGCCGATCTGGTTTTATTAATTGCAATATCGTTGTTTTTTTATTTTTTGTGTTTTTAATATGACCCAATCAGAGCCTGCAGAAAACAACTTAGGATTCATAGCACCATCCTTGCAAAGGTTTTGTGTCTGCACTGTGGTTCTTATAAACTTGCAGATCAGTGGTCGAAGTGCATTTAAAGAAGTGCAGAGACTGTTCGAGAGTGCAGTCCATCACCAGTCCTGCACTTTCCTCTGTGTCACCCAAAAACTTCAAATGACTCCATCAGCTAAAGCCTTGTGCCTCCCAAGAAGACTTTAGATTTGCTGATGAAGCAACAGCAGGCACTGATATGCAGCTTCAGGAAGCAGGCGCCCTTCTGAGAAGGCTTGATTATTTCTTCTTTGGCTGCCTGTCCCTCCTTTCAGCTTCACACTACAAGAGGTACAACGCTCCTTTCCTTTCAGCCACAGACAGCGTAAACTTAGCAGTAAAACGTTGTTAATTTTCTGTTTAAATAAACATGGACACAGCTTCTATAAAAATAAATGCACTTGGAAACACCGTCCCCATATAGTTCCTGCCCAATGCTATCTTTCCTTAAAATCAGTGCTTGAAATGTAAAAATAGAAGTGCAGGTACTCTGTATTGGAGTACCTGCTTGTTTCTGAGAAGTGCCGGTACTCTCCAATGAAAAGCATTACTTTTTTCTGGAGAAGTGCCGGCAATCTCGTTGTCAAAATAAAAAAGTTCCGTTACTCAGTACCGGAGAGTACCGGGCCATTTAAATCACTGATGTGATATATTTTGAGTACTTCTGATACAGACATGCAGCAAAAGGAGTATTTATTGCCAGAAAGCCCAAAGTAAGGACTGTAAGGACCCGTGTTTGGGTCACAGCCAGCCAGGCCCCCAGTGGTAGATGCTAGAGGGTTTGTGCCACGAGCCTGTATTAGTAGCCAGGTTGAATATATTTTTAAACCAGAAGGAATACAGCAAACGCTGACTGGGAGGGAATTCCTTGCAGTAGGCCACTTTGCTCACAACCGAAGAATGTATCACATATTTGGAAGGAGAGGTGCGGCTGTTTTTTTTCCAGAATATTCAGTAGATGACATTTAAATGCAGTGGAAATTATAGAAAATGCTAGCGTTGAACTAAATTTACTTCGTGCACAGAGGTGCTCGCGGAGATGGGGTGTTAGAATGATGGAAGTGTTGAGGAAAGCGACGGAGGATATCGGGATACTGGGTCAGAGAATACAGGAAAATCAGCTTGTTCGTGCTGGAAGAGTTCAGGGCACTCCTGGGCCTGATAGCTGTGCGACAGACCCGGTTTCGGGATATCAGTGCTCGGTGATGTTAGAGATGCCAAGGGTGAGATTATCTGGTTGACACTGTAGAAGCCACTGAACTCACTTGGCGTTTCCTTCCTAGTGAATTTGTGACTGATCAGATTACCCTGGTCTCGGTGAGATACTCTGCCAGTTATTACACAGTCATGTTCAGTATTTGGATATAACACCATTAGGGCCTTATTTAGAGTACAACTCAACACATTGGGTGCTGAAACATAATAGAATGTCTTCCATGGGTGATAGAGCGGTGAGGAGTAGACCATCAGGTAAAGAGTTGCTTCAGATAAATAATAATTTATATTTTCTGTATCTACCTCATTTAGTCTTCATGATTTCTGAGGTTTCCTGTCTTGAACTTGCAGGTAAAAGTTGGTTGTGTGAATTCAGGCGCACAAGAAAGTTCACTGTGTGCTCCATGTAAATGGGTGCTAGAGGTAAAACGTGCACTTTCAGTTTGTGCCCATTGTAACACTGTTACCAGGGTCTCAATGCGCACCTAATGTAAAGGCACACAACTAATGGTATGGTGCTCTTGATGGGTTCCACCAAGTATCTCATCTTCCTGACCATAGACTACTCCCTACAGACATCTGCCCCCGCTTTCGGAACAGAAAGAAACCACAAACACACCTTCTCCAGCTCCTCCTGGGATAGAAAGCTCCTGAGGTGTTTGAGTTTGAGGTGCCACTCTATAGGCGACCAAATTAAAATAAAAATACCTTTAATTTCGGGTGAGCTCAGAAACTCCCTTCTCATTGGATGCCATGTCTTTGGTGCCAGGGCACCATGACTTCAGCTCTGGGCTCCTAGTTGACACCCTAAGTTGTTCTGGGTATTGTAGTCTTGGTTTGCTTCTGGTGAACTAATTGGGTTAACTCACCTGATAATAAAGATTTGTATCAGAAAAGGGTTTGAATGGAAACACAAGTCGCGAGCCAGAGGCCCCAGTTTCAAGGCAGGCGGAAAGGCATCCCTGGGTGAAATGCTGCTCCGTAAAATTGTGTCTGACATAGAGATTCTGTATTCGGATTACTCGGTGCAGGAATACCAGACCCAAATATTTATGGAATCTGGCAGACCCACAGCATGTTAGGATTACTCTTGGTATTTTTTCAATTCGTGTAGATCCAGCAAAGTAGGGAAAGGAAGGAAGGGTGAAAATCATCCATTTGCTTATAAAATTAAATGGGTCAGCTTTCTGAAAGAGATGAACAGGATCAATAAAGTTCATTCACTAGTCATTCTGGGGCAGGTTGATGAATCTGCATGAAGTTGGCAGCCAGCTAATAAAGCTCGGTGCAAGCCCCAACAGGCCATGCAGCAAACACCCCTCACAGCTAAGGGGCTGTGACAGCAGGGCCTGGCTGAAGCCCTGACCAGTGCACTGTGGCTATGTAGGGGCAAACCATAACTGATGAATCCCAGAGCTTTTTCGGTTTCCACCAAACCATGGGTATCTTCAAACGATGTTTTCTTTAGTAAGTACATATTTTTTTAATTACAAGATCCAAGCAGACAACTCAGCCTGCCAGGCTTCTGAAGATCTCGCAAGATATATTACAGTGCAAATAGTCTACCGCCAGGTTGAAGGGGGTACTCAACATCAAACCAGAGCCTATAAAGTTCATGTAACAATACACATTTCTCATTTACATGTGACCACGCATTGAACTTTGTTGTGCGCCTGAATTCACACAACCAACTTTTACCTGCAAGTTCAAGACAGGAAACCTCAGAAATCACGAAGACAAAATGAGGTAGATACAGAAAATATAAATTATTATTTATCTGAAGCCACCCAATTTTTCCAGCTGGTAAAATCGCTTTAGTCTTGGCCTGTTAGAGAAGCCTGGCCTCAGCTCTCACCCGGCCCTGCCTAGCCCTGGGTGGGGAAACACACAATGCTCCCCATGCCAGCCAATTTTCTCGCTTGTCCCCTGCCACCATCTTCACCCCTCTTCACCTGGCCCCTACCTCACTCGAGCTCCTGCTTTCATGTACCCCAGATAGGCTGGTAAATGTGAGCTTTAATCCGCCCGGAAAAGGGAATACTGTGCAGAATTTCACTGGAAGAAAATGGTCTGCACAGTTATTCCCCATTTTGTGAAAATTAACCTGTAATTGCACGGTACTGAAGGGGTGTTGCCATACAATACCAGTACCTTCAAGGAGCGGGCTGACTGTGCAACTTGTAATCAGGCCCACAGAAGGAGGTCACAGCCATGCTAAGACTAGCCCATTTTCACCGATACAGTATAAAAGGCCATGTTGAGAATGGCTGTGGCTCTAGCTGTCCATATTGCATGTCTCTCATGCTAGAGTGGGAAAGGCCTCTTTGTCAGAGGAGAGATGGAAAGGCCCACCTCCACCTGGTGGCAGGGCCTAACCTTCTCGACCTCCTCGCCTTTCGGCTGTATTTCCCCCTTCACTTCTCCTTTTTTCAATGTTTATCAAAGGATTAGAACATGCACTGTGCAAGAATGACCTCACTTTTGTGTAGTTGCCAAACTATGCACTTGCTAGTGATGAAAGGTCACCAACCAACCAGCTCTCCTCCTCCAACTAAGAGAGGGGGGCTGAAGAGGAAAGCTTAAAGTAAATATAAAAATGTGGAAGACGTGCTGTCTCTGAAAGGGGTGGTCTATGAAGCCGAGCTAAAGGTCATATGAGAGGCGTGGCCTTTGTTACAAAGTGACCCAAGAAGTCTGTGCTTGACAAATACCATGGATAAAACTGTCATTTACAGAGAAAATAACCGAAAACAATTGCAAGAAGCTATACAGGGAGTGCAGAATTATTAGGCAAATTAGTATTTTGACCACATCATCCTCTTTATGCATGTTGTCTTACTCCAAGCTGTATAGGCTCGAAAGCCTACTACCAATTAAGCATATTAGGTGATGTGCATCTCTGTAATGAGAAGGGGTGTGGTCTAATGACATCAACACCCTATATCAGGTGTGCATAATTATTAGGCAACTTCCTTTCCTTTGGCAAAATGGGTCAAAAGAAGGACTTGACAGGCTCAGAAAAGTCTAAAATAGTGAGATATCTTGCAGAGGGATGCAGCACTCTTAAAATTGCAAAGCTTCTGTAGCGTGATCATCGAACAATCAAGCGTTTCATTCAAAATAGTCAACAGGGTCGCAAGAAGCGTGTGGAAAAACCAAGGCGCAAAATAACTGCCCATGAACTGAGAAAAGTCAAGCGTGCAGCTGCCACGATGCCACTTGCCACCAGTTTGGCCATATTTCAGAGCTGCAACATCACTGGAGTGCCCAAAAGCACAAGGTGTGCAATACTCAGAGACATGGCCAAGGTAAGAAAGGCTGAAAGACGACCACCACTGAACAAGACACAGAAGCTGAAACGTCAAGACTGGGACAAGAAATATCTCAAGACTGATTTTTATAAGGTTTTATGGACTGATGAAATGAGAGTGAGTCTTGATGGGCCAGATGGATGGGCCCGTGGCTGGATTGGTAAAGGGCAGAGAGCTCCAGTCCGACTCAGACGCCAGCAAGGTGGAGGTGGAGTACTGGTTTGGGTTGGTATCATCAAAGATGAGCTTGTGGGGCCTTTTCGGGTTGAGGATGGAGTCAAGCTCAACTCCCAGTCCTACTGCCAGTTCCTGGAAGACACCTTCTTCAAGCAGTGGTACAGGAAGAAGTCTGCATCCTTCAAGAAAAACATGATTTTCATGCAGGACAATGCTCCATCACACGCGTCCAAGTACTCCACAGCGTGGCTGGCAAAAAAGGGTATAAAAGAAGGAAATCTAATGACATGGCCTCCTTGTTCACCTGATCTGAACCCCATTGAGAACCTGTGGTCCATCATCAAATGTGAGATTTACAAGGAGGGAAAACAGTACACCTCTCTGAACAGTGTCTGGGAGGCTGTGGTTGCTGCTGCACGCAATGTTGATGGTGAACAGATCAAAACACTGACAGAATCCATGGATGGCAGGCTTTTGAGTGTCCTTGCAAAGAAAGGTGGCTATATTGGTCACTGATTTGTTTTTGTTTTGTTTTTGAATGTCAGAAATGTATATTTGTGAATGTTGAGATGTTATATTGGTTTCACTGGTAATAATAAATAATTGAAATGGGTATATTTTTTTTTTTGTTAAGTTGCCTAATAATTATGCACAGTAATAGTCACCTGCACACACAGATATCCCCCTAACATAGCTAAAACTAAAAACAAACTAAAAACTACTTCCAAAAATATTCAGCTTTGATATTAATGAGTTTTTTGGGTTCATTGAGAACATGGTTGTTGTTCAATAATAAAATTAATCCTCAAAAATACAACTTGCCTAATAATTCTGCACTCCCTGTATATTTAACAGTTTATTTAGTAATCCTGATCTGGGCCATTACAGATAAGGTAGAAGTGAAATAAAAGCAGTGTAATGCGTCAAATTCCGACCATTTAGTGATTGGTTTATTGCTAAGAGGTTTTCAGTTTCACCACCAGGACTGCACCGAATTGCTGAGTAGACAGGAGAGTGAGGCAGGGACATTGGCAGCCACAACCAACATCCACCGTGTGAAAGGAACGTGCAGCACAACTGTCACAACAGCTCCTTTCTCGTTTCCCAGAACTCCATGAGTTAGTCTTCAACTTGCCAGGAATTCAAGCCTGGAGATGTTTTTGATAATAGTTCTGCTCTTTGGCCTACTGTCCCAAAACACAGCTTGTACTTTTTAAAATCCAGGAACGTGCGAACTGAGAATTGAATGCAGGGAGGTTGGACTGTGTATACACCGGCAAGCCGTAGTCAGTGCTTAATTTGTGCTTGTTGTTTCCGGTGCTGAGCAGCAGCACTTATTTTTGAGGACCGGTGCTTAGTCTTCTGCCTCAAGCATTTACTACGAGCAAAAGGCACATTTGGGAAAGACGGAGGAAGAGAAAAACAAAAAAGCGTCACAATGAGAGAAAGCAGAAAGCTGCAAGAGTGAGCTGAAGGGGCAGGGAGTGTCTTTATATGGATTGAAGAGGCCGGAGATGGCTTCAGGATTACGCTGCCTCAGTATTCCGTGTTTGTAAATTTAATTGCAGCAGCCGCCTGTTTAATAGGAGGGCTTTGGGAACCAGCACCTTTTTGTTTACAAATTAAACACTGGCCGTAGTGTCTGTCTGTGCAGGTAAGACAAAGTGAGAGTGCATGAAGAAGTGACTTTGTGAGGCAGAGAGCAGCTCAAAGAACAAATGAACTGAACATTGCTAAAAAAGGGAATCACAACCTGTAACACAGTGACTAGGTGAACACCGGTGCAACACAGTGACTATATGTACAAGGGTGAATGTTGCACCTGGCCCTTTTTGCAGGGCCATCCCCAGTCTTTTTGGCTCCTTCCTCCTAATTGTTCTGTCCCATTTGTGTTGGCTTTTGGACTCTGGGCACTTTACCACTGCTAACCAGTGCTAAAGTGCACATGATCTATGTGAAAAGTGTACTGTTGATTGGTTTATCCATGATTGGCACATTTGAATTACTGGTAAGTCCTAGTAAAGTCCACTAGAGGTACCCAGGGCCTGTAAATCAAATGCTACTAGTGGGCCTGCAGCACTGGTTGTGCCATCCACATGAGTAGCCCTGTAAACATGGCTCAGACCTGCCATTGCAGTGTCTGTGTGTGCAGTTTTAAACTGCCAATTCGACTTGGCAAGTGTACCCACTTGCCAGGCCTAAACCTTCCCTTTTACTACATGTCAGGCACTCTAAGTTAGGCCCTAGGTAGCCACAGGGGCAGGGTGCAGTGTATGTTTAAGGTAGGACATATACTAGTGTGTTATATATGTCCGAACAGTGAAATACTGCCATATTCGGTTTTCACTGTGCAAGGGCTATCTCTCTCATAGGTTAACATGGGGCTGCCTTTAAATATCCTTAAAGCGCAGATTCCCTTGACACCAGATAAAAATGTGGAGTTTGGGGTCCCTGAACTCACAATTTAAAAATACACCTTTAAGTGAAGTTGTTTTTTAAATTGTCTGTTTAAAAATGCCACTTTTAGAAAAGTAGGCATTTTTTTGCTTAAACCATTCTGTGACTCTGCCTGTTTGTGGATTTTCTTTCTGGGTCAGTTTGACAGTTGGGCTGTTTTGCACCTCTCTAGACAGTAACACAAAAGAGGGTGGGAAGGGGTTATCTGAGCGGGTATCGCCCTTATCCTGACTAGAGTGAGGGTCCCTACTTGGACAGGGTGCAAACCGACTGCCAACTAGTGCCCCCATTTCTAACAGTGAAACACAGTGAGTGTGTGTACAGTGGTGAAACACAGTGACCATGTGTGCTTTAGTTAAACCTAGTGACAGTGTATAGGTGCAAACTGGTAAAACACAGTGACTGTGTTTGTGAACCGGTAAGACACAGTGACTGTATGTACAGTGGTGAAACACAGTGACTGGGTTTGTGAACTGGTGAAACAGTGACTATGTGTACAATGGTGAAACACAGTGACTGTGTCTGCAATGGAGAAATACAGTGACCATGAGTACACTGCACAGGGGAAACACATTGACTGTGAACACTGGTGAAACTCTGTGGCTGTGTGCATAACTATAAACTGGGAAAACACCGTAATTGTGTATGTAGCGGTGAAAGACGGTGATTATGTGAGCACCAGTGAAACCGTAATGGTGTGTGCACTGGTGAAATACAGTGACTGAGCGAACAATGGTGAAACACTTTGTGAGTACGGATGAGACAGGGACTGTGTTAGTGTGAACTGGTAAAATGCAGTGATAAGTGTGAACTGGTAAAACCCAGTTATTATGTGCACTGGTAAATCAGTGAATTGTAAACTGGTAAACCACAGTGAGACGCATGGAAGCCAGGCTCACACAAATATTGGTGGGTCCTGGGTCACAATATCATTTTTGTATGTAAATTACAAGGAATTGCAGGTGGGAGAGTGTTGCAGCCTTACTCACTTGTGATATGCGTGCAAATTGATCAATGTTAAGATTGGACCATGCCACCAACTTCATTGTCAAATCTCTGCCCTTGTCTGCATTGCACACACACACTTCCCTATCTTCTTATACACTGCCCTCTCAGCTCCCTGCCTCTTCTGATCTCACACTGCCCTGCCCGATTCTTGCAACCTTTAAACACTCACTGCCCTCTGTTGCCTACCCCCTTCAGCTCACACACTTCCCCAATCTGTCCCAGGCTCTGTTTGAACCCTCACTGCCCTCTGTTGCCTACCCCCTTCAGCTCACACACTTCCCCAATCTGTCCCAGGCTCTATTTGAACCCTCACTGCCCTCTGTTGCCTACCCCCTTCAGCTCACACACTTCCCCAATCTGCCCCATGTTCTCTGAACACTCACTGCCCTATCTGCTGGGATGGCATGGTGCCCAGCACATACTTGTTCAAAAAACGAACCTGCCCATCACAATCAGATCTCTCTATGCAGTGCAGCTCTAATCACAGGAGACCTCTGCTGGTGCCTCTGTTCCAGAGCCAAGCTTCGGTGCGCTTTCAGCTGCCAAACCTGCAGCAATTGTGTGACATGATGATACTTGTGATGCAGGAGCAATATGGTGACCCCTGGTGTTACCCTCCCAAAAGAAGAGACCCTTGGCTTAAAATATTGGTGGGCGTGAGCCGCAGGGACCCCCAGACGTTGGTGCCTGTGGCGAGAAGTGTGCACTGGTGAAAGTGACCATATGTGAACCAGTAAAACACAGTGAGTGTGCATGCACTTGTGAAAGACAGTGGTGAGTGTGAACGGATAAAACACAGCCACTCTGTGTGCATCGCTAAAACACAATGACTGCACTAGTAAAACAAGCATTTGCAATGCAATGGGTCTCACGTTTGCTCGAGTTAGAGCTGTTAGCGTTGTAAATTCCTAACTGGACTTTTCTTGCCATATAAATTGAAAATGAAAGGTAAAACAGTTGACATAAGCAGCCAATTCAAAGTGTCATGGCTTCCATGAGCGCGAAGGAGAGACACAAAAGGAAAAAGAAGTTCACTCGCAGTCAAACATATCGGCAGTCGTGAAATTATTCATGTAACAGGGTCGGTGTCCAAGGCGGTAACAAAACCACCCCAAGGAGGGACAAAAGTAAAGCAATTACAAATGATAACAAAAGATTTTTGAAAGGCAAGCCCGTGAACGAGTGATAGTGATGGGCGTGCCATGGGTGTGGCTAAAAGCCCACATAGATACCAACATGTCGGAAAAGCAGCACTTGCGCACTCGACCTAACAAAGTGGTGAGTGTGAACTGATTAAGCACAGCCACTCCATGTGCATCGGTAAAACACAGTGGCTGTTCATGCACTTGTGGACCACAATGGTGACTGAACTGATAGAGCACAGCGACAGGGCTTAAGTGGTAAAACGCGGTAACTGTCATTGTAATGAACACATACATAGCTCCCAGTTTGCCACTAGGGTGGCTCACGGGCCTCACAGCTACTGGCAGCAGCAGCACAACTCCTGGAAACCACAGGCGGGGGAGCAAAGAAAGGAAAAACCAAAACAAGGACCCAGCTGAGCTCTTGCTGTGCTGCCAGCATTCCCGGAAAAGCAGGGCGCCTGTTTACTGTTCCAAGCCAGGCAGAAAAGCGTGTTCTGTTCTTTACCTCAAGCATTTATAACTTCCAGGCTGAGCCCCGAAGAGGGCGGAGCTTCTGACAAGAATTAGATATTTATGTTCACACGATTTATGCAGCAGAGCTGGTAGAAAAAATGTGATAAGAAATGTGGGCTGTCAGGCAGGCCCCAGGCGCTGAGATGGGGTGTTGATGGTGAAGGGGGGGGGATTACTACTAGAGCTGCGAACACTGAAACTGGGGAAGCAGGTTCGAGTCCCTGCGACGGGTTAGCAGCCTGTGATTCTGGGCAGATCTCTGCACTTGCCTAAAACATGAATGTGATAGAACTGGTGCTCCTGCACAGCCCTGCACCGGGGCTGAGGTCCCTCTATCCCAAAGTGCAAGAAATAGAAACAAGAGGCCTGGAGCGGTGGCACACTGCGGGGCAAGTATACCAACCACAGCACTATCTCTGGGGGTCTGCTCCAGCCCAGGGGTGCCAGCCGCAGCACTATCCCAGGGGGTCTACACCATCCAGAGGTGCTAGCTGCAGCACTATCCCAGGGGGTCTACACCATCCAGAGGTGCTAGCTGCAGCACTATCCCAGGGGGTGTACACCATCCAGAGGTGCCAGCCGCAGCACAATCTCTGTGGTCTACACCACCCCAGGAGTGCCAGCCGCAGCACTATTTCTGGGGGGTCTCAGCTAGACCAGGGGTGCCAGCCGCAGCACTATCGCTCGGGATCTGCACCACCCAGGGGTGCCAGCCACATCACAACCTCTGGGGGTCTGCACCAGCCCAGGCACGCCAACTACAGCACTATCTCTGGGGGTATGCACCAGCCCAGGGGTGCCAGTCGCAGGACTAACCCTGGGGGTCTGCACCTCCCAGGGGTGCCAGCCGCAGCACTATCTCTGGGGGTCTGTGCCAGCCTAGGGGTGGCAGCTTCAGCACTATCTCTGGGGGTCTGCGCCAGCCTAGGGGTGGCAGCTTCAGCACTATCTCTGGGGGTCTGCGCCAGCACAAAGGTGCCAGCCGCAGCACTATCTATGGGGGTCTGCACCATCCAGGAGTGCCAGCCGCAGCACTATCTCTGGGGGTCTGCGCCAACCCAGCAGTGCCAGTCACAGCACTATGTCTGAGGGTCTGCTCCAGCCCAGGGTTGCGAGCCCGCAGCACTATATCTGGGGTCTTCACCAGCCCATGGGTGACAGCCACAGCACTATCTCTCAGGGTCTGCACCAGCACAAAGGTGTCAGCCGTTGCACTATCTCTGGGGGTCTGCACCAGTTCAGGGGTGGAAGCAGCTGACCTATCTTTAGGGGTCAGTGCCAACTCAGGGGTCCCAGCCGCAGCACTATCTCTGAGGGTCTGCTCCAGCCCGGGGGTGCCAGCCGCAGCACTATCTTTGGGGGTCTATGCAGCCAAGGAGTGGAAGCCGCAGCGCTATCATTGGGGATCTGGACCATCCAGGGGTGCCAGCTGCAGCACAATCTCTGGGGGTCTTCACCAGCCCAGGGGTGCCAGCCGCAGCACTATCTCTGGTGGGTGGTCTGCACCTCCCAGGGGTGTCAGCTGCAGCACTTTCTCCGGGGGTCTGCACCATCCGAGTGGCGCCAGCTGCAGTACTATTTTTGGAGTTCGTGCCAGCCGAAGGGTGGAAGCCACAGCACTATCTCTTGGGTTCTGCGCCGCCCAGGGATGCCAGTCGCAGCAAAATCTCTGGGGGTCTTCACCAGCCCAGGGGTGCCAGCCGCAGCACAATCTCTGGGCATCTTCACCAGCCCAGGGGTGCCGACTGCAGCATGATCTCTGGGGGTCTGCACCACCCGCAGGTGCCAGCCGTAGCAATATCTCTGGGGGTCTGCACCAGCCCAGTGGTGCCAGCCGCAGCACAATCTCTGGGCATCTTCACCAGCCCAGGGGTGCCAGCCGCAGCACTATCTCTGGGCATCTTCACCAGCCCAGGGGTGCCAGCCGCAGCACAATCTCTGGGCATCTTCACCAGCCCAGTGGTACCAGCCGCAGCACAATCTCTGGGCATCTTCACCAGCCCAGGGGTGCCAGCCGCAGCACTATCTCTGGGGGTCTTCACCAGCCCAGGGGTGCCGACTGCAGCATGATCTCTGGGGGTCTGCACCACCCGCGGGTGCCAGCCGTAGCACTATCTCTGGGGGTCTGCACCACCCAGGGGTGCCAGCCGCAGCACAATCTCTGGGCATCTTCACCAGCCCAGGGGTGCCAGCCGTAGCACTATCTCTGGGGGTCTGCACCACCAAGGGGTGCCCAACCGCAGCACAATCTCTGGGGATCTTTACCAGCCCAGGGGTGCCAGCCGCAGCACAATCTCTGGGGGTCTGCACTAGCTCAGGGTTGCCAACTGCAGAAAAATCTCTGGGGGTCTTCCCCAGCCCAGGGGTGCCAGCCGCAGCACAATCTCTGTGCTCTACACCACCCCAGGAATGCCAGCCGCAGCACTATTTCTGGGGGGGTCTCAGCCAGCCCAGGGATGCCAGCCGCAGCATTATCGCTGGGGGTCTGCGCCACCCAGGGGTGCCAACCGCAGCACTATCTCCTAGGGTCTGCACCACCCAGGGGTGCCAGCCACAGCACAATCTCTGGGGGTCGGCCCCAGCCCAAGCATGCCAACCACAGCACTATCTCTGGGGGTCTGCACCACCCAGGGGTGCCAGCCGCAGCACTACCCTGTTGGTCCTTTGCTGAGTGCCAATGTCATCCACAAATCGTCCATGCTTACAAGGGCACACACTGCGCCATTGAGTTTACATTATGATGTAATTTACTTTCTGCAGTTTCTCGTGATGTAATGGCGCCACCCTGCGCCGTGCACTGCGTATTACAGGCAAACATTCAGGCTACAAGCCAGACAGGTTGGCATTTGCAAATGCTTTTTTTATGTGCTGAGGTGTGGCAGGAACTAGAGGGGCCTGTGTTAATACTCAATATTAGCCTTTCCACTGCTAAACACCGGAAGGACCCGAGCCACTGAAACACTGATGTTGATAGGCAAATTAAAAGTTTGTCGAGTTCAAAAGATGGACATTGTGTGGGGGCAGAAAAAGAGATATGGTTTAACTATTGAAATGTATGGGACATTTTTAAAGATAGACAACAAACACATCACATGAAATACAAGTATTTTGTACACACAGAAAAAAAGATTCTCGTGTATATATTATCTGGCATCTCCTGACATGTATTTTGTGTGCAATCAAGAGAATGTTGCGTAATTTACGAAGTACAGTTCCTCAACCTGACACTATGAATGAAAGTCTGATTTTGTTTAAAGAGCCCAGCAGGCTTTGGAAATCATGTGACAACTGGTGCAGTAAAGGCTGGAGCGACCCCATGCAAAATCACAGAGTGCCCCTGCTCGGTGACATACTGAAAAACTTGTCATTAAAACACATGTGAAAGAAATAGACGGATAATACTGAATTACGGAGATGATTGTCACCGAGGGGTTCAGAGTGTCATAAATAGAGAAGAAAAGCTAAGCTTTAGTTCTCTGTGATGTCACTCGCGTTACAAGGTGAAAACCAACCCTGTGATTCCATTTTTACAAATCTTTAATCTTATATATGGGTCAAAAACCATCTACCCCTGCGTTTAGCTGCTACACAGAGTCGGAGTAGAGCCATATATCACGAGAATTCTCCCTCCTGTCCCTGATTAAACACATTTTGCGGCCTCCTGCCACCCCGCACTCAGTGCACTCCCTGCCCGCCCGCTGAGGAGCTGTGCTCCCTGCTCCTCGGTGCAGAGCCCTGCCACAGCAGTCTGCAGTTCATTCATGACGTAGCAACGGTGGGTAACTAGGCCTGTTGCCCACTGCTGCTACGTCATAGCAGTGAGCTGTCGTGGATGCCAGTGGCTCCCTACAACAGCCGGGCATGACATACTCCCGCGCAGCACTGCCAGCTTTCAGTGCAGGTTTGAGGACTGCAGATGCAAGAGGTGAGCACTGGTTACAAAAGGGCCCGGAAGGCTGCGGAGGCAGTGAGGGGGGCCATGGAATCCATTTGTTTATCTGGACTGAAGACTTCGGGTCCTTCCAGGAGCGCCTGGATACCCTCTCGGGTAATTAGTCACGCTATATAAACCCACTTGATTGATTGAGTGAAGGATGCCAGGTGAAATGATGGACTGGTGGAGACCTCAAGGGGTGCTTCTAGTCATTCCAAAGAGTAGGTTCCAGCTCCCGCTTCCTTCAGGTTTTACTTGAAATCAAGTGGACTTGACAGGTGCGGAGGTTGTGGGAAGACATAGCATGAACCACCGCCCTTGTAATACAAGCAGCAGCTCGGAGCTCAGTTCTGAGAGTCCCTTCTGCGCATGTTCAACAGATGAGTGACCGCCCTGGTCGACACCTCAAGCTGTGGCTTGGAGGAGAATCCTGTCCTTAACACCGTGTCCAGGGCCCAGGAGGACTTATGTGGCCACACTCGGGCGTAGCTGCCCTGTCCCAGGCGTTGGCGTGTGGCTCCACGGAGGGACGGCGAGTGTGGCCCCTGTGCTCGTGCGCCTCAGTGATAGTTACTTCCTCCATGGTTGGGTTACGAAGGGTCGTAGCTTCACCCCCCAAAAAAGTATTCTGTAGTCAGTAGTTGGGTGCAAGGACTTTCAGTCAGGTATGATGAAGTGTCTGTCGGATTTCACCTGGGATTTTTACACACCTACCATGACAACAACACACACACACTCTCATCCAGGCGTGCGCGCGCGAGCACGCACACACACACACACACACACACACACTCCATTACCCTTTAACCCCCTCTACACAAACTCACATACTCCAGTGCCCACTAAGCCCCTAACCCCCTTCCCCAAGCCCTGCTTCACACATAATGTGGTTTAACAAGATATCCCAGATTGGCTGTAGGGAGCTCACCACCCCACCTGTTACTGACCGAGCTACCCTCTGGGTTTATGACATCTGACACGACTTTGCGCTCAGAAATGGAACTTCATCGCAATGGAAAATGCAAGACTGTCCTTCAATTCAATGCAAATTTCCTTGTCACAGCTTGGAAAATGGTCCTGTTTGTGAACAAAAAATTACCCCCCTGAGCTTGTCGATGCAAGATTATTGGGGGCAGGGGGCTGCGTTCAGCTCACTTTCGCACTTGCACGGTGCTCCCCACCCACCTGAGTGCACAGAACAAATCTGGGGACAGCTTAAGAGGGATCAGTTCTTGTAGACAAGGGCTGCTTGCACTCAGCCCTGGTTAAGGATGGAAAGAGTTAGGATTAAGGTGGAGGCTAAATAGAGTTAATATAAGTTTGTACATTTAAAAGCGAGAGCCACTTTGAGAGCTGTTGTACATGTTCTGTTATGTATGTTACGGAATAGGGCACTGTTCGGCCAGCCTTTGGCCTCTTGGCACTGTTGATTCTTAGGCAGGCTACTGTCTATCCTTGTAGGTTTGCCAATCTAGGGTCTCCGTGCCGCGAGGGGTCCATGTAAGTGGAGTTGAAGTACTTTGATCAACGTACTTTGAATAAAGGTTTTCTCTATAGGCCCAGTGGGGCTTGGAGCCTCTATCTTCCATCATTTCCTAAGTAACATTGAAGTGCTTGCACCCTCCCACCAGGCAGGAAACCACAGTTCAATGCCAAGGGCTAGACAAGACCTAGTGCCCAGAAACACCAAACCCAGTCTGAGAAAGGAGGAGTGCTGTGACTGGGTTAAGTGGGGTCTTTACGACCATTCCCGTGCCCTGTAATGGGCATTCCCTGGCCTAGTGGTGAAGAGCTGGGCTGAGGATGGGAGGGCTACTGTTATGAAGATTACCAGTACGCAGTGCTAAATTTGAGCCATTGGTTTCCGGTGCTTGGCCCTGGCATTTAATTGTCAACACCAGCACCCATAAAAACCTGGCACATGGTGGCGCTGTTTGTCTAATTCAGAGATTAGCACAACAACAGTTTAATATGTAATAAAAATTACTAGTACATGCCTCCCAAGCCATTCTTATGCCTTTGGGGGCCTGGAATCATCTGTATTGTCACAATTTTAGGGGTGTGATGGTTGGTAGTTCTATTGGTGCCGTCTTAGGCAGTGTTGGCGGGGGTAATGGTCGATGCAGCCTCCAATGGCCTCATGGCAAGGGCCCTGCCACATATATTTTTTACAAATTATGCACTGCCAGTGGGTAATTAGGGCATTACCACCACCGCCCACACACTTCCTCATTCTATGCTATGGCCTGTAGGCCTAGCAATGACAGGTACTGAGACACTGCGAGTGCCTGCACCTTACACAGAGAGTAGGCCTGGCAGTGACAGACACTGAGACACAGTGAGTGCCTGCACCCTATAGAGAGTAGGCCTTGCAGTGACAGGCACTGAGACACTGTGAGTGCAAGGCACCTTACACAGAGAGTAGGTCTGG
The DNA here is from genome assembly GCF_031143425.1 of Pleurodeles waltl. Taxonomy (NCBI): domain Eukaryota; kingdom Metazoa; phylum Chordata; class Amphibia; order Caudata; family Salamandridae; genus Pleurodeles; species Pleurodeles waltl. The sequence continues at coordinate 18,560,748 of NC_090449.1, forward strand.
CAGTGACAGGCACTGAGACACTGTGAGTGCCTGCACCTTACACAGAGGGTAGGCCTGGCAGTGACAGGCACAGAGACACTGTGAGTGCCTGCACCTTATAGAGAGTAGGCCTGGCAGAGAGCAGGCACTGAGACACTGTGAGTGCCTGCACCTTACACAGAGAGTAGGCCAGGGAGTGACAGGCACAGAGACACTGTGAGTGCCTGCACCTTACACAGAGGGTAGGCCTGGCAGTGACATTCGCAGAGACACTGTGAGTGCCCGCACCTTACACAGAGAGTAGGCCTGGCAGTGACAGGCACAGAGTCAGTGTGAGTGCCTGCACTTTACACCAAGAGTAGGCCTGGCAGTGACAGGCACAGAGACACTGAGAGTGCCTGCACCTTACACGGAGGGTAGGCCTGGCAGTTACCGGCACAGAGACACTGTGAGTGCCTGCACCTTACACAGAGGGTAGGCCTGGGAGTGACAGGCACTGAGACACTGTGAGTGCCTGCACCTTACACAGAGAGTAGGCCTGGCAGTGACAGGCACAGAGACACTGTGAGTGCCTGCACCTTACACAGAGGGTAGGCCTGGCAGTTACCGGCACAGAGACACTGTGAGTGCCTGCACCTTACACAGAGGGTAGGCCTGGGAGTGACAGGCACTGAGACACTGTGAGTGCCTGCACCTTACACAGAGAGTAGGCCTGGCAGTGACAGGCACTGAGACACCGTGAGTGCCTGCACCTTACACAGAGAGTAGGCCTGGCAGTGACAGGCACAGAGACACTGTGAGTGCCCGCACCTTATAGAGAGAGTAGGCCTGGCAGTGACAGGCACTGAGACACTGTGAGTGCCTGCACCTTATAGAGAGTAGGCCTGGCAGTGACAGGCACTGAGACACTGTGAGTGCCTGCACCGTACACAGAGAGTAGGCCTGGCAGAGAGCAAGCACTGAGACACCGTGAGTGCCTGCACCTTACACAGAGAGTAGGCCTGGCAGTGGCAGGCACTGAGACACTGTGAGTGCCTGCACCTTACACAGAGAGTAGGCCTGGGAGTGACCGGCACTGAGACACTGTGAGTGCCTGCACCTTATGGAGAGTAGGCCTGGCAGTGACAGGCACAGAGACACAGCGAGTGCCTGCACTGTACACAGAGAGTAGGCCTGGCAGTGACAGGCACTGAGACACTGTGAGTGCCTGCACTTTACACAAAGAGTAGGTCTGGCAGTGACAGGCACAGAGACACTGTGAGTGCCTGCACCTTACACAGAGAGTAGGCCTGGCAGTGACAGACACTGAGACACTGTGAGTGCCTGCACCTTATAGAGAGTAGGCCTGGCAGTGACAGGCACTGAGACACTGTGAGTGCCTGCACTGTACACAGAGAGTAGGCCTGGCAGAGAGCAGGCACTGAGACACCGTGAGTGCCTGCACCTTACAAAGAGGGTAGGCCTGGGAGTGACCGGCACTGAGACACTGTGAGTGCCTGCACCTTACACAGAGAGTAGGCCTGGCAGTGACAGGCACAGAGACACTGTGAGTGCCTGCACCTTACACAGATAGTAGGATGGCAGTGACAGGCACTGAGACACTGTGAGTGCCTGCACCTTACACAGAGGGTAGTCCTGGCAGTGACAGGCACTGAGACACTGTGAGTGCCTGCACCTTACACAGAGAGTAGGCCTGGCAGTGACAGGCACTGAGACACTGTGAGTGCCTGCACCTTATAGAGAGTAGGTCTGGCAGTGACAGGCACTGAGACACTGTGAGTGCCTGCACCGTACACAGAGAGTAGGCCTGGCAGAGAGCAGGCACTGAGACACCGTGAGTGCCTGCACCTTACAAAGAGGGTAGGCCTGGGAGTGACCGGCACTGAGACACTGTGAGTGCCTGCACCTTACACAGAGAGTAGGCCTTGCAGTGACAGGCACAGAGACACTGTGAGTGCCTGCACCTTACACAGATAGTAGGATGGCAGTGACAGGCACTGAGACACTGTGAGTGCATGCACCTTACACAGAGAGTAGGCCTGGCAGTGACAGGCACTGAGAATCTGTGGATGTCTGCACTTGGCTTAACACAGAAAGCAGCAGCAGACAATAACGACCCCACCACACAGAATCCCAGCTGAGCTCCGCCCTGCCGAAGGCTGCATCCTCTGAACCCCAGCTGCGGCCTGGAAGGCACCCAGAGGGGGGACCCGCATTTACTGCAGAGGCCTGTGTGTCACATGCCCGAATCATCACGGGTGCAGGGTTAATGCCCCTGCTGCAGAGCACAGCGTGTAACCTGCAAGGGGGGACCCCCCAGTGGCTGTTACAGGAACCCTAATATACTGTGGAGGCCAGAAGCTCCAGTCCAAGTAAGAGATTCCGGGGGCCATGAAACCCATGCAAACAGCTGCATGCAAACTGCAAGGCATGCACCCGAATCCGGGAGCTTCTAACCCAATCTTTCATTCAGTTAGGCGTGGGTGCGTCAATGTTCATTGTTATTGTTATGACGTGCATCAATCTATTGAAACACGGAACATTTACCAAGGATCACCCATTTTTTGAGGGTCTTCATTAATCTACAAAGAACGTCGCGCATACTTATGGATGCTGCAGGGAGGCATCCAGCCGTCACTTCCCCCTCCCCCTCAACGTCCAAGTTCTCAGAAGCCCTGGAGGAGGTGGGGAGGAGGGGGGACAGCAGCAGTCTGCGCCCCCAGGGCTCTAGGAGCTACAACCCCCTTAAAACAGGAAAATAACTCCGGCAGCGGCGTGTTTAGAGGCACACTGACACGATCTGCAGCACCCAGGAGTGGAGTAGCACCGCCACCTTGTGGGTGAAAGGGGACTTACAGCCAAGTATTTTATGGATCATTTTTAGGTATGGGATAGATAAAATAGCGGGTAATGTATAACCAGGACTACAAGTCCCATAATGCAATGAAAACATTGGCCTGGAGCTATTAGTTACACATGGGCCCAGGACACTAAGCAGCTATTGCAGTGCCTGAGCCAAGACGGCGCTGGAGGCTATGCGGAGTGTGTGATGTGCAAACAAGCAGGAAAAATACATATTATCTGGACTTCACAATCCCGACCCTTAGCTTGGGCGCCACGTTGTATCCTGAAGAGCAGCTGTAATCTTTCTTTGTGATTCAAAATGTGGCTCAGGAGACAGAAAGTGGTGGGTGGACGTCCATCGCTGTGTGGTGAGCTGAGGAGGAGGGGCTGGGGCTGGGGCAGCTGAAGAAGACACAAGGAACCCCTTTCATTCTGGCTGGATGAACCTCCGAACGTGCGAAACATGGGGTGATATAACTATAGACTGATGGGGAGGCATGAGTGGCTGGATGTATTGCAGCATCAGTCCCAGTGGAGCTTTATTAAAAAAAAAACGACACTCAGGCCATGTCATTTCTTTATTTTAATAATTTCTCCCTTTTGAGTCATTTGCAGACTCAATCACTCCTTAATATGTGGTAAAGACACATGTGGTTCACCATAGGTAAACGCAGTTCTAAAGTTCTTCTCACATTTCTACGTCAACAATGCCAACCTGATTTGGTCCACTTTTAAACAATAACAGCCTCGTTTGTTGTTTTAATCTATTTTGTGAGCCCCAGTCCCACCTGAGGCGCATATAGATGTTTCGGTGTCCCGGGTATAGGTCCTGGGACCCCTTTGATAATGCAGTGGCCCCTAAAGAGATGGGGCCCCTGATGGTATTTTACAATTCAAGGAGGTGGCCCCACACATGCCCCCTCTCTTTTCTTTCTTTGATATGCATCGACGTCTCTGGTTTCCGGCCAATCGTGTGAAGCCGTTTTATAGAATTTTTATTTCACATTACTGTGGTACCTTAAAAAACAAGCATTTGCAATGCAATGGGTCTCACGTTTGCTCGAGTTAAAGCTATTAGTGTTGTAAATTCCTAACTGGACTTTCCTTGCCACATAAATCATAAATTGAAAATGAAAAGTAAAACAGTTGACATAAGCGAGCCGATTCAAAGTGCCACGGCCGCCATAAACGCGAAGGAGAGACACAAAAGGAAAAAGAAGTTTGCTCGCAGCCAAACGAATCAGCAAACGAGCAATTATTCATATAGCAGGGTCGATTGCCAAGGCGGTAACAAAACTGCCTCAAGGAGGGATAAATATAAAGCATTTACCAATGACAACAAAGGATTTTTGAAAGGCAAGCCCATGAACGAGTGATAGTGATGGGTGTGTGGTGGGCGTGGTTAAAAGTCCACTGTTAGAAATGGGGTCTTTGGTTGGCAGTCAGGTTACCCCCTGTCCAAGCAAGGACCCTCTCTCTAGTCAGGGTAAGTCACACACAATCCAAATTACCCTGTGCCCACCCTCTGGTAGCTTGGCACCAAGCAATCAGGTTTAACTTAGAAGGCAATGTGTAAAGTGTGCAATAACTCATGCAATACCTCAGTGGAACACTATAAAAAGACACCACAGAGGTTAAAAAAAATATAAGATATTTATCTCATAAAAAGCAGGTCAAAACGATCAAGATTTGATAAGTATATGTCGAAATATCACTTAAAATTCATAATTAGAGTCTTTAGTTCTTAAAAAGTAATGTGTCTCTTGCAAGCACAAAGTACGTGGTTTGCATCTAAATTATCCGCAGTGGACAGCAGAGGAGGAGATGCGTGGAAAATGGGTAGGTGTGCGTCGGTTTCTCCAGGAGCACACAGACGATGTGTCAATGCTTTTCCACGCAGCAAGGGCTTTACGGCGATTTCCCGCTCGCAGGCTTGGATCCTCTTCGGGTTGCGGGGTATTTGGACGCCCCGGGACGATGCAGAGAAATCCTGGGCATGCAGGACGAAGTCACAGGAGCTGCGACGATCCGGTGGGCGATGTGAGGAAATTTCTGCTGCACAGCAGGAGCTGCGTTGATTCCTCTCGCAGGAAGTCGGGCTGCGTCATTCCGGCTCGGCGATGCGTCTATCGAGTGGGCCGTGCGTCGAAGTTCCAGTCGCAACGCTGGTGCTGCATCTATCTCCACTCGGGGAGCCAGGCTGCGTTGTTCCAGTTCGGCGATACAGTGATTTTCTCACCGCAGGGCAGGCTGTGCGTTGATTCTGGCAGTGTTTCGCCACACAAGGAGTTGTTTGCAGAGATTAAGTCTTTTTGGCCCGAGACTTCAGGAAACAGGAGGCAAGCTCAATCCAAGGCCTTGTTGAGCACTTCTCAGCAGAACCAGAGGACAGCAAGGCAGCAGGGCAACAGCAAGGCAGCAAAGCAGTCAGGGGAGTCCTTTGGCAAGCCAGGCTTCTTCTCGTGCAGGTTGCAGGTTCTGGTTCAGAGTTTCTTTCCCAGGAGGTATCTTGTCAAGAAGTGTCTACGTTGGTAGGGGGGTGACCCAGTTTATGTACCCAAATGTGTCTTTGAAGTGGGGGAGACTTCAAAGAGTGGCTTCATAGTGCACAAGGTCCCCTTTCAGTACAATCATTTCTGCCAGGGCCCCAGTAGGGGGTTTGGCAGTCCATTGTGTGAAGGCAGGCCACTGTCCTTTCAAATGTAAGTGTCAAGCCCTCCACCCTTCCAGCCCAGGAAGACCCATTCAGTGTGCAGATGTGTGCAGGTGTGACTGAGCATCCTGTGTTTCTGGTTGTCTGGGTGAAATGCACAAGGAAGCTGTCAACCAGCCCAGCCATATGTGGATTGGAGACAGGCTGTAAGGCACAGAGGATTGTTAGTGGAGAGAAATGCTCACTTTCTAAAAGTGGCATTTTAGAGAATAGTACTATTAAATCCAACTCCACCAATAAGCAGGATTTTATATTACCATTCTGGCCATACTAAATATGACCTGGTTACTCCTTTCAGATCAGAATCTACCACTCAAACAGTATATGTGGGTAGCCCTAATGCTATCCTATGAAAGGAGCAGGCCCCACATTAATGGAAAACAAATTTAGGAGTTTTATACTACCAGGACATATAAACTACACAGATACATGTCCTGCCTTTTATCGACATAGCACCCTGCCCTATGGGTTACCTGGGGCCTACCTTAGGGGTGACATATGTAGAAAAAGAGGAGTTTAAGGCTTGGAAAGTACTTTTAAATGCCAAGTTGAAGTGGCAGTGAAACTGCACACACAGGCCTTGCAGTGGCAGTCCTGAGACATGGTTAAGGGGCTACTTATGTGGGTGGCACAACCAGTGCTGCAGGCCCACTAGTAGTATTTAATTTACAGGCCCGGGGCACATGTAGTGCACTTTGGTAGGGACCTACAATTAAATATGCCAATTGGGTATGAGCCAATGTCACCATGTTTTAGGGAGAAAGCCTATGCACTTTAGCACTGATTAGCAGTGGTAAAATGTGCAGAGTCCTAAAGCCAGCAACAATGAGGTCAGAAAAAGAGAAGGAAGGCAAAAGGTTTGGGGGTGACCCTGCCGATAGGCCATTTCCAACATCCACAGATAGATTACAACAGGTCAAAGCACTTGCACGCTCGACCTTAAAAACTGTATTAGCATGGGCGAAGAAGGGGGTCCCTCTGGGACACTATCACAAGGCCTAGGGGGTCAGGGTATCCCTGCCCCTCTATATGTTATTTCTTTTTTTTAGGACATGTAGATCGAATCCCTGAGTGCTATAATGGCTCAAAAACAACAGAACTATCAAAAAGCACATTTTCTGGGTAAACATCTAACTTTCTGCCAAATTAGGTCTAATTCCACTTGTTGGACCGGGCCCTTTCTGCAGGATCATCCCCCAAACTTTTAGCCTTCCTCCCCCTGTTTTTCTGACCCTCTTTTTGTTGGCACTTTATCACTTTATGATGATCAGTGCTGAAGTGCATGTGCTTTCTCCTCTGAACTTGGTATGACTGGTTTACATCTGATTGGCACATTTAATTTACATGTAAGTCCCTTGTACAGTGGTATTTCTTTTACCCAGGGCCTGAAATATTAAATGCTACTGCAGGGCCTGCATGCGCAGTTTACTGCCACATTGGCATGCCATCTAAATTTACTTGCCCAGTCTGAAACTCCCCTTATACTACATATAGTTCACCCCTAAGGTAGGCCCTAGGTAGCCCTATGGGGAGGGTGCAGTGTAGGTAAAAGGTAGGACATACTTGCCTTCATTGTGTGGCCTGTCCTAGTAGTGACAAAAAGTCTATTTGGATTCTCCTTGCTGTAAGTGCTCCCCATTTCTTAGGTCTGCATTATGAATGACCTTCCATATGTATAAGTGGTATTTTTTGATCTATCAGGAGTAGCATGGTCATGTTTGGTATGTCTGGAATGGTAGTGAGAAATACTGTTTTTTGGAGTAGGTAGATTTTTTATTACCATTGTGGAAATGCAACTTTTAGAAAGTGGGCATTTCACTGTGCTTAAGAATCTTGTGCTTTACAGCCCGACTCCAATCTATATCGGAGGTAGAGTGACAGCTGGGCTTTGTGCATACTTTCCAGACAGCCATTACATAGGGAAGGTGGAGGTGTAACAGGATTACACCTGCACACGGAATGGTCTTCTTGGGCAGGGAGAGGCAGGACGTACTTACATTTATATAAACTGTCTTGCCCTCACACAAAGGGCTCGTGTACCCCCTACAGATGTCGAGCCAGGACTGAAGTTCAAGGGGGGTGTTGTGCACTTCTGTGGGTCCTCTGAGGTGACCCCTGAGATCAAAGACAAAATGAGTATAAGTAAAGGGGTTGCTCCCCATGTTTTTAGACACTTCTACACCTACATCTGGACTCTGTCAGAGGGACTACCTGGCTTCCCATAGGACTCATCTGGACTGCTTTGCTATAAGGACTGCTGCCCTGCTGCCTCCTGACCCTTGACTCTGCCTTCCTCCTCAAGTGCCCTCCAAGGGCTTGGATTGAGCTTGCCCCCTGTTATGAGGTCTCAGGGCTATCAAAGACTTCAGCGCGTCAGAAAATCGACGCAACACCTGCAAAATTCGACACAACTCCTTAGAGATCGATGCAGCGCCTGTTGCCTCTGCTCAACACGTTCTGGGTTTTCCTCGCATTATTCCTGGGCATCTAAATATCCCCACAGCTCAGTGAGGAACCAAGGCTGTGCTTCTGGAAACTGACACATCGCCTTCCAGCCTAGAAAGAAACGACCGTGGAAAAATCGATGCATTGCTTTACTTTTCAACACATCTTCTCCTCTGCGGCCCGTCTGCATTATGTTTTACGCATCCCAGGTACTGAGTGTTAAAAGGATACAACTACTGATTCTTAAGGATTGAGACTCATTTAAAACTTTAAGAAGTGATATCTTAACTTGTGCATATTGGATTTTTGTTGTTTCGTTTTTATTTTATTCAGATAAATATTATCGTTTCCTAAACTGGTGTGGAGTACTTTTTGTGGTGTTTTCACTGTGTTAATGTATGAGTTATTGCACAAATACTTTACACATTGCTTTATAAGTAAAGCCTGCCTGCTCTGTGCCAAGCTACCGGAGGGTGAGCACAGGATTATGTAGGTTGTGTTGTGACTTACACTGACTAGGATTGTGGTATCTACTTGGACAGGGTGCATACCTCTGCCAACTAGAGACCAAATTTCTAATACCCTTCAGCCGTTTGGGGGAAATTGCATTAGGAAAATGTGTTTTGGACCCCCTTTTTTCTCGGGCCCCACATGACATCATGTAGAAACTTTCCAGGAAGAAGCTCAGGAGAATGAACCTTTTTTTTTCTTTCTTTTTTTGAAAGTTTTGTAAAGATTAATCAAATGGTGCCAAAGTTATTACAAAACAAAAATCCATTCCTTATGGAGACCTGGTCCTAACTATAACTACACACTGTAGGGAGGGAGGGAGGGAGGGGGAGAGGTAAAGGGAGAGGGAGATATTATATATATATATATATATATATATATATATATATATATATAAATAAATATATACACACACACACACACACATACATAAGCCACTGTGTACTTATGTGTAAGTATTTCCATAGGAACCACATTTTTGGGTTTGCAAATAACTTTGGCACCATTTGACAAATTTTCATGAATTTTAAAAAAATAAAAAAGTTAATCCGCCCCATCTCTTTCCTGAAAGGTTTTGATTACAAAACAAAATGTTGGGAGTGGCAGGTTGACCGCCCTTGAGGGTGTTGGCTGCCCTTGGCAGATTGGCTTCAGGACCTTCAGGAAATCCCCCCCCCACCACTCCACTGTGCACGGCTGAGGACTGTGTGCTATTGGGGAGGGGGGGGAGGGGGGGGGGGGGGGTTGGCTGCTAGCCTGGGGAGCAGGGGAGTGGGAGGCTGCAGGCCTCGTCCACACACTGCCTTGGCCCACAGCTTTTATGCACTGCTTATGACATGGCATACCACGTCACAGATTACTTCTGAATTCTATGGAGGTGCAAGCTATACTCAAGTCATTTACATATAACCAGTGAATTTCACTGTGCCGAGATCTGATTGGCTGCCAACACATCAACAAAGAAGTGTTGGCAGCCTTGTTGGGATGTGGCTTCAGCTGAGTCCTAGAAAAAAAGATTAAAAAAAGGAAAGGGAGCCAGGGTAGGGAGAGCCTGACCCCTTAGATCTGTTGCTGAGGTCCCAGGGGGACCCCCCCCAACAGAAAAAACACAAATTAACATTGTCCCCAGGTGATCGGGTCCCTGGGGCCAAAATTGGCTGGGAGAGGGGGCCAAGCAGGACCCCTCCTCCCAAAAAATCATTTTAACCTAACCACTAATTCTTTAGTGCCCTCCCCAGAGCTTAAAAAGCATTTATTTTTTAAATGTTGGCTGCGATTTGCGGTGGATCCAGTGAAAATAATAATTAAACAAAAGAGGCACCATCTCCCATGCTTCTTTAATCTGAAGCCCCTGAGAGGGACAAGTCCCGGGGACATTGCTAATATAATGCAGGGGCTGACACGTCCCCAGGGCTTCTATGATATTAAGTGTGGGGAGGAGGGGCCGGGGACCACCACAACTTTCTGGGGCTTTATTGAACTATGATGGGAGGGGCTGCCCGCCACCCCTCCCCCTCCACAAAAGCCCCAGGGTCCACCAACTCCCCGGAGCTTTGTTGAAATATGGGGGGAGGGGCTGCACGCCCCACCCCCGCAGCCCTCAGGACCACCACCTCCCCAGGGCTTTTAAAAAACAAAAACAAAAAAACCCAGAGATAGAGTGAAGGGGGTCTGTTTCAGATCCCCGAGGACCACCACCTCCCCGGGGCAATGCTTGTTGGAAGGAGGCCACGTGGCCTCTCCTTGAGGAGCCACTGATGGCCCCGGGGACCACCATCCCCCAGAGCTGGGTCCTGCTATGCCCCGGGGTGCCCACCCATGGACACAGTGAGAACTACCCCCTGCAGTTCTGTCGCTCTCTCTCTCCCTCTCTATCTCTATCTCTTCAATCCCATAATGGGATGAGAGAGATTGCCATTGCAATGGTCTCTCCATACAAATACTTCAATGAGTCAGATTAGCAAGGTCTTTGGTTTGAATGTTATAGTTAAGTTTTGATGCAGTGCAGACCAGTCACTTCTGCTCTACTGGTAACGCTCTAAGACTGTCACTCACAAGCTGGAAGGGTTAAATACTAGTGTGTCATGGCAGTGTGTCTCTTTTTTTACTAGTGTTTTGACCGTTAAACCTTCCTAGTGGTGGAACATCCACGTCTCTTTTCTATCACGATCGGTGGGTTGCATGTCAGATGTATGTCTTGAAATAGCACAGTCAGGAGTAACCCATGCCCTAGTGGTCAAAGTAACAGACCTGAGAGTACGACTCCAGGTGTATCCGTAGCCATTTCCCTCCTTTAATTTCTTTTTAACTGCAAATGTTTAAGGCTCATACTGAAAGGTGATCTCACTCTTTTTCATTCACAAATACATTTTCCTTTTCAATTTGTCCAGAAATATCTCATTCTAAGTATTTCTTCCATCAAAGACTAAAAAAAATATCTCTCCCTTTCAATCTCTCTCTCCCACTCACACAACCACTCAGACCCTTACACACCTACTCAGACACTCACACACCCACTCATACCCTTGTGCACCTACTCACAATCCCACTCAGACCCTCACACAACCACTCAGACCCACACACTCTCACACCCACTCACAGCGCCACTGAAACCCTCACGCACCCACTCACAGACCCACCCATACACTAACGCACCCACTAAGACAATGATACACCCACCGTCACACCCAGACATTCACACACCTACTCACGGACCCATTCACACACACACACACACACACCCACTCCCACACTGAAACCCACATGCACCCACTCACAGAAACACATGGACACTGATGAACCACTCTCACACCCAGACACTCACAACTACTCTTACCTGCAGATGCACCATCTCACACCAATTCTCACACCTAGAGAGACAGGCCGTGGGCAACTCCTGCTGCGCACGGCCAATGGCCCATGCGCAGTGTGGGGTTGGATGGTTAGGGGAGTTGGCTGCAGGGTCTGGCCATGCTTGGCGGTGGTAGGATTAACGTACAGTAATGAAAATTACTTGACATTAGAAAAAACCTAGAAATTCACAGAAAAAAACAAAAGTTACACGGATGTTATAGTTAGGAAATAGAATTTTAAAAGAAACATAGAAATTCACTAAAAAAAACAAAGGTCACAGGGCCGTTATTGTTAGGCTCCCATTTTAAACGTATCTCAAGTATCTATAACTCATGCCCTAAAGTAACTATAACTCGAGCCATCGCCATGCACTGCAAATTACCCCACAAAGTATGGCACTCATGACATCTTTGCTAACATCATTGATAATATCAATGTTATATTTGCAGTAAAATTTTTGAAGAAAAAAAACTCTGCTTGTCAGGGGCGTGAGTTATAGTTACCTTAGAGCACGAGTTATAGCTGCTTAAGATAACTATAACTGGTGAATTTCTATAGTTTTGTACGTTTAAAATGTGAGCCTAACTATAACGCATGCAAGATCGGGGCTGCAGTCAGACCTTGCGGCCAACACTCCCCAACCACCCAAACCCACGCTGTGCACACCCCTTACACAGTGCGCAGCAGGAGTTAGCCGCAGCTTCTCTGGGTGTGGGAATAGGTGTGAGAGGGGGTATCTAGGGGTGAGAGTGGCTGTCAGATTGTCTGTCTGGGTGTGAGAGTGCCTACATCAGTGTTTTAGTGGGTGCGTCAGTCTGCACAGGTCTGTGAGCGGCTACATGAGGGTGTCAGTGGGTCGGTGAGTGGGTGCATGAGTGTCTGAGTGGGTGCGTAAGTGTCTATGTAGGTGTGTGAGTGGGAGCAAGTGACTGAAAGAGAGACAGAGAGAGAGAGAAAGAAAGTGAGAGAGAACGTTTTTTTAGGCTTTAATATGTTTGTTAGATTGAACAAAAAATGTATTTAATATATTTTTAAAAGTACCTTTTTTTAATTTAAATAAATAAATAAAATAAAATGGAAATGAGTCCTGCTGGACTCGAACACTCAGAGCTCAGTGTGAAGGTTCGCGAAAAAAAAAAATAGGGACCATGCAGGAAGCCCTCAAGGGCCCCTCGACCGCGGTCCCTACTTTAAAAAAATATATATATATATTTTTAAACAATGCCCTTACGGGCTACTTGGCACTGTGGGGGAAGTCTCAAGGTTTCCCCTGCACTGCCAATGCTTCAGCAAGCATGGAGCTGCTTTGACAGCAGCTCCGTGCTTGGTAAAGTTTTTTGTCTCTGTCCTCTGCATGCGTACAGAGATGAAACTTTGGATTTTGACAGCGGGACCTGCTTTAAAGATTCTGCTGTCAAAACCCGAAGAGTTTGCTGTGGCTTGGCTGTAGTTGCAGCACTGCAGCCAAGCCACAACAAACAGCTGTGTTCAGGGGGTGGGCAACCCGGGACATAGCAGGAGCCGGCCTTGGGGGGTGGAGGTCCCCAGGGTGTGGGGAGGGCACGTGCCCCCCCCGCTCCAACTACAGTCTTGCCCCGGGGGTGGTGGAAAGCAGCTCCTTCACTTGGAAAACTCTATAGCACCACTGACACTCTAAAACTGCTCACCTCAAATGTCGGTTTTTCTACCATAGTTTAAAAGCATAGGATTAGCACCACAACATCCAGACTGAGCTAGTAAATTGGCAAAGCATTTTGCAGCAGTCATTAAGCAAAGAATTAGCGAATACCATCCATGCCAAGCTGAAAAATGACAAATGTCTTTTGCCATACCAAGCACAGTATTACAGCTTTCGATTCATAAAAAATACCATCCAGGCCAACCTGGGATGAACAAAGCAACCCCGATATATGTTTTCTCTTATTAGAGCTCACCAGACACAGGGGAGCACCCAGTATGAGTCAAAACAATGCCCTTTCAAGGTTAGAGGACTGCATAAGTTATGCAAAAAAGGGAGTAGGAAAACCTGGGTAGTTCCCACGTTTTAGGTGGAGAGCAGCTCCTTTCTGTAGGCACGAGCAACATTTCTTATAGAAGCTAAAATGGCAAAAGGCACCCTTTCTCACCCCTTTCATATGCCTTTGTTCTCCCCTCTCTCTCCTTATTCTGGCTCACTGCCTCCACCTTTTCTGTCGTCTTTGTTTACCCTTTGTGAAAGTTGTAAATTGAATCAGATTTCCCATTGTTTCACAAAATGGTGGAAAAATCCACTACTTAAAATGATGGCTTACGCCGTCACGGTTTGATTTATGAAAAACGTTCTGCTCTCAGTTTTTTTTCCTGGTGCGGTAGTCAAGTTTTCCTCTAGGTTCCTGCAGCACAGAGGGGTCAGACACCTCTCATGTTGCCCCACTCCACATTACTTTGGAAATATATGTCCACAGCGCTAGAGTTGCAAATCAAACGTGATTCACCAATTTCAAAATGGTGAAAAAAATTCTACAAGCCAATTATGCTTGTCAAATAATTCAAATATTATTGCCTGAAGTCACAAATCACTGACTTGCAACTTTATATGGCAAGTATATGAAAAAATGTTAACTACAGCAAGCCCACCCTGTACCTTTTATGAATACTTAAAGTCTACTGAATATATTTGTACCAAATCAACATGTTCTGCGTAAAGTTCTACTTTCGTGTCAAATTTGGTGTAAATCTACTCAGCGATTTTGGCTGTGGGCAGGAGCATCATTTAATATGGTAACTAAAATAGGAGAACACCTTACCCCTTTGCTTTTTTCCCCCTGCACGAATGTGCACAAAAACTGAGATGCCAGACCTAAGCTGACTACACTACACGATTGACAGATTGTGTGTATATCAGTCCATGGGGGTCAAAAGTTATAGGCAAGTCTAAAAATGCCTTTGAACGGAAAGTGGGACTGAACCATAACTACACAGTTATGACTGATCTGATTTCCATGTTGATGTAACCTTATGCAATGGTATTTGATACAGCAACATAAAATACCTGTTACCCAAATGGCACGCGGATGTCCGGCTTGAAAACGATGGACCGTTCAATATGGTTTTGCTTGTCCAGATCTTTCTCCTGTTCCTCCCATAAGCAGTTCTCTCCTGCTTCAGATGTCATCTTGGCCATTCCATTCATAGGTCACCCTCGAGCTCTTTGTGGCCTCCCCCTGAGCTCAGGCTGTGTGAAAACAGGAGACACCCCACTCAGGTAGTCTGACCTGTCTATCTTGCGGTCTACCAACATTTGACGATTAGGTGCCCACTGGCCCACTTGTGGACCAGACTGGCTAGGTCTCCTCACCACTGACCGGTCAGAGTGGGGGACGCGGCCACCATCCAGGTGGGACAGGACCACGGTCTGGATGACAGTTCTCAAGTCTGGTGCTGATTCTGGGAGGGTGCGATGGGAGGTGTGCTCTGGAGGAGAGGATGCCGTCAAGAGTAAGGCCTAGTGATTTACTGTACATGGAGATTTGGGATGTGAATCTGTCCTGCTTCAAGCGGGGGAGGCTTCCATGCAGCTCAGCTTGTGCAGTGGGGATCTGGGGTGTTTCTCTTATCATTATAAATAAATCACAATCAAAGAAACGGAAAACAAAAGGAGAAAAAAACAAGTTGTGCTTACTTCTCCTAAGATGTAGGCAGTCAGCATGGCAGAAACCTTTCACATAGGCCACTCTGGACCTATTCTGTACCTTTCACAATCGTACTGCTATCAAGACTGTCCACTAGATGGCTCCATTTACTAACAAATAATCCAGACCTCCTTCCAGACCACTTGTTCAAAGCAGTACATCTCGATGAGAATGTTTCATCATTGATTCATGGTCAGTGCAAGGGTTTCGGACAGTAAAACTGTTGTTCAAAAGTAAATCATTAAAGTTTAATTTCCCGAAAAGAATCAGCAAAGCGGACACTGTGCCAAATACAAGCAGCATGTTTTAAATATTGATAGTACATATATATATATATATATATATATATTTATTACTGAGTGGTAGTAGCCACTCTATAGTTATAGTTGGATTTGAAAAGATAGGAATTCCTCGGGTTTTTGACTGCGAATAAACTTTGCCACCCTGTGACGAATCTCCACAAAACTTTGAAACCCTATTCTTTTTTCTAGATTGTCAGAAAATGCAAAGTTTTGTGGCGATTAGGTAAGGAGGTGCAAGGAAAATAGGGCGTCCCAAAACACAATTTTCCACCAAAGCATTTTCCGTAGACTTTTGTTTTGGACACAGCGACAAAATAGCCGAATGGATTTTCATGAAAGTTGGTAGGAATATAGTTATGGTATGGATGGGATCCTTTTTGGTATTTTATAAATATTGGCTCTGTACTTTTGTAGTAATAAGGGACAGCCCTTACAAAATAAAAAGGCAGCCATATTGTTTAGAGGACCCAAGAAAACCATCAAATCAACGGTGTCCGCCCGCTGTACTCTGCAGGCAGTGTACTGGCAGCTGATTGCTGACAGAGGGAGACGACAGCAGGACCCAATGGACTTTGCACAATGGCAGGGGCTATGGAATAGATGTGACACACACACACACTGTACATAAGCAATATATGTCCCCCCTGCACTACACAACACACAACACTCTACCTACACACCCTCATCATCCATTACAATTCCAACACAACACACACTGACATGCATCAATACCTGCACCCACACGACACAACCAACACAACACACTCATCTACACAAGGAACACTTCTTTTGAGTGCTATATTTTTGGTTGTTCATCGCTTCATGAATCTCGGGCGGGGGGGTGGAGTGATCCCTATAATCCCACATTTGTCAAGGGGTGTCACCCACAACATCACCTATTCAGGTCCCAGGAGCTTCGAAATTCAATTCTGCGTCACCCACAGGCTCCATGAAGTGCTCAAAAGGAGTGTTATGCAATCAAAAACACGTAAGTAATGGATAGCGGTAAGACACATTTTAGTGAGTATGTGGAAATAAAAGGTCCTGATGAAAGCCACCTTGACCCATTCGGCCAGTCATTATTCATTGGCGGAAACATGTCGACCAAAGATTTGGCTGTAGGAGTGTATTTTATCTTTTTTTTAAAAATCTTTCAGTTTTTTGTCTTGACGAAGGGTACCATGATTAAACTACACTAGGGAGTCGGTACCCTGCACTGCAGACAATTTTTAATACACCTGATGCACTAAGAAATTAGGATGGTGGGTGAGGGGTCTTTTTAAGAAACAGAAGGTCTAAAGTACATAAGGACATGTTGTAAAGAGACACCAAGTGACAAGATACTCACCCTGAAGAACACCCGAGGCCCGGCAGGAGGCACTTGTGACCACAGTAGCATGCAAAGGACTGAATGGGCAACACTTCAGAAAGTTTGAGGAGGTCCATCCACAGTTCAAATACTTATGCAACAATTGAAAGATCTGTACCTGGACCAAGGGACTTAGCTAGGTTAGATATTATTGGAGGGCTCTCATCTGCTACCTGGTATAATGTGCCACCAGGACGCATGAGGCCATGAAGCACAGCAGGTGCAAATCCTGCAGGACCAGGATCTGAGCTTGAGTCAGGCACATTGGAATCATCATTTGAATATCCACAATCCTCGACGAGGAGGGAAGTCTAACATAAGAGACGTCAGGCACCTGAACCAATGGCAGGGTCTCTGCCTTCTACAGCCAGTTGTCCACATACAAGAGTATGTAGACTCATCACTATCAAAGTGAAGCCACCCCTACAGGCAGCATCTTCATAAAGACACAGAGCTTTAATAAGCTGAATGGGAGGACTGCAAACGGGTTGTGCTAGGATCTCACTGTGAATCTCAAATAGGGGAGATGAGACTATGAAGATGAACATAGGCATCTTAAAGTTCCAGGGAAGCCAACTAATCTCCTGAAATCAAGGCCAACAGGATCTGGCTGATGGAGAGCAACTTTAATTTGTTCTGCCAGATGAACAGTTTCAGAAGACCAAGATTTATGAGAGGCCTCAGGCCTCTGTCATTTTTGGGGACCAACACAGAGTACAGTCATGTGCCTCTCGTGAGGTGGCATAGTGGGCAAAAAAACAGTAGACCGGGATGCAACCATAGTAATTACCAGTGGCTGAGATTAATTCAGGCATCCTACCAGTCACTTTTTTGTTTGATTCAATGGAAAAGGTATGCTTAGACGTGTACCTGGCTGATGAGCCCTAACTAGGGTGAAACTGGCCCTGGGTTGCTTGTGTTCCAGTTAGGGGAGGACCTGGCAGTTCAGGCTGGACTGTTCCTATTGGAGCATGGCAAGGCTTCTTTGCACTGTTATCTTTCATTGATTCACATGCCTGAATCATTTCCTATCGTCGAGTTTTGATTCTCACAGAAAATAGAGAAGCAATATTATACCAAACAGCCTGTAAGAAGGAAAAACATTAATTATATTATCATATTTACATCACTTGAAAAGAACCTAAAGTCAGCTAATCGGGTTGTAGCACCATGATCACCATTACCCCAGAGGCTACTTTAGTTCAGATTTTCTAGTACAGGTGTAAAGGTAGGTGGGCCTCAGTAGGGGAACAGGATGGGTCACATGTGAATCTGATGTCAAACTGACCATTCCTAAATTGTCTGCATTTTCATTGATAATGATCAGGATTTTGTGCCTCCTTGTTTGTTGATATAATACATTCTCATGTTGTCTGTAAGCACAAATACCACCTTGTGAGAAAAGGTAGCAGACCAAATACCACAGTTTTAGGTAAAGGAGATTGACAGGTAAGCACACCCACTTGCGGTGCCAATCTTCCCTAATTTCTAGATCTTGCAAATGTACTTCTTACCCTTCCAGGGAAGCGTTCAAGGTCATCATAAAAGGTGCAAGGAATAATAATCCCATCAAAATATTTGTTTATTGGGTCCACCAGGGCAAAGTAGCTTCCATCCTTGGAGTGATGTCGATCAGATTGTTGAATAAACCCTGGGTTTTAATCTATTGCTTGCCCAGCTCCTCTTACAAATCCTTATTTGTAGGCAGCAAAATACGACTGGCAAGGGTGCAGGCCACCTCTAATCTTAAATGTGTGATGGTTTGGATGACTGGATATAAGGAAATGTGCATCTTGGAGATCCAATGATGTCATGTAGTATCTGCGATTCAGAAGCTGAAGGATAACTTGAAGTTTGGTTTTGGAAAATGAGGCAATTGTTTAATTACCTATGTTTAATCACCAGTGATGTGAAATCAGTCTCTGGATTTTTTTCTTGATCAGGATGAAGCAAGAGCAGAACTCAATACTTCACTGGGGGTCAAGCACGTGCTCCGTATCTCTCTTATTTAACATGGAAAGAACCTCCATTTGTAGCAAACTCAGGTGGAGAAGGGAATCTTTTTTGAGATGGGAGAATGTTGAGGTTTTTGAACTAATTCCAAAGTGTGATCGTAGGTTAACAGGTCAAGAACTCAAGGACCTGTGGTCACACTTTTCCATCATCTGTGATAAGTGAAGATTCACCCACCGACTGAGTTTGGTAACAGATAGTTTGTGACCAGCACCCCTGGTTCACAACGGTCTTCTGGTGGAGTCCTTTATTTGGGATACTTACTTATTTTGAGGAGTCTACTTCGAATAAGCAAGTGATAGTGGATGTCTATATTTCTGTCTAAACTGTAAACTGCTCCTAGTAGGACTGTTGAGGGTGCTGATATGGCTGAAATCCTCATCTGAATGAAAACTGACTTTGAACTCTGGCTATATGAAAGGGTTGATTCCATCTTTGCTGGAGCACACAAAATCATTTCGCTGTATCTGTTTCAGTCTTAATTGCCTGAAGGGGATTGCCAATAGGTTTACCAAAGAGAACTTATCCATCATGCAATATGTCCAAAACCTTACTAAGGACCTGTGGCCTGAAATACGTGTACTTCAGCCAGCCCAGCCTTTGAAGAACTGCTGTACCTCTAAGCTGTCTGAACCCTATGGATGCAATGTCCGTTGTGCAGTCTGTTATTTCAGACACATTCCTTTCTCCCTCATAATGGATGTTTCTTCGTTTAGCCTGTCCTCTAGACAAAAGTCGAGATAGACACTAATGTCTGAGCACACCTGCCTCTCAAACTGGCCATGGATTGCTAATCAATTGGTTTCCCTCATAGTAGTTCCTTCCATGGCGGAGAACATTTTTCCTATATTGTCCAACTATCTTGTTTCCCTGCCTGGCTGGGTAGAAGAGAGTAGTGGGGTTTCAAAACCTTCTTTGAGCCGCCTGCATCACCATGGAACCAGCCCAGGAATGGACCACTATCAGGCATGTGATTCGTTCAGTGCCTTGCATTTATGTATCCAGATAAGACAACTGCCGCAGCCACTGCTAGGTTCTTTAAGCCTTCTTTAATTAAAAAAAATTAAAAAATTAAAAAAGTACAATCAGAGTGACTTTCACCTTTTTATGAGCGGGCTCTTTGAAGTCCTATAAGAAAAAATCCGCTCAGTTGACTGGAATTGGTAAATAAACTTTTTTAGATGCTTGTTCGAATAGAGCATGAAAGCCTTCAATGTTAACCAGTGGTAAGTCTGCTGGTTGCAGAACAGCTGGTGGAGAACAGGTGCTAGGTCATCATCCCATTCAGAGCCCACACCTTGAGATACACCATCTTTAACTTCAACATCAACCACTGTCGGTAATACAGGTCTTGATGGAGGGGTCTGAAGTGGTTGGTTTGACTTGCGACTTGCTAGTAATTCCACAGAATGCGGTCTACAAGTGGTAGGTGGACGTGTCTGCAATACGGTGTCAAAAATAGTTGCTTTGGCAACCCTGTCTTTGAAGGCTCTGAAAACCTCCTTTAATAATAAACCCAGATGAGATGAAGGTCCTTAACTAAAGTTTTAAGGAATTGCATCATTTACTCCTGATATTGCATCTCATGCTTATACGAGTCGTATTTGTTTGAGGAGTCGATCAATCTCATTTTCCAACTTGTCTGGTAAGGATGGAAAAGTATATTCACCCTCCATATACTCTTCGTCATAATCCTGGTATTTAACATTATGCTGTGTTGGATTATATGCAGAACCAAAGGTTCTTCTCAGATTATTCAGCAGCTGACTTGGTGGCAGAGGGTGTACTTGACAACATGCACTCCAGTGGCAACGGTACTGGAATGCCTTTCTCAGTAGTTAATATAATTTTGTGAGTCTTCGCCGACGGTGTCGCTGTTTCTTCAATAACAATAATGCAGATTCGATCATCAACAGTGCTTCAGTCACTGATGGTGTGGTTGTAATTGTTGCAATGGTCACCGATGAGGATGTTGTCGTAGCTCTTACTTTGGTCGACGTAGATAACACGGACTTCATAGACGGTAGCTTTCTCATAATTTTCCCTCGCTGTCAGTGAGGGAACATGAAAAGGTGCAAATGGCAATGCTTTGCTTCTGTAAGTGTTCAAGGTGCCTTTTTATTGGAGTCTGAGATTACGATCTTGGCCTTTGAATAGAAAAAACAGTAATCAATCAATACATTTGTAGAGCGCACAACCCACCTGTGAGGGTCTCAATGCGCTGAGGGGTGCAGAAGAGGGGGGTGGGGTGCAGCTACTGCTCAAATAGCCAGGTTTTAAGTCGCTTCCTGAAAGTCAGCAGGTCTTTGGTCTGTCGTAGGAGCAATGGAAGTGTGTTCCAGGTCTTGGCGGCGAGATGGGAGAAGGATCTGCCTCCAGGGGTCGCTCTTCAGATACAAGGGATGGTGGCGAGGTCGGCTGAGCGGAGTTGGCAGGACAGGGTGTAAAAGGTGAGGAGTCTGTTGAGGTAGGCTGGACTGGTGTTGTGGAGTGCCTTGTGTGAGTGGGTGAGGACCTTGAAGATTATCCTTTTTTTGACGGGGAACCAGTGTAGGTCTCTCAGGTGGGGAGTGATGTGGCTGTGGCAGGGTGTGTTGAGGATCAGGCGTTTTGTATGCGTTGCAGTCGTTTGAGGAGATTGGCCAGGGCTCCTGCGTAGAGGGCATTTCCGTAGTCAAGTTTGCTGCTGACGAGGGCCTGGGTGACCGTTCTTCTTGTATCTGTGGGGATCCATCTGTAGATCTTGCGGAGCATGCAGAGGGTGTTGGAGCAGGATGAGGAGACGGCGCTAACTTGCATGGTCATGGAGAGTGTTGAGTCGAGGATGATGCCCAGGTTGCGTGCGTAGTCGGTGGGTGTCGGGCTGCTCCCAGAGCGGTCGGCCACCAGGAGTCGTCCCAGGCTGAGGGGTTGGTGCAGAGGATGAGGACCTCTGTCTTGTCTGAGTTCGGCTTCAGTTTGCTGTTCCTCATCCATTCGGCGACAGCCTTCATTCCTTCGTGGAGGCTGGATTTGGCGGTGAAGCAGTCCTTAGTGAAGGAGAGGATCAGTTGGGTGTCGTCGGCATAGGAGATGATGTTGAGGTTGTGTAGCCAGGCGACGTGGGCGAGCGGGGCCATGTAGACGTTGAATAGTGTAGGGCTGAGGGACGATCCTTGGGGGACACCGCAGATGATCTTGGGGGTTTAGGATCGGAAAGGGGGGAGGTGGACACTCTGGGTTCTGCCGGAGAGGAAGGAGGTGGTCCACTCCACAACGCAGGGATCCGGGACAAAGCTCTGGAGGCGTGTGCATAGGGTGCGGTGGCAGACGGTGTAGAAGGCAGCAGAGAGGTCCAGGAGGATGAGGGCTGCGGTTTCACCGTTGTCAAGCAGGGCCCTGATGTCATTGGTGGCGGCGATGAGGGCAGTTTCGGTACAGTGGTTGTTGCAGAACCCTGACTGGGATGTTGTCTTCTTCGAGTTAGTGGGTCAGTTGTCTCCACGATCTTCTCGATGACCTTGGCCGAGAATGGGAGCAGGGAGATGGGATGCCATGGGTTTCTTGAGTAGAGGATTGACTTCAGAATGCTTCCAGCTCTCGGGGTAGGTCACGGTCTGAAAGGAGATGTTGATGACTTTGCGGAGGTGGGGTGCGATGGTGGTGCTGGCTTTGTTAAAGATGTGGTGCGGGCATGGGTCTGACGGCGATCCAGAGTGGATAGTGCTCATGGTTTTGATTGTGTTGTCTATGTTAACATTGGTCCAGACGAGCAGGGGGTCGTAGTTGATGGTGGATGGAGAGTCTGAGGAGTCAGTGGTTGACGGGGTGGTCTGGTTGTTGAAGCTGTCATGGATGTCTGTGATCTTGTAGTGGAAGAAGGTGGCGAGGCAGTTGCACAGGTCTTGCGATGGTGGGATGTCGTTGGTGCTGGAGCTGGTGTTGGAGAGTTCCTTCACGATATTGAAGAGCTCCTTGCTGTTGCGTGCGTTGTTGTCAAGGCGGTCTTTGAAGGAGGTTCTCTTGGCAGATCTTATGAGGTGATGGTGTTTGCGGATGGCGTTCTTGAAGGCAGCATGGTTGTCCGGTGTCTGTTCGTGGAGCCATTTTCTCTCCAATTTCCAGCAGGTTTGCTTGGAGGCTCGGAGGTCCAAGGTGAACCAGCTGGCTCTCTTGCTGGTGCCTCTGTTGGAGGGTTTATTAAGCGGGGCGAGAGTGTTGGTGCAGTCGTTGATCTAGCACCAGAGGTTGCAGGCTGCGAGGTAGGGGTTGGTAGGTTCGGTGGGTGGTTTTCAGGCTAGGCTGTTCAGCTGGTCTCCGCTGACTTTGCTCCAGTTGCGGCGGGGGATCTGTTGGGTACGGTGGTGCGCGGTGGGTTTCCGTAAGGTGAAGTGGATGCAGCGGTGGTCGGTCCAGGGGAGTTCGGTGATGTGGCTGAAGGTGATGTGGGGGCTAGCAGAGAAGACGGGGTCCAGCGTGTGGCCAGCAGAGTGTGTTGGTGTAGTGACGAGCTGTCTGAGTCCGAGGGTGGCGAGGCTGTCGATTAAGGTGGTGGAGTTGGAGTCGTCGTTGTTCTCCAAGTGAAAGTTCAGGTCGCTGAGGAGGATGTGGTCGGCGGAGGCTAGGGCATGCCTGCTGACGAGGTCAGCGATGGAGTCGCCAAACTGAGGCCGTGGTCTGGGGGGGGGGGGTCTGTAGATGAGAGTTCCTCTGAGGGTGGTGTTGGGGTTGGTGTGGATCTGGAAGTGCAGGTGTTGAGGATGTCGTCGGTGCAGGTCGTGACCCTGATGGTGTTCTTATGGACGATGGCGATTCCGCCTCCAACGCTGCTGGTGAGATCCCTGCGGGTGATCTTGTAGCCATCCGGAATGGCTATGGCGATGTCCGGGGCCGAGGAGGCGTTCACCCAGGCCTCCGTCAGGAAGGCAACGTCTGGGGTGGAGGTGTCGAGCATGTCCTAGAGTTCAACGGAGTGTTTGCGTGCAGAGCGGGTGTTTAGTAGGCGGTAGTTGCGGTCTGTCTCTGTGGGTAGTTTGGCGAATTGGAAGCTGCAGTTCTGGCAGGTGAAGGATCCCTGGGTGTGCTTCGGGGAGGCCAGGAAGCAGGCGTGTGATCGTCCAGTGTTGAGTGCGAGGAAGGTGCTGGCGGTGTAGTGGCGTTGGTTGCCGTGGTGGTCTTGGGGACCAGGGGTCCTGGCGCTGAGCATTGCCGGACACAGACAGGCGCAGATGGGCTTGCCTTAGGCGCGCCAGCGGCGCACCCGCTGAGCACGGCCGCCATATAAGGGGAGGTGGGAGGGAGGGGCAGGTGGGTGCGGGCGATGAATGGGCAAGCAGGAGGTAGGGATGCAGCGGCGGGGAAAAACAATTAGAGCTGAGGCAGGGGGTAGGGCCGCAGGCCTGGGGAAAACAAAATATGGAGCAGAAGGCAGACCGGCACAAGGTGCAGTGGCAGCAGCGAGGGGAGCGACCTGCCTGAGAGCAGGGTCAAGGGTTGCTCCCTTCACCGTGCAGCGGCCGCCATAAAAGGGGAGGTGGGAGGGAGGGGCAGGTGGGAGCAGGGCGATGAATGGGTGAGCGAGGGGCGGGGCCACAGGGACACAGCAGTGGGAAAAAACTAAATTAGAGCCAAGCCAGGGGGTGGGGCCGCAGGGACGCAGCAGCGGGGAAAACAAAATATGGAGCAGAATGCAGAAAGGCACAAGGTGCAGCGGCGAGGGGAGCGTCCTGCATGAGAGCAGGGTCAAGGGTCGTTTTCTTACTTACATTGTTATTAGTCCTCTGAAGGAGGACTTTAGTCTTTTGAAGGCCTCCTTTTTGGATTTCTTTAACATCTTCTTAAAAAGTTCCTTGGAAGATATTGTTGAGAACATAGGGCCTCATTATAAGGCTGGCGGTCTTAAGACCGCCGCAGACAGGGCGGATCAACCGCCAAATTACGGGTAGTGAAATGTGCGGCGGGTGCTGTCGCACCCAACACACCACAACATTGCTGTCGGCTCAATTACGAGAAATGTTGTGGTGAGTGTTCCGCTGGACCAGTGGAACACTCTTAATATGGCAGGCAAAAGACCTCCACAACTAGCGGTGTTTTGTCTACAGCGGCTTCGGCGGTCCTGTTAAAGGACCGCTGAAGACGTAATGATGCCCACAGTTTTAATAAATGGCCTTGTGAGCGCTCTCTTGTTCAAGCTTTATATAGCCATTTCTGAGATAATTTCACTTTCA
This sequence comes from Pleurodeles waltl, assembly GCF_031143425.1. Classification (NCBI taxonomy): domain Eukaryota; kingdom Metazoa; phylum Chordata; class Amphibia; order Caudata; family Salamandridae; genus Pleurodeles; species Pleurodeles waltl. The sequence goes on from NC_090449.1 coordinate 18,585,653, forward strand.
TACCCCGAGGTATCCTTCCTTGGCCTTGCTCTCTTACGACTTTTAACAATCAGACAAGGCAAGGAGGGCAACCTTTCTAGTGAGCACAGTAAAAACAGCAGAAGCACGAATTTTCATCAGACACATTTTACAGCACCCGGGGCATCAAACACAAGCATCCTCCCAGCAGAGAATCAGTAAAACTGCAATCGTAATGTGTTTATTAAAAGACAATTACAAAAAACATCCCCACCTCTTGGTAACTGGGAAAAGAATAAACACACAACAAGTTTAAAACCGTTTATTGCATGATAAACAGCAGTATTTAGACTCCAGTGAATAAACCGTATAATGCCACTTACAACAGGAGAAGCAGTGCTCACACATCAATACTGTTTCAGTTTTAAAGAAGCTGTGTTTCTTTGTCCTTCAAATGCACAAATCTATCTTCTGTGATCTAAACCGCTGATAACACCAAATGGCAAGATACAACATGACATGGTAAGAGACATCACATGAAGTTGAGGAAATCTGTCACAATTTCCCCATCTCTATTTTTTTTATTTTTACTCCAAGCTGCTTGAGGGCAACTCTGGGGAAAAAAAGAAGGATGGATGTTCTGGTTTCTTTTCAACAGTGAGGGTCCCACGGTTCATTATACTGAAGTTACTCGGGGTCAGGGTGGTTATCGAGCTACATACCTTGTTTTTAAGGAAGCAGTCTGAGCTGGATACGAGTTGAAACCTTGGGCTTGTGGGGAGCAGGGGGAGAAATTATATGCCTGTGCTGCAGAAGGGTTGGGTAGATGGAAAGAAAAATGCTAAGTCGGAGAGGGGTTGGGTGGAAGAACTGTGTTGCATGTGCCAAAGCAACAAGGAAGGGTGGTGTAAGTGGTGGGACTTGTGGAGGGTGGACGATGGGTTAGGTGCCTTTGGTGGCAGCAAGGCTGGAAATGCCCTGCCTGTGCTGGGGAGGGAAGGAGAAGCACTCTTGGTTGTGATGTAGAACAGACTGAGTGGGGTGGGTGGAAGAGGTGATTGATGTGTATATGCTGGTGTGAGAGAAAGATAAATGAAAGAGAAGGTTTGAGGTCAAACATGTGATACAGAGGTGGTGGCTGATTAACAATGTGCTAATTGTGACAGGGAATGAGTTGGGTGAGTCCAGCAGGGATTTCAATCTGTGATCTTCAGGTCCGGTTAGGATCAAACTGTTGCCCAAGTTGATATGATCTGTTGTATCTTTCCAGGAGAATATATGTTTAAGCAATATCTCCCTAGTTTCCAGGACTATCAATATATTATTTCCACCCCGGCTCATAATTGTGCTATTTTTTTTCCTCTACCCTTCGACCAGGGAAATCCATCATCTGTACCATTACAGTAGAGTGGCAATAAAAAATGAGGTCTATTAAAAGTTAATGTTGGTTAACAGTCTCAATTCTGTAAAAAACATAATGCTATACATAGCCTTAAAATCGCACTTCAAGTGTCCGCAGTGTAAAGCCAGCTCAGGACAAAGTAATATTTCAACTCTTGAAGCCCCAGGGCCACCACTACTTTTGTTTTTTTCTACAAAATCCATGTGTTTGGATAACTGTCCATTTATAAGCCCTTCTAGCTGAAGGGAAAGAATATCACTATTATGTTACGCCATACCTGCTGAGTCAGCGAGAACAGAAAATCGTACTGCGCACGGCGAAGGTTCGAACCGTCTGGACTTAGATGTTCTTTAAAAAATAAATGGCACCACAGAAGTTTCTGACGTGAAGACTATTGAATCACTAAGAGAGAAATGCTTATACCTCAATTTTGGTAAAATATAACACTAAAATATAAACTTTCTGAGTAAGGCACTTTAGGGAAGGTACACCACTGCTAGTGCCTCCCATGGAAGGTTACAGCAGCACTGTCCATTTGAATAGATTGTTGAACACTGAGTTAGTAACAGTTATACAAAAGCAGCCTTGATTTGGAAATAGCTCTGTGCCAGGCAGGTTTCCTGCGCAGCGTAGAAAGTTGCATCTTTGGCCACATCCAAGGGACAGGTCAAATTAACTCCCACCCCCAAAGAGATTCTTGCTGTAAAATCTCCTTTTGGAAAGAGGGTCCGCATTTTTTAAATGACAAATCTTGTATCAGTTTAACCAAATGAGGTACACTGACATGTCCCTTAAAATCATGCCTCCCGAGACCCAGAAACAGATACCCTTCAATGATAACAAATAAATAAAATATTTAAAGATCTCTTAAAAAACAAACAAAAATAAAAAACTTAAAAAAATGACAAGCTGCAGAACTAAGCCACGAATACTATTTTCTCTCCCACAACCGGGGTTATGCTGGCAGAAATGCTCCACCCTTGTGGAGGAGAAAAGCAGAATAAAAAATGTTCCTTACAAACATTAAACGTTTCTTTGCATTGATTTTTTTTGTAGAACACACCTGGGTCACAGAGATAGCTGTCCAGGAAACACACAGGGTCAGTCTTTCTAAACCATCCTTTCTAAGGCCAGGACCCCTAACACAAAAGTTATACCGTTGATAATTTAAGATAAACGTTATTAAAAGTTAACAGCGTCCATGGGCCTGTCCACCCAGAAGCAAGCGGCAGATGTCACAGGAGCAGGGAGCCAGTCCACACATGGTGAGGCCGGTCTCTGCAGCAGGAAGCACATATACCAGTCAGGTGACCCCGGAAGGAAACTCGAGGAAGGCAGTGACGTCATGGGAGAAGGGATCAGCCGCATCCTGCACGTCTCTGGAAAGGAAACACAACACTGAGTTGAAGGGAGCGGTGTTCTGGCGCATCATCAAAGCGGCATTAAGTAGCGCGTCCTTTGTTCAGTCCATGCGGTTAGCACAGGAAAAGGGCTGATCACTTGAATGTACTAGAGGACTGGTGTTAATAATAAAAAGTTGTTTTTTTCTTGGAATGTGACGACTTTAATCTATTTTCAAATGTCCTGACACCCCGTGTTCGAACCACCAGGTACATGTTTAGTTAAAAAACATGTTACTCCCTATAGCCCAGTAATACTCAAAGTGCAGCCCTCCTGACTTTACATGCAGCCCCCTGGTCAACCACAGATGTGGGCTGCTGCTTACTCGACTCAGCACTGACATTAAAAAGATGTTAAATAAAGGGAAGCATTTATTTAAAGGTCAATTGACGTTAAAGGAACAAAGCAACTAGGGTGTTCTGCACCACTTCATTTTAAAGACAACTTGCAGAAAACATCTAATATGATAACGTCTTAAAAATTCAAAAAAGTGTATTTCATTAAGGTCCTCTTATATGTGATAATGAAGGAAAAGCAGGAAAAGAGAAATAAAGCAATTACCTAGGATCACATAATGCAGTAAAGTGGGGAAGCTGGGACGGATCTCAGGTTTTCTGGTTTCACATTGTGCAGTTCAGCCAATAGATGTTCACGGTTCGCTTCCCCTAAAACCCACCTTGCCCTTAGAGCTCCAGCTCCCTCGACCACCATCTTGCTGGTATTAATGCGGCCCTTAATCACACCACTGACTGAACTTTGCAGCCCCTTAGAAAATGTTTGTGAGGACCAATGCTCTAACTGCATCAAGCAAGCCTTATTACCCAATGATTCTACCTCTCCCTGGGACACTTGTACTGTGCTCATGGCCAGGCTTGTGCATCTGCCAAATGACCAGCCTTCTTCTAGATTAAAATCCACATTTCTGGGGGGTTCTGTAATGAGCACTAAATCTAATCAACAGTCTCCATCGACAATGTATATATTCATTATCTGGATTACAATAAAAGGAACTTCTTTCAGGTTATTTCCAGAAATACTGAACATTTTAAGATTTTTTTTGCACTTAAATATATTAAAACTTAGTTCATTATTTTATTTGGTTGTGTTTGATTTTTAATGTATGTCCATGTATACAGCGATAAAACCCTTTTACTCTTCTGACAAAGTTAGTATTTGTTTGGACAGACTTTTTATTCTTAATGTTTTTATTTTATTTAGTTTATTAGGAACATTGGTACAACCAGTAACTGGCCCAAAACACAGGTGATTCATGTCAATAGTTTCAGGAGTGCACAGGGCGCAAGCACGGTTACACAGGATTGACAGGATTGCTTATAAAGAACATAGAATAGGCCAGTGGGCTATACCAGGCAATGGTTGGGGTGCAGGGAATGAGGTGATGAGACGTTGTGCAAGTGAGACATTGTGATCTCACTTGCAAGATACTCAGATTTCTACATGTTAAAGGAATAGGAGATCACAAAACATACTTTGATGCGCACTTGGGTTGGGAGAAGAAATGGGTGAATTTGATTTAATGTAGGTGTAATATTTTTGAATTCTCCTTGATTGGTGTTCTAGGCGTGTCAGTGTGTTCTAGGGTGGTGCTGGGTGGTCCCTCCATCAATGTGCAAGAGAATGAGGGTCTGAAACATCAAGCGGAAATTGTGTGGAGGGAGAAGGCTGGATTTCGCACAGCTGCCTCAGCTGGCACCAAATGCTCTAGGTCCTATTCTTTAAAGAGTACTAGCGGGGCTATAAAATATTAGGTATGCAGTGCATGCGTATAGATAAGAAAAATTTCAAGTGGAAAAGCTACTTTCCTTCAGTAATGGTTTTTCAGCTGGGTACTTACCTAATTGGAGGTTTCTCACCTTAGAATACTCCCTAGATGCCAGACTGGATGTGGAAACCTTTTCCAGCAACGCTCCCATATGCTGCTAGGTGGCGCAGTGGTGCTGCACACTGGCTCTATACTGCCGCGGAAGTGACTGAGTGGAACTGCATAGAAAGTACTAACGCTGCACTCGGACATCTTTTTTTTTGCTCATCTCTTTCCACGGCCTCCGGCACGTGGAGCATGAATAATTGTTGGCACAAGTGTGCAGATTCCTAATTTGGGATCTTCTTAGATGTTAAAAAGCGGTCACTCCTCAGAACAGGGAGGTGGAAGGGCATTCAGGAAGGAGTGATTAGAAAGAGTATCCACCAGAATGAAAATGTCACTTACCCAGTGTACATCTGTTCGTGGCATCAGTCGCAGTAGATTCGCATGTTCTGCAATAGCTCGCCATCTGGTGTTGGGCCGGAGTGTTACAAGTTGTTTTTCTTCGAAGAAGTCTTTCGAGTCACGGGACCGAGTGACTCCTCCTTTTGTCTCCATTGCGCATGGGCGTCGACTCCATCCTCGATTGTTTTTCCCCGCAGAGGGTGAGGTAGGAGTTGAATTGTAGTAATAGTGCCCATGCAATGGAGTGACTAAGTATGCACTTATTTAAGGTTGAGATGATACATATATAAGTAATTGAAGGTAACTTCCAAACTGCTACAGGCTCCCGGGGAGGCGGGTGGGCACATGCGAATCTACTGCGACTGATGCCACGAACAGATGTACACTGGGTAAGTGACATTTTCAGTTCGATGGCATCTGTCGCTGTAGATACGCATGTTCTGCAATAGACTAGTAAGCAGTTATTTCCCCAAAAGCGGTGGATCAGCCTGTAGGAGTGGAAGTAGTCTGAAATAATGTCCTTAATACAGCTTGACCTACTGTGGCTTGTTGTGCGGATAACACGTCTACACAGTAGTGCTTGGTGAATGTGTGAGGCGTAGACCATGTGGCTGCCTTACATATTTCTTGCATTGGGATGTTTCCTAGAAAGGCCATGGTAGCACCTTTCTTTCTGGTTGAGTGTGCCCTTGGTGTAATGGGCAGCTGTCGTTTAGCTTTAAGGTAGCAGATTTGGATGCATTTAACTATCCATCTGGCTATACCTTGTTTTGAAATTGGGTTTCCTGCATGAGGTTTTTGAAATGCAATAAAGAGTTGTTTAGTCTTTCTGATGTTCTTTGTTCTGTCAATGTAATACATTAATGCTCTTTTGACATCTAATGTATGTAGTGCCCTTTCAGCTACGGTATCTGGCTGTGGAAAGAACACCGGAAGTTCCACTGTTTGATTTAGATGGAACGGTGAAATAACCTTTGGCAAAAATTTAGGATTGGTCCTTAGGACGACTTTATTTTTGTGTAGTTGTATAAAAGGTTCCTGTATAGTAAACGCCTGAATCTCGCTTACTCTTCTCAGGGAAGTAATGGCGATGAGAAATGCCACCTTCCAGGTTAGGAACTGTATGTCGCAGGAGTGCATGGGTTCAAAAGGTGGACCCATAAGTCTAGTTAGGACAACATTTAGGTTCCATGAAGGAACAGGTAGTGTTCTTGGTGGTATAATTCTCCTAAGGCCCTCCATGAATGCTTTAATGACTGGTATTTTATATAGGGAAGTTGAATAGGTAGTCTGCAGGTATGCAGATATTGCTGCAAGGTGAATCTTAATGGAAGAGAAAGCTAGGTTAGATTTTTGTAAGTGAAGCAAGTAACCCACTACATGTTCTGGAGTTGTGTGTAATGGTTGTATTTGATTAATATGGCGGTAGCAAACAAACCTCTTCCATTTACTTGCATAGCAGTGCCTGGTGGATGGCCTTCTTGCTTGTTTTATGACTTCCATACATTCTTGGGTAAGTTGTAAGTGCCCGAATTCTAGGATTTCAGGAGCCAGATTGCTAGATTCAGCGATGCTGGATCTGGGTGTCTGATCCTTTGGTTGTGCTGTGTCAACAGATCTGGCCTGTTGGGCAATTTGATGCAGGGTACCACTGATAGGTCTAGCAGCGTTGTGTACCAGGGTTGCCTTGCCCAAGTTGGTGCTATCAATATGAGTTTGAGTTTGCTTTGACTGAGTTTGTTTACCAGGTAAGGAAGGAGAGGGAGAGGAGGAAAAGCGTAAGCAAATATCCCTGACCAGTTCATCCATAGGGCATTGCCTTGGGATTGTTTGTGTGGGTATCTGGATGCGAAGTTTTGGCATTTTGCGTTCTCCCTTGTCGCAAACAAGTCTATCTGAGGTGTTCCCCAGAGTTTGAAATAAGTGTTCAGTATTTGGGGGTGAATTTCCCATTCGTGGACCTGTTGGTGATCTCGAGAGAGATTGTCTGCGAGTTGATTTTGTATCCCTGGTATAAACTGTGCAATTAGGCGAATTTGGTTGTGAATTGCCCAATGCCAAATTCTTTGTGCTAACATGCTTAACTGCGTGGAGTGCGTCCCTCCCTGCTTGTTTAGATAATACATTGTTGTCATGTTGTCTGTTTTGACGAGAATGTATTTGTGAACTATTATTGGTTGGAAAGCTTTTAGTGCTTGAAAAACTGCAAGAAGTTCTAGGTGATTGATATGCAGTTTTGTTTGATGTACGTTCCATTGTCCTTGTATGCTGTGTTGATCGAGGTGTGCTCCCCACCCTGTCATGGAAGCATCTGTTGTTATTACGTATTGTGGCACTGGGTCTTGGAAAGGCCGCCCCTTGTTTAAATTTATGTTGTTCCACCACAGAAGCGAGAGGTAAGTTTGGCGGTCTATTAACACCAGATCTAGAAGGTGACCCTGTGCTTGAGACCACTGTGATGCTAGGCATTGTTGTAAGGGCCTCATGTGCAGTCTTGCGTTTGGGACAATGGCTATGCATGATGACATCATGCCTAGGAGTTGTAATACCATCTTTGCTTGTATCTTTTGTGTTGGATACATGCGTTGTATGATGGTGTTGAAATTTTGAATTCTTTGTGGACTTGGAGTGGCTACTCCTTTTGATGTGTCTATTATGGCTCCCAGGTATTGTTGTACCTTGCGTGGCCGAATTTTGGATTTTGTGAAATTGACGGTGAACCCTAGTTTGAAGAGGGTTTGTATGATATGATTTGTGTGATTTGAGCACTCTATTAACGAATGGGCCTTGATTAGCCAGTCGTCTAGATATGGGAACACATGTATTTGCTGCCTTCTGATGTGTGCAGCGACTACCGCTAGACATTTGGTAAAGACTCTTGGTGCGGTTGTTAATCCGAAAGGCAGTACCTTGAATTGGTAATGTATTCCTTTGAATACAAACCTTAGGTATTTCCTGTGCGATGGGTGAATTGGTATATGGAAATAAGCATCCTTGAGGTCTAAAGTTGCCATGTAGTCGTGCAGCTTTAGCAATGGCAATACTTCTTGTAGTGTGACCATGTGGAAGTGGTCTGATTTGATGAAAGTGTTGACTACTCTGAGGTCTAGGATTGGTCTCAGTGTTTTGTCCTTCTTTGGTATCAGAAAGTACAGTGAGTAAACTCCTGTGTTTATTTGTGTGTCTGGCACTAATTCGATTGCATTCTTTTGCAATAGTGCCTGCACTTCTATCTCTAGGAGATTGGAATGGTGTGTTGTTAAATTTTGTGCTTTTGGTGGTATGTTTGGAGGGAACTGTAGAAATTCTATGCAGTAACCATGTTGGATAATTGCTAGAACCCAAGTGTCTGTAGTGATTTTCTCCCATGCTCTGTAATAATGACCTATTCGTCCCCCCACTGGTGTTGTGTGGAGGGGGTGAGTGACATGTGAGTCACTGTTTAGTAGTAGGGGTTTTGGGGCTTTGGAATCTTCCTCTATTTCTAGGGAATTGCCCTCCTCTATATTGTCCCCGAAAACCTCCTCTATACTGTCCTTGGTAACTGGACGGTGTGGCTTGTGAGGTGCTGGCTTGTGTGCTTTGACCCCGAAACCCCCCTCGAAAGGGCGTTTTACGGAATGAGCTGTAATTCCCTCTGCTCTGCGGGGAGTAGAGTGCGCCCATGGCTTTGGCAGTGTCCGTATCTTTTTTGAGTTTCTCAATCGCTGTGTCCACTTCTGGACCGAACAGTTCTTTTTCATTAAAAGGCATATTGAGAACTGCTTGTTGAATCTCTGGTTTAAATCCAGACGTTCGGAGCCATGCATGCCTTCTGATAGTTACAGATGTATTAATTGTCCGTGCAGCTGTATCTGCAGCGTCCATGGAGGAGCGGATCTGGTTGTTGGAGATGGCCTGTCCCTCCTCAACCACTTGTTTTGCCCTATTTTGGAAGTCTTTGGGCAGATGTTCAATGAGATGTTGCATCTCGTCCCAGTGGGCTCTGTCATAGCGCGCAAGTAGTGCCTGGGAGTTCGCGATGCGCCACTGGTTTGCAGCTTGTGCTGCGACTCTTTTACCAGCTGCATCAAACTTGCGGCTTTCTTTATCTGGGGGTGGTGCATCTCCAGATGTGTGAGAGTTGGCCCTTTTCCTAGCTGCTCCTACAACAACAGAGTCTGGTGGCAGCTGTGTTGTGATGAAAGCCGGGTCTGTAGGAGGCGGCTTATACTTTTTTTCCACCCTTGGTGTGATTGCCCTACTTTTGACCGGGTCCTTAAATATGTCTTTTGCGTGCCGGAGCATACCAGGGAGCATAGGCAGGCTTTGGTAGGAGCTGTGGGTGGAGGAGAGTGTGTTGAACAAGAAATCATCCTCGACCTGTTCTGAGTGGAGCCTTACGTTGTGAAATTGTGCTGCTCTAGCCACCACCTGAGAGTACGCGGTGCTGTCTTCTGGTGGAGATGGTTTTGTAGGGTATGCCTCTGGGCTGTTATCTGACACTGGGGCGTCGTATAGGTCCCATGCGTCCTGGTCTTGGTCACCCTGGCTCATGGTGGTGTGAGCTGGGGAGTGTGATGGCGTTTGTGCTGGTGAAACGTTAATCACGGGCGGAGGAGAGGGTGGTGGTGTAACTCTTTTCACCACTTTTGGTTGTGGTGCTTGTTCCGTCTGGAACTCCAACCTTCTCTTTCTCCTAATGGGGGCAAGGGTGCTTATTTTTCCTGTCCCCTGCTGAATGAAGATACGCTTTTGCGTATGGTCCGCATCAGTTGCTTGTAGCTCTTCCTCAAACCTATGCTTCTGCATTTGGGAGGTTAGCGAGTGCTCTTCTGTATAAGAGCCTGAAGCTGGGTCGCTTGCAGTTTGTTTCGGCGTCGAAACTTTGTCTGCGTGTTTTTTCGGCTCCGAGGTGACTTTTTTCCTTTTCGGGGCCGAAACCTCTCGGCGTCGATCTGTTTCGGTGCCGCTGTCTCGGCGTCGAGCCGTGTCCACACCGGCATCTCGGTGTCGAGGCTTGTCTCCAGCACTTTCTCGGTCCCGAGAAGGCTGCGTGCCGGTGTCTCGACCGGAGTCGGACGATCTCGGCACTGTTTGGGCCTTTTTCGGTGCCGACGGTCGGTCACCGATTTTATGGGTTGAGCCATGGCCTGGTGGCAGTGGCGTCCCCTGGGCCTTGTAAATGTTTCTTTGTGTGGTTTTCGACGTCTTACTCACGGTTTGTGTATCGTCGAATCCTTCGGAGTCTGAGTCTTGGATCGAGAAGGTACCTTCCTCTTCCTGTTCCTCGAACTCCCGTCGGGCTGTCGGTGCGGACGCCATTTGAAGTCTTCTGGCTCGACGGTCTCGGAGTGTTTTTCGGGACCGGAACGCACGACAGGCCTCGCAGGTGTCTTCGCTGTGCTCAGGTGACAGGCACAGGTTGCAGACCAAGTGTTGGTCTGTGTAGGGGTATTTATTGTGGCATTTGGGGCAGAAACGGAACGGGGTCCGTTCCATCGGCGTTCTTCAGCACGCGGTCGGGCCGACCAGGCCCCGACGGGGGATCGAAAAATTACCCCGAAGGGCACCGGAGCTCTTCGATCTTCGATGCGGTGTTGAATGTAAGTATGCCGATCCCGAACGCAACAATACCGACGAAAATCTTCCGAAATTAACTATTTTTTCTGTTCCGAAACTCGGAGCGACAGGAACACGTCCGAACCCGATGGCGGAAAAAAAACAATCGAGGATGGAGTCGACGCCCATGCGCAATGGAGACAAAAGGAGGAGTCACTCGGTCCCGTGACTCGAAAGACTTCTTCGAAGAAAAACAACTTGTAACACTCCGGCCCAACACCAGATGGCGAGCTATTGCAGAACATGCGTATCTACAGCGACAGATGCCATCGAACAGAGCATTACAGAAGATAAGTAACTTCTTCTTTTGATGGATACTTCTACTTGCAGATTCCTCACCTTAGAATAAATAACAAAGCAGTACCTCCACCAAGCTTAATGGTCTGTGGACTAAGCTTAGACCAAATTGTCTTGCAGGATCGAATAGGCGAAATGCCACTCCCATGAGATATGGCTGTCAAAGCAGTAGTGCTTCTTAAATAGGTGAGCTGACTCCCACATTGCAGTCTGGCAGATGTAAAGCACAGGCACTACATGTGCCAATGCAGTGGTAGCATCCTTGGCCTTGGTGGGATGAGCTCTCAGACCTTCCCGACGCTGCCTCTTGGCCAGTGCGCAGCAAACCTTGATGCACAATGTAATTGACATTGACAGGGTCCTCTTCTGCATTGCCTTCCCCTTTGCCCCAGAGAACCCCATAAAAAGGTGATCATCCACACAGTGATTCTTCATACAATCAATGTAAAAGCTTAACGCCTCTTCGGGGTCAGCCGATGGAGCATCTCCTCCTGTTTGGATGAGTGAGGCAGGGCAAAGAACACAGGCAGGATGATGGATTACTCAACGTGAAAGGGACTCACGATTTTCAGCACGAATGCCACCCAAGGCCCCAGTACCAACTTGTCTGGGAAAAAATGTAATGTACGGCTGTTGCACTGAAGGTGCCTGGAGTTCACGCATGCGATGAGCTGACGTAATTGCAATGACAGACAGTGACGCAACAAGAAACTATGCATTGGCCGGAAGGGTCTGCACATAGCAAAAGTTGAGACAAAATTAAGGTCCCACTGTGGAATCACAAACAGTTTGGAAGGACACGTGTCAAGCCTTTTACAAGCTTCGTCATAACAGGTGATGTAAACAAGGACTGTTGTTCCAGAAAACCTAGACAGAGCTGACAAATACGTTTTATTATTTCCCACTGCAAGTCCTTGGTGAGTCAAAGGCAAAACAGACAAAAGAACTTCCGACAGCTTAGCTTGTAAAGTGTCAGTCTTGCAGATACCAACCCAAGCCACAAATCTGTCCCAGCGCCCAGCAACAATGGACTTTATGGAAGAGCATCTGGTGACGAGGAGGACATTCACCACCTTAGATGGCAGACCATACACAGTCAATTTCAGATGCTCCGTCTCCATGCAGGGACATGTAGATTGCGCAGGCTCGGGAGCTAAAGCGTGCCCGGCTGCTGAAACAGAAGATCCTCCCGATCTGAAGGACTGAAAGGATTCTTATGTCCAGCAGTTCTGGGTACCATACTGGCTTGGCCCAATCCAGGCATAATCGTAGAACGTGGCTGTCATTAGTTAACAGTTTAGTATAAAAATATGCATCGCCATACTGGTGTAAAGGTTTAATATAAAGATCTGGATGAGGCCATCTTCTAAAATTGTTTTCGGTCAGAAAGGAAGGAGGTTAACTTGGCACTGTAAGATTTCCATGGATCTGGAGAGGGTCTCCAGCTGTGCCACATGACCCGTCGGATTAAAGGGTGCTAAACAGGTTGCATCAGTTCTTGGCTTCAAGGATGGTTTTGATGTAGTTAGCTTTGGCAGTGATTATATTTTGTTTGCTGGTTTTACCTAAAATTTTGAGGGTTGTATGATCATGTAGTGAACTGCACTGACAGTATGCCCGAGTTTAAAATAGGCGTACAAGAGCAATAAGGATTTGATCCTACACACACAAGGAGGTGTGAGTCTGGATGTTTGTCAGACTGGGAACGGTAAAGAGTGGGGGTTTGCTGGAGTTTGCTGTGGTGAGAGAGATATCAGGACTAGCGTGTGCATGTCCTGGAGCAGTTATTGAACACTGTGATTTCAGTAGGTGTGGGGTGCATTGCAGGGAAGCTTGTAGGCCGTCAAACAGATGAAAATTCAAGTTGGTTGTAATAGTTTATGTATACTGGGCCAGGCATCCTTGTTCTACAATAATAAGGTCTTGATTGTTGTACTTGGAATGAGCAAGTGTGACGGAGAAGTGAGTTGAACTGAGGTGACACTGAAGGAGTCACACAGTGCCTTTGTTGATGTTCTAAGGAGTTACCTTTATGACCGCTGTCTTACTGCTTAGATAGCCTCATATGCGGAGATACCCCTTTGGGGTGGACTCATACAAAATATACATTATATTAACATAACATTCAAGTTTCTGAAGTCAGTGTCACTAGAACATCAGGTGATAGTTGATGAGAGATCAAAGACGTTTGTGCTGGCAAAGGAATGGAACTTGAAGGTCTGACTGAGGCTCAGCCTGGAGGCATGACAATCAAAAGAGAAGTGGGGCTGGGTGTGTGATCAGTTGCAGATGGTTATCAGAAGGATAGCCGGGTAGCAGGAACACAACGCAAGAATGTATTAGGTACATCTTGAGTAACAAATTAACTTACCAGTTTGGTTTGGATGGTCTAACTTTGGACTTTGAGGCCAGCTTTAGGCGGCTTTTGCTTGACTCATCGTTGGGAGTCCCAAGGCTTTCTAGGCGCTCAGTCAGCGCAAGCTTCTGCTGGATGGCCATTCGCAGCAGCGAATTAAGAGTTTTCTTCTCATCCTCTGCAGCAGCGAGCTGGCGCTGCATTTCGTCCAACTGGGAAACATATTGATCACACCTATTGGTAAAAGGGAAGCAGGAAAATATTTTTTATTTAGACTTGGAATGAGATCTTTAAAACTTGCAATGATCCCTTTAAAACCACATTTTACATGCATTGTTGCCTAGCGAAAAAGCCGATTCACAACACTTAATATCTTTAAGCAGCAAGATCATTCAAAACAATGGAAAAACAAAGTATAACATTATTTTATTCAGAAGCTTCAGAGTAGAAAAAGAAATTGTGAGACATCATGACAAACATTACTTCTTAACTGAAACGGTTGGAGGGAGTCAGAGGAATATTTTGAGACAACTCAAAACATCCTGTAAGAAATGTATTATGTGGGTGGGTGACCACCCACCTCAAAGAACACTGACAACCTTTGTCAGTGTGAATCCTTAAAGTCACTAAATTAACCTGAGCTGTACCACCGGGTGGCTATGGCACAGTGCAGACAGGCGTAAACTAGGGCAATATGTAAAATATTTATGCTGTATCAAAATAGTAACAAAGGAGATCCCTTTCTAGTTACATGAGAAAGGGTGTAGCGTTTTACACGCCCTCTAGCTGCTATTTTATTCATAATGTGGATATGCACTATTTTAGGGATAGATCGGCGTTCACTTGGTATTTTTAAATTACACTAGACCCTGGCAAAAAATGATTTCTTAAAGTGCTCCCTGGAATATGGTTAAGCCCATCCTGGTTTTTAGGGACCAGCAAGTATCCAGATTATGAAGCAAGCCACTAATGAATGGGGTGCACTCAATTCTCTTTTCCAATTCCAATAAATATCTTTCCTGGAGATAGGTTGCAGGATGCCTTGTTGTGATAAGGAGTTTTATTTCTGTCAGCCAGTCCAATGGTGAGGTGACATTAAAGTAATCCCAATTCTAGATTGCAAGCACAATTTCTGGATTTCTGGGTTTAACTCAGGCCTTTTCTTTGGTGGCAAGGTCTTTGCAAATGTTGAGTGCACCTGCATGCTGGCCAATATGCTGAGAAAGGTGCTACAACTGTTTCAGATGATACTGAGAAAATACATCCTGGCCAAAAAATCCTGGAACAAAGAATGCAAGGTAGATGATCCAGGAAGAAACTCAGAGGCAAGACAGTGGGTACACCTCTGTACCGACTTGGACTACCATCAGGACCCTTCCCAGCCTCTCTGGCTCCTTGAGGGCATTGAGATCATCCCTTAAATGAGGTCATCCCATTCCTACCCAATTAGGACTTTAGTCCTCTTGAAGGTGGAACTAAACCCTACGCCTCACACAATCAGGCGCTTCTAAGGGCCAAATCTGGATTTCTAGATTTGAGGGACAGATGTCACTCGCTCTTCCCCGGGTCAAGCTACTGTGTCTGCAGTATGAACTTCAACGCTACCGAGTGTTGTACGGGAACACGTTTTGGTCTTTACCTATCTAACAAATAATCAGAAGCCCATGGTCTACAGTCCCTGAAAGCTCTGACCAGCAACTTAAGCAGGAGTCAGGACCCCAAAAGGGTGAACTGAGATTCCCAGCCCATCCACAAAGAAAGAAAAATGGCCTGTGAAAAAATAAACACAGGAGTGCATAGCAAAAGAATCCAGTTACCTACACCTGCATGGGGACTGAGACTCTGGAAGCTGCTAACATATACTTGGGGAGCAGTCAGAAAGGAGGGAGGAATGGTGGAAGGCAGAGTGCGAGTCCTTTGCCGCACATGCGCCACGGAGCATCGGGACAGATCTCCATTCTCATCCATTAAAATGAATGACTAAATTGTTCAAAAGGTTAAAACCTAAACCATTCCTAAAATACACTATATGGATTTTTTGTTATCAGACTAAGGTCACTTTTTTACTCTGGTTTACAAAGGTCATATTATGAGTTGGAAATGCATTTTTTTCAAAGACCTGCCACAGCTTGGGGGCAATGCTTTGACGTTTTAACCAGTGTTTCTCGACAGATGGCTCAGTAATACTTTCCTACAAGCTAGAACAATTAAGCTCCGAAGGGGCAATAGATAAACTACCCTTCTGACACATTTGGCTCAGAATGTACATCGTTTCAGCGCCTGTCCTCTGGGTGCCCTCGTAGAACTAGAGCAGAGGGAAGCAGTCAGCTGATCTGGGTGGGAGCCATGTGAACAGGAAGTTCATGGCAGCACTCCAAATGAGATGTCACGAGTCCACCGAGCACAGAAAAATAGTTTTGGTACAGATATGCAATGAGCTTCAAATACATTCAATTGGTATTTTGTAAATGATTTCTGGAGAGATGGCTAAGTGGTATAATATTTATTGATACAGATGAATCTCATTACCAGGGATTAGGTGGTGGGAGCTCTTGGCACTAGGCTGGCCAAATTATATTGTACATTTTCAGACGGCAAATGTTTCTGAAAATGCTATTACTCCTGACAAACACCTCCAGTGTCCTCTGTCAGAGTGAGAGTTGGGGGAAAACCTAGCATGCTAGCATGAAGGGAGATTCCCCCAACAGATCCTGTTGCCACTCCTCAGCAGCCGCTCCAAGATAAGAGTAGAGTTCTCAGTGTTATGCAGCTGCAGTGAGTAATCAGGTCAAATGGTGGATGTGGGATATTAGTGTGGCAAAACCTGAAGATGATTGCAGCCTAAAGCCGAGGCCTCCGACTACTCGCACCCCTCTCCGCCCTTCCTATCTTTCCTACACCAGTGACATGCTCTAGCTGGGTTTTTTCCTCTCTTATGCACCTAAGATGCCTGTTTCACCCCCTTGTAGTCAGGAGGACTAAAGACAGACCAAAAATGGAAGGGGTTTCCATATCTGACCTATGGTTCCTTCTTAGCTATAGAAATTCAAACAAAGATCTAAAATTCCATCCTCACCCAAAAATGTAATTTTAAAGCATCAAAAAAAGTAGTAAAAGAAGGGTCACTGTATGCTCAGAGGGAGACATGATTAAATCAGTCCTGTCAGCTTTCACATTTCACAATTACTCCAGCCCAGCAATGTCACCACAAATCCCATCTCTAGGCGAACCAGGGTTCAGTCTCCTGGTAGAAGCTTCAAGCAGGGAACCTAAGTGGAGGCATCTCTGTGACTTTCATTTTCCTTTCACCCTGGGATCCCGATACAAGAAGTCTTGAAAAAAATGAAGAAATTGTGAGTGGTGTTGGAGAGGGGTGCAATCAAAGTGATTCCTCTATTTGCCCCCATACCATTTCTCCACTTCATTCTCTACACAAAACCCAATCCTAGAATTCATTTTTGCCACTGGGAGAAGCAACGTGCTCATGGGAGGGGTCTGTTGACAAAGAGATGTGGGGCAATACGACTTCTTGAATTCTTTTTGAGACTGCCAATGAAACCTTTTAGAGATAGCTTCTGCCTTAAGAGCACAATCCTCAGAGGGACTGACCATCTGACGTAGTGTACACGAATGCTGATATATGGAAGGGGGCTGAAGTACGCTTTCAAATAATATAACCCGGATGAGCCTCTTAAAAATCTTTTAAGGTAGGATGTCAGAATAAGATATCAGTACTGTATTAAAAGGCTCCACAGCCATCTGCAGCAAACTGCTGTTACCATTAGAGACCCAAGGATCAGACTGTTAAGCTGGTTGTGGAATTGAAGTGCATAAAAGAAAAACTTGTAATGTTCTATGCACAGAGGATCTGGGTAATCAGCTATGACATCAAGACCATACCATGTCTATGAATATCGAAGTTACAACTTTATTCCAAAAGCATCCTTGTCCTCCTCTTTTCTCTCAATTTGGCCCCACTAATAGAAGGTGATTATTTTTCACTACACTCTGCTTCTACGTCTTCACCAATTTAAAGACTGGATTCTTCTTGCTGCAGGTGGCTCACATGTACCCAAACACTGACTGGTTTGCCACCAGAGCTTCTTCCCCCAAGACTCCAACCTTTGGACCACTTCTCTGCTCCACAAGTTGGGCTGTTGATCAATGTAGAGAAAAGATGCCCGGCAGAACGCAGGCAGATTTATTTACCCGGAGGTTCTGGTCTTAAGCTTAGAATTGCCTTCTCTTTCCCAAGACAGACCAGAGGCCTTTCCACAGCACAAGTCCCACTTGTGTTGACACACACAGCTTTGTTTGGGGACTCCCAGAGTCAGCGTCTCATGCATCTAGGGGCTCCTCCTCGCTCTTAAAGTGCCGAACCCAGTTGCATCAGGCATCCTGTGAAGGTAATATCGCTTTCATCGGAACCAGAAAAACTGCTCCGCAGCTTTGATCAGGTTGCGTGCGCTTTTAAGCACCTGTTAGTTGGTAAAACTAATATCCAGTTAAACATATAATCATATGTGGACTACAATAACTAGCACCACATTGATTCAACTCCCTCATACAGAGCACAGGTATTATCCAGGACTGGATGAATGTAAGAGTTTAGTGGGCTGCTTGGCTTTGTCTCGGTGTAAAATTGGCTCACTTTATTCACAGACGTCCTTCAACAAGGGCAGTGCTTGCCATGTAGCAACTTAGCACTTTCCACCAGAAAGGATTTCTAAACTGTCCCAGGTGCAAAACCAAGAAGGCCATGATGAGGAGGCTTTTTTGGATAAATTTAAGACTACAGGTTCCAGAATACAAAGAAAAACATCTGTAGAAGGTAAGTTACACATGCATGGCCCTGGAAAGGTTAAAGCATTGCCCAGCTGTGCTGCAAGGGAGTTCAGAACGCTTGAGGTCCAGGATTCAAAAGGATGGCACAGTCTCCACTTTGGACCTTACAGGCAGCTCATCCGCGGAGGAGTTCTACAAACAGTTGAGGTGCTTGTTTTAAGGGTTGAGGTTAGATGAACATCACCGCCACAAGGTGCTTTGGCACAGTGCTCTACAAATACAACAAACTGGTCAGGGAGAACACAATGCTAATTGAAAAGGCCGCACTTATGCATAACAAATAAACTGAACATGTTTAGCCCAAGTTCTGCCACCAAGGCCAAGTATTTTGTGGTACCTACCCGCGCTGGTAACTTCCCAAGTTCCAATGAAGTGGAATATTGTAGAGCGTCACACTATATCTCTAATCAAATCAAGTTATTGCTTGAATGAACCCACAAACAGCAGCTAGCCTCGTTTAATATCATGAGATGCCAAGTTCAGTAAATACAAGGTGGCTTACCTGCTGGCAAACACTGCTCGCAGGGAGGAGAAGGTGGCAGCGTCTTCCTTCAGAGCCTTCAGCTCGTGCCTCAGCTTCAGCATGGTTTCTGAAATCAGACTCTTTTCATTCTCGTACTTCCCCTTCAAGTTGGCGAGGGCAACTTCTGCAGTCTAGAGAGGAACACAATTCAAACCATATGAAATTCAAGTTTCTTGCAATGTTGGTCTACGCTCAGACCTAGGTCGCCCTGACCTTTCACCAGCAGAAACCGTCACAGGCAGTTTGCAACATATCTAGGTGGGCCTTACTGCCCACCCAGGGGCTCAGTAACCACAGGCACTAATCTCAGATTATCATCTTTCCGGTGTTATTAAAAAGAGTGCCACTTTATGCAGGTTAAAACACCTACTGTCAGTGCCTAGAGAGAATCCGATAGTGTTTATTAGTGTTACTAATATGCATTATCATTGAAGTTCATTGTGGCTTAGTGCATGCATACATAGTTCCCCACCACTTGAAATCAAAAGTTAAAAAACACTCCCAAACTAAAAAGCGGTTTCTGATCGCAATCAAACATCAGCCAGGTGGTCCTAAATCCACTGACTTTTTAATCCTGTGGTGGGAGGGAGGACCACAATAACAGGTTGCCATGAAGGGTTCAACTCAGTACCTTTATAACCTAGAATACTGTATTTCCCCTTTGAGCATATAAGAAAATAAATCACAGATCAATGTGTGAACACCCACGGTTCCTTTGGCTTATCTACTGCATCAATGCAAGGCTTCCTCCAGAGAATCTATCCGAGGGGAAATTCTTAAGCTACCATTATTTACAGAGAAGAGCTAAACTCTATATATCCTGCAGGAATTGAAGATAGTTGGATTTTTCTTCGGGAAATTCTGCACAAAAAGTCACACTGGTGCGAACAACTCCCTAATTATAAATCACTCTACAAATCAATTTTCAAGAACAACGTCATGTGATTCTTTTTGTCTTCTTCATACACTGTCTTCAGTGGGTTTGCCCAGCACATTTGCTGGATTACTAGGGGGAGTTTCTCGACAATTCCAAGCAGAAATCATTATTTGAACACTACAAAAGTTATTGCTTTTAACACAAAATGATTAGTAGATTATCTCAAACTGGGCATACCAACACTTGCAGCATATTTACATAAAATCAAACACAGAAGTAGACAGAAGTACAACGCAAGTGACAGTATGGCAGGGTCAGTTAGCTCTTGAACCGCAAATCTGTCACATCAGGCATGCAGAACACAACATGCATAACTTTTGGTGCAGGTATCACAAAGAGCAAGTGGACCACATAACCTATTTCCCCGCTTATACCACAAAAAGAAAGATTTTACAACAGACAAAAGTAACCTAAGGAAGTAAGCATGGAACCATAATGACCATCACAATATTACATGGAGGAAAGAAGTTAACTTTATTACAACACAAAGTAGCCTAAAAAATTAGGTTTCTTAGCAATTCTAGAATTTTTTTTACGAGCAGATGCCACTTCCATGACAGGAGTATGTTACACGAACTCACCACGAGCAGTAACTACAGAGGAAATGTTACTATTCAAAAGGGAACACTAACACTTTTCATTCATACAAGAACTCCCCGACTCACTTGGCAAGGGACTGTGCCCTGCATCACAAACAAGTACTATATCATTAGAGCCAAAGCTGCGACCTTCTTGCCGAATACTCTTCTAAATTGGGATTATTCACAGGTTATGGAAAAGAAACAACTTTCTCATCTTGCCAAACAACTGCTCCTTTCTCGCTCTCCTTCAGTTTTCTTACATAAGGACCACAAGGCACCTTGATAGGACTTCTAGCTCACTCTGACAACACAAGTAGGAGAATAAAACCTAAGGAGGGCAGCCTTGTTTGAGAAAATTGAATTAAGAGGGCGGAGCGACTCGACGTACCTGTGCCCGGGCTGCCAAGTACATCCTCTCTCTGGCAGATCCGGGCTTCCAAGGTGCAAAATAGACCTGTTCTGGAATGCGTATTCTCATTTTATGGGTCAGAAAATGGAAGCCCCTTACAAAGCGGATAGAAATAAGACTATTTGATTAAAAAATTGACTCTCTTTGATGAACAATGTAATGCCTTGAAAAAGCCCCAGGTGAACCCACCACAAGGGGGTGAAACACGTGTCGGCTGTCTTCTTTTATTCCTTAAGAAATCTTCAATGCACGAAATTAATAAATGCACCAAAACTGAACCTGCGAATCTGATGCATTATTTCTTGAATATGAACTGAGATACACCATAATAACTTCAATATCTTCAAAGTGGGTTCTCGATTTTCTCGGATTTTCATTTTGGACATGGGGTAAACTGGTCCATACCCCCGATTGATTATCCACTGCCTAATACCTAAACCGGGCATTTTCGAGGAAGGGAGAGATGGACCATTGACTTTCTGTATCTCAACATCTATTGCACGTTTCTCCCATGCACCATTCAGAAACTCAACAAACACCAATGGCTTCATGCGAGTACTAAACTCTTGTCATGCTTGGTCCATGCAAAACTAGATACCACAAAATGTTCGACAGAAGTGTGTAATGCGGGTCACCAAGTCTTTTCTTTGAGACTGTCACCTTGGTGCCACTCCTGTGCGAAAGAAATCAATCTATTTTAGAAATCCACAAGAAGACTGGCACACTTATCTTTAAGAACAGATACCAACTCAATGTTGAGCTCAAAACCTCCCAAGCAGTAGTAGTGCACCTTGGGCCACCCCCAAACAAGCAATTTCTTGGACTCTTCAAGCAGACTTTCTGCATGCATAGCGGACAGCCATTCATCACAGGTGACGGTATCAGCAGGCCCAAGACTGTCACTAAACAAACCAACCGCACATTAAATTTAAGCAACATCTGTAACATCTCTAGTACATTCCATTGGAAATCTTGACAGGAAATCCGCCCTGGCATTGCCTCGCCCCGTGCATACAAGACCATAGCATGACAAGTCTTGGAAATGCTCTCCCCAAACCATTTTCACCCAGAAGGCGGTCGGTATACAGAATTAATTCATGTCCCCAGCTCTAGGTGAAAAAATGTTGAGCGGCTCAAACACATGCAAGCGCCTCCCTCTCAATCGTGCTGTGATGTTGTTCTGAATTCTTTAGTGGACTGAAAAGCAAAAGCCACAGTGCGCTCTTTTGCATCTACTGCCTGCCCGAGTACAGCACCAAAACCCTTATAACTTTGCATCAACAGCTATTATGTATGTTTCCTTCAATAAACGACTATACAGCTGGTGAACTAACAATGTTTTAGTTTCCTCATTTGCACACTTTCCCACATTGGTACAAAACAAATCGATCTCCCTTGTGCAGTAGTTTTTTCAATGATTCAGTGATGACTGAACACACAACACAAATATTATTGGAAGAGACCCAATATGGACTTTACTTTGTCAACACGTACAGGCTGAGGCGCAACTATGATAGCCTTGGTCAAGATGATCCAGATACTCCATAGTTAGTTAAACATTTTCATTTAACTTTTTAATGCAATGCACCACTATTCCTCACTAGGATGCTTAGCCTGCAGTCAACAGTGAGATTGTGCTCCTCATCGGTGCTAGCAACTGTTGATTCCAATAACACTGCTAGGAGAGCAGCATCCTACTTCCAATGGCACAGACCGAGAAAGACTGCCCGTCGATCATGGAGGCAACATCAGGCAGCATGATGCAGGTGCCCACAGCAGGCCAGGGAAGGCAGGCTTCGAGCCACATACCTTAAGCTGCTTTCCGGTGAAAAGTGAAGATCCAAGATCCACCTACTAGTTGCTACTTGCATTGTGCTGGGGAGGTTGAACAGGGCTGCAACTTCGATTCTTGCCTTGTCTCTCTCTCTTTTTTAAACCTCACCACTTTCATGATTACCATCTTGATTACCGATGTTGGTGCAGATTGTTCAACCCATGCCCTTTACGTACCCTACATGATTAGTACTAGGAACCTCTTGATTCTAGTGATCACAACTGTAATGGAAAGCCTATAGACTTAAATGGCCATTTCAATCAATCTCCAAATGTGTGGTAGAAGCCACAACGCAGGGGGGCAGCTGCAGGGCACCAGAACTGGATGAATGGAAAAGGTCCATCACGTCTGAGATAGAGAACCCCGCTCACATCTACCTATTCCCAACCAGCCTCAAAAGCCCCAAAACAGCAAAGCAACCAGTGTTCTTGAAGTCTGGCCTATACCACCTTACAATCAACCTGGTGTCTCCAAAGATGGTTACCCACAGACAGCTGCTATGTGTATTATTAAGGCATCACTGAAAGGGAACAACCTCCCGAAGTTGCAAGAATAACTAAAAGATCCTAAGCTACCCAAATATCTAATGAGGATCAGAAGTTCAGAAAACTAATTTAAAATTTAAAAAAAAAAAAAAAAAAAAAACAGATTCCAGTAGCAGTAGCTGGACTGCGTTCCTGTGAAACCCTGGCTCCAATAGGCCACCTGCTCTCTTCTAGAAAACTCGGTGTGTGCCTCCTCCCATATTTAATGAAATTCTACTTAGAAATAATTGCAGAAAAAGGGATGGCACCCTCAATGACACCACCAAGGCATCTGATAGGTTAGATTGGATGGCTTCTGCTGTGAAATTGACCTTGGACAGAAGATCAGAAGGTGGATAATGGCAGGTTACCACCATCCTAAAGCAAGAATTAGGGTCAGTGGGAGACTCTCACTGACTTAAGATGGATAGTTAAATTAGGCTGGGGTGTACAGAATTACAAGAAACATGCTGGTTAGGGACGTGAGGTTAGCAAGTAATTCGTTCTAACTATTTGTTTGCCAGTGTTATCCCAGTCTTCCTGGAGGGACCTCAGCAGTTTGCTCCCACCTCTCATGAATGACTTTTTAGATTACCAGAAGGTTCAAGATACACTGAAATAAATTGGAGATTATCAACATTTCCTTTCCCCAGACGACCTTATCGACACTGCATTTGGTGACTACATTTAGATGGTTTGACTAGCGATAAGGTATTTGAGATCAGACCTAGAGAAAAATTTAGTGACGATCTAGGTTTGTTGAAAGATGCAGTGTAGATAACTCACTGGGTGGAAAAATAACTCTTTCCTGGTTGGGGTGTGTCGCAGCTATTATGACACACTTAGATTTTGGGCCCCCTGGCAGTAGAGAACATTTGTAAAAGTGTTACACCTCTATTTCTGGGTGCCCCAAACATTAACAAAAACAGTGCTATCCCTACCCTAAACAACCAACAAACGGTGAAATAACAGGTCCTCTACTGAAAGACGTGAACATAGGGAATACCTACTAGCGATGCCCTCAAAAGGATGACAGTAATTGTAAAGCACGTGTCAAAAGTTGACAAAAATGCCATTTCTTATATTACCAGTGGTTTGACATAAGTGCCTCCATTTTGTAACAGCTTCCATTTTAATTAAGAATGTCATTTCTATGAGCGCGCTCAGACAGACCCGTTTCTAGGTTTTGTCTGCATAGTTTCCTGGAACTCGGACTGGGAATTGTGCGTTAAGAGATAACCCTCCACCTGCATTCTCACCTTTGGAATGTGTTTACTAGAAGAATCCCTCAACTTGCAAGTTCTTGCTCTAACCGGTCGTAACTGGTTTGTGTAACCAAAGCCTCTTTGTTTGATCAGGTATAAAAGCTGTGTGAAAATGTATCTCATTGTTACTTTGCCTTTGTGCCGGCTTTAGACACACTGGTTTATTGTTTAAACACAAGCTTTATTCGGTCAACAGACCATCAAAGCAATACAATACAAATAAATAATCATCATGAATAAAACCGTACAAATCTACCATAAACCAAATTTAAGAAAAGAGAATAAAATCACTGCTTGCCCAATTTAAAAACAATTAAGATCATTGTAGATAAGTTACGTATACGCCATGCCGCTACTAAAATCTTGCTTACAGCATAAATTAACACATTTGAATTGTGACTTTTTAGAATCCTCAGAGCTAAAGCACATTTTCTTAACCCCAAGGTCTAATTGGATCAGCAAAATTTGTCGGGAATTGAAGTTAAGTAAACAGGACAAAAAAACATAAAACGTTCTACTGTTTCAGAGGAATTGCCACACACAGGACAAATATCAGAAGTTAAATTGGATCCGCATCTGCTCGTCAAGGCCATCAATGGTAATGTTCCAAAGCGGAATCTGGCATACAGTCCTTTGCCTAATAGGTCAGTGTAGGAAGTTGGCTCTGTGTGCATACTATTCCTTACTTTGAAATAGTGCATAGAGTCCAAGGGTTCCCCTTAGAGGTAAGATAGTGGCAAAAAGAGATAATTCTAATGCTCTATTTTGTGGTAGTGTGGTCGAGCAGTAGGCTTATCAGAGGGCAGTGTTAAGCATTTGTTGTACACACACAGGCAATAAATGAGGAACACACACTCAATGACAATTCCAGGCCAATAGGTTTTTGTATAGAAAAATATCTTTTCTTAGTTTATTTTAAGAACCACAGGTTCAAGATTTACAAGTAATACTTTAAATGAAAGGTATTTCACTTAGGAACTTTAGGAACTTTGAATTAGCAAAATAGCATATACAGTTTTCACACAAATGGCAATAAGCTATTTTAAAACTAGACACAGTGCAATTTTCAACAGTTCCTGGGGGAGGTAAGTGTTAATTTTGCAGGTAAGTAAACCACCTACAGGGTTCAAAGTTGGTTCAGAGCAACCCCAAAGTTACCACACCAGCAGCTCAGGGCCGGTCAGGTGCAGAGGTCAAAGTGGTGCCCAAAACGCATAGGCTTCAATGGAGAAGGGGGTGCCCCGGTTCCAGTCTGCCAGCAGGTAAGTACCCGCGTCTTCGGAGGGCAGACCAGGGGGGTTTTGTAGGGCACCGGGGGGGACACAAGTCCACACAGAAAGTACACCCTCAGCGGCACGGGGCGGCCGGGTGCAGTGTGCAAACAAGCGTCGGGTTCGCAATAGGATTCAATGGGAGACCAAGGGGTCACTTCAGCGATGCAGGCAGGCAAGGGGGGGGGGGGGGGAGGCTCCTCGGGGTAGCCACCACCTGGGCAAGGGAGAGGGCCACCGGGGGGTCGCTCCTGCACTGGAGGTCGGATCCTTCAGGTCCTGGGGGCTGCGGGTGCACTGTCTTTACCAGGTGTCGGGTCTTTGAAGCAGGCAGTCGCGGTCAGGTGGAGCCTCGGGATTGCCTCTGCAGGCGTCGCTGTGGGGACTCAGGGGGGCCAACTCTGGCTACTCAAGGTCTCGTAGTCGCCTTGGAGTCCTCCCTGTGGTATCTGTTCTCCACAAGTCGAGCCGGGGGCGTCGGGTGCAGAGTGCAAAGTCTCACACTTCCGGCGGGAAACGTGTGTTGTTTCAAAGTTGCTTCTTTGTTGCAAAGTTGCAGTCTTTGTGGAACAGAGCAGCTGTCCTCGGGAGTTCTTGGTCCTTCTAGATGCAGGATAGTCCTCTGAGGCTTCAGCGGTTGCTGGACCCTGGGAACGTGTCGCTGGAGCAGTGTCTTTAGAAGTGGGGAGACAGGCCGGTAGAGCTGGGGCCAAAGCAGTTGGTGTCTCCGTCTTCTCTGCAGGTTTTTCAGTTCAGCAGTCCTCTTCTTCTTAGGCTGCAGGAATCTGAGTTCCTAGGTTCTGGGGAGCCCCTAAATACAGAATTTAGGGGGGTGTTTAGGTCTGGGGGGTTAGTAGCCAATGGCTACTAGCCCGGAGGGTGGCTTCACCCTCTTTGTGCCTCCTCCCTGAGGGGCGGGGGCACATTCCTATCCCTATTGGGGGAATCCCCCATCAGCAAGATGGAGGATTTCTAAAAGTCAGAGTCACCTCAGCTTAGGACACCTTAGGGGCTGTCCTGACTGGCCATTGATTCCTCCTTGTTTTTCTCATTATCTCCTCCGGCCTTGCTGCCAAAAGTGGGGCCGTGGCCGGAGGGGGCGGGCAACTCCACTAGCTGGAGTGCCCTGGGGTGCTGTAACAAAAGGGGTGAGCCTTTGAGCTTCACCGCCAGGTGTTACAGTTCCTTCAGGGGGAGGTGAGAAGCACCTCCACTCAGTACAGGCTTTGTTACTAGCCACAGAGTGACAAAGGCACTCTCCCCATATGGCCAGCAACATGTCTGGTGTGTGGCAGGCTGCTAAAACCAGTCAGCCTACACGGGTAGTTGGTTAAGGTTTCTAAGGTGCCCTCTGGGGTGTATGTTACAATAAAATGTACACTGGTATCAGTGTGCATGTATTGTGCTGCGAAGTTTGATACCAAACTTCACAGTTTTCAGTGTAGCCATTAGGGTGCTGTGGAGTTCGTGCACGACAGACTCCCAGACCATATACTCTTATGGCTACCCTGCACTTACAATGTCTAAGGTTTTGCTTAGACACTGTAGGGGCATAGTGCTCATGCACTTATGCCCTCACCTATGGTATAGTGCACCCTGCCTTAGGGATGTAAGGCCTGCTAGAGGGGTGACTTATCTATACTTCATAGGCAGTGTGAGGTTGGCATGGCACCCTGAGGGGAGTGCCATGTCGACTTAGTCATTTTATCCCCACTAGCACACATAAGCTGGCAAGCAGTGTGTCTGTGCTGAGTGAGGGGTCCCCAGGGGGGCATAAGACATGCTGCAGCCCTTAGAGACCTTCCCTGGCATGAGGGCCCTTGGTACCAGGGGTACCAGTTACAAGGGACTTACCTGGATGCCAGGGTGTGCCAATTGTGGAAACAAAACTACAGGTTAGGGAAAGAACATTGGTGCTGGGGCCTGGTTAGCAGGCCTTTGCACACTTTCAAATCATCACTTAGCATCAGCAAAGCCAAAAAGTCAGGGGGTAACCATGCCAAGGAGGCATTTCCTTACAGTCCGGTATTATATCTAGGTATAATTCGAACTCCGGGTACCATTTAAAATCAATAAAAAGATTAATTAAACGACCATTAGATTTGTGGGAAATATAGTTGTTCCGTGTAAAGGACCAGTAGGCTCCCTTCAATACTTTTACATGGGACTTCTTAAATTGGTGGGGGTTCTCCCATAAATCTCTCAGGCCCAGTGTAGAAAACCAGCTGGATACGTGTTTAATCCATGGGACGGAGGTAGAATTAGAACATTTTAGCAATTCTAGAAGTGAGGACTTATATACGACCAGTTCGGGGACTATCCATAGCCTCACCCAGTACAGCAGAGGTCGTAGAATAATTAGGTCGGCCATTCGTTTTAGCCCTAGATCTAGAAATAAGGGGATTAATGGGGTGCTCATGGGGCATGCACATAAAGCCCGTGCGAAGCTATTCTCAATTTTGGTTATTCTGCTACTATCTGACATGCCCCAAATCTCTGCGCCATAGGCAGCAGCACCCTGCGCCTTGGCCACATAAATCTTTATTGCTCGGGATACAGTTTTGGCAATTGTGCTCCTATAAAGGCGCAGTATGGATGCTGCCCGATGTTGCAAAAGCCCAGCACTCTTGCTGAACTGTTCCTCCCAGTGAAGTAAATCTGTGAGCCTCACCCCCAGATAATCGATGGAGCTAACCTGGTCCAAAATAACACCATCTAGCCTTATAGTGCATTTCTTCCGAGGGCCGGAGCGAAGCACAATCAATTTAGTTTTCTTCAGGTTCAGCTCTAGACAAGAATTCCAACAAAATAAATTAAATTTGTCCACAAGAATTTGTAAACCCATAGGGGTTTTTGAAATGAGTAGGGAGTCATCCGCGAAAAGGAGAATAGGAATTTTCTGATTAACTAAGGTAGGAGCATCATTCTGACATGCCCTTAATTCTTGCACCACCTCGTTAATAAATAGAGAGCAGGAGTGGTGCTAGCACACAACCCTGTCGAAAAACCTCTTTTTAGTCAATTCACGTTGGTTGCCCCACCTCACTTGCGCATATGTGTCTTCATGCATGCGTTTCAATAGATGGATTATATTGGCTGGTATCCCTATTTTGTATAGCACTTCCCAAAGCTTTTCTCTTGGGACCAAATCAAAGGCAGAACGCAAATCAACAAAGGCAACATATAGGGTTTGCTTTGCCAGAACTACATATTTCCAATGTAGCACAGCCAACCTAAAGGCCTGGTCTACAGTACTTATTTTAGGCCGGAACCCCGCCTGTAGCGGTGAAAGAATCTGCTGTTCCATGACTCAACTCGATAGTCTACCTAGGAGCTGTTTGGCAAAGATTTTTTGCAGATTATCAATTAGACTAACCGGTCTATAGTTGGTTGGGAGATTTGAGTTACCCTTTTTGTAGATGGGGATAATTTCGGCACCCTTCCACGTCTCGGGAATCTGTCCTTCTGTGATTTTATTTGACAATAAGTTGATATACCAGGTCCATATAGATGGCTCGGATCTATAAAGATCACCTGGGATTTTATCTGGTCCTGGGGCTTTACCAGATTTCAAGGAATTGATAGCATCAGCGGTTTCTTCTAAGGAGAAACAGATGTGACTCTCAGGGTCATATAGACTCCCATCGGGTAAAGAAATGGCAGGGTTAGCATTTAGTAAAGTGAGGGGGGTCTAATCCCACATTATCACAATCAGAAGCCCCAGGGGAGGTAGTTCCCTCATAAAGAAGAGAGAAGTGCTCCACCCAACTTTCGGGTTGAATATGATTCCTTAGATTAGACCTACCCCATCTCTCATGTTTAGTCAGCAATTCCCAGAAAAGAGTGTTATTATTTGTTTTCGTAGCATCCAACAACTCCTGCCAAATAGAGTCTTCCCAGGATTTCTTTGATTGTAAAATTGTCTTTTTGTACATACATCTTGCTTGTTTGATCGCCCCCGGGGTCCCAACCTTAATAGCCTTTTTTAGGCTGGACTTGGCACTCATACACAAATCGTTAAACCATCTACTGTTAGTCGGAGCCCTGCATCGCGGGCTTACCGTAACCTTTTTGTAAAAAATACTTTGAAGTTTGACCATCATGTCTTCATGGATACCAAGAAGAGAAATAGACTCAGGATCAATATCTTCATAGGCTGACAAGTTATCGGAAAACATTAGGTAAATCTTGCGTAACAAGTAGGGGTTCGACATCACTTTTGGCCACCCTACCTTTGTGTAAGCATTGTTCAAAATAGGGGGAGGGACCGTTGTGAGTTGTGTGTTCGAGGTTCTACCGAAGATATTCCCAGAGAGGGTGAGTAACAGGGGCTAATGATCGCTCTCGCACCTGGAATCCACCCTCATATCTCGCAATAGCGTCCGAAGTCACACATCCACTAGGAAATAATCGATAACACTAGTCAGAGAACCTCGTTGGAATGTAGGTGCACGGTTTAGATCAGAAGGAGTACGGTCATTACAGGCCCGAAGGCCAAACTTTAAACATAATGAGGCTAGCTGTTGGGCAAGGGCTATCATCATTCACTTGTGCAATCCCCCATAGTTCGTCCTCCTCCACGGTTAAATCACTAAAAAACACAGAGGGTTCGAAGGTACAATTTACATCTCCAGCGATAATTAAATAAGAGTTAGTTTGTATAGTATCTAAAAAAAAAAAATCAGAGAGTAAAGTTAACCTCTTAAGTGCGGGCGTCGGCCACTGGCCGACGCCCACACACCCTCCCTGGTGCGAGTCACGACCAGTGGCCGACACCAGGAAGGGCATTAATAAATCCTCGGGTGCGTCGCACCCGAGGATTTATTTGTTATTTTTTTTTCCCCCCCGGGAGACACGGAAGCTACCGTGTCTCCAACCCGCCCCCCACCCGCCCCTTTGTGACGTCAGCGCGCCGCGAGGCGCGCTGACGTTGCAAAGGTGTTTTCCCCATGAAAGCAGGAAGCAGCCTTGCGGCCGCTTCCTGCTTTCATGGGGAAAAGGGCCTTTTACACGTTCGGGAAGGCCTCGTAAGAAAGGGGAGAGTCTCCCCTTTCTTACGAGGCCTTCCTGAAAGTGTTTCCTGGCCCCCGATCGCAGCACAGCTGCGATCGGGGGCCAGGAAACACTTTCAGGAAGGCCTCGTAAGAAAGGGGAGACACTCCCCTTTCTTACGAGGCCTTCCTGAAAGTGTTTCCTGGCCCCCGGTCGCAGCTGTGCTGCGATCGGGGGCCAGGAAACACTTTCAGGTTTCCTGGCTCCCCCGATCGCAGCACAGCTGCGATCGGGGGGGTCAGGAAACATTTTGAAAAGGCCTCGTAAGAAAGGGGAGACTCTCCCCTTTCTTACGAGGCCTTCTGAAACTGTTTCTGGCCCCCGATCGCAGCTGTGCTGCGATCGGGGGCCAGAAACAGTTTCAGAAGGCCTCGTAAGAAAGGGGAGAGTCTCCCCTTTCTTATGAGGCCTTCTGAAACGGTTTCCTGGCCCCCGATCGCAGCACAGCTGCGATCGGGGGCCAGGAAACCCCACTAGACACCAGGGATTTCACTTTTGGGGGGCGTCCCCCCCCGGAAAACGGGCCCCCCCCCCCCGGCATAATTTTCTTTAAAAAAAAAAAAGGTAGGTGCCCCCTGGAGGGGGGGGGGGGGGGCGCAATCGCACCCACCCCCCAGGGGATTTTTTTTTTTTTCAAAAAAAAAATACAAAAAAAAAATGAAATGACAGGGGGTCGCCCGTGGGCAGGGTGACCCCCTGTGGGGGCAATTTTTTTTTTAGATGTTGTAGGGTTTCCCTGGGGGCCATTTTGGCCCCCAAGGAAACCATACAACAACTAAAAAAAAATATATGTATATATCTATGTAGATAGATATATCTAGGTACATGGATATATCTATAGATATATCTATGTAGATATATATTTATATATATATATATATATATATATATATATATATATATAGGTAGATCTGTATCAAAGAGATTTATAAAGCGCGCTACTCACCTGTGAGGGTCTCAAGGCGCTACGGGGGGGAGGGAAAGGGGCTAGGAGGTTCACTGTTCAAAAAGCCAGGTTTTGAGGCCCTTCCTGAAAAGAAGTAGGTTTTGGGTCTTGCGAATGTGGGTTGTGAGTGCGTTCCATGTTTTGGGTGCAATGTAGGAGAAGGATCTGCCCCCGGTGGTGGTGTGTTTGATGCGGGGGTCAGAGGCGAGAGAGAGGTCAGCTGAACGGACGTTTCGTGTGGGGGTGTGGAAGGTGACTCTCGTTGAGGTAGGCAGGGCCTGTGTTGTGGAGTGATTTGTGCGTGAGGATGAGGATCTTGAAGGTGATCCTTTTGTCAATGGGGAGCCAGTGGAGGGATTTGAGGTGTGGAGAGATGTATTCGTGTCGGTGGAGGTCGAGGATGAGTCGTGCTGCTGAGTTCTGGATGCGTGTAGTTTGCACTTGAGTTTTAGAGTGGTGCCGGCGTAGAGGGCGTTTCTGTAATCAAGCCTGCTGCTGATGAGTGCGTGAGTGACAGTTTTTCTGGTCTCTGTGGGGATCCATTTGAATGTTTTTCAGTATACGGAGTTTGTTGAAGCATGAGGCGGTAAGAGCGTTGATTTGTTGGGTCATAGAGAGGGAGGAGTCTAGGATGATGCTGAGGTTGCGTGCGTAGTTGGCGGGGGTGGGTGCAGGGCCTAGCGTGGTGGGCCACCATGGGGGGTCCCAGGTTTTTTTGGTGAGGGCCAAAGAGGATTATTTCAGTTTTGCTTGAGTTGAGTTTCAGGTGGTTGGCTGTCATATATACATCACTTTTGTCAATATGTGTGTGGTTTCCCTGGGGGAAAAGGGTCCGACTTGTCTAGTGGCAGTTTTAAGCGCAGAAGGTTTATATGCCTACTGCAAAGAGCACATCTGTATTTTATGTAAATAGCTGAGTACATTAGTAAAGTCTATGGAGAGATGAAGGGCACTTTTGCTGGGTGGTAATGAGGGAATCCGAGGAGGAGGGAGTGGGAGCACCAATAATGATTGTTGGACTGGGCGCAGGAGGTGCTAAAGACTGTGACGAATGGTATGTGACAAGGTGTTTTTTGAGTGTCTTGAAAGTACGTGCTGATTGAGGGAAGAAGCGCAGGTAAGGTGGCCTCTACTGTTGCACGTATCTCACACACACCATCGATTTTGTGACTGTCTACGTAGGCTAGTGTTTTAGAGCAACAGTTTAGCCAATAGCAGAGATGGCATCTTGATGGATGACTGCTGCCTGCACTCGGGTTATAGAGGACCGCTCTGACATAGGATCAGAGACTGAGACATCAGATACTGAGACAGCATCTGAGGGATAGGACAATGGCGCAGACTCTGGGAGTGATTTTTCAGTCAGAGGAGTCCCATTCGAAAACTCCTCTTCCAGTACATTATGAGGGAGGTGATGAGGACAGTCCTGCTGTCCCTTCGCAAGCTGTTCGTGCAACTGGGTAATAGTGGGTTAGGCCAACCCAGAGAGCAGGTGAATGCGGCGGCAAGCAGAGAGAGAGTGCTCTCTTGGGAGCTCACCAATTTAGTTCAGCCCCAAATTCCACCACCCAAATCATATTGTGGAGACATCAAAATTGTCTATGGCAAAACAAACTGGTTTTGAAAGGCAGGCACCTGTGTTTTTGGTCCTGGATTCGGCGGCCATATAGAGAAACACACTAAACCCAAACATTTCTGGAAACTAGACATTCAGGGGAGTCCACAGAGGTGTGACTTGTGTGGATTCCCCAAAGTTTTCTTACCCAGAATACCCTGCAAAGCTGAAATGTTGAAAAAAAAACTCTATTTTTCTCGCATTTCTGTCACACAAACTACAGGAATATGCTGGGATCCACAACATTCCTACCACCCAGTGACTCCTCACCTGTCCTGATAAAAACACTACCCCACTTGAGTGCCTACACCTAGTGCCTGTGTCAGGAATGGATCACCCCAGGGTCAACAGCTGCCTCACGTAAGGACCAACATTGACCGTTGTGTGATCTATTCCTGTCGCAGGCACCAGGCCTAACCACACAAGTGAGGTATCATATTTATCGGGAGACTTGGGGGAACGCTGGGTGGAAGGAAATTTGTGGCTCCCCTCAGATTCCAGAACTTTCTGTCACCGAAATGTGTGGAAAACGTGGTATTTTAGCCACATTTTGAGGTTTGCAAAGGATTCTGGGTAACAGAACCTGGTCCGAGCCCAACAAGTCACCTCATCTTGGATTCCCCTGGGTTTCTAGTTTTCAAAAATGTGCTGGTTTGCTAGGTTTCCCCAGGTGCCGGCTGAGCTAGAGGCCAAAATCCACAGGTAGGCACTGTTTTCTATGAAAAAATTTGATGTGTCCACGTTCTGTTTTGGGGCATTTCCTGTCGCGGGCGCTAGGCCTACCCACACAAGTGAGGTATCATTTTTATCGGGAGACTTAGGGGAACGCCGGGTGGAAGGAAATTTGTGGCTCCTCTCAGATTCCAGAACTTTCTGTCACCGAAATGTGAGGAAAACTTGTTTTTTTGGCCACTTTTTGAGGTTTGCAAAGGATTCTGGGTAACAGAACCTGGTCCGAGCCCCGCAAGTCACCCCTCCTTGGATTCCCCTAGGTCTCTAGTTTTCAGAAATGCACAGGTTTGGTAGGTTTCCCTAGGTGCCGGCTGAGCTAGAGGCCAAAATCTACAGGTAGGCACTTCTCAAAAAACACCTCTGTTTTCTTCCAAAAATTTTGATGTGTCCACGTTGCGCTTTGGGGCGTTTCCTGTCGCGGGCGCTAGGCCTACCCACACAAGTGAGGTATCATTTTTATCGGGAGACTTGGGGGAACGCCGGGTGGAAGGAAATTTGTGGCTCCTCTCAGATTCCAGAACTTTCTGTCACCGAAATGTGAGGAAAACTTGTTTTTTCAGCCACTTTTTGAGGTTTGCAAAGGATTCTGGGTAACAGAACCTGGTCCGAGCCCCGCGAGTCACCCCTCCTTGGATTGCCCTAGGTCTCTAGTTTTCAGAAATGCACAGGTTTGTTAGGTTTCCCTAGGTGCCGGCTGAGCTAGAGGCCAAAATCTACAGGTAGGCACTTCTCAAAAAACACCTCTGTTTTCTTCCAAAAATTTTGATGTGTCCACGTTGCGCTTTGGGGCGTTTCCTGTCGCGGGCGCTAGGCCTACCCACACAAGTGAGGTATCATTTTTATCGGGAGACTTGGGGGAACGCCAGGTGGAAGGAAATTTGTGGCTCCTCTCAGATTCCAGAACTTTCTGTCACCGAAATGTGAGGAAAACTTGTTTTTTTAGCCACTTTTTGAGGTTTGCAAAGGATTCTGGGTAACAGAACCTGGTCCGAGCCCCGCAAGTCACCCCTCCTTGGATTCCCCTAGGTCTCTAGTTTTCAGAAATGCACAGGTTTGGTAGGTTTCCCTATGTGCCGGCTGAGCTAGAGGCCAAAATCTACAGGTAGGCACTTTGGAAAAAACAGCTGTGTTTTCTATAAAAAAAAATAGGATGTGTCCATGTTGTGTTTTGGGGCATTTCCTGTCGCGGGCACTAGGCCTACCCACACAAGTGAGGTATCATTTTTATCGGGAGACTTGGGGGAACACAGAATAGCAAAACAAGTGTTATTGCCCCTTATCTTTCTCTACATTTTTTCCTTCCAAATATAAGAGAGTGTGTAAAAAAGACGTCTATTTGAGAAATGCCCTGCAATTCACATGCTAGTATGGGCACCTCGGAATTCAGCGATGTGCAAATAACCACTGCTCCTCAAAACCTTATCTTGATCCCATTTTGGAAATGCAAAGGTTTTCTTGATACCTCTTTTTCACTCTTCATATTTCAGCAAATGAATTGCTGTATACCCAGTATAGAATGAAAACCAACTGCAGGGTGCAGCTCATTTATTGGCTCTGGGTACCTAGGGTTCTTGATGAACCTACAAGCCCTTTATATCCCCGCAACCAGAAGAGTCCAGCAGACAAAATGGTATATTGCTTTCAGAAATCTGACATCGCAGGAAAAAGTTACAGAGTAAAACATAAAGAAAAATGGCTGTTGTTTTCAGCTCAATTTCAATATTTTTTTATTTCAGCTGTTATTTTCTGTAGGAAAACCTTGTAGGATCTACACAAATGACCCCTTGCTGAATTCAGAATTTTGTCTAGTTTTCAGAAATGTTTAGCATTCCGGGATCCAGCATTGGTTTCACACCCATTCCTGTCACTAACTGGAAGGAGGCTGAAAGCACCAAATATAGTAGAAATGGGGTATGTCCCAGTAAAATGCCAAATTTGTGTTGAAAAATTAGATTTTCTGATTCAAGTCTGCCCGTTCCTGAAAGGTGGGAAGATAGTGATTTCAGCACCAGAAACCCTTTGTTGATGGCATTTTCAGGGAAAAAACCACAAGCCTTCTTTGGCAGCCCTTTTTTCCCATTTTTTTGGAAAAAACTAAATTTTCACTGTATTTTGGCTATTTTCTTGGTCTCCTCCAGGGGAAACCACCAACTCTGGGTACCATTAGAATCCCTAGGATGTTGGGAAAAAAAGGACGCAAATTTGGCGTGGTTAGCTTATGTGGACAAAAAGTTATGAGGCCCTAAGCGCGAACTACCCCAAATAGCCAAAAAAGGGCTCAGCACTGGGGGGGGGAAAGGCCCAGCAGCTAAGGGGTTAAAATATGTGATTCTGATCCACGTGAAACAGATCGGGCGTATACATTAATAAGAATTATGTTAAAATCCTGTTGGAATTTTTTTTGTAAACCCATCAAATCAGGACAGTCACATTTTAAGACCTTATTATCACATTGAAGTTTTGAATTTAAAAGAATTAAAAGTCCCCCTTTTGCACGACCTGTTGCTTTCTCTGATGGCTGTGCAGGGATATTAAAAGAAAGGAACCCATCTACACTAGTTCGACCCTCAACCCAAGTTTCTTGGGAAAGACACAAATCTTGGAACTTTATATAAGTAACCCAATCAATATCGTCCAGTTTCCTAGCAAGGACAGCAAGATTCCAAGACATTATAGATAAACCAATAGTGTCTATTTCAATATCATAGGTTAAGGGAGAAGCATCCATTTGACTCATTAGCAGTGGTCTTATCAAAACGATTTATTTGAGATTCCTCTAAGGTGTCCCTGTTAAGAACTTTCTGGGCAGAAGACAGTCATACAGAACCATGGTGCATAAGTTTGCCTTTCTCCCTGGAATCTCTCCTATTGACATGGGCAATATGGCCAGACACAGGGGCCTGCTTAAGATCAACCAAATTGGAGACTAACATAATACCTCCTCCTTTTTGCCCCTTGCACTGGCGCATACATGCAACAAAGTCAATGAGTTGGTCTGCCATAATTTTGTTCAAAAACACAATTGAAATTACATCGACGTTTGACCCAGAGGGACTCCATCTTTCAGTTTTTAGGATGTCTGAGCGTATTAACTGAAAGGCATTCCTGTCGATGGCGTAACCAGTGGATAACCTTGTTAAGCCTGGACTCTTGGTCCTCAACAGACCTGGATGACAACTTTGGAACATTAGTTAAGAAGAGAATATTGCCTCCGTACCTAGGGCCTATACTTACTGAAGGCATGTCTAAGGCGCTATGAGCTCCTTGGGAGGGAAGGATGCAGGTTGGATCCTTAATCGGAGGGTTGACGAGGTACCTGTTGGTATTAGGAGGGCAGTCCATTTTGTTTAAAATATTGGTAGTGATATTATGCCTCAAAGTAAGATGACGATTCGGTGGGGCAAGGGAACTACCGACAGTGTCAACACTATTCACTGCCGTAGTTCCACCAGAAATGATACTATTACACCCTATATGTTCACTTATAGGATTGGCTATATGGGGAATTAAATTAGCCTCTGCGACACCCATATAAAATCCAGTACTTTGGGAATAGTTGCTTGGTCCCTTACATTAATATTGGATGAAACTAGTTTGGGCGCCAGGATTCCACCTTTCCCAACTGCCTCTGGCATTTGCATCTCGGTTGATGAGCCATTTCCCCTGAAGGAGTTTGGTTAGCTGCAGTACTAAATTCCTAACTTCGTCTACTCTATGAAGAATTAGAGGCAAGTTAACTTCACTAGCAGGTGGTTCAGAGCACGTAACAGTAATAGGAGGGGAGATAGCAGCCTCGATAACTGTCTCGGCCGTGGGAAGGTCATGGGTCTCAATCAGGGCGCCCTCCTCGGTCAAGAGCTCAAAGCGATTTCTACATGGTATGTTAGGGACCAGCCTTATCTCAGGGCTCAGTGGTAGGGGTATACATTCTATTTCCTCTACGTGAGATGACCCCTGGGTATGTAAAGAATTGAAGGTGCTACTATAGGCCACAATACCCTGCTGAGTAGAGGGAATAGTGGCATTAACAATAGGCAATTTTCCTGCACCATCAATTGATTCCCCAGAGTCAACTGTTTGGCCCTTCTTCTTCTTAAAAAACTCCTGAATCCTTTTGGGTTGGAGCGAAGGCTTCTTCTGGGGCAAGGTTCCGTGGGTGCCTAGTTCACTACTAAGTATAGCCTCCGCCTCCTCAAATAGTAGGTCTATCTCGTCGAGTGATTTCGGGTCACCTCGTACAATCTTATTAGTTAGTTTCCTAGGACGCTTTTTCTGCTTTTTTATATCATCCAGTGGTGCCGGCGGGTCAACAGCTTTCCTTTTCCCCATAGTTCTAAATGACAATAATAGCCAAAAAGAGGAATAAAAAAATGATCTTACTTGAGAGCTTCCTTTAAAGGGACTTGTCCCGTCCCGGCCTCAATCGGGCCTGTCTTGGCCCGGTCTTCGCCCAGGCGCGTCCCGCAGGGGGCGCGCCTCTCTTATGGCCGCCCAAGAGAGAGAAGCCGGAAGGGGAGTCCCGTCCCCCCGGCAACAAGACGCTTTTGGCTGGAAAAAATGAAGTCCTGGAGTTCCGCGACCCGGTGGTATTGTGCTGTATCTTTGGGGATGAGCAATTGAGGCTCTGGGATCCTCTGCTGTAAACCTCACAGAAGGATGAGCTTTCAGACATCTCTGCAGGACCATTCAGGGCTTCTGGGTCGAGGGAGGTCAACCTATCAATCATCTCCATTGTCCTCTCTGGGTGGATGTAGGATCGTACAAGCCTCAGGAAAGGATTTCAGCACTCAGGTTTATGCCTCCGACTCGAGGTTTAGGTCAAAGGGGTGACCAAAATATATATATGATGCATTAGCTCTATAGGAAAGGCATCACTGCTTTGAAGGCTATCGGTTTCTGAGGGTGAAAGGTCTTGAAATATTTGCAATCCAACACCATTAAGGAGAATTGATCTCCCTTCCTGTGCACTTTCACTACTCTCTCCTTACACTCGTCTTTGAAATAGTGAATGCAGGCTTGCATAGTTAGTGTGCCTCTACCCAAGAACACTGGCAGATGTTTCCAAGCAGGCTTTCAGTAGGCCATGGATGTAGCCCATCACATCTCTCCCTTCATAACACCTAGGTATGCCTCCTACACGGAAGCTGCATCTGGGAGGCCAGTTTTTCAGACCTTCCTGCTTTTCCTCTAGTATGACCATCAGGCAGTTCAAGTGTATAAAGCAGGCTCTAAAATGTTCTAGGTCCACAGCCCTTTCCTCTTGTTCACTCAAGTGAATCCAGCAACTCGCCAACTTCTTTTAAGCTTTGCCTAGGCTTTGGATTTGATGTCTTAAAAGAACCTCATCATGAATGCCTGACTGTTTCATCCAGCTCATGGCCCAATACCACTAACACCCTGGGGCTCCCTGTCATATTATATTATCAGGTTCAGCCATAGGAGGCATCTACTGTTTTGTTAGGGTCCTGCTTGAGCAGGTCTGTAGTGGTGCAGCCACGCTTGTTTCTACCTGCAGCCACGTTGAGACCGAGGCCCGTGTCCAGTGTAATAAGAAGAGACAGAGTTGTAGAGCGGAGCAGGGCCTTGTCCAAGATAAGAGACACTCCAAGGGACCCAAGTGCATTGGAGGGCAGGATCTAGCGAGGGTTACTATAGTAATAGGGGAACATCTATGTGGCCTTTGATCTCCCATTTGGATACTAACCACCATCAAGGTAGCATTAGCACCATGTTCTAGAGGACTTAAGCAATATCTTCTTAGCCTCGCCTTACAATGCTTCTTCACAGTGTTACAATAATATGCATTTCTGATACTTACAATATTAAATATTTTGTTATATCTTTTTGTAGTTTATGTTTCCATGTATGGGACTGCCTGTGAGCTGACACTATGGGACAGATGGACCGGGACGGCACAGTGAGCTGGGTTGTGATATAAGTGGTGTTTAAGAGGCTTTCTGTCAATAGGGAGCCGTGTACCATAGCCCTTCAAGTAAAAAGATCCTAAAGCTGCACTACTGCTGGGGAGATAATTAGTGGCAAACTCCAGTAGTTATGGTCCTATAGCTATCAGAATGCTACTGGCATGGCACAGCCAGTTATTTGCTTGGATTACTGCAGAAGGATTCAGGTTTGAGAAGAATGATCTGATCCCTCTTGAATTCTTGTGATGGAAAGGTTATCCTGCTTCGATTTATATCTCACTCAAGACAGCACATGCTCTGTTGCTTGCAAGACATTTATTTACAGGGGGACATAGAGCCTGCCCATTATTTACCATTGGTTGGCTTCTTCATCATTTCCTTGCTACTCTTTAATCAGCGCATGCCAGCTTAACTTCCTCTTACTGTGTTTGTCCCTCCCCTGGAGCTTGGCCCAAATACATCTCTGCCCAGTGTGTTTCTACCATTTTCCTTTTTCGGAACTACTTTTTCTTTTATTTGCAGCACTCAATAAGAGTGCAGGTCTCCAAACCTCCCCCCAATCCCATTCCAGGTTTTTGCTTGCCCCCTTTCCGCGTTCTTTGCCCCCACACCACTCACAGCCCTGCTACATTGTTCCTTACCCCATCCCTGCCTGCGTTACTTGCCTGTGCCGTACCTTTCGTGTTGTTGCTGCTTGCCAGTCCCTCCTAACCCTTCCTGTTTTGTTGTTGCTTCTTCCTGCCCAATCCCATCAACGTTGTTCTTGCTTACCCAGTCCCTGGCGCTATGATGCTAGTCCTAGTCCCGCCCACTTTGCTGTTGCCTGCCCCAGTCCCTCCCACTTTGCGGTTGCTTGCCCCAGTCCCTCCAGCTTTGTTGTTGCTAGCCTCATTCTCAACAACCCCCACCCCACCATCCCTTCAGCATTGTAGCTCGCCAAGTCTCACCAGAAAAACAAAAAGCAGTACGAGACACACGCACCTGAGTGGTTCAAGCCTTCACTCCAGTTCCGTTTCGTTATGCAAGTGCGTTTATTAAATGTCTTTTTGAGAAATATGTGCCGCCACAGAAAGACAAAACCATCAGCAAAGTTCTGTGGTTCGCAAGGACACGTGAATGCATCAACAATAAATCCCCGCCTTAAGATTTTAAGAGTATATTAAATTAAGTCTTTGCTCCCCAATGTGTACCTACAAAACTTAATTGTGGTACAGGGGTTTCTAGGGAACAGATTCATAGAACAATCAGTGGAGCATCAAGAACCCAGGATTTTCGGGTACTCTCAAATGTGGTTTTAACATTGTCTGAGGTCTCAGTTGTAAAACTCCAAGCTTCCTTCAGCCCTCTTCTTACTTCCTTATTCAAAAGGCAGCATCCTCTTGCACAATCCATTCATTTCACTGTATCTTTAAATAGTCTGCCTCTCAAATGTTACTGATCAGCTTTTATTGCAGCACACACTTGAATCACTTCATGTATGCATCTCTGTGAAAAAGCCCCACCTTACTACTAGTCAAGTCGTCAGAGCTCTGCAATCATTTTCTCTTAATTTCCCATTCTTCTCACGGGAGTGTTGCTACTTATACTTTCATTCCCGATTGCTGGCCCCTTAATTTCACACCATTTGTCTTTCCTGATAAAAATTGTTTTTACATCAGACCCATATATATATATATATATATATATATATATATATTTTTTTTTTAAATTAATTTCACATGGAAAGGAGACAACAAACGTTTTTACAAGAATGCAAAGCATAATAAAACAGAGGCAAAGACAATACTCCAGGACCCAGACGTCAACCTAGTTTGGAGATAAATCAGTACGAGTGAGATGGGGACAGGAACAAACTAACCAAAACAGCACCTAATAGATAATGTACATTCTAGACGACTGAGCTCTGTGAAGAAATGCAAACAAAGGAGGCGTGGGGGGAATGGAGACCAAGTGTGGTGAGGGCATGCTTGATGGCCTGAGACTGTTGGGATCAAAGTGCTCTTCAAAAACACAGGTGACCGTGAAGCATATATGCCAACTCTCCCCGTCATTCCTCTAATGGGCACAACAATCTGAGTCCTCTGGAGCCCCGCCACACTTTAGCGAGTTATGTTCAATAGCTTAGCCTGGCTGATGGAACTCAAGTGGTTACAGGTGTCCAAGGTCCAGCTGTGCTAGATCAAACTCACCCCTAATAACAGGACTCTTTGGGATCAACACTGGGGTTGTGAGGGCTCTAGCTGAAGAATCAAGAGGGGCCTTGGTTTCTCCTGCTCATGAATGCTGCATGTTGCTGGCGTTTTAACAAGAGACCAACCTTCCTGGATTGGCATAAGGGAATGGATAACTGCGCCCAGATTGAAGGGGTGGTCTCCCAGAGGAAGACCCTTCCAAACACCAGAAGAGGTCCACAGTGAGATTATTTTATGTAATCCTAAAAGGAACTACGCCCATTCACTTTTCTGCACCAGTCCCTTTTCTGAGTTACTTGGTCATGTTTGGCCATCAAATAGTATCAGTCTCTTGGATTATGTGGTTGAAGCAGTCACTTTTTTTTTTTTTTAACTGGTGATTCAGTGGTAGGTATTTTAGCTCACTTCATTATCTGGTTTGTTTGGTATTTCATATCATCTTACTGTCACATCTGTCCTACTGATGGACAATTTACTTATTCTAAGATAGACAATCCCAGGAAGCCCCTAAACGCTACCTCACAGGATAACGTTGTATATATCATGTCCTGATATATGGTGCTATAAACATCTGTGGGCCTTCTTTTAGCCTAAGATGTCTACCTACTGGTTTTCACTGTGCAATATAATATCTAATCTTTATAATTATCTGCTATCATAAGTCTTACTCTTCTTAAATGTTGGCAGCCATAGGTTTTATTTAATAAAATAAAATACAAAAAAACAACACTCTTAACAATATGGGTCAGTTCCGAGAGCCAATCTGTCTTTGTAAATCAGTATCTTCTATTGTGAGAAGCCTGCATTCTACTGACTGTCAAAGGAAATGATCTTGAACATTTTTTGAAAATCAACTCTGTTAAAGCAAGAGTGCATTGACTAAAGTGGTGATCATATCAATTTTATTAGTGCTACATTGTGATACTAATCCAGGGGCTTCCATCCCTCTCGTTGAAAACTTCTTAAAATCCAATAACAGGATTTTTAAAGAAAATGTGCTCTCTGGCAGATTCACAAAGACATAGCTAATCCCCGAATATCATACCTTATTACTTAATCAGTCTTCCAAGGTGTAGATATTGGTGCACACTTTTGCTTCAGTCAAAAGGGGAAGTTCCTGCTGATGGGTTTGAAGCCTTAAGGAAGATGTGGGAGGGATCACTGTCTCCATGTTTAGGTTTATTTTCTATGCAAGGAACTTTTGCACTACAAAAGGCTCTCCATGGTGGGCTTTTTAGTGTTTCAGGGTTTTTTCTACTCCTCGTTTTAACAATAAAAAAAGACAACGTAGACCTAGGTTTCTGGAAATGTAAGATTGTGATCTCCAACTCTTCGCTCTCCTCGTGCACTGGACTACTTCAACATCAGAAACCTCCACTTTTAAATCTGAAACAAGTTTAGATTAGACTGCCTCAACAGAAAAAAAACCTCCAATGTCTTTTTGTTCAAATCTCATTATACACACAGTCCAACACAATTCTTAGTGCCTTTTCACACAATAGAGCAGGAAACATGTACAAGTATTGCACCACTGCAAGTCAAATTGGTAAATCATAGACTGATGCACTTAATTTACTAAATGGGTTCCACCAATTTAGTTTAACAAGATTTTTCACTTAGGCCTTTTTTTAATTTTATTTTTTTGCTGCGACTGCGTCTCACTCACAGTAATTGGACTGCGTGTGTTAAACCACTCAGGTTCGCCTTCTAGGAGAAGGCTGCTGCGCAGCTGGGTAAGTGGCACTGCACTGGTTACACACAAGGCAGCCATTGTGTGCTGCCTAGTAACTATGCTCACGTAGCCGGCCGCAGAAGCGACTCTGCAAGACTATGTGCTGACCAGGGGTAAGCCTTATCATATGAGTGGGTATTCACAGAGTCTTAATCTGCATCTGTGGTACTTACTGGAAAGTCTGTGGTGTTTTCACTGTATTATACACATAGAAGGAATCTGCCCTAAAGCACAGTTTCACTTCACTTATGTTTGCAGGGTCCAACAAGGTATCAAACTGGGGTAGAGTTTGTATTTTTGGGAATAGGATCTGCCTCCACTCATCTGAGATAACCGCCACAAATTGGAGTCAGTGTTTTAAGCAAGTTGGGTGGACTCTCATAGTCGAGGGAGAGAGTCACCAAGCAGAGGTCCAAGCTAAGGGCCTCAAAGCTTTTCCAGAGCCAAAGTCTGCATTTGGGCCCAGGAGCACTGGTCACTCCAGAGAAAATCTTTAAAGGCAGATTGGGCTTGAGGTATGGCTCTCTCAAAGCCATGACCTTGGGTATCCCCCAAAAAGGCTCTGCCCTGGAGCCAAAGCTAGATTCAAGATTTAACCCAGAGGGAAGATCATCTAAATTAGTTCTGTGAGAAACTAGGTGTGGCCTTTGTTTTCGACGTTGATTTTATCAAGAGCTTCGGAGAAGGATGGTCTCTGGAGTTGGAGTCACTGCAGGAGACATATTCTGTTCTTTGTTACACTTGGAATCCAGGGGGAGCAGAGGGCCGGAGCCTTTCACCATTAGAGAAAGATTAGTCAATGTTTTCAATGCCACGTGTGGTTGATGGCTCGAAAGCACTTTGGCACCATATTCTAGAATGTGCACACTGCCTATTTCTGCAGAGCCAAATCGTTTTTTAGACCAAAGGACCTCAAAGGTTGAAAAGGCAACTTCTTTGTGATTTTCTGAAAGGCCAAAAAATACAGACCCAATAGGAAATTAGTGAAACGATAGAAATGAAAAAGTTGTACTTTTCATACCCCTCACCCCCAACAAGTCATTCTCATGTGACCTGGCCCCCTGGGGATGTCAGTCTCAATTCCCAGGCAGTAAAATGTTGCAGGACAATTGAGGGTAGTGATTACAGTATTTGAATGTCCCGAAGCTCTCAGAGAAACGTCCAAACTAATGGGATAGAAAAAAATTATAATCTAAAAACGCAATCCATGATAAAGTCTGCTGGAGAACTGGAAACATTGCAGGTTTCAGGAAAGGTATTAAGAAGAGAAACTTGCAAGGTCTAGATGGAAGGAGTGTGCAAAGCATGTGATCTACAAAGCAGTGATATCTGGGATTGTGAGG
Source organism: Pleurodeles waltl (assembly GCF_031143425.1). Taxonomy (NCBI): domain Eukaryota; kingdom Metazoa; phylum Chordata; class Amphibia; order Caudata; family Salamandridae; genus Pleurodeles; species Pleurodeles waltl. The sequence continues at coordinate 18,630,623 of NC_090449.1, forward strand.
ACCACCTTCTCAGTTCATCCAAACAATAGCTTTAGTACTGGTTCTTCAAACTGTCACAAGACAGTGGTGCTTTGATACCAAGCCGCTGGAAGTAACACTGGTTAGGTGCTACCTCACGGTGAACCGTTTGATGAATGTGTGACTACAAAAGGACATCGCCTTTACTCCAGACCAGAAGCTCATTAACACACATCCCCCAACCCATCCCAAAAAAAAAAAAAAGAGAGGGTAGCCACAACTTTGATCCACACTCAGGTAGGTCCAGAGTGGTTTTCCCTTTCATTGGTTAATACACCTTGGGTTTCATTTTTAGGGATCCTCCGCCCTGACGAAAGCCCCAGACCGATCTAGGCTCAGAGAGGGTAGAAACCTGTTGGCTTGATAAGACAGTTAGGGTAATTGGACTCTTATTACTGTCGTAATGTGTTTTTAATCATACCCATGGACACCACTAAATAAAGGTGAACAACATCGCTAGCCCAGGAGGTATTTGTTTTAACTAAACACTGGATCCCGGACTTGTCCACTAATTTTTTAATATAAGAACTCCCTCTGGAGCAGGTCTTACAGAGAGGTTGAGTCCGCCCTGGTGGCACTGTCCTATCAGGGTGGGTAGAGGTGGTGGTCAAGGATGAAGCATGACTCTACAAGTGTGAGACCACCTCTTCCATTAGGGAAATGCCCTGCTGCGGGATTAGGGCTACATTCTCAAAACGAACTTAGGACACGATTAATGGTCTCACCTATTTAGAAGTAGACAAATCATCATACTATAAGTTTTGCCACCACACCATTTGTGATTATTGATTCTTCTAGGAAGGACGTGTGGTGTAGAATTTTTTTTCCCTCTCTTTGTATTTTATTGGCTTTGCTACCAAATAAATTTCGACGTACGTGCCTTGCACATCTTTGGCAGAGGCATTCCTATGTGAAGGAGATACATATGGTGTGTGGCTGTTGGGTATCCCATGTACGTTTCATGGGGTAACAAAGGTGGCTCCTTACACAAACGCCTAAAGCAGTAGGTAAAAAAAAAAAAAAAAAAATAGACCAAAGAAAGCCCTGGCTACTAATTCCACTTAGGAAATCAAAGCAGTCAGAGGGAACCACAGTGACGCAGGAGTCTGGAAAACTATCATGTAACTGTTGAATACCTCTGTGTCAAATGATTAATTGTTGCCTTCAGTGTCTAAGACTTCTGGGTCCAAAACCTATAAAAGATAAAGGTGGCTGATTTGTACCCTTTTGGTGGCTGGCAGTTGAAAGAGTAAGGAACACTGCGGTCACTATTCCTGGTCTGCTTTTCTCAAGGGCTCTGTGGGTAAGTTGCCTAAACTTGCCAACGGAGAACACCACCGGAATAGTGTCCTGAATGTCTGTAGGTCAATGGAAAAAAAATAAAGAAAATCCTGAGCGAAGCCTAGCTGTACACAGGCACCGAGCTATTAACAGCACCGCCTTGGGTGACAAAGTCTTAATTAATCTGGAGCTGCTGCAGATCAGCCGGTTTATCTTCTTACGCCCAGAAGAGATTTTTTTCAGCTGCTTCCAACAATAAGCCCAGCAAATGTCTGTTGTCCCAGTTCTGTAAACTGCAAAAGGATAGAGCAGCAGAAATCCTTCACCTCACTCTGATTTGCCTTTTATAAAGATCAACAGTTACTTGGCAGAAAGTATCCCCACCAGTCAGCGGAGGAGTTAGCTAGGTCATATGCAACATATTGAAGCACTACACATGCGTCAGAAGTAACCCACCTGGATGAACTAAGCACCTGCAAAGAACGCCTACAGCAGAACGTCAGATTGTAATTTTGCCTGCAGATATCCAGAGGCAGGGAATTGCAGGTTCTGGTGGTCCATCTTAAATCTGGGGGTAGCCAAAAAGAATCCGTGTGGGTCTCAATTCTTGCTTGGAAACATACCAAGCAAAAAAAAAGAGTTTAAGTGCATGCCATGTCTGGTGTTGTAGAGAGTTTTGTGTCCTAGATACAAAGCCTTAAAAGAAAGGTGTTTTATTCAAACAGGAAGCCAGTGTGCTTTTTGCAACAGACTTTAAATCAAAGATGCTCTCCTGAGACCCAGTATAATGCTAGCCGCGGCATTCTGCAGCAACAGTAATTTGTGTAGAAGCTATTTAGGGATCATGACCAAAAGAGAGTTGCAAAAATTTAATAAGGCTATAATCAACATCGCTACCGTATCTTTTGTAGCCAATAAAGGAATGAAAGGTAGAATTTTCATAGCTACATGTAGTAGCTTAACACCTTTATTACAGATGGCTATCACATGCTTTTCGAAGCGGAAATGGATAAGCGTTTGGGTAACGTCAATACAAGATTCCTCCACACTATAGCCTGCCTCAGTAGTAGATAAGTAAACTAAAGTATGGACCTTAACCATTTTTCTGGAGTTAATCAGATGGTAAAGCAAGCCAGATGATTTTCCCACAAGAAATGTCTCATTCTTTGAGGTGCAAAATTGGACACAGATTTCAGAATGCAGGCATGTCCAAATCCACTACAAAGGTGCAATAACGATTTGCTCCTTACGCAAAATTGGTACTGATGCAATGAGTGGATTAAGTCTAGACATCAGTATTGCAAAAGTGGCTTTGAACATGAACCCAATCAATACTGTGCTAGTTTCTGCATTACTTTGTCTGACCCACTCTTTCTACCCACATAATTCTACACAGGTAGGTTTCCTATAGAAGGTGTTTTGGTCTGGCAGTGGAAGATCTGTGGCTTGGACAGTGGAAGGCTGTAATATTGTCATCAAGTTATTATCTAGGAAACTGCTACACAAATTAACGAAAAGCTAACAAGGAAACACTTGCATGTTATCATATACTTAACAAAGAGCAAGATAGTGAAAATAAACAAGTAATCACAAATACCACAAAGTATAAAAGACTTGGTAGTGGTGATAAAACCAGTGGGGGAAAGATCTTGTCAAATACCGGATAACCCCACAGAAAGGGACATACCCATGCCTCCAAAGTACTCGATTCACTAGCACTATTCACTCAAGTGAAATTAATAACTCACATACAGGTGACTAAACCCTGTTAAAAAAAGTTTAGTTTCATGTGAGTCAAAGAGCTGCAAAACAGTGCCCTCCAGGGCAGATCAATCACGAAGAATATCAAAAAGCATAACAGGCTTCACATAAAACCCATTTGTCTTTGTGTTTAACGTGAATAGGGAAAAGACATACTTTCCAAATGATTTTAACTACTTAACAGCGTTTACGCAGGATCACACTCACATGAACAACTACAAATTTCAAGATTAGTATGTATTTAGGTCTGGGGAGCTGCTCCAGACATCAGTGGTGTCATACTCCGTGCTTGTGACACCAGGGCAGGAGAGCGTGAATTGGTTTTAGATACAGCTCTTTGTTGATGTAGCTCAACTTGCAACCACTCATAATGTAAGCTAGATGTCTCTGTCCCAGAATACATATTGCTGGTGCAGTCAGTACTTATTCCTGCACAACAGCACCGCATAGGTCTTCATCTTCTATGCAAAGACCAGAACTGTGACATTACAAAAGGCCTCCATGAGCAGGATCTGGTGAAATAGGAGAAGCCATTCTTCAGAGACGCTGGATCCAAGGACTAATGGTCAGTCATCTTTCCGGACAGATTCTCCAAATCAGGGGCTCACATTTTATGAGATGAAGACTAACCTATTAGGTCTACAGTATATATTAAACTATTTTCAGTTCCTTCTCTCAGTGTTCCATACATTACACCATAGCTATCTTCTATTCAAATGCTGTATTTCTCCTGTGGTGTTATGTGATACAGGTGCTATATCTAAAGTACTATAAACAAGCTACTGGTGCAGGAGAAACATTTAAAACCTCATGAAATAAATCTCTCTACATTCATTAAAAAAAAGAAAAATCTTTCACTCAGTGATGGATGCTTCTTATGCAAGAAAACCACCCAACAAGAAAAATTTGGATAACTTGTCCTGTTAGTAAAAACTCTACATAGCAGCAATTCATATGGCTGTGTGGTTGCATCAGAGAGCAATTATCTCAAGAGGCTGAATTTAACCCCAAATACCACGTACACGTTGAGACAGATCAGCTAATGTTTTCAGTGAAGTTATGCTTACTTACAAAATTCTGTAAAACACAGCTGAAAATATGGATATTAGAAAAACAGCTGAGCGCTCCTGATTTATGTACCTGTGACACAAGAAAGACAGGGGGGGCGAGGGGGAAGGGGATTTGGCTGTGATGCCACACTAGTTCCAACATTGGTTCTATGTGGAGCTATCTTCTCTACAGCAAACACTGATCACCTCAGTGAATCCTTCGCCGTTAAAGGACAAGGCAGACCACTGCTCAATCAGTGCCACTTTTAGGCCAAGCATAGCAGCACACAATCGCTGCTTTTCGACCTCTTGCAATTTATTTTGTGGGCTTTACCACAACAATCTCACGCCCATCACTTTAATTCGTTCCTTGGCCTGTCTTTAATAAAAAATAAAAAAAAATCCCTTGATGTCGTTGGAAAACAGGTGTGTCCCACCCTGAGGCTATTTTGTTACCGCCTTGGAGACTAACCTTGATAAATGGATTATTGCACAATGCACTAGAGATCTTCGTGTTGACGCACTATTTTTCCTTTAGCCTCGCCACTTCACTCACGGCCGTATGATGTTTCTTCGTCTTCCTTGATTTTGGACATCTTGCTGTTTCTTTGCAATGTCTACGGGGTCTTTATTTATATATTTTTGCAGGTTTGTGTAGTGCTAACGCGACACAAAGGTATTGGAGCGCTTTATTTTTTGTTGTTTTGCAGTTTTATATAGTGCAAAATACATGAGCACCGGTTACATTACACAAGTATACATTCATTTTTTGTAGCAGGGGGAAGATTAAGTGAGTTGTTCTTTAGCCAGCGCCAAGTCTCGAACTGTGTTCCCCAGGTCAAACGCCTGCAACTCTGGCTCATATGGTACAGCCTCTCCCTTAGGATTCTTTGTCAGGTGCGTGTTGGGGCAGTCTGGTAATAATTTTTTAATTTTATTTTTTAAATATAGCGCTGCAAAGCAGGTGCCATTCTCATCAAAATCGCTATAATTCATTTGCAGTTAAGCTGCCTCTTCGGTTATTCATTTTGTATACAGTCAATGTTTTTAAAAGTTTAGCTGGTATTGCCAATGTAGAGGAATAATATCTTTAAAAGTTTAACACAGAAATATATGGTTGTCCCCTTTTCTTTGCTCCCAACTCTTTTAACACCCTCATTCTCTGGGTTAAATTCCATGAAGGTGCCTCTCTGTGGCTTGTTTGATGCTATAAAAGTTTAGGTAAAAAAAACACTAGAAAGGGTGCATCTCTAGGGTATCAAATCCAGTCTGTAAGAAGGAGGCAAAAATACTCCCAAGATAGCAGTCTTGTGGTGTTTTCTCGTCTGCCGCGACAGGCTTGGGAGGGCTGCTGTGGCACATGGCATACATCCACTACACTCCAAATCAAAACACATAGCCATTTACAGCACCAATAGGTCTAACTCTCATAAATGTGAGACCTAGTACATTGCAAATGCTTTATTTATTATTATTTTTTTTTTTACAATGGTTATCAAGACAGGCATAGAATGAAACGTGAAAGACAAAATGGATACGCCTAAATCATCTGCTATAACTAGAAGTATTTAGAAGGCTTACAGAAATATAGGCAACAACCATGCAGCTGTACCCAGATGCAATGAGACTTCACCACTGATGGAATGGATTTGACATGGGCCTATCGACATCCTAGAGGTTTAGCACAGAGGGCCTGCTGCACGCCAATACACTCTGAAGCTGTTGGTTAGATTTCAAAGGAGGGACGTCTACCATACTGTGATCACCATACATTGTTTCTATGGGAGGGGGGTCCAATAAGTAGTCTCTGGAATGAGAAGGAAGATCTCCCACTGACATGGCACTCGTGAACTGAGATGAAAGCAAGAACAAGAAATTAACTTGTTTCTGATGGCCTAATAGGAAGATACTATGTAATACATAGCAGTGGTTACAGGGAGGGAGGCTTTCAAATTCACAAGATCAATTATTCCTGCTGGGAGAGCACGATGTTGCATTAGTTTGGTCTGTGGTATCCGAAGTCAAGCCAGGAGGGCTACTTTTACAAATGGGATTGATTACATTGCGAAGGATTAACCATCAAAGCAGGCAAGAATAATTCTGTATATAAAGCAGCATGCTCCCCCCAGGGGCAGGGAAGAGAAGTTTGAGACACCAACAGAGAATTTTCACTAATATCTTGCATAGATATTTAGTCTAAATACAAACTTTATAAAAATATATAGTCTTCAGACTGCTTCTGCCACAGCCCAACAGACCCTTCATGACTGTGCCCAGAATTACAAGCGCAGTCACTGGCCTGACATAACTAAATTTGAACCAGCCGTAACAAGCTTTCAGAGGCTTACCGGTCATGAGATTGGCCCGTTCCCACCTCTACCGGGATTTTAAAAGTATCCTGGCACGTGACTTCTCAATAATAACACCAACATGTGACACTCTGCTCAGGCTCCAAGTCTCTGAGATGATCCAGACAGGTGACTGCAATGCTGCTCAGTAGCACTTTTCCTTCGGAGGCTTGTAATTTTGCTTTAATTCTATTGTAAAACGACACTTCCATCTATCTGCATGTGAAGTACTGGTTGCTAATGAGCCAGAAGTAGGTGCAATGACATTTGACATGAGGCCTTTCTGCAGCTATATAACCAACTTCGCCCCAGACCTTGCAGCCTTTCAGAAGCAGGTTACAGAGACTCAATCATACATACAATAAAACAAAACGTTTTAGCAACACAAATCAGACAAGTTTCACCTAAGGAGCAGATTACCATAAAACAATAACCTTAAGTTCATGTTCTTTCAATGACTGGGATTTTCTCATTACACGAAAAATAAACAGAGCAAAATCGGAGCAAGATCACTAACAGCAGCTCTCAAAGATACCACATCTACCGAATTTAAAGAAATTCAGCAGATCACCACCTTTGGCAAATCAATTTACTACTGGGTCTGACTATTTAGAGGAAAAAAAAAATAAAATGATTTTCCTCGCCCACCATGGGTGGCATGCTTCTACAGGAAGCCTTGTCATGGTGCAGCCTGCAACCCCCTCACTGAGAGGGAGGAGCCCAACTGATGTTTTGAGGTGTAATAAGTCCCTTGGACGAGCTACAGGTAGTGATGCAAGCAAAGCGGAAAAGGGGTGGGGGTGGTTTATAACTGGCTACAGAGTACACAAAGGACTTTATTCTTGTGTCTCCGGGACAGGATTAATAACAGGACACTGCAGGAAGGATTCACCCTAATCTGCTAAAATGTGTCACCAGGGTCAGTCAACATGTTTCAGCCTAAGAATTGTCCTCATTCTTGGAGTAGGAAGCAGCCGACTCGAACTATCAAGAGGATAGAGAGTACCCTGAGCCCTAAGCCAGGGCTTGAGTTGAGGTATTGGTCCTGACAACTACGGGTAATCACCAGTGGATCTCTCTCCAGGATTTCCAGAAGACCACTAGATGGTTTTGCATCATTGTCTTACAATTAATCTATTGTTTTGAGCACATTTCTAGAGCAGAAGCACTTGCTTTAGGTCCTGATGAACGCTGCAACACATCTTATGACGGTCTTAGGCTGAAACATGCTGACCTACCCAAATGATACATTCTAGGAGGTTGAATCCTCCCTGCAGTGCCGTTTTTAATCCTGTCAACACACAAATAAAGCCCTTTGCGTACTCTGTAACCAGTTTTAACTGTATACCTGTTTTCATTACGTTGCTGCATGCCGTAGGTCGTCCAAGGGACTTATTACACCTCTCAAAAAACATCCATTGTGCTCATCCCACTCAGCGAGGGGACTGTAGCCCACACAGTGGCAGTGAAATCGCCCTTTATAAAGGAATAATCCATGTCAGCTAGGTTTCTCATTTTTTCTGTTTTCAAACTTTGTTTTTTGGTGCAGACCCAGGCATCCTCGTGTTTAATTGATATTGTAATAATGGAGTCGACTCCAGCTGGTCTTTAAACCTCCTCTGGCCTTCCTTTTACGATTTAAATAAATGTACTCCCAACTTGGGAAGAGTGGATATTTCAAACGAGGTTACCTTCAATAAATCTTCAACATAGTAGCAACAAGTTAAACCGAGGCTAGCTACAGCAAAATGAGAAACATACGTCAAAATATACATATTTCCAGTGTTTGAGGTGTCTTATAGTACTAGAGGAAGACTTTGGCATTTGCAAACTCCTGGATTGAAGGCCTTGCCGATAACTAGTGGAAGAAAGTTCCAGTAGTGGGTCAGAGTTGTTAACAAGACCAGAACCTAGATGCAGCACAGGGTAAATTGGCCAAGACCAGTGTGCAAATGGGTTAGTAAGCAGCAGGACTTAACAGTGCAGTTATCCTATCAAAAAGGTAGTACGAAGGCAAGACATGGATAGATTTAAATACAGGTGTCAATAACTTACACAAAAGGCCATGGGTTTCTGCTGAGAGCCAGCCTGCGTGGAGGTAACAGAGCTAAAGTAATCATAGCAAAGTTTAAAGACCTTGCTCACTAGGGAAAAGTAGTGCGGGAGAACCACAATCGACTGTTACAGTAGTTCACTTTAAGGAGTATTAAAAACAATATATCAGTGGTCCAGCTCTGTGGATTGAGAGGAGTGGGTGGATATTTGGAACAGAACTGCTGAGACTACAGACCACGCACAGATTTCTGCCCAGGAAGCCAAGAAATTGCTTGGATTGGGCCAGGATATGGGTGAAATTGAGAGCAGGTAGCACAAGACCTGTTTGAATAGTTCGGCATGAGGGACCATAGAATTATCATATGGCAAATTGATGCGAGACAACCGGATGCAGTGGACTAGAGAAAGAGGGGTGGGCTGAAGTTTAGAAAAGGTACATATATGTGCGCGTTGTCAGCATTAAGAGGTTAAGAGACTAAAAGAGAATGTCACCAAGAGAGGATGTGCACATGGAAGTTGGGAACAGACCATGGCCAGCCTTGAGGGACATCCGCTAGTAGTGCCATGGGAAAGTATGCAGTGGAGCCCCAAGTAACTGAAAAATAAACTTCTGGGAGATAAGATGGGAATATAATTTAAGAGAGGATGACAGTGCCGCTGTTAGAAGACAAAAGAGGATAGGAGACTGGGAAGCTAATAGGATTAAGATGGTTACATGGGAGTACAGGTCATGAAGCGAAGGGCAAAGAAACTAACATTATATTTATTTGGTAGTTTTACAGCACATACTATTCCAGGTCAGTGTTGGAGCACTTTACAACAGGAACAGTTTCAAAAGAGCACAGACAACTTGTTACAGGGCAGTATACAACATTTGCAGCATATGCTAGATAAGCAACATTAGTAAACATGCTACAGTATGGCCATTTCAAATATGAATAGTCAATTTAAACATATTCTTTGAATAAGGAGAAAATAATGAACCACACCCAGTATATCAGCCAAATGATCTTGTTGAATACCGTGTGAGCTCTCAGAGCAAGAATCTACTTTCGCATTCAGAGAACCAGACAGCCTGCTAATTTTGGGTACTTGGTTTTTGCTTACATCCTCCATGGTGTTCAGCTTACGTGTACCAGAGGATTTAATGGGGTTGAGTGAGTTAGAAAAGATAGATAACACTGCAAAAATCAGCCACTGTTTGCAGCTGCCAATTAACGATTCCATTAAGGGATGGACTGAACAGAATTTAGGCAAATAAGCTGCTGGGAGGAGAGAGCAGGATGTTTCATGATTTCTGAGCTTAACGATATAATCTAGTGCCTGAAGGATTTGTAGATTTGCGCACAGGGATTATGAACTCTGTGGATGAGTTTGTGGTAACCCTGAATACAGTCATTAAAGAGTGAGTCAGGGCAGCTGGTTGTGATATCGGAGGATGGAGCAGAAAGTATAGCAAGTATTTCTCCAATAGTGGCGATTTCGGATGAGAGTTAAGATACAAATTTTTGTCTGTGAAAGATTGCCAGACTTGCATTGCACAGACAGCGCACGTTGTTAATTGTATGCACACGCTGTTGAGGGTGAGGTCAAAGTATGAGAAGGCAATACTTCCTAGGTAAGCAATTTTGTATTATATAGGGCCAAGGATACCATATCCACTACTGAGGAACACTCTAGCCAGGAATTACTTCTTATCAAGAAGATAGACCCAACCAGTGTGTAAAGGTAACCAAAAGGCATGTCAGTAGCCAAAGTAGCTGCCCCAAAAAAATTGTACACCTTGTAACAGCCAAAGAGCACCTTTGCAGTGGGGCAATTAGCCAGATATTCAAGATAGCTGAAGTTAGGAACTTTTTCATAAGAATGAGGCTAGCCATTTCAAAATAGTAGCATTTGCTGCTTTGTTGCATAGGATGAGACCAACATAGGTGGTATAAAGATGATCAAACCTTAGTTTTTTTCTCCAGAAGAATGACCACCTTTCTAAGTTTAAGCAGAAAATTCAAGGAGAGCAGTTTAAGCCGCAAAAATAGGATGAGCCTCGATGAAAACTATAAACAGTTATTTTGTGACAGAATGAAATTAAACGCAATCAAGATCTTGATGGAAAAGCAAACACCGATTTTTTTTTTTCTCCCTTTTTAAAGGAGGGCCCGAAGCTCCAAGTTTCTACTCAAGAAGAAAATTGCATATCCAAACGTTTCTTTGTGACAAGATTTATACCATAAGATGCTACAGTTTTGGATGTATCAACCAAGGAAAGATTTCGGTGGGGAGCAAATCTTAAATTGCAAGATACAAGTGTTGAATGCAATCAAAGTTTTAAATGTCCCCAGAGCTATTGGATTGGGCAATGACAGGAAAAACGTGATGTTTGCAGCAGTCAACTAGGGAGGTTGGAGGAAAAAACCTTGCAATGGTATTCTCAACATCCACTGGTCTTGTGTGTGAAAGACCATAGTGTGAAAAGGGGAGTGTCAACCTACCCCTGAAGACCGTGATAAAAGGCAATTATGCTTATGTGGCAGTGAAAAATTGCAGTGTATGCAGTAGATGTGACTTTGTGGGCTCAATTTTCGATTTCTAGAAGAGGCGTTTGTGGCAGAGAATTCCCTCCCTTTAGAAGTTGTCCGCTGTTAAGAGGTAGTCATAAGCTTTCATGAGTCTTCAAAACCTTTATTACCAAAGTTAATGTAATTCAGTCACTATACCCATTTCATTTTTTCAAGGACCTCAGGAAAGAGGAAAATTTATTTTATCATCAAATAGCAAATCCATGACACTGCTCTGTTGGTCCTGCGTGAATTGACAAAATCCCGAGCTGTGCATTTCAGAGTGTAGGCTGCAGCCGCATCCTTCATTTACTTTCAGTCTCTGCTTGAAGAAACCGAGGGAGCAGAGGACGAGAAGCCAGTCATATACCCACATGCAATGCTGCTATAACAGCTTACTGAGCCCAAAAGTGTTCAGCCCAATAGAAAGGGGACAACCTTTGGAGTGAAACAATACAGAATAAGTTGTGTCTAAAGTGCCAGAAACTGCCTATTTCAAATATAATCCTGTGCAGGTAAATATGGACTTATAAAAGTACAGATAAGATTATTTTTATAGCTAGAAAAGGTTTGGATTGATCTTACTTAGGGAGCAAGCATAGACAGCAGAAGCAGCAGGCAGGTTTAAGGACTGAAGCGAGGGAGAAACCAATCCAGCACTTTTACAATATTAAACATTGCTGTAGGGAATCTTTTTTGTTGGATGTGTCTTGCATTGATCATCTTACCACTTCAGATTCTTAAACAGATTATAACCACTGCTGCTATTTGGGTAGTCCGTACTGGTGCATGCAAGGGTTTCTGTGTCGGGGGGGAGGATTGGTTGTGTCAGGCTGTGCAGTTTAGTCTGGTCTTGAGTGGTTTGGCTAAAACATGTACCTTCAGGCAAAATAGATTTTGGCAGCCCTTACTATTAGGCCATGCTGGTGCTGTCAAAGAATCATGGCGCAGTCTCCCATTCACTTGCCTACTTGGACAGGAAGGAAGGGGGAATTGGAGAAGTAGTTAACTCTCAGTTTAGTGTTTCACATTGAACACGCTAGACATTAGTTACAGGCTGAACAGGAGGCAAAGGAATAATTTAAGCAAATGAACACTCTCTAGAACCAATTTGATCTTGTGAAGAAGCAAGTGACAGAATTTAAGAAAACCCTTGAGGAAGATAGAAGAATTTCTCCAGTGAGAGGAATATTTAGGACTCAAAATATGGCCATGATCCATTCCCCCAGGGTGTGGTGGAGAAGGAAAACTCTTGAGAATGTGACAATATTTATCTGTGCCACTGATTTGAATTCCAGCATTGAGCGACAGTTATCCAAGCGTGTACACCCAGGAACAACATTTGAAGTTTGCTTGAAATAAATATTCTGATCCAGGACGGAAAACCAGTGATGGTACTGAAGTGCATTGCTCACCTGTTAATGTCTTTTGTGTGGCCTCATTCTTGCGCTTTTAATGCATAAAAGCAGCAATGAACGAACGGACTAGCACAGAAGCAATAAACTGAAAAGGCTTCTTTAGGGAGCGTATGACGGCACCACTTTCAGCTCAGCCTCGCTTGAACCAGGGCACTAGTAAAAGAAGTGAAACATCAACCTCCACTGAAAGGTTTAATATAGGGTCCACCAGCCTTCCTACTGATTTTCCTTAGAGTACTCACAAACGCCTGTCAGTGGTGCACCCAGGCAGCAGCACTCCACTGCAGATTCTCTTACGGCAATAACCCATAGCCTTGCGACTGCGAGGTATGTGAAGTCAAATGCGGCTTACCTCCCGGTTGGATGGTTGAAGCCCCATGTATTGGTACAGACAAGCAATGATGAAGAGTACTGAATCACAATAGCTAAATGCAATAGATGACAACATGTTACCAAGACACACTCATGTAGTACTGGTTTTACAATGGACAGCCTGAAGTCTTACCCACAGTGGTGCAGGAGAGTGAGAAAAGAAAGATTAAACAGAATAGATCTTGCACATAGTATAGTATGTAATGTGCCAGTGCAGAAGCGCATGCCTGCTTAGCACTCGCTAAAAGGACCTCTGCTCATCAGTGAACACTTCCTATGATTTTTGTAATACCAATTATGGCTTACAGAAAGTTAAGAGGAAGGATTATCAAGCTAATCTGCACTTGGTTCCTGGAACCTTCAATCAATCAATCAATCAATGCACTACTTGTTTAGGACAATTATTACACCATCATGCATCGTTTGGGGGTGGGGGAGGGAGCAAACATTGTCCCTGCATACACACAAGAAGAACTAGTAGCTGCCCCAGAAACATGATTTTAAAATAAAAGTAAAAACAAGGGGGAGAAAAAAAAAAAAAAAAAAGGAAGAGTTAAAGGAGTAAAGAACAACTCCTCCACCGAGGGACCCATTTCAGTCAATTCATGCATAAAGAAAACACCACCTTTAACTCCAACGGAATATTAGTAGTGGTTAAATTTATTACAAAAAGGTAGCAAAAAGTACAAAACTGTAAGCTTTTAAAAAAATTGCATGGAGCTTTAAAAAACAAAGAGCACAAAACCAGGAGCCCTAACTATAACAAAGAGTACCTGTTTATTGGCCTTCAAAACAGTCCTCAAAGTGGCGATTTGCTCCCGCTTGGTGCTCAGGAGGGACTTCAGCTTCATTATCTCCTCCACCAAAGCTTCCTTGTCCTTTTCCAGCTCTGAGGCCAAGCTGCCTGCTGAGGTATGGTGCCAGGACAGTGCAAGGGCACCCTGAAGGTGACGGATCTGATCCTTCACAATGGCCACAAGATGTGTGAGGTTCATGGGCTCTTTGGCATAATCACCGCACTCAGACCCCAGGGGGGAGCTCTGGCTGCCCATAGGAGACTGATCACCACTGCCACTAGTGTCCAACACCTCTGGCTCAGCGTTCAAGAGCAGTTTTCCAAAGATATCAGAGGACTTCCTTTTCCGAATTTGTAATTTTGACCCCCGCCCTTCCTTGTAATAGTCCAGCATGACACGGTTAGGGGTGAGGTTGTTACACATGCAGATGTGGTGGTAGAGATTGGCCAGTTCTTCTGTGAAAAACATTAGCTCCTCCTGAGCCATGACAAGTTTACCTTGAAAGTCTAAGGCCAATTTCCTTGAAGCCCTCAACTCGTCCTCCAACTCAGTAAGGATTTCTTGGTCGCTCCTGCCAGACTTTATGTAGAATTTGATTTTCTCTGCCAATTCTTGAGAGTCTGCCTCCCACTCCTTTTTTTCATCATTGTATTTGGCTTCAAAATCTTGATACTTCTGCCGCAGTTCATGAAGTTCTTTTGTCAACTGAGCTATTTCAACATCATCATACTTATCCCCAGACTGCCCAGTCCCTTTCTGGGTGCCTGCATCATCCATGCCACACATCCTCATCGGACTCCGCTCTTGAATTTTTTTCAGGGCCCTTACTTCATCTGTTAGCTGGATGTTTTGTACCTTTTGTTCAGATAGAGCTTCCTTTGTGATGTCAAGCTGCCGCTGTAGCTCTTGCATGCTGTTTACTAAGGAAGACTTCTCACGATCAACCTACAAAATAAAAATCAAAGAGTTACCAAGTGTTGTGTGGACTACTGGAGCCAGCACACATTGACACCGAATATCAGCTAACCACGATTGCCTTTTGGATCGATGAAACTCAAATTATCCTCAAAAGCACACCAAGAAAACATTAGGCTAACAGAACAAAAAAAACACGCAGAGCAAACACCAGCCACTCGTGTTGTGGTCATTCGCGTGGTTCCTCTGCACACATGCTACATTTATGCCATGAACAGTGTGTAATTAGGCGACATGGCATAATTTCATGCAATGTGAAATTACAGATTATGCTGGTGCCATGAAATTTTACCCAGGCTTACTTTTAAGCTTCTAGGCAGCGATCCCATTCACAAAAGTCCAGATTTGGCAGCCAGTTTATTTTAGGTCTCTCCTACCAGATACCTCATGCCGTCCGTTTGAAAAAAGTTACTTCTTGTCGGGTTGCAGTGGGCGTAGAGCCCGCCCGCTGCTTACCAATGGTTGGCTTTACTGTCACTCTCATATGCTTTGTTAGTTTGTGTGGGCTTTACTTTCTCTTCTTGTGTTAGTCCCTCTCCCAGTGCATGGCAAAATTACTTACATCCACCCACTGCTCTCTGCATTATTTTTTCATTTTGGTTAACCACCGCACAAGAGTGCACTTGTTTTCCTGCAGTCTCACGTACATCTTTCACAATTGGCTGCACACCATGATGCTTCACCCTACCCTTCTGTGATGCGCTTGCCCTTTTTAGGCTTCTCCCATACAGCTTCAAGTTGCTCTCCGTCATACGTCCTGCACTTCTTCCGAAGTCTTGCGTTTTGTTTCAGCCACCCACCATTGACAGGTATTGCTTCCCCCAACCCATGCCTTCCATGTTCCCAACCCCCTACTAATGCACTCTGTATTGCTTCCCTTCCACCACAATCCTGTGCTGCTTTCCCAGCTAGCAAATATATAAATTAATTGAATTTAAAAAAGCCTAATTTCTAACTTTGATCTGTAAAAATAAAGCTCCAGTGACTTTTATAGGCACGTGCGGGCTACTAAACAACATGGCCAGCTACGCCAAAGCCCACCTCCCCCCTTTTTTGTTGTTGTACCTCTTTAGCCATGCTGCGTAGCATAAGGGATGCGTAAATCATTGCTAAACTCCACTGGTAGAGCCATAGTACCCAAATGGGAGACCTACCCTACTGGCTTTGCCAATGCTATTTCCCCGTCCCTCCCCCAGACTAGTCAAACGCTTAAGAGGTACCATTTTGCTTCCATAGAGTTCTCATTTTCCTGACAACAATCAATACCTTTCCTTTTGGAAAGTGAATCTTGTTTATTTGCTGCTTTTTTTTTTTTTTTTTTAAATCAGACATCATACAATTTATTATGTGTATAGGCTCGTCGTTCAATGTATTCTGTGCCCTTCTAACAGCCACACTGCTGAGGTATGATTAATATACCAGGAGATATATAGGAAGCCACAAAAAGGTATATGGAGGGACCTGCTACAGAGGTAAAGAGACCAAGGTTAAAGAGAAGGATTCCCCTACCCCAGCCCCCACACTACACCTGGGCAGAAGGTTTGTCTGTCCCCCCCCACCCTCTGCAGCACCTCACCGAGAACAGGCACCTACGGTGGATTACTCGTAGTAAGACTGCAGCGACAGGGTGCGGGGTAGACACTTTACCGCAGGAGAACACTTCCAAGAGAGAAAGTTCACTCACTTACCACTGAAGGCTGCACTAAGGTCTATTCACCTCATAGAATGGTGACATGAACAGAATGGAGCCCTCAATCTCACGTGACAGTAGTCCGTCACTACAGATACACGAGGTTCCAGGCACAGACTAATCAATTTTTTTTGCCTAGTACATTTTTGTATAGTACAATTCACACCCAAGGGTGCAAAATAGACGTAAAGGAATGGTCATTTTAAAACAAAAAAAAAATTATTATTTTTTTTTACATCTCACTGATCTTCCGCCTCGCTAAAACTACACTGTAGCAAGACATGTTCATCAGTATTAAGATTATTGGAGGGGCTGACAAGGGTGGAAGGGTCAAAATTTAAGATCTGCAGTTACTCAAGTCAAAGGAAGAAATCCTATCTGCCTAGTTTTACTCATATACAAACCTTATCATCCAATTTGTAGATGCAGTGAAACTCTTTTACAGATACAGTTTATTGAATACCCAAAGCAAAGGGGTGCTCAAAGGCATTGTGGATGTAACGGACGCAGTAAAATAATTTTGTTTTACATAATTAATAACACTTAGTGCACTTTCCCCTACCGGGTCGGAAGGTTCCTTTAAGAAAGCATGGCACAGGAAAGTATTCAGACAATTAACTGCGATTTCATGCATAGTTTTGACACTGGAAATGCAGCACGAGGGATATGAGATTCCATTTTAACGATATGGTGGTCAACCTTACAGAATGTGTAATAATGATTGTGGTCTGTAATCCCACACCAGGCAGAGGCAATAGGCCAGAAGGGCTTACACTCACCAAGGAGTGGCAGAACTTCAGACTGTGCTCGAGGATCTCCAACACTACAGCTTTAACTAGAAAACTCTTGGTACAGGACTAGTGTAGCTGAAGCCCAACAATGGTGGCAGGAGAGTCCAAATGAACTGAGCAGGCAGGGGTACGGAGACTCCAAATCTGATCTAAGGAACGGCCCTCTTTGTGAGACAGCCAAGTGAATGAAATGGAAACAGCACACCAAACTGAAGTGCCCTGGATGTTCACGTGAGAAGCAGAAAACAATAGGAGGGCAGATGGCATGTGACAGTAACCGGCAGAGACAAGCAGGTATTGGAATAAGGCAAAGAAGACAAAAACACAGCAAGGTGCTTTACTATCATCTTACAGAGGAATGTGGTTTAAGACATTTTTTGTGGGGGCGGAAGATTTAAAAAAACTCACAGCACCATGCCTCGAGTGAGCAGGTGGAGAAATGAGGAATTTCCTTTTATTGTCCCCTTATAAACAAAGGCAAAAAAGATTAAACGAAGTGAGCTGCCAAGAGGAAGAGGATGGTCCCTTTAGCAGGTTTCTGTGAGAGTGTGCACAGGATACGGTACATAAGAAGTCCTGTTAAAAGTAATATACACAAAAAGGTATCCTCACCCACTGCCCTATATCAGGCATACTTAATTACTTGCAGTCTGCTCAAGAAATTTGATTGTTTCTTTTGTAAGACCCTCACACACCCTATTGGTGTCATCATCGGGCCTCGCCCTGGTCCCCAAAAACCAGGACGGGGCTCAAACTTATTGCAGGGAGCACTTTGAATAATAATTAGCAGCCAGGGTCTTAGAAAATAAAGATACATTAAGCAACCTAGGTTTTCCCTTTATTAATGTTTGCTTAGGTAATGTTAAAAACTAGAAGATAAAAGATGGGGGTAATGGCCCCATTACCCTAAACACTTGTTAAAAGTAAGTCTGGCAGAATGTGATGGAACATCACAGGAAGAAGTACTGAACAGGAATGGCAAAGGGACATTTTGGAGGACAGAAAATTGCATCTCCAAAAGACAGTATTATAAGCCTCTTGGTTAGGGATTAATTCTCTGCCGGGTACAGTTCCCTCCCCCCCCCCCCCAATCAAACAGATATGGGCATATGCAACTATCTGCCAACATGTTTTCCAAGGCGCTGTCTGATATTCCAATCTTGCAACAGGATTTCAAAAGATATTTATCCTCCAGTGACCTCTTCTTCGTTCTCTTTGTAGCTCTGGTCCTTTACCATCCCAAAGAGCTCTATTTTTAATGCACAATCACTTCTCTCCACTCGGCTACATGTCATCCCTTCTCAGCTGGTCTTAAATCACATTGCTGATTCTGCTTCATACTCCTCCAAGTACTTCAGACATTGCTACTTCTTTCATCTCAATATTGTTACCTTGTTCTACCTTCTCTCCTACTTACTCCAACACCTCTTCCGTTACATTTATAACTAATGGTCCATCTCACCTCGCTGAAGCCATTACCCAGTTCACTTTGGCCAATGCTAATCATCCCTACTTTAGATATGCCCATTACATTTTCTACTCCTTCAACTTCCACCGCTCTTCAAGCAGGCTTACGGCTGATTTAAACAAGATACTATCCTCCCCATTTCTCTTCCTGACCATGAACTACTGTCCCATTTCTTTTCTTCTTAAATGTGTTGAGATGCCCTGTCAGACTCAAATCTTTTCTTCCATCTGGTGTACTGATTCTCAAGCAATAGCTTGGCACCCGACAAATGTATCTTCCTTTCTCAACCACCCCTGTATGGTGGACAATGGTTCTCACTCAGTCACTCACTTTTATAACTCTGGTACAGCATTTCAATGGGGTGCCTTATGTTGGCCTTAGGCAGGGGATAATGCAGATTCCTGGCTGCATCCTGGTGTTTCCAGGGCTCAGACTGTGGTCCTCTCCTTTTCATCTTCACCATCTCGAACTGCCTCAGAGTTGTTCCTTTCGGACTTCTGCTCATACTTTGTGGAGAACATTAGACCTGTCCATTATCACCACTGATTCCTTACTTATCTCGGTTTCCTGCTGTCTGTCTCTACAATCTAGGTAGTCAAGCAATTGCCACCCTCAAAACACTTCTTAAAACCAACTTTTTTTTTCTGGCTTCTTCCCCTTGGCCACACACTCTCCTATAGCTTAGTCCCCTGCTTCTCTCAGTCAGTTGTCTTTAGCTCATTACTAGGGACGTATGACTATTTGTTCCTTCACTTCTATTCCCTTATTCAACTCTACAAACAAACATGCCCTTTCCCGCTACAAAGATTCTTTCCTCAATTCTCATTTTACAAGGACTTATGCTTTTCTAACACCTTTCCTCTCCCCAACGTAACTTTCTTTTTTTTTTCACCATGTTAGTTTCTTCTGTTCTTACACCCCTCCACAAGCTCACATCTGCCCTTACATACATGTGTGTTCATATCCTCACCGACATCTTGTTGCACATTAGAATACCCCTTTTGCAATGACTAATTTGTCTCCACGTTCCTGCTTTCTTTCTTCTAGTCCCACCAGCGCCATTTCCGTTCATTACTACTACCTGCCAAAAACAGAAAGCCTTCCACTGCCCATCCATACTGCCCCCATTTTACAACGATCAGCTCTCTAACAAATGACCATCTCTCCTCACTGGGTTATTCTTGGCAACTGTTTTGAGGCTCTGGCTATTGCTTAATCTGTATGATCTGGTCTGTACAGCACTTTTCAAAGCACTATAAAACCGAACGCTGCTGAAGGAAGAAGAGAGGAAAATGGGAAAACTGAGGAAAAACAGGGTGCGACAGGGAAGGATTGTGAGAAAAGTAGGGAAAAGTTTTAATAGGGTAGATGAAATGAGTAGATTGTGACTTTTTCCAAAATCCAGCTTGAAGTTAATTAAAAAACAATTATACAGATTTCACTTCAACGATAGTCTTGCTTTAGACTTTCTTTTTTTAAATCAAATTTACACGGCTCCTAAAAATTTGGGTTGGTGCCTACAGTTTCTGGTTTGGGAGACAGTGACTGGTTGCCCCCCCCCCCCCCCCCCCAAAAACAAAAAACAAAACAAAAACAAAACACACACCACACAACAAAGCACGTCTCACCCCGGCCTTTGAGGAATCACCAGGGTTCGCCATCGAGCTGTTCCCAGGGTGGTTCTCCTATTGGTCCTAAAGTTTGCCGGCTGATGCTAAGTTCCAGATCCGCAGGATGTGTTGCCCCTTTTTCTTTCCGACCAATAGCACAAGTGCATAAAGTATTACTGAATCAGGAAGGGGACACAAATGAGCTAACACACAAGGTCTTCTCACTGTTACCAACCACAAGAGCCATCCAACCACTTCAGCGACGTGTCAGTCAAGAAAAGAAACCACAGCAGCTTTTGCACACAGAATGTATTTGTAACAGGTGCCATGCTATAACCAGTGCAAGTTTCCACTAGACATTCATGAACAGATGGATTTGATGTAACAGGAGCTGCTGTCCTCCATCGTAATAGACCGGGCTGCTTCACCAGGTCTCCGCAAAGGCCCAGTCTACTTTGGACAGAGAGTCATCTGGCTACTTAACTCTACCCCACCCTCCAACGTGAAAAGAGCAAAACGTGCCACTATTTTAGAGGCAGCACCAGCAGGCTTACCGCCTCAGATGCAAGTGTGCACCGACTACCCAAAAAACGAACATTACCCCATCCTGTGAACACTACAGTGGCCCTTGAATACTGCCCCAAACAGTGCATTGTCCACTCCCTGCCACTGACAATGCTTAGCTTCCTAAGTTCACTCATGCTTTTACCAATTTTACAAATCAAATGAGAGAATAAATATATAAGAAAAACAACTAAATTCATCCTAACCAAACAATTCATTGATGCAATATTAGGTTCACACAATTGGTTATTTTCCAAAACACCATGTGATGGTAACACCCCCGTCCTCATGCATCCCCATGAAACAGTATGTTTGTTAACAGCACCCGTCAAAAGCAGCCCGTTCAGTAACACTTGCACCCAAACTGTCTCCTGGGGCCTACAGGCACAGTCTAATGACAGGTCCCTTGACCAATGATGCCCTCAGAACATCTCTTTACTACCGCCAGGCACCAGATTCAAAGGTAGAACAGGTCAAATTCTTACCAATGGAAAGTCAGAGATTCCACAGTATTACAGGACACAGCTGCCTACCTCAAGAGGCTGCATCCCATAAAGACGCTTGGTTTCAAAGGACTCCAGCATCCTGTAGGTTCTGAGGAAAAGGATGACTGAGCAGAGGGAAAGAGTGGTGGCCATAGACCTTGGCTCTCAGCCGCAAGCATGTCTGGCACCACTCGGCACACATCATTCTAGACAGGGAAGCGACAACTTAAGAGAAGGGGCAATGTGTGCACCAACTGGCTACTTGGGATAAAGTCTCCATTCCTGGCACATTTCTATCTCCAAACATGGCAGCACACTGGTGGGAATGTGACTATGGACACTAAACCTGGCAATTAGGAAAGCAATACATGAGTGACAACTGTAACAAGGGAAACATGTGCCAATATGAAAACTGACGTTTCCCCCTTCTGTAACCAACTGAAACCAAACACTGCCTCTATTTTAAGCAAGGTTTTCAGGTTCCCTTTTTCATGCCAATGTTGCTGAGTTAAACTTCAAAATCTCGCCATCATAAGTGTGCACGGAGATAAACTTGCTGCTTTCTTTTGAACACATGCCAGGAGAGATCCAGTTTTTTTTTCCCGATGTACATTTAAGGCACTTTATCAATAATGAAGTAAAAATAGGAGCCTGCGATCCAGAAATGTAAAAAGTAAATATATAAAAATAACAGATTTACCCGTTTAAAGGGATATGACTGCAAGTGAAATAGCAGCTGAAAGGTGAAAAGCCACGCACGCCGAGCAATCCCAAAAATCCAGACTCTGGAATCTGTGACTCCAGCTAAGGCAGGGGTGTCCATTTAAAAGGAGAACTGCTCCATGCCAACTTTACAAGACATCGCAACATAATTTCTTATACACTGGACCCATTTTGCATTTATACTGCCAATGTGGCAGACTTGGCGCTCCCTGAATCTTCGTAGGGCTCCAAAGCATGAGAGCACCTACCAAGCTAAAGAAGAGCTGGTAACAGCAATAAAAAAGCTGCACTCCTGGATAAGGGACCCGCTGTCCGTCACATATCGGAGATCACTGCTGAAAATTCCATAACAGGATTCAATGAAGGGGAAGTTGAGCCAGAAAGAGCCTGGTAGTGGTGCAGACATTAAAAAAGGGAGGTTTAGATCCAGCCCTCACCACGCTTAGCTGCAAAGCTTGAGACTAGCCAATTCAGCTCATCACGGGTAACGACCCAATGTACCAGGCGATTCCAGTTAGGAAAATGAAGAGAGCTTGCAAGCAGTGCCATAAACACCATAGTGCTCCCTTTGTTACCCCTCCCTTTAGTGACGCTTCATTTTACAGTACATAGCTTTTTTCCTAAATAAAGGGTAGTGTTTCACATGCAATCAGTTAGGTTCAGGACCATGCACAGCACATCGCATACCTAGTAACATTTTCATTGGTGAAGAGCAGTCACCAATCAATTTGACAAGTTGTGCTACTTCCATGCCAAACCTTGGAAACACTGCACATGCCTTTGGGCGGCTCTGACCCATCGCACAACAACCCTGATCAGGATCACTATTACAGACGGTAATGAGGGGGGACGGAAGCTTCCAAAGCACACGGCTAGAGGGTGACGCTGGACTCTGCCACGCAAACAGAGCTTTACAGAACTCATCTCAGCATCTGGGAAGTTCCTGAAGGCCAGACCCGGCTGCCACCTGAGCCTCTCACACACAAGAGAGAAGGTGTGAAGGAATACCTGCATGAGCTGCTGCTTCAGCTTCTGAATCTCCGTCACGCTCAGCTCACTGAAGAGGTCACAAGCCAGGCTGGGTGCAGGCTGATAAATGTCACTGTTCCGGGGAGTGGACATGCAGAAGTCCCCATTGAGCCTCCCAAACCCGCCGTTGTTGTATCCACTGTCCAGCTCGTCCTCGTTGAGCTCATCCAGGTTGACCTGAAAGTTGCCAAGGGAGTCGTAGGCATTGAGGAAGCCTGAGAGCTCCCGTCGCAGCTCGTTCTTCTGCTCCCGCTCGCTCTTCAGGGTCTCCAGGGCCTCCTCCAACTGATGCTCGGAGATCTCTCGCAGCCGCACCAGTTCTGCCACCTGCCCATTTAAAAGCTCGATCTCCTCGTCCCTCTGTTTCAACTCGTGCTTCACACCTTCAAACTCCACCTGGAAACACAAGTATGACGGTCAGGTCAGAAAAAGCTAAATACAAATGTTGCAACAAGCTGCAATTACTCTAAACCATAATTAGAGGTATTCAGAAGTCTCTTCAAAATAAGCCCTGTCAAAACCAATAGGTCTCTCCTATGGGTGAAACACTGGCTGTGTCAAGATGAAGAAATAAAAATAAATAAACCCTCAATTATCCTAGATCTGATCTGAAGTTTGCAGCGTTGGCCCTGGATGAAGACAGCACCAAAAAGGCCACACAGAGCAGGGAGCGCAGCAACATCTGCATCTTTCCTTGAAACCACTCAGGGCATCTTCTGGGTACTTTTTTCTGGTGGGATGGCAAAGAATGGGGAGGAGCGGAACTGACAAGCAACAGAGAAGGGGAAGAGTAAAAAAAAAAAAAAAAAAAAAAAAAAAAAAGCACATCAAGCAGTGGAACTGGGCAACGGAAGCATTACTTCAGCCATACTCAAAGGCAGGGACAAACACACAAAGAAGTGAAATTAGGACTCACCGAGCATGGAAAAGCAAGGAAATTAGTGAAGACAAACAATGGTAAGCAATGTCACGCCTCTAAGGACCCTGTAAGTAAATAGCGTCTTGCGGTTTTAGGTGTGAGGCCTAAAGTATAGGGTGTGGGTTGGGGTCCGCCAGTGCCGTCTCAGCTGAGACCTTAAAAAAAAAAAAAAAAAAAAAAAAAAAAAAAAAAAAAAAAAAAAAAAAAAAAGTAGCTCTTCAAGCAGTTTCCTGTAAGGTCCATGCTGCCTGCAACACTTGCTGAGATACAGTTTCCAACAAATTTGGAAATGTGTGTATATAATTTTTTTTTTTGTTTGTTTTAAGTTTATTCTGCAACAAATGGTTACTTCACTAGATTAGAAAGGACACTGCAAGGAAAGACTGCTCTGCTGAAACGCTTACAGAGCTTGTTGGAAGCTAGAGTGGCTACAGGACCAAAGAACGTCTTATGTTTGCACTCTTTGCACAAACCCGCCCACACAACTCACCAAGTGCGCTAAAGCGCAGACTTCCACAAGCATGCTACAGAACAGCAAGTCTAGAAACTGGGGCAACACGTTCTGGAGGGAGCTGGGCCCTCCATGCAATACCTGGCTCTCCTTCAGGACAGAGACTTGCTTCAGCAAGGAAACATTCTCCTCCTCGAGCTCAGCACAGTCCTGCATTTGCCGCATCTCCCGGATCTTGCACTGTTTGATCTCGGCGCGAAGCTGCGCCTTGTCGGTTTCCAAACTCTTGCACTCCTGGAAGATGGGACAAGAGTGGAAAGAATTATAGGACAAGATCAAACAGGTACATGATGCGCACACTACGCATCACACCCACTCATCTTCATCATTCCGTCAGGCACTGGAGGGATACAAAGCCTGCAAACTTTGTGCTTAGAGTTGGTCACCATCCACAATGTTCTTATACCTCCTAAGCATAGAAAATATTTTATTAATGCATTCTTAACATTGCAGTAATAAGGAGGGGCGCGCTTAAAGCCTTCACAACTTGTTCCCAAGAAGGAACATTCTCTAATACTGTTTCCAGTTAGCATCACTGATTTCTTGCAAGCCTCAGAAGATAAAGACCTCTTGCCTGTCTCACAACAATTTATCTGACATAGGCGATCATACGTTTGCTTAACTTTGTTAGGAAAGCTGCTGGGCCATTTTCAATCTTTAAAATAACTCTTTTTTTTCCTTTTTAAAGTAAAAGTAATGGCCAAAAGCAAGAGCATTTATGTTCACAAAAAGCAGACATTACCATAGTAGTCCCTGCCACTGAAGAGAAATACTTGGTCAGTGGGTTTCTAACTGGCTGAGGGGGGCTGACAGTGGCCCATGCCGTAGTGGGCAGAAGAAAAACCTGAATGACAACAGACCAATGAAGAGGACTGGCTGAAAGCCCCAGGAACACATCATACATATATTTTTGTTAAAATAGGTATCCGCTAACACCAGATTTAAAAAGGAATTACATCAAGCAAGCATTTTATTTCTTTAGAAAGAGAAACTGATGCACATATGAGGAAGAATTTCGGACTTGGAATCAAAAAAGCAGTGTAACCCTTTAAAGCCCGAGGCAACAAAAAAAAAAAAAAAAAAACACACCTGTTGGCATATTGGGGTAAGGGAGAGAGAAGCTACGGCTGTGTATCTCACAAAAAATTTAAAGGGAATGTCTGATAGGGACGGATGTTAAAAGCCTCATCCAAACCTCAAACCTATTAAAATGCATGCTGAAGAATTTTGGCTTGGATAAAAGCGGCTTCTTGATCACTCACCAAGCTGGAGTTATTTCATACTGGAAAGCCAAGCACGCCCTCAACACTACCTTCTGTGTGCACTGCAAGGCTGCACTACCAAGAGCAGTCAGGTTCGCACATTTCCCCTTTGTCCAGAGCAGTCTTCACAAAACACCAACATTCAAAGCTAACCAACCCAGGAGAGTGTACAAGTTGGCTCTTTTACTCAGGTGATTCATTTTGAAAATGTTAAGTTTTAACTAACAGAGGAATTTTTTTTTGGGGTGGTGGTGGGGGGGGGGGGGGGGGGGAGACACCCTTCACTTATGCCTTGATTTGAGTACATAGCCTCTTCTTCACATGCCACAAAATAAGAGCCAACAAAATAGAATACTCGCTCAAGTTTTCCTGGCTTCTAAATTTGAAAGGACAACTGCTCCGGGTGCCCAAGATAAAGGTACATAGGCTCGTGCAGTAACAAACATTTCAATGTCATTGCTGCCCCCACCCTTGACCTAGACTTTGTTACCTTCTTGAGCTCCTGAAGGGCAGAGCTCAGCCCCTCATTCTCAGCTGCAGTGTTGGTCACAAAGGAGCGCATCTGCTTGAGCTCATTCTGTAGGTCTTCTACCTTCTCCTGCAGCTTGGCCTCCTTGACAGAGTTCTCTTTGAGCAGATTCTCCTCACTTCGCTCACGGTCCGCAGCAACCCTCTTATGATTTATTTGGGATTCTGACAAAGCCTAGAAACAGATGTAAGTTAAGAGTGAGCTTGTAAACAGAGAAAAAGCTGATGCAGGTGGTCTGGATTATATCCAAACGGTAACTCTCCACTTCCCTCCCCCACCCCTTAAGAAAGGCAAGTAGGTGTGCAAACTGTTGTGGGGATGAGTGCAGGTTCCAGCCACACCACAGATTTGTTTAAACCGAAGTCAAGCATTGACAAAATGCCAAAAGATAAGGCCTTGGGAAGAGGATGAAAAAAACAAAAACATTATATATATATATATATATATATATACACACACACAACACCCCTTTGGTACCTAAACGTCCCAACAACGTGATTGCATTAAGATTTAAAAGAAAAAATATATATACACATTTTAACAAGACATTCGGTTGTGCTAGACATCGATTTGTAAATGAGACAAGGATAAAGACTTAGCCAAGCACTCACATTGTAGACAGCTGCAATGTTACTGTCACTTACATATGTCACAACAGTGACTTTAACAGGCATTGCCTTTGGCAATAGGTCTGGCTTTGAGAAGCAATTTTGTATTTGTCTTTTTGGAAACATATGGAATAGTCATTAACAGCGAAATACTTGGATGCCCTGGTTTGCAAAATAAATACAAAAACAGTTGTTAAAAACATTTTTTTTTTTTTTTAAACTGAAATTAAAAACAGATTGGTCTACTAGCACTGAAAACAGTTATTTTCCAGCTAGGTGCGCACATGTGCAGGAGGAAATGGCAGACATTCACAGTGAATAGTGAATAAAAACAGTGGCAGAAGTGGTCTGACCAAATGCCAGAGACTGCAGGACATTGTGGATGTAAGAATATGAAGGTCACTTGAACAGAACGATGGATTGATTTTAGAGGGGGGGGTGTAACCCCCTACATAGCTATGTTTACTAGGAGATATATGTAATCTTTCAGGAGCATGATCTAACGGAACATCTGAAGGCAATTCTTGACCAGACCTAAGAGAGGGGAAAGCAAGCACCATTAAATGAGCCTCCTGAAGTGTGGGCCAAATATATAGCAATTGTTCAGCTAAATAAAGATAGTTGAAAAAATAAAGGAAAAAAAAAAAAAACACACGTGACTTGCTTTCTCAGTTACAATAAAGGAACACTCGAGGCGGATGTGAAGCATGGGTAGAAGCTCTGCCACAGGCAGTGAAGGGAGCCAAGGCTTACAGCGGGCGGCTGCTGCACCATGTGGTTGATGAAGCAAAATGTGAAGGACAAGTTAACAGACCAGATGAGGCCCTTCTATGAATGTAGTTTCTGAAACAAGAATCTGGCTAGACACCTGAAGCAGTATCCAGAGCCTGACCTGAGGAGGCTCTGGTAGGCATGGTCTCCCAGTCTATGGCATCACAAAACCAAACATCACAGCTATGCACATGTAGTTCAACAGGAGGTACCGAAAATTTTTTTTTTAATAATAATGAATAAATAAAAAAAAATATCACTTTTGGACAAAGGCTAGACACGATATTTTTGGGGAATCCCAGAAGAGATGAAAGTGCTCTAAATTTGAAAGCCCGCTGCATATGGACAGGCTTGAGGGTGCCTAGATGCAACAAGGCCTGGAAGAAGCGTTGCATTATGCGTTTTCCAGAAAGATCGTGCAAAAAAATGTTAATCTTTCACAGAGCAAAGAATGTGGGCTTGGTACGCAACAGTCCACAAGCACAGAGCTGGATACAGAGCACTCCTCTCCACAGCTGCCAAGAGGTTACATGTTATTTTAAGCACACGGCATGCCTGGCTCGCTGCTGCACAAGATGCAATTAGTGCACACTGTGGCAGCACGAAGTGTGGCATGGGTAATCTCTTAATCCTCCTTCCTGGAAAAGGACAGTAATCTGCAGCCTGAGCTCCTCGGGCCTTTTAATACCATCACTTCGGACCAACGGTCCTGTTTATCATAAACCGCCACAGCGGGCAGAGGCCTGCACCTTGAAGCGAGCCACATCACTTATGAAGCTCAACACTGCAGGACCAAATGCGACTCTAGTAGGGTTTATTATTATATATATATATACATTTTAAAAAATAAATTTATAGATGTCTGCCCGCTGAAGCCCTGTTTCAGGGTCTCCCGACCACAAAGCAGCCCAGCGAGAGCGGACAGAAACCCCTTCATTGCCCAAGTGTGAAAGGGACAGGTTATGGTCCGGACCACTGGAATTATGAGGCAGTAGAGGGCCAAATTACGTAGCAGGGCTGAGTAAATTATGCGGAAAGAAAAGGCAAATTATGCAACATAATCCTGCACATTTTGTGCTAGTATTATTTCACTATCATTTTTAAACTTGGTATCGCCCTCTGGACATTAGCTGCACCTCACTGGTGCCACTTTAACACCCCAAAATAGCAATAAACGACAGACAGGTGACCAGTCCAGCTTTGCAAAGGGCCTTCCACTGCACAACAAGGTGTCACTACATTGTTAATAACTTTGAACAACTTAAACTAGAAACAATTTTGTTAAAATCTGCAGATTATGTAGCAAAATGATGGATTATGCTGCAAAGCTAGAATAGTTTAAAAAAATAAAAATAATAATAAATAACCCACACAACATCGCCGAAGCTGCACAATTCCAGTGGCCATGGTTTTGGTAAAAGGCTCCTCTCTCACCTGTCAATCAGCTTATGCTTGGGCACTTATATAGCACTCTGAAACAAAGCTTACCTCTTCAACAATCAGACACTTGTGTAATCTTTCCATCCATCCAAAACGAGTGCAGAAGTTTAGCAAGCCATCCGACCCATGTGGAACAAGCATTTGTAATGTACACAGACTTAGATCTGTGAGAGTTAGAGCCATCAGCATTATAAATGACAACGTATTTTACCCATGTGTTTTGGTTTGAAGTGTAGTGGATGTTTGCCAGGTGCCACAGCAACCCTCCCAGGCTTGTCACTTCAGGAGAGAGGATACAACAAGACCATCATATTGGGAGTGTTTTTACCACATTCCTGCAGGCTGGCTGTGATAGCCTAGAGATGCAACCCTTTCTAGTGTGTTCACCTAAATTGTTTATAGCACCAACGATGCACCTTTGTGGCATTAACCCAGAGAATGGGGGGGGGGGGGGGGGGGGATGGCGTCAAAAGTGTTATAAGCAAAGAGGGGGTAGTCATATTTCTGTGTGTTAAACTTTTAATGGGATTATTCCTCTACATTGGCAATACCAGCCTAACTTTTAAATACACTGAATGCATACAAACAATAACAAAAGAGGCAGCTTAACTGCAAATAAATGTGATTTTATTAAGAGTGGCACCTACTTTGCAGCGCTATGGAATGGCAGAACCTGTATTACCAAGCGCTATATATATCTATGCGCACACACACACACACACACACACACACACAATTATTCCCAGACTGCCCCAACACACACCAGACAAAGAACCCTAGTGGAGAGGATGGCGTAAGGGCTAGAGCTTCCGACTTTGGAGCTGGGGGGGGGGGGCTTAGGGGGGGGGGACGGGGGGGGACACAGAGTTTCGGCGATGGCTCAACATCCTGTGATCCCTGTAACAGTGTCAGTCTCCACGGCACTAACAAAACAGCCCCAAGGCGAGACAAACAAAAGCATTTACCAGTGTCATCCATGGATTTTTTAAAGGCATGCCCAGGAACAAATGAAATTGCAGAGATGTGGAATTCCAAATGCCCAACGCCCGGGGCATATTGTTTGGGGTTAAGAGCAACACGTTTTAATGTTTAATTTTGTCCTTGGGACAAGTAGGTCCAACCCCCTGCACCACAAACCCTTTGGCTGCCAGTTTACAGAGAAGGGAATTGTCTGCAGTTGAGGTAATGTGTGTCCATATGTTACTGCTGTTCGAACTTGTATTTATGGTTCATTAATGAAAAGCCTTAATTATTAGGGTGTGCGCTGTAAATGAATAAAACATTTCCTGGTCACACTGGACTACTGACAGTGGTTCCAGTAAGAAGAAAAAGGAGAGAAAAAAAAAAAAGTACTTACATGTTTGAAAAATGTAAACAATATGGGGCTAAGTATAAAGCTCCCAGAATGCGCTCTGATTAGAAGCAAATGTTTGCAGAAGCTTCTAAGCTAATGAGGCTTATTTGCTTTCGATACAAAATGATCGGAAAAGAAATGCAAGTAGGAAAAATAAAAGTTGCTACTATGAAATTTTAGGTGCTGTTGGAAATGGCCCTTTTTGCAGGGTGATCCCTAAACTTTTCGACTTCATCCTCCTGTTTTTTTTCAGGTCTGTTTTTGCTGGTTTGTCTCTGCGTACTTTAC
Organism: Pleurodeles waltl; assembly: GCF_031143425.1. NCBI lineage: Eukaryota > Metazoa > Chordata > Amphibia > Caudata > Salamandridae > Pleurodeles > Pleurodeles waltl. The sequence continues at coordinate 18,661,294 of NC_090449.1, forward strand.
CACTGCTAGTCAGTGCAAGAGTGCAAGTGCTCCCTATAGAAATTGTACTGCTGATTGATTCATCCATGATTGGCATATTTGATGTAAATTCGGTTTTCACTGTGAAAGGTCTATCCCTCTCATAGATTAGGGGACTGCCTTTAAATATCCTTAAAGCGCAGATTCCCCTTGCGAGCAGATAAAAAATGTGGAGTTTGGGGGGGGGTCTATGAACCCACAATGTAAAATACATCTTTTATTAAAGTTGGTTTTTAAATTGTTTGAAAATACCACATTTAGAAAGTAGGCATTTTCTTGCTTAATCCATTCTGTGTCTCTGCCTGTTTGTGGATTCCCTGTCTATGTCAGTTTGACAGTTGGGCTGATCACACCTCTTCTCCAAACGTGACACAAGAGGGGGCGGGCGTAGCCTGCATACCCTGATGAGCCATCTGAGCTAGAGGGGAAGGAGGAGTGGTCATTCACACCTGAAAGGACTGTGCCTGCCCTCACACAATGTAGTCTCCGGCCCCCTGGTGTGCATCTGGGGCCTGGCCTGGCCAAGGAAGGATCTTGCAGACACTTGAGACTTTGCTTTGAAGTTTGCCAACTTTACAAGGCAGAACAGGGTATAAGAAGAAGACCTAAACCCCCAGACTTTTAGAATCAAGATGAACCTCTGCCAAGGAGAAGAGCTGAAGGAGGAGTACTGTCCCTTTGCTGGACTGGCCTGCAGTTGCTGCTTCTGTCTGAAAAGAGTGCAAAGGGTGAACTTTGCTGTGGGTCCTACTTGAAAAAGTTCTCCAAGGGATTGGAGTACAGCTTGCCTCCTGCTGGAAGTCTCAGGGACACCGAAGACTTATTTTTCCTCAACCTGCAGCACTGGGAACTGTGTGTTTAGTGCTGTTCAAGAGGAGAAACCACTGTGACGCTGCTAACGAAGCCCTGGCCGCACCATGACCTGCTGCCGCCGCATGGACTCACACTGCCCCACTTCGCACCACAACCCTGGTCTCACCAATGCAGTCAGATGACTTCACTGAGACGCTGCTCGCACCACGACCTGTGGGACCCGCACTCTGGCATTGCCGGCTCACACCACAGCCTGGGCCTCCAAGACAACACCGCTCCTGCTGGCGCAGCTGTCTGCACAGTGGCCGGTGGACACCACATGTGAGGAGCGCAAAGCACAGTCCTGTCCCGCACCGCAGCCCCAGTCCACAGACATCAGCACCATCGACTTTAGTGTCGTCACCAGGCATCCCTGCCTGCACCATGGCCTGGGGACACTGTTTGCGAGTGTCACTTACCACTGCCCCCCCCCGCTGTCTTGGGCCTACCGACGAGAGCACTTCCGCAACAACAACGCTGCTGTTGCCTGCACAGTGACCTGTGGACACCGCACGTTGCACCGCCCTGCTTCACACCACTGCCCTAGTCTCACAGACTTCGCTGGATGCCATCACTGAGCCGCTGTCTGCATGCGCTCCTGACTTCATCAGCCCAGATTCGATCTGCAACGCATGGGACTTCAAGGTGCAAACCAATTGCCAGCTAGAGACCCCATCTCTAACAGGTGCTATTTCCTTGAAGCGTCATTTAGTTAAATGTGTTGATGCATGCTAGTATTTCCGAAAAATATTCCTAATGGAAAAATCAGTGTAACAATTTTCAACAAGATTATGGGAAGCATTGGTTTCGTCTATGTGTGTCTTGTTTTGACATGACTTTTGTAACTGTTTTAGGAGCTGTCAGGCCCTCACCATTGTAAAACATCGGCAAAAAGCAAAAAAAGGTTTTTGGGTCTTTAGAAGTACACACTGCCACCAGTGGTGTAAAAAGCCCCCCCACCCCTCTTAGAGACCCAAATTTTTTAAGAAAGTCACAAAGGTGCACCCTTGGTATATGTCTTTGAATTAGTGGTTTTCATGAATTCACAAGAACTTACAGAAGTAAATCAAGAAATCATACTCCTAGAAAATATTTGTGAACTGTATTGTAGCAAGAGAAAATAAATGCGTGTGTAGATTTGCTCATGTGAAAATCTATTGAGCGTTTACAAGTTCACTTCCCCCCCAACCACTTTTTTTCCCAATCCGGGAAGAACTTCGTACTCCTGACAATGACAGTAGTAATTTCCAAACCTTCTCATTATGGGAAAAGATTAGAGAAGAGCTGGTGGAAAACCTTAAAAAACATGCAAGTTACTAGGTTTTCACACTCAATGGCATTCCAGCCATGAAACTATTGCTAACTGCTTCCTCCAGACCCAGTACGTAAACCTGTGGAAAGGTGACAAAATAAGGAAGTTGCTATAGAAAGGATCGGAATTGCAAGTATTCAAGCCCTACTATAGTAGTAGCCCTGGCATGATCAGAGAGGCTATTATCAGAGCTCTGACATAATGAGATTGCTGCCATAATTTGTCCCCACACTACAATGCACCAAAGGGACAAGTAGATTATTATTATTATTTTTTTTAAACACAGAAAAAGTAGATTTAAGGCGCAATCTGTCCCATGGACAGGTAGATAAATTCCACACCCATGAAGTGATTGGTGTGCTTAAAGCCCACAGAAAAGATTATGCTCAACTAAAAAAAGCGCAGCAAAACCCTGAAACCATTTGGTGGAAAAAAAAAACCATAGCCACCCGCCCAACCCATGTGAAAGAAGTTAAGTGGCATGCCCACTCATTCTAAATATTACAACAAAGATGTGACCCCTCCCCCCCCTCTCCCCCCCTTAGCGGAGTTGACTGCAATACCTCATCTGCACAGAGTGGAAAATCTTCTCTCACAATAAGGCACATAAGGGGACGGAAAAGGTGCCCATCCAATCGCATTTTGATTGGCCACAGGTTACCTCCTTCCTGCTGCCATACAGTGTGGATCATACAGACATCCAGTCAGCCATGGATCCGTCAGTCACAACAGCCGAGAATATCACTGGCAATGATTCACTGTAACAGAACTCAGGTAACCTACAAAGACATCCTGTGACCAGAAGGTGGTGCTCTTGGCCAAGGCAGACACTACATTCTTGACAGATGGTCCTTAACACGGCCACCTAACCGAGCCCTGCCCGAAATGAGATTGTAAAACTCCTGTTCTGCATTACTACAGAGGAAACTACCCGCATACCAATGAACAAGCAGTGGCAAAACCAAAAAATTTCAAGTGTGGGGACAAATATATATATACACACACAAAAAAAAAAAAAAGTTACATGGGCGTCATAGTTACTCACATTTTAAACGTACTAAACTTCGCCTGTTATGGTTAGAGTTAGTTGAAGTAGCTATAACTCGGTGAACTATAGTTTGTGCCCGTGCAGTGGGGGAAGAGAGAGACTCTTTTAAAGAACGTGTGACAAGAAGTACCAGACCACGTTGTGGTCAACCTGACCTAAAAACGCAGTTCAGTCAATTACTCAAATCGCACAATGCATGAAAGTCAGTTTAAGGCTCAGACAGAAGGCTGGTCTGAGTCAGCAAAAACTAAAAGCACCGCCATGTTCTCAGCTGCCAGCCTCTGCAACCATTAACACAGCCAGAGGGCAAGAGGCATGGTTCGCTTGGGCAGAAAAGACCCCACTTCACTCCAATCCACCCCACCCATAACACCAGGATGTGAGCAAGGACAAATAGTGAATGTAAGACGCAGAGATGACACTAGTGCACAACACCTGCTCTACAGAGGGAGTGTGAGGGGGCATCTGCTCTGCCGCCCTCCTAGGGGAAGCCCCACCAGCAGCCCCCACTGCACTCTAATCCACCCATAACACCAGGATGTGAACAAGGACAAACAGTGACTGTAAGAGGCAGAGATAACACTAGTGCACAACACCTTTTCTGAGGGGGGGGGGGGGCAGTAGCTCTGCCCTCCTCCCAGGAGAAGCCCCACCAGCAGCCCCCACTGCACTCGAATCCACCCATAACACCAGGATGTGAAGAAGGTCAAACAGTGGATGTAAGAGGCAGAGACATCACTAGTGCACAACACCTTTTCTGAGGGGGGGGGGGGGGGGGGGGGGAGTGTAGCTCTGCCCTACTCCCAGGACACGACCCACCAGCAACCCCCACTTAACTCCAATCCACAGAGACATGGCCGTCACCGGGGCACAAGTGTGAGGGGGCATCAGCCCTGGCCCCCTCCCTGTACAAGACCCTCCAGCAGCCCCCCAGGACAGGGGCCCCTCACCTCCTTGACCTGCTGCAGCTCCAGCTTCATGGCTTCATGCTCGGACTCCAGGTCGGTGTACTTCTGCTTCAGGTCTGCGTTCTCCTCCAGCACGGCCAGTCCGTACTGGGCCGCCTGCACCTTCTCCTGCGTGGTTTCCTGCAGCTCGGCCGAGAGGCGCTCAACCTCCGCCCGGAGGAGCCCCGCGTCCCGGGGGTCCATGGCTTCTCTGGGGTGCGAGGGCCGGAGGGGGCGTGCACGCTTCTGTGGGAGAAGAAGGGTGGAGACCTGGGTTAGTACTGACATGAGGGCCTGCAGAAGAATGACCTCTGAGAGGCCATGGGCAGGAAAGTACCCACCAGGCCTCAGGTGGCGTCTTGGGAACACCTGCGGAAGTTAAGTGTAGAGGTGGATACTGACCGCCTGATTCAAGGCAATGACCTACACCTCGGTTTATTACCAGATGCATGCTTAATGACCTGGAGAGGCGCAGGTCATGAAGGCAACAATACTTGTAGAGCACGCACGGCCCAGAAGGATGCAGGGCCCTGCCCTTCCCACTGCATGTGGTTTAAAAATAAACCTACACAGGACAGAGACACGTTGTGGCACCACTTGTCCCATCTGTAAAGAGCATTAGAAGCACCGGCAAGCGTGTGGCTGCCATCACACAGGCCATTATAGTATAAGTCAAGAAACAAGCAAGGCGGGGAGGGTGGTGGGTGAACAGGCCAAGGAGCACAAGTATTTACAACCCTTACACTAGGGCCTAGGCCCTCGGGAGACTGATGATCAGGGCAGCTCCGAGCATGGCTGGTGAACAGCTGTGGTGTTTGCTGCCAGAGAGATGCCATTGCAATGCAAAGGCCACACCACTGAAACCCGACGTCTCACCTGGGCTCAACAGGGGAAGAAAAGCTCGGGCACGAGCATCTGCATCTTACAGTGCAAGGCAAGCTTAAAGCATCCAGTGCGAATCGAGGGGAGTCAAAGGGCAGACAAGACGAGGCGATTCGTGGTAAGAGAGCAGGATGTGGGGGCAGGGTGTGTCTGGTACTGCAGGCCCGAGGGGTCCCCACCATGCCTTAGACACACTGCCAGTGGTGGTCTCGATGCAGAGCTGCCGAGGGATGGTCACCCCCAGACAGACACCCCGAAGGTGCATCAGAGACACAAACTGCCTCAATAGGAATGACAGCAGCCTCTCCTGCCCACTGCCGGGTAAGAAGAGCGCAGTGATGGAAGGATCCTTACATTAAGGTCTGCCACCGGCGATCACTGGGGGCAAGTCACCAGGGACACTGTCTGCAGCACAGGGCGAGCTGTGTACAACAGACCACCCCCTCGTACACAAGACAGCCCCACATCTCCCTCTGCACTTACCTGCTGCACTGGCAGGCACCGAGGAGGGAAGCAGGCAGGTGCACCCTTGCAAAGCTGCGCCCAGTGCCAGGGTGCAGGGCCTGTCTGGGGAGGGAGGAGGGGATCTGGACAAAAGTGTGAAGGCAGGAGGGGGGGGGCAGGGGACAGGCCGGCAGGAAGGGGTGGGGAGCCAATATGCAATCCCCACCACATGCATCCGGAACTGTGAGAGTTGCTGCCGTAATCAGAGGTGTCAGGAGATCCAGGGGTTGCTATTTCAGACAGAGCCGATAGTTGAGGGGCAGTGAATGGGGATGATGGATACAGGCACTATATATAAATAAAACCACTAGTGCGTGAATCAGAATGAAAATAAAATGTGCAAATAACTCAGGAGACGCCGAAACAGGACCAATAAATAACTGCACACACACGCCAAGTAATTTTAACTTGTGACCTAAAAACCTCTACACTTATTGGCTTTGGATAACACATATGGGACAGTTTTGTCACTAGACGGTGTAATTTGTTACCATTACGCTACAATATATAATCTCTACCTTGTTGCATTAACAGGTGCACACAATGTGTTAAATTGCATCCTTTGCAAAGCAGTTCCTGTGCACGTCACACAAAAAGACATAGCAAACTAACAAGAAAGTTACACACATCGGGCCTGAAACGTTACAAATGCATGTGGGAAATGTACATGTGATCTGCAATTACCGTTAGCGCTTCTGTGTCTGACTGCACGGGAGGGGTCAGGGAGAGAAAGGGACGCCTTCGCCGTGAAGACACAACCACGTGATTGCGCCTAGCGCTTCGAGTCCACTGACCGGCTCAAGGGCTGTATGGGTGGGTGTGGCAGTTTCCCGGTGCCCCGACCCAACCTCCTCCTCTTAAGCCGGTAAAAAGGCGAGGAGGGGCACGGGAAGCTCCCCCGACCCATCGAGCCCTCCCCAGCTGCCGCCCCGGCCCTCACTCACCCTCTCTGACGTCACTCTGGGCTGCTCGCGCCCGGCGGACCCGGGGATGACGTCACCGCCCGCTCCCCTCCGAACTCCTAGAGTTTTTGAAATTCCTCGCGCTGCTAACGGCCCGAGCTGCCACTTCTGGGCTGCGGGGGAAGGCGGAGGGAAGGAAACCGAGCGCTCATTGGCTAGAGGGCGCGCGCTCCGCCACCAGTTGCCAAGTATTGGTGGCTGTGCCGTGCGAACTACGACAGCACCCCCGAGAGGCATCTTAAACCCAGCTGAACGCGAATCACAGGCCTCACATGGCTACCCGGCGTCCAATGAGAAAGCACAGGGCGGGGTCCACGCAGTTCGCCAACTTTCTTCGGGCGTGGTTAACCGCTAATCTGGTCCCCGCATGAATGCAACTAAATGTGCTTTCTAGTGTTTTGTGTGTAACTGGACTGACCGATTAATCCATAAATACATTTAGCATAGACAAAGACGAACTTCTAACTAGCTGTTTGGATATACTAAGTGTCACACCAGTACAATTAGGGCGAATACACACATAGCTCATTTTAAATGTTGATTTATATTCCCTGGCACCTGTGAAACTCCTAACAAAAGCTGCAACTCTATTAAATACCTGACTATGTTTGTTGCATAGCTCATTACAAGAAATATATTCCTGACAGATAATGTTTCTTCTGTATCATACTCCGTTCAAAGATGGCCGCTCCATCCACCCTCTGACGCGACGGTCACACTAGCCATAGGTGATGCCAATCAAACTAATGTCCCGCCCCACGTTTTGTCGTCGCGTGTTGGCGGGAAAAGCATGAGGTGAGGCTGAGAGAACGACGTCGCGCTAGAGCTCGGGTTTCTCAGACCCACCTATCGGCTGAGGCGATGGAAACGGGAGGAGCCGGGGCTACCGCGGTTTGCCCCACTTATGTCCTGGCGAATGTCGCCAGCTCCACGAAGGAACATGGCAAGTTTCTGTTTTTGATGGTTACTTCATTCTGGAAGAAAGAAAAATATAGAAGGTTGTATCACCCTTGTGTGTTTCGAAACGTATCTTATATTTTTTCTAAATGCTTATTGTTTAACCAGGTGTAGACAGTGCCTGTTCATATCTCAATTCACCCCATTAATATGGGTGCTAGCTGGTCATTATATGGTTATTATAATTGTATTTATATTGCACTTACAGACCAGACCAGGCGAGGCACTGAAGTACTTTTCAGGGGATATGTGAGTCTCTTAGTTCGATTGAATGGGATAGAGGAGGGAAGAATCTAGGAAATATATTTACTTTATGAATATATTATGAATGTTCAATCCAAAAAGGGAGCACCCTGTCTTATATTTCAGCTCAAATAGCCCCAAAGCATCATGATAAATGCAGTCATTAGAATTAATTCAAATCATATTTTGAAAAGTCTTTCACCATAAATGGGTGCAGCAATTGCTCCCTTTTTAAATTGTGTATTTAACGGCTCCCGTGAGCCTTTGTGCTGACGAGCTCTGGTGAAGCACCTGTGCGCCTCATGAATGGTACAAAAACCTGAGAATACGTTTAGGCGGCATTTCAGGCAACCCCATCTGCCACACTTTGTTCTCCGCTGATGATGGCAGAAAGCCAGAAACACGTGTCCGGATATACGGCATTCGCAGCACCAACTTATGGTGAAAAACATTCTACAACGTTACAGCACTTGCTGCACCCATTTATGGTGAAAGACTTTTTGAAATATTATTCAAATTCATTCTTATGATTGCATTTATCCTGATGCTTTGGGGCTATTCGAGCTGCAATGTAAGACAGGGAGCTCCCTTTTTGGATTGTATATTTTAAAAGTTTTACTGACATGGATAGTATTTTTGGGTCAAAGCCTTAAGACGGGGACGTCCGCCAATTCTCTTCTGAAGTGCCAATTTTTAACAACTCTAAGTCAGTTCAGAAGTATTCTGAATGATTATGTAAATGCAGAATTGACAGACATACATTTGAGAGGAGGCACAAGAAACATGACAACACAGAGACAGTACATTACTTAGGGGGTCATTACAACATTGTCGGTAAAAGCCGCTTACCGGCGTGCAGAAGACCGCCAATACACCGCCGCGGCCACGGAAATCCGCCACAGCTATTATGACCCACATCTCGGAATCTGCCGAAATTCAGACACCCACACAAGTCCGCCACACCAAAGGTCAGTGATAAACTGGCGAAAACAAAACCTCCACCGTCACGCCAACAGAAGCACGCCCATGCTATCACGACCCACGAATCCACGCGGCGGTCTTTCAACCGCGGTATTCCATTGGCGGTACACACCGCTGCGCTCAAAATACACACACATCTCCAAAACACCGCCACATTGGACAATTCGAAAGACACACACCTGATACACATACAAACACCACTCACACACACCCATTACAATATAAAACACACACAAACATCACACACAAACCCCTACAACCCAAAATTATTGACGAAGGCCAGAGAGAGAGCACAGAATAGACAACCCCACCACACAGAGGCACACAACACCATCACCCACACAACATCCACGCACAAAACACCACATACCACTACACATCACCACATACACCACCCTACACCACCCCATGGCACGGCAAAGACACCCCAGGTTCTCCGAGGAGGAGCTCAGGGTCATGGTGATGGAAATCATACGGGTAGAGCCACAGCTATTTGGAGCACAGGTGCAGCACACCTCCATAGCTAGGAAGATGGAGCTATGCAAAGAATAGTCGACAGGGTCAACGCAGTGGGACAGCACCCAAGAAATCGGGACAACATCAGGAAGAGGTGGAACGACCTACGGGGGAAGGTGCGTTCCGTGGTCTCCAGGCACAACATCGCGGTACAGCGGACTGGCGACGGACCCACACCTCCTCCCCCACAACTAACAACATGGGAGGAGCAGGTCTTGACCATTATGTATCCTGAGGGCCTCGGAGGAGTCGGTGGAGGAATGGACACTGGTAAGTCAAATCTTAACTATCATATCCCCCACCCTACCTGCATGCTATCACACACCCCCACCCTCACCCCCTCCCCTATCACCCCAAGTCCTCACTAATGTACTAATAACACAAACCACCCATCCCAACACCAAGCCCTGCATGACACAACAAAGCATGGACACCCATCACTAAAGCATGCCCACAGTACATACCCATAACACCCCCCCAACCATCATCACACAAGCCCCCACACAGGAATGCTAGCACTGGGGTACACACTCACCCACCCATTGCACACCATGACACACACACATGCAATAATCATACTTTTACAGCCCTGCAGGACCACTACCCAACGTCACCTGACAGGAGGGTCCAGACATCTCTACCCTACCCACAGAAGAGGCCCACAGTGATGACAGCAGCTCTGGCCAACTTGATCCAGATGACCAGCCCGGACCATCGTGGGCCTCGGGACAGTCGGTTCCCCTCACACAGGCACAGCCCAACACAGACCTTCCACCCTCTGGAAACACCAGCACAGCATCCACCCAGTGGGCCCATACCTCCGTACCCAGGACACGTCAATCAGCTGTGTGTCCACCACTACAGGGAACCCAGGATAACCCACCACCCCAACAACAACAGGGACCTGGGGACAGTGGTAATGGGCACATGGTCCAGGGGACGGAGGCCCAGGAACACGGGAACTGGGAGGGCTGCCGTGCGACAGGGGGTGGACAGGCCAAGGGAACCCACTCTCCACGAGGCCCTCTCCTCCATCATGGGAGCATACCACCACTCCCAGGAGACGATGGCTACGGTCCTGGCCAAGTTTCAGGAGACCCAGCGCCTGCAGGAGGAACAGTATTTGGGCTTCATGGAGTAACTCAGAACCATCAGCTACGCCGTGGGCACCATCGTAGGGGTGCTGAAGGACATACAGAACACCATGAGGGACACCGTGGCACTCCAAGGGGCCCCTGACACTAGCATGGACGATGAACTGCCCACCACCTCCGCCGGCGCTAGTGGACAGGACGCCCCGCCACAGGACCAGCACCCCACCCCTTGCAGACGGAGAACCACCCCGCAAGCGGTCCCTGAGATCCAGGAACAGGACAGAGCAAGAAATGAGACCACCCTGATTGTCATCCCACTGTCCCACTTTGTGACCCTGTCCTTATTAGAACAGCCCCAGCTCCACTTCCTATGCCCATATGGGCAGTGCACCTGTGAGAGTAATAGACTGGTCTCTGCCATGGACATTCCTCCACCATCACCCCTCACCATTTTACCACCCCCTCCAATATTTAGCACTTCAATAAACACCCTTGAACCACAAAACAATCTGGAGTCAGTCTGTGATTGAGAAAATGTGTATTAGCTATGACATTGACAAAATCGATTCTCAATAGTAGTGTCAACATACCTATGTCACACATCACAAGTCCATGAAGGATGCAAGCAGATAACACACTTTGGTAACCACACCTGTGAAACCGTAATGGAAATGTACAACTCATTTACCAAATACTGGATGAAATTGACAGACAGGATAGAGGTAAAAGTGTGAAAGTACTTGTAGTAGTCAAGAAAGTGTTCTCACCTGTGTGTCACTGGAAATATTGCTGTATGACTGAGTCCCTGTTGTCAATGTCTTCTTCCTCTGCTTCCTCCTAATCACTGTCCACAGGCTCCACAGCTGCCACAACACCGTCATCTGGACCATCCTCCTGCAGAAAAGGCACCTGGCGTCGCAAAGCAAGATTGTGAAGCATACAGCAGGCGATGATGATCTGGCACACCTTCCTTGGTGAGTAGAATAGGGAACCACCTGTCATATGGAGACACCTGAACCTGGCCTTCAGGAGGCCGAAGGTGCGTTGGATCACCCTCCTAGTCTGCCCATGGGCCTCATTGTAGCGTTCCTCTGCCCTTGTCTTGGGATTCCTCACTGGGGTCAATAGTTATGACAGGTTGGGGTAACCAGAGTCCCCTAATAGCCACACCCGGTGCCTCTGGAGTTGACCCATCACATAAGGGATGCTGCTATTCCGCAGGATGTAGGCGTCATGCACAGAGCCAGGGAACATAGCATTTACCTGCGAGATGTACTAGTCTGCCAAACATACCATCTGTACATTCATCGAATGATAACTCTTCCGGTTCCTGTACACCTGTTCACTCCTGTGAGGGGGAGGGGGGGGAGACCAGAGCTACATGGGTCCCATCAATGGCACCTATGATGTTAGGGATATGTCCAAGGGCATAGAAGTCACCTTTAACTGTAGCCAAATCCTCCACCTGAGGGAAAAACGATGTAGCTCCTCATGTGTTTCAGCAGGGCAGACAACACTCTGGACAACACGTTGGAAAACATAGGCTGGGACATCCCTGATGCCATGGCCACTGTTGTTTGAAATGACCCACTTGCAAGGAAATGGAGCACTGATAGCCCTTGCACTTGAGGGGGGATTCCTGTGGGATGGCGGATTGCTGACATCAGGTCTTGCTCCAACTGGGTACACAGTTCCTGGATTGTGGCACAGTCAAACCTGTAGGTGATGATTAAATGTTGCTCCTCCATTGTCAACAGGTCCACCAGCGGTCGGTACACCGGAGGATTCCTCACATGTCCCAGCTGACGGTGCCTAGGAAGGACAAAAGCGACCACAGAGTCAAGCAACTCAGAGGTATGTACCCACAGCTACACAGAACACGAAACATAATCCAAAAAGTTGTCTGTAAGAGTGTTGAGTCCAGGCCTAGGTATGTGTGACGCAGTTGTAAATGAAGCCATGTGGGCCCCTGAAATGGCGGCTGCCTGACCTCTAAACTGGGACAATGGGATGTGAGGTAACTGCGCTGGTGTTGTACACCGTCGCGGTAGGCGGTCGGAGACCGTGGCGCAATGCTGCATTGGTTAACATTGGACCCTATGGGTCCCAGGAGCCAATGACGAAGTGCGCCGGCGGTGATGATACACACCGCCGCGGACGTGACCGCCATTTTCTATCTGTTGAATCACTCGATACCTGATCTTCGACAGGAGAGGACCTATACGGCAAGTGCTGCTGTGACCTGGGTCTGGAAGAGACAATGGCATGTGCGTCTGGGGAAAGGGCCCCTGCCTTCACTGCACAGGAGTTGGAGAAGCTCGTGGACAGGGTCCTCTCCCAGTACATGCTACTCTACGGTCCTCCAGACCAACAGGTGAGAACATAGGGTGCAAGTTGTATGGGCTATGCCTGGGAGGAGAGGGCACGTCGTAAGAAGGAAGGGGGCAGAGTTCAGTGAGCATGAAGGACTGTGAATGCATGTGCCACATGGCAAGGGCAGGGATGTGTGCCACAAATTTTGACGGTGCAGTTGGTAATGACTTCTCTTCTTCCCTTGTCCATGTCATGTAGGTCAGCGCCCACCAGAAGAAGGATATCTTGCGTGCCATCACCAAGGACGTCCGGACCCTGGGGGTCCACCAGAGACAGAGCACCCACTGCCGTAAAAGATGGGAGGACATTCGCCGCTGGAGCAAGAGGCCGGCGGAGGCTCCGCTGGGGATGGCCTCCCAGTACACTCTCATTCAGCTGACTTTGCGCGCAGTGGAGGGGTCTGGGTGGGGGAGGAGGGCTGTGGGTTTCCCTAGGCCAGGGCAAGTTCCGTAGGCTAGGCCCCTCCGTAATGCAGGCCATGTGCCACTCAACCCTACCTCTGTAGAGTGCCAAGTACAGGTATACATGCCCTGTGTCATCTATGTGTGCAGATGTCCATCATAGCCATGTAGGCCATATCCCAGGAAATGCATCTGTAGAGCCCAACAGCGCGGCGTAGTGCAGAGGGCTGCTGTGTCTGTATTGTCCGCCAACGGTAGCGGTAAGCCATGCACTCAACCTGTCTTTCTTCTGTCGTCGTCCCCCCCCCCCCCTTTTTTTGCTCTCCCTGTTCTTTTGTGCATCAGCATCATCAGGCGGAGGTACAGTGGCACCGGAGCACAAGGGGGCTGCATCCCACATGGCCATGGAGGGCCACACCACGGACTCCGAATACACCAGTGGGACGGAGGGCGAGGGGAGCTTCACGGCGGTCACCGGATCAGCAACCAGCGACACAGACTCGTCCTCCGATGGGAGCTCCCTTGTGATGGCGCCAACACCGGTGCCCCCCACTTCTACAGGTACAGCCGCAAACCCCCCTACCAGCACTGCCTTCCCAGCAGCACCTCAGCCTTCGCCAGTGCCCGCTCACCCAGGAGGGTGGGCATCACCTTTGCCCCAGGTACCTCAGTCCCTGCCCCTGTCACCTCTGCAGCCCTCAGTGAGGAGGCCATTGACCCCCTCAGGTCACTCACTGTTGGGCAGTCTACCATTTTGAATGCCATCCAGGGTGTAGAAAGGGAGTTGCAACACACTAATGCATTCCTGGAGGGCATTCATTCTGGTCATGCTGCCCATCATCGAACCCTGCAGTCTCTGGCCTCAGCACTGATGGCAGCCATTGTCCCTGTATCTAGCCTCCCCCCTCCAACTTCCTCCACCCAGACCCAATCCCCTGTACCTCTGCCTATCCCAAGCACACCATCAGACCAGCCTGCACACACGTCAACACACAGGGGAAGCTCAGGCAAACATAGGCACCACACATCCCACAGGCACTCACACAAGCATCACCCACATACAGACACAGCAACATCCACTGTGTCCCCCTCCTCGTCGTCTCCCTCCTCCCTCCCAGTGTCGTCTACACTCTCACCTGCATCACTACCCCTACAGCCACTAGGACTCGCACCAGCACACCCACCACCACACCCCGCTCACCTGCACTCACCACCCCCACTACCATTTACACGTCCCCTGTGTCCTCTCCCAGTGTGTCTGTGACGCCCCCTCCCAAAGTACACAAACGCGGGCACACACACACCCAACATCCATCCACCCACCTCACGACAGCCTCCAGAAAATGCACCTGCACCCAAATCATCCAAAGTTACACCTCCTACAACCACCTCCTCTTCCTCCACTCCCAGACCCCCTCCAACTACCCGTCCCCGTGTTCATCATAAACTTTTCCTGAGCAACGTTGACCTCTTCCCCCCCCCCTCCAATTCATAGGTCCCGTAATAGCACCTCAGCCAAAAAAACTCCGGTACCAGTGGTGCCTGTTAGAGGTATGTGGAGTGCACCAGGCACCAGGGCAGCCAGTGTGACACGGAGCCAAAGCACAGCCAGTCCCCCCCCCTGTGAAGCACCAGAAGTTGGACAGTGCCCGACGGGATAGGGGGAAGACTCCAGCCGGCAAAGCCGCTCACAAGGTACCCGGGTGGAGTGTCGACTCAGCTGTGACTCCTCCCAAGGTGGGGAAGGGGCAGAAGAAAGCACCAAAGTCTGGGAAGAGCAGCACGGCAGAGAAGGCCGCCATCATCCCCACTGCCCAGGAGGCCTCCGCCAGCCTGATCGTCACTGGCCAGGACGCCACTGCCAGAGTCAGTGCCCAGGAGGGCAGTCCCATCGTCACTGATCAGGAGACCACCACTAGTGTCAGTGCCCAGGAGGGCAGTCCCATCGTCACTGGTCAGGAGACCACCACCAGTGTCAGTGCCCAGGAGGGCAGTCCCATCATCAGTGGTCAGGAGACCACCGCCAGAGTCAGTGCCCAGGAGGGCAGTCCCATCGTCAGTGGTCCGGAGACCACCGCCAGAGTCCGTGCCCAGGAGGGCCCCGGCAGCCACAGCCCCGCTGGGCAATGAGGGACCGCCATGGCAAACACCGCTGCACAGGTCAGAGACAGCAAAGTCAAGCACCGCTGAACAGGGCAAGCACCGCTGAACAGGGCAAAGACCGCCATGGCAAGCACTGCTGAACAGGTCAGAAACTGCAAATTCAAGCACTGCTGAACAGGGCAAGCACCGCTGAACAGGGCAAAGACCGCCATGGCAAGCACCGCTGAACAGGTCAGAAACTGCAAAGTCAAGCACCGCTGAACAGGGCAAGCACCGCTGAACAGGGCAAAGACCGCCATGGCAAGCACCGCTGAACAGGGCAAGCACCGCCAACTCTAGCACCGCTAGCCCATGTGCGGCAGGGGCAGTGACGGAACTGGGACCGTCACGGGGACAGTGATGCACTCTGGGCACCAGTTCCCCTCCAGAACCAGTGGAGACATGCATCCACTCCGTCTGTCCTTAACAGGATGAAGCACTCTGGGCACCAGTCCCCCTCCAGAACCAGTGGAGAACAGCATCCACTCCGTCTGTCTTTAACAGGATGAAGCACTCTGGGCACCAGTCCCACTCCAGAACCAGTGGAGACATGCATCCACTCTGTCTGTCCTTAACAGGATGAAGCACTCTGGGAACCAGTCCCCCTCCAGAACCAGTGGAGACATGCATCCACTCTGTCTGTCCTTAACAGGATGAAGCACTCTGGGCACCAGTCCCCCTCCAGAACCAGTGGAGAACAGCATCCACTCCGTCTGTCCTTAACAGGATGAAGCACTCTGGGCACCAGTCCCCCTCCAGAACCAGTGGAGACATGCATCCACTCCGTCTGTCCTTAACAGGATGAAACACTCTGGGCACCAGTCCCCCTCCAGAACCAGTGGAGCCTGTTATCGACTTGAGAGACTGTGGCTTTGCACTCCCCAGGATAAAGCAGTGGGCAAACCACCCACTGGAGAGACTTGAGAGACTGTGGCTTTGCACTCCCCAGGATAAAGCAGTGGGCAAACCACCCACTATAGAGACTTGTGAGACTGTGGCTTTGCACTCCCCAGGATGGTACAGTGGGCAAATCACTCACTGAAAAGACTTGTGAGACTGTGGCTTTGCACTCCCCAGGATAAAGCAGTGGGCAAACCACCCACTGAAAAGACTTGTGAGACTGTGGCTTTGCACTCCCCAGGATAAAGCAGTGGGCAAACCACCCACTATAGAGACTTGTGAGACTGTGGCTTTGCACTCCCCAGGATGGTACAGTGGGCAAACCACCCACTGAAAAGACTTGTGAGACTGTGGCTTTGCACTCCCCAGGATAAAGCAGTGAGCAAACCACCCACTGAAAAGACTTGTGAGACTGTGGCTTTGCACTCCCCAGGATAAAGCAGTGGGCAAACCACCCACTATAGAGACTTGTGAGACTGTGGCTTTGCACTCCCCAGGATGGTACAGTGGGCAAACCACCCACTGAAAAGACTTGTGAGACTGTGGCTTTGCACTCCCCAGGATAATGCAGTGGGCAAACCACCCACTGAAAAGACTTGTGAGACTGTGGCTTTGCGCTCCCCAGGATAAAGCAGTGGGCAAACCACCCACTATAGAGACTTGTGAGACTGTGGCTTTGCACTCCCCAGGATGGTACAGTGGGCAAACCACCCACTGAAAAGACTTGTGAGACTGTGGCTTTGCGCTCCCCAGGATAAAGCAGTGGGCAAAACACCCACTACAGAGACTTGTGAGACTGTGGCTTTGCACTCCCCAGGATGGTACAGTGGGCAAACCACCCACTGAAAAGACTTGTGAGACTATGGCTTTGCACTCCCCAGGATAAAGCAGTGGGCAAACCCCCCACTGATAAAACCTGTGAGACTGTGGCTTTGCACTCCCCAGGATAAAGCAGTGGGCAAACCACCCACTATAGAGACTTGTGAGACTGTGGCTTTGCACTCCCCAGGATGGTACAGTGGGCAAACCACCCACTGAAAAGACTTGTGAGACTGTGGCCTTGCACTCCCCAGGATAAAGCAGTGGGCAGACCACCCACTGAAAAGACTTGTGAGACTGTGGCTTTGCACTCCCCAGGATAAAGCAGTGGGCAAACCACCCACTATAGAGACTTGTGAGACTGTGGCTTTGCACGCACCAGGATGGTACAGTGGGCAAACCACCCACTGAAAAGACATGTGAGACTGTGGCTTTGCACTCCCCAGGATAAAGCAGTGGGCAAATCACCCACTGAAAAGACTTGTGAGACTGTGGCTTTGCACTCCCCAGGATAAAGCAGTGGGCAAACCGCCCACTATAGAGACTTGTGAGACTGTGGCTTTGCACTCCCCAGGATGGTACAGTGGGCAAACCATCCACTATAGAGACTTGTGAGACTGTGGCTTTGCACTCCCCAGGATACATCAATGGGCATGGAGCCCCCTCGTGGATCTGGTGTGGTGCTGTCATCCGGCTGAGGTGCCCCCCTCCCCTTCCCCCTGAGGTGCCTGTTGTATTTCGATCTGATGCCCCAGCAGTGTTCTCTCCGTTTTGCTCAGGTATCTAGTGAGGGCCTCGCCCATGCATTTTGGGGCCAGTGGTCCACGGACATTGAATGGTGCATACCTGCACTACTAATCGTGATGTATATTTTGTTGAATGTGTATATATATCTGTATATATTAGCCTACTGTTTTTTAAAACCTTACAATGGTTGCCCTCATTTCCTTTTGTCTTTGCATTATTCCGGGGGGGGTTGGGGTTTGTTACTGTATTGTTTGGATATTCATTGGTGTGTGTGTTGTAGTGGGTGAGGGTGGGGGTGTTGCGTGTGTGTGTCCCTGACTTTTGCCTCCCCCCTCCCCTATGTCGTAGGTGCAGTACTCACCGTTGTCTTCGGCGCCGGCGTTGATGGTCATCGTACAGGAGCAGGAAGACTATCGCAGGGAGTATTTGGAGTTCCGGCTCCATGGTGCCCTCCTTCCTCGTGGAGTGTTTGAGGTGAGCGTTTTCTGTTTGAAATGGCTGTTTCTGCCGTGTTTTTATCCACGGTGAATCCGCCCCGGAAAAGGTGGCGGATTGGTAGGTTGTGATACTGTGGGCGGTACTTTGTCTCCCGCCAGTCTGTTGGCGGTGACCGCCGCGCTCCTTGTTTGTACCGCCGTGGCGGTCGGAGAGTTAAAGTGGCTGTCTTTGTTGGCGGTTTCTGCCACGGTCATAATTCCCTTTTTTTCCGCCGGCCTGTTTGCGGTCTTACCGCCACTTTAACACCGTCCGCCAGGGTTGTAATGACCCCCTTAGTGTCCCTACTATATGTTACATGGTTTGTCACCTTATTCTCAAAAGTCCATCGCTACAAAAGAAGGGACCACATTTGTAGTTGCAATGCAATGTGAACTCCAAGTTAGCTTATATAGGATCTCCGGGAAGTGAACCTGAAAAAGCAAAAAGGAAGTATTACTCCACCATATTGCCTTGGGAAGCAATAATCCTGATTAGAATTAAACATTTGTTTTCCCCAAACTGCAAAATGTGGACTGTAATCCCCATGGTTTATTAAAAATAATGAAAACAGTATTTAAATCACCTACAGCTTTACGGAGACACTGCAGACTGAACGCTCTTGAATTTTCCCTGTACGCTACATTATACGCATCAAGCTAAAAAGACCTTACCCCAGAAGCCCTAGCGCAAGTGCCTTCCTCGCTGTGCTCCATGAGGCCAAGGGGCACCACATCAGAAGCATGGCCAGGAATTAGCAGCGCACCATCAACCAGAGGGGTGTCTGTCATAGAGGCATGGTGGAACTTCAAACACTGCAGACAGAGACTGTGGCACAAAGGTAAATGGCACCTAACTCTCTGCCTCCTCTTAGGGGCGCGAGCGTTCTTGAAAATTATATTGAAAAGCGTATGACAAGGAGAGGAACATGGCTTGCCTCAGCTGACTCCCAAGTACAACAGTCACAAGTGTGATAGCCCTTCCAATCCATGAGAAACTGTAATTTCTCTGTGATATAGAGAAACAGATTTCTTGCACCTCTTATTTGGTTGGACCATTTACAATAACTGGATGATGTTTTCCCTCATTAGATAATTTCCTGACCTTTTCCTGAAAGCTTTAGGTAATGAGATGTGAAATGAAAGATGTATTTTACAAGAGGATGGAAGATTCAGCTGGACATTAACAGGACTTTTAATCCTAGAGATGCAAATGCACCAAAATACCTGAGGCTAAACTTGGATTTATGGAATGAATGAGAGAAATTAGCTGCACATGACCAGACCTTATCTCCTATCTTGTAGGTAGGAGATGGTTGTCTGTGTGGATTGGTCTGATAATTTTGTTTCACTTTTGAAGATTTTAGATTTTGAGTAAGAAGTTTCAGCAATGACTGATGTTTCTTAAGATGTCTTGAACTACTGGGAGAGTCTCTTTGAAGGCAGCGATCTCCGATTGGGTTTGAGGATGAAACCCATTTATGACAAAGAATGCTAAATATTCAGTAAAAGTGTGAAAATAGTTACTGTAAGCAAATTCATCTGCTGATAGCAAACAATGTCAATTGCTTTGAGAGGCTAAAATGTAATATCTTAACATTTCTTCCAGAATTCTGTTTAACCATTCCGTTTGTCTTCTCCTCAGGATAACTTCCAGACGTTAAGCCCTATTGAATACCCAATTTATATGCGTAATGGTTTCTACAATTTGTAGCCCTCACTCTGAAATAATCTGAGATAACTGAGCGAAAGACCACGATGTTTAAAGATGTCAGAATAACATGTCATGGCCATCTTGGACGCAGAGGAAACTTTTTGTAAGGTAGAAAACTGCGCTATCTTCGTAAAATAATCTACTCTTACCATTACAGCGGTACAGCCCTCAAATATTGGTAAATTTACTATAAAAAATGTGAACTTTTTCCCAGAGTCTTG
The DNA here is from genome assembly GCF_031143425.1 of Pleurodeles waltl. Lineage (NCBI taxonomy): Eukaryota > Metazoa > Chordata > Amphibia > Caudata > Salamandridae > Pleurodeles > Pleurodeles waltl. Next base: position 18,681,400 of record NC_090449.1, read on the forward strand.
TTGAAAAGACTCTGGGAAAAAGTTGGCTGAAGCCAACCCGCCAATGTACCACTCCGACCACCACGGCAGTAACAGCTGTCGGGCTGGAGATATCCATCTCCGTCACTGTTACGCCTGCAGGATTATGACCCCACCTACCGCCATGGTTTCCGTGCCGTCCTTAACGCCACAAAAACCATGGTGGTAGGCCATATCAGTGACAGGAAATTCCTTCTCTTTCACTGATAGGGGTCTTCCCCCACCTCCCTTGCCTCTCAAGGATGCATAGTTCCAGTTGCATGGTATGTATCACTTCAAAGGCCTAAATACCCCAGTTCATCCCTAGGTGTTGTCCAGAATGGGTTAAGGTAACCCTCTCTTGGCTGATCTTCTCAAAGCTTATCTTGCACCACTCAAAGCAGTGCTGCATGCAGTTGTTTGTTTTGTCAGTGGGAGCAGCACGTTTAACCACATACCACCAATCCTACATATGCTTCAACTACTCCTGATCAAAGCTACTTCCATATTTAAGAGAGCATGTATCACTCACAAGGCTATCCAAATAGCCACGCTCCAATACCAGACTAACAAATTGATCCTGTCATATGGCCAATGCTCTTTTTTGCAGCACAGAAACACTTCTTCTAGAACTGCCTCCATTCATAAATGAAAACACAATGGCACAGTCCTTTTCAGAACTTGAGGGCCAAGGGCTCACATTCAAGAATTTAATACATTTGCTTGTGTGAGTTCAGGACAAGAGTGAGATTAAAAAAAAATCGGATGCTACAAGTGGACTTCCTCCTGGAGCTGTACCACCACTCCTGCAGCAAAACCAATAGTTAACAGTGAATTTTCTGGACAGGTATGGGTGCCTAAAAATAGGAGTTTGGGTGAATGCCTTTGAGACTGACAAAAAACTCCTGGACATTGTGAGTCAAAAAACCCCCTAAACAATTTCCTTTTCAAAGTGGTAGATATATGACTTTTCTTATCAGCAAAGATCTGAATGAACTGTCTATAAAAAATGTCCAGTTCCAAGAAACTCTGGGTCTTCTTCATGGGCTTAGGAGCTGGCCAGTCCAAGGTGGCATAAGAGGGTCCATTGATGATCCACTCTGAGAGGAGATACCCCAGTGTTGGAAATGGCCCTCTCTGCAGGGTCCCCCCCATACGTTTTGCCTTTACCCTCCATTTTTTCCCTGAATTTGTTTTTGTTGGCTTTAGGACTCTTGCGCTTTACCACTAATAACAAGTATTAAAGTGCTTCTGCTCTCTCCCAAAACATTGTTTAATTGGCATATACACAATTGGCATAGTTGATTTACTTGTAAGACCCTTGTCGATTGGTAGAACACATACCCAGGGCCTGTAAGTTGAATGCTATCAGTGGGCCCACAGCACTTATTGTGCCACTCACGTAAGTAGCCCCCCCCTAAACATGTCCCAGTCTTGCCATTGCAGCCCAAAGGCAGTGTTACACTGCCATGTTTACTTGGAATTTAAAACCCTTGCCAAGCCTTAAACTCCCCATTTATTACATTTAAAACACTCCTAAGATAGGCCCTATGTAGCCCATAGAGTAGGTTCCACTGTAATTAAAAGTAGGACATACATTTTTACGTTTTTCATATCCTGGTAGTGAAGAACTCCCAAATTAAATTTTCACTACTGCAAGGCCTATCCCTCTCATAGGATAACATTGGGGATTCCTTATCACCTTTAATAAACTGTAATTCCTAATTGAGAGCAGTTAGATATATCATGCTTGGTTCCTATGGAACTGTAACAATAAACCTTCTTTAATGGTAAAGTTGGATTTTTTATTGCAATTTTGAAAATGGCACTTTTATAAAGTTGCCATTTTCGTGCCCTTAGCCCTTTGTGCCTCCAGCCTGTTTTGGGTCACATGACGGGGTGTAGCTGACAGACTTTATGAATTCCTCCCCGACAGTCACACAAAAGTGGGATTATGCGTACCTCAATGGGCCATAAACTAGCTGATAGGGGGTGGAGCTGAGCATGACCCTACTTGCACCTGATTAGGCTGTGCTGTGTTTCCTCACAATAGGCCTAACAACAATGTATTTTCACTGCAGCCAGATTGGAGCCAGAACAGAGAAGTCAGGAAATTCCAAGAACTTCAAAGAACCTTTCCAGGAAAGTCTGCCAACTTTTGAGGAGATGGGCACCTGGGTATAAAATAGGGCTACAGACCCACACGTCAGTTCACTGCTGGACCTGCTGAAGGACTCAGAGGACTGCCTTCTGCCGTCAGCTACTGTGCACTATGCCAGATTGCTGCTTTACCTAAAAGGGCTGCTTTGTTACCTGGAGCCTGGCTTGAACCCTTAGAGGCTAGCCCTGCTGTTGAGCCATGCATCTACACCGGCACCCAGGACTTCCAGAAGTGACTCCAAGGGCTAGTTTGCTGATATCCTGTTCAGAGCCATAGGGACATAACAGGCTCCCACCATCTTGAACCTGCACCTGGACCGAGCCTGAGTGAGCCCTGAACCCCCAAGAGATCTCCATACATTTCTGGACCCTTGGTTGTGCTGCCAAAGGTGACTAGATGTCCGCGGTTGGGACTGTTATATTTTAGGAGCTATTTTGAAACTTAAACTTTACCAAGTCATTACTCCAGTTCTTCTGATTCCATTTTGGTCATTTTGGCGTCAAGTAATTTATTAAAATTTACTCTTTTTCTAAATTGGTTTGGGATTTTTCTTACGTTATGTGTTCATTTTACTACTGTTTGTGTGCTGTATAAATACTTTACACATTGTCTCTAAGTTAAGCCTGACTGCTTTTTGTGCCAAACTACCAATGGTTAAGCACAGGTTAATTTAGTGACTTTTTGTGGTTCACTCTGCAGGGGATCGTGCTGTTTCTTCACCGGGGCTCACCCACCAGTTAACCAACAACCCATTTTCTCACATCTAAATATTCCACTTCTCTTCTCTCAGCTCACATTGTGCTACTTCACAGGACAGATGGTCTAACATGAATTCAGTGCTCAGAAAGGGAAGTATAGACAATTAGAATGTAAGGTACACCTAAAAAGCTGGTTCAGGACATCACATGATATACTGTCTTTGAAAGATCGCTTTCCCAGTAGTCATAAAGTTCAGAAGGCCGTATTCCACTCATCACTTTTCTTTATCTGGCACAGATGTAAGCTTGACAGAGATCTAATTTAAAGAAGTATTTAGCATTCTGAACAGACTCAGGAATGTCTTTGAGTAGATGTGGGTAACAATCCTTCAAGGTCATAAAACCTTGTATTGACTACTGTGGCTTCTTCAAGCCACAGTAGTCAATACAAGGTTTTAGATCCTTTGACTTTTTTGAGAAAAAGAAGATAGGAGCTCCAGCAAGGGAACTAGACCTGGTAATAAGGTCATTTCAAAGATTTTCACCTACATATTCCATCAGATTCAGCTTCTCGTGCTGAGAAAGAGATTATAGCCTTCCATAAAGAATTATGGCACCAGGTGTGGTCAGGATTGTACAGTCCAAATCTCTATAAGCAGGGAGTGACACAGCAGTAGACTTATGAAAAATATCAACAAATTCTTATAAGCCACAAACATGGACGAGGTCTGTAAAATATTAGAGTGAGACTGGCCTTCGGAAAATTCTTGTACAACCAGATCCTAATAGCTCCTGTCAGAATAACAGTTATCTCTACTGAACTGGGAGAAAAGAGACACAACCCTCTTTTCCCAATTGATACGGGGATTGTGTAATTGTAGTCAGGGTATCCCAAGCATAATGACATAATTACACATGATGAGATCATAGTAACTATCTCTTTATGATTAATTGAGGAAACTGGAAAATGAACAGTGAAGGAGGTGACAATACCTCATGAAACTGGAAAACCAGCACTAATTTATGCATAATCAGAAGAAGACTTCTTCCTGATTAGAATCTGGAGTCTCTAGGCACAATTCAAGTCTATATTCACTCCAGAGGCACCAGAATCCAACAGAGATGGACTGACCAGGATGGATTTGAAGAATTAAATTTGATGCAAACAAGGGTGAAATAGACTATTGGAGGACCAAAAACTTTAAGGGTTTCTTACCTCTTACGCCCTCGTAAAGGAGAGGATCCGGCATTTCTCTGAGGTCTGGAATGTCAAACTGGTTATTCTCACAGCAGAGAACTTGGGCTTGAACAACAGAGGTAGTGGTCTCCATTACGCCTTTTATCCTTTTCAGTGTCGGTCAATGGGCATCTGGCAGATCCAACATGCATTGGTTCTCCAGGCAGGGGTCAGTAGACTCGGTAGCAGACTCAACCCTTGGTAAGACTCACGAAGGAGAAGTAGTGGAAAGCCTCTGAATGTTCCGCTGTAGGAGGCTGGCCTGGCTTATAGTGGGTACCTCGTGGTACTTACACCTTGTGCCAGGTCCAGTTATCCCTTAGTAGTAGAATAGAGGTGTTCTAGCAGCTTAGGCTGATAGAGGTAGCTATAGCAGAGTAGCTTAGGCTGAACTAGGAGACATGCAGAGCTCCTACTATACCACTTATATCATATAGCACAATATCATAAGAAAACACAATACTCAGAGTTACTCAAAATAAAGGTACTTTATTTTAGTGGCAATATGCCAAAAGTATCTCACAGGATACCCTCACTTAAGAGGTAAGTAACATACACAAATTAGATGTACACAAACCCAAAACAGGTAAGTAACAGTAAGAAAAGTAGTGCAAACAATGTAGAATCACAATAGGATGCAATAGATAGAAATAGGCCTTGGGGCAACACAAACCATATACTCCAAAAGTGGAATGCGAACCACGAATGGACCCCAGGCCTAGTGTAGGTTGTAGAGGGTCGCTGGGACTGTGAGAAAACAGTAAAGGTGTCCAAGATACCCCACCCCATGCCCCTGAAAGTAGGAGTAAAGTTACCCTACTACGTCAGAAAGACAGTATAGTCGAGCTAGCGGATTCTGCAAGAACCACAACCACCAGCAAAACACTGAAGACGGATTCCTGGACCTGAGGACCTGTAAAGGAAGGGGACCAAGTCCAAGAGTCACGCAAGTGTCCGGGGGGGGGCAGGAGCCCACTAAACACCGGATGAAGGTGCAAAAGGGTTGCCTCCGGGTGGAAGAAGCCGAAGATTCTGCAGCAACAGAAGGTGCCAGGAACTTCTCCTTTGGTCAGAAGTTGTCCCACGGCTTGCTGGAGGATGCAGAAGTGTTCCGACGCAGAAATACCGCAAACCAGCCTCGCTAATCGCAGGAGTCGTGGTTGAAGATTTTGGGGGCTGCTGGGGACCAGGATGTCGCCCCTTGGAGGGGGAGACAGAGGGGGCACTCAGCAACACAGAGAGCCCTGACAGAAGCAGGCAGCACCCGCAGAAGTACAGGAACAGGCACTTAGAAGATCTGAGGACAGCAGTCGACTCAGAGTCCCAAAGGAGGGTCCCATGACGTCCAAGTCCAACTCAGCGAGTTGGGCAATGCAGGACGGAGTGCTGGGGACCCAGGCTAGGCTGTGCACAAAGGAATCTTTGGAAAAGTGCACAGAAGCCGAAGCAGCTGCAGATCACGCATTACACAGGATTACTGTCTGGCTTGGGAAGGCAAGGACTTACCTCCACCAAATTTGGAAAGAAGGGCCACTGGACTGTGGGAGACACTTGGATCCAGCTCCTGTGTTCCAGGGACCACGCTTGTCAGGATGAGAGGGGACCCAGAGGACCAGTGATGCAGAAGTTTGGTGCCTGCGTTAGCAGGGGGAAGATTCCGTCGACCCACTGGAGATTCCAGTGCAGGGTGAAGGCAGACAGCCCTCAGAGCATGCACCACCAGGAAACAGTCGAGAAAGCCGGCAGGATGGCGCACTACAATGTTGCTAGTAGTCATCTTGCTACTTTGTTGCGGTTTTGCAGGCGTCCTGGAGCAGTCAGCGGTCAATCTTTGGCAGAAGTCGAAGAGGGAAGTGCAGAGGAACTCTGGTGAGCTCTTCCATTCGTTATCTGAGGAATAGCCCAGAGGAGAGACCCTAAATAGCCCAACAAGGAGGTTTGGCTACTGAGGAAGGAGGCTTGGCTACTGAAAGTGGCAAGCACCTATCAGGAGGGGTCTCTGACGTCACCTGTTGGCACTGGCCACTCAGAGCTGTCCATTGTGCCCCAGCACCTCTGAATCCAAGATGGCAGAGATCTGGGACACACAGGGGGAGCTCTGAGCACCTCCCCTGGGGGGTGCTGGTCAGGGAAGTGGTCACTCCCCTTTCCTTTGTCGAGTTTCACGCCATAGCAGGGCTGGGGGATCCCTGAACCAGTGTAGACTGGCTTATGCAGAGATGGGCACCATCTGTGCCCATCAAAGCATTTCCAGAGGCTGGGGGAGGCTACTCCTCCCCAGCCCTTCACACCTATTTCCAAAGGGAGAGAGTGTAACACCCTCTCTCAGGTGAAATCCTTTGTTCTGCCTTCCTGGGACTGGGCTGGCCAGGCCCCAGGGGGGCAGAAACCTGTCTGAGGGTTGGCAGCAGCTGCAGTGGAGACCCCGGAAAGGCAGTTTGGCAGTACCCGGGTTCTGTGCTAGAGACCCGGGGATGCATGGAATTGTCCCCCCAATACCAGAATGGTATTGGGGTGACAATTCCATGATCCTAGACATGTTACATGGCCATGTTTGGAGTTACCATTGTGACGCTACATATAGGTAGTGACCTATATGTAGTGCACGTGTGTAATGGTGTCCCTGCACTCACAAAGTCCGGGTAATTTGCCCTGAACAATGTGGGGGCACCTTGGCTAGTGCCAGGGTGCCCACACACTAAGTAACTTGGCACCTAACATTCACAAAGTGAGGGTTAGACATATAGGTGACTTATAAGTTACTTATGTGCAGTGAAAATGGCTCTGAAATAACGTGGACGTTATTTCACTCAGGCTGCAGTGGGAGTCCTGTGGAAAGAATTGTCTGAGCTCCCTATGGGTGGCAAAAGAAATACTTCAGCCCATAGGGATCTCCTGGAACCCCAATACCCTGGGTACCTAGGTACCATATACAAGGGAATTATAAGGGTGTTCCAGTGTGCCAATGAGAATTGATAAAATTAGTCACTAGCCTGCAATGACAATTGTAAAAGCAGAGAGAGCATAAACACTGAGGTTCTGGTTAGCAGAGCCTCAGTGATACAGTTAGGCACCACACAGGGAACACATAGAGGGCATACATTATGAGCACTGGGGTCCTGTCTAGCAGGATCCCAGTGACACATGGGCAAAAACAAACATACATACAATGAAAATGGGGGTAACATGCCAGGCAAGATGGTACTTTCCTACACAACTCCCCCCCCAAACAAAGGAGAGTAAGGCTAACCTTGCCCAGATGAGTCTTCATTGTCTAAGTGTAAATATCTGGAGAGTCCATCTGCATTGGAGTGGGTACTCCCAGGTCTATGTTGCACTGTATAGTCCATTCCCTTTAGGGATATGGACCACCTCAACAATTTAGGGTTTTCACCTTTCATTTGTTTTAGCCAAAGTAGAGGTTTGTGGTCTGTCTGAACAATAAAATGAGTACCAAACAGGTATGGTCTCAACTTTTTCAGTGCCCATACCACAACAAAGGCCTCCCTCTCTATGGCAGACCAAAGCTTTTCTCTAGGGGTCAACCTTCTGCTGATAAAAGCAACAGGTTGATCCTGGCCCTCAGTATTCAGTTGTGATAGCACTGTCCCAACCCCTAATTCAGATTCATCAGTATGTACAATGAATTTCTTGGAGTAACAAGGGCTTTTTGTGACAGGTGCAGAGCACATGGCCTGTTTGAGCTCCTCAAAAGCTTTTTGACAGCTAGCTGTCCACAATACCTTCTTAGGCATCTTCTTGCTAGTGAGATCATTAAGAGGGGCTGCAATGGAGCCATAATTCTTTATGAATCTCCTATAGTACCCTATGAGGCCTAAAAAGGCTCTCATCTGGGTTTGAGTTGTAGAAGGGACCCAATCCCTGATGGTTTGGATTTTCCAGTGTAGTGGTGCAATCTGTTCTCCACCTACCAGGTGGCCCAGATAAACCACTTTCCCCTGCCCTATCTGGCACTTTGAGGCCTTAATAGTGAGGCCTGCCTTTTTCAGGGCCTCCAAAACGTTCCATAGGTGGACCAGGTGATCATCCCAGGTTGAGCTAAAGACAGCAATATCATCTAGATATGCTGCACTAAAAGCTTCCAACCCTTGCAGGACTGTGTTCACCAACTTCTGAGAAGTGGCAAGTGCATTTTTCAAACCAAAGGACATCACTGTGAATTGGTAGTGCCCTCCAATGGTTGAAATTGCAGTCTTGGGTTTAGTATCTTCTGATAACCCAATCTGCCAATACCCTGCAGTTAGATCAAAGGTGCTTAGATACTTGGCAGTGTATCTATGAGCTCATCTGCCCTGGGTATAGGGTGAGCATCTGTCTTGGTTACTTGATTGAGCCCTCTGTAATCTACACAAACCCCATCTCTTTCTTTCCATCTTTGGTGTGAGGTTTTGGTACAAGCACAACTGGGCTAGCCCAGGGGCTTTCTGAAGGCTCAATCACCCCTAAGTCCAACATTTTCTGTACCTCTTGTTTAATGCAGTCCCTGACATGGTCAGGCTGACTATAAATTTTACATTTGACAGGCAAGCTGTCTCCAGTATCAATTGTATGTTCACACCAAGAAGTAGTACCTGGTATAAGTGAAAAGAGGTCAGAAAACTGACTTAATAGATTGACACAGTTGTCTTTCTGTTCAGCAGTAAGACAATCTGCTAAGACAATTCCCTCCACTAAGCCATCAGCTTCAGTGGTGGAGAAGAGATCAGGGAGAGGGTCACTCTCTTCTGCCTGTCCCTCATTAGTTGCCATGAGCAGGGTGACATCAGCCCTGTCATTTTAGGGTTTTAGGCGGTTGACATGAATCACCCTAAGGGGACTCCTGGCAGTGCCCAGGTCTACCAAATAGGTAACCTCACCCTTCTTTTCAACAATTAGATGGGGTCCACTCCAATTGTCCTGGAGTGCTCTTGGGGCCACAGGCTCCAATACCCACACCTTCTGTCCTAGGTGATACTAAGTCAGGACAGCCTTCTGGTCATGCCATTGCTTTTGCAGCTTCTGGCTGGCCTGAAGGTTTTTACTGGCCTTTTTCATATACTCAGCCATTCTGGATCTTAGGCCAAGTACATGGTCTTCTATGTCCTGTTTAGAACCTTTTAAAGGTTGTTCCCAACCCCTCCTTCACAAGAGCAAGTGGACCTCCTACAGGGTGCCCAAAGAGGAGTTCAAAGGGGCCGAAGCCCACTCCTTTTTGGGGTACCTCCATGTAAGCAAAAAGCAGGGAAGGTAACAGGACATCCCATCTCCTTCTGAGTTTTTCAGGGAGTCCCATTATCATACCTTTGAGAGTTTTATTAAACCTCTCAACCAGACCATTTGTTTGAGGATGATAAAGAGTTGTGGACTTGTAAGTTACACCACACTCCTTCCACATTGCTTTTAGGTATGCAGACATGAAGTTACTACCTCTGTCTGACACCACTTCCTTAGGAAAACCCACTCCGGAAAAAATTCCTAGGAGGGCCTTTGCCACTGCAGGAGCTGTAGTGGTCCTTAAGGGGATGGCTTCAGGATACCTAGTGGCATGGTCCACTACCACAAGGATGCATCTATTGCCTGAAGCTGTGGGAGAGTCAAGGGGGCCAACTATGTCAACCCCTACCCTTTCAAAGGGCACCCCAATCACTGGAAGTGGAATTAAGGGGGCCTTTGGAGTGCCACCAGTCTTGCCACTGGCTTGGCAGGTCACACAAGAGCGACAAAACTCTTTAGTGTCCTCTGACATATGAGGCCAGTGAAACAGGGGGACAAGTCTTTCCCAAGTTTTCATCTGGCCCAAATGCCCAGCCGAAGGAATGTCGTGCCAGGGAAAGAAGAAACTCTCTGTACTGCATGGGAATGACCAATCTCCTGGCAGCTCCAGGTTTAGGGTCCCTTGACTCTGTGTATAAGAGGTTGTCTTCCCAATACACCCTATGGCTATCACTGACATCCCCATTCTGCTGTTTGACAGCTTGCTGTCTTAAAACCTCTAATGTGGGACAGGTCTGCTGTGCCACACTCAGCTCTTCCCTGGCAGGCCCCCCTGCACCCAAAAGCTCTGCAGCGTCTGCTGCCAGCTCCTCTGGTGTAGGTTCTGCACAGGGCGAGGATTACTCTTCCTCAAAAGGGGACTCTTCTGTAGAGGGAGGTATAGTGGGCAGGGATTTACCCTTTCTACCCTTAGCTTTTGGGAGCACTTGGTCCATTGTTCCAGGATCCAGGTTTCCCTTTCCTTTTTTCTTCTTGGCCTGAGCCCCTGTCAAAGCAAAAATATGCCCAAGAATGCCCAGCATTGCTGCATGAGCCTCCAACTCCACTTCTGCCCAAGCTGATGTTTCCAAATCATTGCCCAGTAAAGCAATCTACAGGTAATTCAGTGGCTACCACAACTTTCTTTGGACCAGTAGCCCCCCCCCCCCCCCCCAGTTGAGATTCACAACAGCCATGGGGTGGCTAAGAGTGTTGTTATGAGCATCAGTCACTTGGTACTGCTGACCAAGTAGGTGTGGACCAGGGTGGACTAGTTTTTCTATCACCATAGTTACACTGGCTTCTGTGTCCCTGTAGGCCTCAACCTCAACACCGTTGATTAGGGGTAGTTGCTTGTACTTACCCATATTAAGGGGGCAAGCAACCAAGGTGGCAAAGTCAATGCCACCATCAGAGACTAAAACAGCCTCTGTGGTCTCCCTAACAAGACCAACCCCAAATACATTGCCAATAGTGAGCCCAGCTACACCCTTGGATTGGCTATTAGTAGTAGACTTCCCACCACCACTGCTATTACTAGGGGCACTAGAATTTGCAGCAGGGGTTGTGGTGGTGGGAGGTTTTGTGGTTTTCTTTGGACAAGTAGAATCACTTGCCCAATGGCCTTTTACTTTACATAAATAACACCAAGGCTTTTCCTGATTGTTTGAAGAGGATTTGGACCCCCAGAGGATTTTTGTGGGCCTGATGAAGACTCAGAATGTTTACTTTTGTCCCAACCCTTGTCAGAAGACTTACCATCCTTCTTCTTGCCATCCTTGTCACCCCCTGTATGAACCTTTCTGTTCACTCTTGTTCTGACCCATTTTGTCTGCCTTCTTTCCCAGTTCTTGGGAAGAGGTCAGATCTGAGTCTACCAAGTATTGGTGCAACAAATCAGACAACCAATTGTTAAGAATATGCTCTCTCAGGATCAGATTATACAGGCTTTCATAGTAAGATACCTTACTGCCATGTAACCAACCCTCCAAGGCCTTCACTGAACAGTCAACAAAGTCTGTCCAGTCTTGAGAGGACTCTTGTCTGGTGTCTCTGAACTTAATCTTGTATTGTTCAGTGGTTAAGCCATATCCATCCAAGAGTGCATCCTTCAAAACTTTGTAGTTATTGGCATCACTTTCTCTGACAGTATGGAGCCTATCCCTACCTTTTCCATTGAAAGATAGCCACAAGATAGCCTTTGAGGGACCAACTGTACCATACAGGCCCTCTCAAGTGCAGCAAACCACTTATTAATGTCATCCCCCTCCTTGTGAGGGAGTACTGTCTTATGCATGTTTATAGAATCTTGCTCTCTAACAGGATTACTATCTGAAACACTGCTGCTGCCACCATGGGGAACTAACCCCAACCTCTGTCTTTCCCTCTCTATATCCAGGGATTCCCTGTCTAAGGCCAGCTGCTGCTGTTTAAGCTTCAGTCTGGTCTCTTCCAACCTCAGCTTTCTGAGTTCCCTTTCCATTAAGTTATCCGCAGGGTGGGAGGCTTGGGAATGTTTGGACACAGAGGAGATTTGGGAATTGGCAGAGAGAGACCTGTCCCACCTGCCTGGACCCTAGTAACCTGGCCTCTAGGAGTGAAAGATGTCCTACTAATGTATGACCTTCTAACACTACCAGTATCACTCGGAGGCCTGCTAGATGGCAGGTCTTTGTAAGAACCCTCCCCAGCTTCTTCAGGGAACTCCTCTGAATCTGACTGGGAAGCTTCCCCTCCTACCTCCCTTTTCTGAGATGGGCCAGACTGGTTCTGGTCATCCTCTAAGAGTAGGTTAAAGAGAAACTCTTTTGTGGGATTCTTACCAAGGCTTAAACCTCTTTCTAAGCAGAGACCCCTCAAACTTTTGTAGTTTAAACTCTCATAAGTTGCCTGAACAACTTTGGGAGTGACCTCTACTGAAGACCTGATAGAAAAGGTTTAAGGACAGTGAGAGAAAAAGTTTTAGAACTTTAGAAAGCACAGAGAAAAAACGTTTTCAAACTTTTGGAAAACTTTTTAAAGTTTTCAGAACTTTCAGAAACTTAGTAAAAAGTTTCAGAGCAGAAAAGTAAACTGTTTTCGTTCAATGTACATATACTGAACTATTTGGTATATGATGTTCGTATGAAAAGCACCAAATGACAAAGTGGTAAAGCAGTTACAAGTTCTTATCCCACCGCTGCACCACCAATGTAGGAGGCTGGCCTGGCTTATAGTGGGTACCTCGTGGTACTTACACCTTGTGCCAGGTCCAGTTATCCCTTATTAGTAGAATAGAGGTGTTCTAGCAGCTTAGGCTGATAGAGGTAGCTATAGCAGAGCAGCTTAGGCTGAACTAGGAGTCATGCATAGCTCCTACTATACCACTTATATCATATAGCACAATATCATAAGAAAACACAATACTCAGAGTTACTCAAAATAAAGGTACTTTATTTTAGTGACAATATGCCAAAAGTATCGCAGAGGATACCCTCACTTAGGAGGTAAGTAATATACACAAATTATATGTACACAAACCCAAAACAGGTAAGTAACAGTAAGAAAAGTAGTGCAAACAATGTAGGATCACAATAGAATGCAATAGGTAGAAATAGGCCTAGGGGCAACACAAACCATATACTCCAAAAGTGGAATGTGAACCACGAATGGACCCCAGGCCTAGTGTAGGTTGTAGAGGGTCGCTGGGACTGTGAGAAAACAGTAAGGGTGTCCAAGATACCCCACACCAAGACCCTGAAAAGTAGGAGTAAAGTTACCCTACTACCCCAGAAAGACAGTATAATCAAGCTAGGGGATTCTGCAAGAACCACAACCACCAGCAAAACACTGAAGACGGATTCCTGGACCTAAGGACTTGTAAAGGAAGGGGACCAAGCCCAAAAGTCACGCAAGTGTCTAGGGGGGACAGGAGCCCACTAAACCCCTGATTAAGGTGCAAATGGGCTGCCTCCGGGTGGAAGAAGCCAAAGATTCTGCAACAACGGAAGGTGCCAGGAACTTTGGTCAGAAGATGTCCCACAGCGTGCTGGAGGATGCAGAATTGTTCCCACGCAGAAATACCTCAAACCAGCCTTGCTAGCTGCAAGAGTCGCGGTTGAGGATTTTGGGTGCTGCTGGGGACCAGGAAGGACCAGGATGTCGCCCCTTGGAGGGGGAGGCAGAGGGGGCGCTCAGCAAAGAGCGCACCCACAGAAGCAGGCAGCACCCGCAGAAGTACCGGAAAAGGCACTTAGAAGATCTGAGGACAGCAGTCGACTCAGAGTCACAAAGGAGGGTCCCACGACATCAGAGTCCAACTTAGCGAGTTGGGCAATGCAGGACGGAGTGCTGGGGAACCAGGCTAGGCTGTGCACAAAGGAATCTTTAGAAAAGTGCACAGAAGCCGGAGCAGTTGCAGATCACGCAGTACACAGGATTACTGTCTGGCGTGGGAGGCAAGGACTTACCTCCACCAAATTTGGACAGAAGGGCCACTGGACTGTGGGAGACACTTGGACCCAGCTCCTGTGTTCCAGGGACCACGCTCGTCAGGATGAGAGGGGACCCAGAGGACCGGTGATGCAGAAGTTTGGTGCCTGTGTTAGCAGGGGGAAGATTCCGTCGACCCACAGGAGGTTTCTTCTTGGCTTCCAGTGCAGGGTGAAGGCAGACAGCCCTCAGAGCATGCACCACCAGGAAACAGTCGAGAAAGCCAGCAGGATGAGGCTCTACAATGTTGCTGGTAGTCGTCTTGCTACTTGGTTGCGGTTTTGCAGGCGTCCTGGAGCAGTCAGCGGTCGATCCTTGGCAGAAGTCGAAGAGGGAAGTGCAGAGGAACTCTGGTGAGCTCTTCCATTCGTTATCTGAGGAATAGCCCAGAGGAGAGACCCTATATAGCCCAAAAAGTAGGTTTGGCTACTGAGAAAGGAGGCTTGGCTACTGAAAGAGGTAAGCACCTATCAGGAGGGGTCTTTGACGTCACCTGCTGGCACTGGCCACTCAGAGCAGTCCATTGTGCCCCAGCACCTCTGAATCCAAGATGGTAGAGGTCTGGGACACACTGGAGGAGCTCTGGGCACCTCCCCTGGGAGGTGCTGGTCAGGGGAGTGGTCACTCCCCTTTCCTCTGTCCAGTTTCACGCCTCAGTGATACAGTTAGGCACCACACAGGGAACACATACAGGGGATACATTATGAGCACGGGGGTCCTGCCTAGCAGGATCCCGGTGACACATGGGCAAAAACAAACATACATACAGTGAAAATGGGGGTAACATGCCAGGCAAGATGGTACTTTCCTACATCCGCTTTTCCATTAACTTCTCCTCAAGTCTCTATTCTATCAGGAGAACTTGATGAAGGAATTCAGCAGATGAAGAGACTCAGGGAACTCTTGCTGCTTATCCTGTAACTCCTCCTTTAAAAGTCTTTTGGAATAAGGTCATCTGAGAGTGTTCCACCTAGGTGGTATCAGCACCATGCTCACAAAACTGAGTACAATAGGTTAGTACATCACAGTTTCCCTGAAATATTTCACTCAAGGCATCATTGGAAGAAGCTTCACGATCTGGTCTCATAAACATCTTCTTGAAGTTTCTCCCCAAAATTGGCATAATCGTTCAAGCAAGTATCTTCTGCAACAAGCGAAGAAGTTTCTCAGGCCACAGCTGCACAGGTCAGGGAACTAATCAGTTATGTCACTTTGTATCTGTTAGGAAAATTTACCATGTTGAAAGGCAAAATCAAGCATGCCGTCCAAAAACTCCTTCAACCTTGAAGGATATCCAGATTACTTAGGAATTGAGGAACTTGTGGCATAAAGAACGCAAGACCTGGAGTGGATTGCTTGACAAAGGGCTACATTCTTGGTCCCCTACTGGTCCAGTTCCAGTGTTTGGTGCTGAAGAACACTTTCTAAGTCAACACAAGGATCCATACTGAAAACAGACAGATATTTTTGGGCACCACAACCTGTTCTGATGATGGCACTTACTTGCAGTCTAGATGCAAGTCTTCTGTTACCCAAGGTAAGGGTGAATGTTTCCTGAAACTACAATGTCAACCCACACTAGCATATGTGGTAGATAAGTGTCCTTGGGAAGCTGCCATTTCATCACAAGTAAAAAGCCAAAGGCATAAAAAAAAAACTCCTTGCTGGATGAAGTCTACAAAGGACTGAATAAAGCAAGGGATCAGGAACATAACAATGGATTTCTTCTGAAACGAAGAGTCAGGATCAGCAAAGGATGCAGATATGAAATGAACTAGCTGTGGAGTGGCTTTAAAATGCAGCTGCAAACTCTCAGACAGATGACTGCCATTTTTAGATGAAGAGGTGAGAAGAAGATGAGTGAGACTCCCATACCGCAGCTGCTGGCTTGTTGCTGCATTTTATCATGCCAGAGAACCATGGTACCACAGACATCAAACACCCAGGTGGCTAAGACACCACGGCCACAATAACACACAAAGGTAGTTCCCCTGTGGGATGCCATTTTGGATGACTAAGATGATTGGTTGAACCCAGTTAGCTTTAATTGAAATGCTAGTAGGATAACCATTGCCACTGCCCATAACAATGGAATAGACATAAAACTATTTTCAGTTCCAGCACACAACCGTTCTGTCAGTAACAAAAGTAGAAGTACCACCCAGTCTTTGCTGATGTTTTTAAACACATTAAGGTGAAACACAATAACTGCTTACAATAGCTACAAGGCTATATGTAAGTATTCTCCTTTCCATGCACCCCTCTTTACATCACTTACCTCTGTCTGGTTTTGTTCTTTACATGGTTTGTGAATCTGCTGATTGCAAGGTCTAGTGTCTTTTAATCTGCCGATGTGTTATTCTTTAACTTCAGATTTTCATAAGGCCCAGCTAAATTTATAAAAGCCTGACTTTGAGCCAGAGTTGAATCACTTCTAACTGATTTTCCCCTGCGTCTGCCATCTAGACTTGAGTATTTCCTGAGATCTGCTTTCTAAGACCACGTCAACTCTAACCTTATTCCAGTGAATTGCCTTCTCCGAAATTTGTTCATTCACTCACAGGTCTTCACTAGATATGCATTATTTCCACCTTTGTTGATCTTTCCCAAAGCCTCTGACTCACCATAGCACCTACTAACCCCAACTCCCTTCACAGTCACCGATGTGGCCCTCCCTTCCAACCCTGCCTCTCCTCCCCTTCATCCTTCCTCTGTCTCTCCACGTGCTCATCCTTCATTCTCTACATTCCAATAACCCCTAGTCGGCTAATACTCTCTCCCCTTGTCACCCCTCACTTCCTTCTCAATTTGATAAGGATCTCCTCTGTTTTCCTCCCTTGCCTAATTCAGTTAATCTCTTATCACCCTTCTGTTCCTTCCCATCCCTCTCCATCCAGCCTGCATATTTTACCACCTTCCTCTTACGGATTACTACCTTAAATCCCTCATCTCTCCTGGATTCACAAGCTAAAGATACTCCACTGGCTCCACGCAAATCCTCTCTCAGTCCACGCTTATGTACCAGAAACTTTTTACCATTCCCGCCTCCTTTTTCCAACCTCACCTCACTACCTGCATTCAAAAATCTTACCCTCCCAAAATTGTTTCGATTTTCCACCCTCTTTTGCCACATACCCATCTCAGAATTCAGACTGGAGAGGTCAATAACAAAGGACTCCAACAGGTTGAGCTACCACTAGCTCTCCCAAATGCTAAGGTAGCACTTTAAAATACAGTCCACCGCTTTCTCTGGGGAATGGGAAACAGACATTGCAGGTCCATGTAGTCTGCACTCTTATGAAAATTATTTGTTTGTTTTCCTTCTCTTTACTTTCATTTATTTTCTTTCCCCAGTTCTCTGTTTCCTTCTTTTACTGCTTTGTTTCTTTTTCTCCTTTTCTTTTGTCTTTTTCTCCTTTTCTTCTGCCCATCTATTTATATTTCATTAGTTCCTTTATTATTTTGCTTCCTTTCACTCTCCTTTCATTTTTTATGTTGTTCTTCCCACTTGCTTTCCTTTCTTCTCCTATCACTTTCATCTTTTCTTAACTTCTTAATCTTTTTTCTTCCTGTCTTTTTCAATTTCTTGTTCTTTCTTACCCTTTTCTCCCTTCTTTCATCTACTTGTTCTTTCTTCCCCTCTTTCATTCCTTCTTCTTTCTCTCCTTACATTCCTTTCCTGTTTTCTTTGTTTCACTTTTGTTTTTTTTCGTTCTTGCTCTAGTTTTTTCTCATCTCTTCCCTTTTTGACATGAACTCTACCTGCATTCCTTTTTTCTCCTTCACTTTCATTTGTCTTTCCTCTCTTGTTCTCCCCACCTTTCCTTTTCTATCCCTTACTTTCTCTCTCTCTCATTCACTCACCCTTCTAACAGATTTTCTCATTTGTATCCTTTTCCCTTTTGCTTTCTTTCCTCTGCTTTCTTTGTCTCTTCCTTTCTTTCCTTCTTCCTCTCACGTATTTTTTCCTCTCATTGCTTGCTTTCTCCCTCTCATTCTTTTTCTTCCTTACATTTTCTTTTCTCTCTCGCCCATCTTCCTTATTTCTTACTTTCTCTTCCATTCTTCATTTCGGTCTTTCTTCTTTTCTTTCTTTGTTTAAAGAGCACCTAGCTTCTTAAAGCAACCACTTCATACATTAATGTGTGTCTCATTGTCTGACTGCTGTACAGTGTGCTGGTCTTGGGTTAGATAAGATTACTTTTAAGTAGCTATGAGGTCTGCATGGGCCTTGCAAAATGTATTATACCTAATGCTGCATGCTCATTTGAGTAGGACTGGGTATTCTAGGGGTGATGTTTAAGTTATTTGGACTTTATGTACCATCAATTAACACCCATATATTAGACGGTAACTCAGGATGCTTTTTAGTAACCAGAATTAGTCTCTCTACAGAAACGGTTGGAAATCTCTTGTTTATAATGACCCTGACAGCCTCAACTGAAACAGGAAAGTACTATTCTCTAAGATTGCTACTGATAGTGTCACTTTTTGGACGAGAAGAGAGCTACACAGAAATAATACCAGGGATAACAGACCTACATCTTCCTCTTCCCACTCCACCTCTACTTCAAGGCTGATTGCTTCAGCTCACCATCTGTACTTGTATCCCCCACCTTCCCACAATGAGGCCCTCATTACAACCCTGGCGGTCAGTGTTAAAGCAGCGGTAATACCGCCAACAGGCAGGCGGAAAAAAATGGAATCACGACCATGGAGGAAACCGCCAACATAGACAGCCACTTTAACACCCTGACCGCCACGGCAGTAGAAATAAACACCGCGGCGGTAACCGCCAACAGACAGGCGGAAGACAAGCTTCCGCCCACTGTATTACAAGAGGCCTATCTGCCACCTTTTCCAGGGCGGAACCAACGCGATCAAAACCACGGCGGAAACAGTACACACAAGGGAGAACACTCACCTCTCAACACCCAACGAGGAACCAGGATGCCATGGAGCCCGAACTACAGGTGTTACCAATGTTGGTGTATCTTCTCATCTACCAGGAGTACGAACGACGGCGGCGGCGACCACGGTGTGTACTGCACCTACAACAAAGGGGAGGTGGGGAAAGAGAGTGACACACACGCAACACGCAATACCCCCACCCTCACCCACAACAACATACACACAAATACATGCAGCAACATTACATATACACCCCCCCCCCCCCCACCCTCTGGAAGAATTCAAGGACAAAAGGAAATGATTGTAACCAGTGTAATCATGAAAAATCAGGTAGCCAAAATTCAAAATTCAGTATATACAAATATGTACAACAACTACACAAGTCCGGATAGTGTACCAATCATTGTCCGTGGACCACTGGGCCCAAAATGCATGGGCGAAGCCCACACTAGATACCTGACTGGAAACGGAGAGAACACTGCTGGGCATCAGACCGAAAATATACAGGCACCTCAGGGGGAGGGGGAGAGAAGGCACCTCAGCCAGATGAAATGACGACGCCACTGCTGCACGAGGGAGATCCATGCCCATTGCTGTATCCTGGGGAGTGCAAAGCCACAGTCTCACAAGTCTCTCCAGTGGGTGGTTTGCCCACTGCTTTATCCTGGGGAGTGCAAAGCCACAGTCTCTCAAGTCTCTCAAGTGGGTAGTTTGCCCACTGCTTTATCCTGGGGAGTGCAAAGCCACAGTCTCTCAAGTCTCTCCAGTGGGTCGTTTGCCCACTGCTTTATCCTGGGGAGTGCAAAGCCACAGTCTCTCAAGTGGGTGATTTGCCTACTGCTTTATCCTGGGGAGTGCAAAGCCACAGTCTCTCAAGTGGGTGGTTTGCCCACTGCTTTATCCTGGGGAGTGCAAAGCCACAGTCTCTCAAGTCTCTCAAGTGGGTGGTTTGCCCACTGCTTTATCCTGGGGAGTGCAAAGCCAAAGTCTTTCAAGTGGATAACAGTCTCCACTGGTTCTGGAGGGGGCATTGTGCCCAGAGTGCTTCATCCTGCCAAGGACTGAGGTAGTGGATGTATCTCTACACTGGTTCTGGAGGGGGCTTGGTGCCCAGAGTTCTTCATCCTGCTAAGGACTGAGGTAGTGGATGTATCTCTCCACTGGTTCTTGGGGGGGGGGGGGGGGGTCTGGTGCCCAGAGTGTTCCACGTGCAGTGTGGCCGGTACAATTCCCTCACCTGGGTGTTTGTTCCACGAGATTGGCTAGGTACATGTAGCATCATACTCCATGGAGGCAGAGACATACCCCACACTGCTGCGGCTTCGCCTTCCACCTGCAGGAGAAAACAGTGATGTAAGTCATGCCTCATGTAAGCTGCCCAGGGTCCAGGAACTCTCCTCCAGCCTCGGACGACTGACCACTGGAGATGGTAGATATGTCAGCGGTGGTGCCACTGTCCGAGTACATCGCGGAGCCGATGGCGGTGTCTGTGGCGTCAGTGCTTGCGGCGGTGTTTGTGGCGGCGGTGCATGGGTCAGCACCTGCTGAGGGACACAGCAGGACTTCTCCTGCAGCCTCGGACGGCTGCCCACTGGGGAAGAGGCTGGGGACTTTTGCTGAGGCTGTAGATGTGCCAGTGGCGGTGCTGGTGGCGGTTGGGGTGGCGGGGCAGCTAGCAGTGTTTGCCGCCGTACAGGTTGGTGTGGTCGTGAACAGAAGTTGTGACACTGGTCCCTCAGTCGGTGGCACCATGCCCTCTCCTGACCTGCTCTTCTGCTTTTGGCCCTTCCCCACCTTTGCTGGTGCCGCAGTTGTCTTGCCACTATCCCCTTTTATTTTTGCTGAGCCCTTGGTGGCTGGTAGTTTCAGCTTCTCCCTCCGGAATGTGGGCACCTTTTTCACCTTGGCAGGTGGCGGAATGCCCTTGCCCTCACTACGTGGCACACTGGCAGCCCTGATGGGTGGCGCACTCGATGACCTCGCAGTTGCTGGCACCACTGTGCCTGGGGATTTGGTGGCTGAGGTGCTGGGCTGGGAACTGGAAAGCCTGGCCCTAGGGGAAAGACGGGGGTGAAGGGAAGAGGTCAGAGTTTGCCAGGAAAAGTTTTTTAGACACACTGGGACGGGAAGATGGAGGGGGTTTGGGAGTGGAGGAAGAGGTAGTGGTTGTAGGAGGTGTACGTCTGCTGAATTTGGGTGAAGGTGCATGGGCCGGAGGCTGTTGTAAGGTGGATGGCTGTTGGGTGGGAGTGTGCCTGCGTTTGTGTACTTTGGGAGGAGGGCTCACAGACACACT
Organism: Pleurodeles waltl; assembly: GCF_031143425.1. Lineage (NCBI taxonomy): Eukaryota > Metazoa > Chordata > Amphibia > Caudata > Salamandridae > Pleurodeles > Pleurodeles waltl. The sequence goes on from NC_090449.1 coordinate 18,702,423, forward strand.
AGGAGAGGGCACTGGGGATGTGTGAATGGTAGTGGGGATGGTGATTGCACGTGAGCAGTGTGTGGTGATGGGCGTGCTGGTGATGGAGGTAGTTGCTGAGGATGTAGTGCATGCAGGTGTGAGTGGAGACGAGACTGGGAGGGAGGAGGAGTACGTGGAGTGGGGGGACACAGTGGAGACAGTGGATGTTGGTGTGTCTGCATGGGGATGGTGCTTGTGTGAGTGCCTGTTGGATGTGTGGTGCTTATGTTTGCCTGAGCCACTCTTGTGTGTTGATGTGTGTGCATGCTGGTCTGATGGTGTGCTTGAGATAGGCAGAGGTACAGGGGATTGGGTCTGGGTGGAGGAGGTTGGAGGGGGAGGCTGGACACAGGGACAATGGCTGCCATCAGTGCTGAGGCCAGAGCTTGAAATGCTCTCTGTTGGGCCGCCTGGCCAGAATGAATGCCCTCCAGGTATGCGTTTGTTGTTGCAAATGCCTCTCAACACCCTGGATGGCATTCAGAATGGTAGACTGCTCAACCGTGAGGGATCTCAGGAGGTCAATAGCCTCCTCACTGAGGGCAGCAGGGGTGACTGGGGCAGGGCCTGAGGTGCCTGGGGCAAAGGAGATGCCCACCCACCTGGGTGAGCGGGCACAGGACACACGCTGAGGGGCTGCTGGGAAGGCGGTGCTGGTAGGGGGGGTGGCGGCTGTACCTGTTGATGCGGTGGGCACAGAGGTGCCCGCCACCGCAAGGGAGCTCCCATCGGAGGAGGAGTCACTGTCACTGGTGTCTGCTCCTGTCCCCGCTGTGGAGCTCCCCTCGCCCTCCGTCCCACTGGTGGCTTCAGACTCCGTTGCTTCACCCTCCAGTGCCAAGTGGGTTGCAGCTCCCTCCTGCTCCGGTGCCAATGCTCCTCCGCCTGATGATGCTATTGCACACAAGAACAGGGAGACCACCCACAAAAAGGGGGGGGAAAGACAGAAGAAAAACATGTTCAGTGCAAGCAACACCACTACCTTTGGCAGACACAACACACAGGGAGCAGCCCTCTGCACTATGCCATGCACTAACAGTTCCTAGAAATTTCACCCGGCCATGGGGTACGAGGCCTAAGCCCAATTGCTGCACACCTGGAAGTCACAGGAACCTGACTAGGTGTAGATGGCTCTTGCCACTAGTGGGGTTGGGGTGGCACATAGCCTGCCTCACAAAGGACCTTGCCTACCAAGTTTGCCCTGGCCTAGGAGAACCCACTCCCCACCTCCCCCACCTAGACACCTTGTTATGCGCGCCGAGTCAGCTGAAATAGAGTGTACTCACCCACTTGTGGCTGCTGCGATGCCCTCCAGCGCCCATCCAACTCCGGATACCCCACCGCCAGGATCCGGGACATCAGGGGGGTCATGGCGCGACGGGCACCCCTTCCACATTGGGAGGCCATCCCCAGCTGGGCCTCTGCCGTCTTCTTGCTCCAGCGGCGCAGGTCCTCCCATCTTTTATGGCAGCGGGTGCTCTGTCTGTGGTAGACCCCCAGGGTCTGGACGTCCTTGGCGATGGCACGCCAAATACCCTTCTTCTGGTGGGTGCTGACCTAGAGGAATGGTACAGGGGGAAAGGAAATTACTCACCCGTCCGGACCGTCATAGTCATTGCCCACCAGTTCCCACCCATGCCCTGACGCACATACACTCCCCATCCGCACATGCAGGCCTCAGACCTCCCCCCTGTATCTTCCATCCACACCACTCAAATCAGGCAGTGCCCATGCAGCATGCTCACAGTGTACTCACCTGTTTGTCTGGAGGACCGTACAGTTGCGTGTACTGGGGGAGGACCCCATCCACTAGTTTCTCCAACTCCTCCGAAGTGAAGGCAGGGACCCTTTCCCCAGACACTGTAGCCATCGTCGCTTCCAGACACAGGTGACAGCAGCACTTGCAGTGTAGGTCCTCTCCTGTTGAAGGTCAGGTATTAAGTGAGTGAACAGACAGAAAATGGAGGTCACGTCCAAGGCGGCGCGTACCGTCACCGCCGGCGTACATCGTCATTGGCTCCTGGGGCCCATAGGGCCCAATGTTAACCAATGTTGAATTGCATTGCGATCTACGACCGCCCACCGCGACGATGTACAATGCCAGCGCAGTTACCTCATATCCCCTTGTCCCACCTTACAGATCAGGCAGCCGCCATTTCAGGGGGCCACATGGCATGGAAAAAAACTGCATCACACCTATCTAGGCTGGGAATACAGACAAATACCGGCACATAGCGGATTACTAATGTTTCTGCAAATAACACATTGTGATACCTCAGTGTTGGATGACTCTCTGCTCGCTGTTCTACTCCACAGGGCACGTCTGCTGGGGCAGGTGATGAGATGGCGGCATCCTCTGGTGTACAGACCCCTGGTGGACCTGTCGACAATGGAAGAGAGACACATCATAATCACATACAGCCTTGATCGTGCAACAATCCTGGAATTGTGTGCCCAGTTGGAGCCAGACCTGATGTCAGCTATCCGCCATCCCACAGGGATACCCCCTCTAGTGCAGGTCCTGTCTGTACTCCATTTCCTGGCCAGTGGGTCTTTTCAAACAACAGTGGCCATGGCATCAGAGATGTCCCAGCCAATGTTATCTAACGTGTTGTCCAGAGTGTTGTCTGCCCTGCTGAAACACAAGCTACATCGTTTTTCCTCAGGTGGAGGATTTGCGCACAGTGAAAGGTGACTTCTATGCCCTGGGACATATCCCCAACATCATTGGTGCTATTGATGGTACACATGTGGCATTTGTCCCCCCCTTCCCCCGCAAGAATGAACAGGTGTACAGAAACCGGAAGAGCTACCATTCGATGAATTTGCAGATGGTGTGTTTGGCAGACCAGTACATCTCCCATGTCAATGCCAAGTATCCTGGCTCTGTGCATGACGCTTACATTTTGAGAAATAGCAACATCCGTTATGTGATGGGGCAACTCCCGAGGCACCGTGTGTGGCTAATAGGTGAGGCCAAGGTCCAAATACAGTTGACATAGATGTCTGGGTATGGGGTTGTTCCTAAGGGTTATTGTGTGTCTAACAGTTGTCCCTCGACATTTGCAGGTGACTCTGGTTACCCCAACCTGTCATGGCTACTGACCCCAGTGAGGAATCCCAGGTCAAGGGCAGAGGAACGCTACAATGAGGCACATGGGCGAACTAGGAGGATAATCGAACGCACCTTCGGCCTCCTGAAGGCCCGATTCCGGTGCCTCCATCTGACAGGTGGTTCCCTATACTACTCACCGATGAAGGTGTGCCAGATAATCGTGGCCTGCTGTATGCTGCACAACCTGGCTTTGCAACGCTAGGTGCCTTTTCTGCAGGAGGATGGGCCAGATGGTGGCCTTGTGGCAGCTGTGGAGCCTGTGGACAGTGAAGAAGAGAAGGCAGAAGAAGAAGATATCGACAACCAAAACAACATCATCATGCAATACTTCCAGTGAGACACAGGTAAGATGTAACTGCTTCCCACATCTCATACTATTGTTTGAGCTAGCATAAGTCTCATATTCACTCAGTGTATGGACACTGACTTGTCACTTTGACTTTCCATGTCACAGATCTGGGTCCCACTTTGTGCCTTCTGCTATGTTTGCTCCTGGCCTACAGCTCTTTTACATTGGTATGTGAACAAGTAAATTGACATTGCTATATTCCATAGATATTGCAATTACCCATTTGTGAAAGCACAGACTGACGCCAGATTGTTTTGTGATTGAAGTGTGTTTATTCCTGTGCAAATAAGTGGAGGGGGTTGTAAAATGGGCTGGGGTGATGCTGGAGGTATGTCCATGGCAGAGTCCAGTCTATTTGTTTCACAGGTGCATTGTCCAAAGGGGCATAGGAAGTGGAGCAATGGCAGTTTAAGGATGGACAGGGTGACATAGTGCCTTGTGGAGAGTGGGTTCCCTGGGCCTGTCCTCCCCCTGTCGCACAGCAGTCCTCCCAGCTTCCCTGTTATCCTGTGCCTCTGTTCCCTGAACCGTGTGCCCACTGCCCCCAGGTCCCTGATCGTCCTGTGTTAGTGGAGTTGCCTGGGTTCCCTGTAGTGGTGGACACACTGCTGATTGACGTGTCCTGGGGACAGAGGGATGAGCCCGCTGGGTGGGTGCTGTGCTTGTGTTTCCTGAGGGGGGAGGCTCTGTGGTGGTTTGTGACTGTGTCAGGGGAACCGACTGTCCCGAGGTCCCTAATGGGCCGGGCTGGTCATCTTGATCCAGGCGTGTAGAGCTGCTGTCATCACTGTGGGTCTCTTCTGTGGGTGGACTGGTTATGTCTGGCACCTCCTGTCCAGTGACGATGGCTAGGGTTAGTTGGGGTGTAAATGCATAGTTATTGTATGTGTGTATGCCATCTTGTGCAATGGGTGAGTGACCCTCTACTCCTGTGCTTGCATTATTGGCTTGGTCCTTGTGTGATTGGTGATTTTGGGGCATGAGTGAGTCTCTGTACTGGACATGCTTTGGTGATGGGTGTCCATGCATTGGTGTTATATGCAGGGCTTGATTTTGGGATGTGTGGGTTGTGTTAGTGGGGTATCTGTGGGTTGTTGGGGTGATGGGTGTGAGTGTAATGGTGGGGGTATGTGATGGCATGCAGGTGGGGTGTGGGGGTAAAGTAGTAAAGAAATGTCTTACCAGAGTCCAGTCCTCCTGCTACTCTTGCGAGGCTCTCAGGATGCATAATTGCCAAGACTTGCTCCTGCCATGTTGTTAGTTGTGGGAGAGGAGGTGGGGGTCCACCGCCAGTCCTCTGTACAGCAATCTGGTGTCTGGATACCACGGAACGTACCTTCCCCCGTAGGTCGTTCCACCTCTTCCTGATGTCATCCCGTGTTCTTGGAGGCTGTCCCACTGCGATGACCCTGTCGACAATTCTGAGCCATAGCTCCATCTTCAGTGCAATGGATGTCTGCTGCACCTGTGATCCGAATAGCTGTGGCTCTACCCGGACGATTTCCTCCACCATGACCCTGAGCTCCTCCTCAGAAAACCTGGGGTGTCTTTGAGGTGCCATGATGTGGTGTGGGTGATGTGTGAGGTGGTGTCTGTTGTGATGTGTAAGGGGATGTGTGTAAGTGATGGTGTTGGGTGTCTGTGGATGCTGATGTTGTTTTCGATAGTCTCTCTCTCTGGCCTTCTTTCAAAATTTTGGTGGTAAGGGTTTGTGGGTGATGTGTGCTTTATATTGGAATCGGGTGTGTGGTAGTGGTGTGTGTATGTGTATCAGGTGTGGGTATTTCGAATTGTCCAATGTGGTTGTGTTTTGTAAATGTATGTGTATTTTGAGCGCAGCGGTGTATACCGCCAATGGAATACCGCGGTTTAAAGACCGCCCTGTTGATTCGTGGGTCGTGATAGTGTGGGTGTATTCCTGTTGGCGTGACGGTGTCAGTTTTGGTATCGCCAGTTTATCACTGACCTTTGGTGTGGCGGACTTGTGTGGGTGTCCGTATTATGGCAGATTCCGAGCTGTGGGTCGTAATACCTGTAGCGGAATTCCACGGCCGCAGCGGTATGTTGGCGGTCTTCTGCACGGCGGAAAGCGGGATTTACCGCCAGGCTTGTAATGAGGGCCTGAATCACTTCTCCATCACTGGAACACCTCTAGCTAAACAATGATCTCATAATTACCATGCTGTCTCAGCTGGGCATCGCTACATCACATCTTTAGAAATCTCTACATTCAGAAAACCACCCTCCTACCTCTTCAGTGACCCAAACTTGTGACATACATATTATTATACAAAATAAATAGCATTGAGCCTCACCCCAATCATGCAAGGCCATACCTCTTCATCTGTGATATTTGCACTCTTTTGCATGACTATGACAATTAGAACACTCTTTCTTCAATGATACTGGTGCGGCTTATGATTCCAGTGTGCAGATAACACCCTACCCTGGCCGTAGACCTTATCGCATGACTTGAGGTCTGCTGGCCACAAGAACTTTATTCAGATTCAGTTAGCTCCGATCACCATACAGTAGCCAGAACAGTGAGTGCCTCTCTGATTTGTCTACTACACTATTGTATATCAGAGGTAAAAAAAAAAAAGCTGGAAGTTGCCAAGATCATTGTATCCGTAAACCATGATTGTATTGTTTTTATTAAGACTTGGGTCAGCTATACCTTGCACAACAGCATGGACATCCTCCACCCACATGATTACTCTGTCTCTCACTTGGACCCGGAAACAGATCATGTGAAGGAGCGGAAGTCATACATAATTTGGCACACTACAAGCAAATAAATGACTGAATACCTTTTGACTTTCCAGTACCTCCTTTTCGAATTCAAAGCCTTAAACGCCCCTACTGTCATTTAACATCCACTAGAGGTCAATACGTCCGTCATGTAACAATGGATAGAGCACATTACCAGCCAACACATTTGTAAATCAATAACTTTCAGAGGGTATTTTGGCCTTTAAAGAGAATGGCACTAGTACGTTCTCCGTGTTCGTTTGCAGCAACAATCTCATTCAACACTACCATAAACCTACTCAGAACAAAGTTCTTATGTTCAGTCAATCACTGGGATTTGTAGATCGCGCTGATCACCCCTGAGGGTATCCAGGTGCTGAGGTTGCTGTGTGGGGCCTCAGTCAAACAGCAAGGTCTTGAGAATTTCTGGATGTGGGAGTTCTTAGGTGGACCGGAAGGCTTTTCCAGGACTTTGCTGCAATACAGAAGAAGGCACGGCTACCATAGGTACTGCGGGGAGTGTGCACGAGGTGGAGTGCAGATGCTTGGAGTGGCAGTGGAAGTTCAGGAGGTGGTTAAAGCAAACAGGTCATTGGTTGTGCAGTGCTTTAAAGGCGTATGTCAGAAGCTTGAATTTGCACAGTTTGTGTACGGGAAGCCAGTGGAGGTTCCTTTGGTGGGGGGAGGTGTGAGTCTGTCTTAGGAGGTCCAGGATGAGTCTGGCTGCTGAGTTCCAAATAATTTGATGTCTTTTTCATGAGGTGTGTTGTGAGTCTGGCATTTAGAGCATTGCCATAGTTTAGGTGGCTGGTGATGAGGGCCTATGTCACAGTTCTTGTGGTGGTGACCAGGAGCTACTTGAAGATCTTACAGATCATGTGGGGGGTAAGGTACCGGATTGCGTTGATCTAGTTCTTCATGTTGAGTTTATTGTCAATGATGATCCCTAGGTTTTGGATATGGTTTGTGGACGTAAGTGTGCCTAGGTCTGCGGGCCAGCAGGACTCATCCCAGGGTGAGGTGGTGTTTCTAAACAGCAGGACTTCTGTTTTGTTGGTGTTGAGTTTGAGGCAGTTGTCTTTCATCCAGTCGGTGATGCTGTTTATGCAGCTGTGGAAGTTAGCCATCAAAGTGGAGGGGCCTTTGATAGTGAGAAGATGAGCTGTGTGCCGTCTGCACAGAAGATTATGGTGGTCTTTATGACATTGGCAGTGACTGTTAAAGTGGCAGTAATACCACCAACAGGCTGGCGGTAATTACCGCCAAATGAAGACCATCACGGTGATAACTCCCATAGACAGCCAATGTACCACACCATCCGCCAGGGCGTTAACACCACGCACCACGGCGGTAGCCATCAACAGCCAGGCGGAAGACAAGGTACCACCCAACATATCATGACACTGCAATCCGCGATGATTTCAGGGACGGTACCAACACCAGCAAAGCCTGGCGGAAATACATCACAGAAGACCAAAGACTCACCAACAGGGACACCAAGATCAACGACGCCATGAGACTGGAACTTCAAGTCTTCCTGATGCTCTTCTACGCCATGCTCCACCTGGAACACCAACGCTGACGAAGACGACGATAGTGAGTACAGCCGCCTAGCACACAAGGGAGGGAGGGAGGAAAAGGAGAGTGACACACACGCACGACACACACCATTCATACACACACACCATACACACAACCAGCTGCAGACGTAAATCAGTGGCACAGGACACACAGTATAATAATACAAGGACTACAGGTCGGCAGTAATGAAATTGTAATTGCAAGGCAGAAGCCACCATATGAACCAATTTTAGAACAGAGATACATAAACAATTGTCCAGAAAGGGTCAATTCCCGGTCCAAAGTCCATAAGGCCCACATGGCCACAGGGCACAGTCCAAGCCCCAACTTGATCCTGACTAACTACACACAAAACTGTGCAGGGGCAACATCACAGAAGTGGACAGGCACCTCAGGGCATAGGGTGGGAGGCACCTCAGCTGAAGTCGGGAACTTGCCCATTGCTCCTGGAGCGGGCTTCCATGCCCAATTCCCAATGATGGGGAGTGCTAGGTCGCAGTCTCTAAGGTGGGGAACTTGCCCTCTGATCCTGGAGGGGGCTACTTGTACAACAGTCCCTGGAGGGTGGCCTACATGCCCTCTGCTGGAGGTGAGGGCTGCTGTGTCTCAACCTGAGGTGAAGGCTCTGTGACCACTGGTGGTGGTGGTACCCTGCCAGCCTCTTCTGGAAGTAAGGGCTGCTGTGTCTCAGATGGGGAAGGTGCCTCCTGGGCAGCCTTTGCTAGAGGTGAGGGCTGCATTGTCTCTGCTGGCTGAGGTGTCTCCTGGGCAGCCTCTGCTGGAGGTGAGGGCTGCATTGTTTCTGCTGGGAGAGGTGACTCCTGAGCAGCCTCTGCTGGAGGTGAGGGCTGCTGTGTCACAGCTGGAGGTGAGGGCTTCTTGCCTGTCATTGGTGGTTGAGTGGGAACCTCTTCTTTCATTGGTGGTTGAGTGGGAACCTCACCCCTCCTGGCTGGTGGAGTGGGATCCTTCCCTTTCCTGGCTGGTGGAGTTGGATCCTTCACTGTCTTGCTTCCATGCCTCCACTGTCCCCGTGGACTGTTTGGCTGAGGTGCTAGGCTGGGTTGTTGGGACCCTGCTCTTACGGGCAAGACGTGGGAGGAGGGGAAGGGAAGTGTCAGGTGCTAGCCGGCGCCTACAGGGCCGATCGGGAGATTGTAGTCATTAAGGACTACACTTCCCATGAAGCCCAGCGCGGTAGAGATCGCGTAAAAGTCGGCGCACCCTGGAAAGGGTGTGCGTTATTTGTGCTAATGAGGCAGGTCGGAGCCTCAACGAAGTAGGAGCGGACGGCGTTCCCCAGGGGGGAATTCATCGGCGGCCCGAAAAGAGGAATGAGATTCAGCATGGCCCCCTCCTGGAAACTGACCTTTTACCGGTAGAAGGAGTTCCGAGCTGCTCCTCCTTTCGAATTCCGAGTACTAAGAAGGTGGTAAGCGGCAAGCTTGCTACTTGCCGGAGGCTATCGCCTTTTCTTTATTCCTGCATTCCTTACGGCCAGGTTGGGGGTGACTGTCATAAATTGGAGCACTTTACTTTTGAGATACCCTAATAAAGGAACGGCGATCTTATGAGACATAATCTTTTGGCTTTTTGTTGGCGGCGATTCAGAATGAGATTTACTGTTTGCAGGATTCCAAACAGCCGGGACAAATAATTCTTGTCAACATTCACTGAGATATGAACGAAGTACTTCTTCAAATATACGTGACATTAACGAAAGGCTTAGTGGGTTAACTGAATCATAGGAAGAAGTACAAAATAGATTTTCTTCACCTTATTCTTTCTCCTCATGTTCGTTTCGTTATACGTTCTGTAGTATTGTTTAGGAGGAAGGGCGGTGAGACCCTTAGGTGATTATAAGTGGCCGTAGGTGGCTTGGGGCATCCATTGGTGATGCCGATGGAACATAGTCAGGCTTTGGACTAGTTCTGCCCTTATGAGTTATGGGCAGTCCAGGTCGTTTTGGTTTTAGTGAGACCTTATGAGAATAGACAGACAATGTGATAATTAACACTGTGTATTTTTCTTTGCAGTTATCCCGTCCCTGCTGATCCTTCCCCTTCCTTCCCTCGCTTGATTACTCCAATGCACTGTGGGTTTTTTTATCAGTGACTTGGTGGTGTCAGGAGGTGGACCTTGTTTGCATCACACCGAGTCTGAGGAGTACCTACACCGTGACAGAATAACGCACCCACGAATAATACTCCTCCTGCTCGGTGTAATGCAAAGATGGCATCTATGGATGATGTCTTACAGGCGTTAGTGTTAGTGCAGCAAGAGTTGGCAGATTCTAGGGTGGAGGCAGCGGCACTAAGGGACAAGGTAGAAAGGCTTACTAGGAATCCCTTCGATGCCTCAGCATCTACACCGCAGATAACCGTGAACGTCTCCCCTCCAATTCCTTTGGCCAGTCCGGAACGGTTTTCAGGGGACCCCAGGAAAGTTCAGGCCTTTTTAACGCAGTTGTCTCTCCAATTCTCATGTAGACCGGCGTCTTTTCCCTCTAACCTTTCCAGGGTAATGTTCGCTATTTCTTATCTCTCGGGAGATGCAGCCAACTGGGCAGTGCCGTTAGTTAGAAACGATGACCCATTATTATCGGATTGGAATGCCTTTCGGTCGGCCTTTGAGAAGGTGTTTGATCACAGAACAACCACCTTTAGTGCTGATAGAGAATTGCTGGAACTGAGACAGGGGAGGTCTGACCTGGTTACCTATCTTACCACCTTCAATAGACTGGTAGCGGAATCAGAGTGGCCAGAGGAGAAGAGAATGTCTCTCTATTATCAAGGATTAAGAGACGACATGAAGGATATCCTAGCCCAAATAGATCCACAGCCTTCCACGTGTACTGAACTTGTGAATCTTACCTTGAGATTGAATCATCGGCTAGCAGAGAGAAGGGGAGAGCGTAGAGCGGGTGATAGGCGGCCGGTCATTCCAGAAAGAGAGGGGCGACCAGTTCCTAATTCCCCTGATTTATGCGGGGAACCTATGGAAGTGGGAGCCGTTAGGGCACCTCTGTCAAAGGCCGAAAAAGAGAGTAGGAGGGTACAGGGGTTGTGCATGTATTGCGGCAGGAAGGGTCATTATGTGAGAGAATGTCCCCAAAAACCAAGAAAAAGGTTCTCCTACTCCCCCACTCAAAAGGCCGCGGTGACGTCAGGGAAGATATCAGAGAAAGAGGATTTGCCCTTTATAGAACCCCTATCAGGGTTCCGGTTGACTTCTTTGACCCTCTTGCCACCAGAAGAAAAGGCGTCACACCTGTTGTTATCCGTAGAGCTGGTGTCCCAAGATCGAAACCATCCTGTATGGGCAATGATAGACTCAGGAGCCACGGGAAATTTCATAGATGAAGGGGTGGTTAAGAGACTGGGACTTCTGAGAATTCCAAGAAAGAACCCCGAAATTGTGTTGGCAGTTGACGGTACACCACTGAAGTCTGGACCCCTTACTGAACAAACTGAGGATGTGGGGTTGGTTTTCAGTGGAGTATCTCCGGCACGCAGAGAAATAATCAGGCTAGATATAATAGAGGCTCCTCAGTATGAAATAATTTTGGGAATGCCCTGGCTAAGAAAGAGCAATCCTGTTATCGATTGGCAAGCCAAGACGGTTAGTTTTCAGTCCGTGAGGAGTGAGAAAGTCGGTTCCTTATATGATAACCCCCCCGCGTTAGCGTTAGCTCAAGGGTTACAGTTGGCCACAGTGGTGGAGAAAGCGGTGATATTGCCCTCTGTTTACGCCAAGTTCAAGGATTTGTTCGACGAAGGTCAGGCGGAGACATTGCCACCCCATCGTATATACGATTGCAAGATAGATTTGATTCCGGGAGCACTCCTTCCTTCTTGTAGGGTATATGCTCTATCAGACCCAGAAACCAAACATTTGCGAAGATATCTGGACCGTTTCCTGGAAATCGGGTTCATTAGACCATCTTGTTCTCCGGCAGCTTCTCCACTCTTTTTCATAGCTAAAGCGAATAAAGAGTTGAGAACCTGCATCGATTATAGAATGCTGAACAAGAACACGATAAGGAATAGATACCCTCTTCCCCTCATTCCGGTGTTATTGGAACAGGTGAAAGAGGCAACTATCTATACAAGGTTAGATCTGAAGGGGGCTTACCATCTGGTCAGAATCCGTGAAGGGGATGAATGGAAGACGGCGTTTAAGACCCGTTATGGCCTGTTTGAATACTTGGTAATGCCGTTCGGGTTGTGTAACGCCCCGGCGGCTTTCCAATACTTTTTGAACGATGTTCTCAAAGAATACGTAGATCACTTTGTGATCGTCTATATAGATGACATATTGGTGTATTCTACCTCCTTAGAGCGGCACATGGAACATGTTTCCCTAGTACTCCAAGCGTTGCAACAGCACCATCTTTATTGCAAACTGAGCAAATGCGAGTTCCATGTACAGAAGGTTGAGTTCTTGGGGGTGGATTTAAGCCCGGAAGGGTTCTGCATGTCGACAAGAAAAATACAGGCGGTTCAAGAGTGGCCAGTGCCCACTAGTGTGAGAGACGTGCAATGCTTCCTGGGGTTTTCTAATTACTATAGAAAATTCATCTGTCATTTTTCCCACATTGTGTCACCTATAACAAGGTTGCTAAGAAAGGGAGTGTCTTTTGTTTGGTCAGAAGAGGCAGAGGAGGCCTTCTGCTTCTTAAAACAGGCCTTCTGCTCAGCGCCTATACTCCAGCATCCACAGCCAGAAGTACCTTTTATAGTCGAAGCAGATGCCTCGGATATAGCCATTGGGGCTGTGTTATCCCAAAGAAACAAGACCTCAGGACAGCTTCATCCGGTGGCGTTTTTATCTAAGAAGCTATCTGCTGCGGAACTCAATTATACGGTGGCAGAAAAAGAACTACTAGCCATCAAGAAGGCATTTCAGGAATGGAGACACCATCTCTGGGGGGCCCAACACCCGGTCACGGTATATACTGATCACCGAAACCTGCAGTATATGAAGGAGGCTAGACAGCTTACCCAGCGGCAAATGAGGTGGATGCTGTTCTTTTCAGAATATGAGTTTGTAGTAACCTTCCGTCCTGGGGTCGACAATCGCAAGGCAGATTCACTGTCTAGACAAAGGGACGCGAGGAACGTCACTTCAAGACCTGATGAAGCAATCATCCAACCGGAAAAAGTGCTTTGTGCCCTTCATATATCTCACTTCCTAGAAAAGGTCTCTAAGCATAAGTCTGCTGCTCAGTGGAAGGAGTGGGCCGAAGTAAGTCAGGACCGTACCCTTAAGCACGGAATACCGTTGCAAGGTAATCGTTTGTATTTACCAACACCTGAACTTCGAATGCAAGCCTTCAATTGGTGTCATGATGCGGTAACAGCTGGTCATCCGGGGTACACCAAAACTGCGCAAATAGTGCAACGACATTTCAGGTGGAAAGGTTGGGCTAAGGACGTTGCGACATGGGTAGCTCGGTGTGAGATATGTGCTCGATCCAAGGGAGAAAACGCGAAGAGCCAGGGCAAGCTGATGCCTTTGCCCACTCCGGAAAAACCATGGCAAACCATCAGCGTGGATTTTGTGGTAGGATTGCCAATGGATCAGGGGTACAATGCTATCATGGTGGTAATCGATAGTCTTACCAAGATGGGTCACTTTCTCCCTTGTAGAAACCTACCTACAGCAAGTCAGACCGCCCATCTAATTCTGTCTCAAGTGGTGCGGTTACATGGTTTACCAAGAACCATTATTTCAGACAGAGGCCCCCAGTTCGTTGCTAGGTTTTGGCGCATGTGGTGCAAGGTTCTGCGCATTGAATCCGCCCTATCCACCAGTTTTCACCCACAAACCGATGGCCAGACGGAGCGTCTCAACCAAACCCTGAAGAAATATCTGAGGTGCTATGCAAAAGACGCGCAGGAATCGTGGGTGTCATTGCTATGGCTGGCCGAACTATCGTACAACAATGCTTGGCATAGCTCGATAAGGGAGTCTCCTTTTCGTGCTAACACAGGGTTCCACGCGGAGATGTTGCCCATAATCATACCTCGGGAAGTCACGGATCAACCTACTGTCCATGCTATGGTTAAGAACCTACAATCCATGCAAAAGAAAATACGATTTAATTTGGATAAAGCCAAGGAACAGTATAAGAAATGGGGTGATGTACATCGGCGTGAGGGGCCGGTGTACCAGCCAGGGGACCGAGTGTGGCTTTCCACCAAGTATATACGTTTTAAGATGCGTAGCATCTTTCATCCTCGTTACATTGGTCCTTATGAGGTGGTACGCAAGATAAACCCTGTGGCTTACCGTCTCAACTTACCTGCTTCCTTAAGAATCCATCCGGTGTTTCATTGCAGCCTTTTGAAGCCAGCTCTGTCCGCGACCCGGCGGGCGGTGCCTCCGGTGGTTAGAGACGGACAGCTGGAGTATGAGGTGCGCAAAGTGTTGGATTCCAAACTACGGGGGGTAAGTTATGGTACTTGGTGTCGTGGAAAGGGTATGAGGCCGAGGAGGATTCATGGGAGCCGGAAGGCAATGTTCATGCCCCTAGGGCGGTGCAACGGTTTCATGCTTGTCATCCCACTAAACCTGGCCCTAGGAGGCGCTTTGGAGGTGGGCGTACTGTCAGGTGCTAGCCGGCGCCTACAGGGCCGATCGGGAGATTGTAGTCATTAAGGACTACACTTCCCATGAAGCCCAGCGCGGTAGAGATCGCGTAAAAGTCGGCGCACCCTGGAAAGGGTGTGCGTTATTTGTGCTAATGAGGCAGGTCGGAGCCTCAACGAAGTAGGAGCGGACGGCGTTCCCCAGGGGGGAATTCATCGGCGGCCCGAAAAGAGGAATGAGATTCAGCATGGCCCCCTCCTGGAAACTGACCTTTTACCGGTAGAAGGAGTTCCGAGCTGCTCCTCCTTTCGAATTCCGAGTACTAAGAAGGTGGTAAGCGGCAAGCTTGCTACTTGCCGGAGGCTATCGCCTTTTCTTTATTCCTGCATTCCTTACGGCCAGGTTGGGGGTGACTGTCATAAATTGGAGCACTTTACTTTTGAGATACCCTAATAAAGGAACGGCGATCTTATGAGACATAATCTTTTGGCTTTTTGTTGGCGGCGATTCAGAATGAGATTTACTGTTTGCAGGATTCCAAACAGCCGGGACAAATAATTCTTGTCAACATTCACTGAGATATGAACGAAGTACTTCTTCAAATATACGTGACATTAACGAAAGGCTTAGTGGGTTAACTGAATCATAGGAAGAAGTACAAAATAGATTTTCTTCACCTTATTCTTTCTCCTCATGTTCGTTTCGTTATACGTTCTGTAGTATTGTTTAGGAGGAAGGGCGGTGAGACCCTTAGGTGATTATAAGTGGCCGTAGGTGGCTTGGGGCATCCATTGGTGATGCCGATGGAACATAGTCAGGCTTTGGACTAGTTCTGCCCTTATGAGTTATGGGCAGTCCAGGTCGTTTTGGTTTTAGTGAGACCTTATGAGAATAGACAGACAATGTGATAATTAACACTGTGTATTTTTCTTTGCAGTTATCCCGTCCCTGCTGATCCTTCCCCTTCCTTCCCTCGCTTGATTACTCCAATGCACTGTGGGTTTTTTTATCAGTGACTTGGTGGTGTCAGGAGGTGGACCTTGTTTGCATCACACCGAGTCTGAGGAGTACCTACACCGTGACAGGAAGAGGTCAAGTTGGACAAGGCAAAGCTTCTTAGGGACGGTGGGGCGGGATGTGGGAGGAGGGATGGGGGTGGAGGTTGAGGGAGTGGTTGTTGGAGGAGTACGTCTGCTGGACTATGCTGCAGGTGCATGGGCAGTGTGCTTATGTGAGATGGATGGCTGTTAGGTGTCTGAGTGCCAGCGTTTGTGTCCTTTAGGAGGGGGAACAGACAGGGTGGGAGAGGACACGAGACGCATGGTGGATGTTGTGGAGGTGTCTGCTAGTGAGGTGTGTGTGCTGCTGGTGGTGGCTGTTGAAGCAGTGCATGCTGGTGTGAGTGTGGACGTGACTGAGGGAGGTGGAGGAGGGGGAGACAGTGGAGGCAGTGGATGTGGATGTGTGCGCAACTGTCTGGTGTTTGTGTGAGTGCTTGTGGACTGAAGTGTGGTGACTGTGTTTGACTGTGCCACTCTTGTGTGATGTCTTGTGTGCATGCTTGTCTGTATGTGTGCATGGGTTAGGGTTGAGGAGACTGGGACTGGGAAGTGGTAGCTGGAGTGGGGACGGTAGAAACAGGGACAATGGCTGCCATCAGAGAGGAGACCAGAGCCTGAATCGATCTCTGTTGGGCTGCCAATCCACTGTGGATGCCCTCCAGGAATGCATGGCATTGCTGCATCTGGGATGCCAGCCCCTGGATGGCATTCACAAAGGTTAACTGCCCTACAGAAATGGATTTCAGGAGGTCAATAGACTCCTCACTCAGGGCAGCAGGGCTCACTGGGGCAGGGCCTGAGGCGAAGGAGATGCCCACCCTCCTGGGTGAGCAGGCACAGGCAACTCGGTGAGGGGCTACTGGGAGGGCGGTGCTGGTAAGGGGGTGGCAGCTGTACCTGCAGCTGGGGTAGTCACAGAGGTGTCCACCACCACCAGGGAGCTTCTATCGGAGGAGGAATCAGAGTCTGTGTTGTCACCTCCTGTCTATGCGATGGTGCTGCCCTCGCACTCTGTCCCACTGGTTCCCTCGGCATCGGTGGACTCTGCCTGCTGGGTCCTGTGGGATGCAGCTCCCTCTGTCGCCCGTGCCCCTGCTCCTCCACCAGATGATGCTAATGCACACATGAAGAGGATGACAGAAGGAGAAAGTGGGGGGGATAAAGGGAGCACTGGGTCAATTACAGCACCAACACCACAGTTGGCATACACAGTACCTTCACACACAGGGATCAGGAATGAGCAGTATGCATTGCACTGGCATTCAGTTGGCTAGATGCCACAGCAAGATGAGGGCCAACCACTGCCAACTGCACCCTTCCTGGGACCCACAAAGCCCTGACTGACATGGAATGCAACCGAGCTAGGTTACCTGAATTTGCTTGACACCCATTACCCTTGAGCTGGATCACGGTGCAAACTCTGACCTGGCATTAAGGGGCACCCACTAACTCACACCCACCTCCCGGATCCCATGCCACCTACCAATTACTGTAGTAATGCCCACTGTACTCACCCCCTTGTGGCTGCTTTGATACCCTCAAGTGCCCATCCAACTCTGGGTAGGCCACTGCCAGTATGTGGGCCATCAAGGCGCTCAGGTTTCCAATGGGCACCCCTTCCTCGTTAGGAGGCCATCCACAGCTGGGCCTCCGCGGTCTTCCGTGCCCAGCGTCTCAGGTCCTCCCACCATTTCCTGCAGTTGCTGCTCCGCCTGCTGTAGACCCCCAGGGTCCGTACGTCCTTGGTGATGGCATGCCACAATCCCTTCTTTTTTGATGGGCGCTGACCTGCAGAGGTAATATAGACAGGAGGACACCATTACACATACAATCCAGCCTTTCACACATATGTCCCACAAATCCCATTTCCAACTCCATTGGCACACACATCGCCCAGCGCCCACCATGTACACTACCAACAGACATCCCCCCCAAATGACAAAATGCCTGCACACACATCTCCATGCAACCTTTCCACATGCATCATGCCCAAGGTGTACTCACCTGTTGGTCTGAAGGCCCATACAGCTGTCCATACTGGGGTAAGACCCCCATCCGCCAAGCGCCTCAACTCCTCTGAAGTGAAGGCAGGAGCCCTTTCCCCAGTCACACGGGCCATGGTAGGTTCCAGACACAGATCACAGCTGTGCACGCAGTGTAGGTGTTCTCCTGTGGAAAGTCAGGAATCAAGTGAGGTTCTAGACAGAAAATGGCGGTCACGTCCGCCGCTGCTGATCCCCATTGGCCACTGTACTCCATAGAGCCCCATATTAGTCAATGAGAAATTGCACGGCGGTTCAAGACTGCCTTCCACCACGTCACCCAACAGCAGAGGTGTTACCTCACTTCCACCTTTCCCTAGATACAGGACATGCGCTCGCCATTTCTTGGTGGTGAACTACATAAAGATCTTCCATAACTGCATCATTGCCAAAAATTGCACACACATTTCCATTCCTACTGTCGCATCACATTAATGCTGTATGCACAATGAGGTGGTGGTTCCATTGTTCAAATTGTGATGGTCTACTCACTCTTGTGTCCCTTAGGTACCTACCACTGGGGATTGATAGGAGGAAGAGACAATCCCCCATGTACAGACCTCTTGTGGACTTGGCTAAACTGGAGGACAGGCACATTATACTCACCTATAGACTGGACAGGGCCACAATCACAGAGCTGTGTGCACAGTTGGAGCCTGACCTGATATCAGTTATCCGTCATCCCACTGGGATCCCCCCTCTTGTACAGGTTCTATCAATGCTCCATTTCCTGGCAACTGGTTCTTTCCAAGTGACAGTGGGCTTGGCAGCAGGAATGTCACAGCCAATGTTCTCAATTGTGCTGGCAAGGGTATTGTCTGCCTTGGTGAAACACATGTGCAGCTACATTTCTTTCCCCCAGGTGGAAGATTTGACCACTGTGAAGATTGGATTCTATGCAATGGGACATATACCCAATATTATTGGGGCCATTGAAGGTACACATATTGCGTTTGTCTCTCCCCCGCCTCCCTTCCCCCGTCAGAATGAACAGGTGTTCAGGAATCTGGAGAGTTTCCACTTACTGAATGTGCAAATGGTGTACCTGGCGGACCAGTACATCTCCCACATCAATATCAACTATCCTGGGTCGGTGCATGACGCCTTCGTTCTGATGAATAGCAGCATCCCAAATCTGATGGCCCAACTACAGAAGCACAGGGTGTGGCTAATAGGTGAGCCAGAGTCCCCACCCTCTGTATATCAGTGTATGCTTTCAAGTGTTATCCCCATAGGATTGTGTAAGGCTAAATGTTGTACCTCAATATTTGCAGGTTACTCTGGCTACCCAAACCTATCGTGGCTCCTGACCCCTGTGAGGAATGCCAAGACAAGGGGTGAGAACCGTTATAATGATGCACATGGGCGAACCAGGAGAATAATCGAGAGGACATTCGGCCTCCTGAAGGCCAGGTTCAGATGCAGGTATCTGACAGGTGGATCCCTGTGCTGCTCACCCGAGAAGGTCTGCCAGATAGTAGTGGCATGCTGCATGTTGCACAACCTGGCCTTCAGACGACATGTGCCTTTTCTGAAGCAGGAGGGGACTGGAGATGATCGTATGGCAGCAGTGGACCCTGAAGACAGTGAGGATGAGAAGGCTGAGGATGTGGACAACAGAACATCAGTTATACGTCAATACTTCCAATGACACACAGGTGAGACAGTGCAACTGACCATTACTCTGACTATTGATGTTTTCTGTCTGGCTGTAGTGTGAAGGCATTCACGTCATTTGCATCTCAACTTACTGTCACTTATGGCTTGTCCTTTTACAGATGTTGGTTGTAGGAAAATATCTCCCTGTTGCAGTTACCCCCCCCCTCCCCCGCACACACTTTTTGCCTGATATTGATGCTGACTTGACTGAGAAGTGTGCTGGGACCCTGCTAACCAGTCCCCAGCACCAGTGTTCTTTCGCCTAAAATGTACCATTGTTTCCACAATTGGCACACCCCTGGCACACAAATAAGTCCCTTGTCAAAGGTACCAGTGGTACCAAGGGCCCTGTGACCAGGGAAGGTCTCTAAGGGCTGCAGCATGTGTTGTACCACCCTTAGGGACCCCTCACCTAACACATTTACACTGCCATCGCAGATTGTGTGTGTTGGTGGGGAGAAAAAGGCAAAGTCGACATGGCATCCCCCTTAGGGTGCTATGCACACAAAATACGGCCTGTGGCATAGGTAAGTCACCCCTCTAGCAGGCCTTACAGCCCTAAGGCAGGGTGCACCATACCACAGGTGAGGGCATAGCTGCATGAGCAATATGCGCCTACATTGTCTAAGTCTATTCTTAGACATTGTAAGTACAGTGTGGCCATATTAAGTATATGGCCTGGGAGTTTGTCAAAAACGAACTCCTCAGCTCCATAATGGCTACACTAAATACTGGGAAGTTTGGTATCAAACTTCTCAGAATAATAAACCCAGACTGATGCCAGTGTTGGATTTATTAAAAAATGCACACAGGTGGCATCTTAGAGATGCCCCCTGTATTTTATCCAGTCCTTCAGTGCAGGACTGACTGGTCTGTGCCAGCCTTGCTGAGGGGCACGTTTCTGACCCCATTGTGTGAGGTGCTTTGTGCCCTCTGAGGCCAGAAACAAAGCCTGCTCTGGGTGGAGGTGCTTCACACCTCCCCCCTGCAGAAACTGTAACACCTAGCAGTGAGCCTCAAAGGCTCAGGCTTCGTGTTACAATGCCCAAGGGCACTCCAACTAGTGGAGATGCCCGCCCCCTGGACACAGCCCCCCACTTTTGTTGGCAAGTCCATGGGAGATAATGAGAAAAACAAGGAGGAGTCACCCACCAGTCAGGACAGCCCCTAAGGTGTCCTGAGCTGAGGTGACCCCTGCCTTTAGAATTCCTCCATCTTAAGTTTGGAGGATTCCCCCAATAGGATTAGGGATGTGCCCCCTCCCCTCAGGGAGGAGGCACAAAGAGGGTGTAGCCACCCTCTAGGACAGTAGCTATTGGCTACTGCCCTCCTGACCTGAACACACCCCTAAATTTAGTATTTAGGGGCACCCCAGAACCCAGGAAATCAGATTCCTGAAACAAGAAGAAGGACTGCTGACCTGAAAGCCTGCAGAGACGACGAAAGACAACAACTGCTTTGGCCCTAGCCCTACCGGCCTGTCTCCTGACTTGAAAAACTGCAACAGCGACGCATCCAAAAGGGACCAGCAACCTCTGAAGCCTCAGAGGACTGCCCTGCAACTAAGGACCAAGAAACCTCTGTGAACAGCGGCTCTGCTCAACAACCAGCAACAATATTGCAACTTTTCTTCAACTTTCCAAGACCTCACGTTTCCTGCCGGATGCGTGAGACTTCACCCTCTGCACCTGACGCCCCCGGCTCGAGCTCCAGAGAACCAGCACCACAGGGAGGACTCCCCGGCGACTGTGACCTTGTGAATAGCCCGAGACAACCCCCTGGAGCTCCACAGTGATGCATGCAGAGAGAATCCAGAGGCTCCCCTGACTGCGACTGCCTGTAACAAGGGACCCGACACCTGGACCAAGCACTGCACCCGCAGCCCCCAGGAACCGAACCTCAGTGCAGGAGTGATCCCCAGGCGACACTCTGCCTAGCCCAGTCGGTGGCTGGCCCGAGAAGCCCCCCTGTGCCCTGCCTGCACCGCCAGAGTGACCCCTGGGTCCCTCCATTGAAATCTATACAAAACCTGACGCCTGCTTTGCACACTGCACCCGGCTGCCCCTGTGCCGATTAGGGTGTGTTTTGTGTGCCTACTTGTTTCCCCCCCCCAGTGCTCTACAAAACCCCCCTGCTCTGCCCTCCGAGGAAGCGAGTACTTACCTGCTGGCAGACTGGAACCAGAGCACCCCTGTTCTCCATAGGCGCCTATGTGTTTTGGGCACCTCTTTGACACCTGAGCTGCTGGTGTGGTAACTTTGGGGTTGCCTTGAACCCACAAAGGTGGGCTGTCTATGCCCAGGAACTAAGACTTGTAAGTGCTCTACTTACCTGACAAACTAACCAGTACTTACCTCCCCCAGGAACTGTTGATTTTTGCAGTGTCCACTTTTAAAATAGCTTATTGCCATTTTAACAAAAACTGTATATGTAATTGCTCTAATTCAAAGTTCCTAACTTACCTGTGTGGAGTACCTTGCATTTTATGTATTTACTTCAAATCTTGAACTTGTGGTTCTAAAAATAAATCAAGAAAATACATTTTTCTACAAAAAAACCTATTGGCCTGGAATTGTCTTTGAGTGTGTGTTCCTCAATTATTGCCTGTGTGTGTACAACAAATGCTTAACACTACCCTCTGATAAGCCTACTTCTCGACCACACTACCACAAAGTAGAGTATTAGAATGATCTAATTTTGCCACTATCTTGCCTCTAAGGGGAGCCCTTGGACTCTGTGCACACTATCTCTTACTTTGAGATAGTATATACAGAGCCAACTTCCTACATTGGTGATATGACAGTAGTGTCCTGATGTGTTTACTGCAGACAGCTACAGGTCATTATTTGTATGCTATCACAGTGTTCAGATCATTTGCACTAGAGGTGATTGTTCCCATAAATGCACATTTTCAACACATAAAACAGTGTTACTGAAGTTGTGTTCAAGGGTGTATATTGTAGTGCAAATAATTGACTGAAAAGTGCAGAGGAGTGGGGTGATGGTAGAGGACAGTCCGGGGTATTGTTCCAGTCTGTTTGTAGCACAGCTCCAGTGTCCAAGGGGCCATAGGAAGGGGAGCAAAGGAAGTTCAAAGTGGACAAATTGACAGGGTGGGACACAAGGGGGACATTTCCATCTCATTTCCTGGCAGTGGTTTTGGTCTTGGCAAGTGTCTCTGGCTTCTGACTGGGTTGCAGGGAACACTTGCGGGGTGGTTCACCTTCTGCAGGGGGAGGGGTGCTGGTGGCCTGTGTGTCCTGTGGCGGGGCCTCCTGTCCACTAGCTGCAGCGGAAGTGAAGGGCTGGTCAATGGACTGGCTACTGGTAGGAGCCAGCTGGTATGCTGTCCATTCCCTCATGAAATTGGCCATGTCTGCCAGCACCCCTGCTATGGAGATCATGGTGGTGTTGAGAGCCTGTAAGTCCTCCCTAATCTCCTGATGGTGTTACTCCTGAAGCCGCTTGTTCTCTTGCATGTTGTTAAGGATCTGGTCCATCGTGTCCTGGGATTGTTGGTAGGCCCCCAGGACATTGGTGAGTGCCTCCTAGAGAGTCGGTTCCCTGGGCCTGTCCTCCCCTTGCACACAGCGGTCCTCCCAGTGTCCCTGTTGCCCTGTGCCTGTATCTCCTGAAAGGTGTGCCCACTGCCACTGACCCCAGGTCCCTGATTATCTTGGGTGTGAGGTGCGGGCTGATTTGCCTGTACAGGTGGGCACACTGCTGATTGACGTGTCCTGGGGACAGAGGTGTGGGGACGCTGGGTGGGTGCTATGGTGTTGGATATTAATGGGGGAGGCTCTGTGGTTGACTGGGAGTGGGCTGGGGTGACCGACTGACCAGTGGTCCCTGATGGGCCAGGTAGTTCATCCGGATCCTGATTCCAGAGTTAGTCATCACTGGGGGCATCTTCTGTTGGGTACTGGTTAGCCGTGGCACCTCCTCTCCGCTGGGATTTTCTGGGGCACCTGTGGGGATGTAAGTGATGTATTATGCTTCATGTCAGTTACATATTGTACATCCTTGGCTTCCCCTCTATCGTTGCTGTTGCCCTGCCACCTTTATTTGTGTATGGTGATGTATTGCAGGATTTTTAGTTCTCCATGCTGTGCATGCTTTTGGAATGGGTGTCCATGAAGGACTGGGAGGGCTGTCCATGCTTTGGTATTGCATGCAGGGCTTGGCATTGGGGTTAGTTATATGTGTAGGTGCAGTTTGTGGGATGGAGTGAAGTGATGGGAATGAGGGTGAGGGTGTGAGATGGCATGCAAGTACAGGGGGGTGATAAGTAGTAAATGTTGGCTCAACAGTGTCCAGTCCTCCGGCAACTCCAGTGAGTCCCTCAGTATGCAGTAATGCCAAGACTTGCTCCTCCCATGCTGTGAGCTGTGGGGGGGGGGCAGGTGGGGGTCCACCGCCAGTCTTCTGTATGGTGAGCTGGTGTCTTGCTGCAATGGAACGTGCTTCCCCCGTAGGTCGTTCCATCTCTTCCTGATGTCGTCCCTTGTTTTTGGGTGCTGTCCCACGTCATTGACCCTGTCCACGATTCTCTGACATAGCTCCATCTTCCTTGCTATAGATATCTGCTGTACCTATGCTCCAAAGATCTGTGGCTCTACCTTGACAATTTCCTCCACCTTGACCCTTAACTCCTCCTCGGTGAAACGGGGGTTCCTTTGTGGTGCCATGGGTGTTGTGTGATGTGTGTTGGTCTGTGAGAGGGCTTGGGTGACCAGCTGTCCAGTGGTCCCTGATGGGCCAGGTAGGTCCTCCAGATCCAGAAGTCCAGAGTTACTGTCATCACTGGGGGGCCTCATCTGTTGGGGGACTGGATAGTGGTGGCACCTCTTCACCACTGACGTTGGATGGGTTACCTGTGGGAATGTAAATGATGTATTATTCTTCAAGTGTCTGACATTTGTACTTCCATAGTTTCCCTACTATGGTTGGTGTTGCCCTGCCAGCTTTTGCTTGTGTATGGTGATGCATTGTGGTTATGTTAGTTTCCCTATGCCGTGCATGCTTTAGTGATGGGTGTCCATGCAGGGCTGGGAGGGGTGTCCATGCATTAGTATGGCATGCAGGGCTTGGCATTGGGGTTACTCATATGTGTAGGTGCAGTGTGTGGGATGGTGTGGAGTGAAGGGAGTAAGTGTGAGGGGGTGTGATGGCATGCAGGTATGGGGGTGATAAGTAGTAAATATTGACTCACCAGTGTTCAGTCTTCCATCTACTCCAGCAAGTCCCTCAGGATGCAGTATTGCCAGTACCTGCTCCTCCCATGCTATGAGCTGTGGGGGAGGAGGTGGGGTGATGGTCCACCGCCAGTCCTCTATATGGCGAGCTGGTGTCTTGTTGCAATGGAACGTACATTCCCCAGTAGGTCGTTCCACCTCTTCTTCTGTGGCTCTACGTTCCGGAGTATACCAGCTGGCTTGTTTGGCAGGTCTGTTAGGTTTGGCTGGTTTGCTGGGGGCGACAGTGTCTGCGCAGTCTGAGATCCAGGTAGTGAAGTTTCTGACAACTTTCTCAACGTCTGCTGTGATCCCTGGGTGGTGGGAGGTGAGGGTGTTGATCTACTTGCTCTCTGATAACTTGCTGTACCTCTGAAGTGAGGTGCGCAGATGTCTGGCGGCACAGCTGGGAGTCATAGTGTAGGTGAAATGGAAGATGGAGTGTTTAGTCCAGGTGAGTTTGGTATATTTGACTCTGTTGCTGGATGTGAAGATGGAGTCCAGTATGTGTCTTGCGATGTGGGGTCGGATACTATTTGTTTGAGGCCGATGATGTTCATGCTGTGTAGTATGTTGGTTGTGTTCGCATCATTGGGGTTGTCTAGGTGGAAATTGAGGTCTCCCAGGAAGATGTAGTGTTCGGTGTGGATAGCTTGGCGGGTGATGAGTTTGGGAATGGCGTAGTAAAAGCTGCCTGTAGGCAAGGCTGCCATTGTTGGTAGTGTTGTCGTCTAAGCTGAACTGGAAGTTGAGGTGCTCCATGATTTGCGTGTTGTTGTCAGTCGTGATGGTATCTTTGTGTATTAGGCAATTCTGCCTCTGGGGTTGTTGGTGCAGTTGTGGTGGATGATCTTGTAACAATCTGGTGTGGATGTGGCGATATCGGTTGCAGAGCTGGCATTGAGCCAGATCTCAGTTAGGAATATGTTGTTGGGAGTGAGGATGGTGATGGTGTCCCATATCTCTATCACATGCTTGCAGAGGAGCGGACATTGAGTAGGATGCAGTGCAGTTGGCAGGGAGTTGTGGTGGTCGGGTGTGGCGGCGTTAGGGGGCGCTGGAGGAATAGTGTAGCAGGCAAACCAGCAGTGACGGCAGGTGAAAGGACCTGCTGTAGAGTGCAGAGAGGTGCAGCAGCATTTCCTGCTGGGTGGTCGGGCGTTGAGAGCTACAAGTTCCGTTCTGGGGTAGCAGTAGATGGTGCAAGAGCCAGGGTTCCTGGCACTGGGTGCAGACAGGTGCAGACTGCCTTGCCTTAGGCGTGCCAGTGGCCTCCATAAGTATTCCTTGGAGGTGGGAGTGGCTGTCAGAGAGGCAGGGAGAGGGAACTGCAGGAGCGGTAAAAACGTCTGGAGTGGGGAGGCGGGACTGGGAGCCAAGCAGTGCTACAAGCTAGATAAACCAAAATGTCACTAAATAAGGGATGACAGACAAACAAAAAGTATAACTAATAACGCTAAAACCAGGCAAAAGTACTAACAAACCAAACAAGATGCTCACACTATCCAGATATCAGGCGGCCCGAACCGCAGGCCTTGAAGTCTGTGGCAGGTCATCAAAAGGTTCTTTTTTCTTTGCTTTTACCACACAGCAGAATATCTGATCAGTACAGATGGGAGTACTGCAACACCAACAACCTCAATATCCATTGCCTAGGATTGAAAGCCTATAATCTCCTCTTCTCTCCCATCAACCTTGAACATAGTGAAGCTATCTAGACCCCAAACTATAGTTTGATATCATTTAAAACTCAAACCCTCTTCCCCTGAATTCCCAGAGAACTCTACGTTGAAAAGAAAACTCCTTACTTGCATCAGCATAATTGGAAAACGTACTCCCGCTGTCTCTACCCTAAGTAAACTGAGAGGTACCAGAAAAGAATACAAGTCAGTTTTTGATTTGAATAATTATTTTAGGCAAAGGACTTTGGGGGTCGTTACAACCTCGGCGGTCTTTTTTGAAGACCGCCGAGGTACCGCCGTGTGGAAGACCGCCAGTAGTGGCGGTTTTCCGCTAGGCCTATTATGACCGTTGGCAGCTCTCCGTCCTTTTACCGACGGTGAGCCGCCAACAGCCATGCTGGCGGGAGGCGGGGAAGTGGAGGTTGCTCCACCGCCACGCCAACAGAACACCGCCCAGCGAATTACGTCCTGTGATTCGGCGCGGCGGTGTTCTGTTGGCGGTGTGGTGTCGGCGGAGCTGCCCCCATGGCTCCCGTCCCCTCCCAGAGGATCGACGGAACAGGTAAGTCGATCGTCCGTTAGGGGAGGGGGGTGGGGGGGTGTTGTGTGGGTGCATGGGGGTGTGTGTGTGTATGTAGAGGGGGTGTGTGAGTGCGTGTATGCTTGCGGGGTGTTGTGTGTATGGGAATGACTGCGTGTATGTCTGTGGGTATGTCTGTATGGATGTGTGCGTGTATGTCTGAATGTGGGTGTGCGTGTCTGACTGTGTGTATGGATGTTGGCATGT
The DNA here is from genome assembly GCF_031143425.1 of Pleurodeles waltl. NCBI lineage: Eukaryota > Metazoa > Chordata > Amphibia > Caudata > Salamandridae > Pleurodeles > Pleurodeles waltl. The sequence continues at coordinate 18,729,299 of NC_090449.1, forward strand.
ATGTCGGCGTGTGTGCGTGTAAGGGTGTAGGTGGTGCCTGCGTGCATGTCGTGTGGGTATGGGTGATGTGATGTTGGGGGGAGGGGGGCCCTGCCACCTTTGGGGGGTGGCAGGGATGGTGGGGGGTGTAGGGGAGGGAGTCGGGGTGGGGGGTAGGGGAGACCCCTATCAGTGCCAGGGAAGGAATTCCCTGGCACTGATAGTGCTTACCGCCGTGGATTTCATGGCGGTTCAAACCGCTGGAAATCCACGGCGGTAAGCCGGGTCCAAATACCTCCGGCGGTATAGTGACGGCCGCCGGGCTGGAGACCCAGGTCTCCAGCCCAGCGGGCGGAACGGAAAACCGGCGGATGACCATGGCGGTAACCGCCATGGTCATAATTCCCCAAAGTAAGACCGCCAGCCTGTTGGCGGTCTTACCGCCGGTTTAACACCGACCGCCAGGGTTGTAATGACCCCCTTTGTGTTTCAAACAAGTGTTTCTGGAATTTCTGTGATAAGTAAAAGTAATCAGTATTAATGAATTGAGTAAAGAAAGCCACGACGGAGAACAGAACTGAAAACTTGCAATTTGTAACTTTCCCTTTCTGGCTTTCACAAAGAAATAATAATGAGTGTCCTTGTAGATTTGATTTTCAATTGTTAGTCTCCAGTGAATGAGTCCATGATTGATAAGTATGTATCAAAACAAAATATTTGCTTTCATGAGACACTGGCAGAATCCTATAAATAAAGTTAGTCTGCAGCTTTTTGGTTTGATATGATTAATGAAGTCACATTGACTTTGAATCCCTTGTCTTGGATTCATGTTCAGCCTACTGACAATTTACATAGCACTTTATAATGGATTCTATTTATACAAGTGGATAGAGTTTTATCTTTGCGCGCAGTGCCTTCTTTTTTTATTGAACCAGACCAAACTATTAAAAAATACAAAGAATAGTCTAAACATAGTTGTCCCAGGGTTCAGAAGATCATGTATGATATTTGATTGAAGGAGGTTCCTTGGCCTCTGGACAAAGCAAAGGGTGTTTCCTTTATAGTGACCAAGCACAAACTCATTTGCTTCACTGATGGTTAAGCAGTCAAAAATCACAAAAGACTTCCAGAAAAGTGATGTATGTCAGTATTGAGTACAATGGAATAATATGGACATTTCACCAAAGCGCGACTCTGCTTTTAATAGGAAAATCAACAACATTACTTAATCAGAAAAATATTAATATTGCACTTTAGGAACCTGCAAAACACAAAGCAACAACAGCTGGGACACCTCAGAATCATGACTGCACATATTAGGTATGAAGTGATTAGTCCAGTAGTATTACCAACTTTACCTCGTCTTTGAAATTTGATTAGTTCACACACCTTTACATAAAACAATTTAATTTGAATATACATGTGTGTAGGTATATTTAGTGATATATGTATATAAAATACAAGTTCAAAAATATTTGGGTTCTCCCATTGTTTCCAAATATTACTCAGGATTGTTCTCTTCAGGGTGCTCTCTGGATCTTCCCCATCTTCATTTGGGAGTTTCAGGGGCACGGTGAGGAATTGAATGAGTACAGATGTTGAACTCCCTTCAGATGAAGCATTAAGCCATGCTGTGGTGGGTTGGAAGCGGTATTTACCTGTTACTCCAGTCTTGGAACTTTCATAGATTCACATGCTTGAATCATTCCCCGTTGTCGAGATGGGAGTCTCCTGTTACATTATAATAGCAATGTAGAAACAACTAGAATGGAACAAAGGCTCAAAGGCTTTCACCTAAGTAGCCTATCCTTGTCTCTTTGAATAAAAAGGACCAAACCCAAGCCTCAGCCAATCAGGCTTCCCCTCTCTCTAGAACCCTCTTGTGAGAAACCCCATTCCCTCAGATTTTCTACCGCACGTCGTGCTAGGGAGTCTCCACTGAGCTCTACTCAGTCAAATCTGCAAAGATCTAGTTCTAGTGTTTTTTCTACCAGAGAAAGAAGATTTCTTCAATAAGCAAGGCTTCAAACTTATTCCCTGACCTAGGGGAATTCTGTTTTCTCAAAATTTCAACATGTCAGACAAAGAAAAGAAAAGCCTTTTTAGAGCCTGCAGAAACTGTGGAAAGAAGAGACTTTATTTCGAGGATCCAGACAAGGACTGCATTTATTGCCTTTATCCTGATAATGTAGCCAAGGACTGTAAGGCATGTAGAACATTTCCTAACAAAACTCTCAAGAACAGGGAGGGCATGCTACTGATTTGGCTACAGAAATTGAAATCCCGATCAAACCCTGTTTCTGGTTCTGATAGTGAAGAGTCGTCTTCTTAATCAGGAAAGTTCCACAAAAGGGATAGATCTTCTCAAGCTCATCATTCTGAGGATCCACCTAAAAAAGCTTTAAAAAAAACCAAAACAAGTGTCTTCTAAAACTTAAAGCCCTTCCAGTTCTCCTCACAGGAGTTCTGTATCATCCAAAAGAGACTCTAAAGAGCGTTCTGTTTCCTCAGAACGCAGTAAAAAAGCCTTTTTCTGAGCCCCCAACACCACCTCCTGTGGTAAAGCACACTTTCAAAAAACCATCTGGAAAAGGTACGACGACGACACCGTCGACGGCAGCGACAAAGGGAGTGTATACGGCCTCATTGTTGTCTGCCACAACGTTGACTATCTGTACAGCAAATACTGCTTAAATGATGGTTACCTCGATGAGGTCCTAGTCAACGGGGTTTTCCGTCACGTTGTCGACGATCAATGTAGTCATCGCGTCTCCGTCGACGAAACCATTGGTGAGACCGACGACGACACTGTTACCGTCGTCGACCACCTTGTTGACGAGAGTTTCACCGTCGTTGCAGCTGGCTCCATCTACGACGTCATCGACGATGCCGTCGATGTTACCACCGATGACGGTAAAAAAGTATAAAAAAATCTGAATTGCTTTTGCCATTGCTCACATCACCAAGAAAGGTATCATCATTGGTACCTACACAAATTTTAGAGGAGGAGGATTCAGAGGATGAGGGCCCATTTGGGATTGCACATAGCGCTTCAGAACTGCATGTGAAGTGCCAGGACTTGGAGGAGGATATGCAGCATGATCCCCATCATTTTATTCGCAGGCACAGCAATATCCTTACCAAGAACAAATGGTCCCTTTGCCGGGATCCCTTATAGTGGACTTACAATTGATGATAGAGGACTACAGAAGGCGATTTCCGCCGGCCGGCTTGGAAGTACAGCAACCATCTTTGCCACCTTCTGTGCCTCTTCCTTCCACTCCTATTCACCCGGGGATACCACTGTTGGATGTACCACCACATACACCTATATCAGTTCCGACACAAGATCTGTCAACATCGGACGAGGACAGAGAGGAGGGAGAATCGCCAGATGCAATAACAGTGGGATTGTAGGAAGTTGGCTCTGTTTATACTATTTCAAAGTAAGAAATAGTGTGCACAGAGTCCAAGGGTTCCCCTTAGAGGTAAGATAGTGGCAACATTACATAATTCTAATGCTCTATTTTGTGGTAGTGTGGTCGAGCAGTAGGCTTATCAGAGTGTAGTGTTAAGCATTTGTTGTACACACATAGGCAGTAAATGAGCACACACTCAAAGACTTATTCCAGGCCAATAGGTTTTATATAGAAAAATAACTTTTCTTAGTTTATTTTAAGAACCACAGGTTCAAGATTTGAAGTAAACACATAAAATGCAAAGTACTTCACACAGGTAACTTAGGAGCTTTGAATAAAAGCAATATCATATACAGTCTTTGTAAAAATGGCCATAAGCTATTTTCAAAGTGGAAGTGAATTTAGGGGTGTGTTTAGGTCTGGGAGGGCAGTAGTCAATGGCTACTGTCCTTGAGGGTGGCTACACCCTCTTTGTGCCTCCTCCCTGAGGGGACGGGGGCACATCCCTAATCCTATTGGGGGAATCCTCCAAACTCAAGATGGAGGATTTCTCAAGGCAGGGGTCACCTCAGCTCAGGACACCTTAGCGGCTGTCCTGACTGGTGGGTGACTCCTCCTTGTTTTTCTCATTATCTCGTCCAGCCTTGCCGCCAAAAGTGGGGGCAGTGGCCGGAGGGGCGGGCATCTCCACTAGCTGAGATGCCCTGGGGTGCTGTAACAAAAGGGGTGAGCCTTTGAAGCTCACCGCCAGGTGTTACAGTTCCTGCATGGGGACGTGAGAAGTACTTTCACCCAGTACAGGCTTTGTTCCTGACCACAGAGTGACAAAGGCACTCTCCCCATGTGGCCAGCAACATGTCTGGTGTGTGGCAGGCTGGCAGAAACTGGTCAGCCTACACTAGAAGCCGAATTGGTATTCGGGGGCATCTCTAAGATGCCCTCTGGGTGCATGATACAATAAATTGCACACTGGCATCAGTGTGCATTTATTGTGCTGAGAAGTTTGATACCAAACTTCCAAGTTTTCAGTGTAGCCATTATGGAACTGTGGAGTTCGTGTTTGACAAATTCCCAGACCATATACTCTCATGGCTACCCTGCACTTACAACGTCTAAGGTTTTGCTTAGACACTGTAGGGGCATAGTGCTTATGCACATATGCCCTCACCTGTGGTATAGTGCACCCTGCCTTAGGGCTGTAATGGCTGCTAGAGGGGTGACTTACCTATGCCACAGGCAGTGTGAGGTTGGCATGGCACTCTGAAGGGTGCCATGTCGACTTAGTCTTTTTCTCCCCACCAGCACAGAGAAGCTGTGAGGCAGTGTGTCTGTGCTGAGTGAGGGGTCCCCAGGGTGGCATAAGACATGCTGCAGCCGTTAGAGACCTTCCCTGGAATCAGGGCCCTTGGTACCAGGGGTACCAGTTACAAGGGGCTTATCTGAGTGCCAGGGTTGTGCCAATTGTGGAGACAATGGTACATTTTAGGTGAAAGAACACTGTTGCTGGGGCCTGGTTAGCAGGGTCCCAGCACACTTCTCTGTCAAGTCAGCATCAGTGTCAGACAAAAGGTGGGGGGTAACCTCAACAGGGAGCCATTTTTCTACAGGGATGATTACCAAATTCCTACTCCATCTTCACCTTCTCCTGTCCCGATAGATTCTCCTCCGGGTGACATCGGACGTTTTCACAGTTTGCTAGAAAGAGCTGCAAAGAGGTTTAAGCTGCCCATGCCAACAAAACAAATGGATGGTTTCCTTTATGATTTTTAAAAACCTTTTAAAAAGAGTATAAAATCGATGCCAATAGTGTACTATATATGGGATGAAGGCATCAAAGTGATGAAAGACCCGGCTACCATCACTCCTGTCCTGCCTCGTCTAGACAAAAAATATAAGGCACCTGACGACTCCCCGGCCTGCCTCACGGGACACCCCAAACCGGACTCAGTCATTACCCAAGCTGCGCAGCGCAGGTCAAGAAACTCTTCGGCACCAATATCTGCTCCACCAGACAAGGAGGGTAGAAGACTGGATAATATAGGGAAATGTTTTTCCTTGATGTCTTCTCTTATGATAAGGGCCTCTAACTCTTTGGCTATAATTGGCAGGTACAACAGACAATTATGGGCAGACATTGCTCTCTACTTAGATCAACTACCAGAGGAATCAAAGAAAAATCTTGCAGGAAGGTGAACGGTGTTTCGGCAGCTGGCAGGCGCGGCTGTTTTAAGAAGGCAGGGTTGGCTCCGTGCAACTTCTTTTAGACCGGAAGTTCAAAAAAAGATTCTAGACTTGCCTTTTGACGGAGAAGCCCTCTTCAGAAAACATATTGACGACGCCCTTTAGTCCATTAAGACCGATACGGACACAGCCAGGTCCCTTGGCACGCTACAGTTTAGAAGGGCAGCCCTTTCAGGGTGCTAGAGGTCGAGGGTATTTATCTTACAGGGGAGGAATCCACCAATAGAGATACCCCTCTGTCTCTGCTGTGTCTCAGTCCTTTCGTCCTCAATACCAACAGAGGCTGCCTCCGCAAGCGGCATATATGAGAACAGCACAAAGGGAAAGAGCAGGAAGACAAGCAAAGTACACAGGACACAGGCAATTACTTTCTAGTGACTCCAGCTACGTGCATTTCTTCGGATACAAAACTAGGGGGAAGGATTTCCCACCGCTTTCCTATTGGCAAAAAATTACATCAGACCAATGGGTCTTAAACCTGATTCAGATTGGCCATACTTTGGAATTCCTGCAGATTCCACCTGCAAGACCTCCCCTTCCACAAATGGTGAAACACTTCTGGTTACTCAAACAGGAAGTCAAGTCAGTGCTCCTCAAGGGAGCTATAGAGAGAGTTCTGCATCAAGACAAAAAGAGGGGATTTTATTCTCATTTCTTCCTGATTCAAAAGAAGTGGAAAAATTGGCGTTCAATCTTAGATCTCAGGGATCTCAATACTTCCCTCAAGAAGCAGTCATTTCGTATGATTACCTTAACAGATATCCTGTCCCTTCTCAATCCGGGAGATTTCATGTCCACCCTTGATTTGCAGGACGCATAATTCCATATCCCTATACACCCTACCCACTGGAAATATCTCAGATTTGTGGTAGCCGGAGAGCATTTCCAGTTCAAAGTGCTTCCTTTTGGACTGAAATTGGCCCAAGAATTTTTACCAAATGCTTGGCTCCAGTCGCAGCCTTCCTCAGGAGGCACAACTATCAGGTCTTTCCGTATTTGGACGATTGGCTCATCAAGGCCAAGTCCAGATCTTAGGCACTGAGGTCGACATGCACCTGCATGGAGCTATTCACAAATCTGAGCCTAATCGTCAACCGCGACAAATCAGCTTTACATCCCTTAAGAAGAAGAACATTTCTGGGGGCGATATTGGCCATATCCATAAACAAGGCAACTCCTTCATGGAGAGAGGCTGAAAAAGCTCATATCCCTAGCGAGGCTGCTGCAAAAAAAGAAAGTCTGTTTCAGTTCGCCTCTTCAAGTCCCTGTTAAGAATGATGCCCTCCTGCATTCCACTGGTACCATTCTGTCATCTCAGAACGCTACCCCTCCAGGAACAGCTGAACCTTCAGTGGACACAGTCCGAAGGGTCTTTCAACGATATAATCAGGATAACGAAACCCATGATATCACCTCTAGCTTAGTTTACTCAGGAGTCTCAGTTGTCGGTGGGACTATCTTTTCTCCTCCAACCAGCTCTGTGGGTGATCACTACCAATGCATCTCTCAAAGGTTGGGGAGCCTTCCTTCAGTGCTTACAAGTCAGGGGCAAATGGAAGCCACATCAGAGGTCTTTTCACATCAATTACCTCGAATTGAAGGCAGTCCACCTAGCGCTTCGCGTTTTCCTTCCAAAGATAAGGGGCTCATCAGTTCTCATTCGGACAGACAACACTACAACTATGCATTATATCAACAAGCAGGGAGGAACAAGATCTCTCCTCTTATCGAGAGAATCTCAGCGCATTTGGGACTGGTTCATCAGTCACAAAATAAACCTTCGAGCAGAACACGTCCTGGACTTTCAGGACGTCATAGCAGACTCTCTGAGCAGGTCAGTGTCATCCAACCACGAATGGGAACTGGATCAAGGAGTGTTAAATCAAGTTTTCTCCCTATGGGGAAAACCAAACCTGGATCTCTTCGCAACCCCGCAGAATGCAAAATGCCGATTCTTTGCAAGTCAGGATCACCATCAGGGCTCTTGGGCGAATGCCTTTTCGATGGCATGGTCAGGAATTTATGTTTACACTTTTGCTCTCATTCCCCTCATACTGAGAGTACTGACAAAGATCAAGAACGAACGCTGCAGACTTCTCCTGATCGCTCCAGCATGGCCTCGGCAGTATTGGTATACAGAGCTGCTTCTCCTCTCAGAGAGCCATAGCATCCCTCTTCCAGTAATGCCGTCCCTCCTAACAATGAGCAAGGGTCAAATTCTCCACCTGGATCCAGCTTCACTTCACTTGACAGCCTGGCTCCTGAACACCATGAATTTGCACACCTGAATATTCCTTCTGACTGTAGAGTTGCAGCTGACAGTACCAGCAAATGTTATCGCCTGAAGTGGAAAAGGTTTTGCTCATGGTGTACGCAGGTACATCCTTTCTCTTCATCGCCAGAGCAGATACTACCTTATCCTCTCCGTCTGGCCAGATCAGGTTTGGCAAACTCTTCGATTAGAGTCCGCTTAGCAGCAATTTCCTGCTATAGATGTAAGGACAATGCACCTCCTTTGTGGTCCGCAAGGGTCATAAAACTATTTCTTAAAGGACTGTTTCAATCTTTCCCACCAGTCAGGCCTCCTCCACAATCATGGCAGCTTAACCTGGTGTTGTCCCAATTGATGAAACCTCCTTTCGAACCGATTCACCAGACAGACTTAAATGGAAGGTCGCTCTCCTTCTCGCTCTTACATCAGCCAGAAGAGTGAGCGAGATCCAAGCATTTACTATCCAAGACCCTTTCTTGCAGTTCAAGAGAGACAGGGTAGTCTTACAGACAAATCCAAAGTTTATACCTAAAGTTCCTTCGGATTTCCACATTAATCAACCAGTTGTGCTAAAGTCGTATTTCCCAAATTCTTCACCAGCAGCGGAACAGCTCTTCATTCATTGAACATTAAGAGGTGTCTTAAATTTTATCTGGATAGAACTAGGCATTTTAGGAAATCAATTCAACTTCTCGTGGCATTCAGTGCTCCTAGAAAAGGCCAGTCGTTGTCCAGGCAGGGGATTGCAAGATGGCTGGCCTCTGCTATTAAATATTGTCATACAGCGGCAGAGAAACCTTTGCATAGACCAACTCATGCACACTTAACAAGGGCAATGGCTGCATCCACGGCGCTCTTCACAGTAGTGCCCATTCAGGACATTTGCAGGGTGGCCACCTGGAAATCAACACATGCATTTGCGAGGCATTATTGTTTGGAAGAAACACAGCAGAGTGATGTGGCGGTAGGACAAGCGATATTGCGACATTTATTCCGATAATGGTGAGCTGTTGTATTTTTTTCTTTTTTTTCCCACCAGCCCAGTATGTTTTGCGCACATTGTATAGCATTATTTTCTTTCTTTAATGATGCATTATTCATCATTTATCATGGTACAGTGATTTTCTCTTTGCATATTAATTGCTTATGTAATGTTTCTTCTCTCATTCAGGGTGATGTTTATTTCAGTGATCGTGGTGATATGTATTATACAATGTACTTCATTACTGCTTGCTAATCTGTTTCAAGCATGTAAATCCATGAAAGTTCCAGTACTGGAGTAAGAAAATTAGTTACTTATCTGTAACTGTAGTTCTCCAGAATTGGAATCTTTCATAGATCCACATGCAACCCTCCCTCCTCCCCTGGGGAGCTCTGTTCTCTTCAGAGAGTTTGGCACTCATGCTTTAGAATATCTGAGGGAATGGGGTTTCTCACAGTAGGGTTCTAGAGGGAGGGGAAGCCTGATTGGCTGAGGCTTGGGTTTGGTCCTTTTTATTCAAAGAGACAAGAACAGGCTACTAAGGCGAAAGCCTTTGAGCCTTTTTTCCATTATTGTTGCTTCTACATTGCTATTATAATGTACCGGGGGACTCCCATCTCAACGACGGGGAATAATTCAAGCATGTGAATCTATGAAAGATTCCAATACTGGAGAACTACAGTTTCAGGTAAGTAACTAATTTTCATACCTTCTACAAGCACCAATTACAAATCATTATAAGTTTGCCTATATTCAGTTTGCAGAAGTACTCTACCAAACAAAAGTGTCACCCGTGGTAGAGAAGCCAATAATTGAATTGAAAAAGACACACTAGGCTTAGCTTAATAAAATATACACCGTAACCCTAAGCCTAGATTTACCAAAGGTAACACTCCGTTACAAAACTCAGCCACCGTGTCAAAGCTCAGGTGAGGAATTTGCCACAATCAGGACATCTGTTTTATCTCATACAGGGTAACTTCCCAAATCAGCCTTGAATAAATGAATGAAATACTTCAAGCGTGAACAGCTACTTCTAAGGAAGCGTCCCGGTGCTGCAAGAAGTAGTCATCCAATCTAACCCAGACCACTCTTGAAGAAAAGTCTTCAGCTCTTTTTTTAAATGAGTTTCAGAATCTACCCTCTGAGCTGGCCTTTCCAGAGCTTTGCAGTCAGACATAAGAAGGAATGACTACCCCACTCCCCAGCCAGCCAAACTATGGGGATAAGAGTTCCCAATTCTCAAAATAGACTAGTCAGCATTGCCCCACACGGAAGCCCATAGAAATTAAATGGAATCCATTCTAAAAATAGCAATCTGCAAGTCACTTCCAGTTTTGAATGTAGATTAGAAATCTACAAGTGATTAAAATATGCAAATTATTCATCCTACAGACTCCTTATTTACTTTTAGTTTAATATCCATTATTATCTGTATAAACAGCCCCACTTACCAGATGACATCGGAGCAGTCTGCAGAGGAGGCTAGATCAAATGCAGTCAGTAGTCTCTTTCAGGGTCTCAAATGCATCACCTAGGTTCTGGGTCCAGGAAGGAGGTCTCTGGCATAAGGGAGGAGCAGAATTTAAACCCTGGCAGGTAAACTCTGAGATGGATTGTAAAGCTTCTCAATAGAGTACACCCTTGTTTCTTAAAGATTCTACTTCAGGTTAGAGTCACATCTTAATAAACTCTAGTGAAATGACTAAGGTGCCATGGATGTCCACCATCTTGGAAGCATCTCGTGTATGTCTAATGAATCACTGGGATGCATTGAAGAACTACATAGCTCAGGTATCCAGCTTCATCTCACAGCTGACGGCTTCCATTGTAGTGTAAGCTGCAAGATAGTAAGGTATGATGGGCAGTGAGGGCCTACTGGTCAAAGTAATTCATTCTACATAGTGCCCAGACCTCAACACTATGGGTGCAAATCTCTCTGCAGGAAACCAAGAAAAGGTGCACTTACGGTTAGGGTTGCACCTTTGCGGTGAAGGGCCTGTTCTGGGCTGGTGCAAACCATGGATATCCGTAATTTATACTCGGTCAGCCAAGGTTTCACTGTTTTTTTTCCCCCTGTCCTTAGTTTACCAGTTGTGGGAAATCAAACTATTTTTTGGAGTGGGTGACTGATGACTTCTAAGAATAATCACAAATCTTGTAAGGGTGAACCCTCTAAATCACTAAATTAACCTGAGCTCAACGCCCTGTTAGCTATTGCACAGAGCAGACAGGCTTAACTTAGAACAACGTGTAAACTATTTAAAGCAGTGCGTAACAATAATAAAGCCAATATTCAAAACAATAAAAATCACAAACCGAATTAGAAAAATAGAGTAAAATTCAATAAACATAATGACACCACAATTACAACCCCACCTGCCCCCCCCCCCCACACACATCCCCAGATAGCTCCCAAATGACTGCCCGCTGCTACTCGTGAGTTGGGTACTTCCAGGAAAAGGCCTCTTGTAGCTTGTCTCCCTGTAGCCATACAGGTCAGTCATCTGACCCTTGAGAAGGAGCAGCTCCAGTCCTTCAGAGATTCTCTCAGCTAACAGACAGCATTTCCAGGCCTTCTCTGATCTTCTGCAGGTCCAGAAAGTGTTTTGAATGGGTGCCTGTATTACAAGGTCCCTCTGAATTTAGTAGGACTATATATGATGTCAACAAAAACTTCACAATATAAAGACTTAGGCCCTCATTACAATCTCGGCGGTCTTCTCAGAAGACCGCCGAGGCTGCGGGCACCAGAATACCGCCAGTGCTGGCGGTATTTCTGGCTCCCTATTTTGACTTTTCCGCTGGCCCAGCGGAAAAGTCACATCAACATTGCTGCCGGCTCGTAATAGAGCTGACGGCAATGCTGATGTGCAGCGGGTGCAGTAGCACCCGTCGTGTATTTCACTGCCCAAAATTCGAGCTGTGAAATGTTTGATGGGGCTATGCCTGGGGCCCCTGCACTGCCCATGCCAAGTGCATAGGCAGTGCACGGGCCCCCAGAGCCACCCCAAGTCCCCCTTACCGCCAGCCTTTCCATGGCGGTAACCACTGCCATGGCCAGGCTGGCGGTCGGGGACTCATAATCCCCAGGACAGCGGTGCTTGCACCGCTGCCCTGGGGATTATGACTACCAGGCGGAAGCCTGGCGGTATAGTGGAGGGGCCGGCGTTATGGCCGTGGCTATTGCACCACAGTCATAATAGCTGGTGGAACACCGCGAGCCTATTGGCGGTGTTACCGCCAGCTTACCGCCGTTCGCCAGGGTCGTATTGAGGCCCCTAGTCTACTTATATCATCAGTTAATGTTGATTTGTTTTCGCTAGCTCGCAATACCACATCTAAAGCCTCTAACCTTTCAATAGATTTTGTTCATAACCCCAAACATGACCACTCAGATTCCCAAGGAATTCGTTGAAACCGATCTAACCCTTTTGTTCGTTACTTTTACATGCCCAAAATGTCAACAAGAAAAGATAGGAAAATATGGGGGTCATTACAACATTGGCAGTAAAAGCCGCTTACCGCCGTGCAGAAGACCGCCAACACACCGCCGCGGAGCGGAATTCCGCCACGGTCATTATGACCCACTGCTCGGAATCCGCCAAAAGTCAGACACCCACACAAGTCTGCCACACCAAAGGTCAGTGATAAACTGGCGAAAACAAAACCTCCACCGTCACGCCAACAGAAATACGCCCACACTATCATGACACACAAATCCACACGGCGGTCTTTCAACTGCTGTATTCCATTGGCGGTACACACCGCCGCGCTCAAAATACACACACTCTTACAAAACACAGCCACATTGGACAATTTGAAATACACACACCTTATACACATACACACACCACTCCCACACACCCAATACAATATAAAACACACACCCACATCACCCACAAACCCCTACGACCAAAAATCACGAAGGCCAGAGAGAGACACCACCATCAACAAACTAGCATCCACAGGCACACAAAACCATCACCCACACAACTTCCACGCACCTCACACAACACACCACTACATATCACCACACACACCACCCCACACATCACCTACACCACCCCATGGCACGGCAAAGACAGCCCAGGTTCTCGGAGGAGGAGCTCAGGGTCATGGTGGAGGAAATCGTCCGGGTAGAGCCACAGCTATTTGGATCACAGGTGCAGCACACCTCAATTGCAAGGAAGATGGAGCTATGGCGAAGAATAGTTGACAGGGTCAACGCAGTGGGACAACACCCAAGAAATCGGGAGGACATCAGGAAAAGGTGGAACGACCTACGGGGGAAGGTGCATTCTGTGGTCTCAAGACACCACCAGGCGGTTCAGTGGACTGGCGGAGGACCCCCACCTCCTCACCCACAACTAACAACATGGGAGGAGCAGGTCTTGGCGATTCTGCATCCTGAGGGCCTCGCAGGAGTTGGTGGAGGAATGGACTCTGGTATGTCAAATCTTAACTATTACATCCCCCACCCTACCTGCATGCTATCACATACCCCCACCCTCACCCTCACCCCTGTCACTCCAACTCCTCACAAATGTACCAATATCACAAACCACCCATCCCAACACCAAGCCCTGCATGCAACAACAAAGCATGGACTCCCATCACTAGAGCATGCCTACTGCACATACCCATACACCCCCCTAAACCATCATCACAAAAGCTCACACACAGGAATGCCAGCACTGGGGTACATGGTCACCCACCTATTGCACACCATGACACACACAGATGCAATAATCATGCCTTTCCACCCCTGCAGGACCACTACCCAACGTCACCAGACAGGAGGGTCCAGACATGTCTACTCCACCCACAGAAGAGGCCCACAGTGATGACAGCACCTCTGTCCAACTGGATCTAGATGACCAGCCTGGACCAACGTGGGCCTCGGGACAGTCGGTTCCTCTCACACAGGCACAGGCGACCACAGACCTTCCCCCCTCTGGAAACACCAGCACAGCACCCACCCAGCGGGCCCATACCTCTGTCCCCAGGACACGTCAATCAGCTGTGTGTCCACCACTACAGGGAACCCAGGATAACCCACCACCCCAACAACAACAGGGACCTGGGGGCAGTGGGCACACAGTCCAGGGGACGGAGGCCCAGGAACACAGGGGAACTGGGAGGGCTGCCGTGCGACAGGGGGCAGACAGGCCAAGGGAGCCCACTCTCCACGAGGCCCTATCCTCCATCATGGGAGCATACCACCACTCCCAGGAGACGATGGCAACGGTACTGGCCAAGTTTCAGGAGACCCAGCGCAAGCAGGAGGAACAGTATATGGACTTCAGGGAGGAACTCAGAACCATCAGCTCCACCCCGGGTACCATTGTAGGGGTGCTGAAGGAAGTACTCAACACCAGGAGGGACACTGTGGCACTACAAGGGGCCCCTGACACTAGCATCGACGATGAACTGCCCACCACCTCCGCCGGCGCTAGTGGACAGGACGCCCTGCCACAGGACCACCACACCAGCACCCCACCCCCTGCAGAGGGAGAACCACCCCGCAAACGGTCCCTGAGATCCAGGAACAAGACAGAGCACGATGCCAAGACCCCCGCCAAGAAATGAGACCACCCTGATTGTCATCCCAATGTCCCACTTTGTCACCCTGTCCATAATTAAACTGCCCTAGCTCCACTTCCTATGCCCATATGGGCAATGCACCTGTGAGACTAATAGACTGGACTCTGCCATGGACACTCCTCCGCCATCACCCCTCACCATTTAACTTCCCCCTCCAATATTTAGCATTTAAATAAACACACTTAAAGCACCAAAAGATCTGGAGTCTGTCTGTGATTTCAAAATAGTGTATTTGCAATTACAGTGACAAAATGTTCTTGAAATAGTAATGTCAACATACCTATGTCACACAGCTCCAGTCCATGAGGAATGTAAGCAGATGACACATGTTGGGACCCACATCTGTGAAACCGTAAGGGAAAGTGACAACTCTGTGACCATACACTGGGTGAAAACGACAGACAGGTAAGAGGTAGTAATGTAAAAGTACATGTAGTTGGCAGGAATGTATTCTCACCTTTTTTTCACTGGAAATATTGCTGGATCACTGAGTCCCTGTTCTGCATGTCTTCTTCCTCTGCTTCCTCCTCATCACTCTCCACAGGCTCCACAGCTGCCACAACACCGCCATCTGGACCATCCTCCTGCAGAAAAGGCACCTGTCGTCGCAAAGCCACGTTGTGAAGCATACAGCAGGCCACGTTGATCTGGCACACCTTCTTTGGTAAGTAGAATAGGGATCCACCTGTCATATACAGGCACCTGAACCTGGCCTTCAGGAGGCCGAAGGTCCGCTCGATCACCCTCCTAGTTCGCCCATGGGCCTCATTGTAGCGTTCCTCTGCCCTGGTCCTGGGATCCCTCACTGGGGTCAGTAGCCATGACAGGTTGGGGTACCCAGAGTCACCTGCAAATGGCGAGGGACAATTGTTAGACACACACTAACCTGTAGGGATAACCCCAGACAACCATTCCCACTGTCTTGCTTCCAGGGGCTCACCTAATATCGACACACGGTGCCTCTGGAGTTGACCCATCACATAAGGGATGCTGCTATTCCGCTGGATGTAGGCGTCACGCACTGAGCCAGGGAACATGGCATTCACATGGGAGATGTACTGGTCGGCCAAACATACCATCTGTACATTCATCGAATGATAACTCTTCCAGTTTCTGTACACCTGTTCACTCCTGTGGGGGGGGACCAAAGCCACATGGGTCCCATCAATGGCACCTATGATGTTGAGGATATGTCCAAGGGCATAGAAGTCACCTTTCACTGTAGGCAAATCCTCCACCTGAGGGAAAACGATGTAGCTCCGCATGTGTTTCAGCAGGGCAGACAACACTCTGGACAATACGTTTGAAAACATAGGCTGGGACATCCCTGATGCCATGGCCACAGTTGTTTGAAATGACCCACTTGCAAGGAAATGGAGCACTGATAGCACCTGCACTTGAGGGGGGATTCCTGTGGGGTGGCGGATTGCTGACATCAGGTCTGGCTCCACCTGGGTACACAGTTCCTGGATTGTGGCACGGTCAAACCTTTAGGTGAATATCAAATTTCTTTCCTCCATTGTCGACAGGTCCACCAGCGGTTGGTACACTGGAGGATTCCGCCATCTCCTCACATGTCCCAGCGGACGGTGCCTATGAAGGACAACAGCGACCACAAAGTCAAACAACTCAGAGGTACTTACCCACAGTTTACACAGAACACCAATCATACACAAAATGTGGCCTGTATGTGTGTTGAGACTAGGCCTAGGTATGTGTGATGCATTTGGAAATTAGGCCATGTGGGCCCCTGAAATGGCGGCTGCCTGACCTCTAAAGTGGGACAATGGGATCTGAGGTAACTGCGCTGGCGTTGTACACCGTCGCAGTAGGCGGTCGGAGACCGCGGCGCAATACTGCATTGGTTAACATTGGACCCTATGGGTCCCAGGAGCCAATGACGATGTACGCCAGCGGTGATGGTACGCACCGCCGCGGACGTAACCGCCATTTTCTGTTTAATCACTCGATACCTGATCTTCGACAGGAGAGGACCTACACTGCAAGTGCTGCTGTGACCTTGGTCTGGAAGAGACAATGGCTTGTGCATCTGGGGAAAGGGCCCCTGCCTTCACATCGGAGGAGTTGGAGAAGCTCGTCGATGGGGTCCTCCCCCAGTACACGCTACTCTACGGTCCTCCAGACAAACAGGTAAGTACACAGGGAGCATGTTGTATGGGCTATGCCTGTGTGGAGAGGGCTGGATGTAAGAAGGAAGGGGGCAGAGTTCTGCGTGCATGAAAGACGGTGGGTGCATGTGCCACATGGCAAGGGTAGGGATGGGGGCCACTCACTTTGACGGTGCAGTTGGTAATGACTTCTCTTCTTCCCCTGTATATTTCATGTAGGTCAGCGCCCACCAGAAGAAAGATATTTGGCGTGCCATCACCAAGGACGTCCGGACCCTGGGGGTCTACCACAGACGGAGCACCCATTGCCGGAAAAGATGGGAGGACATTCGCCGCTGGAGCAAGAGGCCGGCGGAGGCTCAGCTGGGGATGGCCTCCCAACGTGGGAGGGGTGCCCATCGAACCATGACCCCCCCTGATGTTCTGGATCCTGGCGGTGGCCTACCCGGAGTTGGATGGGCGCTTGAGGGCATCACAGCAGACACAAGGGGGTGAGTACACTCTCATTCAGCTGACTTTGCGCGCAGTGGAGTTGTCTGGGTGGGGGAGGAGGGCTGTAGGTTTCCCTAGGCCAGGGCAAGTTTCGTAGCCTAGGCCCCTCCGTAAGGCATGGCCCTGTGGCCCCCCGCCCCACCTCTGTAGAGTGCCAAGTACAGCTATTCATGCCCCTGTGCCATCTATGTGTGCAGGTGTCGTCCATAGCCTTGTAGGCCATTTCCCAGGAATTGCACTGTAGAGCCCAAGAGCATGGCGTAGTGCAGGGGGCTTCTGTGTCTGTCTTGTCCACCAACTGTAGCGGTAATCCATGTACTCAACATGTCTTTCTTCTGTTCCCCCCCCCCACCCCCCCTTTTTGTGGTCTCCTTGTTCTTGCGTGCATTAGCATCATCAGGCGGAAGATCAGTGGCACTGGAGCACGAGGGAGCTGCATCCCACATGGCCATGGAGGGCCACACTACGGACTCAGGATTCACCAGTGGGACGGAGGGCGAAGGGAGCTCCACGGCGGGGACAGGAGCTGAGACCAGCGACACGGACTTATCCTCTGATGGGAGCTCCCTTGTGGTGGCGGCAACATCTGTGCCCCCCGCATCTACAGGTACAGCCGCCACCCCCCCTACCAGCACCGCCCTCCCAGCAGCCCCTCAGCCTTTGCCCCGTGCCCGCTCACCCAGGAGGGTGGGCATCACCTTCGCCCCAGGCACCTCAGGCCCTGCCCAAATCATCCCTGCTGCCCTCAGTGAAGAGGCCATTGACCTCCTCAGGTCACTCACTGTTGGGCAGTCTACCATTTTGAATGCCATCCAGGGTGTAGAAAGGCAGTTGCAACAAACAAATGCATTCCTGGAGGGCATTCATTCTGGTCAGGCGGCCCTTCACCAAGCCTTTCAAACTCTGGCCTCAGCACTGATGGCAGCCATTGTCCCTGTGTCTAGCCTCCCCCCTCCAACTTCCTCCACCCAGACCCAATCCCCTATACCTCTGCCTATCCCAAGCACACCATCAGACCAACCTGCACACACCTCACCACACAAGGGAAGCTCAGGCAAACATAAGTACCACACATCCCACAGGCACTCACGCAAGCATCACACACATGCAGACACACCAACATCCACTGCCTCCACTGTGTTCAACTCCTCGTCGTCTCCCTCCTCCCTCCCAGTCTCGTCTACACACACACCTGCATGCACTACCTCTACAGCCACTACGTCCCTCACCAGCACACCCACCAGCACACCCCGCTCACGTGCAGTCACCACCCCCACTACCATTCACACGTCCCCTGTGTCCTCTCCCAGTGTGTCTGTGACGCCCGCTCCCAAGATACACAAACGCAGGCACACACCCACCCAACAACCATCCACCTCACGACAGCCTCCAGCACATGCACCTGCACCCAAAGTCACCAAACATACACCTCCTACTACCACCACCTCTTCCTCCACTCCCAAACCCCCTCCAGCTACCCCTCCCAGTGTGTCCAAAAAACTTTTCCTGTCCAGCCTTGACCTTTTTCCCACACCTCCCCCCCCCCCACCGTCCATCTCATAGGTCCCGAACTAGCACCTCAGCAACAATATCTCCGGGACCAGTGGTGCCTGTAGTCACAGGTATGTGGAGTGCACCGGCCACCAGGACAGCCAGTGTGGCACGGAGCCACAGCACAGCCAGTCCCCCCCCCCTGTGAAGCACCAGAAGTTGCCCAGTGCCCGGCGGGAGAGGGGGAAGACTCCAGCCACCCAAGCCACTCCCAGGGGTCCCGGTGGGAGTGTGGACTCAGCTGTGACACCTCCCAAGGTGGGGAAGGGCCACAAGAAACCCGGAAAGTCTGGGAAGAGCAGCACGGCGGAGAAGACCGCCATCATCCCCGCTGCCCAGGAGGGCCCCGCCAGCCCCATCCCCGCTGCCCAGGAGGCCACCGCCAGCCCCAGCCCAGCTGCCCTAGCCCAGCTGCCCAGGAGGCCACCGCCAGCCCCATCCCCGCTGCCCAGGAGGCCACCGCCAGCCCCAGCCCAGCTGCCCAGGAGGGCCCTGCCAGCCACAGCCCAGCTGCCCAGGAGGGCCCGCCAGCCACAGCCCAGCTGCCCAGGAGGGCCCCGCCAGCCACAGCCCAACTGGGCCATGAAGGACCGCCAGCCCCAGCCCAGCTGGGCCATGAAGGACCGCCAACTCAAGCACCGCTGAACAGGGCACCGCTAACTCAAGCACCGCAGAACAGGGCACCGCCAACTCAAGCACCACTGAACAGGGCACCGGCAACTCAATCGTCGCTGAATAGGGCACCGCCAACTCAAGCACTGCTGAACAGGGCACCGCCAAATCAACCATCGCTGAACAGGGCACCTCCAACTCAAGCACCGCTGAACAGGGCACTGCCAACTCAAGCACCACTGAACAGGGCACCGCCAACTCAAGCACCGCTGAACAGGGCACCGCCAACTCAATCACCGCTGAACATGGCACCGGCAACTCAAGCACCGCTGAACAGGGCACCGCCAAATCAAGCACCGCTGAACAGGGCACCGCCAACTCAAGCACCGCTGAACAAGGCACCGCCAACTCAAGCACCGCTGAACAGGGCACCGCCAACTCAAGCTCCGCTGAACAGGGCACCGCCAACTCAAGCACCGCTGAACAGGGCACCGCCAAATCAAGCACCGCTAGCCCATGAGCGCCAGGGGCACTGACGCAACTGGGACCGTCCCGGGGTGAGTGATGCACTTTGGGCACCAGTCCCCCTCCAGAACCAGTGGAGAGATGCATCCACTACCTCTGTCCTTCACAGGATGAAGCACTCTGGGCACCAGTCCCCCTCCAGAACCAGTGGAGAGATGCATTCACTACCTCTGTCCTTCACAGGATGAAGCACTCTGGGCACCAGTCCCCCTCCAGAACCAGTGGAGACATGCATCCACTACCTCTGTCCTTCACAGGATGAAGCACTCTGGGCACCAGTCCCCCTCCAGAACCAGTGGAGACTGTTATCCACTTGAGAGACTGTGGCTTTGCACTCCCCAGGATAATGCAGTGTGCAAGCCACCCACTGTATAGACTTGAGAGACTGTGGCTTTGCACTCCGCAGGATAATGCAGTGGGCAAACCACCCACTGGGGGGACTTGAGAGACTGTGGCTTTGCACTCCCCAGGATATGGCAGTGGGTAAACCACCCACTGTAGAGACTTGAGAGACTGTGGCTTTGCACTCCCCAGGATGCAGCAGTGGGCAAGCCACCCACTGTATAGACTTGAGAGACTGTGGCTTTGCAGTCCCAGGATAATGCAGTGGGCAAGCCACCCACTGTAAAGACTTGAGAGACTGTGGCTTTGCACTCCCCAGGATAATGCAGTGGGCAAACCACCCACTGGAGGGACTTGAGAGACTGTGGCTTTGCACTCCCCAGGATGCAGCAGTGGGCAAACCACCCACTGTAGAGACTTGAGAGACTGTGGCTTTGCATTCCCCAGGATACATCAATGGGCATGGAGCATCCTCGTGGATCTGGCGTCGTGCACTCATCCGGCTGAGGTGCCCCCCCTTCCATTCCCCCTGAGGTGCCTGTTGTATTTCTATCTGATGCCCCTGCAATGTTCTCTCTGTTTTGATCTGGTATCGAGTGTGGGCCTCGCCCATGCATTTTGGACCCAGTGGTCCACGGACTATGAATGGTGCAATACCTGGACTACTATTCTTGGTGTATATTTTGTTAATAGTGTATATACAGGGAGTGCAGAATTATTAGGCAAGTTGTATTTTTGAGGATTAATTTTATTATTGAACAACAACCATGTTCTCAATGAACCCAAAAAACTCATTAATATCAAAGCTGAATATTTTTGGAAGTAGTTTTTAGTTTGTTTTGAGTTTTAGCTATGTTAGGGGGATATCTGTGTGTGCAGGTGACTATTACTGTGCATAATTATTAGGCAACTTAACAAAAAAAAATATATACCCATTTCAATTATTTATTATTACCAGTGAAACCAATATAACATCTCAACATTCACAAATATACATTTCTGACATTCAAAAACAAAACAAAAACAAATCAGTGACCAATATAGCCACCTTTCTTTGCAAGGACACTCAAAAGCCTGCCATCCATGGATTCTGTCAGTGTTTTGATCTGTTCACCATCAACATTGCGTGCAGCAGCAACCACAGCCTCCCAGACACTGTTCAGAGAGGTGTACTGTTTTCCCTCCTTGTAAATCTCACATTTGATGATGGACCACAGGTTCTCAATGGGGTTCAGATCAGGTGAACAAGGAGGCCATGTCATTAGATTTCCTTCTTTTATACCCTTTCTTGCCAGCCACGCTGTGGAGTACTTGGACGTGTGTGATGGAGCATTGTCCTGCATGAAAATCATGTTTTTCTTGAAGGATGCAGACTTCTTCCTGTACCACTGCTTGAAGAAGGTGTCTTCCAGGAACTGGCAGTAGGACTGGGAGTTGAGCTTGACTCCATCCTCAACCCGAAAAGGCCCCACAAGCTCATCTTTGATGATACCAGCCCAAACCAGTACTCCACCTCCACCTTGCTGGCGTCTGAGTCGGACTGGAGCTCTCTGCCCTTTACTAATCCAGCCACGGGCCCATCCATCTGGCCCATCAAGACTCACTCTCATTTCATCAGTCCATAAAACCTTAGAAAAATCAGTCTTGAGATATTTCTTGGCCCAGTCTTGACGTTTCAGCTTGTGTGTCTTGTTCAGTGGTGGTCGTCTTTCAGCCTTTCTTACCTTGGCCATGTCTCTGAGTATTGCACACCTTGTGCTTTTGGGCACTCCAGTGATGTTGCAGCTCTGAAATATGGCCAAACTGGTGGCAAGTGGCATCGTGGCAGCTGCACGCTTGACTTTTCTCAGTTCATGGGCAGTTAGTTTGCGCCTTGGTTTTTCCACACGCTTCTTGCGACCCTGTTGACTATTTTGAATGAAACGCTTGATTGTTCGATGATCACGCTTCAGAAGCTTTGCAATTTTAAGAGTGCTGCATCCCTCTGCAAGATATCTCACTATTTTTGACTTTTCTGAGCCTGTCAAGTCCTTCTTTTGACCCATTTTGCCAAAGGAAAGGAAGTTGCCTAATAATTATGCACACCTGATATAGGGTGTTGATGTCATTAGACCACACCCCTTCTCATCACAGAGATGCACATCACCTAATATGCTTAATTGGTAGTAGGCTTTTGAGCCTATACAGCTTGGAGTAAGACAACATGCATAAAGAGGATGATGTGGTCAAAATACTCATTTGCCTAATAATTCTGCACTCCCTGTATGTATATTTTTGCGTACTGCATTTTAATATATTACAATGGTTACACTCATTTCCTTTTGTCTTTGCATTCTTTCGGGGGGTTGGGGGGTGTAACTATAATGTATAGATATGTATTAGTGTGTGTGTTGTAGTGGGTGAGGGTGGGGGTGTTGTGTGTTCCTGTTTTTTGCCTCCCCCCTTCCCTGTGTCGTAGATGCAGTATTCACCGCGGTCTTCGCCGCCGGCATTGGTGCTCCTGGTACAGGAGCAGGAAGACTATCGCAGGTAGGATTTGGAGTTCCGGGTCCATCAAATCAAATCAAATCATTAACATTTATAAAGCGCGCTACTCACCCGTGCGGGTCTCAAGGCGCTAGGGGGGAAAGGGGGGGTTATCGCTGCTCGAACAGCCAAGTCTTTAGGAGTCTCCGGAAAGCGGAGTGGTCCTGGGTGGTCCTGAGGCTGGTGGGGAGGGAGTTCCAGGTCTTGGCCGCCAGGAAGGAGAAAGATCTCCCACCCGCCGTGGAGCGGCGGGTGCGAGGGACGGCAGCAAGTGCGAGGCCAGCGGAGCGGAGGGGGCGGGTGGGGACGTAGAAGCTGAGGCGTCTGTTGAGGTATTCCGGTCCCTTGTTGTGGAGGGCTTTGTGTGCGTGGGTGAGAAGACGGAAGGTGATCCTTTTGCTGACTGGGAGCCAATGCAGGTGTCTCAGGTGTGCGGAGATGTGGCTGTTGCGGGGTACGTCGAGGATGAGGCGGGCCGAGGCGTTTTGGATGCGTTGCAGGCGGTTTTGGAGTTTGGCGGTGGTCCCGGCGTAGAGGGTGTTGCCGTAGTCCAGGCGACTCGTGACAAGGGCGTGGGTCACGGTTTTTCTGGTGTCGGCGGGGATCCAGCGGAAGATCTTGCGGAGCATGCGGAGAGTGAGGAAGCAGGCGGAGGTCACGGCGTTGACTTGCTTGGTCATGGTGAGAAGAGGGTCCAAGATGAAGCCGAGGTTGCGGGCGTGGTCTGCGGGGGTCGGTGCGGTGCCGAGGGCCGTGGGCCACCAGGAGTCGTCCCAGGCGGACGGGGTGTTGCCGAGGATGAGGACTTCCGTTTTTTCAGAGTTCAGCTTTAGGCGGCTGAGCCTCATCCAATCTGCGACGTCCTTCATACCCTCTTGTAGGTTGGTCTTGGCGCTGGCGGGGTCCTTGGTGAGGGAGAGTACAAGTTGGGTGTCGTCGGCGTAGGAGGTGATGATGATGTCGTGCTTGCGTACGATGTCGGCGAGGGGGCTCATGTAGACATTGAAGAGTGTCGGGCTGAGCGATGAGCCTTGAGGTACGCCGCAGATGATCTTGGTGGGTTCTGAGCGAAACGGAGGGAGGTAAACTCTTTGGGAGCGGTTAGCGAGGAAGGAGGCGATCCAGTCCAGGGCCTGGCCTTGGATCCCGGTGGAGCGTAGGCGGGTGATTAGGGTGCGGTGACAGACGGTGTCAAAGGCAGCCGAGAGGTCGAGGAGAATGAGGGCGACTGTTTCACCGTTGTCCATCAGGGTTCTGATGTCGTCTGTGACTGAGATGAGGGCGGTTTCCGTGCTGTGGTTGGTTCGGAATCCGGTTTGTGAAGGGTCGAGCAGGTTGTTGTCTTCCAGGAAGGTGGTCAGCTGTTTGTTGACGGTCTTTTCTATTACCTTGGCTGGGAAAGGTAGAAGAGAGATGGGGCGGAAGTTTTTCAGGTCGCTTGGGTCAGCCGTAGGTTTCTTTAGTAGGGCGTTGACTTCAGCGTGCTTCCAGCATTCGGGGAAGGTAGCAGAAGAAAAAGAAGAGTTGATGACGGTCTGGAGGTGCGGGGCGATGATGTCGTCGGCTTTGTTAAAGATGAAGTGCGGGCAGGGGTCCGAAGGGGCGCCGGAGTGGATAGAGTTCATGATGGATTTGGTTTCTTCCATGTTGATGTGGGTCCAGTTGTTGAGGGTGATGTCCGGGGAAGCGGGTTCAGTGGTGTATGGTTGGGTCTGGTGTCCGAAGCTGTCGTGGAGGTCGCTGATCTTGCGATGGAAGAAAGTGGCGAGGGATTCGCACAAATCCTGTGAGGGCGTGACGGCGTGAGGGCGTGACGGCGTCCATGGTGTCCTCCTTCCTCGTGGAGTGTGTAGAGGTGAGCGTTTTTTCCCTTCGAAATTCCTGTTTCCGCCATGTTTTTATCCGCGGTGAATCCACCTGGAAAAGATGGAGGATTGGCCTGTCATAATACTGTGGGCGGTACATTGTCCTCCGTCTGTCTTTTGGCGGTGCCCACCGCGCTGTTTGTTTGTACCGCTGTGGCGGTCGGAGTGTTAAACTGGCTGTCTTTGTTGGCGGTTTCCGCCATGGTCGTAATTCCAAATTTTTTACCGCCGCTTTAACACCGTCCGCCAGGGTTGTAATGACCCCCTATATTTTCAATTATTTATTGATTAGATATTATTCTTGTAAATAAAACATGAGCTGCGATTATTAAAGAGATGAGATACATTACTATAATAAGCAGTATTATGATGGTGAAAAATACAAACAATTCAACCATGTTAATTGTTCCTAATGATACTAATGTTACCAATGTGTCTCCTATTTGTCAGTGTTACCTATACACTAGAAAGCGCATAGCAGGAGTACCCCTCTGCCAGACTTGTTTGGATGATCTATCCCCCATACCTTGGTATTATGTGTCAGAAAGCCGGCCTCAGTGCATTCACGAATAAGCCCATCTAAATGTGCAGGGTTATCTTCTTTCTCAGGATGAAGGTCGTGGTCAGCAGGGCTGCAGCTCAGTCGCAGCGCACAGTGGTTCCATGATAACCTCAACATGAAGTGTGCCTCTCACCGAACTCAGCATGGATGCTGTTTATATAATAAAACACCAGACTTGTTGCACTGTGCCAGAGGTGCAGAACAGCATCTTTCATTTGTCTAGGGAGAAAGAGTTGTCTCCTACGAGCACAGAAAATATAACAAGGGTATTGCGTTCCTATTGTACGACCCTGGAACTAAATGTGCAGACTACAGGGCACCAATGCCAACCAAGAATAAATGTGTGTGTGTGTGTCTGTCTGTTATCCTCTGGTAAAAGAAAAACATGTAATTATCATCATTAGAGAAGGATGGAAAGTTAAAAAGTTAATCTAAAATGTAGAAAAGCACAGGCTCTACAACACCTGGAGGTGCCACATTTATGCCTGGAAGAAAGTTGGGGGCTGGGGGGGAGTTATCCCATTGATTAGGACTTGCCAGGAATCAACATTTCTGGGGCACCCTACCCACGTTTACTGTACTTCATGTTTGCCTTACTACAAACAGGCCCAGAATGCCATGTGTCAGGGCATTTTCATGATGACAGAGCAGTGCTTAATTTGTAAATAAAAATGTGCTGGTGCCCTCAGACCTCCTCTTAAACATGCGGCTGCTGCAATTAAATGTGCGAACACGGAATACTGAGGCAGAATAATCCTGAAGCCATCCTGGGCCTCTTCAATCCATTTACAGTCACTCCCAGTCCCTTCAGCTCACTCTTGCAGGTTTTTGCTTTCTCCCTTTGTCACGCTTTTTCGTTTTTGCCTTCCTTTGTCTTTCTCATATGTGTCTTTTGCTCGCAGTAAATGCTTGAGGTGAAAAAATAAGTGCCGGTGCTCTGCACCAGAAACAACAAGCACAAATTAAGCACTGTGGCAGAGGCAGAGGCCACACTTAACCTGGTTAGCAGGCCCCAGCACACTTTCAAATCATAACTTGGCACCAGCAAAGGCAAAAAGTCAGGGGGTAACCATGTCAAGGAGGCATTTCCTTACACAACCCCCCCCCAAACGAAAGAGGATGAGACTAACCTTTCCCAAGAGAGTCTTCATTTTCTCAGTGGAAAAACCTGGAAAGGCCATCTGCATTGGCATGGGCAGTCCCAGGTCTGTGTTCCACTATAAAGTCCATTCCCTGTAGGGAGATGGACCACCTCAACAGTTTTGTATTTTCACCTTTCATTTGCATTAGCCATCTGAGAGGTCTGTGGTCAGTTTGAACTACAAAGTGAGTACCAAAGAGGTATGGTTTCAGCTTCTTCAGGGACCAAACCACAGCAAAGGCTTCCCTCTCAATGGCACGCCAACGCTGCTCCCTGGGGAGTAACCTCCTGCTAATGAAAGCAACAGGCTGGTCAAGGCCATCATCATTTGTTTGGGACAAAACTGCCCCTATCCCATGTCCAGAGGCATCAGTCTGCACAATTAACTACTTGGAGTAATCTGGAGCTTTTAGAACTGGTGCTGTGCACATAGCTTGTTTCAGGGTGGCTTAGGCCTGTTGGCATTCTGTAGTCCAGTTTACCTTCTTAGGCATTTTCTTGGAGGTACGTTCTGTGAGGGGTGTCACTATTGATCCATAGCCCTTCACAAACCTCCTGTAGTAGCCAGTCAAGCCAAGGAATGCCCTGACTTGAGTCTAGGTTTTTGGAGCTACCCAGTCCAGAATAGTCTGGATCTTGGGTTGGAGTGGCTGAACTTGGCCTCCACCTACAAGGTGTCCCAAGTAAACCACAGTTCCTTGCCCTATCTGACATTTGGATGCCTTGATAGAGAGGCCTGCTGCTTGCAGGGCCTTCAAAACCTTCTTCAGGTGGACCAGGTGATCCTGCCAGCTGGAGCTAAAGAAAGCAGTATCGTCAAGATAAGCTGCACTAAAGGACTCTAAGCCAGCAAGGACTTGATTCACCAACCTTTGGAAGGTGGCAGGGGCATTCTTTAAGCCAAAGGGCATTACAGTAAACTGATAATGCCCATCAGGTGTGGAGAATGATGGTGCCATTTTGATTTGCCAGTACCCTGCTGTCAAGTCAAAGGTACTTAAGTATCTGGCAGCACCTCGTTTGTCAATTAACTCATCTGCCCTTGGAATGGGATGGGCATCTGTCTTGGTGACAGAATTAAGTCCTCTGTAGTCCCCACAAAGCCTCATCTCCCTCTTACCATCTTTTGTATGAGGTTTGGGGACTAAGACCACTGGGCTAGCCCAGGGGCTGTCAGAGTGCTTAATGACTCCTAATTCCAGCATCTTATGGACTTCCACTTTGATGCTTTCCTTAACTTGGTCAGACTGTCTGAAAATTTTGTTTTTGACAAGCATGCTGTCCCCTGTGTCCACATCATGGGTACACAGGTGTGTCTGACCAGGGGTTAGGGAAAAGAGCTCAGCAAACTGTTGTAAGACCTTCCTACAGTCAGATTGCTGTTGGCCAGAGAGGGTGTCTGAATAGATCACTCCATCTACTGAGCCATATTTAGGGTCAGTGGACAGGAGATAAGGGAGAGGTTCACTCTCAGCTTCCTGGTCCTCACCTGCTACCATCAACAGATTCACATCTGCCCTGTCATGAAAGAGTTTGAGGCGGTTCACATGGATCACCCTTTTGGGGGTCCTGCTAGTGCCTAGGTCTACCAGGTAGGTGACCTGACTCTTTCTCTCTAGCACTGGGTAAGGGCCACTACATCTGTCATGAAGTGCCCTGGGAGCCACAGGCTCCAGAACCCAGACTTTCTGCCCTGGCTGAAACGCAACCATAGTAGCCTTTTGGTCATACCACATCTTCTGGAGTTGTTGGCTGGCTTCAAGGTTTTTGCTTGCCTTTTCCATGTACTCTGCCATCCTGGAACGTAGGCCTAGTACACAGTCCACTATTTCTTGTTTAGGCTCATGAAGAGGTCTCCCCCAGCCTTACTTTACAAGAGCTAGTGGTCCCCTTACAGGGTGGCCAAACAGAAGTTCAAAGGGAGAAAACCCTACTCCCTTCTGAGGCACCTCTCTAGGCGAAAAACAGACATGGCAAGAGGACATCCCATCTCCTTTTCATCTTTTCAGGGAGCCCCATGATCATGCCTTTCAATGTCTTGTTAAATCTTTCTACAAGACCATTGGTTTGTGGATGGTATGGTGTGGTGAATTTGTAAGTCACCCCATACTCATTCCACATGTGTTTCAGGTATGCTGACATGAAGTTGGTATCCCTGTCAGACACCACCTCCTTAGGAAATCCCACTCTGGTAAAGATACCTATCAGTGCTTTAGCTACTGCAGGGGCAGTGGTGGACCTAAGGGGAATTGCTTCAGGGTACCTAGTGGCATGATCCACTACCACTAGGATATACTGGTTCCCTAAGGCTGTGGGAGGTTCCAGTGGACCCACTATGTCCACACCCACTCTTTCAAAGGGGACCCCCACCACTGGAAGTAGGATGAGGGGGGCCTTTGGGTGTCCACCTGGCTTACCACTGGCTTGACAGGTGGCAGAGGAGACACAAAATTCCTCTACCTTATGGGACATGTTGGGCCAATAGAAATGGTTGACTAACCTCTCCCAAGTCTTGGTTTGTCCCAAATGCCCAACAAGTGGAATATCATGAGCTAAGGTCAGAATTAACTTCCTAAACTCCTGAGGCACTACCACTCTCCTAGTGGCACCAGGTTTGGGATCTCTTGCCTCAGTGTAGAGGAGTCCATCTTCCCAATAGACTCTATGTGTTCCAGTGATTTTTCCTTTGGTCTCTTCAGCAGCTTGCTGCCTAAGGCCTTCAAGAGAGGGACATGGGTCTTGCCCCTTAAACAACTGCAACTGTTCCCTTGTGGGACCCCCTGGGCCTAGGAGCTCAACCTGGTAAGGTTCTAACTCCATGGGCTTAGTTCCCTCAGAGGGCAGAACTTCTTCCTGGGAAGAGATGTTCCCTTTCTTTTGTTGTGTTGAAGCTGGTTCCCCAGTCTTCTTTCCTTTGCTCTTGGAGGGTTGGGCCATTATTCCAGGCTCCAACACCACTTTTTCACCCTGAGCTTCGCACTCTGCCCTTGTCTTGACACACACCAGTTCAGGGATACCCAGCATGGCTGCATGGGTTTTGAGTTCTACCTCAGCCCATGCTGAGGACTTTAGGTCATTTCCAAGCAAACAGTCTACTGGGATATTTGAGGAGACTACCACCTGTTTCAGGCCATTGACCCCTCCCCATTCTAAAGTTACCATAGCCATGGGATGTACTTTAGTCTGATTGCCAGCGTTGGTGACTGGATAAGTTTGTCCAGTCAGGTATTGTCCTGGGGAAACCAGTTTGTCACCATGGTGACACTGGCACCTGTATCCCTCAGGCCTTCTACACTAGTACCATTAATTAAGAGTTGCTGCCTGTATTTTTGCATATTAGCGGGCAGGCAGCCAGTGTGGCTAAATCCACCCCACCCTCAGAGACTAATGTAGCTTCAGTGTGAACCCTGATTTTCTCTGGCACACTGTTGATCCCACCTGGAGACTGGCTATTCCAGTGCTAACTGGAGTAGAGTTTGAAGTGAAACCTTTCTTGGGACAGGCCTTGTCTCCAGTTTGGTGTCCCTGCTGATTACAGCTACGACACCAGGGCTTTTTGGGATTAAAGTGTTTACCCTTGTGCCCAAAATTGGATTGTGAACATGTTTTGGACCCTCCCTCCTGAGCATGTTTTTGGGGCCCTGTAGAAGACTCTTTACTTTTACCCTTGGATGTCTCAACACTCTTCCCCTGGGGAGTCTTTGTTACCCCTTTCTTTTGGTCACCCCCTGTGGAAGTCTTGGTCACCCTAGTCTTGACCCAATGGTCCACCTTCTTTCCCAATTCTTGGGGAGAAATTGGTCCTAGGTCTACCAGATGCTGATGCAGTTTATCATTGAAACAATTACTTAAAAGGTGTTCTTTCATAAACAGATTGTACAGCCCATCATAATCATTTACACCACTGCCATTAATCCAACCATCCAGTGTTTTGACTGAGAAGTCAACTAAATCAACCCAGGTCTAGCTCGAGGATTTTTGAGCCACCCTGAACCTAATCCTGTACTCCTCAGTTGAGAATCCAAAGCGCTCAATCAGGGTAGCCTTCATGAGGTCATAGGATTCTGCATCTTTTCCAGAGAGTGTGAGGAGTCTATCCCTACACTTTCCAGTGAACATTTCCCAAAGGAGAGCACCCCAGTGAGATCTGTTTACTTTTCTGGTTGCACAAGCCCTCTGAAAAGCTGTAAACCATTTAGTGATGTCATCACCATCTTCATATTTAGTTACAATCCCTTTGGGGATTTTTAGCATGTCAGGAGAATCTCTGACCCTATTTATATTGCTGCCACCATTGATGGGACCTAAGCCCATCTCTTGTCTTTCCCTTTCGATGGCTAGGATCTGTCTTCCAAAGCCAATCTTTTGGCCAACCTGGCTAGCAGGAGGTCATCTTCATTGAGGCTGCCCTCAATGCTTGCAGAGCTGGTGGACTCTCCTGTGAGAGAAGCGCCATCTCTGACTATCCCTTCTGGAATCAGGATTGGAGAAACCCTGCTCTCCCTAACTAGGAGTGGAGGTGGGAGTTCTTCCAACTCACTAATGTCCCCCTCTGTGAGGCCATCATCAGAGGGGTTGTTTTTAGCAAACTCTGCCAAGAGCTCCTGGAGCTGTACTTTGGTAGGGTTTGAACCAGTTTTTATATTTTTGATTTTACAAAGAGACCTTAACTCTGACATCCTAAGATGCAGGTAAGGGGTGAGGTTGAGTTCCATCACTATCTCTTCTGTAGTAGACATTATGGGGGTCATTTCAACCCTGGCGGTACAGGGCCGCCAGGGCTGAAATGACGGAAGCACCGCCAACAGGCTGGCGGTGCTTCCCTGGACATTACGACCGTGGCGCTTCGCGCCGGCGGTTTCCCGCCACAATGGCCCCGGCGTTAGTAATCCGCCAGGGCAGCGCTGCTATCAGCGCTGCCCAGGGGATTACGAGTCCCCCTACCGCCAGCCTTTTCCTAGTGGTTTGAACCACCAGGAAAAGGCGGGTGGTTCGGGGAGTCGCGGGCCCCTGGGGGCCCCTGCACTGCCCATGCCACTGGCATGCCACTGGCAGGGCCCCATGTGGCTTTTCAATGTCTGCTATGCACACAGTGAAAAGCGCGACGGGTGCAACTGCACCCGTCGCACGGCCGCAACACCGCCGGCACCATTTGGAGCCTGCTCCTGTGTTGCAGCCGAGATCCCCGCTGGGTCAGCGGGGATCTCCTAATGACCGCGGCGGGGGTGCGGCCTCATTGGAGCCCGCCCGGCGGTCAGCTCCGCCAAGGTCATAATGAGGGCCTATGTTTCTAAAAGTTGGAATACTTTTTAAGAATCTAAAACGATCTCTAGAACATAATTCAAACTTTTACAAAACTTTTAAACTCTAAAAGAAGTGCTAACAGGGACTAATACAAGACTTAGCAGGACTTTTAAAAATTTAGAAAAATAGCTCAAATTTCAAAAATCAGTTTCTAATGACAATTTTTGGAATTTAGTCGTGTGATCAGGTATTGGCTGAGTAGTCCAGCAAATGCAAAGTCTTGTACCCCACCGCTGATCCACCAATGTAGGAAGTTGGCTCTGTATGTACTATTTCAAAGTAAGAAATAGCATGTCCAAGGGTTCCCCTTAGAGGAAAGATAGTGGCAAAAAGAGATAATTCTAATGCACTATTTTGTGGTAGTGTGGTCGAGCAGTAGGCTTATCAGAGGGTAGTGTTAAGCATTTGTTGTACACACACAGGCAATAAATGAGGAACACACACTCAAAGACAATTCCAGGCCAATAGGTTGTTATATAGAAAAATATATTTTCTTAGTTTATTTTAAGAACCACAGGTTCAAGATTTACAAACAATACTTTAAATGAAAGGTATTTCACTCAGGTATCTTAGGAACTTTGAATCAACACAATAGCATGTACAGTTTTGGCAAAAATGGCAATAAGAATTTTGCACTGTGTCCAATTTTAAAATAGCGTGTACAACAAATGCTTAACAATACCCTCTGATAAGCCTACTGCTCGACCACTACCACAAAATAGAGCATTAGAATTATCTCTTTTTGCCACTATCTTACCTCTAAGGGGAAGCCTTGGACTCTGTGCATGCTATTTCTTACTTTGAAATTGTACATACAGAGCCAACTTCCTACAACGGATGACAACTGCCACGAATGAGAACTCGACCAGAAGGTACTGGACAGCATCTTTCTACGCTGGGGACGGCCGACCCTGGATTTATTTGCCACCAATCAGAACGCCAAATGCCAATTCTACGCCAGTTGATACCCACTCCTGGGGTCATGGGGGAATGCTCTTTCAATGAGCTGGTCCGGGATCTTTGCATATGCTTTCCCCCCCATGTAAGGAAATGGCTCCCTGTTGCAATTACCCCCCACTTTTTGCCTGATACTGATGCTGACTTGACTTATAAGTGTGCTGGGACCCTGCTTACCAGGCCCCAGCACCAGTGTTCTTTCACCTAAAATGTACCATTGTCTCCACAATTAGCACAACCCTGGCACCCAGGTAAGACCCTTGTAACTGGTACCCCTGGTACCAAGGGCCCTGAGGCCAGGGAAGGTCTCTAAGGGCTGCAGCATGTTTTATGCCACCCTAGGGACCCCTCACTCAGCACAGACACACTGCTTGCCAGCTTGTGTGTGCTGGTGGGGAGAAAATGACTAAGTCGGCATGGCACTCCCCTCAGGGTGCCATGCCAGCCTCACACTGACTATGGCATAGGTAAGTCACCCCTCTAGCAGGCCTTACAGCCCTAAGGCAGGGTGCACTATACCACAGGTGAGGGCATAGGTGCATGAGCACTATGCCCCTACAGTGTCTAAGCAAAACCTTAGACATTGTAAGTGCAGGGTAGCCATAAGAGTATATTGTCTGGGAGTCTGTCAAAAACGAACTCCACAACTCCATAATGGCTACACTGAATACTGGGAAGTTTGGTATCAAACTTCTCAGAATAATAAACCCACACTGATGCCAGTGTTGGATTTATTAAAAAAAAATGCACACAGAGGGCATCTTAGAGATGCCCCCTGTATTTTACCCAATCCTTCAGTGCAGGACAGACTGGTCTGTGCCAGCCTGCTGCTGAGAGACAAGTTTCTGACCCCATGTGGTGAGAGCCTTTGTGCTCTCTGAGGACAGAAACAAAGCCTGCTCTGGGTGGAGGTGCTTCACACCTCCCCCTGCAGGAACTGTAACACTTAGCAGTGAGCCTCAAATGCTCAGGCTTCGTGTTACAATGCCCCAGGGCACTCCAGCTAGTGGAGATGCCCGCCCTCTGGACACAGCCCCCACTTTTGGCGGCAAGTCCAGAAGAGATAATGAGAAAAACAAGGAGGAGTCACCCACCAGTCAGGACAGCCCCTAAGGTGTCCTGAGCTGAGGTGACCCCTGCCTTTAGAAATCCTCCATCTTGATTTTGGAGGATTCCCCCAATAGGAATAGGGATGTGCCCCCTTCCCCTCAGGGAGGAGGCACAAAGAGGGTGTAGCCACGCTCAAGGACAGTAGCCATTGGCTACTGCCCTCCCAGACCTAAACACACCCCTAAATTCAGTATTTAGGGGCTCCCCAGAACATAGGAAACTAGATTCCTGCAACCTAAGACGAAGAAGGACTGCTGAGCTGAAAACCTGCAGAGAAGACGGAGACACCAACTGCTTTGGCCCCAGCTCTACCGGACTGTCTCCCCACTTCTAAAGACACTGCTCCAGCGACGCGTTCCACAGGGTCCAGCGACCTCTGAAGCCTCAGAGGACTACCCTGCATCTAGAAGGATCAAGAACTCCCGAGGACAGCGGCTCTGTTCCACAAAGACTGCAACTTTGCAACAAAGAAGCAACTTTGAAAGAACACACGTTTCCCGCCGGAAGCGTGAGACTTTGCACTCTGCACCCGACGCCCCCGGCTCGACTTGTGGAGGACAAACACTACAGGGAGGACTCCCCGGCGACTGCAAGCCCGTGAGTAGCCAGAGTTGACCCCCCTGAGCCCCCACAGCGACGCCTGCAGAGGGAATCCCGAGGCTCCCCCTAACCATGACTGCCTGCTTCAAAGACCCGACGCCTGGTAAAGACACTGCACCCCCAGCCCCCAGGACCTGAAGGATCCGACCTCCAGTGCAGGAACGACCCCCAGGTGGCCCTCTCCCTTGCCCAGGCGGTGGCTGCCCCGAGGAGCCCCACCTTGCCTGCCTGCATCGCTGAAGAGACCCCTTGGTCTCCCATTGAACTACATTGCAAACCCGACGGCTGTTTGCACACTGCACCCGGCGCCCCCATGCCGCTGAGGGTGTACTTTTTGTGCTGACTTGTCCCACCCCCCATGCCCTACAAAAACCCCCTGGTCTGCCCTCCGAAGACGCGGGTACTTACTGGCTGGCAGACTGGAACCGGGGCACCCCCTTCTTCATTGAAGCCTATGCGTTTTGGTCACCACTTTGACCTCTGCACCTGACCGGCCCTGAGCTGCTGGTGTGGTAACTTAGGGGTTGCTCTGAACCCCCAACGGTGGGCTACCTTGGACCCAACTTTGAACCCTGTAGGTGGTTTACTTACCTGCAAAACTAACAAACAATTACCTCCCCCAGGAACTGTTGAAAATTGCACTGTGTCCAGTTTTAAAATAGCTTATTGCCATTTGTGTGAAAACTGTATATGCTATTTTGCTAATTGAAAGTTCCTAAGTGAAGTACCTTTCATTTAAAGTATTGTTTGTGAATCTTGAACCTGTGGTTCTTAAAATAAACTAGAGAAAATATATTTTTCTATACAAAAACCTATTGGCCTGGAATTGTCTCTGAGTGTGTGTTCCTCATTTATTGCCTGTGTGTGTACAACAAATGCTTAAACCTACCCTCTGATAAGCCTACTGCTCGACCACACTACCACAAAATAGAGCATTAGAATTATCTCTTTTTGCCACTATCTTACCTCTAAGGGGAACCCTTGGACTCTGTGCATGCTATTTCTTACTTTGAAATAGTATATACAGAGCCAACTTCCTACACCCCATCTCATTGATTCCCAGGCTTCTGAGGAAGATGAAGTCGGAGGGTTGCAAGATCATACTCATAGCGCCCAAGTGTCCGAGACAGTATTGGTACACAGAGTTTCTGCTCCTGTCGGTGACCAATCCCATACGTCTTCCCTGCAAGCACAACCTTGTCAAGAGTCAAGGTCAGGTTCTTCATCCGGATCCAGCAACTCTGCCATTGCAGTCGTGGTTCCTAAGTTCCATGATTTCCAGGGTATGAACATTAATGAGGAATGCAAACTGATTTTGTCCAGGGCAGGAGCGGACAGTACAAGTCAAATGGAAGAGATTTTGTGTCTGGTGCCTGCAGAACAATTTCCATCTGTTAAAGATTGAGCTGGAGCACATTCTCTCATACCTTCTCACCCTTTCAAAGGTTGGGCTATGTCATGCATCTGTTAGGATCCATTTGACAGCTATAGCTTCTTATAGACGCTCGGCGGATATGCCCTCACTTGGCTTATCCAGAATAATCAAACAGTTCATGAAGGGCCTGTTTCGCACTTTTCCTCCGGGGCGTCCACCTCCGCCAGAGTGGCATCTAAATATAGTTTTGTCTCAGCTAATGAAAGCCCCGTTCGAACCTATTCACAGAACGGAGCTGAAATACATCACGTGGAAGGTGGTAGCTCTACTTGCTCTTACATCCACGAGAAGAGTCAGCGATATACAGGCCTTTACCACTAAGTAACTCTACCTTATCTTTTCAGACGACTTTGTTCTTATTAGGACTAACCCGAGGTACATTTCTAAGGTGCCTTCATCCTTTCACCTGAACGAGCCAGTAATATTAAGAATTTTTTTACGGAATCCGTCAAGAATCGCTGAAAAGACTGCACTCATTAGACATCAAGAGATGCTTGAAAATTTACCTTCAGCGTACTAAGCAGCTTCGGAAAACAGATCAGCTGCTAGTCTCATATGTTCAAGGGTGGCAAGGGACAGGAGTCATTAAGACTGCCATAGCCTGGTGGATTGCATCCACCATTCAGTTTGCCACACAAAAGCGGGAAAACCATTGACTAAGCGCCCGAGAGCGCACTCCACAAGAGCAGTATCCACATCGGCTGCTTTGTTTCAAGGGATTATTTTGGACAAAATATGTCAGGCTGCAACGTAGAAGACTACACACTCTTTTGCGCAGCACTACTGCTTGGAATCGTCACAAAGAACTGATTAACTCGTTGGACAGGGGACCTACGTCATCTATTTCGTAAAGGTGATTTCTGACGGATACAACTACCTGTGGATTCCTCACCTAAAAAATTTTCCCCACGCGCCAGCATTCAACGGAAATTTTCTTCTAGCTCTGCACGTCAACGATGACGTCATAATTGCCAGACTGACACTTGACGCCTTATGCCGTCATCCAGGCAATAAGAGGTCCTTGTCGACGTGCAGACGTCAGTTCCCTTTTTTCCGTGCCTTCGAGTAACGTTTTTTTCTTCAAGGCTACCAGGGAGCTACTGTTTCACTTTGCGTGTAACAATGTCGCAGCCAAGAAAGTCGGGTTTTAAATCCTGTAGGGAGTGCGGAGGTCGAATGTCGGTCGCAGACCCGCACGAGAATTGTTTGTGGTGTCTGAGCTCTGACCATGAGGTCGAAGCGTGCGGTTCATGTCAGCACATGAATCCGAAGGCTCTTAAGGAGCGGGAGACCAAGTTGTTCCTGGCAAGGTCTAAGAAGAAGGAGAAACATAATCGCTGTGAGACTTCTTCCAAGTCCTCCAAATCTCACAGGCACCATCGAGACTCCCGACGCTAGCATGAATCGCGGCACCGGTCAAGTAAGGACCGTTCCCGCTCGAGGTCGCTGTCGGCTCGGCGTCGAACGACTTGGGAAGTTAGTCCAACTGTGACACCTCCGCCTCTGACGACTCCAACTTCTCTGACGTCTCCTTTGTCAGTTTTCGAAGTCGATCCTCACCAGGAGCCAACGGTCTCTACAGCGCAGACAGAGATGCCCGAGCCGACGCCGGCTTTGCCTCATGCACTGGCTCCGCAAGGCTATCCAGCATTCCCCGCGCCAGGCACACACCCTGCCGCATTTCTTAATGCGATGTTCAACATCTTTGCTGCTATGGCTCCGGGAGGTGTTCATTCGGGACCTTTGTGTCCATTGGCCTATGACATGGGTGTTCCGGCTTCATACAGACCGACGCCCTTCATGCCTTTCCTTCCTTCGGGAAGTGCTGGTTTGGCGCCATTACCAATGGTGTCGCCTAGAAGACCGGTGACGCCGACGGCGACTACTGCCCCGGCGTCGATGAGTTCGCCGCAGCTTCGATCTACTCTAAAGAAGCCTACAGCGCCGATGGTTCTGGCGTCGGATGAATCCGATGGTCGACACCGTCCGAGGTCTTCGGCGTCGGCAGATGCCTTATCGATGCCGGGGATTGAATCTCTCTCTGAGACTGCTAGAGGAGCAGGAGTATGAGAAGCAGCTCTTGGAGGAGGGTGATATTGTGGAGCCACTGGGAGACTTGCAAGGCTTGGACATGGCTAGTGGTTTGGACACTTCTCCGGAGTGGGACTTATCCTCTACAGGGGAGTACACTGAGGAGGCTGCCTCTTTCCATTTGGTGGTCAGGAAGGCGGCGGATTTTCTTGACCTTCCTCTTCCAGCTGCCGATGTTAAGACAAGCATTCTCATGGAGGTTTTGCATCCTTCATCAGCTGTGGCAGAGCTGCTTCTTCCGTTTAATGAGGCGCTTATTGACCCGATAATGGAGGTGTGGAAGAAGCCTGTGACTTCGACGGCAGTAAACAGGTCTGTGGTGAGGAGGTATCGGGTCGCTCCTGGAGATCCAGCGTTCTTGTCCAGCCACCCGACTCCGGAGAGTTTGGTAGTGCAGGCTTCATGCTCCTCACGCTCTGCTCCGGGATCTTTTCAAGGGGTTCCCGCGGATAGGGAGTCCAAGAGAATGGACTAATCTGCTAAGAAGGCGTTCTCTTCAAGTAGCATGGCCCTCAAGTCTACCAATGCACGTCCATAGCGACAAGACAACATGCCTGGATTCGTTCTTCAGGATTCTCTCCCGATGTGCAGACAACCCTACTCGACCTGCCCTTTGATGGGGATAACCTATTTGGGGCAAAAGCTGACTCTGCCTTGGAGCGGTTCAAGGAGAGTAGGGCCACGGCAAAACCCTTGGGACTGCAAGCATCCACCTCCACTTCCTTAAGATCGTTTAGGAGGTTTAGGGGGTTTGGGCGTGGCTCTTCCTTTCGAGGGAGATTCCATGCAGCAGGACAGCAACTTTCGGCAGTTCACCCTTATAGATTATTCAGGGGCAGGGGTAGAGTTCATACTAGAGGGGCCACCCAGCAGCACTCTGCCTCTTCCTCCGGAGGGGTGCAGCAAGGAAAGCAGCCTTAGTCCTCCATCACTCCCTTTACATGCATCTCCTGTAGGGAGGAGACTATCTCAATTTCGTCACACGTGTGAGTCAATAACATCGGACTCCTGGGTCAACGATATTGTGGGTAAAGGCTATACTCTTCCCTTTCTGGAGTTTCCCATCTCTCCCCGCCCATCCTTCTGTTCGGAAGACCATAGTCTCTCGTAGGGGATTTCCATGTATAGTCATAAGCACTGAATAGTTCCGCGCACCTGCGGGGACCCCAGAGCACTGATCTGTAATATATTCTTAAGTGCAGATGCCAGCCTTTCTTGAAAAAAAAAAAGGCCTGTTAAAACCATTAAGAATAACACTGTGCAGCCTATGTGAACAGCTACACAGGCCAAATTGTTTATTCTTGAGGTAGGAAAGAAAGACAGCTGTATTATAAATACACCTTTAAACACACATTTATTCTAGAAATGTAATAAAAAATACATTCTCACACTTTATTTACACATCCAAATGAGAATAAAACAATGCAGGGCAGTGTAGCCCATAGGCTGCCATTATACAGGATGTAAATAGAGCTGTGCCTTTAAGAAAGTAAAGTCTTCCTGTATCCCATCATGCACAGCAAAAGGCAGTTGCCTCAGTTCTTTTTTCCAGCTCCTTCTGACAGGACCCTGAAGCATTGAGCTCTACCTTACAAAGCCTTTTTTGACAGAAAATTCAATTAAAATCCTTTGGATTTCAATTTCACTCAACGTTTTTCATCTTGAGTGAACAATTGCTAGCCTTTCCTGCCAAATTCTGACAGAAATTTAAAGTTTTTCTGTCTTTAGAATGCCTTCACTTTTTGACAAGTGCCCTAGCTGTGGCAGGAAAAAGGCCAAAACAGACCCACACCAGGTCTGCATTATTTGCCTACCATCAAGTCACAAACCTGATGCCTGTGACATTTGCAAAACTTTCTCCAGAAGAACTCTTCACGACAGGGAGAAAATTCGGCTTCAGGCAAGAGAGGACAGGAAAAGAAGAGGGCAATCTGCCACAGAGCGAGGAGAAGGTCAGTCTTCTACCAGGGCTCTCACTGTGTCCTCTGGAGCAGCTGCCAGACCTGCTCACAAACGCCATAGGTCTCCGACGACGTCGAGAGCATCGATGTCGAGACCGGCGCCAACATGTTCGCTGTCGAGGACCGGCTCACTGTCGAGAAAGAGACATCGCTCGACGTCGACAGCCGTATCGCCGTCGAGGCATCGTAGACACTCGCCGTCAAGGAGGTCTTGGTCCAGATCGCTGTCGACGCGACGGGGACGATAGACGTCGGTGGACAGTACTCGTCGAAGACGCTCGCCGTCATCTCATCGACGTCGAGGGAGATCACTGTTGAGAGGATCTCAGCGACTACAGGAGTCAACGCCGAGAGGTACTCCCAGTCATCGTACTTCGACGTCGAGAAGTGTGTCGACGTCGAGGAGGCACTCAAAGAGGCCTAGGAGGGTTTATACCACCTCAGAATCCTCGGCTTCTCTCATTCTTCTACCAACTTCACCTCAGACGTCTCCTCAGCCGTCATCTCTACCACAGACACCTCTGGCACCTACAGCTCCTCCACCGGCTCCTCCTTCAGAGCCCGCTCCAGTGACTCCAGCGGAATCCACAAGATATTCCAGACACTCTTCGAGACGCTCCTCTTCCTCTCGGCACCATCGTCGACGTGAATCGGTTCAAAGATCTCCTCGTTCCCACCATAGACATTCCTCCTCATCCACAAGGGATTACTCTCCGACCCTATCTGACTCACCGTCTACGAGAGTTTCCCCCATAGACGACGTGAACACCTTCCAAGAGGTCCTAGTTTGCGGTGCTACCAAACTAAACATCCCGCTGGCGGTACCCGCTCAAACAACCTCTGTGATTTTCGAGACATTACACCAGCGTGCATCTTCAAGACCATTACTACCGCTGGTCCCAGGGCTTCTTGAACCGGCAATGGATATATTTTTAACACCAGCCACAGCTAAAACTGCTCCTTCCAGGCTTATAAAGAAGTATCGCCCTCTGGAGCAGGACCCTCTATTCCTAAGGTCGGATCCGGTGCCTGACTCGGTGGTCATAGTGGCTGCAAAAAAGTTGCATTCTACATCTCCGTCTTCCTCCTCACTACCGGACAAGGAGAGTAGAAAGATTGATGCTGCAGGCCTCAAAGTATGCTCTACCTCAGCCATCACGATGAAAGCAGCCAGTGCTACTGCACTGTTAGACAGGTATGATCGTGCCCTTTGGGACTCTGTGCTGCAATTTGCAGAACATCTCCCTAAAGAGAAAAGAGAAGATTTTTTGGAGATCGTGAATGAAGGTGCCATGGTCTCCAATCAAGTGATCAGCGCCGCTGCCGACTCTTCGGTGCTATCCGCCCATAATTATGCTCATGGAGAGTCCTTAAGAAGACACGCTTGGCTACGCCTGACGTCACTTAAACCAGAGGCACAACAGAGAATTCAAAATTTGCCCTTCTCAGGTTCCACTTTGTTTGGCTCTCATGCTGACGACGAGATGTCGAGAATGAAAACTGAACTAGACACTCTGAAAGCGGTGGGCATCGAGAGACCGAGAGAGCAACGGAAAACATTCCGTCCCTACCATCGAAGGCTCTTTACTCATATCAAACGCCACAGTGGATGTCTTCGAGACAACAGCAACAGCATCAAAGAACTTTCTCGACCCAACGGAAGCCGACAAGGGGTCGCTCTACACCGCAAACCCAGACAGCTTGTCAGGCACCAGCGTCTAAGCCCTGAATCCTCGCTTCCTCCTCCTCCGTTACCCACTCCGGTAGGGGGAAGTATCTCAAATCATCTGGACGAGTGGCAACGCATTACATCAGACGCCTGGGTGTTGAATATTGTGCGGAATGGCTACTCTCTCAGGTTCATCAGCCCTCCACCGTCTATTCCACCCAAACCAGTGAGTCACCACCTCAACGCTCTTCAATTAGAAGTAACAACCCTATTACAAAAGACAGCAATAGAACCTGTACCGGTCAATCAGCACGGAAAGGGAAGCTACTCCAGGTATTTTTTGGTACCAAAGAAAGACAAACAAGAGTTTCGTTCCATTTTAGACCTAAGGGTAGCAAACAAGTGAATTC
Source organism: Pleurodeles waltl (assembly GCF_031143425.1). Classification (NCBI taxonomy): domain Eukaryota; kingdom Metazoa; phylum Chordata; class Amphibia; order Caudata; family Salamandridae; genus Pleurodeles; species Pleurodeles waltl. The sequence continues at coordinate 18,771,081 of NC_090449.1, forward strand.
GCAGAGAGAAATTCAGGATGCTATCCTTGCACCAAATCTGCCCCCAACTGGCTCTGCGCGATAGACCTCCGCGACGCTTACTTTCACATTCCGGTGATCGAGAAGCATCAAAAGTTTCTACTGTTCATCGTCGGAAAAAGTCATTACCATTTTATGGTACTACCTTTCGGCCTCAAATCAGCACTGAGAACTTTTTCCAAATGCATGGCGGTGGTGGCAGCCCATTTGAGGAAACATCGAATATTCGTCTACCCCTATCTAGACGATTGGCTCATAAAAGCTCCCACGTATCTAGAGGCTCAACAGCATTTCAACTGGTCTCACCAACTTCTCCAGAGTCTGGGCCTTCAAGTCAATCTCCCCAAATCCACAGCAACACTTGTTCAGAGGCTGCATTACTTAGGTGCCATCATAGATACCAAACAAGGAAAGGTGTTTCCTTCGGAGGAACGACAATTATCAATTCTCCAAAAGTGCCAGCAGCTCGAGAAAACACCTCAGACCACTGCAAGAGCGATATCCTCTCTCCTGGGCTCGATGGCGACTTGCATCCACCTCATTCCCAATGCTCGCCTCCATATGAGACCCTTACAGGAATGTCTGGAGGATCAATGGTGTCAACTAGTGGACGATTGGGAGAACAGAGTCCTTCTTACTCCCCACGCCTTACAATCCCTCAAGTGGTGGTGTTCGCCCAACAATCTTCTGGAGGGGATTCCATTCTAACAACAGCCTCCAGCTCAAATCATTGTCACAGACGCATCGCTGATCGGATGGGGAGCGCATATGGATCACCTTCGAGTCCAAGGCAAGTGGTCACAGAGAGAGCGTCTGTATCACATCAACCTGTTGCAGCTTTGCGCAGTCCATCTTGCGCTTAAGGCCTTCCTCCCATCTTTGAAGACGAAAACTCTGCTTCTCCAGACGGACAACGTGGGACCAAGTATTATTTAAACAAACAAGGGGGCACCAGATCCAGGACCCTGTCGACAGAGGCTCAAAGAATCTGGCACTGGCTTCTAGCCAGGAACCTCTCGCTAGTGGCAACTCACCTTCCGGGCATACAGAATGTTCAAGCGGATGCCCTCAGCCGCGCAATGGACGAAAACCACGAATGGGTTTTGCACGACAACGTCGGCCGTTCCATTTTTGCCATGTGGGGTACTCCCTCTATAGACCTATTCGCAACCCCAGAAAAAAAAAATGCCTAAACTTCGCCTCCAGATACTACCATCCAGGAACGCTGGGGAATGCCCTGTGGATAAACTGGTCAGGAGCATTTCTTTACGCCTTTCCACCGCTTCCCCTGATACCGGCAGTCCTCCTGAAGCTGTCCAATGCTCGCGCCAAGATGATTCTCATTGCCCCAGAATGGCCACGCCAGTGGTGGTTTCCAGACCTCCTTCACCGGTCACTCAAGCCACACATCAGACTGCCTCATTGTCCGGACCTTCTCACGAAGTTCCGAGGCCAGATATCTCATCCCAACCTCTCATCGTTGAATTTGGCAGCATGGCTCCTGAGTTAGTACAACATGCTCACCTGAACCTACCTCAGGACTGCATGGAGATTCTAAGGGAGGCAAAGCGCCCCTCCACAAGGACAGCTTATGCCTGCAAATGGAAAAGGTTCTGCGTGTGGTGCTTGGACAATAATGTCGACCCAATATCCTGCGGAGAGGAGACTATTCTGCCATACTTATTAGGTTTGGCGAAGTCTGAATTGCAATTGTCATCAATAAAAGTACACCTGGCGGCTCTAACGGCATATATAGAGCCCTTCCCAAACCTCTTTCTTTAGGATTCCAATCATAAAAGACTTCCTGGAGGGTTTGAAAAAGGTCTTTCCTCCCATTAGGAGACCATCTCCTCCATGGGAACTGAATATTGTCCTCTTGCGTCTGATGCTACCTCCGTTTGAACCAATACATAAAGCACCACTCCCACATCTTACGTGGAAAACTGCTTTTCTGGTTGCAATCACATCAGCTTGTAGTGTCAGTGAGACCTAGGCCCTTTGCGCTCAAGAACCTTATACGGTTTTTCATTCTTCGAAAGTAGTGATGAGGACACATCCAAATTTTTTACCTAAAGTCGTTTCAGACTTCCATGTGAACCAAACCATTTCATTACCAACTTTCTTCCAAAATCCAACTACCCCGGCCGAGAGAACCCTACATTCTCGCGTAGTAAAGAGGGTTTTAAAATTTTACTTGGACAGAACAAAATGCTTGCGTAAATCACAGCAGCTGTTTATTAACTATGGCCCAGTTAGAACAAGGTTAGCCACTTCCAAACAATCCTTATCCAGGTGGATTGTTTCATGTATCGTTTTTTGTTATCAGTTAGCAAATAAATCTCTTGACGGCAGGCCAAAAGCCCATTCTACTAGAGGGAAGGCAGCTACTGCTACCTTGATGAGAAATATTCCTTTGACAGAAATATGCAAAGCGGCCACTTGGAAATCGGGCCATACCTTTACTAAGCATTACTGCCTTGATTCAGATGCTAGGGCAGATGCGCAGGTCAGACAGGCCTCTCTCAAGAATTTATTTGCATGATTTATGGTTTCAGTATTATTCTGTCTACTCCACCGCGGTTATGGGGATGGGCTTGCTAATCTATTCAGTGCTTATGACTATACATGGAAATCCCTTACGAGAGAAGGAATGGTTTCTTACTTGTAACTCCAGTTCTCTCGTAGGGGTATTTCCATGATAGTCATAAGCAACCCTCCCTCCTACCCGGTGGACTTGACATAGGAAAAGTTGCAATAATGATAACGATGTTGGTACTACAAAGAATGTTCGTGTTTCTTCATGTCATGTTACAAGCCTACAAAAAAAAAACTGAGGCAACTGCCTTTTGCTGTGCATGATGGGATACAGGAAGACTTTACTTTCTTAAAGGCACAGCTCTATTTACATCCTGTGTAATGGCAGCCTATGGGCTACACTGCCCTGCATTGTTTTATTCTCATTTGGATGTGTAAATAAAGTGTGAGAATGTATTTTTTATTACATTTCTAGAATAAATGTGTGTTTAAAGGTGTATTTATACTACAGCTGTCTTCCTTTCCAACCTCAAGAATAAATAATTTGGCCTGTGTAGCTGTTCACATAGGCTGCACAGTGTTATTCTTAAGTGGTTTTAACAGGCCTTTTTTTTTTTCAAGAAAGGCTGGCATCTGCACTTAAGAATATATTACAGATCAGTGCTTCGGGGTCCCCGCAGGCGCGCGGAACTATTCAGTGCTTATGACTATCATGGAAATACCCCTACGAGAGAACTGGAGTTACAGGTAAGAAACCATTCCTTCTTTTACTACAACAGGAAGTGCTAATCCTTTTGTCGAAAGGTGCAGTAGAGTTGGTTCCAGAGCAGGAGAGGGGTCAGGGTTGTTATTCAAGATATTTCCTGATCCCCAAAAAGGATGGTCGGTTGAGGCCAATCCTGGACCTGAGGATTTTGAATTGGTTCCTCAAGCAGGAGAAGTTCAAAACGCTGACCCTAGCACAGGTTCTTTTGGCATAGAACGAAGGAGTTTGGATGGTGTCTGTCGACTTGCAGGATGCTTACTTTCATATCCCGATCCTCAAGTTGCACAGGAAGTATCTCCGGTTTGTGGTGGGGTCGTAACACTATCAGTTTGTGGTCCTTCCGTTTGGTCATACTTCGGCACCTCAAGTCTTCACGAAGGTGATGTTGGTGGTTGCAGCAGAGTCAGAAGAAGGGGGATAGCAGTATTCCCTTATCTGGACTATTGGTTGATCAAAGCCAAGTCTCCAGAGCTCCTGCGGCGTCACCTGCAGTTGACAACTCAGTTGTTGTTCGATCTGGGCTTTTCGGTGAACGTGCTCAAATCTCACCTGGAGCCCTTTTAGCGCCTCCAGTTCATAGGGGCAGTACTGGACACAACATTGAATTAGGCCTTTTCTCCGCTGCAGCGGATTCAGGACATTCAGGTGTTGATTCCAATGTTCCAGAATGGAGCGGTCGTTCCAGTCCTCAAGGTCCTTTGTCTGCTCGGTCTGTTCGCTTCTTGCATTCTGCTGGTCACTCATGCATGCTGGCACATGAGGGCTCTTCAGTGGTGCATCCGCAGGCAGTGGTTTCAACACAAAGTAGATCTCGAGGAATTCATTAAGCTCTCCAGAGATGCTGCAGCGGATCTTCAATGGTGGGCTGTGGACAGCATCCTTTCTCAAGGAAAGCCGTTCTCGCTGCCTCCGCCAGTGGCCACAGTTGTAACGGATGCCTCCACTCTAGGGAAGGGAGCTCATCTGGGGGACCTGGAGGTCAAAGGTCTTTGGTCTCCAGTGGAACAGAGGTTTCACATCAATCTGTTGGAATTGTGGGCGATACGTCTGGCTCTCAAGGCCTTTCTCCCTTCCCTTTGCAGTCGGTCGGTTCAAGTCCTGACGGACAACACTACCGCGATGTGGTATATAAACAAACATGAAGGACTGGGGTCGTACCTTCTCTGCAGAGAAGCTCTACGGCTCTGGTCCTGGGTTCAGGACCATCGATTTGCTTGGTAGCAAACCATTTGGCCGGAGTTCTGAACGTGCGTTCGGACAGTCTCAGTCGGCGCATCTCGACCGATCACGAGTGGCGTCTTCATCCGGACCGGGTCCTTTACATCTTCCAGGTGTGGTGGTATCCACAGATAGATCTTTTTGCCAATGGGAAGAACCCGCACTGACCGTCATTCTGCAGCCTCCAGAATCCGATGCAAAGAGCTTTGGGGGACGCGTTTCAGATGTCCTGGAAGGGTCAGTTGCTTTACACGTTTCCCCCCATACCCTTGATTCCTCGAGTCTTGAGGAAGATCCGCCAAGAGCGTGCCCAAGTCTTCTTAATAGCTCTGGATTGGTCAAGAAGGGTATGGTATTCGGACATCCTCCAACTCTCTCTGTGCCCTCCGCTCCGTCTCCCTTACAGGGCAGACCTCCTCTCGCAGTCACAGGGGCAGGTTCTACACCCCCACCTCCAGAGCCTGCACCTACATGCCTGGAGATTGAACTGGGCAATCTGAGTATTTTTTCTCTCCCACCTGAGGTAGTGGAAGTTATATTATCGGCCAGGCGACACTCCACCAAATCTATCTATGCAAGCAGGTGGGCTAAATTTGTGAGTTTGGTGTGGAGAGAATCAAATTGATCCCTTGCGTGCCCACTTATCTGACATACTGTTGTTTGCGTTATCCTTGGCACAGAGGGGTTGTGCAGTTGCCACTGTTAAGGGTTATTTATCTGCGCTGTCGGCCTTTCTGTGCCTTTCCAGATCAACCCTCCCTGTTTACGTCCCCAATTGTTTTGAGGTTCATTAAGGGTCTCACTAACAAGTTTCCGCCTACTCCATTTGTTATGCCACAGTTGGATCTGAATTTAGTGTTGACCTTTCTTATGGGTTCACCATTTGAACAGATGCATTCTTGTCCCTTGAGGCTTTTGGTTTTAAAAACTGTTTTTCTGGTTGCCATTACAACTGCTAGAAGAGTGAGTGAGTGCCAGGCTCTTAGTGTGGAACCCTCATATACTTCCTTTTACAGGGATAAAGTGGTGTTAAGGACCAAGGCGGCTTTCTTACCGAAGGTTGTTACACCCTTTCATTTAAGACAGTCCATCACTGTTTCTTCCTTTTATCCTCCACCTTATCCATCCAAGGAGGAAGAGAGGCTTCACCGACTTGACCCAAGAAGAACGTTGAGCTTCTTCGTCGACAGGACGAGGGAGTTCAGACAGGACGATCAGCTCTTCGTCGGTTACGTGGGAAGAGGAGAGGCAAAGCTGTCCACAAGAGAACGCTTTCCAGGTGGGTCATTCTTTGCATCAAATTGTATTATTCTTTAGCAAAGAAGGAACCTCCTGTGGGGCTACGAGCCCATTCCACCAGGGCTAAGGCGGCTTCATCGGCCTTAGCTAGAGGTGTTCCTGTGGTTGACATCTGCAAGGTGGCAACTTGGGCATCCCTCCACACTTTTGCCAAGCATTATTGTTTGGACTCTGAAGTTAGGAGGGAGGGCCATTTTGCAGGCTCAGTGCTGCAGGATTTCTTGGTTTGACCATTCAGGCACCCACCACCAAGTGTGGTACTGCTTTGGGACTCTATTCTTTAGGTGAGGAAACCACAGGTAGTTGTATCCATCAGAAGAACAAGTTACTTACCTTCGGTAACGCCTTTTCTGGTGGATACATTAGCTACCTGTGGATTGCTCACGGTCCCACCTGCCTCACCGTTGCCTGACTGGTCTTCCCAAGAATTCCTTGGGTGAGTACCCGTATGTTGTACATATGTATATACTAATGCAATGAAATATATATGTGTATATATTTGATTATGCATATTTATAAAATAAAAAAGGGTGTATATGTATATATTTATGCATATATTTCATATTGTAGGATTGTATACAGTGGATTATTTATTTATATTGGTTATGTTTCATATTAGTGGAAATGAATGTTGGTATATAAGTTTGATTGATGTGTTCATATCACATCTGTAGTGTCAATGTTCGCCTCAAAGGCACGTAAAAAATGGTTATAACTGACATCTGCACGTTGACGAGGAACTCTTATTGCCTGGATGACGTCATACGGCATCGCGTGGGAGCCGGGCAATTGTGACATCATCGTCCACGTGCAGCGCTATAAGAAAATTTCCATTGAATGCTGGCGCATGGGGAAAATTCTCTAGGTGAGGAATCCACAGGTAGCTAATGTATCCACCAGAAAAGGCGTTACCGAAGGTAAGTAACTTGTTCATCTTTCCTTTAATGTGTAGACCTAATTCTATATGCAATATTCTATAGTTGCTATGCAATTTTGTTGGATATGTTTGTTTATGCGCATAGAACAAGGTTTATAGGTTTGTTATTTGGTTCTATGTTTTAGAGGATTGCAATGCTCGCACCCACCATCCACTGCGGGCATAACTTTAGTAGGAGTATTGCTGGCTATTCAGATTCAAACGTGAATTTATGAAAGATCCAATACTGGATAAGAAAACAAGTTACTTACCTATAGCTACAGTTATCCAGTATTGGTATCTTTCATAAATTCACATGCGACCCACCCTCCTCCCCTTAGAGGCTCGCATTTCCTTCTCAGGTCATAATCCTCACTCTTGTGCTAGAAAATCTGAGGGAAAGAGCCTCTCTGGCGAGTGTTCTAGAGGGTGCTGGTGCCGGATTGGCCAGGAGCCAAGTTTGGGTCCTTTCACAAAAGGACAGAGAGGCTATATGAGTCATTGGATTAGCATTATAGTCTATGGGAAAAAAATGTTGGTGCTTATTGCTTTTCATGTACCGTGGGACTCCCACTTCGACAGGGATGATTCAAGCATGTGAATTTATGAAAGATACCATCACTGGATAACTGTAGTTACAGGTAAGTAACTTATTTTCTTCTTCAGCAGTCAGTTAGGTAATCTAATAGAACGGTCTGACTGCACAGTTGAAAGGGAGAGAACAGGATGCCAAGTGTTACATGTGGCTCAACACATCTTTCAAGCAGGATTTGAAACTGTGCTGTCAAAAGGTAGCCTGCAGACCCGCCCTGTAAATGCTGTGAAGTTCAGAGGAGCCATCTCTGGCCATTGAGGTCTGCGTATTGCTTGCTCCTAAGAGGCACTTCACAACTATTTCGCATAATTTCACGGCTGAGAGCTGACATAAGTGTAAGTCAATTAGCCTTCCGACAGTTCAGGCAGGTAAAGTGTTACTTTCCAAAAGTTACTTTTCCTTCATATTTATTAATGTCTTCACCATTTAACTGGATTTTTAATTACTATTATAAATAGTAGTTTAATTATTTTTCTAGGTAGTTCCATTCCTGAGTTATAGTAATAGTATTACATCTGTATTCTGGTTTTCTGCATAGGAGAGATAGGCTTGCCACAGTAAAAATAGCTTTTAGGGCCCTGTCACTGTGATGACATGGCAATATTAATTTTCTACATGTCCTGCTTTTAAATACAATGCGCTGTACCTTGTGGGCTACACGGCTTACATTGGGGCGACTTACTAATACTTAAGAGAGGTTTTTACCTTTTAAAAAAGTTTATTTAAACAGGTTGCATTTCAGATTTACACTGCAGCAGTTAGGCTACTCAAGATAGGCCAGAAGCCATGTTTGCATTGCTGGTGTAGTGCCTGGCACAATAGGTGCTGCAGTCCACTAGCAGTATTTAACTTTCAGGCACTGGGCACACTTTTTACACAATATAATAGGGCCTTACAGGCATGTTAAATGTGCCAACTAGGAATAAGCCAATTCAACAGTGTTTTGGCGGAGGGGGGCTGTAAGAACTTTACGAACTTTACGACTGGTTAGCAGGGATAAAGTGCACCAAGTGCTAACACCAGCAAAACATATAAGGTCCAGCAAAAGGGGAAAAATCCTAGGAGACCACACAGAAAACATGGTTTTCCTACACAGATGCTTTACAGTGCTCGGGGATGTGGGCCTCCTCTTTGCCTCACGATGTGAAAACAAATGCTGCCCGCCTCTGTAAGAACCAGGGCTATAACAGGACTATCGGGAAATAACGGTTGTTATTGGAGATGCTTGTATACAAAACGAACATCAACACAATCGTAATAATAAACTTACAGTAGGATAAAAGTAGATTGTCAACCCCAGGAATCATCGTAAGTAATAACACCAAGTACACTTTATAGAGTCTCCATTAATGTATGTTTACCATTTAAAGTTGCAAAAAATACACTGTGTCCCAAAAACAACTGGAACCCACAACCACCGAACCCAGGTGATAAAATTAATTGATAGAAATTAACAAAAAGAATGAAACAGATCAGGTTTCCAAACGCAGCAAATCATAATAATTTTAAATATACAAATGTGCAAGACCCTTTTTACATTTTCAAAGTGTTCGTTCAGCATAGTCAATGACGTTTCGACCCTCTAATGGATTTGGGGTCTCATCAGGACCAAACAATAAAAGGGACACCTGAGTCAAGGAAACAAAAATAATGATGATGAAATGTAGGAAAAGGGGAGAAAACCCATATAACATGAAAGAATAAAATAGGCCCCAAAAAGCTAACAGTGTCATAGACACTTGACATGGGCAAAAGAAACCAACAAAAGAAGAGAAAAGGTGCGTTGATATTCATTTTGTATAAAAGCATCTCCAACAGAACAGTTGTTTCCTGGTAGTACACGATGTCTGAGAGGCATGGATTTCTCATTAAACACCATGAATCTTTGTTTTTTCTTTAAAATCTTCTACATTTGTGATCATTCTACTTCAAAATGCTTTGGGCTGCAATTTCTAATCTCACTTTCCTTGCTTGTCAGTTTAATCCATGCAGTAAAAGTCAAATAGTAAGGCACATACAACTTCAGTTTGTATTTAGCATTTTCAGAAAACCATGCCTTTCATTCAAGCACAAAAATGTATAACATAAAAAATGACTGTAAAAGTTAATAGATCAGAACATTTCAGTGTGCTGCCAAAAAGCAGGTGAATATAGCTTCAGTGACCCTTAAAAGAAGCAGTGACTACCAATATGCAAGACCATCAAGGAATTGGGTGGGGATCGTTCAGGGTACCAACTGGGGGTTGGAGTTGTAGAGAGAATACTTTGCAGCAACTGGCCCAGGGTACCAGCCTTATTAGTTAAGTAAACCTGCCACAGCAACTCAGACACATTCAAATTACTGTGTGCTATTTACACCGGGGTCAGGATGAGTTGCCCTGTCAGCTTTTAACCTGAGTGATAGAGCACGGGAGACTGAACTTTAAGTACATACTTGGCATTCAAACCACACTGGTTTCTTAATCATTGACCCTTAAAAGTTGTGGGTTCAACATTTTTTCTGCACTTTTCTACTGACCTCCATAGAACGGCGCTTCTCTGATGTTCTGGTTGATGCGATGTATTGTAATCCATACTTCTCTTCACACAGATTATAGCCTTCGTTTTAGGGTCAGTCTTTTTTTGTAATTCCTTAATACGGACGGCACCGAAAGACAGAGTGCTCGGATCAAAGCGGAGGAGAAGCACCGAGCGACCAGTCCCGGTCCCTCGTGCACCCTGTGAACTTACAGGCGGATCCCCGAGGGGCCACTATTTGTTTGCAAGCTGACTAAAAGAGAGAAGCCACAGCACGGATGGTGCAGTTTCAAACCTACGTTTGGAAAAACCTTTATACGTTTTGCATTTCTAATAATGAGGAAGGTGAAAACCTGCAGTGAAGTGGGCCTGAACCAGTAAGTGTCCCTACAGCTTCTAATGCCACATGATCCATCTATCGATCTCCAGATTAAGTTAATGGGCCCGGATCAAATCCCCTTAACGATTATAGAAACACTGTACCCTTGTTCTTTCTGCAAGCAAGTCTTGTGCTCCCAATTACCAGCATGTTAGTTCTTGCCTTCATAAGTAGCAGTCTTTCTTGCGGATAAACGGTCGGGGATACATTTCAGCTTCAGCACATTGTCCAGTTCCTTAATACCTCACATCCTCTTTTTAGCAGTTTCATTTTGGCTATTTTTAACAATGAGGCCTGGCTAATGAGAGAATGGTGATTTTTGTGATGTTTGGGGTGCTGCTAGAAAGGTTTACATGTGTTCTCAGCGAGTTGCTCGCTCAAGTGAAAGTTTCCCATTGCCACCCTCAAGTCCAAATGTCATGTTCTTGAACTTCCACCATGCTGGGAAGCTCCTGGTAAAGTGAATGTCGAACAGGGAAAAAAAGAAACACAAGGATATGTGGAAGTTGAACGTGGCTAGTGTGCGCTCAAAGAAAAGCATGGACCCGTCTACATGCCAGGACGCAGCAGATTTAAAGTTCAGTCACTGACATTCACATGGTGAATTTAGATCCCAACATTCCAAGTTATTGCCTGTCGTAAAGATAACCCATGACAAAATGTAAGTACAAACCATTTCCGGGAGGAAAGGGCACCACGAAGTTATGCAGTAATGCGCGCCTTAAACTATAAAAGGGCTGAGGAGAACGTTTATAGGTAACACAGAAAAAGCACATTTTAGGTCGAGCCTAGGTAGCACTCATGCACAGTCTCTCGACATGTTGTAATCTACTTCTGTGGGCTTTCACCACGCCCATCACTTTCATTCCTTTCTTGGTCTGCCTATCAAAATTCCTTTGGTTTGTTAAGTAAATGCTTTACATTTGTCCTGCCTGAGGCTGTTTTGTTACCACCTTGGAGACTGATCCTGTTACATGGATTATTGCACAATCAGCCATATACATTAGTTTCGGCGCACTACTTTTTAGGGTCGAGCCTGCGCTAGCATGCGCTTGCGCATGCATATCGCTTGTGAGACTCTTTAGTAGTTAGAAAATGGCTCGGAGCCCCGTCCATATCACGTCAGTGTCTTTCATTGGTTCGTGGGCTTGCCTTTTAAAATCTGCTTGCTTTCATTAGTGGAAGGAATGCATCCGTCATGCCTTTTCCGGTGGTTAGCTCTCCTCGAGCACAGTGACCAAGTACTGAAAACATACGAGGTTCGCTGTTTTCCATCCGGTTTGTGGACTACTTTTTATCTTTTTTTGCAGCGCGATTTCGCTTGGCAGAAGTCTAGCGCTTTGCATGACATCGACCCTGTTACATAGTTAATTGCACTTTTGCCGGTTACGTAGATAATTGCACTTTTGCCGATAGGTTTCACTACGAGTGAACTGTAGCAGCGCAATCACACTCTTTTTTTCTATTTAATGTGGCAAGAAAAGTCCGGTTGGGAGTTTACAACTGCTAATAGCTCTAACTCGGAGAAATGCGAGACCCATTGCATTGCAAATGCTTGTTTCTTTTGCCTCTCCACTTTGTGCTTGTTTTGGTATGTTTCTTCCTTGTTTTTGGGCATCTCACTGTTTCTTTGTAGTGTCTGCGCCAGACAGAGGCTGCAAGCTGGAGGCGGTGCTTTTTTTTTTTTATTTACTATTTTTTTAAATTCATTTGTTTGCAGTTTTATATAGCACAAACTCAACCCAAATACTGGATCGCTTTACACGAGCACCGGTTACATTACACAGGGATGTAGGCAATTTTGGTAGGCATGGGGAAAGTAAGTGATTTGCCCAGAATCACAGGATGTTGAGCCGCTGCAGAGACTCAAATCAGCTCCAAAGTCACCAGCTCTGGCCCTTTCTCCACATCCTCACCCTTATGCTGCACTCCGATTTGCTTGTACTACATTAGTTTAGGAGTTGGAAAAAACACATGGGAAATCCTCTGTGGCTCTCCAGGCACAGCAGGGAAGAGCTGATACCACAATATTCACTGCACTAGGGGAAACTCACCCCATGATGCTTTGCGGGGCATTCCTTTAACACATTTTTGCCTATGGTGATCCTAGGACAGTGGGACCACTACCAAAACGTTCAGCACAACATGCCTTTTTAAGCTCTCTTATGGCTGCAGTTTTTGGTTTACAGCTGGGAGCAATTTGTGCTCTAAGTGCCTTCTTTGTAATAATATTCTAGCAGGCCTGCTGAAAGTATGTAATGCACTATCCCCTGTAGGGGCTGAATCTGTGGTAACATTGCAATGCTCTCTGTCATTTCATTTTCCTGTGGTTACACTATCTAGGAGCTGACTATGTGGTTGCATGACCATGCATCTTCCAAATGCTATTTTTTTTTTACTGTGGGTCCTCTAGGGGCTGCAAATATGGGTACATTACAATGCTTCTTCCAAATGCTATTTTTATTTTGGTGCCCTGTAGGGGCTATTCTGACCATTACAGTCTAATGCCAAGTGTATTGAGGAAGGCACAAACGCAGTTTATTTCTGATAAAGGTTTTTATTAGGCTTACATGATGATTGTGTATGTTTTATTGATCTCTCCTAATTGCATTTATGACCACGATTCCAGTCAACGCAACATCCTCATTACACTATGACTGTTAACACTCGATGTTTGAAGTGGTCACCAGTGGTTGCACAATGTCAGCTACGGTATGTTTCATTTGCCTATGTATTGTTGTAGTTTATTGCTTAGTATTTAGTAGTGTGTAATAGATGTGTACTTCTTTTCTAAAGAAAAAGTCCTAACTGGACCATAATTTATTGAGTGTTAATGCATGCTAGCGATTCCTAGCCCACACCACCTCCCTCGTGCAGGCTTAGACTGCTCTGCCTAGCTACTCAGAGTCAAGCACTACAATGGGGTGTTTGGTGACAACTGAGGAATTATTACGTGTGCTAGCCACACAACTAGTAGCCCAATTTCCACGACTGGAAATACTATCTGGTATTGGTACAAAAACATGCAAGTTCAAGCCAAACTAAATAGTTTGTGCAAATCCAGTTTTTAAGCCTTACACAGGTAGAGTCAGACAACCCAACTACCTTAATTTGCATCCTACTGTTTCTTAAAAACGTTTATTTAAATAAGTACTTCTCAATGCAGTGCTATCATGTGCCTATTAGTGTCAAAGCTTCCAAGTTAAAAAAAACAGTACATTTTGTAGCACCCAGGATACTGTGCTGCATTGCTAAATACGTATAAGGCCCTAAAGGAGAGACTTATTGGCTATGCCAGGGCTTGTTTTTGTTTGGTGTCTTCGTTGTCCCAGCAATGTCCTACTCCTTGAGTGCCGGGTTCAAGCATCAAGGGTCAGCCTACATACTATTTCTCACTGATTGGCTAGGGGCATAGCTTGATCAGTAAGATTGAGGGTATGCGAGCTTCAGAGATCACAACAATCACTGTGGCACATAATGTTAAAATACATAAGATAAACAGGGCACACGAGAGGGGCAGGGGAATGCAGGTTGGTAATGGTACTAAGTGGGAGAAAGCACATTAGCTTGTGAAATAACCAACATTTTTGAAGTCTTTCCAAACAGAGAGGGAGAAAGTGTGCATTTTTGTCTGTATGTAAAAATTCCTGGTGAAATCAGACAGACCTCATCATGCCCGACTGAAAGCACCTGTACCCAACTTCTTATGACAAAATAATTATTTTGGGGTTGGGGGGTGTAACACCCCAAACACCACCCGTGGTTTTACATGAGCATGTTCTTGCATTCTCCCTTGTCCATAATACTTTTTCCAATGCAGGTGCAGACAGTGCCATCTTGCTCTCTCTCCCCATTGTGCCTATGCATTTCATGTCATGGTGATCTGGTTTGGCGACTTATTACAAAAATCTCTTTTAAGTATAGTTATGTTACGCATTTTAACATGGATGATTGCGCACTATATCCACATCCTCCGCTTGCATGGCTAATTGTTAGTAGGGTTTCTAGTTTAAACCAGTAAAACCAAACAGGAAGGAAATAGCTCCTTTTCGGTTCAAAACATAAATGCCTCTTTTCAAAGAACATTTGTTCTTAAACTTTGCAAGCTTGCAAAACTCAGGTATAGGTAGCAGTTCGGGACTGTTGTTTTCAGAGGCAAGCAGCCACCTGAAGAAAACAGTGCTGATATCTTATCTCTATCAATCAATCAATCAATCATAGTATTTATAAAGCGCGCTATGTACCCGTCAGGGTTTCGAGGCGCTGAGGAGGGGGGGGGGGGGGGAGCGCTGCTGATTTAGCGGTCGAAGAGCCAGGTCTTGAGGAGCCTTCTGAATGCGAGGAGGTCCTGGGTCTGGCGAAGAGATGTGGGGAGAGAGTTCCAGGTCTTGGCGGCGAGGAAGGAGAAGGATCTGCCGCCGGATGTCTTGCGCTGGATTCGGGGTACGATGGCGAGGGCGAGGTTGGCGGATCGGAGTTGACGTGTTGGAGTGTAGAAGTTCAGTCTGGTGTTGAGGTAGGAGGGTCCGGTGTTGTGAAGTGCCTTGTGAGCGTGGGTCAGGAGTTTAAAGGTGATCCTCTTGTCTACCGGGAGCCAGTGGAGTTCCTTTAGGTGAGGGGAGATGTGATTTCGGCGGGGTATGTCGAGGATCAGTCGGGCGGAGGCATTTTGGATGCGTTGGAGTCGTTTGATGTCTTTGGTTGGGATGCCTGTGTAGAGTGCGTTGCCGTAGTCAAGTCTGCTGCTGACGAGGGCCTGGGTCACCGTCTTTCTGGTTTCTGTTGGAATCCACTTGAAGATTCTGCGTAGCATTCGAAGGGTGTTGAAACAGGAGGAGGAGACGGCGCTGACCTGTTTGGACATGGTGAGGGCGGAGTTCAGGATGAAGCCGAGGTTTCTTGCGTGGCTGGCAGGGGTCCGAGGACGGAGGGCCACCATGAGTCGTTCCAGGCCGAGGGAGTGCGCCCGAGGATGAGGACTTCCGTCTTGTCGGAGTTGAGTTTCAGGCGACTGTTGTTCATCCAATCGGCGATGGATTTTAGTCCCTCGTGGAGGTTTGTTTTGGCGGTGAGCTGTTTTGGCGGTATCTCTAAAGGCTGATGTTTATATAATTGTTACTAGAATAAGGTTATTACGCAGAGCACTGTGCTTTGAAGTTTGTGCTATCTTTTCCCCCCTGCTGTAGCGATTGCTCCCCATTGTTTTATTGAGTGTCCACATTAAGGTGAGAAATGCCATTTTGACTACCCTCAGAATTGACGAGTAACATGACAGGACCTGTGGCAGCCTAAGCGTATTGTGGAACACTGTTCTTATGGCTGTTCCATGACTAACTTCCACTGTGAAAACATCTAAGTATTTCAGCGGACCGCACAATTTTGGATGAGACTGACTGTCCATGAGGGGATCTTTGAAACTGTTTTGTATACTGTTATGTCTGCAATAATTCAATAGCTCTGAATAAGTTCCTACTGAGGAATGAAACACACTGGCTAGAAAAACATATATGAACATTTGGAAATTAAAAAAATGACAACTTGAGTCAGATAATGACTACAGGACTTTTGGTGTGTACTTCAAATTGTATAATATTGGACTGCATAGCAATATGAATATCTACAAGTTTCTGTGCAAGGCCATATTTTATTATGCTGTAGCAGTGAAGGTCCTGCATTACCAAGGCTTGGATTAGTTCTATTCTCTTCCAGGAGATCCTCACTAATAGTCATAAACACTGAATATTCCCGCCCACGTGCGGGGACCCCAGAGCACATAGAAAAATTTACATGTATATGTATGAAATATCAATGAAAAAATAACATTTACATGGAGAACTTCACTACAAACATAATATATACATGTGCAACAGTCAATGCAGCCTATTTAGAGAAGCAGGCTAAAAATGTTTTATTTCTCAGAGTTTTTTCCTTTCTTTTAAACATACATTGAAACTTCAAATAAAGGTGAAAACTTCCTGCAGTCAAAATATAAGACATAGAAATGTAAGCACTCTATTTTAAAAGAGAAAACACTACATTGGAAATAAAGGAGCATTATTAGCCAATAGGATGCATGCAGGTTAACACAGCAGAACCAAAAATTTGGCACCGTTCCTTTAAAACCCTGAGCATCTCTAGTATCCCACCAATACCCAGGGGTGAGAGTGAGGTGACAGTTGGTTCACAGTTAGGTCAGTTCTTTTTTTTCCGGCTTCTTCTGTGAGGATCCTGGAGCATTGAGCTCTCATTCTTCTGGTTATTTGGCCAGAAAAAATACCTAGACTGTGTTTTTCACTGATTTACTCGACAGTCCTTCATATTTCCTGAGTGGAAGGACAAGTTTCTTCTCACAAATATGCCTTTTCTGTTTGTGAAATGTCCTTCTTGTCGGAAGAAAAAGGCCCAGTCAGGCTCCTACTCTGTGTGCATAGTCTGTTTGCCTCAGAGTCACTGTCCTGATACCTGCAGACATTGCAAGAATCTGTCCAAGAGAATTCTGAAGGACAGAGAAAGGATTAGACTACATGGTCCGCATGAAGGGGAGAAGATTTCTAAACACTCTCCTGCACAACGCCGGGCCAGATCGATGTCGGACAGTAGGAAGGTTCTCTTCCAGGGGATCCTCATCAATAGTCATAAACATTGAATATTCCCGCCCTTGTGCGGGGACCCCGGAGCATATATAAAATACACACATATTATACATGTGTAAAACAGCAATGCAGGCTATAATGTTAAAACAGGCTAAAATGCTTTATTTCTATGGAGTTTTTTTTTTTTGTTTTTTTAATTGTTCTCAAAATTACAATAAGAGAAAAAATATCTACTAAAACCACACCACTGAGCCCAGGGAAATCAGCAGTAGTAATCATCAGAGAAAAAGATAAAAAACTACATTGAAAAACACTAGAGCATTCTTAGCCAATAGGCTGCATGCAGGTTAACACAGGAGAACCATAAAAACTTTGGCACCGTGCCTTAAAGACCATGAGCACCTCCAGTATCCCACCATGCCTCAGGGGTGAAGGAGAGGTGACAGTTGGTTCACAGTTAGGTCAGTTCTTTTTTCCGGCTTCTTCTGAGAGGATCCTGGAGCATTGAGCTCTCAGTTTTTCTGAGTTTTTCTCAGAAAAATACTTTAGAACAGCGTTTTTTCCTACTTGACTCGACATCTAACATCATTGTCTGAGTTTGGAAGCTTTTCCTGACAGAAAAATGCCTTCACTTTTTGTGAAATGCCCTTCCTGTGGGAAGAAGAAGGCCCAGTCAGATCCACACACTCTCTGTATTGTGTGCTTGCCTCAGCGTCACTGCCCTGATACTTGCAAACACTGCAAGAACATGTCAAAGAGGACTCTGAAGGACAGAGAAAAGATCAGGCTTCATGGGCTTCACGAGAGGCAGAAAACATCATCCTCTTCGCTTCCCAGGCAGCCAACAAGCCACTCTCAGGAGAGACAGGCTAGATTGACGTCAGCAGGTAGGAAGATACCTGTTTGTTCCCCGTCGACGTCGTCGCTGCCACCATCTCACTGCCATAGATGGCGACCCGGCCGACATCGAAGGATACAGCGTCGAGAGAACATGGCCACCGCAGGGGCATATCTCCGTCGACGGCAACCCGCCGATCGACGTCAAGCCATCACCGGCGCGCCCATTCGCCGCCGAAGGCCTCGCACCCCTCGACGTCAAGAGAGACAACGTCGAAATCGCCCCAGCGGCGAGAGCGAGGACATCTGCCGTCAGCCGCCCACCGCTCGACGTCGAGGCACACGACGGTGAGCAGGTCGTGGTCCAGAGATCGCCGTTCGACGTCGAGACACTCAACGTCGAGACAGGAACAACCGGCGGCGCTCCATTCGACGTCATTACGGCTGTCGACGTCGACACAGGTTTTACCTGTCTTGCAGGGAGCAGAACATCGGCTTCCGCCAGCAGATAAGACCACTCCAGCTCCAGTGGTCTCCATAAGAAGTGGTTCATCTTGGTCGAGAGCGGCATCGTCGGGGCATGTCTCACCCATCAATTTGTCACCAAGATGGTTGGAGAGCCTTAACAGACCAACGGCATCCCCGGATTCGCAGCATTCACGGATGTACTCTCCTACTGCCTCTCTCCCGAGAACACCATCACCGACAGCGCGGGCAGGACGGGCTCGTTCTGCTTCTCGCCAACCGACCACGAGGCCTGGGCGCTCTGCTACAGCGTCTCGCAGCAGGTCACGTTCCCAGCGACGATCAAGACACAGAAGGTCGCCCTCTTGGTCATCGTCAGGGTCATCCGTCAGACGATACTCCCCCACCTTAACAGATTCTCCACCAGCTAGGGTTTCACCGGTGGACGACATCACTACTTTTAATGAGGTGCTTGTCAGGGGAGCACAGAAGTTAAACATAGAGGTTCCAGAACCATCAACCTCCTCATCAGTCATTTTTGAGACTCTACAGCATGGAGCGGTTTCGAAAAAGCTACTGCCGCTAGTGCCTGGTCTGTTGCAGCCAACCATGGACACCTTTTTAGCGCCAGCCACCCTCAAATCTGCTCCTGCTAGGATTTTGAAAAAATATAAAACGCCTGAACAAGATCCTTTATTTCTCAGAACGGATCCGCCGCCGGACTCAGTCATATTGGCCGCAGCCCGAAAAACTCACTCAGTGGCATCATCCTCCACGGTTCCACCGGACAAAGAGAGCAGACATTTAGACTCTCTGGGGAGAAAAATGTGCGGCACGGCGGCATCTATGATGAAGGTCTCCAGGGCATCTGTACTCCTAGGCAGATATGACCGTTCACTGTGGGACTCTCTCAACAGGTTCACAGAAAAATTACCTAGAGAGGACAGGCAGGACTTCCAAGAGATCCTTCAAGAGGGATGTCTGGTCTCCAACCAGGTCATCAGCGCAGCGGCAGATGGGGCAGACTTAGCTGCACATGGGTACGCACATGGGATCTGTGCAAGGAGGTCTTCCTGGTTGAGACTGACTGGATTAAAACAGGAAGCACAACAGCGCATCCTAAATCTTCCATTCAACGGGAACTCGCTGTTTGGTACCCATACGGACGAAGAAATGGCGCGCATGAAAACTGAAGTGGACACCATGAGGGCAGTAGGCCTGGAGAGGAAGAAGGACTTCAGGCTGAGGTATAGGCCTTATGACAGGCGCCCATTCCAGCAGAGGGTTCAAACCCCTCACTGGTCCCACAGGCCACAGCAAAGGCAAGGACGCCCGCTTTTTCAGTCTCGTAAGGCCACAAGGGAACGAGGGTCAAGTAGACCCCAACAGTCCACACCCAAAGCGCCGGCCAAGCAATGAGAACTCGCTTCCCTTAACACTGTACACCACTCCGGTGGGGGGAAGTATCACAGACTTTATTCACGAGTGGCGTTCTATCACAAAAGACAAATGGGTGCTCAACATTGTCGAGAATGGCTACTCTCTTCTTTTCCGGCAACCTCCACCGCACTTGCCACCAGCCAAATGCAATCCGTCTTACGTCAGCCTATTGCGCAAAGAGGCTCTCGCCCTTTTACGAAAGAAGGCAATTGAAAAAGTTCCACTCGCGCACAGAGGGAAGGGGTTTACTCCCGTTTTTTTCTGGTGGCGAAAAAAGGCAGAGAGGGCGTTTTCAGACCAATTCTGGACTTACGTCTTCTGAACAAGTACATAAGAAAGCAAAAGTTCAGGATGCTGGCTCTTCACCAGATTTTTCCTCAGCCACATCAGGGAGACTGGATGTGCTCCATCGACCTGCAGGATGCATACTTTCACATCCCGATAGTTCCCAAGCATCGGAAATTCCTGCGCTTCCAGATAGCCTCACAGCACTATCAGTTCAAAGTGCTACCATTCGGCCTGAAATCTGCCCCTGCGTTTTCTCGAAATGCGTGGCAGTGGTAGCGGCACATCTACGAAAACAAAAAATCTTCATTTACCCATACCTAGACGACTGGCTACTGAAAGCCTCCTCTCCGGAGCAGGCGAGAACCAATCGGGACATTGTGCTCAAGGTTTTCGAGTCTCTAGGTCTTCCAGTCAACTACCAAAAGTCCACCTTGATTCCAACGCAGAACCTCCACTACCTGGGAGCAATACTAAACACAGAGCTCCAAAGAGTGTATCCTTCGGAGGAACGACTATTATCAATAAAGAAAAAGTGTCAAGACCTGTTTAAATCCGACGCACCCACGGCCCGTCAGGTGACATCTCTGCTGGGCTCCATGGCATCATGCATTTTCATTGTCCCGAATGCCAGGCTACATATGAGGCCCCTCCAAGAGGCATTGGAAAACAACTGGAGCCAAAGGACAGGTTGCTGGGAGGACAGAGTGCGGCTGCCGATAGCAGCACGTCAGCCATTGCAATGGTGGATACACAGACCTCACCTGTCAGTAGGGGCTCCGTTTCACCAGGTAATTCCATCCAACACTCTGGTAACGGATGCGTCTCTTCAGGGATGGGGGGGCTCATCTAGGTCCCCTTCAGGCTCAGGGCCTGTGGTCCGACAACGAAAGGAAGTACCACATCAATCTGCTGGAGCTCAGAGCGGTCCATCTGGCTCTCAAGTCTTTTGCTCCATCGATTCAGGGGAAATCTCTCCTAATACAAACGGACAATACAACCACAATGTATTATTTGAACAGACAAGGGTGAATGAGATCCCTACCCCTATCTCGGGAGTCCCAAACAATCTGGCATTGGCTCCTGGCCAGAGGATTGTCGCTTACAGCGGTTCACCTACCAGGTCAACAAAACGTGGAAGCAGATTTCCTGAGCAGAAACCTAGAGGACGCCCACGATTGGGTCCTACACGGCGAAGTCGTCGAAGACATCTTCGCTCAATGGGGTCGGCCTCAATTGGATCTCTTCGCAGAAGAGGTAAACAAGAAATGCCCAGACTTCACGTCCAGGTTCTACCGTCCGGGATCTCGAGGGAATGCCCTGTTGATCGACTGGTCAGGGATATTTCTGTACGCTTTTCCACCGATCCCCCTCATACCAGCAGTGATCAACAAACTTTACAGATCCAGCACCAGAATGATTCTCATAGCTCTGCAATGGCCCCGTCAGTTCTGGTACACAGATCTCCTCAACCTATCGGAACAACCTCACAGGCGGCTGCCGTGCAGACCGGATCTTCTGAGCAGGATGGAGGGCAGGGTACTACACCCCAACCTACCCTCTCTGAGCTTGACAGCATGGCTCCTGAATTCCTGAAGTATGGGCACCTAGGGCTCTCACAGGAGTGCATGAACATCTTGAAGGAGTCCAGACAACCTTCCACGCGGCGTTCTTACACGTTTAAGTGGAAGAGGTTCTACATATGGTGCTGTCAGCAAGGTCAGAATCCCATACGGGCTCAGGAGGAGGTCATACTGTCTTACTTACTCCATCTGGCAAAATCCGGTCTGCAGGTATCATCTATTAAGGTACATTTATCTGCCATTACAGCCTATCGCAAATCACCTTCTCAGGAATCCTTCTTTACGAAACCAGTCGTCAAGGATTTCTTAGAAGGTTTGAAAAAGGTTTTTCCGCCCATTCGGAAACCCTCCCCTCCATGGGAGCTGAACATAATACTGTCAAAACTTATGGGCCCTCCTTTCGAACCTATACAAAAAGCCTCTTTGCAACACCTTACGTGGAAGACGGCTTTTTTGGTAGCCATTACTTTCGCAAGGAGGGTCAGTGAAATTCAGGCTTTGTCCTCCAAAGAACCGTACACAGTCTTTCATGACAATAGAGTAGTTCTGCGAACTCACCCATCATTCCTACCCAAGGTGGTGTCAGAATACCACATCAATCAGACTATTTCTCTACTCACTTTCTTCCCCAATCCGGAGACTCCGGCGGAGAAAGCGTTGCACTCCCTAGATCTGAAAAGAGTGCTAAAATTTTATTTGGATAAAACAAAGTTGATTAGACATTCCAACCACTTGTTTATAAATTATGGTCATTTGAGAACAGGAGAGGCAGCATCTAAACGAACCATATCAAGATGGATAGTTTCTTGTATTGTTAATGCATACCAGTTGGCTAACAAACAACTACTTGCTAGACCTAAAGCGCATTACACAAGGGGAAAAGCGGCTACTGCTGCCCTCCTTCATAATGTTCCAATATCTGAAATTTGTAAGGCTGCTACATGGAAGTCTGTACATACATTTACTAGACATTACTGTTTGGACTCAGATGCAGGAGCAGACGCCCAAGTGGGGCAAGCCTCTCTAAGAAATTTGTTTGCATGATACATATCTATTCCTGCACTTCTATTGGACAGTCCGCAGAGTCAAGGGATGAGCTTGCTAATCTATTCAATGTTTATGACTATTGATGAGGATCCCCTGGAAGAGAAGGATAAGTTACTTACCTGTAATTCCTAGTTCTCTTCCAGGGGTATCCTCATCAAAGTCATAAACAACCCACCCTCCTCCCCGGACGCACGTCTCCTAGAAGTGCAGGACACACAATATCTTTCGAATCGGCCACACAGCTTGTCACCGTAAAAAAGTACTGACCTAACTGTGAACCAACTGTCACCTCTCCTTCACCCCTGAGGCATGGTGGGATACTGGAGGTGCTCAGGGTCTTAAAGGCACGGTGCCAAAGTTTTTATGGTTCTCCTGTGTTAACCTGCATGCAGCCTATTGGTTAAGAATGCTCTAGTGTTTTTCAATGTAGTTTTTTATCTTTTTCTCTGATGATTACTACCGCTGATTTCCCTGGGCTCAGTGGTGTGGTTTTAGTAGATATTTTTTCTCTTATTGTAATTTTGAGAACAATTAAAAAAAAAAACTCCATAAAAATAAAGCATTTTAGCCTGTTTATGATTATAGTCTGCATTGCTGTTTTGCACATGTATATATGAGTTTCGTATGAAAATTTGTCTACTAAAAATGCTATATATATTTTTCGTGCATATTTCATACTGTATGTATGTGTATTTTATATATGCTCCGGGGTCCCCGCACAAGGGCGGGAATATTCAATGTTTATGACTTTGATGAGGATACCCCTGGAAGAGAACTAGGATTTACAGGTAAGTAACTTATCCTTCTCTACACCTTTCCACCGTTTCCCCGGATACCTGCTGTAATCAAGTTTTACAGGTCCAAAGCCAGGGTGATACTCATAGCACCACAATGGCCTTGACAATACTGGTACACGGGTCTCCTCCAGTTGTCAGAGCAACCTCACAAGAGGCTGCCGTGCAGACCAGATCTCCTCCACAGATTAAGGGGAAAATTCTACATCCCAACCTTCCCTCTCTGAGCTTGACAGCATGGCTCCTAAATTCCTGCAATATGGACATCTTGGACTCTCGCAGGAATGTATGAATATTTTAAAGGAGTCTAAAGGACCATCAACAAAACACTCCTATGCGTTCAAGTGGAAAAGGTTTTACATGTGGTGCCGGCAGCACGATTACAATCCTATTATGGCCCAGGAGGAGGTTATCCTGACTTGACTGTTAAATCTGGCGGAGTCAGGACTGCAGTTCTCCTCTATTAAGGTACATTTATCTGCCATTACAGCTTATCGTAAATCACCCTCTCAAAAATCTTTCTTTACTATGCCAGTAGTTAGGGATTTCTTAGAGGGCTTAAAGAAAGTCTTTCTACCAATTCGGAAACCCTCACCTCCATGGGAATTGAATGTGGTTTTGCCTAGACTCATGGCCTCTCCTTTTGAGCCCATCCACAAAGCTTCTTTACAACACCTTACGTGGAAGACAGCTTTTCTGGTAGCCACTACCTCTGCTAGAAGGGTCAACGAGATTCAGGCTCTGTTCAAGGGATTCCACAATAACAGGGTTGTTCTGAGAACACATCCATCATTCTTGCCTAAGGTGGTGTCGGACTTCCACATTAATCAGACGATTTCTCTTCCAACATTTTTCCCTAAACCCGTTACTCCGGCGGAGAAAGCCTTGCCCTCCCTGGACCTTAAGAGGGTGCTCAAATTTTACCTTGATAAGACTAAGTCAGACAATCTGATCATCTTAACTATGGACATATGAGGACAAGGCAAGCTGCTTCAAAACAAACTATTTCCAGATGGATAGTTTCATGTATTTTGACTGCTTACCAATTGGCTAACAAGCAATTATCAGCTAAACCTAAGGCTCTCTCCACGAGAGGGAAAGCGGAGACTGCAGACCTTCTTAAGAATGTACCCATCTCTGACATTTGCAAGGCTGCCACATGGAGATCTGTACATACTTTTACCAGGCACTACTGTATAGATTCAGATGCCAAAACAGACACTCAATTGGGTCAGGCTTCTCTAAGGAATTTATTTGTATAGCATATAGTTTTTCCCTGCACTTCTATCATTCTGTCTGCTGGAGTTTGGGATGGGCTTGCTAATCTATTCAGTGTTTATGACTATTGATGAGGATCCCCTGCAAGAGAAGGATAAGTTACTTACCTGTAAATCCTAGTTCTCTTCCAGGGGCATCCCCATCAAATTCATAAACAACCCACCCTCCTCCACGGATGTGATTTTTAGAAGTGCAAGACTACTTACTGGTCTATTCTATTTCTCCTATCCACCAAAAAAAGTACTGACCTAACTGTGAACCAACTGTCACCTCACTCCCACCCCTGAGACATGGTGGGATACTGGAGGTGCTCAGGGTCTTAAAGGCACAGTGACAAACTTTTGGTTCTGCTGTTAACCTGCATGCATCCTATTGGCTAATAATGCTCCTTTATTTCCAATGTAGTTTTCCTCTTTTAAAATAGAGTGCTTACATTTCTATGTTTTCTATTTTGACTGTAGGACGTTTTCACCTTTATTTGAATATAGGTTTTAATTTTTTTTTTTTTTTAAACTCTGAGAAATAAAGCATTTTTTAGCCTGCTTCTTTAAATAGGCTGCATTGACTGTTGCACATGTATATATTTTGTTTGTATTGAAATTCTCTACGTAAATGTTATTGTCCCATGGATATTTCATACATATACATGTGTTTTTGTATGTGCTCTGGAGTCCCAGCACATGGGTGGGAATATTCAGTGTTTATGACTTTGATGAGGATACCCCTGGAAGAGAAATAGGATTTACAGGTAAGTAACTTATCCTTCTGTAAGGGATAAAGGAACGGAAGCATTTTCCACAGCAAAGACAAAGATTGGCACATTTTACCACTACACTGATCTGAGGTAAACGAGAGATGTGCGTCAAAGTTAATCATATTCTTTACTTCCTCTAAAGTATCCAGCAGTAAACAGAGACTTGCCGGCCGTTCAGTAGAGCAAGATAAGTGTGCCAAGCAACGGTGAGTATTTCAGCATTAGCTCCTTTCAGGCAGAGGAAGAAAATAAATGCTACTTACCCTCTATGCATCTTTTCATAACATCCGGGGCTGTAAATTCACTTGTTAAACATATTCCAGGAATCTAGTGTACAGCTAATGCGTGTAAATTGTTGCTGTTCAAATGAGTCACGCTATGTGGGGTGCCTCCTCTTGCGGTACTTTGTGCACAGGCAGAGTTGAATTAATTACAGTAAGGAAGATATCTGCAAGACATTGGCTACCAAGGAGGGCAAGCACATGTGAATCTACAGCATTACACATCATGAATAGATGCTTACAGTGTTAGTAGCATTTTTTTTGTTCATAGAATATGTGGCTGTACATACACAGAATAGATTGTAAAGCAGAAGTTGTCTAGTGTGTGGAAGATGTCTAAAATAAGGTCCGTAACACCACCTGCCCTGCCATAGCTCGTTAATAGGCTAATGCCCACACAATAATGCTTGGTAAATGCGTGTGGCGTTGACCCGGTGGCTTCCTTGCATTCTCCAATTAATTATTTCTTGGAAAGGCCATGCTTGCTCCTTACTTGTGGAGGAAGTGTGTCTTGGGTGGAGCAGAAAGAACCCTTTTTCTCTATGAGGGCAGGTTAGAATACATTAAACTAGGTCTACGCGTTTGCCTGGTAGATGGACTGCCTGCTGCGCAAAGTCTAAAATAAAAGCTGATCCGATTTACAGAATGTGTGGTTCTGCGACTACTACAGAAGAGCTATTTTGACATCCAATGTGTGAAGTGCTCTTTCTGCCAAAGAGTGGTTGCTGAAAACAGAGCTGTATGGTTTGATTAAGGTAAAAAAGGTGATATCACCGTAGGGCTGATTCCAATAACAAATCTGTCTCTGTGGACTTGAAGGGTACCTGCAGAGTGAGCACTTGTAGTTCACTTATGTGCCTAAAAGAGATAACAGCCATTAGGGTGGACACCTTCCGAAATAGGATTTGAGGGGGCATGAATACAGAGATACAAATTGTTCCTGGAGAGGGCTAAACTGAACTTCCATACAAGAGCAAAGGACACCCTTTGTGGCATTACTCTTGGGACCCTCTATGAAGGCCTTAATGACCAGAATTTTAAAGAGGCGTGTTCTCTATTCTGCATGTAGGCTGCAACTGCAGCTATGTGTAAACAGTGATATAGGAGGCACCTGCTTCCTGCAAGTGCAAAAGATAAGCGATAATCTTGTACATTAGTCTTTAATGAGTGGAGGTTTCTGAAAAGTGAACAAGTCTTACATTTTGCCACACAAACCCGAATTGTGGGCCTTAACGATTGACATACATTCCTGAGGAAGGTTAACGTACTAGAATTCTAGGCCCTCCAGTGCCAAACTGCAAGAATGAGTTGTCTGGGAGCTGATTGCTAAATCAGCCTTGCCACTGCAAGAGAAGATCCTGCGTGAGCGAAGTCTCGAGATGAGACACCTCCAGGATTGTGGAGTACCAGGGTTGGCTGGTCCAAGTTGATGCTACTAGAATGTAGAGTGTGAGGTTTGCCAGAATTCCTGCACCATGCATGCTAACAGTAGAGGTAGAAAAGCACAGGCAAAATATCACAGACAGCATTGTAGCTTTGGGGAGAGGGGGGGGGGGGAGAAGAAGAGTTTCTCCCGTCCCCCACCAACCCAGAAGCCCCTCTCATGCACCCAGCTTATCATTTAATGTACTTTAAACATTATATGCCAGCGTGATTGTTCGGAAATCTAAAGCTCACCCAACCCCCCCCCCCATAAATCCTATGACCAAGATACACCTCTGAACAGTTCATCCATTGTCTATACAATGTGTGGGTATCTGAATTTCAGATTTGGGCATTTGCATTTTCTGGGGTTG
This sequence comes from Pleurodeles waltl, assembly GCF_031143425.1. Taxonomy (NCBI): domain Eukaryota; kingdom Metazoa; phylum Chordata; class Amphibia; order Caudata; family Salamandridae; genus Pleurodeles; species Pleurodeles waltl. The sequence continues at coordinate 18,798,477 of NC_090449.1, forward strand.
CAAGCAAGTCAATTGTATCATATTCCCTGTCAGGAGAAAAAGCAGGAAAGGAGTGTGGGTTCCACTTTGAGGAAGAGGCTACCAAAACCACAAGTCTCACTAGGGAGTGGCAAATTATTAGAATTGTTGGGCAACCAGGCTATTCTGTACCAGGGGACAAGTTGGCTTGTCTAGGTTATTAGAGGGGTTGTGGCACGCTTCTACATCAGCTCAGGGACCCCAGTGTTACGCAGGACTGCTGGAATGACGCAACTTCAATGAAGGCCCTCAAAGAACACAGCCTGATCTGTTTCTAGGGCACTAGCATTCAAGTAGTCCCCAGCCACTGCAACCATATTTGGTAAACCAGATCTGCATCAAAAGGCACAGGAGAGAAATGCCCCATTCCCAAGGCATCAGGGTGGCGCTTTCTGTGACTGTCATGTCCAAGATGATTGCAGACCAAAGACACCCATGGTGTCATCTGTGACTACAGAAGAGGAACTGCAATGTGGTTGAGCTAGTGTGGCTCCTGGATGGCAGCAAGGAACTTAAAAAGGTAGAAGTACCCATCAGGAACACTTCCTCCATTCACATATTAAGTTCTAGGATTTTTCGTACAGCCACAAATGTAAATTACCCACTCATACATATCCAGCACTAAACTCTTTTCCCCCTCCCCCCCTCCGACAGCCTTGCCCAATTATCATCACACCAGGATCCAAACAGTGTGGATACTATGTGGAGCAGGTTGTTGAAACTTTTAGGTCTACTGCATATTTTCAATAAAGGGCTTGAAGTCTGCCTATTGCTTATAATTTGTTAGCTTCATTGCCACTTTGTTGTCCCCTAATTTCACTGGCAGCTGGGGACCTTAAAAGTGGTGGGGTGTAATCCTTGGCTCGAATTCTTTTTAGTTTGTTCTTGAAGAGTTCACACTTTCTTGCACTAAGGACCTCATTTACAAAGATTTGGCATAGGGCAGTACTGCAAGACTTTTTGCTGCACTGCCCTATGCCAAATCAAAGGGGCAGGAATGCACCATAACTGAGATACGGTGCATTCCTGTCCTTTCAGTTAGCACACAGTTTGGTGCCTGGCATCTATGCAAACACCCTTGCACCATCAGTTAAGGGTGTCTGAGTTGTTGACAGGATTGGTTTTGTGCAGGAAGGCACACCTTCCTGCAAAAATAAAACAAAAACAAAAAAAAATCCAAAGAGGTGTTTCCCTCGTTCTACATGTGCTGCAGAATACAGCACACATGGAAAGAGGAAAAAACTAAGAAATACAAATATTTCTCTTCATTATGCCTTCTCCGGGAGCCATAATGTTTTAGCTCTTCCCCATGCGACTTAGTAAATCTGGGGCAGCATCAAAATCCATGAATGTTGCGTGATAACGCCCAACTCAACGCCCATGGAACCCCTCCTTGACAGAGTGCTGCCACTGGCCCAGAGACATCCATCCTTTTGCTCTATTCATCCACTCACACATTCCTCCCCCCTACTTACGCTTTCACTCAGCCATCTATCCTCACTCATCCATCTGTCAATCCACCCATCCAGACATCCATCTACCCTGCCTTTTCTTCATCCATTGCTACATAAATTATTTGTTCAGCTATATGTTCACTTCATTTATTCATCCACCCTTTTATTCTTCCATCCAACCTTTCACTCCATCAATTCACCATTTAACCTATCCATCCATTCCTTGCATCCATCCATTTCACTCTTCCATCTACAATTTCATCCATCCTTTCACTCACCCACGTTATGAGCTGTTGCCTGATGATCTGCAGACCAAAGAGGCTCACCAAATACCCCCACTCCACCCGTCGCTACTGAAGTATTGTGTGTGTTTTTTTTTTTTCCGGGGAGGGGAATAGGATTGAATTGGGCTATGCCCATGACGCAGAAGTTTAACACACTTACCTCTTAGTCTACTAGTGCAGTTTTTGTCCACAGCTAGTTCCTTCCTTCCAAGCCTCTATGGAGTCAAGATAAGGAGCAATCATGCTCAGTTCCATAATGTTTTTCAAAATTAAACCAAATGCAGTACTAAACACTGCATCAGTGCCAGGAGACACCCCCTACAATTGCACCCCCCACCACCTCCTCCCAGCACACACAGCCTGCCCCTCTGATGATCAGCAGATTGTTGCCACCCACTCCCTCCTTGTCCTCTTCGGCCAGCCTCACTACAGTGAATTGATCTTTGCCATTTCCTCTCAGGGCCACAGTTGATCCCCCTTCCCCCCCCAAAGAAAAAAAAGCAACCTAATCACTTGCTTTCCAATTCAGTAGTCCCTCTCCCTGCTGTAGCTTGTGCCTGCAGATCAAAGAAAACTTCACCCAGCTGGCACTTGCTCAGTAGCTCACAAGAGTTCACCCAGGAAATTCAGCACACTGTCTTGGAGCAGTAATTTATTTTCAGCTCTCCTGTTCTCACCCTTCCCCCAGAGAGTGGCACGGCAAAATCCCTTGTGCCCATGAATACCTGTCGCCGCTGTCTAACTGGCCATCACATGCCAGGCATCACTTTACTTTTCAATTCAACTTGTGCGCCGACATAGAGGTAAGTGTTTCAGGACACCATTTCCAGTTAATTGCTGCTTTCTCCTTTATTTCCGTTTTTAATAAATATATATATATATATATATATATATATATATATATATATATATATATATATATATGGAAAATGTCACTTACCCAGTGTACATCTGTTCGTGGCATGAGACGCTGCAGATTCACATGCTGTGCATTATCCTGCCATCTAGTGTTGGACTCGGAGTGTTACAAGTTGTTTTTCTTCGAAGAAGTCTTTTCGAGTCACGAGATCGAGGGACTCCTCCCATTTCGGCTCCATTGCGCATGGGCGTCGACTCCATCTTAGATTGTTTTCCCCGCAGAGGATGAGGTAGGAGTTGTGTATATAGTAATAGTGCCCATGCAGTGGAGTAAGTATGTACATAATGTGTTTAAAAGTGATATATATTTACCAATGTACAAGTTTTATCAACATAAAATATATATCATTTTTATCAACTTATAACGGCTACAGGCTCCCGGGAGGGCGCATGTGAATCTGCAGCGTCTCATGCCACGAACAGATGTAGCCTGGGTAAGTGACATTTTCCGTTCTATGGCATGTGTAGCTGCAGATACACATGCTGTGCATAGACTAGTAAGCAGTTATCTCCCCAAAAGCAGTGGTTTAGCCTGTAGGAGTTGAAGTTGTTTGACATAATGTCCGTAATACTGCCTGTCCTACTGTGGCTTGTTGTGTTGTTAACACATCTACACAGTAATGTTTCGTGAATGTATGAGGCGTAGACCATGTGGCTGCCTTACAGATTTCTGTCATAGGTATATTTCCTAGAAAAGCCATTGTAGCGCCTTTCTTTCTGGTGGAGTGTTGCTTCGGTTTAATAGGCAGATCTCTTTTAGCTTTAACATAGCAGGTTTGAATACACTTTACTATCCATCTGGCAATGCCTTGTTTGGATATTTGATTCCCTGCATGAGGTTTTTGAAAAGCTACAAACAATTGTTTTGTGAAATTGTTTGGTTCTATCAATGTAATACATTAGTGCTCTTTTGATGTCTAATGTATGTCATGCCCTTTCTGCTACAGAGTCTGGTTGTGGGGAAAAAAACAATAGTGGGAGTTCCACAGTTTGATTTAGGTGGAACGGTGATATAACTTTTGGTAAAAATTTGGGATTTGTGCGTAGAACCACTATGTTTGTGTATTTGTATAAAGGGTTCTTGTATGGTAGATGCTTGTATTTCACTTACTCTAAGAGATGTGATAGCTATTAGGAAGGCTACTTTCCATGTTAAGTATTGCATCTCACAAGAGTGCATGGGTTCAAATGGTGGACCCATGAGTCGTGTTAATACAATATTGAAGTTCCATGAAGGAACTGGTGGTGTTCTTGGGGGAAATTCTTTTTAGACCCTCCATAAATGCTTTTATGACTGGGATTCTAAAAAGTGATGTTGAATGTGTAATTTGCAGATAGGTAGAAATTGCTGTGAGATGTATCTTAATGGATGAAAAAGCTAGCTTAGATTTTTGTAAGTGTAATAAGTAGCTTACAATGTTTTTTGTGGACATATTTAGTGGTTGAATTGGATTATTATGACAGTAATAAACAAATCTTTTCCATAGCAATGTCTTGTAGTAGGTTTTCTAGCTTGTTTAATGACCTCCATACATTCTTGTGTAAGGTCTAGATGTCCAAATTCTAAGACTTCAGGAGCCAGATTGAGCGATGCTGGATTCGGGGTCTGATCTGTTTGTGTTGAGTTAATAGATCTGGTATGTTTGGTAGTTTGATATGAGGTACTACTGACAGATCTAGTAGTGTTGTCGTGCCCAAGTTGGTGCTATTAGTATTCGTTTGAGTTTGTTTTGACTCAATTTGTTTACTAGATACGGAAGGAGAGGGGGGGAAAAGTGTAAGCAAATATCCATGACCAACTCATCCATAACGCATTGCCCTTGGAGTGAGGGTGTGGGTACCTGGACGCGAAGTTTTGGCATTTTGCGTTTGCTTTTGTTGCGAATAGGTCTATTTGCGGTGTTCCCCAGTTTTGAAAGTAAGTCTGCAGTATCTGGGGATGAATTTCCCATTCGTGGATCTGTTGGTGATCGACTGAGATAGTCAGCCAACTGGTTTTGAATTCCTGGTATGTACTGTGCTATTAGGCGAATGTGATTGTGAATCACCCAATGCCAAAATTTTTGTGCTTAGAGACACAGCTGTGATGTGTGTCTCCCAGTTTGTTTAGGTAATACATTGTTGTCATGTTGTCTGTTTTGACAAGAATGTGTTTGTGGGCTATTAACGGTTGAAATGCTTTCAATGCTAGAAACACTGCTAGTAGTTCTAGTTGATTTATATGAAGCTGTCTTTGTTGAGTGTCCCATTGTCCCTGGATGCTGTGCCGGCTGAGGTGGGCTCCCCACCCTACCATGGAAGCATCTGTTGTGATCACGTATTGAGGCACTGGGTCTTGGAAAGGCCACCCTTGGTTTAAATTTATAGGATTCCACCATTGAAGCGGGGAGTGTGTTTGGCCGTCTATCAACACTAGATCTTGAAGTTGACCCTGTGCTTGTGTCCATTGTGTTGCTAGGCACTGTTGTAAGGGCCACATGTGTAATCTTGCGTTTGGGACAATGGCTATGCATGAAGACATCATGCCTAGAAGTTTCATCACAAACCTTACTTGATATTGGTTTGGGTGCATGTTTAGTATTACGTTTTGGAATGCTTGTACCCTTTGTGGACTTGGAGTGGCAATTCCTTTTTGTGTGTTCATTGTTGCTCCTAAGTATTGTTGTATTTGACACGGTTGTAAGTGTGATTTTAGGTAGTTTATTGAGAACCCTAGCTTGTGAAGAGTTTCTATGACGTATTTTGTGTGTTGACACTGTTTGAGTGCTGGTTTTTATTAACCAATCGTCTAGGTACGGGAATACGTGTATGTGCAGCTACTACCGCAAGGCATTTTATAAATACTCTTGGTGCTGTTATCCCGAATGGTAACACTTTGAATTGGTAATGTACTCCTTGGATTACAAACCTTAAGTATTTCCTGTGGGAAGGATGTATGAGTATATGGAAGTAAGCATCCTTGAGGTCTAATGTTGACATGTAGTCTTGTTTGAGCAAGGGAATCACATCTTGAAGTGTCACCATGTGAAAGTGATCTGATTTGATGTAAAGATTTAATGTTCCAAGATCTAAGATGGGTCTGTGTTTTGTCCTTTTTTTAGTATTAGAAAATACAGGGAGTAAACACCTGTTCCTTTCTGATGGTTGGGTACTAGTTCTATTGCTTCTTTTCGTAACAACGCTAGTTGTAATAGATCCAAGTGCTGCTTGGACATGTGTGCTTTTGGAGGCACATTTGGTGGTAATTGTAGGAATTCTATGCAATAACCATGTTGGATAATGGCTAGGACCCACGAGTCCGAAGTTATGTCTACCCAATTTTTGTAATAATCTGTGAGTCTCCCCCCAGTGTTGGGGATTTGGGACATTGGAGTCACTGTTTAGTTTGTGGGGTTTTTGGGCTTTGGAATTTCCCTCTTGTTTTAGGGAACTGTCCACCCCTATATTGTCCCCGAAAGCCTCCTCTTTGGTATTGGCCCTGGTATGTGGGTCTGGCCTGTGAGGTTGAAGGTTCTGTGCTTTGGGCCCAAAACCCCCCTCTAAAGTATGGCTTCCTAAAGTGCCTCTGCTCTGTGGGGAGTAGAGCGCGCCCATGGCCTTGGCCGTGTCTTTCTTCAGCTTTTCTATAGCTGTATCCACCTCGGGCCAAACAACTGTTGTCCATTAAAAGGCATATTCAGCACAGCCTGCTGGATCTCTGGCTTAAATCCGGAGGTGCGCAGCTATGCGTGTCTCCGAATGGTGATCGCTGTGTTACTGTTCTGGCGTCTGTGTCCGCTGCGTCCATAGCCAATCTTATTTGGTTGTTGGAGATACTTTGGCCCTCCTCAACCACTTGTTGTGCACGCTTCTGAAACTCTTTGGGTAGCTGTTCAATGAAATGTTGCATTTCGTCCCAATGAGCTCTGTCATATCTTGCCAATAATGCCTGTGAATTGGCAGTGCGACATTGATTGGCTGCTTGTGCTGCAACTCTTTTCCCTGCTGCATCGAACTTTCAACTTTGTCGGGTGGTGGTGCATCCCCAGAAGTCTGAGTTTGCCCTTTTCCGGGCTGCTGCTACTACCACAGAGTCAGGTGTTAGTTGTTGCGTGATATACACAGGGTCCATAGGGGGAGGTTTGTACTTCTCCACCTTAGGTGTGATGGCTCTGCCTTTGACTGGGTCTTGAAACACCTGTTTCGCGTGTTTTAACATGCATGGTAACATAGGCAGACTCTGGTATTGGCTATGTGTTGATGACAGGGTATTGAATAAGAAGTCATCCTCTATAGGTTCAGAATGCAGTGCTACGTTGTAAAAAGTAGCTGATCTGGAAAACACCTGCATGTAAGCAGTAGTCTTCTGGTGGTGATGGTCTTGCCGGGTAGCAATCCGGACTATTGTCAGATACTGGTGCATCGTATCGATACCATGCATCTGGGTCATCTTGGCTCATCCCTGTGTGCGTTGGTGATTGCATCATTGGGGGTGTTGCCATTGGGGACAGTTGCAGTGAGTGCTGTGGAGAAAAACGTGGTGGAGTTTTCTTTAGCCTCTTTTGCTTTTGGCTGTTTTTCAGTTTCCTGGAAAGCGAGTTTCCGTTTCATTTTAATTGGGAGAAGAGTTCCTATTTTCCCTGTGTCCTTTTGTATATGGAGCCTTCTTTGTGTATAGTCTGGCTCTCCCGCTTCTAGTTCTTGTCCAAACTTATGGCCTTGTAGTTGTAATGAAAGTCCTTGTTCTTCGGTACAGGAGCTTTGTTTCGGCTCAGAGGCTGGATGTTTTGGCACCGAAACCTTTTCAGCAGTCTTTTTCGGCTCTGAAGCCACCTTTTTTGGTTTCGGTGTGCCGATATCTCGGTGCAGAGTTTGGTCGGAGCCAGTATCTCGGTGCAGAGTATACTCTGTGCCGGTATCTCGACCGGAGTCAGATGTCTTCAGCATGTGTGTGCCCTTTTTCAGTGCTGATGCTTGGTCACTGTGCTTACAGGTTAAGCCATGGCCTGTCGCCGGTGGCGTCCCCTGGGCTTTCATTATTTTTGTGTGAGTTTTGGCCAGGGCTGTTTTACTCACGGTTTGTTGCCTCGCCGGCTGCTCACTCTCTGGCTCGTCTGAGTCCGAATCAGGAATGGAGAATGTCTCCTCGTCGACGTCTGGGTGTCCAGCCGGTGTCGACGCCATTTGAAGCCTTCGAGCTCTCCGGTCCCATAGCGTTTTCTTCGACCGAAATGCCCGACAGGCCTCGCAGGTATCCTCTGTGTTCAGGGGACAAACAAATTACAAACCAAATGCTGGTCTGTATAAGGATACTTAGCGTGGCATTCGGGCCGACCAGGCCCTGCCAGGGAATGAAAACCCTGAAGGGCTACCGGAGCTCTTTTCTTCGGTGCCGATGTGCTCTTACTAAACAGATACCAAGCGCAAACAATACCATCAAATTTTCCGATAGTTAACTAACTTTTCCGAACCGAAACACTGAGCAAAGAGGAACACATCCGAACCCGATGGCGGAAAGAAAACAATCTAAGATGGAGTTGACGCCCATGCGCAATGGAGCCAAAATGGGAGGAGTCCCTCGATCTTGTGACTCGAAAGACTTCTTTGAAGAAAACAACTTGTAACACTCCGAGCCCAACACTAGATGGCAGGATAATGCACAGCATGTGTATCTGCAGCTACACATGCCAATGAATATATATATATATATATATATATGGAAAATGTCACTTACCCAGTGTACATCTGTTCGTGGCATGAGACGCTGCAGATTCACATGCTTTGCACATCCCGCCATCTAGTGTTGGGCTCGGAGTGTTACAAGTTGTTTTCTTCGAAGAAGTCTGAGTCACGAGATCGAGGGACTCCTCCCCTTTCGGCTCCATTGCGCATGGGCGTCGACTCCATCTTAGATTGTTTTCCCAGCAAAGGGTGAGGTTGGAGTTGTGTATTATAGTAATAGGGCCCATGCAATGGAGTAAACATGTATGTACATGATGTAGTGATATATTTACAAATGTTCAAGATCAACTTCGAAACTGCTACAGGCTCCACGGGAGGCAGGTGGGCGCATGTGAATCTGCAGCGTCTCATGCCACGAACAGATGTACACTGGGTAAGTGACATTTTCCGTTCAATGGCATGTGTAGCTGCAGATACACATGCTTTTCATAGACTAGTAAGCAGTTATCTCACCAAAAGCGGTGGTTCAGCCTGTAGGAGTTGAAGTTGTTTGAAACAAAGTTCGTAGTACTGCTTGTCCTACTGTGGCTTGTTGTGCTGTTAACACATCCACGCAGTAGTGCTTGGTAAACGTATGAGGCATAGACCATGTGGCTGCCTTACAAATTTCAGTCATTGGAATGTTTCCTAGAAAGGCCATGGTAGCACCTTTCTTTCTAGTTGAGTGTGCCCTCAGTGTAATAGGCAGTTCTCTTTTTGCTTTGAGATAACAGGTTTGAATGCATTTAACTATCCATCTAGCAATGCCTTGTTTTGAAATTGGATTTCCTGTATGAGGTTTTTGGAAAGCAACAAATAATTGTTTTCCGAATTAGTTTTGTTCTGTCAATGTAGTACATGAACGCTCTTTTGATGTCTAATGTATGTAGTGCTCTTTCAGCTGCAGAATCTGGCTGTGGGAAGACCACTGGTAATTCTGTTTGATTCAAGAGGAACGGTGATATGACTTTTGGTAAAAAATTGGGATTGGTCCGTAGAACTACTTTATGCTTGTGTATTTGAATAAATGGTTCTTGTATGGTAAATGCTTGGATTTCACTGACTCTTCTTAGAGATGTGATGGCAATTAGAAATGCAACTTTCCATGTTAAATATTGCATTTCACATGAGTGCATGGGTTCAAATGGTGGCCCCATGAGTCGTGTTAAGACAATGTTGAGGTTCCATGAAGGAACTGGTGGTGTTCTTGGTGGTATAATTCTTTTTAGGCCTTTCATAAAGGCTTTTATGACTGGTATCCTAAACAGTGAAGTTGAGTAGGTAATTTGCAGGTAAGCTGAAATTGCGGTAAGATGTATCTTAATGGATGAAAAAGCTAGTTTTGACTTTTGCAAATGTAGCAAGTAGCTTACGATGTCTGTAGCAGATGCGTGTAAGGGTTGAATTTGATTATTATGGCAATAATAAACAAACCTTTTCCACTTATTTGCAGAGCAATGTCTAGTGGTTGGTTTTCTAGCTCGTTTTATGACTTCCATACATTCCTGTGTAAGGTCTAAGTGTCCGAACTCTAAGACTTCAGGAGCCAAATTGCTAGATTCAGCGATGCTGGATTGGGGTGTCTGGTCTGTTGATTGTGTTGAGTTAACAGATCTGGTCTGTTTGATATGAGGCACTACTGAGAGGTCCAGTAGTGTTGTGTACCAAGGTTGTCTTGCCCAAGTTGGTGCTATGAGTAGGAGTTTGTTTTGACTCAACTTGTTTACTAGATATGGAAGGAGAGGGGGGGAAAAGCATATGCAAATATCCCTGACCAACTCATCCATAACACATTGCCCAGAGACTGATCTTGTGGGTACCTGGATGCGAAGTTTCGGCATTTTGCGTTTTCTTTTGTTGAAAACAGGTCTATTTGTGGTGTGCCCCAATTTTGGAAGTAAGTGTGTAGTACTTGGGGGTGAATCTCCCATTCGTGGATTTGTTGGTGATCCCGAGAGAGATTGTCTACTAATTGATTCTGTATCCCTGGAATGAACTGTGCTATTAGGCGAATGTGGTTGTGTATCGCCCAATGCCATATTTTCTGTGTCAGGAGACACAACTGTGTTGAGTGTGTTCCTCCGTTTGTTTAGGTAATCCATTGTTGTCATGTTGTCCGTTTTGACAAGAATGTGTTTGTGGCTTATTGGTTGAAATTCTTTTAATGCTAGAAATACTGCCAATAGTTCTAAGTGATTTATGTGAAACTGTTTTTGCCGAGAGTCCCATTGTCCAAGAATGCTGTGTTGATTGAGGTGTGCTCCCCACGCTATCATGGAGGCATCTGCAGTTATTACGTATTGAGGCACTGGGTCTTGAAAAGGCCACCCTTGGTTTAAATTTACATTGTTACACCATTGAAGCGAGGTGTATGTTTGGCGGTCTATCAACACTAGATCTAGAAGTTGACCCTGTGCCTGTGACCATTGTGATGCTAGGCACTGCTGTAAGGGCCGCATGTGCAATCTGGCGTTTGGGACAATGGCTATGCAGGAGGACATCATGCCTAGTAGTTTCATTACTCTTTTGACTTGTATTCTTTGGTTTGATACATGACCTGTATTACATTGCGAAATGCTTGTACTCTTAGTGGACTTGGAGTGGCAACCGCTTTTGCTGTGTCGATTGTTGCCCCCAAGTATTGCTGTGTTTGACACAGCTGAAGGTGTGACTTTCTAGTCCTAGAAGATCCATGTGTTTTGACAGTGTGTTTTCGTGGGAACGTTTTGGAGGGAATCTGAGAAATTCTATGCAATAACCATGCTGGATAATTGCCAGTACCAAAGTGTCTGTTATCTCCTCCCAATGTTAGTAAAAATTGCTTTGTCCACCTCCGGCCCAAACCACTGCTGTCCATTAAAAGGCATATTCAGCACGGCTTGTTGTATTTCCGGCTTGAATCCAGACGTACGCAACCATGCGTGTCTCCTTATTGTTACTGCAGTATTTACTGTCCTTGCAGCTGTATCTGCTGCATCCATTGCTGACCGTAACTGATTATTTGAGATACTTTGTCCTTCCTCCACCACTTGTTGTGCCCTTTTCTGGAACTCTTTGGGTAAGTGTTCCATGAAATGCTGCATTTCGTCCCAATGAGCCCCATCATATCTTGCCAGAAGTGCTTGTGAGTTGGCAATGTGCCATTGGTTTGCTGCTTGTGCTGCAACCCTTTTCCCTGCAGTGTCAAATTTGCGACTCTTCTTGTCTGGAGGTGGTGCGTCTCCCGAGGTGTGAGAGTTTCTCTTGCGAGCTGCCCCTACTACCACAGAGTCTGGTGTTAATTGCTGCGTGATACACAGGGTCTGTAGGTGGTGGCTTGTACTTTTTCTCCACCCTTGGAGTTATGGCCCTGCCCTTCACAGGCTCCTGAAACACCTGTTTGGAGTGTTTTAGCATTCCAGGTAGCATAGGTAAGCTCTGGTATTGGCTATGAGTGGAGGATAGTGTATTAAACAAAAAGTCATCTTCTATCGGTTTTGCATGCAAGGTGAGATTATGAAAAGCCGCTGCCCTTGAGACCATCTGCGTGTAGGATGTACTGTCCTCAGGTGGGGACGGTCTCACTGGGTAACAGTCTGGGCTGTTATCCGATACTGGCGCATCTAGAGGTCCCATGTGTTGGGATCGTCCTGACTAATTGCAGTATGCGTTGGGGATTGCATCAGTGGTGGAGTGACTACCGGTGATGTAAGCATTGATGGTGGTGGAGATGGTGGCGGAGTTGTCTGTCTTGCCACCTTTGCCTGTGGTTGCTGGTCCTTTTCTTGAAAGGCAAGTCTTCTTTTCATTTTAATTGGGGGAAGAGTGCTTATCTTGCCTGTGTTCTTTTGAATATGGAGCCTTCTTTGAGTGTAGTCTGGCTCCATGGATTCTAGTTCTTGTCCGAACTTATGTCCTTGCATTTGGAAGGACAATCCCTTTTCCTCTGTGTAGGAACCTGATTTCGGTTCCGAGGTTGGATGTTTTGGAATGGAAACCTTTTCGGCAGCCTTTTTCGGCTCCGACAACACTATTTTCGGCGTCGTGATCTCTCGGTGCCGACCCATTTCGGTGCCGCTGCCTCGGTGCTGAACTTGCTCAGAGCCGCTGTCTCGGGCTCGAGATTGCTGTGTGCCGGTATCTCGACCGGAGTCTGATGACAACACAAGCGTGCCCTTTTTCGGTGCCTATGATCGGTCGCCTATTTTACGGGTTAAGCCATGGCCTGTTGGCCGTGGCATCCCCTGGGCTTTTGTGGTTCTCTCGTGAGTTTTATGTTTAGACGTCTTACTCACGGTTTTAGGCGTTTCTTCGGGATCGAGCTAGTCTGAGTCAGACTCCTGGATGGAGAAGCTTTCCTCTTCCTCCTCCAAATGCCTTTGTCCTGTCGGCGCAGACGCCATTTGCAGTCTTCGCTCTTCGGTCTCTTAATGTCTTTCTCGACCGAAGCGCTCGACAGGCTTCACAAGTATCTTCTTTGTGTTCTGGAGACAAACACAAGTTACAGACCAGGTGCTGATCTGTATATGGATACATGTTGTGACATTTTGGGCAGAAGCGGAATGGGGTCCGTTCCATCAGCCTTGGAGACACGTGGCCGGGCCGACCAGGCCCCGACGGGGGAAATAAAAAAAAACCCCGAAGGGCCACCGGAGCTCTTCAAAAGTCGGTGTCGATCTGTAGTAACTAACCCGATCCCGAACGCAAACAATACCGCCAAATTTTCCGAGATTCTAACTAACCGAACTGAAACACGGAGCGAAAAGGAACACGTCCTAACCCAATAGCAGAAAAAAAAAAAAAAAAAAACAGATGGAGTCGACGCCCATGCGCAATGGAGCCGAAAGGGGAGGAGTCCCTCGATCTCGTGACTCAAAAGACTTCTTCGAAGAAAACAACTTGTAACACTCAGAGCCCAACACTAGATGGCGGGATGTGCAAAGCATGTGTACCTGCAGCTACACATGCCATTGAATGAACACACACACACACACAAACATACACATTTTTGACTAGTCAGCATCTTGTGGCCAACTTACAACTAAATCATAATTTTCTGTGGGCTGGATTTAGCCATTATACAGTACAAATACCACACCCAACATTCATCCCTTCATACTGCTTGCTGACGCACACATTTTCATTGCCTTTCAGCCATTCATCCCCTTTGTCCCATAAGTTTGCATCAATTTTAAGATCAGTTTCTTGTTGTATACACCCACAGCCGTATTACTGTACACCACTTTTAGCCATGCTAAATTGAAGCCACACTGTTGTACAACATAGCTAAGACATTGGCAACACCAGTAGTTCATACATGCCAACGTTTTACAAGAGTAAAGTGGGAGATTCCAGATAATTCGTCTGAAAATGCATGCCCTCCTTTGGCTTCTTCTGGAGCAGAGTTAATTTCAACTGGGAGACAGCCAGAAATCATAATTTTATGCTACCATAAAAAAAAAAAATTTTGGAGGACCATGTCTGAATCTAGTCTATTTGCATGTATGGTAGTTCTCATATTGGAGAGACCAATTGGCTTTGCCAGTGCTTGTTCTCAAAGACTCTGGTCATTTTAAGAAAACCACAAAGGACAATGTGGATATGTGCCAAAGCAGATTTCACAGTACTAGACTAGAAGGTCTAAGCAAAATAAGCCCAAAATGCCCGTTAAGCAGCACTGCATCACACAAGAAGTCCACAAAGCAAATTAGGGTATTCACTATTTTGGTTTAATGGCAAGTGCAAAATTAAGTGCAGCAACATTGTGTGGTCCGTAAAACATTGGTTGTTGAACATGGATCCGACAAATTACTTCAGAGCAAGAGGCTGCAACGTTTTTTTTTTAAAGATAAAGACAGTGAACACTAGCTAGTTGTTCCTACTACCAATAACCGTCAAGTAATACCCCGATTTTCCTTCTGTTACAGGGGCATCAGCATGATCACCTTTGGAGGCAGGTTCGAAGCACCTTTGCCATTGTTCATGAAGGCATGAGGAACATGTAAACTCCTGTAGAGGGGAAGAGACCAGCGCAAGCGACAATGTCACCATTTAAGCTACTGGTATGTAAGACTCGTTACAACAGCTTTTTAGCCCCCTGCCAATGAGTTCTCAGGTAGGAAATCTAATGTGGCTGCCACATAAGGGCAATTTATTGAACCCATAAGACATTACCCCCAAAAGTGTACGGTGTCAAGAAAGCGCAACATTCTTGCTAAGGTTCCCCTATTTCTTGATTTAGCCTTAATGTACAAATGGCTTTGGAATGGTCAGTATTCAATCTAAGTGCTTGTGTAGGCTTGAAAGCAGAAAGAACTGGCAGCAAGTGCTACATTGCTCTGTATTCACATTAGCCAGGAACCAATGAAGTAATACTTAAGTTTTTGATTAACTTATACGATTGCCTACAGTAGGAGAACTATTTGGACGCCATTTACAAGGGGGGAGGGGGAAGAGTGTCTTCAATAATTGCCTTCTACCAGCCACTACTGGCATACTAAATGCCTCCTTCCTTAACACCTAATTACAAGACTTCAGTTTGCAAAGGTAGACTTCACAGCTTCAACTATGCATTTGGCGCTGATGCCAAACATGTCCAAGAGTTCATTAGGCTTCCCACTTCGTGGCACACGGTTCACACCAAGTTGCTGAACAAGGATTCCAGGCTCTCCAGAAACCACTGCAGACACAGCCTCCCCAATGCCGCCTAAAACGAAAGAGCAAGTGTTAAAGGGTATCCTGAACTTTGTGCTTCCCAAATCAAATGTTTAAGTCAAACATGTTGAAAATGAGCACACAAATAGATTGTCTTGTGGAGCCACACTTACAAACCCAACCAAGTAAAGGTTCTGAACTCTAGTCTGCGAGATTCAGATGTTAAATTACGTGCAAAGTGAAAGCCAATGTGCCCCCACTAAGAAATTAGATCGAATAGCTGCACAATCTCATTAAAAATAGTACAGAAAATGCCTAGACCCTTCTGGGTCATTACTTGGGTAGACAGACATGATGTTGTCCACTATAGCATTAGCGTAGTCCCTTCTATCCGGTCACCTGAAAGAGTGCAGTAAAGCAAGTATATTTACAGGTGACAGAAGGCACCTACCTTCTCTGTAGTGATCTTCCACAGTGATGATTCGACCTCCTGTGGCTCTGGCACTAGATATTATGGTGGCAGCATCTAACGGCTTGATGGTGAAAGGGTCGACCACACGCACATTAGTACCTATAGGGAGGGAGAAAAAAATAAAAATGAATTAAAAAAAAATTAAGGGATATGGGATTGCAGGTGCATCCTTCATTGCACAGCATAAAGTGTTGTGCTGTGTTTACATAACATTTCTAAAGTGAAATTAAGCAGCCCTTTTTAAAGTGAGGCACACTGTAAACCCAAGTAAAAGTACAGGGGAGTTTCTCACAATAGGGTGACATTTTGGAACTGGACGCAATGCTGCCGGAGGGACTCACCAGGAACTGCCATGGACTGCTGCGCTGACCTTTGGTCACTTTAAGGAACTGCCAAATGCCTGCATTCACCTTGTGCTGGCCTGCTGCTGGGCCCTGTCGCACTGTGCTCCTTTTTGGTACTGTTGGCAAGGCAAGCCCAAACAAGGGCCACAAATAAGGAGACCTACGGTGCAGGGGACCACCGGCAAGGCTTCCCACGGTCTCAGGGAAGAGAGATATGGGCAAGCCAGCACAAGGTGAATGCAGGCAGTTCCTCAAAGTGACCAAGCAGGTCACAGGTCAGTGCAGCAGCAGTCCATGGCAGTTCCTGGTGAGTCCCTCCGGCAGCAATGTGTCCAGTTCCAAAATGTCACCCAATTGTGAGGAAAACTACTCTGAAACCCACTGTAAACCAGAGTATAAGTACAAAGGGAAGGGGAGAGGAGGTTC
The DNA here is from genome assembly GCF_031143425.1 of Pleurodeles waltl. NCBI lineage: Eukaryota > Metazoa > Chordata > Amphibia > Caudata > Salamandridae > Pleurodeles > Pleurodeles waltl. The sequence continues at coordinate 18,814,726 of NC_090449.1, forward strand.
CCGCCAGTTACAACTGGTTCTGGAGGTGTCCTCTCCTGTACAGGCTACAAACAGTTTTTTTTGGGGGGGGGGGGGGGGGGGGGGGGGGGGGGGCGCGCGGGGCGCTAAACAACCCTGTGCACAGGCTGTCTGAAAAGTATGCACAAAGCCCAACTGTCACTCTGCCCAGACACGGATTGGAGTCGAGCTGCTAAACACCAGTGTCATAAAAGAGAAATGCTCACTGTCTAGAAGTGGCATTTCTGTACAAACACACCATCAAGCAGCATTTTTTACTACCATACCAAACATGCCTACGCTACCCCTCATAAATTAGACAGTACCCCTTACACATAAGGCAGGGCATTTCCAATGCAATCCTATGAAAAGGCAGCACTCACAGCAGTAAGAAGACAGATAGGCTGTCACTACCAGGACAGGCCACATTCCTAGGCACGTCCTGCCTTCTACATACATGGCACCCTGCCCATAGGGCTAGCTAGGGCCTACCTTAGGGGTGACTTACATGTAGTAAAAGGGGAGTTCTGAGCCTGGCAAGTAAATTTAGATGCCAGGTCCCTGTGGCAGAAAACTGTACACAGGCCCTGCACTTGCAAGCTTGAGACCAGGTGGGGCAAGCAGCACTGCAGGCCCACTAGTAGAATTTAGTTTACAGGCCCTGGATATAGGGATACCACATTAAAAGGGACTTCTAGGTAAAGTAAGCATGGCAATTAGGTATAAGCCAACCATACCAAGTGTAAAAGGGGGAGCACATGCACTTCATCACTGAAAGAGTGCTTAGCCATAACATCAGCCAACAAGGCTGAGAAAATTAAAGAGGAAAAAAGGCTAAAGGTTTGGGGTAATGACCCTGTAAAAGGGCCAGGTCCAACAGTGTGGCTTTAGCTATTCAGATGCTGTGCCTACTCCTGCCATCTAGTGTTGGGCCTGGATGGTTTCAAGTTGTTTTTTCTGTGGTCTCTTGAAACAGGAGGTACTGAGACTCCTCTTGCTGGCAAGGCACACAGTCATCTACTCCATAGTTACTGTTTCTTTCTGACGTCTGGTTTGGATGAGTTTTCTGGTTCACAGTCATGGTGCTCTTTTTGGTTAACACTTGTTCCTTCCTCCATCAGTATTGTAGTCGATCAAGTCTCACTCTTTCTCCATCTCGTGTCAACGTTTGACTTTGCTAGAGCACGATTTGGGTTGACTATGGCTCCCTCTAGGGCCTATGCCTTCAGGGGGTCTACGCCTGTCTCAGTTGCAGCTCTCCACCATGCCGGGACAGTGATGGAACAGACACCCTCACAGTAACGTCCTCACACAGATTCTTGTACTAGGTCAAACCACTGGGCCACCAATGCATTTTGCCCAATGGTAGGCACCAACAGTCACCTTTTAATGTACAACCCCCCACCTCCGGCACCTAGGAAATCAGGGGAACCAGCCACTTCACAGCAGACCACACCTGCATTGGCTCAACCTTCAGTACTTACTGCTTCCACTTCTGTAGTGAGAGCTAAACCACCTCTGGGGCGGAAACACTCAGCAACAACCATTAAGTCCAGCACTGTGGAACCCATTATACACAGACTTAGAGGGGATGGATGTTTAAAGACATGGTTAACCCTCCAAACATCCACTGTCCTGCCAAACCCACTGAAACAGTGGAAGGAAGTGGACAAGGCTACTAGCTCCTCACCCTTCACACATACATCCATCCATCAGCCCACCCTCTTCCTTCACCTTCCTGCATGCTTCTCCAGGGGATTCACTTTGTCAGTACGCCTCAAGGGTTCTCATTCTGTACAGGTGGTTGGGGTGGGCTACACTGGGCTCGCCTCTGCAGGAGAGGCCATTGGACTCCAATGTAGAACTGCATTGGGGTGCAATTAGGTCTGCCTCCTTCCATAAGTTGGATCTTCAGATTTTGGAAACACTTCCTTTTTGAAACACTCACCTCCACCCACCACTCCCATAATTTCCCACGCTCCGCCACAAAAGACATATTTCAAAGCCTAGTACGTAGAGTCATATCTCCTAGGGTTGACAAAAAGTACAAGGCCTCTCCTACTGACCCCATTTGCATTTGTGGCCAGCTCACACCTGACGACTTAGATGGTCACCACAGCCCATAGGAGGGCTAGCTCTCAGGCTCATGCTGATACCCCTCCACCAAACAAGGATTACAAGCACATAGATGCTGTCGGAACAAGAATAGCGGCACCATCAGCCAAACACACTCCTTGCCAATTCCATCAGGCTATTCTCCAGGCAGGACCGCACCCACTAGGATGAAAAGGAGCTCCTCCATCTTCCAGAGAATCACAGGAAGAGATAATGAGATGGTCTGAGGGGAAACAAATTTCCAAGACCTCTATACATTGTGCATTGGATGCAGCAGACACTACCACCAGGAGTGAATGCTGGTCTCCTCCTGCAAAAGGTATGCTTGGCTTCACATTTCAGAATTCAAACTGGAGGTTCAGCAGCGCCTGCTCCACATGCTGTTTGCTGGACAGTATCTACTCTGTCCACATGTAGACCAAACATTAAACCCTTCAGGGAGTGAACCAGGGGGTATTGAACATTATCCGGCATCATTACCTGAAGCTCATTTCCATGCCTTCCACCGTGCTACCTCGCAACCACAAACTCTAAACCAAAGGTTATTCAGGGAAAGGTCCAAGCATTACAAAACCTGTCTATCATCACCAGGAAACAGTATTAACACTCTGGATCAGTGGTCCTGGGACATGACTTATTAAATTAATATTGACATTAATAAAGTGCATATTAAGAAGCAAAACTGAAAGTCAAAATGTTCTGTAAATGTGAAGGAATTTGGAAGCTAAAAATGTAATGCTTGACAGCGCAGCCTGATGGCTATGCCCAAGGCTAAAACCTCAGTGTCCAGACTGCACTTCATCGGTTTGGTGACATCCAGTCACTGACAGACTTGGTAAAAGGCTTCGTCCAAGAGGCTGATCACCTGGATTTTTGCCAGTTCCCACAATATTTGGTCATTACTCTTCTCTGGAGGCAGTCTGTGTTAGCTATACAGAGGGCGAGAATGCCAGGCTTTACAGTCTATAGTGTAAAGTTTTTTTGGCTATCGGGAGTTACTGGGGGCAAGGGCATTCAAATTTAGCTTTGAGAAAGAAGCGGACTACCAGACTTTCCAGTAAAGAGTGGTGATAGAAAATGTGATTCACCCAGGGTAGAATAGTGTCCTGCTAACCATCTGGACTAGAAGTGAAGTGGTTAGTCTATAAAACCTTGGGGGAGGGGGGGGGGGGGGGGGGGGGGGAAGAATACATGCCACCGCATTAAATGGAAACAGGGCTTCTGCTACAGAGATCACATGATCTGTCACAATATTGGATATTGCCTCCACAAAAGGAGACAAATAAGGCCTCCGCTGCCTTTTGTACTATGAAAGTGAATGCAAGGGGGATTACGCTGAACGCTGCCCAGAGGGAAGCAGGACTTTCACAACTGGTACTAGAGGTGTGGGGCAGGCAAGCGATGAGCAGATCAGCCTCTGAATCATAGGAGCCTAGATACTCATCTAGGCAGGGGTGGAGAGTAGAAGTGCATTTAAGGTGTCATTAAGAGAAGCAATATGATATTGAACACATCACACTGGTGTAATATCAGCATTCCATCACTTTGGAAACTTCAAACTTACACCTGTACCCACAACATAATGGAGCAAAAAGCATTCCTGCCCCCCCCCCCCCAAAAAAAAAAAAAACCACACACACAACCAGTGGGAATTCATATTAATCCACGTCACCAACCTTGCTTGGCAAGCTCATCAGCAGCTGCCAGGGCCTCATGCAAAGTGACTCCAGCTCCAATGATGGTAACTCTGTCGGTGTCACTTGATCGGACAACCTGTAGGAGAAATAAGTCAGCTACACGTTAGGGACCTGCTGGCAGAGCAGCTTCAGAATGTCCAAGTCAGCTATTTATCTGCCACCCATGCAAATAATCTCTACCAGATTGTGAATGAGCCGATGCAACTGGCATAGGCTCAATGTTTGTTCCCTGTAAGGAAATGCCTCCTTGGCATGGTTACCCCTGACTTTTTGCCTTTGCTGATGCCAAGTTATGATTTGCAAGTGTGCTGGGACCCTGCTAACCAGGCCCCAGCACCAGTGTTTTCCCTAAACTGTACCTTTGTCGCCACAATTGGCTCAGAGTGCCATGCCAAACTCACTGCCTGTGGCATAGTTAAGTCTCCTGTCTAGCAGGCCTTACAGCCCTAAGGCAGGGTGCACTATACCACAGGTGAGGGCATAGGTGCATGAGCACTAAGCCCCTACAGGGTCTAAGCAAAACCTTAGACATTGTAAGTGCAGGGTAGCCTTAAGAGTATATGGTCTGGGAGTCTGTCAAAAACGAACAACTCCACAGCATTATAATGGCTACACTGAAAACTGGGAAGTTTGGTATCAAACTTCTCAGCACAATAAATGCACACTGATGCCAGTGTGCACTTTATTGTAAAATACACCCAGAGGGCATCTTAGAGATGCCCCCTGAAAACATACCCGACTTCCAGTGTGGGCTGACCAGTTTTTGCCAGCCTGCCACACCAGACATGTTGCTGGCCACATGGGAAGAGTGCCTTGGTCATTCTGTGGCCAGGAATGAAGCCTGTACTGGCTGGAGGTGCTTCTCACCTCCCACTGCAGGAACTGTAACACCTGTCAGTGAGCCTCAAAGGCTCACCCCCTTTGTTACAGCACCACATAGCATCCCAGCTAGTGGAGATGCCCGCCCCTCCGGGCGCTGCCCCCCCCACTTTTGACGGCAAGGCTGGAGGAGATGAGGAAAACAAGGAGTCACCCACCAGTCAGGACTGCCCCTAAGGTGTCCTGAGCTGAGGTGACCCTTACTTTTAGAAATCCTCCATCTTGTGGGTGGAGGATTCCCCCAATAGGATTAGGGATGTGCCCCTTCCCGCAGGGAGGAGGCACAAAGAGGGTGTAGCCACCCTCAAGGACAGTAGCCATTGGCTACTGCCCTCCCAGACAAACACCCCTAAATTCAGTATTTAGGGGGCCCCAGAACCGAGGAAGATAGATTCCTGCAACCTAATGATGAAGGACTGCTGACCTGAAGCACTGCAGTGAAGACTGAGACAACAACTGATTTGGCCCCAGCCCCACCGGCCTGTCTCCCTACTTCGACGAAAACTGCAACAGCGACGCATCCAACAGGGACCAGCGACCTCTGAAGCCTCAGAGGACTGCCCTGCAGCCAAAGGGCCAAGAAGCTCCCGAGAAGAGCAGCCCTGTTCAACAAACTGCAACTTTCTGCAACAAAGAAGCAACTTTAAAGACTGTTTCCTGCCGGAAGCGTGAGACTTTCCACTCTGCACCAGACACCCCCCCAGCTCGACCTGCAGAAAACTAACACTACAGGGAGGACTCCCCAGCAACTGCGAGCCCGTGAGTAGCCAGAGTTGACCCCCCTGAGCCCCCACAGCGACCCCGGCAGTGGAAATCCAGAGGCTCCCCATGACCGCAACAAGGGACCCAACGCCTGGAACCAACACTGCACCCGCAGCCCCCAGGACCTGAAGGAACCAAAGTCCAGTACAGGAGCGACCCCCAGGCGACCCTCTGCCTAGCCCAGGTGGTGGCTACCCCGAGGAGCGCCCCCCCCGGTGCCTGCATCGTTGGAGACCCCCGGGTCCCCCCATTGCTTTCAATACAAAACCAGACGCCTGTTTGCACTCTGCACCCGGCCGCCCCTGTGCCACTGAGGGTGTACTTTCTGTGCCTGCTTGTGTGTTTCCTCCCCCCCCCCCGGTCTGCCCTCCGAGGACACAGGTGCTTACCTGCTGGCAGACTGTAACCGGGGGGACCCCTGTTTCCATTGAAGCCTATGTGCTTTGGGCACCTCTTTGACCTCTGCACCTGACCAGCCTTGAGCTGCTGGTGTGGGGTCTTTGGGGTTGCCTTGAACCCTCAACAGTGGGCTATCTTGGACCCAACTTTGAGACTTGTAAGTGTTTTACTTACCTCCCCCCAGGAACTTGATTTTTACATTGTGTCCACTTTTAAAATAGCTTGCCATTTTTGTCAAAACTGTACATGGTATTGTGATTATTCAAAGTTCCTAGAATACCTGAGTGAAATACCTTTGATTTGAAGTATTACTTGTAAATCTTTAACCTGTGGTTCTTAAAATAAACTAAGAATATATTTCTATATATAAAAACCTATTGGCCTGGAATGGTCTTCGAGTGTGTGTTCCTCATTTATTGTCTGTGTGTACAACAAATGCTTAATACTACCCTCTGATAAGCCTACTGCTTGAACACACTACCACAAAATAGAGCATTAGAATTATCTTTTTGCCACTATCTTACCTCTAAGGGGAACCCTTGGACTGTGCACACTATTTCTTACTTTGAAATAGTATATACAGCGCCAACTTCCTACATTCCCTTAAAGATTTATACACAAGCATCCTATTGCAATTCCTCTAGAGCCGTGTATTAGCAATGCTGAAGACTGTGCTGCATTACAAAAAAAAAAATATATATATATATATATATTTTTTTTTTAATGCTGTAACCAAAGTTAGCCGCCCCTCCCCAAAACTAGGCAAACTATTTCCGAGACCTGTTGAGTCGGAAGTCAGTGAATCCAATTACAATGCTACCTGACAATACCTACACAAGGTCATCATTGCATCGACCTAAGATCTTGCAAAACGTGCAGGAGTTGGTGCGCAAGTCAATTCAAGTCAAATGTCTTTAGTGCGGATGCTATATTAATTTCTTCAGTCATCTCATGATTACACACACAAGCCAAGCATACCACTATAAGAGAAAAAAGGAGCATAACTGATTGATTCAGTGACTGCCAGATGACAGCATGCTTATTTAAGATCCCTGTATTTTAGGCACAGGTGCCTTTTATATACCCACCTTTGCTTGTCCAATTTCAAATTTCTCTTCAGGGGAATAGATGACTGCAGTCTCGGGGCGGCTCGTTCGGATGAAGCAGATACCCTGGGATAAAAGTACAGGGTGAAACCAATTGCTTTTGTGAACAAGGCCTGTTATTTTAGGCTAAGACACCTATCAAATACAAAATGGTTACCTTGGTATTGGCAGCAAGAACAACGGCATGCTCTGTGGAAACTGCATCACTGGGGTAGAACACAGTGCACGTTGGGACAGCCCGGAACATTGCCAAGTCTTCTAGTGCCATCTGAGAGGGTCCATCCTCACCTGAAAGAAACCAAGCAGGTCCTAATAAGGGAAGACTACTCCTTCACCTACGTAGCCTCCCCCCCCCCCCCCCAAAGAGGTATAATCCCAGAGTAGACATTCAGAGTGTCGACTACTTCTTTCTCCCCACTCAACTTCCACTTCCCAGTCAAACAGCATTGACCAAAGCAGCTTGGTCTCAGAAGACCAACAGCTCCATAAAGAGGTTTACATCCACCTATAATGATTGTTCGCGGCACCTTCCAATCACCCCCCCTTAAGAGAAAGAAAAAAAAATAATTAAAAAAAAACAACAACAAAAAAAAAACAAAGAAGTGTGCCTTATCTGCTCAAGATTTTCACTTAACTTACCAATAGACACACCACAGTGAGAGCCACAGAGATTAACATTGGACTGAGAGATTGCACCCATGCGGATCTGGTCGTATGCTCTTGAGAAGAAGGCTGCAAAAGTGCTGGCAAATGCAACGGTGCGACTGCGGGTGGCACAACCCATTGCTACACTCACCTGGGGAGAAGGGCACAAGATAATCTCTATAATGAAGTGCCGAGCAGAACTAAAGATCAATGTGTGCACACTACATCTTTCAGAAGGTGTAAAGGTCGAAGTGTTTCAAGTTAAGCTACTTACTGGCTAGCACAGTAAATCACAAAGCAAAGTCTTTCACACCTCCCACAGAGCCTTGCAATTTAAACATGAATTAATAGTACTTTTAAGCAACCCTTTTAAACTTAGTACGCTCACAAACAGATCTAAGCAGCTCATTTTAAGTTACTCAAAAATCCAATCCTTCGAAAGGCCAAAACAATTAGGACTGCCCATTCTGTGCAGCATTAAGAAAACACAATTATAAAATATTTGTTCAAAAATAGTGGTGTACGTTTCAGACTGCCACATTTTCATTTTAATGAAGTAGGCCCCTTTGATAAATTAAAACTAGAGTGCGTGACTGGATCGTAACTAATCTTCAGAGAATGAAGGCCTCAACCCTTTAGGCAGAATTCCTCAGTTTTCCATGGTCTCATGACCAGTGGAGCTTCACTGGCTATTCAACAAAACCATTCAGGCAATTAAAATGGACTTTGAAGCTACTCATTGGCAGCATGAAACTATATATGGAAGTATCTAATAGGCAACAACCTCGAAGGACTTTTTTTTTTTCGGGGGAAGGGGGTGGGAAGACTGTTGGTCAGCCATGAAATGCACTGTCATGTCAGCCAAGGAGCGGCTATTTATGTCGACAGCTGAATCCTCTTTTGGGATTCAATCAATGCAGTCTCCCCTCCTGCTTTCAAGGGATGATGAGGGGGCAAGAACACTTGGAGGGCAATAGTCTTCCTAACACGGAAAGGTGTTACTTCTTTCAACAGAAATGTAGCTCGAGTTCTCAACTCCAGTTTATCAGGGGGGAAAAAAAAGAAAAAAAATTAGGTCTAAAGTAGCTGGATCAAGAGTGAGCTGCCCTAACTCATACAACTAGCCCATGTAATATTGCAACCAGAAATGTTTTAAGGATCAAAATGTGTAGCAGCATCTGCATTAACTACGGAAAGAGGAAAGGGGGGGGGTGGGGGGGGGGGGGGGGAACCACCACAACGATTAGCCTTTAACGGTGCCTAAGACAAGCCTACACAGGGCAAACGAGAAGGCAAACAATAAAACATCCAACAACTGGCCTGTAATTGGTCCATTTGGCAGTTAGCGCACCAATCCATAAACTTGCCCAAAGACCTGGTGTACAGAGTTTCATGGAAGGGAGTCTTGTTGCCAAGATCACCTTGTGAGTGAGAGGAAAAGGAATATACTGCTGCGGGTCTGTCTCCATGCATGGAGGTGCAGTTTACACAGGCCCAGATGAAAGACTGCCTGGCTGTGACAGAAAATCCCCTGAAGCAGCAGCTTGCTCGGAGACGGACGCTCAGACTTTCCACATGTCACGCTCCAATCAAGAGCCACTATGACTTGGACCTGGTTGTTCCTAACCTTCAGAAGTCAAGCGGGCAGGTGCAGGAAGGCATACAGGAGTCCAGAGAAGCACTCGAGGGAATGAGTTAGAGCCTTCTTCGGAACTCCACTATGGAAAAACTAGACATTGGGCGTTCGGTGGTGGTAAAGAGAGACTGTATTCCCCATTCCTGAAAGTTGTCCTGCACCATCTTCAGTTTTATCTGAAGATGCTCAATGTCACAAATAGCAGCTGAGTTGGTCTGCCCTAGCGTGGTTTATGACCAGAGAAATGTCCTGATATAGCCACTTCCAGAGGTGGAGTCTCCCAGCACAGGCAGGAGCAAAGGTCCAACCCTGCCCTGCTTGTTGCAGTACCACATGGCAGTGATGTGGTCTGAGATCTTTTACTAGACTGAAGGTTGGTAGGAGGGCTTTCAAACACCAAGTGACTTGCCCACCATTAACAGCCTGGTCTCAGGCAGAACCCAGACTCCACATCAGGGCCCTACAATCTCCACCTCACCCAGATGGCCTCTCCGAAGCAAGAGATGCATGAATCACAACAGTACGATCTGTCTGGAGGTGTAGTAAGGTAAGGGGCTGCCATGGCTCAGCCACCACTGCAGGGCTTTTCCAGTCTCCTACAAAACCTGGATGGGATCAGAGGTTCTCCCTCGTGTGGTGCCCACAAGGACTTCAGATCCCAGTGCAGAGCCCACATGTGCCATCTAGCATGTCAGACAAAAACTGACAGACCGAGTAGCCTCAGTCATCCTCATTAAGATCTAGGGCACAGGCTGAAATAGAGATGGGGGTGCAGGCAAAAAATAGATTATTCTGCGACATTTTGAAACTGCATCTACCTCTTGGGGTGAAGCACACAGCTGTCTTTTTAATTAAAAAGAAGGATTTGCTAGATAGGGGCTCATGTCACCCAATTTTGCTTATTAATTCAGATTCTAAATACACACCTTATTTCAAATCATCGTGCTTGCATTACTACTGCACTTGTGACCCTATGCAATATGGTTTAATACCCTCAAAAGAGATAGCCCTCAGCCTGGCTACAGCGACACATGAGGTTGCAGGGAAGTGAGCCAGGCCTGCCCGAATGATCCTGTTGGACACTGAAAAAGGTGTTAATGAAAATGTCACTTACCCAGTGTACATCTGTTCGTGGCATCAGTCGCTGAAGATTCACATGTTGTGCATAGCCCGCCATCTGGTGTTGGGTCGGAGTGTTACAAGTTGTTTTTCTTCGAAGAAGTCTTTCGAGTCACGGGACCGAGTGACTCCTCCTTTTGTCTCCATTGCGCATGGGCGTCGACTCCATCTTCGATTGTTTTCCCCGCAGAGGGTGAGGTAGGAGTTGTGTTGTAGTAATAGTGCCCATGCAATGGAGTGACTAAGTATGTACCTATTTAAGGTTTAAATAATATATTTACAAATGTACAAAGCTTAAGCTAACTTCCGAACTGCTACAGGCTCCCGGGGAGGCAGGTGGGCACATGTGAATCTTCAGCGACTGATGCCACGAACAGATGTACACTGGGTAAGTGACATTTTCAGTTCGATGGCATCTGTCGCTGTAGATACACATGTTGTGCATAGACTAGTCAGCAGTTATCTCCCCAAAAGCGGTGGCTCAGCCTGTAGGAGTGGAAGTAGTTTGAAATAAGGTTCTTAACACGGCTTGACCTACTGTGGCTTGTTGTGCGGATAGCACGTCTACACAGTAGTGCTTGGTGAACGTGTGAGGCGTAGACCATGTGGCTGCCTTACATATTTCGTGCATTGGAATATTTCCTAGAAAGGCCATGGTGGCACCTTTCTTTCTGGTTGAGTGTGCCTTTGGTGTAATGGGCAGCTGTCGTTTTGCTTTAAGGTAGCAGATTTGGATGCACTTAACTATCCATCTGGCTATACCTTGTTTTGATATTGGGTTTCCTGCATGAGGTTTTTGAAATGCAATAAATAGCTGTTTAGTTTTTCTGATGTTCTTTGTTCTGTCAATGTAGTACATTAATGCTCTTTTGACATCTAATGTATGTAGTGCCCTCTCAGCTACGGAATCTGGCTGTGGGAAGAATACTGGTAGTTCTACCGTTTGATTTAGGTGGAATGGTGAAATAACCTTCGGTAAAAATTTAGGATTAGTCCTTAGGACTACCTTATTTTTGTGTAGTTGGATAAAAGGTTCTTGTATTGTAAACGCCTGAATTTCACTTACTCTTCTTAGAGATGTGATGGCGATGAGAAATGCAACTTTCCAGGTTAGGAATTGTATTTCGCAAGAATGCATAGGTTCAAAGGGTGGACCCATGAGTCTTAAGATGTTGAGGTTCCATGAAGGAACAGGTGGTGTCCTTGGTGGTATAATTCTTTTGAGGCCTTCCATAAACGCTTTAATGACAGGTATCCTAAATAGTGAGGTTGAATGGGTAATCTGCAGGTATGCAGATATTGCTGCGAGGTGTATTTTAATGGAAGAGAAGGCCAGGTTCGATTTTTGTAAGTATCCCACTACATCCTTTGGAGATGCGTGTAATGGTTGAATTTGATTCTGATGGCAGTAGCAAACAAACCTTTTCCATTTGCTTGCATAGCAGTGTCTAGTGGATGGTCTTCTAGCTTGCTTTATGACGTCCATACATTCTTGTGTGAGGTTTAAGTGTCCGAATTCTAGGATTTCAGGAGCCAGATTGCTAGATTCAGCGATGCTGGGTTTGGATGCCTGATCTGTTGTTTGTGTTGTGTTAACAGATCTGGCCTGTTGGGCAACTTGACGTGGGGTACTACTGATAGGTCTAGCAGTGTTGTGTACCAAGGTTGCCTTGCCCATGTTGGTGCTATTAGTATGAGTTTGAGTTTGTTTTGACTCAATTTGTTTACTAGATATGGAAGGAGAGGGGGAAAAGCGTACGCAAATATCCCTGACCAGTTCATCCATAGGGCATTGCCTTGAGACTGCCTGTGTGGGTATCTGGATGCAAAGTTTTGGCATTTTGCGTTCTCCTTTGTTGCAAATAAGTCTATTTGAGGTGTTCCCCAAAGTTTGAAGTAAGTGTTTAGAATTTGGGGGTGAATTTCCCATTCGTGGACCGGTTGGTGATCGAGAGAGATTGTCTGCAAGTTGATTCTGGATCCCTGGAATAAACTGTGCTATTAGGCGAACGTGGTTGTGAATTGCCCAGCGCCATATCTTTTGTGCTAGAAGGCTCAGCTGCGGTGAGTGTGTCCCCCCCGTTTGTTTAGATAATACATTGTTGTCATGTTGTCTGTTTTGACAAGAATGTACTTGTGAGTTATGATTGGTTGGAATACTTTTAGTGCTTGAAAAACTGCTAGCAGTTCCAGGTGATTTATGTGCAGTTTTGTTTGATGTACGTCCCATTGTCCTTGTATGCTGTGTTGATCGAGGTGTGCTCCCCACCCCGTCATGGAAGCATCTGTCGTGATTACGTATTGTGGCACTGGGTCTTGGAAAGGCCGCCCTTTGTTTAAATTTATACTGTTCCACCATAGAAGCGAGAGGTATGTTTGGCGGTCTATCAACACCAGATCTAGAAGGTGACCCTGTGCTTGTGACCATTGCGATGCTAGGCACTGTTGTAAGGGCCTCATGTGCAGTCTTGCGTTCGGGACAATGGCTATGCAGGAGGACATCATGCCTAGGAGTTGTAATATCATTTTTGCTTGTATTCTGTGTTGGGTACATGCGTTGTATGATCTTGTTGAAATTTTGAATTCTCTGTGGACTTGGAGTGGCTAATCCTTTTGTTGTGTCTATTATGGCTCCTAGGTATTGTTGTACTTTGCACGGCAGAATGTGTGATTTTGCATAGTTGATGGTGAAACCGAGTTTGTAGAGGTATTGTATGACCTGATTTGTGTGGTGTGAGCACCTTGTCAGTGAGTTGGTCTTGGTTAGCCAGTCGTCTAGATACGGGAATACGTGTATTTGCTGCCTTCTGATGTGTGCAGCCACTACTGCTAGACATTTTGTAAAGACTCTTGGCGCGGTTGTTAAACCAAACAGCAATACTTTGAATTGGTAATGTATTCCTTTGAATACAAACCTGAGGTATTTCCTGTGCGACTGATGTATTGATATGTGGAAATACGCGTCTTTGAGATCTAAGGTGGTCATGTAGTCCTGTTGCTTTAGCAATGGTAACACCTCTTGTAGCGTGACCATGTGAAAGTGTTCTGATTTGATGTAGGTGTTTAGTGTTCTGAGGTCTAGGATTGGTCTCAGTGTTTTGTCCTTTTTTGGTATTAGGAAGTACAGTGAATAAACTCCTGTGTTTGTGTTTCTGGTACTAGTTCTATTGCAATAATGCTTGAACTTCTGTTTCCAGAAGGTCTGAATGTTGTTTTGATAAATTCTGTGCTTTTGGTGGTATGTTTGGAGGGATTTGTAGAAATTCTATGCAATAACCATGTTGGATAATTGCTAAGACCCAAGTGTCTGTAGTTATTTCCTCCCATGCTTGGTAATACGGACCTATTCTTCCCCCCACTGGTGTTGTGTGGAGGGGATGAGTGACATGTGAGTCACTGCTTGGTTGCAGGGGTTTTGGGGCTTTGAAATGTTCCCCTATTCCTAGGGAATTGTCCTCTGTATTGGCCCGAAAGCCTCCCCTCTGGTACTGTCCCTGGTAGCTGGACGGTATTGTCTGTGAGGTGCTGGCTTGTGTGGCCTGACCCCAAAACCCCCCTCTAAAGGTTGTCTTGCGGAAGGTGCTGTAAGTGCCTCTGCTCTGCGGGGAGTAGTGCGCGCCCATGGCTTTAGCAGTGTCAGTGTCCTTTTTCAGTTTCTCAATTGCCGTGTCCACCTCTGGTCCGAACAGTTGTTTTTCCAGTGAATGGCATATTGAGCACTGCCTGCTGGATCTCTGGTTTAAAAACCAGGCGTTCGTAGCCATGCGTGCCTTCTTATAGTCACAGATGTGTTAATTGTTCTCGCAGCTGTGTCCGCTGCGTCCATCGAGGAGCGTATCTCATTATTAGATATGTTCTGTCCTTCCTCAACCACCTGCTTCGCCCTCTTTTGCAGTTCCTTGGTTAGATGCTCAATGAGGTGTTGCATCTCGTCCCAATGGGCTCTGTCATAGCACGCAATTGTGCTTGGGAGTTAGCGATGCGCCACTGGTTTGCAGCCTGTACTGAGACTCTTTCCGGCTGCATCGAACTTGCGGCTCTATCTGGGGGTGGTGCATCCCCAGATGTGTGGGAGTTGGCTCTCTTGCGAGCTGCTCCTACTACGACGGAATCTGGCGGCAGCTGTGTGGTGATGAAAACAGGGTCTGTGGGAGGCGCTTTATATTTCTTTTCCACCCTTGGTGTTATTGCCCTACTCTTGACCGGCTCCTTGAAGACTTCCTTTGCGTGCCGAAGCATTCCTGGGAGCATAGGCAAGCTTTGGTAGGAGCTGTGGGTGGAGGAGAGGGTGTTGAATAAGAAGTCATCCTCGACTGGTTCTGAGTGGAGGTTTACGTTGTGGAACTCTGCCGCTCTAGCCACCACTTGTGAATAAGCCGTGCTGTCTTCTGGTGGTGAGGGCTTTGTGGGATACGCCTCTGGACTGTTGTCTGACACTGGGGCGTCGTATAAGTCCCAAGCGTCTTGGTCCTGGTCACCTTGGCTCGCGGTGGTGTGAGCCGGGGAATGCGAGGGAGTTTGTGCTGGTGAAACGTTAGTTACAGGTGGAGGAGAGGGTGGCGGAGTTACCTTTTTCACCATTTTTGTTTGTGGTGCTTGGTCTGTTTGAAACTCCAGTCTCCTTTTTCTCCTAATTGGGGGAAGGGTGCTTATTTTCCCTATTCCTTCCTGTATGAAAATACGTTTCTGCGTATGGTCCACTTCGGTGGATTGCAACTCTTCCTCAAATCTATGCTTTCCCATCTGAGAGGACAGTGATTGCTCCTCTGAATAGGAACCGGTAACTGGGTCGGTTGCGGCTCGTTTTGGCAGCGAAACCCTGTCTGTACTCTTTTTCGGCTCAGAGGTGACTTTTTTCTTTTTTGGAGTCGAAACCTCTCGGCGTCGATCTTCCTCGGTGCCACTGTCTCGGCGTCGAGACGTTTCGGCACCGCTATCTCGGCGTCGATCCTTTTCAGCAGCACTGTCTCGGTCACGAGCAGGCTGCGTGCCGGTGTCTCGACTGGAGTCGGATGATCTCGGCACTGTTTTGGCCTTTTTCGGTGCCGACGGTCGGTCACCGAATTTATGGGTCGAGCCATGGCCTGGTGGCAGTGGCGTCCCCTGGGCCTTGTCACTTTTCTTGTGTGTTGCCTTAGACGTCTTACTCACAGTTCTTTGATCGTCGAATTCCCCGGAGTCCGATTCGTGGATCGAGAAGGCTTCTTCCTCCTCTTGTTCCTCGAACTCTCGGTGTGCTGTCGGCGTGGACGCCATCTGAAGTCTTCTGGCTCGACGGTCACGGAGTGTCTTTCGGGACCAGAACGCACGACAGGCCTCGCAAGTCTCTTCACTGTGCTCAGGCGACAGGCACAGGTTACAGACCAAATGTTGGTCTGAATACGGGTATTTGTTGTGGCATTTGGGACAGAAACGAAACGGGGTCCGTTCCATCTGCGTTGTCTGACACGCGGTCGGGCCGACCAGGCCCCGACGGGGGATCGAAAGCTACCCCGAAGGGCGCCGGAGCTCTTCAAACTTCGATGCGGTGTCGATTCTATCTAAGCCGATCCCGAACGCAACAATACAGACGTAATCTTCCGATAGTTAGCTAACTTTCCGTTCCGAAACTCGGAGCGACAGGAACACGTCCGAACCCGATGGCGGAAAGAAAACAATCGAAGATTGAGTCGACGCCCATGCGCAATGGAGACAAAAGGAGGAGTCACTCGGTCCTGTGACTCGAAAGACTTCTTTGAAGAAAAACAACTTTTAACACTCCGACCCAACACCAGATGGCGGGCTATGCACAACATGTGTATCTACAGCGACAGATGCCATCGAACACATGGTTTCCTGGTGGTTTTTGTGGGCCGTTATGACACATGGACATTGAGTCACAATGTAAGTCTTACCAGAGGCTTATGCTTCTCAAAAACTTCTTTAATGTGCATGGGATACTGGTTAGATAATATCCCTATAAACCATGGAACAAAGCAAGGCTGCCCTCCATCTACATTTAGCAACATATATTCAAGCCTAAGACTTTTAATATCATTACCCTCATTAACGTTACATAGTCTTTAGGTAAGAATTTTTGCCTATGCAGACATAGCTATACTATCCTCATCCTGCTACAAGAGTGACTGAGAGACAGACTCACAATCCAGTCACGTATCTGGTAACAAGTTAATCATAAAAGGTCAAGTCCAGCATCATACGATTACCTCTGTCAAATCAGCTATTTACTAGATTGTTCTGGTGTCTACAAGCCTGATCGATATAATCATCCTCAACTACGAAACAGTATGCAACATATATTGGAACAATCAGGAAACGGGACATTTTACCTGGGTCCAAAGAGGCAACATAATTAAAATGATTGCCCCATTTTGTGTATTCTTGTGTATCCACCCAAAGTTTTTTTTTAGAAGGTTGAGGCTAGCTGGAAATATGTATCTTACAGTACAAGAAGCCTCTATGAGCTATTAATTTCTTACAATTACCTTAGCTCTGATGTAATATCACTTTCAAATCTTTGGCTACATCATTTCCTCTTATCTTTCGAATATCAGCATTTCTGGACCATTCTGAGTTGTCCTTATTGGGCCTGCTTCCAGAATATAGTTATTAACAAGTTAATGTAATTTTGAAAGTCTTGATAGCTACAGCTTTCATGCACACCAGCTCTATAATACTTAATGTATACTACAAGATCTGGGAGGCCGTTAGGTCACTTTTTAACTTCAAGATTAAATCAATACACATTGACTACATCCCCGAATTCCCCAGTGTTCGTACATGAGCTACTTAAGCCGATGGCAAGAATTAAAACATGTCAAGAAACCAGAGATGTAGTATGCTTTCATTACAAGACCTACAAAGTTCTGACAATACATTTTACAGTCGAGGGACGTACTGCAGCATCTTTCCCAGAGTAATGAATTTCTGGGTTGTTGTATAAAACACATAAGGGAGTTTATTTCCCTCTACCAGTTTGAGGAATAGTAAGAAGCATAATTTTGACCATCTGGTTGCCAAGTGAACTAGAAATATGGCTAGAACTAGCTTACAGGGTGACAGTAAAGCTAGTACTCAGCACAACTTACTCAATAGTTCACGATTTAAATGCTGCAGTTTTCTAGTACTTCATGATTTATACTACACCTCTTACAGAATTGTATACATGGTGTCCGACTGTTTCTGCTGTAGCACCATTAATGCAGATGCTACCCACATTCTTGCCACTTGTCCTAGAATTATACTGTATTGTTATCTTGTCAAATGATTAGCTTACTAAATACTCAGCTCTTAATTTTTTTAGGGGGGCACTCTTTCCCATTTTAAGACTTTGAATCCCATGTGTTTCAAAAGGAACCGCAGGATTAAGAAGAAGTTTCTCGGTTATTCAAAGTAGTCTGCAATGTCTAAGAATCTGGGATTTTTTTTTTTTAGCTGGATGGTCTCTATCCTGGGTATCCTCAAGAAATGAGGAATTGAAAATGTCACTTACCCAGTGTACATCTGTTCGTGGCATCAGTCGCAGTAGATTCGCATGTTTTGCAATAGCTCGCCATCTGGTGTTGGGCCGGAGTGTTACAAGTTGTTTTTCTTCGAAGAAGTCTTTCGAGTCACGGGACCGAGTGACTCCTCCTTTTGTCTCCATTGCGCATGGGCGTCGACTCCATCTTCGATTGTTTTTCCCCGCAGAGGGTGAGGTAGGAGTTGAATTGTAGTAATAGTGCCCATGCAATGGAGTGACTAAGTATGCACCTATTTAAGGTTGAGATGATACATATATAAATAGTTGAAGGTAACTTCCAAACTGCTACAGGCTCCCGGGGAGGCGGGTGGGCACATGCGAATCTACTGCGACTGATGCCACGAACAGATGTACACTGGGTAAGTGACATTTTCAGTTCGATGGCATCTGTCGCTGTAGATACGCATGTTTTGCATAGACTAGTAAGCAGTTATCTCCCCAAAAGCGGTGGATCAGCCTGTAAGAGTGGAAGTAGTCTGAAATAATGTTCTTAATACGGCTTGACCTACTGTGGCTTGTTGTGCGGATAACACGTCTACACAGTAGTGCTTGGTGAATGTGTGAGGCGTAGACCATGTGGCTGCCTTACATATTTCTTGCATTGGGATGTTTCCTAGAAAGGCCATGGTAGCACCTTTCTTTCTGGTTGTGTGCCCTTGGTGTAATGGGCAGCTGTCGTTTAGCTTTAAGGTAGCAGATTTGGATGCATTTAACTATCCATCTGGCTATACCTTGTTTTGATATTGGGTTTCCTGCATGAGGTTTTTGAAATGCAATAAATAGTTGTTTAGTCTTTCTGATGTTTTTTGTTCTGTCAATGTAATACATCAATGCTCTTTTGACATCTAATGTATGTAGTGCCCTTTCAGCTACGGTATCTGGCTGTGGAAAGAACACTGGAAGTTCCACTGTTTGATTTAGATGGAACGGTGAAATAACCTTTGGCAAAAATTTAGGATTGGTCCTTAGGACGACCTTATTCTTGTGTAGTTGTATAAAAGGTTCCTGTATTGTAAACGCCTGAATCTCGCTTACTCTTCTTAGGGAAGTGATGGCGATGAGAAATGCCACCTTCCAGGTTAGGAACTGTATTTCGCAGGAGTGCCTGGGTTCAAAAGGTGGACCCATAAGTCTAGTTAGGACAACATTTAGGTTCCATGAAGGAACAGGTGGTGTTCTTGGTGGTATAATTCTCCTAAGGCCCTCCATGAATGCTTTAATGAATGGTATCTTATATAGGGAAGTTGAATAGGTAGTCTGCAGGTATGCAGATATTGCTGCAAGGTGTATTTTAATGGAAGAGAAAGCCAGGTTAGATTTTTGTAAGTGAAGCAAGTAACCCACTACATGTTCTGGAGTTGTGTGTAATGGTTGTATTTGAATAATATGGCAGTAGCAAACAAACCTCTTCCATTTACTTGCATAGCAGTGCCTGGTGGATGGCCTTCTGGCTTGTTTTATGACTTACAACTTACCCAAGAATGTATGGAAGTGCCCGAATTCTAGGATTTCAGGAGCCAGATTGCTAGATTCAGCGATGCTGGATCTGGGTGTCTGATCTTTTGGTTGTGCTGTGTCAACAGATCTGGCCTGTTGGGCAATTTGATGCAGGGTACTACTGATAGGTCTAGCAGCGTTGTGTACCAGGGTTGCCTTGCCCAAGTTGGTGCTATTAATATGAGTTTGAGTTTGTTTTGACTGAGTTTGTTTACCAGGTAAGGAAGGAGAGGGAGAGGAGGAAAAGCGTAAGCAAATATCCCTGACCAGTTCATCCATAGGGCATTGCCTTGGGACTGTTTGTGTGGGTATCTGGATGCGAAGTTTTGGCATTTTGCGTTCTCCTTTGTCGCAAACAAGTCTGAGGTGTTCCCCAGAGTTTGAAATAAGTGTTCAGAATTTAGGGGTGAATTTCCCATTCGTGGACCTGTTGGTGATCGAGAGAGATTGTCTGCGAGTTGATTTTGGATCCCTGGTATAAATTGTGCTATTAGGCGAATTTGGTTGTGAATTGCCCAACGCCAAATCTTTTGTGCTAGCAGGCTTAACTGCGTGGAGTGCGTCCCCCCTTGCTTGTTTAGATAATACATTGTTGTCATGTTGTCTGTTTTGACGAGAATGTATTTGTGAACTATTATTGGTTGGAAAGCTTTTAGTGCTTGAAAAACTGCTAGAAGTTCTAGGTGATTTATATGCAGTTTTGTTTGATGTACGTTCCATTGTCCTTGTATGCTGTGTTGATCGAGGTGTGCTCCCCACCCTGTCATGGAAGCATCTGTTGTTATTACATATTGTGGCACTGGGTCTTGGAAAGGCCGCCCTTTGTTTAAATTTATGTTGTTCCACCACAGAAGCGAGAGGTAAGTTTGGCGGTCTATTAACACCAGATCTAGAAGGTGACCCTGTGCTTGTGACCATTGTGATGCTAGGCACTGTTGTAAGGGCCTCATGTGCAGTCTTGCGTTTGGGACAATGGCTATGCATGAAGACATCATCCCTAGGAGTTGTAGTACCATCTTTGCTTGTATCCTTTGTGTTGGATACATGCGTTGTATGATGGTGTTGAAATTTTGAATTCTTTGGGGACTTGGAGTGGCTACTCCTTTTGATGTGTCTATTTATGGCTCCCAGGTATTGTTGTACCTTGCGCGGCAGAATTTTGGATTTTGTGAAATTGACGGTGAACCCTAGTTTGAAGAGGGTTTGTATGATATGATTTGTGTGATTTGAGCACTCTATTAACGAATGGGCCTTGATTAGCCAGTCGTCTAGATATGGGAACACATGTATTTGCTGCCGTCTTGTGTGCAGCGACTACCGCTAGACATTTGGTAAAGACTCTTGGTGCGGTTGTTAATCCGAAAGGCAGTACCTTGAATTGGTAATGTATTCCCTTGAATACAAACCTTAGGTATTTCCTGTGCGATGGGTGTATTGGTATATGGAAATAAGCATCCTTGAGGTCTAAAGTTGCCATGTAGTCGTGTAGTTTTAGCAATGGCAATACTTCTTGTAGTGTGACCATGTGAAAGTGGTCTGATTTGATGAAAGTGTTCACTACTCTGAGGTCTAGGATTGGTCTCAGCGTTTTGTCCTTCTTTGGTATCAGAAAGTACAGTGAGTAAACTCCTGTGTTTATTTGTGTGTGTGGCACTAATTTGATTGCATTCTTTTGCAATAGTGCCTGCACTTCTATCTCCAGGAGATTGGAATGGTGTGTTGTCAAATTTTGTGCTTTTGGTGGTATGTTTGGAGGGAATTGTAGAAATTCTATGCAATAACCATGATGGATAATTGCTAGAACCCAAGTGTCTGTAGTGATTTCCTCCCATGCTTTGTAATAATGACTTATTCTTCCCCCCCACTGGTGTTGTGTGGAGGGGGTGAGTGACATGTGAGTCACTGTTTAGTAGTAGGGGTTTTGGGGCTCTGAAATCTTACTCTATTCCTAGGGAATTGCCCTCCTCTATATTGTCCCCGAAAACCTCCTCTATACTGTCCCTGGTAACTGGACGGTGTTGCTTGTGAGGTGCTGGCTTGTGTGCTCTGACCCCGAAACCCCCCCCCTCGAAAGGGTGTTTTACAGAATGTGCTGTAATTGCCTCTGCTCTGCGGGGAGTAGAGTGCGCCCATGGCTTTGGCAGTGTCCGTATCTTTTTTGAGTTTCTCAATCGCTGTGTCCACTTCTGGACCGAACAGTTCTTTTTCGTTAAAAGGCATATTGAGAACTGCTTGTTGAATCTCTGGTTTAAATCCAGACGTTCGGAGCCATGCATGCCTTCTGATAGTTACAGATGTATTAATTGTCCGTGCAGCTGTATCTGCAGCGTCCATGGAGGAGCGGATCTGGTTGTTGGAAATGGTCTGTCCCTCCTCAACCACTTGTTTTGCCCTATTTTGTAAGTCCTTGGGCAGATGTTCAATGGGATGTTGCATCTCGTCCCAGTGGGCTCTGTCATAGCGCGCAAGTAGTGCCTGGGAGTTCGCGATGCGCCACTGGTTTGCAGCTTGTGCTGCGACTCTCTTACCAGCTGCATCGAACTTGCGGCTTTCTTTATCTGGGGGTGGTGCATCTCCAGATGTGTGGGAGTTGGCCCTTTTCCTAGCTGCTCCTACAACGACAGTCTGGTGGCAGCTGTGTAGTGATGAAAACCGGGTCTGTAGGAGGCGCCTTATACTTTTTTTCCACCCTTGGTGTGATAGCCCTACTTTTGACCGGCTCCTTAAAGATTTCTTTTGCGTGCCGGAGCATACCAGGGAGCATAGGCAGGCTTTGGTATGAGCTGTGGGTGGAGGAGTGTGTGTTGAATAAAAAATCATCCTCGACCTGTTCTGAGTGGAGGCTTACGTTGTGAAATTGTGCTGCTCTAGCCACCACTTGAGAATACGCGGTGCTGTCCTCTGGTGGAGATGGCTTCGTAGGGTATGCCTCCGGACTGTTATCCGACACTGGGGCGTCGTATAGGTCCCATGCGTCTTGATCTTGGTCACCCTGGCTTATGGTGGTGTGAGCTGGGGAGTGTGATGGAGTTTGTGCTGGTGAGACGTTAATCACGGGTGGAGGAGAGGGTGGTGGGGTAACTCTTTTCACCACTTTTGGTTGTGGTGTCTGTTCAGTTTGGAACTCCAACCTTCTCTTTCTTCTAATGGGGGGGAAGGGTGCTTATTTTTCCTGTCCCCTGCTGTATGAAAATACGCTTTTGCGTATGGTCCACATCAGTTGATTGTAGCTCTTCCTCAAACCTATGCTTTTGCATTTGGGAGGTTAGCGAGTGCTCTTCTGTATAAGAGCCTGAAGCTGGGTCGCTTGCAGTTTGTTTCGGCACCGAAACCCTGTCTGCGTGTTTTTTCGGCTCCGAGGTGACTTTTCTTTTTCGGGGCCGAAACCTCTCGGCGTCGATCTTCTTCGGTGCCGCTGTCTCGGCGTCGAGCCGTGTCCACACCGGCATCTCGGTGTCGAGGCTTGTCTCCAGCACTTTCTCGGTCCCGAGAAGGCTGCGTGCCGGTGTCTCGACCGGAGTCGGACGATCTCGGCACTGTTTGGGCCTTTTTCGGTGCCGACGGTCAGTCACCGAATTTATGGGTGGAGCCATGGCCTGATGGCAGTGGCGTCCCCTGGGCCTTGTAAATCTTCCTGTGTGGTTTTCGACGTCTTACTCACGGTTTGTGTATCGTCGAATCCTTCGGAGTCTGAGTCTTGGATCGAGAAGGTACCTTCCTCTTCTTGTTCCTCGAACTCTCGGTGGGCTGTCGGCGCGGACGCCATCTGAAGTCTTCTGGCTCAACGGTCTCGGAGTGTTTTTCGGGACCGGAACGCACGACAGGCCTCGCAGGTGTCTTCACTGTGCTCAGGTGACAGGCACAGGTTACAGACCAAGTGTTGGTCTGTATAGGGGTATTTATTGTGGCATTTGGGGCAGAAACGGAACGGGGTCCGTTCCATCGGCGTTCTTCAGCACACGGTCGGGCCGACCAGGCCCCGACGGGGGATCGAAAAACTACCCCGAAGGGCACCGGAGCTCTTCGATGCGGTGTTGAATCTAACTACGCCGATCCCGAACGCAACAATACCGACGAAAATCTTCCGAAATTAGCTATCTTTCCGTTCCGAAACTCGGAGCGACAGGAACACGTCCGAACCCGATGGCGGAAAAAAAAAAACAATCGAAGATGGAGTCGACGCCCATGCGCAATGGAGACAAAAGGAGGAGTCACTCGGTCCCGTGACTCGAAAGACTTCTTCGAAGAAAAACAACTTGTAACACTCCGGCCCAACACCAGATGGTGAGCTATTGCAAAACATGCGTATCTACAGCGACAGATGCCATCGAACATAAGGTTTTGGTATACGGTTACCTACATTTAATGTAGGACACATGTATATTTATTATCTGTTTAGGAGAACTTATGCTCCTGGGATAAAAAAAAAAAAAAAAGAGAATGCTTCAGTAACAAAGGAGTTGAGAGCGTTCCACTAGCTCCCAGTTTAAAAAAAAAAAAAAAACTAATAATTTAGATACTGCTTCGAGGCCCTACAACAGTCACAAAACCATTTATAACAATGAAAAAGGTTACTAGTCGGGATTCTTGTTCACATGGTACCTGCCCTCTTAGACTTGCGTTTGCCTGCTGGATCAAGGTACCCATTTTCAGGTAATCCAAAATTGTTAGTCACTCCTTGGCACTGACCCCATCCATAACTTGGAATGGGCTCTTTATGCATAGAAAGACCTAACCCTCTTTAGACGCGCGACTACGACCCTCATTTGAAACTATTAAACTGGGCCCTAGATGGGTGACAGATTAAAATGTATTTTCCACACTCGCCTGTTAAGCTCTTTATTGCCTCCGAAACTTCCTTCTGGGAGTTGCAGACAGTGCTCTATAAACTGAGTAACTAATCAAGTAGAAGGCATATCCAGAATGCACTGATCTAGAGAGGGGGGGGGGGGGGGGGGGGGGGAATACTGAATATGCTGTAAAAGTAGCTTTCTTGGCCGGTTTCACTAAACTCAGCAGTGGGGACAGACTACTACATTTTCCTGTAATTTGAACAAAGCTGCCTTTCCCAGCATATTAAACGAACCCAGTCCATCTCAACAGTCTAATGCTTAGGTGCTTAAAAACACAGGTATTCTGCAAATTGGATTTTGTGCCACATCAGAACCTGAACTACAAATTCCAGCTGCCACAAAACAAATCCAGGTTACTTCAACAAAAGAATCAGATTACCTTTGATTGGTGCATATGTGATCATCTCTCCTCACAGACAGGAATATTTCATACATGTCACGCTGTAAATGGGATTCCTAGGAACTGACAGGCTTGTCAATTAAATAGCTTCAACGCCACTTACCATGTTTTGTTCAGCAATGAAGCATTCAATGTAGCGATCAGGGTGGTCCTTCTTGAATATCTCAGAAAAAGTGGAATTCTTAGTATCGCCATCCAGTGCAATGACACGATTATTGGCATGACCTAGTTTAGCCAATGCCAAGCCATACGCTTTTCGGGTCGCAATCTGTGGACGAAAGAAGGGTATGTCAGTAAGGACCACTGAAAATAGAGCCTGGCTCTGGGAGGTGAGCTGGCCACACCATGCTGTCAGCAACCAGGCAAATCACGTCCACCAACCTTGTCTCCCACTTTGTAGCTCGGTGGAGAGGGCATCCTGATGCCATCAATGACAACGCTGGGAGCGTCCTCCGCTGGTAGCTCTGGGCAGAGCCTGCTGGCATTCTTGATTTCATTCTGAATGGCCTCAATCATTGCCTCCACCTTGTCCTTCGGCATGGGCTTACCATGCCAATTGTCTTCGTTTTCAACTCCTGACAGAAAAGGACAGAGCCACATCAATAGTCAACATGCTGTGCAAGACTAGGTTTCATATTAGTCTGCTACAAAACGTAAATGCCTTCTAAAACCCACACAATGTTCACGCAGAGGCCACAAAGAGCTAGTTAGAAGCGTTACACATTCCGTGACTCGGCATACAAAGCCTAAAGGTGCTCCATTTCCTACACCAGCACCAGGCCAGATTCAGAAACACACATGCGTGTTAAATACAGCTTGTAGCGGTACAAAGCCACTTGCTGGCACCGTACACCATCACGTCACAGGGCCACAACATAAAACGCCATATTGGGGTAGCATCAGAATGGACACCACACACACCAACCTGCAATCCCCTTCCCTTTATACGTTTTGGCAATGATCGCTGTTGGCTTGTCTTTCACGTGGGATGCCTGCCAGAGAGCATGGCACAGCTCCGCTACATCATGGCCATCAACAACGTAAGCATTCCACCTACCAAGCAGAAATATTAGTAAAGTCAGGCAGGCGAGGGCAACTTTTATAAGGTGCACGTTTGTGGGTAGTTTTAAGATAAGTAATATAATGCAATGTCAATACCCAAATGCTTCACAACGCTTCTTGTAAATGTCAGTCTGATGCTGGAGCGGCGCAGCCTCACTCTGGCCCAAGCGATTGACATCAAAGATAGCGACCAGGTTGTCCAACTTGTAGTGAGAGGCAAAGGCTAAGGCTTCCCACACAGCTCCCTCTGACGATTCCCCATCACCCAGCAAACAGTAAACTCGGTAGCTGGAAAATGAAATGGGTTCTGGTCACCAGATCATTACAGTCCCAGGCAATCAGTGCAGGTATAAAAAGCCAAAACCCTCTTTAAAGCAAAAGAGGAAATGATCACCAGGAGAGTTTAATTATATAGAATAGCAGCTTTCTATCTATGCAGGATAAGAGACATGCCAGATAAAGAGTCGGGTTTAATCACATTAATACTACAACGTTAACAGATTTTAATATGATTTAAAATTAGGTGGGCCAAAAGACTTACAAATTGTGATTTGGATTATTTTTCTCTTCACCTGATGAAGAGACATCGAGAGCTGCTGTGCGTAAAAAAAAAAAAAACTATCAACTGTTAGGAAAAACGTATTGGTCGGATGACTGCGAATGCCTTTATGCCATTAAGGTGTTTAATAGAAGCCCTAGCTCAACCCAGACGTTAACTACCTTGTACCTCCCCATAATCCGCTGATGTGTACATTACAAATACAAGTCAATTTGAAAAGCAGCCTGCCTCACCTGGCCTTGTCAAAGTATTTCCCAGTGTAGGCCATGCCGCACGCCGCTCCCAGGCCTTGTCCCAGGGAACCAGTTGCCACATCTACAAAAGGGAGTTTCTACGACAAGGCGGGGAAGAAAGTTATTAACAAGCATCTCTTGTATTTCGACTTGTTACAAGTACAACGCAGCAACAAAGAGGTCAGAGGTGACAAGGTGCAACAAAAAATACTGGGTACTATTGCAATGTTTTTCTGCACGGTGGATTCATTAATAGGTCAGACCCACGATTGTGCAGAAGTATCAGAAATTACCTATATATTTTGTGAGTCCCAATAACACAAAACGTCATTTCAGCACAATGCGCCCCCAATGTGCAAGTATACAATTTTAAATTTTGGCTTTGGAAGGTATGCACTTTAAATAGTTAAGTGCAGAAAAGGACCCCATAAACCTTCGCTGACTTGCCAACTCCCAGACCAATGCAAACCACAAACTAAAACTCCCCCCCAGCCCCCCCTTATCGTCCTAGCAAATACTCATCCATAATCTCACAGGGGTGGGGTGTCCTTCCAGGTCAGAGTCGATCTTCCTCAAATTAAGCAGTTCTGATTCATTAATGTAACCAGCTTCCACCCAGGCAGCATACAGGATGGGAGCAGCATGGCCCTGGGTAGGGAAAAATAAAAGTTAAATTAAGACACACACACACACACACACTATCAGACCCGGTTGATTCATGCATATTTCAACCTCATCAGCCCCCTTAAACACACAACTCCAAACAGGTCAGTGTTGGCTATTACTACTTATGGCCGCTCTGCTATGAGGCAAAAGAGGTGGGGGAGGGAGAAGAAAAGGGAGAAAACACCCACACACACTAGCGCTAAGACCCACCCTTCTCAAAAGGCTGCAAGAAGTTTGCACTCCAATATAAGACAATGTCCTGGAGTATTCACGACAAAGCATCCATTCAACCACCAGAATTGCTCGTCATCTAGTCATCTAGTTATTTGTAGTGAGCCAGAGAAACTGCAGTAATCTGGGAGCAGGGACCAGTTTAGTTCGTCATTTTACCAGAGTCCAGTAGTATGTACTGGTCGCTTAAGCAACATCTTCCCAATTAGTTTTGCTTGGCCACTGACCTGAAGACTAAGCTTCCCTCGTGTTAATTAGCACAGGAATAGTTACTGCCAGAGGCCAGTGCTTTAATGCAGAAAAATCAGTTCAATGCGATTTTATCGCAAACATTAATAATCTAGATTGATCACATGGTGATCAACAGCAGGATCCCAACTTACTATCTAAATTTTATTTTTTTTCCCCCTTACATTATTGAATTGATAGGATACCATTTTTTACTGCGAATCAGATCTCTAAAAAAAAAAAAAAAAAAAAAAAAAAAAAAAAAAAAAGAGGAAGGCAAAATGAATCTGTTTTAACTCACCCGTTGATAAACCCATATTTGTTTTTCTACTTTCCACTACATTTAATACTCAAGAGCATCTTTCATAAAGTTTCCTTTGGTAAAGCAATGAGATTTTCCATCCCGAGGTTACTGCATGGGGATATCAGTCCCTCAAATTACAAATAATGGAAATTGAATCATTTACTGTGGCAACGGAAGACTTGACAATAAAAGGAATTAACTTAATTGCTTGCAGCCAGTAGCAGCTGCCAAAAGAGTGAGAAAGCAAGCCTGGATCAGGGACACCGAAAGGAACTAACAGTGGTTACTAATCTCTGGTGAGCACCCACTTAAAAGAAAATCCGAAATATTAGTAGATCAAGACGTTACACGCAAAATGCAAATGTTTTAAAATTTGCAGCTAAAAATTCTGTATCATTTACTTTTATTGTTGGGAACACCACACGAACAGCAGACAGAACATATTATGCACTATTGGCAGCCTCAATTGAAGCACTGGTATTTAAAAAAAAAAAAAAAAAAAAAACACAAAAAAAAAAAAACATTCAGAGCAGAGATGAATGTATCATATGACAGACTAGCATATCGTTCAGTCGTAAATACAAAACCACATTTTGAAAAGCTCTAACCTTCCCATTAAAGTTTCTATTTTCGTGAATGCAAGGACTTCATAAGAACATAGTAGCATTCCTCCAATGGTGGACTAATTAAACAGAAACCAGCTGGCAACAAAAACTAATTTATAATTTGGCACCCTGCGAGAGAAATTCAAGACTGAACTTAAAAGTTTGAAATACAATTGACTAAACTGGTCGGAACACCTATGCTTACTGACGTTCATGGAAATGCTACCACGGTACGGTCAGGTTAAGTAGAGTAAATCGGAGGCTATTTGGTAACTGCCGCCAGACCCACTCAGGGGAGAAACACTATCCACCTTAGACCTAGGAACGCAAGTGCCTTGAAGTTGTGGGCTCCTTAACCAATATTACTTTACCAAGTTGTAAAACTGAAGGAAAAGTCGAAGGGGTTAAAAAAAAAAAAAAAAAAAAAAAAATAGGGAGGAGGTTGAAAATGGCATGAACCCAAAATGCATTATGCTGACTGCAGTGAGCAATCAAAGGATTTCTAAAACGCACAACTCACCCGTTAGGGTCTCAAGGTGCTGGGGGGGGGGGGGGGGGGGGGGGGGGGGAAGAAGAGGAGGAAGCTACTGGTCGTAAAGCCATGTCTTGAGGAGTTTTCTGAATGTCAAGAGGTTTTTAGTCTGGCAAAGGTGGAGTGGTAGGGAGTTCCAGGTCTTGGCGGCTATGTGAGAGAAGGATCTTCCTCCAGCGGCGGATGGAGGCGAGGGAAAGGCTGGTGGAGCGAAGATTGCGGGTGAGGGTGTAGCAGGTGAGTGTCGTTGAGGTAGGCAGGACCTGTGTCGTGGAGGGCTTTGTGTGCGTGGATGAGGAGTTTGAAGGTGATACTCTTTGATACTGGTAGCCAATGTAGGTCTCTGAGGTGGGGGAGATGTGGTTGCGGCGTGGGACATCAAAAATGAGGCGGGCAGATGCGCTCTGGATTCTTTGCAGCTTTGTTTGTTGTTCCTGCATATAGGGCATTTCCGTAGTCCAACCGGCTGCTGACCAGGGCCTGGCCGACAGTTTTTGGTTTTGACGGAGATCCACTTGAATATCTTGCAGAGAGTGTTGTAGCAGGAAGAGGAACATTGACCTGCTGAGTCATGCTGAGTGTGGGGTCCAAGATAAATCCCAGGTTGTGAGCGTGGGTGGTGGGTGAGGGTGCGGAGCCTAGGGAGGTGGGCCACCAGGAGTCGTTCCATGCTGAGGGGTTGGTGCCAAAGATGAGGATTTCTGTCTTGTCTGTGTTTAACTTGAGGTGGCTCGATTCCATCCAGCTGGCGGCGGCGTGAAGTCCGTTGTGGAGGTTGTTCTTTGCAGTTGTAGGGTCTTTCATGAGGGAGAGGATGAGCTGAGTGTTGTCTGCGTAGGAAACTATGTTGAGGGTTTGTGTGATGCTGGCGAGTGGGGCCATGTAAACATTGAAGAGCGTGGGGCTGAGCGATGATCCTTGGGGGACGCCACAGATGATTCTGGAGGCTTCTGACAGGAACTGTGGGAGGCGGACTCTCTGGGTTCTGCCTGCGAGAAATAACGAGATCCAGTCGAGTGCCTCATTGAGGATTCCAGCGTTGTGGAGGCGTGTGCGGAGAGTGTTATGACATACTGTATCGAAGGCTGCAGAGAGGTCCAGGAGGATGAGTGCTGCTGTTTCTCCTTTGTCGAGCATGGTCCTGATGTCATCTGTGGCAGCAATGAGTGCTGTCTCGGTGCTGTGGTTTTTGCGGAATCCGGATTGGGAGGTGTCGAGTGCCTTGCTGTCTTCCAGGAACCGGGATAATTGACTGTTCAATTTTTTTTCGAAGACCTTGGCTGGGAAGGGGAGGAGGGAGATCGGCCGGTAGTTCTCGGGATTGTCTGGGTCTTCCTTATTCAGCAGGGCATTGACTTATACGTGCTTCCATCTTTCTGGGAAGGTGGCTGACTCGAAAGCTGTTGATGGTGTTGCAGAGGTGGGGAGCGATGATGTTTGCTTTATTGAAGATATTGTGTGGGCAGGGGTCCGATGGTGATCCGGAGTGGATTGAGGCCATGGTGTTGGCGGGGTCTTCTATGTTGACGGGGGTCCAGGAGGTGGGTGTTGCTTGGGGGCGTTGGGTTCGTGAGTGTCTGTAGTCAGCTGGTGGGTCTGGAGATAGAAGAAATCCACAACAGCTTCAATCTTCGACAGAAGTGGGTTGCAGAACTCCTGTGATGGCGGAGGTTCGTTGGAGCAGGTCCTGGGAGTGGAGAGCTCTTTGATGATGCCGAAGAGCTCTTTACTGTTGCGAGCGTTGGTGTCAATGCGGTTTTTGAAGTGGGTCCTTTTGGTGGTGCGGATCACTTGGTGATGTTTGCGTATGACACAGGTCTGTGCTGGAGGAAGGGCCTTAAAGCAACCTACCTATATTGAAAGTGTTTGCTCTGTAGCCACATTGCCTTTAGGGCAAAACTGGAAATTAAGATTTGTCTGCATTTAAAATTATGGCATAAAAAGCTAAAATCATTAGAATACTTGGTACCATAGAAGAGGTAGGAGAAGGCTTCCCAAGGTGCTTCATCCATGCTGGACGCATGCAGACCCATCCGTGCCTGGATGAGGCTGCGTCACCTCTAACATCTGCACCTTCATCAACTATGGGCAAACGTAAAGTCTACTATTATTCAAAAGTTCCCCCTGCAAGTGTGAGCCAATCATTTCCTTTCTCACGTCAGCAGCGAGGGCCTTGAAAGAGGAAATTGTTGGCACAAAAAAAAAAAAAAAAAAAAAAAAAAAAAAAAAGCCTTACAGTGGAAAAATTGTACAGAAATATCACGACTTGCTCCAATGTTTTAGACCCTGTGCTTTCACAGCCAAGATGTTCAGAGGCTAAAAGAAGCATTTTACTGCCTCCTTGTAGATAATGGCAATTCCGCCACCTCTGGCGGTGCCTCTATCCAACCTGTCTATCGAGTAGCCATGGGGGCGCACCAGGGCTGCAGCCTGAGACGGCCCCTCAGTAAGCCATGTTTCGGTTAGAAACAGGGCCACTGGAGACAGTTCACTCAGGAGAAGGCACATGTCTAATTTATGGGCAGACCGGGACTGACAGTTAACCAGAAGGAGCAGGCTGGCAGCCCTGTCCAGGTCAGATGGAGCGGTCACTGGATCAATCTGGGGAGACCAATGGCAGATCCTGGTAGACACCTATTTATGTGATTTTTATGCCTAGAGGGTAATACGGACCCAGTCCTCCTTTTGGGTGCATAAAAAGGTGTCTGGACATATAGCCTTGAGACTCAGGAAAACTGGTAAGCCTAAGCTGGGAGGCAAGAGGTGGATCGATCACAGTTGCTCCAAGGAACATTACAAACTTAAGGTAGCCCTGAAAAGAAAACCCAGAGATAGGATTGTGGTCTCCCCTTTGTAGAAAGGTATAAACTAGCCCTCCAAAGAGGAAAAAAAAAAAAAAGGAAGGAGGACAGAGAGGAGGCATGGTCTTAATTACTCCAGACAGAGGTACTAAGAATAGTTCTAGTTTTTTGGGAGATTAACCGTAATTTATTTTTTTGGGGTATGAATAACTGTTTTGGACTGTTGGAATGAACTGGGTTGAAAAACACCAGACATGGGTCTCATTTTAGGGGTGCATACGGATGCAGGGCTTTAGACTCCCCAGCAAACAGCCTGATATTTTGGGGGGGGGGGGGGTGGGGGGTGTTGCTTGCTGCCCAGTGATAAGGCTCCTGGCAGATTCATTCAAGGATGAAAAAAAATCCTCGCCCAATTGAGGAACACCACTAGTCAGCCTGGCCTCCCAGAGTCTTGGTCGAAATCTCTAATAATTCCTGTATTTAACAAGGGTGCTAGATCAGATCCCATGTGTTACAGGCCCACATCATAAATTGATTCAGTGTTCAAAGTCATAGGGAGCGTGATCCTTGCCGGGTTAGCCTCCTGACTGGAGGAAAAAGTTGTCGTCAATCCTGCAATATGTGTTTCGACTAAGTCTAGGAACTCTTGATCAATGCCTCAACGTACGTTTGATCACAGAAAAACATACAGCAATCAAGGGAGGCATGTTACACCTTGCTTTCGTGGATTTAACATCAGCCTTTGACAGGTTAAAACTCTGGCCCCTGCTCTTGGACCTGGGAATGACCTGTGAGGTAGTGAAACTTCTGCATTAAGATGTATTGGCCTCAGCGAGGTACAACATGAATGGGAGCCTGTCATCATTCACTGTAAATTGGGGCATTAGACAAGGCTGTATTTTAGCTCACTTTTTTTTACTCTGTATATTAGCAAGCTGTGTCCCAAGTTATGTGCAACAGACACCAATATCCCATTCATGTTCTCAAATTTATTTTCCCACCTTACTATATGCGGATGATGCTGTGCTAGTGGCCTGAACAGGGGTAGGGTTGCAACATCTCCTAGATTGCTTTGTGGACTTCATGAACTCACTTGACCTAAGTGCCAACTACACAAAATCGCTTGTGATTATAGGCCCAAAATAGAACAAGAGCTTGAAGAAATGGTTTGGGTTGGGGGTAGGGTTGAGCTCACCAGGATCAATGCCTTTTCATACCTGGATGTTTTTTTTATGTTAAGGGCTCTTGCTCTGCATTAAGGAGGGTAAAGAGAAATGCCATACTAAAGCTGTTAACCGTTTTTGACTTTGCCATAAGATGGTTCTCCAAGCCCACCCAGGCACTCCTAAAGGGGTATTGTTCGAACTGTATTTCACTTAGTAGTTACAGATGTGATAATTGGGGAGACAAACCCATGCCTGAAACGCAGGTTGTAGAGAATGAGTTTCAGACTCAGCAGTCCCCCAGTCTAAAGCCTCTTATTGTTCATGGCGACTTATGGCTAGGTCTCTGGTCTCTTGGCCCAGGTGGTTCAGACTAATCTGAAACTCAGTTCAAACCACATTGTTCTTAAGGATGGTCTAGCACTAGAGAACGGTAAAATTATCTTGTGACAGACAACTGTCTTTGCTTAGTCGTGGACAGGCTGAATCGCCCCGAGTTGTTTAGCTCCCCTGTACAGCTTACCATACATGAGCTGGTTTGGGGAGGGAGCGCGCGTAACACACAACTTTAACCCTGGAACAAGCTTAAAGAGAAGCTAACAAACTACGGAAACCCCTGTTCCGGGCACATTTTATTAGAATGCGGGACCTGCGATTTAACCCTACCTATATATAGTGGCCACTCCTCTACATCGGTTCCTTTTTAGTAGAGTTACACGGAACCTTCGGCACCGTTTCTTAGCCGATCCGCTTGGTTGGAATTAAGTAACCAACTTGGGACCTTGTAGCTGTGAAACTGCTCACCTCAAGATACTACACACTTTTGTTGTGTTCTGTGATCATTTTAGGGCTCCGAGTAAAAAGTATATTTTCCCACTGTTAGGAGGGATAGGTTTTGTGCGGGTTAGACCGGGTCCTTTTATTTATTTTTAAATTTGACAAGTGTTAACGAGTTTGTTTTCGTGTAGCCAGCATTTTAGCAGGGGCTTTGTGATCAAGAAGGAAACGTTCAGCCCTGATGGATCGTCAGTCTTAATGACTTGGATATCTAACTGGAATAAGAGGTGCACTTTATACTTTTGTTAGAGTGGATTTTATGGATTCTGTTTAGTTGCGTCGCCGTTATTAGTGAACATTTAGATACTTTTAACGCACGATGTAATTTTTTTTTTAATGATTTTAGGTAATCAAAGAATAATTGACTGAAGTACCCAAAAAGAAATATCAACAAATTCAATTACATGCAATTCCATCATAAATCCATAGTAAGATAAAAATGCTGTTTGCAATACATGCATCAATACCAAACATTAGTAAAATATATGAAAGGAAGAAAAACGTATGGGAGTAGGAAAATAAGCTATAGATGGAGAAAAAGTAGAAAGGACAGGAGGAAAAAAAAAAAAAAAAAAAAAAAAAAAAAAAAAAAAGGAGGGAAGAGGCAGGAAGCTGGATCATTCAGGCAAAGCCCAAGTCCATTAATGCTGGAGGGGGGAGGAAATGAGACTCGAAACGGGTCTAATGATGGGTATCCATAAAGAGAGCGTAGCCCCAACTACCCACACAAAGACCATGCATGCGATACACGAGCTGGAGATAGAACGCACCAGAGGGGCAGTGAGTAGTGGCAACCAAAGCGCCGCTCTCTCGTGCGGACAGACACAGCGGGTCCCCCTGCAGTGGCTCCTTCAGCCTCTTGCACCCAGGGGTTCCCTAAATACTGCACCCCCACTGGTCCTCCAGCCTGTTCCTTCTGCCCTCCCCACCGAACCACAGATCTGGGGCCCGGCAGAGCGCCGGGTATCGTGTGCCCAAACTACTAGACCACAGAATATACTGGACATGTGTGGTGCGAGTACTAAGTACCAGAACCAGGAGCATGAAACTGAGCACGTTCACAAGGCAATTCGATCTCGGTCAGAAACCCTTGGGTTTTCGTGAAGTAGAGGTGTGCTGTACTCGGGCTAAAGTGTGTACAGGCCGCTAGGTTAACCCGGGCACCTAGCACCAGAGCTTAATTTGTGTTGGTGTTTATGGGCAGCTGCACTTATTTCCTAGACACCCGCACCTGTCAAGGTATTAAAGTCAACGGGGGTGGTGGGTGTCTATTCTGCCGCTGAATTCAGCGCAGTGTTTATTTAAACCGGATAAATCTAGCAAGGCTGGCTCTGGCACTCGGTAGAAGAGTTGGTGGTGCCAGCTGGAGTGGACTGCTAGGAGGTGCCTTGCGCCCTGGCACTGCTGTCGGGGAATTTGGGGGGGGGGGCGCTCCTGCCATTTTAGTTACAGGAGACCTGAGAAGGTACTTAAGACGCGGACACGTGGGACAGCGATGCGTGCGGGACCCCGCGATTTTGTCCTGGGGCCCCTGTCCCCATCTCACCTTGGACAGCACGAAGCGGTCGTTGCTGGCGCCGGCCGGGTCCGCGGCCTTGTACTTCATGGTGTGGAAGAAGAGGACGGACATGACCTCCGCGGCGCTGCAGCAGGACGTGGGGTGCCTAAGAGGAAAGAGACAGTGAGAACCGAGGGGCGCCTGGAAGCCTCACACCCCAGCCACGGCTCGCGCCCCACCTCTAGGCGCCTTGCACACGCGGCACGCGCCTCGCCCCACCCACGGCACGCGCCGTGCACAGCCGAGGACCACACTTTTATAAGTTCTATAAAGCGCCTTGTGTAGCAGGTTGGGTACTTCCGAGCACTGTGGAGGGTACAAAAGAATCATGCGTGGAGGGTCCCATGTGCGCATGCTTTGGCCTCCTAGCTATGGTCATGAAAATCTTGAGACCCCTAAAACAGCATGTATATGTATATCAACCTATTAAAAAAACTACAACCTTAATCGAAGAGCAGATTTACGCCAGAGAAGAGACACCGCGTAGAACTGTACAAGCCTAGCGTAAATCTGACCCGGTGAACAAAATGCAGAACAGAGGTGACCTGTCCCCCGGCCCCCGCGCTGCAGCGGGAAGGCAGATACAGCTCCTGATTGAAGGAAGAGCTGTTCCCTGGCAGCCGCCCAGAGGTCTGGCTAATGGGCTCAGAGCCATGAGCACGTGATTCTTGCGGCCTCACATCGCCATCAGCACTGACCGTATTACTACATAACACGATGTGTAAGTCATGTGCGCCATTCCCGGCAACACCCCACATGGCCGATGGCTCGCCTCCCCGCAAGACTAACACCCACGTGCACTAGCCACCGCGAGGGTACAGGTGATCGGTGCACCTCTCCCGCCCCCAGATATGTGCGCCCCTCATTCCCAAGGCTGAAAACCACGTGCACTCACCACCGCGAGCCCATAAGGGTACAAGGGATTGGTGCCCCCCACCACCCCACCTAGACACGTACGCCCCTCACCCAGAGTTGGAGGCACAGGTGGCCCGGATGGAGTGCACCCGGAGCCGGTTGGCCAAGTCCCTCAGGCCCTGCAGGCGCTGCTCCTCCGGCTGCTGGTAGGAGGCCATGCTGTGTGTGGTCAGGCGGGAGGATGCTGAAGACCGGCGTGCGCTGCTGCCTCCTTGCCTCCGGGACCAGAGAAGACCTTTAACACCCGCCCCCAGGAAGTGACTTCAGCCGGAGAGGGCGGGAGATACGGGAGGAGAGGGATGGTCTTCACCGGGAAGGAGATAAACGTGGTCAGACCAGCCAACGAGACAGTGGGGCTCTACGGAGATGGGCGTGAGAGGGTGTGTCTCAGAGGTGCAGGTGATTGGCTAGAGGGCTGCCATCACTCCACAGACACGTGACTAACTCTCAGCAAGCGTGAAAGATCTACAGCATGGTTACTCTCTCCCATGTGAGGTGCAGGCCGCCCTCACCACCAGTGCTTTTAATGGATATATATATAAGCGCAGGTAGGCATTCTTACATAGATGCCACATTTCCCAGGTCCATGCGTGACGAGCTACGTCAGGAAATGTTTTTATTTGAATTATGGGACTTTTGGTCCTGGTTTTATAATAGCATTTGAAAAAACACAATTTCTAGAGTTTATAGAAAAAGCCCGGACTGGAGCAGCTCAACAAGTATGGACCCGGGAAACACGGCACGGCCGTACCATCCCAGAGTACCAGCATACTATTTATTTATTTAATGTTTTTCAATAGCTCATACCAGGCCCAAGGGCGTCAGGGCGTTTAACATCAAACAACATATGTAAAAGGAAGTCCCGCTGAAGAGAAACGTTCATGCGAAGTTACCCCGCTTGTACCAAGTATAAAAGCTCTTGTATTGGAGATGCAAGCGACTTTAGTAGCTGTCAATTTTCCCAGGTCCATGCTTCATGAGCTGCTCCAGGCCAAGTTTTCGCTTGGATAAGAAGTACAAAGCACCTGAAGATGCCCCAGAATGCTTGACTGGTCACCCCCATCCAGATTTGGTGGTCACACAAGCAGCACAGAGAAGATCCCAAAATCCTTCTGCTAAAATTTCTGCACCTTCCGACAAAGAGAGCAGACAATTAGACAACATCGGTAAGAGATTTTCATCAATGTCTAGTCTTACTATAAGAGTGGCTAACTCCCTGGCAGTATTAGCCAGATATGATAGATAATTATGGGCAGAGATCGCCCCATATCTTGATCAGTTGCCGGAGGACATTAAATCGGAAGCTAAAAAGATGTTGCATGAGGGAGAACGCACATCGGCGGAGATAATTGTGCAATGGACATAGCCACTACTGCGTTTCGTCAACTTGCAGGTTCGGCTGTCCTACGAAGGTAAGGTTGGTTAAAGGCCACATCATTCTACCTGGAAGTGCAGAATAAGATCCTGGATCTTCCTTTTGATGGTCAAGCACTGTTTGGCAAGCATATTGACGAGGCATTGCAGTCAATTAAATCTGACACAGACACGGCAAGATCTTGGGGGACACTCCAGTTTCTGAGGCCTTCCTTTCGAGAGGGCGTGGAATGCCTTCATATAGGGGAGGCTACCAGCAACTCAGATATCCGTTGTTTCCTTCCTCCTCTCAGCAATTTTGTCAACATTAGACTCAAAAACAGCCGCCACAAGCGGCGTACAGCAGGTCTGCCTCCAGGGGGGCTGAGCAGAAAGGAAAACACCAAATGTACTCTCTCTTATCAGCTATAGTTTGGTGTGAAAAACACAGCTTGGTCTATCTTGTGGAAAAACACAGCTTGGAAAAACACAGCTCATCTGCAATGTTTCAACTGCAATGTCTAACCCCACGTTAAAGCCAATAGGCAGCTAACCTAAATATCAAATGTAATGTCTTATGCCATGTTAAAGCCAATAGGCAGCTGACCTGAAAACAGAATGTAATGGCTAACTCCATGTTAAAGCCAATAGGCAGCTAAACTGAACACAACATGTAATGTGCTACTGGTGAACATTGAGCAACCAATGTGCGCAGTGGTGAAACACAAAGTCATTGGTCAAAACACAATTAATAGCATCACATCTTGTAAGTGAAGCCTCTCATCTTACTAAGAATATCTCCGCATCTGCTAACAATAAACAACAAACAAATCTTACATCTGAATCCTCAATCAGTGCGGTTATCAGCCTGGCTCCTGAGCAATGTGAGTTTGCAAATCTAAACATTCCGCAGGCATGCAGGGATATTCTGTCCAAGGCCAGAGCAGTTAGCACCAACAAGACTTACTCATGTAAGTGGAAAAGGTTTTGTTTGTGGTGTCATCAGCAACAAATTGATCCTCTTTCTTCATCTCCGGAACATATATTACCTTATTTGCTACATTCAGTGCACCCAGGGCTTGCGCATTCCTCCATAAAGGTTCACCTGGCGGCGATAGACGCTCAGACTCTTCACCTTCATTATGGTCCTGTAGGTTGATTAAACAATTTCTGAAAGGGCTTTTGAGAGTGTTTCCACCATTCAGACCTTTTCCTCCCTCTTGGAATTTAAATATTGTTCTCGTGCAACTTATGAAGCAGCCTTTTGAGCCAATCCATAGAGCTTCTACGAAATTCCTTTCCTGGAAAGTCACCCTCCTTGTTGCCCTGACATCAACCAGGCGAGTCAGTGAGATACAAGCACTTTCCATACAGAAGCCGTTTTAACAGATTAAAAAGGATAGAATAATCTTGTGCACTAATCCGCATTTTATTCCAAAGGACACTTCAGATTTTTATTTGAATGAGTACTTAGTTTTCAGGATCTTCTTTCCAAATCCTACAACTCCAGCGGAAAGAGCATTACACTCTTTAGACATTAAAAGATGTATTAAATTCTATTTAGACAGGACTAAACCATTTTGCAAAACCAACCAACTATTTGTGGCTTTCAACACAACCAGACGGGGCCAACTGCTCTTTAAACTGAGCATAGCTAGATAGATCTCCTCAGCAATTCAATTTTGCCATCAGGCGGCGGGCATACCACTGCAAACATCTGTCTGTGTGCACTCATCGCGGGCAGTTTCCTCTTCAGCAGCGCTGTTTGCAGGTGTACCATTTCAAGACATTTGTAGAGCAGCAACTTGGAAGAGCTGCCATACGTTTACTAGAGATTACTGCTTGGAGGCATTATCTCAAGGAGACGTAGCGGTGGGACAAGCAGTCCTCAGGAATCTTTTCCAGTGAAGGCGAGCTACATCTTTCATCCCACATCCTAATTTCAGGTATGCACATTGCCTATAACAAAGACGTCTGAGATGCATGCTAAATCCTCATGACAGTGTTGCCTATAATGTTTAGATTTTTTTTCTATGTATCGGTGTATTCTAACATGCTATTAATGTTTTGAACAAGATAGGTGCGTAATACAATGTGCATCAATACTGTTTACTACTCTGATTCAAGCATAGATTCACATGTGACCCGCCCGCCTCCCCGGAGAAGCTCACTTTTACCTTTCTTTTCTCTTTTACATCTTATTCGCACTTCTGCTTAGTAAAATCTGAGGTGCTGGAGATTCCCTCACGAAGGTTCTAAAGGGTAGTGTCACCTGATTGGTGGACACTGAAGTTTGGTCCCTTTTCTTAAAATGACTCTGATAGAGGGTTAAACTGAGGGGCCTAAGGGCCTTTAGGTTTAAACCTATGTTGATACTACTTGGTTAAATATACCGGGGCTCCCATCTCGACGATGGGGAATAATTCAAGCATGTGAATCTATGAAAGATTCCAATACTGGAGAACTAAAGTTATCAAGAAGTAACTAATTTTCTTCTTGTTCAAAGAGTAAAAGGAGAGGAATAAAACCTTGGTGAGGAGGCTATGTCTGTCTTGTCCATGGCTTTGAGGGGAGGAAATAGAAGTCAAAGAATTGATGTTGTATTTGAGGGGAAGAACTCGGGCACCAGTTAGAGAGCATCTCCTCTCCCAGATTGTCAGACAGTGGAGGAAATTCCTAAGCCACATAAGGAAAAAAACAACTCTCATCACATTTCTTGTTAACGAATGGAGGACACCAGAGTATTTTGTAAAACTTGAGAATAAAACACTGTTCGTGAACTGTGAAGATACATGCTACAAAATCACATCTGAAAGGAGCCACGAAGTGCCCAATCTTAACAGTACACATAATGAAGCAGATGGTGGTTTGTTGCTACATGCCGCACACACTGCTAATGAGATTTATGAGGCAGTAATGATAAGCTCAGAGGACACTGAAGTGTTTATAATGTGGGATTCCATGACAGAATCATGGCTACATTGTTTCTGAAATTTGGTACGAAACTATGCATGCGAGTCCTTGACATTGGGAAAATAGCTCTAACTCTTGGTGAAAATGTTTGTCGAGCTATGATAGGTCTCCATACGTTTACAGGATGTGACACAATAAGCGCATATGCGGTAAGTGCATTCAAAATCCTGTCTGCCAACAGACATACACAGGAAACATTTTCACAGCTCGGAGACGAATGGGATCTTTCTGAAGAACTAATGGACAAATTGGAACAATTCTTGTGCTTGCTGTGTGTACCAAAATCTTCTGGGTCATCACATGAATGACTTGAGAAAATCACCTATTCTGCGCAAAGCTGGGTGAGATAGACAGTCATCAACGTCCACCTTGCTGGGACTGTCTAAAGAAACATGCCAAACATGCAAATTATGAAGTCACTCTAAGCAAGCGATGTCTTCTGAATGATCCGCAGGCACCTAGTCCAATTGGGAGAGGGTGGAAGGTGGAAAAACACGAGGAAGCAGAGCAGATGGCAGTGGACTGGATGGAGGGGCAGCCAGCACCTCAGACTGTGTTATATCCACTAGCTTGCAACTGCATTCAGAACTGCAAACTGCCAACATGTGTCTGCTGTCTAAATGACTGAAAGTGCACTGATATGTGCGGACTTCCTGCCTGGTAAAAACAAACAGATACGGAGAATGATGACACATGATCAAAAGAAGAAAATAATCACCACAAATGTAAATGATAAAATTGTGTTTATGTTCACTCAATACATAGATTGCCTATGTAAGATGTGACACTATTATTATTTGAAATTGTAAGTGAAAATGATGCATACAACCTATATCAATATATGAGGAATACGATTACGTTTTATTATTATTTTAAGGACTATATTGCACGTCGCCGCCTTTCTCCTCGGGCTGCAGGCGTGGGTGACCGTGATGAACCCTCACCGCTTCTGGAGTCCCGCCGCCTCCGCCTGATGAAGTGAGGCCTCCCCTGGGCCCGTATCCCACCCAAGCCTGCCCGCACCGCTAGGATCCTTGGGAATTCTGAAAGGGAACAAGAAGTGGGGACGGACTACATGCCCCAGGCTGCCCTGCCCTGACGGCCGCATATTAACGAGCGACCACAGCCCCTGCAGCGCGGGTGAAAGCACTATTGTCCCGCAGCAAGGGAGAAAGCTGGAACAAGGAATGGGGGGATGGATTACATGCCCGAGGCTGCTGTGTCCTGAAAGCCACATATTAATGAGCACCACTGACCCACAGTGCGGGTGAAAGCACTACTGTCCCGCAGCACGGGAGAAAGCTGGAACAAGGAGTGGGTGACGGACTATATGTCCCAGGTTGCCCTGCCCTGATGGCAGTGTATTAACAAGAGCCACTGACCTGCAGCGTGGGTCACGCTCAAGGAAGGACTGTTCACCGGCACCAGGGGGCGGGGCCAAGTCCCCCTTTAAACTGATCAGCGCGCCCGCTTCGCGGGTCACGTTCAAGGAAGGACTGTTCACCGGCACCAGGGGGCGTGGCCAAGTCCCCCTTTAAACTGATCAGCGCACCCGGGCGTAGCCCGGCCCAAGGGCGGGCCTGTCCTTCACCTGTCAGCGCCCGGAAGAGGCCGGGCTGGGCCACATCTCTTAATTTTTGTTTTTCGTGTTGTGCTTCTCAGCGGTGCTGAGTGAGTTTTTTTTTTACTATTTAGCATGGGAAAGCGTAAGGTCCGCTCGAGCCCGACCCAGCTTTAGCCAAGTCCAAAACCTCTAAATCCAATAGAGCAACGCAAATCCATTCTAATTGTGTCTCTAAAGAAATTGACAACTTAATTGAGGAAGTGGAATCTATCTTTAAGGAAAAAGAGGGCAATGCTCGCAAGAGACTGAAACCAGGATCTTTACTCCCGTTTTTAACAACAGGCCCTAACATTTCTACCGATGCTCAGCCTTCGAAAATTTCAGCCCAATTCTCTGTTCCTTCCAGTTCGACTTATTTGGCCAATTCTTCATCTTCTCCTGGTTTTGGTTCCAATTTGGATGCAACTTCTTCCAACCCCATCCTCAATGGGATTCCCTGTGCAAATCGGTTTTCTGTCCTGGACCAACCAGAATTGGCGGGTGCCAAACAGTCTTTGCCTCCTGTGCTTCCTAACCCCAATTGTGATCCTCCCAGCGAAGATGTTTTAACAATGGTTTCTAACCTAAAACGTGAAGTTGGGGAACTGAAGGGTCTACTGTTTGAGGTCCTCAAACTCCTCAAAAAACCTGATTTAACCCCTCAGTGTATTTCGTTCCCAGTGCCTGCTCAAGCTCCTCGCCCTTCGGTTCCTGTTGCCCTGCCAGTAGATTTTCCACTGCTACGGGAAGTTGACAAGGGTCCTAGTTATAGGCCTCATCACGGAAACTATTCGGCCGCATTTCCAGCGAATTCGTTATCTTCTTCTTCTAACCTTGACCAATCTGTGGCCCATTCTACTTACGTGTCCTATCAAAATTGTATCAACATGTGTAATGTCCCCCAACTTACACCTCATATGAGGGAAGACACTTCTTCTCTTATTAACAAGGTGTCGTATTGGATTCGCCACACTAGGGGCTGTGGCTCCATCATCCACGCTGTTATTGTTTTTGCCTCACGTGTGCGAGGTTGTCCTGGTGGGCGGGACACCATTAAACTCAATCTTGTCAGCCCCGCTTTAGTCAAGGGGCTTTTGCAGATGGAAGCTCGCAGCCTGCTAAGAACGGACTCTGATATATTTTTTAGAGAAAGCTTGCCTGCTATGGACACAAGATCTTGTCCTCTCGTCTACCTAGGGTTAAGACAATTCCTCGCAATGTTCCTGTTTCTGTTGCCCCCCCCCGGCTTGTCGTCTTTCCCCGGTGATGGGGCTGCCATGGTCTGCAATATCAAAGGTGCTAACACTCGAGACCCCGTTTTTCCAGGGGACACATCAGATGTGGATTGACTACGCCATCCTAATTCCTGCAAACACAGCGTTCCATACCCCCAGGCAGTGCCACTTTCAAGATCTTCACTCGGCTTGGGTGCTAACACTATAGGGGCTCCATCTTGCATTATTAATGCGACTTCCAATCCAGCTCCTGATGCTGACTTTTGCATGCCTGTTTGTAGCACCATACCAGGGAAACTACTGTCTTGGAACGTGGCTGGCATTAAGAGTAAATTATCTGATCCGGAGTGGGGGGCTTAGGTTGAATCCTTTTCCATCTGTATGTTTCAGGAAACTTGGTCTACGGATTGCGTGTACAGGCAAGGCTATTGCTGTTTTACCAAAAAGGCGATCCAATCCCCTCGGGGAAGGGCGATTGGGGGACTATGTACCTGGGTCATGCTAACTGAGGTGGGCAGGGTAAAGGAAATTGCTGTCGACCCTTGCGACATTCTAGCAATAGCAATATGGCCAAACTTAGGTACTCCTGTGTTATGCATTAATATTTATAACAGACCAGGTCCCTCTAACTACCAGTCTGACACTATTCATCTGCTGCATAATCTTCTATCTGAACTCCATTTTAAATATTGTGTTTTTATTGCAGGTGATCCTAATGTTTAAATTGAATTTGACTCAGCCTTCGCTGAGTCTATCCAGGCTGAAGATGAAGTGTGGAATGTTCCCCCGCTTTTAATCCAATCAGCGTCATGTACTCCTCCCCCCAGGGTGTCGCAGATAATAGATCTTGCAGTAACATATGGCCTTCGCTTCGGTAGTGGTCGATTTCCAAATGACAATCCTGTCAGACCTACCTTTTTCAGAGGCTCCTACAGCAGTATTCTGGATTACGTCATTTTTGATCTACGAGTCTGGCATTTTATAATTAAGGTAGAGGTGGGTTCTCGGTGTACTAGTGACCATGCCCCTTTACAAATTGTATACAATGCAACTCTTTTTAAAGGGCACGCTTCGCCTCATGTTCCGGATGCTTCCAAAGATTTGCTAGAATTATCCAGCAATAGGCGCGTGGTGAGATGGCCTTCGTTTTTGAAATCCAATCTGCATAATGATAAGCTCCGCGCCTTAGTTTCCTGCCACCAGCTCTTTGATGACTTTACTGTATTATCTCCCTCAGAAGTTATGTCTTCTCATGTGGCTCTTTTTGCAGATCTCA
The DNA here is from genome assembly GCF_031143425.1 of Pleurodeles waltl. NCBI lineage: Eukaryota > Metazoa > Chordata > Amphibia > Caudata > Salamandridae > Pleurodeles > Pleurodeles waltl. The sequence goes on from NC_090449.1 coordinate 18,859,487, forward strand.
AGGAGCTTTTTACAAAATCTCCTTCAACCCAAAGGAAACCTTCTGTACCTAACTGAAAATGGTTTGATAAGGAGTGCCGGGAGGCCAAGAGCCTTCTGTCTAAAGCTTTAAAGCTAAAGAGCCGGGACGCCATCATACATGCGAGAAAAAACTATGTTTCTACTTGCAAGTTATCTAAACTTAAATATGAGGAAAACCTATGGGAGTGCTTGGCAGAGGCGGCCAGTGCTCGCAATGCTTTTCTTTTCTGGACTCTGGTTTCACGTAGAGATCCCGCCCTTTCATTTATTCCAGAATGCCTGATTGATGGAGAAACTTGGCTCTCCCATTTTGGGGAACTGTATGGGGCTTGCCCGGATTCGGATAATACTCCTACTGATTCATTATTGTGTCTTCCTACTGTGCCGCCCTTTACCCTAAAAGAAACAGAGCTGGCAATTTGTGCCCAAAGAATAGGGAAGGCTCCTGGCTCAGACGGTATTCCTTCGGATCTGTATAAATCAGACTTATCCGCATGGACCCGGTATATCAATAGGGTATCGAACATTGTTCTGACAACTCGATCTTACCCGGACTCGTGGAAGGTGGCAATTATTGTCCCCATTCACAAAAAAGGAGATAAGAGCTCCCCAGGAAATTATAGACCCATCAGCCTATTAGACAACTTGCAAAAAATATTTTCTTTCCAGCTGCTATCCAGATTAAAATACTGGATAACGAAAAACCAGGTTTTAAGCCATCTTCAGGCTGGATTTAGGGACAAGGTCAGCACCATCGATCAGGTCTTCCGATTCACTACCATCAAGTGGAAGATCGTAGACGCAGATCAAGGCCATCTATTTGTGGCCTTTGGTGATTTGAAATCTGCGTTCGACCTTGTCCCGCGCACCAAGCTCTGGGAGGTCCTGAGCAATACTGGAGTTCCGGGTTCTATGATCAACATTATTAAAGATCTTTATTCTGACAACTATGCCAAAGTTCGCTGGGGTTCGGCAGGCGATCTGACCCCAGCTTTTCCAACAGCCCGAGGTGTGAGGCAGGGGTGCGTTCTTGCGCCTACCCTGTTCCTACTGTTTATTAATGCATGTATTCCATACCTCTCAGATTGCCATGGCGATGCCCCAAGCTTGGGTGGGCAGAAGTTCCCTGGTCTTCTGTTTGCGGATGACACCCTGTTACTCTCACGAACTGCCACGGGCCTTTCCTGATTGCTCTCTCAATTCACAGAGTTTTGTAAGGACCAGGGGTTGGAAATCAACTCAGCAAAAACAAAATATATGGTCTTTGGGGATAATAGGTGTAAAATGAAGAGGCCGGTATACCTAGAAGGTGCTCCCCTGGAAAGAGTGGGCACCTTCGACTACTTAGGTATTAAATTGGAAGACTCACATCTTTGGCATGCTCACCGCCAGAAATCTTAACTGTGCCTGAAGCAAAGGGCGGGTGGCATCGTAAGATTTGCCTCTAGATCTCCCAAATTTGCAATGTCTCCCGCCCTTGAAATTTACAAATCTCAAGCCGGGAGGGGGGGGGGCTATATGGTGCCGAACTTTGGGGCCATTGCAACCTTGTGAATTTGGCAAGGGCAGAAAATCAATTCTTGAAAATGTTGCTAAAAGTTCCCTCCAGTACTCCATCTCTGCCCATCCGAATGGATCTAAACCTTTTTTCTATCTCGCAGATTGCCGCTTTAAGGCCCCTGTTATTCTGGATCCGGCTTTGGTCAACAGACGCCCTTTTTCCATTTCGCTGCAGTCTTATTAAATTGGTGGGCTGTAATTGTATCATCAAAACCAAATGGTGTGCTTATGTCAAACAGTCCTTAATTCACCTTGGCCTAGGTTCCTATTGGTTGGATCCATCCTCCATTCCTAAAAATGCTGTGCAGTTACTGAAGGATGCTTTTTGGCACAATGTCCGGATTGTGCAATTTACCAAGATTGTCCCGTTGTCTATGTCTGATAGTTATTTATCAGTCAAATGCCATTATGAATTTGAGCCCTTCATGGACGTAGCACTATCTCCATTCTCACAAGCTCTTTTTATTAGATTCAGAATAGGGTCTCTCCCTTTGTGTTCTTTAACGTACAAATGGTCTAGTTCCATCAATAGATCCAAGTTCTGTCCGGTGGGTTGTAAAAGTGAAGAGTCTGTCTCACATGTTCTTTTTCATTGCCATGCATACCATAAACAAAGAGCTCTTTGGATCATCCCGCTTTGTAAATACATAGGTGTCAGGTCCTATCTTCATGCTGAGAGAATTTTAAAATCTGACTCATCTGTCCCGATAGTTTTATCAGTGGCAAAATTTCTCGAATCACTCTGGCGTTTTAGATTAGCAATTTTAAAGAATAAGACTGGGTAGCTAACCATTAGATTTATTTATGTATATTTATTGACCCTTGATGTTTGATTTTAGTACTCAATTTTCAGTATAAAGACATTGTCTCACTATACTACTGAGTATTTATGGACCTAGGGAATTGGTTCCTTGTTGAATGGAACCTTCTATTATTAGGAGACATATTCTCTGATTATCTTGTTTGGATCTTAACTTTTCTCAACTTTTTAAATTTTTCATTGTGTTTATATTTTTAGTGTTTTCTCTCTCTTAAAAACTCAATGTATGTATTGTACTTTTGTGGTATGTTTTTACTTACCGAAATAAAGTTAAATGATGATGACTATATTGGTATTATTACAACAATAATTATTATTTTCAAATTATATTGAATTTAACCAATCTGGTGGAATATGTGTTTTCCACATATTATGATGGATGCATCTGCTATCAAAAATATAAAAACATTATTTTCAGCTATGGTTGCTAATCCGTTAATATCGGTCAAAAGGCAAAGAGTGATGACTTGCTATCACATATTTACCATCTCTAGGCATCCATACCTTGTAAAAAATCATATTAGAACCCTCCCCCTGAGTGCTACCAATGGCTTAAATTTGAGGTCCTGGCTCATGGCCTATATACCATGTGCACACATCATGCTTGATAATATGGTTATTAGGAAAGCTCTTCTAAATAAATAACTTTCCTTTGGTTCCCATCTTTATATCACGGTTAAATGCTTTGAGATTCATGGATGTTTTCTACAAGAGACTGGAAAAACATTCTACACCCATTCTTCTTCCAGGCTGATACCTTCAAGGAAAGAAACTTACACAATCTGAGAGTACACACGCCCCGTCTGCCACCCATGCCAACGTCTACACATACCACGGCTAGAGGGAAATACTACAAGGCGCGGCTGGCTGCCTCACAGAAGTTAATTCCTTTTATCCACTCAGTGCCATGCTGTCTATCTCTTGTTACTCTCAGGGCTGGGAGTCCACCTGCTTTGCACGTCAAGCATTCCCAGCTCATTCTTGTCAGTCTATTAACATGCCAGAGGCTGGCAGGATGCCTGGAACTCAGCTTTAGCAGGGACTGGCACTTAAACCATCACTCACAGTGGCCTTTTGGTACCCATGACACTGCCTATCCTCTCCTGTAGTCTCAGATCAGAGAGCCTTCCTCAATTGCTGTATCTTTCTTTTCTTGCCCAAGCCCTTCAGTAGCGAATCAAGTCTGAGTGGCTAGTTGTAGGACGAGTTTGGTCAACCCTTTGATGTCACTGGCAGTCAAATGACCTTAATGCCACCACACTAACTTTAGTGTTATGGTGGAGTTACATCCATGCTAGTACCATGTACAAATTGATATGTCTAATACCCAAAGACATGCACACAGCAGAGGGGTTCCTCTGGCCTGACTCCCACCAGATGCCTTGGTGTGTTAAAACCCACTACTTTCTGTCGGAAATCTCACCTAAACTCAAGACTCAAGAGATGTTATTAAGGGAGAAGATGTGGCATAATGGTCAGAGCTAGCGAACTTAGAGCTGGGGAATGAGGTTGGAGTCTCAGTACCAGCTCAACATCCTGTGATTCTGGGCAAATCACTTAATCTCCCTGTGCCTACCAAAAATAAATGTGTTCTTCTGTAATGTAAATGATGCTCACATAAAAGCGCTCCAGTACCTTCGGATCGAGTTTATGCTATATAAATCTGTAAAAAAAAAAAAAAAAAGACTTGGGCTCTGTCCACAGGCCCCGCTCTTCCCACCCCTAGGGAGCCAGCTCTGTTCTGCAGAGTCTTACCCTGATGACTTTGGATAATAAACTAATTTTTTATTTTTAACGTGGGTTATGTGTGAGTCTATTACAGTCACTTTGCAGAGGTCTGTTCTGTTTGTATGTTTAATGCAACATCCATAAACAAGATTTCTTTTAGATCAAAACAGGACCTCATATATGAAAAAATGGGCGGATGAGAGGGTGTCACAGAGATTATTTGAGTAACATTAGTGAGCTGCTGCTGTGTTATTATATTGTAAACACACAGCTCTATCCCTGAATATTAGATGTAAACACATTTAGAATTTGTGCCTGTGTGCTGTCAGTGACCTGGCCAAAGAGAGTATGAAAGAGCTGAAATTGGATCACAAATTCAAAGCTGTTCCGCACATGGGCCCCCAGAATACGTTTGGCCCAGGGCCCCTAAAATCCTAAAGATGCTCCTGCAAGACTCAGCTGAGCGTGGAGGTGGTAGGCAGGAGTGGGCACCCATTTTTTTTTTGACACGAGCGTAGCTTTACACAGTTCCCAAACTGCGGTATCAAATTAGTCCTTATAGTTTCCGCATTTACCTTCCCTTCATACCCCTGCACTTTGAACTCATTGGGACTGATTCAGAGTTGGGAGATTTCGGAGAGGGATACCACGCCACGCATTACCAGTACACCACAGGGTGTCTCCTTGTCTGATTCTGCAAAGGAGTAGAATTAATTACTGGCTGAAACCGAGGAGCTCGCTCTTCACCCTGATTGATAGTCGTACAGAACGCACGGATGCGTGCAACAAAACATGCCGCAGATAACATCATTACATTTCTTTCGCTCTCTCACATCTCCTGTTCTCAAATTATGTGAAGCATGAACTGAAGATCACATTTTTGTATGCAAGAACATAGCTGCGTGCAGTGCTTAATTTGTGCTTGTTGTTTCCTGTGCGGGGCACCAGCACTTCTTTTTGAGGGCCGGCACTTCTTTTTCTGCCTCAAGCATTTACTGCAAGCAAAAGACACATATGGGAAAGACGGAGGAAAAGAAAAACAAAAAACCGTCACAAAGGAAGAAAGCAGAAAGCTTCAACAGTGAGCTGAGGGGGCAGGGAGTGGTTTTAAATGGGTTGAAGAGACCAGAGATAGCTTCAGGATTACGCTGCCTCAGTATGCTGTGCTCGCACATTTAATTGCAGCAGCTGCGCGTTTAAGAGGAGGGCTTTGGGCACCGGAACGTTTCTGTTTACAAATTAAGCACTGCCTGCGTGACTTTTCTTCACAGGTGACACAGGACCTACACCTAACTGTACTGATATAACACAGACCTAATTGTTAACATCAGCAGAACACTTTTCAGGAAACCTTGTTCCAATCACAGTGGGAGCATCTCAAACATAGTGTATACACACAGGATACTTGTGGTGTATGGGATCCACTTAAAACTGCCTTTTGTCTGCCGGTCTTTCAACTCCATCCGCAAGATTTTGAAGCCTGTGTTGTGGCCATAGCTATTTCCTTACCTGTAGTGCCTAACTTCTTCTTCTGAGGTTACCAGGTCAAGGGCGGCAAGGCATTAAGCCCTCATTATGACATTGGCGGCAAATGCCACCTACCGCCACGGCAACAGCTGCCAAAATACCGTCGCTGTGGTTCTCTTCCAGGGGATCCTCATCAATAGTCATAAACATTGAATATTCCCGCCCTTGTGCGGGGACCCCGGAGCATATATAAAATATACACATATTATACATGTGCAACAAACAGTCATGCAGGCTATCATGTTAAAAACAGGCTAAAATGCTTTATATCTATGAAGTTTTTTTTTTTTTTTTTTTTATATATTAAAGACTACAATAGAGCATAAATATGTACCCAAGCTCCTAAAACTAGGCTTAGGGAAGTAAGCAGTAGCAAACTCTAGAGAACAAATAGAAAAAACTGCATTGAAAAACAATGAAGCATTCTTAGCCAATAGGCTGCATGCAGGTTAACACAGGAGAACCATAAAAACTTTGGCACCGTGCCTTTAAGACCCTGAGCACCTCCAGTATCCCACCATGCCTCAGGGGTGAAGGAAAGGTGACAGTTCTTTTTTCCGGCTTCTTCTGAGAGGATCCTGGAGCATTGAGCTCTCAGTTTTTCTGAGTTTTTCTCAGAAAAATTCTTTAAAAAAGCGTTTTTTCACTTTTCACTCGACAAATAACATCTTTGTCTGAGCTAGGAAGGTTTTTTCTGACAGAAAAATGCCTTCACTTTTTGTCAAATGCCCTGCTTGTGGGAAGAAGAAGGCCCAGTCAGATCCCCACTCTCTGTGCATAGTGTGCCTGCCTCAGAGTCACTGCCCTGACCCTTGTAAGTACTGCAAGAACATGTCCAGGAGGACTCTGAAAGACAGAGAGAAGATCCGGCTACATGGGCTTCAGGAGAGGCAAAGAACATCGTCCTCCTCACTTCCCAGACAGCCAGAAGGCCATTCTCAGGAGAGAATGGCCCGGTTGACGTCAGCAGGTAGGAAAGTACCTGTTTGTTCACCGTCGACGTCGTTGCTACCACCGTCTCACCGGCATAGATCGCCGTCGACGGCGACACACCCGACATCGAAGGGAACGGCGTCGAGGGAACATCAGCGCAGGGGCAGGTCTCCGTCGACGGCAGCCCGCCGATCGACGTCGAGCCATCGCCGGCGTGCCCGATCGCCGCCAAAGGCTGTGTGCCCCACGACGTCAGGACACACGACGTCGAAATCACCACGACGGCACGAGAGCCATCCGCCGTCGACCTCCCATCGCTCCACGTCGAGGCACACAACGGCGAGCAGGTCGAGGTCCAAGGATCGCCGTTCGGTGTCAAGGCACTCTGCGTCGAGGCGCTCAACGTCGAGGCACTCAACGTCGAGGCAAGAGCAACCGGCTGGGCGCCCTTCGACGTCGAAACAAACATCGACGTCGACTCAGGTTTTACCTGTCCCACAGGGAGCAGAACATCGCCCCACGCCAGACAAGGCGCCATCTCCAGTGGTCTCCATACCGAGCGACTCTTCTCGGTCAAGAGCGGCATCATCTGGGCATGTCTCGCCCATCAATCTATCGCCGAGATGGCTGGAGAGCCTCAACAGACCAGGGGCCTCCCCAGATTCGCAATATTCGCGAATGTATTCACCTACTGCCTCCCTGCCAAGAACGCCATCACCGACAGCCAGGGCAGAACAGGCTCGTTCTGCTCCTCGCCAACCGACCGCGAGGCCTAGACGCTCTGCTACAGCGTCTCGCAGCAGGTCTCGCTCCCAACGAAGATCCAGGTCTCGGTCAAGAAGAAGATCACCCTCTTGGTCTTCATCAGGTTCATCTGTCGGGCGTTACTCACCCACCCTGACAGATTCACCTCCTGCTAGAGTCTCACCGGTGGATGATATTACCACATTCAACGAGGTGCTGCTAAGAGGAGCGCAAAAACTCAACATAGAGGTTCCAGAACCATCTACCTCCTCATCGGTCATCTTTGAGACTCTACAACAGAGATCAGCGTCGAAAAAGTTGCTGCCTCTAGTGCCTGGTTTGTTGCAGCCAACCATGGACACTTTTCTGGCCCCAGCCTCGCTTAAGTCTGCCCCGGCTAGGATTCTCAAAAAATACATGGCTCCAGAGCAGGACCCTTTGTTCCTCAGGAAGGATCCGCCACCGGACTCGGTTATAATAGCTGCCGCCCGAAAGACCCACTCGGTGGCATCTTCAACCACGGTACCCCCGGATATAGAGAGCAGGCATCTAGACTCTCTGGGGAGAAAGATATGCGGGACGGCGGCTTCGGCAATGAAGGTCTCCAGTGCGTCTGCGCTCCTGGGCAGGTATGATCGTTCTCTGTGGGACTCCCACAGTAGATTTACAGAAAAATTGCCCAGAGAGGACAGACAAGATTTCCAGCAGATACTACAAGAAGGATGCCTGGTATCCAACCAGGTTATCAGCGCGGCAGCAGATGGGGCGGATTTGGCTGCTCATGGGTACGCACATGGTATCTGTGCAAGGAGATCTTCCTGGCTGAGGCTCACTGGTTTGAAACAGGAAGCACAACAACGCATCCTGAATCTTCCCTTTGCCGGGAACTCTCTATTCGGTGCCCATGCAGACGAAGAGATGGCCCGCATGAAGACCGAGGTGGATACCATGAGGGCGGTGGGCCTCGAAAGAAAGAAAGATTTCAGGCGGAGGTACAGGCCGTATGACAGGCGCCCTTTCCAGCAGAGGGTTCAAACCCCTCATTGGTCGCAAAGGTCACAGCAACGACAGGGACGCCCTCTTTTTCAACGGAGAAACACAAGGGAGCGAGGGTCAAGTAGACCTCAACAGTCCACTCCGAAAGCACCCACCAAGCAATGAAATCTCGCTTCCCTCGACACTGTACACCACTCCGGTGGGGGGAAGTATTACGGCTTATCTTCACGAGTGGCACTCTATCACAAGAGACAAATGGGTGCTCAATATTGTCGAACATGGCTATTCTCTTCTTTTCAAACAGCCTCCACCACGCTTGCCACCAACCAAAAACAATCCATCTCATCTCAGCTTGCTACGCAAGGAGGCTCTCGCCCTCCTAAAAAAGAATGCCATAGAAAAGGTTCCACCTGCACACAGAGGACAGGGAGTCTACTCCCGTTACTTTCTGGTGGCGAAGAAGGGTCGAGAGGGCGTTTTCAGGCCAATTCTGGACCTACGGCTGCTGAACAAATACATAAGGAAGCAGAAGTTCAGAATGCTAGCGCTTCACCAGATTTTCCCTCAACTGCATCAGGGAGACTGGATGTGCTCCATCGACCTGCAGGATGCGTACTTTCACATCCCAATAGCTCCCAAACATCGAAAATTCCTGCGCTTCCGAGTAGCGTTCCAGCATTACCAGTTCAGAGTTCTAGCCTTTGGCCTGAAATCTGCCCCAAGAGTTTTCTCAAAATGTATGGCAGTGGTGGCGGCGCATCTTCGAAGACAAAGGATATACATATATCCGTACCTAGACGACTGGCTACTCAAGGCTTCTTCTCCGGAGCAGGCGAGAAGCCATCGGAACATTGTACTAGGAGTTTGCGAAGCTCTAGGTCTTCAGGTCAATTACCAGAAGTCAACCTTGATTCCAACACAGAATCTACACTACCTAGGAGCTATCATAAACACAGAACTCCAAAAAGTGTATCCTTCGGAAGAACGACTATCCTCAATAGACAGGAAGTGCCAGGACCTGTTGAGAGCCAACGCACCTACGGCACGTCAGGTGACATCGCTGCTGGGCTCCATGGCATCGTGCATTTTTATTGTCCCAAATGCCAGACTCCACATGAGACCCCTCCAAGAGGCATTGGAGACCAACTGGAGCCAAAGAACAGGTCGCTGGGAGGACACGGTGCAGCTACCGGCGGTAGCACTTCAGTCATTGAGATGGTGGATGCACAGACCTCACCTGTCAGTGGGTGCTCCGTTTCACCAGGTGCTTCCATCCGACACCCTAGTAACGGATGCGTCTCTCCAGGGTTGGGGGGGCTCATCTGGGTCCTTTTCAAGCACAGGGTCTGTGGTCAGACAAGGAAAAGCAGTACCACATCAATCTGCTAGAACTCAGAGCGGTCCATCTGGCTCTCAAGTCTTTCATACCGCTAATTCAGGGGAAAACTCTCTTGATACAGACGGACAATACAACCACGATGTATTACTTGAGCAAACAAGGGGGAACGAGGTCCCTACCCCTATCGCGAGAGTCCCAAGCGATATGGCATTGGCTCCTGGCCAGAGGAATGTCAATTACAGCAGTTCATCTGCCAGGTCAGCAAAACGTGGAAGCAGATTTTCTGAGCAGACACCTGGAGGACGTTCACGATTGGGTCCTACACGACGAAGTCGCAGAATACATCTTCGCGCAATGGGGTCGGCCTCAACTGGATCTCTTCGCAGACGAAGTAAACAAGAAATGCCCAGACTTCGCATCCAAGTTCTACCATCCGGGATCGCAAGGGAATGCCCTGTTGATCGACTGGTCAGGGATATTTCTCTACGCTTTTCCGCTGATTCCCCTCATTCCGGCAGTGATCAGCAAACTTTACAGATCGAGGACCAGAATGATTCTTATAGTGCCACAATGGCCCCGACAATTCTGGTACACGGATCTCCTCAACCTGTCGGAAAAACCTCACAGGAGGCTGCCGTGCAGACCGGCTCTTCTGACCAGAATGGAGGGCAGGATTCTACATCCCAACCTACCCTCTCTGAGCTTAACAGCATGGCTCCTGAATTTCTGCAGTATGGGCACCTAGGGCTCTCGCAGGAGTGCATGAACATCTTGAAAGAGTCCAAACGGCCTTCCATGCGGCGTTCTTACGCTTTTAAGTGGAAGAGATTCTACATATGGTGCTGTCAGCAAGGCCATAATCCCATACGGGCGCAGGAGGAGGTCATACTGTCCTATTTGCTTCATCTAGCGAAGGCCGGTCTGCAGGTATCATCTATTAAGGTACATTTGTCTGCTATTACGGCCTATCGCAAGTCGCCTTCTCAAGAATCCTTCTTTACAAAACCTGTAGTCAAGGATTTCTTAGAAGGTTTGAAGAAAGTTTTTGCGCCAATTCGGAGACCTTCTCCTCCATGGGAACTGAACGTAGTCCTGGCAAAACTTATGGGCCCTCCTTTCGAGCCTATACATAAGGCCTCTTTACAACACCTTACGTGGAAGACGGCTTTTCTAGTGGCCATTACTTCAGCGAGGAGGGTCAGTGAAATCCAGGCCTTGTCTTCAAAAGAACCGTACACGGTTTTTCATGACAATAGAGTGGTTCTACGAACTCGCCCATCTTTCCTTCCGAAGGTGGTGTCAGAATTCCATATCAATCAGACCATATCTTTACCGACGTTCTTTCCCAATCCGGAGACTCCGGCAGAGAAAGCATTGCACCCATTAGACTTGAAAAGAGTGCTGAAATTTAATCTGGACAAGACAAAATCGATTAGACACTCTAACCGCTTGTTTGTAAACTATGGTCATTTAAGAACAGGAGAGGCAGCATCTAAGCGAACAATATCAAGATGGATAGTTTCTTGTATTGTTAATACTTACCAGCTAGCTAATAAACAATTACTAGCGCGGCCTAGAGCGCATTCCACTAGGGGGAAAGCGGCTACTGCTGCTCTCCGTAACAATGTTCCGATATCTGAGATTTGTAAGGCTGCTACATGGAAGTCTGTCCATACGTTTACAAGACATTACTGCTTAGACTCCGATGCAAGAGCGGATGCCCAAGTGGGGCAGGGCTCTCTAAGAAATCTGTTTGCGTAAGACATATTTATTCCTGTACTTCTATCGGACAGTCCGCTGGGTTTAGGGATGGGCTTGCTAATCTATTCAATGTTTATGACTATTGATGAGGATCCCCTGGAAGAGAAGGATAAGTTACTTACCTGTAAATCCTAGTTCTCTTCCAGGGGTATCCTCATCAAAGTCATAAACAACCCACCCTCCTCCCCGGACGCACGTCTCCTAGAAGTGCAGGACAGACTGCGTTTGGAATCAGTTATACAAATTGTCACCGTAAAAAGAACTGACCTAACTGTGAACCAACTTTCACCTTTCCTTCACCCCTGAGGCATGGTGGGATACTGGAGGTGCTCAGGGTCTTAAAGGCACGGTGCCAAAGTTTTTATGGTTCTCCTGTGTTAACCTGCATGCAGCCTATTGGCTAAGAATGCTTCATTGTTTTTCAATGCAGTTTTTTCTATTGTTTCTCTAGAATTTGCTACTGCTTACTTCCCTAAGCCTAGTTTTAGGAGCTTGGGTACATATTTATGCTCTATTGTAGTCTTTAATATATTTAAAAAAAAAAAAAAAAACTTCATAGAAATAAAGCATTTTAGCCTGTTTTTAACATGATAGCCTGCATGACTGTTTGTTGCACATGTATAATATGTGTATATTTTATATATGCTCCGGGGTCCCCGCACAAGGGCGGGAATATTCAATGTTTATGACTTTGATGAGGATACCCCTGGAAGAGAACTAGGATTTACAGGTAAGTAACTTATCCTTACCGACCATCCATGGAATTATGACCGTAGTGGGAATTCTGCCAGAAGGCTGGCGGTATTCCAGCGACTGTCATGGCGGTGGACGGCGGTAAGATGGTGCTGCTGCCAGCAGCAGCGCCACGCCAGCAAAACACCGCCTACCGTATCATGTTCCATGATACGGCCTGGCGGTGTTTTGCTGGCAGCAGCGCTGCGTCCCGTCTTCTGTCGGAGGACCTCCTGCAAGCAGGTAAGTCAGGTTCTCTCGTAGGGGATTTCCATGTATATATATATATATCATAAGCACTGAATAGTTCCGCGCGCCTGCGGGGACCCCGGAGCACTGTTGTGTAGTATATTCTTAAGTGCAATCATCAGCTCCTTGACAAAAAAGGTCTGTGAAAAACACTTAAGAATTACAATGTGCAGCCTATGTGAACAGCTACACAAGCCAAAATTGTTAGAAGAAAAAACAGTTGTAGTGTAAATTTCACGTTTAAACCTCTATTTATTCTATAAATACATAAATAAATACATTCTCATATTTTATTTACACCTCTCATGAGAATAAAACAATGTAGGGCAGTGTAGCCCATAGGCTGCCATTATACAGAATGAAAATAGAGCTGTGCCTTTAAGAAAGTAAAGTCTTCCTGTTTCCCATCATGCACAGCAAAAGGCAGTTGCCTCAGTTCTTTTTTGGAGGCTATTAACCGGACATGAAGAAAAACAAAACATTTGTTGGAGTACCAACCTCCATAATATTCATGTTCTATGTCAACTCCACCGGGGAGGAGGGAGGGTTGCTTATGACTATCATGGAAATACCCCTACGAGAGAACTGGAGTTACAGGTAAGAAACCATTCCTTCTCTCGTAGGGGATTTCCATGTATAGTCATAAGCTAAAAGAGGGCCATAGACTGCTTGTACTTCTGCTGCTCCATCCGCAGGGATATGGGATGGGCTTGCTAATCTATTCAGTGTTTATGACTATTGTTGAGGATCCCCTGGAACAGAAGGATAAGTTGCTTACCTGTAAATCCTAGTTCTCTTCCAGGGGTATCCTCATCAAAGTCATAAACAACCCACCCTCCTCCCCGGACGTGAATCTGGAGGTACAGCAGTACTCATTTGTCTAATCCATTTCTTCTTATGACCGTAAAAAAGTACTGACCTAATTGTGAACCAACTGTCACCCCACTCTCACCTCTGAGGCATGGTGGAATATTGGAGGTGCTCAGGGCCTTAAAGGCATGGTGTCAGTTTTTTGGTTCTGTTGTGTTAACCTGCATGCAGCCTATTGACTAATAATGCTCCTTTATTTTCAATGTCGTTTTTTTTCTTTTACAGTGAATTGTTTATACTTTCTATGCTCTCTTCTTTGATTGCAGAAAGGTTTTGCCTTTAATTGAAGAGTTTAAAATAAAAATAAAAACTTCACTAAAAATAAAGCATTTTTAGCCTGTTTCTCGACATAGACTGCATTATTGTTTACACATGTATATATTTGCATTAAAAGTATCTACTAGAATATTACTTTTCATATACATTTAATACATACACAAGTGTGTTTATATATGCTCCGGGGTCCCCCACATGGGTGGGAATATACAGTGTTTATGACTTTGATGAGGATACCCTTGGAAGAGAACTAGGATTTACAGGTAAGTAACTTATCCTTATTCCTCATCGTACCAGACCCTCCCTACGCCTCAAGTATTTTCACCCAGAGATTTTAGCTGTTATCTGGAGACTTCTAGTCACAGATTCCTTACCTTAGAATTATTCCCAGTTGTCAGACTGGATCTGGAAAATTTTTAATGAGCAGTACCTCTGCGCTTCCGTAGGTTACATTGTTGAGGTTCCCGTGTTGTCAACGTTCGCAGTGCCCATATACGCGTCACCTAGGTGCACTGATATCAGTTCTTTTCTCTAGGTGCACTGATGTCAGTTCTTTTTTTCTGCACAAGTCAGTTTAGAGCCAGAGAAGACCTACTCTGTAGTCATTTTTTGACTAACTTTTTTTGCCGTTTTGTTGACTATTTTTTTAGGCCTTTTCCTCCTGGTGTGGTAGGGATGTTACTTAGGAAAGCCTGCTTCAATCCCTGTGGCGCCTGTCATCGATTGATGTCAGTGATTGACCCAAACGTATACGCCTGTGGTTGCTTGAGTGTGACCACGACCTGAAGGCCTGCACCAGTTGCTGCACCATGAACCCATAGCCATTGAGATCGCTATCCTTCAAGCTTCTGGAGGCTCGATGCATGACGCCACAACAATCCAGATCCTGGTTTGAGAGGAAGGGTGCAATCTTGGAGCCCAAGGTCTTTGTGGCACAAAAAGTCGTGGGCCCACTTGGTAAATCCCACCAGCAAAAAACAGAAAAAGAAGTCAAAGAGGGCTTCAGCTTCACCTTGTCCATTGGCTGACGAGACGGGGTGCGTCGTGTATCAAGGCCTGGCCCTGTGGTAGAGCCAGCGGCAGTGCCGTCTCTGCACCTCCCCATGTTTTCAGGAGCCAGAGCGACTTCCGCCCACCTTAAAGAGTTCTATGAGGCTATGTGCCTCATATTTGGGCACCCTATTCCCTCTGATGCTCCTTTGGACCTCTAGGGTTCAGAAGGGGCCCTGAGGGTTCTGCGCTGATGGCTTGAGCCTCGGCGCCCGGTCCTGATGTTGATGCTCCTGGCACCTGCCGGCCGCGCCACCCCAATCCTCCTCCCGACTCACCACGAAGCCCTAAGGGCATCGACTGACACCACCTATGGCGCTGACTGGAGCCATGCCTTCCAGGCCAGAGCCTCAGTCCTATTCCTATGGGCCGAATTAGAGGGTTCGGTGGACACTGAAGAATACCAGCATTATGAATACTCTAACATGGACTGGTGTGAGGATCTGAATGAAGCCAGTGGACTGGTTACTTCTCCAGAAACTGGTATGTTTTGTCCCCCTACCGTGGCAATGGGGGAGGTAGCATCCTTCACAATGGTGGTGCTAAGGGAAGCAGAGTTCTCTTCCAGGGGATCCTCATCAAAGTCATAAACATTGAATATTCCCGCCCTCGTCCGGGGACCCAGGAGCATACATAAAATACACACATATAAAAGTATGAAATATGCACAAAAAATATATATATATATATATAGCATTTTTAGTAGACAATTTTCATACTAAACTCATGTATACGTGTGTATCACAGCAATGCAGACTATATTCATAAACAGGCTAAAATGCTTTATTTCTATGGAGTTTTTTTTTTTTTTTTTAACAGACCCTTTCAAAATTACAATAAGAGAAAAACTTTCCCAAGTTCCAAAGGTGGGCCTAGTGAAAGAAGCAGTAGAACATCAGTGAAAAAGGAGACAAAACTGCATTGAAAACAATGGAGCATTATTAGCCAATAGGCTGCATGCAGATTAACACAGGAGAACCATAAAATTATTGAACCGGTCCTTTAAGACCCTGAGCACCTCCAGTATCCCACCATGCCTCAGGGGTGAAGGAGAGGTGACAGTTGGTTCACAGTTAGGTCAGTTCTTTTTTCCGGCTTCTTCTGAGAGGATCCTGGAGCATTGAGCTCTCAGTTTTTCTGAGTTTTTCTCAGGAAAATACTTAAAAACTGCGTTTTTTCTACTTTCACTTGACATTTTACACCTTTGTCTGAGTCAAGAGATTTTTTCCTGACTGGAAAATGCCTTCTCTTTTTGTAAAGTGCCCTTTCTGTGGGAAGAAGAAGGCCCAGTCAGATCCACACTCTCTTTGCATCGTGTGTTTGCCTCAGAGTCACTGCCCTGACACTTGCAGACACTGCAAGAACATGTCAAAAAGGACTCTGAAGGACAGGGAGAAGATCAGACTTCATGGTCTTCATGAGAGGCAGAAGACATCGGCCTCTTTGCTTCCCAGGCAGCCAACAAGCCATTCTCAGGAGAGACAGGCTAGATCGACTTCAGCAAGTAGGAAGGTACCTGTTTGTTCCCAGTCGACGTCATCGCTGCCACCCTCACATCGTCATAGATCGCCGTCAACGGTGACCCGACCGACATCGAGGGATACGACATCGAAGGTACATAGCCACCACAGGGGCAGATCTCCGTCCATGGCAACCCACCGATCGATGTCGAGCCAGCACCGGCGTGCTCATTCGCCGTCGAAGGCCTCGCACCCCTCGACGGCACGAAGGACGACGTCGAAATCGCCTCAACGGCGAGAGCAAAGACATCCGCCGTCTACGGCCCATCACTCGATGACAAGGCACACAACGTCGAGCAGGTCACAGTCGAGAGACTGCCGGTCACCTTCGAGGCACTCAACGTCGAGACCACAGCAACCCACGTCACTCCCTTCAACGTTGTTGCAACTGTCGACATCGACACAAGTTTTGCCTGTCTTACAAGGAGAATAGCGTCGGCTACCGTCGGCGGATAAGACCACTCCAACAACTCCTGTGGCCTCCATAAGGAGTGGTTCATCTGGGCGGTCGAGAGCCGCATCGTCTGGGCATGTCTCGCCCATCAACTTGTCACCAAGGTGGTTGGAGAGCCTTAATAAAGCGACTGCTTCTTCAGACTCGCAATACTCGAGGATGTACTCACCTTCGGCTTCTCTCCCGAGAACACCATCGCCAACAGCGCAGGCAGGACGGGCTCGTTCTGCGTCTCGCCAGTCGCCCACTAGGCCTCGACGTGCCGCTACAACATCTAGATCCAGATCACGATCACGCCGTCGCAGAAGGTCTCCTTCTTGGTCCACATCATCGGGGTCTTCAGTAAGAGAGTACTCCTTGACCCTAACGGATTCTCCACCAGCTAGAGTTTCCCCGGTGGACGATATCACAACTTTTAACGAGGTGTTTCTCAGGGGAGCACAAAAGCTGAATATTGAGGTCCCGGAGCCTTCAACCTCTTTATCCGTGATCTTTGAAACCCTGCAACACAGGGCGGTTTCAAAGAAATTGTTACCGCTGGTGCCTGGTCTTTTACAACCAACCATGGACACCTTTTTAGCACCAGCCAACCTCAGATCAGCTCCTGCTAGGATCTTAAAGAAATACAAGGCACCTGAGCAAGATCCTTTGTTTCTCAGGACTGATCCACCGCCGGACTCAGTCATATTGGCCGCAGCCCGGAAGACGCACTCAGTGGCATCATCCTCCACGGTTCCACCAGACAAGGAGAGTAGACACCTGGACTCTCTGGGGAGGAAGATGTGTGGCACGGCGGCTTCCATGATGAAGGTCTCCAGTGCCTCCGCACTCCTAGGCAGATCCGACCGGTCACTCTGGGACTCGCTGAGCAGGTTCACAGAAAAGCTGCCTAGAGAGGACAGGCAGGATTTTCAGGAGATCCTTCAGGAGGGAAGTCTGGTCTCCAATCAGGTCATCAGTGCGGCAGCAGATGGGGCAGACTTAGCAGCACATGGGTACATGCATGGGGTTTATGTGAGAAGGTCTTCCTGGCTGAGACTCACAGGATTGAAGCAGGAAGTGCAGCAGCGTATCCTAAACCTTCCGTTCAACGGAAACTCACTTTTTGGAACCCACACAGATGAGGAGATGGTGCGTATGAAGGCGGAAGTGGACACCATGAGGGCAGTGGGCCTTGAGAAAAGAAAAGACTTCAGGCGAAGGTATAGACTTTACGAGAGGCACCCGTTCCAGCAAAGGGTTCAAGCCCCTCATTGGTCCCAGAGGCCACAACAGAAACAAGGGCGTCCACTCTTCCAGTCTCGTAAAGCCACAAGAGACCGAGGGTCAAGCAGACCTCAGCAGTCTACACCCAAAGCTCCTGCAAAACAATGAGGACTCGCTTCCCTTACCACCGTGCACCACTCCGGTTGGGGGAAGTATCACAGCGTTCATTCACGAGTGGCGTGGCATAACAAAAGACAAATGGGTGCTGAACATTGTAGAGAATGGGTACTCTCTTCTTTTCTGACAACCTCCTCCTCTCTTGCCACCAACCAAATGCAATCCGGCTCACATGAGCCTATTACACAAAGAGGCCCACGCTCTTTTACGGAAAAAAGCAATAGAAAACGTCCCAGTCGCACACAGAGGGAAAGGGGTGTACTCCCGCTACTTTCTGGTAGCAAAAAAGGGTGGAGAATGAGTTTTCAGACCGATTCTAGACTTACGACTACTGAACAAGTACATAAGAAAGCAAAAGTTCAGGATGCTGGCTCTCCACCAGATTTTCCCTCCGCTGCATCGAGGAGACTGGATGTGCTCCATAGACCTGCAAGACGCGTATTTTGATATCCCGATCATTCCCAAACATCAGAAATTCCTACGGTTCCTGATAGCCTCCCAGCACTATCAGTTCAAGGTGCTTCCTTTCGGCCTAAAATCTGCCCCTCGCGTTTTCTCAAAATGTGTAGCAACGGTAGCGGCGCATCTAAGGAAGCAGAAAATCTTCATTTATCCATACCTAGATGACTTGCTACTGAAAGCCTCCTCTCCGGAGCAGGCGAAACACCATCTCGACATTGTGCTCAGTGTTTTCAGATCTCTAGGTCTACAAGTCAACTACCAAAAGTCCACCCTCATCCCAACACAAAACCTCCACTACCTAGGAGCAATACTGAATACAGAGCTCGAAAGAGTGTATCCTTCGGAGGAACGACTGTTATCAATAAGGAGAAAGTGTCAAGACCTTCTGAGGTCCGACGCACCTACGGTCGTCAGGGGACATCTCTGTTGGGCTCCATGGCCTCGTGCATTTTCATTGTCCTGAATGCCAGGCTACATATGAGGCCTCTTCAAGAGGCGCTGGAAAACAACTGGAACCAGAGCACAGGCCGCTGGGAGGACAGAATGCTTCTTCCGATAGGAGCACGACAATCGTTACGATGGTGGATGCACAGACATCACCTGTCAGTAGGAGTTCCGTTTCATCAGCCAATCCTGTCTAACACTATGGTAACGGATGCGTCGCTTCAGGGATGGGGAGCTCATCTGGGTTCCCTTCAAGCTCAGGGCCTGTGGTCCAGCAACGAAAGAGAGTACCACATCAACCTGCTGGAGCTCAGAGCAGTTCATCTGGCTCTCAAGTCTTTTGCTTCATCGATTCAGGGGAAATCTCTTCTAGTGCAAACGGACAATATGACAATAATGTATTATCTGAACAAACAAGGAGGAACGAGATCCCTGCCCCTATCTCGGGAGTCTCAGGCCATCTGGCATTGGCTCTTAGCGAGGGGAATGTCTCTTACAGCAATTCACCTACCAGGGCAACAAAACGTGGAGGCGGACTTCCTAAGCAGAACTCTCGAGGACGCCCACGATTGGGTTCTTCACGACGAGGTCGTCGATGACATCTTCGTTCAATGGGGTCAGCCTCAATTAGATCTCTTCGCAGCGAGGAAAACAAGAAATGCCCAGACTTCGCGTCCAGGTTCTCCCGTCCGGGGTCTCGAGGGAATGCCCTGTTGATCGACTGGTCAGGGATATTTCTCTACGCTTTTCCACCAATTCCCCTCATACCTGCTGTGATAAACAAACTCTACAGATCCAGCACCAGAATGATTCTCATAGCCCCGCAGTGGCCTCGTCAGTTCTGGTACACAGATCTCCTCAACCTATCAGAACAGCCTCACAGGAGGCTGCCGTGCAGACCGGATCTCCTTTGCAGGCTGGGAGGCAGGATACTTCACCCCAACCTTCCCTCTCTGAGCTTGACGGCATGGCTCCTGAATTCCTGCAGTATGGGCATCTAGGGCTCTCGCTGGAGTGCATGAACATCTTAAAGGAGTCCAGACGACCTTCCACGCGGCGTTCTTACGCGTTCAAGTGGAAGAGGTTCTACATATGGTGTCGTCAGCAAGGTCAGAATCCTATACTGGCTCAGGAGGAGGTCATACTGTCTTACCTGCTCCATTTGGCAAAATCGGGTCTGCAAGTGTCATCTATTAAGGTACTTTTATCTGCCATTACAGCCTATCGTAAGTCACCTTCTCAGGAATCCTTTTTTACAAGATCAGTAGTCAAGGATTTCTTAGAAGGTTTGAAAAAGGTTTTTCCACCCATTTGAAAACCCTCTCCTCCATGGGAGCTAAACATAGTACTATTGAGACTCATGGGCCCTCCTTTCGAACCTATCCACAAAGCTTCTTTGCAACACCTTACGTGGAAGACGGCTTTTCTTGTAGCCATTACTTCCGCAAGGAGGGTCAGTGAAATTCAGGCTTTGTCTTCCAAAGAACCATACACGGTCTTCCATGAGAATAGAGTGGTTCTACGAACTCCTCCATCATTCTTACCGAAGGTGGTGTCAGATTTTCACATCAATCAGACTATTTCACTACCAACCTTTTTCCCCAATCCAGATACTCCGGCGGAGAAAGCTTTGCACTCCCTGGATTTGAAAAGAGTGCTAAAATTTTACTTGGATAAGACCAAACTAATTAGACGATCTCACCACTTATTTGTAAATTACGGTCATTTGAGAACAGGCGAGGCAGCTTCAAAACGAACCATATCTAGATGGATAGTTTCATGTATTGTTACTGCATCTCAATTGGTTAACAAACAGATATTGGCTAGGCCTAGAGCGCATTCGACAAGAGGAAAAGCGGCTACTGCTGCCCTCCTTAATAACATTCCAGTCTCTGAAATTTGTAAGGCTGCTACATGGAAGTCTGTACATACATTTACTAGGCATTACTGTTTGGACTCAGATGCCAGAGCAGACACCCAAGTTGGGCAAGCATCTCTGAGAAATTTGTTTGCATAATGTATATGTCTTCCTGCACTTCTATTAGACAGTCCGCAGAGTTAAGGGATGGGCTTGCTAATCTATTCAATGTTTATGACTATTGATGAGGATCCCCTGGAAGAGAAGGATAAGTTACTTACCTGTAAATCCTAGTTCTCTTCCACGGGTATCCTCATCAAAGTCATAAACAACCCACCCTCCTCCCCGGACGCAAGTCTCCTAGAAGTGCAGGACACACTATCTCTCTAATCTGCTGGATACGTTGTCACCGTAAAAAAGTACTGACCTAACTGTGAACCAACTGTCACCTCTCCTTCACCCCTGAGGCATGGTGGGATACTGGAGGTGCTCAGGGTCTTAAAGGCACGGTGCCAGAATTTTATGGTTCTCCTGTGTTACCCTGCATGCAGCCTATTGGCAAAAAATGCTCCATTGTTTTCAATGCAGTTTTTTCTCCTTTTTCACTGATGTTGCTACTGCTTCTTTCACTAGGCCCTGTTTTGGGACTTTGGAAAGTTTTTCTCTAATTGTAATTTTGAAAGGGTCTGTTAAAAAAAAAAAAAAAAGAAAAAAACCTCCATAGAAATAAAGCATTTTAGCCTGTTTATGAATATAGTCTGCATTGCTGTTATACACACGTATACATGAGTTTAGTATGAAAATTGTCTACTAAAAATGCTATATATATATATTTTTCGTGCATATTTCATACTTTTATATGTGTGTATTTTATGTATGCTCCGGGGTCCCCGCACAAGGGCGGGTGTAAGGAAATGCCTCCTTGGCATGGTTACCCCCTGACTTTTTGCCTTTGCTGATGCCAAGTTATGATTTGAAAGTGTGCTGAGGCCTGCTAACCAGGCCCCAGCACCAGTGTTCTTTCCCTAACCTGTACCTTTGTTTCCACAATTGGCACGCCCTGGCATCCAGGTAAGTCCCTTGTAACTGGTACCCCTGGTGCGAGGGAAGGTCTCTGAGGGCTGCAGCATGTCTTATGCCACCCTGGGGACCCCTCACTCAGCACAGACACACTGCTTGCCAGCTTGTGTGTGCTAGTGGGGATAAAACGACTAAATCGACATGGCACTCCCCTCAGGGTCCCATGCCAACCTCACACTGCCTATAGGTATAGATAAGGCACCCCTCTAGCAGGCCTTACAGCCCTAAGGCAGGGTGCACTATACCATAGGTGAGGGCATAAGTGCATGAGCACTATGCCCCTACAGTGTCTAAGCAAAACCTTAGACATTGTAAGTGCAGGGTAGCCATAAGAGTATATGGTCTGGGAGTCTGTCATGCACGAACTCCACAACAACATAATGGCTACACTGAAAACTGTGAAGTTTGGTATCAAACTTCTCTTCCAGGGGATCCTCATCAATAGTCATAAACATTGAATATTCCCGCCCTTGTGCGGGGACCCCGGAGCATATATAAAAGACACACATATTATACATGTGTAAAACAGAAATGCAGGCTATAATGTTAAAAACAGGCTAAAATGCTTTATTTCTATGAAGTTTTTTTTTTTTTTTTTTTTAGTATTATAAAATTACAATAGAGAATAAATATCTACCCAAGCCCCCAAAACTGGGCTTAGGGAAGTAAGCAGCAGTAAATTCTAGAGAAAAAGAGAAAAAACTGCATTGAAAAACAATGAAGCATTCTTAGCCAATAGGCTGCATGCAGGTTAACACAGGAGAACCATAAAAACTTTGGCACCGTGCCTTTAAGACCCTGAGCACCTCCAGTATCCCACCATGCCTCAGGGGTGAAGGAAAGGTGACAGTTGGTTCACAGTTAGGTCAGTTCTTTTTTCCGGCTTCTTCTGAGAGGATCCTGGAGCTTTGAGCTCTCAGTTTTTCTGAGTTTTTCTCAGAAAAATTCTTTAAAAAAGCGTTTTTTCACTTTTCATTCGACAAATAACATCTTTGTCTGAGCTAGGCAGTTTTTTCCTGACAGAAAAATGCCTTCACTTTTTGTCAAATGCCCTGCTTGTGGGAAGAAGAAGGCCCAGTCAGATCCCACTCTCTGTGTATAGTGTGCCTGCCTCAGAGTCACTGCCCTGACACTTGTAAGTACTGCAAGAACATGTCTAAGAGGACTCTGAAAGACAGAGAGAAGATCCGGCTACATGGGCTTCAGGAGAGGCAAAGAACATCGTCCTCCTCACTTCCCAGACAACCAGAAGGCCATTCTCAGGAGAGAATGGCTCGGTCGACGTCAGCAGGTAGGAAAGTACCTGTTTGTTCACCGTCGACGTCGTCGCTACCACCGTCTCACCGGCATAGATCGCCGTCAACGGCGAGACACCCGACGTCGAAGGATACGGCGTCGAGGGAACATCATCGCAGGGGCAGGTCTCCGTCGACGGCAGCCCGCCGATCGACGTCGAGCCATCGCCGACGTGCCCGGTCGCCGCCAAAGGCTGTGCGCCCCCCGACGTCAGGACTCACGTCGAAATCACCACGACGGCATGAGAGACATCCGCCGTCGACCTCCCACCGCTCCACGTCGAGGCACACAACGGCGAGCAGGTCGAGGTCCAAGGATCGCCGTTCGACGTCAAGGCACTCTGCGTCGAGGCACTCAACGTCGAGGCAAGAGCAACCGGCTGGGCGCCCTTCGACGTCGACACAGCCATCGACGTCGACGCAGGTTTTACCTGTCCCACAGGGAGCAGAACATCGCCCCACGCCAGACAAGGCCGCGCCATCTCCAGTGGTCTCCATACCGAGCGACTCTTCTCGGTCAAGAGCGGCATCATCTGGGCATGTCTCGCCCATCAATCTATCTCCGAGATGGCTGGAGAGCCTTAACAGACCAGCGGCCTCCCCAGATTCGCAATATTCACGAATGTATTCGCCTACTGCCTCCCTGCCAAGAACGCCATCACCGACAGCCAGGGCAGAACGGGCTCGTTCTGCTCCTCGCCAACCGGCCGCGAGGCCTAGGCGCTCTGCTACAGCGTCTCGCAGCAGGTCTCGTTCTCAACGAAGATCCAGGTCTCGTTCAAGAAGAAGATCACCCTCTTGGTCTTCATCAGGTTCATCTGTGGGGCGTTACTCACCCACCCTAACAGATTCACCACCTGCTAGAGTCTCACCGGTGGATGACATTACCACGTTTAACGAGGTGCTGCTAAGAGGAGCGCAGAAACTCAACATAGAGGTTCCAGAGCCATCTACCTCCACATCAGTAATCTTTGAGACTCTACAACAGAGATCAGCATCAAAAAAGCTGCTGCCTCTAGTGCCTGGTTTGTTGCAGCCAACCATGGACACTTTTCTGGCCCCAGCCTCGCTTAAATCTGCCCCGGCTAGGATTCTCAAAAAATACAAGGCTCCTGAATAGGACCCTTTGTTCCTCAGGAAGGATCCGCCACCGGACTCGGTTATAATAGCTGCCGCCCGAAAAACCCACTCGGTGGCATCTTCATCCAAGGTACCCCCGGATAAAGAGAGCAGGCATCTAGACTCTCTGGGGAGAAAGATATGCGGGACGGCGGCTTCGGCAATGAAAGTCTCCAGTGCGTCTGCGCTCCTGGGCAGGTATGATCGTTCTCTGTGGGACTCGCTCAGTAGATTCACAGAAAAATTGCCCAGAGAGGACAGACAAGATTTCCAGAAGATACTGCAAGAAGGATGCCTGGTATCCAACCAGTATATCAGCGCGGCAGCAGATGGGGCGGATTTAGCTGCTCATGGGTACGCACATGGAATCTGTGCAAGGAGATCTTCCTGGCTGAGACTCACTGGTTTGAAACAGGAAGCACAACAACGCATCCTGAATCTCCCATTCGCCGGGAACTCTCTATTCGGTGCCCATGCAGATGAAGAAATGGCCCGCATGAAGACCGAGGTGGATACCATGAGGGCAGTGGGCCTGGAAAGAAAGAAAGATTTCAGGCGGAGGAACAGGCCGTATGACAGGCGCCCTTTCCAGCAGAGGGTTCAAACCCCTCATTGGTCGCAAAGGTCACAGCAACGACAGGGACGCCCTCTTTTTCAACGGAGAAACACAAGGGAGCGAGGGTCAAGTAGACCTCAACAGTCCACTCCGAAAGCACCCACCAAGCAATGAAATCTCGCTTCCCTCGACACTGTACACCACTCCGGTGGGGGGAAGTATAACAGCTTATCTTCGCGAGTGGCACTCTATCACAAGAGACAAATGGGTGCTCAATATTGTCGAACATGGCTATTCTCTTCTTTTCAAACAGCCTCCACCACGCTTGCCACCAACCAAAGACAATCCATCTCATCTCAGCTTGCTACGCAAGGAGGCTCTCGCCCTCCTAAAAATGAATGCCATAGAAAAGGTTCCACCTGCACACAGAGGACAGGGGGTCTACTCCCGTTACTTTCTGGTGGCGAAGAAGGGTCGAGAGGGCGTTTTCAGGCCAATTCTGGACCTACGGCTGCTGAACAAATACATAAGGAAGCAGACGTTCAGGATGCTAGCGCTTCACCAGATTTTCCCTCAACTACATCAGGGAGACTGGATGTGCTCCATCGACCTGCAGGATGCGTACTTTCACATCCCAATAGCTCCCAAACATCGAAAATTCCTGCGCTTCAGAGTAGCGTTACAGCATTACCAGTTCAGAGTTCTACCCTTTGGCCTGAAATCTGCCCCAAGAGTTTTCTCGAAATGTATGGCAGTGGTGGCGGCGCATCTTCGAAAACAAAGGATATACATATATCCATACCTAGACGACTGGCTACTAAAGGCTTCTTCTCCGGAGCAGGCGAGAAGCCATCGGGACATTGTACTCGGAGTTTTCGAAGCTCTAGGTCTTCAGGTCAATTACCAAAAGTCAACCTTGATTCCAACACAGAATCTTCACTACCTGGGAGCTATCATAAACACAGAACTCCAAAAAGTGTATCCTTCGGAGGAACGACTATCCTCAATAGGCAGGAAGTGTCAGGACCTGTTGAGAGCCAACGCACCTACGGCACGTCAGGTGACATCGCTGCTGGGCTCCATGGCATCATGCATTTTTATTGTCCCAAATGCCAGACTCCACATGAGACCCCTCCAAGAGGCATTGGAGACCAACTGGAGCCAAAGAACAGGTCGCTGGGAGGACACGGTGCAGCTACCGGCGGTAGCACTTCAGTCATTGAGATGGTGGATGCACAGACCTCACCTGTCAGTGGGTGCTCCGTTTCACCAGGTGCTTCCATCCGACACCCTAGTAACGGATGCGTCTCTTCAGGGATGAGGGGCTCATCTGGGTCCTTTTCAAGCGCAAGGTCTGTGGTCAGACAAGGAAAAGCAGTACCACATCAATCTGCTAGAACTCAGAGCGGTCCATCTGGCTCTCAAGTCTTTCATACCACTAATTCAGGGGAAAACGCTCTTAATACAGACGGACAATACAACCACAATGTATTACTTGAACAAACAAGGGGGAACGAGATCCCTACCCCTATCGCGAGAGTCCCAAGCGATATGGCATTGGCTCCTGGCCAGAGGAATGTCAATTACAGCGGTTCACCTGCCAGGTCAGCAGAACGTGGAAGCAGATTTTCTGAGCAGACACCTAGAGGACGCTCACGATTGGGTCCTACACGGCGAAGTCGCAGAATACATCTTCGCGCAATGGGGTCGGCCTCAACTGGATCTCTTCGCAGACGAAGTAAACAAGAAATGCCCAGACTTCGCATCCAGGTTCTACCGTCCGGGATCTCGAGGGAATGCCCTGTTGATCGACTGGTCAGGGATATTTCTCTACGCTTTTCCGCCGATTCCCCTCATTCCGGCAGTGATCAACAAACTTTACAGATCCAGGACCA
The DNA here is from genome assembly GCF_031143425.1 of Pleurodeles waltl. Lineage (NCBI taxonomy): Eukaryota > Metazoa > Chordata > Amphibia > Caudata > Salamandridae > Pleurodeles > Pleurodeles waltl. Next base: position 18,886,158 of record NC_090449.1, read on the forward strand.
GAATGATTCTTATAGCGCCACAATGGCCCCGTCAATTCTGGTACACAGATCTCCTCAACCTGTCGGAAAAACCTCACAGGAGGCTGCCGTGAAGACCGGATCTTCTGAGCAGAATGGAGGGCAGAATTCTACATCCCAACCTACCCTCTCTGAGCTTAACAGCATGGCTCCTGAATTCCTGCAGTATGGGCACCTAGGACTCTCACAGGAGTGCATGAACATCTTGAAAGAGTCCAAACGGCCTTCCACGCGGCGTTCTTACGCTTTTAAGTGGAAGAGATTCTACATATGGTGCTGTCAGCAAGGTCATAATCCCATACGGGCGCAGGAGGATGTCATACTGTCCTATTTGCTTCATCTAGCGAAGTCCGGTCTGCAGGTATCGTCTATTAAGGTACATTTGTCTGCTATTACAGCCTATCGCAAGTCACCTTCTCAGGAATCCTTCTTTACGAAACCTGTAGTCAAGGATTTCTTAGAAGGTTTGAAGAAAGTTTTTCCGCCCATTCGGAGACCTTCTCCTCCATGGGAACTGAACATAGTCTTGGCAAAACTTATGGGCCCTCCTTTTGAGCCTATACATAAGGCCTCTTTAGAACACCTTACGTGGAAGACGGCTTTTCTAGTGGCCATTACTTCAGCGAGGAGGGTCAGTGAAATCCAGGCCTTGTCTTCCAAAGAACCGTACACGGTTTTTCATGACAATAGAGTGGTTCTACGAACTCACCCATCTTTCCTTCCGAAGGTGGTGTCAGAATTCCATATCAATCAGACCATATCTTTACCGACTTTCTTTCCCAATCCGGAGACTCCGGCAGAGAAAGCATTGCACTCCTTAGACTTGAAAAGAGTGCTGAAATTTTATCTGGATAAGACAAAATCGATTAGACACTCTAACCGCTTGTTTGTAAACTATGGTCATTTGAGGACAGGAGAGGCAACATCTAAACGAACAATATCAAGATGGATAGTTTCTTGTATTGTTAATACTTACCAGCTAGCTAATAAACAATTACTGTTGCGGCCTAGAGCGTATTCCACAAGGGGAAAAGCGGCTACTGCTGCCCTCCTTAACAATGTTCCGATATCTGAGATTTGTAAGGCTGCTACATGAAGTCTGTCCATACGTTTACGAGACATTACTGTTTAGACTCAGATGCAAGAGCGGATGCCCAAGTGGGGCAGGCCTCTCTAAGAAATCTATTTGCGTAATACCTATCTATTCCTGCACTTCTATCGGACAGTCCGCTGGATTTAGGGATGGGCTTGCTAATCTATTCAATGTTTATGACTATTGATGAGGATCCCCTGGAAGAGAAGGATAAGTTACTTACCTGTAAATCCTAGTTCTCTTCCAGGGGTATCCTCATCAAAGTCATAAACAACCCACCCTCCTCCCCGGACGCACGTCTCCTAGAAGTGCAGAACAGACTGTATTTTGAATCTGTTATACAAATTGCCACCGTAAAAAGAACTGACCTAACTGTGAACCAACTGTCACCTTTCCTTCACCCCTGAGGCATGGTGGGATACTGGAGGTGCTCAGGGTCTTAAAGGCACGGTGCCAAAGTTTTTATGGTTCTCCTGTGTTAACCTGAATGCAGCCTATTGGCTAAGAATGCTTCATTGTTTTTCAATGCAGTTTTTTCTCTTTTTCTCTAGAGTTTACTGCTGCTTACTTCCCTAAGCCCAGTTTTGGGGGCTTGGGTAGCTATTTATTCTCTATTGTAATTTTATAATACTAAAAAAAAACAAAAAAAAAAACTTCATAGAAATAAAGCATTTTAGCCTGTTTTTAACATTATAGCCTGCATTGCTGTTTTACACATGCATAATATGTGTGTATTTTATATATGCTCCGGGGTCCCCGCACAAGGGCGGGAATATTCAATGTTTATGACTTTGATGAGGATACCCCTGGAAGAGAACTAGGATTTACAGGTAAGTAACTTATCCTTCTCCGCACAATAAATGAACACTGATGCCAGTGTACATTTTATTGTAACATACACCCCAGAGCGGTGCCCCCTGAAACCTTAACCGACTACCAGTGTGGGCTGACTAGTTTTAGCAGCCTGCCACACACCAGACATGTTTCTGGCCACATGGGGAGAGTGCCTTTGTCACTCTGTGGCTAGTAACAAAGCCTGTACTGGGTGGAGGTGCTTCTCATCTCCCCCTGCAGGAACTGTAAACACCTGGCCTCAAAGGCTCACCCCCTTTGTTACAGCACCCCAGGGCACTCCAGCTAGTGGAGTTGCCCGCCCCCTCCGGCCACGGCCCCACTTTTGGCGGAAAGCCCGGAGGAGATAATGAGAAAAACAAGGAGGAGTCACTGGCCAGTCAGGACAGCCCCTAAGGTTTCCTGAGCTAAGGTGACTCTGACTTTTAGAAATCCTCCATCTTGCAGATGGAGGATTCCCCCAATAGGGATAGGGATGTGCCCCCCTCCCCTCAGGGAGGAGGCACAAAGAGGGTGTAGCCACCCTCAGGGCTAGTAGCCATTGGCTACTAACCCCCAGACCTAAACACACCCCTAAATCGAGTATTTAGGGGCTCCCAGAACCTAGGTAACTAGATTCCTGCAACCTAAGAAGAAGAAAGACTGCTGAGCTGAAAACCTGCAGAGAAGACGGAGACACCAACTGCTTTGGCCCCAGCTCTACCGGCCTGTCTCCCCACTTCTAAAGACACTGCTCCAGTGACGCGTTCCACAGAGTCCAGCGACCTCTGAAGCCTCAGAGGACTACCCTGCATCTAGAAGGACCAAGAACTCCCGAGGACAGCAGCTCTGTTCCACAAAGACTGCAACTTTGCAACAAAGAAGCAACCTTGAAACAACACACGTTTCCCGCCGGAAGCGTGAGACTTTGCACTCTGCACCCAACGCCCCCGGCTCGACTTGTGGAGAACAAACACTACAGGGAGGACTCCTCGGCGAGTACGAGACCGTGAGTAGCCAGAGTTGACCCCCCTGAGCCCCCACAGCGACACCTGCAGAGGGAATCCCGAGGCTCCCCCTGACCGCGACTGCCTGCTTCAAAGACCCGACGGCTGGTAAAGACACTGCACCCGCAGCCCCCAGGACCTGAAGGATCCGACCTCCAGTGCAGGAGTGGCCCCCAGGTGGCCCTCTCCCTTGCCCAGGTGGTGGCTACCCGAGGAGCCCCCCCCCGTTGCCTGCCTTCATCGCTGAAGAGACCCCTTGGTCTCCCATTGAAACCTATTGCAAACCCGACACCTGTTTTCACACTGCACCCGGCTACCCCCATGCTGCTGAGGGTGTACTTTTTGTGCTGACTTGTGTCCCCCCCCGGTGCCCTACAAAACCCCCCTGGTCTGCCCTCCGAAGACGCGGGTACTTACCTGCTGGCAGACTGGAACCGGGGCACCCCCTTCTCCATTGAAGCCTCTGCGTTTTGGGCACCACTTTGACCTCTGCACCTGACCGACCCTGAGCTGCTGGTGTTGTAACTTTGGGGTTGCCCTGAACCCCCAACGGTGAGCTACCTTGGACCCAACTTTGAACCCTGTAGGTGGTTTACTTACCTGAAAAACTAACAAACACTCACCTCCCCCAGGAACTGTTGAAAATTGCACTGTCTAGTTTTAAAATAGCTATTTGCCATTTGTGTGAAAACTGTATATGCTATTTTGCTAATTCAAAGTTCCTAAAGTTCCTAAGTGAAATACCTTTCATTTAAAGTATTGTTTGTAAATCTTGAACCTGTGGTTCTTAAAATAAACTAAGAAAGGATATTTTTCTATACAAAAACCTATTGGCCTGGAATTGTCTTTGAGTGTGTGTTCCTCATTTATTGCCTGTGTGTATGTACAACAAATGCTTAACACTACCCTCTGATAAGCCTACTGCTCGACCACACTACCACAAAATAGAGCATTAGAATTATCTCTTTTTGCCACTATCTTACCTCTAAGGGGAACCCTTGGACTCTGTGCATGCTATTTCTTACTTTGATATAGTACATACAGAGCCAACTTCCTACATTGGTGGATCAGCGGTGGGGTACAAGACTTTGCATTTGCTGGACTACCCAGCCAATACCTGATCACACGACTAAATTCCAAAAATTGTCATTAGAAACTGATTTTAGAAATTTGAGATATTTTTTTATATTTTTAAAAGTCCTGCTAGGGCCTTGTGTTAGTCCCTGTTAGCATTTCTTTTAGAGTTTAAAAGTTTTGTAAAAGTTTGAATTAAGTTCTAGAGATAGTTTTTAGATTCTTAAAAAGTATTCCAACTTTTAGAAACATAGGCCCTCATTCTGACCTTGGCGGGCGGCGGAGGCCGCCCGCCAAAGTCCCGCCGTCAGGTTACCGTTCCGCGGTCGAAAGACCGCGGCGGTAATTCTGACTTTCCCGCTGGGCTGGCGGGCGGTCGCCTTCAGACTGCCCGCCAGCCCAGCGGGAAAGAGGCTTCCACGATGAAGCCGGCTCGGAATCGAGCCGGCGGAGTGGAAGCTGTGCGACGGGTGCAGTTGCACCCGTCGCGTATTTCACTGTCTGCGCAGCAGACAGTGAAATACATTTAGGGGCCCTCTTACGGGGGCCCCTGCAATGCCCATGCCAGTGGCATGGGCACTGCAGGGGCCCCCAGGGGCCCCGCGACCCCCCCCTACCGCCATCCGGATCCCGGCGGTCGGACCGCCGGGATCTGGATGGCGGTAGGGGGGGTCGGAATCCCCTCGGCGGCGCAGCAAGCTGCGCCGCCTTGGAGGATTCAATGGGGCGGCGGTACACTGGCGGGAGCCCGCCAGTGGTGCCGGTCCGACCGCGGCTTTACCGCCGCGGTCGGAATCCCCATTGGAGCACCGCCGGCCTGTCGGCGGTGCTCCCGCGGTCCTCCGCCCTGGCGGTCTTTGACCGCCAGGGTCAGAATGACCGCCATAATGTCTAATGCAGAAGAGAATGTGATGGAACTCAAATTCACCCCTTACCTGCATCTTAGGATGTCAGAGTTGAGGTCGCTCTGCAAAACCAAAAAGATTAAAACTGGTTCAAACCCTACCAAAGCACAGCTCCAGGAGCTTTTGGCAGAGTTTGCTAAAAACAACCCCTCTGAGGATGCCCTCCCAGAGGAAGAAGCTAGTGAAGTGGAGGATCTCCCACCTCCACTCCTAGTTAGGGAGAACAGGGTCCCTCAAACCCTGACTCCAAATGTGATAGTCAGAGATGCTGCTTCTCTCACAGGAGAGTCCAGCAACTATGGAAGCATTAAGGACAACCTCAATGAAGATGACCTACTGTTAGCCAGGATGGTCAAAAGGTTGGCTTTGGAGAGACAGCTCCTAGCCATAGAAAGGGAAAGACAAGAGATGGGTTTTGGTCCAATCCATGGTGGCAGCAACATAAATAGGGTCAGAGATTCTCCTGACATGTTGAAAATCCCAAAAGGGATTGTAACTAAATATGAAGATGGTGATGACATCATCAAATGGTTCACAGCTTTTGAGAGGGCTTGTGCAACCAGAAAAGTAAACAGCTCTCACTGGGGTGCTCTCCTTTGGGAAATGTTCACTGGAAAGTGTAGGGCTAGACTCCTCACACTCTCTGGAAAAGATGCAGAATCCTATGACCTCGTGAAGGCTACCCTGATTGAGGGCTTTGGATTCTCCACTGAGGAGTATAGGATTAGGTTCAGCGGGGCTCAAAAATCCTCGAGCCAGACCTGGGTTGATTTTGTTGACTACTCAGTGAAAACACTGGATGGTTGGATTCAAGGCAGTGGTGTAAATGATTATGATGGACTGTACAATTTATTTGTGAAAGAACACCTGTTAAGTAATTGTTTCAATGATAAACCGCATCAGCATCTGGTAGACCTAGGACCAATTTCTCCCCAAGAATTGGGAAAGAAGGTGGACCATTGGGTGACCAAGACTTCCACGGGGGGTGACCAAAAGAAAGGGGTCACAAAGACTCCCCAGGGGAAGAGTGTTGAGACATCCAAAGGGAAAAGTAAAGAGTCTTCTATAGGGCTCCAAAAACCTGCTCAGGAGGGAGGGTCCAGAGCCTCTTCACAATCCAATTTTGGGTACAAGGGTAAAAACTTTGATCCCAAAAAGGCCTGGTGTCGCAGCTGTAATCAGCAAGGACACCAAACTGGAGACAAGGCCTGTCCCAAGAAAGGTTCCACTTCTAACTTTACTCCAGCTAACACTGGAATGGCCAGTCTCCAAGTGGGATCAACAGTGTGCCCAGAGCAAATCAGGGTTCACACTGAAGCTACATTAGTCTCTGAGGGTGGGGTGGATTTAGCCACACTGGCTGCCTGGCCTCCTAACATGCAAAAATACAGGCAGCAGCTCTTAACTAATGGGACAAGTGTAGAAGGCCTGAGGGATACAGATGCCAGTGTCACCATGGTGACAGAGAAACTGGTTTCCCCTGGTCAATACTTGGCTGGACAAACTTATCCAGTCACCAACGCTGACAATCAGACTAAAGTACATCCCATGGCTATGGTAACTTTAGAGTGGGGAGGGGTCAATGGCCTGAAACAGGTGGTGGTCTCCTCAAATATCGCTGTAGACTGTTTGCTTGGAAATGACCTGGATTCCTCAGCATGGGCTGAGGTAGAGCTCAAAAGCCATGCTGGGTATCCCTGAACTGGTGTGTGTCAAGACAAGGGCACAGTGCAAGGCTCAGGGTGAAAAAGTGGTGTTGGAGCCTGGAAAAAGGGCCCAACCCTCCAAAAGAAAAGGAAAGAAAACTGGGGTACCAGTTTAAGCACAACAAGAAAAAGAGAACCTCTCTTCTCAGGAAGAAGTTCTGCCCTCTGAGGGAACTGAGCCCATGGAGTTAGAACCTTGTCAGGTTGAGCTCCTAGGCCCAGGGGGACCCTCAAGGGAGCAGTTGTGTAAGGGGCAAGAAACCTGTCCCTCTCTTGAAGGCCTTAGGCAGCAAGCTGCTGAAGAGTCCAATGGAAAAATAACAGGAACACATAGTCTATTGGGAAGATGGACTCCTTTTCACTGAGGCAAGAGTTCCCAAACCTGGTGCCACTAGGAGAGTGGTAGTGCCTCAGGAGTTTAGGGAGTTCATTCTGACCTTAGCTCATGACATTCCTCTTGCTGGGCATTTGGGACAGACCAAGACGTGGTAGAGATTAGTCAACCACTTCTATTGGCCCAACATGTCCCAGAAGGTCAAGGAGTTTTGTGCCTCCTGTGCCACCTGTCAAGCCAGTGGTAAGACAGGTGGACACCCAAAGGCCCCCCTCATTCCACTTCCAGTGGTGGGGGGTCCCCTTTGAAAGAGTGGGTGTGGACATAGTGGGTCCACTTGAACCTCCCACTGCCTCAGGGAACCAATACATACTAGTAGTAGTGGATCATGCTACTAGATACCCTGAAGCAATTTCCCTTAGGTCGACTACTGCCCCTGCAGTAGCCAAAGCACTCATTGGTATTTTTACCAGAGTGGGATTTCCTAAGGAGGTGGTGTCTGACAGAGGTACCAACTTCATGTCAGCATACCTGAAACATATGTGGAATGAGTGTGGGGTGAGTTACAAATTCACCACACCATACCATCCACAAACCAATGGTCTTGTTGAAAGATTTAACAAGACATTGAAAGGCATGATCATGGGGCTCCCTGAAAACCTCAAAAGGAGATGGGATGTCCTCTTGACATGTCTGCTTTTCGCCTACAGAGAGGTGCCTCAGAAGGGAGTAGAGTTTTCCCCCATTTGAACTTCTGTTTGGCCATCCTGTAAGGGGACCACTAGCTCTTGTAAAAGAAGGCTGGGAGAGACCTCTTCATGAGCCTAAACAAGATATAGTGGACTATGTACTAGGCCTACGTTCAAGGATGGCAGAGTACATGGAAAAGGCAAGTAAAAACCTTTAGGCCAGCCAACAACTCCAGAAGTTGTGGTATGACCAAAAGGCTGCTATGGTTGAGTTTCAGCCAGGGCAGAAAGTCTAGGTTCTGGAGCCTGTGGCTCCCAGGGCACTTCAGGACAAATGGAGTGGTCCTTACCCAGTGCTAGAGAGGAAGAGTCCGGTCACCTACCTGGTAGACCTAGGCACTAGCAGGACCCCCAAAAGGGTGATCCATGTGAACCGCCTCAAACTCTTCCATGACAGGGCAGATGTGAAACTGTTGATGGTAACAGATGAGGACCAGGAAGCTGAGAGTGAACCTCTCCCTGATCTCCTCTCCACAGACCCAAAAGATGGCTCAGTTGATAGAGTGATCTATTCAGACACCCTCTCTGGCCAACAGCAATCTGACTGTAGGACGATCCTGCAACAGTTTGCTGAGCTCTTTTCCCTAACCCCTGGTCAGACACACCTGTGTGCCCATGATGTGGACACAGGAGACAGCATGCCTGTCAAAAACAACATTTTTAGACAGTCCGACCAAGTTAAGGAAAGCATCAAAGTGGAAGTCCACAAGATGCTGGAACTGGGAGTCATTGAGCACTCTGACAGCCCCTGGGCTAGCCCAGTGGTCTTAGTTCCCAAACCTCACACCAAGGATGGAAAGAGAGAGATGAGGTTCTGTGTGGACTACAGAGGACTTAATTCTGTCACCAAGACAGATGCCCATCCCATTCCAAGGGCAGATGAATTGATAGACAAACTAGGTGCTGCCAAATATTTAAGTACCTTTGACTTGACAGCAGGGTACTGGCAAATCAAAATGGCACCAGGAGCAAAAGAAAAGACAACATTCTCCACACCTGATGGGCATTATCAGTTTACTGTTATGCACTTTGGTTTAAAGAATGCCCCTGCCACCTTCCAAAGGTTGGTGAATCAAGTCCTTGCTGGCTTGGAGTCCTTTAGTGCAGCTTATCTTGACGATATTGCTGTCTTTAGCTCCAACTGGCAGGATCACCTGGTCCACCTAAAGAAGGCTTTGAAGGCCTTGCAAGCAGCAGGCCTCTCTATCAAGGCATCCAAATGCCAGATAGGGCAGGGAACTGTGGTTTACTTGGGACACCTTGTAGGTGGAGGCCAAGTTCAGCCACTCCAGCCTAAGATCCAGGCTATTCTGGACTGGGCAGCTCCAAAAACCCAGACTCAAGTCAGGGAATTGCTTGGCTTGACTGGGTAGTACAGGAGGTTTGTGAAGGGATATGGATCTATAGTGACACCCCTCACAGAACTTACCTCCAAGAAAATGCCCAAGAAGGTAAATTGGACTGTAGAATGCCAACAGGCCTTTGACACCCTGAAATAAGCAATGTGCACAGCACCAGTTCTCAAAGCTCCAGATTACTCCAAGCAGTTCATTGTGCAGACTGATGCCTCTGAACATGGGATAGGGGCAGTTTTGTCCCAAACAAATGATGATGGCCTTGACCATCCTGTTGCTTTCATTAGCAGAGGTTACTCCCCAGGGAGCAGCGTTGGAGTGCCATTGAGAGGGAGGCCTTTGCTGTGGTTTGGTCCCTGAAGAAGCTGAGACCATACCTCTTTGGTACTCACTTTTTAGTTCAAACTGACCACAGACCTCTCAGATGGCTAATGCAAATGAAAGGTGAAAATCCAAAACTGTTGAGGTGGTCCATCTCCCTACAGGGAATGGACTTTATAGTGGAACACAGACCTGAGACTGCCCATGCCAATGCAGATGGCCTTTCCAGGTTCTTCCACTTAGAAAATGAAGACTCTCTTGGGAAAGGTTAGTCTCATCCTCTTTCGTTTGGGGGTGGGGGTGTGTGTAAGGAAATGCCTCCTTGGCATGGTTACCCCCTGACTTTTTGCCTTTGCTGATGCCAAGTTATGATTTGAAAGTGTGCTGAGGCCTGCTAACCAGGCCCCAGCACCAGTGTTCTTTCCCTAACCTGTACCTTTGTTTCCACAATTGGCACACCCTGGCATCCAGGTAAGTCCCTTGTAACTGGTACCCCTGGTACCAAGGGCCCTGATGCCAGGGAAGGTCTCTAAGGGCTGCAGCATGTCTTATGCCACCCTGGGGACCCCTCACTCAGCACAGACACATTGCTTGCCAGCTTGTGTGTGCTAGTGGGGATAAAACGACTAAGTCGACATGGCATTCCCCTCAGGGTGCCATGCCAACCTCACACTGCCTATAGGTATAGATAAGTCACCCCTCTAGCAGGCCTTACAGCCCTAAGGAAAGGTGCACTGTACCATAGGTGAAGGCATAAGTGCATGAGCACTATGCCCCTACAGTGTCTAAGCAAAACCTTAGACATTGTAAGTGCAGGGTAGCCATAAGAGTATATGGTCTGGGAGTCTGTCATGCACGAACTCCACAGCACCATAATGGCTACACTGAAAACTGTGAAGTTTGGTATCAAACTTCTCAGCACAATAAATGAACACTGATGCCAGTGTACATTTTATTGTAACATACACCCCAGAGGGCACCTTAGAGGTGCCCCCTGAAACCTTAACCGACTTCCAGTGTGGGTGACTAGTTTTAGCAGCCTGCCACACACCAGACATGTTGCTGGCCACATGGCTTTGTCACTCTGTGGCTAGTAACAAAGCCTGTACTGGGTGGAGGTGCTTCTCACCTCCCCCTGCTGGAACTGTAACACCTGGCGGTGAGCCTCAAAGGCTCATCCCCTTTGTTACAGCACCCCAGGGCACTTCAGCTAGTGGAGTTGCCCGCCCCCTCCGGCCACGGCCCCACTTTTGGCGGCAAGGCTGGAGGAGATAATGAGAAAAACAACGAGGAGTCACTGGCCAGTCAGGACAGCCCCTAAGGTGTCCTGAGCTGAGGTGACTCTGACTTTTAGAAATCCTCCATCTTGCAGATGGAGGATTCCCCCAATAGGGATAGGGATGTGCCCCCATCCCCTCAGGGAGGAGGCACAAAGAGGGTGTAGCCACCCTCAGGGCTAGTAGCCATTGGGTACTAACCCCCAGACCTAAACACACCGCTAAATCGAGTATTTAGGGGCTCCCAGAACCTAGCTAACTAGATTCCTGCAACCTAAGAAGAAGAAAGACTGCTGAGCTGAAAACCTGCAGAGAAGACGGAGACACCAACTGCTTTGGCCCCAGCTCTACCGGCCTGTTTCCCCACTTCTAAAGACACTACTCCAGCGACGCGTTCCACAGGGTCCAGCGACCTCTGAAGCCTCAGAGGACTACCCTGCATCTAGAAGGACCAAGAAATCCCGAGGACAGCGGCTCTGTTCCACAAAGACTGCAACTTTCCAACAAAGAAGCAACCTTGAAACAACACGTTTCCTGCCGGAAGCGTCAGACTTTGCACTCTGGACCCGACGCCCCCGGCTCGACTTGTGGAGAACAAACACTACAGGGAGGACTCCCCGGCGACTACGAGATCGTGAGTAGCCAGAGTTGACTCCTCTGAGCCCCCACAGCGACACCTGCAGAGGGAATCCCGAGGCTCCCCCTGACCGCGACTGCCTGCTTCAAAAGACCCGACGCCTGGTAAAGACACTGCACCCGCAGCCCCCAGGAGCTGAAGGATCGGACCTCCAGTGCAGGAGCGGCCCCCAGGTGGCCCTCTCCCTTGCCCAGGTGGCGGCTACCCCGAGGAGCCCCCCCCTTGCCTGCCTGCATCGCTGAAGAGACACCTTGGTCTCCCATTGAAGCCTATTGCGAACCCGACGCCTGTTTTCACACTGCACCCGGCCGCCCCCCTTGCCGCTGAGGGTGTACTTTTTGTGCTGACTTGTGTCCCCCCCCCGGTGCCCTACAAAACCCCCCTGGTCTGCCCTCCGAAGACGCGGGTACTTACCTGCTGGGAGACTGGAACCGGGGCACCCCCTTCTCCATTGAAGCCTATGCGTTTTGGGCACCACTTTGACCTCTGCAGCTGACCGGCCCGGAGCTGCTGGTGTGGTATCTTTGGGGTTGCCCTGAACCCCCAACGGTGGGCTACCTTGGACCCACCTTTGAACCCTGTAGGTGGTTTACTTACCGGCAAAACTAACAAACACTTACCTCCCCCAGGAACTGTTGAAAATTGCAGTGTCTAGTTTTAAAATAGCTATTTGCCATTTGTGTGAAAACTGTATTGGCTATTTTGCTATTTCAAAGTTCCTAAGTGAAATACCTTTCATTTAAAGTATTGTTTGTAAATCTTGAACCTGTGGTTCTTAAAATAAACTAAGAAAATATATTTTTCTATACAAAAACCTATTGTCCTGGAATTGTCTTTGAGTGTGTGTTCCTCATTTATTGCCTGTGTGTATGTACAACAAATGCTTAACACTACCCTCTGATAAGCCTACTGCTCGACCACCCTACCAGAAAATAGAGCATTAGAATTATCTCTTTTTGCCACTATCTTACCTCTAAGGGGAACCCTTGGACTCTGTGCATGCTATTTCTTACTTTGAAATAGTAGATACAGAGCCAACTTCCTACAGGATAGATCCTACATCTTGCAACGAAGATGTCATTCTCCCTTACTTGTTGCATTTGGCACGGTCAGGCCTACAGCTTTCTTCCATAAAAGTCCATTTGGCAGCCTTAACTGCTTATAGGAAGACTCCTTCGCAAACCTCTTTCTTCAGAATTCCAGTAATAAAAGATTTTTTAGAGGGGTTAAAGGTCTTTCCTCCAATTAGATGCCCTTCACCACCATGGGAACTTAATGTGGTCCTTTCACGTCTAATGCAACACCCATTTGAACCCATACACAAGGCATCCCTCTAATACCTCACTTGGAAGACAGCCTTTCTAGTAACGATCACTTCAACATGGAGGGTCAGCGAAATCCAGGCCCTCTGTGCACATGAGCCCTACACAATATTTCATTCTTCCAAAGTAGTCCTACGAACACATCCAAAATTTCTACCTAAGGTCATATCCAACTTCCACATTAACCAGTCGATTTCCTTACCCACGTTCTTTCCAAACCCTTCCACCCCAGCTGAGAGGGCTCTCCATTCTCTAGATGTTAAGAGAGTATTGAAATGTTATCTAGATAAGACCAATCCTTTACGGGGAACTACACAACTGTTTGTTAATTACGGATCTGTACATACTGGCTTAGCCACCTCCAAGCAATCAATAGCGAGATGGATAGTCTCCTGTATTTTATTGTGTTATCAACTAGCTAAGAAAACCTTTCAGGGTAAACCTAAAGCCCATTCCACCAGAGGCAAAGTGTCTACCACTGCTCTATTGCGGAATGGTCCATTAGCAGAAATTTGTAAAGCTGCGACTTGGAGATCAGTTCACACCTTTACTAAACATTATTGCCTAGATTCTGATGCTAGGGCAGATGCTCAAGTAGGCCAGGCTTCTTTTAGAAACCTTTTTGCTTGAGAACATATTCACAAATTACTCTATCTGCTCCTCCGCAGGTTATGGGATGGGCTTGGTATTCTATTCTACGCTTATGACTATACATGGAAATCCCCTACGAGAGAAGGTAAAGTTTCTTACCTGTAACTCCAGTTCTCTTGTAGGGGTATTTCCATGATAGTCATAAGCAACCCTCCCACCTCCCTGGGGGAGCAGTTAGACGTCTTTATTACGTTTATCCCTATTGTCAACCAGTAACTACTTGCAAAAAGAACTGATGTAACAGCCTCTCTCTAGGCATGATGGGATACTGGAGGGCTGGCTGTTCTTAAAGGCACAGTATCCTTTTTCTTTAATACTAATGGCAGCCTATGGGCTACACTGCTCTGCACTCCTTCTTAGAGGTTTCTGTGAAATAAAATACGTTTTTGGAACTAGTTTGTCTGAAAAATGGCTTTTATTTGTCATACATTTTAATGTTTTTACTTCAAGGGCAAACAGAATGAAGAAGCTTGATCACTGTAGCCCTTCCTATAGGCTGCATGGGAACATTCTTAAGTGTCTTGGCAGGCCTTCCTGAAATATGGCGAACAGGGACACTTAAGAAGTGATATTGGAAAAAGTGCTCCGGGGTCCCCGCAGGCGGGCGGGGAATTATTCTATGCTTATGACTATCATGGAAATACCCCCACAAGAGAACTGGAGTTACAGGTAAGAAACTATACCTTCTTTACCATGCCAGTAGTCAAGGATTTCTTGGAAGGTTTAAAGAAAGTTTTTTCCACCCATTCGAAAACCCTCACCTTCATGGGAGCTGACCTTAGTGTTATCTAAACTCATGGTCCCTCCTTTCGGACCTATCCAAAAAGCTTCTTTGCAACACCTTACGTGGAAGACAGTGTTTCTCCTAGCCATTACTTCGGCTAGGAGGGTCAGTGAGATTCATGCTTTGTCCTCCAGGGAACTGTACACGGTTTTCCATGATAATAGAGTGGTTCAGAGAACTCATCCATCATTCCTACCGAAGGTGGTGTCGGATTTTCACATTAATCAGACCATATCGCTCCCAACCTTTTTCCCCAATCCGGGTACTCCGGCGGAGAAAGCTTTGCACTCCCTGGATCTTAAGAGAGTGCTAAAATTTCTCCTGGATAAGACCAAATTGATTAGACGATCTGACCACCTGTTTGTAAACTATGGACACATGAGGACAGGCGATGCTGCCTCAAAGCGAACTATTTCTAGATGGGTAGTCTCATGCATTGTAACTGCATATCAGTTGGCTAACAAACAGTTATCGGCTAGGCCTAAGGCTCATTCAACAAGAGGAAAAGCAGCTACTGCTGCCCTCCTTAACAATGTTCCGATCTCTGAAATCTGTAAGGCCGCTACTTGGAGATCTGTACATATGTTTACTAGGCACTACTGTTTAGATTCAGATGCCAAAGCAGACGCACAAGTTGGTCAAGCGTCTCTGAGAAATTTATTTGCATAGTGTATGGATTTTTCCTGCACTTCTATTAGACAGTCCGCAGAGATAATGGATGGGCTTGCTAATCTATTCAATGTTTATGACTATTGATGAGGATCCCCTGGAAGAGAAGGATAGGTTACTTTCTCTCGTAGGGGATTTCCATGTATAGTCATAAGCACTGAATAGTTCTGCGCGCCTGCGGGGACCCCGGAGCACTGATGTGAAGTATATTCTTAAGTGCAGATACCAGCCCTTTTGAAAAGGGTCTGTCAAAAACCACTTAAGAATAACACTGTGCAGCCTATGTGAACAGCTACACAGGCCAAATTGTTGAAAAGAAAAACAGCTGTTGTGTAAATCCACGTTCAAACACACATTTATTCTAGAAATGTAATAAAAAATACATTCTCATACTTTATTTACACCTCTCATGAGAATAAAACAATGAGGGCAGTGTATCCCATAGGCTGCCATTATACAGAATGTAAATAGAGCTGTGCCTTTAAGAAAGTAAAGTCTTCCTGTATCCCATCATGCACAGCAAAAGGCAGTTGCCTCAGTTCTTTTTTCCGGCTCCTTCTGACAGGACCCTGAAGCATTGAGCTCTACCTCACAAAGCTTTTTTGACAGACAATTCAATTAAAACCTTTTGAATTTCAATTTCACTTGACGTTTTTAATATTGAGTGAACATTTGCTAACTTTTTCTGTCAAATTCTGACAGAAATTTAAGGTTTTCTATTTTAAGAATGCCTTCACTTTTTGATAAATGTCCTTCTTTTGGCAGAAAAAAGGCTAAAACAGACCCACACCAGGTCTGTATAATTTGCCTTCCATCCAGCCACAAACCTGACTCCTGTGACATCTGTAGAACTTTCTCCAGAAGAATCCTTCGGGATAGGGAGAAAATTCAACTTCATGCAAGAGAGGACAGGAGAAGAAGTGGTCAATCTGCCACAGAGCGAGGAGAAGGTCGGTCTTATACCAGGGCTCCACCTGTTTCCTCTGCAACTTCTGCCAGACCTGCTCATAAACGGCATAGGTCTCCGACGACGTCGAGGGCATCAACGTCGAGGCCAGGAACGGCGCCAACATGCTCGCCGTCGAGGACCGGCTCACCGTCGAGAAAGAGGCATTGCTCGACGTCGGGAGCCGTTTCGCCGTCGAGACGGCGTGGACGCTCGCCGTTGAGAAGATCTTGGTCCGGGTCACTGTTGACGCGGCGAGGACGATCGGCGTCGAGGGAGAGTGCTCTCCGTGAAAGACGGTCACCGTCATCACATCGACGTCGAGGAAGGTCGTCGTCGAGAGGATCTCAGCGACGAGGAGAATGTCGACGTCGAGGCGACAGTCAAAGAGGCCTAGAAGGGTTTATACCACTTCAGAATCCTCGGCCCCGCTCATCCTACTTCTGGCTTCGCCTCAGGTGTCTCCTCAACAGCCGCCGTTGCCGCAGACACCGGTAACACCTACGGCTCCCCTTCCGGCTCCCCCTTCAGAGTCTGTTCCGGTGACTCCAGCAGAATCCATAAGACATTCCAGGCATTCCTCTAGACGTTCGTCTTCCTCTCGGCACCATCGACATGAGTCACTTCAGAGATCGTTACATTCACGTCATAGACATTCCTCTTCATCTGCACGGGATTACTCTCCAACCCTGTCGGACTCACTGTCCCCGAGAGTGTCCCCCATAGATGACGTGAATACCTTCCAAGAGGTCCTAGTGCGCGGGGCGACCAAACTAAATATCCTGCTGGCGGTACCCGCCCCATCGACCTCAGTGATTTTCGAGACTTTACACCAGAGAACATCCTCAAGACCTTTACTTCCACTGGTCCCGGGTCTTCTGGAACCGGCAATGGATATTTTTCTGAGACCAGCCACAACAAAATCTGCTCCTTCAAGGCTTATTAAAAAGTATCGCCCACCGGAGCAAGACCCCCTATTCCTAAGGTCGGACTCGGTGGTTATAGTAGCGGCAATTAAATTACACTCTACATCTCCGTCTTCCTCCTCGCCTCCGGACAAGGAGAGCAGAAAGATCGATGCCGCAGGCCGAAAAGTATGCTCTACCGCAGCAGTCACAATGAAAGCAGCCAGTGCTACTGCTTTATTAGGAAGATATGATCGTGCTCTTTGGGACTCTATGCTACAGTTTGCGGAGCACCTACCCAAAGACAAAAGGGAAGATTTCTTGTAGGTCGTGGGTGAGGGTGCCAGGGTTTCCAACCAGGTTATAAGCGCTGCTGCTGATTCTTCGGTGCTGTTGGCACATAACTACGCTCATGGAGTAGCTTTAAGACGACACGCTTGGTTGCGATTGACATCTCTCAAACCAGAGGCACACCAGAGAATTCAGAATTTACCATTCTCAGGCTCCACCTTGTTCGGCTCTCATGCCGATGACGAGATGTCAAGAATGAAGTCTGAGTTAGACACTTTAAAAGCGGTAGGCATCGAACGCCCAAAGGAACAACGAAAAGTATTCCGTCCCTACCAGCGAAGGCTATTCATCCACAGGTATCAGACACCACACTGTATGTCCTCACGTCCCCAGCAGCAACAACAGCATCAAAGGGCCTTCTCGACACAGCGAAAGTCGACAAGGGGTCGTTCCACGCCGCAAACTCAGGCAACTCGCCAGGCTCCCGCGTCTAAGCCCTGAATCTTCGCTTCCCCCTCCTCCGTTATCCACTCCGGTAGGGGGAAGTATCTCACATCATCTGGACGAGTGGCTACGCATCACATCAGGCGCCTGGGTATTGAATATTGTGCGAAATGGTTACGCTCTCAGATTCATCAGTCCTCCTCCATCTGTTCCACCCAAACCAGCCAGCCACCACCTCGAAGCTCTTCAGTTAGAAGTAGCAATCCTATTACAAAAAAGAGCAATAGAGCCCGTCCCGATCAACCAACGCGGGAAAGGGATTTATTTGAGGTATTTTCTAGTGCCAAAGAAGGACAAACAAGAGTTTCGTCCCATTCTAGACCTAAGGATAGCAAACAAGTGGATTCGCAGAGAGAAATTCAGGATGCTATCCTTGCACCAAATTTACCCGCAACTCCGTCAGGGTGACTGGCTCTGCGCGATAGACCTTCGCGACGCTTATTTTCACATTCCGGTGAGCGAGAAACATCGAAAATTCCTAAGGTTCACCGTCGGCAAAAGTCATTACCATTTTGCGGTTCTACCCTTCGGCCTCAAATCAGCACCGAGAACTTTTTCCAAATGCATGGCGGTGGTAGCCGCCCATTTGAGGAAGCATCGAATATTTGTCTACCCCTATCTAGACGATTGGCTCATAAAGGCCTCCAACTATCTAGAGGCTCAACAACATTTCAACTGGGCTCAACAGCTGCTCCAGAATCTCGGTCTTCAAGTCAATCTTCTCAAGTCCACAGCAACGCCTGTTCAGAGGCTGCATTACTTAGGTGCCATTATAGATACCAATCAAGGAAACGATTATCGATTCTCCAAAAGTGCAAACAACTAGAGAGAACACCACAGAACACTGCAAAAGTAATATCCTCTCTACTGGGCTCGATGGCGTCTTGTATCCACCTCGTTCCCAATGCTCGCCTCCATATGAAACCCTTACAGGAGTGCCTGGAGGATCAATGGTGCCAACTGATGGACGATTGGGAGAGCAGAGTCCTTCTTTCCCCCCACGCCCTACAATCCCTCAAGTGGTGGTGTTCACCCAACAATCTCTTGGTGGGGATTCCTTTCCATCAACAGCCTCCAGCTCAAACCATCGTAACAGACACATCGATGCCAGGATGGGGAGCGCACATGGATCATCTTCGAGTCCAAGGCAAGTGGTCAGAGAGAGAGAGTCTCTATCATATCAACCTGATGGAGCTTCGCGCAGTCCATCTTGCGCTCAAGGCCTTCCTACCTTCTCTGAAAACGGAAACTCTCCTCCTCCAGACGGACAACGTGGCCACCATGTATTACGTAAACAAACAAGGAGGCACCAGGTCCAGGATATTATCCAGAGAGGCTCAGACAATCTGGCATTGGCTTCTAGCCAGGAACCTGTCGTTAGTGGCAACTCACCTGCCAGGCAGGCAGAATGTTCAAGCGGATGCTCTCAGCTGCGTAATGGACGAGAACCACAAATGGGTATTACACAACGATGTTGTTCGTTCCATTTTCCCACTATGGGGTACCCCTTCTATAGACCTATTCGCAACCCCAGAAAACAAAAAATGCCGAAGCTTCGCCTCCAGATATTACCATCCAGGGATGCTGGGGAATGCCCTGTGGATAAGCTGGTCAGGAGCATTTCTTTACGCCTTTCCACCGCTTCCCCTGATACCGGCAGTCCTCCAGAAGCTATCCAATGCTCAATCCAAAATGATTCTAATTGCTCCAGAATGGCCACGCCAATAGTGGTTTCCAGACCTTCTTCACCGGTCACTCAAGCCACACATCAGACTGCCTCATTGTCCGGACCTTCTCACGAAGTTCCGAGGGCAGATATTTCATCCCAACCTCTCATCGTTGAGTTTGGCAGCATGGCTCCTGAGTTAGTGCAATATGGACACTTGAACCTACCTCAGGACTGTATGGAAATCCTAAGAGAAGCAAAGCGCCCTTCCACACGATCAGCTTATGCATGCAAGTGGAAAAGATGCTGTATGTGGTGTTTGGACAACAACGTTGACCCGATATCCTGCTGAGAGGAAACTATCCTGCCATACTTGCTAAGTTTGGCCAAATCGGGTTTACAATTGACATCAATAAAAGTGCACTTGGCGGCTCTAACAGCATATAGAAAGAGCCCCTCTCAACCCTCCTTTTTTAGGATACCAATTATCAAGGACTTCCTGGAGGGCTTAAAACAGGTCTTCCCTCCCATTAGGAGACCATCTCCTCCTTGGGAACTGAATGATGTCCTCTCGCGTCTGATGCTACCTCCGTTCGAGCCAATACATAAAGCATCACTTCAACATCTCACGTGGAAAACTGCTTTTCTGGTTGCAATCACATCAGTGCGTAGGGTCAGCGAAATCCAGACCCTTTGCGCTCAAGAACCCTACACGGTCTTTCATTCTGCGAAAGTAGTAATGAGGACACATCAACATTTTTTACCAAAAGTCGTTTCAGACTTTCATGTGAACCAAACCATTTCATTACCAACTTTCTTTCAAAATCCAACTACCCCTCCCGAGAGAACCCTGCATTCTCTAGATGTAAAGAGGGTTTTGAAATTTTACTTGGACAGGACAAAATGCTTGCGTAAATCACAGCAGCTCTTTGTTAACTATGGTCCAGTTAGAACAGGGTTGGGCACGTCTAAGCAATCATTATCCAGATGGATTGTTTCATGTATACTGTTGTGTTATCAGTTAGCGAACAAATCTCTTGGTGGCAGGCCAAAAGCCCATTCTACTAGAGGGAAGGCAGCTACTGCGGCCTTAATGAGAAATATCCCTTTGGCAGAGATATGCAAGGCAGCCACTTGGAAATCGGTCCATACCTTTACACAGCATTACTGCCTTAATACAGACTCTAGGGCAGATGCGCAGGTTGGACAGGCCTTGCTTAAGATTTTTTTTGCATGATTCATGTTTTTTTTTTTTTTCAGTATTATTCTGTCTACTCCGCCGCGGTTATGGGGATGGGCTTGCTAGTCTATTCAGTGCTTATGACTATACATGGAAATCCCCTACGAGAGAAGGAATGGTTTCTTACTGTAACTCCAGTTCTCTCGTAGGGGTAATTCCATGATAGTCATAAGCAACCCTCCCTCCTCCCCGGTGGAGTTGACATAGGAAAAGTTGCCATAGTAGTATCGATGTTGGTACTCCAACGAATGTTTTGTTCCTTTATGTCAGGTTACAAGCCTCCAAAAGAACTGAGGCAACTGCCTTTTGCTGTGCATGATGGGATACAGGAAGACTTTACTTTCTTAAAGGTACAGCTCTATTTACATTCTGTATAATGGTAGCCTATGGGCTACACTGCCCTGCATTGTTTTATTCTCATGAGAGGTGTAAATAAAGTATGAGAATGTATTTTTTATTACATTTCTAGAATAAATGTGTGTTTGAACGTGGATTTACACGACAGCTGTTTTTCTTTTCAACAATTTGGCCTGTGTAGCTGTTCACATAGGCTGCACAGTGTTATTCTTAAGTGGTTTTTGACAGACCCTTTTCAAAAGGGCTGGTATCTGCACTTAAGAATATACTTCACATCAGTGCTCCGGGGTCCCCGCGGGCGCGCAGAATTATTCAGTGTTTATGACTATCATGGAAATACCCCTATGAGAGAACTGGAGTTACAGGTAAGAAACCATTCCTACCTGTAAATCCTAGTTCCAGGGGTATCCTCTTCAAAGTCATAAACAATCCACCCTCCTCCCCGGACGCGAGTCTTCTAGAAGTGCAGTAGATACCATCTATCTAATCTATAGGGTTGTTTGTCACCGTAAAACAGTACTGACCTAACTGTGAACCAACTGTCACCTCACCTTCACCCCTGAGGCATGGTGGGATACTGGAGGTGCTCAGGGTCTTAAAGGCACGGTGCCAAATTTTGTGGTTCTGCTGTATTGACTTGCATGCAGCCTATTGGCTAATAATGCTCTGTTATTTTCAATGTAGTTTTTCTCTTTTCAGATGTGTTGCTTGTATTTTCTATGCCTTCCAATTGGGCTTCAGAAAGTTTTTTTAAATTATAATGGAGAGTGTTAATGTATTTAAAAAAAATTATCTTCATAGAAATAAAGCATTTTAGCCTGTTTATCAACATAGACTGCATTGCTATTATGCACATGTATACATGATTCTTGTATGAAAATTATCTACTAAAAATGTTATTTTTTCATATATATTTCCTACTAATATATGTGTGTTTTTACATATGCTTCGTGTTCCCCGCACGGGGCTGGAATATTCAATGTTTATGACTTTGACGAGGATACCCCTGGAAGAGAACTAGGATTTACAGGTAAGTAACTTATCCTTCTTATACCACTTCTTAGAAGAAGGCTCCCCTATCAGTTTTAGACATTCTGCACCTGAACTTAATCGAAAATTGCTCTCACTCGCACCATCTTTTAGTAGTCCCAGGCTCGGTAAAGGTCTCCACCTTGGGTTTGTTACCAGAGTATCAAAGTTGCTGCCCCTCTATCATGTACCTTACTACTGCTACACTCCTTGAAAAATAGAGAGGAAGAGAGAGAGAGGAGAGATAGCGATAGAGAGAGAGCCATAGAAGTCCAGGAGCCGAACTCCAGGAGACAAACATTCATTGTGTTTCTGGTTAACTTCCTATTCACTTCCCCCCTAGTGAAAACCTGTACATTTAAGTTCCTTCAAGTCTCAGCTCGAAGTTCTTATTTGGTGGAAAGTGTAGGTTAGCAGTGGAGCTTGCTCATCTGAACTTCTGTCATAGCCCTCCCTGGTCATAACTCCCCTAAATCAGTGGTCTTCAAACTGGGGTGCGGGATTCCCAAAGAGGGTCTCAAGGGGTCTGGGGGGGAAGTGGTGAGCTCCAGGCTCTGGCCAAAAGAAGCATTATGCTGATAACAGTGCTTTGCTTTAAGTAGAAAAAATGAACAGCACTAAGGGCCAGATGTAGGTAGGGAAAAATTAGCGAGTCGGAAATTGCGAGTCGTTGCGATTCGCAATTTCCGACTCGCTAAATGTAATGCAAGAAGAAAACACGACAACAATTTGCGACTTGCAGATGAATTTGCACCGCAGATAGCGAGTCCGCTGTTTGCGAGGTCGCTTTTTGCGACCGTGCAAAAAACGGACACTCAATTTGCGAGTGGGTGTCGCAAATTGCGACTGTGCCACAAATTGAATGCAGGTGCTGCAGAACACTCTGGAAAACACTTCCTGGCACATGATGATGACATCACAGCCAGGAAGTTTACAAATACACCTGGGAGGAGGGAAGACCACACCCATTTCAACAGCAGAACTGCAAACAGACAGAACAGCAGCTACCATGGCAGAGACACCAAGGAATCGGAAACTCAAGTTTGCAGAGAAATTGCTGGAGGTGTTGACCGAGGAGTGTTGTCAGCACCATGACCAACTGTTTGGAACGGCAGCCCTCACCGTGCCAGAGTTGGAGAAAAGAAGACTATGGATGGACATCCAAGAAAAAGTGAACTCCCTGGGTGTCAGCCACCGGAGCATCGATGAACTCAAGAAAAGGTGGTACGACCTGCGCTCCCGGACCAAGGAGAGGGTGGCAGAGCGGCTCCGGGAGATGAGGGGCACCGGAGGGGGACCGTCAACATTACCACCACCCACACCCCTGGAGGAAAGGGTAGAGGAGACCCTTGAGCCTGAGGCAGTATGCGGGATGGAAGAGCTGGACACATCTGAGCCAGGACCATCAACCGCTAAGTACCATGAGACATGCATGTACCCTCATTAATGCCATACCCCCGCCCACCTTGTACACAGGAGCATGCACAACCAAAATAGCTCCATTTCAGAGTAGCAATCACCACAATGGTGCATTATGGGCAATGTAGTCAAGTAGGCAGTTTATAGGCAACAGTTTATTAGGAAGTTGACAACAGATAGTAGATACTGACAGTGTGTTCCCTGTGGCCCACAGGTCTCCCACAAGACACACCCACCATCCAAAGCAGCCAAGGGCCACTGGTCAGCCAGCAGCCAACAGAGGGATCAGGACCAGCCACCACTGCGACCTGCCCCACCAACACCCTGTCCCCTCACGAGACACCAGTTGGCATATTGGTGTGTGAGCCTGCACCAGGTCCCAGCCAAAGTGCCCCGGTAGACGTCACAGAGCCTCCACCGCGTCGCAGGCGACGTGGAAATTCATCATCACAGCGGCAGGCAGAGTCATGTGATGCCCCCATGTCACGTACTGAGGCCGCACTCCTACGGGGTCAGCGCCTGCAGACACAAGAGATTAGGAGGATTACAGGGGCTTTGCGGCGCATGGAGCGCAATCAAGGCAACAGCATGCAGCTTGTACATACAGAGTTGCAACAAATAAATACACACATGGGCGACCTTGCACTCTCCATGCGTCAACTTGTGGCTGGACTGCTAATGCAGACAGAGTGCACGGCGTCGGGACAGGCAGCTACTGAACCGCCTGGACAGAATGTCAGCATCCATTGTAAGGCTGGCCGTGAACACTACAGGTCTTTTTGGCGTACGGTCAGCCTCCAAGCTGACATGGGCCACTTTGCCAGTGACGTGGCACATGGACTGGGCCGTCTCAACCATGCTGTTGATTTAATGGAGGCACGGCAGGTGGCCAGGGGCGCAGGCGACACACCGCAAGATAGCGAGGAGGGCTCCACCGTCAGCAGTGTCTCTGCCGGTGACACCAGGGTGCTGCGCAGTGGAAGCGCAAGGCAGGGCACTGCTGACCCCCCAAGTACCAGCCATGCTGGCCGAGGCCGGCGTAGGGTTTGAGCTCCACACAGTCTTGGGGTTGGGGCACATGAAGTCAATGTGTCCCATGCCAGGTGGACTTTTACAGCCCCTGACCTGTTCAAAATGTATATAGTTTTGTTGTTTGCACTAATTAAATCACTTGTTCTTTCCACTTAACACATGGACTCTTTGTGTGTGACATTAGTGAGTATGGTAACAGTTAGCACGTACCTTCCAAAGTATTGGTTTGCAATGTGTTCCTGTCTCAGTCTGCCTTGATTTGCTATGCTTCTATCCCCATGATGGCGATGTGGTAGCTCTTGCTCTCCATCCTCAGAATCAGGGTCTTCAGGGGTGAGAGGTAGCCCACGTCTGGTGGCAATGTTGTGCAGTATAGCGCATGCGACAACGATCTTGAAAGCTGTTATTGGGGTATACTTCATCTGAATCTTGCTTTCAGCAGTCCAAAGGTCCGTTCAATGATATTCCTGGTCCTCTTATGTGCACGGTTGTATCGCCTCTCTGTCTCATTGCTGGGTGTTAAATACGGGGTAAGTATCCATGGTCGGAGTGCATATGCACTGTCACCTGTTTGGCAAAAAATTTACAATGTTAGCTGGGCATGGATGGTTTCCACATTGACCTGTGTGAATGTCTGCAAGGTGTTTTCAGCTATACCTAAGAGGTATCCGTCTCCAAACTCCCCACATTCTAGGCGTTGGTGTATCCCACTGTGCCTAAAAATGTAGGAGTCATGAGTACTCCCTGGAAATTTGGCAACCATGTCAGTGATGACATAATGGGCGTCACATACCACCTGGATGTTGAGTGAGTGGGTACACTTCCGATTGCGGAACAGATATTCCAGGTTTGCAGGAAGGCATATTTGTATATGTGTCCCGTTTACACACCCTATGACATGGGGGAGGTTGGCAATCCTGTGGAATTCCAACTTGGTGCTGTTGATTTCTGCCTCATTCCTGGGTAGGTATATGTATCTGGACATGTGTGTGAGTAAGGCGTCTAGGAATGCCCTAAAGAACAGTGAGAGTGAACTTTGGGATACCCCACCTGCCACAGCAATGACCCCCTGATACCTACCCGAGGCCAAGAGGTGCAGTGAGCATAGCACTTGCACATGTGTAGGGATGGCGCAGCCGCGCACAGTCTGGCGTTGTAGCTGTGGTTTGAGTAATTCTATTAAATCTAGTATAGCTGCACTGCTGAGTCTATATTTGTCATAAATCTCCTCCCCTGTTTGTTGGAAAAGTGTCTGCCTGGTTCTGTATATCTTCTCCTGTCTCTGGCTCCTCCTCTGCTGTGCGGCGTGGGCTCTCCTCCTCATTCTTATCACATATATCTCCACCATCTTGGGTAACCCAGATGCCTTCTGGGTCTCCTTTTATACTTTGGTACTGGTTACCACCTGCTCTGAGTTAGTGGTAAATTGGAAGTGCAAAATGGGCTTTTTGTGACTAGTCGCAATTTGCGAGTTGCTAGAGTTGCTATTGCATATGGTTTGCGACTCGCAAATTGTGACTTCCTATTTGCGGGTCGCAAATTTTGCAAGTCGGTAATGGCTCGCGTCGCATTTTGCGAGTCGGAAATGGGATTTTTGCATCCCATTTCTGATTTTGCGGGGTCGCAAATTGCGATTCGGGCCATTTGCGACTCGCAAACGTTTCCTACATCTGGCCCTAAATGACTCTGTAATGGACCATCACTAACATTGTTTGTCATTTATATGGTAGATGGTAGTATGTGTCACAAAGGAAGGGACTCAAATATTCTCCAAAGCCCCTACTCCCATTTCTAATAATTACACTCTTGATACATTTACACATTATTAAAGTCTGCCTGATCAGAATACTATGGGCCTGATTTTGAGTTTGGCAGACAGGTTAAACCGTCACAAACATGACAGATACCCCATCCACTGTATTACAATTTCCAAAGGATATAATGGAATCCTAATATGGCGGATGGGAAATCCGTCATGTTTGTGAGAGAGTAACCTCATCTCCAAACTTTAAATCAGGCCTTTAGTTTGACAGTCATGTATTTGATAGCATTTTTAAAAAGGTAATATAACTTAACTGCATTTTTTAAATAAGTCTAGACATATTTAAACATTGCCAACTTAATAGAATAATTGTGAAAAATCCCAAAGGGGCCTCATTATATTTTTTTTCCACTGGGGGGCGCGCATTAAAAAGTTTGAAGACCACTGCCCCAAATATACATTTGTAACCTCTTCTTGGCAATGTTAAGCCTGTGGGTGCCTTCTGGGCCAGTCTTTTCAACTTTCCCATGGCATCATTAGAGGTAAACACTCTGTGACCTCTGCAAATGACTCACACCAAGTTTATCCTGAATGGTAGAGAATTATTTCACTTCCTCTGGCACTTTTCTCATACTAGGCCAGCCATTAGAAACGGATGATCTCAAAACGCTCTGCTCAGCCTTCTCTCTGCTTGCAGCCTCCCATTCTTTCATAGGTATGATATGGACTATCTACATTGTGTACCACATCAAGAAATCCAATTAAACGTTCTGCATCATCATCATTCTCTTGAACTTCCTCACTTGTGGTAAGAAATCTAGACAGAAATGCTTGTAATCTTGACAAATATTATCATGAGACGTGCTTTTCCTATTCCCTTCTTTTCAAGCAGGTACACCAATGATTTGGGATCTTTACAAATATCAAAATGTATACCATACAAGGATACTTTAAAGTTTTCGACTAACCACACATTCACTCTTATGCCTCTCTTGATTGTTCTAAAATGGAGTTGTGTAAACTCATGAAGGTGAAAACCTTGGTGACCTCTTTGCATGAACTAACTTGCGTGAGTACTTGCCCACTTTCAATTCCAATTGCATTAGCATTGACTGACATTTTAAGTCTGGATTGCATGGAGTCAAATCTTCTGCATTATTAATACGCTCTTTTAGTTTCTCAAATGTTTCATCGTTATTCAAGCACAGAAAACATTTATTTTCCTTAATAGTTCTTTAAATAGTGCAGTCACAATTACAAACCTAGAAACAATTTTTGAAGGTTGTTTGCCTAATCCTAAAAAATATTTATTTTGATCCTTGTATAGGAGCCACATTGGTTGCATCTATTAGGTCCTATTAAGGCCCTATCCTTTCCAAAGTAATGAGATGTCCTAAATATTCCATGCTAACTTTCAAGAGATTGCCTTTTTCTTTTTTAACAATTATACCATGATTACTCAAAATACTCAAAACATTTTTCAAATTAATATTTTGTTTGTTGACAGACCCTCATTAAAGCCAAGTGATACACCAAGCCCCCTCCTATTCCATCAAACAAATTAAACATACGTGTTAAAAGCTGCAGCAGCAAATGTCAAACCAAATGGTGGTCTTAATTGATGGAAAGCAGCAAAAGGCATTAGAAAAGTTGTCTAGGCCATTTGCAGAAATCCCCTAGTAATATGCTGATCTTAGGTATATTGTTGGAAACTATTTTGTGCCACTTAGACAAGATAATAATTAATGGATTTTTTGATGTTAATTGCAATCTGCAAGAATACAGGTATTTAATTACTTTAAATTAGCACGTGTCACAATTTATACTTTTTACCACTAATGTAGTGAAGTCCACTCAGCTGACTTTATGCTTTCCATGACATTTGTTTTAACTAACATGGTTGTAGTCCTTGAATTGGCCCTTTACACTCAGTGGGCATCTCTTACTTTGTGAATAACATGTATAGAAGTATATTTCAATATAATCTTATGTTCAAAGTCAGTAGCATACCCTGACTTCTTTTTTAAAACATCCTTGTTTTGTTCTAATACATCACCTAAAAACATATGGTTAATTTCAACTAAGACAATAGGAAACAATGTCCCTGGTCGTAAAACCATTCCTAAATTTGAATTTTTTGGCAACATAAAGTTTCATATTAATGCATCTGTTATGGGCTCATTGAAGTGCCCTAACACATCACTTTTGCATTTACGAAAGGCAAGAAGACTGATGGGAAACAACTTTGATTGCATAGTAGAAAATCTTACATGAAAAACATCTTGAACATTACTTATGATGTTGATCCCAAATCAACATGCTTATGCCCAACTCAATTTCCCAATATAGGTTGAACATACAAGATCACCTTTTGACCTTAATTTTGACCCAGTGATTGTTCTAGCCCTGCATTTTTCCAATTCATCAATTCCTTGAACAGACTTCATAGACTTGTAACAAATCTTTACAATATGTATGATCTAACCTTTTACACTTTATATTTTGCCAATAACAGAATACCGTTTTGAATTTGCTAAATGGTGTTTGAACCACACTTATAACAAGTAATGATTTGCTAATTAAAACATTTTGCACTTTCACTTTAACCTATAACATGTTTTCCTTATCTATAGCATTTGTTTCATTTAGTTCCTTTGATGCCTCTCTATTCTATTGGTAATTGTAATAGTTTCATCTCATGTAAGATTTTTTACTGTAAAATAGTCTTTCTTGTGTTTTCTTGTGAGAACCATTGTTGACAAACTGATCTCATAAGTATTGGTCTATTATACCTTCAGATTTGCCAGTGCTTAATTTGTGCTTGTTGTTTCCGGTACAGAGCACCAGAGCTTTATTTTGAGGGCAGGCACCTATTTTTCTGCCTCAAGCATTTCCTGGGAGCAAATGACACATATGACAAAGACGGGGGAAGAGAATAACAAAAAGCGCCACAATGGGAGAAAGCAAAAAGCTGCAAGAGGCTGCTGAAGGGGCATCGAGTGGCTTTAAATAGATTGAAGAGGCCGGAGATGACTTCAGGATTATGCTGCATCAGTATTCCGTGTTCGCACATTTAATTGCAGCAGCTGCATGTTAAAGAGGAGGGCTTTGGACATCGGCACGTTTTTATTTACAAATTAAGCACTGAGATTTGTATGTTGCTGCCAACATTTCTAATTAAGCCACCATTTTATATTTGCGGTTTCCTATATATGGGGAAGTCATTTGGGGAGCTCACATCTGCTGTTTCAAATTTTACACAGTCACTGCAACCCAATTGTTCACTAACCTTTGAGTTACAATTAACTTTTTATTTACCCTATTCTTAGCCTTAAACTTTCATTTTAATTACAACTATACTTACTCCTGTTTCTCCCCAGACCACAGTTAACTCTTTAAGTAATTTTACATATTTAAATGTACTTCTCCATTTGCTGTAAATCATTGTTTTTGCATTTTGAATTTGCAATGTTAGCATTTTTGGAAGGTGATCAAATATCTGTTGGCTTTCTGCATGAACACAATTATAAAACAACAACAAATTTCTTTATCTGTGTTATTTTTTAAATTATACACACAATATTACTTGGAAAACTACAACACCACTGTATTTATATAATTGGAGTTGTGGAGTTGCTGAGATTAAAATGCTGTCACTTTTTAAATACTTAGAGTAAATGTTGAAAATACACTTGACATGAATGCCTTTAAGATGGCATGTGAAATGAACATCTAATTCCACACAAGATACCTTAAATATTCAGGTAGAGTAAAATAACAAACTCTGATTCACTTTTTATTTATGATGTATCCTATAAACTGGTGTGGGGCTATTCCTGTGTCTGACGCTTAAGAAGTGCAATAATTCACTGATGCACGTGCGGGATGATGATCCACATAAAAGCTGTATGCCTTTGTTTGTATTGCGCGGCGGTGGACCGTGGCGCGAGCTGATCTTTCGGCTCAGGGCTCGGGGCGCATCCACGGTCCCTGGCGGCCGGGCGTGCTGCGCCCCTTCTGTTCTTTATTTCCTCCCACGGGCCCCAAAGTGGGCATGGGGCCTTGACAAGTTTTGGGCGCGGCGTGCCCGTAATATTTGACATGAGCTCCCTCCCCCTGACCCCTCACTTACCTGGTATGGCCTGTTACTTTCTTCTTTTCTTCTTTTCTTCTTTTTCCCTTCTTTCTCCTTTTCTTCCTTTCCTTCTTTTTACACTTAGCAACCATGTTCTTCTTTTTTCCAGCATGCCTTTCTTTTTCCCTGCATGCCTTAGGACACTTTTCCAAAATGGCACCTATCTCTATATTCTCCTATGATTCTTTCCCAATCCATTATGGTGTCTTTCTTTTTCCTGTTGGTCATTTCCTGTTTTAGGGTATATAAGGTGTGTGATTCTTGTTCTCTTTGCGCTGCAACACTTCCTTTGGTGGTGATCTTCGCTCCTGTAGTTTTTTCTCCATTTTTTTTTTCCTCGCTTGTTCCAGTTTCTTCCAGTATTGTTTTCTTGTTGGAAGACTTACCTTTTGCTTCTTTTTTGTTCCAGGGAGTTCCTGCTATAGAGATTTTTCCCTTTGGGGTTTTTAACTCTGGGACTCCTTCTGGAGGGCACAGACTACTTTTTGGCGTTCCTTCGTCAGCAGCACCGTAGCAACCAGAAATGGCCACCCCTACCTTGGTCAAGGCAGAACCTACAAGGATCAAGACGACTCTGCAGTACAAGTTGGCCAGAAACATAAATGAGGAGTAGCTTGTGACAAATTGCAGCGCCAAACCAACCAGACTTCATCGAGCTGTATGGAGAATACCTCAACAGCAGCTGCAGAATCCAACCAGTCCCTACTCTCAACCATTCAACAGCAAGCCCAAGAACTGCAACAACTCCAAAATGATAATGCGACAAGCCTTGGTATACCGAACCACAGATGTTCCCACTGTCTCTGCTAATAGGCCACATTTTTCAGGAGATCCAAATAAGCTACGAGAATTCCTTGATGCTCTGACAGTCTATTTTGCATTTCGACCAATGAAATTTTCGCAAGATAAAACAAAAGTGGGTTACCTCATCAGTGCCTTGTCTGGTGCTGCCTTGGCCTGGGCGACTCCGTTAGTAGCCTCCAATGACTCTGTGCTGTCTGACTATTTAGCTTTTGTCACTGCATTTAAACAAATGTTTGAACGGCCGGGATTGGAGGCGTAAGCGGGAAAAACTTTATGTGATATTCAACAAGGTACACAAGATGTTCTCCAATACATAACGCGCTTTAGACAATTGGCAGCAGAGACGACTTGGGTAGAACATACTCTGGTGACTCTGATTTATAGAGGTCTACGAGACGAAATAAAAGACGAACTAGTACATTCACCTAGAGTGGAAGATTTACGAGGATTGATGGATTTAGCGCTCTCCATAGAGTATCGTCTTCAGGAACACCGTCTAGAAAAGAGGAAATCTCGTGGACCTTCTCATGCAGGAAACCCACGTACAATCGTCCATCGTTCTGAAGAGTCCCGACCTGAATTAAGAGAAGCAACAAAAGGAGAACCAATGCAAATAGACACCGCTCGTGGTCCTCTCACTGCTAGTGAGCACGAAAATAGGCGGAGAAAAGGATTATGCCTGTATTGTGGAATTCCTGGCCACTTGCTTCGTGTTTGCCCAGTCCATCCTGTGAAGTCTTTGGGAAACGCCAATTCCCGTCCTCTTTGAGAAGGGAGGGGACGCGATTCTCTGAGATACCTTCAATCTGTTCTTCTAAAGAAGATGCAACTGCCCTGTTTGTGCTACCTGTGACCCTGCAGTTACCAGAAGGTCAGGAAGTAAGAGCTTTGGCATTATTAGACTGTGGAACCAGTGGAATTTATCTGGATGAGTCCTGGGCCAAGAAACAAAAATTTCCAGAACAGGTTCATACTGTAGAGGGATCCTTATTAGCATCAGGTCCTGTCATCAGTTCTACTCCTACCCTATGTCTACACTTTGGAAAGCATCAGGAACATGTCTTTTTTTTATTTAATCTCCTCTGCTAATCATACAATAATTTTAGGAATACCCTAGGTTACACGGCATAATCCTTATATCAATTGGGAAACCAGAAATATTTCTCTGTCTTCTAAATTCTGTCAAGACCATTGTTATGCCTCCGAAACCTATTGGTCCCCAAAGAAGATGTTATCCACAGAATCTGAATTAGGGTTTCCCATAAACTCTATTCAAGGGGTACCTAGCCATTATCTGGATTATATAGATGTGTTCCAAAAACCCACGAAACCAGTACTACCTTCACATAGAGACAACGATTGTACCATTCTCTGGAACCTGGCGCAGTTGTCCCCTTTGGTAGAATGTATTCTCGTATGGAACCTGAAAAGAAGATACTCAAGGACTACGTGCAGGAAAATCTACAGAGTGGTCTCATCGCACCATCTTCTTCTCCCGCTGGGGCTCCCCTCTTCTTCGTGCCCAAAAAGACGATGGATCTACATCCCTGTATAGACTTTCGTGGATTAAATAAAATCACTATAAAAGACCATATCCACTACCTCTCATCAAAGACATACTGGAAGCAGTTAGGGAGGCACAGATCTTTTCAAAATTAGACCTTCCGGGAGCATACCATCTTTTAAGAATTAAGGAAGGTGAAGACCGCTTTTCGTACACCTTTTGGTCATTACGAATATAGGGTAATACCCTTTGATTTAACCAACGCCCCCTCTATTTTTCAAAGAGTTATGGATTCAGTATTTTCTGACCTGTTAAACCACACCGTTGTGATTTATTTAGATGATATCCTAAAATATTCCAGGCACCCCGAACTTCACACCGAACACGTAAAGCAAGTACTAGACAGAGTTAGGCAACATCAACTCTACTGTAAACCCTGTAAATGTGAATTTGACAAGACAGAGGTAAAATATTTAGGATATCACATTAGTCAGGTTGGTATCGCCATGGATCCAGAGAAAGTTCAGGCCATCCTAGATGGGCCATCACCCTCATCCATAAAAAAAAAAGAGTGTTTTTTAGGACTGGCCAACTCTTATCGCCAATTTATTTGGGACTTTGCTGAACAAACTAGCCACATCGCACAGACTCTTATAAAAGAGAGTTTGCAAAACGGTTTAATCTGGATGGATGTGGCCGAAGACGCTTTCCAAAACCTAAAACGAGTTTTCACCCAAGCACCTATACTACAGCATCCAAACACCAGCAAACAATTTATCGTAGTCACTGATGCTTCAGAAAGAGCTATTGGGGCAGCATTATTACAAAGACAGGACGACGATGGGTTAGAACATCCAATATTTTATCTGTCCCATGTGCTCTCTGAGTCTGAGCAAAATTATTTAGTGTTGGAAAGAGAACTTCTAGCTCTAAAAACAACTTGTCAAGAGTGAAGACAATTCCTTATAGGTTCTAAAGAACCGTTTGAAGTGAGAACAGTACATTGCAATTTACAATGCCTACAAAACTTTCAGTGCCGGAACAGTCGCAAAGCCCTTTGGCCTTTCTTCTTTAGCCAATTTGATTTTTATGTTACCTATATTCCAGGTTCTCAAAATATCTTGGCGGATGCTCTGTCTCGACGCTACCCTGAAAGTTGTAACACCCCTTCACAACACCTCTTTGAACCCGGCAAAATTATTGGTTTAGTCCAGTCTTTCCTTGATAAAGTACAGTCTGAGTACTCAACCCTCTCAGAACAAGAGATGAAGGAGCTGCGTCCAAAATTATGCAGGAGTAAAGAGTATTACTACCATAAAGACGCGTTATTCCTACCTTCTGAGATAGTGCAAGGAAAAGCACAAAAAATGTGTCACAACTCCCCTGTGGCCGTTCATCATGGTATCGAAGCCACGCAGGAATTACTCCTTCGTTCTTTTTGGTGGCCTACACTTAAGCAAGATACTTAGAGTTATGTGGTATCTTGTCCCATCTGCGCCCAAACAGAAATGCCCCATACGAGGCCTACAGGACTACTTCAACCGTTACCGGTTCCAGTAGTCCCTTGGCATACTATATCAAACGATTTTATGTGTTCAATACCACCCTCAGCAAGAAACCGAGTTATAATGGTGACTGTAGACTCATTTACAAAGATGGCTCATTTTGCTGCTTTGAAGAAGCTACCCACATCCAAAGACTTAAGCCAAGTCTTCATCCAAGAGATCTTTCGTCTCCATGGCCTCCCTCAAGTTATTGTTTCAGATGGTGGCCCTCAATACATATCACGGTTTTGGAAGCATTTCTGTAAAACCCTAAATATCGATGTAGCCTTATCTTCTGGATTCCATCCTCAAACTAATGGGCAGATGGAACGATTCCAAATACACACACCTGATACACATACAAACACCACTCGCACACACCCAACACAATATAAAACACACACCCACATCACCCACAAACCCCTACAACCAGAATTTCTGAGAGAAGGCCAGAGAAACAGCACAGAATAGACAACCCCATCACACAGAGGCACACAACACCATCACCCACGGAACATCCAAGCACAAAACACCACATACCACTACACTCACCACACTCATCAACACATACACCACCCCACATATCACACACACCACCCCATGGCACGCCAAAGACACCCCCGCTTCTCCATGGAGGAGCTCAGGGTCATGGTGGAGGAAATCATCCGGGTAGAGCCACAGCTATTTGGCTCACAGGTACAGCACACATCCATAGCCAGGAAGATGGAGCTATGGCAAAGAATAGTGGACAGGGTCAACGCAGTGGGACTGCACCCAAGAAATAGGGAGGACATCAGGAAGAGGTGGAACGACCTATGGGGGAAGGTGCGTTCAACGGTATTCAGGCACCACATCGCGGTACAGCGGACTTGCGGCGGACCCCCACCTCCTCCCCCTCAACTAACAACAGGGGAGGAGCAAGCCTTGACCATCTTGCATCCTGAGGGTCTCGGAGGAGTCGTTGGAGGAACGGACACTGGTAAGTCTAATCTTAACCATCATAACCCCCACCCTACCTGCATGCTATCACACACCCCCACCATCACACCCTCCCCTATCACCCCAAAACCTCACCAATCTACCCATGACACCAACCACCCATCCCAACCCCAAGACCTGCATGACATAACTAAGCATGGACACCCATCACCAAAGCATGCCCACTGCACAGACCCAGAACACCCCCCAACCATCAGCACACAAGCCCCCACACAGGAATGCCTGCACTGGGGTTCACGCACACCCAACCATTGCACACCATGAACACACACATGCAATAATCATGTACTTGTACCCCCGCAGGAACCCGAAGGAACGTCACCACACCAGAGGGTCCAGACAACACCACTCCACCCCCAGAAGAGGCCCACAGTGACGACAGCAGCTCTGCCCTACTGGATCTTGATGACCAGCCCGGACCATCGTGGGCCTCAGGACAGTCGGTTCCCCTTGCCCAGCCACAGCCCAACACCGAGCTTACACCCTCTGGTAACACCAGCACAGCACCCACCCAGCGGCCCCAAACCTCCCTACCCAGGACAGGTCAATCAGCGGTGTGTCCACCACTACAGGGCACCCAGGGTAACCCACCACCCCAACAACAACAGGGACCTGGGGGCAGTGGTAGTGGGCACACGGTCCAGGGGACGGAGGCACTGGAACACAGGGGAACTGGGAGGGCTGCTGTGCGACAGAGGGAGGACAGGCCAAGGGAACCAACTCTCAACGAGGCCCTCTCCTCCATCATGGGAGCATACCACCGCTCCCAGGAGACGATGGCCACGGTCCTGGACAAGTTGCAGGAGACCCTGCGTCTGCAGGAGGAACAATATTTGGGGTTCAGGGAGGAGCTCAGGACCATCGGCTCTGCCCTGGGCACCATCGTAGGGGTGCTGACGGACATTCAAAAGACCTTTAGGGACACCGTGGCACTCCAAGGGGCCCCTGACACTAGCCAGGATGATTAAATGCCCACCACCTCTGCCGGCGCTAGGGGACAGGACGCCCCGCCACTGGACCAACACACCAGCACCCCATCCCCTGCAGACGGACAACCACCACGCAAGCGGGCCCTGAGATCCAGGAACAGGACAGAGCAAGATGGCAAGACCCCCGCCAGGAAATAAGACTACCCTGATTGTCCCCCCACTGTCCCACTTTGTTACCCTGTCCATACTTAAACTGCCCCAGCTCCACTTCCTATGCCCAGATGCGCAATGTACCTGTGAGACTAATAGACTGGACTCTGCCATGGACATTCCTCCACCATCACCCATCACCATTTTACAACCCCCCTTCATTTTTTAGCACTTAAATAAACACCCTTGAAACACAAAAAAAAAATGGAGTCAGTCTATGATTTGTAAATCTGTATTATCAATTACAGATTCATAATGGGTTACCCATTGGAAGGCTAACATACCTATGTCACACATCACAAGCCCTTTAAGGATGCAAACAGTTGACACGTAGGTTACCACATTTGTGAAACTGAAATGGAAGGGGACAACTCAGTTAACAAATAGTGAGTGTAATGTCGGTACAGGATAGATGTAGATGTGTGAAAGTTAATGTAATGGTAAAAATTAAAATGTTCTCATCTGTTTGTCACTGGAAATATTGCTGTATGACTGACTCCCTGTTGTCGTTTTCGTCTTCCTCAGCTTCATCCTCATCACTGTCCACAGGCTCCACAGCTGCCACAACACCGTCATCTGGATCATCCTCCTGCAGAAAAGGCACCTGACGTCGCAATGCCAAATTATGGAGCATGGAGCAGGCGATGATGATGTCGCACACCTTCTTCGGTGAGTAGAATAGGGATCCACCTGTCATATGGAGGCACCTGAACCTGGCCTTCAGGTGGCCGAAGGTGCGCTCGATAACCCTCCTAGTCCGCCCATGGGCCTCATTGTACCGTTCCTCTGCCCTGGTCCTGGGATTCCTCACTGGGGTCAGTAGCCATGACAGGTTGGGGTAACCAGAGTCCCCCAATAGCCATACACGGTGCTTCTGGAATTGACACATCATATCAGGGATGCTGCTATTCCGCAGGATGTAGGCGTCATGCACAGAGCCAGGGAACATAGCATTTACCTGCGACATGTACTGGTCTGCCAAACAGACCATCTGGACATTCATCGAATTATAACTCTTCCTGTTCCTGTACACCTGTTCACTCCTGCGGGGGGGGACCAGAGCTAAATGGGTCCCATCCATGGCACCTATGACGTTGGGGATATGTCCAAGGGCATAGAAGTCACCTTTCACTGTAGGCAAATCCTCCACCTCAGGGAAAATGATGTATCTCCTTACGTGTTTCAGCAGGGCAGCCAACACTCTGGACAAGACATTGGAAAACATAGGCTGGGACATCCCTGATGCTAAGGCCACTGTTGTCTGAAAAGACCCACTTGCAAGGAAATGGAGCACTGACAGCACCTGCACATCAGGGGGGATTCCAGTCGGATGGTGGATTGGTGACATCAGGTCTGGCTCCAACTAGGTACATAGTTCCTGGTTTGTGGCACGGTCAAACCTGTAGGTCACGATTAAATGTCTCTCTTCCATTGTCAACAGGTCCACCAGTGGTCGGTACACCGGAGGATTCCGCCATCTTCTCATATGTCCCAGCTGACGGTGCCTACGAAGGACAACAGCGAAGAAACAGTCACTATTCCTCCAGGTATGTACCCACAGTCACACACAAGACTACACCAGACAATAAACCCTTCCTGTATGTGTGTTGAGTGTAGGCCTCAGTATGTGTGACGCAGTTGAAAATGAATCCATGTGGGCCCGGAAATGGCGGCTGCCTGACCTCTAAAGTGGGACAATGGGATTGTGGGGTAACAGTGCTGGTGTTGCACACCGTCGCAGTAGGCGGTCGTAGAGCGCAGCGCAATGCTGCATTGGTTAACATTGGACCCTATGGGTCCCAGGAGCCAATGAACAGGTGCGCCGGCGGTGATGATGCGCCCAGCCGCGGACGTCACCGCTGCGGACGTCACCGCCATTTTCTATCTGTTCAATCACTAGATCCCTGACCTTCGACAGGAGAGGACCTACACTGCTAGTGCTGATGTGACCTCGGTCTGGAAGCGACAATGGCTGCTGCGTCTGGGGAAAGGGCCCCTGCCTTCACTGCACAGGAGTTAGAGAAACTTGTGGATGTGGTCCTACCCCAGTACATGCTACTCTACGGTCCTCCAGACCAACAGGTTAGTACACAGGGAGCACGTTGTAGGGGCTAGGCCTGGGTGGACAGGGCTGGGTGGAAGAGGGAAGGGGGCAGAAGTCATACTACAGTAAAGCATGGGAATAAATGGCCCACATGATCAGAGTATGGAGGGGGCCACACACATTGATGGTGCAATTGGTAATGACTGTTCCCCTTCCCTTGTGCATGTCATGTAGGTCAGCGCCCACCAGAAGAGGGACATTTGGCGTGCCATCACCAAGGAGGTCCGGACCCTGGGGGCCCACCAGAGACGGGGCACCCACTGCCGGAAGAGATGGGAGGACATTCGCAGCTGCAGCAAGAAGACGGCGGAGGCTCAGCTGGGGATGGCCTCCCAACGTGGGAGGGGTGCCCGTCGTACCATGACCCCCCTGATGTTCCGGATCCTGGCGGTGGCCTACCCGGAGTTGGATGGGCGCTTAAGGACATCACAGCAGACACAAGGGGGTGAGTACAACCTCATTCTGCGGACTTTGCGTGCAGTGGAGGTGTCTGGGTGGGGGAGGTGGGCTGTGGGTGTCCCTAGGCCAGGGCGAGTTAGGTAGGCAAGGCCCCTCCGTAATGTAGGCCATGTGGCACTCTACCCCACCTCAGAAAAGTAGCAAGTTGAGGTATAGTTGCCCCTGTGGCATCCATGTGCGCAGATTTCCACCATTGCCATGTAGGCCATATCCATGAAATTGCATGTGCAGAGGGCAGGAGCACGGCGTTGTGCATGGGGCTGCTGCGTCTGTCTTGTCCGCCAACAGTAGCGGTATGCCATGCACTAAAACTCTCTTTCTCTTCCAGGGGATCCTCATCAATAGTCATAAACATTGAATATTCCCGCCCTTGTGCGGGGACCCCGGAGCATATATAAAATACACACATATTAACATGTGTAAAAAACAGCAATGCAGGCTATAATGTTAAAAACAGGCTAAAATGCTTTATTTCTATGAAGTTTTTTTTTTTTTTGTTTTTTTTTTATATTATAAAGCTACAATAGAGAATAAATATCTACCCAAGCCCCTCAAACTAGGCTTAGGGAAGTAAGCAGCAGCAAACTCTAGAGAAAAAGAGAAAAAACTGCATTGAAAAACAATGAAGCATTCTTATCCAATAGGCTGCATGCAGGTTAACACAGGAGAACCATAAAAACTTTGGCACCGTGCCTTTAAGACCCTGAGCACCTCCAGTATCCCACCATGCCTCAGGGGTGAAGGAAAGGTGACAGTTGGTTCACAGTTAGGTCAGTTCTTTTTTCCGGCTTCTTCTGAGAGGATCCTGGAGCATTGAGCTCTCAGTTTTTCTGAGTTTTTCTCAGAAAAATTCTTTAAAAAAGCGTTTTTTCATTTTTCACTCGACAAATAATATCTTTGTCTGAGCTAGGAAGGTTTTTTCTGACAGAAAAATGCCTTCTCTTTTTGTCAAATGCCCTGCTTGTGGGAAGAAGAAGGCCCAGTCAGATCCCCACTCTCTGTGCATAGTGTGCCTGCCTCAGAGTCACTGCCCTGACACTTGTAAGTACTGCAAGAACATGTCTAGGAGGACTCTGAAAGACAGAGAGAAGATCCGACTTCATGGGCTTCAGGAGAGGAAAAGAACATCGTCTTCCTCACTTCCCAGACAGCCAGAAGGCCATTCTCAGGAGACACACCCGACGTCGAAGGGAACGGCGTCGAGGGAACATCAGAGCAGGGGCAGGTCTCCGTCGACGGCGAGCCATCGCCGGCGTGCCCGGTCGCCGCCAAAGGCTGTGCGCCCCCCGACGTCAGGACACACGACGTCGAGATCACCACGACGGCACGAGAAACATCCGCCGTCGACCTCCCATCGCTCCACGTCGAGACACATGACGGCGAGCAGGTCGAGGTCCAAGGAGCGTCGTTCGACGTCAAGACACTCGACGTCGAGGCAGGACCAACCGGCTGGGCGCCCTTCAACGTCAACACAGCCATCGACGTCGACACAGGTTTTACCTGTCCCACAGGGAGCAGAACATCGCCCCACGCCAGACAAGGCGCCATCTCCAGTGGTCTCCATACCGAGCGACTCTTCTCGGTCAAGAGCGGCATCATCTGGGCATGTCTCGCCCATCAATCTATCTCCGAGATGGCTGGAGAGCCTCAACAGACCAGCGGCCTCCCCAGATTCGCAGTATTCGCGAATGTATTCACCTACTGCCTCCCTGCCAAGAACGCCATCACCGACAGCCAGGGCAGAACGGGCTCGTTCAGCTCCTCGCCAACTGGCCGCGAGGCCTAGACGCTCTGCTACAGCGTCTCGCAGCAGATCTCGCTCTCAACAGAGATCCAGGTCGCGGTCAAGGAGAAGATCACCCTCTTGGTCTTCATCAGGTTCTTCTGTCGGGCGTTACTCACCCACCCTTACAGATTCACCACCTGCTAGAGTCTCACCGGTGGATGATATTACCACATTCAACGAGGTGTTGCTAAGAGGGGCGCAGAAACTCAACATAGAGGTTCCAGAACCATCTACCTCCTCATCGATCATCTTTGAGACTCTACAACAGAGATCAGCGTCGAAAAAGTTGCTGCCTCTAGTGCCTGGCTTGCTGCAGCCAACCATGGACACTTTTCTGGCCCCAGCATCGCTTAAGTCTGCCCCGGCTAGGATTCTTAAGAAATACAAGGCTCCAGAACAAGACCCTTTATTCCTTAGAAAGGATCCGCCACCGGACTCGGTGATCATAGATGCCGCCCGTAAGACCCGCTCGGTGGCATCTTCATCCACGGTACCCCCGGATAAAGAGAGCAGGCATCTAGACTCTCTAGGGAGGAAGATATGCGGGACGGCGGCTTCAACAATGAAGGTCTCCAGTGCGTCTGCGCTCCTGGGCAGGTACGATCGTTCTCTGTGGGATTCCCTCAGTAGATTTACAGAAAAATTGCCCAGAGAAGACAGACAAGATTTCCAGGAGATACTACAAGAAGGATGCCTGGTATCCAACCAGGTTATCAGCGCGGCAGCGGATGGGGCGTATTTGGCTGCTCATGGGTACGCACATGGTATCTGTGCGAGGAGATCTTCCTGGCTGAGGCTCACTGGCTTAAAACAAGAAGCGCAACAACGCATCCTGAATCTCCCATTTGCCGGGAACTCTCTATTAGGTGCCCATGCAGACGAAGAGATGGCCCGCATGAAGACAGAGGTGGATACCTTGAAGGCGGTGGGCCTCGAAAGAAAGAAAGATTTCAGGAGGAGGTACAGGCCGTATGATAGGCGCCCTTTCCAGCAGAGGGTTCAAACCCCTCATTGGGCGCAAAGGTCACAGCAGCGACAGGGACGACCTCTTTTTCAACGAAGAAACACAAGGGAGCGAGGGTCAAGCAGACCTCAACAATCCACTCCGAAAGCACCCACCAAGCAATGAAATCTCGCTTCCCTCGACACTGTACACCACTCCGGTGGGGGGAAGTATTACGGCTTATCTTCACGAGTGGCACTCTATCACAAGAGACAAATGGGTGCTCAATATTGTCGAACATGGCTATTCTCTTCTTTTCAAACAGCCTCCACTACACTTGCCACCAACCAAAGACAATCCATCTCATCTCAGCTTGCTACGCAAGGAGGCTCTCGCCCTCCTAAGAAAGAATGCCATAGAAAAGGTTCCACCTG
Organism: Pleurodeles waltl; assembly: GCF_031143425.1. NCBI lineage: Eukaryota > Metazoa > Chordata > Amphibia > Caudata > Salamandridae > Pleurodeles > Pleurodeles waltl. Next base: position 18,927,893 of record NC_090449.1, read on the forward strand.
CACGAAGAGGACAGGGGGTCTACTCCTGTTACTTTCTAGTGGCAAAGAAGGGTCGAGAGGGCGTTTTCAGGCCAATCCTGGATCTACGGCTGCTGAACAAATACATAAGGAAGCAGAAGTTCAGAATGCTAGCGCTTCACCAGATTTTCCCTCAACTGCATCAGGGAGACTGGATGTGCTCCATCGACCTGCAGGATGCGTATTTTCACATCCCAATAGCTCCAAAACATCGAAAATTCCTGCGCTTCCGAGTAGCGTTACAGCATTACCAGTTCAGGGTTCTACCCTTTGGCCTGAAATCTGCCCCAAGAGTTTTCTCGAAATGTATGGCAGTGGTGGCGGCACATCTCCGAAGACAAAGGATATACATATATCCATACCTAGACGACTGGCTACTAAAGGCTTCTTCTCCGGAGCAGGCGAGAAGCCATCGGGACATTGTACTAGGAGTTTGCGAAGCTGTAGGTCTTCAGGTCAATTACCAGAAGTCAACCTTGACTCCAACGCAGAATCTTCACTACCTAGGAGCTATCATAAACACAGAACTACAAAAAGTGTATCCTTCGGAGGAACGACTATCCTCAATAAACAAGAAGTGCCAGGACCTGTTGAGAGCCAGCACACCTACGGCACGTCAGGTGACATCACTACTGGGCTCTATGGCATCGTGCATTTTTATTGTCCCAAATGCCAGACTCCACATGAGACCCCTCCAAGAGGCATTGGAGACCAACTGGAGCCAGAGAACAGGTCGCTGGGAGGACACGGTGCGGCTACCGGAGGTAGCATTTCAGTCATTGAGATGGTGGATGCACAGACCTCACCTGTCAGTGGGTGCTCCGTTTCACCAGGTGCTTCCATCCGACACCCTAGTAACGGATGCATCTCTTCAGGGATGGGGGGCTCATCTGGGTCCTTTTCAAGCACAGGGTCTGTGGTCAGACAAGGAAAAGCAGTACCACATCAATCTGCTAGAACTCAGAGCGGTCCATCTCGCTCTCAAGTCCTTCATACCGCTAATTCAGGGGAAAACTCTCTTGATACAGACGGACAATACAACCACGATGTATTACTTGAACAAACAGGGGGGGACGAGGTCCCTACCCCTATCGCGAGAGTCCCAAGCGATATGGCATTGGCTCCTGGCCAGAGGAATGTCAATTACAGCAGTTCACCTGCCAGGTCAGCAGAACGTGGAAGCAGACTTTCTAAGCAGACACCTGGAGGACGTTCACGATTGGGTCCTGCACGGCGAAGTCGCAGAATACATCTTCGCGCAATGGGGTCGGCCTCAACTGGACCTCTTCGCAGACGAAGTGAACAAGAAATGCCCAGACTTTTCATCCAGGTTCTACCGTCCGGGATCTCGAGGGAATGCCCTGTTGATCGACTGGTCAGGGACATTTCTTTACGCTGTTCCGCCGATTCCCCTCATTCCGGCAGTGATCAGCAAACTTTACAGATCCAGGACCAGAATGATTCTTATAGCGCTGCAATGGCCCCAACAGTTCTGGTACACGGATCTCCTCAACCTGTCGGAAGAACCTCACAGGAGGCTGCCGTGCAGACCGGATCTTCTGAGCAGAATGGAGGGCAGGATTCTACATCCCAACCTACCCTCTCTGAGCTTAACAGCATGGCTCCTGAATTCCTGCAGTATGGGCACCTAGGACTCTCGCAGGAGTGCATGAGCATCTTGAAAGAGTCCAAACGACCTTCCACTCGGCGTTCCTACGCTTTTAAGTGGAAGAGATTCTACATATGGTGCTGTCAGAAAGGTCATAATCCCATGCGGGCGCAGGAGGATGTCATACTGTCCTATTTGCTTCATCTAGCGAAGTCCGGTCTGCAGGTATCATCTATTAAGGTACATTTGTCTGCTATTACTGCCTATCGCAAATCGCCTTCTCAGGAATCCTTCTTTACAAAGCCTGTAGTCAAGGATTTCTTAGAAGGTTTGAAGAAAGTTTTTCCGCCAATTCGGAGGCCTTCTCCTCCATGGGAACTGAACATAGTCCTGGCAAAACTTATGGGCCCTCCTTTCGAGCCTATCCATAAGGCCTCTTTACAACACCTTACGTGGAAGACGGCTTTTCTAGTGGCCATTACTTCAGCGAGGAGGGTCAGTGAAATCCAGGCCTTGTCTGCAAAAGAACCGTACACGGTTTTTCATGACAATAGAGTGGTTCTGCGAACTCACCCATCTTTCCTTCCGAAGGTGGTGTCAGAATTCCATATTAATCAGACCATAACTTTACCGACGTTCTTTCCCAATCCGGAGACTCCGGCAGAGAAAGCATTGCACTCATTAGACTTGAAAAGAGTGCTGAAATTTTATCTGGACAAGACAAAATCGATTAGACACTCTAACCGCTTGTTTGTAAACTATGGTCATTTAAGGACAGGAGAGGCAGCTTCTAAGCGAACAATATCAAGATGGATAGTTTCTTGCATTGTTAATACTTACCAGCTAGCTAATAGACAATTGCTAGCGCGGCCTAGAGCGCATTCCACAAGGGGTAAAGCGGCTACTGCTGCTCTCCTTAACAATGTTCCGATATCTGAGATTTGTAAAGCTGCTACATGGAAGTCTGTCCATACGTTTACAAGACATTATTGTTTAGACTCAGATGCAAGAGCGGATGCCCAAGTGGGGCAGGCCTCTCTAAGAAATCTATTTGCGTAAGACATATCTATTCCTGCACTTCTATCGGACAGTCCGCTGGGTTTAGGGATGGGCTTGCTAATCTATTCAATGTTTATGACTATTGATGAGGATCCCCTGGAAGAGAAGGATAAGTTACTTACCTGTAAATCCTAGTTCTCTTCCAGGGGTATCCTCATCAAAGTCATAAACAACCCACCCTCCTCCCCGGACGCACGTCTCCTAGAAGTGCAGGACAGACTGTGTTTTGAATCAGTTATACAAATTGTCACCGTAAAAAGAACTGACCTAACTGTGAACCAACTGTCACCTTTCCTTCACCCCTGAGGCATGGTGGGATACTGGAGGTGCTCAGGGTCTTAAAGGCACGGTGCCAAAGTTTTTATGGTTCTCCTGTGTTAACCTGCATGCAGCCTATTGGCTAAGAATGCTTCATTGTTTTTCAATGCAGTTTTTTCTCTTTTTCTCTAGAGTTTGCTGCTGCTTACTTCCCTAAGCCTAGTTTGAGGGGCTTGGGTAGATATTTATTCTCTATTGTAGCTTTATAATATAAAAAAAAAAAAAAAAAAAAAAAAAAAAACTTCATAGAAATAAAGCATTTTAGCCTGTTTTTAACATTATAGCCTGCATTGCTGTTTTTTACACATGTTAATATGTGTGTATTTTATATATGCTTCGGGGTCCCCGCACAAGGGCGGGAATATTCAATGTTTATGACTTTGATGAGGATACCCCTGGAAGAGAACTAGGATTTACAGGTAAGTAACTTATCCTTCTTCTGCCCCCCCCTCCCTTTTCCTGCTTTCCCTGTCCTTTTGTACATCAGCATCAACAGGCGGAAGTACAGTGGCACCGGAGCACGAGGGAGCTGCATCCCACATGGCCCTGGAGGGCCACACCACAGACTCTGAATGCACCAGTGGGACGGAGGGCGAGGGGAGCTTCACGTCGGCCACCGGATCACCAACCAGCGACACAGACTCGTCCGCCGATGTGAGCTGCCCTGTGGTGGCGGCACCATCTGTGCGCCCCACTTCTACAGGTACAGCCGCCACCCCCCCTACCAGCACCGCCCTCCCAGCAGTCCCTCAGCGTTCGCCCCGTGCCCGCTCACCCAGGAGGGTGGGCATCACCTTCGCCCCAGGCACCTCAGGCCCTGCCCCAGTCAACCCTGCTGCCCTCAGTGAGGAGGCCATTGACCTCCTCAGGTCACTCACTGTTGGGCAGTCTACCATTGTGAATGCCATCCAGGGTGTAGAAAGGGAGTTGCAACACAGTAATGCATTCCTGGAGGGCATTCATTCTGGTCAGGCTGCCCATCATTGAACCCTGCAATCTCTGGCCTCAGCACTGATGGCAGCCATTGTCCCTGTCTCCAGCCTCCCCCTTCCAACTTCCTCCACCCAGACCCAATCTCCTGTACCCCAGCCTGTCCCAAGCACACCATCAGACAAGCATGCATACACCTCAACACACAAAAGTAGCTCAGGCAAACATAGGCACCACACAACCCAAAGGCACACACAAAAGCATCACACACATGCAGACACAGCAACATCCACTGCCTCCACTGTGTCCCCCTCCTCGTCGTCTGCCTCCTCCCTCCCAGTCTCGTCTACACTCTCACCTGCATGCACTACATCTACAGGCACCAGGACTCGCACCAGAACACCCAGCACCACACCCCGCTCACCTGCACTCACCACCTCCACTCCCATTTACACGTCCCCTGTGTCCTCACCCAGTGTGTCTGTGATGCCCCCTCCCAAAGTACACAAACGCGGGCACCCACACACCCAACATCCATCCACCTCACGACAGCCTCCAGTACCTGCACCTGCACCCAAAACAGCTAAAGTGACACCTCCTACAACCACCTCCTCTTCCTCCACTCCCAGACCCCCTCCAGCTACCCATCCCAGTGTACGTCAGAAACTCTCCCTATGTCAAATTGACCTTTTTGCCCCCACCCCCCCTCCAATTCATCAGTCCCGTCGTAGCGCCTCAGCCAAAAAGCCTCCAGTACCAGTGATGCGTGTTCCAGGTTTTTGGAGTGCACCGTCCACCAGGGCAGGCAGTAGGACCCGGAGCCAAGGCACTGGCAGCCCACCCCCGTAAAGGCTCCGAAATTGGAGAGTGGACGACGGGACCGTGTCAAGACTCCTGGTGGGTCAACAAGTGAAATGGGATTGAAAGCGATTGGTGAGTCAGCTGTAACTCCAAAAAAGGTGGGGAAGGTCCAGAGGAAGTCTGCCCAGCCTGTTGTGAGTGTCACGGCGGAGAAGTGCGCCATCATTTCCGGCGGTCCAGACACAACCGCCAGCACCGTCGTCACTGGTCCAGAGACCACCGCCGAAGTCACAGCCCAGGAGGGCCCAAGTATCGTCACTGGTCAGGAGACCACCGCCGGAGTCACAGCCCAGGAGGGCCCAAGTATCGTCACTGGTCAGGAGACCACTGCCGGAGTCACAGCCCAGGAGGGGCCAAGTATCGTCACTGGTCCAGAGACCACCGCCGGAGTCACAGCCCGGGCGGGGCCCAAGTATCGTCACTGGTCAGGAGACCACCGCCGGAGTCACAGCCCTGGAGGGCCCAAGTATCCTCACTGGTCAGGAGACCACCGCCGGAGTCACAGCCCAGGAGGGCCCAAGTATCGTCACTGGTCAAGAGACCATCGCCGGAGTCACAGCCCAGGAGGGCCCAAGTATCGTCACTGGTCCAGAGACCACCGCCAGAGTCACAGGCCAGGAGGGCCCAAGTATCATCACTGGTCAGGAGACCACCGCCTGAGTCATAGCCCAGGAGGGCCCAAGTATCCTCACTGGTCAGGAGACCACCGCCGGAGTCACAGCCCAGGAGGGCCCAAGTATCCTCACTGGTCAGGACACCACCGCCGGAGTCACAGCCCAGGAGGGCCCAAGTATCGTCACTGGTCCAGAGACCACCGCCAGAGTCACAGCCCAGGAGGGCCCAAGTATCGTCACTGGTCAGTAGACCACCGCCGGAGTCACAGCCCAGGAGGGGCCAAGTATCGTCACTGGTCCAGAGACCACCGCCGGAGTCACAGCCCAGGGGGGGCCAGGATGCCACAGCCCCGCTGGGCAATGATGGAACGTCATGCCACACACCAATGTCCAGTGTGGAAATCGTCCTGCCACACACCAATGTCCAGTGTGGAAATCGTCCTGCCACCCACCAATGTCCAGTGTGGAAATCGTCATGCCACACACCAATGTCCAGTATGGAAATCGTCATGCCACACACCAATGTCCAGTATGGAAATCGTCATGCCACACACCAATGTCCAGTATGGAAATCGTCATGCCACACACCAATGTCCAGTATGGAAATCGTCATGCCACACACCAATGTCCAGTATGGAAATCGTCATGCCACACACCAATGTCCAGTATGGAAATCGTCATGCCACACACCAATGTCCAGTGTGGAAATCGTCATGCCACACACCAATGTCCAGTGCGGAAATCGTCATGCCACACACCAATGTCCCTGTCAGAACCACCATGTCAAAGCACCGCTGAACAGTCCTGAACCATCATGTCAAAGCACTGCTGAACAGTCCTGAACCACCATGGCAAAGCACCGCTGAACTGTCCTGAACCACCATGGCAAAGCACCGCTGAACAGGGCAAAGACCGCCATGTCAAAGCACCGCTGAACAGGGCAAAGACCGCCATGTCAAAGCACAGGTGAACAGGGCAAAGACCGCCATGGCAAAGCACTGCTGAACAGGGCAAAGACCGCCATGTCAAAGCACCGCTGAACAGGGCAAAGACCGCCATGTCAAAGCACCGCTGAACAGGGCAAAGACCGCCATGGCAAAGCACCGCTGAACAGGGCAAATACCGCCATGGCAAAGCACCGCTGAACAGTCCTGAACCACCATGGCAAAGCACCGCTGAACAGTCCTTAACCACCATGTCAAAGCACCGCTGAACAGGGCAAAGACCGCCATGTCAAAGCACCGCTGAACTGGGCAAAGACCGCCATGGCAAAGCACCGCTGAACTGGGCAAAGACCGCCATGGCAAAGCACCGCTGAACAGGGCAAAGACCGCCATGGCAAAGCACCGCTGAACAGGGCAAAGACCGCCATGGCAAAGCACCGCTGAACAGTCCTGAACCACCATGTCAAAGCACCGCTGAACAGGGCGCTGAAAGACCGCCATGTCAAAGCACCGCTGAACAGGGCAAAGACCGCCATGGCAAAGCACCGCTGAACAGGGCAAAGAACGCCATGTCAAAGCACTGCTGAACAGGGCAAAGACTGCCATGGCAAAGCACCGCTGAACAGGGCAAAGACTGCCATGGCAAAGCACCGCTGAACAGGGCAAAGACCGCCATGTCAAAGCACCGCTGAACAGGGCAAAGACCGCCATGGCAAAGCACCGCTGAACAGGGCAAAGACCGCCATGGCAAAGCACCGCTGAACAGGGCAAAGACCGCCATGGCAAAGCACCGCTGAACAGGGCAAAGACCGCCATGTCAAAGCACCGCTGAACAGGGCAAAGACCGCCATGGCAAAGCACTGCTGAACAGTCCTGAACCACCATGGCAAAGCACCGCTGAACAGTCCTGAACCACCATGTCAAAGCATCGCTGAACAGGGCAAAGACCGCCATGTCAAAGCACTGCTGAACAGGGCAAAGGCCGCCATGGCAAAGCACCGCTGAACAGGGCAAAGACCGCCATGTCAAAGCACCGCTGAACAGGGCAAAGACCGCCATGGCAAAGCACCGCTGGACAGGGCAAAGACCGCCATGGCAAAGCACCGCTGAACAGTCCTGAACCACCATGGCAAAGCACCGCTGAACAGTCCTGAACCCCCATGTCAAAGCACCCTGAACAGGGCAAAGAACGCCATGTCAAAGCACCGCTGAACAGGGCAAAGACCGCCATGTCAAAGCACCGCTGAACAGGGCAAAGACCGCCATGGCAAAGCACCGCTGAACAGGGCAAAGACCGCCATGGCAAAGCACCGCTGAACAGGGCAAAGACCGCCATGGCAAAGCACCGCTGAACAGGGCAATGCACCGGGTAGGAATGAATGGCCCGCCACATCAGGCATCCTTATCCCATGTGCAGCTGGGACAGTGACAGGACACTACCTTTCACGGGGAGACTCATCCAGTCTGGGCACCAGTCACCCCCCAGTACCAGTAAGGACCTGCATCAACTTGAGAGACTGTGGCTTTGCACTCCCCAGGATGGTACAGTGGGCAACCCACCCACTGTAGAGACTTGAGAGACTGTGGCTTTGCACTCCCCAGGATACATCAATGGGCATGGAGCCCCGTTGTGGATCTGGCTTTGCATTTATGTGGCTGAGGTGCCCCCCTTCCCTTCCCCCTGAGGTGCCTGTAGTGTTTCTATCTGATGCCCCGGCAGAGTTCTCTCCGATTTTGGTCAGGTATCTTTTGTGGGCCTCGCCCATGCATTTTTGTACTGTTTGTGCACGGACATTGTTGTGTACATATCTGAACTACTTCTTGTATTGTATATATAATTATGAGTGATTTAGAGATATATATCTGTATATTTTTGTACGACATGTATATTGGCACATTACAATGTTTGACCTAAATTCGCATTGTCTTTGCATTCTTCCGGGGGGATTGTGGGTTGTTAATGTGATATTTTTGACAGCATTGGTGTGTATGTTGTATAATGCGAGGGTGGGGGTGGGGGTGTTTGGTGGGTGTCCCCCTAACTTTTGCCTCCCCCCTCCCCCGTGTTGTAGATGCAGTACTCACCGGTATCTTCTGCGCCTACGTCGCTGTTGGTCGTGAAGGAGCAGAAAGACAAGGGCAGGTAGTATTTGGAGTTCTGGGACCATGGAGTCGTCGTTCCTCGTGGGATGTGTAGAAGGTGAGCGTTTTCCCATAGCTAAAGCTGTTTCCGCCGTGTTTTTATCCACGGTGAATCCGCCCCGGAAAAGGTGGCGGATTGGTGGGTTGTAATGGTGTGGGCGGTACATTGTCTCCCGTCTGTCTGTTGGCGGTGACCGCCGCGCTGCTTGTCTGTACCGCTGTGGCGGGCGGTGTGTTAAAGTGGCTGTCTTTGTTGGCGGTTTCCGCCAGGGTCATAATTCCCTTTTTTTGTCCGTCAGACTGTTTGCGGTATTACCGCACCTTTTACACCGTCCGCCAGGGTTGTAATGACCACCATAGTGCCTCAAAAGCCACTCCTTTTTTCTGCTCATATGGATTTCATCCCAAATCTTTTCCTGCCAATCCTAAGACCTCTTCTACACTTCCTGCAATCACCTCCTTTTCCCAAAAACTATATAGAATTCAACAACTTATACGGTCTAATGTTTTGTTAACTAAAAGACACATGAAAAGAATGGCTGATAAGAAACAATGTGAGGCTTCATCTTAACAAATCCAAGATAAAGTCTGGCTTTCTCCCAGATTTTTGCCCCTCCGTCTATCACAAAATAAGTTTAAACCCCGCTATTATGGACCCTTTTCAATTCTTCAGAAAATTAATCCAGTGTCCTTCCATCTTTGTTTGCCTAGAACATGGAAAACCCATCCAGTATTTCACGTCTCTCAACTGAAGCCCTATAAGCCTGACCCTTTTCGTAGGCAATTCACTGTTCTCCCCCTTGGTTGGTGGATGACGAACCCAAATATGAAGTTCAAGAAATATGTGATTCTTGCCTATTCTGAAACCATCTCCAATATCTTATCCATTGGAAGGGCTACCCTCTTTGTGAATTTTCTTGGGAAGATACTTCTTCTGTTCACGCCCCACTTTTGATCCATTGTTTTTTTTGTTTGTATCCGCACAAACCCAGGGCTCCGAGGGAGGGTGATCAACTGTTGCGCTGCGGCGGACCGCGGTGCTAGCTGAGCATTCGTCTCAGGGCACAGCCATGGTTCCTGGAGGCTGGGCGTGCTGCGCCCCTTCTGTCCTATATTTCCTCGCAAGGGGCCCCAAAGTGGGCATGGGGCCTCAGCAAGTTTTGGGCGCGGCGCGCCCTCGATATTTGACATGAGCACCCTCCCCCCAACCCCTCACTTACTTGGTGTGGCCTGTTCCCTTCCTCTTTTCTTCTTTTTCTCTTCTTTCTCCTTTTCTTCTTTTCCTTCTTTTTACACTTAGCAGCCATGTTCTTCTTTTTCCCAGCATGCCTTTCTTTTTCCCTGCATGCCTTAGGACCTTTTTCCAAAATTGAGCCTATCTCTATATTCTCCTATGATTCTTTCCCAATCCAATATGGTGTCTTTCTTCTTCCTATTGGTCATTTCCTGTTTTAGGTTATATGGGGTGTGATTCTTGTTCTCCTTGCGCTGCAACACTTCTTTTGGTGGTGATCTTTGCTCCTGTTGTTTTTTCTCCATTTGTTTTTCCCTCACTTGTTCCAGTTTCTCCCAGTATTGTTTTCTTGTTTGAAGACTTGCTTTTTGCTTAGTTTTTGTTCCAGGGAGTTCCTGCTATAGAGATTTTTCCCTTTGTTTTTTTTTCCTCTGAGACTCCTTCTGGAGGGCACGGACTGCCTTTTGGCGTTCCTTCGTCAGCAGCACCTTGGCTACTAGAAAGGACCGCCCTTACCTTGGTCAAGGCAGAACCTAAAAGGATCAAGACCATTCAGCAGTTCCAGTTGCCCCGAAACATAGACTAGTAGCTCGTGACAGTTTGGTGTCTTATGCGGTAACAACATTCCACATGTTGGGGTATGCTTCTATCACCACGTTTTCTTTGATGGGGAGGTGATGATGATGACCTGACGGTGTTGCTCCAATTGCCAGTTCCCCACATGCCAACAGTATGTAGCTATGAAACATTCTTAAGATCTACATTGACTTTTACTTGGTGAGGTTTATTTTAGTTAAGTAATATGTGCATATTTTTAGAGAAGGTTTGCTCATTGTAGAAATGTAAATTTCTTACTTTAGCAACACTAGACCAGAACTACGCCTCAGCTCCATCTTGGATTTTCTGCAAGAGACTGTACACACACCCAGAATGTGCACAATTGACCCACTTTCTGCAGCAAAAATGTACAAAGTGAACTGAGATTTCCTTTGGTCTGCAACACTCAAGGCATTTTCCTCTTTCTAGGGTTATGGAATAGAAGTTAATTCATTAATCAGTATGCCATTGCATTTTCATGCAACGAGCTTTGTACTGTCACATCTGTAGCTCCAGTGTCAAAAGTGTATGTAATATTTTGTCTATTTAGAGAATGGTGTTAGTTAATGTGCACTATTCTTTATTACTCCAGTATTGGAACTTTCATAGATTCACATGCTTGAATCATTCCCCGTCATCGAGATGGGAGTCCCCGGTACCTTAGAAAAGATAATGTCTACATAGACATATTAATAAAAGAGTCCTATTGCCTTACTGTTAAGTAAGCTCTCCAAGTCGTTATGTTAAAAAGGACCAAGCTGCAGAGTCCTCCACTCAGGTGATCCCACCCTCTAGAACCCTCCTGAGAGAAGCTCCAGTACCTCAGATTTTCTACTGCATGTCATGCTAGGGAGTCTCCACTGAGCTCTGCTCTTTCTTTTCCAGTTTGAGAATAGATTTTTCACCACAACTTACTTTCTTATTTTGCTAGAGTGTTGTTTTCACTCTCAGAACACCCCTGGATTGACATTATCTTAAAAATGTCTGACAAGGAGAAAGAAATGTCTCTTCAAAGCCTGCAATACGTGTGAGAAGAAAATACTTAATTCTGAAGACCCACATAAAGACTGTATATATTGCCGCTATCCTGATCACTCTGCAAAAGGATGCAATGTATGTCGTACCTTTTCTTCTAAAACTCTAAAGGATAGAAAGGGAAGACTACTTATATGGCCCCAAAAATTGAAAACAAGGAAAAACCATGTCTCAGATTCAGACAGTGATGAGTCTTCCTGGTGTTCAAAAAAGTTTCAGAAAAGACAAAGATCACCTTATTCAGAAAAGGGTTCAGAACAGCACTCTAAAGCTTTTAAAAAGACCTCGCAGGGGTCTGGTAAAGGCAGCAGCCTATCAACATCACCTCATGAAGGACAATCTTCCTCAGAAAAATCAAAACACCCGCCTTCTACTTAAAAAAATGTTTATAAATCTTCTTCAGAACTATCCACACCTCCTCCAAAGGTAATTACTACTTTTAAAGAGCCTTCTTCAGCTCCTTCAAGTGACATACCGCCGACAACTCCACCATCAACGAGGTCGTCATCGTCGATGAAGACTTATACTTCGCCAGTATCGAGCACGACAACATCCACTGTTTCCAGCCTGTTGACCATTGCTTCCTCCTCGTCGACGACGTCCACGTTGATGGTATCTAAGACCAGACTGTCAACGCTTAAGATAAAGTTGTCATTGTCGACGCCATCGACGACCATTCCACGGACCAGAGGCAGACCCTCGCATATGGATTCGACTCCGTCGTTGACCTCACTGTCAGCACACTCGACAGCAACATCCACGATGAGAAAAATCAAGGATTCAAATAGGAAAGAACACTTGTATGCCATGTCTCCAAGTAAAGTCACTCCCTTACTCCCGGCCTGTCTATTGGATGAAGATTCGGATGACGATAGACCATTTGGAATGGCTCGTAGTCCTTCTCAGCTTCAGGTCAAGTATCGAGGATGAAGACGAATATAGCCAACATTATGACAAACAATAATATTCTCCTCAGAGGGACCAAGGAAGTGTACCAGAAGATATGGTGTGTATTCCAGCTTCCCTTATCATGGACCTCTAACATATGTTGTTGGACTATAAAAAGAGATTTCCGTCAACACCACAGCTAGACAGAATCCCAGGGGAATCTCTTTTGACCCTACCTCATTCCTCCACCCCACTGCCAAGACCTACATCTACGCCAAGATCAGTGAGAAGTACCCCGCAGAGAGCTTTTGTACAGATTACAGACTCCTCTGAAGATGAAAAGGAAGAAGGAGAGCTCCAGGACACACAATATGAATGGGACAACTATGTAATACCAACTCCATCATCTCCATCACCTACTCCTGTAGATTCACCCCCAGAAGACATCAGAGGTCTCCATAATCTGCTGGAAAGAGCAGCGAAAAGATTCGCCTTGCCAATGCCATCTAAACAAATGGACTGCTTCCTCTATGATATGAAGGAGCCCTTTCAAAGAAATGTGCGATACATGCCCATAGTAAGTTACATTTGGGAGGAAGGTTTAAAAGTGATGAAGAACCCAGCAACTGTCACTGCTGTCTTTCCAAGATTAGACAAAAAAGTATAAAGCCCCAGAAGACACTCCAGCCTGCCTAACTGGGAATCCGAAACCAGACTCAGTAATAACTAAGGTGGCGCAGAGACGTTCAAAGAATCCGTCAACGCCTATTACAGCAACTCCAGACAAAGAGGGAAGGAGGCTAGACTACAATGGGAAGAGGTTTTCGGCCATGTCTGGCCTTACAGTGAGAACAGCAAATTCCTTAGCTGTTTTGGGCAAATATGACAGGCAGTTATTGGCAGACATCACTCCATATTTGGACCTGCTTCCAGAAGAGTCGAAGGTGGAAGCAAAGAAGATCTTGCTGGAAGGATAACACGCCTCAGCAGAGATCATTTACTGCACAATGGATATTGCTACCATAGCTTTCAGACAACTAGAAGGTGGTAGGCAACGCTAACTTAAAGCCACTACCAGAATAAGATATTGGACCTTCCATTCGACGGAGAGGCCCTCTTTGGAAAACATGTAGATGAAGTCCTACAAGCGATTAAGACTGACACAGACACCGCCAGATCACTCAGGACCCTACAATTTAAGAAACTGCCTTTTCTTGCCCTCAGACAGCGAGGACTACAATCATATTGAGGGAGTTTTCAAAACCTTTGTTACTCCACCTATTCAACTCAACAGTTATGGACACAATACTCCCAAAGGCAACCACCCCAAGTGTCCTTTTCTAGACCCCCTCCTAGAGGTAGAGCACGTCAAGGGAAAGACACAGGTTGTCACCAATGACAGAGTTCAAGCTCCGGCTACTTCCCCACCAGCGATTCACAAAATAGGGGGCAAAATGTATAATTTCTTTTAAAAATGGCAAGAAATAACATTGGACCAGTGGGTATTAAAAGTAGTGCAATTCGACCACACCTTGGAATTCACCCAAATTCCAACATCACACCCTCCACACACCTCCTTTAAAAACATCTAAAACCGCTCCGGTTAGAGGCCAGGACCATGTTAAAGAAAGTAGCAATAGAGAGAGTCCCTTCTTCGCAGCAGGGGAAAGGATTCCACTCCTGATTCTTTCTAATATGCAAGAACTGGAGAGAATGGCGCCCTATCCTCGATCTCAGAGATCTCAACAAGTACCTCAAGTGCCAAAGTCTTCGTATGGTCACAAGGAGATTCTCCTTCATATGAACCACTGAGACTTTATGAAAACCCTGTATCTACAGGATGCATACTTTCATATCCCAATTTCACCTGCCCACGGAAAATTATTTCGCTTTACAGTAGCCGTTAGCCATTTCCAGTTCAAAGTTCTTCCGTTTGGCCTCAGATCGGCCCCCAGAATATTCACAAAGTGTCTAGCGCCAGTAGCAGCTTGGCTGAGAAAGCAAAAACACCAGATTTTTCCATATTTAGACGACTGGCTCATAACAGCGCAATCGAATCCAGCAGCTCACAACTCAACAAGGGCTTGCATGGAACTATTCTACGAACTGGGTCTCATGTTAAATTAGAACAAATCAAAGATACTGCCAGCAAGGGTAATGACGTTCTTGGGGGCATCAATAGACACGGTCAGGGACAAGGCCTTCCCAACATTAGAAAGACAAACAAAACGCAAGTCCTTAGTAACCAGAATTCAAAGAAAAAAGTTTCTTTCAGTACGCAGCTACAAATCTCTACTGGGGATGATGGCATCTTGCATTCACCTAATACCATTTTGCTGTCTAAGAATGTGCCCCCTGCAGGAAGAATTGGATCCTCAGTGGATGCAAAAAGAAGGGTCATTCAACTACACTGTCACAGTGACTCCACTTATGATCGAAGCGCTCCAATGGTGGTCAGACCAGTCAAACATGGCAATAGGTCTTCCTGTTCTGCTTCATTGACCTCCGCTGGTCATTACCATGGACGCCTCTCTTGGGGCTTATCTACAGGTCCTACAGCTCAGTGGAAAGTGGACAAGCTCACTTCAAAAACGTCTCATCAATTTCTTAGAGCTAAGAGCAGTCTTTATCCCCAGAATAAAGCAGTCTGCTGTTCTCATAAGAACGGACACCACAACAACAATGCATTACCTGAACAAGCAGGGAGGGACAAGGGCCCTCATTCTGACCTTGGCGGGCGGCGGAGGCCGCCCGCCAAAGTCCCGCCGTCAGGTTACCGTTCCGCGGTCGAAAGACCGCGGCGGTAATTCTGACATTCCCGCTGGGCTGGCGGGCGGCCGCCTTCAGGCCGCCCGCCAGCCCAGCGGGAAAGAGGCTTCCACGATGAAGCCAGCCCGGAATCGAGCCGGCGAAGTGAAAGCTGTGCGACGGGTGCAGTTGCACCCGTCGCGTATTTCACTGTCTGCGCAGCAGACCGTGAAATACATTTAGGGGCCCTCTTACGGGGGCCCCTGCAGTGCCCATGCCAGTGGCATGGGCACTGCAGGGGCCCCCAGGGGCCCCGCGACCCCCCCTACCGCCATCCGGTTCCCGGCGGGCGGACCGCCGGGAACTGGATGGCGGTAGGGGGGGTCGGAATCCCCTCGGCGGCGCAGCTAGCTGCGCCGCCTTGGAGGATTCCAATGGGCGGCGGTACACTGGCGGGTGACCGCCAGTGTTGCCGGTCCGACCGCGGCTTTACCGCCGCGGTCGGAATGCCCATTGGAGCACCGCCGGCCTGTTGGCGGTGCTCCCGCGGTCCTCCAACCCGGCGGTCATGGACTGCCAGGGTTGGAATGACCACCAAGGTCTCTTCTCCTATCTCGAGAATCTCAAAGTATTTGGAATTGGGCTATTCGAAATGGAGTAACTTTAATGGCAGAACACTTTCCAGGCAGACAAAACAAAACAGCAGACACCCTCAGCAGAATAACATCCTCGTGTCACAAATGGGAATTGAATCAAATAGCCCTCGACCAGGTCTTCAGGGAATGGGGGAAACCCAACCTGGATCTCTTTGCGATGCCACAAAACAAAAAATACCACTTCTACGCAAGCTGGAATCACCATCCGAGATCCTAGGGGAATGCTTTTTCGATGGCATGGTGCAGAATATTTGCCTATGCCTTTCCACCCATTACCCTGATTTCAAGAGTGTTCACGAAGATCAAGAGGGAAGGTAGCAGGCTTATCCTCATCTTCCCATATTGGCCTCGCCAACACTGGTTCTCGGAGCTCCTGCTGTTCTTGGAGTAACTTTTCATTCCACTGAAGGTCGGCGGCCAGGTCCTGCACCCGGACTCCAAATCACTTAAATTATCAGCTTGGCTCCTGAACACAATGAGTTTGCCCATTTAAGTATTTTCCCAGAATGTAGAAGAATACTTTCAAAAGCCAGAGTAGAAAGCAAAAACAAAACATACTCTCTGAAATGGAAACGGTTTTGTTCATGGTGTCAGAGGGAACAAGTAAATCCGCTATTGTCTCCACCAGAGGAGCTATTCCTCCATCTGGCATCTTCAGTATTAGCTTACGCATCCATGACAGTGCACCTGCCGGCCATATCTAGGTTCAGACGTTCCCCAACATCTCCATCTTTATGGTCCGCTAGGTTAATAAAACAGCTTCTGAACGGACTCTTTAGAGTTTTTCCACCAGTAAGACCTCGTCCACCCTCCTTACATCTCAATACAGTTCTGTCCCAGCTCATGAAGCATCCTTTTGAACCTATTCACAAAGCAGAATTGAAATACTTATCGTGAAAGGTTGCTCTCCTACTGGCTCTTACTTCTTCTAGACTTATCAGCGAGATCCAAGCTCTTACCATCCAAGAGCCTTTCCTTCAATTTCAACACGACTGAGTAATCCTCCGCACAAACCCAAAATTTGTTCCCAAAGTACCGTCGGACTTTCACATCAATGAACCTATGATCCTGAAAACTTTCTTTCCAAATCCGTCATCCCCAGAAGAAAGGGTGTTTCATTCCCTGGACATCAAACAATGTATTAAGTTTTATTTGGAGAAAACCAGACAATTTTGTAAATCTAAACAGTTATTTGTCGCTTATAGTGCCCCACGAAAGGGCCAACCCCTATCGAAACAGGGCATAGCGAAATGGATTGTAAGTGCAATAAAGTTCTGTCACCAGCTTTACAAGCCTCAGTACGAGCCCATTCCACGAGATCTATCTCAATATCAATGGCATTGTTCACAGGTGTACCCTTAAAAGACATTTGCAGAGCGGCCACCTGGAAGAGTACACACATGTTTACGAGACACTATTGTCTAGAGGAGATACCTCCAGGAGATGTGGCGGTGGGACAGGCGGTCCTGCGGCATCTGTTCCAATAACGGTGAGCTACCCCTACCTCCCACCATCCTTTCCTTTGTATTAGTACACATAGCATAGTCTGATGGTGGGGAGGGATTTTAGTTGGGAATTTAATGATTTACGAAAATGCATAATAGTGCTTATAAGCTATGGCATCTTTACATGTTTGAATATTTGTATGCTTTATAAGATAAGATGTATCTTTAGGCAATTCTAATAACTTCTGCACAATGCAATGTGATGTAAATACTGCTTTATAGTCTGATTCAAAGATGAGAATCTATGAAAGTTCTAATTCTGGAGTAATAAAATAAGTTACTTA
The DNA here is from genome assembly GCF_031143425.1 of Pleurodeles waltl. NCBI lineage: Eukaryota > Metazoa > Chordata > Amphibia > Caudata > Salamandridae > Pleurodeles > Pleurodeles waltl. The sequence continues at coordinate 18,945,335 of NC_090449.1, forward strand.
CCTGTAACTATAGTTCTCCAATATTGTAATATTTAATAGATTCACTCGCGACCCACCCACCTCCCAGGGGAAGCTCACCTTACTTTTCTCAGTTCCATTTTTTAATGATATGTACTACTGCTTAGAACATCTGAGGTACTGGAGCTTCTCTCAGGAGGGTTCTAGAGGGTGGGATCACCTGATTGGAGGACTCTGCAGTTTGGTCCTTTTTTACATAATGACTTGAAAAAGTTACTTAACAGTAAGGCAATAGGACTCTTTTATGTGTATGTAGACATTATCTTTTCTAAGGTACCGGGGACTCCTATCTCGACGACAGGGAATGATTCAAGCACTGGAGAACTATAGTTACAGGTAAGTAACTTATTTTCTTTTGATTAGTTGGTGCCAGGTAGATATTGCTCATTTCATGCTGGTCACTTGTTTTTCTTTTGAATTTATAATAAAAGCTGCTGGGTTTGGAAGTGAGCCACATTATTGTGTGCCCCTATTCCCAGAGCCTAAACCCTTGTTGATTCAAGGCAGAATTATTTTGAGATTTTCTCTGAGACTGATCATATGTAAGACCTTTCTGCTGCATTTGATGGATAATTCCTCATAAATAACTGCCTACATTGCAACCAGCTTATATTTTTTGCCTTCTGTATTGCTTTATTAAACCGTCATGGATTTATAATTTGATGCAGACTCTCTGCAGTCCTTATTTCCCCAGTATTGATTCTTTCATAGATTGACATGCTTGAATCATTCCCCGTTGTCGAAGTGGGAGTCCCACAGTACCATAATAAAGCATTATATATCACTACAGTAGGCTATAATGGCAATGAAAAGTCAGTTTAATAGCCTAGTGTTGTCCTTTTTGAAAAAGGACCAAAATTGAACCATAACCATAGTGAGGCAACAGCACCCTTTAGAACACTTCCAACAGTGGCTGTCCCTCAGATTTTCTACCGCGCGTCGTGTGACGGGAGTCTTCCTGAGCTCTGCTCAGTTTCTTCAGCTATTACTTTTTTTGGGATCATCTAAGATTATATTTCATGTTTCATGTCTCTAACCCTGGCACTAATATGTCAGAGTAGCAGAAAACAAGATAAAGGGCTACAAAATATGTCTAACCTTTTCCTCAAAATCTCTCATGTCCTGAGAGATGAGGGTGTCATTGGGACTACAGAAACTTAAATCTGCCACTTATGATGAAGACAGTGAGGGTTCCTTCATCTTACAGGAGAGGTCAAAGTGAGAGGTTGTGCCAAGGCTCTCGAGAAGGCGTGCAGAAAAGCCATAAACAAGACTTACCATGAGTCTTCATAGACACTACGCACAGGGAGACCATATTGGAAATACCTCCTCAGAGGCAGACCCTCAATGATGGAGTTTTTCAACCCTAACACTACATCAGGGAGATCCTCATAACTTGACAATGAGGCGTCTATGGCAAAGCCGCCATCAAATTCATCATTAACAATTATGATGACAGTGTCGATGACCACAACTATGTCGACTAGTAGTGCCTCACCTATGACAGCCTTGTCTACGAGGGCCTCAACTATGACAGCCTCATTTACAACAGCCTCTTCTACGATGGCCTCATCTACAATGGCCTCATCTACGAAGGGCCTCATCTATGAAGGGCCTCATCTACGATGGCATCATCTACGACGGCTTTATCTATGACTGGCCTCACCTATTGATGGCCTCATCTACGGAGGGCCTGATCTACCGTGGCATCATCTACGACGGTCTCCTACAATTGCATCATCTACGATGGCCTCATCTACAACAGTTTATGATGGCCTCATCTACGATGGCTGTCTACGGCGGTCGTTGACGACATTCGTCTACAATGGTCATCGACAACAGTCGTCTACGATGGCCTCTTGAATGACGGCCATATCTACGATGGCCTCGTCGACGATGGCTGTCAGCCTCATCTATGATGGTCGCTTGCAAAATTCACCAATAACAGCCTCATCTATGATGGTCACCTACAAGAGCCTCATCTACAATGGTTACCTACAACAGCCTCAGCTACGATGGTCATCTGCGACAGCCTTGTCTACAATAACATAGTCTGTGATAACCTTGTCTACAATAACCACGTCTACGACGGCCTTGTCTCCGACTGCATCGCCTACGACGCCCTTGTTTAAGGCAGCCTCGTCTAGGACTGCATCCTCTATGATGGCCTTGTCTACGACAAACATTGTCAATGTCAGCCTAGCCGTCGACGTCTGGTCTGCCTCGTCGATGACTATTTTGATGACAAAACAAACGACTACGAAAGCACATAATCGTTAAGAACAAAACTCACATATCCAGAAAACATTAATGTCAATAATTAAGGGGTCTAATATGAGCATGTCCACAAAAGTCAGCAATTTATGGAGAGGCAATATGTGGAGCAATTTCTCTATTTCGCTCTCCTTCCAACTTGAAAGCATGGGTCAGGTCCATGTAGCTCTAGTACTAGACCTATAGGGAATGTTACACCCACAACTGATGGGTCCCCCACCAGATGATTTTTGGTGGTTTCCATATCCTTTTCCTTTGTGAATGAACAGCCAAACACTTCCAACTTCCACTAGCAAACACACAATCAGTATGTTTTTCTTTATGATTTTAAATAACAAATCTGTGGGACCTATTCCAATTGTTGATATATCCAGGAGGAATTACAGTCATGGAAAACCCTGTCACTCATAACCCACCTAACCAGCAAGGAAACATTCTTAACTATGTCTGGGGCTACTGTATGGGCTGCCAATTCACTGGCAATACTGGGTAGGTTTAAACACCAGATGTAGTCAGAAATTGCCACATGCATACAATTTCTGCCGGAAGAAAAAACAAAAGAGGGGGCGAAACGTCATCATCAGACAGTATAGATTGCGCTATAATGTAGCTTGAATTGGATTCCCATGACTGACAGGGTCAGTGGTCCTTAGTCAGCATCGTTGATTCAAGGCTACACCATTTCGAATCTGATGCAGAAATGAATATAATACTTTTACCTTACCAAGCTGACGCTCTGTTTGGCAAGCACGTCAATGATGCCTTGCCGTCAGTCAAAGGCTGACTCTGACATTGCAAGATCTTTTGGCAAATTACAATTTTGAAAGAAACACCCTTTAGAGGGACCCCCGAAAGAGACACTTATCCGTATCAAGAAGGATACCAGAGGTATCAGATTTAACAACACTCTCAATAGCCCTTAGGCTAGCTTACCTACAGTGACAATGTTCTGGTGCTGTGTCCGCCATTCTGTGGGAAACATGATTCCAAAATGTTGCCATCTATAGTGGAAAATAGCATTAGACAAATAAGTCCTGGATCTCATTGCATATAATCAGACGTTAGAGTTCACCCAGATTCTGCCCACTTCTCCACCAAAACAAGGGTGCCCACCTCATCTCCATCTGCTTTGGAAGGGAGTGCTAGCTAGTCCAACTAAAGGGCCCACATTCTCAGCAAGGAACTGGCTGCTATTCTCGTTTTTTCCTCATAGACACAATAACAGAGGAGTGGTGATCCATCATAAACCTATGGAAATTTCCAGAAACAATCCTTTTATGTGGTCACCCTTTCTGACACCACATGACAGCTCTGAATTTACAGGATTCATACTTCTGCATTCCTACCCAAACTTCAAAGTTCTCCCATTTGAACTCAAATCAGCTTTTTTCAGGAAGGACAGTCATCAGGTATTCTCCTATTGCGACAACTGGTTGATAAAAGCATCAATGGCATTTCAAGTGTCCAAGGTACAGAGGCCTGCCTAAAGTTGGTTCACAAACTAGGTCTCCTTGTTTATTACCAAAGATCCTCAACTTCTCCATCCAAGAAGATACTGTTCCTTTACTGCAACACTTGATACTCTAAAATAGACTTTCTATCCCAAGTCAAGCAATGAAGCCTCTAGGAACTGGATCTGGAAAGAGAAAAAACAAATCAGTGCGTCAGTTCAATTAGCTTTTGAGCATTATGTTTACTCAGCAATCAATATGATCCCTCTTGCATGCCTGAAAATGAGACTCTTACAGGAACAGCTACAAACACAATAGATTCAAACAAAAGAATTGTTAAAGGGCCTGGTGAATTTCACACAGGTATGATGGAGGCTCGAGCCTGGTGGTCCCAGACCTCCCACCTGTCAGAGGACCTCGCATTCTTACTTCAAATTCCTCACTTCGTAATGACTCCAGATGTATATTTGAATTTGCAGGTTCTGTAGATGGGGTGTTCATCTACAGAACCTGCAAATTCAAATAAAGTGGTCTCCGCTCAAGATAAGAATACATATCAATTGCCTGGAGCTCAAAGTCATCTACTCAGTTTCCAAGCTTTCCTGCCAATTACAGCAGAGTCTTTGGTGTTGGTTTGCAAACCAATACCACTAGCATGCAATGCAGTTGTCCAAGGAAGATCAGATAATATGGAGGTGGCTAACAACACACAGAAAGACTCTCCAGGCTGAACATATTCCCGGGACTAGAAATCTCTTAGCAGACATGCTAAGCAGAACTGGAAACAGCCTCCACAAATGTGAGTTTGACTGTTGGCTCTAAATATGATCTTCTCATTCATGGGCAAACCGGATCTAGATTTCTTTGCAACAAATGAAAACTGCAAATGCCAGTTCTATGCAAGTTGGCATCCACATTCGTGATCGTGGAGGAATGCCTTTCAACAGATGGTCAGTTATTTTTATTTTTTCAAATGTCTTCGTCTGCATTTATAGGTTATAGCATCAAAAGTATTGCAAATACATTGATCAATATGATTAGATGATGAAATCACAGGTACATCTCTCAATATGTCAGCATTAATGGCAAGTCAATAGCAGGGTATATGTTAACCCGAGGGGTATAGTAATTAAGCATGAAAGGTAGATGCAACGGGAAAATAAATGGATCATCACAACACAACCTGTCTTGCCAAAAGATGATCATAGCATATAATTATAAATAAAATAACATGTAACAGTAATTCCAAACTGTCCTGACTGACTGTAACGTCTGTACCTATGTGGTCTTATAAGAACTTAAATAATCAAATAGTGCTGTGTTGTTGGGACTAGAGCGTTAGTGCCATGGATGAGGGTGAGGAGCACAAGTGGAGAGGGGGGAGCAGGAGGTCTAACGCAGGTGGGTAATTCCCTGCAGTGCCGGAGCAGTTGGTGAAGGTTTACAGGCAGCGACAGGAGGGGGATAGAGGTAGAAGCTCCATTCAGTGAGTAGGGGCATCTGAATGGTCATCTCATCTAAGGGAGAGGGGGATGGAGCATACCTGATAACTTGAGGAGGTAAGTGTCCCATAAAGTAACCTCCCCACTTCCCCCATGCAACCTACGGTCATGTATGAAGGCATCTGTTTGTGCTGAAGTCCAAATATAGGTCACTCAGAGACAACATTCAATCGTGGGCGGTTGAGAGGCTTTCCAGGACATGGCAACTAGGTGTTTAAATAATACCAGTGCTAGGTCTACAAATCTCGAACAGTGTTTGTTATGTATAGTATGCTTCGTTACCCCCCAGTAAACAAAAAAGTGGATCCGGGGAAAGATGGACATTCACTACCGACAACACATATTCCTTCACTTGGGTCCAAATGCGCAGCAATGGCAGGCACTCCCAGACCATGTGAATAAATGTTGCATCTATGTGTTCACATCTGGGACACATTGGAGATACTTTCAAAAACATCTTGTGTAAGCAGTGTGGGGTGAGATAAGTTTGATGTATATAGTTGAAGTGTATACATTTTAGGTGAGCATTATGTGAGGTTTGCTTCACCCGCTCCAGAGCCATAATCCATTGCTTGGCAATGAGGGTGATGCCCACGCAGTCCTCCCACCTGGACTTGCTTTGAGGTTGTGGAGAGCTGTCTCCCCCTGCAAGTCCGTGTACACGGCTCGGATGGCCCCATGTGTGTTAAAAAACAATGTAGACTCTTGTGTATCAACAGTTTATCCACACCGGCTTCCCAGATTTTCCCAACTACTGTCCTGAGTGCTGTGTGTGTGAGAAAGAGGCCTGCATCAAGATCATATAAATCTTGTAGGTCCTGAAAGGACAATAAAGTGCCATCACTATATAAAGTACCCACATGAGTGAGCCCAGCCTCCCTTTAGGACAGGGCCGCTCTGTAGAGGCAGCTGCAGCGCGTAAGGGCTTGGTGAACATCTGGGATGTATATATTGAGTTCAAATGAGCTTCACAGTTTGTGCAAGGTTGCCCAGAGTCTTGGAGGTCAATCCTGGGGAGAAAAGCTACTCAAGTATATCCCTGCCTCCTAGATCAGGTCTGACCTTGTTGCCTTCCTTTGTCGCATCCTTGGCGAGCCAGCGCATGGCCCATTGCAATTGGGCCCTTGCAAAATATCACTCCAGGTCTGGGACTATAGTGTGGAAATCAATACCTGCTTCTAAATAGGGTACCAGACAAGTTCAGCTTCCAGGCTTCGCAAGGACTTAAAAAAGGATCTAGCAAGTACCACTGGAAGGGCCGCAACAAATTTAAGAGCCTAGGGAGAACTATCATTTTAACTCTTAATGGTCTCCCCAATAGGTGAAAGGGGGAGTCCAGAAGTGCGTAGTTTGACTGATCGAGGTCAAGGCTCGATCAAAATCAGAGTGATAAATAGTCCCACCAAGATAATGAAAAGTCTCAAAGGACCACAGAAGGCGTCCTTCTACAGGGATCATTTGGTGTTCCAGTTCTATTTTACAAAGAGGAAAAATACATGATTACCCCAGTTTTCCTTGCAGCTGGCTATTTCCCTTAAGCAGTCAAGCAAGTCGTATAAGACTGGCAGCGTGGATGCATAGTATGGTCCGGGATCTGTGCCTACTTTTTTCCCCGATACCTTGAATACCAAAGGTTCTCAGCAGGTGGAAAGCAGAGCGGTGTCATCTGATTCTGATAGCCCCCAGGTAGCCCATGCAACATTGCAAGACACTAAACTTCTCTTGCTGTCAGAATACAGGCATTTACCTAGCAATATCCTTTAAACTTTTGATAATGGACTAATGCCAGTTTCTTCATTCTGACCCAGCCTATCTCCTCTTAAGCGCACAGCTCCTAAATTCCATGAATTCGAAGATCTCAATGTTCCTCAGGACTGCAGGTGTATTCTCTCCAAGTCAAGGCAGAAGCCAAGATAAAGATATGTAAACAGTAATGGAAACATTTCTGCCTATGGTGCCGAAAATCAAAACCACATCCTTTACTACCAAATCTGGCAAATAACTACCCTATCTTCTCTTGCTAGCTCAGTCTTGGTTGGTAAACGCGTCTGTTAAGGAACGGATTGCAGCAATATCAAGATATGGATGCTCATCACATTTTCTTTCTTTCTTTCTGCTCCTGCAGAATCATCAAACAGTTCATAAAAGAATTGCAGTTTTCCTCCAGTAAGGGCTCCTTCTCTTCCAGGGGATCCTCATCAATAGTCATAAACATTGAATATTTCCGTCCTTGTGCGGGGACCCCGGAGCATATATAAAATATATACCTATAAAGTATGAAATATGCACGAAAAATATATATATAGCATTTTTAGTAGACATATCTTTCATACTAAACTCATATATACATGTGTAAAACAGCAATGCAGGCTATAATCATAAACAAGCTAAAATGCTTTATTTCTATGAAGTTTTTTTTTGTTTTTTTTCATTATAAAATTACAATAGAGAATAAATATCTACCCAAGCCCCCAAAACTGGGCTTAGGGAAATAAGCAGCAGCAATATCTAGAGAAAAAAGAGAAAAAACTACATTGAAAAACAATGGAGCATTCTTAGCCAATAGGCTGCATGCAGGTTAACACAGGAGAACCATAAAAACTTTGGCACCGTGCCTTTAAGACCCTGAGCACCTCCAGTATCCCACCATGCCTCAGGGGTGAAGGAAAGGTGACAGTTGGTTCACAGTTAGGTCAGTTCTTTTTTCCGGCTTCTTCTGAGAGGATCCTAGAGCATTGAGCTCTCAGTTTTTTCTGAGTTTTTTTCTCAGAAAAATCCTTTAAAACAGCGTTTTTTCCTGTTTCACTCGACAGATAACATCTTTGTCGGAGTTTGGCAGTTTTTTCCTGACAGAAAAATGCCTTCCCTTTTTGTCAAATGCCCTTCTTGTGGGAAGAAGGCCCAGTCAGACCCACACTCTCTTTGTATTGTGTGCCTGCCTCAGAGTCACTGCCCTGACACTTGCAAGCACTGCAAGAATATGTAGAAGAGGACTCTGAAGGATAGAGAAAAGATCAGGCTTCATGGGCTTCATGAGAGGCAGAAAACATCGTCCTCTTCACTTCCCAGGCAACCAACAGGCCATTCTCAGGAGAGAATGGCTAGGTCGACGTCAGCAGGTAGGAAAGTACCTGTTTGTTCCCCGTCGACGTCGTCGCTGCCACCGTCTCACCGGCATAGATCGCCGTCGACGGCGACCCGCCCGACGTCGAAGGATACGGCGTCGAGGGAACATGGCCATCGCAGGGGCATATCTCCGTCGACGGCAGCCCGCCGATCGACGTCGAGCCATCACCGGCGTTCCCGTTCGCCGCCGAAGACAGTACGCCCCCCGACGTCAAGAGACACAACGTCAAAATCGCCGCGCCGGCATGAGCGACATCCGCCGTTGGCCACCCACCGCTCCATGTCGAGGAACACGACGGCGAGTAGGTCAAGGTCCAGAGATCGCCGCTCAACGTCAAGACACTCTACGTCGAGGCATTCAACGTCGAGGCATTCAACGTCGAGACTGGAACAACCGGTGTGCCCCTCGATGTCGGCACAGCAGTCGACGTCGACACAGGTTTTACCTGTCTCGCGTGGAGTAGAGCATCGTCCTCCAGCAGATAAGGCCGCACCATCTCCAGTGGTCTCCATACGGAGCGATTCATCTCGTTCGAGAGCGGCATCATCGGGGCATGTTTCACCCATCAACTTATCACCAAGATGGTTGGAGAGCCTTAATAGACCAGCGGCCTCCCCGGATTCACAGTACTCTTGAATGTACTCTCCTACTGCCTCTCTCCCGAGAACACCATCACCGACAACGCGGGCAGGACGGGCTCGTTCTGCTCCTCGCCAACCGACCGCGAGGCCTGGGCGCTCTGTTACAGCGTCTCGCAGCAGGTCTCGTTCCCAACGGCGATCCAGGTCACGATCACGACACAGAAGATCACACTCTTGGTCGTCGTCAGGATCATCTGTCGGACGTTACTCCCCCACCCTAACAGATTCTCCACCTGCTAGGGTCTCACCGGTGGATGACATTACCACGTTTAACGAGGTGCTGTTAAGGGGAGCGCAGAAATTAAATATAGAGGTTCCAGAGCCATCTACCTCCTCGTCAGTCATCTTTGAGACTCTGCAGCATAGATCAGTGTCCAAAAAGCTACTGCCGCTAGTGCCTGGTTTGTTGCAGCCAACCATGGACACTTTTCTGGCCCCAGCCACACTCAAATCTGCCCCGGCTAGGATTCTGAAAAAATATAATGCTCCCGAACAGGACCCTTTATTCCTAAGAAAGGATCCGCCACCGGACTCTGTAATATTGGCAGCAGCCCAAAAAACCCACTCGGTGGCATCATCCTCCACGGTCCCCCCGGATAAAGAGAGCAGGCATCTAGACTCTCTGGGGAGAAAGATGTGCGGGACGGCGGCATCTGTAATGAAAGTCTCCAGTGCTTCTGCACTCCTGGGCAGGTATGACCGTTCTCTGTGGGACTCCCTCAACAGATTCACAGAAAAATTGCCCAGAGAAGACAGACAGGATTTTCAAGAGATCCTGCAAGAGGGATGCTTGGTATCCAACCAGGTCATCAGCGCAGCGGCAGATGGGGCGGACTTAGCTGCACATGGGTACGCACATGGAATCTGTGCAAGAAGGTCTTCCTGGCTGAGACTGACTGGTTTAAAGCAGGAAGCACAACAGCGCATCCTAAATCTCCCATTCAGCGGGAATTCGCTGTTCGGTACCCATGCAGATGAAGAAATGGCCCGCATGAAGACCGAGGTGGCACCATGAGGGCAGTAGGCCTGGAAAGGAAGAAAGATTTCAGGCGGAGGTATAGGCCTTATGACAGGTGCCCTTTCCAGCAGAGGGTTCAAACCCCTCACTGGTCCCAAAGGCCACAACAAAGACAGGGACGCCCTCTTTTTCAGGCTCGTAAGACCACAAGGGAGCGAGGGTCAAGTAGACCTCAGCAGTCTACACCGAAAACGCCGGCCAAACAATGAGATCTCGCTTCCCTCAACACTGTACACCACTCCGGTGGGGGGAAGTATCACAAGTTATCTTCACGAGTGGCACTCTATCACAAAAGACAAATGGGTGCTCAACATTGTCGAAAATGGCTACTCTCTTCTTTTCAGACAGCCTCCATCACACTTGCCACCAGCCAAATGCAATCCATCTCATCTCAGCCTGCTGCGCAAAGAGGCTCTCGCCCTCTTACAAAAGAAAGCAATAGAAAAGGTTCTACCTGCGCACAGAGGAAAGGGGGTTTACTCCCATTATTTTCTGGTGGCGAAAAAGGGCCGAGAGGGCGTTTTCAGACCAATTCCGGACTTACGGCTGTTGAACAAGTACATAAGAAAACAGAAGTTCAGGATGCTAGCTCTTCACCAGATTTTCCCTCAACTACATCAGGGAGACTGGATGTGCTCCATCGACCTGCAGGATGCATACTTTCACATCCCCATAGCTCCCAAGCATCGGAAATTCTTGCGCTTCCAAATAGCTTCGCAGCATTATCAGTTCAGAGTTCTACCATTCGGCCTGAAATCTGCCCCCGCGTCTTCTCGAAATGTGTGGCAGTGGTAGCGGCACATCTTCAAAAACAAAAGATTTTCATCTACCCATACCTAGACGACTGGTTACTGAAGGCTTCCTCTCCGGATCAGGCGAGGAGCCATCGGGACATTGTGCTCAGGGTTTTCAAGTCTCTAGGTCTTCAAGTCAACTACCAAAAGTCAACCTTGATTCCAACACAGAACCTTCACTACCTGGGAGCTATACTAAACACAGAGCTCCAAAGAGTGTATCCTTCGGAGGAACGACTATTATCAATAGACAGGAAGTGTCAAGACCTGTTAAAAGCCGACGCACCTACGGCCCGTCAGGTGACATCGCTGCTGGGCTCCATGGCATCATGCATTTTCATTGTCCCAAATGCCAGGCTGCACATGAGGCCCCTCCAAGAGGCATTGGAGAGCAACTGGAGCCAAAGGACAGGTCGCTGGGAGGACAGAGTGCGACTACCGACAGCGGCACTTCAGTCATTGCAATGGTGGATGCACAGACCTCACCTGTCAGTAGGTGCTCCGTTTCACCAGGTAGTTCCATCCGACACTCTGGTAACGGATGCGTCTCTTCAGGGATGGGGGGCTCATCTGGGTCCCCTTCAAGCTCAGGGCCTGTGGTCCGACAAGGAAAAGAAGTACCACATCAATCTGCTGGAACTCAGAGCGGTCCATCTGGCTCTCAAGTCTTTCACTCCATTGATTCAGGGGAAATCTCTCCTAATACAAACGGACAATACAACCACAATGTATTATTTGAACAGACAGGGGGGAACGAGATCCCTACCCCTATCGCGAGAGTCCCAAACGATATGGCATTGGCTCCTGGCCAGAGGAATGTCACTTATAGCGGTGCACCTGCCAGGTCAACAAAACGTGGAAGCAGATTTCCTGAGCAGACACCTAGAGGACGCACACGATTGGGTCCTACACGGCGAAGTCGTCGAAGACATCTTCGCTCAATGGGGTTGACCTCAATTGGATCTCTTCGCAGACGAAGTAAACATGAAATGCCCAGACTTCGCATCCAGGTTCTACCGTCCGGGATCTCGAGGGAATGCCCTGTTGATCGACTGGTCAGGGATATTTCTCTACGCCTTTCCACTGATTCCCGTCATACCGGCAGTGATCAACAAACTTTACAAATCCAGAACCAGAATGATTCTCATAGCACCACAATGGCCCCGTCAATTCTGGTACACAGATCTCCTCAACCTATCGGAAAAATCTCACAGGAGGCTGCCGTGCAGACCGGATCTTCTGAGCAGGATGGAGGGCAGGATTCTACATCCCAACCTACCCTCTCTGAGCTTGACAGCATGGCTCCTGAATTCCTGCAGTATGGACACCTAGGGCTCTCGCAGGAGTGCATGAACATCTTGAAAGAGTCCAAACGACCTTCCACGCGGCGTTCTTACGCTTTTAAGTGGAGAGATTCTACATATGGTGCTGTCAGAAAGGTCATAATCCCATACGGACGCAGGAGGATGTCATACTGTCCTATTTGCTTCATCTAGCGAAGTCCGGTCTGCAGGTATCGTCTATTAAGGTACATTTGTCTGCTATTACAGCCTATCGCAAGTCACCTTCTCAGGAATCCTTCTTTACGAAACCTGTAGTCAAGGATTTCTTAGAAGGTTTGAAGAAAGTTTTTCCGCCCATTCGGAGACCTTCTCCTCCATGGGAACTGAACATAGTCTTGGCAAAACTTATGGGCCCTCCTTTTGAGCCTATACATAAGGCCTCTTTACAACACCTTACGTGGAAGACGGCTTTTCTAGTGGCCATTACTTCAGCGAGGAGGGTCAGTGAAATCCAGGCCTTGTCTTCCAAAGAACCGTACACGGTTTTTCATGACAATAGAGTGGTTCTACGAACTCACCCATCTTTCCTTCCGAAGGTGGTGTCAGAATTCCATATCAATCAGACCATATCTTTACCGACTTTCTTTCCCAATCCGGAGACTCCGGCAGAGAAAGCATTGCACTCCTTAGACTTGAAAAGAGTGCTGAAATTTTATCTGGATAAGACAAAATCGATTAGACATTCTAAACGCTTGTTTGTAAACTATGGTCATTTGAGGACAGGAGAGGCAACATCTAAACGAACAATATCAAGATGGATAGTTTCTTGTATTGTTAATACTTACCAGCTAGCTAATAAACAATTACTGGCGCGGCCTAGAGCGCATTCCACAAGGGGAAAAGCGGCTACTGCTGCCCTCCTTAACAATGTTCCGATATCTGAGATTTGTAAGGCTGCTACATGAAGTCTGTCCATACGTTTACGAGACATTACTGTTTAGACTCAGATGCAAGAGCGGATGCCCAAGTGGGGCAGGCCTCTCTAAGAAATCTATTTGCGTAATACCTATCTATTCCTGCACTTCTATCGGACAGTCCGCTGGATTTAGGGATGGGCTTGCTAATCTATTCAATGTTTATGACTATTGATGAGGATCCCCTGGAAGAGAAGGATAAGTTACTTACCCCCTTCCCGCCATCCTGTTCCTGGCGGTTTTTACTGCCAGGAACAGGATGGCGGGAACGGGTGTCATGGGGCCCCTGGGGGCCCCTGCACTGCCTATGCCACTGGCACGGGCAGTGCAGGGGCCCCCTAACAGGGCCCCATAAAGATTTTCACTGTCTGCATTGCAGACAGTGAAAATGGCGACGGGTGCAACTGCACCCGTCGCACCCCTGCAACTCCGCCGGCTCCATTCAGAGCCGGCTTCATTGTTGCAGGGCCTTTCCCTCTGGGCCGGCGGGTGCTCCTTTGGCGGGCGCCCGCCGGCCCAGCGGGAAAGCCAGAATGGCCTCCTTTGCGGGCGGCGCCCGCCGCCCGCCAATGTCGGAATGAGGGCCTATATCTTTACCAACTTTCTTTCCCAATCCGGAGACTCCGGCGGAGAAAGCATTGCACTCCTTAGACTTGAAAAGAGTGCTGAAATGTTATTTGGATAAAACAAAATCGATTAGACATTCCAACCACTTGTTTGTAAATTATGGTAATTTGAGGACAGGAGAGGCAGCATCTAAACGAACGATATCAAGATGGATAGTTTCTTGTATTGTTAATACTTACCAGCTGGCTAATAAACAATTAGTAGCTAGGCCTAAAGCGCATTCCACAAGGGGAAAAGCGGCTACTGCTGCCCTCCTTAACAATGTTCCAATATCTGAGATTTGTAAGGCTGCTACATGGAAGTCTGTACATACATTTACTAGACATTACTGTTTAGACTCGGATGCAAGAGCAGATGCCCAAGTGGGGCAGGCCTCTCTGAGAAATGTATTTGCATAATACGTATCTATTTCCTGCACTTCTATTAGACAGTCCGCAGAGTTTAGGGATGGGCTTGCTAATCTATTCAATGTTTATGACTATTGATGAGGATCCCTTGGAAGAGAAGGATAAGTTACTTACCTGTAAATCCTAGTTCTCTTCCAGGGGTATCCTCATCAAAGTCATAAACAACCCACCCTCTTCCCCGGACGAACGTCTCCTAGAAGTGCAGGACAGACTGTCTTTCGAATCGGCTACACAGCTTGTCACCGTAAAAAAGTACTGACCTAACTGTGAACCAACAGTCACCTTTCCTTCACCCCTGAGGCATGGTGGGATACTGGAGGTGCTCAGGGTCTTAAAGGCACGGTGCCAAAGTTTTTATGGTTCTCCTGTGTTAACCTGAATGCAGCCTATTGGCTAAGAATGCTCCATTGTTTTTCAATGTAGTTTTTTCTCTTTTTTCTCTAGATATTGCTGCTGCTTATTTCCCTAAGCCCAGTTTTGGGGGCTTGGGTAGATATGTATTCTCTATTGTAATTTTATAATGAAAAAAAAAAAAAAAAAATTCATAGAAATAAAGCATTTTAGCTTGTTTATGATTATAGCCGGCATTGCTGTTTTACACATGTATATATGAGTTTAGTATGAAAGATATGTCTACTAAAAATGCTATATATATATTTTTCCTGCATATTTCATACTTTATAGGTATATATTTTATATATGCTCCGGGGTCCCCGCACAAGGGCGGGAATATTCAATGTTTATGACTTTGATGAGGATACCCCTGGAAGAGAACTAGGATTTACAGGTAAGTAACTTATCCTTCTCCGGGCTAACAAGTTCTATTTCAACTCATGAAGAGTTCATTTGAACCCATTCACAGAGCACACCTCATATTTCTCACATGGAAGGTCGTCTTGTTACTAGCGCTCACTCTTACCAGAAAGGTAGAGGAGATACAGGTTTTCTCAACTCATGAAACTTCTTGCGCTTCACAGGCAATTTAGTTCTTCTCACAACCAATCCAAAGATTTATTCCCAAGGTTCCTTCGGATTTTGTCTCAATGATGCTATAATATTTCTGACTTTCTTCCCTAATCCGACTTCACCAGCTGAGAGGTCTATTCATATGCTAGGTATTAAATGATATCTACAATTATGCTTACAGTGCACTAAACAACTCATGAGAACTGACCAACTGTTAGACTCGGATGAACACACTTATAACGGTGCTCCAATCACAATGGAAACCATCGCTCAATGAATTTCAGCTGCAATCTAGTTCTGCCACTCAAAGACTAGCAAGCCCCTTACAGAGAAAACCTGAGTGCCTTCAACTAAGGCAGTTTCCGCCTCAACTACTTTGTTTGCAGAAGTGCCTCTGGAAAAGACATGTCTTGCTGTGACTTGGAAAAGTGTGCATATAATTCAAGCAGGATTATTAACTGGATCTTCACAGGGCAGTGATTCAGCGGCCAGACAGGTTTTACTACACCACTTATTTTACTAAGGGGACCCTATTTTGGTTCAATGTCTTCATGTATTTATGCAACTTTTAATATATATATATATATATATATATATATATATATATATACATATATATATTTATTAAATTGCATATGAAGGTTATATATATATTTTCTACCAACATCCACTATTTGTGCTAATATTAGAAGATATACAAATACAGTAACTGCTTGTTATTCTGATTCAAGCATGTGAATCTATGAAAGATCCAATACTGGAGAAGAAAATAAGTTACTTACCTCTATCTGCAGTTTTCCAGTATTGAAATCTTTCATAGATTCACATGCAATTCACCCTCTTCCCCAGAGACGCTCCCCTTATAGCTCTGGATTATTTATTCCTACTTGTGCTTGAAAATCTGAGATACTCAGTCTCTGTTGGAAGTGTTCTACAGGGTGCTGTCACCTGATTGGTTATAGTTCAAGATTGGCCCTTTTTTTAAAAGTACCTAGACAGGCTATTAAAATGGCTTTTCATTGCCATGTAGCCTATGGTAGTGATATATACTTCTTTATTATGGTACAGTGGGACTCCCACTTCGATGACAGGGAATGATTCAAGCATGTGACTCTATGGAAGATTCCAATACTGGATAACTGCAGTTACAGGAAAGTAACTTATTTTCTTTTGGAGCCTTGATTCCTTAAGTTTATATGTATTTGGTTTATTTGGGTGGGCCCTTTGCCTCATGTTCTATTGAGCTTTAACTCTGCCTCAGATCCTGTGTTAACGCTTTATATATTATCGTTTTGTATATCAAAGACAACTTTTATCACTTGTCACTTGCTGTGCAGGGGAAACAGTGTTGAGGTTGTAGATAATGCACAGATGCTGTTTTTCCTGGCACCATAATAGGGAATCTCTTCTAAGCGCAGCAACGTTTACATCAACTTAGGGTGAAGGCCCGCACCTGAAGGGTGCTAGAGGGGTCAGAGCAAAAACCCCTCCAAGGCCTGCAAGAAAGTGCTCCAGGACCCCAGGAAGGGCATGCAAATTTGAGAAGGAGAAGTGGGAAAGCAGCACCCCTTCCCCCCTCACCTCTTTGTTGTAGGGGGACAAATGGTGATTGGGGGGGAAAGGTGCCATGCAAGAAAAGGGCATGAAGCCCAGGGCCAATACGAGGCCATGTATTCATTTGAATTCACCCATTGCTCCCTCAGAGCTTGGGGGGGGGCATAAAAAGGGGCTGCCCTGGCCGGAAGCCCTCTATTCACCTGGGCAGCAGGGCAGTGACAGCACTAAGAAAACAGAGGAAAGCTCCTAGCTTTGAGATTCAAGAGCTCCTTAACACGGTCCAGCGAGCAACGAGTGGGTCGACGACCCCATGCAACGCTCTGCGGCCTTCCAGGTGGGGAAGGCTCCATCGCACCCCAGAAGGCGCTACCAGGACAGCTTCAGCGAGGTGAAGCCAGGCCACCTGCAGGGACAGCGTAGGAGTCACAGCCGCAACCTAAGAAGGTACTGCAGGCCGCGCAGCAAAGCAAAGCCAGAATGAAGGCCACCGTGGCACGGAAGCCAGCTGCAGAAGGAGGTAGCTGTCCCCATTGCCACGCAGCAAAAGAAAACCTGCGGATCCAGCATCGCGTCTTCCTGGGTTCCTCTGCGGGTAACAAATAGCAGTCTCAAAAGGGAGCCAGCAGAAGCAGCATAGAAAGTACGGCGACAGAGTCCCTTCAGCATGTAGGATTTGTTTACTGCAACTGGGGGAGGGGAGCGAGCAGCGGCAGGATGAAGGAGAACATGGGCGGTGTCCAGCGGCCAAGCTCCCCCACCCCCTCAATCGGGTTAACCCATACCACTGGTCACTCAGCTGAGCAGCTCAGCCGAGTCTGAAACATGCAAAGCAGCTGGGCAGATTGACCTGCGGGGCTACCAATTAAATTGGCAGATCTACACACAGAAGTTAAAGGTCCAATTGGGAGGGTCCACGGTCATTTCATTCTACATATTGGGTGACACCAGCCCTCCCCTTTTTTTAATTTACTTGGAGTTGACTAATTCCTCCTAAGCAAGCAAAAGCAGAACAAGTGTCCTGGGCAGGAACAGCCATACTTTTTAAAGACATAGTAGTCACCGGTGGCCTAATCATTAAGGTCATGGACTCTCTCACTGAATTTGAAAGGCTCTACTTAAAGTGTCCATGGCCAGTTTCCTTCAGTGAACAAACATAAATCTGAGCAAGCACTCTGGGTAAGAACATCCAAAGTTAAAGGATGTGATCACATTGACAGACCTTCACACCGAGAGTGGAAGTGCCACTTCAGGTGTGCCTGTAAACATTCCCCTCATTCCTGATCATAGTAGGAAGTGGGGGATGAGCGGACAGGGACAGCCCGCAGGCGTTGCAAACTGGCTACAGAAGCAACAGAGGAGGCAACCGGGGACAGCCCACGAGGGTGACGCAACACAAGTTGAGCAGCAGGACCATCAAATAAATTGGTGTGAGCACCCAGGGACAGTCCTTGGGTGACACAACCTGGCTGCAGAAGCAGCACGGAAAGCAACCAGGGGCATCCTGAAAGGGCGACGCGACCTGAGTTGAGTAACAGTAAACAACAAGCAGCAGGGAACAGCCCATTGAGGCGATGCGACCCAGCTGCCAGTGGACAGGGGGAGGACAGGCCCAGGGAACCAACCCTCCATGAGGCACTCTCCAACATCAAGGGAGCATACCACCATTCCCAGGAGACCGTGGGCACGGTACTGGCCAAGTTTCAGGAGACCCAGCAGCTGCAGGAGGAACACTACCTTGGGATCAGGGAGGACTTGAAGTCCATTAACACCACCCTGGTCACCATTGCAGGGGTGCTGGCAGACGTTGTCAACACTATGAGGGACACAGTGGCACACAAACGAGCCCCTGACACTAGCCTGGACGATGAACAGCCCTCCACCTCCGCCGGCGCTAGTGGACAGGAGGTACCGTCACATGAACAACAGGCCACCAGCACCCCACCCCCTGCAGAAGGTGAACCACCCCGCAAACGGTCCCTGAGATCCAGGAACAAGACAGCGAACATTGCCAAGACCCCCGCCAGGAAATAAGACCCTCCTGAATGTCACCCTTCTGTCCCACTTTGTCACCCTGTCCACCTTAAACTGCCATTGCTCCCCTTCCTATGCCCCATTGTACAATGCACCTGTGAGACCAAGAGACCGAATTCAACCCTAGACATTCCTTCACCATCACCCCAGCCCATTGCACACACCCCTCCACTTATTAGCACAGAAATAAACACACTTGAATCACAAATCAATCGGGAGTCAGTCTGTGCTTTCACAAATGTGTAATTACAACCTCTCTGAAATATAGTAATGTCAATGTACTTGTTCACATACCAATGTTACACAGTTGTTGGCCAGCAGTAAACATAGCAGAGGGACCAAAGTGGGACCCAGATCTGTGAAATTGAAAGCCAAAGTTACAAGTCAGGGTCCATACACAGAGGTAAAAAGGCACATTTATGCTAGGTCCTACAACAGTCTGAGATGTGGGAAGCAGTGCCATCCTCTTACCTGTGTCTCACTGGAAGTATTGCATGATGATGTTGTTACAGTTGTCTACATCTTCTTCTTCTGCCTCCTGTTCTTCACTGGCCACAGGCTCCACAGCTGCCCCAAGACCACCATCAGGCCCATCCTCCTGCAAAAAAGGCACCTGGCATCGCAAAGCCAGACTGTGCAACATACGGCATGCCACGATGATCTGGCACACCTTCTTCGGTGAGTAGTATAGGGATCCACCTATCATATGGAGGCACCGGAATCTGGCCTTCAGGAGGCCAAAGGTGCGCTCTGTTATCCTCCTAGTTTGCCCATGTGCCTCATTGTAGCGTTCCTCTGCCCTTGTCCTGGGACTCCTCACTGGGGTCAGTAGCCCTGACAGGTTGGGGTAACCAGAATCACCTGCAAGTATCGAAGGACAACTGTTAGACATCCTCCAAACATTAGGGAATCTCCCATACCCAGACACCTAATTAAACTATGTGGGGACCGTGGGCTCACCTATTAGCCACACGCGGTGCCTCTGGAATTGCCCCATCAAATCAAATCAAATCAAATCATTAACATTTATAAAGCGCGCTACTCACCCGTGCGGGTCTCAAGGCGCTAGGGGGAAAAGGGGGGGGGTTATCGCTGCTCGAACAGCCAGGTCTTTAGGAGTCTCCGGAAAGCGGAGTGGTCCTGGGTGGTCCTAAGGCTGGTGGGGAGGGAGTTCCAGGTCTTGGCCGCCAGGAAGGAGAAAGATCTCCCACCCGCCGTGGAGCGGCGGATGCGAGGGACAGCAGCGATTGCGAGGCCAGAGGAGCGGAGGAGGCGGGTGGGGACGTAGAAGCTGAGGCGTCTGTTGAGGTATTCCGGTCCCTTGTCGTGGAGGGCTTTGTGTGCGTGGGTGAGAAGTCGGAAGGTGATCCTTTTGCTGACTGGGAGCCAGTGCAGGTGTCTCAGGTGTGCGGAGATGTGGCTGCTGCGGGGTATGTCGAGGATGAGGCGGGCCGAGGCGTTTTGAATGCGTTGCAGGCGAATTTGGAGTTTGGCTGTGGTCCCGGCGTAGAGGGTGTTGCCGTAGTCCAGGCGGCTCGTGACGAGGGCGTGGGTCACGGTTTTTCTGGTGTCAGCGGGGATCCAGCGGAAGATCTTACGGAGCATGCGGAGGGTAAGGAAGCAGGCGGAGGACACGGCGTTGACTTGCTTGGTCATGGTGAGAAGAGGGTCCAAGATGAAGCCGAGGTTGCGGGCGTGGTCTGTGGGGGTCGGTGCGGTGCCGAGGGCCGTGGGCCACCAGGAGTCCTCCCAGGCGGACGGGATGTTGCCGAGGATGAGGACTTCCGTTTTTTCAGAGTTCAGCTTTAGGCGGCTGAGAGTCATCACATAAGGGATGCTGCTATTCCTCAAAATGTAAGCATCATGCACAAAGCCTGGATACTTGGTATTCACATGGGAGATCTGCCAAACACACCATCTGCACATTCATTGAATGGTAACTTTTCCGGTTTCTGCACACCTGTTCATTCCTCCGGGTGGGGACAAATGCCATATGTGTACCATCAATGGCACTAATAATGTTGGGGATATGTCTCAGGGCATAAAAGTCATCTTTCACTGTGGGCAGATCCTCCACTTGAGGGTAAACGATGTAGCTGCGCATGTGTTTCAGCAGGGCAGATAACACTCTGGACAACACATTAGAGAACATTGGTTGTGACATCCCTGACGCCATGGCTACTGTTGTTTGAAAATACCTACTTGCCAGGAAATGGAGCACTGACAGGACCTGCACTAGAGGGGTGATTCCTGTGGAATGGCGGATAGCTGACATCAGGTCTGGCTCCAACTGGGAACACAGTTCATGGATTGTTGCACGATCAAGTCTGTAAGTGATAATGATGTGTCTGTCTTCCATTGTCAACAGGTCCACCAGGGGTCTGTACACCGGAGGATGCCGCCATCTCATCACCTGCCCCAGCGAACATGCCCTATAGAGGAGAACGGTGAGCAGAGGGTCAGACACCACATTGGTTTCACAAGGATGTTTAGCACAATCGTTAATTTTTCTTTATGTGCCTTTATCTGTCCGTAGTCCTGGCCTAAATAGGTGTGACACACTTAGTTGGTCTGCCATGTGGCCACCTGAAATGGCGGCTGCCTGACCTGCAAGGTGGGACAAGGGGAAATGAGGTAACTGCTCTGGCGTTGTGTAGTGTCGCGATAGGCGGTCGAAGACCGCTGCGCAAATCAGCATTGTTTATCATTGGGCCCTATGGGTTCCAGGAGCCAATGACGATGTACGCCGGCGGTGACGGTACGCACCGCCGCGGACGTGACCACCATTTTCTATCTGTTCACTCACTTGATACCTGACCTTCAACAGGGGAGGACCTACACTGCAAGTGCTGCTGTGACCTGCGACTGGACAATGGCTACAGTGTCTAGGGAAAGGGCCCCTGCCTTCACTGCGGAGGAGTTGAAGAAACTGGTGGATAGGGTCCTCCCCAGTACACGCAACTCTACGGTCCTCCAGACAAACAGGTGAATAAACTGTGTGGATGGTGAATGGCATATGATTGTATGGAGTGTAGTCCATGGAAGTGACGGGGGGACAGGCCAGCATGTGAGGATGGTGTGTGTATGTTTTTCTAGGCCAGGGTTGGAGGTTTGTGGGCAATGTGTGAGAAGAACTGTACGGGGGAGTAACATCCATTTTTACTTCACTGTTCCTCTAGTTCTCTTCCAGGGGATCCTCATCAATAGTCATAAACATTGAATATTCCCGCCCTTGTGCGGGGACCCCGGAGCATATATAAAATACACATATATACAGTATGAAATATGCACGAAAAATATATATAGCATTTTTAGTAGACAAATTTTCATACTAAACTCATATATAGATGTGTAAAACAGCAATGCAGACTATAATCATAAACAGGCTAAAATGCTTTATTTTTATGGAGTTTTTTTTTTTTTTTTAATTGTTCTCAAAAATACAATAAGAGAAAAAATATCTACTAAAACCACACCACTGAGCCCAGAGAAATCAGCAGTAATAATCATTAGAGAAAAAGATAAAAAACTAAATTGAAAAACACTAGAGCATTCTTAGCCAATAGGCCGTAGGCAGGTTAACACAGGAGAACCATAAAAACTTTGGCACCGTGCCTTTAAGACCCTGAGCACCTCCAGTATCCCACCATGCCTCAGGGGTGAAGGAGAGGTGACAATTGGTTCACAGTTAGGTCTGTTCTTTTTTCCAGCTTCTTCTGAGAGGATCCTGGAGCATTGAGCTCTCAGTTTTTCTCAGAATAATACTTTAGAACAGCGTTTTTTCCTACTTAACTCGACATCTAACATCATTGTCTGAGTTTGGAAGTTTTTTCCTGACAGAAAATGCCTTCACTTTTTGTGAAATGCCCTTCCTGTGGGAAGAAGAAGGCCCAGTCAGATCCACACACTCTCTGTATTGTGTGCTTGCCTCAGAGTCACTGCCCTGACACTTGCAAACACTGCAAGAACATGTCAAAGAGAACTCTGAAGGACAGAGAAAAGATCAGGCTTCATGGGCTTCACAAGAGGCAGAAAACATCATCCTCTTCGCCTCCCAGGTAGCCAACAAGCCACTCTCAGGAGAGACAGGCGAGATCGACGTCAGCAGGTAGGAAGATACCTGTTTGTTCCCCGTCGACGTCGTCGGTGCCACCATCTCACCGCCATAGATCGTCGTACGGCGTCTAGAGAACATGATCATCGCAGGGGCATATCTCCAACGACGGCAACCCGCCAATCGACGTCGAGCCATCACCGGCGCTCCCATTCGCCGCCGAAGGCCTCGCACCCCTCGATGTCAAGAGACACGACGTCGAAATCACCCCAGCGGCGAGAGCGAGGACATCCGCCGTCGGCCACCCACCGCTCGACGTCGAGGCACACGACGGTGAGCAGATCACGGTCCAGAGATCGCCGTTCGACGTCAAGACACTCAATGTCAAGACACTCAACGTCAAGACAGGAACAACCAGCGGCGCTCCCTTCGACGTCATTACGGCTGTCGACTTCGACACAGGTTTTACCTGTCTTGCAGGGAGCAGAACATCGGCTTCCGCCAGCAGATAAAACCACTCCATCTCCAGTGGTCTCCATAAGAAGTGGTTCATCTCGGTCGAGAGCAGCATCGTCGGGCATGTCTCACCCATCAATTTGTCACCAAGATGGTTGGAGAGCCTCAACAGACCAACGGCCTCCCCGGATTTGCAGTATTCACGGATATACTCTCCTACTGCCTCTCTCCCGAGAACACCATCACCGACAGCGCGGGCAGGACGGGCTTGTTCTGCTTCTCGCCAACTGACCACGAGGCCTGGGTGCTCTGCTGCAGCGTCTCGCAGCAGGTCACGTTCCCAGCGACGATCTAGGTCACGATCAAGACACAGAAGGTCGCCCTCTTGGTCATCGTCAGGGTCATCCGTCAGATGATACTCCCCCACCTTAACAGATTCTCCACCAGCTAGGGTTTCACCGGTGGACGACATCACTACTTTTAATGAGGTGCTTTTCAGGGGAGCACAGAAGCTAAACATAGAGGTTCCAGAACCATCAACCTCCTCATCAGTCATTTTTGAGACTCTACAGCATAGAGCGGTTTCGAAAAAGCTACTGCCTCTAGTGCCTGGTCTGTTGCAGCCAACCATGGACACCTTTTTAGCGCCAGCCACCCTCAAATCTGCTCCTGCTAGGATTTTGAAAAAAATATAAAGCGCCTGAACAAGATCCTTTATTTCTCAGAACGGATCCGCCGCCGGACTCGGTCATATTAGCCGCAGCCCGAAAAACTCACTCAGTGGCATCATCCTCCACGGTTCCACCGGACAAAGAGAGCAGACATCTAGACTCTCTGGGGAGGAAAATGTGCGGCACGGCAGCATCTATGATGAAGGTCTCCAGCGCGTCTGCACTCCTAGGCAGATATGACCGTTCACTGTGGGACTCTCTCAACAGGTTCACAGAAAAATTACCTAGAGAGGACAGGCAGGACTTCCAAGAGATCCTTCAAGAGGGATGTCTGGTCTCCAACCAGGTCATCAGCGCAGCGGCAGATGGGGCAGACTTAGCTGCACATGGGTACGCACATGGGATCTGTGCAAGAAGGTCTTCCTGGTTGAGACTGACTGGATTAAAACAGGAAGCACAACAGCGCATCCTAAATCTTCCATTCAACGGGAACTCACTGTTTGGTACCCATACGGACGAAGAAATGGCCTGCATGAAGACCGAGGTGGACACCATGAGGGCAGTAGGCCTGGAGAGGAAGAAGGACTTCAGGCGAGGGTATATGCCTTATGACAGGCGACCTTTCCAGCAGAGGGTTCAAACCCCTCACTGGTCCCAGAGGCCACAGCAAAGGCAAGGATGCCCGCTTTTTCAGTCTCGTAAGGCCACAAGGGAACGAGGGTCAAGTAGACCACAACAGTCCACACCCAAAGCGCCGGCCAAGCAATGAGGGCTCGCTTCCCTTAACACTGTGCACCACTCCGGTGGGGGGAAGTATCACAGACTTTATTCACGAGTGGCGTTCTATCACAAAAGACAAATGGGTGCTCAACATTGTCGAGAATGGCTACTCTTTTCTTTTCCGGCAACCTCCACCGCACTTGCCACCAGCCAAATGCAATCCGTCTCACGTCAGCCTATTGCGCAAAGAGGCTCTCGCCCTTTTACGAAAGAAGGCAATAGAAAAAGTTCCACTCGCGCACAGAGGGAAGGGGGTTTACTCCCGTTATTTTCTGGTGGCGAAAAAAGGCCGAGAGGGCGTTTTCAGACCAATTCTGGACTTACGGCTTCTGAACACGTACATAAGAAAGCAAAAGTTCATGATGCTGGCTCTTCACCAGATTTTCCCTCAGCTACATCAGGGAGACTGGATGTGCTCCATCGACCTGCAGGATGCATACTTTCACATCCCGATAGTTCCCAAGCATCGGAAATTCCTGCGCTTCCAGATAGCCTCACAGCACTATCAGTTCAAAGTGCTACCATTCAGCCTGAAATCTGCCCCCGTGTTTTCTCGAAATGCATGGCAGTGGTAGCGGCACATCTACGAAAACAAAAAATCTTCATTTACCCATACCTAGACGACTGGCTACTGAAAGCCCCCTCTCCGGAGCAGGCGAGAACCCATCGGGACATTGTGCTCAAGGTTTTCGAGTCTCTAGGTCTTCAAGTCAACTACCAAAAGTCCACCTTGATTCCAACGCAAAACATCCTCTACCTGGGAGCAATACTAAACACAGAGCTCCAAAGAGTGTGTCCTTCGGAGGAACGACTATTATCAATAAAGAAAAAGTGTCAAGACCTGTTACAATCCGACGCACCTACGGCCCGTCAGGTGACATCTCTGCTGGGCTCCATGTCATCATGCATTTTCATTGTCCCGAATGCCAGGCTACATATGAGGCCCCTCCAAGAGGCGTTGGAAAACAACTGGAGCCAAAGGACAGGTCGCTGGGAGGACAGAGTGCAGCTGCCGATAGCAGCACGTCAGTCATTGCAATGGTGGATGCACAGACCTCACCTGTCAGTAGGGGCTCCGTTTCACCAGGTAATTCCATCCGACACTCTGGTAACGGATGCGTCTCTTCAGGGATGGGGGGCTCATCTAGGTCCCCTTCAAGCTCAGGGCCTGTGGTCCGACAACGAAAGGAAGTACCACATCAATCTGCTGGAGCTCAGAGCGGTCCATCTGACTCTCAAGTCTTTTGCTCCATCGATTCAGGGGAAATCTCTCCTAATACAAACGGACAATACAACCACAATGTATTATTTGAACAGACAAGGGGGAACGAGATCCCTACCCCTATCTCGGGAGTCCCAAACAATCTGGCATTGGCACCTGGCCAGAGGAATGTCGCTTACAGCGGTTCACTTACCAGGTCAACAAAACGAGGAAGCAGATTTCCTGAGCAGACACCTAGAGGACGCCCACGATTGGGTCCTAATCGGCGAAGTCGTCGAAGACATCTTCGCTCAATGGGGTCGGCCTCAATTGGATCTCTTCGCAGACGTGGTAAACAAGAAATGCCCAGACTTTGCGTCCAGGTTCTATCGTCCGGGATCTCAAGGGAATGCCCTGTTGATCGACTGGTCAGGGATATTTCTCTACGCTTTTCCACTGATCCCCCTCATACCGGCAGTGATCAACAAACTTTACAGATCCAGCACCAGAATGATTCTCATAGCTTCGCAATGGGCCCGTCAGTTCTGGTACACAGATCTCCTCAACCTATCGGAACAACCTCACAGGAGGCTGCCTTGCAGACCGAATCTTCTGAGCAGGATGGAGGGCAGGGTACTACACCCCAACCTACCCTCTCTGAGCTTGATAGCATGGCTCCTGAATTCCTGCAGTATGGGCACCTAGGGCTCTCACAGGAGTGCATGAACATCTTGAAGGAGTCCAGATGACCTTCCACGCTGCGTTCTTATGCGTTTAAGTGGAAGAGGTTCTACATATGGTGCTGTCAGCAAGGTCAGAATCCCATACGGGCTCAGGAGGAGGTCGTACTGTCTTACTTACTCCATCTGGCAAAATCCGGTCTGCAGGTATCATCTATTAAGGTACATTTATCTGCCATTATAGCCTATCGCAAATCACCTTCTCAGGAATCCTGCTTTACGAAACCAGTAGTCAAGGATTTCTTAGAAGGTTTGAAAAAGGTTTTTCCGCCCATTCGGAAACTCTCCCCTCCATGGGAGCTGAACATAGTACTGTCAAAACTTATGGGCCCTCCTTTCGAACCTATACACAAAGCCTCTTTGCAACACCTTACGTGGAAGACGGCTTTTTTGGTAGCCATTACTTCCGCAAGGAGGGTCAGTGAAATTCAGGCTTTGTCCTCCAAAGAACCGGACACAGTCTTTCACGACAAGAGAGTAGTTCTGCGAACTCACCCATCATTCCTACCGAAGGTGGTGTCAGAATTCCACATCAATCAGACTATTTCTCTACCCACTTTCTTCCCCAATCCGGAGACTCCAGCGGAGAAAGCGTTGCACTCCCTAGATCTGACAAGAGTGCTAAAATTTTATTTGGATAAAACAAAGTTGATTAGACATTCCAACCACTTGTTTATAAATTATGGTCATTTGAGAACAGGAGAGGCAGCATCCAAACGAACCATATCAAGATGGATAGTTTCTTGTATTGTTAATACATTCCAGTTGGCTAACAAACAACTACTTGCTAGACCTAAAGCGCATTCCGCAAGGGGAAAAGCGGCTACTGCTGCCCTCCTTCAGAATGTTCCAATATCTGAAATTTGTAAGGCTGCTACATGGAAGTCTGTACATACATTTACTAGACATTACTGTTTGGACTCAGATGCAAGAGCAGACGCCCAAGTGGGGCAAGCCTCTCTAAGAAATTTGTTTGCATGATACATATCTATTCCTGCACTTCTATTGGACAGTCCGCAGAGTCAAGGGATGGGCTTGCTAATCTATTCAATGTTTATGACTATTGATGAGGATCCCCTGGAAGAGAAGGATAAGTTACTTACCTGTAAATCCTAGTTCTCTTCCAGGGGTATCCTCATCAAAGTCATAAACCACCCACCCTCCTCCCCGGACACACGTCTCCTAGAAGTGCAGGACACACTACCTTTCGAATCGGCTACACAGCTTGTCACCGTAAAAAAGTACTGACCTAACTGTGAACCAACTGTCACCTCTCCTTCACCCCTGAGGCATGGTGGGATACTGGAGGTGCTCAGGGTCTTAAAGGCACGGTGCCAACGTTTTTATGGTTCTCCTGTGTTAATGTGCATGCAGCCTATTGGCTAAGAATGCTCTAGTGTTTTTTCAATGTAGTTTTTTATCTTTTTCTCTGATGATTACTACTGCTGATTTCTCTGGGCTCAGTGGTGTGGTTTTAGTAGATATTTTTTCTCTTATTGTATTTTTGAGAACAATTAAAAAAAAAAAAAAAACTCCATAGAAATAAAGCATTTTAGCCTGTTTATGATTATAGTCTGCATTGCTGTTTTACACATGTATATATGAGTTTAGTATGAAAATTTGTCTACTAAAAATGCTATATATATTTTTCGTGCATATTTCATACTGTATATATGTGTATTTTATATATGCTCCGTGGTCCCCGCACAAGGGCGGGAATATTCAATGTTTATGACCTTGATGAGGATACCCCTGGAAGAGAACTAGGATTTACAGGTAAGTAACTTATCCATCAGCGCCCACCAGAAGAAGAGTATTTGGCGTGCCATCGCCAAGGAAGTGCGGACCCTGGGGGTCTACCATAGACAGAGCACCCACTGCCGGAAAAGATGAGAGGACCTGCGCCGCTGGAGCAAGAAGATTGCGGAGGCCCAGCTGGGGATGGCCTCCCAAAGTGGAAGGGGTGCCCGTCGCACCATGAGTCACCTGATGTATATGATCCTGGCGGTGGCATATCCTGAGTTGGATGGGCACTTGAGGGCATCACAGCAGCCACAAGGGGGTGAGTACACTCCCATTCAGCTGACTCTGCGCGCTTGATGAGGTGTCTGGGTGGGGGAGGTGGGCTGTGGGATCCCCTAGGCCAGGGCAGACGTGCAAATGTAGATCCATTGATTTGCAGGCTCTGTCCCACTGCAACCCCAAAGGTGGTATTTGCCCTATACACCTAGTCAGGCTCCTATGGGTTCCAGCTGTGCATGAAATGGGTCTAGACAGAGTCCCCCCTGGGCATGTGCTTTTCCCCTGCCCTGTTGGTGCATGGCTTAGTGCATAGGGCTGCTCCCTGTGTGTTGTGTCCTCCAAAAGTAGTGATGTTGCAGGCATTGACCATGTCTCTCCTCTGTCTTTCCTCCCTTTTTTGTTTTGTCACCCTGTCCTTGTGTGATTTAGCATCATCTGGCAGAGGAGCAGTGGCACCGGAGCAGGAGGGAGCTGCATCCCACATGGCCCTGAAGGGTGAAGTAACGGAGTCCGAAGGCACCAGTGCGACGTAGGGCGAGGGGAGCTCCACGACAGGGACAGGAGGAGACACCAGCAACAGCGACTCTTCCTCTGATGGGAGCTCCCTTGCGGTGGCGGGCACCTCTGTGCCCACCGCAACAGCAGGTACAGCCGCCACCCCCCGCTACCAGCACCGTCCTCCCAGCAGCCCCTCAACGAGTTTCCCGTGCCCGCTCACCCAGGTGGGTGGGCATCTCCTTCGCCCCAGGCACCTCAGGCCCTGCCCCATTCAGCCCTGCTGCCCTCAGTGAGGAGGCTATTAACCTCCTGAGATCCCTCACTGTTGGGCAATCGACCATTTTGGATGCCATCCAGGGTGTTGATAGGCATTTGCAGCAAACAAATGCATACCTGGAGGGCATTCATTCTGGCGTGGCTGCCCAACAGAGACCATTTCAGGCTCTGGCCTCAGCACTGATGGCAGCCATTGTCCCTGTGTCCAGCCTCCCCCCTCCAATTTCCTCTACCCAGACCCAATCCCCTGTACCTCAGCCTATCCCAAACACACCATCAGACCAGCATGCACACTCCTCAACACACAAGAGTGGACATGGCAAACATAAGCACCACACATCCCACAGGCACTCACACAAGCACCATCCCCATGCAGACACACCAACATCCCCTGCCTCCACTGTGTTCCCCTCCTCCACGTCCTCCTCCTCCTTCCCTGTCTCGTCTACACTCACACCTGCATGCACTACATCTTTATCCACTACCTCTATCACCAGCACGCCCATCACCACACACCGCTCACATGAAATCACCACCCCCACTACCATTCACACATCCCCTGTGTCCTCTCCCAGTGTGTCTGTGAGCCCTCCTCCCAAACTACACCAACGCAGGCACACACCCACCCAACAGCCATCCACCTCACAACAGCCTCCGGCCCATGCACCTTCACCCAAATTCAGCAGACGTACACCTCCTGCAACCACTACCTCTTCCTCCACTCCCAAACGCCCTCCATCTTCCCGTCCCAGTGTATCTAAGAAACTCTTCCTGGCTAACATTGACCTCTTCCCTACACCTCCTCCCCCCATCCTTCCCCTAGGGCCAGGATGTCCAGGTCCCAGCCCAGCACCTCAGCCACCAAATCATCCAGACAGTGGTCTCAGTAAGTCCGGTCACATCGCGGGCGGCACCCATCAGGACTGCCAGTGTGCCACCTATCAAGGCCAAGGAGCAGGCCATTTCGCCACCTGCCAAGGTGAAGAAGGTGCCCACATGCCAGAGGGAGCAGCCGCATCAACCACCAAGCAAGGGCTCCTCCAAGCCAAAAGGGGACAGTGTCAAGGGACCAGCAGCGACATCAAAGGTGGGGAAGGGACACAAGGCGAAGAGCAAGTCAGGACTGGGCACGGAGGTTCCGGCTGAGGGACCAGAGTCACCCCTTCTGTCAACTAGAACATCAACCTGTACGGTGGTGGACACCTCCACCTGCACCGCCGGTACTGACACATGCACCACCGCCAGCACCTCTGCCACAGACACCTCCGCAATCACCGCCACCAGCCTTGTGAAGTGCTCAGACAGTGCCACCACAGCTGACATGGCTATCATCCCCAGTGGGCAGCTGTCCGAGGCTGCAGGAGACGTCCTGGACCCTGCACAGCATACATGAGGTACAACACCCAGCACTGTTTGTACCTGCATGTGGCAGGCGAAGTCGCAGCAGGGTGGAGTGTGTCTCTGCCTCCATCGAGTATCATGCTACCTGTTCCCAGCCAATCTCGTGGCACACACACCCAGGTGAGGGAATGGGACCTGCCACACTGCATGTGAAGCACTCTGGGCACAATGCCCCCTCCAGAACCAGTGGAGAATCACATCCACTCACTTAATCCTTGGCAGGATGGAGCACTCTGAGCACAATGCCCCCTCCAAACCAGTGGAGATTCAGATCCACTCACCTAATCCTTGGCAGGATGAAGGACTCAGGGCACAATGCCCCCTCCAGAACCAGTGGAGAATGACATCCACTTGAGAGACTGTGGCTTTGCACTTCCCAGGATAAAGCAGTGGGCAAACCACCCACTGGAGAGACTTGACAGACTGTGGCTTTGCACTCCCCAGGAGAAAGCAGTGGGCAAACCACCCACTGGAGAGACTTGAGAGACTGGGGCTTTGCACTCCCCAGGATAAAGCAGTGGACAAACCACCCACTGGAGAGACTTGAGGGACTGTGGCTTTGCACTCCCCAGGACCACACTGTGGGCATGGAGCCCCCTTGTGGAGCAGTGGCGTCTTCCGTTCATCGGCTGAGGTGCCCTCCCTCCCCCTCAGCCAAGATGTTTATTTTCCATCTGATACCCCTGCAGTGTTCTCTCCGTTTCGAGTTAAGTATCTTGTGTGGGCTTCGCCTATGCATTTTGGGACACAGATCCACGGACAACGATGTCATTCATATCCGGACTTGTGTAGTTGGTGTACATATTTGTATATACTGATATTTTAATTTTGCCTATCTGATTTTTCAGTTATTACACTTGTTACAATCATTTCATTTTGTCCTTGCGTTCTTCCAGGGGGTGACGGGTGTATATGTAATGTTGTTGCATGTATTTGTGTGTACGGTGTTGTGGGTGAGGGTGAGGGTGGGGGTGTTGCATTTGTATGTCACTCTCTTTTCCCTCCCCCCAACCCATGTGTGCTAGGTGCAGTACTCACCGTGATCGTCACTGGCGTCTTTGCTGCTCCTGATACAAGAGGAGGTAAAGCAACATGGGCAGAACATGTAACTCGGGCTCCAAGGCGTCCTGGGTCCTTGTTGGGTGTTGAAAGGTGAGTGGTTTCCGTTCCAAAGACTGTTTCCGCCGTGCTTTTGATGGCGTTGGTACCGCCCCGGAAAAGGTGGCGGATAGGCCTCTTGTAATACAGTGGGCGGAAGCTTGTCTTCCACCTGTCTGTTGGCGGTTACTGCCGCGGTGTTTGTTTCTACTGCCGTGGCGGTCGGAGTGTTAAAGTGGCTGTCTATGTTGGCGGTTTCCGCCATGGTCGTTATCTCATTTATTTTACCGCCGGTCTGTTGGCTGTATTACCGCCGCTTTAACTCCGACCGCAAGGGTTGTAATGAGGGCCAAAATGATGATAGCAATGGAAGCCAAGAGCTGTCCAGGAAAGGGCGAGCACTCCTTTTATTGGAACTATCATAAAGGGAGGCAAGAAAAGGCAAAGCACTATTACAAACAGCAATACTACACTGACTGGAAAGGAACTCAGGCAGGAAAAGGGGCATTGTCCATATGTGTCAAACATGACAAAGACAAATGTACATGGGGAGCTGCGTGCAAATTCAAGAATGTATGCTCTACGTGCAGTAGAGGTCACACAGCAGCAGAGTGCAAGAAGAACACGGGAGGCAGCCACAAGAGGGACAAAGAAAAGAAGTGGTGGTAGTGGGTGCAGAGCCCGGCTGCGGAGAGAAGGGGAGTTGGCTAGAACCCCCATAAGCACATGCTGACTGAGACAACTAGCCAACAAATACAACACAAGGAGGGCGTAAAGTAACTGTGCGAGGGATTTGAGCAAGGTTTTAGAATCCCATCCAAAGGGAAAGCCCATAGCAAATAGACAAAGAACCTGCGCTCGGCGAGTGAGCACCCTGAGATAATAAGAGAAAAAATCAACAAAGAAAAAGAGCTGGGGAGAGTAGAAGGCCCTTTAAAGGGAGAGGACCCACCGAACCTGGTTATCTCACCCCTTGGAGTGATACCCAAGAAGGAATAGGGCAAATTCAAGCTTATCCACTACCTGTCTTTCCCAGAGGGCGATTCAGTAAAATACAGAATAGACCCAGAAGATTGTGTAGTGAGTTACGCATCTGCGGAAGATGAGGCAGAGATAGTACGGTCAATGGGGCGAGGTGCCTTGACGGTGACAGCAGATGTGGAGTCTGCTTTCAGGCTTCTCGCTGACCACCCAGAGAGTTACCACCTCGTTGGTTTTAAATCTGAAGGTGGAAACTTATTTCGTTAAGGCTCTGCCCATGGGGTGCTTCTTATCATGTGCCAATTCCGAGCAATCTAGCACTTTCCTAAAGTGGGCACTGCATATGCGACACGCAAAAGGTGGAAAGGTGCACTACCTAGGTGGTTTTCTATTTGTAGGGCAGCTCAGGAGTACAGATTGCAAATATTTACTGAAGTCTTTCCCAACCCCTGCAGCAGAACTGGGAGTACCGCTGGCAAAAGACAAGACAGTAGGCCCTACTAAGAGATTGTTTTTTTTTTTCAAATATAGAGCTGGACTCCAGAGCAGGCACGTCCGGCACGCCCCAAGAAAAGGTGCAGGACATGAGTAAGGACATTCAAAAGCTATTGGGAAAGCAGATAGCCACCCTGGAGGATCCACAGGAGCTGATCAGTAAACTAAATTTTGCAGCGAGAGTCATCTCGACAGGGAGGGTGTTTGCTAGGTGACTCGTACACCTGACAAAGGGTCTTCAGAAGAAACACCACCACACTAGGCGGGGCTCAGGAGTAAAGCAGGACCTGAAGACATGGCTAACATTCCTAGAAGAGTTTAATGGGACCTTGATCCTCCAGAAGGTTGTGTGTTAGGGAAGCAAATTGAGCTACACACTGACGCAGCTGGCAGCACAGGCTTCGGACGATCCTTAACAGAGAGTGTGCCAAAAAGTGGCCAGAGAATGGTCGGCTTCAGGCCCCATGAAAAACATCACACTCCTCTAGCTATTCCCCATTGTGGTGGCCCTAACCATTTGGCAGGAGCAGCTGAGGAACATAAAAATCACACTGTGGTCAGATAACCAGGCGGTAGTTCAGGCAATTAACAAGGGAGCTGCACAGTGCCCAAGAGTGCTAAAGTTGCTATGATACTTGGTAAAAATTGCAACTAGCAAGCAATTTGGATGTTAGTGCAAGCCACCTCCCAGGAGAAAATAACGCTAAAGCAAATGCACTCTCTTGCTTCCAGATGGAGAAATTCAGGAGATTGGCACTAGGAGCAAAGTGGGAGATGACACTGTTCCCGAACAGCCCGTGGGAACTGGTGGAGGGACCTGTCTCATCTAATAGAACATAAATTAGCCCCAAAGACAGTGAGACGATATGCAACCTGTGCAAGAACAGTGCAGGAGGTGACAGGACTGAGAGCGTTTGATAACCACGAGGAGTCAAGTAGGGTGATAAAAAAATTTATACAGTGGGCATTCACAGAGAAGAAGTCCAAGTCATGGGCGCAGACGCACCTAACAGTGGTAGCACATTTCAGCAAAATCGCAACAGGGCAGGACCCCACTGCATTATATAAGGGCAGCGATGAAAGGGTGGCGCAGACTGAAGGGACCCACAAGTGATACAAAATGCCCAATCCAATTCTACACACTGAAGCAGCTGGTCGGGGTTTTGGACTCAATATGTTTAGACAGCTTCGAGAGCACGCTGTTCAAAGCAGCATTTGCACAAGCACTTTTTGGGGCTTTTCAGGTAAGTAAGCTGTTGCCCCCCACTAAACAAGGGGGGGTTTACACATGACTAAAGAGCCAGGATGTCCAGATAGGTGCAAGCCAGATGCAAATTCCACTAAGGAAATCCAAGACTGACCAAATGGGTAAGGGAGCCACAGTGGAGCTAAGATGTCTGGGCGAGCACAACATATGCCCAAGGTGCAATGTACAGAAATATTTAGGGCAGAGGCTGACCGGGGATGGGGAGCTGTTTATACACAACAATGGAGAGTACTTGAGCACCTTCCAGTTTAAGATTGCTAAAGAGGGCACTGACCAGAGCAGGCTTGCCAGCAGACAGCTTTGGAACGCATTCATTCCGGATAGGGGCGGCGATTGCAACGGCCCAGCAAAGGCTACGGGCAACAGTTATCAAGGCAATTGGGAGATGGAGCTTCAGCGCCTACAAAAGCTACATCAGAAGGCACACCAACCAGGGAAGTAGTAGGTCCCCCCTCTGACACGAGCCATGGGGACCTCAGAAGAACCTGGTATTAGTATAAATGTCAAAGGGATCTATGACATGAAGTGTGATTAGCATACTTGTCAAGAGTGATTTATGACAGGCTAATAGTTCCAGGTGGTCTGTAATTATCATAAATGTGGAAGAGACCTGGCACGATGATTCTCTTCCAGGGGATCCTCATCAATAGTCATAAACATTGAATATTCCCTCCCTTGTGCGGGGACCCGGAGCATATATAAAATACACATATATAAAGTATGAAATATGCACAAAAAATATATATAGCATTTTTAGTAGACAAATTTTCATACTAAACTCATATATACATGTGTAAAACAGCAATGCAGACTATAATCATAAATAGGCTAAAATGCTTTATTTCTATGGAGTTTTTTTTTATTTTTTTAAATGTTCTCAAAATTACAATAAGAGAAAAAATATCTACTAAAACCACACCACTGAGCCCAGGGAAATCAGCAGTAGTAATCATCAGAGAAAAAAGATAAAAAACTACATTGAAAAACACTAGAGCATTCTTAGCCAATAGGCTGCATGCAGGTTAACACAGGAGAACCATAAAAACTTTGGCACCGTGCTTTTAAGACCCTGAGCACCTCCAGTATCCCACCATGCCTCAGGGGTGAAGGAGAGGTGACAGTTGATTCACAGTTAGGTCAGTTCTTTTCTTTTTTCCGGCTTCTTCTGAGAGGATCCTGGAGCATTGAGCTCTCAGTTTTTCTGAGTTTTTCTCAGAAAAATACTTTAGAACAGCGTTTTTTCCTACTTTACTCGACATCTAACGTCATTGTCTGAGTTTGGAAGTTTTATCCTGACAGAAAAATGCCTTCACTTTTTGTGAAATGCGCTTCCTGTGGGAAGAAGAAGGCCAAGTCAGATCCACACACTCTCTGTATGGTGTGCTTGCCTCAGAGTCACTGCCCTGACACTTGCAAACACTGCAAGAACATGTCAAAGAGGACTCTGAAGGATAGGGAAAAGATCAGGATTCATGGGCTTCACGAGAGGCAGAAAACATCATCCTCATCGCTTCCCAGGCAGCCAACAAGCCACTCTCAGGAGAGACAGGCTACATCGATGTCAGCAGGTAGGAAGATACCTGTTTGTTCCCCGTCGACGTCATCGCTGCCACCATCTCACTGCCACAGGTCGCCGTCGACGGTGACCCGACCGACGTCGAAGGATACGGCGTCGAGAGAACATGGCCATCGCAGGGGCATATCTCCGTTGACGGCAACCTGCCGATCGACGTCGAGCCATCACCCGCGTGCCCATTCGCCGCCGAAGGCCTCGCACCCCTCGACGTCAAGAGAGACGACATCGAAATCGCCCCAGCGGCGAGAGTGAGGACATCTGCCGTCGGCCGCCCACCACTCGACGTTGAGGCACACGACGGTGAGCAGGTCGCGATCCAGAGATCGCCGTTCGACGTCAAGACACTCAACGTCGAGAGACTCACCGTCGTGACAGGAACAACCACCGGCGCTCCCTTCGACGTCATTACTGCTGTCGACGTCAACACAGGTTTTACCTGTCTTGCAGGGAGCAGAACATCGGCTTCCGCCAGCAGATAAGACCACTCCATCTCCAGTGGTCTCCATAAGAAGTGGTTCATCTCGGTCGAGAGCGGCATCGTCGGGGCATGTCTCACCCATCAATTTGTCACCAAGATGGTTGGAGAGCCTTAACAGACCAACGGGCTCCCCGGATTCGCAGTATTCAAGGATGTACTCTCCTACTGCCTCTCTCCCGAGAACACCATCACCGACAGCGCGGGCAGGACGGGCTCGTTCTGCTTCTCGCCAGCCGACCACGAGGCCTGGGCGCTCTGCTACAGCGTCTCGCAGCAGGTCACGTTCCCAGAGACGATCTAGGTCACGATCAAGACACAGAAGGTCGCCCTCTTGGTCATCGTCAGGGTCATCCGTCAGACGATACTCCCCCACCTTAACAGATTCTCCACCAGCTAGGGTTTCACCGGTGGACGACATCGCTACTTTTAATGAGGTGCTTGTCAGGGGAGCACAGAAGCTAAACATAGAGGTTCCAGAACCATCAACCTCCTCATCAGTCATTTTTGAGACTCTACAGCATGGAGTGGTTTCGAAAAAGCTACTGTCGCTAGTGCCTGGTCTGTTGCAGCCAACCATGGACACCTCTTTAGCGCCAGCCACCATCAAATCGGCGCCTGCTAGGATTTTTAAAAAATATAAGGCGCATGAGCAAGATCCTTTATTTCTCAGAACGGATCCGCTTCCAGACTCAGTCATATTGGCCGCAGCCCAAAAAACTCACTCAGTGGCATCATCCTCCACGGTTCCACCGGACAAAGAGAGCAGACATCTAGATTCTCTGGGGAGAAAAATGTGCGGCACGGCGGCATCTATGATGAAGGTCTCCAGCGCGTCTGCACTCCTAGGCAGATATGACCGTTCACTGTGGGACTCTGAACAGGTTCACAGAAAAATTACCTAGAGAGGACAGGCAGGACTTCCAAGAGATCCTTCAAGAGGGATGTCTGGTCTCCAACCAGGTCATCAGCGCAGCGGCAGATGGGGCAGACTTAGCTGCCCATGGGTACGCACATGGAATCTGTGCAAGAAGGTCTTCCTGGTTGAGACTGACTGGATTAAAACAGGAAGGACAACAGCGCATCCTAAATCTTCCGTTCAACTGGAACTCGCTGTTTGGTACCCATACGGACGAAGAAATGGCGCAAATGAAGACGGAAGTGGACACCATGAGGGCAGTAGGCCTGGAGAGGAAGAAGGACTTCAGGCGAAGGTATGGGCCTTATGACAGGTGCCCTTTTCAGCAGAGGGTTCAAACCCCTCATTGGTCCCAGAGGCCACAGCAGAGGCAAGGACGCCCGCTTTTTCAGTCTCGTAAGGCCACGAGGGAACGAGGGTCAAATAGACCACAACAGTCCACACCCAAAGCGCCAGCCAAACAATGAGGACTCGCTTCCCTTAACACTGTGCACCACTCTGGTGGGGGGAAGTATCACAGACTTTATTCACGAGTGGCGTTCTATCACAAAAGACAAATGGGTGCTCAACATTGTTGAGAATGGCTACTCTCTTCTTTTCCGGCAACCTCCACCGCACTTGCCACCAGCCAAATGTAATCCGTCTCACGTCAGCCTATTGCGCAAAGAGGCTCTCGCCCTTTTACGAAAGAAGGCAATAGAAAAAGTTCCACTCGCGCACAGAGGGAAGGGGGTTTACTCCCGTTATTTTCTGGTGGCGAGAAAAGGCCGAGAGGGTGCTTTCAGACCAAGTCTGGACTTGCGGCTTCTGAAAAAGCACATAAGAAAGCAAAAGTTCAGGATGCTGGCTCTTCACCAGATCTTCCCTCAGCTACATCAGGGAGACTGGATGTCCTCCATCGACCTGCAGGATGCATACTTTCACATCCCGATAGTTCCCAAGCATCGGAAATTCCTGTGCTTCCAGATAGCCTCGCAGCACTATCAGTTCAAGGTGCTACCATTCG
The DNA here is from genome assembly GCF_031143425.1 of Pleurodeles waltl. Classification (NCBI taxonomy): domain Eukaryota; kingdom Metazoa; phylum Chordata; class Amphibia; order Caudata; family Salamandridae; genus Pleurodeles; species Pleurodeles waltl. The sequence continues at coordinate 18,983,921 of NC_090449.1, forward strand.
GCCTGAAATCTTCCCCCGCGTTTTCTCGAAATGCGTGGCAGTGGTAGCGGCACATCCACGAAAACTAAAAATCTTCATTTACCCATACCTAGACGACTGGCTACTGAAAGCCTCCTCTCCAGAGCAGGCGAGAACCCATCGGGACATTGTGCTCAGGTTTTCGAGTCTCTAGGTCTTCAAGTCAACTACCAAAAGTCCACCTTGATTCCAACGCAGAACCTCTACTACCTGGGAGCAATACTAAACACAGAGCTCCAAAGAATGTATCCTTTGGAGGAACAACTATTATCAATAAAGAAAAAGTGTCAAGACCTGTTAAAATCCGACACACCTACAGCCCGTCAGGTGACATCTCTGCTGGGCTCCATGGCATCATGCATTTTCATTGTCCCGAATGCCAGGCTACATATGAGGCCCTTCCAAGAGGCGTTAGAAAACAACTGGAGCCAAAGGACAGGTCGCTGGGAGGACAGAGTGCGGCTGCCGATAGCAGCACGTCAGTCATTGTAATGGTGGATGCACAGACCTCACCTGTCAGTAGGGGCTCCGTTTCACCAGGTAATTCCATCCGACACTCTGGTAACAGATGCGTCTCTTCAGGGATGGGGGGCTCATCAAGGTCCCCTTCAAGCTTCAGGGCCTGTGGTCCGACGACGAAAGGAAGTACCACATCAATCTGCTGGAGCTCAGAGCGGTCCATCTGGCTCTCAAGTCTTTTGCTCCATCGATTCAGGGGAAATCTCTCCTAATACAAACGGACAATACAACCACAATGTATTATTTGAACAGACAAGGGGGAACGAGATCCCTACCCCTATCTTGGGAGTCCTAAACAATCTGGCATTGGCTCCTGGCCAGAGGAATGTCGCTTACAGCGGTTCACCTACCAGGTCAACAAAACGTGGGAGCAGATTTCCTGAGCAGACACCTAGAGGACGCCCACGATTGGGTCCTACACGGCGAAGTCGTCGTAGACATCTTCGCTCAATGGGGTCGGCCTCAATTGGATCTCTTCGCAGACGAGGTAAACAAGAAATGCCCAGACTTTGCGTCCAGGTTCTACCGTCTGGGATCTCGAGGGAATGGCCTGTTGATCGACTGGTCAGGGATATTTCTCTACGCTTTTCCACTGATCCCCCTCATACCGGCAGTGATCAACAAACTTTACAGATCCAGCACCAGAATGATTCTCATAGCTCCGCAATGGCCCCATCAGTTCTGGTACACAGATCTCCTCAACCTATCGGAACAACCTCACAGGAGGCTGCCGTGCAGACCGGATCTTCTGAGCAGGATGGAGGGCAGGGTAATGCACCCCAACCTACCCTCTCTGAGCTTGACAGCATGGCTCCTGAATTCCTGCAGTATGGGCACCTAGGGCTCTCGCAGGAGTGCATGAACATCTTGAAGGAGTCCAGACGACCTTCCACACGGCGTTCTTAAACGTTTAAGTGGAAGAGGTTCTACATATGGTGCTGTCAGCAAGGTCAGAATCCCATACGGGTCAGGAGGAGGTCATACTGTCTTACTTACTCCATCTGGCAAAATCCGGTCTGCAGGTGTCATCTATTAAAGTACATTTATCTGCCATTACAGCCTATCGTAAATCACCTTCTCAGGAATCCTTCTTTACGAAACCAGTAGTCAAGGATTTCTTAGAAGGTTTGAAAAAAGTTTTTCCGCCCATTTGGAAACCCTCCCCTCCATGGGAGCTGAACATAGTACTGTCAAAACTTATGGGCCCTCCTTTCGAACCTATACACCAAGCCTCTTTGCAACACCTTACGTGGAAGACGGCTTTTTTGGTAGCCATTACTTCCGCAAGGAGGGTCAGTGAAATTCAGGCTTTGTCCTCCAAAGAACCGTACACAGTCTTTCACGACAATAGAGTAGTTCTGCGAACTCACCCATCATTCCTACCGAAGGTGGTGTCAGAATTCCACATCAATCAGACTATTTCTCTACCAACTTTCTTCCCCAATCCGGAGACTCCGGCGGAGAAAGCGTTGCACTCCCTAGATCTGAAAAGAGTGCTAAAATTTTATTTGGATAAAACAAAGTTGATTAGACATTCCAACCACTTGTTTATAAATTATGGTCATTTGAGAACAGGAGAGGCAGCATCTAAACGAACCATATCAAGATGGATAGTTTCTTGTATTGTTAATGCATACCAGTTGGCTAACAAACAACTACTTGCTAGACCTAAAGCGCATTCCACAAGAGGAAAAGCGGCTACTTCTGCCCTCCTTAATAATGTTCCAATATCTGAAATTTGTAAGGCTGCTACATGGAAGTCTGTACATACATTTACTAGACATTACTGTTTGGACTCAGATGCAAGAGCAGACGCCCAAGTGGGGCAAGCCTCTCTAAGAAATTTGTTTGCATGATACATATCTATTCCTGCACTTCTATGGGACAGTCAGCAGAGTCACGGGATGGGCTTGCTTAATCTATTCAATGTTTATGACTATTGATGAGGATCCCCTGGAAGAGAAGGATAAGTTACTTACCTGTAAATCCTAGTTCTCTTCCAGGGGTATCCTCATCAAAGTCATAAACAACCCACCCTCCTCCCCGGACGCACGTCTCCTAGAAGTGCAGGACACACTATCTTTCGAATCGGCTACACAGCTTGTCACCGTAAAAAAGTACTGACCTAACTGTGAACCAACTGTCACCTCTCCTTCACCCCTGAGGCATGGTGGGATACTGGAGGTGCTCAGGGTCTTAAAGACACGGTGCCAAAGTTTTTATGGTTCTCCTGTGTTAACCTGCATGCAGCCTATTGGCTAAGAATGCTCTAGTGTTTTTCAATGTAGTTTTTTATCTTTTTTCTCTGATGATTACTACTGCTGATTTCCCTGGGCTCAGTGGTGTGGTTTTAGTAGATATTTTTCTCTTACTGTAATATTGAGAACATTAAAAAAAAAAAAAACTCCATAGAAATAAAGCATTTTAGCCTGTTTATGATTATAGTCTGCATTGCTGTTTTACACATGTATGAGTTTAGTATGAAAATGTGTCTACTAAAAATGCTATATATATTTTTTGTGCATATTTCATACTGTATATATGTGTATTTTATATATGCTCCAGGGTCCCCGCACAAGGGCGGGAATATTCAATGTTTATGACTTTGATGAGGATACCCCTGGAAGAGAACTAGGATTTACAGGTAAGTAACTTATCCTTTATGAATCTTAGAAAGAATACCCGGTCGGTCTTGCTATAAATCAATGTTAATAAACTGCAGCCAATATTTCCTACAACCAGAAAGGGCTCATGTATCATTAATATTTTGGGAGTAGGCCGCATGGAGGGGTTTAGGGTGAAGGCCCGCACCTGAAGGGGGCTAGACGGGTCGGAGCAAAAACTCCTCCAAGGCCTGCAAGAAAGCGCTCCAGGACCCCAGGAAGGGTGCGCAAATTGGAGGAGAAGCGAGAAAGCGGCACCAATTGCCCCCTCGCTCCTTTGTTGTAGGGTGACAGATGGTGGTTGGGGGCCGGCGGGGGGGGGGGGGGGGGGGAGGGCACGGTGCTGTGCAAGAAAAGAGCACAAAGCCCAGGGCCGATAGGAGGCCATGTATTCATTTGAATTCACCCGTCGCACCGTAGGGGTTCGCGGGGGACATAAAACGGGGCTACCATGGCCGGAACCCCTCGATTCACCTGGGCACCAGGCAGCGAGGGTACAAAGAAACCCACCCACCCGCACCAATCGAAAGCTACCCAGGAAGTCGCAGGCTGGGAGAGTGGGGGTGCAGCATCAGAGGCGTAAGCAGCCCACATCCAGAAAGGGCTCCGGTATCATTATTATTTCGGGAGTAAGCCGCATAGGAGGGTTTAGGGGGTGTTTCCGGATCTTGTTTCCAAATGTACTGTTGACCCTGGTGTTCGTGGAAGTTTAATTGCAGAATTGGGAGAGTTGAGCCAGGGCGAAGCACGTTGCACCACCACACGTCTATCAACTGATTGCGAGTTAAAGCGCTAGAATCTGGAATAGCGCACGAGGACACAAGGCGCTAGTACAAGCGCATTATAAGCAAACATTGTAACAAAGCATATTTAAACATTTGTAAAAATCCGTAAAAGTAAACGAAACGTTTCTCCCTCGTAAAATCTTTTCACTTTCATCGTCTAGTAGATCTCTCCCAGATTACCATTGAAGAGATACTTTCCTAGTACAGTCTGTCTCTGCAGTAGATGCCATGAGAGGGCAAGCCTTTCTCACGCGCACAAGCGGAGGTCTCGCAAGAAGCACACACTACACACATACACACATCTGGGAGTGATGGTTCAGTGAGCTGAACATTCGCCTCTGACATTAAACATTCTGAACTTTATGACTTCAAATTCCAACAAGCAAGACACATCTTTCCAGGGTGGGGAAATAGAGTAATTACTTACTGCCTTGGGTATGTACACCAGGAGGCGTGTTATTCAGCGCACTGACTACAACCCCCCCCCCCCCCCCCCCCCCAGCAAATTTCGGTAGGTCAAAACCTCTGATATTTTTAGAGGGGAAAATGCCCAGAACAGTTGCAAAATGTGGCTACAGCATCCAGATGTTATGCCGCATTTGCGGGGCCATAACTTGGAATGTGAGGTATTTACCCACCCAGTGGTTTCACTATTAATGGGGTGTGGTAAATACCTCGACCCATTCTGGCCCACTCATAATAAGACCCTTAAAATTGTACCCCTTGGGGAGCAGAATGGGTCATTAGCTTCTGTAGCCAGACACAGATGGCTTCACTCTCTCCACCAGTCTTACATCTCACATCCAACCAGTGTGCATTGGAAGATGGCTGCCAGCTGTCACCATGTGCTGCCCACGTGCATACCCTGTGAGCGCCCATGTATTCACCACTGTTTGCCATCGGTTTGACGTGGCTGCAGGTTGTAATTTATTTTGCTTCAGCAGCCAAACCCTTATCACTGGCAGACAAGGGCAGAGACAGGTGAAAGCTTTGACGCATTGCTGTGATGTAATTTGGTGGCATCATAATACAGTGACCATTGGTGAGCCAGTGGATGCCACACTGTGACATCACCGCCTGTGTCAGTTAAGCAGCTCCTCCAGCTAAGCTGCCCTCTCCCTGGAATCCGGGTGCCAGTGAGGGTCTGTACCAGACACGGGGCATGGCCCCTGATAGTCTGACGCCCAGATGACCACCTGACGTGGCTTACTGAGTTTTGAGTGACCCGTGGCCTTTGGCAAGCGACTAATGAGTGATTTACCCTCCATGAGCAATCAGGAGAGGACTGGTCCCCCAATGTCCTTTGGATCGGTCAGTGTTGGTGGCCACCAGAAAGCTCCTAGAGGCAGCCACCCAACTAGCGATGGCACTGAGTTATCCCCACCGCATACCTCACCAAGTAGCTCCTCTGGCAAACAAGCCCAGAGTGACCTCGATGGGAGCCTGGCCTGGGAGGAGGCGGCCCGGGAGGAGGAGGCCCTGCCCGCCAACTCGGATGCAGTGACTTCCACCAAGAGTGAGCTTCCATCCAGCGCCATCCCTTCACAAGAGAAGAACATCTTTAAAAAACAGAAGGCGCTTTTCCTGCAATCCTTTGCTTCTTTCCAAAAAAAGGGTGGATTATTTAAGGGGAGCGGGCAGAGCCAGAAGGAGGCCCTGATAGGGGAGAGCGAGAAGGGAGAAGACAGTGGTGCGGCAGTAAAGTCAGGAGCCACCTCGCCTAAGGCACGGGTCACCTGGGCTCAGGTAAGAGGTAACCCTCATGCAGGAACAGCCCTGATCTCCGTTTTATCTCAATTCACCTTTCCCGTGGCTTCCTCTAACAGTCAGTGGCTGGGGTGACAGCCTTCTGGTTTAAAACAATGGATAACCTTCCTTGTCCCTGCGACCATGGTCTGCAAATGCGGCTATCTAGCACTAGTCACCTCCGGGGACCAGAGGTACTGGGGCTAAGCATGTGACCAACATGTAATGGCCAGCAAAGGAAGCACCACTATTGCCTACACTCACATTCCACCTACGCACCAATCTGTAACAGCATGCAGGATGCAATAAAGCAAAAGTTCTCAACCTGTTCACTTCTATGGACCCCCACTTAATCATTATTGGAACCTGGGGACCTCCACTGAGTCATTACTGGAAGCCAAGGACCCCCACTGAGTCATTACTGGAAGCCAAGGACCCCCACTGAGTCATTACTGGAAGCCAGGGATCACTGCCTAAACATTGTTGATGATTTGAAACCCAAAACAATACACACAAATATAGAAACAAGCATTCATCAAACAGGTACACAAATTATAATACATTTGATTTAATTTGCAAATATAGATAAACAAATAAAAAATTTTTTTTTAATAGGATAGTTGGAGTTTTATAAATTCAGCTGAAGCCACACATCATCCATACTTTATTCTGAAGCACCTGCACTGCTCCCACGAATCAATCTGAGGATACTAATTTAATTTTTAGCCTCCAGTTTCAAATTTCTCGACATTTACAGTTTAAAAAAAAAAATGTCAGTTGTACATTTAGCCATTTTATTTATACACACTTTATTATTCTATTAATATTATCTAATTTTCTAAGCAGTTGTGGCCCCCTTGTTTCCCTAGACCACAGATTGGGAGCTACTGCCACACAGGGTCCGGCACACACTTTGTATCTGCACTTTTTCCCCCAGAGATTCCAAAATGATTCATAGTGGATGACTAAGATACCTGAGGGAGGAGAGGGAAAGCTCCAACTGACGGCTCCTTCAATGACAACCTAATCACATTCTTGTAAGATTTCTTGTAAACATGATAAGAGCCTATTTTAACATAATAGAGCAGTGGGATATGATAGAAACCTCCAGAAAAGCTGTAGGTGAACTGTCATTTAGACTAGTGTCCTGCAGAAATTTAGCTAACTGATGACCACATTAGACAATTTTGTCTGCTTACCACTATTAGGTGCTAAAACCTCGAGGTACCCAAGCCTGTCCATCTGTATGTGAGGGAGGTCACCTCCTCCTTAGCTTGAAAACAGTCAACAACATGCATAGTGTTGTTAGATGCTAGATTAAGCTGTGGTTGCCCTTAGAGAGATGAGTGACACCTACCAGAGAAGGTGCTTTTCTGGTCACAGGGAGACTTCTCAGATGAGGCAGTGTGATGGGTTTCAGAGTTAAGCATAATGATTATACACTCTGGGCCATAACCTATGCCTTACGTGGCATTGTCCACCACAGAGTTCTGGTCTGCAGATACAGCTGGTGGGATGCTGCTAGGTGCTGGTACAGTTTGCCATTTCTATGCATGTTCTCAGTCTCAGATTCATTTTCACAGGTAAAGGTTTTTATGCACCCATAGAACATGGGATCTCGTGCTCTGGTTTCTCTTCCTCTTCTGTGTTCCACTTCTACTTTGCTCAATTCTTCTACTTAGTGCGTCAAAAAACATTACTTTCTGGGAGCTGACAATATTACACGGTTTTGTGTCCTACCGATAATAGAACGTCTTGCACCGTAACAAACATTCTCTCGTAGGACTTTCCATGTATAGTCATAAGCACTGAATAGTTCTGCGCGCCTGCGGGGACCCCGGAGCACTGGTGTGAACTATATTCTTAAGTGCAAATACCAACCCTTTGAAAAAAGGTTTGTCAAAAAACACTTAAGAATAACACTGTGCAGCCTATGTGAACAGCTACACAGGCCAAATTGTTGAAAAGAAAAAATCAATATTAGTGTAAATTCAAGTTCAAACACCTATTTATTCAAGAAATGTAATAACAAGTACATTCTCATACTTTATTTACACCTCTGATGAGAATAAAACAATGCAAGGCAGTGTAGCCCATAGGCTGCCATTATACAGAATGTAAATAGAGCTGTGCCTTTAAGAACGTAAAGTCTTCCTGTATCCCATCATGCACAGCAAAAGGCAGTTGCCTCAGTTCTTTTTTCCGGCTCCTTCTGACAGGACCCTGAAGCATTGAGCTCTACCTCACAAAGTTTTTTTGTGACAGAAATTCATTTAAAATCTTTTGAATTTCAATTTCACCCGACGTTTTTAACATTGAGTGATCATTTCCTACTATTTTCTGTTAAATTCTGACAGAATTTTGAGGTTTTTCTAGTTTAGAAATGCCTTCACTTTTTGACAAATGTCCTTCTTGTGGCAGAAAAAAGGCTAAAACAGATCCAGATAGGGTCTCGATAATTTGTCTTCCATCCAGCCACAAACCGGAGTCGTGTGACATCTGTAAAACCTTCTCCAGAAGAACTCTTTGTGATAGGGAGAAAATCCGACTTCAGGCGAGAGAGGACAGGAGAAAAAGTGGCCATTCCACCACAGAGCGAGGAGAAGGTCAGGCTTCTACCAGGGCTCAACCTGTTTCCTCTATAACTCCTACCAGACCTGCTGAAAAACGGCACAGGTCTCCGACGACGTTGAGGGCGTCGACGTCGAGACAGGGAACGGCACCAACATGTTCGCCGTCGAGGAGTGGTTCGCCGGCGAGGAAAATACATCGTTCGCTGTCAACAACCATTTCGCCGTCGAGACGGCGTGGACACCCGACGTCGAAAGGATCTGGGTCGCCGTCGACACGGCGAGGACGTTCCACGTCGAGGAGATCCGAGTCAGGCTCGCCGTCGACACGGCGAGGGCGATCGACATCGAGAGAGAGTACTCGCCGTCGGAGACGTTCGCCGTCACCACAACGACGACGAGGGTCGTCATCGAGAGGTTCTCAACGGCGAGAGGAATCGACGTCCAGAGGCACTCTCTGTCACCGCACTTTGGCGTCGAGGAGTGTGTCGACGTCGAGACGACAATCAAAGAGGCCTAGAAGGGTTTATACAACGTCGGAATCCTCGGCCTCACTTATCCTGCTTCCAGAGTCTCTACAGCTCTTGCCTCGGCAGTCGCCGTTGCCGCAGACACCGGTACCACCTACGGCTCCTCTTCCGGTTCCGCCTTCAGAGTCTGTTCCGAGGACTCCAACGCGATCTGTTAGGCGTTCTGGACATTCTTCTAGACTTTCATCTTCCTCTCGGCACCATCGTCATGAATCACGACAGAGATCTCAGCATTCACATCATAGACATTCTTCTTCGTCTACACGGGACTACTCTCCAACCCTATCGGACTCACCGTCCCCGAGAGTGTCCCCCATAGATGATGTGAATACATTCCAGGAGGTCTTAGTGCGAGGGGCGACCAAACTGAATATCCCGCTGGCGGTGCCGGCCCCACCGACGTCAATAATCTTCGAGACCTTGCATCACAGGACATCTTCAAGACCTTTGCTTCCACTGGTTCCGGGTCTTATTGAGCCGGCAATGGACATTTTTCTTACACCGGCTGCAACAAAGTCTGCTCCTTCCAGACTTATTAAAAAATACTGTCCACCAGAACAAGATCCTCTATTCTTGAGGTCGGACCCAGCACCGGACTCGGTGGTTATAGTGGCAGCAAAGAAATTGCATTCTACGTCACCGTCTTCCTCTTCACCTCAAGATAAAGAGAGCAGAAAGATCGATGCTGCAGGAAGAAAAGTATGCTCTACTGCATCCATCACCATGAAAGCAGCCAGTGCCACTGCTTTATTAGGGAGATACGATCGAGCCCTCTGGGACTCTACTGCAGTTTGCGGAGCATCTTCCTAAGGACAAAAGGGAAGATTTCCTGGAAGTCGTGGGCGAGGGAGCTATGGTTTCTAACCAAGTTATAAGTGCTGCGGTGGATTCTTCGATACTATCCGCACATAACTATGCTCACGGAATAGCGCTCAGGAGACATGCATGGCTGCGACTTACATCGCTTAAACCTGAAGCACAGCAGAGAATACAAAATTTACCTTTCTCAGGCTCCACTTTGTTCTGCTCTCATGCCGATGACGAGATGGCCAGAATGAAGTCTGAGCTGGATACCCTGAAAGTGGTAGGCATGGAACGACCGAAAGAACAGCGAAAGGTATTCCGCCCATATCAACGAAGACTGTTCACCCACAGGTATCAGACTCCACATTGGATATCTTCACGCCCCCAGCAACAGCAACAGCAGCAGCATCATAGGGGTTTCTCCACACAACGAAGGTCGACAAGGGGTCGTTCAACACCTCAAACTCAGACAACTCGACAGGCTCCCGCGTCTAAGCCCTGAATCTTCGCTTCCCCCTCCTCCGTTATCCACTCCGGTAGGGGGAAGTATCTCAAATCATCTGGACGAGTGGCTACGCATCACATCAGACGCCTGGGTATTGAATATTGTGAGACATGGTTACGTTCTCAGATTCACCAGTCCTCCACCATCTGTTCCACCCAAAACAACCAGCCGACACCTCGAAGCTCTTCAGTTAGAAGTCACTATTCTATTACAAAAAAGAGCCATAGAACCCGTCCCGATCAGCCAGCAAGGGAAGGGGATTTATTCGAGGTATTTCCTTGTGCCCAAAAAAGACAAGCAAGAGTTTCGTCCCATTTTAGATCTAAGGACAGCAAACAAGTGGATTCGCAAAGAGAAATTCAGGATGCTATCCTTGCACCAAATTTACCCACATCTTCGTCAGGGCGACTGGCTCTGTGCAATAGACCTTTGCGACGCTTACTTTCATATTCCGGTGACCAAGAAACATCGAAAATTCCTATGGTTCACCGTCGGAAAACGTCATTACCAATTTGCGGTTCTGCCCTTCGGCCTCAAATCAGCGCCGAGGACTTTTTCCAAATGCATGGCGGTGGTAGCCGCCCACTTGAGGAAACTTCGAATATTTGTCTACCCCTATCTAGACGATTGGCTCATAAAGGCCTCCAGTTATCTAGAGGCGCAACCACATTTCAAATGGACTCTACAGCTGTTGCAGAAGCTCGGTCTTCAAGTAAATCTCCTGAAATCCATAGCAACACCTGTTCAGAGGTTGCATTACTTAGGGGCCATTATAGATACCAATCTAGGAAAGGTGTTTCCTTCGGAGGAACGACGATTATCGATTCTCCAAAAGTGCAAACAACTGCAAGAGACTCCACAGACCACTGCAAGAGTAATAGCTTCTCTACTGGACTCGATGGCGTCTTGTATCCATCTCATTCCCAATGCTCGCCTCCATATGAGACCATTACAGGAAAACCTGGAGGATCAATGGAGTCAACTAATGAACGAATGGGAGAGCAAAGTCCAATCTCTTGGTGGGGATTCCGTTCCAACATCAGCCTCCAGCTCAAACCATCGTAACAGATGCGTCACTGCTCGGATGGGGAGCGCACATGGGACATCTTCGAGTCCAAGGCAAGTGGTCACAGAAAGAGAGTCTCTATCATATCAACCTGCTGGAGCTTCGCGCAGTCCACCTTGCGCTCAAAGCTTCCTTCCCTCTCTGAGAGCGGAAACTCTTTTCTCCAGACGGACAACGTGGCCACTATGTACTACGTAAACAAGCAAGGAGGCACCAGGTCCAGGATTTTATCCAGAGAGGCTCAGACAATCTAGCATTGGCTTCTAGCCAGGAACATGTCGCTAGTAGCAACTCACCTGCCTGGCATCCAGAATGTTCAAGCGGATGCTCTCAGCCGTGTAATGGACGAGAACCACGAGTGGGTGCTACACGATGACGTCGTTCATTCCATTTTCGCACTGTGGGGTACCCCCTCTATAGACCTATTCGCAACCCCAGAAAACAAAAAATGCCAATACTTCGCCTCCGGATATTACCATCCAGGGACACTGGGGAATCCCCTGTGGATAAGCTGGTCAGGAGCATTTCTTTACACCTTTCCACCGCTTCCCCTGATTCCGGCGGTCCTCCAGAAGTTATCCAATGCTCAGTCCAAAATGATCCTGATTGCTCCGGAATGGCCACGCCAATGGTGGTTCCCAGACCTTCTTCACCGGTCACTCAAACCACACATCAGGCTCCCTTATCGTCCGGACCTGCTCACGAAGTTCAGAGGGCAGATATCCCATCCCAACCTCTCATCGTTGAGTTTGGCAGCATGGCTCCTGAGCTAGTGCAATATGGACACTTGAACTTACCTCAGGATTGTATGGAAATCCTGAAAGAAGCAAAGCGCCCTTCCACACGATCGACTTATGCAAGCAAGTGGAAGAGATTCTGCGTGTGGTGTTTAGACAACAACATTGACCCGATATCCTGCGGAGAGGAGTCTATTCTGCCATACTTGCTAAGTTTGGCAAAATCGGGCTTACAATTGTCATCAATAAAGGTACATTTGGCGGCTCTAACAGCATACAGAAAGAGCCCCTCACAAACTTCCTTTTTTCGAATCCCAATTATTAAGGACTTCCTGGAGGGTTTAAAAAAGGTTTTTCCTCCCATTAGAAGACCATCTCCTCCATGGGAACTGAATGTTGTCCTATCACGTCTGATGCTACCTCCATTCGAGCCAATACATAAGGCATCACTTCAACATCTCACATGGAAAACTGCATTTCTGGTGGCAATCACTTCAGCGCGTGGGGTCAGCGAAATCCAGGCCCTTTGCGCTCAACAACCCTACACGGTTTTTCATTCTGCGAAAGTGGTAATGAGGACTCATCCAAAATTTTTACCAAAAGTCGTCTCCAATTTTCATGTGAACCAAACCATTTCATTACCAACTTTCTTTCAAAATCCAGCCACTCCTGCTGAGAGAACTCTGCACTCTCTGGATGTAAAGAGGGTTTTGAAATTTTACTTGGACAGGACAAAATGCTTACGTAAATCACAACAGCTTTTTGTTAACTATGGCCCAGTTAGAACAGGGTTGGGCACGTCTAAGCAATCATCATCCAGGTGGATTGTTTCATGTATAATGTTATGTTATCAGTTAGCGAACAAGTCCCTCGGTGGTAGGCCAAATGCCCACTCTACTAGAGGGAAGGCAGCTACTACAGCCTTGATGAGAAATATCCCTTTGGCAGAAATATGCAAGGCTGCCACTTGGAAGTCGGTCCATACCTTTACTCAGCATTACTGCCTTGATACAGACGCTAGGGCAGATGCGCAGGTTGGACAGGCCTTGCTTAAAAACTTATTTGCATAACTTTTGTGTTTTGGCAGTATTTTTTCTGTCTACTCCACCGCGGTTATGGGGATGGGCTTGCTAGTCTATTCAGTGCTTATGACTATACATGGAAATTCCCTACGAGAGAAGGAATGGTTTCTTACCTGTAACTCCAGTTCTCTCGTAGGGGTATTTCCATGATAGTCATAAGCAACCCTCCCTCCTCCCCGGTGGAGTTCACATAGAAAGGGTTGCCATAAATATTGTTGATGTTGGTACTCCAACAAAGGTTGTTCCAGGTTAAAAGCCTTCAAAAAGAACTGAGGCAACTGCCTTTTGCTGTGCATGATGGGATACAGGAAGACTTTACTTTCTTAAAGGCACAGCTCTATTTACATTCTGTATAATGGCAGCCTATGGGCTACACTGCCCTGCATTGTTTTATTCTCATCAGAGGTGTAAATCAAGTATGAGAATGTACTTGTTATTACATTTCTAGAATAAATAGGTGTTTGAACTTGAATTTACACTAATATTGATTTTTTCTTTTCAACAATTTGGCTTGTGTAGCTGTTCACGTAGGCTGCACAGTGTTATTCTTAAGTGTTTTTTGACAAACCTTTTTTCAAAGGGTTGGTATTTGCACTTAAGAATATACTTCACACCAGTGCTCCGGGGTCCCCGCAGGCGCGCAGAACTATTCAGTGCTTATGACTATCATGGAAATACCCCTACGAGAGAACTGGAGTTACAGGTAAGAAACCATTCCTTCCTTTTAATACCAGGAGCCTTGAAAGTCCATGTCTTCTCTAGACAATATGGCCATTGGCAATTCAAATACTGAAAGTGGCTGTAATGAAGCAGCCCTTCTTTTGATGGGGAATAGTACTGTGGGATCCTTTGACATCATACAAGTCTTTGCTTGCTTTGACAAATGAGATGTTAGCTGGTGCCTTTATTGATTTGTGGTTTCCTAGGGTCCAAGGTCACAGCTTCGGGACGAAAGGGTGTGCACTGACTTTTATACCCTGTATTTCAATACTAAGTATATTATAAGTGTACTTTAAAAAGTACCTACATCGATACACGCTGTGAGGGCACCACCTGGAATCAATCCTTGTTGTAGGACAAATTATTGTTTTTGTGACTTCAGAGAGGGGTGTATGTGGACCTGGGTGATGGCTGCTGTTTCATGAGTTACTTTGTTATGTTATCAGTTCAGTGTTTTTATAGAATGCTAATCATCCTTGAGGGTATCCAGACACTCCAGGAGGTGTGTGAAGCCAGCCCTGGGGGCTTACTCAAAACGCCAGTTCTTCAGCTTCATGCGAAAGTCAAGAAGAGAGGAGGAGTCTCAGATGTGTTGTGGGAGATTGTGCAAGGCTTTAGGGTCCGGAGACAAGAAGACACAGCCCCCTGCTCTGCTTTTATGTATGTGTGGTGTGTGCTAGTGATAGACTGGCAGAGTGGAGCTGTCTGGAAGGTTGGTGGGATTGAATACAGCTGTTCAGGTAGGCACGGCCAGTGTTGTGGAGAGTTTTATAGGTGTGGAGTTTGTGGAGTTTGAGGATAGAGGTGAGGGCTTCACGGATAGGGAAAGCTCCTTTGTCAAAGGTGTGGTGGGGCAGAGGTCCGCCGCGACCGTGGGTAAATGGTCTTCATGATTGTTGTGATTTCCTCTGTGCTAAAGGTGTCCCATGGGGTGATCGTGTTGACTTCCTTCATCACTGGGAGGCATTTAGAGAGCTCCAGGGGGTCTGGTTGCTGGGGGAATCTGCTGTATATGCTTACAATTTTGTTGCAAAAGAAGTTTGACAGGTTGTTGCCCAGATCTTGTGATAGGTTGATGTTTCTGGTGACAGCTGTGTGTCGGGATTGCCTGACTTGGGACTGTGGGCATCCGGTTCCTTTAAGTGACGGCGCACATAGTCTTTAAAGCGGCGTGCTGCACCACAGGAGGCCACTCGTCATCAGCTCTCTGTATTGTAGTTCCTTACCTGATTTCCTGTTTCTCTGTTTTGTGGACTCCTGGCTCTCTCCGTGTTAGTTTGTTGCTGACATCGGGTTGCATTGTTCAGTGGAGCCTCATCGCGCTCTTACAGCTTTATTCCCCTCGGCAACCTGCAACAACAGCAGTATAAGGACACGTATTAAGACAGACTCTGGACATTGTGTTGTAACGCGCTAGCCACGCTAATACAAACTTCTAAACGATATGATATATTACTCATCAGTTTTCTTTTCCTTTTGCATCTTCATTTTCTGAAACTTGTACCTGAAAGGCAAAAAGTTTAGTTAATTGGAATGCTTATAATTCCTACAGACTTTATTGTTAACCTTAAGGCAAGAACCGTGTACTGTAATTGTTGATTTATGCAAATGTTTGGGGCATGTGCTTAGTTATTCTGACTAGGAATGCCTTCATTAGACCTCGATAATTATATAACTGCGCTGAGGATGTTTGTAAGTTTTCTGGAATGTAGGTTTTCAAGCTCACACAAGAAGTAAGCCAGGTTCTTGATGTTGTGTGCCAGGATGCCTATGAGTTACAGTTTGTTGTTTTGTAGTGCAGTCGTCCAGTATGCTTCTGTAAAAGTTGCTCTAGTTATGGCATGCTGGGACCACTGTAGGGGCTCTTCCAGGTTAATTGGTGTTGATTGTAAAACTGATTATGGTGTGGTTTGTCCAGGTGATGGATCTTGGGGTGTTAATTGTAATTTTGTCAAAAGATGTGAAGGTGGGGGTCTAGGATTTGTCCATTGGAGTGGGTTGGCTCCATGATGCGTTGGAATAGTCTCAGATTCCTGTGGTTGGCAAGAAGGGCAGATGAATCGGATTTTCAAGATGAAAATAATGGTCCCATAGGAGGATAAAAGCGCTGGTGTTAAAGACTAAAGGACCAATGAAGTTCCTGATGTTGTTTCCGAAGTTTGCTTGGTGGCCTGGGGGTGTATACTAAGGTCACCCAGGGTGAAGTTTGCTGTGATTTCTAATTTGAAGTTAAGGTGCTGCATGTAGTTTGTCCTGGATTCGGTAGAGGCGGTGTAGATGAAGGCACCTCAGTAGGTGATGAAGATTTCTCCTCCGGGCCTGTTTGGGCAGTCTTGCCTCGGGATCTTGTATCCTGCGGGGATGGCAAGGTGATGTCTGCATTGAAGCTGTGGTCATCCATGTTTCCATGCGGAAATGGAGGTCCTGCGTTGTGTCTCCCAGCAAGTCCCAGATTTCCGTGTATGCTTGCTGAGTTAGCAGGTGTTGAGGAGCATGCATTCTATTGGTGCGTGGGGGTGTAGGTGTGTTTGTTGATAGGTGTTTGAGTGTGCATGTGGACAGTGGACATGTTCTTGGTTGGTGTTGAGGGTGCAGTGGTCCAGGTGAAGCGGCAGAGGGAATGCAAAGGCTCCCTCCATGTTGTGTGGTGTGGCGTTGTAGTGAATCCTAGTTTGTTTTAATGGGATAGCAGGAGTTAGCTTAGCCGTTGGCTTGCACACTCGTGCCCTGTCACCTAGTGACTTTTAACCTACTTAGCTTGCTCTGTCTTAGCCCATTTAATTATTTAATTCTTCTAAGATGGCTGCCTTGTTTATAGTTAGGCCACTTGTTATGATTTGCATTATCAGTTCCACCGCGTAAAGGCGTCAAGATCAAGTAACAAAGACAAACAAACAGTAGGTGTTCACACTTAGGGACTTTCCCTCTCTATGCTTTTGAGGGAATTGTTTATATTAATTGCCGCTCCAAGCATGCCTGTTATCTATTGTTTGGGAACACACCTACGTCAGGGGTCCAAGTAGATCTGTATAAATACATCACACTTTAGACAGATAATCAGATGAATTCCGACCAGAGAGCATCACCACCATTGCTGATATCGATGCTGCACGTCGTCTTGACGCTGACCCAGTCTTCGTGTCCCTACGCAGTCTGAGATAGAGATCTCATTCCAAGGTAACAAGGTTTGGGGGCTCCTCTCATGGACATGGCATTGGCAGACTAGGTTTAACACACCCAGCTCTCCTTTAGGTAGAAGGTTAGGCCTATCATGGGGTATTAGGACATATTATACACTTCATGTCTTTTCATGTCATCGCAAGATGGTGGGGGTCTTTGTAATAATGACTCTTGTCTTTACAGTTCTATTTCTTGCACTGTTCATCATCCTAAACATTGCAGCCCTTGCAACTTATCGCAAGTTGCAGTTGTGAAATAAAAAACATTTAAACTTTACTGCATCTTTGTTATTTCCTGTGTTTGAATGAGACATGATATATCTGTGGGAAAGGGGTAATCTTCGTTTAACCACAACACTCCCAGAGAAGTCATACTCTTGAGTCCATGCGTAAAGGCTGCCACAAATCACCTCTTACTATTTTGGTTTCTGGTGAGGTGCTGCTAGTGAGCCGGTAAGGTTGGGATGACAGTTGCGACTTCTTGTAGGATAGGCATAGTCGCCTACAAACATAAGTATTGCCATCCTTAAACCAGCAGTCTTGCCTAGAGCTAGAGTCCAAACTACGACATGGCACCACCAACGATGGTGTTTAGGCACTAATTTACGGATACCCTGACTATCACTGTCTCACAGACAACAGGTACCCTAAGTACCATTATACAGAGACGTCCGTGGTCTTTGGGAAGATCCTCCTCAGCTGAACAGGTGACACCTAATTAGGCTGTAGGTTGTTCGAGCTTGAACTCATAAAAGGACTTTACTCCCCATTTGGTGTTCCATTTCTCTAAACAAATATAGCTAACGCCATTGAAATTCTTGAGAATGCTAGACAAGCACTAACACAACACTTACTAGCACATGGCCTTACACCAGAGGACAGGGATGTTACTCTTATAATAGAAGCCAATGAAGCATACCAAACAGAAACATTTTACTGTTGGGTCACCTTTCCTGAGGTGGACCAAAGAACACATACATTTCACACATATGAAATTGCAAACGTACCTCAACGGTACCGATCATACCAGTATCATGAAATATCGCTCACATACCAAGAGCATCAGAACTGGTTTGAAGGCGCCCTACCACATGTATTACAAAGAGAGAGGCTAGGTCCTTTAAGTAATGGCAGACCAACGTGGCCTATGTTTGCCACCTACACACCTCACCCAGGCATACCAAATATGCCAATAGCAGATCTGCAAAAATTATATTATGAATTAGTGACACTATATAGACGACTAGTTCAGTTTGTAATGCGAACTTTGAACACAATACCAGCACGTCCAGCTCAACCAGCACCTGGTGGGTCCCAATTGGCTACTGGGATTAATCCACAAACAGTGCATACTATCATGGGTAAAATAACCACAGAACAAGAGAAAATACCATTCTGAATAGCCCAGAAAACAAACCAGCTGGAAGCTGTGTTTCCCCATACAGTACCACAGGAAAAACATAGACTTCTCACAATGTGCTTGCCCTTCGGGATGGTTGCCTCGGTAGATGACTGCGCCACATGGGGTACAGTCTTCGCTGCTATATATACCACCACACATGGTTCCCTGACACTTGCCAATTTACCGGAAGAGTTAAAACAAATAGAAAATGAGCACCAGTCTGCACCAGCCTTAGATTTGGGGATGCAATTAATGCGTAACTTTGACGCAGTTTCCTCAATAATACTCAGCAATATTAAAGGGGAAGCGGTAGCACTGGCAATACGTCAGCATCTCCGAGAAACTCCACAATTAGAACAGGAGAGACAGCTACCGAAAATAATTTCCGATACCTATACTAGTATAGGGCGGGATAGTATGGGAGCCAAACCAAAGAAATTGGAATTACAAAGTACCACCTTTAAGGAAGATACGAAGCAGGCACAAGAGGGCTCTAAAAAGCGCTGAGAAAAACAAAAAGAATTTAAAGATAGACGAAATAAGAGAGCTGATTCTCCACACCCGGAGAACTCCGAAAGGAAATGCAATCTCAGGAATAGGTAAAATATAAAAACTCCTGACAGATATACTGATTCACGTCCCTCTCGTTCCTTTCAGGATGCACCGGATAGACGTAGCGAGAGAGGGGGCCGTCCTGATCGACGTCCTGAATACGTGAAACAAAAGGAAGACTCGCTGCAGTCTACAATGAAAAAAGAAGAAAAAACTCCTCAGCAAAAGCTATAGTTTAAAAACAAAAAGGTGGCAGCACTGTCAGCTAAAAATGCCAGTACACTTGAGAACACTGTTGAGGAACAAGATGTGGGCAGTGACACTGTTAGACAGCGCAGCAGAGGTCACAATATGTCGCCAGAGTCTGAAAGATCATCTGGATGCGACAGCAACTAGCGATTTCATTGCAGTTGAGACTGCGGATGGCTGCGTTCTCCCACCCGACAGGGTTTATGATTTAAAGATTCAAATAGAGGGAGGCGTGGAGCGCACCATTGATGTGATATTCTGGGATGAACTCACTAGTGACATCCTATTGGCCGAAAGAGACTGGCCACCTGAGCTCGTCCGTAAGCTCCCACATGGGGAAGATATCATTTTGCGTTCTTTCTCTGATCTTGTTCCAGAGGTGGTAAAACAAGCCTATGCTGTAGAATGGGCTTTAGCACAGGCACCTGCGTTATACCACAATCATGTAGGTTGGGACAAGGAGTGTCCTTGTCATGTTATTCCCGTTAGGTCTACACCCCAACCTCAGCCACAATATCCTGTTAAACATGAAGCAAAAGCTCCAGTGAGGGAGATCGTCACTCAGCTCGAGTATCAGGGAGTAATCGAGCCCTGTACATCTGCAATGAATAACCCATTATACCCCGTTGCAAAGCCAGACCATTCCTACAGAATAGTCATTGATTACAGACATTTAAATAGTCATACACGTACATATGCTATACAAAACTCACATAGCACGGCACTAATAAACAATATAGTGCTTAAAAAATATAAACCAACGTTAGATATATCTAATGGATTTTTCTACCAGATTTTAGCACATGAAAGTCGGGACCTGAGTGCATTTTCATTTGGCTTACAAAAACGCTTTTGTCGTTTACCCCAAGGCTATAAGAACAGCCCAGGGCTATTTTCAGCCCGTGTTACATCAATATTACATGATATTGATCCCGAGGTGTTATCCCACGTGGATGACATATATCTCACGGACGACAACCTCGACATTCATCTTGTTAGGGTCGATCGGATCATTTTGGGATTTGCAGACCTCGGTTACAAATTTAACTTTAAGAAAAGTAAGATTGCCATTCTCAGTGTATTGATCCTGGGATATGAGCAATCGAATGAGGGGAAAAGCCTGGCCTGCACTTTCTAGAGAAATGTGCTCAACTGCACTCCCCTAACACTCTCAAGAAACTACAATCTTTACTAGGTTTCTTCAACTTTGGCAGAACATATATTCCAGACTATGCACAACGTATCAAGCCACTTTATGACTTGGTACAGCCAAAGTTTTCTAGCAGACACTGGACAGTTGAACACACACTCATCCTTATGGAATTGCAACAGGACATGCTATAAGCTAAACACTTGCACACACGTGACAATAAAACTAACTTGGTCATCAGAATAATTGCTGGCGCCATTGGATTTACTTATGTCACCTTCAATGAAGGCGACACAGTACCAATAGCATATAAATCACATTTATTTTCAGATGCATAACAATGTTTTGCACCTACAGAAAAGATTCTGACTGCAGTTCAAATGGCCGTCATAAAGGAGAGGCCACTTGCCCAAGGGAAACACATCATTGTCGTTTCCTGGGTGCCGGCCTTAGAGGCTGTCACCAAAGCAAGCTTTCCCAACGCTAAAGCATTACATCCACGTTGGATTCAATGGGCAACGTCTCCGACCGCCACTGATGTTGATTACATCTTTGATCCAAAACTTCAGACACAAGAGTTTCTCCAGTACGAACAGGAGTACATCGCTCCTCTAAATATCTTGCCACTTGACAGATATCACACTGTCATCTACACTGATGGTTCAGCACAACCAGCTGTAGGTACTAAACATCAATACTCAGCCGATTGCGCAGCCGTGAGCGGAGTGATGGAGGATGGAGTTTTCCACCCTCACAATACCTACACGCAGACCCTAGGAGACTGCACAGCTCAGTTGGCTGAACTTAAAGCTCTTATATTAGCGCTAGAACACACAGAGCCAGAAAGCCTGACTTTAATAGTCTGCGACTCATACTACTGTGTTCAGTCATACAATGATTATCTTAATCATTGGAAGCTGAACGGGTTTAGAGATTATAAAGGGAACACCATTAAACACAAGACATTGCGGGGGAGGGTGGCTGATCTTAAGGATAAGCTACCGTGTGTCCATGTAGTACATACTTTGGGCCACCAATGTGTAGGACTACACGTTACCGGCAATGCTTTGGCTGATGAAGCAGCCAAATCTGCAGTAGCTACGGCTTCTGTGGCTGCAGTGACTCGTTCACAAACGAGATTGGATAATGAAATACTGACTGCCATGAAAGCTTCAGCTGCAGGCAAGTCTCTTCCGAAAGGATACCCTACAAACGATTCATACCATATCAGTGCACAGAATGTTGCCTACGCAACAATTCCTGGGGTTGGAGATCGAGTGATCCCCAACGAAGACCAGAGATTAGATCTAGTAAAAGCAGCGCATGAGGGTGTCGCTTCTGCACATGCTGGTATTTCGGCCACGATAACACTCTTACAGAAATGCTTCTGGTGGCCTGGTCTATGCAGACAGACAAAGAAATATGTCCTTTGTTGTGACATTTGCCAGCAAATAAAGGGCTCCAATATCAAACGCCCACCACGGACATCCCTCTTAGTGTCCAGCAGGCCACTACAATGTGTGTACCTGGGTTATTGTGGTCCACTCCAACCTGATGGTGCATACAAATACATCTTAGTCACTGTAGATTCTTGTTCTAGATTCCTGTGGGTATTGCCACAGCGGTCCACTGACGCTGAAACTGTTATAAAAGACTTGCTGATCTTTATCGGTACATATGCGGTTGTAGCATTCCATTCGGACCAGGGCCCTGCATTTGCCTCTAAAGCATTCAGGGACACCATGGGGACGATGGGTGTTGAACTCCATTACTCCTCCCCATACCATCCCAAGGAAAATTCGGTCGTGGAGAGGCGGAATCGTGATCTAAAGCAGTCCTTGACAGCTCGAGTATTAGCTTCAGGCCACAGTTGGCTTCATCACCTATATGGGGTCCAGAGAGCACAGAATAATCTGCCAAGATGGTCCTTGGGGGGACGCACACCTTATGAGGTTCTCTTTGGGATACCTATGTATGTCCCATATCTTGATGCCTCTGGTTTGGTGGCAGCAGAAACACCATTTGACATAAATGAACGTCTCACTATCTTACAGGAGCTTCAGCAATTTCATGATGATAAATCATCTACCAGTGCTGCCACCTTAGGAATAAGGGATTTAGCGAAAACTTTGGCTGGCTGGATTCCTAAAGTTGGGGATCTGGTTTGTGAGAAGATCGCTGTGAAGAAGGAATTCGGTCCATCATACAGAGCACCTGTCCCGGTCTTGGGCATTCAAGGTACCAGAACTGTCATCTTAACACCACTGCCTGGTTCCAGAATGAACAGATTAATTTCCATTGATGACATCAAACTACACCATGTGGCTGATCCTTTACAGTAGACCAAGAGGTCCCTTGGGTAGTTCCCGATCCCCTCTCACTACCCAACAGGACATACCTCTACATAGTAGAATGAACAACACTTCTACGGACTATGCAACAATGTCCAGCGTTGTTACAGATACCCCCTCGACCATGGGGAGGGTGGAAAATGAACTCTTGCTAGATCCAGTTACCACTTAAATGACAACACCTGTCCAAGGTTTGGCTGTTTTTTACACGAATACTACACAGACTGATGACACCGTCTACCATGAGCATCCACGGGAAGTGGTCCAAAGTACAAGTAATGCACCGGCTACAGTATTTGCAGAGACTGCCTCTGGCTATTTCAGAGACATTGACGATTTTTTCTCAGACTCATCCACTATTGTGATTAACAATGTTTCGAAAACACAGAAGCTGTATCAGTGGCTTAAAAAGAACTGTTTAAACTACCCATGGAACTATTTGTGGTTCTGTTTGACATTTTCAGCATTATTTTGTGGGTTGGTTTTGTGACTGTTTTCTTTTTGCTTATAAATGGTCACTATATTCCTGAACGCTCCTCTGTTGAGCCTGTGGATGAAGTCTTAACTCCATATCATTCCTCACATAAGGTCCGAAGAGACTTGTCCCTTGTGAATATTACAGCAATACCGATTTCTGAAGGGATTGTATGAGACAAAGTTCCCTTTGATATATACGGGCCTACTGAATTCATTCAAATTCCATATGTGTTCAAAATATCTATGACAGATGTGATTACACCTGATGTTATATCTGATGATTGGAATGTCCAAACAGTTGATTAAATGCTAACTGAAATGAAGGACTATTCCGTATTTGAAAGTGATGATGTATATGAACATACAGTGAATTATGGGGACATGTTCTGTTACAACAATTGGGAACATTACTACCTACACTGTTCCACTAGACACAGGCCAGTATTGAACTATACACAGTGGGAACACTGTTCAACACCACCAGTGGGGAGCCCAAAACATTATACAGATAAATTTACGTACTTCACTGGGCATGACACGAAAAATGCGGAGTCATGTTACTTCAAATTGCCTCCTTCACAAATTAGGAACATTTTGCTAACTAACACAAAACTGATTTATTCAGATTCCTTTGTTTCCCGGCTCACAGTTGAAGGTTATGAATACTGGAGGAGCACTATTGACTTAAAAAGTGTATGGGGAACACAAGATTGGCAGGTACAGGGTAAAGCAGCTTAATTTATAGCATGCCTGATTCCTGTGCAAATGATCTTTTTATATGACACGATCCAACAGACATCCTGTCTGGGGTTAGCAAAAATTAAAGACATGAACACGCCCAGTATCCCCAAACCGGCAAAGTTTAACGGTTGGCAATATTTCCTTAATATCACAGAGGAAATGATAGATGCAATGGTTAAGACTGGTACCTATAATTCTTCACTTTCCAGTCCCAGCGGGTGGTTAATATGGCCAATAGGCACCAATAGATGTCAAGCACGTGTTTTGAACTCTTCAGAGGGTTTTACAATTAACAGGCCAGACCCTCGCTTTGTATCAGGTCAACATATAGGTATAATTACAACATACATTGTGGGTAAACTGTGCCAACAATGGGTACAGACTAACACGTTAGCCACAGTTAAAAGCATCTTAACACTCTTTCTGAAGATGTAGACTTGCAGGATTTCCTGCTAGGTCCTAGGAAACAGTGCTCTTAAAGGTTGCTGTATGCTATGTATAATGACATTTGGAAACTTTCACAGATAGAAGCTGCTGCACGTTTAAGGCAATTAGATAAGGAAAACTTGGAAAAAGCTTTAGCAATTGTCAACAACGGCATGACCACTCTGTCCAACAGGATTTATTCACTATCAAACATTGTGTTGTCTGCAATTGATATCATTCAGACAGACTTGTCCCGGTTATATTATGGACAAACACAACTGCGTTCCATCATGCAGCTAGGTTGGACACTGCAGACACTGAAAAACGTCTGCATTCCATGAAAGTATATTAATAGTAGTGAACTGTTCACTGCTTTTAATCTTTCCAGGGAACAGCAGACGATGGCTAAAAGGGAAGCTAGTTTCACCATGCTTCACATTGAAAAGTTAGATAAGTTGCCCTTCATGGTAGCAGAGAGTCCTTCAACAATTTGGCTCTTACATGGCATAATTAAATTGCCTATCTCGACCTTTCGTTTCTCGAATTGCTTGAAACATCTTGCAGTGGGCAGGTTCGAGCAGGTAGGCGCTAGCTATATTAAGGAAGAGTGGGAGCTGCCCTTTGAGTATAAATGTTTGAACGTCGAAACAGAGGTTTTTCTAAGCGAATGTGAGTCTTCTGTTAGTCATTCAGTGATATGCAAGCAGGTGTCCCTTCACAGACTTTGCAATGCAGGGGTCACAAATTTGGCCTGTTTTTTAAAGGGTACTCCTGTCACTTTGATTCGACCGGTGTTTCATGTACTTTCAAATGGAAGTTATGTGGTACTGAGCGATCAAATTTGTTGCGGCATGCGACCAGGAATTGCCTACGCAATCTTGGTCTCGAAGGTCATTATGTGTTGCGGACATGTTTTATTCCACCCCATACGAGAGATAAAAGTATCTGACATGTGGCCCCACATAGATACTATTAATGTAAATTATGACAAGCTGAGCAGTCTAAAGGCGCAACTGTTTCAAAAACAGATCGCGTTGACATCCGCTAGAGAGACGTATGCTCTCCAGATAGTGAGATCATGAGCCGAGATACAATCCCTATTAAATACCAACTTCCCCAAGCACTTTGGAGAACTGGTATCCAGAATATTCAATGCTTCAAGCACTGCTGGGATTGCCCACTTCTTTAAGGCTGTCGGGTCTGGTTTTGTGTCTATCTTCCATACTGTTTTCGGAGTCATCCTATCTGCTATCCATTCACTCTTTTCAAGCGTGTTTGGCGGTTTTCCGATTATTTTGGCATTTATTGGCGGACTACTACTGCTATTTCTTCTGATTCGCAGTGGTTGTTTCTTTCCAGCTACGCAGAGCAATGGAGCCGCTCCCACCAACTCAACTGTGCCGTGAACGCATGGTTCGGATCTTCGATGCTTCCTTGCTGGTGGAATTGGAGCGTGATTGGTCGTTGTCATTTCGGCCACTTCTCTGGGGTACAACCAGTTTTCCACTGCGTATGGTGCCTCTTCGAACACCTGCCTATGGTGTATCTTGCTGTTGCACCGGCATCTCCTGTGGACCAAGAACTGCTGGTGTCCCCGATGAGTGTTCATTCACGGTCGTGCCCCTTGAGACTAAGGCTGCTCCGCAAGACCACTTATGAGCCTTCAGTTCTAAGATCTACTATGGACAATGGCACTGCTGCAGGTGGACCTGCACATGAGACAGGCACGCACTTCTGCTCTGTGGATCCGTATGCCCGCCCGGTGATTGATCTGACGATGTGGACTCATTTTTGAGGTCCTTGGTTGGTGACTTCGATGACACTCTTAGAGATCATGACTATAGCAAATAATTTTATAAATTGGCTTGCCATTCCTGATTAAAAATATACATTCAAATTGCTTTTACTTTGGCCTGCTGTGCTTGTTATGGTTGACATTAAAATTCTCTGTATGTATTTTTAACTAATGTTTTACTACTTTTTAACAATTTAAAAAATATATATATATATAGTTTTTATGCTTTTAGCTTTTAGTCCAAAGCAATTTTAGCGTTTGGATTCATTCACCTTCGGTGGCGTCCAGTTATGGCGTCATACTTGTTACTGCAATGGGGAGGGTGTAGTGAATCCTAGTTTGTTTTAATGGGATAACATGACTTAGCTTAGCCTTTGGCCTGCAGACTCGTGCCCCCGTCACCTAGTGACTTTTAGCCTACTTAGCTTGCTCTGTCTTAGCCCATTTAATTATTTAATTCTTCCAAGATGCTGCCTTGTTTATAGTTAGGCCACTTGTTATGATTTGCATTATCAGTTCCACCGCGTTAAGGCGTCAAGATCAAGTGACAAAGACAAACAAACAGTAGGTGTTCACACTTAGGGACTTTCCCTCTCTATGCTTTTGAGGGAATTGTTTATATTAATTGCCGCTCCAAGCATGCCTGTTATCTATTGTTTGGGAACACACCTACTTCAGGGGTCCAAGTAGATTTGTATAAATACATCACACTTTAGACAGATAATCAGAGGAATTCCGACCAGAGGGCATCGCCACCATTGCTGATATCGATGCTGCACGTCGTCTTGACGCTGACCCAGTCTTCGTGTCCCTACGGAGTCTGAGATAGAGACCTCATTCCAAGGTAACGAGGGTTGGGGGCTCCTATCATGGACATGGCATTGGCAGACTAGGTTTAACACACCCAGCTCTCCTTTAGGTAGGAGGTTAGGCCTATTTAAACTTTACTGCATCTTTGTTATTGCCTGTGTTTGAATGATACATGATATATCTGTGAGAAAGGGGTAATCTCTGTTTAACCATGACACTCCCTGAGAAGCCATACTCTAGAGTCCATGCTTAAAGGCTGGCACAAATCACCTCTTACTATTTTGGTTTCTGGTGAGGTGCTGCTAGTGAGCCGGTAAGGTTGGGACGACAGTTGCGACTTGTTGTAGGATAGGCATAGTCGCCTACAAACATAAGTACTGCCATCCTTAAGCCAGCAGTCTTGCCTAGAGCAAGAGTTCAAACTACGACAGCGTGCCAGGAGAGTGTGGTGGGGCATCTGGGGTTCAAGACGCGAAGGATAGTGTCAGGGTAGTGGTGGGTCGGGGGGACAGAGTTTCTGGCGGTGGGTATGATCCAGGATTGTATGGA
Organism: Pleurodeles waltl; assembly: GCF_031143425.1. Classification (NCBI taxonomy): domain Eukaryota; kingdom Metazoa; phylum Chordata; class Amphibia; order Caudata; family Salamandridae; genus Pleurodeles; species Pleurodeles waltl. Next base: position 19,011,347 of record NC_090449.1, read on the forward strand.
GCAGATAGGCTGTACCTTTGGTGCACTTCTGGTGTGTCTACTGAGCACATATGCGCTGTGGCTCCCATTAAGTGGGTCCTGGGAGGGGAGGAGTGCAGTGGACAGTGGGTGAAGCTAATGAGGAGTATGATGGGGTGAAGAAGAGAAGCACGAAGTAGCAGGCATGGAGCGGGGGAAGGAGTGAGTTGGGTAGAGAGAGAGTAGGAAGTGGTGCAGAGAAGCTGGGGAGTTGACAAAGGTCAGAGGAGTGCAAGAAATGGCACAAAACGTGCTAGAGAAATGGCACAAAAAAAGCCACAGAAGTGGCCCAAAAAGCAAACAAGGACGAAAGAAATGTTAAAAAAAAAAAGCCAGAGTGGGAAAAGAATGAAATTGTACAAAAAAGTCAAAAAGGAGCAAGATAAATGACACAGAAATGTCACACACAGAGTGAGAAAGGAGTGAAAAAAATAGCACAGAGTGGCAAAGGGAGTGATAGCACAGAAAAGTTGCAGTAAGAGTGAGAGGAACAGGCACAAAGAGAAAAGGCACAAAGTGAAATGGCACAAAGAGTGAGAGAGAAGGCATAAAGGGCAAATTAAAACAAAGACGCAAAAAAATCACAGTAAGAGTGAGAGAAAAGGCAGAAACAGTGTAAGAAATGGCACAAAAATCAGAGAGAGAGAGAGACATTGAGGGGAGAGAGAGAAAGAGGGAAAGACGTGTGGGTGTGTGCCTTGAGATGCTGAAGCTGGATCCATAAGGACCTTGACTGGTCAGAGGGATAGTTGCAGGTTGGACCGGGGGGACTTGGCCTATGCACCTGCTTAGGCCCAGCACCCCCTCAACTGCATTAACAGTCACTGGCTGTTAACTAGTTCCAGGGTCTCGTCAGGGGCGGTGTTTGGGATGTTACACCCACCTAATGTATTTTCTGGTTAGTTGGGTACAAGTGCTTTCAGTTGAGTATGGTGAGATGTCTGTCGAGTTTCACCAGACTTTCTTACATACACACTGACAAAAACACACACTCTCCCTCTCTTTGTTATGAAAGTCTTCAAAAATGAAGTTAGTTTACAGAATATTGTGGGTTTTTTCTTCACTTAGTACCCCTCTCACTCCGCATTCCTATCCCTTTCCACTGTCCCTTAACCACCTTTCCTCCCGGTCAGCTTTGCTGTCTTGTGTAGTCACTAGCGGAGAACACCGGCCACACTGGCCTGTTTTAGGGATTCACAGGTTTCAATGCAGTGGCATATTGAAACTGATGGGGGGGGCCCCCATGTAAAGAACATAGAGGCTGTGAGAGGACAGTTCTGACTATCTGGTCCGCCCTGATTTTTTGCTTTTGTTTCACCTAGTTTTTTACCTTTTACTGCGAGGGAGCCTCCTAAGTTGGGACTCACCCACAGTAAACTTATCGTAAAATGGACTGCCCATGTTTACCATTGGTGCTGCCTTGTTAAGCAAAGACTGCTGTAAGGCAGCAATGGTAGGAGGCCCAAGGCTGGTTACACCTGATCATGTGTGCACACGTGTGAGGGCTGTGTGGGGAGGATTTCTGGCATGCGCAGCCCAAGAACTATGCTTAGGTAGCCTAGTGCAGACAGGACCATGCGGCGTTGGGGTGACCTGCAGTAGGCCTTTAGAGATGGGTGTACATGTGAGAGATAGTCAGTGTGCTTTACTGTTTTCACTGTAGTGACACATCATTACATACTGATGGGAAAAGGTGGCTTAGGGCGCAACTCCAGTTCCTTAGGGTCTTCATACTCCAGAGTTGTACCAATGTACACTGTAACCTGTATGAAAAGAATAATGCAGTAGATTATAAAAGCATATTTATACAGCTTATGGGTCATCCAGGAATGACTCAGAACAGGATCAGGGACAATTACTGCCCTGTCTAGTTGCAGGAGCAGTGCCTTGCATCAATCAGCCATCTGTCATTCCTTGCCAGGAACCGGGCCTGAGAGGCCCTGGAAGGAATGTCAAGAAGGAGGGGCTGAGTCTGTCAGAGCACGTGGCAAATAACTCCTGGACAACACCATTTTAAGCTATACCATAAGACTGTGCAGGAAGATTGGGACAGTGGCGGAGAAGTGTTGTGGCACATCAGGATAGACCAGAGGCGCAGCCCTGCTAGATACTTCTGCCCCCACTTAAAAGGTCTTGCACAGGGTAGGGCTCTTTTTCCTGGCAGTGCTTCTCTGCACACTGGGACTGAAGACAGGCGTAATGGACAACTGGAAGGAAGAACCCCCTGACTGCCTACTGGGGCAAGGACTTATCCCCTGAAGTACTCCAGACCCAGTGGGGCACTCTGCAGGGCCAGGTGAGCTGGCCCACTTGCACCCCCTGAGGACCAGTTGGGGGACAGACTAGGCCCAGGCGCAAGGAGAGCGAGCTGCCCAGAAGGAAAGAAGGCACCTGGATGAAAGGCTAACCAAGTTGGGAAACTTCTAGTCCAGGAGGCCACATGAAAGAGCTCTTGTTGGCAAGGGTTCACAACCAGGAGCAAAATGAGCCAAAGATCAATGAAATCGGCCCACATGGGCCTGAGCTATCCCCGGGGAAAGGTATGTGAGCTTTGACCCCCATGGATGGCTTGTAGCGAAGCACATGGGGCTCCACTGCACATTCCAATGTTATCCCCAGGCTGCCCCCAAGAGAAGAGGAAAGCGGAGGAGTGACAACACACATTCACCATAACAAGGGAGGGGCCCTAGAACCCATCCCGGACTCACAAAGAGACCGACCTGCTCGTGTAAAAGGGGGTGGGGTGCCATTGCTCACCCCCTGCCGCAATTGTAAAAGGGCCCCGGACCCCATCCCAGGACTCTGTGCAAAGCTGTGGAGCGCCGTTACACTCTCCGTGAAGATATTAGCTGGCTGCCGCCTCAAAGCAAAGTTGGGGAGCGCTGTCATGCTTCCTCTGAAGATCCTGCCCAGGGGTGGGGCCCAGGACCTATCCTTGGGCCCCCGGAGCAGTGAGAAGGGTGGGGGGGAGTGCTGCCACACTCTCCTGTGTGGCCCGCCTCCTCCCACTCCAAGTGCCCGTGTCCAGTGGGAGCGGAGAAGGAGGGGCTGCTGCACACATCTGCCCGCAGGAGCGGGCAGGCTGTAACGAGGCTGCAGGCTCCAGCGGCAGCATCTGAGAGCTACGCTCCTGGGGAGCCGGCAAGGGCAGCCGGGAGTGGGCTGCAACGAGGAAGCATCATGAGGGGTGTCCAAGTGGGACCAGACACCCCAAGAGAAAGCAGGACGCTGTGCGAGGATGCATATGAAACAAGAAAAAAGAACAACCAAGGGAAAGGTAAAGGAAACCAAAGTGACTCAGCCTCGCACAGCGGGAGACCCGGTAATTAAATATGCATGCTCCAGACGGAGTGCCCCATAATGCCTTGTGAGACACAATGTGTAACACCAGAAATAGTTTGTTTTTGGAGTGGTGGTGACCCCAGGAGAAAGGGTCACCACCCAAAAGGATACCAAAGTATGGGGGGAGCTGCAGGAGGTGTGCAGCCTCCCCCCAGGAAGATGTGAAATGTGTCCACCCTCAGTTTCAAGGGACTGAGAAAGAAAAACACCCCCCCGCCCCCCCAAAAAGGGTTACCATGCGTTTTTAAGCATAGTTCCAGCTGGAGTTTCTGTTTCAGGATGGTATAACTGTAGGGGCGAAGATCATGGCTGCAGTCCTTGTGGCCTGAATGGTGATAACAACAGGATTGTTATAATGGTGAACACCCTCTAACTGCGAAAGGCTGTAATTAAAGGTATTTTTGCAGTAATGAAGTCCCTTAGAGACTATAGCTAAAATGGTAACATGGTATGCTAACTGTTTTTTAAAATGTAAATTCACCCTCTAGGGGTGACAGATGGCATTAAATAATGATTAACAACTCAGTGATGTCCTTTAGGGACTGTGCCAATGTGCATCATTTTTTATGTTGAATAATTCAATGTGGATTATGCTGAACCTTGGCCCACACCCTTTAGGGATGTGGGTAGATTGCGTAGATCATGCCTAGAGTAATCCTAACAACACCAAACACTCAAACCTGCTTTGATATGTTCTTTGTTGATGCTTATTTGAGTAATGAGTCTGACAGCCACCACTGATCAGAGTAGATGTACTTTATTGCCAGTATCAAGTGCTCTCACTCCCAAGTTACAGTGAAATAATGCATTGGACTACAAGTGAATGTTTTGCCATGTAGGTTGTTGGTTGATATCTCCCCTTGGGAGAGACAATAATGATTACGCAATGTCATCCAAAAGTAATTCTGTCAACTTGTGTATATTTGTAAATTGTTGCGTAGTATTGAGTAGTGTGTGTGTGTGTAACTAATGTGCTTTTACTTTATCAAAAGCAAAAGCACAGACTAGACAATCATTTATTGAGTGTTATTCTTGTGTGCTCGTGAATAAGGATTAGTAGCCCACACCACCTCCCTTGAGTAAGCCTTGGACTGATCTGCAACGCTACCCTATGAGAGTCAAGCAATACAATGGGGTGATTGGTTCCTAGTGGTGGTCGAGTGCAGACCCATTTTGTGCAGGCCACACAACTAATGACCTCCCCTCCAAAAGAAACCCCCCTCCTCTGAAGTCACTCAGGCCAAGTGCTGTGCTGAGGGCACCCCTGGAGCCACCCAGCACTGCGGGGGCTTCAGGGCCTTTGTTACACCGCTGTATGTATTTTTGGCAGGGGCGTAACACAGGTCCCTACATCCCCACTGCGCAGGGGACCACAGCCCTTCAGAAGGTTCCCATTCCGCCCAAGGCCAATTAATATCTGTTAGATATAGGAGACATGGCGCCCCTCGACCTAGTCTGCAGGGGCTGCCATCCTTTTACGTTACAACACTGATTTATGGCAGGGGAGCGCCTGACGTGAAGGTAACACCATTTATGCTCTAGGGGCAAGAAGGGGAATCGGAGTCATCACATTACCAGTAAATAATCAAAATGTTCTATACACTAAGTCCATGCTATCCTAGGGACGCCCAGGAAATCGTGCTGCCCTGAGGACACAGGGGGCGGTGCCGAGCACCACCAGATGTGCGCTACTTAGCGCTTCAGCTCTCCCGCGCCACGGGATGCCCAGGAAATCGCAATGCCCCGAGGACGCAGGGAGCGGCACCGAGCACCACCAGATGTGCGCTACTTAGCTCTTTGGCTCTCCTGCGCCGCGGGACGCCCAGGAAATTGCGCTGCCCCGAGGATGCAGGGGGCAGCGCTGAGCACCAGCAGACGTGCTTCAAAGGCAGGCCCATCCGCGCCCATCAGTGACAGGAAGAGGCAGGGCAGAGCCCCCCCTCTTGGCCTTCCATCAGGAATTCCTTTGGTGAGTTGCTGATACTGTTACTATTTATACCCTAGTCCCTCGTGTTATTTTTCCTCTCAATCTGTAAAAGAGGATATTTGAAGTTTGATTAACCCTTGTAAGTAGGATGGGGAAAATGAAAGCCAGCGGCAACAATAACGGGCAGGGAGGGATTAGGAAATTACTTAGGCATTCGGCTTAGAATTGTACTATGGACGAAATAGACAAACTAATCGAGGAAGTGGAAAGCCTATTAGCCCCTAAGTCAAAATGTCAGGGAAGAGGGGAGTGGACGCTACAACGAAGGACATAAAGTCTTTCTTTCCTTCTACGAGCAGAGAGCCCCAGGTCAAGTCTCCAAGGATGAACCATTCAAAACTTGTCACCCCTATGATTCCTGCATCTCCTATTGAACACTTATAATCGAGGGCGCCAATTCTACAACTGCCTATAGCACCTACTATAGAGTGTTGTAATCGCTTTGCACCACTTGTGTCCCTAATGGACAGTATTAATGACAATAAAGCTAAGTGCATAGAGGAGACACCTAACCAGCCAGGTAATCTATGGGAAGATCTTGTTGGGTCCCAGTTAAATTACTTGAGGGTTGAGATTGTGACCCTAAGAGAGTATATGACAACTATGAGTAACATGATACATGAGAAATTGGCCAGTATAACTGTTATACTTGGGGATATAAGGAAAGCGTCCCCCTTGCCTAAACCTAAACGATCTTCCCCACAAAATCGATCAAGTGAACTCGACTCTTCTGGAGGGTGTAAGGAAGAGAGAGCAAACAAGGTGCTATTAAGCAATAGTGGGAGCCTCCATCTGAAGGCATGTGTAACTCCTGATGCAGCCACCACAAGATCAAGTTGTAATACCACAATGGGAGGGGTTAGACAAGTCACTCCCTATAACACTGAGTGGCTGAAACCTAGGAACAGAGATACCTCATTGGAACTTCCCCAGGTTCGTAATGGTATCTGCCAGCCCGATTTATATCTGACAAACATCCCAAAGTTAACCCACGGATACAAAGAATCCAGGGATTCACTTAAAAATAAAGTGATCCACTGGATTAGGGAAACAAAGAAATGTAGATCAATCATACGAGAAGACATAGTTTACACCAAGAGATATTTAGGCGAAGGCCTTGGGTCAGACTTTATAGGCATTACACCAACCAACCAGACTCTAGTAAAAGGACTACTATCCCTTGAAAAAAGGCCAAGACCCTGTACCCAGTCTCAAATTAGCCTCAAACGGACAATCCCCCTTCGAATTGGAAATCGTTGCTGTAGGGGAAGTCAAAGTATTCCATCCTCTCAACATATACATCGTTTAGACCTGGACCCAAGGGATGAACTTTCAAATGTCGAATGAGTAAAGGTCCAGCCCCCAAAAGGAAGGGACAAGGCCCTTCTGTCCAACAAATCCATGGACAGCTGTGAATTAATCTGGCCTATATCTAGCAGTGTGGAAGCAGAGGAAATAACGCATTGGAATACCCCTAGTGCCTATCAGGCACAGAGGGACAGCGAAGTAACATTGTTTTACTCCAGGGGCATGCTTTAAAGGTTGGACCTGGGATAGTACGACAAATTTCCTATCAAATTTCTATCTTGGAACGTGGCAGGTCTGAGATCCAAAATAGACAATCCAGAATCGTGTAACTTTATTACTCAGCACCAAGTCATATTACTACAGGAAACATGGGCACCCTTAGCCACCCATAGGCAAGGTTACCTAACCTTCCAGAAGGTTGCTCTTCCTTCTCCATCTGGGAGAGCCTCTGAGGGGCTGGTAATCTGGCTGAAGCAAGATTTGTTTCCGAAGGTAAAAGAGCTACCTACCCTCAGTAGCGACTTACTGGCAGTGAAGCTGGGTATTAGAAATTCAAGGGGGTATATTCGTGTAGTGATTGTGAATATTTACATCAGACCTGGGACACGAAGCTCACAGACTGCCAGGCTGAATCTTCTTTCAGACTTTTTGAACCAGCTGCGTGGGGGAAGGAACCTAATTGTAGCAGGGGATTGCAACTGGCAATTAAGTGTCAAGGATGACCTTTATCGAGTAGGAATGTAGTATGCAGACTCTTGGGACAGACATGCCCAGTCCAGCAAGTGACAAAGCAAACTGTGGGTGGGGGTATGGTGGCCTTATTAGAGAACTTAATAATTAACACGGGGCTAAGGCAAGTAAATGGGAACACCAAGTCAGATACGCCGGCTATGCCCACGTATAAAAAGGGAACCTATGCAAGTCTCCTTGACTACATTTTTGTTGATGACACCCTTTTGCATTCCCTTAGTGATATGGTAGTTATCAATAGGACTGGCAGTGATCACCAAGCCCTCAGTGCAGTCTTCACAGCCTCCCATTTACAAGTAGCAAACTGTTGAAATGGGTGATGGGAAACAATGTTAAGGTGACCAATGATAACAAGAATGTCAGATGGGTAGTGGTGGCAAACGATATAAAGGTCCAAGCCGAAATTTATGGCATAGTTAAAACGAGCCTATTCCCCCTGAAGTATGTTGATTTTTCGCTTGTGGATTTTATCTATTTACATTGTTGCTTGATGAATCTGTTAAGGCCACTCTTTCTGTTAGCGAGACAAAGAGGGGAACCTATGGGTAAATCACTGAGGTGGTTTACTAGCTCTTGCCGCCAGGTCAAACTGCAGCTGTTGAGAGTATTGCAAGCAGGGAATCGCCCTGAGATAAGAGCAGTGAGGAATTTATATTTAAAAAAAACTAAAAATGCTAAAAATTATTGGGAAAATAACAAATGGAATTCCCTGGTTGATGATCTTCAAGAAAGCGACAAAAAATTGTTTTGGAAAATGGTGGCAGAAAAGAAAGATCCACAGAAAGATGAGAGTGCCCCAGCAATCCAGCCAGCAAGCTGAGTGTCACACTTTGAGAATCTTTACAGGATAGGCCCCAGCAATAGTAGTAACGTATCTCAATTAACATCTATAGAGACCTGTATCTCCTCTAACTCCCAAAATGCACACCTGTTAAGTTTTGGTTTGGGCTCTTTTTCTCTGAAAGAAACCTCTTTGGCCCTCCAATCGCTGCGTAAAGGGAATCCCTCGGGTCCAGGTGGTATTCGAGGCGATTTATATTTATCACGACCTGGAACTTGGATGTTGTATTTAAATACCCTCAGTAATGCTATCTTGAGGGGAGGTGACCTTCCCCCCACATGGCGAGGATCAACAATAGTCCCCATTTATAAAAAGGGGGAAAGAGAGCTACCAGCTTACTATAGGCCAATAAGTCTAATTGATGTAAGTCAGAAGGTGTTCTGCAAGCAGGTCCTGGCTAGATTGCATTCTTGGATCATGATCACTCAATTATTTCAGATCTCCAGGCCGGGTTTAGGAAAGGGGTTAGCACAATAGACCAGGTCTTTAGATTTAAACTCCTTTGTTGGAAATATCTAACGTTAAAAAGGGAACGTTTGTATGTCGCCTTTTTTTATCTAAAGACTGCGTTCGATTTGGTCCCACATGACCTGCTATGGAGGGTTTTGGAATCATATAACCTCGACAGTGAACTGCTGAGGTTGATAAAACATCTTCATGAAGGAACTTAAGCACGGGTTTGATGGACACAAGATGGTGATTTAACACCTGCCATCCCCATCGCAAGAGGGATCAGACAGGGTTGTGTTTTGGCCCCACCCTATTTAGCCTCTACATTAATGGGACAGTAGATCAGCTGATACAGTGTAACCATGATGCCCCCAAGTTAGCAGGAGCCCCTGTTCCCATCCTTATGTTTGCAGATGACACTCTACTGATTTCAAGGACTCCACTGGGTCTCCAAAACAAATTTGATGCTTTTGCCATGTTCTGTGAGAAGAGGGGCCTTGAAATTAACACAAATAAAACCAAGTGTATGGCTCTAAACCCACATAAGACATTCAGGGGGAAAATGACAATTGGTGGCCAATCAATAGAACAGGTTAGCCAATTCGATTAACTGAGGCTCAGACTAGCAGACGACCACCAGTGATCGGCACAAATTGGGAAGAATGTCACTGCCCTCCAACAACGGTCAGTGGTGATCGGAAGGAAAATGAAAAACTCTATGGGGGGGGCAAATCTCGCCAGCTATCACCGTTTATAAGGCTGCGGCAGTGACTGCTGCAACTTATGGCGCAGAGCTCTGGGTCCACTGTAATTCTAAGAAATTGACTGTGGTGGAAAACAAGTTCATACGTGTCTTGTTGCACTTACCAATAAGTACCCCACTTACTCCTCTTAGATTCGATCTAGCGCTCAATCAGATTCATAAAGAAATCGCTTTGAGACCTCTTGTACACTGGGTGCGCCTGTGGTCTTTTGAGCATTTGGTCCCTTACCAAATAGCTTTAACAGAGTTAATAGCCCATGATGGCGTGGAATCAATTACTTGGTTTAAATATATTAGAGCTATGTGCCTTGCTATTAAAATGGAAGAGGTGTGGAGTGCTCCCCATCGCTTAACAAAGGAAGTAATATCATGTATAAAGCGATGTTACTGGGAGATGGTTCTGATGCAGATATGGTCTAGTCAGGGACAAGGGACCAGGACAGCCCAATTTCTAAATCACAAATGCTAACCAAAATTTGAAACCTATGTGGACAATGTACAACCGGCTTATGTTAAATGTCTTTTTATCAAATTTAGATTGGGGATCCTGCCATTGAAGTCCTTTACCGTGGGGTGGAACAAGGTTGACTGTATTCCTGGTTTCTGTCATTTTTGTCCGACGCAGCTTGAGACCATAGTCTATTTTGTCTTTTTCTGTCCAAGATACTAAGTTCCCAGGAGAAAGTGGATTATTCCCTTATGTAGACTTTTTGGTATAAGGAACCATAGAGAATCTCTCCATATACTGACAAGTGACACAAGTGACAAGGTAGTGTTTGTAGTAACAAGGTATCTACAATGTGCCTGGGCAGTACGATCCAGAGAGAGTTTACATCTGATTGGTTTGTAACTTTGCTAAGATGTCTGGTTAGATCATTGATCTATTAAAACAGCACAGACTGATAGGTTATTAATTGTGTGGCATTATAGACTGATCTTAACTAATTGTATGTTTTTAAGACTTAATGAATATACGTTTTTAGTGCTTGTAAATGCTTTTAGGGCTTGGACAGTTATCAACTGTGTGTCATTTTAGATTAGTCTTATCCAAGTTTTAACTTCTTTAAATTAATGACTATATGTACTTACAATTTTTCTTCTAAATTGCTTTTATGGCTCTTAGCCGAAATAAATAAATATATTAATATTATTATTAAGTCCATGCTCTCCTCTGAGCGTCGTTTACGAGGTAATGAGGAGATATAAATATTTGTAATCATGCTCCTTCGAGAAGGGAACAGCTGTGCTTGTAGAATGCGAGTCCAAAAACATTTGACTTTAGACCGTATGCTAGTGGTGTCCTGCGAGAATAAACTATTAACTATTTTAGCAAATTAACGACCCCTCAACAGAACTGTGGGTGAATTAAGTCACTAGTTTTAACGCCGGTGTACCGGGCTGAGCCTCTCATTCTTCAGACTTTTTGAAAAGCAGCAAGAATATTAATAACTGACATTAGAAGACGGGCAGGTGAGGAAGCTGTGCGCGGTTGGAAGGAAGGACGCTTCAGGACGACGTTTCACTACTTTGACCTCTGTGCACCTCGTCGTGACACCACCAATGGGTAACAGCACTAGACACTCTTCATCTTCTGTGACTTACAGCAGGGAGGGGCGGACAATGGCACATTCATGGCCGCCGCGCCTCTCGCTGTCAGCCAGAACCATCCCCGGGCCGTGCCCTCAGTGCCAGGCCTGTGCCGTCTGAAGATGGTGCCGTCGGGGACAGGGAGAGGGCGGCAGACGACCTTTCCTCACTCCTTTCTTCATCTCTGAAGTGAGAGACTCGTGGGAAGTCCCGCGGGAAAGCAGAAGCCCTGGGACCCGCTCACGATGCCCCCGTCAGTCTCTTCCAAGGACAGTGGACAGCGTCTCTTTTACGATGGAGGGCCCCTGCCGCCAGCCCAAGCCCGTGAGTGTCCTCTGCAGCTCTACAATCTCTCCACTGGGCTCTGCCCTTTACCTCTCCTGTGCCACCTATGTGCTGTTCCTCCTCTGGACCCTTCTAATGCCACCTCTGTCCTAGTATCTACCTTGCTCCGTGTATTGTCACCTATTTTTCTGGTCTCACCCTCAGCTCTTCTCGTGCCATCTGTGCCTCTAGTCTCACTCTTCCCGCTCTGGTGCCACCTCTGCTTTAGCCTCTACCTTGCTGCATCTAGTGCCACCTTTGCCACTAGCATCCATCTCTGCCCGCCTGGTTCCACCTCTGCCTCATATCTTCATGTGCCCCTTCTAATGCTATCCCTGCCGCCAGTCTGTATCTTGCCCTCTCTCATGCCACCTTTGCCCCTAGTCTCACCATTCCCTATAGTGCCACCTATGTTTCTCGTCTCTGTCTTGCAGCCTGTAGTGCCACCTTTGCACCTGATATCCAATTTGTCCCGCCTGTTGCCACCTGTCTTATATCTCTGCTTTGCACCCTCTACTGCCACCCATGTCTTAGTCTCGATCTTGCACCCCTCCAAACCCCACTGCTTTTAGTCTCCACCTTGTCCTACCGCCACTTTTGGTCTCTATCTTGCTTCCTATGGTGCAGCCACTGGTCACTGGTGAAATCTATTCTCTACCTTTCCTCATCTAGTGCCGCCCCTGACTCTAGTCTCTACTTTGATTTACTTTTCTACATCTGCCCTTAGTCCGTGCCTTGCTCTCTATGATGCTCCCTCTGGTTTTAATCACCTCTCATGCCGTCTCTCCCTCCACAATCTCCGCACTCCCATAGTGGCATGTGCTTTGCTGCCAACTCTGCCTCCAGACTCCCACTGCCCCTCAGTGTCACGTATGACTCCAGAGCGTCCAAAGGTCCCCTTGTGGCATCACAGCCCACGACTAGTCCTAGTGCTATCTCTCCCTCCACGAACGTCCCACTGCTTCCCTAGTGCTATCTCTGCAGCCACAGTCTCCCCACTGGCCCCCAGTACCATCACTTTCTGCCCAGTGCCCTCTAGTGCTATCTCTGTCTCTAGGGTCTCCCTAATGCCCCAATGCCACCCCTTCCTGCTCAGTGTCCCCTAGTGCCATCGCTGCCTCTAGACTATCCCCACTGCCCCCAGTGCCATCACTTCCTGCCCAGCGCTCCCTAGTGCCATCTCTGCATCTAGAGTCTCCCTACTGCCTCCAGTGCCATCACTTCCTGGCCAGTGCTCCCTAGTGCCATCTCTGCCTCTAGCCTTCCCAGTGTTTCCCAGTGCTATCACTTCCTTCCCAGCGCTCCCTAGTGCCATCTCTGCATCTAGAGTCTCCCTACTGCCTCCAGTGCCATCACTTCCTGGCCAGTGCTCCCTAGTGCCATCTCTGCCTCTAGCCTTCCCAGTGTTTCCCAGTGCCATCACTTCCTGCCCAGTTCTCCCTAGTGCCCCCTATGCCTCTAGAGTCTCCCTACTGCCGCCAGCGCCATCACTTCCTGCCAGTGCCCCCTAGTGCCATCTCTGCCTCTAGTCTCCCTACTGCCCCAATGCCATCCCTTCTTGCTCAGAGTCCCCTAGTGCCATCGCTGCCTCTAGAATATCCCTACTGCCCCCAGTGCTATCACTTCCTGCCCAGTTCTCACTAGTGCCATCTCTGACTCTAGCCTTCCCAGTGCTTCCCAGTGCCATCACTTCCTGCCCAGTGCTCCCTAGTGCCATCTCTGCCTCTAGAGTCTCCCTACTGCCCCAATGCCATCACTTCCTGCCTAATGCCCCCTAGTGCCATCTCTTCAACTAAAATCTCCCTACTGCCCCAATGTCATCACTTCCTGCCCAGCGTCCCCTAGTGCCATCTCTGCCTCTAGAATCCCCCTACTGCCCCAATGCCATCAAGTCCTGCCCAAGCCCCCCTAGTGCTATCTCTGCCTCTAGAGTCTCCCCACTAACCTCAGTGCCCTCACTTCCTGCCCAGTGCCACCTAATGCCGTCTCTGCCTCTAGAGGCTCACCACTGCTCCCAGTGCCATCACTTCCTGCCCAGTGGCCCCTAGTGCCGCCCTTGCCTCTAGAGTCTCCCTACTGCCCCCAATACCATCACATCAAGCCCAGTGCCCCAAGTGCCATCTCTGTCTCTAGAATCTCCCCACTGCCCCTGTGCCTTCACTTCCTGCTCAGGGCCCCTAGTGCCATCTCTTCCTCTAGAGACTACCTACTGGCCCCAATACTTTCACTTCCTGCCCAGTGCTCCCTAGTGCCATCCTTGCCTCTAGAGTCTCCCTACTGTCCCAATGCCATTGCTGGCTGCCCAGTGCCCCCTAGTGCCACCTCTGTCTCTGGAGTCTCCCTACTGCCCCCTGTGCCATCACTTCTTGCCCAGGGCCCCCTAGTGCCATCTCTACCTCTAAAGTCTCCCTACGGGCCCTACTGCTTTCACTTGCTGCCCTGTGCTCTCCAGTAACATCCTTGCCTCTAGAGTCTCCCTACTGCCCCCAATGCCATTGCTTCCTGCCCGGTGCCCCCTAGTGCTATCTCTACCTCTAGAGTCTCTCTACTGGCCCTAATGCCATTACTTCCTGCCCAGTGCCTCCTAGTAGCATCTCTGCATCTATGGTCTCCCGATTCTCCCCAATGCCATCACCCCAGTGCTCCCTAGGGGCATCTCTGCCTCTAGAGTCTCCGTACTGCCCCCAGTGTCATCACTTCCTGCCCACTGCTCCCTAGCGCCATCTCTGCCTCTAGAGTCTCCCTACTGCCCCATGCCGTTACTTCCTGTCCAGTGCTCCATAGTGCCATCCTTGCCTCTAGAGTCTCCCTACTGCCCCCAGTGCTGTAACTTCCTGGCCAGTGCCCCCTAGGGCCTTGTCTGCCTCTAGAATCTCCCTGCTGCCCCCTGTGCCATCACTTCTCACCTAGTGCCCCCTTCTGCATCTCTGCCTTTAGAGTCTCCCTACTGCCCCCAATGCCATTATTTCCTGCCCAGTGCCCCCTAGTGGTCCCTCTGCATCTATGGTCTCCCTATTCCCCCCAATGCCATCACCCCAGTGCTCCCTAGTGGCATCCCTGCCTCTAGAGTGTCCCCACTGCCCCAGTGTCATCACTTCCTGCCCAGTGCTCCTTAGTGCCATCTTTTCTTCTAGAATTTCCCTACTGCCTCAATGCCATCACTTCCTGGCCAGTGTCCCTTAGTGCCATCTCTGCCTCTAGAGTCTCCCTACTGCCCCCTGTGCCCTCACTTCTTGCACAGGGCCCCTAGTGCCACATCTACCTCTAGAGTCTCCCTACTGGCCCTACTGCTTTCACTTGCTGCCCAGTGCTCTCTAGTGGCATAGTTGCCTCTAGAGTCCCCCTACTGCCCCCAGTGCCATTGCTTCCTGCCCGGTGCCCCCTAGTACCATCTCTACCTCTAGAGTCTCTCTACTGGCCCTAATGCCACTACTTCCTGCCCAGTGCCTCCTAGTGGCATCTCTGTATCTATTGTCTCCTGATTCTCCCCAATGCCAACGCCCCAGTGCTCCCTAGTGGCATCTCTGCCTCTAGAGTCTCCGTACTGCCCCTGTGTCATCACTTAAGACCTAGTGCCCCAGTGCCATCTCTGCCTCTAGAGTCTCCCTATTGTCCCAAGTGCCATCACTTCCTGCCCACTGCTTCCTAGCGCCATCTCTGCCTCTAGAGTCTCCCTACTGCCTCATGCCATTACTTCCTGTCCAGTGCTCCATAGTGCCATCCTTGCCTCTACAGTCTCCCTACTGCCCCCAGTGCTGTAACTTCCTGGCCAGTGCCCACTAGGGCCTTGTCTGCCTCTAGACTCTCCGTACTGCCCCCTGTGCCATCACTTCTTGCCCAGTTCCCCCATTTGCATCTCTGCCTTTAGAGTGTTCCTACTGCCCCCAATGCCATTACTTCCTGCCCAGTGCCCCCTAGTGGTCTCTCTGCATCTATGGTCTTCCTATTCCCCCCAGTGCCATCACCCCAGTGCTCCCTAGTGGCATCTCTGCCTCTAGAGTCTCCCCACTGCCACAGTGTCATCACTTCCTGCCCAGTGCTCCCTAGTACCACCTTTTCTTCTAGAATTTCCCTACTGCCTCAATGCCATCAATTCCTGGCCAGTGTCCTGAAGTGCCATCTCTGCATCTAGAATCTCGATACTGCCCCAATGCCATCACTTCTTGCCCAGGGCCCCCTAGCACTATCTTACCCCTTAGAGACTCCCCACTACCCTCAGTGCCTTCACTTCCTGCCCAGTGCCCCCTAGTGCCATCTCTGCCTCTGGAGTCTCCCTACTGCCCCAATGCCATTACTTCCTCTCCAGTGTTTCCTAGTGCTATCTTTGCCTCTAGAGGCTCCCCATTGCCCTTAGTGCCATCACTTTGTGCCCAGTGCTCCATAGTTCAGTCCTTGCCTCTATAGTCTCCCCACTGCCCACAAAGCCTTCACTTTCTGCCCAGTGCTCCCTAGTGCCATCCTTGTCTCTAGAGTCTCCCTACTACCCCTATTGCTGCCACCTTCGGCCCAGTGGTCCCTAGTGCCTTCTCTGCCTCTAGATACTCGCTACTGTCCCCAATGCCATCACTTACTGCCCAGTGCGCCCTAGTGTCATTTCTCCTTTTAGAGTCTCCCTACTGCTCCCAGTGCTATCACGTCCTGCCCAGTGCTCTCTAATGCCATCTCTGCCTCTAGAGTCTCCCTACTGCCCCATACCACCACTTCCTGCCTAGTGCTTCCTAGTGCCATCCTTGCCTCTAAAGTCTCCCTACTGCCCCAATGCCTTCACTTCCACCCAGTGCTCCCAGTGCTGTCCTTGCCCCTAGAGTCTTCCTACTGCACCCTAGAGCCATCTCGGCCTCTACAACATCTCCACTGTCCCCCTGATGCCGTCTCTTCTTCTGCAGTTGTAATTCTAACTGTATTTATGTAGCGCTTACTACCCCTGATCAGGCGTCAAAGTGCTTTTCGGCAAGTAGCACTCTACTCCGGAACCCAAGAGGAATTAGTGGTGGATTAGTATAGGGAAATATGAGTACAGTATTAGTAATAGCATGAGTTCATTTGAGCAGGGGGATATGTGCGTTTGTTAATTGGACTGACTTGAGTAGTGGAGGGATAGAGAAGGGAAGAATCCAGAAGTGTTAATCATGAGTTTATAGTAATAGGATGAAGCTTGGGATGAGTAAAGGAGAGATGGAGGAGGGCAGAGTCCGTGGAAAGAGGTTAGGGAGATCATAGTAGTAGAAGGGGGTTTGGGTGAGTTAAAGGTGAGATCAATGAGGTTGAACCTAGTAGGGTTGTTTGGAAGATAATAGTAGTAAACTGAGGTTTGGGGTGAGCTAGATGCGGTAGAGGAGGGAAGAGCTTAGGCAGGGTTATTTTGGAGATCAAAGAAATAGAATGGGGTTGGTATGAGTCAGAGTGGAGATGGATGATAGATTGATAGAGACATAGGGTGATGGGGAGACAGAGTAAAGCTTACGAGAGTCAATTTTATTTTTTTATTATTTATTTATTCAATTTTTGTTTTCTCTAGTACAGTAGGACTAGAGTAATAAATAAACAGATATGTAAATACATAGTAAGTGAATATATGTGTAAAGAATATAATAATGGCTATAATAATATGAGATGTAAAGTTGTATTGTATAAACACAGACTTTCAAGATTTGCAATATTTGATGTTAATTTATAAGTGTACTTTCCTAGCATTCATTTATCTTTCCTCAATTTTTCAGTAGTGAAATGCTTGCTGTTAGAATAGTTAACAAAAACATTTGCTCATTGTGATATAGAAAACGAAAGCAGGGATTCATAAGTATATAATGTAACAACTTATTTAGGAGCTATGCATTGACCTATGAACATGTTAAGCACGGAATAATATACACATATATATGTATATACACACAGATATACATACACACACATACACACATATATACATTTAACCGTGAGTAAATATACATTTATTAAACAGGGTTAAAGACTATGGGCCTCATTATGACCCTGGCGGTCACCAGACTGCCAGGGTCACGCTCGCGGTCAGACAACTGACAAAGTGGCGGTCCGACCGCAACATTATGACTGTGGCGGAGCCGCCACAGTCCAACCGCCGACACCACCAGGTTGCCACCAGCCTGCAGCCTGGCGGTCCCAGTGGCTGTAATCCAGCAGATTACGAGTCCCCATCCGCCAGCCTGTCCATTGCGGTTTACACAGCCATGGAAAGGCTGGCGGAATGGGGTACTCGAGGGGCCCCTGGAGCCCCCTGCACTGCCCATGCACTTGGCATGGGCAGTGGCGGGCCCCCATCCACAGCTCAGTCATGCATTCCAGTACTTGGGGGGCCCCTGGAGCCCCCTGCACTGCCCATGCACTTGGCATGGGCAGTGGGGGGCCCCATCCACAGCTCTGTCATGCATTCCACTGCCCGAATTACGGGCAGTGAAATGCGCAATGGGTGCTGCTGCACCTGCTGCACCGCCACATTGCAGCCGGCTCCATTAGGAGTCGGCGGCAATGTTAAGGCCCTGTTCACCGCAGGGCCGGCAGGCGGGAACTCTGTTTCGGCCCACTGGCCCTGCGATGAACTCCGCACAGGCGGCCTGATGGCGGGAAGAGCTTGGCGGGCAGCCTTCGCCGCCCGCCAAACTCATAATGAGGCCCTATATGTATATTATTATTATGAAAGTATTTTCGTTTTGGGAGCATTCAGTTTGAGATGGCTCCAGGTCATGCACTGATCAACGGCTCTAAGGCAACTGAAGATTTGTGAGTGTTCAGAGTCTTTGGGGCATTCCAATTTAAAGAGTATTTGTGTGTTAGCTGGTAGTTGTGGCATGTGAGTTGAAAATCATTGATCAGTTCGGGTAATGACATCATGTAGATGTTGAAAAGCATCCCTCATTGTGAAGAGCCACAACTGCCTCTCAGCCACTAACAATTCCCCAAACCAATCTGCCTTATATGTATACAAGGGCTTACGCCCTAGCCAGGGACGGGCAGTACAGTGGCTGCAGGGGTCTGCCATTGGCCCCTGGCCTCAGGGGCTGAAGCCAGTGCAGTCACATGTGACAAGCAGCCGAAATTAGATTAGAGATTGCAAAGTATCACCCAGGGGAGGCTTTCGATTTGAGTTACTCTCAGGCCTACTGAAGCATGCATCAGTTATAAAACCTGATGCACCAGAGTATGCTATAGTGTGTATTTTATTTGTAATCTATTTATGCTGGTTTATAGCGCCATTCCCAGAAGGTGTTAGAGGTCTTTACAGTAGAAGTAGCATATCAGAAACAAAAATTGACCTCACACCAGCATTATCTCATACACATACAATATTAAATAAAGAATCATACACAGTTGAGGGTAAACAGCAATACAAGGCTAGTGCAAAATCTCAGTCTCCTGTAAACACATAGGAAAATACACAAACAAACAAGTATGAAGTCAAGTAAAGCATTGTACGAAGATAATGGTAAGCAGAAATACAAGACTGGTGCAAAAATCACAGTCCACTGCAACCTTAGCAGGAAGTGAAAGTGTTGAGCAAAAATAGTTGGTGTGAGCTGTACTGAAAAGTGATATATTGAAGTATCTTTCAAGCAGAAGGACTTTCAATTCGAACTTGGATATAGAAAGATAAGTAGTGGGGCATAAGCTTGAAGGTAAAGAGTTCCATACTCAGGCATCACTCCCCAAGTAGGAATGAGCCATGGTTGAAGGTCAACATTTCTAGACGTAGTGTTTCAGGACTAAGGGGGTCATTCTAACCCTGGCGGTCGGCGACCACCAGGGCAAAAATGACGGAAGCACCGCCAACAGGCTGGCGGTGCTTCCTGGGCCATTCTGACTGCGGCGGTAAAGCCGCGGTCAGAAAAGGGCAACCGGCGGTTTCCCGCCGGTTTACCCCTGGCCCAGGGAATCCTCCATGGTGGCGCTGCTTGCAGCGCCGCCATGGGGATTCCGACCCCCTTACCGCCATCCTGTTCCTGGCGGTTTTCACCGCCAGGAAGAGGATGGCGGTAACGGGTGTCGTGGGGCCCCTGGGGGCCCATAAAGATTTTCAGTGGCTGCTTTGCAGACACTGAAAATCACGACGGGTGCCACTGCACCTGTCGCACCCCTTCAACTCCGCCGCCTCCATTCGGAGCCGGCATCCTCGTAGATGGGGGTTTCCCGCTGGGCCGGCGGGCGGCCTTCTGGCGGTCGCCCGCCGGCCCAGCGGGAAAGCCAGAATGGCCACTGCGGTCTTTTGACCGCGGTGCGGTCATTCGGCGGTTTGGTCGCCGCCCGCCAATGTAGGAATGACCCCCTAAGTGATGGTTTGCTACAACCAGATGTCTGTAGCTTGGCAGCCAGGTATTGTGGAGTGGAGGTGTTTTGGGCTTTTTGAGTGATTTGGTGGTTATGTATATACAACAATAGGAAGCCACCACAAACCAAGACATTTTTGTGACATATGGTGAATCCTTTGGTTCCAGAGTTAAATCATGTTACAGCTTGTAGTAGGGCAAGATGCATTTTGGGAACACAAGCTCAGGGAGAGTTAAAGTAGTCGATCTTTGATAGCACCAGTGATCGAGTCATAAGATCCTGTTCTGGAATGAAGCAGCAAATCCCACAGCACAGACACAATCGAAAGTGAATATTTCTGGTTGTAGCATTAATATATGAGTGTCGATTTAAGGCCTGATATAGATTTTGATGGTGTTATTGCCAACCTGCGTTTAATCAATGGTGTTCCGACAGCTGTATTTAGCTGTATTGCGTCTGAGCCGAAAGCCACAACAGGGCGATCTTCTTAGCCATCAGGCAGGCGGGTTCCCGCCGGCCATATTTAGATGTTATACAGGCAGTGTCCTGCCGGCGATCTGCTGATGGAGGGAGGATGTTGCTAGACCCAATGGACATCGGACAATGCCAGTGGCTGCGGAATACAGGTAAGTCACACAAGCACACTCTACCCTTCACATATGCATCCCCCTGCAGCACACACGACACAACACACCACATACACACCAATATCCATTGCCATTCAACCACGACACGTACATGTCGCAAACACACATTGACAAACATCCATGATACAATATACATAACCAGAGTCCCTCTTGCACAGCAGGGAAAGGGATTCTGTTCCCGTTTCTTTCTCATCCACAAAAAATGGAAGGAATGGCAGCCTATCCTCGACCTCAGGGATCCCCAAAAATATCTAAAAAAAAACAATTGTTCTGCATGGTAATTGTAGGAAAATGCCACTGTTGGCATGGTTACCCCCTACATTTTGCCTTTTGTTGATGTTAGTTAGGAATGAAAGTGTGCTGGGACCCTGCTAACCAGGCCCCAGCACCTGTGTTCTTTCCCTAAAACTGTACCTTTGTCTCCACAATTGGCACAGCCCTGGCACACAGATAAGTCCCTTGTAAATGGTACCCCTGGCACCAAGGGCCCTGTGGCCACGGAAGGTCTCTAAGGGCTGCAGCATGTATTATACCACCCTGGGGATCCCTCACTTAGCACATGCACACTGCCTAACAGCTTGTGTGTGCTGGTGGGGAGAAAATAAGTATGGTGGTCATTACAACCCTGGCGGACGGTGTTAAAGCGGCGGTAAGACCGGCAACAGACCGGGGGTAAAAATTTTGGAATTACGACCGTGGCGGAAACCGCCAACAAAGACAGCCACTTTAACACTCCGACTGCCACGGCGGTACAAACAAACAGCGCGGCGGTCACCGCCAACAGACAGGCGGGAAACAATGTACCGCTTACACTATTATGACAGGCCAATCCGCCACCTTTTCCGAGGCGGATTCACCGCTGATAAAAACACGGCAGAAACAGGCATTTCGAAGGGAAAACGCTCACCTCTACACACTCCACGAGGAACGACGAGACCATGGAGCTGGAACTCCATATTCTTCCTGCGCTAGTCTTCCTGCTCCTGTACCAGGAGCACCAATGCCGGCGGCGAAGACCACGGTGAGTACTGCACCTACGACATAGGGGAGGGGGGAGGCAAAAGACAGGGACACACACGCAACACCCCAACCCTCACCCTCACCCACTACAACACACACACCAATGCATATCCAAACATTACAGTAACACCCCTCAACCACCCCCGGAAGAATGCAAAGACAAAAGGAAATGAGTGAAACCATTGTAATATATCAAAATTCAGTAAGCAAATATATACATATATACACCACGAATAGTAGTCCAGGTATTGCACCATTCATAGTCCGTGGACCACTGGGCCCAAAATGCATGGGCGAGGCCCACACAAGATACCCGAACATGACGGAGTTAACACTGCAGGGGCATTAGATAGAAATACAACAGGCACCTCAGGGGGAAGGGAAGGGGGGGCACCTCAGCCGGATGAGTGCACGACGCCAGATCCACGAGGGGGCTCCATGCCCATTGATGTATCCTGGGGAGTGCAAAGCCACAGTCTCTCAAGTCTTTCCAGTGGGTGGTTTGCCCACTGTACCATCCCGGGGGGTGCAAAGCCACAGTCTCTCAAGTCTCTCCAGTGGGTGGTTTGCCCACTGTACCATCCTGGGGGGTGCAAAGCCACAGTCCTCAAGTCTCTCCAGTGGGTGGTTTGCCCACTGTACCATCCTGGGGAGCGCAAAGCCACAGTCTCTCAAGTGGTTAACAGTCTCCACTGGTTCTGGAGGGGGAATGGTGCCCAGAGTGCTTCATCCTGTGCAGGACAGACGGAGTGGATGCAAGTCTCCACTGGTTCTGGAGGGGGACTGGTGCCCAGAGTGCTTCATCCTGTGCAGGACAGACGGAGTGGATGCAAGTCTCCACTGGTTCTGGAGGGGGACTGGTGCTAGAGTGCTTCATCCTGCCAAGGACAGACGGAGTGGATGCAAGTCTCCACTGGTTCTGGAGGGAGACTGGTGCCCAGAGTGCTTCATCCTGTGCAGGACAGACGGAGTGGATGCATGTCTTCACTGGTTCTGGAGGGGGACTGGTGCCCAGAGTGCATCACTTGCCCCGTGACGGTCCCTGTTGCGTCACTGCCCCTGCCGCTCATGGGCTAGCGGTGCTTGAGTTGGCGGTCTTTGCCCTGTTCAGTGGTGCTTGACTTGGCGGTGCTTGCCCTCTTCAGCGGTGCTTGCCCTGTTTAGCGGTGCTTGACTTGGCGGTGCTTGCCCTGTTCAGTGGTGCTTGCCCTGTTTAGCGGTGCTTGACTTGGCGGTCCTTGACCTGTTCAGCGGTGCTTGACTTGGTGGTCCTTCATTGCCCAGCTGGGCTAAGGGGCTGGCGGTCCTTCATTGGTCAGCTGGGCTGTGGCTGGCGGGGTCCTCCTGGTCAGCTGGGCTGGTGGCTGGCGGGACCCTCCTGGGCAGCTGGGCTGTGGCTGGTGGGGCCCTCCTGGGCAGCTGGGCTGTGGCTGGCGGGGCCCTCCTGGGCAGCGACGATGGGGCTGGCGGTGGCGTCCTGGCCAGCGGGGATGATGGCGGTCTTCTTCGCCTGCTGCTCCTCCCAGACTTTGCGGGTTTCTTCTGGCCCTTCCCCACCTTGGGAGGAGTCACAGCTGAGTCCACACTCCTCCCGGGACCCCTGTGAGCGGCTTGGGTGGCTGGAGTCTTCCCCCTCTCCCCCCGGGCACTGGCCAACTTTTGGTGCTTCACAGGGGGGGGACTGGCTGTGCTCTGGCTCCGTGATACACTGGCTGCCCTGGTGGCCGGTGCACTCCACATACCTGTGACAACAGGCACCACTGGTCCCGGTGATTTTGTGGCTGAGGTGCTAGTACGGGACCTATGAGTTGGACGGGGGTGGTGTGAAATAGGTTAAGGGTGGACAGGAAAAGTTGTTTTGAGACACTGGGACAGGTAGCTGGAGGGGGTTTGGGAGTGGAGGAAGAGGTGGTGGTTGTAGGAGGTGTAACTTTTGTGGCTTTGGGTGCAGATGCATGCGCTGGAGGCTGTCGTGAGGTGGATGTATGTTGGGTGGGTGTGTGCCTGCGTTTGTGTATCTTGGGAGGGGGCGTCACAGACACACTGGGAGAGGACACAGGAGTTGTGTGAATGGTAGTGGGGGTGGTGACTGCACGTGAGCGGGTTGTGCTGGTGCGGGACATAGTGGCTATAGAGGTAGTGCATGCAGGTGTGAGTGTAGACGAGACTGGGAGGAAGGAGGGAGACGACGAGGAGGGGGACACAGTGGAGGCAGTGGATGTTGGTGTGTCTGTATGTGTGTGATGCTTGAGTGAGTGCCTGTGGGATGTGTGGTGCTTATGTTTGCCTGAGCTTCCCTTGTGTGGTGAGGTGTGTGCAGGCTGGGCTGATGGTGTGCTTGGATAGGTAGAGGTACAGGGGATTGGGTCTGGGTGAAGGAGGTTGGAGGGGGGAGGCTAGACACAGGGACAATGGCTGCCATCAGTGCTGAGGCCAGAGTTTAAACGGTTCGATGAAGGGCAGCCTGACCAGAATGAATGCCCTCCAGGAATGCATTTGTGTGTTGCAACTCCCTTTCTACACCCTGGATGGCATTCAAAATGGTAGACTGCCCAACAGTGAGTGACCTGAGGCGGTCAATGGCCTCCTCACTGAGGGCAGCAGAGGTGACAAGGGCAGGGGCTGAGGTGCCTGGGGCGAAGGTGATGCCCACCCTCCTGGGTGAGCGGGCACGGGGCACACGCTGAGGGGCTGCTGGGAGGTTGGTGCTGGTAGAGGGGGTGGTGGCTGTACCTGTAGTAGTGGGGGGCACAGATGTTGCTGCCACCACAAGGGAGCTCCCATCGGAGGACGAGTCCGTGTTGCTGGTTTCAGCACCTGTCACTGCTGTGGTGCTCCACTCACCCTCCGTCCCACTGGTGTATTCAGAGTCCGTAGGGTGGCCCTCCATGGCAATGTGGGAAGCAACTCCCTAGTGCTCCGGTGCCACTGCTCCTCCGCCTGATGATGTTAATGCACACAAGAACAGGGAGACTGCAAAAAAGGGGGGGGAACAGAAGAAAGACAGGTTGAGTGCATGGCTTACCGCTACCGTTGGCGGACAAGACAGACACAGCAGCCCCCTGCACTACGTCACGCTGTTGGGCTCTACAGTGCAATTCCTGGGAAATGGCCTACAAAGCTATGGACGACATCTGCACACATAGATGACACAGGTGCATGAATACCTGTACTTGGCACTCTACAGAGGTGGGGTGGGGGCCACAGGGCCATTCCTTATGAAGGGGCCTATCCTTGGAACTCGCCCTGGCCTAGGGAAACCCACAGCCCTCCTCCTCCACCCAGACTCCTCCACTGCGCGCAAAGTCAGCTGAATGAGAGTGTACTCACCCCCTTGTGTCTGTTGTGATGCCTTCAAGCGACCATCCAACTCCGGGTAGGCCACCGCCAGGATCCGGAACATCAGGGGGGTCATGGTTCGACGGGCACCCCTCCCACATTGGGAGGCCATCCCCAGCTGAGCCTCCGCCGTCTTCTTGCTCCAGCGGCGAATGTTCTCCCATCTCTTCCGGCAGTGGGTGCTCCGTCTGTGGTGGACCCCCAGGGTCCGGACGTCCTTGGCGATGGCACGCCAAATATCCTTCTTCTGGTGGGCGCTGACCTACATGAAATGTACAGGGGAAGAAGAGAAGACATTACCAACTGCGCCGTCAAAGTGAGTGGCCCCCATCCCTACCCTTGCCATGTGGCACATGCACCCACCGTCTTTCAAGCACTGAGAACTCTGCCCCCTTCCTTCTTACAACCAGCCCTCACCACACAGGCATAGCCCATACAACATGCCCCCTGTGTACTTACCTGTTGGTCTGGAGGACCGTAGAGTAGCGCGTACTGGGGGAGGACCCCGTCCACGAGCTTCTCCAACTCCTCCGATGTGAAGGCAGGGGCCCTTTCCCCAGATGCACGAGCCATTGTCTCTTCCAGACCGAGGTCACAGCATCACTTGCAGTGTAGGTCCTCTCCTGTCGAAGATCAGGTATCAAGTGATTCAACAGCTAGAAAAAGGCGGTCACTTCCGCGGCGGTGCGTACCATCACCGCTGGCGTACATCATCATTGGCTCCTGGGACCCATAGGGTCCAATGTTAACCAATGCAGCATTGCGCCGCGGTCTTCGACTGCCTACCGCAACGGTGTACAACACCAGCGAAGTTACCTCACATCCCATTGTCCCACTTTAGAGGTCAGGCAGCCGCCATTTCAGGGGCCCACATGGCCTAGTTACCAACTGTGTCACACATACATAGGCCTACTCTCAACACACATACAGGCCAGATTTTGTGTATGAATCGTGTTCTGTGTAGACTGTGGGTACATACCGCTGACTTGTTTGACTGTCTGGTCGCTGTTGTCCTTCATAGGCACCGTCCGCTGGGACATGTGAGGAGATGGCGGAATCCTCCGGTGTACCGACCACTGGTGGACCTGTCGATAATGGAGGAAAGAAATCTGAAAATCACCTACAGGTTTGACCGTGCCACAATCCAGGAACTGCGTACCCAGTTGGAGCCTGACCTGATGTCAGCAATCCGCCATCCCACAGGAATCCCCCCTCAAGTACAGGTGCTATCAGTGCTCCATTTCCTTGCAAGTGGGTCATTTCAAACAACTGTGGCCATGGCATCAGAGATGTCCCAGCCTATGTTTTCCAACGTATTGTCCAAAGTGTTGTCTACCCTGCTGAAACACATGCGGAGCTACATCGTTTTCCCTCAGGTGGAGGACTTGCCTACAGTGAAAGGTGACTTCTATGCCCTTGGACATATCCCCAAAATCATAGGTGCCATTGATGGGACACATGTGGCTTTGGTCCCCCCCCACAGGAGTGAAC
Source organism: Pleurodeles waltl (assembly GCF_031143425.1). Lineage (NCBI taxonomy): Eukaryota > Metazoa > Chordata > Amphibia > Caudata > Salamandridae > Pleurodeles > Pleurodeles waltl. The sequence continues at coordinate 19,037,512 of NC_090449.1, forward strand.
AGGTGTACAGGAACTGGAAGAGTTATCATTCGATGAATGTACAGATGGTATGTTTGGCAGACCAGTACATCTCCCATGTGAATGCCATGTTCCCTGGCTCTGTGTATGACGCCTACATCATGCGGAATAGCAGCATCCCTTATGTGATGGGTCAACTCCAGAGGCACTGTGTGTGGCTATTAGGTGACTCTGGTTACCCCAACCTGTCATGGCTGGGCAGAGGAACGCTACATTGATGCCCATGGGCGTACTAGGAGGGGGATTGAGTGGACCTTCGGCCTCCTGAAGGCCAGGTTCCGCTGCCTCCATATGACAGGTGGATCCCTATTCTACTCACCAAAGGTGTGCCAGATCATCGTGGCCGGCTGTATGCTTCATAACTTGGCTTTGCGACGACAGGTGCCCTTTCTGCAGGAGGATGGTCCAGGTCCAGATGGCGGTGTTGTGGCAGCTGTGGATCCTGTGGACAGTGATGAGGAGGAAGTAGAGGAAGAAGACATTGACAACAGGGACTCAGTCATCCAGCAATATTTCCAGTGAAACACAGGTGAGAATACATTCCTGCCTACTACAAGTACTTTTACACTTCTACCTCTATCATGTCTGTCAATTTCACCCAGTGTATGGTCACTGAGTTGTCACTTTCCCTTACGGTTTCACAGGTGTGGGTCCCAACGTGTGTTATCTGCTTAGATTCCTCATGGACTAGAGCTGTGTGACATAGGTATGTTGACATTCTTATTTCCTGGAAAATTTGTCACTGTAATTGCAAATACACTATTTCAAAATCACAGACAGACTCCTGATCTTTTGGTGCTTTAGGTGTGTTTATTTACATACAAAATATTGGAGGGGGAAGTTAAATGGTGACGGGTGATGGCGGAGGAGTGTCCCTGGCAGAGTCCAGTCTATTTGTCTCATAGGTGCATTGCCCATATGGGCATAGGAAGTGGAGCTGGGGCAGTTTCAATATGGACAGGGTGACAAAGTGGGACAGTAGGATGACAATCAGGGTGGTCTCATTTCTTGGCAGGGGTCTTGGCATCGTGCTCTGTTTTGTTCCTGGATCTCAGGGACGGTTTGCGGGGTGGTTCTCCGTCTGCAGGGGGTGGGGTGCTGGTGTGGTGGTCCTGTGGCGGTGCCTCCTGTCCACTAGTGCCGGCGGAGGTGGTGGGCAGTTAATCGTCCAGACTAGTGTCGGGCACCTCCTGTCCGGTGACGTTGGGTAGGGGTCCTGTAGGGGTGTAAAAGCATGATTATTGCATCTGTGTGTGCCATTGTGTGCAATGGGTGAGTGACCCTCTACTCCAGTGCTTGCATTCTTGGCTTGGTCCTTGTGTGATAGTTGGTTTGGGGTCTGTGTGGGTATCTGTACTGTACATGCTTTGGTGATGGGTGTCCATGCATTGGTGTTACATGCAGGGCTTGTTTTTGGGATGTGTGGGTTGTGTTGGTGGGGTATCTGTGGGTTGTTGGGGTGATGGGTGTGAGTGTAAGGGAGGGCTATGTGATGGCATGCAGGTAGGGTGGGGGATAAAGTAGTAAAGATTTGCCTTACCAGAGTCCAGTCCTCCTGCTACTCCTGCGAGTCCCTCAGGATGCAGAATTGCCAAGACTTGCTCCTCCCTTGTTATTAGTTGTGGGGGAGGAGGTGGGGGTCCACCGCCAGTCCTCTGTACTGCAATCTGGTGTCTGGAGGCCACAGAACGCACCTTCCCCTGTAGGTCGTTCCACCTCTTCCTGATGTCATCCCGTGTTCTTGGATGCTGTCCCACTGCGTTGACCCTGTCAACAGTTCTCCGCTATAGCTCCATCTTCCTTGCAATGGAGGTGTGCTGCACCTGTGATCCGAATAGCTGTGGCTCTACCCGGACGATTTCCTCCACCATGACCCTGTGCTCCTGCTCAGAGAACCTGGGGTGTCGCTGAGGTGCCATGATGTGGTGTGGGTGATGTGTCAGATAATGTGTGTTGTGATGTGTGTGGGATGTGTTGGTGTGTGTTGTTTGAGGTGCGTGGATGTTGTGTAAGTGATGGTGTTGTGTGTCTGTGGATGCTGGTGTTGTTTAAGGTAGTGTCTCTCTCTGGCCTTCCCTCGGTAATTTTGTCGTAGGGGTTTGTGGGTGATGTGGGTGTGTGTTTTATATTGTATTGGGTGTGTAGGAGTGGTGTGTGTATGTGTATCAGGTGTGTGTATTTCGATTTGTCCAATGTGGCGGTGTTTTGTATGTGTGTGTGTATTTTGAGCGCAGCGGTGTGTACCGCCAATGGAATACCGCGGTTGAAAGACCGCCGCGTGGATTTGTGTGTCGTGATAGTGTGGGCGTATTTCTGTTGGCGTGACGGTGGAGGTTTTGTTTTCGCCAGTTTATCACTGACCTTTGGTGTGGCGGACTTGTGTGGGTGTCTGAATTTTGTCAGATTTCGAGATGTGGGTCATAATAGCTGTGGCGGAATTCCGCAGCTGCTCCGGTGTGTTGGCGGTCTTCTGCACGCCGGTAAGCCCTTTTACCGCCAATGTTGTAATGACCCCCTATGTCTGCATGGCACTCCCCTCAGGGTGCCATGCCCACAACCCATTCCTGTGGCATAGGTAAGTCACCCCTCTAGCAGGCTTTACAGCCCTAAGTCTGGGTGCACTATACCACAGATGAGGGCATATGTGCATGAGCACTATGCCCCTACAGTGTCTAAGCCAATCCTGAGACATTGTAAGTGCAGGGTAGCCATAAGAGTATATGGTCTGGGAGTTTGTCAAACACGAACTCCACAGTTCCATAATGGCTACACTTTGGTATCAAACTTCTCAGCACAATAAATGCACACTGATGCCAGTGTGCAATGTATTGTAACATACACCCAGAGCGCATCTTAGAGATGCCCCCTGAATACCTACCCGACTTCTAATGTAGGCTGACCAGTTTCTGCCAGCCTGCCACACACCAGACATGTTTCTGGCCACATGGGGAGAGTGCCTTTGTCACTCTGTGGCCGGGAACAAAGCCTGTACTGGGTGGAGGTGCTTCTCACCTCCCCCTGCAGGAACTGTAACACCTGGTGGTGAGCCTCAAAGGCTCACCCCTTTTGTTACAGCGCCCCAGGGCATCCCGGCTAGTGGAGATGCTCGCCCCTCCGGCCACTGCCCCCACTTTTGGCGGCAAGGCTGGAGGAGATAATGAGAAAAACAAGGAGGAGTCACCCACCAGTCAGGACAGCCCCTAAGGTGTCCTGAGCTGAGGTGACCCCTGCCTTGAGAAATCTTCCATCTTGAGTTTGGAGGATTGCCCCAATAGGATTAGGGATGTGCCCCCCTCCCCACAGGGAGGAGGCACAAAGAGGGTGTAGCCACCCTCAAGGACAGTAGCCATCGGCTACTGCCTTCCCAGACCTAAACACACCCCTAAATTCAGTATTTAGGGGCTCCCCAGATCCCAGGAAATCAGATTCCTGCAACCTGAAGAAACAAGAAGGACTACTGACCTACAAGTCTGCAGAGAAGGAGGAAGACGACAACTGCTTTGGCCCCAGCCTTAACGGCCTGTCTCCAACTTCGAAAACCTGCTCCAGCGACGCATCCGACAGGGACCAGCAACCTCTGAAGCCTCAGAGGACTGCCCTGTACTAAAGGACCAAGAAACTCCTGTGAATAGTGGCCCTGTTGAAAACCAGCTACTTCTTTGCAACAAAGAAGCAACTTTCAAACACTGCACGTTTTCCGCCGGAGGCGTGGGACTTCACACTCTGCACCCAACACACCCGGCTCGAGTTCCAGAGAACAAACACCTCAGGGAGGACTCCCCGGCGACTGCGAGCCCGTGAGTAACCATAGACAACACCCCTGAGCCCCCACAGCGACGCCTGCAGAGAGAATCCAGAGGCTCCCCTGACCGCGACTGCCTGTAACAAGGGACCTGACGCCTGGAACCAACACTGCACCCGCAGCCCCCAGGACCTGAAGGAACCAAACCTCAGTGCAGGAGTGACCCCCAGGCCACCCTCTACCTTGCCCAGGTGGTGGCTGTCCCGAGGAGCCCCCTGTGCCTGCCTGCATCGCTAGTGACCCCCAGGTCCCTCCATTGTTTTCTATCTGAAACCCGACACCTGCTTTGCACACTGCACCCGGCCGCCCCTGTGCCGCTGAGGGTGTGTTTTGTGTGCCTACTTGTGCCCCCCCCCAGTGCTCTACAAACCCCCCCCCTGGTCTGCCCCCCGAGGACGCAGGTACTTACCTGCTGGCAGACTGGAACAGGAGCACTCCTGTTCTCCATAGGCGCCTATGTGTTTTGGGCATCTCTTTGACCTCTGCACCTGACCAGCCCTGAGCTGCTGGTGTGGTAACTTTTGGATTGCCTTGAACCCCCAACGGTGGGCTGCCTATGCCCCAGAACTAAGACTTGTAAGTGTTTTACTTACCTCCTAATCTAGCCTTTACTTACCTCCCCCAAGAACTTTGATTTTTGCAGTGTCCACTTTGAAAATAGCTTATTGCCATTTTTACAAAGACTGTATATGATATTGCTTTTATTCAAAGTTCCTAAAGTATCTAAGTAAAGTACCTTACATCTAAAGTGTTTAATGTAAATCTTGAACCTATGGTTCTTAAAATGACAGACTGGAACCGGGGCACCCCTATTTCCATTGAAGCCTATGTGTTTTGGGCACCATTTTGACCTTTGCACCTGACCGGCCCTGAGCTGCTGGTGTGGTAACTTTGGGGTTGCCTTGAACCCTCAACGGTGGGCTACCTTGGACCCAACTTTGAACCCTGTAAGTGTTTTACTTAACTGTGAACTTAACATTTACTCACCTCCCCCAGGAACTGTTGATTTTTGCAGTGTCCACTTTTAAAATAGCTTATTGCCATTTTTGCCAAGACTGTACATGCTATTGTGATAATTCAAAGTTCCTAAGATACCTGAGTGAAATACCTTTCATTTAAAGGATTGTTTGTAAATCTTGAAACTGTGGTTCATAAAATAAACTAAGAAAATATATTTTTCAATATAAAAACCTATTGGCCTGGAGTAAGTCTTTGAGTGTGTGTTCCTCATTTATTGCCTGTGTGTGTACAACAAATGCTTAACACTACCCTCTGATAAGCCTACTGCTTGCCCACACTACCACAAAATAGAGCATTAGAATTATCTACTTTTGCCACTATCTTACCTCTAAGGGGAACCCTTGGACTCTGTGCACACTATTTCTTACTTTGAAATAGTATATACATAGCCAACTTCCTACAATATGTTTAACCATATCTAATGACGTGAGTACAGAATTATGGCCCTCATTACAACCCTGGCGGTCGGTGTTAAAGCAGCGGTAATACCACAAACAGTGTGGCGGAAAAAAAACATGGAATCATGACCATGGCGGAAACCGCCAACATAGACAGCCACTTTAACACTCTGACCGCCACGGCGGTAGAAGCAAACACCGCGGCGGTAACTGCCAACAGACAAGCGGAAGACAATGTACCGCCCACCGTATCACAAGAGGCCTATCCGCCACCGTTTCCGGGGCAAAACCAATGCAAACAAAAACACGGCGGAAACAGTACACAGAAGGGAAAACACTCACCTCTCCACCCCCCACAAGGAACCAGGGTGCCATGGAGCCCGAATTGCAGATACTGCTGATGCTCGTCTTCCTTCTCTTCTATCAGGAGCACCAAAGACGGCAGCGACGACCACAGTGAGTATGGCACTTACAACACAGGGGAGGGGGGAGGGAAAAGGGAGTGACACACACACGCAAAACGCAACACCCCCACCCTCACCCACAACACCATACACACAAATACATGCAGCAACATTACACATACACCCCCCCCACCCCTTGGAAGAACACAAGGACAAAAGGAAATTATTTGAACAAATGTAATCATGTGAAATCTCATTATCAAAGTTCAAAATCCAGTAAATACAATTATGTACACCAACTACACAAGTCCAGATAGTGCACCAATCATTGTCTGTGGACCACTGGGCCCAAAATGCATGGGCGAAGCCCACACTAGATACCTGACTGGAAACGGAGAGAACACTGGAGGGGCATCAGATCGAAATAAAACAGGCAGCTCAGGGGGAGGGGGCGCACCTCAGCCAGATGAACGCACGATGCCACTGCTGCACGAGGGGGCTCCATGCCCATTGCTGCATCCTGGGGAGTGCAAAGCCACAGTCTCTCAAGTCTCTCCAGTGGGTGGTTTGCCCATTGCTTTATCCTGGGGAGTTCAGAGCCACAGTCTCTCAAGTCTCTCCAGTGGGTGGGTTGCCCACTGTTTTATCCTGAGGAGTGCAAAGCCACAGTCTCTCAAGTCTCTCCAGTGGGTGGGTTGCCCACTGCTTTATCCTGGGGAGTGCAAAGCCACAGTCTCTCAAGTGGATAACAATCTCCACTGGTTCTGGAGGGGGCCTAGTGCCCAGAGTGCTTCATCCTGCCAAGGACTGAGGTAGTGGATGTATCTCTCCAGTGGTTCTGGAGGGGGCCTGGTGCCCAGAGTGCTTCATGCTGCCAAGGACTGAGGTAGTGGGTGTGATTCTCCACTAGTTCTGGAGGGGGCCTGGTGCCCAGAGTGCTTCATCCTGCCAAGGACTGAGGTAGTGGATGTATCTCTCCACTGGTTCTGGAGGGGGCCTGGTGCCCAGAGTGCTCCATCCTGCCAAGGACTGAGGAGGTGGATGTGATTCTCCACTGGTTCTGAAGGGGGCCTGGTACCCAGAGTGCTTCATCTTGCCAAGGACTGAGGTAGTGGATGTGATTCTTCACTGGTTCTGGAGGGGACCTGGTGTCCAGAGTGCTTTATCCTGCCAAGGACTGAGGTAGTGGATGTATCTCTCCACTGGTTCTGGAGGGGGCCTGGTGCCCAGAGTGATTCATCCTGCCAAGGACTGAGGTAGTGGATGTATCTCTCCACTGGTTCTGGAGGGGGCCTGGTGACCAGAGTGCTTCATCCTGCCAAGGGCTGAGGTAGTGGATGTGATTCTCCACTGGTTCTGGAGGGGGCCTGGTGCCCAGAGTGCTTCATCCTGCCAAGGACTGAGGTAGTGGATGTATCTCTCCACTGGTTCTGGAAGGGGCCTGGTGCCCACAGTGCTTCATCCTGCCAAGGACTGAGGTAGTGGATGTGATTCTCCACTAGTTCTGGAGGGGGCCTGGTGCCCAGAGTGCTTCATGTGCAGTGTGGCCGGTACAACTCACTCACCTGGGTGTGCGTGGCATGACATTGGCGAGGTACAGGTAGCATGATACGCCATGGAGGCAGCAAAATACCCCACACTGCTGCGGCTTCGCATTCCACCTGCAGGTGCCAACAGTGATGACAGTAATGCTTCATTGAAGCTGCCCAGGGTCCTGAAACTCACCACCAGCCTCAGACGACTGGCCACTGGGAATGGTAGGCATGTCAGCAGTGGTGCCACTCTCCGAGGATGTCGTGGGGCCGCTGGCGGTGCTTGCGGCAGTGTCTGTGGTGGCGGTGCTGGCGGCGGGGTCTGTGGCGACGGGGCTGGCGGCGGGGCATGTGTCAGCACCTTGTGAGGGAGAAAGCAGGATGTCTCCTGCAGCCTCGGACGGCTGCCCACAGGGGAAGAGGCTGGGGACGGTCGCAGCGGCTGTAGACGTACCGGAGGTGGTGCAGGTAGGGGTGCAGGTGGGGGTGTACCGCCAATGGTTTACCGCGGTTGAAAGTCCGCAGGGTTGATACGTGGGTCGTGATAGTCTGGGCTTATTCTTGTTGGCGTGACCATGTCGGTTTTGGTATCGCCAGTTTATCACCGACCTTTGGTGTGGCGGACTTGTGTGGGTGTCTGTATTGTGGCGGATTCCGAGCTGTGGAACGTAATACCTGTAGCGGAATTCCGCGGCCGCAGGGGTATGTTGGCGGTCTTCTGCACAGAGGTAAGCGGGATTTACCGCCAGGGTTGTAATGAGGGCCTATGTCATAAATAATACTGTGTTTGAGTGTACATTTTCTGATGTGATATTTCAACAGAACTGTATTCTTAACATCTCTATAGGAAGTTGGCTCTGTATATACTATCTCAAAGTGAGAGATAGTGTGCACAGAATCCAAGGGTTCCCCTTAGAGGTTGATAGTGGCAAAAATTGATAATACTAATGCTCTATTTGTGGTAGTGTGGTCGAGCAGAAGGCTTATCAGAGGGTAGTGTTATGCATTTGTTGTACACACACAGGTAATAAATGGGAACACATACTCAAAAACTTAACTCCAGGCCAATAGGTTTTTATATAGAAAAATATTATTTTCTTAATTTATTTTAGAAGCAACCACAAGATTCAGAATTCAAGTAAACAGATAAATTGTAAGTTACTTGGCATAGGTAAATATGGAACTTTGAATGAAAACAGTAATGTACACAGTTTTGTCAAAAATGGCAATAAGCTATTTTAAAAGTGGGAACTGCGAAATTCAACAGTTCTTGGGGGAGGTAAGTACAAGTTAGTTTAGCAGGTAAGTAGAGCACCTACAAGTTCAGTCTCCGGGGCATAGGCAGCCCACCGTTGGGGGTTCAAGTCAACACCCAGCACCAGCAACACAGGGCCGGTCAGGTGCAGAGGTCAATGTGAGCCCCAAATAACACAGGGTGAATAAGGAGAGTAGGGGTGCTCCGGTTCCAGTCTGCTAGCAGGTAAGTACCTGCGTCCTCGGGAGCAGACCACGTAGTTTTGTAGAGCACTGGTGGGGCCCTAAACAGGCACACAAAATACACCCTCAGCGGCACAGGGGTGGCCGGGTGCAGTGTGCAAAGAAAGTGTTGGGTTTTACATTGAAATCAATAGAGGGACCCGGGGTCACTCTGGAGATGCAGGCAGGACACGGGGGCTTCTCGGGCCAGCCACCGACTGGGCATAGATGAGGGCCGCCTGCTGGTCACTCCTGCACCGGTAGTTGGTTCCTCTCGGGCCTGGGGGCTGCTGGTGCAGTGCTTCTTCCAGGCGTCGGATTCTTCGTTACCGGACAGTCGTGGTCAGTGGGGATCCCTGAACCCAGGGAATAAGATTTCCTGACGACCTAATGAAGAAAGCGCCGCAGAGAAGACAGAGACGGCAACTGACTTGGCCCCAGCCCTACTGGCCTGTCTCCAGGGGAGTGTTTAGGGCTAGAGGGCAGTAGCTAATGGCTACTGTCCCTGAGGGTGGCTACACCCTCCTTGTGCCTCCTCCCTTTGGAGAGGGAGGCACATCCCTATTCCTATTGGGCTAAATCCTCCAAAACAAGATGGAGGATTTTCCAAGGAGGGATCACTTTAGCTCTGGTCACCTTAGGGGTGGACCTGGCTGAGGGGGTGACACCTCCTTGTTTTTCTCATTATCTCCCCGGACTTGCCACCAAAAGTGGGAACTGTGTCCGGGGAGCAGGCATCTCCACTAGCTGGAGTGCCCTGGGGCTTTGTAACCCGAAACCTGAGCCTGTGCGGCTCACTTCTAGGTGTTACAGTTCCTGCAGGGGGAGATGTGAAGCACCTGCACCCAGTGCAGGCTTTGTTTCTGGCCTCAGAGCACAAAGGCTCTCACCTCAGGGGGTCCGAAACTCGCCTCTCAGTGGCAGGCTGGCACAGACCAGTCAGTCCTGCATTGAAGGATTGGGTAAAATACAGGGATCATCTCTAAGATGCCCTCTGTGTGCATTTTGTAATAAATTCAACACTGGCATCAGTGTGGGTTTATTATTCTGAGAAATTTGATACCAAACTTCCCAGTATTCAGTGTAGCCATTATGGAATGGTGGAGTTCGTTTTGACAAACTCCTAGACCATATAGCTAATATTGTCGCACTGTACTTACAATGTCTAAGAATAGACTTAGACACTGTAGGGGCATATTGCTAATGCATCTATGACTTCACCTGTGGTAGAGTGCACCCTGCCTTAGGGCTTTAAGGCCTGCTAGAGGAGTGACTTACTTATAGCCCAGGAAGTATTTTGTGTGCCTGGCATCCTGAGGGGGGTGCCATGTCGACTTTGCCTTTTTCTCCCCACCAACACACACAATCTGCAATGGCAGTGTGCACATGTTAGGCGAGGGGTCCCTTAGGGTGGCACAATACATGCTGCAGCCCTTAGGGACCTTCCCTGGTCACAGGGCCCTTGGTACCACTGGTACCTTTTACAAGGGACCTATCTGTGTGCCAGGGGTGTGCCAATTATGGAAACAATGGTACATTTTTAGTGAAAGAACACTGGTGCTGGGCCTGGTTAGCAGGGTCCCAGCACACTCTCAGCCAAGTCAGCATCAATATCAGGCAAAAAGTGGGGGAGGGGTAACTGCTACAATGATCCATTTACCTACAATCTCATATTGCAATGTGCTATAATTACTGCTTTCTGCTCTGGTTCAAACATGTGAATCTATGAAAGTTCAAATAGTGGAGTAAGAAAATAAGTTACTTACCTATAACTGAGGTTCTCCAATATTGGAATCTTTAATAGACTCACATGTGACCCACCCTCCTCCCCTGGAAAGCTGACATTTTCCCTCCTGTTTATGATTCCCCTGCACTTGTGCTATGTAAAATCAGAGGGACAGAAGCTTCTCTCAGGAGTGTTCTAGAGGGCTGATAACCTGATTTGCTGAAAGAGAGGTTTGGTCTCTTTTTTAAATAGAACATGATTGATTGCAAAATAGAAGGGCCTACAGCCATCATGCTGTTTATATTTAGCTTTGCATTGCTATTGTATGGTGCCAGGAACTCCCATCACGACGACCGTGAATGATTCAAGCATGTGAATCTATGAAAGATTCAAATAGTGGAGAACTACAGTGTTAGAAATGGGGTTTCTGGCTGCAGTAGTTTGTACCCTGTCTGAGTAGGGACCATCACTCTAGTCAGAGTAAGGGAGTCACACGGCTAAGATAACCTCTCCTGACCCCCTTGGTAGCATGGCTCAAGCAGTCAAGCGTATCTCAGAGGCAATGTATAAACGATTTGTACACACTTAGTAACACAGTGCAAACACCACAAAAGTTCTCCATAGAAGTTTAGAAAAATAACCAATATTCATCTGAATGAAACAAGATCAAAATTACAAAAATCTAATATACACAAGTAAAGATATCACTTTTTTAAGGTTTAAAAGAGTCTTAGTCCATATAAATCAATGGTTGTACCCTTTTGACACACAGTACCTGTGATGTGTCTAAAACAAAGACGATGTGGGCTGCAAAGGAGGTAGTGTGTCGAAACAGCAAAGCGATGCGTCAGTTCATTATTGCGCAGGGTAGGTCATGCGTCGGTTCCTTACTGGCAGGGGAGGCGATGTGTTGATTCTCTCCTTGCACTGGAGCTGATGCATCAGTTTCTTACTGTGCAGGGGAGGTGATGCATTTGTTCCTTACTGGCTGGGGAGGTGATGCGTTGGTTCTCTCCTCACAGGCGAGAGGGTGCGTTAGTTTGTGGTCACAAAGCTTAAGTTCTTTACTGCAGTGTGGGGTCAATGAGAAAGTGATGCCCAAATACGATGCATAGAAAATCCAGATTTACTGTTATGATGGAGTGGTGGTGGAACAGGTGCTGCATCAATCCCACAGGCGCTGCGTTGATTCTCCCACTGTAAGAAGGCAGTGCATCGATTTCTTCAGGCGTTGCATCGATTTTCAGCCGCGGCATGTCGATGTGTAGATTTTCTTCCTCGGGACACCAGTTTCCACTTCCAAGGCCCCAGGGACTGGATTTGCCACTGCTTTGTAAGTCAGCATCCTCAGCAGAAGAACTCAGGCACTGGTAGATGAAGTCTTTAATGTCCCTGAGACTTCTTAACAGGAGGAAAGCTCAGTTCAAGACCTTGGAAAGCAGGGTCTAAAAAGGAAAGTCCAGTCCATTCACTCCTAGCACAGAAGCAGCAAGCAGCAGGCCAGCACAGCAAAGCAACAGGCAGAGTGGCAGTTCCTCCTACAGCATCCAGCTCTTCTCCCTGGATGAATGTCCTTAGTCCAGAAGGATTCTAAAGTTGTGATCTCAAAGGTCAAGTACTTATACTCATTTCTGCCTTTGAAGAAGGCAAACTTCAAAGGAAAGTCTTTGCTGTGCACAAGACCCTGCCTTTTCCTGCCCTGGCTCCAGACACACTCTAGGGGGTTGGAGACTGCTTTGTGTAAGGACAGGCACAGCCCTGTTTAGTTGCTAGTGTCAGCTCCTCCCACCACTCTAGCCCAGGGAGACCCATCAGGAAATGCAGGGTGCACCCAACTCCCTTTGTGTGACTGTCTAGAGTGAATTCACAAACAGCCCAACTGTTATCCTGACCCAGACGTGTATTCCACTGCCAGGCAGAGGCACAGAATGGTTAAGCAAGAAAATACCCACGTTCTAAAATTGGCATTTTCAAACTTACGGTTTAAAAAGCAACTTCACCAAAAGGTGTATTTTTAAATTGTAAGTTCAGAGACCCCAAACTCCATATCTCTATCTGCTCCCAATGGGAAATTACACTTAAAAGATATTTCAAGACAATTCCCATGTTACCCTATGGGAGTGGTAGTCCTTGCAATAGTGAAAACACATTTAGCAGTATTTCACTATCAGGCCATGTAAAACACACCAGTACATGTCCTACCTTTTGAATACACTTCACCCTGCCCTTGGAGCTGCGTTGGGCCTACCTTAGGGGTGACTTACATGTAGTAAAAGAGAAGGTTTGGGTCTGGCAGGTGGGTGCACTGGCCAGGCCGAAATGGCAGTTTAACACACAGTGCAGTAGCAGGTCTGAGACAGGTTTACAAGGCTACTCATGTGGGTGGCGCAATCAGTGCTGTAGGGCCACTAGTAGCATTTGATTTACATGCCCTAGGCAGATAGAGAGTACTTTACTAGCGACTTGGTAGTAAATCAAATATGCCAATCAATGATAAACTAATCACCTATACAATTTAGACAGGGAGCACTTGCACTTTAGCATTGCTCAGTAGTGGTAAATTGCCCAGAGTCCTAAAGCCAGCAAAGCCGAAATACAGCACAGGATCAGCAACAGGAGGTCAGAAGCCAAAGCCAAATCGATAAGGGAAACCACGCAAAGACCTGACAGGTCTAACATACAGTTTCAGGTAAGTAACTTATTTTCTTTCACTCCCTCCCCCCACCCCTGAATCCCCCCTCCAGCCTCCCCTCGCCAGTCTTCCAAGTCAGAAGTGAGGATCGGACTGCCACTTTTTGCATGGCGGTATGGCACATCCAAATCTGCTCGGCGGAAAGTGTGTCTGGAGTCCTGCCATCAGCCACACTTTCCTAAAGCGCCGTCGCAGTAGATGGGTTTGCTCGTCGGATTAGGAGGGAATTCATTGGGTTGAAGTCAATGGGACCGGTAAGAACTAAATTAATCATTGTATTTATATAGCACACTAATCACTGGTGAAGGTATCCAGGCGCTGTTTCTGCTGCATCTGTCTCAGTCTAACAGCCATGTTTTGACATCTTGTCTGAACTCCTGAATGAAGGAGGGTGTTCTTAGGTGGGAAGGAGGCTGTTCCAGACCTTTGCTTCCAGGTATTTTTAATTTATTTATACACGTTTATAGCACGGATATTACCTGAAGGTGTTTGTGGTCTTTGAAGTAGAAGTAGCATATCAGGAACAAAAATTTACTTCACACCAGCATTATCTTGTAAACATATATTATTAAATAAACACAGTTGAGGGTAAGCAGCAATACAAGTCTAGTGAAAAAAATATGGTGGGCGGACTGTCACGGCAGCAGATGAGATTTCAGATGGAAATCTGACTGTGGGATCTTTATCGGCAAGATCTAAATCAGGCCCTAAGTCTTCTATCAAGAATAACTTTGTGGGATTTGGCGCTGTCGACCATGGTAGGTTTGCAGTTGAGAATGCTGCATGAGTCAATCGTAGATTGAACTGTGAGTGATAAACAAGCTGAGGAAAAAGTCTGTTTTGGACGGATTTGGGGCCTGATGTAGAATTTGGCAGATGGAGTTACTCTGTCACAAATGTGACAGATATCTCGTCCACCATATTACAATTCCATTATATCCTATGGACATCGTAATACAGCGGACAGGATATCTGTCACATTTGTGACATAGTAACCCATACGCCAAACTCTAAATCAGGCCCTAAGTTTTAGATGATGAACAGTTGTCCAGTCTTGAGCAGAATTCAGAGTCTGGCTAGGTGGCAGATGTAATTTACAGGGAAGACCTACACGTATATTTGAGTAGCATCCATTAATTATAAAGGATCCCAGGGCTTATTAGTAGGACTCACAGTGGTTGGATGTATATTTCGAAGAGGGTAGAGGCGAAAATGGATTCCTGAGGGACCCCTTGCGGAATGGCAACTGGTTTTGAGAGACTGGGCTCTCTTTTTCATCTCTTTTTCATATTTGTGATCTGTTTGTTAGATAAGAAGTGGACCACTTAAGGACCTTTACATCAATGTCCATCTAATTTTTTAGAGTGTTTATAAACATCCCATGATTTACTGGATCAAACACTGAAGGGAGAGCCATAAGAATAAGTACTCAGCTGAGAGGTCGTTCTTTTGAATATTCTGAGTTACTTGCATTGCTACACAGCATTCAGTACATTTGCAACAAAGAAAGGTAATTTCTCTCGTAGGGGATTTCCATGTATAGTCATAATCACTGAATAGTTCCGCGCGCCTGCGGGGACCCCGGAGCACTGATCTGAAATACATTCTTAAGTGCAGATACCAGCCCTTTTAAAAAGGCCTGGCAAACCACTTAAGAATAACACTGTGCAGCCTATGTGAAGAGCTACATAGACCAAATTGTTGGAAAGAACGACAGCTGTAGTGTAAATGCATCTTCAAAAATATATTTATTCTAGAAATGTAATAGAAAATACCTTCTCAAACTTTATTTACACTTCCAAAAGAGAGTAAAACAAGGCAGGGCAGTGTAGCCCATAGGCTGCCATTATACAGGATGAAAATAGAGCTGTGCCTTTAAGAAAGTAAAGTCTTCCTGTATCCCATCATGCACAGCAACAGGCAGTTGCCTCAGCTCTTTTTTCCGGCTAGGACAGGAGAAGACGTGGTCAATCTGCCACAGAGCAAGGAGAAGGTCAGTCTTCTACAAGGGCTCTACCTGTTTCCTCTGGAACATCTGCCAGACCTGCTCATAAACGACATAGGTCTCCGACGACGTCGAGGGCATCGACGTCGAGACCGGGAACGGCGCCAACATGTTCGCCGTCGAGGACCGGCTCACCGTCGAGAAAGAGGCATTGCTCGACGTCGACAGCCGTTTCGCCGACGAGACGGCGTGGACGCTCGCCGTCAAGAAGGTCTTGGTCCGGGTCGCCGTCGACACGACGAGGACGATCAGCGTCGAGAGAGAGTGATCGCCGTCGAAGACCGTCGCCGTCATCCCACCGACGTCGAGGAAGGTCACCGTCGAGAGGATCTCAGCGGCGAGGGGAATCAACGCCAAGAGGCACCCGCCATCGACGTACTTCGACATCGAGGAGTGTGTCGACGTCAAGGAGACAGTCAAAGAGGCCTAGAAGGGTTTATACCACTTCGGAATCCTCGGCCTCGCTCATTCTTCTTCCAACTTCTCCTCAACTGTCTCCTCAGCAGATGCCGTTGCCGCAGACACCTGTGGTACCTACAGCGTCTCTCCCGGCTGCTCCTTCAGAGTCTGTTCCGGTGACTCTAGCGGAATCCACAAGACATTCCAGGCATTCCTCTAGACGCTCTTCTTCCTCTCGGCACCATCGACATGAGTCACTTCAAAGGTCTTCACATTCACGTCATAGACATTCTTCTTCTTCCACACGGGATTACTCTCCAACCCTGTCGGACTCACCATCCCCGAGAGTGTCCCCCATAGATGACGTGAACACCTTCCAAGAGGTCCTAGTACGCGGGGCTACCAAACTAAATATCCCGCTGGCGGTACCCGCCCCATCGACCTCGGTGATTTTCGAGACTTTACACCAGAGAACATCCTCAAGACCTTTACTTCCACTGGTTCCGGGTCTCCTTGAACCGGCAATGGATATTTTTCTGACACCGGCCACAACAAAGACTGCACCTTCCAGGCTTATAAAAAAGTATTGCCCACCAGAACAAGACCCTCTCTTCCTAAGGTCTGACCCAATGCCAGACTCGGTGGTTATAGTAGCGGCAAAGAAATTACACTCTACTTCTCTGTCTTCCTCCTCGCCTCTGGACAAGGAGAGCAGAAAGATCGATGCCGCAGGTCGTAAAGTATGCTCTACTGCAGCCATCATAATGAAAGCAGCCAGTGCTACGGCTTTATTAGGTAGATATGATTGTGCTCTTTGGGACTCTATGCTTCAGTTTGCGGAGCATCTACCAAAAGACAAAAGAGAAGATTTCTTGGAGGTCGTGGGTGAAGGTGCCATGGTCTCAAACCAGGTGATAAGTGCTGCTGCTGACTCTTCGGTGCTGTCGGCACATAACTACACTCATGGAGTAGCTTTAAGATGACACGCTTGGTTGAGCTTGACATCTCTCAAACCAGAGGCACAGCAGAGAATTCAAAATGTACCGTTCTCAGGCTCCACCTTGTTTGGCTCTCATGCCGATGACGAGATGTCGAGAATGAAGTCTGAGCTAGACACTTTAAAAGCGGTAGTTATTGAACGCCTAAGGGAACAACGAAAAGTATTCCGTCCCTACCAACGAAGGCTGTTCACGCACAGGTATCAGACACCACAGTGGGTGGCTTCACGTCCCCAGCAGCAACAACAGCATCAAAGGACCTTCTCGACACAGCGAAAGTCGACAAGGGGTCGTTCCATGCCGCAAACCCAGACAACTCGCCAGGCTCCCGCGTCTAAGCCCTGAATCTTTGCTTCCCCCTCCTCCGTTATCCACTCCGGTAGGGGGAAGTATCTCAAATCATCTGGACGAGTGGCTACGCATCACATCAGACGCCTGGGTATTGAATATTGTGCAGAATGGTTATGCTCTCAGATTCATCAGTCCTCCTCCATCTGTTCCACCCAAATCAGTCAGCCGCCACCTCGAAGCTCTTCAGTTAGAAGTAGCAACCCTATTACAAAAAAGAGCAATAGAGCCCGTCCCGATCAACCAACGCGGAAAGGGGATTTATTTGAGGTATTTTCTGGTACCAAAGAAGGACAAACAAGAGTTTCGTCCCATTCTAGACCTAAGGATAGCAAACAAGTGGATTCGCAGAGAAAAATTCAGGATGCTATCCTTGCACCAAATTTACCCACAACTTCGTCAGGACGACTGGCTCTGCGCGATAGACCTTCGCGACGCTTATTTTCACATTCCGGTGAGCGAGAAACATCGAAAATTTCTAAGGATCACCGTCGGCAAGAGTCATTACCAATTTGCGGTTCTACCCTTCAGCCTCAAATCAGCACCAAGAACTTTTTCCAAATGCATGGCGGTGGTGGCCGCCCATTTGAGGAAGCATTGAATATTCGTCTACCCCTATCTAGACGATTGGCTCATAAAGGCCTCCACCTATCTAGAGGCTCAACAACATTTCAACTGGGCTCAGCAGCTGCTCCAGAGCCTGGGTCTTCAAGTCAATCTTCTCAAGTCCACAGCAACGCCTGTTCAGAGGCTGCATTACTTAGGGGCCATTATAGATACCAATCAAGGAAAGGTGTTTCCTTCGGAGGAACAACGGTTATCGATTCTCCAAAAATGCCAGCAGCTCGAGAGAACACCACAGACCACTGCAAGGGCAATATCCTCTCCACTGGGCTCGATGGCGTCTTGTATCCACCTCGTTCCCAATGCTCGCCTCCATATGAGACCCATACAGGAGTGCCTGGAGGATCAATAGTGCTAACTGATGGACGATTGGAAGAGCAGAGTCCTTCTTTCCCACAAAGCCTTGCAATCCCTCAAGTGGTGGTGTTCACCCAACAATCTCTTGGTGGGGATTCCTTTCCAGCAACAGCCTCCAGCTCAAACCATCGTAACAGACGCATCGCTGCTCGGATGGGGAGCGCATATGGGTCATCTTCGAGTCCAAGGCAAGTGGTCACAGAGAGAGAGTCTGTATCATATCAACCTGTTGGAGCTTCGCGCAGTCCATCTTGTGCTCAAGGCCTTCCTACCTTCTCTGAAGACAGAAACTCTCCTCCTCCAGACGGACAACGTGGCCACCATGTATTACGTGAACAAACAAGGAGGCACCAGGTCCCGGATATTATCGAGAGAGGCTCAGACAATCTGGCATTGGCTTCTAGCCAGGAACATGTCGTTAGTGGCAACTCACCTTCCGGGCATGCAGAAAGTTCAGGCGGATGCTCTCAGCCGCGTAATGGACGAGAACCACAAATGGGTATTACACGACTACGTCGTCCGTTCCATTTTCGCACTGTGGGGTACCCCCTCTATAGACCTCTTCGCAACCCCAGAAAACAAAAAATGCCAAAACTTCGCCTCCAGATATTACCATCCAGGGACGCTGGGGAATGCCCTGTGGATAAGCTGGTCAGGAGCATTTCTTTACGCCTTTCCACCGCTTCCCCTGATACCGGCAGTCCTCCAGAAGCTATCCAATGCTCACTCCAAAATTATTCTAATTGCCCCAGAATGGCCACGCCAATGGTGGTTTCCAGACCTCCTTCACCGGTCACTCAAGCCACACATCAGACTGCCTCATCACCCGGACCTTCTCACTAAGTTCTGAGGGCAGATATCTCATCCCAACCTCTCATCGTTGAGTTTGGCAGCATGGCTCCTGAGTTAGTGCAATATGGGCACTTGAACCTACCTCAGGACTGCATGGAAATCCTAAGGGAAGCAAAGCGCCCTTCCACACGGTCGGCTTATGCATGCAAGTGGAAAAGGTTCTGTGTGTGGTGCTTGGACAACAACGTTGACCCAATATCCTGCGGAGAGGAAACTATCCTGCCATACTTGTTAAGTTTGGCAAAGTCTGGATTACAATTGTCATCAATAAAAGTGCATCTGGCGGCTCTAACGGCATATAGAAAGAGCCCCTCTCAACCCTTCTTTAAGATTCCAATTATCAAGGACTTCCTGGAGGGCTTAAAAAAGGTCTTCCCTCCCATTAGGAGACCATCTCCTCCATGGGAACTGAATATTGTCCTCTCACGTCTGATGCTGCCTCAGTTTGAACCAATACATAAAGCATCACTCCAACATCTTACGTGGAAAACTGCTTTACTGGTTGCAATCACATCAGCGCGTAGGGTCAGTGAAATCCAGGCCCTTTGCGCTCAAGAACCATACACGGTTTTTCATTCTGCGAAAGTAGTGATGAGGACGTATCCAAAATTTTTACCAAAAGTAGTTTCAGACTTTCATGTGAATCAAACTATTTCATTACCAACTTTCTTTCAAAATGCAACAACCCCTGCCGAGAGAACCCTACATTCTCTGGAAGTAAAGAGGGTTTAGAAGTTTTACTTGGACAGGACAAAATGCTTGCGTAAATCACAGCAGCTCTTTGTTAACTATGGCCCAGTTAGAACAGGGTTGGGCACGTCTAAACAATCTTTATCCAGATGGATTGTTTCATGTATAGTGTTGTGTTATCAGTTAGCGGATAAATCTCTTGGTGGCAGGCCAAAAGCCCATTCTACTAGAGGGAAGGCAGCTACTGCAGCCTTAATGAGAAATATGCAAGGCGGCCACTTGGAAATCGGTCCATACCTTTACACAGCATTACTGCCTTGATACAGATGCTAGGGCAGATGCGCAGGTTGGACAGGCCTCGCTTAAGAATCTATTTGCATGATTCATGTTTTTCGGTATTATTCTGTCTACTCCGCCGCGGTTATGGGGATGGTCTTGCTAGTCTATTCAGTGCTTATGACTATACATGGAAATTCCCTACGAGAGAAGGAATGGTTTCTTACCTGTAACTCCAGTTCTCTCGTTGGGGTATTTCCATGATAGTCATAAGCAACCCTCCCTCCTCCCCGGTGGAGTTGACATAGGAAAAGTTGCAATAATAATATCGATGTTGGTACTCCAACAAATGTTTTGTTCCTTCATGTCAGGTTGCAAGCCTTCAAAAGAGCTGAGGCAACTGCCTGTTGCTGTGCATGATGGGATACAGAAAGACTTTACTTTCTTAAAGGCACAGCTCTATTTACATCCTGTATAATGGCAGCCTATGGGCTACACTGCCCTGCATTGTTTTACTCTCTTTTGGAAGTGTAAATAAAGTTTGAGAAGGTATTTTTTATTACATTTCTAGAATAAATGTATTTTTGAAGATGCATTTACACTACAGCTGTCGTTCTTTCCAACAACTTGGTCTGTGTAGCTCTTCACATAGGCTGCACAGTGTTATTCTTAAGTGGTTTGACAGGCCTTTTTAAAAGGGCTGGTATCTGCACTTAAGAATATATTTCAGATCAGTGCTCCGGGGTCCCCGCAGGTGCCCGGAACTATTCAGTGCTTATGACAATCATGGAAATACCCCTACGAGACAACTGGAGTTACAGGTAAGAAACCATTCCATATGGAGGCAACAGATTTTGAAATCACCAGCATCTGCAGAAGATTTTTGAGAAGTTGGGTGACTTAGCTAGCCACAGTTGAGGTTGTCATGAAGTGCTCCTTGGCCGGCGAAGACTTTCACTGAATTTGTCCAATAGAGATGCTGGGAATGATTGAGGTCACTGGCAATATTTTGAGGTATTTGTTTCATAAAAAGCTTAGAGGGTTCGGTCTTCAAGATGATTATCAATAGGTCATCCTCCAACACTTAGTAAACCTGCTGTCACGCGTTCTTTGATTTGCAGGTGGTGTTCAGGTCAATTTGGGGATTAAGATTGATTTATGGAGATTGTTTAATGGATTTCACTTTATTGGTGAAGAATTCTTCCAATTTCGTGCTTGAGTGATGACATTTAACAGCTATAGAGGCTTGTTATCAGGTGTGGCCAGTTCAGTTGCTTAGGACTGTTTTTGGGTGTTTGATTAAAGATCTGAAATGGGTCACCTTTGCTTTGAAGATATATCATTTTTATAAAGAGATCTTGCTGCCACATGTAAGGTTGGAGGTGAAAAACTATTGTCTCCGGTACTTCTACTGCAGTCTCAGGGATTTCTTTTTTCATATATATTCTTATTGAACCACGGAGATTATGATTTTGTTCTTTTCTTTTTGCTTTTGAATAGAGCTTGATCATCTAGTAGATTTGAGAGACAGTCAAAATACTGGTGTGCACATTTCTTAACGTTGGGGTTGATTGGAGAGTGTATGTTCTGTGCTCTTGTCACAACATTGTGGAGCTCCATATTTATGGGGTCGCAAAACCAAGTTAGTTCACTTTTTGGGTTGGCTCTTGATTATATAGTGAGAGAAAAGAAAGGGCTAAGATGGCGATCAGACCAATCTATGGGTACAGAGTCATCTACTGTGGGAACACCCTTTTAGGATATAATAAAGCCTGCAGTGGAGGCTTTCATATGGTTTGGTTTAAAGCTGTTAGTTTAGGTCATTCCCAGAGATGTATGGAGAAAGAAGATTGGCAGCTTCTTCCTCACAGTTGTCCCAGTAATGATTATAATCTGCCAGAAAGAGAACGTTGGCACAACAAATTGATTGGTTCACCATGAGCTCCTCTGTAAATGTGGCATTGTCACCAGTAAGCTGAAAGATAACATTTAGGCCCTCATTATGAACACAGCAGGAAAGACCGCACCGCCGGAGACGGCAGTAGCTACCGGCAAACCGGCTGGGGGTCTGGACTGCCAAGTAAAGAAACACATGAAAAACAGGCAGCCTGAAAAACACTCACCTCCAGCAGAGGAGTGTCAACAAGGACGGAAGAGGCCGCCCACAGGAATGGAAAGGCCCTACCCGCCCAACAAATAATGAAGCACTAGACCGCCATCAGTTCCAGGGTGGGAACCACCGCCATTCAAAGCCAGGTGGAAATGAACCAAATAAAAGGAAACACTCACCGGAGGCACACAGAACACTCCAAAGCAGACATGGAGAGAGAATTGGAAATCATGCCAGTGCTGCTTCTTGCCATATATCTCCGCGACCGCAGACGAAGAACACAACGCTGAGTACTGCAACCTACTAAACAAATGAAAGGGCACAGTTACATACCCACCCACTCCACCCACCCCGCAACGCATCCACAACCCCTCACAACATCACAAGCCATACACACATGAGCAAGAGGTACTTACCCGACACAAGGCCAAGAAAACCTGCCCAAAGTACACACATGCGCACAACACCCCCCTCACAATGAAACGATGAACCACGTATCCTGAGTGTGCCAACACCAACACTGGCCACATAAACCTTATTACAGCTTCTGTAACAGATTGTCCAAATGAGGCCATTGACCAGTCCAAATCAAAAAAGGCTGATGGGCCCAAATGGCCCTAACTTGACTCCCACATATGCACATGGTACTCCACCATAAAGGGACATCAATGGGACAGGCAGGCACCTCAGGGAAAAGGGGCAGGGGGCGGCAGGGGTGGGGATTTACGTCTGGGGGGGTTGAGCTTCTGTTTGGGAGGTGGAGGGGGTTTGGGTTTAGCCTTGAAAGGTGGGGGAGCAGGCTTTGACCATGTGGTGGCTGATGGACCAGGGCCAGCACGGGGCCTCTTGCTCACTGGGGAAGGGGCACGTGAATGGGAAGGGCGGACAGGGGCAGAATTGGACGTGGAAGGAGTGGACAGGGCAAGGAGGTGAGCACGTTTAGGGATGAGACGGGGTGGGCCAGTGGGTTCAAAAAGGTCTACACGGGACAGGAAGAGTTTTTTAGGGGCAGTCGGGATGGACCTAGAGGAAGGTCTGGGAGTGGAGGTAGAAGGAGTGGTTGTAAAAGGTGTAGGTATGCATGACGTGGATGCAGGTGCCTGTATAGTATGCTGAGGTGTGGTAGATGTGTGTTGGGTGGGTTTCTGGGGACGTCTGAGTGTAATGAGAGAAGGGGGGGTAGACACAGTGGGACTAGATAGGCTGCCAGTGTAAATGGATGTTGTCTGGGTGTCTGCAAGTTTGGTGAGTGTGCTGCAAGTGTTACTCAGAGTTGCTGTTGTGAGTGCAGGTGTGGTGTCTGGCATGCATGACTGGATGTCTGATGTTGTGGTGACTGCCAGAATGGGGCCAACAACAGTGAATGAGGGTGCGGTGCTTGTGAGTGTGCATGTAGAGGTGACAGACAGGGAGGCGGAGAGGTAGACACACTGGGGGAAGTGGATATTGTTGTGTGTGCCTTTGTAGGTTGGCTGTGTGTATGCCTGTGGTGGGAAGTGTGGTGCATGTGTTACTCTGAATGTTTTTTGTGTGTTGAGGTGTGTGCATGGCTGTCTGAACGTATGCCTGGGATGGGAGAAGGGAGTGGGGTGCTGGAAGGGGTAGAGGTGGTTGGAGGGGGGATGGAAAGACTAGGGGCACTGCTGCCATCAAAGAGGAGGCCAGAACCTGAAAAGATCTCTGTAGGCCAGACATGGCACCATGAATGCCTTCCAGGTATGCATTGCACTGCTGCATCTGGGATGATAACCCCTGGATGGCATTCACGATGGTTGTCTGCCATACAGAGATGGTCATCAGGAGGTCAATAGCCTCCTCAGTGAGGACAGCAGGGCTGACTGGAGCTGGGGATGAAGTGCGTGGGGCAAAGGAGATGCCCACCCTTCTGGGTGAGCGGGTGCAGGCAACTGGGTGGGGCGCAACTGGGAGGGCGGTGGTGGTATGGGGGTGGCAGGAGATGTCAAAGAATCGGTGGGCCCACTTGGGTCTGCCACCACTAGGGAGCTCCCATTAGAGGAGGTATCAGAGTCACTACCTCCAGTGGTAGTTGCCTCCCCCGTGGTACTCCCCTCGCCCTCCAACCCACTGGTCCCCTTGCCGTCAGTAGACTCTGCCTCCTTGGAACCGTGGGCCGCTGCGTCCCCACTCGCCGGTGCCACTGCTCCTTTGCCAGATGATGCTGATGTACACAGACAACACAAGAGTACAGGGGTGGGGAAACAAAACAGGAGAGAGAAATATTAACACCTTAATGGAAGTAAATGTTTGGTTCACCCATGCTCCCACCCAGATTATACATCGACATGCAGCACCTACATCTATAGTCATGCCTATGCCCCTGACTAGTGGCCACAACCCTAGTATGCAACCATCTCCCACATTACAGAAGGACCTGAGGAACTGCAGACCTTCCCCTTATCATCTAATTGCCCATGGTGGCCCTATTGCTATAAGACACCAGTCAGAGTGCCTGCCATTAGACAGCATACATATTACAGCACCCTCAGACATCCATCAAGGAGGCATAAATTGGTCTCGGTACTCACCCCCTTGTGTCTGCTGTGCAGCCTTTAAGTGCCCATCCAAGTCTGGATATGCCACAGCCAGAATGCTGCGCATTAGGGGGGTCAGGGCCCGATGGGCACCCCTTCCTCGTTGGGAGCACTTTCCCAGCTGGGCCTCGGAGGTCTTCCTGGCCCAGTGTCGCAGGTCCTCCCACCGCTTCCGCCAGTGGGTGCTCTGCCGGTTGTAGACCCCAGGGTCCACACCATCCCTGGCGATGGCCTGCCAGAGTCCCCTCTTCTGATGGGCGCTGACCTGTAGGGGACACACAGAAGTGAAAAACAGAGGTCAGACAATGCCCATTTGATGCCACTGGCCAAACGTCCCCTATGGGACTGACACTGTACAACATAATTCCACCACCTCACTCACGCTGATTGTCACAAATTCAACGCCTGTGCAGTGACAAATCATGTACACATGCATACAGGCATCCACCATCATCACACTGATCCATGCACCCCATCCGCCTACTCACCTGCACCTCTGGTCACCCATATAACTTGGCATACAGGGGTAGGACCCAATCCACTAGTTTGTCAGGCTCTGCCGTGGTGAAGGCCGGGGCCCTTTCCCCTGTGACTTGTGCCATTTGAGAAACCAAAATCAGGACACAGCAGCACACTCCATTGAGTACTTGCATGCATGGAATCTGGGAGTCAAGTGAACTTGGGGTGACGAAAGGGCGTACGCTCCGCGGGGGTGTGCACCGTCACCGCCGACGGCAATCATGATAGGCCCATATTCCCCATTGACATCCATATTATGCAGTGAATGGGTGCACGGCGGTGAACACCGCCTTACGCCATTGCAACAACTGCTAGCGGTATGAGGTCACTTCCACTGCTACAAATCAGGATGACAGGGGGCTGCCATTTTGCAAGTACTACGCAGATATTTCTAGGTAATGGGCCCCATGCAGGCCTTATGGACCCCAGCCCTCATTCGATTACACAAATGACAATTTACTCACCACAACAGTCCAGACATATCAGTCAAGACATATCACTCCAGTTGTACATCCAACACTGCTTATCTGTAACCTACATGTTAGACACCAAGGTTTAATACACAAAAGGTTGTGCAAATGGATTTGTGTCCCTCAAATGTGTTCTCTACTCCTCCTAGGTACAGACCTCTGTGGCAAGGGAGGGCCCCATCTGTGGTACGTCACATCATTATCAATTACAGACTCACTTGTTCTACTATCCATGAACTTTGCACATTACTGGATCCTGTACTGAGATCAGCTAATTGGAATCAGCATGCCATCCCTACTGAAGTGCAGGTGCTCTCTGTACTCCAGAAGGCTAATCTAAATAGGGTGAAAATTGGGGAAAGAAACACCGGCGCTCAAGGATGAAATATATTATATTATGTGAAAATGGTGCATTCATGAGGGAACACTCCAAATCCCCCAACTGGTTCACCAAGTAAACCCATGTAGAAACAGAAAGAATTGTGATGCAGTCATTAATCAATCAGTTATAATTCAATCACATATACCCTTCCTGATATGATCTCATATGTAATGATCCAAAGCTTGTTCGGGTACTCCCACTTGTTATTGATAGTAGCGTACTCGCGGCGATTGAAAATCGAGACATTTCTTTGTAACCTGTTTGTATTCCTTTTGGATCGGATATTCTTAGGTATTGCTTTTTCTGTGGGGGAAGTATTATTTACATATAGTTTGTCTCTGGATTCAAGCCCTGAAGAAGTTGTTTGGGTTAATGCCCGAAGACGAAACGTGTGTTGGCTGCATTCAATTTTGATTATATCGTCAGTTTTACATCTACTAACCGAAAACAACGGAGTACTGGAAAACACATTGAGTTGTTCTTCTACACACCACAGAGCAAAGTGTACTGCCCAGTGGAATTGGGAGTTTCAATGAATAAACTCTAAAGGACTGGATACCATTGATGGACTGTATTTGTGATAATTTTTAGATCTATGATATCATTACATATGAGATCATATCAGGAAGGGTATATGTGATTGATTTATAGGTGATTGATTAATGAGCTCTCTGTACTCCATTTACTGGCTACGGGCTCTTTTCAGGTGACAGTGGGCATGGGTGCAAGCTTTTCACAGCCAATGTTTTGCCTTATCCTGTCCAGATTTTTGGATGCATGTGTACAACACCTGCAGACATATGTGAAGTTTCCCCTAAGTGCTGACCTACCTGCCATCAAGTCAGAATTTTATGCCTTTGCCAACATTCCCCATGTGATAGGTGCCATCGATGGCACCCACATAGCTCTCATCCCCCCAAGAATAAGTGAACAGGTGTACAGAAACAGGAAGAACGTCCACTCCATGAACATACAATTGGTGTGTCTTGCAGACCAGTACATTTCACATGTAAATGCCATGTTCCCTGGATCAGTCCATGATTCATTTGTTCTGAGGAACAGCAGTGTGCCACACATGATGGAACAACTACAACGGGACAGAGGATGGATCATAGGTGAGTGTGTTTTATACTTTTACAGTACATAGCTGACAGTCAGGCTGTATACAGCTGAGGGTAGTTAGTAACATTCCTGTTTAGCCCACTTTTGCAGGTGATTCTGGCTACCCCAACAAGCATTGGCTCCTGACACCAGTGAGGAATCCCAGAACAGATGCTGAGAGGAATTACAATGAGGCCCATGGATGTACTAGGAGGGTGATAGAGCGCACTATAGGACTCCTGAAGGCTAGATTCCGTTGCCTCCATCTTTCTGGGGGATCCCTGTGCTATGGCCCTGAGAAGGTGTGTAGAATAGTGGTGGCCTGCTGCATGCTATACAGCATGGCTGTGAGGAAATCTATCCCCCAACTGGAGGAGGGTGGTGTATATCCAGACCAGCTTCCTCTGAGATGGGATGAGAGTGATGGTGAGGATGAAGAGAGGGAAGATGTTAACTCCAGGAACCAACTGATCCAACTATACTTCCAGTGACTATGAGGTACTGTTCACTGATGATGTTGTCTGCACTGCATAATGTCAGTCAGACTTTTTCACTATGGGGGTGTTGGGTCTATAGACATTGACCCTGTTACTGAATTTCAGGTGCCATGTGACATGATATCCAACATGGTGTACATTTCTGTTCACTCCACACAATGTTGTGCGTGGGGTGCCATCCCTACAATAAAGGTATGATTTTTATATTTACTGGTAAATGCACTCACAACAACATCTGAATCAACATGACAGGGGACATTGAAAGTGGTGTACATGTGTTTTATTAGTTGTCAAGGATGGATTGGTGCTTTTTTTGAGTGATAGGGAGTGGGATGATGGTGGATGTCCATACTGGCTACATGGTCTCATCGATTGGTGACAGTGGGTATTGGTCCATCTGTTCCTTGCAATTTGTTGATTTGCTATTGGCCGGGGAGAATGGTGGCACAGTGTTTTGTCAAAGTTACTTCTTTGAGGGTGCCTTGGTCTTGGCAGGTGTTCCACTGCCATATCTGGGTCTGAGGGACCGTTTGAGTGGCTTGTGCTGGGCTGTACGGGTAGGGGTGCTGGTCTCCTGTGTGTCCTCAGGCAGTGACACCAGTCCACTTGTTGCTGCCGATGTTGATGGCTGGCCATTGTCCTGGGCAGTGGTAGGGGCTTCCTGTTTTGGGGGGATCTCAGGCTGGTTTGGTTTGTGGTGCTGTAGCACCCCTGCAATAGTGGCCATGGTGGCATTTAGTTGTTTCCACTGCTCCATAGCCTCCTGGTGGTGTGCTACCTTCAGCCTTTGACTCTGCTGCATGGTGGCCAGGATCTGGCCCATCCTGTCTTGGGTATGGTGGTATGCTCCCAGGACCTTTGAGATCACCTCCTGGGCTGGAGCATCCATCCTTTGGCCTCCCCACTGGGCCACTGATGCCCTGCCACTGGGCCTAGCCCCCTGTGCCTGTGTCCCCTGCACAGGTCTGGCGGTTCCACTTGTACTGGGGCCATCGTCATCCTGCCTGTTGGTAGGTGGAGACTGTGGCCTCTGTACCTGTGTTATACCAGTCTGTGGCCTGGATTCACTGGTGGGGGGGTCGATTGGCAGGTGCAGATGTTGTTGTCTGGGTGGTAGGGGTGTCAGTGGTGTCCTGGATGGAGCTGCTGGAGGGTGACAGTCCAGGACTGTGTGACGGACCAGGGTGCTCCTCAGTGTCCACAGTTCCCTCCCCAGTGTCCTGAGTGGTACCTCTGTGTCCATGTGGGGTGCTGGCACTCCTTGTCCTTTTCATCAGGGTGGCATGGGTGGTGGTGCCTGTGGGGGGAATGGACATGTATGTTATATTGACTAATTCAGATGAGGGTGCACAGCTCTCTCCTATTGTGTGAAGTTTATTCCTCTTTTGGGCCATGCAGGGACCTTTTGTGGGGTTGCCATTGCATTTTTAATGGGATGTGGTGGTGCATTGTGGGTGGTGTAGTGCCACTGTGATACCTTGCAGGGGTGGGTGACTGTGCACAGGGGGAGGGATGTGGGCCTGTTGGTGT
The DNA here is from genome assembly GCF_031143425.1 of Pleurodeles waltl. Lineage (NCBI taxonomy): Eukaryota > Metazoa > Chordata > Amphibia > Caudata > Salamandridae > Pleurodeles > Pleurodeles waltl. The sequence continues at coordinate 19,066,290 of NC_090449.1, forward strand.
GTTTGTGGGCTTGCAAGGGACTGGATGTGATGTTTGAGGCCAGGGTGGGGTGTGATTCTGGTGGTAGTTGGAGGGGTGGGGTGATGCATACATTACAGGTGTGGTGGATATGAGTTAATTGTAGATGACTTACCTGAGTCCATTCCTCCAGTGAGTCCAGTGAGGACCTCAGGGTGCAGGATAGCCAGTACCTTTTCCTCCCAGTCGGTGTATTCGGAGGGTGTAGGTGGGGGTCCTCCACCAGTCTTCTGGATAGCAATATGGTGCCTCAAGGCCATGGCCCTCCCATTGCTGCGCTGGTCCTTTCATCTCTTGAGGATGTCGTCTCTTGTGCGTGGATGGTTTCCCACTGCGTTGACCTTGTTCACTATGGTCTGCCATAACTTCATCTTCCTGGCGATGGGTGTGTGCTGTACCTAAGCCCCGAAGATTTGTGGCTCAACCTTCAGTATCTCATCCACCATTGTTCTTAGCTCCCTTTCTGTGAAGCGTGGGTGCTTAGCGGGTGCCATGGTGTGTGTTGTGGCGTTAGTGACTGCGTGTGGTGTTCTCAGTCTGGCTTATCCTATTGGCGTTGCAAAGGATTGTGGGGTGTGTATGTGAGTGTTTTATAGTGTTGTGGATGTGTTTCAGGTATGTGGGTTTCAAACTTGCCCATATGTGCATTTCTTGCTGTTGGGTCCCATTGCTGGCCGTGGTGGTCTGTACCGCCAATGGTCGTTCGGCATCCACTAACCGCTGCAGTGATTTGTGCATCATTATTTGGGGGTGTGGGGGATTTGTGTGCTTAGCGGGGTGGGATGTGCAGCCTTTCTGCTGACAAGGCCCTGGTGGTGGCTAGTGGACACAGAAAATTTTGGGGTTTCTGTTTTTGGCATCTTTATATGGCAGGTTTCTGTTCACTGCCAATGGCAGTCTTCTGTTTACCGTCGCCACGGCGGGCGACGGTGTTTACCGCCATGTTCATAATGACCCCCTAAGTAAACCTGAGCTGGATCCAAAACAGCACACAGCTAACAGGCTTCCTCTTATACTAATTAACAGAACTCAAGTTTGTCAAGATATCCTCTGCTCTTTAGTTCGTCTAGTTCTTGTACTTATTTCATGACACCTGAATAATTTTCAGAGGTACATAAATTCCATAAAATGTTTGTCCCTATACCTATTAACTTTAACTCATGCCTGTCCCTAGTACCTCTGTCTTCATATTTCCTCGCTGAACCTCAAAGAACTCACCTTCCCAATTTCAAAGACTCAGCCTAATTAAGTATGTTTCAAAACGTATCGACCTGTAGTACTAGAACACAAACATATTGAGCCAGATGTTCAAAGTTATTTTGCGGTAACAAAGTGTGAAATTCGCCTTTTGCAACCGAAAAATGGCCTTGTTGCATGTACTATCCCTATGTTGCGATTCGGTATCCTATAAACCGACTCGCAAAATATGGATTGCAATTTGCATTAGGAAGGGAATGCAGTCCCAAAACAATCATAGTCAAATTGGTGGTAACCCATTCGCAAACAGGAAAGGATCCCCAAGAGACCCTCTTCCCCTTTGTGAATGGGAGCACCAACATTTTTTTAAGAGCAGGCAGTGGTCCCACGAACCACTGCCTGTTCTGAAAAAAATAAAAAGGAAACTTTTCCGTTTTTGTTGTTGTAATGCATCCCATTTTCCTTTAAGGAAAATAGGCTGCATTTAAAAAGAAAAACTTCTTTATTTAAAAAGCAGTCACAAACAGGGTGGTCTGCTGACCCCAGCAGGCCACCATCACTACTAGTGCAGCCATTCCCAAATGGGTCACAAATTGCGAACTGCCTCATGAATACTAATGCGGCAAGTCCCTTGCAACCCATTTGCAAATCACAGTGTCTGAGACACTGTTGTACATCAGGTTTTGCAACTTGCAAATTGCATGTCGCTATATGTCGCAATTTGCGAGTTGCAAAACCTGACAGTTGTATATGGCCCTAAATATCTAGGATGGAAAAGGAAATTACCGACTGAGACCCCACTATGAGATTTCGACACTGACAGAGGTAGGAAAATTACAGGACTTTAACAACGGGGGAAGAATAGCCATTAGTAAATTGGGAGACATATTGAAAGATGAGGCATCGATTCCAAAGGAGCCCAAGCAGAATATGGGTTGGTAAACACAAAGGCCTATAGATACTTGCAGATCAGGTATGCCTTGTCTCAGATCGAAATGGGGACAATAATAGTTAAGTCTTCACCATTAGAAGACCGACTACTCTTTGAATCCCTATTAAAAAAGGCCATCTGAGTAACTCATAGTAAAATTGTAAATAATTCTCGCTATCAACTGACGTGATTAAAAGCATATTGGGAGACAGCCCTTGGCATATTAAAGAGGAAGAATGGGAAGAAGCCATGCAATCCCCACCAAGAAGTTGCAATTCGAGCAGGACTAGTGCAACTACTCATTGTCCACAGGTCATTCTACAGTACAATCGCATTGTTGAGGATGGGGTGGGTGGCCTCACACACATGTTTAAGGGTTGTGGGCAGATGGGCACTTTCCTCCATCTACTCTGGGCATGCTCCACAGTGGAACAATTCTAGGGGAGGTCGGACATACATGAGCCATGTCATATCAACACAAGTAGGAGATTCGCTCAGAGTGATCCGGCTGAATGTTTGGAGAGAGGGGGCCAACTGAAATACTCCGAATTGGTCATCACCTTATGGTTGATGATTGCAAAAATGAAAATTCACCCTCAAATGGGCGGCATACTCTCCACCAGACCTAAAACAATCGCAGTTACCACCAATTTGAAATAGTTGGTGACCCATTTGCAAACGGGAAGAGGTCCCCAAGGGACCCCTTCACCTTTGTGATTGGGAGCGCCAACATTTTTTCAGAGCAGGCAGTGGTCCCACAGACCACAAAGCACCGCTGCCCTGGAGATTATGAGTCCCCGACCTCCAGCCTGGCCACGGTGGTAAACACCGCCATGGAAAGGCTGGCGGTAAGGGGGACGTGGGGTGCCCCTGCATTGGCCATGCACTTGGCATGGGCAGTGCAGGGCCCCCCAGGCATAGCCCCATCGCGCATTTCACTGCCCGTGAAGTGCGCGGTGGGTGCAACTGCACCCGCTGCCCAACAGCATTGCTGCCGGCTTTATTACGAGCCGACAGCAATGTTGATGTGACTTTTCCGCTGGCCCAGCGGAAAAGTCATAATAGGGAACCAGAAATACCGCTGGCACTGGCGGTATTCTGTCTCCCGCAGCTTCGGCGGTCTTTTAAAAAGACCGCCAAGGTTGTAATTAGGGCCATAGACCGGATTCCACATCCTGAGCAAAATCTCCTAAATCGGATCACACAGCCATATCCATAGGACGTACCCACCTACCCTTACAAACTCTCCTCCAGGGAGGATATCTCCTGTGGATTACATCAGTACCTTCCAGGCAGTCCCTAAATGAGGTCCCAGCAAGTTGGATATTCCTCTTTCCACAAGTGCAGCATTGACGACTGTAATTTTTGAGACATTGCATCAATGGGCCATCTCAAGACCGTTACTTTTTCTGGTGCTAGGCCTCATTGAACAGGCCATGAATCTTTAAAATACTCTAGCTTCTGTCAAGGCAGCTTCTTTTCGTTTGTAGAAGAAATATAGACTGTTTGACCAGGATCCATTGTCCCGCCACTCAGATCCTCAACCTGAGCCTTTAATTGTCTCAGCTACTGTCAAGCTTCACTTCATGCCACAGCTCTACCCTGTACAGTTTCTCCTGACAAGGAGAACAAATCACTGAATTCAGTAGGAAGGAAAGTATGTCGCACATCTGCCATCAATATGAAAGTATCCATTGCTTCTCATCTTCTATGGAGGTATAATGGGGTGCTCTGGGACTCACTACAGCAGTTCATAGATGGCTTGCCAAGAGACAGACAGAGAACGCAAATGAAGGAATGTTGGTTTCTAACCAAATCGTCAGCTGATACATCCCTTTTAGCAATCTATGGATAGTATCAGGGACTGGCCTTATGTCACTCCTCTTGGCTTAGACTCACAGGACTTAAACCTGGGGCACAACACAGGATTTTGACTCTCCAGTTTTCAGGAAACACGTTGTTTGATCACATGCTGCTGGTCAGACATCTCACATGAAAACAGAACTAGCCACTCTGCAGACCATTGGACTGGAGAACAGAAAGGGATACAGGAACCATTCCTTTAAACTCTACAACTGCTGCTTTTACCCTAAGAGTGTTCAAACCCCTCACTGATTTCAAGCTCAGCAACAACAGTAGGCATCAACAGCAGATACATGAATCCAGAGGGCAGAGGACATCACCAATAGTCTGCCAAAGCCACTAAACTGCCACCAGTGCAAAATTTGAGATCTTACATTCCCCTTTCCTCCTCTTCCATTACCCCTTCGGTGAAAGGAAGCATTAACCAAAACCAGGACAATTGATTTTCTGAATATTGTGCAAAGTGGATACAGTTTCAGATTCAGGTATCCTCCACCAGCAGTTTCATGACAGTAGTCATCCACTTTTCATCAGGAGCAACTTTGACATCTCTTGCAAAAACAAGCTGTTGAAAATGTCCAAATTCCTCACAAAGGAATGGGAATGTATTCCCATTATTTTCTTGTTAAGCAGAAAGGACCAATGAATGAGTTCCAAATCATTTAAGATCTGAAGAAAGTGAACAAGTGGATTTGCTAAGAAAAGTTCAGGATGTTGGCTCTGCATCAGATCTACCCCCAACAACTAGGGAATTGGCTGCACTCTATAAATCTGTAAGATGCCTATTTCCACATACCGATTACCAAAAAACCAAAACAAAATTGCTAATTCCTAAAGTTTACAGGAGGAAGTGACCATTATCAATACCAAAACCTTCCTTTCACTCTCAAGTCTGCACCCAGGTCCTTTTCAAGATGCATGGCAGTTGTTGAGGGCACCTCAGGATGATGACTCCTGCTGCCCCCGCCCCCGCACTTCCATTGGAGGTTTCCCTCCCTCCTCCCAGCTGCCACTCCCTCCCACCTCCCCTCTTATGCTGGCCACAGCGCGAGGTTAGAAGCGACCTCTGACCCTGCTTCCTTGCAGGCAGGTTGCTTCCTCCTCACCACTGCTCCGGTAAGTGCTGCCATTGTTTTGGGCTTGTTTGGGCTTGTCTGGGCTTGTTTGGGCTTCTTGGCTTCTCCTCTCCCGGAAGGCCCCTCCCCCTTCTCGGAGCTCTTCCCGCTCCTGACTCCTGCTGCCCCCGCCCCCCCCGTACCCTCATTGGAGGGTTCCCTCCCTCCGCCCAGCTGCCACTCCCTCCCACCTACCCTCTTATGCCGGCCGCAGCATGGACGTGCCGCTGCGCCCGTCCGCGTTAAGACCACGCCCAGCGGCAGACCCCCTGGCCAACACGCCTCCCGCGCCACAGAACACCTTTACACTGCCAACGAACTCCACGCCCTTAATCCAGAACGCTCCTGTTACACCGCAGCGCTCGCTGCGGCCGCGGGCTCAGGTTGCCGTGGCGCGGCACGTTAATTTTGCCGCGGCCGACGCCCGGGCCGCGGTAGACGCCGAGGCAGACACCCAGGTCGCGGGGGTCGCCGCGGCTCCGGCGAGGGCCATAAAGGCTCCAGGGAGCCGGTCTGGGGGTCACGGCGCTCGCCGCTCCCCCTTTTTCAAGTTCTGCCTTAAAGGCAGACGCGGCAGAGCCTGAAACCCCGAGGGGGTTTCAGGCATGGCCGCACACAGCGCATTATGCGCTTAACATTTATTTCTCTTGCATGTATTCACCTGCCCACCACCACTTACCGATGTTCCTAGGACAAACCGAACCCTTACACTGGGGGTTCTTTATACTTGCCTTTTTTCTCTTCCCAGCATGCTTACCACTTCCTCTCTACCCAGCATGCATTGTCTAACACACATACCTAATTCATTACTGTTTTCTTTTCCCCAATCCAAGATGGCGGTGTTCTACTTCCTGTTTCCTGTTTCCTCTCCAGGGGTATTTAAGGGGATTCCAACTGCCTGTTCATTGCGTTGCAACACTCCTTGGTGATAGTCACGCTCCTATTTGATATCCTTCTGCGAATCCTGTCTGTTCCTGATTTGCTTTGTTTTCCTGCCTTCCTGAACTGCGGTCCTAATACCCTGGTGTCCTCCTTTTCGTTTCAGGGAGTTCCTGTGGAGGTTTTTTACCCTACTGGGGTTTTTCCTCTGGGACTCCTTCTGGAGGGCACGGACTGTAGTGGTTCGCTCATACCAAACAGCACCGTGGCTACCGGAAGGGGTCGCCCCTACCTCGGCCAGAGCAGAACCCGTCGGAACAAGGACCGTTCCCCTACGCCTCTCCGCTCCGAGGGTAAGACCGTTGAGAACCGCGACAGATTGCAACGCCCACAATTCCTGTTGCAGTCCGGAACTATGGATAACCCAGTGGTAAACACGGAACCTACTAACCAGGACCTACTGGCGACGATACAACAACAGGCTCAAGAACTCCAGCAATTACGTACTGAGAATACTGTTTATCGACAAACCTTTGCCTCCAGGACCACAGATGTCCCTGCAGTAGCCGCCTCTACACCTCGATTTTCCGGGGATCCCACCACATTAAAAGAATTCCTGGATGCCTTAACGGTGTACTTTGCCTTTTGCCCCTCGCAATTTGTACAAGATAAGACCAAGGTGGGGTATTTGATTAGTGCCTTATCAGGACCAGCATTGGCCTGGGCCACACCTCTAGTAACCAGAAACGATCCCTGTCTATCTAATTATTCCACCTTTATCACTACTTTTAAACAGATGTTTGAACGCCCTGGACTCGAGGCGTCAGCAGAAGAGGCTCTTTGCGAAGTCCAACAAGGGAGTCAGGATGTATTACAATACATCACCCGTTTCAGACAATTAGCTGCAGAAACAACCTGGGTGGAACGTACCTTGGTGACACTCTTTCGTAGAGGTCTAAGAGAGGACATCAAAGATGAACTAGTACATTCTGCCAGGATAGAAAACCTCAAAGGGTTGATGGACCAAGCACTAACTATAGAGTATCGGTTAAATGAACGACGAATGGAGAAAAAGAAGAGTTGTTTGCCTTTTCACTCAGTACCATCTCGTCCCTTCGCCCATCGTTCCGAGGAAGCCCGCCCTGAATCCAAAGGGAATACCGAGGAAGAGCCCATGCAGATTGACACAGCTCGCGGACCTCTATCCGCCAGCGAAAGGGAACATAGACGAAGGAAGGGGCTTTGCCTATATTGTGGTGCAGCTGGTCACCTAATTCGCGCCTGCCCCATTCGTCCAACCAAGCCCTTGGGAAACGCCAACTCCCGTCCCCAGTAAGAAGGGTGAGGACGGGATATCGTGATATACCTTCTATTTGCTCTTCCAGGGAGGAAGGAACTGCTCTTTTTCTCTTACCAGTTATCCTCCATTTAACTGATGGCCGTGAAGCAAGAACTTTGGCTTTATTGGATTGCGGAGCCAGTGGCCTATATTTAGATGAAACCTGGGCCAAAGAACAACAAATAACACAAATACCCAAAGAAATACCAGAACAGGTACATACTGTTGATGGGTCACTCTTGGCCTCTGGACCGGTACAATACACCACCCCTACTTTCTGTTTACAGTTCGGTAAACATCAGGAAATTCTCTCGTTTGACTTAATCTCATCACCACACCATGTCATGATCCTGGGAATTCCATGGCTTACACGGCACAATCCTTACATCAACTGGGAAACAAAAACCATTTCGTTATCCTCCCATTTTTGTCAACACCATTGCTATCCGGCCGGGGATTATTGGTCCCCAAAAAGTCTCTCAACAGCACCTGCCCAGGTGGGAGGATCCATTAATGTTCTACAGGGAGTTCCCAGACAGTATCAGGACTATATCGATGTATTCCAGAAGCCAGAAAGACCTGAATTGCCACCCCACAGAGAATACGACTGTGCCATTTCTTTAGAGCCAGACACTGTAGTTCCTTTTGGGCGGATGTACTCCCTCACCGAACCAGAGAAACAAATTCTGAAGGAGTACCTAGATGAGAATCTACAAAGTGGGTTAATAACTCCCTCCTCTTCACCCGCCGGGGCTCCTCTTTTCTTTGTACCAAAGAAAACCAAAGACCTGCGTCCCTGTATCGACTTCAGAGGGTTAAACAGGATCACTATCAAAGACCGGTATCCGCTACCCCTCATCAAAGACATCTTAGAAGCAGTCAGAGGAGCCAAGAGGTTCACTAAGCTGGATCTCCGAGGAGCCTATCATCTGCTAAGAGTCAGAGAAGTTGATGAGTGGAAGACCGCCTTTAGAACACCTTTTGGTCACTACGAATATAGAGTAATGCCCTTCGGACTCACTAATGCCCCGTCCATCTTTCAAAGATTCATGGATTCTATCTTTTCTGATCTTTTGCAACAAACAGTGGTAGTGTATCTTGACGATATCCTAATTTATTCGGTTCATCCAGAGGAACATTCCAAACACGTCCGCCAAGTCTTAGAAAGACTCCGACAACATCATTTGTTCTGTAAGCCTGAAAAATGCGAATTTGATCAGATAGAAGTGAAATATTTGGGATACTGTATAGACCAAACCGGAATTGCCATGGACTCAGACAAAGTACAGGCTATATTGAACTGGCCATCTCCTTCTTCCATCAAGGAGACTCAATGTTTTCTGGGACTAGCCAACTTCTACCGGCAGTTCATAGCAGACTTTGCCCAGAGAACCAGCTTCATTACTCAAACCCTCAAAAAGGAACACCTAAAGAAAGGTTTTTGTTGGACACCAGGCGCTGAGTCAGCTTTTCAGGACTTAAAGAAAGCCTTTAGTCAAGCCCCTATTCTTCGACACCCAGACACTAGCAAACAATTCATTGTTGTCACAGACGCCTCAGAAAGAGCCATTGGGGCTGCCTTGTTACAAAGACAAGACAATGATGACCTAGAACACCCTGTATTCTATCTATCCCACATTCTATCTGATTCTGAGCGAAACTATTCCGTGCTAGAACGCGAATTACTCGCCTTAAAGGTCGCGTGCACTGAATGGAGACACTTTTTGATGGGATCAAAGGAGCCCTTCGAAGCCCGGACCGATCATAGAAATCTACAGTGTTTAAGAAATTTCCAGTGCCAAAATAGCCGGCAAGCTCGATGGGCCTTCTTCTTCAGCCAGTATGATTTCTATATCACCTACATCCCTGGTTCTCAGAACATCCTGGCGGATGCCCTGTCCCGACGTTATCCTGGGTGCGGTGATTCCGCGGTTCAAAACTTATTCGACAACAATAAAATCATAGGGGTAGCACAGACCTTTTTAGATCAAGTTAAGTCTGAATATGCCCGTCTACACGAAACAGAACTAAAGAGGTTACGTCCACAGCTGCACATAGATCATGACTACTATTATCATGATAAGGCCCTGTTTTTACCCACTAAAACAGTGCAAATCGAAGCCTTACACATGTGCCATGATTCTCCTATTGCGGGTCATCGAGGAGTGAAAGCGACTCAAGATCTTTTGCTTCGCTCTTTCTGGTGGCCAACTCTCAAGGCTGACACTGAGGCATATGTGTTATCCTGTCCTACATGTGCTCAAGCCAAGACACCCCGAACCAGACCTGTGGGCTTACTCCGCCCATTACCTGTTCCCCCAGGCCCATGGCTTACCATATCCACCGATTTTATGTGCGCCTTACCTTCCTCAATGGGAAACCACGTCATAATGGTAACTGTGGACTCCTTCACCAAGATGGCCCACTTCACGGCCTTGAGAAAGTTACCCAGGGCAAAGGAGTTAAGTCAGGTCTTTACTCAAGAAATTTTCAGGCTACATGGGCTACCCCAAGTTATTATATCAGACAGAGGTCCCCAATATATCTCCCGTTTCTGGAACCAATTCTGCAAGATCTTGGGGATCCAGGTGGCCTTGTCATCCGGGTTCCACCCTCAAACCAATGGACAAACAGAACGACTCAATCAGGGTCTCGAGCAGTACTTACGTAGCTTCTGTAACGCTACACAAAGTAATTGGGCTCCCTACTTACCGCTTGCCGAATTCTCCTATAATAACTCTCTACACAGTGCCTCTAAAGTCTCTCCTTTCTATGGCTCCTATGGTTTCCATCCCAGGGCCTTCCCAACTCCCCTGAGAGACAACTCCAACCTTCCTGCCATCTCCTCTTTCGTTCGACAGCTACGGGGTATACAGCGAATTATCCATTCTAACCTTGTGTCCACCAAGTCCCGCATGAAGACAATAGCAGATAGGAGACGCTGTGCGGCTCCTCTATATCAAGTCCATGATAAGGTCTGGCTCTCCTCTAGATTCCTACCTCTCCGACTCACCCAAAACAAATTCAAGCCCCGCTTTTATGGTCCCTTTCTCATTCTCAAGAAGATCAACCCAGTGTCCATGCGTCTTCGCCTACCTCGGACATGGAAGATCCACCCAGTATTCCATGTCTCGCAACTGAAACCTTACCGTCCTGATCTCTTTCATAGGCAGTTGCCCTGTCCCCCTCCTTTGTTGGTTGACAATGTGCCTGAATACGAAGTGCAGGAGGTCTGTGACTCTCGATTTTTCCATGGGCGCCTCCAATACCTTATTCATTGGAAGGGGTACCCTTTGAGTGAGTGTTCCTGGGAGGATGCCTCTTCAGTCCATGCTCCTCTTTTAATCCGCCGCTTTTTTCGGCTCTTCCCTCACAAACCCGGGGCCTCGGGGAGGGGGCATACTGTTACACCGCAGCGCTCGCTGCGGCCGCGGGCTCAGGTTGCCGCGGCGCGGCACGTTAATTTTGCCGCGGCCGACGCCCGGGCCGCGGTAGACGCCGAGGCAGACACCCAGGTCGCGGGGGTCGCCGCGGCTCCGGCGAGGGCCATAAAGGCTCCAGGGAGCCGGTCTGGGGGTCACGCCGCTCGCCGCTCCCCCTTTTTCAAGTTCTGCCTTAAAGGCAGACGCGGCAGAGCCTGAAACCCCGAGGGGGTTTCAGGCATGGCCGCACACAGCGCATTATGCGCTTAACATTTATTTCTCTTGCATGTATTCACCTGCCCACCACCACTTACCGATGTTCCTAGGACAAACCGAACCCTTACACTGGGGGTTCTTTATACTTGCCTTTTTTCTCTTCCCAGCATGCTTACCACTTCCTCTCTACCCAGCATGCATTGTCTAACACACATACCTAATTCATTACTGTTTTCTTTTCCCCAATCCAAGATGGCGGTGTTCTACTTCCTGTTTCCTGTTTCCTCTCCAGGGGTATTTAAGGGGATTCCAACTGCCTGTTCATTGCGTTGCAACACTCCTTGGTGATAGTCACGCTCCTATTTGATATCCTTCTGCGAATCCTGTCTGTTCCTGATTTGCTTTGTTTTCCTGCCTTCCTGAACTGCGGTCCTAATACCCTGGTGTCCTCCTTTTCGTTTCAGGGAGTTCCTGTGGAGGTTTTTTACTCTACTGGGGTTTTTCCTCTGGGACTCCTTCTGGAGGGCACGGACTGTAGTGGTTCGCTCATACCAAACAGCACCGTGGCTACCGGAAGGGGTCGCCCCTACCTCGGCCAGAGCAGAACCCGTCGGAACAAGGACCGTTCCCCTACGCCTCTCCGCTCCGAGGGTAAGACCGTTGAGAACCGCGACAGCTCCTCCATCTGCTTCAAGTTCACACCGACGCGTACCAAAGGACCCTTCTCCTGCAAAGCCTACAATTTCACCTGCAACCTAACCTCCAAACTCCAAATCAAAACAGACAACCGCCTAAGATGCATCTTCCTTAACACCCGCTCCGTCCACAAACATGCAATTGAACTCTGGGCCCTCCTAACCACATACTCGCCCGACGTCGCATTCCTCACCAAAATCTGGATGAATTCAGCCTCGGAACCAGACGTAGCCATAGCCACACCAAAAAACTACAAGATCACCAGAAGAGACCAAATCAACAGACCAGGAGGAGGAATCGCCATAGTCCACAAAAACACCATAAGAGTCTACACCAACTCCCACTACACCATCAACTCCCCTGAGCACCTCCACTTCAAAATCCACTTCAACGCCAACAACACACTCAGAGGAACACTGGTCTACAGACCCCCTGGACCCAGACGCAGTTCTGTGACGACATCGCCGCATCGCCGCCGCCATCAGCTCCCAAGCACTTGCCTCAACAGACTACATCCTCCTCTGTGACCTAAACTTCCACCTAGAAAATAACAACAATATCAACACCACCAACCTAATCTACAACCTCGCCAACTTCGGCCTCTAGCAACTCGTCACTACACCCACCAACTCCGCAGGCCACACACTCGACCCCATCTTCTCAGCCAGCAACCATGTCTCTTTCAGCCACACCACCAAACTCAGCTGGACATACCACCGCTGCATCCACTTCTCCTACCAGAAACCAGTCACTCACCACCACCGCACACAACCCCCCGACGCAACTGGAGCAAAATATCAACGGATCAACTGATCTCCACTCTCGCCCGGGCCCCACACCCTGGGACCCCAGACCCCAACAAAGCCACCACCAACCTGCATCGCTGGATAGAAGATTGCGCCAACACCCTCGCACCGCTCAAAAAAAAACAAAACACCTCCCACAGATTCAAGGCCAGCTGGTTCACCCCAGAACTACAGGAATCCAAACGGCTATGTCGCAGAATGGAAAAAAACGGGCACCTTGACCCTACCAACTCCAACCACATCGCTTTCAAGGATGCCCTACGCAAACATCACCAAGTGATCCGCACCACCAAAAGGACCCACTTCAAAAACCGCATCGACGCCAACGCTCACAACACTAAAGAGCTCTTTGGCATCGTCAAGGAGCTCTCCACCCCTAGGACCTGCTACAACGAACCCCCGCCATCACAGATGCAACCCAATTCCGTCGAAATATAGAAGAAATCCACAATAGCTTCAAACTCCAGACCCACCAGCTGACTACAAACACCCAAAACCCAACGCTCCAAGCAACACCCACCTCCTCCACACCTGGTCCCCCGTCAACATAGAGGACACCGCCACCACCATGGCCTCCATCCACTCCGGATCACCATCGGACCCCTGCCCACACCATATCTTCAATAAGGCAAACATCATCATCGCCCCCCACCTCTGCAAAACCATCAACAGCTCCTTCGAGTCAGCCACCTTCCCAGAAAGATGGAAGCACGCAGAAATCAACACCCTGCTGAAGAAACCAAAGGCAGACCCAGATGACCCCAAGAACTACCGGCCGATCTCCCTCCTCCCCTTCCCAGCCAAGGTCATCAAAAAAATCGTAAACAGCCAACTATCCCGGTTCCTGGAAGACAGCAAGGTACTCGACACCTCCCAATCCGGATTCCGCAGAAACCACAGAACCGAGACTGCACTCATTGCTGCCACAGACGACATTAGGACCATGCTCGACGAAGGAGAAACATTAGCACTCATCCTCCTGGGCCTCTCCGCAGCTTTCGACACAGCATGTCATCACACTCTCCGCACATGCCTCCACAACGCTGGAATCCGCGACAAGGCACTCAACTGGATCTCATAATTTCTCTCAGGCAGAACCCAGAGAGTCCGCCTCCCACCGTTCCTAGCAGAAGCCTCCAGAATCATCTGTGATGTTCCCCAAGGATCTTCGCTCAGCCCCACGCTCTTCAACGTTTACATGGCCCCCCTCGCCAACGTCGCACGAAACCACGACATCAACATAGTTTCCTACGCAGACGACACTCAGCTCATTCTCTCCCTCAGAAAAGACTCTACAACTGCAAAGAACAACCTCCACAACGGACTTCACGCCATCGCCAGCTGGATGGAATCAAGCCACCTCAAGTTAAACACAGACAAGACAGAAATCCTCATCTTTGGCACCAACCCCTCAGCTTGGAATAACTCCTGGTGGCCTACCTCCCTAGGAACTGCGCCCTCACCCACCACCCACACATGCAACCTAGGCTTCCTCTTGGACTCCACACTCAGCATGACTCAGCAGGTCAATGCCATCTCCTCTTCCTGCTACAGCACTCTCCGCATGCTTCGCAAAATCTTCAAGTGGATTCCCGTCGAAACCAGGAAAACTGTCACCAACGCCCTGGTCATCAGCCGATTGGACTACGGAAACACCCTATGTGCAGGAATAACAACCAAACTCCTAACAAAGCTGCAAAGAATCCAGAACGCATCCGCCCGCCTCATTCTGGCCATCCCACGCCGCGACCACATTTCCCCCCACCTCAGAGACCTTCACTGGCTACCAGTATCAAAGAGGATCACCTTCAAACTCCTCATCCACGCACACAAGGCCCTCCACGACACAGGCCCAGCCTACCTCAACGACAGACTCACCTCCCACACCCCCACCCGCAATCTTCGCTCTGTCAAACTCGCCCTCGCCTCCATCCCCTGCATCCGCCGCACCACCGCTGGAGGAAGATCCTTCTCTCACGTAGCCACCAAGACCTGGAACTCCCTACCGCTCCACCTTCGCCAGACCCAAGACCTCTTGACATTCAGGAAACGCCTCAAGACATGGCTCTACGACCAGTAGCTCCCCCCCTCCCCAGCGCCTTGAGACCCTAACGGGTGATTAGTGCGCTCTATAAATCTTTGATTGATTGATTGATTGATTGAAGGTATTTATCTACCTCTATCTAGACGATTAGCTGACCAAAGCTTCAGCGTTTCAGCAAATGTGCCAACTACACCAGATTGATGCCATGAAAAATCTATTTCCATTGCAATGATATCCTTTCATTAGCTTGGAGCAGTTTTGCCTACAGTAAACTCAAGTGATTTCTTTAGAAGCGAGATATCTTTCAGAAATCTCGAAATCTGAAGAAAACAGGCCATCCAACAGTGAGGCAAATATCGTGCCTTCTAGAATCAATGGCATCTTGCATCTTCCAAGTACCAAATGCACACTTAAATATGAATCCTTTGCAACAATGCCTGGAGGATCAGCAAGACTAGCTGTCAGGAAAATGGAAAAACAGAGTGACTCTAACAATGTACAGAGAGCAAACGCTCAGCTGATGATGTGTTCTAGACAATCTGTTCAAGGTAATTCGTTTTTGTGAAGACATCCCAACACAGATGATTGTAACATACGCTTCCCTATTCGGTTTGGTTGCTCACATGGATCAACTTCATAGTCAAGGCTCTTGGTCTCTGAAGGAACAGGCATCCCATATCACCTTCCTAGATTTGAGAACAGTGCGTCTAGTTCTGACGTTTTTCTACTGTCTTTCAAGACGAATTCCGTCCTTGTCTAGACAGACATTACAATTACTATGCATTATCTGAACAAGCGATTAAGAACGTCATCCAGAACATTGTCCCTGGAAGCTCAATTTTGATTTGGTTAGTATCTATAAATCTCAGGTTTACAGCTGTCCATGTGCCAGGCATCCTGAATGTTGAAAGGGACATGCTGAGCAGAACCATTCAAGAAAACCACTAATGAGTATTAAACAACACTGCTTTGCAACAAATCTTTTGTGATTGCCATTTTCCTCAAATAAATCTCTTCGCAATCGAAGCAAACAAGAAATGCCCAGACTTTGCTTGAAAAATTTCTTAACCAGCATGTTGGGAAATGCCCTCTGGATCAGCGTTTCCTTCCATTCCCCTAAAGTTTTCAGGGACCAAAACTTACTCATCCAAAGACCAGAAAGATTCCTGTCGCCCCAGAGTGTCCCTGCAAATGATGGTTTCAGAGATATCCTTCTCTCGCAATGCCACACAGGAGGCTGCTGTGCCAACTGGGCCTTCTGCACTAGTTCAGAGGCCAGATACTGCACCCCAGCCTTCAATCCTTGAACTTAGTCGCTTGGCTCCTGAACTCATATGATACGATATGGCCATTTGAATTTTCTTTAGGAGTGCATGGAAGTGTTGAAAGAATCCAAAAGACCATCTATATGGGTGTCCTACTCCTTTCTGCATCCGGTGTGTGCAGAATAAGTTTGATACTATCACATGCCAAGAGGAAGCAGTCCATGTCTTCTTCATTTGGCTAATGCAGAGTTGCAGTTTTCCTCTATTAAAGTCTACCTTGCAGCTATCAAGACCTACAGAAAATTACCTCACACAGTTCCTTTTTAAAAAAAAAATCCTGTAGTTAAGGATTTCCTTGAAGGCATCTAGAAGGTTTATCCTCCAATCCAGAGACCTTCTCCTCCGAGGAAGATTAATATTGTCCATCTCACAGGCCCTCCTTTTGAGCTTTACATTAGGCTTTCCTACAGCACTTATCATGGTAAGCATCTTTCCAAGCTGCTGAAACCTCTGCACGCACGGTTAGCAAAATGTAGGCTCTTTGTTCTCACAAGCCTTACACCATTTCTTACAGTGATGGGGTAGTGATGAGAACTCAAATTGAAATGTCCTTAAAGTAGTATTGAAGTTTCATGTCAATCAAGTTATTACTTTACCATCTTTTTCAGAATGTATTTTCCATCAGAGAGATCCCTCTACATTCCTTTGTAAGACGTGTTAAAATTGTATCTTGACAAAACTAAGGACTTGAGAAAGACCAAAACAATAGTTTGTAAACTATTGCGAACATGGTTTGCCAAATCTAAACATTCCTTACCCTAGATGGACAGTCTCTTGCATATGCCTGTGCTACCAGAAACCTAATAAAACCTTACAGGGAAAGCCAAAAGCCCATTAAACCAGAGATAAAGTGGCTACTGCTGTATTACTGATAAATAATTTTATATCCGAGATCTGCAAGGCCTGAGTAGCCTGAGATCTGCCCACACCTTTACACACAATTGCCTTGATTTGGACCCTGGAGCAGATGCCCCACTAGGGCAAGCCTCTTTAAGAAATCTCTTTGCTTAGTTTTTTTTATACCTTTTATCTTTTCTCTCATCATTTACAGGACAAGCTAGTCATTCTATTCAGGATTTATGATTATCAATGGAGATCCTCTAAAGGAGAAGAAATGGTTTCTTACCTGTAATCCTAGTTCTCCTTCAGAGGAATCTGCTGAAACCATAAGCAACCCACCCTCATCGTCACTGATAGGATTAAAGTTTTGGTTTATACTTTCCTATTATCTACAGCATCAAAAGGAACTGAGTCAACTGCCCCCAATAGCACCTGATGAGACACTAAACGTCAAGATGGTCTTAAGGTTGCAGTGTTCTTTTAATTTTCTTACTTTGCAGTAGCCTATACAGCCATATTGTCCTATCCTCCCCTATAATTCACTTTAAATCAAAACGAAAAGGCTTTGTGAAGGATGTTTTAAAAATGTCACTTTAACTTTCTGTCATTCCATATTTTGAAGTAAATTAGTGGAATAGGTAATAGAGCCTGTTTTTAGGCTGCTAGACTATATTTTTTCTTAAAACTAGAAACCGAGGGGAGTCCAGGGTGATGTGACCTGTGTGGATCTCACTACTTTTCTCTACCCAGAATGCCCTGCAAATGTCAAACTTTGGATAAAATAACAGCTGTTCCTCATACTTCTGTGATGGGAATGTCATAACAACCAGAGTTCCATAAACTTCCGGCATTCCCACTCTTCTCCCAATAAAAATGGAAACCCATTTATGTTTATGAACCTATTGCCCATGACAGGAAAGGCCCCAAAATGCACCAAGAAAACTTAAAGATTTTGCCTTTCAAATTCACCCATTTTGGCAATGTGGATGACTATAGTATTTGGGCCTGGGCTTGGCCTGCACCCAGGAATACCTACCAAACCTACATATGTCTGACACCTAGACACACAGTGGAGTCCATAGTGGTGGACTTGCATAAATCACACTACATTTTCTTACCCATAATATCTGTCAAACGCCAAACCTTATGCATTTCGGCACTGGACTGCACCCCTCACCTCTGGGCACAGGCAGTCTTTCTACCTCCTTAGGGGGAATATTGGCGGGCTCACCCCCTTTCATCCTGCCCCTTGGGTAGAAGGCCCACCAAAGATTAGAGTTTAAAAAGATTAGTGTTTAAAAAAGGAATTAAATGTCGGCCCGTCTTGGCACTGCGTCCTTCTTTGAGCACCAGATAGTCTTGCTGCCACCCAGAGCACCAGAATGGGGTGGGTGGGTGGGTGGGTTGGGGGGATTAACCACTCTCTGCCAGTGCTTATGTCAAAATTATGCCCTAAGGAATGGGAATTTCTGCAGTATTCAGGCTCTGAGCGTCAGGGGGTGGGAAGGGGAAGCTAGTGGCAGAAAGACTATTTCAGCTTCAGTAGTGGGTGGATGTGGCATGATGCTTGGTTGGACCAGTTACCACCCCATTCTGTTTCATTTTCAAAAAGAAATCTGGGTCTTGAATTACACATTGGACATACTGTCCCTCCACCCAGTCCAGACTGTGACAGTGTGCTCTATAACAAAACTCATATTGTCAGCGCAGGCGCAAACTCTAGGAGTTCGTAAATGTGCTGAGGAGAGAGCACTGCTGAAAGATAGGGCTGCACCTCCACCTTTCACTGGAGGTTGATTGGCCTGTATTTGAGGAGGGGATGCCTATGAGTTCTCAGGGACCCCATGTCTCCTTCGCCATTAACACTATTATTAGTGCACTGACTTGCAGCACCTCTTTATGTACACAGTCAGTGCGCTCACTTTTTTTGCCTACGTATCTGGGTCAGTTATATGACACAGGTGCAGTGGCAAAGCTCTTCCTCGTTTGCATAGGCTCACACCACAGACAAATGAGGAAATGCCCCTCATGATCATGCTGGGGCAACATGTGTGCTGGCATGATCCATATTGTGTGGCGCATCACAAGCATCTGTGGCCCCATCTATAATTCTAAGTACCCTGGTGAGTGGAAGGACCAGTTGCAAATGCCCTTAAATCCCTGTATCACTTTCTGTAAATTGAATCCTCGTGTCTCATGCTCTTTGTCCCCTCGCCCATCTGCTGCAAAAGGCTGATTGGGGGTAAATCTTCAAATATGCCCAGCATAAGTTGAGAAAGAAAAGGCTGTATTGGTCTCAGTGTAGTCAGTTGCTTGGATAGGCTGGTCCCCGTTCTATTATATATAAAAACACAATCTCTGGTGTCTAGGCATCCTCCCCCATGGGATGGAATGACTGGAGCTAAACTCCTATTCCCACTTGGGGGGGGGTGCAGAACAACTTTGGCGTAGCCTGTCAAGCAACAATGTGGCTACTAGAAGGGGTCACCCTTATCTGGGAGTATCCAGAACATGTAGAAGACCTGGTGTATTCGCCAACTCGGTATCCAGAGGTGAAAAGTCCAGCGCAGCACGTAACAGATTGCAACGCCAAAAGATTCCGCGTTGTGAGATCTCTATGGAAGATCCACAGGGAGAGGCATCAGAAAATGCTCAAGCCATGTTGCAGACTGTCCAACAACAGGCCCAAGAGTTACAACAGTTACGGGCAGAGAACACTGCGTTACGACAAGTCTTGTCTTCCCGATCAATGGACATACCACCCGTATCTGCCACTACTCCTCGATATTCCGGAGATCCTCTAAAGATAAAGGAATTTTTTGATGCCTTGACGGTTTTCTGTGCCTTTTGACCACTCCAGTTTTCCTCAGATAAGACTAAGGTGGGCTATCTGATCAGCACCTTGTCTGGTCCGGCGCTTGCTTTGGCAACCCCTCTGGTTTCTGCAGAAGACCCACTCCTGGCTAACTATCCCGCTTTCCTGACTCTTTTCAAACAAATGTTTGTGAGACCTGGGGTAGAAGCAGCAGCTGAAGAAGCCTTATGTGACATTCAGCAGGGTAATCAGGATGTTCTGCAATATATACCCCTTTCAAGCAGCTGGCAGCTGAAACCTCCTGGGTGGAACGCACCTTCATAACCCTTTTCCGTCGAGGCCTGGGTGAAGAAATTAAAGATGAGCTTGTACATTCTTCTCCAGCTTATTCTTTGAAGGAATTAATGGATGAATCTATGAACATCGAACATAGACTCGAAAGCGCAAGATGGAGAGACGTAGAACGCGAGCTCCATACCAGTCTGGTACTTTTCGTACTAGCAGTCGGCGAACGGAAGATGTTCCATCCGAAGCCTCTCCACCTCCCCCTGAAGAACCCATGCAGATAGATCTGGTTCGTGGTCCATTGACGGAGTCAGAAAGGGAGAAACAAAGACGAAAGGGACTTTGTCTGTACTGTGGTAAGGCTGGCCATCTGATCCGTAGTTGTCCGGTACGGCCCTCAAGACCTGCGGGAAACGCCAGCTCCCGTCCTCTGTAAGAAGGAAGGAGATGGGAGGAGCTGAAGTACCATCAATATGTTCCTCCAGAGAAAGCATGTCCACCCTATTTATCCTCTCATTCAAGTTACAAAGTTCACAAGATCAAGAAGAACACCTTCTGGCTCTCCTTGATTGTGGAGCCAGTGGAATCTATCTGGATGAGACCTGGGCAACGAATAAAGGAATTCCCCGCATTCCTAAAGAAACTCCTGAGCAGGTACACACAGTGGATTGCTCTCCGTTAACCTCAGGTCCTGTGGTGGCCTCAACTCCTACTCTTTGTTTGACAATTGGGAGACATCAAGAACATGTTGCCTTTGATCGCATAGCCTCACCAAATCACATCATGATTTTGGGAATACCCTGGTTAACCCGACACAACCCCTATTTCAATTGGGAAACAAGAACTATATCCCTAACGTCTTTATTTTGAAGAATTGTTATTCCACTACCTCTTATTGGAGTCCCAAAAGGGCCTGTCAGTCAAACAAGGATAACACTAACTCTATCAATATGAGCAAGGGAGTTCCAGATTGTTATCAGGAATATATCGGGTTTTTCAGAAACCTAGTAATCCTATTTTGCCGCCTCATGCCTCATTGCAGTTATGACTGTGCTATTCCTTTAGTTTCTGATGAAGTCGTACCCTTTGGTCGAATGTATTCACTGACAGACCAAGAAAAGAAGGTGCTAAAGGAATATTTAGATGATAACTTACACAACGGTTTAATTGCTCCGTCCACATCACCTCCTGGGGCTCCTCTCTTCTTCATCCCCAAGAAGACTAAGGATCTGCGTCCATGTGTTGGCTTTCGCAAACTCAACAGAATAACAATTAAGGATCGATATCCATTGCCTTTAAACATGGATATGTTGGATGCCATTCAAGGAGCCAAGATGTTTACCAAATTAGACTTACGGGGTGCCTATCATCTTCTTCGGATCAAGGAAGGTGATGAATGGAAGACAGCTTTCCGTACCCTTTTTGGGCACTATGAGTACCGTGTTATGCCCTTTGGACTGACCAACGCCCCTTGTCTTATCCAGGTGACTGGTTGACACCTGTTCGGTATAAGTCAATAAGGATGCTCAATGAAGGACCACACGCCAATTATGAATACAATTTAGCTTTACTAGAATTTCAGGTATATGTAGGCATTTAGCACATTAACAATAGTGGAATAAGAATAGCAATGAAAAGCATCTATTTATATATAAGTACACTACAAAGAGCATCTATGTATTCATATGAGCAAAGAGTTCATTGACAGATATAAGCTTGGAATAACTGTGTACCAAAATGTGTTACACTACGATGTTCAGGAAGTAAAATATAAACGAGTTGAATACTTCAGATAAGCTTTGATTTACTGCACACCAAAATGCATGTTTCAATTACTGCAGCAGGCTCACACTACAATGTTCAGAAAGCAAAATATAAACGAGCTGAATTCTTCAGATTAGCTTTGCTTAACTGCATACCAAAATGTATGTTTCAATTACTGGCAGCAGGCTCACGCTACGATGTTTAGAAAGCAAAATATTAACGAGCTGAATACTTCAGATTATAAACACAGTGCAAGAATAATAATCAATCATAATAATAGAGCAGAGAAACAAAGGCCTTTCATCCCTGTGTGGAACTTAACTTAGTCCACGAAATGCTGGGAAGCCCTCTACCGCCTGCTTGGACCTCTCTCTCCCTCAAGCATCAAGGTCTCTGAACAGCAAAAACAGGGAGGCAGCGCTGGGCCATGGCAGCTTTCACAACCCCATCTGCAAACTTCAAATCCCTCACCCGCACTTCAGTGCTTAAATAACTCGAAGCTTGGATTCTATCTCTTTCTGGCATCTCCTAGCTATGTTATCAGCACTTGGCTGCTCTGCCCTTCCCCAGCCTTTGTTTTCATTCCATCTTCTCCCTGTACTCTCGTTCTCAAGGTTGAGACGGAGTCTTCTACACAAACAAGCTTGAAAATAATATCATGAACTTTTCCACGTTGTTCGGTGATTTCAGCAGGCATCACGCTCATCTACACTGCTCAAGCTAATTAACCCTTTGCGTCACAATGTCTTCCGCACCTTTCCCTATACTGATCACCCCTTCTGTTTTTCAACGATTTATGGATTCAGTGTTTTCTGATGTACTCAACCAATATGTAGTCATTTATTTGGACGATATCTTGATATATTCCTGTGATCCTGAGCAACATATAGATCATGTCCTGCAAGTCCTGGAAAGACTCAAGAAAAAACAATTATTTTGTAAACCAGAGAAGTGTGAGTTCCATAAGTCCGAAGTGACGTATTTGGGGTTCTGTATCAATCAACACGGAATATCCATGGATCCTGACATGGTCAGTGCCATATTAGATTGGCTGTCTCCAGCGTCCATTAAGGAAACGCAATGTTTCCTTGGGTTATCAAACTTCTATCGTCAGTTTATTCAGAACTTTGCCCACCTACAAAGTTTCATAACACAAACAATCAAGAAAGAGAACCTGAAGAAGGGTTTCATCTGGACCAAGGATGCTGAACGCGCATTTCAGGAATTGAAGACAGCCTTTACCCAAGCACCCATTTTGCGTCATCCTGACAATACCAAGAAATTTATTGTTGTGACTGATGCCTCAGACAGAGCTATTGGGGCAGTTCTACTGCAGAAACAAGACAACAATGGATTGGAACATCCTATCTTTTATCTGTCTCGTATCTTATCAGAGGCTGAACACAATTATTCTGTACTGGAGCGAGAACTACTCGCTCTCAAAGTAGCTTGTAAGGAATGGAGGCATTTCTTGATGGGTTCCAGAGAACCTTTTGAAGCCAGGACTGATCATCGCAATCTCCAATGGCTTCGGAGTTTTCAGTGTCACAATAGTCGTCAGGCTCGTTGGGCTTTCTTCTTTAGCCAGTACGATTTCGTGATCATGTACATACCTGGCTCCCAGAATTCAGTGGCAGATGCTTTATCCCGCAGATATCCTGACATAGCCAAGAACTCCTCTCCACATCTTATTGAGTCTAACAGAATCATCAGAACGCGTTCTTTTCAAGAACGCGCTCAATCTGAGTACCAGTTTCTGTCTGCTTCAGAATGCGATAGAGTGACTCCTTTTTTGCAGAAGAGGGACAACTACTTCTATCATCAACATGGTCTTTACCTACCTACCAACCAAGAAAATGCAGACAGAAGCTCTACAATGTGTCATGATTCTCCTAAAGCCAGTCCTCGAGGTATCAGGAAGACCCAGGAGCTGCTTCAGCGATCTTTTTGGTGGCCTTCGCTTAAGACAGATACTGAAGCCTATGTGTCAGCATGCCCAGTATGTGCTCAGACTAAGACACCCCGAACTAAGATGGCAGGTTTATTAAGACCTTTGCCGGTTCCTTCCGCTCCTTGGTGTACTCTATCCATGGATTTCATATGTTCTTTACCTACCTCCTCAGGTCACCAAGTAATCATGGTGACCGTATATTCATTCACCAAGATGGCCCATTTCTCAGCCTTGAAGAAACTTCCGACAGCCCCAGAAATGAGTTGCATTTTTCTGCAGGATATTTTTCGCCTCCATGGTCTTCTGCAAGAGGTCATTTCGGACAGAGGGCCTCAATATGTATCACGTTTCTGGAGAGCCTTTTGTGCCTTATTTAACATTGAGATTTCCTTATCCTCTGGTTTCCATCCACAAACTAATGGGCAGACTGAAAGAGTGAATCAAGAACTTCAGCAGTATCTGAGATGTTACTGTAATGCCACGCAAAGCAATTGGTCGGAATATCTTGCTCTTGCCGAGTTCTCCTATAATAACACAGTACATAGTGCGACCAAGACCACACCCTTTTATGGTACCTATGGATTTCATCCGAGGACTTTCACTACTGTTTCCCGAACATCCTCTTTTGTTCCTGCTGTCACTTCTTTTTCACGTCAGATCCGTCAAATCCAGGGCCTACTTCACACAACTCTCCTAGCTTCAAAACAAGCAATGAAATGAAAGCTGGATTGTTATCGACAAGCAGCACCTTTGTATCAAGTGGGCCAAAAGGTGTGGCTTTCTCCCAGATTTCTACCTTCCCGATTTTCCATCAATAAGTTCAAGCTACGTTTTTATGGACCCTTTCAGATTTCGCAAATCCTGAATCCTGTAGTTGTGCGTCTCCGTTTACCTCATACCTGGAGGGTTCATCCTGTTTTCCATGTGTCCCAGTTAAAACCCTTTGTTACTGATCCATATCACCGCCTTTTCCATCCTCCTCTTCCTCTTTCCATTAACAGACAGCCTAAATATGAAGTACAGGAAATCTGTGATTCCAGAATTTCTTGGCACAAACTAAGGTTTTTGGCTTATTGGAAAGGATACCCTCTCAGTGACTGTTCTTGGGAGGATGCTTCCTCCGTCCATGCTCCCCGTTTGGTCCGCCTGTTTTTTGACCGTCATCCTGACAAACCTGGGGCCTCGGGGAGGGGAGGGTAAAGCCGCGCTTAGACGCAGCATCTCTTTCTGTCCTCGTGGATGAAATGCCCTGCCGACACCCTGCGTTTTTTGCTTACACATCCTGGGATCCATATATTTAGCTCCTGGTCGCGCTACACTTACCTGTAGCCATTTTTTCTTCTTTTTTGTTGTTGGTGGTGGGTTTGTCTGGTCTTCTTTCCTGTCTCTGTCCATGTTGTGTCCATCTTGTCTTCTTCATGTTTTTTGTCCCAGCATGCTCTGGTTTCCTTTTCTACTACTTTCTTTTTCCTATTCTTGTCTGTGGGCTCTTCCCAATTCAAGATGGTGTTCTTTCCTTTTCCTGTGATGTCACTTGCCTTTTCTCAGTATATAAGTCAGTCAGTCTTGTTCTACCTTGCGTTGCAAACACTTCCTTCTGGTTGTGCTGTTCGCTCCTGTTCGCCTGTTCTTTGTTCCTGCTTTTTGCCTTGGGAGATTTTGCCTATTTTGTTCCTGTTGTCAAGTCCTGTTTTTTCTTGTTTTTTCTTCAGGAGTTCCTGTTAGGGTTTTTTTTTTCTCTGGGACTCCTTCTGGAGGGTACGGTCTGCTTTGGCGTAGACTGTCAAGCGGTACCGTGGCTACCAGAAGGGGTCACCCTTATCTGGGAGTATCCAGAACCTGTAGAAGACATGGTGTATTCGCCAACTCGGTATCCAGAGGTGAAAAGTCCAGTGCAGTACGTAACAGTGTGCGTTGAAAAAGAGCAGCGATGCGTTGATTTCTCATGCACAAGACAGAACATGCAGCGTTTCTCCTCTGGTCTGGTCGGCGTCTATTGTTTCTTCTCTCCCGCAAGAGAGCAATGCGTCCATCGGAAAGGGCACCTCGGGTCTGGGCAGGCTTTGCGTCGATTTTCAGCACCCATCGATGTTGCGTTGAAATCTGGTTGCACAGTGTCAAGAAACTGCGCTGTGTGGAGGCTTGCGTCGTTAACAGCCGCCACTGCGGGTGTTGCGCATTGTTTCTGCAGCCGGGTTGCGTTGATCTCCCAACTGCGATGCAGGTGGAGCGTTGATTTTAGCCACGAGGCTGGCAGCTCATCGTTTATCAGGCAGGTGGTGCATCAAAAGTTTCCCCGCAAGGCGGTATTTGCGTGGATTTTCAGTTCTTAGCTGCCAGCTTCATCTCTCAAGGTCCCAGGGACTGGATAGGGCACCACTTGGCAGGGCAGGAGCCTCAGCAGAGAGTCCAGGTGCTGGCAGGGGAAGTCTTTGGTGGCCCTGAGACTTCAACAACAGGAGGCAAGCTCAGTTCAAGCCCTTGGAGATTCTTCTTAAGCAGGAATGCACAACAAAGTCCAGTCTTTGTCCCCTTTCACAGGCAGAAGCAGCAGCTGCAGGATAGCCCAACAAAGCACAGTCACAGGTAGAGGCAACACTTCTCAGCTCCTCAGCTCTTCTCCTTGGCAGAGGCTCCTCTTGATTCCAGAAGTGATCTAATCTTCAGGGGTTTTGGGTGCTCTTCTTATAACCTTTTCTGCCTTTGAAGTAGGCCTACTTCAAAGAGAAGTTTCTGTTGTTTTCAAGATCCTGCCTTATCCAGGTCAGGCCCCAGACACACACCAGGGGGTTGGAGACTGCAGTGTGTGAGGGCAGGCACAGCCCTTTCAGGTGTAAGTGACCACTCCTTCCCTCCCCTCAGCCCAGATGGCTCATCAGGATATGCAGGCTACACCCCCCCCCAGCTCCCTTTGTGTCACTGTCTAGAGGAGAGGTGCAAACAGCCCAACTGCCAAACTGACCCAGACAGGGAATCCACAAACAAGCAGAGTCACAGAAGGGTTTAAGCAAGAAAAATGCCTACAGGCACAGCCCTTTCAGGTGTAAGTTACCCCTCCTCCCCTCAGCCCAGATGGCTCATCAGGATATGCAGGCTACATCCCAGCTCCCTTTGTGTCACTGTCTAGAGGAGAGGTGCAAACAGCCCAACTGTCAAACTGACCCAGACAGGGAATCCACAAACAAGCAGAGTCACAGAATGGTTTAAGCAAGAAAATGCCTACTTTCTAAAAGTGGAATTTTCAAACATACAATCCAAAAACAAACTTTACTAAAAGATGTATTTTTAGATTGTGAGTTTAGAGACCCCAAACTCAACATGTCTATCTGCTCTCAAAGGGAATCTACGTTTTAATCATATTTAACCCCTTCCCCGCCACGGACGTAATGGTTACGTCCATGGCAGCGCCCGTGTGGCGCCATGGACGTAACCATTACGTCCTGAATGCTGCCCTCGGGAGAAGCGCTAGCGCTCCTCCCGAGGGCCGCCCCCCCCACCCCCCTAGGTCAGGGCTGACAGGGGAATCCCTTCCCCTTCAACCCCCGACCCCCCCCCCACCCCCACTGTGATGTCAGCGCGCGAGCGCGCGCTGACAATCACACAACCTCCCCCATCGCGCTGGAAGCAGAGCTTCCAGCGCGATCGAAAGAGAAATGCTCAGCATTTCTCTTTCGATCACGTGGGGGAGGCCCGGAGGGGCTTCAAAGGGAAGGAAATGTATTTCCTTCCCTTTGAAGTCTCTCCGAGGGTTTCAAAAGCCGGATTGCTTGCAATCCGGCTTTTGAAACCCCACTAGACACCAGGGATTTTTTTTTCTTCTATGAAATTGACAGAAGGGAGCGATCCCTTGGGCAAGGGTCGCTCCCAGGGGGTCATTTTTTTTTAAGGCCTTTTCTGCCCCCCCTGGGGGCAGATCGGCCTATTATTAGGCCGATCTGCCCCCAGTGGGGGCAGAAACCTCTAGACACCAGGGATACTTTTTTTTGGTTTGTTTTTTTATTTGTTTTCTTTTGTTTTTTAGGTGTGGGATGCGACCCCTTAGGCAAGGGTCGCTCCCATAGGGGGAAATTATATTTAGGCCATTTCTGCCCCCTTTGGGGGCAGATTGGCTTATTTTTATGAGGCCAATCTGCCCCCAAGGGGGGCAGAAACCACTAGACACCAGGGAGTTTTTTTTGTTTGTTTGTTTTTCACGTAAGGGGAGCGACCCCTTAGGCAAGGGTCGTTCCCTTGGGGGCAAATTTATTTTAGGCCATTTCTGCCCGCTTTGGGGGCAGATCGGCCGATTTTAGGTCAATCTGCCCCCAAGGGGGGCAGAAACCACTAGGCACCAGGGATCTTTCTTTTGCGCCGTCACGCAAGGGGAGCGACCTTGTAGGCAAGGGTCGCTCCCCGGGGGGGGTGAGGGGGGCAAATTTATTTTAGGCCATTTCTGCCCCCCCTGGGGGCAGATCGGCCTATTAGTATTAGGCCGATCTGGCCACAGGGGGGGCAGAAACCTCTAGGCGCCTGGGCAAATAGTTTTTTTGTGTTTTTTTTTTGTTTGTTTGTTTTTTTAGAGATGGGGAGCGACGCATTAGGCAAGGGTCGCTCCCCTGGGGGGCAAATTGTATTTAGACCATTTCTGGCCCCCTTGGGGGCAGATTGGCCGATTGTAGGTCAATCTGCCCCCAAGGGGGGCAGAAACCACTAGGCACCAGGGATCTTTTTTTTGCGCCGTCACGCAAGGGGAGCAACCTTGTAGGCAAGGGTCGCTCCCCGGGGGGGGGGGTGAGGGGGGCAAATTTATTTTAGGCCATTTCTGCCCCCCCTGGGGGCAGATCGGCCTATTGGTATTAGGCCGATCTGCCCACAGGGGGTCAGAAACCTTTAGGCGCCAGGGCAATTTTTTTTTTGTGGGCGTTTTTTTTTTGTTTGTTTGTTTTTTTAGAGATGGGGAGCGACGCATTAGGCAAGGGTCGCTCCCCTGGGGGGCAAATAGTATTTAGACCATTTCTGCCCCCCTTGGGGGCAGATTGGCCGATTGTAGGTCAATCTGCCCCCAAGGGGGGCAGAAACCACTAGGCACCAGGGATCTTTTTTTTGCGCAGTCACGCAAGGGGAGCGACCTTGCAGGCAAGGGTCGCTCCCCGGGGGCGGGTGGGGGGGCAAATTTATTTTAGGCCATTTCTGCCCCCCTGGGGGCAGATCGGCCTATTGGTATTAGGCCGATCTGCCCCCGGGGGGGCAGAAACCTTTAGGCGCCAGGGCAATTTTTTTTTTGTGTGGGTTTTTTTTTTGTTTGTTTGTTTTTTTAGAGATGGGGAGCGACGCATTAGGCAAGGGTCGCTCCCCTGGGGGGCAAATTGTATTTAGACCATTTCTGCCCCCGATTGTAGGTCAATCTGCCCCCAAGGGGGGCAGAAACCACTAGGCACCAGGGATCTTTTTTTTGCGCAGTCAAGCAAGGGGAGCGACCTTGCAGGCAAGGGTCGCTCCCCGGGGGGGGTGGGGGGGCACATTTATTTTAGGCCATTTCTGCCCCCCTGGGGGCAGATCGGCCTATTGGTATTAGGCCGATCTGCCCCCGGGGGGGCAGAAACCTTTAGGCGCCAGGGCAATTTTTTTTTTGTGTGGGTTTTTTTTTGTTTGTTTTTTTAGAGATGGGGAGCGACGCATTAGGCAAGGGTCGCTCCCCTGGGGGACAAATTGTATTTAGACCATTTCTGCCCCCCTTGGAGGCAGATTGGCCGATTGTAGGTCAATCTGCCCCCAAGGGGGGCAGAAACCACTAGGCACCAGGGATCTTTTTTTTGCGCCGTCACGCAAGGG
Source organism: Pleurodeles waltl (assembly GCF_031143425.1). Taxonomy (NCBI): domain Eukaryota; kingdom Metazoa; phylum Chordata; class Amphibia; order Caudata; family Salamandridae; genus Pleurodeles; species Pleurodeles waltl. Next base: position 19,095,607 of record NC_090449.1, read on the forward strand.
GAGCGACCTTGCAGGCAAGGGTCGCTCCCCGGGAGGGGTTGGGGGGGCAAATTTATTTTAGGCCATTTCTGCCCCCCCTGGGGGCAAATCGGCCTATTGGTATTAGGCCGATCTGCCCCCGGGGGGGCAGAAACCTCTAGGCACCAGGGCAAATTGTTTTTTTCGTGGTTTTTTTTTGTTTGTTTGTTTGTTTTTGTAGAGATGGGGAGCGACCCATTAGGCAAGGGTCGCTCCCCTGGGGGGCAAATTGTATTTAGACCATTTCTGCCCCCCTTGGGGGCAGATTGGCCGATTGTAGGTCAATCTGCCCCAAGGGGGGCAGAAACCACTAGGCACCGGGGATTTTTTTTTTTGGCACCAATGTCACGCAAGGGGGGGGGGGCGACCCCATAGGCAAGGGTCGCTCCCGGGGGGGCAGGGGGGTTGGGGGGTGGGGGACAAATTTATTTGAGGCCATTTCTGCCCCCCCTGGGCCCGGCTGAGCTAGAGGCCAAAATCCACAGGTAGGCACTGTTTTCTATGAAAAAATGTGATGTGTCCACGTTGTGTTTTGGGCCATTTCCTGTCGCGGGCGCTAGGCCTACCCACACCAGTGAGGTATCATTTTTATCGGGAGACTTGGGGGAACGCTAAGTGGAAGGAAATTTGTGGCTCCTCTCAGATTCCAGAACTTTCTGTCACTGAAATGTGAGGAAAACATGTTTTTTTAGCCAAATTTTGAGGTTTGCAAAGGATTCTGGGTAACAGAACCTGGTCAGAGCCCCACAATTCACCCCATCTTGGATTCCCCTGGGTTTCTAGTTTTCATAAATGTGCTGGTTTGCTAGGTTTCCCCAGGTGCCGGCTGAGCTAGATGCCAAAATCCACAGGTAGGCCCTGTTTTCTATGAAAAAATGTGATGTGTCCAGGTTGTGTTTTGGGCCATTTCCTGTCGCGGGCGCTAGGCCTACCCATACAAGTGAGGTATCATTTTTATCGGGAGACTTGGGGGAACGCTGGGTGAAAGGAAATTTGTGGCTCCTCTTAGATTCCAGAACTTTCTGTCACCGAAATGTGAGGAACATGTGTTTTTTTAGCCAAATTTTGAGGTTTGCAAAGGATTCTGGGTAACAGAACCTGGTCCGAGCCCCGCAAGTCACCCCTCCTTGGATTCCCCTAGGTCTCTAGTTTTCAGAAATGCACAGGTTTGGTAGGTTTTCCTAGGTGCCGGCTGAGCTAGAGGCCAAACTCTACAGGTAGGCACTTCGCAAAAAACACCTCTGTTTTTCCCCAAAATTTAGGATGTGTCCACGTTGCGCTTTGGGGTGTTTCCTGTCGCCGGCACTAGGCCTACCCACACAAGTGAGGTATCATTTTTATCGGGAGACTTGGGGGAACGCTGGGTGGAAGGGAATTTGTAGCTCCTCTCAGATTCCAGAACTTTCTGACACAGAAATGTGAGGAACATGTGTTTTTTTAGCCAAATTTTGAGGTTTGCAAAGGATTCTGGGTAACAGAACCTGGTCCGAGCCCCGCAAGTCACCCCTCCTTGGATTCCCCTAGGTCTCTAGTTTTCAGAAATGCACAGGTTTGGTAGGTTTCCCTAGGTGCCGGCTGAGCTAGAGGCCAAAATATACAGGTAGGCACTTCGCAAAAAACACCTCTGTTTTTTTCCAAAATTTAGGATGTGTCCACGTTGCGCTTTGGGGTGTTTCCTGTCGCCGGCGCTAGGCCTACCCACGCAAGTGAGGTATCATTTTTATCGGGAGACTTGGGGGAACGCTGGGTGGAAGGAAATTTGTAGCTCCTCTCAGATTCCAGAACTTTCTGCCACAGAAATGTGAGGAACATGTGTTTTTTTAGCCAAATTTTGAGGTTTGCAAAGGATTCTGGGTAACAGAACCTGGTCCGAGCCCCGCAAGTCACCCCTCCTTGGATTCCCCTAGGTCTCTAGTTTTCAGAAATGCACAGGTTTGGTAGGTTTCCCTAGGTGCCGGCTGAGCTAGAGGCCAAAATCTACAGGTAGGCACTTTGCAAAAAACACCTCTGTTTTTTTCCAAAATTTAGGATGTGTCCACATTGCGCTTTGGGGTGTTTCCTGTCGCCGGCGCTAGGCCTACCCACGCAAGTGAGGTATCATTTTTATCGGGAGACTTGGGGGAACGCTGGGTGGAAGGAAATTTGTAGCTCCTCTCAGATTCCAGAACTTTCTGCCACAGAAATGTGAGGAACATGTGTTTTTTTAGCCAAATTTTGAGGTTTGCAAAGGATTCTGGGTAACAGAACCTGGTCCGAGCCCCGCAAGTCACCCCTCCTTGGATTCCCCTAGGTCTCTAGTTTTCAGAAATGCACAGGTTTGGTAGGTTTCCCTAGGTGCCGGCTGAGCTAGAGGCCAAAATCTACAGGTAGGCACTTCGCAAAAAACACCTCTGTTTTTTTCCAAAATTTAGGATGTGTCCACGTTGCGCTTTGGGGTGTTTCCTGTCGCCGGCGCTAGGCCTACCCACGCAAGTGAGGTATCATTTTTATCTGGAGACTTGGGGGAACGCTGGGTGGAAGGAAATTTGTAGCTCCTCTCAGATTCCAGAACTTTCTGACACAGAAATGTGAGGAACATGTGTTTTTTTAGCCAAATTTTGAGGTTTGCAAAGGATTCTGGGTAACAGAACCTGGTCCGAGCCCCGCAAGTCACCCCTCCTTGGATTCCCCTAGGTCTCTAGTTTTCAGAAATGCACAGGTTTGGTAGGTTTCCCTAGGTGCCGGCTGAGCTAGAGGCCAAAATCTACAGGTAGGCACTTCGCAAAAAACACCTCTGTTTTTTTCCAAAATTTAGGATGTGTCCACGTTGCGCTTTGGGGTGTTTCCTGTCGCCGGCGCTAGGCCTACCCACGCAAGTGAGGTATCATTTTTATCTGGAGACTTGGGGGAACGCTGGGTGGAAGGAAATTTGTAGCTCCTCTCAGATTCCAGAACTTTCTGCCACAGAAATGTGAGGAACATGTGTTTTTTTAGCCAAATTTTGAGGTTTGCAAAGGATTCTGGGTAACAGAACCTGGTCCGAGCCCCGCAAGTCACCCCTCCTTGGATTCCCCTAGGTCTCTAGTTTTCAGAAATGCACAGGTGTGGTAGGTTTCCCTAGGTGCCGGCTGAGCTAGAGGCCGAAATCTACAGGTAGGCACTTTGCAAAAAACACCTCTGTTTTTTTCCAAAATTTAGGATGTGTCCACGTTGCGCTTTGGGGTGTTTCCTGTCGCCGGCACTAGGCCTACCCACACAAGTGAGGTATCATTTTTATCGGGAGACTTGGGGCAACGCTGGGTGGAAGGAAATTTGTGGCTCCTCTCAGATTCCAGAACTTTCAGACACAGAAATGTGAGGAACATGTGTTTTTTTAGCCAAATTTTGAGGTTTGCAAAGGATTCTGGGTAACAGAAGCTGGTCCGAGCCCCGCAAGTCACCCCTCCTTGGATTCCCCTAGGTCTCTAGTTTTCAGAAATGCACAGGTTTGGTAGGTTTCCCTAGGTGCCGGCTGAGCTAGAGGCCAAAATCTACAGGTAGGCACTTCGCAAAAATCACCTCTGTTGTCTTCCAAAAATTTGGATGTGTCCACGTTGCGCTTTGGGGCGTTTCCTGTTGCGGGCGCTAGGCCTACCCACACAAGTGAGGTATCATTTTTATCGGGAGACTTGGGGGAACGCTGGGTGGAAGGAAATTTGTAGCTCCTCTCAGATTCCAGAACTTTCTGACACAGAAATGTGAGGAACATGTGTTTTTTAGCCAAATTTTGAGGTTTGCAAAGGATTCTGGGTAACAGAACCTGGTCCGAGCCCCGCAAGTCACCCCTCCTTGGATTCCCCTAGGTCTCTAGTTTTCAGAAATGCACAGGTTTGGTAGGTTTCCCTAGGTGCCGGCTGAGCTAGAGGCCAAAATATACAGGTAGGCACTTCGCAAAAAACACCTCTGTTTTTTTCCAAAATTTAGGATGTGTCCACGTTGCGCTTTGGGGTGTTTCCTGTCGCCGGCGCTAGACCTACCCACGCAAGTGAGGTATCATTTTTATCGGGAGACTTGGGGGAACGCTGGGTGGAAGGAAATTTGTAGCTCCTCTCAGATTCCAGAACTTTCTGCCACAGAAATGTGAGGAACATGTGTTTTTTTAGCCAAATTTTGAGGTTTGCAAAGGATTCTGGGTAACAGAACCTGGTCCGAGCCCCGCAAGTCACCCCTCCTTGGATTCCCCTAGGTCTCTAGTTTTCAGAAATGCACAGGTTTGGTAGGTTTCCCTAGGTGCCGGCTGAGCTAGAGGCCAAAATCTACAGGTAGGCACTTCGCAAAAAACACCTCTGTTTTTTTCCAAAATTTACGATGTGTCCACGTTGCGCTTTGGGGTGTTTCCTGTCGCCGGCGCTAGGCCTACCCACGCAAGTGAGGTATCATTTTTATCGGGAGACTTGGGGGAACGCTGGGTGGAAGGAAATTTGTAGCTCCTCTCAGATTCCAGAACTTTCTGCCACAGAAATGTGAGGAACATGTGTTTTTTTAGCCAAATTTTGAGGTTTGCAAAGGATTCTGGGTAACAGAACCTGGTCCGAGCCCCGCAAGTCACCCCTCCTTGGATTCCCCTAGGTCTCTAGTTTTCAGAAATGCACAGGTTTGGTAGGTTTCCCTAGGTGCCGGCTGAGCTAGAGGCCAAAATCTACAGGTAGGCACTTCGCAAAAAACACCTCTGTTTTTTTCCAAAATTTAGGATGTGTCCACGTTGCGCTTTGGGGTGTTTCCTGTCGCCGGCGCTAGGCCTACCCACGCAAGTGAGGTATCATTTTTATCGGGAGACTTGGGGGAACGCTGGGTGGAAGGAAATTTGTAGCTCCTCTCAGATTCCAGAACTTTCTGCCACAGAAATGTGAGGAACATGTGTTTTTTTAGCCAAATTTTGAGGTTTGCAAAGGATTCTGGGTAACAGAACCTGGTCCGAGCCCCGCAAGTCACCCCTCCTTGGATTCCCCTAGGTCTCTAGTTTTCAGAAATGCACAGGTTTGGTAGGTTTCCCTAGGTGCCGGCTGAGCTAGAGGCCAAAATCTACAGGTAGGCACTTCGCAAAAAACACCTCTGTTTTTTTCCAAAATTTAGGATGTGTCCACGTTGCGCTTTGGGGTGTTTCCTGTCGCCGGCGCTAGGCCTACCCACGCAAGTGAGGTATCATTTTTATCTGGAGACTTGGGGGAACGCTGGGTGGAAGGAAATTTGTGGCTCCTCTCAGATTCCAGAACTTTCAGACACAGAAATGTGAGGAACATGTGTTTTTTTAGCCAAATTTTGAGGTTTGCAAAGGATTCTGGGTAACAGAAGCTGGTCCGAGCCCCGCAAGTCACCCCTCCTTGGATTCCCCTAGGTCTCTAGTTTTCAGAAATGCACAGGTTTGGTAGGTTTCCCTAGGTGCCGGCTGAGCTAGAGGCCAAAATCTACAGGTAGGCACTTCGCAAAAATCACCTCTGTTGTCTTCCAAAAATTTGGATGTGTCCACGTTGCGCTTTGGGGCGTTTCCTGTTGCGGGCGCTAGGCCTACCCACACAAGTGAGGTATCATTTTTATCGGGAGACTTGGGGGAACGCTGGGTGGAAGGAAATTTGTAGCTCTTCTCAGATTCCAGAACTTTCTGACACAGAAATGTGAGGAACATGTGTTTTTTTAGCCAAATTTTGAGGTTTGCAAAGGATTCTGGGTAACAGAACCTGGTCCGAGCCCCGCAAGTCACCCCTCCTTGGATTCCCCTAGGTCTCTAGTTTTCAGAAATGCACAGGTTTGGTAGGTTTCCCTAGGTGCCGGCTGAGCTAGAGGCCAAAATATACAGGTAGTAACTTCGCAAAAAACACCTCTGTTTTTTTCCAAAATTTAGGATGTGTCCACGTTGCGCTTTGGGGTGTTTCCTGTCGCCGGCGCTAGGCCTACCCACGCAAGTGAGGTATCATTTTTATCGGGAGACTTGGGGGAACGCTGGGTGGAAGGAAATTTGTAGCTCCTCTCAGATTCCAGAACTTTCTGCCACAGAAATGTGAGGAACATGTGTTTTTTTAGCCAAATTTTGAGGTTTGCAAAGGATTCTGGGTAACAGAACCTGGTCCGAGCCCCGCAAGTCACCCCTCCTTGGATTCCCCTAGGTCTCTAGTTTTCAGAAATGCACAGGTTTGGTAGGTTTCCCTAGGTGCCGGCTGAGCTAGAGGCCAAAATCTACAGGTAGGCACTTCGCAAAAAACACCTCTGTTGTCTTCCAAAAATTTGGATGTGTCCACGTTGCGCTTTGGGGCGTTTCCTGTCGCGGGCGCTAGGCCTACCCACACAAGTGAGGTATCATTTTTATCGGGAGACTTGGGGGAACATAGATTAGCAAAACAAGTGTTATTGCCCCTTGTCTTTCTCTACATTTTTTCCTTCCAAATATAGGAGAGTGTGTAAAAAAGACATCTATTTGTGAAAAGCCCTGTAATTCACATGCTAGTATGGTCACCCCGGAATTCAGAGATGTGCAAATAACCACTGCTCCTCAACACCTTATCTTGTGCCCTTTTTGGAAATACAAAGGTTTTCTTGATAGCAATTTTTTACTCTTTATATTTCAGCAAATGAATTGCTGTATACCCGTTATAGAATAAAAACGCACGTCAGGGTGCAGCTCATTTATTGGCTCTGGGTTCCTCGGGTTCTTGATGAACCTACAAGCCCTATATATCCCCGCAACCAGAGGAGTCCAGCAGACGTAACGGTATATTGCTTTCGATAATCTGACATTGCAGGGAAAAGTTACAGAGTAAAACGTAGAGAAACATTTATGTTTTTTTCACCTAAATTTCAATATTTTTCTTTTTCAGTTGTTATTTTCTGTAGGAAACCCTTGTAGGATCTACACAAATGACCCCTTGCTGAATTCAGAATTTTGTCTAGGTTTCAGAAATGTTTAGGTGTCTGGGATCCAGCATTGGTTTCATGCCCATTTCTGTCACTGACTGGGAGGAGGCTGAAAGCACAAAAAATTGCAAAAATGGGGTATGTCCCAGAAAAATGCCAAAATTGTGTTGAAAAATTGGGTTTTCTGATTCAAGTCTGCCTGTTCCTGAAAGCTGGGAAGCTGCTGAGTTTAGCACCGCAAACCCTTTGTTGATGCCATTTTCAGGGGAAAAACCACAAGCCTTCTTCTGCAGCCACTTTTTCCAATTTTTTTGAAAAAAACAAAATTTTCCCTGTATTTTGGCCAATTTCTTGGCCTCTTTCAGGGGAACCCACAAAGTCTGGGTACCTCCAGAATCCCTAGGATGTTGGAAAAAAAGGACGCAAATTTGGCTTGGTTAGCTTATGTGGACAAAAAGTTATGCGGGCCTAAGCGCGAACTGCCCCAAATAGGCAAAAAAAGGCCTGGCACAGGAGGGGGAAAAGGCCTGGCAGCGAAGTGGTTAAAGGCAGCCGTCATGTTAACCTATGAGAGGGATAGGACTTGCAACAGTAAAAAACGAATTTGGCAGTATTTCAGTCAGGACATATAATACACATTAGTATATGTCCCACCTTTAAAATACACTGCACTCTGCCCAAGGGGCTACCTAGGGCCTACCTTAGGGGTGCTTTACAGGTCTACAAAGGGAAGGTTCAGGCCTGGCAAGTGGGTACACTTGCCAAGTCGAATTGTCAGTTTAAAACCGCACAAACAGACACTGCAGTGGCAGATTTGAGACATGTTTACAGGGTTACTCATGTGGGTGACAAAACCAGGGCTGCAGGCCCACGAGTGGCATTTGATTTACAGGCCCTGGGCACCTCTAGTGCACTGTACTAGGGACTTACTAGTAAATCAAATGTGCCAAACATGGAAAACCAATTACACAAACATTTTAAATAGGAGCACTTGCACTTTAGCACTGGATAGCAGTGGTAAAGTGCCCAGAGTATCAAAAACAGCAAAAACAGAGTCCAGCACACATCAACAATCTGGGAAGCGGGGCAAAAAGTTAGGGGAGACCACGCCAAGGATACCAAGTCTAACAATGGGATTATAGTAGTGCAGACCAATGCCAATTCGGACTACTCCATTCCCTGGTGGAGAGTGATGTTTTTTACCCTGCTCTGGTTGGCAGGATTGGGTAAATTTCCCAGTCTGCCTCAAGGAAAGGGTGGAATTACTGTATTGGGCTTTATCTCTCCACTCTGGGCTGAAGGAACAAGACCTGATACCAATACGCCTAGCACCCCACCCCATACAAAACAGAAGGAATCCCTGGTGTCTAATGGTGCTGTGTGCACCTCTGGGTAGGCGGATTGAGGTACACTATCCATGTCTGCCTGTTGGAGGTGGGGCAGAAAGAATGGAGTGGAAAGGTGCATCCTTATGTCGGTACGGGCCAGCCCACCACCCTTTAATTGACCTATAAAAAAAACCCTAGTGCCTGGTGGTGCTCTCAGTCCTTCTGGGGAGGGCATAATAGGCATAATAGGGATAAACTCCACAGTATGCCTCCCAGGGGAGCAGAAAGACTTTATGGATACTTGTGGTGGAGGGGGCTACGCCAGATACCAATGCAGGCCAGCAATACACACATACATTATAAAAATAAAAGGAGTTCCTGGCATGTAGTGGAGTTTTCTGCCCCCTTGGGTGGGCGGATTATGGATAAACTCTCCCATGCTGCCTCCAAGGAGAGGAAGAAAGACTGTACGCACCCTGGTGTTCAAGGGTGTAGGCTAATAAGAGTCCCCACCTGAAACATTTAAAATACATAAATAATCCTTGGTGTCTTTCTAGTGCTTTCTGCCTCCTAAGGACAGACTGTGTAGGCACCCCTGAAGTAGAGGGTTGCAACCTGATGCCAATTCGGGTTGTCCCCTGCGCCTTCCCTGGTATCCAGTGGTGCTTTCTGCACCTCTGCAGTGGGCAGATTGAAGGAGAAATATAGCCTCTCCTTCAGAACAGCTGCTGGCAACTATGGTGGGAGGAACAATTTGTCATGCCTGTTGGCCTTTTTGCACACCAAAGTAACAACCATGGTGTCTAGAGGGTGTATCACTGTTAGGGAGAAATACCACTGAAAAAGGGAGAATATTCCCTTTCCAACAGTACCTCTCCAATCTTCAGTCGGTGCTCAGGGCAGAGAGGGCTTATGGCTTCGGCTGCTTTCAGTTTCACTTTTATGACGTCAGAGCCTCATGCGTGTTAATTATCATTCGAACAAAGAAAATAAATTCTTGCGGTGAAGGGAGAAGCTCTTCCCCTTCAGCTCTAGGAAGAAAATTAAAAAGGCAATCCTGGAAGGATTCCCAGCCACGATGCTAGGACATGCTGGACATGTCCTTACTACATCAGAGGTGTTGATAAGGACATTTCAGGCTGCAAACAGCATGCAACTAATTAGTAGCTTAATATGCAACTAACTGAAATGCATAGAAATAGCACTAGAACCTACCTCTTTAGACCCTCACGGGTGAATACCCGCGCTCTACAAATCCCTGACTGATTGATTGATTGATTGATTGAACTCTGGGCTCCAAGCACTAGTGTACAAAGCATTTCAGTGCCTCATCAGGGCTAGTAAGTGCTACATAAGTCAACAATATAATACATTTGTATCTCCCATAATGCTAGTCCATTGTGCTTCCCCCATAGAGTACCCGCCAGGTACTTGGGCTCTCTTCACAGCTCTTCTCCTGCTGGTGCCAAGTGTCTCTCTTCCTGACAGGCTTACTATTAATACCACTACTGCTATTACAGTTTCCACCACTACCACGATTACCACCACTACCATCACCATCGCCATTACCACGATCCCTATTACCACTCCCCTGATTACAACCAGCACTATCATTACTACCATTATTACCATAACCACCACCATTACCACCAAAGGGTTTGACTTTAATGAGCCAATACACTCTAATACAGGTATGAAATGAACAAATGCTGTTTACACTTGATAGCTAATTAAAGTGCAACACCTTGACTGTGCCAATACTTCTTTTTTTAGCTTCTACAATTCAGTACAAAACCTCAAACTATCCATCCAAAATGTAACAGTCCCTTAAAGGGAAGTGTGTCATCCAAAGGAGACCTTCAAATAACCCGTCGTAAACGTGCCACTGATTAGATGAAAATGGTAGCGTGATTAATTCCTACTTCCTGACCCTCCTTAGGGCCTGACTTAGAACTCAGTGGATGGGTTACTCTGTCATAACTATGGGATTTCGATTTTGGCAGATGGGTTATCTGTCACTGTTGTGATGGAGTAACCTGTATGCCGAGTTCTAAATCAGGTCCTTGTTGTGGTATTTTGGATAAGGGATCAAAGTGCTTCCCGGGAGCATACTAACAGATCCATATCTTTTCAATCTTCCTGTGATCAGTGTGGTGACGAACAGATCTGGGAAAGTAGATGTTTATGCTTGTGTGTGGGCTTAAAAGGTGCTTTTCATATTCTGAATGGAGTGAGACAAATTCCCAGCTGCATTGGAATTTGATGAGCATAGAGTTCAATGTGAGTGGGGCAGACTTTTGGAGGCATAAAGGATCCACCACCTGAAACCCCTTACCAAGAAACTGTTACATAAATATATTTTTTATTGTATGTCATCATTGCTCTTTGTATTTCAGGATTGAAGGGGAGCCCTCAGTTCCCCACTTGCACCCCATACAGTACAAATCTATGTATTGCATCTGGTCCATTCCTCCTCCCTAAAATTCAACCTCAATTTGCAATGATGGGGTTTGTTGGTACTGGGGTAGAGGTTTTAACATAATGCCAAGTGGACACCTTTAGAGAACTGTGTCAGAGTCTTGATTTTGTGGTAGTCAGGTGCCCTATGGAATGTCTTCTTGAGTGTATAGATAGCCTTTGATCACCCAAGGTTCCTTAATAAGACCACATTTGTGAATCTCAAGTTGTCTCCTCGCCTTACTCATAATTTATGTTCTCACCATGCAGGCAGACTCAGTGAAGAGCAGCAGTTGGCCCCGTCATTCCCATGGAGCATCATCCAGATCGTCTTCTTTCACCACTGGGAGCAGCTTGCCTCTGGATACTCCTGGCCTGGAGTGGGCAACTGCCCGAGCCGTAGAAGCCCAGATCAGACAGAAAATCCTACAGCTCTCTGAGCAACTGCGAGTGCAACAGACCAGCCGCGAGGAGAACACCATGGCGTACCTTCAGCTGGCAGCCAAGGCAGAGCAGCACCAGGCAGCCCAGGTTCGCGATGTCTTTGAGAAGCGGAACCAGAAGGCCAGCTCCACCATAGCCCAGCTCCAGCGCCGCCTACAAGGCTACCAGCGTAAGCTTTTGGACCTTGAGCAGAATCAGCTTGGCAGGCAGTTGAGTGGTCTTCAACTGAACATTGAGTCCAGAGTAAGCAGCCTCTCTGATTCCTCGCTATCCCAAACTGAGGCCCTATCTGCCAGCATGCAGAGCCACCCGAAGACTCACCTCTCTGCATCGGAAGGTGCCCTGTCCAACGGTGCCTCTACCTCCTCAGGTTCAGCCACGGACAGCAGCATAAGGCCATTGGATGACAAAGAGTCTCTGCATAGGCTGCTCACAGAAACTGTCAGCCCCCTGGAAACGACCAAAAGTGGCACGAAGGAGCACACCCACACCGCTATAAGTCTCACAGAATATTTGAAAGCGTTGAAGGCTTCCCAGGCCACCTTGGAAGCAGAGTGCAAGATTCTTAAAGAGAGATACCTCCTTGACTACAGACTTATGCTGGAGTCGCTTCAGAGTGTAAAATATAGGTAGGCCCCATGTTCTGTTTTTTTAATTTACAATATTAATACAGTGGATGTTGATGGCATCAAGTCAGTGCAAAAGACTGCCTTGTGCCACACTCAAAATGAAGTCCCTGCAGCCTGTAGTATGCAACCAGGCCAGCCAATATCAGCTCTGGGTTGGTTAGGGCTGGAACGGGAACCCAAAGCAGCCCTGGCAAATTTTATCAGACCAGCCCCCAGCCCAGAGGGCACATAGGGGATGAAGGGGTTAGCTTGACCACTACAGAGAGGTCCGGGGGATCCCCCCCAACCCAATGAATATTTGTGAAAAAATAGCAAAAACAATGCATCGGACAACACATTTCCCTTATACATTCAATTGTGTTACTTTTTAAAGCACAGTAAATGATGGCCTTACAGAGCACCAAGATAAAGCAATCTTTATTGGGGCTCTTCAATAATTCCCTCACCCTCACCCTCTAACAGTGTACATCATCTCTCCATAGCTCCCCTGTCACATGTATTTAATTTGTTTTATAGAACCTCTCTTCCTAGCGTAGGGTGTTGGAGCACTTTATATCATGCACACAAACCGAGACAATGAATCATATGTGACTACAAGGCAGGTGTCTTCAAAATGGGGGGCTCATATGATCGTGGGGGGGGCAGACTCTGGTCAAGAGAAGCATTATCCTTATAACGGGCTTTGTTTTAATCTGAAAAAACATGAGCAGCAGTAAACTGCTCTGAAATGGGCCATCACTAACTAACATGTTTTGTCATTTATATCCAAGTTCGGGGTACGTGTCAAAAGAGAAGGGACTCCAAATATGCTTCAAAACCCCCACTTCTAATAAATATACTGTGGATACTCTGATACACTGGTAAGGTCTGCCTGACCAGAATAGTATGTTTGACATCATGTATTTGATTGTATTTTAAAAACAGTAACAGAATTTAACTGCAGTGTTCAAATAACTCTAGACATATTTAAAAATTGCCAATTTAATAGAATTATTGTGGACAAAATTCAGAGAGGGACCCGATGATGTTTTTTTCCCACTGGTGGGGGAGGGGCGAGGCATTAAAAAGTTTGAAGACCACTGCTGCAAGGTGCAGGATTCACATGTCATTTATACTGGTAGGCATTTTTTTAAAGTGCTTGTTTGGTCTGGGGAAGCATCCGAACATAACAGAGTGGTTAGGGTTGACTTTAGTAATAGCAATTTATTTCTATCCAAACAAACCCTTTTTAGCACAATTAGGATAATGAAATACTGGGAAAAAAACATAGCTTTCTAACCTGAACCATGCACTTTGCGTGCAGCTCTTTGATGGCAGTTCATAGCTCACTGTGCTAGTTTATGATTGTAATTTATGAACTGCACAGTAGCAACGGAGCCCTGTGACACAAGCAGTATCCCACTGAGCACTGCACATAAAATACTGTTCTATCATTTGCATTGTACACGTTCTTTACAACAGGCATAATAACCCTCTGTGCTACCTTAGATGAGTCAAAACTACCACTAGACAAAACCCCACCCCTCTAGCAGTTGGATTAATCATCGGAGTTACCTTGGGAATTTTATTGATGCCTGAAAACTGTTGGATATAGGAGGAACTCTGCAGTGCTTTTAACGCCCCTTCACGCTCACTGCTACTTTGTTAAATATCCCCCACAGATCATTTTGTGAATACTGTAACCCAGAATTTGTGAAGGCTGAACCCACCTTGAGCACTTGTTACAGATAAGAGGACAATTACTCAGTGCTTCTAGACGGGCGTCTATCTCACCAACTCCACTTCCCCTTTACTGTTGTCTGCACTTGTGTTATCCCATTTTTACCTTCATACTGTATCTACAGATTGATTTGTCCAACGACGTTCACCAGAGTTTAAACAGTGTCTTTGTTACCCCCTTCTATATATCACAAAGCACTTATCAATAGATCTTTCAAATTCTCCACTTTTCATGTTTTTCTCTTTCCTATAGATGTTAGCCTCCAGTCACTCCTGTCTTCCCTCATTATATGTCTACAGCTTGCTAAATTGCAGTTTTTATACTTAAAAGGGGAAACTAACATAAAATGCCCAGAAATCATAAAATATTGAGAAACAAGACACAGCAAATATCTCGCATGTAGCTGTTTTTATATTATCACATTTCCTTCTTCTTGTACAAAAATATATGAAGATCAAATATTATATTTTAGAGAGCCTCTTTAACCAAAATATATAAAATATACGTTTTTCCTTTCAAAAATGTATTTTTTTATAAACAAAGTATTTTTGGTAGGCTACCAATAGGCTATATTCGTCAAATTGCACACATTTCTTTTAAAGTGCAATCTAAAATGCTGGAAAACAGTCATTATAATATAGATGGCATGGAGACATGAAAATTCTTGCACAAATCTTTTTTAAACAAAGGTTAAATGAAACAGGGACAATGTAGCCTAATATGCTGCAGCCTGAAAGGGTGGAAAACCAACTCTGCACATTTAAGGTATAGCATACCACCATTATCCCACAATGTCCAGTCAGGGGCACTTGAGCCACTATTGTTTTCCATATCATGTTGACTGGATGCTGGAAGACCGGGCTGTGCTTTCTTTTGGGATTTTTTGCTTGCAAAATGTTTCTAGGTCTTTATCAAAACAGCTTCCCTTGATGCCTTGTGAGGCTCAGAGCACCTTTTATCTGTTTTCTGACATTTTCTTTTCTTTGAAGAATGCATTTTCTATTTGTAAAATACTCTTCCTTGCAGCCGAAGAAAGGGTCAAAGAGAACCCCAATAGCACCTGTATTGTGTGCCTTCCCTAATCCTATCTTCCTGAGGAATACCACTATTGTAAAAAAAGATGTCCTGGAGGACACTTAAGGACAGGTCGTAGATCAGGTTATATGGCCTTCCAGAAGATCAGAAATGGCGTCAGGTATTGTGTCCAGTAGGCATGATGGGAATGGAATGGGTGCTCCATTTTGCATAGCTCATGCCACCATCTCCAGAGAGTCCCTGAGAGTCATTTTAAGACAGCACTAGTGTGCTGCCTCACTTCCACAACTTCCTTTACTACTAGGCTCGTAGCAACTTGCATTGGAGCTGTTTCTTTTTTTAGATAACATTTTATTTCCTCACTTTAAATGTACCTCACCTTTACATTACAGTAGAATTTCTGATGCTGCCATTGGTAAAATAGTTATACAAACTTAACTGCATGTGTCTAGTTATAACAATAATGTGCTTTTGAAAATGGTATTTCTACTTTCTAACAGAGTCCTCTATAAAGTTTGGGAAGTAATATACCATCTGGTTCAATCTTCTGTAGGACAGCCAGCGCTACCATATTTTGGTCTATTTATTTGGCCAGCTTCTGGCTTAATATTCTTGTCACTTGGTCATCATACACCAGTACAAGATTTCTTTACACACATATAGATCTTGGTTATAGTGCAGTATGACCTATGAAGGATGCGTAGTTGCACTAGTCAGAATCCTGCTCGAATTGCAACTTCTTGTTGGGGATTGTAAGGCTTCGTCCCATTCCTCCTCTTCCATTTCCCGAGGTCTGTCTCCCAATTTGCTTTTAATTGTGTCAGTTGATCGGGGGAATTATTTACTATTTTCCTGTGCGTTACTGAGATGGTCTTTTTTATTAGGGATTCAAAGAGTAGTCGGACTTCAAACGGTGAAGATTCATCTATTATTTTCTCCATTTCGACCTGAGACAACAAGGCATGTCTGATCTGAAAGTATCTATAGCCTTTGTGTTTAGCAACCCATATTCTGCTTGGAGAGACTCCCATGGAAGCAAGGCCTCATCTTGGCATATGTCTCCCAGTTTACTAATGGCTGTCCTTCCCCAGTTGTTAAAGCCCTGTAATTTTCCCACCTCTGCCAGTGTCGAAATGTCATAGTGGGGTCCCAGTCAGTAATTTATTTTTCCATCCTAGGTATCTAGGGCTACATGTACAAATGTCAGGTTTTGAGACTTGCAAAGTACGAGATCTAGCAACACTTAATTTGCGAGTCGCAAAATCTGATGCATAAACAGTGTCTCAGACACTGAGATTCATAAATGGGTTGCAAGGGACCTCCTTCATTATTATTTATGAGGCAGGTCACAATTTGCAACCCATTTGGGAATGGCCGCACTCACAGGGATGGTGGTCTGCTGGGGTCAGCAGACCACCATGTCTGTGACTGCTTTTTAAATAAAACAGTTTTTTTTATAAATGTGGTCCATTTTCCATTAAGGAAAACAGAATCACAAAAAAAATTAAGTTTCCTTTTTATGTTATAAGATCAGGCAGTGGTCCGTAGGACTACTGCCTGCTCTGAAACAAATGTTGGCTCCCCCATTCACAAAGGGGAAGTGGCCCCTTGGTGACCCCTTCCTTTTTGCGAATGGGTTACCACCAATTTTGAAATCGTGGTAACTGCGATTGTCTTATGACTGCATTCCCAGTCACAAAATAATCATACATCCCCCTGCGAGTCGCTATTAGGAAGAGACGCCCTTGGCACACCCTTTTGTAATAGTGAGTTGCAAACCCATTTTGCGATTCAATAATACGTTACCAAATTGCAAAATAGGGTTTTGTACATAGGAAAATGCTATGTTTTTTTGGTCGCAAACGTTTGTAACCAAAAAAAACTTTGTGCATGTGGCCCTTAGTGACTGATATCCACCACTCTAGTGTGTGTCGGAAGAGCGCTATTATGTCTGGCTATAGAGGGCTGCTGTGTGACCTTGTTCTCTGTTAGCCATATGATCTGACCTCAGAGACGGCTCCTTCTGGGGAGCAAATGTCCATTTCTCTCGTAGGGGATTTCCATGTATAGTCATAAGCGTTGCATATTCCCCGCCCACCTGCAGGGACCCCGGAGCACTGTTTCCAATATAACTTATTAAGTGTCCATGTTCGCCTTACTTCAGAAAGGCCTGCCAAGTCACTTAAGAATGTTCCCATGCAGCCTATAGGAAGGGCTACAGTGTTCAAACCTCTTCATTCAGATTGTCCTTGAAGTAAAAGCATTAAATTGTCTGAACAAATGAATATAATTTTTCAGAAAAATTCCTTCACAAACCTTTTTATATCAGAAAACCCATATTAAGGAGTGCAGAGCAGTGTAGCCCATAGGCTGCCATTAGTAATGAAGAAAAAGGAGACTGTGCCTTTAAGAACAGCCAGTCCTCCAGTATCCCATCATGCCCAGAGAGAGGCAGTTACCTCAGTTCTTTTTTCTGGCACCTGCTGACAGGACCCTGGAGCATTGAGCTCGACCTTTTTAGGTTTTTTTTCAAAAATATAGAGAAACTTTGAGAGAAAAGGCTTCATTCGACGTTCTTTGTCATTCTCTCTTGGATTTTGAAATTTTCTGACAAGATTTAAAGCTTTTTTACACAAAAAATGCCTTCCTTGTTTGACAAATGCCCAAAATGTGGCAGAAAAAAGGCCAAAACAGACCCTCATGAGGTCTGCATCATTTGTCTGCCGTCCTCACATATACCTGCCTCCTGTAACATCTGCAAGACATTCTCCAGGTGCACATTGCGTGACAGAGAGAGGACTCACCTTCAATGGAGAGCAGAGAGAAGACGCCAAGGAACCAGTGGGACTTCTGAGCGAGGGGAAGGTCAGTCTTCCACCAGGGCTCATACCTCGGCCTCAATTGGTCGTGGAAGGTCTGAGAGGCGTTCCTCAGGGCGAAAACGCTATCGGTCCCGGTCGACGTCGAGAAGATTGCCGTCTATGTCTGGCTCGACGTCGTATAGGAGTCGCCGTTTGACGTCAAGGCACCGCACGACGTCGAAGACCCCACGACACACGATGTTGAGGAGCAGAACGGCGGCGTCAGAATCGACTTCGAGAGGTAAACGTAGACGTCATGGGTCGAGGTCCCGCACAGCGTCAATGTCGAGATGTAGAGGAAGATCGACGTCGAGGAGACCATCGACGTTGAGGAGACAGAAGCGAAGGAGAATTTATTCTTCCTCAGAGCGATCTACTTCGGTAGTGCTGCTTCCCTCGTTGCCTTCTACTCGTGCATCTCCTCATGCCTCGCCTCCACCAGATCTGCCGCCAACTTCACTTCAGGCACAGACACTGCAGCCTACGGGTTAGGAGTTACCACAACCGCCACCGCTTCCAGTGCCTCAAGTACCAATTACTGTCCCAACAAGACCGCGCTCTGCATTGCGCCACCGTTCACGTCATGGTCATGATTCATCCCGCTCAAGATCTCACTGCAGATCTAGACATAGATCAAGTTCAACGGGTCATGAGAGAGAGTCTTGGTCTTCTACCAGAGACTACTCCCCTACCTTATTGGACTCACCACCACCTCAGTCCTTGCCGGTTGATGCTATTGACACCTTTCATGAAGTGCTGGTCCGAGGTGCGTCATAACTAAACATTCCGATGGTCGCCCCCACACCATCTACGTCGGTCATCTTTGAAACTCTACAACAGCGTACAGCTGCCACACCTTTACTACCCCCAGTACCTGGCCTCTTAGAGCCTGCTATGGAAGTTTTCCTCACACCGGCTACGACAAGACCTGCACCATCTAGACTGCAGAAAAAGTATCGCCCTCCTGAGCAAGATCCTGTGTTTTTGCGTTCCGACCCTCCACCGGACTCCGTGGTCATATTGGCGGCTCTCAAAGCTCACTCTATCTCTCCGTCGTCCACCTCTCCCCCGGATAAGGAGAGTAAAAGGCTGGATTCAATAGGCCGTAAAGTCTGCAGTTCGGCTGCATCATCTATGAAGACTGCAAGCGCCACAGTCCTTTTGGGCAGGTGCGAAAGATCTTTGTGGGATTCCATATTACAGTTCGCAGCATCTCCCGAGAGATCACAGAGAGGATTTCCTAGAAATAGCCAAGGAGGGTGCTATGGTCTCCAATCAGATCATCAGTGCGGCGGCGGACGCATCTTTACTCTCAGCACATTCTTACTGCCATGGTGTGACGCTGAGAAGACATTCGTGGCTGCGGCTTACGTAATTGAAGCCGGATGCTCAGCAACAAATTATGAATCTGCCATTTTCAGGATCCACCTTATTCGGATCCCATGCAGATGATGAAATGGCAAGGATGAAGGCTGAGGTGGACACATTAAAAGCAGTAGGTCTTGACAAACCTACGGAGCAACGTCGGTCCTTCCGTCCTTTCCACCGCCGCTACACCACTCAGAGGGTTCAAACCCCTCAATGGGTCCCTACAAGATCTCACTAACAGTACCAACAAGCCTATCAGCCTCAGCGTAACTCACAGAGGGGACAATCAACCCATCAGTCCACTCAGAGTACCCGACAACCTACCACCTCAAAACCCTGAGAATTTCCTCCCCCCAATTTCATTAACCACTCCAGTGGGGGGAAGTGGCACCAATTGCCTGGTAGAGTGGCAAAGAATTACAACAGGTGCTTGGGTCTTAAACATTGTACAGAATGGATATTGTCTCAGGTTTGCCACACCGTCTCCGGCCATTCCGCCAAAACCCTCAACCGCTCACCTCGACCTCTTAAAGGCGGAAGTCTCCATCCTCCTCGAAAAGAGAGCAGTGGAATCGGTTCCCCTCAACGAACGGGGGGAGGGTATTTACTCCAAATACCTTCCCATCCCAAAGAAGGACAAGAGGGAATTCAGACCCATTCTAGACCTCAAAATTGCCAACAAATGGGTCCGAAACGAAAAGTTCAGAATGCTATCCTTACACCAGATATATCCTCAGATTCAGCAAGGGGACTGGCTTTGCTCAGTGGATCTACACGATGCGTATTTCCACATCCCCATTGCAAAGAAGCATTGTAAATTCCTGAGGTTTGTGGTGGGTCAAGATCACTTCCAATACACTCTCCTACCATTCGGTCTCAGGTCTGCACCCAGAACCTTTTCCAAGTGCATGGCGGTGGTGGCAGCTCATCTCACGAAAAATCGAATTTTCATATACCCATATCTGGATGACTGGTTAATCAAAGCATCCACTTATGCAGAAGCCAAACTGCATTTCTAGATGACCTGCAAGCTCCTGTATCGGCTAGGCCTTCATATCAACTTTCACAAGTCAACGACAGTTCCTGTCCAGAAGTTACACTACTTAGGAGCTACCATAGACACTCTGCAGGCAAAAGTGTGTCCTTCGGAGGAACAACGCTTATCCATTCTCTGGAAGTGTCGGGCTCTCCGATCAATGCGTCACCCAACAGTACGAACAGTCCCCTCACTTCTAGGCTCCATGGCATCCTGCATCTTTCTGACACCTAACGCTCGCCTCCACATGCGACGGCTTCCGGAATGCCTGGAGAGCCAATGAAATCAATTGTCGGGAAAATGGGAAGACCGAATTCGTCTGTCCACCCATGCAATCAGATCTCTAACTTGGTGGTGCTCTCCAGCCAATCTCCTAAAGGGGATGCCATTCCATGCACAGTCTCCAACGCAGACTATTGTGACAGATGCCTCTCTCCTCGGGTGGGGAGCTCATATGGATCACTTGCAAATACAAGGTCGATGGTCCCACAAGGAATCATTGTACCACATCAGTCTCCTAGAGCTACGGGCGGTACACCTAGCTCTCAAGGCATTTCTACCCTCAATCACCACCGACAACTTGCTGGTACAGGCAGACAATACCACCACCATGTACTATCTGAACAAGCAAGGGGGCACCAGATCCAGAGTCTTGTCTCAAGAGTCCCAGTCAATATGGCACTGGCTCCTAGCCAGGAAATTGAGCATAGTGGCAACCCACCTTCCAGGGGTTCAGAATATGCAAGCGGATGCCCTCAGCAGAGTTCTAGAAGAGAACCACGATGTCACTCAAGACATGTGGGGCACACCTTCTATCGACCTCTTCGCCACAGAAGAAAACAGGAAATGCCATGACTTCGCCGCCAGGTTTTACCACCCAAAATCGCTGGGGAATGCTCTGTGGGTAGACTGGTCCAACAAATTTCTGTACGCCTTTCCACCAATTCCGCTGATCCCAGCAGTCCTCCTCAAACTCTCGATGACGTCAGCCACGATGATCCTCATTGCACCAGAGTGGCCGAGACAGTGGTGGTTCCTGGATCTCCTTCACCGATCACTCCGGCCCCATCTCAGGCTACCCTGCAGACCAGACCTCCTGACGAAGTTCGGAAGACAAATGAGACATCCCAATCTCTCTTCCTTGAATTTGGCAGCATGGCTCCTGAGTTAGTCCAGTGTGGTCATCTAAACCTTCCACAGGATTGTATGGAAATCCTAAAGGAGGCGAAGCAGCCATCTACTCGTTCAGCATACTCCTTCAAGTGGAAAAGATTCTGCATCTGGTGTTCCTCTAAGGGGATAGACCCTACATCTTGCAAGGAAGATGTCATTCTCCCTTACTTGTTACAATTGGCACGATCTGGCCTACAACTTTCTTCAATAAAAGTTCATTTGGCAGCTTTAACTGCTTATAGGAAAACTCCTTCGCAAACCTCTTTCTTTAGAATTCCAGTTATCAAAGATTTCCTAGAGGGGTTAAAGAAGGTCTTTCCTCCAGTTAGACGCCCTTCTCCACCATGGGAACTTAATGTGGTCCTTTCATGTCTAATGCAACAGCCATTCGAACCCACAAGGCATCTCTCCAACACCTCACTTGGAAGACGGCCTTTCCAGTGGCAATCACTTCAACACGAAGGGTTAGCGAAATCCAGGCCCTCTGTACCCATGAGCCTTACACAGTATTTCACTCCTTTAAAGTAGTCCTACGAACACATCCTAAATTTCTACCCAAGGTTATATCCGACTTTCACATCAACCAGTCGATTTCCCTACCTAATTTCTTTACAAACCCTTCTACTCCAGCAGAGAGAGCTCTCCTTTCTCTAGATGTTAAGAGGGTGTTGAAATTGTATCTAGATAAGACCAATCCCCTACGGAGAACTTCACAACTATTTGTTAATTATGGTACAGTCCTTACTGGTTTAGCCACTTCCAAGCAATCGATATCGAGATGGACAGTCTCCTGTATTTTATTTTGCTATCAACTAGCTAAGAAAACCCTACAGAGTAAACCAAAAGCACATTCCACCAGAGGCAAGTCGGCAACGACTGCTTTATTGCGGAATGTTCCATTAGCAGAAATTTGTAAAGCTGCTACTTGGAGATCGGTTCACACCTTTACTAAACATTATTGCCTCGACTCTGATGCTAGGGCAGATGCTCAAGTAGGACAGGCTTCTCTTAGGAACCTCTTTGCTTGAGAGAATATTCTCTGACTACTCTATCTGCTCCTCCGCGTGTTATGGGATGGGCTTCTATTCTATTCAACGCTTATGACTATACATGGAAATCCCCTACAAGAGAAGGTATAGGGGTTTATTCTAACTTTGGAGGAGGTGTTAATCCGTCCCAAAAGTGACAGAAAAGTGACGGATTTACCACCAGCCGTATTACGAGTCCATTATATCCTATGGAACTCGTAATACGGCTGGTGGTATATCCGTCACTTTACCGTCACTTTTGGGACGGATTAACACTCCTCCAAAGTTAGAATAACCCCCATAGTTTCTTACCTGTAACTCCATTTCTCTCATAGGGGTATTTCCATGATAATCATAAGCAACCCTCCCACCTCCCCGGGGGAGCAGATAGATTGCTTTATTAGGTTAATATTTATTATCAGCTAATAACTGCCTGCAAAAAGAACTGAGGTAACTGCCTCTCTCTAGGCATGATGGGATACTGGAGGACTGGCTATTCTTAAAGGCACAGTCTCCTTGTTCTTCATTACTAATGGCAACCTATGGGCTACACTGCTCTGCACACCTTCATAGGGGTTTTTTGATATAAAAAGGTTTGTGAAGGAATTTGTCTGAAAAATTATATTAATTTGTTCAGGCAATTTAATGCATTTACTTCAAGGACAATCTGAATGAAGAAGCCCTCACTATAGGCTGCATAGGAACATTCTTAAGTGACTTGGCAGGCCTTTCTGAAGTAAGGTGAACATGGACACTTAAGAAGTTATATTGGAAAAAGTGCTCCGGGGTCCCCGCAGGCGGGCGGGAAATATTCAACGCTTATGACTGTCATGGAAATACCCCTATGAGAGAACTGGAGTTACAGGTAAGAAACTATACCTTCTTTACATAAGGTAGTTGTGAAGCCCAGCATTATTTCTTAACGTCTATGAGTTCAGTACCTCCATTGTAAATGCCCCTTACTCCAGTATTGGAACTTTCATAGATTCACATTCTTGAATCATTCCCCGTCGTCCAGATGGGAGCCCCCGGTACATCAAAATATCAATGTATAACCAACTGCAATGAAAAAAGGCCCAAAGGCTTTCATTTTAGTAGGCTATCCTTGTCTCTATGAGTAAAAGGGACCAAAGGAAGTCCCAGCCAATCAGGCTTCCCCTCCCTCTAGAACCCTCCTGTGAAAAGCTCCTTTCCCTCAGATTTTCTACCGCTCGTCGTGCTAGGGAGTCTCCATTGAGCTCTGCTCTGTCAAATCTCCAGAAAAGTCTAACTTTGCAGGTTTTCTTCAAAACAAGGAAGATTTCTTTACCAACTAAGGTGTCATCTTGTTCCCTGGTCTAAGGGAGTTATATTTTCTCAAACTTCGTCACGTCAGACGAGGAAAAGATAAGCCTTTTTAGAGCCTGCAAAACATGTAGAAAGAAGAGATTTCATTTTGAAGATCTACACAAGGACTGCACTTATTGCCCCTATCCTGACCATGTAGCCAAGGACTGCATGGTATACAGAACTTTTTCTAACAAAATCCTCAAGGACAGGGAGGGTAGGCTACTTATTTGGCTGCAGAAAT
Organism: Pleurodeles waltl; assembly: GCF_031143425.1. Classification (NCBI taxonomy): domain Eukaryota; kingdom Metazoa; phylum Chordata; class Amphibia; order Caudata; family Salamandridae; genus Pleurodeles; species Pleurodeles waltl. The sequence goes on from NC_090449.1 coordinate 19,119,138, forward strand.
TGAAGTCCAGATCAAACCCTGTGTCTGATTCTGACAGTGAGGAATCCTCCTCCTCATCAAGAAAGTACCAAAAAAGAGGCAGATCTCCTCAGGCTCACCATTCTGAGGATCCACCCCAAAAATCTCACAAAATGACAAAACAGGTGTCTTCTAAAGCTTGCAGCCCTTCCAGTTCTCCACACAGGAGTTCTGTTTCATCCAAAAGGCACTCTAAGGAACGTCCTGTTTCTTCAGAACGCAGCAAAAGAGCCTTTTCCGAGCCTCCAATACCACCTCCTGTGGTAAAACATGTCTGCAAAAAACCATCTGGAAAATCGACGACGACACCGTCGACGACAGCATCGACGACGGCAGCGTCAAAAGGAGTGTTTACAGCCTCGTCGTTGACTACAACAACGTCCACTGTCTCTACAGCTGCTTCCTCTTCAATGATGTTCATCTCAACAACGTCCCCGTCTACGGCTTTTGCGGTCACTTTGTCGACGATCAGTGTACCCATCGCTTCTCCTCCGTCAACAAAACTGTCGGTGAGACCGTCGACGGCGGTGTTACCGATACCGGTCGTCCCGTCGACAAGACTTTCTCCGTCGTCAGTGCTGGTTCTATTGACGATCCCGTTGGCGCTCCCATCGACGATACCGTCGTCGATGGTTAAAACACATAAGAAGTCTGATATGCTTTCACCATTGATTACGTCACCAAGTAGGGTATCAGCATTGGTACCTAAACATCTTTTGGAAGAAGAGGATTCTGAGGACGAGAGCCCGTTTGGGGGTGCGCATAGCCCATCAGAACTGCATGTGAAGTGCCAAAATCTGGAGGAGGACATTCAGCATGATCCCCACTCATTTTATTCGCAACCACAGCAGTATCTTTATCAGTAACAGATGGTCTGTTTGCCGGGATCACTCATAGCTGGCTTACAGCTAATGTTGGACGACTACAGAAGGTGGTTTCCGCCGGCCGGCTCGGAAGTGCAGCAACCATCTGTACTACCCTCTGTACCTCTTCCTTCTTCTCCGGTTCATCCGGGGGTATGACCGTTACATGTACCAACACAGACGCCAGTCTCAGTTCCAACACAAAAACTGTCTTCATCTGACAATGACAGGGAAGAGGGAGAATTGCCAGATGTTATAACTGAATGGGATGATTATCAGATTCCTACCCCGTTCTCACCCTCTCTGGGTCCGATAGATTCCCCTCGGGGGTTTTCACAATTTGTTGGAAAGAGCTACAAAGAGATTTGAGCTGCCCATGCCCACGAAGCAGATGGACTGTTTCCTTTATGATTTTAAAGAGCCTTTCCAAAAAGGTATAAAATCGATGCCAATAGTGGACTATATATGGGATGAGGGCATCAAGGTAATGAAAAACCCGGCGACTGTTACCCCTGTTTTGCCTCGTCTTGACAAGAAGTAAAAGGCTCCGGAAGACTCTCTGGCTTGCCTCACGGGGCACCCCAAACCAGACTCAGTCATTACCCAGGCTGCACAACGTCGATTCAGAAACCCTTCAGCACCCATATCCACTCCACCAGACAAGGAGGGTAGAAGGCTTGATAATATTGGGAAGCGTTTCTCTTTGATGGGTTTGCTTATGATAAGAGCTTCCAACTCTTTGGCGATCATAGGCAGATATGACAGGCAATTTTGGGCAGACATTGCTCCCTACCTAGATCAGCTGCCAGAGGACTCAAAGATAGAATCAATGAAAGTCTTGCAGGAGGGTGAGAGGTCTTCTGCAGAAGTGATAGACTGTGCGATGGATATCGCTACCACAGCTTTTCGGCAGATGGCAGGGGTGGCTGTTCTAAGAAGGCAGGGTTGGCTCCGGGCAACTTCGTTTAGGCCGGAGGTGCAAAACAAGATTCTGGACCTACCTTTTGATGGGGAATCCCTATTCGGAAAGCACATTGATGACGCACTTCAGTCCATAAAGATGGATAGCGATACAGCCAGGTCCCTTGGCATGCTGCAGTTTAAAAGACAGCCCTTTCGGGGGGACTAGAGGTCGGGGGTATTCTTCCTATAGGGAAGGGTTTCAACAATATAGGTACCCCTCTGTTTCCGCGGCTTCTCAGTCCTTTCGTTCCTAGTACCAGCAGAGACTTCCTCTGCAAGCAGCATATTCGAGACCATCGCAAAGAGGAAAAGCAGGAAGACAAGCGAAGGACCCAGACAATGACTTTCTGGTGTCTCAGGCTATGAACCTTTCCTTGGATACAAAACTAGGGGGAAGGATTTCCCACTACTTTCGCAATTGGCAAAAGATAACATTAGACCAAGTCTGATTCAATTTGGCCATACTTTGGAATTCTTGCAGTGCCTTCCTACAAGACCTCCTCTCCCTCGAAGGGTGAAGCACTTATATTTGCTCAAACAGGAAGTCGAATCGATGATCCTCAAGAGGGCTATAGAGAGAGTCCGACATCAAGACAAAAGAAGGGGATTCTACTCTCGGTTCTTCCTGGTTCGAAAGAAGTGTAAGTGATCCCAATCCTAGACCTCAGGAATCTCAATACTTATCTCAAGAAACAGTCTTTTCGTATGATTACCCTAACAAACATCCTGTCCCTTCTCAACCCGGGAGATTACATGTCCACCCTCGATTTGCAGGATGCATATTTCTATATCCCTATACATCCTTCCACAGGAAATATCTTAGATTTGTAGTAGCCGGAGATCATTTCCAGTTCAAAGTACTACCTTTCGGTCTGAAATCGGCCTGAGAATTTTTACCAAATGTTTAGCTCCAGTCGCAGCTTTCCTCAGAAGTCTCAACCTTCAAGTCTCTCGTATTTGGACGATTGGCGGGTCAAGGCCAAGTCCAGATCTCAGGCACTGAAGTCCACATGCACCTGCGTGGAGCTGTTCGCAAATCTCAGCCTAACAGTCAACTACGACAAGTCAGCCTTCCAGCCCTTAAGAAGGCGAACATTTCTAGGGGCTATATTGGACACTTCCAACAACATGTCATCTCCTATAGAGGAGAGACGGAAAAAGCTCATATCCCTCACGGAGAGCCTGCGAAAAAGAAAGTATGTTTCAGTTCGCCTCTTCAAGTCCCTGTTGGGAATGATGTCCTCTTGCATTCCACTGGTACCTTTCTGTCGTCTCAGAATGAGACCCCTCCAGGATTAGCTAGACCTTCAGTGGACACAGTCCAAGGGGTCTTTTGACGATGTCATCAGAATAACGAAACCCATGATATCACCTCTGACTTGGTGGACTCAGGAGTCTCAATTATCGAGATTACTTTCTTTTCTCCCCCAACCAGCTCCGTGGGTGATCACTGCAGACGCTTCTCTCGAAGTTTGGGGAGCCTTCCTCCAGCATTTACAAGTCAGGGGCAAATGGAAGCCACATCAGAAGTTTTTTCAGATCAATTACCTCAAATTGAAGGCAGTTCGTTTAACGCTCAGTGCTTTTCTTCCAAAGATAAGAGGCTCATCAGTACTCATTCAGATGGACAACACTACAACAATGCATAATATCAACAAACAGGGAGGGACCAGATCTCTGCTCCTATTGAGAGAATCTCAGCGCATTTGGGAATGGTCTGTCAGACAGAAGATAAACCTTCGAGCAGAACATGTCCCGGGCTTGCAGAACATCCTAGCAGACTCTCTGAGCAGGTCTCTATGATCCAAGCACGAATTGGAGCTGGATCAAGGAGTGTTGAATCAAGTCTTCTCCCTATGGGGAAAACCAAACCTGGATCTGTTCGCCACCCCGCAGAATGCAAAATGCCGGTTCTTTGCAAGTCAGGATCACCATCGGGGCTCTTGGGGGAATGCGTTTTCCATAGCGTGGTCAGGAATTTATGCTTACGATTTTCCTCCCATTCCCCTAATACCGAGAGTTCTGGCGAAGATCAAGAACGAACGCTGCAAGCTTCTTCTGATTGCTCTTGCATGGCCTCGCCAATATTGATATACAGAGCTCCTTCTCCTCTCAGAGAGCCGCAGCATCCCTCTACCAGTGATGCCGTCCCTGCTAACAATGAGTGAGGGTCAAAGTCTCCACCTGGATCCAGCTTCACTTCAATTGACAGCCTGGCTCCTAAACACCATGAGTTTGCGCACCTAGATATTCCTTCGGATTGTAGAACCATCCTCGCCAGACCTGTAGCTGAGAGTACCAACAAATGTTATCGTTTGAAGTGGAAAAGGTTTTGCTCATGGTGTACACAAGCTCAGTTGCATCCTTTCAATTCATCGCCGGAGCAAATACTGCATTATCTTCTCCACCTGGCCAGATCGGGTTTGGCTATCTCTTCGATTAGAGTCCACTTAGCAGCAATTTCCCGCTATAGGCAGACAGATAACGTAGTTCCTTTGTGGTCCGCAAGAGTCATAAAGCTATTTCTTAAAGGGCTGTTCCGGTCCTTCCCTCCAGTCAGACCTCCTCCTCCATCATGGCAACTTAACTTGGTCTTGTCCCAATTAAAGAAGCCTCCGTTTGAGCCAATTCACAAGGCAGATTTAAAATATCTATCCTGGAAGGTCGCTCTCCTTCTCGTTCTTACCTCAGCCATAAGAGTGAGCGAGATTCAATCATTCACTATCCAAGACCCTTTCTTGCAGTTCAAGAGAGACAGGGCAATCTTACGAACGAACCCAAAGTTTATACCTAAAGTCCCTTTGGATTTCTATATTAACCAGCTGGTGGTACTAAAGTCGTATTTCCCAAATCCATCAATACCGGCGGAACAAGCTCTGCATTCATTGGACATTCAGAGGTGCCTGAAGTTTTATCTTGAGAGAACTATAGAATTTAGAAAATCGAACCAACTTTTTGTTGCATTTAGTGCTCCTCGTAAAGGCCGATCGTTGTCTAAGCAGGGGATTGCAAGGTGGATAGCCTCTGCGATTATCTATTGTCATACAGCAGCAGGAAAACCTTTGCAGAATCCAGATCATGCACACTCAGCGAGAAAGGTGGCCGCATTCATGCCGCTTTTTGCAGGAGTGCCCATCCAGGACGTCTGCAGGGCAGCCACTCAGAAGTCAACGCATACATTTGCGAAACATTAATGTTTAGAAAAAACACTGCAGGGTGATGTGGCAGTAGGACAAGCAGTTTTACGACATCTATTCCAGTAACGGTGAGCTGTTGTATTTCTTCATTCCTTTTTTTCCCGCCAGCCCAGTATACTTTGTGCACATTGTATAGCATTGTTTCTTCCTTTGAGGTACTAATGTTTCTTAGTTTTCAGGTCAAGGTGCTTTTCTTTTATCAAATATCTATATCTATATTTCTATATCTATATTTCTATCTAATATTTTTTCTCTTCTGCATGATCATGTTTCTTCAGTGATTCTGGATATACATACGTATATATATATATGTATATGTGTGGATATATACTATACAATGTGCTTCATTACTGCTTGCTATTCTGATTCAAGTATGTGAATCTATGAAAGTTCCAATACTCGAGTAAGAAAATTAGGGCCAGATGTAGCAAACATTTGCGAGTTGCAAATGGCCCGAATCACAATTTGCGACCCTGCAAAATCGGAAATGGGATGCAAAAATCCTATTTCCGAATTGCAAATTGCGACGTGAGCCATTACGGATTCGCAAATTTTGCGACCCCATTGTGCGACCCGCAAATAGGGAGATGCAATTTGCGAGTCGCAAACCATATGAAAAAGCCACTCGCAAATTACGACTAGTCGCAAAAAGCCCATTTTGCACACCCAAATTACCACTAACTCAGAGCAGGTGGTAACCATAACCAAAGTATAAAAAGAGGCCCAGAAGGCATCTGGGTTACTCAAAATGGCTGAAATATATGTGATAGCAAGGAGGAGAAGAGTCCACGCTGCACAGCAGAGGAGGAGGAGGAGCCAGAGACAGGAGAGGATATACAGAACCAGGCAGACACTTTTCCAGCAAACTGAGGAGGAGATTTATGATAAATACAGACTCAGCAGTGCAGCAATATTAGAATTAATTGATCTACTCAATCCGCAGCCTCAACGACAGACTGTGCGCGGCAGCGCCATCCCCACACATGTGCAAGTGCTATGCTCACTGCACCTCTTGGCCTTGGGTAGCTATCAGGGGGTGATTGCAGTGGCAGGTGGGGTATCCCAAAGTGCACTCTCACGATTCTTCATATGTTTCTTAGATGCCATACTCACCCACATGTCCAGATACATATACCTACCCAGGAATGAGGCAGAAATCAACAGCACCAAGTTGGAATTCTACAGAATTTCTAACTTCCCACATGTAATAGGGTGTGTGGACAGGACATATATACAAATCTGCCCTCCTGCAAATCTGGAATATCTGTTCCGCAACCGGAAGTGTACCCACTCACTGAACATCCAGGTGGTATGTGACGCCAATTATGTCATCACTGACATGGTAGCCAAATTTCCAGGGAGTACACATGACTCTTACATTTTCAGGCACAGTGGGATACACCAACGCCTAGAACGTGGGGAGTTTGGAGACGGATATCTATTAGGTATTGCTGCAGACACCCCGAAAGCCATACACACAGGTCACTGTAGAAACCATCCATGCCCTGCTAACATTGTTAATTTTTGCCACACAGGTGACAGTGCATATGCGACCATGGATACTTACCCCGTACCTAACACCCAGCAATGAGAATGAGAGGCGATATAACAGTGCACATAGGAGGACCAGAAATGTCATAGAGAGGACCTTTGGACTGTTAAAGGCAAGATTCCGATGCCTCCACAGAAGTGGAGGTGCGCTCCAGTATGCCCCAATTACAGCTTTCAAGATAGTAGGCGCATGCGCTATCCTGCACAACATTGCCACCAGACGTGGGCTACATCTGACCCCTGAAGATCCAGATTCGGAGGATGACGAGCAAGAGCTACCACATCGCCAGCCTGGGGATAGAAGCATTGCAAATCAAGGCAGACAGAGACGGGACCACATTGCAAACCAATACTTTGGAAGGTACGTGGTAACTGTCACCACACACACTAATGTCACACACAAAGAGCCCAGTTGTGAGGTGGGTCAAACAATACTTTTTAATATGTGAACCTAATAACGAAATAACTGAACTGTTGTTAAGGGGCTGTAAATGTCCACCCTCAATGAGGACACATTCACTCCATGTACCTCATGTGTCCTGCAGTGCTTGGGCCTAACACCTCCTCCTGGTACGCCCAGCATGGCTTGTGCTAGGTGGGTCAGCAGACCCCTGACGTGCACTGCCACTCCGCAAGACACGTGTGTCTGTGGCAGATGCGCTGCTGCTGGTGGACCCCTCCTCACTGTCCTGAGGTGTCTCAGCTGTGCCCCTAGCCACCTGTCTAGCCTCCCGCATGTCCACAGCATGGCTAATGCGACCCAGTCCCCGAGCCACATCCCCTGCAAAGTGGCCCAAGTCCACCTGCAAGCTCACAGTACGTCGTGACAGCCCTGTGGTGTTCACTGCAAGACGGACGATGGATGCAGTCATGCGGTCCAATCTCTGTACCAGTTGGCGCTCACTGCGCCTTGCACTTTGTCTCTCTGACACCAGTTCCATCACCCGTTGCCGTATGGATAGGGCAAGGTCACTGACATTGTTGTTCAAACGTGTGAATTGTGTGTTCACTTCTGCCAGGCCATTTGTGAAATTGTGCTCCATCCGTTGCATTGCCCCAGAAATGATTCTCAACTGCCTTGTTTGCAGGCGCTGACCAGATATGAGGGATGCCTCAGCTGCAGATATGGATGCGTCACCTATATCCTCCTGGGACACTGCTTGGACATGGAGTCTGCGTCTGCAACGCGGTGGTGCTTCGGGGTCCTGCTGTCTCACACTGTGGCTGGGACCAGGTGCTGTGTCTCTTTCCACCATGTCCAATTCTTCAGCTGGAGGGAACTGTGGTGGTGTGGTGATGGGCCCTGTAGTGGCTGCTGCAGCCTCCTGCCCTGCCTGTGGGCTGCTTTCTTCACCCTGGACGGTTGTGGCTGTTGGGGGTGTCTTGTGGGAGACCTATGGGACATAGGGAACACACTGTCAGTATCTAACATCTGTTGTATGCCTCCTAATAAACAGTTGCTTATAAGCTGAGTACTGTATTACATTGCCCATAATGCACCATTCTGGTGGTTGCTAGTCTGGAATGGAGCTGGCTTGGTTGTGCATGCTGCTGTGTACTGGGTGGGTAGGGTATAGCATTTATAGGTGTACATGCATGTTTCATGGTACTCACTTTTTGATGTCCCTGGCGCTGACGTGTCCAGTACTCCCATTCCTGACACTGCCTCAGGCTCCAGGGTCTGTTCAACCAGTTCCTCCATGGCTGTGGGTGGTGGGATGGTGGATGGGCCTCCTCCTGTGCCCCTCATCTCCCCTCTCCTTTGTCCTTGAGCACAGGTCATACCACCGTTTTTTTATTTCCTCTATGCTCCTGTGGCTCACCCCTATGACATTGACCCTCTCCTGGATGTCTTGCCAGATTCTTCTCTTTTCAGTGTCTGGGACACTCAGGGCAGCCTTTCCAAACAGCTGGTCATGGTGATGGCAGCATTCCTCTGTCAGCACCTCAAGCTCCTTTTCAGAGAATTTCAATTTTCTCTTCCTGCCTGCACTGCCTGAGTCTTCCATTGTTGCTGCTGTTCCTCCAGGTGGTTGCTCAGCAGTTAGAAAAGGATGTGGTCCTCCCTCCTCCCAGGTGTATTTGATGTCTTCCTGGCTCTGATGTCATCAGCAAGAGCCAGGAAGTGTTTTTCAAACTGTTTTGCTGCACCTGCATGCAATTTGCGGTACAGTCGCAATTTGCGATACCCACTCGCAATTTGCGAGTTCGTTTTTAGCGAGGTCGCAAAAAGCGACCTCGCTAACAGCGGACTCGCAATCTGCGGTGCGACTTCATTTGCGAGTCGCAAAATGAAGTCGCTTTTTTTTGTTGGATCCCATTTTGCGAGTCGGAAATTGCGAGTCGCAATGACTCTCAATTTCCAACTCGCAATTTTTTGGCTTCCTACATCTGGCCCTTAGTTACTTACCTGTAGCAGTAGTTCTCCAGTATTGGAATCTTTCATATGCATACATATGCAGTTTAATATGAGACCAGGCAGCTAGGCCCAGACCCTCGCTAAGCTAAGGTCCTTTAGTTAATAAGCAAACTCTTAATACATAACTCTAATTGTGATACATTAGTACAAGTTAAAAACATTATTGCATAATAAATTCAGGGTTAACAGCTTTCATTAGTCTTCGTATACATTGGTAGCCACTCCCCATGGGCCCATTTCAAATGCGTGCATTATTTTCTATGTTAACACATTTTCTATGTAGCTTCATCACCCAATATATTGCAAGCTTTTCATTTTAATATTGCTTTTAAAAGACATACTCCAACAATCCCTCCTCTGATGACTCTTGTCATCACACAAAACCTTCCCCCAGAAATTTTATATCCTAAAATTCTCTCAACTCAATTTCTTCCCTTATTGGCTTCCCCTTTGATTTTGCCCTATACAATTTTTCCCTTTGTTTTTCTTCCCTCCTCTTATTATTTTTCGCCATCTTCACTTTTATTTTTTTGCTGATTTTACATGCCACCCACAATCCAAATAGGCAAGCTATAACAATCAATAGTCCCTGTACTATTTTAGACAACATCCCATGCCAAATGTTACTAAGCCAATTCCGCACTGAAGCAAATCCTTTTCCAACCTTTTCCCAAACACCTGGTTCTTTCAATTCATTCAAGTTTGTACTATCCATAGTCAAGTTAGTGAGCATACTCCTAATCTCATTACTATTATCTGGTATATATGCACAACAATGACGCTCATTGAGCATTCTACAAACACCGACATTTTTCACTAAAAGAATGTCTAAAGCAATTCTAATTTACATCGACAATCAACTGCTTGTAATGCCTTGCTACATGCTAATAGTTCCCACCCCACGACACAGATTAATGCCATTCCTTTTGGGGAAATGGTTCGAGTGAAGAGAAATTGTAGTGATAACAGACTTTGTGAGGTAGAGTTGGACAAACTAGAAAATAGATTTATTCAGAGAGGTTACTCTAGTAAAGTCTTGAAGAGTGCAAGAAAAAAAGTAAATAAGTTGCCAAGATCATCACTGTTGATAAACAAGGGAAAAAAGAATACCACATCAAAAAGACCACTATCCTTTTGTACCTCTTTTAGTCAAAACAGCCAGGATATTTATAAGATCTTGTTCAAACATTGGAATGTCCTACATACTGACAACACTCTAAAACACATATTACCCACCAAGCCTCACATGGTACACAAAAAAGGTACTACCATTAAGAATTTAATATGTAAAAGCTTCTTACCACCGCTAAAAGAAAAATCAATAATTTGGTTACCAGAAAAACCTATGAGCTTTTTTAATTGCAGCAAATGTAATATATGCCAATTGGCGTTACATAAGACCTTCTCTTTTCAGTTCAATGGCAGCAAAGTATATAAGATCCAAGATTTCATTAACTGCAATACTAAATGTGTGGTTTATGTGTTGATATGTGAATGTACCAAGATCTATGTAGGAAGCACTATCCGGCCACTAAAGGAAAGAATCCAGGAACATGTACGGGCCCTGAGAAATAATGATTCATTTTCTCCAGTAGTGCGTCACATGATAAAGGAACATTCGACAACGGAGGTCCCGATGCTAAAATATATGGGCATCAGCCAGACAAAAGTACATCCGAGAGGGGGTAATCGTGAGCTAGAGCTCAGAAGAAATGAGTCAAAATGGATACTGAGATTGAAAAGTATACAACTGGGCATGAATTTAGATCATGAAATGCATTATTTTTTATGACTCCATTTGCTGCCGTAATAGGTTATAAGAACTGTTAATATTATGCACTGGTACTTAATGCCATCATCATTTCAGCTGAGTAGGAATCTGAGTCAATTAATCATATAACAAAGCATGACACACAATTGATTTGCATGCTATATGCTCGTATCCACCATTTGTTATTGAAAAATTCCAGGCACTAATATCACTTCACATGAAGATCATGGGTGATAAGGTGAACTTTTGTTATCCCAAGACTAAGCCTGTAAGATTATGAAATAATAACAGTCAAGTATACTTAGTTTTCCACTACAGTAAAACAGGCAGACAACCTTCTCCAAATGGTGCTCGTAATATATATGGCACAACAGTCGGTCATTCATTAAAACTCAAATTTGTCACATCAGATGCTTGGGTAACTAGACAAGGGCGCTCTTTTTTTTGAATTCTGAATGCTCAGTGTATTTCTAAATACACATCGGGTTCCAGCAACGAAATGTCGGGAACCACATATAACTTGCATTTAAAACGTGGATATGATCTCCAACTTCAAATCATATCTTGATCTCAAAGTAAATATAAAATAATGCCATCAAACAAAAGATTAAGGGCCAGATGTAGGTAGGCTTTTGCACCTCGCATACGGCGAAAAACGCCGTTTGCGAGGTGCAAAAGCCCTCAAGCGATGCAGAAACACATTTTGCGAGTCGGAACCGACTCGCAAAATGTGTTTCCGACTCGCAAATAGGAAGGGGTGTTCCCTTCCTATTTGCGACTTGCACCGCGATTTAAGTTGATTTGTGACCGCGAAAGCGGTCGCAAATCAACTCGCAGTTACCATCCACTTGAAGTGGATGGTAACTCATTCGCAAAGGGGAAGGGGTCCCCACGGGACCCCTTCCCCTTTGTGAATGCTCACAAAATTATTTTTTCAGAGCAGGCAGTGGTCCTATGGACCACTGCCTACTCTGAAAAAAACCGAAACAAAAGGTTTCGGTATTTTTTTCTATTTGCAGCTCGTTTTCCTTTAAGGAAAACGGGCTGCAGATAGAAAAAAAAACTGCTTTATTTAAAAGCAGTCACGGAGAGGGTGGTCTGCTGCCTCCAGCAGGCCACCATCCCCGTGAGTGCCTAGACTCGCTATGGGGTCGCAAACTGCGACCCACCTCATAAATATTTATGAGGTGGGTCTTTGCGACCCCATAGCGAGTTGCAGAAGGTGTCTGAGACACCTTTCTGCATTCCAAATTGCGACTTGCAATTTGCGAGTCGCAGGGACTCGCAAATTGCAAATCGCAATTTGGAATCTTTCTACATCTGGCCCCATGTCCTTTCTAAGGATGCAACAGAATGTGAATTGGACCATGTGGCTGTGGGTCTTCTTTTTATTGGTATTTCGAAATGAGACACATGGAATTTAAAGATGACGCACGCCGTCGATGCCATGGTGAACCACATTCCGAAATAGTTACGAGATACAAAATCACTATTGAGGGATAAGTTTAACTTTTTCTTTACCTTGGCTCATAGATTGAATTAATGAGTACATCGGAGACATTTGTCTCATAATTATGAAATACGTACAAATCAAGGTTAGGATTGTAAGGATTGAGTCTTTCTGGGGACGCTACATAGCGTCAGTTCTTTCATGCAGTTTTAAGTTTCCCAGAATCGGCATGTCTGAACGGAACAACATACAATTTAAAGATGGCGGACAGCTTTCACTCTACGGTGCACCAACATTTCGGAAGAGTCATGAGACAGGAAGTGAGTCTCGAGGGAGAAGTCCTACCTTTCTTTTCCCTCGGCTTACAGTTTTTATCTGTGTGAGCATTGGAGGCAATTGATTTTGCGGTTTCGGCACGAGAAGACGCTTTTCCCTAATGGGATTGACCACAGTAAGGTAGGATTCGACCGCATAACGGTCAAAAAGAATGCGAAACTTTTCTGTATAGATGAGTCCATGATACACTGAACGTATTGGTTAATTGGGACTTTTAGGGATATTTGGTAATAATTGGCGCTTTTTCTAGAGGTTATCTCCTTTATGTATGGGAACGCATTAATTTAATGCCACCAACATTATCAAACCCCTCTTTATTTTTTTTTTTTTTTTTTTTAATATGTTACAGAATAAACAGTGTTTGGATTTCAGAGCGACCTCTGTAAAACATATGTCATCTCTTGTCAGGTTAGAATATGACGTTTCTTTGGGGATTTCTTCACTGGAAATGAAATAAGTACAGGTTGGTCCAATTTGGAAGTGTATATTTATAATCAGACATTGCGGGTGCTTTGATAATGTTATGAGACACTGCTTTGGTTACTTTGCAGATGTGTAGCACCACAGTACCCTACTGGATAAACAGATTTTGAAAAGTTCATATCAAATGCGAAGGGACGAGGTACAAAATCTTGAAATATGTTCCTAACAAAGGGGAAATAAATAAAATATGATCACAGATGGTACTAACAAATATTTTGACTATTCCAATCAAATAGGGGTTCAAACATTCTTACACCACTTTGGTGACATATATAGCACTAACCTGCATGAAAATAATTGATATATGTCCATCATTTGCATGATAACTAAAATTAAATTCATTTCCCTCTAAGGTGAACATTAGAGATATCATTGGGTTAGATTTAATAGGCTGGTTTCCACATTTTATTTAGGCTACACAGATTGTTTTTGATGTTTGGGATGTTTTGGTGTAATGGCTCGACGTACACACGATCCATAGTTTTTAGAGTTTTGACACGCTTGTGGTGATTTTTATGAAACTTGGTTTGATAGCATGCTTTTTAGGCAATGATTGGTATTTTAATAGGACACTAAGTTGCAATAAGTACCTTTACAATTTATTTTGTCAGCCTTGAGAAAGTCCCTTTCAGGGACGAAACACGTGTCGGCTGAACTTGGTTCGGATTCTGCAGCGAATTATTTTGCATTGGACATTAAGAAACTGCATTGCTTCAAGTCAACATATGGGACAACATACACCCTTGTCACGGACTATTTGGACTTGGGTGTTCTTTGATTCTTAAATCTCTGGAGTTCAATGTTATGGACTTTACAGACGAGTTGTGTCAAATTGGTGTTATTTATCTCTTCAATTTTCTGTTGTTATTTTGATTATTAGTCTTATTTGTATAGGTGTGTTTCTGTTTGTATTAAATGTGAATTTCAAATAGTGTAGCCTATAATTTAGAATTTATTATGTATTCAAATTGTACCATGGTTGTCTATTGAAATTTAAATAGAATCAAAGGACTCAGGGTGTTAATCATTACTGTAAGTAAATCAACGATAGTGTGCTCCATTCTTCCTTTTGATAATGTCTAAAGCAAGCCTGTTTTGAAGAGTCATAGCCCTCTCCGCAGCAAGTTCAGTATCCATCAGGAGTATAGCCCCTGAAAAATTTGTCAGCATGTTATCCACAATAGTAGACAACTTTCGAATCTTTATGGAGTTCAAGATAACTCCCACTGAGGGAATTATCGCCCCAAATATGTCTCCTACTACACCAGCAGCAGTTTCTCTCTTCTTTCTAGTACGATGTAATTCAGACAATTTCGGAAACCTTTTCAAATCGTCAAGTTGGTATATCTTTGGGAAAACTATCCCCAAATAACATGTCCCATACCATTCCTTTGGAAGACGGTAATAAGCATTAAGTCCACATATGTAATAGATCCCTGGGATCGCTGGATCCTGTCCATTTAACATGAATGTCCATTTACTCTGAAACAAAAGCACATCCTTACATTCACTCATTCCCACAAACACATTGTCATAGTATCATTTCGGCCTAGATATGCAAAGCTTCCCTAAATGTAATGCATCTAAAGCTAGCTTCCCTAGTTCCCTAAGTGCGCCTTACCCTTCACTACTAGCAAAAGCCTGCTGCTGCAATCCTTTTTCTAATTTACCCTTTAATGCCCTTCTTCTATCTTCTGTGTGATCTAAAAAGCTTTTCTCTACAGGTGTAAGCAAGCATGTCGAATTATTGCGGTGTGCATAGGATGTACTAATCTTCAATGTCGACTCAAAAAATCTTTCAACTAGCTTTATACTATAGTACATAGCTACCCCACTCAAATCCTCCATATAGGCATATAAGAAAACACAAGGTCATAGTTTGAGTAAAAGTATTGAATCTCTTCCTGGTTATAGGATCTTGTTAGTAACAGACTACAACTTATCCCATAAGTTAGTGGCAGACTATGATAGGTAACCCCCTCTTGTACCGAAACAGGAATTTGTGTACACACAAAGCAATCCTTCGCATCCATTGTGTCAACATACTCACTCAGCAAGCGATAGAAAACATAGTGG
The DNA here is from genome assembly GCF_031143425.1 of Pleurodeles waltl. Classification (NCBI taxonomy): domain Eukaryota; kingdom Metazoa; phylum Chordata; class Amphibia; order Caudata; family Salamandridae; genus Pleurodeles; species Pleurodeles waltl. The sequence continues at coordinate 19,134,265 of NC_090449.1, forward strand.
AGAGTTCCCCTTTTGCGTTAGTTCCCTCATGCAAATATTTTGTATCTAGCTCAAACCTTTCCCAAGCTGTTAGTGCAGTGGTAGTCTCAGGAATTGTAGCATTGTTAGCCCCACTCTTATCCATTAGTGTCATACCCACAACCACAACCACAATGAATATCACACACACAACACCTAAACCAACACCCAAATATTTACAGCGCCTACTCCCTCTATTATCCTGCCTAGTGTTAGCCATGATCTGTAAAGAATCAGAAAGTGAAGGATGGTTAATTCAAAGATCAACAGAGGATGGTTAGAAAATGTTCTACCATTTTGTTTTTCTCACAGCAAAGTCAAAACAAGCGAAAGTCTTCCTTCAGCAATTATTTACAGCTTTCAGTTTCACTCCAAGGATCCTTGTCAATTCAGGTTAGCAGCCTGTCAAAATCGGTTCAGAAGTCAAATCAGGTTTTCAAAGTCTCATCCGGTAAATTCTCAGTCTCTTTTCTCATTTTTTTTTCTCCCCAATTTTAATTCAATCTGTACACCAATTCAGTTTTCTCAGCCAGACTCAGGTGCTAAAGTATTGACCTGGAATTTCTCGATCAGAGCAGAACGCCAAGAATGCCATTCAGCTGTCATTGCATACACCCATTCAGGACCCGCGTACCTTCTGTTTGCTACTCTCTTTCTCTTCAACTTGCGATCACCTTGCAACTCTCCTTCACTTAGATCTTCTCTCCTAGTTGTATCAATTTCCTCCTCTACTGCATCTTCGACAACCACTTCTCCTCTTTTAACTTGCAATTCTGGCCACTTATCTCCTTTCAGTACCTCTCTGGTCTTCAATCTTTCCTGTGGCAACCCTTCGCCCTCTCTTGGCTCTATGGTGTTTTCTCTCGATGGACCTGCAATCTGCTCAGGAGGAGATTGGACACTCTGATTCTCTTCCACCTCGAATCCTTCGCCTTCTGGGTCTGTTCATTCCCATAATCATCTGCTTCTGGGAGAACCTCCCTCTGATTAGGCTCTCCTGCTGCCTCAATTGAGATAGGCTCACCGTCACCCCTTTGGATTTCTACTCCTTCGTCTTTTACTGGAGTGACCAAGCCGTCCTCAATGGGCTCTCCTTCAGTCTCAGTTCCCCTTCGATCACTCTCTGGCCCTGAGACTTCCTTTTCTGTTGTTGGTACTTTCGACAACTCAACTTCCTCATCAGTTGGACACGTCACCTTTTTCGTGTGACTGGCATGGATCCAGTTCGGAATTCCCACACACTTCACAGCAGTAGTAGTCGTTAGTATCACTTGATATGGCCCCTTCCAATGTGGCTCCAGACACGTTTTCCTTACATGTTTCTTGATGACAACCCAGTCACCAGCTTTCAGGTTGTGTCCTGGATCATTTATCAGTGGCAGGGTGGTAGCTTCCACCTGGTGAGAAAAAGAGTGGACCACATCAGCCAGACCCTTGCAGTAGTCCAACACCATATCATCCGTGATATTCACAAGAGCATTCGCAGGTATTGCGGGCAATCTCATAGCTCGACCCATGAGAATCTCATGAGGGGACAGTCCTGTTTTCTTGTTAGGTGTATTTCTCATTGACATTAACACCAAAGGTAATGCATCAGGCCATTTAAAATTCGTGGCTGCACACATTTTCGCCATTCTCGATTTCAGGGTACCATTCATCTGCTCCACTAGTCCTGATGCTTCAGGGAGGTAATTACAATGCAACCTCTGCTCAATGTTCAATGCTTCACACAGCAACTTAACCACCTCGTTGTTGAAGTGACTTCCCCTTTCTGATTCTAAAGAGATCGGAAAACCGAAACGTGGTATCAATTCCCTAAGCAGCAGCTTTGCTACTGTGAGGCTGTCATTTCTGCGTGTAGGGTACGCCTCAATCCAATGGCTAAAGATAAACATTATCACCAACACATATCTCAAACCTCCACACACAGGCATCTCAATAAAATCCAATTGCATTTTGCTAAATGGACCTCCAGCTCTCCCAATGTGGCTCAAATTTACCACTGTTCCTTTTCCCGCATTCATCTGTTGGCAGATGAAACACCTATGGCAAATCACTTCTGCAGCTTGTCTGAACTTCGGGTTAAACCAGTCAAATGTGAACAACCTAATCATGGCATCCCTCCCATTAGGTGCTTGACCATGGTAAAACCTTGCAAACTGTGACAAAAGGCTGTTCGGCAAGACCATTTTCCCTTCGTCTGAAACCCACATATCATCTGGCCTTTGTCCGCATTGCATCCTAACCCAAGAACGCTTCTCATCCTTGCTAGCACGACCCTGCAACAATCTCAACTCTTCTAACGCATTAATCACCCTTCATGCGTAACCTGTGCATGTCTCATTTTCTGTTTCAGGAAACAATTCCCATTGATCCTTAAACGGTACACAGTTCAATGCGCAAAACCTTACGACTTGATCCGCATATCCATTACCCATTGAAACAAAGTCTTGTGACTTCAGGTGTGCACTGCATTTCACCACGGCAATTTGAGGAGGTAACTGAATCGCGTGCAACAACTCCTTAATTCTTTCACCATTCTTCACTAGCGAACTAGAAGAGGTCAAGAAACCCCTCTGTGACCATAGTTGGCCAAAATCATGGACAATTCCGAATCCATATAGGCTATCAGTATAGATAGTCACTCTCAGCTGGGCAGAAGCATGGCAAGCTCTAGTAAGAGCAACCAATTCAGCTACTTGAGCAGAATATACTCCTTGAAGCCAGGACGCTTCCAGGATACCAGAAATCGTGCATACAGCATATCCGGCTCTCAGCATTCCTACTGAGTCTCTCAAACATGAGCCATCGACAAAGATAATTTGGTCATTTTCTTCCAATTGGGTATCTTTAATATCAGGCCTCGGTTTGGTGCACATTTCTGTTACCTCAAGACAATCATGTTCTACATCTTCCACATTTTCAACCTCTGTGTTGTCATTTGGAAGCAAAGTTGCCGGGTTCAACACTGTACATCTCTTCAATATTACATTTGGTGACCCCCATATAATCGTTTCATATTTAGTCAATCTTGCATTTGTCATGTGCTGCGTTTTAGTACGTGTTAACAGAATTTCAACTGAGTGAGGGACCATGACTGTTAGAGGATGTCCTATCACTATGCCTTCACACTGTGTGAGGCTTTGTCCAACTGCAGCTACTGCACGCAGACAACCAAGTAAGGCTGCAACTGGGTCCAAAGTAGCTGAAAAATATGCTACTGGTAGGTTTACACCTCCATGGACCTGTGTCAGAACAGCCAAAGAACATGCATAACGTTCATGATGAAACAGAACAAAATGCTTTGTGTAATCAGGCATACCTAAAGTTGGAGCCTTGCACATGCTTTCCCTTAACTCTGTAAACGCTTTAATTTCCTTCTCTCCCATAACTATGACATCCGGCCCCTCTTTGACCGTCAGTCTCACCAATGGCTTGGAGATGACTGAGAAATTCAGGATTCACTGACGACAGTAACCCACCATTCCTAGAAACATCCTAACAAGTATCCATGTTGTTAGAGGAGTCATCTGTAATAGTGCAGTTACTCTTTCCCTGGATTACTTTCTCGACCCTTTCTCAAAATGATGACCCAAGTACTTCACTTCTTTCTGGCAATATTGCCGTTCTTTCCCAAGTGATTCAGTAAGGCGATTGAATCATACTTGCACTCATCCCTTGTTTTCGATGCAATCAACAAATCAGCAATTTACTGCACTAGAGTCGATTGGAAAGGCAGCTCCAATGACTCCAAATCCTTTTTCAATATCTGATTGAATATGGAAGGTGATTCCGAAAACCCTTGAGGAATTCAACACCAACTGTAAACCTTGTCCAGGAATTTAAAACTGAAGAGAAATCGGCTGTACTCATGAAGAGGCACAGAAAAGAACGCCTGGGACAGATCAATGACAGTGAGCCATTCTACATTAAATGGAATCTGAAACATAATCACAGCTGGATTTGGCACCACTGGGCAGCATTTCACCACTATGTCATTGACCTTTCTCAAATCTTGGACACAAGGCTTTCTCAGTCCCATTATTGGTGAATTACATGGGCTGCTCATCACTTCTTTTAAGACTCCCTGTTTAACAAAGTCTATAATTAATTGTGAAACCTTTATGAGGACGTCTTGTGCCATTTGATACTGCGGTATTTGGGGAAACACAGCATTTGGCTTCACACTGACTTTAACTGGTTCTACTCCTTTTATCAGTCCCACTTCTTTCCCTGTCAGATCTCACACCTTCTCTTGGACCGTTCCCTGCAAGTCTGACGGGAGATCAGCCACTGTGAACATCGGGAAGAAGTTAATCAGAGGATATTCCTCGTCTGTGGTCTCAGTTTCAGGCTCTGAAACCTGTTCCTCCCCTTCATCATCACTGTTTGTCTGGATCTCAGTCCCGTCATTGGAACAGGTCATTGAACACCTTGTCTTGCACAATAAGTCTCTTCCCAGTAAGGACACAGGACTTGAATCACAAATCACAAATCTGTGCAATCCTTGGAAAGTGCCAAGCTCAACCTGAACCGGATCTGTGATCGGGTTAGTCAGGAGTTGCTTTGCTACTCCCACTACCTTAACTGTCCGTCCCGAAAGGGGCAATTTCGGAACTTCTGCGCTTCTGACTGTAGAGTGTGTAGCTCCTGTGTCAACCAAAAATGAAACCTTGTGACCCGTTACCTGCCCCTGAACATTGGGCCCTTTCTGGTCTACTTCTAAGGATGCTGCAAGCCTATACTCTTCACTATCTGAACTGTTATCCGACCATTCATCGTTTATTCCATTCTCACCACGCAATGGGAACTGTTGTACTGCATTATTTTGACTCATTCTCTGACCTGTGACCTGTTGAGGAAGCATCACCTGTTGCTGTTCCATTGGTGCTGAAGGCACTTGCATTTGCTGTCTAGGTACCATGGGAACCTGCTGTTGCATCTGCTGTAGCTGCATCGGTTGTATACGCGGCATCTGCATCTGCATCTGCTGCATGGATTGAAAACCCTGCATTTGATTCGCGTTACTCTGAAAATTCAGATTTTGACCTCTCAGTCTTGGTCCTTTCACATTTTGGAATGAACTGACATCATTGCTTTGTTGAACAACACCCTCCTGCACCATCATCGGGCATTCCCGCTTCCAATGTCCAACAACCCCGCAAGCATGACAAGGTAACATCTTCTTCATTCCCTGTACATTGTTTTGAACTACTACAGTGTTCAAATCTGGACTTCGGTTCACAAACCCTCCTCGACCTCTGCCTCTTACTTGTGACTGAAACATCCCGTTTCCTTGCGGCTGTTGCACCATCTGTTGTAGACAACCTCCCTGCATCCCTGGCTGTGCTGCCTTAATTTGCATCACCATCACTTTTTCTTTCAACTTCCTCTGCTTTAACTCAATCTCGTCACTACAGTACTTCGCATACTGCAACACCTCGTCAATCAGCTTTGCTTGCCAGCAAATCAAGTGATTCTTAATCATCTGACTAATCTCAGGTCTCAGCCATTCAACAAATCTAAACACAAGGTAATTCATGTCCTTTGCCTCAACAACCTCTGTACCACTGTAGTGTTTGAACGCCTTCAACAACCTCTCATAGTAGGCATGTATCGACTCCTTGGCTTCCTGAGCCGTTCGATCAATCCTTGCCAATCAATATTCTTCAGCGAAACTCTTGATTTCAGAAACTCAATCACCTTTTAGTAATACTTCATCACCTCAGGAGACGGTGCTCCTTTGATCCTGTCCCTTGCCGGTTCCTCGGTCAGCCAATCCACGCTCCTCTTGCACTCAAGCCACAAATCAGATGGAACTATGATCTCAAAGAGAGTATTCAGGTCTTCCCAAAGGCACTTCGCAAGTTTCACAAACCTGTCCGTCTGCTGATACCACTCTATTGGCTTCTCCCTCAGCCTGGGGAAATCATTTGTAAATGACAGAATATCACCTCTAGTCCATGATACATGGACGAGAACCCCTCCGGCAGTCTCTCTCATTGGTAACATTTTTACCCTACCGCTATCTGGTAACGCTTTTGCTGGCTGCTCTATGCAGTCACTCTTCCTCTTATCTCTCTTCTTTGCCCATCTGCCTTCCCACTTTTTTAAGGCTCCCCAAACTTGTGCACTCTGCAGTATTTCCTTGAGGTGTGCCTTCATCCCAGTAGACCTCATGTGCTCCAAATCATTAGGCTCAAAATCTAGCCTATAACTCCTCTTCAGATGTTTGGTATCTTCTAAATCTATGCCATATTTATCTGCCAAATTTGCCAACCTCTGGTGCAGCCTGGGGAAATCATTCGTAAATGACAGAATATCACCTCTAGTCCATGATACATGGACGAGAACCCCTCCGGCAGTCTCTCTCATTGGTAACATTTTTACCCTACCACTATCTGGTAACGCTTTTGCTGGCTGCTCTATGCAGTCACTCTTCCTCTTATCTCTCTTCTTTGCCCATCTGCCTTCCCACTTTTTTAAGGCTCCCCAAACTTGTGCACTCTGCAGTATTTCCTTGAGGTGTGCCCTCATCCCAGTAGACCTCATGTGCTCCAAATCATTAGGCTCAAAATCTAGCCTATAACTCCTCTTCAGATGTTTGGTATCTTCTAAATCTATGCCATATTTATCTGCCAAATTTGCCAACCTCTGGTGCACCCTGCTCACTTCTCTAGTTATCTTTGGACACAAGTATCGCAATTCTGCTTCTGTGTATGACTCTATCCTGTTCACACCCATACTCCCTTCTACAAGTTCATTTGCCTCCATGCCCAACCTCACAAAATTCAGGTGTTCTTCTCCTTCTGCTCTCCCTGCAGTTACAGGAGCAGTCTGTGGAGTATTAAGCTTGTCCAACCAATCGGTCAGCTGTTGTGCTGTCAACCCTTGTAATGAGATATTCCCAGCCTGCGCTAAAGGTGTCTGTGGTATATTCACACTCGAGATCTTCGGAGTTGACAGTCTCAAACATGCCTGTCTCATGGCCTCTAGAGGAGCCCCAATCGGACTGAAGTCTAACAGGGATCTAGATCCTTCAAATGTCTGTTCCCTTGGGAGTTTCCTACGAACCCTCCTCTTGTCATCTCTTGAGTCATTACCCCTTGAACGCATACACTAGGCTTCGCCTGCTCATATTGTGGTACTGGTGGACCAACCGTAATAGGCAAAGATATGGCGGCTGGCGCCTGTCTGTTCCCAACACCCTGTGGAGGATTATCCCCCATATTCTGATGGATACACCTACCTGTGGATTCCTCACCTAAAGAATTCTCCCCTCGTGCCAGCCTCGACGGAAATTTCTTCTAGCTCTGCACATCGACGATGACGTCACAATCGCCCGACTCCACATGACGTCGTATGACATCATCCAGGCAATAAGAAGCCCTCGTCGACGTGCAGACGTCAGTTCCCTTTTTTCCGTGCCCGAGTAACGGTTAATTCTTCGAGGTTCACAGGGAGCTACTGTTTCCAACGACGGTTACGATGTCGCAGCCAAGAAAATCCGGCTTTAAACCATGTAACCAGTGCGGGGGTCGGATGTCGGTTACCGACCCCCATGAGAATTGCCTCTGGTGCCTTAGTTCCGACCATGAGGTCGAGTCATGCAGCTCTTGTCAGCGCTTGAACCCTAAGGCACTTAAAGAGAGGGAGGCGAAATTGTTCTTGGCTCGATCCAAGAAAAAGAAGGAGAGGCGTCATCGGAGGGAGTCTTCTTCGAGATCCTCGAGGTCTCATCACCATCATAGTGGCTCTCGGCGCCGTCATGGATCTCGGCGCCGATCGAGCAAGGGACGGTCTAGATCAAGATCGGCTTCTCCGTCAGCTCGGCGCCGTCCGACGTGGGAGATTAGCCCGACCGTCACCCCTCCGCCTCCTACGACCCCGACGTCACCCGGGTCGGTCTTTGAGGTCGAGCCTCCCCAGAGGCCAAAAGGTTATCCTGGCCAGGAGTTACCTGGACCTTCCTTGGCATCTATGCCGGCGCCGGTGCAGCAGCAATACCCGGCTTTCCCGACTCCGGGAACGGATCCTGCAGCGTTCTTAAACGCAATCTTTAACATTTTTACTTCCATGACGCCGGGTGGAAGTCAAGCAGGTCCGTCTGGCCCTCTGGCCTACAATTTGGGCGTTCCAGCGTCTTATAAATCAACGCCTTTCACCCCATTTTTATCTGCTGCACCTGAAGCGGCGCCGATGCCCATGACGTCGCCCAGGCCGACTACACCTGCTACGGCGCCGTTGGATTCGCCTCGGATCCGATCAACGGTTAAGAATCCTGTGGAGCCGGACCTTCCGGCTTCGGACGGATCCGAGGTTCGGCGCCGACAAAGATATTCGGCGTCGGCCGACACCTTATCGACGGCAGGTCTGGAGTCAAGGCTTAGATCAAGATGTCTGGCTCTACGACTTTTGGAGGAGGAAGAGTATGCAAGACAACACCTGGAGGAAGGTGAAGTTTTGGAGCCCTCTGGTGACTTCCAGGGACTGGATACAGCCAGTGGCTTGGACACTACCCCGGAATGGGATCTAGCTTCCCCTGGAGAGATCACGGAAGAAGCTGCTTCATTCCACGCAGTCATTCGGAAGGCTGCAGACTTTTTAGACCTTCCCCTTCCTACTGCGGAAGTCAAAAGAAATTTATTAACAGAGGTTTTGCACCTGGCTTCTGCTTCTGCTGAGCCTCTTTTGGCTTTTTAATGAGGCACTGCTGGACCCCATTAAGGACATCTGGATGAAACCTGTGTCCACCGCTGCGGTCAACAGAGTGGTGGCTCGTCGCTATAGGGCGGCGCCTGGTGATCCGGTGTTTCACTCCAGACAGCCAACTCCGGAGAGTCTAGTGGTGCAAGCCTCATGTTCGTCCAGATCCTCTCCTGGCTCGTTTCCTGGGACACCTGCGGACAGGGAGTCAAAAAAGATGGACCATACTGCAAAAAATACCTTTTTATCTTGCAGTATGGCCTTAAAATCATCCAATGCGACTTGCATACTGGGGCGTTACATCCATGCCCTTATGGAAGAGGCGAAGGGCCACCCGAATTTGTCCCAGGAGATGTTGCAGCTGTTGGCGGATGCTCAGGCGGCAGCAACTCAGGTGATCCAGTCGGGATTGGACACTTCAGACTCGGTGGCTAGAGCTATGGGCACGACCATAGTTTCTAGACGGCAGTCTTGGCTACGGTCATCTGGCTTCTCGTCGGACGTGCAGGCAACACTTCTTGATCTTCCCTTTGATGGAGAGAGGCTCTTCGGCACAAAGGCTGACTCTGCCCTGGAGCGTTTTAAGGAGAGCAGAGCTACTGCAAGATCTTTAGGACTCCAGTCTTCTGCCTCATCCTCCTTTAGAGGTTTTCGGAGATTTAAAGGATTTGGACGTGGTTCTTCCTTTCGTGGAAGATTGCAAGGACCACAACAATCTGCTTCTACCCTGCCATACAGATCCTTCAGGGGCAGGGGCAGAGTCCGTACGAGAGGAGCCACCTTGCAGCACTCTGCCTCTTCCTCTTCCTCAGGAGGGGTGCAGCAAGGAAAGCAGCCGTAGTCCTCCTCCACTCCCTGTTCACTTGTCTCCGGTAGGGGGGAGACTTGCCCATTTTCTTCCAATGTGTGAGGTTATAACATCGGACTCCTGGGTCATCGACATTGTGAAGAAGGGGTACGCTCTTCCCTTTCTGGAATTCCCTCCTACCTTCCCTCCCCGCCCATCCTTCTGTTCGGAAGACCATCTTCTCCTATTACAGCAGGAAGTATTGTCCCTATTGGCAAAAGGTGCGATAGAGTTGGTTCCCGAGCAAGAGAGGGGTCAGGGTTTTTATTCAAGATACTTCCTGAGTCCCAAAAAGGATGGTCGGTTGAGACCGATTTTGGACTTGGGGATTTTGAATTGGTTCCTCAAGCAGGAAAAATTCAAAATGCTGACCCTCTCACAGGTTCTTTTGGCGTTGAACGAAGGAGACTGGATGGTGTCGGTCGATTTGCAGGACGCGTATTTTCATATTCCGATCCTCAAATCGCACAGGAAGTATCTCTGGTTTGTGGTGGGATCGCAGCATTATCAGTTTGCGGTCCTCCCGTTTGGTCTTACTTCGGCACCTCGAGTCTTCACAAAGGTGATGGCGGTGGTAGCGGCAGAGCTCAGAAAAAGGGGGATAGCTGTGTTTCCCTATCTGGACGATTGGTTGATCAAAGCCAAAACTCCAGAGCTCGTGCAGTGCCATCTCCAGTCGACGACTCAATTGTTGTACAACCTGGGTTTTTCAGTCAATGTACCCAAATCTCACCTGGAGCCCTCTCAACGCCTCCTGTTCATAGGGGCAGTATTGGACACAACATTGAATCTGGCCTTTCCTCCTCCCCAGCGGGTCCAGGACATTCAGGCGTTGATTCCAATGTTTCAAAATGGAGCGGTAGTTCCAGTCCTCAAGGTCCTTTGTCTGCTCGGTCTGTTCGCTTCTTGCATTCTGTTGGTCACTCATGCACGCTGGCACATGAGGGCTCTTCAGTGGTGCGTCAGCAGGCAGTGGTTTCAGTACAAAGGGGATCTCGAGGACTCGATAAAGATCTCCAGAGACACTGCAGTGGATCTTCAATGGTGGGCAGCGGTCGACAACCTGTCTCAAGGAAGGCCGTTCTCGCTACCACCACCAGTGGCCACGGTGGTAACGGATGCTTCCACTCTAGGATGGGGAGCTCATCTGGGGGACCTGGAGATCAAGGGCCTTTGGTCTCCAGGGGAACAGAGGTTACATATCAATCTGTTAGAGTTACGGGCAGTACGTCTGGCTCTCAAGGCCCTCCTTCCTTCCATTCGCGGTCAGTCAATCCAAGTTCTAACAAACAACACGACCGCGATGTGGTATATAAACAAACAGGGAGGAGTGGGGTCGTATCTTCTCTGCAGAGAAGCTTTTCGTCTCTGGTCCTGGCTTCAGGAGCACAAGGTCTGCTTGGTTGCACATCATTTGGCCGGAGTCCTGAACGTGCGTGCAGACATTCTCAGTCGACGCAGCTCGGTCGACCACGAGTAGCGTCTTCATCCAGATCTAGTTCTGTATACCTTCCGGATGTGGGGATATCCAGAAATAGATCTGTTTGCAACTCAAGAGAATGCGCAGTGCCCGCTGTTTTGCAGCCTCCAGTATCCGATGCAGGGAGCTTTGGGGGACGCGTTTCAGATGTCCTGGAAGGGTCAGTTCCTTTAAGCTTTTCCCCCCATGCCCTTGATTCCTCGGGTTCTCAGGAAGATCCGCCAAGACCGAGCTCAAGTCATCCTAATAGCTCCGGATTGGCCGAGAAGGGTGTGGTATTCGGACCTACTCCAACTCTCTCAGTGCCTCCGCTCCGTCTCCCTTGCAGGGTGGACCTCCTCTTGCAGTCGCAGGGGCAGATTCTACACCCCCACCTCCAGAGCCTGCATCTTCATGCCTGGAGATTGAACGGGGCAATCTGGGTTCCTTTTCTCTCCCTCCAGATGTGGTGGAAGTTATTTTATCGGCCAGACGACACTCCACCAAGTCAATCTATGCTAATCGTTAGGCTAAATTTGCATGCTGGTGTGGAGAGAACAGTTTAGATCCTTTAAAAGCTGGTTTATCTGACATTTTGTCATTTGCACTCTATCTGGCACAGATAGGTTGTGCGATTGCCACTGTCAAAGGTTATTTGTCTGCTCTATCTGCTTTTCTGTGCCTTCCTGATCAACCATCCTTCTTTAAATCACCAATTGTTTTAAAGTTCCTAAAGGTGCTTACTAGTAAGTTTCCACCTACACCATTCGTTATGCCTCAGTGGGACCTTAACTTAGTCTTAACGTTTCTTATGGAGACTCCGTTTGAACCAATGCACTCTTGCTCTTTACGGTTCCTAGTATTCAAAATTGTTTTCCTGGTGGCCATAACATCTGCCAGAAGGGGTAGCGAGCTTCAGGCTCTCACTGTAGAACCCCCATACCTTTCTTTCTTTAAGGACAAAGTGGTGTTGAGGACCAAGGCGGCTTTCCTACCGAAGGTTGTTACACCCTTTCACCTGGGGCAGTCAATTACTCTCTCTTCCTTTTACCCTCCACCTCACCCATCCAAGGAGGAAGAGAGGCTCCACTGGCTGGATCCACGAAGAGCACTGAGCTTCTACGTCGCCAGGACGAGAGAGTTCAGACAGGATGAACAGCTCTTCGTTGGATACGTGGGGAAGAGGAAAGGTAGAGCGGTCCACAAGAGAACGCTATCCAGGTGGGTCATTCTATGTATTAAGATCTGCTATTCTTTGGCGAAGAGCGATCCACCTGTGGGGCTTCTTGCCCATTCCACCAGGGCCAAAGCAGCTTCATCGGCTTTGGCTAGAGGTGTTCCTGTGGCTGACATCTGCAGGGCAGCGACCTGGGCATCCCTCCATACTTTTGCCAAGCATTACTGTTTGGATTCTGAGGTTATGGGGGATGGCCATTTTGCTCGCTTGTTGCTGCAGGATTTCTTGGTTTGACCATTCGGGCACCCACCGCCAGAGGTTATACCTCTTGGGGACTCTATTCTTTAGGTGAGGAATCCACAGGTAGGTGTATCCATCAAAAGAATAAGTTACTTACCTTCTGTAACGCTTTTTCTGGTGGATACAGTAACTACCTGTCGATTCCTCATGGATAGTAGTGTTAAGCTTTTGTTATACACACACAGGCAATAAATGAGGAACACCCACTCAAAAACAATTCCAGGCCAATAGGTTTTTATATAGAAAAATATATTTTCTTAGTTTTATTTTAAGAACCACAGGTTCACGATTTACAAACAATACTTTAAATGAAAGGTATTTCACTCAGGTATTCTAGGAACTTTGAATAATCACAATAGCATGTACAGTTTTGACAAAAATGGCAATAACCTATTTTAAAAGTGGACACAGTGCGAAAAATCAACAGTTCCTGGGGGAGGTAAGTAAATGTTAAGTTCACAGGTAAGTAAAACACTTACAGGGTTCAAAGTTGGGTCCAAGGTAGCCCACCGTTGGGTGTTCCAGGCAACCCCAAAGTTACCACACCAGCAGCTCAGGGCTGGTCAGTTGCACAGGTCAAAGTGGTGCCCAAAACACATAGGCTTCAATGGAAATAGGGGTGCCCGCGACTTCGGAGGGCAGACCAGGGGGGTTTTGTAGGGCACCGGGGGGGACACAAGCAGGCACAGAAAGTACACTCTCAGCAGCACAGGGGCGGCCGGGTGCAAACAGGCGTCGGTTTTTCAATAGGAATCAATGGGGAGAGCCGGTGGTCTCCTCAATGATGCAGGCAGGCACAGGGGGGGGCTCCTCGGGGTAGCCACCACCTGGGCTAGGCAGAGGGTCGCCTGGGGGTCGCTCCTGCACTGGAGTTCGGTTCTTTCAGGTCCTGGGGGCTGCGGGTGCAGTGTGGTTTCCAGGCGTCGAGTTCCTTGAAGCAGGCAGTCGCGGTCAGGGGAGCCTCTGGATTTCCTCTGCAGGTGTCGCTGTGGGGGCTCAGGGGGGGGTCAACTCTGGCTACTCATGGGCTCGCAGTCGCCGGGGAGTCCTCCCTGTAGTGTTAGTTTTCCGCAGGTCGAACCAGGGGTGTCGGGTGCAGAGTGGAAAGTCTCACGCTTCCAGCGGGAAACGTGTGGTCTTTAAAAGTTGCTTCTTTGTTTCAAAAAGTTGCAGTTTCTTGAACAGGGCCGCTGTTCTCGGGAGGTTCTTGGTCCTTTTAGATGCGGGATAGTCCTCTGAGGCTTCAGAGGTCGCTGGACCCTGTGGGATGCGTCGCTGTTGCAGTTTTCTTCGAAGTAGGGAGACAGGCCGGTGGGGCTGGGGCCAAATCAGTTGTCGTCTCCGTCTTCACTGCAGGGCTTCAGGTCAGCAGTCCTTCTTCTGTAGGTTGCAGGAATCTATCTTCCTCGGTTCTGGGAGCCCCTAAGTATTCAATTTAGGGGTGTGTTTAGGTCTGGGAGGGCAGTAGCCAATGGCTACTGGCCCTGAGGGTGGCTACACCCTCTTTGTGCCTCCTCCCTGTGGGGAGGGGGGGCACATCCCTAATCCTATTGGGGGAATCCTCCATCTACAAGATGGAGGATTTCTAAAAGTAAGAGTCCTTTCAGCCCAGGACACCTTAGAGGCTGTCCTGACTTGGGGGTGACTCCTCCTTTGTTTTTCTCATTCTCTCCTCCAGCCTTGCCGCCAAAAGTGGGGGCAGTGGCCAGAGGGGCGGGCATCTCCACTAGCTGGGATGCTCTGTGGTGCTGTAACAAAGGAGGTGAGCCTTTGAGGCTCACTGCCAGGTGTTACAGTTCCTGCAGGGGGAGGTGAGAAGCACCTCCACCCAGTACAGGCTTTGTTCCTGGCCACAGAGTGACAAAGGCACTCTCCCCATGTGGCCAGCAACATGTCTGGTGTGTGGCAGGCTGGCAAAAACTAGTCAGCCCACACTGGAGTCTGGTATGTTTTCAGGGGGCATCTCTAAGATGCCCTCTGGGTGTATTTTTAAGAATAAAGTGCACACTGGCATCAGTGTGCATTTATTGTGCTGAGAAGTTTGATACCAGAATTCACGGTTTTTAGTGTAGCCATTATGGTGCTGTGGAGTTCGTGTTTGACAGACTCCGAGACCATATACTCTTATGGCTACCCTACACTTACAATGTCTAAGGTTTTGCTTAGACACTGCAGGGGCATAGTGCTCATGCACTTATGCCCTCACCTATGGTAGTGCACCCTGCCTTAGGGCTGTAAGGCCTGCTAGAGGGGTGACTTATCTATACCTTAAGGCAGTGTGAGGTTGGCATGGCACCCTGAGGGGAGGGCCATGTCTACTTAGTCATTTTATCCCCACTGGCACACACAAGCTGGCAAGCAGTGTGTCTGTGCTGAGTGAGGGGTCCCCAGGGTGGCATAAGACATGCTGCAGCCCTTAGAGACCTTCCCTGGCATCAGGGCCCTTGGTACCAGAGGTACTGGTTACAAGGGACTTACCTGGATGCCATGGTGTGCCAATTGTGGAAACAAAGGTACAGGTTAGGGAAAGAACAGTGGTGCTGGGGCCTGGTTAGCAGGCCTCAGCACACTTTCAATTCATAACTTGGCATCAGCAAAAAGTCAGGGGGTAACAATGCCAGGGAGGCATTTCCTTACACAACCCCCCCCCCAAGCGAAAGAGGATGAGACGAACCTTTCCCAAGAGAGTCTTCATTTTCTAAGTGGAAGAACCTGGAAAGGCCATCTGCACTGGCATGGGCAGTCCCAGGTCTGTGTTCCACTATAAAGTCCATTCTCTGTAGCGAGATGGACCACCTCAACCGTTTTGGATTTTCACCTTTCATTTGCATTAGCCATCTGAGAGGTCTGTGGTCAGTCTGAACTACAAAGTAAGTACCAAAGAGATATGGTCTCAGCTTTTTCAGGGACCAAACCACAGCAAAGGCCTCCCTCTCAATGGCACTCCAACGCTGCTCCCTGGGGAGTAACCTCCTGCTAATGAAAGCAACAGGCTGGTCAAGGCCATCATCATTTGTTTGGGACAAAACTGCCCCTATCCCATGTTCAGAGGCATCAATCTGCACAATGAACTGCTTGGAGTAATCTGGAGCTTTGAGAACTGGTGCTGTGCACATAGCTTGATTTGGGGTGTCAAAGGCCTGTTGGCATTCTACCGTCCAGTTTTCCTTCTTGGGCATTTTCTTGGAGGTAAGTTCTGTGAGGGGTGTCACTATAGATCAATATCCCTTCACAAACCTCTTGTAGTACCCAGTCAAGCCAAGGAATGCCCTGACTTGAGTCTGGGTTTTTGGAGCTTCCCAGTCCAGAATAGTCTGGATCTTGGGCTGGAGTGGCTGAACTTGGCCTCCACCTAAAAGGTGACCCAAGTAAACCACAGTTCTCTTCCAGGGGATCCTCATCAATAGTCATAAACATTGAATATTCCCGCCCTTGTGCGGGGACCCCGGAGCATATATAAAATACACACATATTATACATGTGTAAAACAGCAATGCAGGCTATAATGTTAAAAACAGGCTAAAATGCTTTATTTCTATGAAGTTTTTTTTTTTTTTTTAATATTATAAAATTACAATATACAATAGGGAATAAATATCTACCCAAGCCCCCAAAACTGGGCTTAGGGAAGTAAGCAGCAGTAAACTCTAGAGAAAAAGAGAAAAAACTGCATTGAAAAACAATGGAGCATTCTTAGCCAATAGGCTGCATGCAGGTTAACACAGGAGAACCATAAAAACTTTGGCACCGTGCCTTTAAGACCCTGAGCACCTCCAGTATCCCACCATGCCTCAGGGGTGAAGGAAAGGTGACAGTTGGTTCACAGTTAGGTCAGTTCTTTTTTCCGGCTTCTTCTGAGAGGATCCTGGAGCATTGAGCTCTCAGTTTTTCTGAGTTTTCTCAGAAAAATCCTTTGAAAAAAGCGTTTTTTCCTTTTTCATTCGACAGATAACATCTTTGTCTGAGCTTGGCAGTTTTTTCCTGACAGAAAAATGCCTTCACTTTTTGTCAAATGCCCTGCTTGTGGGAAGAAGAAGGCCCAGTCAGACCCACACTCTCTGTGTATAGTGTGCCTGCCTCAGAGTCACTGCCCTGACACTTGTAAGTACTGCAAGAATATGTCAAAGAGGACTCTGAAAGACAGAGAAAAGATCAGGCTACATGGGCTTCAGGAGAGGCAGAAAACATCGTCCTCTTCACTTCCCAGACATCCAGCAGGCCATTCTCAGGAGAGAATGGCTAGGTTGACGTCAGCAGGTAGGAAAGTACCTGTTTGTTCCCCATCGACGTCGTCGCTACCACCGTCTCACCGGCATAGATCGCCGTCGACGGCGACACACCCGACGTCGAAGGAGACGGCGTCGAGGGAACACCATCGCAGGGGCAGGTCTCCGTCGACGGCAGCTTGCCGATCGACGTCGAGCCATCGCCGGCGTGCCCGGTCGCCGCCAAAGGCTGTGCGACCCGACGTCAAGAGACACAACGTCGAAATCGCCACGACGGCATGAGAGACATCCGCCGTCGGCCTCCCACCGCTCCACGTCGAGGCACATGACGACGAGCAGGTCGAGGTCCAAGGATCGCCGTTCGACGTCAAGACACTCAACGTCGAGGCATGAAAAACCGGTGGGGCGCCCTTCGACGTCGACACAGCCATCGACGTCGACACAGGTTTTACCTGTCCCGCAGGGAGTAGAACATCGCCCCACGCCAGACAAGGCTGCGCCATCTCCAGTGGTCTCCATACCGAGCGACTCTTCTCGGTCAAGAGCGGCATCATCTGGGCATGTCTCGCCCATCAATCTATTTCCAAGATGGCTGGAGAGCCTTAACAGACCAGCGGTCTCCCCAGATTCGCAATATTCGCGAATGTACTCGCCTACTGCCTCCCTGCCAAGAACGCCATCACCGACAGCAAGGGCAGGACGGGCTCGTTCTGCTCCTCGTCAACCGGCCGCGAGGCCTGGGCGCTCTGCTACAGCGTCTCGCAGCAGGTCTCGTTCTCAACGACGATCCAGGTCTCGTTCACGAAGAAGATCACCTTCTTGGTCGTCTTCAGGATCATCTGTCGGGCGTTATTCACCCACCCTAACAGATTCACCACCTGCTAGGGTCTCACCGGTGGATGACATTACCACGTTTAACGAGGTGCTGCTAAGAGGAGCGCAGAAACTAAACATAGAAGTTCCAGAGCCATCTACCTCCTCGTCAGTCATCTTTGAGTCTCTACAACAGAGATCAGCATCAAAAAAGCTGCTGCCTCTAGTGCCTGGTTTGTTGCAGCCAACCATGGACACTTTTCTGGCCCCAGCCTCGCTCAAATCTGCCCCGGCTAGGATTCTCAAAAAATACAAGGCTCCCGAACAGGACCCTCTGTTCCTAAGGAAGGATCCGCCACCGGACTCAGTAATATTAGCCGCAGCCCGAAAGACCCACTCGGTGGCATCATCATCCACGGTCCCCCCGGATAAAGAGAGCAGGCATCTAGACTCTCTGGGGAGAAAGATATGCGGGACGGCAGCTTCGGCAATGAAAGTCTCCAGTGCTTCTGCACTCCTGGGCAGGTATGATCGTTCTCTGTGGGACTCTCTCAATAGATTCACAGAGAAATTGCCCAGAGAGGACAGACAAGATTTCCAAGAAATCCTGCAAGAAGGATGCCTGGTATCCAACCAGGTTATCAGCGCGGCAGCAGATGGGGCGGATTTAGCTGCACATGGGTACGCGCATGGAATCTGTGCAAGGAGGTCCTCCTGGCTGAGGCTCACTGGCTTAAAGCAGGAAGCACAACAACGCATCCTGAATCTCCCATTCGCCGGGAACTCTCTTTTTGGTGCCCATGCAGACGAGGAAATGGCCCGCATGAAGACCGAGGTGGATACCATGAGGGCAGTGGGCCTGGAAAGAAAGAAAGATTTCAGAAGGAGGTACAGGCCTTATGACAGGCACCCTTTCCAGCAGAGGGTTCAAACCCCTCACTGGTCCCAAAGGTCACAGCAACTACAGGGACGCCCTCTTTTTCAGCGAAGGAACACAAGGGAGCGAGGGTCAAGTAGACCTCAGCAGTCCACTCCGAAAGCACCCACCAAACAATGAGATCTCGCTTCCCTCGACACTGTACACCACTCCGGTGGGGGGAAGTATTACAGCTTATCTTCACGAGTGAC
Organism: Pleurodeles waltl; assembly: GCF_031143425.1. NCBI lineage: Eukaryota > Metazoa > Chordata > Amphibia > Caudata > Salamandridae > Pleurodeles > Pleurodeles waltl. The sequence goes on from NC_090449.1 coordinate 19,152,939, forward strand.
ACTCTATCACAAGAAACAAATGGGTGCTCAATATTGTCGAACATGGCTACTCTCTTCTTTTCAAACAGCTTCCACCACACTTGCCACCAACCAAAGGCAATCCATCTCATCTCAGCCTGCTGCGCAAAGAGGCTCTCGCCCTCCTACAAAAGAATGCCATAGAAAAGGTTCCACCTGCGCACAGAGGAAAGGAGGTTCACTCCCTTTACTTTCTGGTGGCGAAGAAGGGTCGAGAGGGCGTTTTCAGGCCAATTCTGGACCTACGGCTGCTGAACAAATACATAAGGAAACAGAAGTTCAGGATGCTAGCGCTTCACCAGATTTTCCCTCAGCTACATCAGGGAGACTGGATGTGCTCCATCGACCTGCAGGATGCATATGTTCACATCCCAATAGCTCCAAAACATCGAAAATTCCTGCGCTTCCAAGTAGCGTTACAGCATTACCAGTTCAGAGTTCTGCCATTTGGTCTGAAATCTGCCCCACGCGTCTTCTCGAAATGTATGGCAGTGGTAGCGGCGCATCTTCGAAAACAAAAGATATTCATATATCCATACCTAGACGACTGGTTACTGAAGGCTTCTTCTCCGGAGCAGGCGAGAAGCCATCGGGACATTGTGCTCGGAGTTTGCGAGTCTCTAGGTCTTCAGGTCAATTACCAAAAGTCAACCTTGATTCCAACACAGAACCTTCACTACCTGGGAGCTATCATAAACACAGAACTCCAAAGAGTGTATCCTTCGGAGGAACGACTATCCTCAATAGACAGGAAGTGTCAGGACCTGTTGAGAGCCAACGCACCTACGGCACGTCAGGTGACATCGCTGCTGGGCTCCATGGCATCATGCATTTTTATTGTCCCAAATGCCAGACTCCACATGAGGCCCCTCCAAGAGGCATTGGAGAACAACTGGAGCCAAAGGACAGGTCGCTGGGAGGACAGAGCGCGACTACCGGCAGTAGCACTTCAGTCATTGAGATGGTGGATGCACAGACCTCACCTGTCAGTGGGTGCTCCGTTTCACCAGGTAGTTCCATCCGACACTCTGGTAACGGATGCGTCTCTTCAGGGATGGGGGGCTCATCTGGGTCCTTTTCAAGCTCAGGGCCTGTGGTCAGACAAGGAAAAGCAGTACCACATCAATCTGCTAGAACTCAGAGCGGTCCATCTGGCTCTCAAGTCTTTCATACCACTAATTCAGGGGAAAGCTCTCCTAATACAAACGGACAATACAACCACGATGTATTATTTGAACAAACAGGGGGGAACGAGATCCCTACCCCTATCTCGAGAGTCCCAAGCGATATGGCATTGGCTCCTGGCCAGAGGAATGTCACTTACAGCGGTTCACCTGCCAGGTCAACAGAACGTGGAAGCAGATTTTCTGAGCAGACACCTAGAGGACGCTCACGATTGGGTCCTACACGGCGAAGTCGCAGAATACATCTTCGCTCAATGGGGTCGGCCTCAACTTGACCTCTTCGCAGACGAAGTAAACAAGAAATGCCCAGACTTCGCATCCAGGTTCTACCGTCCGGGATCTCGAGGGAATGCCCTGTTGATCGACTGGTCAGGGATATTTCTCTACGCTTTTCCGCCGATTCCCCTCATACCGGCAGTGATCAACAAACTTTACAGATCCAGAACCAGAATGATTCTCATAGCGCCACAATGGCCCCGTCAATTCTGGTACACAGATCTCCTTAACCTATCGGAACAACCTCACAGGAGGCTGCCGTGCAGACCGGATCTTCTGAGCAGGATGGAGGGCAGGGTTCTGTATCCCAACCTACCCTCTCTGAGCTTGACAGCATGGCTCCTGAATTCCTGCAGTATGGGCACCTAGGGCTCTCGCAGGAGTGCATGAACATCTTGAAAGAGTCCAAACGCCCTTCCACGCGGCGTTCTTACGCTTTTAAGTGGAAGAGATTCTACATATGGTGCTGTCAACAAGGTCAGAATCCCATACGGGCTCAGGAGGATGTCATACTGTCCTATTTGCTTCATCTGGCAAAGTCCGGTCTGCAGGTATCATCTATTAAGGTACATTTGTCTGCTATTACAGCCTATCGCAAGTCACCTTCTCAGGAATCCTTCTTTACGAAACCTGTAGTAAAGGATTTCTTCGAAGGTTTGAAGAAAGTTTTTCCGCCCATTCGGAGACCTTCTCCTCCATGGGAACTGAACATAGTATTGGCAAAACTTATGGGCCCTCCTTTTGAACCTATACATAAGGCCTCTTTACAACACCTTACGTGGAAGACGGCTTTTTTAGTGGCCATTACTTCAGCGAGGAGGGTCAGCGAAATCCAGGCTTTGTCTTCCAAAGAACCGTACACGGTTTTTCATGACAATAGAGTGGTTCTGCGAACTCACCCATCTTTCCTTCCGAAGGTGGTGTCAGAATTCCATATCAATCAGACCATATCTTTACAGACTTTCTTTCCCAATCCGGAGACTCCGGCAGAGAAAGCTTTGCACTCCTTAGACTTGAAAAGAGTGCTGAAATTTTATCTGGATAAGACAAAATCGATTAGACACTCTAACCGCTTGTTTGTAAATTATGGTCATTTGATGACAGGAGAGGCAGCATCTAAACGAACGATATCAAGATGGATAGTTTCTTGTATTGTTAATACTTACCAGCTGGCTAATAAACAATTACTAGCGAGGCCTAAAGCGCATTCCACAAGGGGAAAAGCGGCTACTGCTGCCCTCCTTAACAATGGTCCAATATCTGAGATTTGTAAGGCTGCTACATGGAAGTCTGTACATACGTTTACTAGACATTACTGTTTAGACTCAGATGCAAGAGCGGATGCCCAAGTGGGGCAGTCCTCTCTAAGAAACTTATTTGCATAATACGTATCTATTCCTGCACTTCTATCGGACAGTCCGCAGAGTTTAGGGATGGGCTTGCTAATCTATTCAATGTTTATGACTATTGATGAGGATCCCCTGGAAGAGAAGGATAAGTTACTTACCTGTAAATCCTAGTTCTCTTCCAGGGGTATCCTCATCAAAGTCATAAACAACCCACCCTCCTCCCCGGACGCACGTCTCCTAGAAGTGCAGGACAGACTGTATCTTTAATCAGTTACACAGATTGTCACCGTAAAAAAGAACTGACCTAACTGTGAACCAACTGACACCTTTCCTTCACCCCTGAGGCATGGTGGGATACTGGAGGTGCTCAGGGTCTTAAAGGCACGGTGCCAAAGTTTTTATGGTTCTCCTGTGTTAACCTGCATGCAGCCTATTGGCTAAGAATGCTCCATTGTTTTTCAATGCAGTTTTTTCTCTTTTTCTCTAGAGTTTACTGCTGCTTACTTCCCTAAGCCCAGTTTTGGGGGCTTGGGTAGATATTTATTCTCTATTGTATATTGTAATTTTATAATATAAAAAAAAAAAAAAAAAGCTTCATAGAAATAAAGCATTTTAGCCTGTTTTTAACATTATAGCCTGCATTGCTGTTTTACACATGTATAATATGTGTGTATTTTATATATGCTCCGGGGTCCCCGCACAAGGGCGGGAATATTCAATGTTTATGACTTTGATGAGGATACCCCTGGAAGAGAACTAGGATTTACAGGTAAGTAACTTATCCTTCCCTGCTCTATCTGGCATTTGGATGCCTTGATAGAGAGGCCTGCTGCTTGCAAGGCCTTCAAAACCTTCTTCAGGTGGACCACGTGATCCTGCCAGCTGGAGCTAAAGACAGCAATATAGTCGAGATAAGCTGCACTAAAGGACTCCAAGCCAGCAAGGACTTGGGGCCAGATGTAGCAAGCAGTTTTGCCCATTCTGTGTCTATGGGAAAATGTGTTCGTACATATGGCCCTTGATTCACCAACGTTTGGAAGGTGGCAGGGGCATTCTTTAAACCAAAGGGCATAACAGTAAACTGATAATGCCCATCAGGTGTGGAGAATGCTGTCTTTTCTTTTGCTCCTGGTGCCATTTTGATTTGCCAGTACCCTGCTCTCAAGTCAAAGGTACTTAAGTATCTGGCAGCACCTAGTTTGTCCTTCAATTCATCTCAGTTCCCTCAGAGGGCAGAACTTCTTCCTGGGAAGAGAGGTTCTCTTTCTCTTGTTGTGTTGAAGCTGGTTCCCCAGTCTTCTTTCCTTTTCTCTTGGAGGGTTGGGCCCTTTTTCCAGGCTCCAACACCACTTTTTCACCCTGAGCCTTGCATTGTGCCCTTGTCTTGACACACACCAGTTCAGGGATACCCAGCATGGCTGCATGGGTTTTGAGTTCTACCTCAGCCCATGCTGAGGACTCCAGGTCATTTCCAAGCAAACAGTCTACAGGGATATTTGAGGAGACCACCACCTGTTTCAGGCCATTGACCCCTCCATACTCTAAAGTTACCATAGCCATGGGATGTACTTTAGTTTGATTGTCAGCGTTGGTGACTGGGTAAGTTTGTCCAGCCAGGTATTGACCAGGGGAAACCAGTTTCTCTGCCACCATGGTGACACTGGCACCTCTATCCCTCAGGCCTTCCACACTTTTCCCATTAATTAAGAGTTGCTGCCTGTATTTTTGCATATTAGGGGGGCAGGCAGCCAGCATGGCTAAATCCACCCCACCCTCAGAGACTAATGTAGCTTCAGTGTGAACCCTGATTTGTTCTGGGCACACTGTTGATCCCACTTGGAGACTGGCCATTCCAGTGTTAGCTGGAGTATAGTTAGAAGTGGAACCTTTCTTGGGACAGGCCTTGCCTCCAGTTTGGTGTCCTTGCTGATTACAGCTACGACACCAGGCCTTTTTGGGATCAAAGTTTTTACCCTTGTACCCAAAATTGGATTTTGAAGAGGATCTGGACCCTCCCTCCTGAGCAGGTTTTTGGGGCCCTATAGAAGACTCTTTACTTTTTCCCTTGGATCTCTCAACACTCTTCCCCTTCGGAGTCTTTGTGACCCCTTTATTTTGGTCACCCCCTGTGGGAATCTTGGTCACCCTAGTCTTGACCCAATGGTCCGCCTTCTTTCCCAATTCTTGGGGAGAAATTGGCCCTAGGTCTACCAGATGCTGATGCAGTTTATCATTAAAACAATTACTTAACAGGTGTTCTTTCACAAATAAATTGTACAGCCCATCATAATCATTTACACCACTGCCTTGAATCCAACCATCCAGTGTTTTTACTGAGTAGTCAACAAAATCAACCCAGGTCTGGCTCGAGGATTTTTGAGCCCCCCGAACCTAATTCTGTACTCCTCAGTTGAGAATCCAAAGCCCTCAATCAGGGTAGCCTTCATGAGGTCATAGGATTCTGCATCTTTTCCAGAGAGTGTGAGGAGTCTATCCCTACACTTTCCAAAGGAGAGCACCCCAGTGAGATCTGTTTACTTTTCTGGTTGCACTAGCCTTCTCAAAAGCTGTGAACCATTTTGTGATGTCATCACCATCTTCATATTTAGTTACAATCCCTTTTGGGATTTTCAATGTCAGGAGAATCTCTGACCCTATTTATGGATGGATTAAGGGACTAACACAAGGCCCTAGCAGGACTTTTAAAAATTTAGAAAAATAGCTAAAATTTCAAAAAACAGTTTCTAATGAAATTTTTTGGAATTTAGTTGTGTGAACAGGTATTGGCTGAGTAGACCAGCAAATGCAAAGTCTTGTACCCCACCGCTGATCCACCAATGTAGGAAGTTGGCTCTGTATGTACTATTTCAAAGTAAGAAATATCATGCACAGAGTCCAAGGGTTCCCCTTAGAGGTAAGATAGTGGCAAAAAGAGATAATTCTAAAGCTCTATTTTGTGTTAGTGTGGTCGAGCAGTAGGCTTATCAGAGGGTAGTGTTAGGCATTTGTGGTACACACACAGGCAATAAATGAGGAACACACACTCAAAGCCAAATCAGTCCAATAGGTTTTTATATAGAAAAATATATTTTCTTAGTTTATTTTAAGAACCACAGGTTCAAGATTTACAAATAATACTTTAAATGAAAGGTATTTCACTCAGGTATTCTAGGAACTTTGAATAATCACAATCGCATGTACAGTTTGACAAACATGCCAATAAGCTATTTTAAAAGTGGACACAGTGCAAAAATCAACAGTTCCTGGGGGAGGTAAGTAAATGTTAAGTTCACAGGTAAGTAAAACACTTACAGGGTTTAAAGTTGGGTCCACAGTAGCCCACCGTTGGGGGTTCAAGGCAACCCCAAAGTTACCACACTAGCAGCTCAAGGCCGGTCAGTTGCAGAGGTCAAAGTGGTGCCCAAAACACATATTCAATGGAAATAGGGGTGCCCCGGTTCCAGTCTGCCAGCAGGTAAGTACCCGCGACTTCTGAGGGCAGACCAGGGGGGTTTTGTAGGGCACTGGGGGGGACACAAGCAGGCACAGAAAGTACACCCTCAGCGGCACAGGGCCGGCCGGGTGCAGAGTGCAAACAGGCGTCGGGTTTTCAATAGGAACCAATGGGGAGACCCGGTGGTCTCTTTAACGATGCAGGCAGGCACAGGTGGGTCTCCTCGGGGTAGCAACCACCTGAGCTAGGCAGAGGGTCGCCTGTGGGTCGCTCCTGCACTGGAGTTCGGTTCCTTCAGGTCCTGGGGGCTGCGGGTGCAGTGTGGTTTCCAGGCGTCGGGTTCCTTGAAGCAGGCAGTCGCGGTCAGGGGGAGCCTCTGGATTTCCTCTGCAGGCGTCACTGTGGGTGCTCAGGGGGGTCAACTCTGGCTACTCACGGGCTCGCAGTCGCCAGGGAGTCTTCGCTGTAGTGTTAGTTTTCCACAGGTCGAGCTGGGGGTGTCGGGTGCAGAGTGGAAAGTCTCACGCTTCCAGCGGGAAACGTGTGGTCTTTAAAAGTTGCTTCTTTGTTTCCACAAGTTGCAGTTTCTTGAACAGGGCCGCTGTTCTCGGGAGCTTCTTGGTCCTTTTAGATGCAGGGTAGTCCTCTGAGGCTTCAGAGGCCGCTGGACCCTGTGGGATGCATCGCTGTTGCAGTTTTCTTCGAAGTAGGGAGACAGGCCGGTGGGGCTGGGGCCAAATCAGTTGTCGTCTCCGTCTTCACTGCAGGGCTTCAGGTCAGCAGTCCTTCTTCTTCTTTAGGTTGCAGGAATCTATCTTCCTCGTTTCTGGGAGCCTCTAAATACTCAATTTAGGGGTGTGTTAAGGTCTGGGAGGGCAGTTGCCAATGGCTACTGGCCCTGAGGGTGGCTACACCCTCTTTGTGCCTCCTCCCTGTGGGGAGGGGGGGCACATCCCTAATCCTATTGGGGGAATCCTCCATCTACAAGGTGGAGGATTTCTAAAAGTAAGAGTCACCTCAGCTCAGGACACCTTAGGGGCTGTCCTGACTGGGGGGTGACTCCTCCTTGTTTTTCTCATTATCTCCTACAGCTTTGCTGCCAAAAGTGTGGGCAGTGGCCGGAGGGGTGGGCATCTCCACTAGCTGGGATGCCCTGGGGCGCTGTAACAAAAGTGTTACAGTTCCTGCAGGGGGAGGTGAGAAGCACCTCCACCCAGTACAGGCTTTGTTCCTGGCCACAGAGTGACAAAGGCACTCTCCCCATGTGGCCAGCAACATGTCTGGTGTGTGGCAGGCTGGCAAAAACTAGTCAGTCCACACTGGAGTCGGGTATGTTTTCAGGGGGCATCTCTAAGATGCCCTCTGGGTGTATTTTTTACAATAAAGGGCACACTGGCATCAGTGTGCATTTATTGTGCTGAGAAGTTTGGTACCAAACTTCACAGTTTTTAGTGTAGCCATTATGGTGCTGTGGAGTTTATGTTTGACAGACTCCCAGACCATACACTCTTATGGCTACCCTGCACTTACAATGTCTAAGGTTTTGCTTAGACACTGTAGGGGCATAGTGCTCATGCACCTATGCCCTCACCTGTGGTATAGTGCACCCTGCCTTAGGGCTGTAAGGCCTGCTAGAGGGGTGACTTATCTATGCCATAGGCAGTGTGAGGTTGGCATGGCACTCTGAGGGGAGTGCCATGTCGACTTAGTCATTTTCTCCCCACCAGCACACACAAGCTGGCAAGCAGTGTGTATGTGCTGAGTGAAGGGTCCCCAGGGTGGCATAAGACATGCTGCAGCCCTTAGAGACCTTCCCTGGCATCAGGGCCCTTGGTACCAGGGGTACCAGTTACAAGGGACTTACCTGGGTGCCAGGGTTGTGCCAATTGTGGAGACAAAGGTACGGTTTAGGGAAAGAACACTGGTGCTGGGGCCTGGTTAGCAGGCCTCAGCACACTTTCAAATCATAACTTGGCATCAGCAAAGGCAAAAAGTCAGGTGGTCAACATGCCAAGGAATCATTTCCTTACATCTGTCTATTGTCATCTATCGCATATGGCGGTGGTCGATCATTCAGTAACCGATTAAGGAACTCATCATCGTCTGAGTCATCTACCTCTGACCAGGGCTTCCTAGCCTCTTTGTCTGTGGAAGGTCTTTTGCCAGGCTTACAAGTAGCTTTCCCCCTTTTGTCCTCACCTTCTTGAGCTATTGCTGGAAACAGCCTAACTCCATCTATTGTTTCTCTTCTCCAAACTCTCTGTGCACTATCCCACCTAGCCTCCGCTAGTGTCTTTTCTGCTTTTCTCATTCTCCTCTCAAATTTCTGTTGCTGTTGTCGTATTGCCATCAGCTCCCAAATCGCTAGTACTTCAAACTGTGCTGGCCTCAGGGGTGGCTTTAGGTCATTTAGCACCCTCTGCAAATTTTCCAAAATCCTCAAATTGAACGTTCTGTGCTCCGGAAACGCTAAGCACCCTTCCTTCTCTGTAGCTTTGCACCATTGCTTTAGCCAAAGACATGGCACGACCCCCTTTTCCTTCATTAAAGCATAAGCCGGTGTATCCTCTGGCGGTGTAACCTCCCCTACGCTTGCGGTAATATATACGTCTCCCCTCAAAGCACTCTTTAAAGCCTTGAAAAATGTCATTTTTGCGTCTTTTATTTTGTTCACAATCCAATCAAGCAATGACTTTAATTCCCAGAACTCTCTTCGCCTACCTTCTCAACCAATTGCCTCTAACGGACGGCCGCCAATCCTTGTGCGACCCTTCTCACTAACCAACCTATCCCAGCGCGGCTCCAATGACGTCACACTCACACACACTGCAGCTGACAAAGTCTTGCGGTTTGTCTTCCCACTCTAAATTCACGCAAACCAATGCAATAGATTGCGAGCACCAACAAAAACAAAACTCAAAATTTTGACGGTTTACTACGGGAAGGGGTAACACAATCGCTTCAGAACTTTACAGAGATTTTGCTTAGCCTCGGCCGCTACTCTCTCCTTCTCAGATCCTGCAATTGCAAGCAAAATTCGACCCACAAATTTTACTCTCAACTTGTCAATGGATTATTGTTCTAGTGCACTTTAGAACTCTCCAAATCTCCATCGAAGTTTTCATTCACTCACTTTGACTCAAACTTGACTCGTCAATTTCACCATCAACCTATTAAATCGTGCAAATTACAACATAAACCAAGTGTCTCATACACTTATCAATATACTCCGGTGTCTTAGACCACGCAGGGTCCATACATCATCAACAACCATGTGGACAATTTTTTTGCACAAAGCGCCACACTCACATGAAGTTCGCCGACTTCCCTACTCTCATACTGCGGAGTACGCCCACTCCTACTAAAACATCATCTGGCCTAAAATCCTCACAAACTCCACAATTCACCTGCGGTATGCGTAAGTTGTGCAAGCGCAAATTCTACTTCATTCATACTACCACTAGAACGTCGAGAACATACTCAAACTTACCTTAGCAAGCTCCGAGATTCCAGGAAAGTCATTTGGGACTTAGGGGCACATCGTCTCTAATTGAATAATAGTAATTTTTCCCAAACCCAATTTTCCTGATACACCTTGCTTACTTCCAAACCATGCCCATCAATTTCTACCAGACCTTTTGAACCATCAACTCTATCAAACCGTAGTGCCTCGTACTGGGGCACCAAAGGGCCAAACCATCCGCACTGCTACTAAAAAATGTTAGCGCGTCGGAACCTTAATAAGTAAACTTACAAGGGGACGCATTTAGGTCCATGAACCTTTGTACCACGTTCGGGGACTTCCCAGTACGAGATGTCTTTCTGGCATCACAAATCAATAGATCAATAGACCAACCAATAATCACAGTAACTAATCAGCAAGTCAGTTAATAACATTTAATAAGAATCAATAAGTTCAACACACCATGACCTTCCAGTCATGAATAACCAGGCCGATTTAATTAAGTGTTAGGATATTTATTTCCCTATTGGATACAATCTAATGTCATCTCAGTTAATCTCATTAGCAATCAGTCTCATTAGGAACTCATCTAATTAGCAACTAGAACACAGTTGATCAATGCATAAAGAATATTCATTCAGTATTTAGACACATCATTAATATAAAGCAACTTAGCAAAGTCCCATTAATACATGATTCAACAAAGCAAGGACTCAGTCATTTGTGTATTTGCGTCAGATATTTGTGAACACCTTAACTAACCTCAAATTAGCATTAGCATGTTGGGCTTCATGCAAAACATTTTAGTAAACACAAATTTGGAAACATCTAAGCTATGGTCTCTATCAAAATAGCAGTTGGTACCTAGAAAGAAAAGGCAAACAGACAATTACAATTTTTCATCTGTTACCAATCCAACAGATCAGCAAACAGCGTCAGTCTTCGTCCTCAGGACATCAGTCGATTCACCATCAGCAGAGATAGGATGAGGCAAAGTCTTCATATAGCATAGCTAAGGAATAGGACCTTCCCTCATATGGAGGAGTAGTTAGCACCAGGCAAAGAATGGGTAGAGGATGGTTTAAAGTAATAGGACAAAGCAAAAAGAGTGAAAAATCTCTGTGAGTGAGTGAAGTCTCTGTCTCTCTGCGTCTTTCTCCTTGGGTCACTCCGTTAAATCAAAACCACCTAATTAGCCCATAATTCCTCATTGGATAATAATTGGTGCAACGTTATCTCTGTCCGATAATTCTTCACGCATTTTTCCAGAATTTTCCACAAACCACAGTTCTCATGTCACAAATTGGTCTAGGTTATTGACGTCTTCATCGGTTGGAATGTCAGGTAAGAAAAGTTACACTTTGTGCTCCAGTCAGTGTCTCCATTGTTTTCTCCTACTTCAGCTAACCTTGCACCTGTTACAAATTACACTGTTGCATTCAGAAAGAACATGTCCTTGAGCAAGTCGGTTCTCATGAGAAAGAATTTACTACAGCTACCCGCACATAACTTCTGGAAAAGTACAGCTTTGCGTCCTTCAGAAAAACAGCACATTGCACATTGGAAAATGCAGTTTAATATGAGACCAGGCAGCTAGGCCCAGACCCTCGCTAAGCTAAGGCCCTTTAGTTAACAAGGAAACTCTTAATACATAACTCTAATTATGGTACATTAGTACAAATTCAAAACATTATTGCACAATAAATTCAGGATTAACAGCTTTCAGTAGTCTTCGTATACATTGGTAGCCACTCCCCGTGGGCACATTTCAAACGTGTGCATTGTTTTCTGTGTTAACACATTTTCTATGTAGCTTCATCACCCAATAGATTGCAAGCTTTTCATGTTAATATTGCTTTTAAAAGACACACTCCAACACAGCCCAAATCGGTATTTCGGGCTGTTAAGAAATGCCTTTTCTTATGTACAAAGGACTTTAAGGAATATTTCTATCCTGTAGAAATCACAATTTGCAAGTCCCAGAATAGGAAATCGCAAATAAGGATTTCCTATTTGAGATTCCTATTCTGATGTACAAAGGATTTCCTAAATGCGACTCGGGCATTTAGGAGATGCAATTACCATCGGTGGTAACCAGGTGCAATTTAAAAAAAAAGTACCTTAGGGTGCTTTTAATTTAATTTCAATAGAGCACACACATGCCCTTTAGGCATGTGTGTGCTCTACAGGTGCACCCCTATTTTTCGGGGGCACCAAGGAGGGCCTTTTGTCCTTTGCCATCCCTGGTTTTGCATTTCCTAAATAGCGATTTCTTAATAAGAAATCACTATTTATGAATTGCAAAACCGGCCCATTGACTGAAATGCAATGGGATTTCTTAGTACCGATTTCATAATAGCGATTTGTTCTTGGTAGGAATCTCTATTAAGACATTGGTATCTTTGTACATAGCATTTTGCATTTCTTGAATAGCAATTTCTATGAAGTCGCTATTTAGGAAATGCAAAAATGCAGTTTTGCACATCTAGTCCTTAAGTGGCCTCTAATGACATTACCACTATGGACTCTGACATCCTTTATATGTTTTCAATACAACCAAAGAATAGTCTGATATTTAGTTTTGTCCCTCTGTTGGGCATTAACCCAAACTAGTCTAGATGCATCAGGTTTGTTATTAACCTTCTTAGCCTGTTTGCCAGTAGATTTGCAATGATTTTACTTTCCACATTGAGCAATGAGACAGTCTATACTGTATAAGGCACAATCACTTGCCTTCATTTAATATGGTTATTATGCTCCTGGGCAGAGATATTTTGAGGCCTGGGCAAAGTGGCTCTGGCACAGGGCCCCATCCTTTTAGGGGGCCCTGATTGACCCAGATATGTTCTGCAGAGAGTCTTGTCGTGATGACCTTCAATATTTCTTAAACGGATTGTTTAAAATATTGTTTCTTTTTTAAAAAAAATTGTTTATGTGAGTGATTTGTGAGAGTCAATTACAGACATTTTGCAGAGAATGGTTGTGTTTAGGTTTCATGCAACATCCATAAAAATGTTTATTTTAGTTTAAAACGGGAGCTCAAAAATGAGAGGGTGTTGCAATATTGAAAACTTACGTCACGATCCCTGAATATTACATGTAGACACATTTAGAATTTTGGTGAGTATGTTTGTCACTGTCGGTGACCTGGCCAAAGAGGGCATAAGAGAGCTGAAACGAGATCATAAATTCAAAGCTGTTCCGAGCAAGGGCCCCCAAAATACATTCTGCTCCCGGCCCCCAGCATCCTTAAGATATCCCTGCTCCTGGTGGAGGACCTCACTCTCACACACCTCATTGAACATCCTTTGCATGTTTAGGGCGAGAATACTAGCCTGGATGCTTTACCTGATTGCATATGTCTTATGGCCTTAGTTGTCTATCCTTCGCTAATATGTGCGTCTAATTCCTGTGCTCTCTCCGATGAGAGTGCAGACATATTGTGATCCTTACGGAATTCCTCAACAATTTACCCATCTCCTCTAATCGCCTGGCATGTGTTCGAATGCAATTCTTGCTCCCAGTTTCAACTGTGCTCTCTTTTACCCAGTAATGCCAGAATATTTCTGGCTTTGATGCTCACTTCATACAACCTAAGGTGGGTGGCTACGACTGTCGCTCTGCCTGCATTTTCCACCAGATCTCAATATTCTCTCTGTTTTAGTCGTAATGTGTGCCCTTCCTTTGTATCATCAGTCAAACATTTGCTTTCTTCGACCTGCATTATTTCCTGCTCCGGTTTATTGGCCTGCACTCTACTTAGTTTTTTAGCCCGTGTAATCAGGAAATAATTCGAGAGCCCCTGGCCAGAATCCTGGCATCTCGGAAAAGGTCCAACTGCGCATGGTCTGTCAGAAAATAGTCAATATGTGAAAAGGTGCAGTGTGCACTCCACTGAAAGTTGTATTGCCTCGTCTCTGGGTTCTCTGAGCACCAGGTGTTGGTTCAGCTCATCTCTCAGCCTAGCCTTCAGGTCTCCTCCCCTGAACCAAGAATTCCAGAGGTAGCTGCAACAACATCGTTCCAGTGCCTCCATAGCTGATGCGTTCAGCTTGGGAGGTCTGTATACAGAGTATATATTGAGTCTCGTGACATCACATAGTATCATGTATGCTACATACCCCCCTGTGTCTGTCACGGCTGCTGAGGGAGATATGGCGCCACTTTCTTAATTAGCAGTCCAACTCTTCTTGAGTCAGCGGTATAGCCAGAATGGGCAAATAGTTTGTACCCACGCCTATCCTGCACCTTGCTGTTACCCTCTAGGTGGGTCCCCTGTAGTATTGCGATATCCAGTTCCTGCCTCTTAAGGTACTGTGCTACTATACCTCTCTTGACCCTTCTCCGTTACCCATTATTTTATGACATGAGTTTTACCTTGGATCTCTCTTGCGTTTTGGAATTTCTGTTGTTTTCATTGATGTGCATTTATCCCGGTCCGCCCCATTTAACAGTGCAGGATATGTTAAGTGCAAAGATGACGGCTATTGTCGCATGAGCCTGAGGTGACCGTGTCTGACAAAAGTGTGTCCTGCAACTGACAACCCTCAACTACGGCTCTCTTTGCCTCCCTGTATTTAAGGTGTAGGACCACCTGCTTTTCCCAGCTTGCTGAGTGCCTGTCGCACTTTGTAATGCATAAACCACAATTAAAGCGTGTCTAGCCGTTTGTTGACTTCTACTCCTTTGATCGTTATCCCCTTTAGTCAGCGTGTGCAACCAATACACTTTAATCATCATTATTTGCTGCATTTATCGGCTTTTTGAGAGCCAGTCCCATGTTAAATTCTTTTGTAGAAAAAGGGCACTTTTTACATGATCACCTCCTAAATGTGGACTGATGCTCCTGTTTTGTTTACTCTGAATACACTGGGTCATGCTGTCCGGCCCCTACTGCATATGCTCAGACCCTTAAAAGTGTATATCTTCAATTGGATTACCCCTATTGCCATACTTAGCCTACTTGTAAGTCCCTAGTAGATGGTTCCCTGGGTACCTAGGGCCTGTAAGTTCAAGGTCACCAGTGGACTGCAACACTAGATGTGTCACTACTGGTGTGATAGCTTTAAGTCCGCCTCTGCAGCCTAGAAACATGACTGTTTCACACCGCCGTTGTGACCTGTTCCAACCACCTTTCTTTCATCTATCTGTTAGTTACTTTTAAAGAAGGTCTTAAAGCTCATAGGGCAGAGTGCATGCTAGGGAAAAGAAGAGCACATATGTCAAGTTTTTTTTACATATTCTAGCAGTAAATAGACAACGGCGTGCTTGTTTTTACTGTTAAAAAGCCAGCATTCTCATAGGATATCTTAGAGTGGAATCTTTACCTCTCTCAAGTGCCAACTTGGGACCAGTTAGAAAAATAATTTAAGGATGCAAGTTAATTGTAGCACAAAACATGACAAGATGTGTAAGAATAGGACATTGTAGGATAGCTGGGTGCCCCTATCTACAGGATATGATGTCACAATTGGTAGAGCTATCTGTGGGTACCTGTGAGGAAATGGGTTGTATTATATTGTGTGGTTGTGCAACAACTTTGTGTAATACACTTACCAACCCTTTTAAGACCGGTAGGTTTCGTTTGTTAAACTGTCTAGCTCAATCCTAGGTAACTGTGGCACTGGGCATCAAGGCATAAACAAAGTGTAAAGCATATAAACAGCACTAAAACATTTAGAGAGGAAATCAACAAGATACTAAAGAAATCCGACACCCGACATCCGGCAGTGGCACCAAGCACAGTGGCTCTGAGCACAGTGGCGCCGAACACAGTGGCACAGAGTAGATTGTTTCAGAGTAGAGTGGAGTGGTGCATGGTGGAGTACAGTGGGGTGGAGTACGGTGGCATAGAGTGTAGCGGTGCACAGTAGAATAGAGAGTCCTAGAGTGGATTGGCATAGAGTGCAATGGCATAGAGTGGAGTAGTACAGAGTACAGTTCATTGGCTTAGAGTGCAGTGGCATAGAATATGTGTTGCAGAGTAGAGTGGTATAGAGTGGAATGGTGCAGTGGAGTGGTGTAGAGTGCTGTGGCAAAGAGTGCAATGGCGATGAGTGCAGTGGTGCATAATAGAGTAGAGTGGGATAGAGTGCATCGGCATAGAGTAGAGTGGTGTAGAGAAGAGAGATGTAAAGTGGAGTGGTGCAGAGTGCATTTTCAAAGTGTGGAGGGGCATGGAGTGGGGTAGTGTGGAGTGATGCAGAGTGAAGTTCAGTGGCATGCAGCAGTGCAGAGTAGAGTGGAGTGGAGTAGGGTAAAGTGGAGTGTGCATGGTGTAGTAACATACCACCATTATAGACAGCATATCTTCAATTGAAATTGCAATTACATTTTGCACAGACATACAGTTTTACTGATGAAAGTATACAGTGCACAAACAATAATGTTGGAAATGCCATCACCTAGAGTACTGATTTGTTTTGATTGTATTAGAATATTTAATTTCACCACACTTCAGAATTCATTTACAGAAATTTAAAGCAGTGGGCGGAATGCATTTCCATGGAAGCTTTCAGAATGTCCCCAATATGTTGTTAGGGTTAGCAAACCAGAAAACTGCACTTTCTGATAGGCTTTGACCTAAAGAGCTGACAATACTCTTGCCCCATTGGTTATGGCATCATCCCCATCCACAAGGCTCAAGTCGGCATACTTGTGGAACACCTGGATTCTCAAGAGAGATCACTCCTGGATTGGAGAAGACAGAAAGAATGGCCTGCTGATTCCCAGGGCCATGCAAAAGACAGGCTGCACCAAAGACGGACTGCACTTGCTGAATCCAAGGGAACTTGTAAAGAAAACTGTGCAAGCTGTGTCCACTCGAGGAGAACAAACCTAAGACTGAAATTGCTATCCCTCGTACCGTAGATGGAAGAAGTGATGCCAAAAGCTAATTGGGTAGCCCTCTGTAATCAGCAAGAACATAAAAAGTTTAGAAGGCTGCATCGCTGAGAGCCCTAAGGACGGGACCACCATTGGATGCCACAGTGCATCATGTGAGATGGAGTTCTCACTCTCACAAGGTGCCCCCCAGGGTCGCCTGACTCATGATAGTTGTCAGAGTGTACTCAAATCCCCTTCCAAGCAAGCCTCCAACAACTGCAAGCCTCCAAAGAGTCTTCATCACCTGTGATCCCAAATGACCAGTTATGACTAGACTGTTGATGGAACCACCTAGTGCCGGAGATGACACCTGCATTTCGTGGACCCATTGTGACAAACAGGCCATCAAATCGACCTTCCTCACATTCCTGTCTGGATCCAATTTGCTGCAGTGCCCTACTGGAAAGAAGCCTAGAACTCTCTCAGAGACCACGGTCCGCTAAGATAATGGTTTCCCTGGACCTTTGTGGTACCTGTGGCTGGCCAGTTCAGTCCTGCATTATTGTTGTTGAAGCTCTTACATTCCAGGCTCATTTTAAACTGCATAGTCAGCCACAGTGATTCATTGACTATTTTTGAAAACTTGTAATAATCATTTCTCTCGTAAGGGATCTCCATTGATAGACATAAGCACTGAATAGTCCTGCCCACACACAGGGACCCCAGAGCACTTTTTCCAAATACATCTTGTAAGTGTATATGTGTGCCCTTCTTTGGGAAGGCCTGCAGAGTCACTTAAGAAAGAAAAATTTTATGCAGCCTATAGGAGTAGATTACAGTGGCCCAATTCTTCATCTTTTAGTTAAAAAGGGGCCAGGAGAACTGTATATGCAAATAAATGCATGATGCTTCTGTAAAACAGCATAATGTATTTCACAAACCCTTTTTAATAGAGTATAGAGATGAAGGAGAGCAGGGCAGTGTAGCCCCATAGGCTGTACTTATAAGTGTTAAAAATAGAGGCTGTACCTTTAAGAGTCTAGTAACCCCAGTATCTCATCAGGTGACAGTTGCTTCAGTTCTTTTTTCCAGCTCCTGCTGACAGGACCTTAGAGCACTGAACTTGGCCTCTTTTTAGTCTTTTTCTTTTCAAAATTCACCTGTGAACTACTTTTTTGATGTTTTCCATCCCTCCCTTGCATTTTCTGAAATTTTCTGACAGGAATTTGTGGTATTTTGTCATTAACAATGCCATCTTTTTTGGACAAATGCCCTGGCTATGGGAGAAAGAAAGCCAAAAAAGACGCCCATGACGTTTGTATTATTTGTCTTCCAGCAAGTCATGTTCCTGAAGATTGTCATCACTGCAGGACGTTTTCCAGGCGCACCCTGAAGGAAAGAGAGAAGATTCCCCTTCATGGAGAGGAAGAACAGCGCAGGCAGCAGACACAGTCTAAAGGTGGGCCTTCAGAGTGAGGAGTGGATCGATCTACTACCAGGGGTCTGTCATCTATCTCTGGGGGATATGGAAGGTCCAAAAAGAGGATTCCAGCCCAGAAACGACATCATTCCCTGTCGACGTTGAGGGCATCAACGTCGAGACCAGGTATGGCACTGACTTGCTCGCCGTCAAGGGCTGGATCAACTTCGAGAAAGAAAAGGAGATCGACATTGACAGGATAGCTCGACGTTGAAGACTCACACACCATCAACACAGATGCGGAGATCGATGTCAAGGAGCGGGTTGACATTGAGACACACAGGGGGTCATTCCGACCCCGGCGGGCGGCAGTCGCCGCCCGCCTGGCGGGAACCGCCATATGGCTGCTCCGCGGTCGAAAGACCGCTGGGGCCATTCTGACTTTTCCGCTGGGCCGGCGGGCGCTAGCCAATATAGCGCCCGCCGGCCCAGCGGGAAAGAGGCCTGCAACACTGAGGCCGGCTCCGAATGGAGCCGGCGGTGTTGCAGGTGTGCGACGGGTGCAGTTGCACCCGTCGCGCTTTTCACTGTCTGCTAGGCAGACAGTGAAAAGCATACTGGGGCCCTGTTAGGGGGCCCCTGCACTGCCCATGCCAGTGGCATGGGCAGTGCAGGGGCCCCCAGGAGCCCCAGGACACCCGTTCCCGCCAGCCTGTTCCTGGCGGTGAAAACCGCCAGAAACAGGCTGGCGGGAAGGGGGTCAGAATCAAGCAGCGCCGCTATGGAGGATTCTCCCAGCCGGGGGAAATCCGGCAGGAAACCGCCGGACCCAGCTGGGCGACCGCGGCTGTACCGCCGCGGTCGGAATAACGAATGAAGCACCGCCAGCCTGTTGGCGGTGCTTCCGTCATTCGCCACCCTGGCGGTCTATGACCGCCAGGTTCGGAATGAGGGCCACAGTCTTCTCGACATTAAGAGGTGATTCGACATCGAAGAGGTGACAGAGATGAACGTCAAGCAGCAGATCAACATTGAGGCATCATAGGAGATCAATGTTGAGGAGTATATCGGCATCTAGGACACCTCAGAGGAAAAGGAGACGCATTTCTTCATATCAGGATCTGAGTATTCTAGGATATACTCTCCATCTTTGCCTATAGGCTTGACAGACTCTCCTTTACCACTTCCTCCACCTCCGCCTCAACCACCATCCTCACCTCTTCCGCTGCCTTCAGCGTCAGTCCCACCAGCACCAATACCTTCTACGGAACTACACTGTCCAAGACCAAGATCACATTCCAGAACACGCTATAGTTCACACCACAGGCGCCATAGATCACAGCATTCGTGGTCAAGAGGATCTCATTGCCATCGATCACATAGATTAAGATCATGATCAGGGTCTCGACATAATTCCAGGTTCATGTCCTCCACTTCTACAGGATGCTATTCACCTACCCTTACAGACTCTCCACCATCTAGAGTCTCCCCAGTGAATGATATTATCACCTTTCAAGAGGTATTAGTGAGAGGAGCTGCAAAATTAATTATCCAAATGTAGGTATCTACACCTTCAACATCAGTGATCTACGAGACGTTTCACCAATGCGTAGCGTCCAGACAACTCCTTCCTTTAGTACAGGCCTTCTGGAACCTGCAATAGAACTCTTTTTGATGCCAGCCTCCGCCACATCTGCTTGGTTGAGTCTGCAAAAGAAGTACAGACCTCCTGAGCAGGATCCACTTTTCTTTGTTCAGACCCTCCTCCAGACTCTGGAGTCATACTTGCAGCAAAGAAAGACCATGCAAAAACTCCTGCCTCTTCGGTGACACCAGATAAAGACCAGATAAAGAAAACAAGAAGTATGTGGCTCTGCTGGAACTTCCATGTAAACAACAAGTGCAGCTGCCCTTCTTGGCAGATACAATAGGGCATTGTCGGAATCTGTCCTGAAGTTTGTCGAAGAGCTACCCAGGTACAAATAGAAGGATTTCCTGGAAGTGGTAAATGAGGGTTTGATGACCTCAAAACAGATCATAAGTGCAGTTGATGGTTCCTCTGTACTAGTGGCACAGTAATATGGCCATGGGCAGACATGCTTGGCTCCATCTCATATCTCTGATATGGAGTCATACCTTTAAGGGTTTTGTTGAATCTTTCAACCAACCCATTTCCTTGTGGGTTAAAAGGAGTAGTGAATTTGTAAGTTACATCACACTCCTTCCACATTGCTTTGATGTATACAGACATGAAATGTACATCTCTGTCGGATACAACCTCCTTAGGGAAGCCCACCATGGAAAATATTCCCAGCAGGACCTTGGCCACTGCAGGGGCTGTAGTGGTCCTAAGGAGAATGACTTCTGGGCACCTGGTGGCATGGTCCACCACCACCAGAATACATCTGTTCCCAGAGGTTGTAGGTGGGTCAAGGGGAGCAACAATGCCAATCCCTACCCTCTCAAGGGGTACCCCAACCACTGGTAGTGGAATTAAGGGAGTGTTTGTAGTGCCACCTGACTTGCCACTTCCTTGGCAGGTGACACAGGAGTGACAAAACTCTTTTGTGTCTCCAGACATGTGTGGCCAGTGAAAGTGTGGGATAAGAATGCCCTAAACATTTGAGGTATTACCAACCTCCTGGTAGCACTAGGCTTGGGGTCTCTAGTGTCAGGGTAAAAGTCAATTTTCCCAATAGATCCTATGGAATCCACTGACATCCCCTGCCTCTGCTGCAGCTGGCTGAGACCTTCAAGAGAGGGGCAGGAGTTCTGCTTCACACTCAGTTCCTCCTTGGAGGGTCCTCCTGCCCCCAAAAGCTCTGCTGTGTCAGCCCAAGTTCCTCTGGGACAGTTTCCTCAGAAGGGGCAAGATCATCTCCATGAGGAGACTGATCCCCACTTCTAGTGTTGGCGGAGGGCAACTGCTTGCCCTTCCTGCCTCTCTTCTCCTGAGCAGCCTAGGCCATTGTTCCAAACTCCATTGTTTCTTGTTCTCTGTTTCCTGCCCTGTGCTGTGGTAACCACGAAGACACTCTCAGCGAAGTCCAGCATGGCTGCATGGGCCTTCAACTCCACCTCAACCCAAGCTGAAGTCTCCAAATCATTGCCCATAAGACACTCTACATGAATGGATGAGGATACAACAACTTTGTTAGGGCCAGTACCCCCCACCTTCAGCTGAAATTGACAACTGCCATGGGGTGGCGGTTGGTGATTTTGTCAGCAATGGTCACTTGGTACATTTGTCCAAGTAGAATCTGCCCAGGAAGCACCCGTTTTTCAGCCGCCACTATAGAGACACTTGCAACTGTGTCACTGTACACCTCTGCCTCTATACCATTGATGAGGGGATGCTGCCTGTATTTCCTCATATCAGGATGCCAGGCAGCCAAAGTGGCATTGTCAATGCCATCCGCTAATATTAGGAAGCCTCGTGGTCTCTGTGACTAGGCCAGAGTTGTAGTACCTAGTGTGAACCCAGCTACATCCTTGGTTTAGGTGCTACTAGCAGTGCTATTGCTAGGGGCACTAGAAGTAATAGTAGTAGTACAATTGGTGGTTTTCTTAGGACAGTTGAAATTACCTGATCTATGACTATTTTCCTCACACAGAAAGCACTGATGTTTCTTATTAGAAGAAGAGGAGGATTGGACCTACCCCCAGAAGAATTCTATGGACCTGAAGAAGACTCCTTCTACTTTTCTTTAGGGTTTTCCACATACGTCTCCTGGAACTTAGAAGCACTCTTTTTCTTCTGGCCACCCCCACTATGAGTTTTCTTACTCACCCTGGTGCGAATCCATTTGTCTGCCTTTTTCCCAATTCTTGGGGAGAGGTCAGCTCAGAGTCCAGTAGGTACTGGTGCAATTTCTCAGACACACAGATATTAAGGACGTGCCCTTTCATGATCAAATTGTACAACCCTTTATAGTCATGTACATTAATATCACTGAACCAGCCTTCCAGAGCCCTAACTGCACAGTCTGTGCATTTTACCAAGTCTTGAGAGGACTCCTTCTGAGTTTCCCTGAACTTTATCCTATATTCCTAAGCTCAAAACCATCAATCAGAACCACTTTCAAAACTTCGTAGTTGTCTCCATCCTCTTCTCTAACTGCCAAAAGTTTGTCTCTGTCTTTGTCTGCAGAGGAGAGCCACATTATAGCTGCCCACTGCCTCTGGCAGACCATCTCGACTTTACTGGCCCTCTACAGTGCAATTACCTATTTGTTGATGTGATCCACAGATTTGTAAGGGGGAACTATCCTGCTGAGATTCCTAGAATCAAAGTGGTCTTCCCTGACTCTGACATTGAATGCTGTCCCCATGGGCTTCTAACCACAAATTCTTTGTTGCCCTATCCATCTTTAAGGCATCTCTCTCAAGAGCTAACTGCTGCTTTTTCAACTTGGGTTTTGCTTTCTCAGGTCTCAGCAAGCTGACCCCCTGTACAAGGATTCCTCTCCTGAGCTAGAGTGAATGGACCCAGGAGAAGATGCTCAGGCAAGGGAAGATGAGGATTAGGAGGATCTTTTCCTCCAGGAAACCATTATGACCACCCAGGGGAGATAAAGTAGGCCTACTACTGCGACCCCCCCTTTGTACTACCAGTACTGCTCCCAGCAGGTCCAAGGAGGTCTCCAGAATCCTCACGGTCCTGTCCAGTGTGGTCAGGTGAGGTACCAGGTATCTCCTTGCCCAACACTCCTTCCTGCAACGCACAGCCCTCTGCATGCTTCTCCTGCAGCGTGGGACCGTTCTCATTTGGGCTGCGTGGGCTCCTCTGCGACTCCTGGTTCCTCATCCTGTGGGTCTCCTGTGGGGGCTGCCTTTTCTTCTGTGGACTCTCTGCCTTGCTGAGGGTCCCCCCAGGAGTCCTTCTGGACCTTGCTGGTCCCTGGCAGCTCCACTTGTGCTTCACTGTGACTTCTTCCTTTGCCAAGGCTTGTTGGTGGCCTTTTACAACACTCACCGACTGCAATCTTCTATCCAGTGTGGGACCTCAACTGCATCCTTCAGGAACTCTTCTACGGCTCCAAGGCTGCATTGCTGACCGCCTTCGTCCTACCGTCGACCAACTCCTGCAACCACAGACGGGTGGGTAGTGGCTACTGCAACCACAGACGGGTGGGTAGTGGCTCCTGCCACCACCAGACACTCCTGTGACTTCTGGACTTGGTCACCCTCTTCCATAGTCTTCCTCTTCAGGAATCTACCGCTAGTTTCTTGTAGTCTTGTCTGGGTGTTGCATTTTCTTCCCTTTAATACTTTTGGGTGGTTTGGGGAAAATCCAATAACTTACTCCTTTCTTCTTGCCCGCTGGGGGTGACTGTAGTACTTACCTTTGTAGTTTCCTAGTTCCCTCAGCTCTCCTCTACACATTCCACTTACCTAGGTGGGGGTTCTACAATCGCATTTTGTTTTTTTAGTATATGGTTTGGGCTTCCCTTAGGGTCACTATTGCCTATTTGCTATTGCACTGTTTTCTATCATTTTTTATGCCTATTACTGATTACTAGTGTACATAATTGGTGTGTTTACCTACCTCCTATTGAAGTATTGCCTATTTAGTGTTTCTTTCATTTGTGTAAATGCTGTGTGACTACAGTGGTATTGCATGAGCTTTGCATATCTCCTAGATAAGCCTTGGCTGCTCATCCACAGCTACTTCTAGAGAGCCTGGCTTCTAGACACTGCCTACGCTACACTAATAGGGGATACCTGGACCTCGTGTAAGGTGCAAGTACCTTAGGTACCCACCAAATACTATGCCAGCTTCCTACACTAGAGTCCATTATTCTTTCCACAAGTCACTGCTTCTCGACTGTGCAGATCTAATCACTTGCAGCCTCTGGTTGTCCATGCAAAGCTCTTTATTTCTGAAGCCTGCTCCTTTCATAGATTCTACTCAGAGCCAGTACTAGCGCACTCGGTGCTCGTGTCTACCTTCTTGCTTTTCTCTGTCGCTAGTTGGACTCTTAGTCCATGGGGCAGTGCATTGGGAAAGCCGCTGCCAAATAATGACTCCTCCCTTCCACCTTCCCATTAGCCACACCAATGTATGGAAGCATCAGAAGTTATCTGAAGGGTCTGGTCTTCTACAACTAACCCTTCGAAGACATCTTCAGACAATAAACATGAGGGATTAATAATGAGTGTTCATTGATACAAAAACAAAGAGCCGTGCAACTCATGGCATGTTGTCACGCAAACGTATGTGCCATAAAGGGTCTTAAAAACTACTCTACCACTATTAGCCCGGAAGTGACCCAAAACCATAAAGAGAGTACACTGACTATCTGGTAGTGCATGGTGCAGTGTTCCCAACCTCTTCATTTTCCACTGACCCAAGAAGGTTAGAAGGTATCAGGATTCAGATTAAACACAGCCACACAATCACTGCTACTGCAACATTACTAAGGAGTATATTTGTTGCTAATATATGTAAAACAGCTTCCTGCAGTTCCGTACATACAAAATTGTCTTGATGCAAATTTCATTTCAGATGACCAAGTGAGCCAGGATTTGCTTTAAAATCCGTTTAGTGAGTGCAGTATTTCTTTCCTCTGCTTTTCTTCTGATTTGTTACAGATAGGCTTGCTATTCTATTGAGTGTTTATTACTAATGATGAACATCTCCTGGAAGAGAAGGAAAAATGACTTACTTTTCATCCCCTCCTGCCTCCCCTGGAGAGCACAAGGATTACAGGCAAGTAACCATTCCTTTATTCTCAGAGCATCCAGGCACATATTGACTACTAGCTACCATCTTCTTTGTGGTGTAGCTGCAACTGGGAAGGATAAATTACTTACCTGTAATCCTGGTTCTCTTCCGGGGGAATCCTCATCAAAATCATAAGCACTGAATATTCCCACCCATGTCTGGGTACCCCGGAGCATATATCAAATATATGTGTGTGTGATAAAAATGCCTAATTTACATAAGATTTTCCTTTAATAAACCACTTGCCAGACTCATACATTTCTGTAAAATAGAATTGAGAGATTAAAAGGTTCAAGAACACAGCTTTTATTAAAGAGAGAACTGCAAAGGAATCAAAAAACATTGTTAGCCAATAGGCTGCATTAAAAGCATAACAAGGAAATACTGGCACCGTGCCTTTAAGACCTCCAGGACCTTCTGTATCACATCATGCTCCAAAGGTGAATGTTGGGTGACAGATCAATTCTTTTTTTCTGGCCCATCCAGTCAGGATCCCGGACTTTTTTTGTCAGAAAAATACCTACAAAATCCAAAGATTTTGCTTCACTCAACGGTTTTAAGTGGGCCTTTAAATATTTTCCTGACTGTAAAATTATTTTTCTCAGTCACAAATTACCATCTCTTTTCAACAAGTGCCCTTCGTGTGGTAGAAAGATTGCACAATCTGACCCACAATCCATCTGCATTGTGTGTTTGCCTTCATCGCACCATCCTGAGGCATGCTACATCTGTCAAAAATTCTCTAAAAGGACAGGGAAAAGAGCGGAGTACATGCCATTCAGGAGAGAGGAAAGGAAGGACCTTCAAGTGGCCTTGTGGTGTCAAGAACAGAAAAGGCTCATGAAAAACACCGTTTATCATCGTTGTTGACAAGTAGAAGATCAACAGCAAGAGAGGTACCTATATGTTCTCCATCGGCGTCAGGATCGATGTCGAAGAGGCCAGTGGCGGAACGATCGCCATTGAGACACTCACCAAAGGCTCTGCAGACTCAGACATTTGACATTGAGGCACCCTTCATCAGAGTCAAAGTACTTGCTGTCGAGGCATACGACATTGCATTGAAGATCAACATTGCAATACGTTTCTCCAGGCTCGATGTTGAGGCACTCGCCAGCGCACCGGCAGTCGTCATCGCCACCAGCTCCAGTGACCTCCATTACGACATCCAAACAAAGTCTGCGTCTGCCGCCATTAAGGTAATCATCGATGTCAAGAGATGTGTGACGTCTCGCAGAGAGGTCTAGATCGGCATTGCACTCACGAAGATCGACGTTGAGAAGCCAGTCGTTCTTCAGAGGTCAAGCTTTAGCCTACAGTGAATACTTGTTCATCAGTGCTCAGTAAAGCCTTGGTAAAGAGCATGACCTTCATCAGAGTCAAGGGTCTGTTTATTCTCAGATCTACTCGCCATCCAGGGTCTCTGAAGGTACACCTACTCCTAAACGTACTCCACCTTGTACATTTTCTTCTGAACTACTGTCATCAATATCTCAGGTGCAAAAAAACTGCAACGAAGATCTAGAAGTCCGCAGACACGTCGATCACCATCCAGGACTCCACGAAAGCAGAGAACAAGATCTAGAACTCCACATACGAGGACACCATTTACATATTGACGCTCTCACCGGTCCACATCTTGCAGAGACAGACACAAGACTCCCTCCTGGTCCATGACATTTTGTTAATCTGTGAGGGATTACTCTCCAGAATTATTAATGACGTACTCATTAGAGGGGCAGAGAAGCTAAATATTGACATTGCTACACCTGCCACGTCATTAAGTGTCATATTTGAAAATCTCCACCTCAGAACGGCTTCCAGACCTCTTCTACCTCTGGTCCCAGGTCTTTTGGAGCCACACCAGTTTTTCTTATTTCAGCATTTCTACTGGCTGCACCATCAACTATTCTTAAAAAATACAAAGCTACTGGCCAGGACCCTCTTTTTCCTCGATCTGATCCTCCTCTAGATTCCGTGATTGTAGTGGTCGCAAGAAAAACATGTGGTGATATCCTCGTTGACAATGCCTCCAGATAAGGTCAGCAAGCAAATCGATTCCCTAGGTAAAAAGATGTGTAACACCTGTGTTTGTTGGAGGTGCTTTGTTTTTAAATATTATGGGCCTGATATCTTGGTGTTAAGGATACTCTATTACATCTGCAACAAAGTATCCTTACCTGCAAGATGATGGTTTGCTGTCCGATTTAAATGCAGACGGACCATAGTTTGACCACGTCAGAGACTACTCTTTCTCTGTTGTGGCCAAACGTCTTCAATGGCCCCAAGGCGTGAGGGCCGTTGGAGAATTGGCTATACATCCCCCCCACCTAATTTAGATAGACAGACATATAGCCGTTTTTTACTGATCCTTACCACCAGGCAAACCTTGCCAGAAAGGAGCACTAAAAACTGAAAATGTCCCTGCTTTGGGGTTTTGTTTTTGAAAATAATAAATCGGTAAAGTTTGGCATACAGCTTTGTCTTGTTGACAGCGCCGTCTGTCCAAAATTCAATGCATTTCCGCCATGGTGTCGGTTCCTGGAAATGCTAGATATGTCTGCTGGCCCGACGGACATGTCTAAACACGGTGGGAAGAGTACCTTCGGCATTGGGGTTTTAAAGTACTCTGCCATGACGACGGATAATAGTCCATCTGCCTAGATATAAATTGGACCCTTTGCCCTCCTAGAGCTCTTAGTATTCGCCGGTTAGTGTCTGTTTAATCATTTCTAGAAAGCTTGATGAACCTCAGGATTTTATTATAACTTTTTATCCAATCTGTTGCCCCTGTGTTGGACATTAAAGGAAGGTTCACTTTTCTTTGCTGAATTGCAACTGGACCGATGGACCTCTGTTTTTATTTACAAACCTTTGCAGGGCGTTCACGGAATCCACACAGAAGGTGCATACTAGCCGTGGGCCATAAGACTGTGAATCCTCCAACTACAGAAGCTTAACATTGTCCATCGATAATTGGTGGGTTCTTCTTTTGAACAACGTTGTATATTTAAAGAAAGAAGCACACAGGTTCAAGCATATTATCTTTGTTAATTATCTTAGTATAGCTGCCTTGAAAACAATATTATTCACAGTGAGAAGCAGCCCTTTCTGATGTATAACATGCATCTTCCCAAACATTCTGTAAACTTCACTAGACTAAATCAGGCCCTTAGACTCCAAGTATCTACACTTCTTGTATTGGGAAGGACACCTGCCTGCGCTTTTCAGCAGAGATGAAATACTTCCACATGCAAAGTATCACTTCCCTGGAGCAGCACATACTCTGGAATAATACACATTTGGGCTTCTAGCTTTTATGCAATTAGTGTCTTTGCCACCTTTTGACTCAAAGACTCTGCATACTCTACAGCTTTGCCTATTCCAAGCTCGATTGCTGCCCTTTACTTGCTCGACACCCGTTATTTCCATCTGATCACTTCTGTTAAGAGCTCTGGTTTCACATGGATTACATATTGATCTGTGATTATGTCTTGGGTCTTTTACAGGTGTGTAATCACTCATATTTAAAGATGCAGTTGCAGAGGAAAGTAGAAGTGCTGAGTTCATATAGTGCATACATGTATGTGTACTTTCTGTATATTACTGTTGAGGTGCAAATCCTAGAATTGCCTTGTGATACCTAGCTTCCAGTTGTGATTCAGTGGGGTCTGCAGAACTCAAATGGTGATGAACCACTGCTCTAGTTAGTCTAGATAAAATGAAAATAATTTCCACAGATTAACAAAGTCACAGAAATGTCCTTTATCACCACCATCATTCAGGTTTGTCTGCTCCTGTTGCACTTGCCTCAAGGAATTGCTTGTGCTGACCATTGTGCTCTGCAAAATCAACTAATTCAACACAATGTCTGGTCTAGTTGCTAGCCAAACTCTAAATAGTGTGAAAATATGCTGTTTGTGTTACTCTTGGCCTAAAGCACAAAGACCATTCACTCCTTCACTTGCATTTGTTCCTGACTAAACAATGACTTGAATTCAGGACTCTTCATATATCCAGTGAGATATAAACACTTTAGTGTTTTTTTGTTTTTTTTCAACTATCGTCCTTTTAACCTCTGCACAGTAAACAATTGTTTTTAATTCAGGATGCTCCTCTTTCAATACACTGCAGATATCATAAGCCATCTTGTAATTGTCTTTCCTTTGTATGCTAATTATTCTGTGCATACTCTCTGCTATTTGAAAAATTCGTTTGAAGCGACCCCTGGACTGTACTAGTACTATAAACACAACAATTAACTGGAAATAAAATAAATGATCTGTGGGCAACAATGGAGATTGGACTAAGTAGAGTCCCGGAGGAAGCCCTCAAACAGAAAAAACACTATGTAACCAAGCATTCCCTTAATGGCATGAATCTCTCAGGAGATCAAGACAAAGTAGCACAACATAGTGAGTGTTACTGCATCCCCTAGAGATTCTGTACTCAGTCAGGATAAGGCTTACTGAAGGAGGTGGTGTAGATTTGACGTAATGCAGTATGGCACTTCAATACTACTTAGAACGGATTGTCCAGTCTGTGTTTTACTTTATTAAGGGAAAGAACTTTAACAAGTAAAACATACGTCTCTTAAAATATGGTAGGCAAAG
This sequence comes from Pleurodeles waltl, assembly GCF_031143425.1. Taxonomy (NCBI): domain Eukaryota; kingdom Metazoa; phylum Chordata; class Amphibia; order Caudata; family Salamandridae; genus Pleurodeles; species Pleurodeles waltl. Next base: position 19,182,268 of record NC_090449.1, read on the forward strand.
AAAATAAATGTCTAGCTCCCATCTGGCCAGAGATACGACACCTAGTACTATTACAGTATTTAATAGCTAGGCATTGTATTCTCAGCTATCATGGGGACCTGTAGCTCATGTTCTTAAGAGTCTGGGACTTCCGACCCCACATCGCCCCCCCCTCCCAAAAAAACCCCCCAAAAAAACGCATAACCACAATCAGTAGCTCAATTGCTTGTCTTGGACAAGGTACACCTCAATGCAGTAAACATTCAGATTGCTATTCATCAAATGAGGAAAATTACCTTTCTCTTCCAGGGGATCCTCATCAATAGTCATAAACATTGAATATTCCCGCCCTCGTGCGGGGATCCCGGAGCATATACAAAAACACACATGTATAAGTATGAAATATATATGAAAAATATAGTATTTTTTTTAGTGGACAATTTTCATACCAGATTCATGTATACATGTGTATAATAGCAATGCAGACTATATTGATAAACAGGCTAAAATGTTTTATTTCTATGGAGTTTTTTTTTTTTTTTAAACACTCTCCTTTATAATTACAAGAAAAAACTTTCCAAACCCCCATAGCCGGGCACAGAAAAAGAAGTACCAGCAACACATGTGAAAAAAGAGAAAAAACTACATTGAAAACAATAGAGCATTATTAGGCAATAGGCTGCATACAGGTTAATACAGCAGAACCACAAAATTTGGCACCGTGCCTTTAAGACCCTGAGCACCTCCAGTATCCCACCATGCCTCAGGGGTGAAGGAGAGGTGAAAGTTGGTTCACAGTTAGGTCAGTTCTTTTTTCCGGCCTCTTCTTAGAGGATCCTGGAGCATTGAGCTCTCAATTTTTCTGAGTTTTTCACAGAACAATACTCAAAAACAGTGTTTTTTCTACCTTCACTCAACGTTTTTCACCTTTTTCTGAGTGAGGGGATTTTTTCCTGACTGGAGAATTCCTTCTCTTTTTGGGAAGTGCCCTTCCTGTGGGAAGAAGAAGGCCCAGTCTGATCCACACTCTCTCTGTATTGTGTGTTTGCCTCAGAGCCACTGCCCTGACACATGCAGGCACTGTAAAAACATGTCCATGGTCTTCATGAGAGGCAGAAAACATAGTCCTCTTCACTTCCCAGGCAGTCAAAAAGCCATTCTCAGGAGAGACAGGCTAGATCGACGTCAGCTGGTAAGAAGGTGCCTGTCTGTTCCCCGTCGACGTCATCGCTGCCACCGTCGCATCATCGCAGATCGCCCTCAACGGCGACCTGACCGACGTCGAAGGCGCACAGCCATCATCGGGACAGATCTCTGTCGAAAGCAACCCACTGATCGACGTCGAGCCAGCACCGCCGTGCTCGTACGCCGTCGAAGGCATCACACCCCTCAACAGCACAGAAGACGACGTCGTGATTGCCTCAACGGGGAGAGCAGAGGCTTCCGTCGTCACTGGTACATCACTTGACGGCGAAGCATACAACGTCGAGCCGCGCACATTCAAGGGACCACCGGTCGCCGTCGAGGTGCTCGACGTCGAGACCTGAGCAGTCCACGGTACTTCCTTTGACGTCGGTACACCTTTCGACGTCGAGGCAGGTACTGCCTATCTCTCAAGGAGAAGAGCGTCAGCAACCACTGGCTGACAAGAATGTCAATCCACCAAGTCCAGTGGTCTCCATAAGGAGTGAATCGTCTAGACGGTCAAGGGCCGCATCGTCAGGGCACATCTCACCCATAAACCTATCGCCAAGAGTCTTAACAAGGTGCCTACTTCTCCAGACTCTCAATACTCGCGGATGTATTCACCATCAGCGTTGCTTCCAAGGACACCATCGCCAACGGCGCATACAGAACGGACTCGTTCTGTGTCTCACCAGTCTGCCACTAGGCCTCGGTGCACTACAACAAGATCCAGGAGCAGGTCACGCTCCCAGAGGAGTTCTAGGTCAAGGTTGCGCCATCACAGAAGGTCTCCTTCGTCGAGGTCTTACATAAGAGGTTACTCCCCGACTCTGACGGATTCTCCACCAGCTAGAGTTTCCCCGGTGGATGACATAACAACTTTCAATGAGGTGCTGCCCAGGGGAGCACAAAAGCTTAATATTGATGTCCCGGAACCTTCAACCTCCTCGTCAGTAATCTTTGAAACCCTGCAACACAGGACGGTTTCAAAGAAGTTGTTACCACTCATGCCTGGTCTTCTCCAGCTAACCATGGAGACTTTTTTAACGCCAGCAGACCTCCGTTCAGCTCCCGCTAGGATCTTGAAAAAATACAAGGCCCCTGATCAGGATCCTTTGTTCCTCAGGGCTGATCCACCACCAAACACAGTCATATTAGCCGCAGCCCGCAAGACGCATTCAGTGGCGTCTACGGTTCCACTGGACAAGGAGAGTAGACACCTGGACTCTCTGGGGAGGAAGGTGTGTGGCACGGTGGCGTCGATGATGACGGTCTCCAGCGCCTCAGCACTCCTAGGCAGATATGATCGATCCCTCTGGGACTCGCTGAGCAGGTTTGCGGAAAAGCTGCCTAGAGAGGACAAGCAGGACTTTCAGGAGATCCTTCAGGAGGGAAGTCTGGTGTCCAATCAAATAATCAGTGCAGCAGCAGACGGGGCAGACTTGGCGGCACATGGATACGGGCATGGGGTTTGCGCGAGAAGATCTTCCTGGCTGAGGCTCACAGGATTAAAGCAGGAAGCGCAACAGCGTATCATGAATCTTCCTTTTAATGAAAACTCATTATTTGGAACCCACACGGATGATGAGATGGCACGTATGAAGGCGAAGGTCGAATCAATGAGGGCAGTGGGCCTCGAAAGAAGGAAAGACTTCAGAGGGAGGTACAGGCCTTACGACAGGCGCCCGTTCCAACAGATGGTTCAAACCCCTCATTGGTCCCAGAGACCGCAACAGAAGCAAGGGCGTCCCCTCTTCCAGTCTCGCAAGGCCACAAGAGACCGAGAAGTTGGCTCTGTATGTACTATTTCAAAGTAAGAAATAGCATGCACAGAGTCCAAGGATTCCCCTTAGAGGTAAGATAGTGGCAAAAAGAGATAATTCTAATGCTCTATTTTGTGGTAGTGTGGTCGAGCAGTAGGCTTATCAGAGGGTAGTGTTAAGCATTTGTTGTACACACACAGGCAATAAATGAGGAACACACACTCAAAGACAATTCCAGGCCAATAGGTTTTTGTATAGAAAAATATATTTTCTTAGTTTATTTTAAGAACCACAGATTCAAGATTTACAAGTAATACTTTAAATGAAAGGTATTTCACTTAGGTAACTTAGGAACTTTGAATCAGCAAAATAGCATGTACAGTTTTCACAAAAATGGCAATAAGCTATTTTAAAACTAGACACACTGCAATTTTCAACAGTTCCTGGGAGAGGTAAGTGTTTGTTAGTTTTGCTGGTAAGTAAACCACTTACAGGGTTCAAAGTTGGGTCCAAGGTAGCCCACCGTTTGGGGTTCAGGGCAACCCCAAAGTTACCACACCAGCAGCTCAGTGTCAGGTGCAGAGGTCCAAGTGGTGACCAAAACACATAGGCTTCAATGGAGAAGGGGGTGCCCCGGTTCCAGTCTGCCAGCAGGTAGGTACCCGCGTCTTCCGAGGGAAGACCAGGGTTTTTTGTAGGGCACCGGGGGGGGACACAAGTCAGCACAAAAAGTACATCCTCAGCGGCACGGGGGCGGCCGAGTGCAGAGTGCAAACAGGCGTCAGGTTTGCAATGGAGTTCAATGGGAGACCCAGGGGTCTCTTCAGCGATGCAGGCAGGCAAGGGGGGGGCTCCTTGGGGTAGCCACCACCTGGGCAAGGGAGAGGGCCACCTGCGGGTCGCTTATGCACTGGAGGTCGGATCCTTTAGGTCCTGGGGGCTGCGGGTGCAGTGTCCTTACCAGGCGACAGGTTCTTAGAAGCAGGCAGTCGCGGTCAGGGGGAGCCTCTGGATTCTCTCTGCGGGCGTCGCTGGGAGGGTTCAGGGGGGTCAACTCTGGCTACTCACAGGGTCGCAGTCACCGGGGAGTCCTCCCTGTAGTGTTGTTTCTCCGCAGGTTGAGCCGGGGGCGTCGGGTGCAGTGTGCAAAGTCTCACGCTTCCGGCGGGAAACGTGTTGTTTTTAAAAGTTGCTTCTTTGTTGCAAAGATGTTTCTACTTTGGAGCAGAGCCGCTGTCCTCTGGAGTTCTTGGTCCTTTTAGATGCAGGGTAGTCCTCTGAGGCTTCAAAGGTCGCTGGACCCTGTGGAACGCGTCGCTGTTGCAGTTTTTCTTGAAGTGGGGAGACAGGCCGGTAGGGCTGGGGCCAAAGCAGTTGGTGTCTCTGTCTTCTCTGCAGGGCTTCAGGTCAGCAGTCCTTCTTCGTCTTCAGGTTGCAGGAATCTATCTTGCTAGGTTCTGGGCGCCCCTAAATACTCAATTTAGGGGTGTGTTTAGGTCTGGGGGGTTAGTAGCCAATGGCTACTAGCCCTGAGAGTGGCTACACCCTCTTTGTGCCTTCTCCCTGAGGGTAGGGGGGCACATTCCTAATCCTATTGGGGGAATCCTCCATCTGCAAGATCTAAAAGTCAGAGTCACCTCAGCTCAGGACACCTTAGGGGCTGTCCTGACTGGCCAGTGACGACTCCTTGTTTTTCTCATTATCTCCTCGGGCCTTGCCGCCAAAAGTGGGGCCGTGGCCGAAGGGGGCAGGCATCTCCACTAGCTGGAGTGCCCTGTGGCGCTGTAACAAAGGGGGTGAGCCTTTGAGGCTCACCACCAGGTGTTACAGTTCCTGCAGGGGAAGGTGAGAAGCACCTCCACCCAGTACAGGCTTTGTTACTAGCCCCAGAGTGACAAAGGCACTCTCCCCAGGTGGCCAGCAACATGTCTGGTGTGTGGCAGGCTGGTAAAACTAGTCAGCCAACACTGGAAGTCGGGTATGTTTTCAGGGGGCATCTCTAAGATGCCCTCTGGGGTATATTTCACAATAAAATGTCCACTGGCATCAGTGTGCATTTATTGTGCTGAGAAGTTTGATACCAAACTTCCCAGTTCTCAGTGTAGCCATTATGGTGCAGTGGAGTTTGTGTATGACAGACTCCCAGACCATATACTGTTATGGCTACCCTGCACTTACAATGTCTAAGGTTTTGCTTAGACACTGTAGGGGCATAGTGCTCATGCACCTATGCCCTCACCTATGGTATAGTGCACCCTGGCTTAGGGCTGTAAGGCCTGCTAGAGGGGTGACTTATCTATGCCATAGGCAGTGTGAGGTTGGCATGGCACCCTGAGGGGAGTGCCATGTCGACTTAGTCATTTTCTCCCCACCAGCACACACAAGCTGGCAAGCAGTGTGTCTGTGCTGAGTGAGGGGTCTCCAGGGTGGCATAAGACATGCTGCAGCCCTTAGTGACCTTCCCTGGCATCAGGGCCCTTGGTACTTGGGGTACCAGTTACAAGGGACTTACCTGGATGCCAGGGTGTGCCAATTGTGGAAACAAAGGTACAGGTTAGGGAAAGAACACTGGTGCTGGGGCCTGGTTAGCAGGCCTCAGCACACTTTCAAATCATAACTTGGCATCAGCAAAGGCAAAAGTCAGGGGATAACCATGCCAAGGAGGCATTTCCTTACACAACCCCCCCCAAACTAAAGAGGATGAGACTAACCTTTCCAAAGAGAGTCTTCATTTTCTAAGTGGAAGAACCTGGAATGGCCATCTGCATTGGCATGGGCAGTCCCAGGTCTGTGTTCCACTATAAAGTCCATTCCCTGTAGGGAGATGGACCACCTCAGCAGTTTTGGATTTTCACCTTTCATTTGCATTAGCCATCTGAGAGGTCTGTGGTCAGTTTGAACTACAAAGTGAGTACCAAAGAGGTATGGTCTCAGCTTCTTCAGGGACCAAACCACAGCAAAGGCCTCCCTCTCAATGGCACTCCAACGCTGCTCCCTGGGGAGTAACCTCCTGCTTATGAAAGCAACAGGTTGGTCAAGGCCATCATCATTTGTTTGGGACAAAACTGCCCCTATCCCATGTTCAGAGGCATCAGTCTGCACAATGAACTGCTTGGAGTAATCTGGAGCTTTGAGAACTGGTGCTGTGCACATAGCTTGTTTCAGGGTGTCAAAGGCATGTTGGCATTCTACAGTCCAGTTTACCTTCATGGGCATTTTCTTGGAGGTAAGTTCTGTGAGGGGTGTCACTATAGATCCATATCCCTTCACAAACCTCCTGTAGTACCCAGTCAAGCCAAGGAATGCCCTGACTTGAGTCTGGGTTTTTGGAGCTGCCCAGTCCAGAATAGTCTGGATCGTGGGCTGGAGTGGCTGAACTTGGCCTCCACCTACAAGCTGTCCCAAGTAAACCACAGTTCCCTGCCCTATCTGTCATTTGGATGCCTTGATAGAGAGGCCTGCTGCTTGCAGGGCCTTCAAAACCTTCTTCAGGTGGACCAGGTGATCCTGCCAGCTGGAGCTAAAGACAGCAATATCATCAAGATAAGCTGCACTAAAGGACTCCAAGCCAGCAAGGACTTGATTCGCCAACCTTTGGAAGGTGGCGGGGCATTCTTTAAACCAAAGGGCATCACAGTGAACTGATAGTGCCCATCAGGTGTGGAGAATGCTGTCTTTTCTTTTGCTCCTGGTGCCATTCTGATTTGCCAGTACCCTGCTGTCAAGTCAAAGGTACTTAAGTATCTGGCAGCACCTAGCTTATCAATCAATTCACCTGCCCTTGGAATGGGATGGGCATCTGTCTTGGTGACAGAATTAAGTCCTCTGTAGTCCACACAAAACCTCATCTCTCTCTTTCCATCTTTGGTGTGAGGTTTGGGGACTAAGATCACTGGGCTAGCCCAGGGGCTGTCAGAGTGCTCAATGACTCCCAATTCCAGCATCTTGTGGACTTCCACTTTGATGCTTTCCTTAACTTGGTCAGACTGTCTGAAAATTTTGTTTTTGACAGGCATGCTGTCTCCTGTGTCCACATCATGGGTACACAGGTGTGTCTGACCAGGGTTTAGGGAAAAGAGCTCAGCAAACTGTTGTAAGACCATCCTACAGTCAGATTGCTGTTGGCCAGAGAGGGTGTCTGAATAGATCACTCCATCAACTGAGCCATCTTTTGGGTCTGTGGAGAGGAGATCAGGGAGAGGTTCACTCTCAGCTTCCTGGTTCTGATGGATACAACTACCTGTGGATTCCTCACCTCATGAATACTCCCATGGCGCCAGCATTCTACGGAAATCTTCTTACTAGTCTCTGCACGTCGACGAGGACGTCACTGTCTCGCACGCGACGCCGTCTGACGTCATACAGGCAATAAGAGGTCCTCGACGACGTGCGGACGTCAGTTCCCTTTTTTCCGTGCATTCGAAACGGTTATCTTCGAGGGAGCAACTGTTACTCTTGCGGTTACAGTGTATATCTTGCTGCGTACTCTTTCTCTGTGGAAATAATGTCGCAGAGAAAGTCTGGATTTAAGCCTTGTCGTGAGTGTGGAGGCAAGATGTCGGTGACAGATCCTCATTCCGATTGCCTTTGGTGTTTGAGCTCCGACCACGACGTCTCGACTTGTGATTCGTGTCAGCACATGAATCCGAAGGCCATTAAAGAACGCGAGGCGAAGCTGTTTATGGCCAAGTCAAAGGAGAAGCATCACAAGAAAAAGTCTTCTCCAAGACATCGGCGTCATCGAGACTCCCGGCGCCGTAGAGAATCTCGGCGTCATTCAAGGGAGGCTCGTTCCAGGTCTCCGGATCGGCGCCGGAGGACATGGGAGGTCAGCCCCACGGTGACGCCGCATCCTTCGACGCCGTTGCTCTCTCCGACGTCTCCAACTTCGCCTGGACAGGCGTCGGTGATTGAGGTATTGGAGCCTCAGGTGTTTTCTCCGGCGCAGACGCCGAGGCCGGCGTCGGGGTCGCCTCCGAGTCAAGCACCCCAGTATCCGGCTTTTCCCACCCCTGGAGCCGATAGTTCCGCATTCTTGAATGCGATGTATGCCATCTTCCAACAGATGGCTCCAGGGGGTGCTCCGGCTGGGCCTTTGGCCTTTTCTTTGGGTGATCCTGCGCCTCTTCGGCCGGCACCCTTTATGCCCTTTCTCCCGTTTGGGAACGTGGGCTCGGCGCCAGTGTCGGCGCCGGTGGCCGCTCCGATGGCTTCGGAGGGATTGGCCCCAGGGATTTCCATCCCGTCGACGTCGAGATTTCGGCCTGTGACTCCGGTGGGTCCATCCGTTTCATCTGCTCTTCAGTCGGCGCCGAAGTTACCTGTGGCGCCGGATGCGGCGTCGGTGGCTTCGGAAGATCGGCGCCGATCTCCGACTTCAGCGGAGGTGTTGTCGACTCCGCGGATTGAGCAACGACTGCATTCAAGGAGGCGTGCTCTCCGGGTACTAGAGGAGCAGGAGTACCAACGAGCCCTAGAGGAAGGAGAGCTAGAGGACTCGGGTGATGGGCTGCGTGGACTGGAGTCGGCCAGTGGGCTGGACACTTCCCCTGAGTGGGACCTTTCGTCCCCGGGGGAATATACCGAGGAAGCTGCTTCCTTTCATACAGTGGTACGGAAGGCAGCTAGTTTTTTGGACCTGCCTTTGCCGGTGGTGGAGGCGAAACAAAACCTTTTGACAGAGGTGTTGCATCCGGCCTCAGCCGCGGCGGAGCCTCTATTACCTTTTAATGACGCTCTGCTGGATCCGGTTTTAGAGGTGTGGAAGAAGCCGGCATCTTCCCCAGCAGTTCACAGAGCCGTGGCCAGGAGGTATCGGACGGCTCCAACTGATCCTGGTTTCCTATCTAGGCACCCTACGCCGGAGAGCTTGGTTGTGCAGGCCTCCTGTTCGTCCAAATCAGCGCCTGGTTCTTTCCCGACGGTGCCTGGGGACAGAGACTCAAAAAAGCTAGAGGCGCAGTCGAAGAAGATTTTTTCGTCCTGCAGTCTGGCGTTAAAAGCCACTAATGCGACCTGTATCCTGGGGAGGTATATTCATGCTCTGATGGATGACATCTCCTCTTCGTTTACAGAGCTTCCCCAGGGTCTTTTGGATCTTGTCTCTGATGCCCAGGCTGCTGCGACCCAAATTATCCAGACGGGACTGGATACCACCGACTCGGTAGCCAGAGCAATGGGCACAACTGTGGTGGAAAGGAGACAGGCCTGGCTACGTAACTCGGGCTTTTCGGCAGATGTACAGTCCACATTGTTGGATCTCCCGTTTGATGGGGACAAACTGTTTGGGGCTAAGGCTGATTCGGCCTTGGAACGTTTTAAGGAGAGCAGGGCCACGGCTAAGTCGTTGGGACTCCAAGCTCCTTCTTCCACGGCCTCTTCCAGATTCTTCAGGAGGTTTCGTGGATTTGGGCGTGGCTCTTCCTCCTCTTCCTTTCGGGGAAGATATCAGCAACCTGCCTCTTCCCACCCCTATAGATCTTTTAGGGGGAGGGGTAGGGTCCGCACCAGGGGAGCCTCTCAGCAGCACTCTGCCTCTTCCTCATCCTCTGGTGGGGTGCAGCAGGGGAAGCAGCCTTAGGCTTCCACCATTTCCCACTCACTCCTCTCCTGTAGGGGGAAGATTACAGCATTTTCTCACCAAATGGGAGACTGTTACGTCGGACACTTGGGTTCTCAGTGTTGTGGGAAAAGGCTACACCCTTCCCTTTCGGGAGTTTCCGCCCCTCATCCCGCCCCGCCCTTCGTATTGTTCACAAGAACACCTCCTGTTGCTAGAACAGGAGGTGGAAGTCCTCCTTTTAAAGGGCGCGGTGGAGTTGGTCCCGGAGCAGGAAAGGGGTCAAGGAGTTTACTCAAGGTATTTCCTGATTCCCAAGAAGGATGGTCGTTTGAGACCAATTCTGGACCTGAGGATCTTGAATTGGTTCCTCAAGCAGGAAAAGTTCAAGATGCTGACCCTAGCACAGGTGCTTTTGGCGTTGAACATGGAAGACTGGATGGTGTCTGTCGACTTGCAGGATGCTTACTTTCATATCCCGATACTCAAGTCACACAGGAAGTATCTCCGGTTTGTGGTGGGATCGCAACACTACCAGTTTGCGGTCCTTCCGTTTGGTCTTACTTCAGCACCTCGAGTCTTCACGAAGGTGATGTCGGTGGTTGCGGCAGAGCTCAGAAGGAAGGGGATAGCAGTATTCCCTTACTTGGACGATTGGTTGATCAAAGCCAAGTCCCCGGAGCTTGTGTTGCGTCATCTGCAGTCAACAACCCAGTTGTTGTTCGACCTGGGCTTTTCGGTGAACAAGCCCAAATCTCACCTGGAGCCCTCTCAGCGCCTCCTGTTCATAGGGGCAGTACTGGATACGACATTGGGTCGGGCCTTTCCTCCGCCTCAGCGGATTCAAGATATTCAGGATTTGGTTCCAATGTTTCGAAACGGAGCGGTAGTTCCAGTCCTCAAGGTCCTTCGTCTGCTCGGTCTTTTTGCCTCCTGCATTCTGTTGGTCACGCATGCTCGCTGGCACATGAGGGCTCTTCAGTGGTGCCTCCGAAGGCAGTGGTCTCAACACAGAGGGGATCTAGAGGGTACTGTCAAGATCTCCAGAGATGCTGCTGTGGATTTGAAGTGGTGGATTGCAAGCAACAATCTTTCACAAGGAAAACCGTTCCAGCAGTCGCCACCAGTGGCCACAGTCATAACGGATGCTTCCACTCTAGGGTGGGGAGCTCATCTGGGGGATCTGGAGATCAAAGGTCTTTGGTCTCCAGAGGAACAGATTTTTCACATCAATCTGTTAGAGTTACGGGCTGTACGTCTGGCTCTCAAGGCCTTCCTCCCTTCCCTTCGTGGTCAGTCGGTACAGGTCCTAACGGACAATACTACCACGATGTGGTACATAAACAAGCAGGGAGGAGTGGGGTCGTACCTTCTCTGCAGAGAAGCTCTTCGACTATGGTCCTGGGCAAAGGACCATCGGATTTGCTTGATAGCAAACCATCTGGCCGGAGTCTTGAACGTGCGTGCGGACAGTCTCAGTCGCCACTTCTCGGCAGACCACGAGTGGCGTCTCCATCCAGATCAAGTCCGTTTAATCTTCCAGAAGTGGGGGTTTCCTCGGGTAGATCTGTTCGCCACTCGAGAGAACGCGCATTGTCCGTTGTTCTGCAGCCTTCAGTATCCGATGCAGGAAGCATTGGGGGACGCGTTTCAAATGACCTGGTGCGGCCAGTTGCTTTACGCGTTTCCTCCCATACCCTTGATTCCTCGAGTATTGAGGAAGATTCGCCAAGACCGGGCTCTAGTAATCGTAATAGCTCCGGATTGGCCAAGGAGGGTGTGGTACTCCGACCTTCTCCAACTCTCAACGTGCCCGCCGCTCCGTCTCCCTTTCAGGGCAGACCTCCTCTCGCAGTCGCAGGGGCAGGTTCTACACCCCAACCTCCAGAGTCTGCACCTACATGCCTGGAGATTGAACGGGGCAACCTGAGTTCCTTCTCTCTCCCGCCTGAGGTAGTGGATGTTATATTAGCGGCCAGGCGACACTCCACTAAATCTATCTACGCTAATAGGTGGTCTAAATTTGTTGCGTGGTGTGGAGAGAGGCAGATTGATCCTTTACAAGCTCATCTATCGGACGTTTTGTCTTTTGCTCTATCTCTGGCGCAGAAAGGTTGTGCAGTGGCTACCATTAAAGGTTATTTATCGGCCTTGTCAGCCTTCATATGTCTTCCAGACCAACCATCTTTATTTAAATCCCCTATTGTTATCAGATTCTTGAAAGGTCTTCTAAATCAATATCCTCCAAAGCCATTCGTTATGCCGCAATGGGATTTGTCCTTAGTCCTGACTTTCCTTATGGGGTCCCCTTTTGAACCTATGCATTCTTGCCCCTTAAGGTATTTGTTTTTAAAAACAGTCTTCCTGATAGCTATAACATCAGCAAGGAGAGTGAGTGAGTTGCAGGCCTTATCAGTAAAACCCCCTTATACAACTTTTTATGGGGATAAGGTGGTGTTGAGGACCAAGGCTGCTTTCCTCCCGAAGGTTGTTTCACCCTTCCATTTGGCTCAGGCAATTACTTTGTCCACGTTCTATCCTCCGCCTCATCCTTCCAAAGAGGAAGAAAGACTGCACCGTCTGGATCCAAAGAGAGCGTTGAGCTTCTTTATCAATAGAACAAAGGATTTCAGGCTGGAGGATCAGCTGTTTATTGGATACGTGGGCAAGAGGAGAGGAAAGGCAGTCCACAAGAGAACACTATCCAGGTGGGTTGTTCTTTGCATTAAAATATGTTACTCTTTGGCAAAGAAGGATCCTCCTGAGGGCATTAGAGCTCATTCCACCAGAGCTAAGTCGGCCACTTCGGCCTTAGCCAGAGGTGTTCCTGTGGTCGACATCTGCAAGGCCGCAACTTGGTCGTCCCTTCACACTTTTGCAAAACATTACTGTTTGGATTCTGAGGTTAGAAGGGACGGCCATTTTGCACGGTCAGTGCTGCAGGATTTCTTGGTTTGACCATTTAGGCACCCACCGCCGGGCGTGGTACTGCTTTGGGACTCTATTCATGAGGTGAGGAATCCACAGGTAGTTGTATCCATCAGAAGAACGAGTTACTTACCTTCGGTAACGACTTTTCTGGTGGATACATTAGCTACCTGTGGATTCCTCACGGTCCCACCCGCCTCCCCGTTGCCTTTATGGTCTTGCCAAGTAATCCTTGAGTGCGCTCCTCTTGATCTTTGAGGGTGCAATAGATGTATATATATAATATATTTATATATATATATGGGTATATGTGTATATATCTTTATGTATATACTTGGTGTGTGTATATATTTTTAAAAGAAAGAGTTTTATATATATATATATATATTTATGTACATAAAAAAGATTTACAGTTATTCATACAATGTGGTGTATTTTTACAATATAATGGATGTTGCTTTGTTCTTTCATTGCATTGCCTGGTTGTTCTCATGCACGTAAAAAATGATTGGTACTGACGTCCGCACGTCGTCGAGGACCTCTTATTGCCTGTATGACGTCAGACGGCGTCGCGTGCGAGACAGTGACGTCCTCGTCGACGTGCAGAGACTAGTAAGAAGATTTCCGTAGAATGCTGGCGCCATGGGAGTATTCATGAGGTGAGGAATCCACAGGTAGCTAATGTATCCACCAGAAAAGTCGTTACCGAAGGTAAGTAACTCGTTCTTCTCATCTGTTACCATCAACAGATTCACATCTGCCCTGTCATGAAAGAGTTTGAGGCAGTTCACATGGATCACCCTTTTGGGGGTCCTGCTAGTGCCTAGGTCTACCAGGTAGGTGACCTGACTCTTTCTTTCTAGCACTGGGTAAGGGCCACTCCATCTGTCCTGAAGTGCCCTGGAAGCCACAGGCTCCAGAACCCAGACTTTCTGCCCTGGCTGTAACTCAACCATAGCAGCCTTTTGGTCATACGACATCTTCTGGAGTTGTTGGCTGGCCTCAAGGTTTTTGCTTGCCTTTTCCATGTACTCTGCCATCCTGGAACGTAGGCCTAGTACATAGTCCACTATATCTTGTTTAGGCTCATGAAGAGGTCTTTCCCAGCCTTCTTTTACAAGAGCTAGTGGTCCCCTTACAGGATGGCCAAACAGAAGTTCAAAGGGGGAAAACCCTACTCCCTTCTAAGGCACCTCTCTGTAGGCAAAAAGCAGACATAGCAGGAGGACATTCCCATCTCCTTTTGAGTTTTTCAGGGAGCCCCATGATCATGCCTTTCAATGTCTTGTTAAACCTTTCTACAAGACCATTGGTTTGTGGATGGTATGGTGTGGTGAATTTGTAAGTCACCCCACACTCGTTTCACATGTACTTCAGGTATGCTGACATGAAGTTGGTACCCCTGTCAGACACCACCTCCTTAGGAAATCACACTCTGGTAAAGATACCAATGAGTGCTTTGGCTACTGCAGGGGCAGTAGTGGACCTAAGGGGAATTGCTTCAGGGTGTCTAGTAGCACGATCCACTACTACTAGTATGTATTGGTTCCCTGGGGCAGTGGGAGGTTCCAGTGGACCCACTATGTCCACACCCACTCTTTCAAAGGGGACCCCCACCACTGGAAGTGGAATGAGGTGGGCCTTTGGGTGTCCACCTGTCTTACCACTGGCTTGACAGGTGGTACAGGAGACACAAAACTCCTTGACTTTCTGGGACATGTTGGGCCAATAGAAATGGTTGACTAACCTCCCCCAAGTCTTGGTCTGTCCTAAATGCCCAGCAAGTGGAATATCATGAGCTAAGGTTAGAATGAACTCCCTAAACTCCTGAGGCACTACCACTCTCCTAGTGGCACCAGGTTTGGGATCCCTTCCCTCAGTGTAGAGGAGTCCATCTTCCCAATAGACTCTATGTGTTCCAGTGATTTTTCCTTTGGACTCTTCAGCAGCTTGCTACCTAAGGCCTTCAAGAGAGGGACAGGTTTCTTGCCCCTTACACACCTGTGCCCTTGTGGGTCCCCCTGGGCTTAAGAGTTCAACCTGATGAGGTTCTAACTCCATGGGCTCAGTTCCCTCAGAGGGCAGAACTTCTTCCTGGGAGGAGAGGTTCTCTTTCTCTTGTTGTGTGGAAGCTGCATCCCCAGTCTTCTTTCCTTTTCTCTTGGAGGGTTGGGCCCTTTTTCCAAGCTCCAACACCACTTTTTCACCCTGAGCCTTGCACTGTGCCCTTGTCTTGACACACACCAGTTCAGGGGTACCCAGCATGGCTGCATGGGTTTTGAGTTCTACCTCAGCCCATGCTGAGGACTCCAGGTCATTTCCAAGCAAACAGCCTACAGGGATAGATGAGGAGACCACCACCTGTTTCAGGCCATTGACCCCTCCCCACTCTAAAGTTACCATAGCCATGTGATGTACTTTAGTCTGATTGTCAGCGTTGGTGACTGGATAAGTTTGTCCAGCCAGGTATTGACCAGGGGAAAACAGTTTTTCTGTCACCATGGTGACACTGGCACCTGTATCCCTCAGGCCTTCTACACTTGTCCCATTAATTAAGAGTTGCTGCCTGTATTTTTGCATATTAGGGGGCCAGGCAGCCAGTGTGGCTAAGTCCACCCCACCCTCAGAGACTAATGTAGCTTCAGTGTGAACCCTGATTTGCTCTGGGCACACTGTTGATCCCACTTGGAGATTGGCCATTTCAGTGTTAGCTGGAGTAGAGTTTCTTGGGACAGGCCTTGTCTCCAGTTTGGTGTCCCTGCTGATTACAGCTACAACACCAGGCCTTCTTGGGATCAAAGTTTTTATCCTTGTACCCAAAATTGGATTGTGAAGAGGCTTTGGACCCACCCTCCTCAGCAGGTTTTTGGGCCCCTATAGAAGACTTTTTACAATTTCCCTTGGATGTCTCAACACTCTTCCCCTGGGGAGTCTTTGTGACCCCTTTCTGTTGGTCACCCCCTGTGGAAGTCTTGGTCACCCTAGTCTTGACCCAATGGTCCGCCTTCTTTCCCAATTCTTGGGGAGAAATTGGTCCTAGGTCTACCAGATGCTGATGCAGTTTATCATTGAAACAATTACTTAACAGGTGTTCTTTCACAAATAAATTGTACAGCCCATCATAATCATTTACACCACTGCCATGGATCCAAAGATCCAGTGTTTTAACTGAGTAGTCAACAAAATCAACCCAGGTCTGGCTCAAGGATTTTTTAGCCCCCCTGAACCTAATCCTGTACTCCTTAGTTGAGAATCCAAAGCCCTCAATCAGGGTAGCCTTCATGAGGTCATAGGATTCTGCATCTTTCCCAGAGAGTGAGGAGTCTATCCCTACACTTTCCAGTGAACATTTCCCAAAGGAGAGCACCCCACTGAGATCTGTTTACTTTTCTGGTTGCACAAGCCCTCTCAAAAGCTGTGAACCATTTGGTGATATCATCACCATCTTCATATTTAGTTACAATCCCTTTAGGGATTTTCAACATGTCAGGAGAATCTCTGACCCTATTTATGTTGCTGCCACCATTGATGGGACCTAGGCCCATCTCTTGTCTTTCCCTTTCTATGGCTAGGGTCTGTCTTTCCAAAGCCAATCTTTTGGCCAACCTGGCTAGCAGGAGGTCATCTTCATTGAGGGTGCCCTCAATGCTTGCAGAGCTGTTGGACTCTCCTGTGAGAGAAGCAACATCTCTGACTATCACTTGTGGAGACAGGGTTTGAGGAACCCTGGGCTCCCTATCTAGGATTGGAGGTGGGAAATCCTCCACATCACTAGCTTCCCCCTCTGGGAAGGTATCATCAGAGGGGTTATTTTTAGCAAACTCTGCCAAGAGCTCCTGGAGCTGTACTTTGGTAGGGTTTGAACCAGTCTTTATCTTTTTTATTTTGCAGAGAGACCTTAACTCTGACATCCTAAGATGCAGGTAAGGGGTGAGGTTGAGTTCCATCACTATCTCTTCTGCTGCAGACATTATGGCGGTCATTCTGACCCTGGCGGTCAAAGACCGCCAGGGCGGAGGACCGCGGGAGCACCGCCGACAGGCCGGCGGTGCTCCAATGGGGATTCCGACCGCGGCGGTAAAGCCGCGGTCGGACCGGCAACACTGGCGGGCTCCCGCCAGTGTACCGCCGCCCCATTGAATCCTCCAAGGCGGCGCAGCTTGCTGCGCCGCTGAGGGGATTCCGACCCCCCCTACCGCCATCCAGATCCCGGCGGTCCGACCGCCGGGATCCGGATGGCGGTAGGGGGGGTCGCGGGGCCCCTGGGGGCCCCTGCAGTGCCCATGCCACTGGCATGGGCATTGCAGGGGCCCCCGTAAGAGGGCCCCTAAATGTATTTCACTGTCTGCTGCGCAGACAGTGAAATACGCGACGGGTGCAACTGCACTCGTCGCACAGCTTCCACTCCGCCGGCTCGATTCCGAGCCGGCTTCATCGTGGAAGCCTCTTTCCCGCTGGGCTGGCGGGCGGCCTGAAGGCGACCGCCCGCCAGCCCAGCGGGAAAGTCAGAATTACCGCCGCGGTCTTTCGACCTCGGAACGGTAACCTGACGGCGGGACTTTGGCGGGCGGCCTCCGCCGCCCGCCAAGGTCAGAATGAGGGCCTATGTTTCTAAAAGTTGGAATACTTTTTAAGAATCTAAAACTATCTCTAGAACTTAATTCAAACTTTTACAAAACTTTTAAACTCTAAAAGAAATGCTAACAGGGACTAACACAAGGCCCTAGCAGGACTTTTAAAAATTTAGAAAATAGCTACAATTTCAAAAATCAGTTTCTAGTGACAATTTTTGGAATTTAGTTGTGTGATCAGCTATTGGCTGAGTAGTCCAGCAAATGCAAAGTCTTGTACCCCACCACTGATCCACTAATGTAGGAAGTTGGCTCTGTATGTACTATTTCAAAGTAAGAAATAGCATGCGCAGAGTCCAAGGGTTCCCCTTAGAGGTAAGATAGTGGCAAAAAGAGATAATTCTAATGCTCTATTTTGTGGTAGTGTGGTCGAGCAGTAGGCTTATCAGAGGGTAGTGTTAAGCATTTGTTGTACACACACAGGCAATACATGAGGAACACACACTCAAAGACAATTCCAGGCCAATAGGTTTTTGTATAGAAAAATATATTTTCTTAGGTTATTTTAAGAACCACAGGTTCAAGATTTACAAGTAATACTTTAAATGAAAGGTATTTCACTTAGGTAACTTAGGAACTATGAATCAGCAAAATAGCATGTACAGTTTTCACGAAAATGGCAATAAGCTATTTTAAAACTAGACACTGCAATTTTCAACAGTTCCTGGGGGAGGTAAGTGTTTGTTAGTTTAGCAGGTAAGTATACCACCTACAGGGTTCAAAGTTGGGTCCAAGGTAGCCCACCTTTGGGGGTTCAGGGCAACCCCAAAGTTACCACACCAGCAGCTCAGGGTCAGTCAGGTGCAGAGGTCAAAGTGGTGTCCAAAACACATAGGCTTCAATGGAGAAGGGGGTGCCCCGGTTCTAGTCTGCCAGCAGGTAGGTACCGCGTTTTCGGAGCGCAGACCAGGGGGGTTTTGTAGGGCACCGGGGGGGGGGATACAAGTCAGCACAAAAAGTACACCCTCAGCGGCACGGGGGCGTCCGGGTGCAGAGTGCAAACAGGCGTCGGGTTTGCAATGGAGTTCAATGGGAGACCCAGGGGTCTCTTCAGCGAAGCAGGCAGGAAAGGGAGGGGCTCCTCGGGGTAGCCACCAGCTGGGCAATGGAGAGGGCCACCTGGGGGTCTCTTCTGCACTGGAGGTCGGATCCTTCAGGTCCTGGGGGCTGCGGGTGCAGTGTCCTTACCAGGCGTTGGGTTCTTAGAAGCAGGCAGTCGCGGTCAGGGGGAGCCTCTGGATTCCCTCTGCAGGTGTCGCTGGGGGAGCTCAGGGGGGTCAACTCTGGCTACTCACAGGGTCGCAGTCGCTGGGGAGTCCTCCCTGTAGTGTTGTTTCTCCGCAGGTCGAGCCAGGGGCGTCGGGTGCGGAGTGCAAAGTCTCACGCTTCCGGCGGAAAACATGTTGTTTTTAAAAGTTGCTTCTTTGTTGCAAAGCTGTTTCTTCTTTGGAGCAGAGCCGCTGTCCTCAGGAGTTCTTGGTCATTTTAGATGCAGGGTAGTCCTCTGAGGCTTCAGAGGTCGCTGGACCCTGTGGTACGCATCGCTGTTGCAGTTTTTCTTGAAATGGGGAGACAGGCCGATAGGCCTGGGGCCAAAGCAGTTGGTGTCTCCGTCTTCTCTGCAGGGCTTCAGGTCAGCAGTCCTTCTTCATCTTCAGGTTGCAGGAATCTATCTTGCTAGGTTCTGGGTGCCCCTAAATAATCGATTTAGGGGTGTGTTTAGGTCTGGGGGGTTAGTAGCCAATGGCTACTAGCCCTGAGGGTGGCAACACCCTCTTTGTGCCTCCTCCCTGAGGGGAGGGGGGCACATCCCTAATCCTATTGGGGGAATCCTCCATCTGCAAGATGGAGGATTTCTAAAAGTCAGAGTCAGAGTCACCTCAGCTCAGGACACTGACTGGCCAGTGCCTCCTCCTTGTTTTTCTCATTATCTCCTCGGGCCTTGCCGCCAAAAGTGGGGCCGTGGACGGAGGGGGCGGGCATCTCCACTAGCTGGAGTGCTCTGTGGCACTGTAACAAAGGGGGTGAGCCTTTGAGGCTCACCACCAGGTGTTACAGTTCCTGCAGGGCTAGATGAGAAGCACCTCCTCCCAGTACAGGCTTTGTTAATAGCCACAGAGTGACAAAGGCACTCTCCCCAGGTGGCCAGCAACATGTCTGGTGTGTGGCAGGCTGGTAAAACTAGTCAGCCAACACTGGAAGTCGGGTATGTTTTCAGGGGGCATCTCTAAGATGCCCTCTGGGGCGTATTTCACAATAAAATGTCCACTGGCATCAGTGTGCATTTATTGTGCTGAGAAGTTTGATACCAAACTTCCCAGTTTTCAGTGTAGCCATTATGGTGCTGTGGAGTTCCTGTATGACAGACTCCCAGACCATATACTCTTATGGCTACCCTGCACTTACAATGTCTAAGGGTTTGCTTAGACAGTGTAGGTCATAGTGCTCATGCACCTATGCCCTCACCTATGGAATAGTGCACCCTGCCTTATGGCTGTAAGGCCTGCTAGAGGGGTGACTTATCTATGCCATAGGCAGTGTGAGGTTGGCCTGGCACCCTGAGGGGAGTGCCATGTCGACTTAGTCATTTTCTCCCCACCAGCACACAGAAGCTGGCAAGCAGTGTGTCTGTGCTGAGTGAGGGGTCTCCAGGATGCCATAAGACATGCTGCAGCCCTTAGAGACCTTCCCTGGCATCAGGGCCCTTGGCACCAGGGGTACCAGTTACAAGGGACTTACCTGGATGCCAGGGTGTGCCAATTGTGGAAACAAAGGTACAGGTTAGGGAAAGAACAGTGGTACTGGGGCCTGGTTAGCAGGCCTCAGCACACTTTCAAATCATAACTTGGCATCAGAAAAAGCAAAAAGTCAGGGGGTAACCATGCCAAGGAGGCATTGCCTTACACCGAGGATCAAGCAGACCTCAGCAGTCTACCCCCAAAGCCCCCGCAAAACAATGAGGGTTCGCTTCCCTTAATACCTGACACCACTCCGGTCACAGCGTTCGCTCACGAGTGGCATGGCATAACAAAAGACAAATGGGTGCTGAACATTGTAGAGAGTGGATACTCTCTTCTTTTCTGACAACCTCCACCTCATTTGCCACCAACCAAGTCAAGACCTTCTCACATGAACTTACTACGCAAAGTGGTTCGCGCTCCGTTACAGAAAAGAGTGATAGAAAAGGTGCCAGACACACAAAGAGGAAAGGGGGTATACTCCTGCTATTTTCTAGTAACAAAAAAGGGTTGGGAAGGAGTCTTCAGACCGATTCTAGACTTGAGGCTGCTGAACAAATACATACGGAAGCAAAAATTCAGAATGCTGGCTCTTCATCAGATTTTCCCTCAACTGCATCGAGGAGACTGGATGTGCTCCATAGATCTGCAGGATGCGTATTTTCATATCCCGATCATTCCCAAACATCGGAAATTCCTATGATTTGTCATAGCCTCCCAACAATATCAGTTCAAGGTGCTCCCTTTCAGCCTAAAATCTGCCCCTTGCGCATTCTCCAAGTGTGTAGCAACAGTAGCGGCGCATTTAAGGAAGCAGAAGATCTTCATTTATCCATACCTAGACGACTGGCTACTGAAAGCCTCCTCTCCGGAACAGGCGAAAAAGCATCTACACATTGTGCTTAGTGTTTTCCGATCTCTAGGTCTGCTTCCAAAAGTCCAACCTCATCCCAACACAAACCCTCCACTACCTGGGCGCGATACTGAATACAGAGCTCAAAAGAGTGTATCCTTCGGAGGAACGACTGTAATCAATAAGGAGGAAGTGTCGCGATCTTCTGGGTTCCCCAGCGCCTATGGCCCGTCAGGTGACATCTCTGTTGGGCTCAATGGCGTCTTGCAATTTTATTGTCCCGAACTCCAGATTGCATATGAGACCTCTTCAAGAGGCTCTAGAGGAAATCTGGAATCAACACACAGGCCACTGGGAGGACAGAATGCTTCTTCCGGTAGGAGCGCGACAATCATTACAATGGTGGATGCGTAAACATCACCTGTCAGTAGGAGTTCCTTTTCACAATCCAATCCCAGCCGACACTCTGGTAACGGATTCATCGCTTCAGGGCTGGGGAGCTCATCTGTCGTGGAAGACAGCTTTTCTCGTAGTCATTACTTCTGTGAGGAGGGTCAGTGAGATTCAGGCTCTGTCCTCCAAGGAACCGTACACGGTTTTCCATGAAAATTGAGTTGTTCTAAGAACTCATCCATCATTCTTACCGAAGGTAGTGTCGGATTTTCACATCAATCAGACTATATCACTACCAACTTTTTTCCTTAATCCGGATACTCCAGCGGAGAAAGCATTGCACTCCCTGGATTTGAAAAGAGTGCTAAAATTTTACCTGGATAAGACCAAATTGATTAGACGATCTCACCACCTGTTACGGACATATGAGAACAGGCGATGCAGCCTCAAAACAAACCATATCTAGATGGATAGTTTCATGTATTGTTACTGCATATCAATTGGCTAACAAACAGTTATTGGCTAGGCCTAAGGCTCATTCGCCAAGAGGGAAAGCGGCTACTGCTGCCCTTCTTAATAATGTTCCAATCTCTGAAATCTGTAAGGCTGCTACATGGAAATCTGTGCATACATTTACTATGCATTACTGTTTAGACTGAGATGCCAAAGCGGATGCTCAAGTTGGTCAAGCGTCTCTGAAAAATGTGTTTGCATAGTGTATGCCTTTTTCCTGCACTTCTATTAGACAGTCCGCAGAGGTAAGGGATGGGCTTGCTAATCTATTCAATGTTTATGACTATTGATGAGGATCCCCTGGAAGAGAAGGATAAGTTACTTACCTGTAAATCCTAGTTCTCTTCCAGGGGTATCCTCATCAAAGTCATAAACAACCCACCCTCCTCCCCGGACGCAAGTCTCCTAGAAGTGCAATACAGACCATCTATCTAATCTGTTGGATGCGTTGTCACCGTAACAAAGTACTGACCTAACTGTGAACCAACTGTCACCTCTCATTCACCCCTGAGGCATGGTGGGATACTGGAGGTGCTCAGGGTCTTAAAGGCACTGTGCCAAATTTTGTGGTTCTGCTGTATTAACCTGCATGCCGCCTATTGGCCAATAATGCTCTATTGTTTTCAATGTTGTTTTTTCTCTTTTTTCTCATGTGATGCTGGTACTTCTTTTTCTGTATCCGGCTATGGGGCTTTGGAAAGTTTTTTCTTGTAGTTATAAAGGAGAGTGTTAAAAAAAAAAAAAACTCCATAGAAATAAAGCATTTTAGCCTTTTTATCAATATCGTCTGCATTGCTATTATACACATGTATACATGAATCTGGTATGAAAAATGTCTACTAAATTTTTTTTATATTTTTCATATATATTTCATACTTATACATGTGTGATTTGTATATGCTCCGGGATCCCAGCACGAGGGCGGGAATATTCAATGTTTATGACTTTGATGAGGATACCTCTGGAAGAGAACTAGGATTTACAGGTAAGTAACTTATCCTTCTGTTTCCATTGCTGGGATTTCAGTTTCAGATTATGGTGCTGACATTTTAATGAGGTTTTGATGCACCACCCGACTCTGCCCAAGACAACTTAATACTCACCCTAGTTGTCACATACTAACAACTCTTGAAGGGATTATAGGGAGTGTATTCATTTAAAAGAGGAGGAGGCAGGGTCCAGTGAAGTTCTGTCAGCCATGAGCTGATATGTTGGAGATACTTAATTGGCTGTTGGGCCACTACAACAGAATCACCTCATAGATGGCACTAATAAGCTCAGGTGCCTGTGTCGTGGTGCCCACCAGTGGAAATGACAAAATTCCGGCAGCTTGTGTGCTCACAGTTCCATGGATAGTGGCAATGACCATCTGATTTGCAAAAAGACAAAACGAGGCATTATACTTCACAGTGGTGACTGGGGATTCAACCTTATGTATCTCACAAACCACATGTTCTAAACAGATGTTATTAGTAGTTCTGATATCAGGGTGGCCTCCTCCAGCTACTACTTCAAATGCCTAGGCCAGCGTGTTGAAGCTAAGGTAATCCCCAGCTCCACCCTGGATGTAGATAAATTCTGGAACAGCATACTAATCAAGAGGCCCCATATTTATGGCCAGACTCAACATTTGAATATGTGTGGGAGGGAGACACCATCAATCCCAGGTAACATGAGATGGTGAACCGCAAGAGTGCTAATGGAAGACAACATATGGTTCAGCTGCAGTGATTCAGTAGAATATGCACCCGCTTAATTCTGTGGATAGCATATCTATCATAGTCACAGTGGGGACCTAATAGGACAAAAAAAGGTTTAAATTCTAATACCCCTTAATGAGTACACATTGAAACAGTGTCCTTCGCTTAGGAGCAAAAGCTCACTTAAATGAAAATATGTAGAATACCATTCCTTACTGACACATGTTCCTTTGGAGCCTAGAACATGCAGGCCTATAACTATGCGCATTATCTCTAGCAGCCTTGTATTCCTTTGCTTCTCTTTTATTTTTACCCAAGAAGGATAGCACAGATATGCATCCTTACATTGACTTCAGAGGCCTCAATCAAGTAACAGTTAAGAATAGATATCCAGTTTCACACAATTGTGATGTCTTAGAGGCAGAGCAAAGATATTTACAAAACTTGATTTAAAAGTAGCTTATCATCGCTTACAAATCAAAGTAGGAGATGAGTAAAAGACCGCTTTCAAAATCATTTTCAGACATTTTCAATATAAAGTTTTGCCATTTGGACTTTGTAATGCCCAAGCACTCTTCTAACACTTCATGGACTTTATATTTTATGATTTACAACTTCATACCATGGTTTTCTATCTCAATGATATTTTAATTTTTTCCAAAAATCTTGCTAAACCTCGAAGAACATGTAAAGGGAGTTTTGTACCAGTTACACAAACACCACTTGTTGGTTAACCCTGAAAAGTGTTGTTTGGCCACTCTTCTGTCACTTATTGGGCTTTGTTGAATCTCCCATTGTCTTTTACCCCCAGAATGTAACCAAGCCAGATATAAATTATTCAGTTTTATAAAAGTAACAATCAGCTATAAAAGATGCCTTTAAATAATGGAGAGATCTTTTATTAGGGGCACAGCAACGAATCACTGTCCGAACAAGTCTTTGTAATCTCCAAGTATTTCAACAAGCAGATTGCAGAAATAGTCAAGCTAGGCTTCCTTTTTCTAGCACTTCAATTTCCAAATAACATTCATTCTCGGAACACAGAATACTGTAGCAGATTGTCTAGCCAAACAATATTCGGAACAGTCGTCCCCTTTAACTAAAGAAAAAAGTCTTTCATCTTCTGTTTTTATAAGCCAAATATGTGCCTTTTCCTTGGTATAAGGATAAAAAAGGAAAATGCAAGTTCAAGATGTTCTGATTTTCCTTAACAAGTGAATATTTGCACTTAGACTAATTGTTCTACAGTTGTGCCACTGTTCTATTATAGTTACCCATCAGTGTTTGAAAGTCACAGAAGATGTGATTAGTCATCAATTGTGGTGGCCCAGCCTGCTACAATACGTAAATGATTGCAAAAGACCTTATGAAGTCTATCAACAAAGTTAAGGTGGATTTCCAAATTCAATTTCTATCTGCTTGACCTTTGCAATATATTCCCACCAGTTTTATTGTAGATCTTCCACTGTTTAAAAGTTCTACAGCAATCATGGTTACAGTGGATTATTTCTCAAAGTTTACACATTTCTCCTCTTTGACCAATCTTTCTAATGCATCAGAAACGCATGAATATTTCTTTTTGACATCTATAGACCTCCTGGACTTCAAATCAAGATAATTTCAGATTATGGTCTTCAGTCCATCTCTCATTTTTGGACTCAACTCTTTTAGTCTCCTTTATCTGAGTTTCATCCCCAGACAAATGGTCAAACGGAAAGATTGAATCAATCCCTTTAGACCTACTCTTCCATCTTTGTAAATGCTACTGAAAGAAAGTAGGAATCTCTTCTACCTGTGGTGGAGTTTATTCTACTTTGGAATTCAATAATTTCTTTTCTACCTATGGTTTCTATCCTAACGTCTTTCCAGCACCTTATTCAATTGAAGATAAACCTTGTGCAGTGCAGGAAATTCTGAAAACCATTAGAAAGACCAGAAAACACAGATCGGCTTCAAAGGATGATATTGGAGGTAAGATCTGGCTATATTCAAATACTATGCCATTGATCATAGATCAAAACTGGGTGTGAGATATTATGTCTGTTATCCAACTCCGGTATTATCAATTCATTTACTGTCAGACTAAATTCAGCCTTCACTTCATGCATCCCTGATAACTGCACTGAAAGAATTTGAAAGAAAATAGTTCTTCCTTCTGCATCTCAGTTAGTCACAGCGCAAGAGGCATATGAAGTAAATAAAAAATATGGCTTGCGACTTTATAGAGAAACGCTTCAGTTTCTGATGTATTGGAAGAGGTATCCACCCTCTCAGAAATATTGCGACCAAGCATCTTATGTTCATGTTGTTGTTTGGTACATCAGTTTTGTCGTAAAAATGCAGGAAAACCTGATCATCATCGGGGGTGGTGGTGAGGAGAGAGTAAAGAAAATTGTTTCTGATAGGAGAATTGGGTGTACTCACAGGCTGAAGGATGTAGCTAACTTAGGTCTTGTTTCTAAGGGTCATGTTCTTCATTGCGCACTCCTACTACTAAGAAAGTACCTCAGACTCAGATCGGGTGGGCCTCTCAGCTTAGCAGCACTTGGGTAGCAAGTGTGACGTGCTCTTTGCTTTTCAGGTCCAGCAATGGTCAGCTGGGCTGACTATCTGCAAGTCTTCTTCACATTGCTCCTGTTTTCCACCCTGGGGTTTCTGTATTGAATGCTAAGCCGGATTCTAGTGGACATTTTTTCTGTATTGGTGAGATAATGCTGTAGCTTAGTTCAGACACTGTGCATTGAGAATCCATATCATTTCCTTGTAGTTTAGTAATGTTCCAGATCAGATATTTCCTTGGGAAGTTTACTTACTTCATCGTCTGTTTCTATTGTGACCTTCGCAATCCATTATGGTGAGATAATACTCCCTGTATTTTTTCTGTTATAGGTCAAATCAATCTTAGAATACAAAAGGGAACTGGTCAGTCTTCTTGGTGCGTCACAACTGCACTCGCTACTTATTGTTCGCTCCAGAAGGCTTCCAGTTATTTTCCTGCTTCTGCTACAAGGATTCCAGTTGCTGTTTTTGATCTACCTGTACTCCTAGAGGTTTGCACTGTTTTTTTTTACTTTTTAGAGCTGAAGATTTCTTCAGTACTCCACCAGTTCCACTCTTCATTCACTTATTAGTCTGGACTCAGAAATGGAAATAGGAGGGAGAAGACCTTGTCTTCCAACTAAAAGGTGTCAAGACAAATGTCTCAGAAGGCCTGCACTTGACAAGATTTTTCAGGTAAGTTTTATGCAAGAAGTGTTCACACCCTTATGCGACTGTACCCTCACTACAATAAAATATTCAATACATTGTTGGCCTTGTTCAACACTACTGACTGTGATATTCCCATTAAGGACCTCTCTGAATTATTTGGTATCATGGGTACAGCCTTACATTGCATTGAATTGTCCTTGAAAAGTGGAAACTACTATAGACAATTACCTATCATCAGTTATCCTTTAATGGCTTGTTCCCCAAGGCACTCCCTTCTCCTCTATCCACTTTATTTCTCTAACCAAAACCCTTGTCCTGCATCATTTGTAAATTCTTAATTTACTTTCACTACTATCCTGCCCCGATATTTAATTGAGATAAAACTCCCCTACCCCACTGCCGACTGTTCGCTCTAGTTTGGATTTGGCATAATTGAGTCGCATCAAGAAAATCCTCCTTTCAGTCACTGCAGATGCAGCTAATGTATTTATTTATACAGTGAGCATTCGCAACATGCTAACATTCAGGTTAATTAACTGTTGCACCATCAGTTGTTGTTGCCATTTGAAATCTCTCAGTCAAGTTTGCTATAAGATACATGAGAGCCTGGATTCCCATATTTAGTTCTAGTCATGCCTATGTGGTGACCATCGCAAAAATCCTGTGCCCGGTTCTTCGTAGCTTTATCATCACGCCTTGTCTCCTTAGGTGTTTGAGATACCCAACCCACATGCTATTAGTTTAGCCTCTTGTCTGATAACATTACAGGTGAAGTCATTCATTTACTGCTAAGGACTTCTATTGTGTTACCAGATAGGGAAATGGCTGAAAACTTTCACAGAGATCTCAACAGAAGATTGTGCGTGAAACAACCTAGCATTGTTATTCTAGGAAGAAATCTAAAGGATTAATCTGATACACGTGCAAGATAAAATTAGCCCCCCTTTGCAACTCTGTAGGATCTAGTAGGAAATGCACAAACTTCTCAAGTGCTCTCAAACTCATCAACTAATCGACCACAATACCGGCATCCATTGCACAGATAGAGGTTACTCACACTGAGGGGTACCATTCCCTTTAAATCCTCCTTAGAATTTTCCTCCCTGATTCCTTACAATCTCCATGCACACAACCATGCTTTGAGAATATAATAATTCTGTTGTGAGTTCCTTGATGGCTATGACTAAGCTAGGTAAGACGAGTTAGCGTTCTCAAAGAGACAGGTTTGCATAGGAAGATAGATATATCTACTGACGGTTGGAAGCAACCAGCCACCCTGTACATTGCCATTCCTGTTGGAAAACAGCAGATCCTATCTATAGTCTACAAAACTGACAGTGGTAATTCCTGCTGTATTACAGCAGACTCTATCTATAGTCTTCAAACTTGATGGTGGTCAGGAATTTACAACAGAGCCTAAACACAATATTTTACAGGCTGGGCTAAAACATAAGGACATAACCGTAATACCCTAAACAAGGTTCCATGCAGGACCACATTTGCTTTATTATTGTGTTTTTCAAATTGAGTACTCTGTTCTTTGGACAGATGGCCATTTATTGAGTGCGCATGGTAAGCAAGCACAATATGGTGAGTAAGTATAGCAAGCAAGCTGCATATTATGATTAAATGTATTATCTTATCTGGCAGAAGCTATTACTAGGACACACTGAATTCTTATGCACTGCTTGCAAAAATACTCTCCCTTAATTGTGTTTTCTGACCAATCCTCTGTGTAAAAATGCGTTTTTAGGGACTTCTTTGTATGACCATTACAAGATCTCTGATTCTCCCTCACTCTTTAGTTCAACCTGTCTTAAGGATCGATAAAGTCACAAAGTAGATATCCTCTTGCTACAGCCAGCATAGAAAATCAAGAAACTATTAACACGATAAAGAGACCTGTAGAGGCAATCAGAGCAGCCAGCATATGACATATTACACAGTTGCTCATCAGCTCTCACACATACTCATCTTTCACACTACCCAGTGTTGCACCAGATAAAAATCGAACTCCAGCTCTTTGATCATAATGGGTGACATGGAAGCACTTCCCACATAGGTTCAAAGCAAAGACACTTCTCCTCCTACCACAGGCCACCCTGGATGTAGCATGCTACCTGCAAGGACACAAGCTCCAGCAGCCCACACTTGCTATACAATACATAAGCACTATAGAGTACAATACAAGGAGAAAACCTTATACTAAATGGGATCTTAGCATTGCCTATCCTGGCATAACTA
Organism: Pleurodeles waltl; assembly: GCF_031143425.1. Taxonomy (NCBI): domain Eukaryota; kingdom Metazoa; phylum Chordata; class Amphibia; order Caudata; family Salamandridae; genus Pleurodeles; species Pleurodeles waltl. The sequence continues at coordinate 19,210,964 of NC_090449.1, forward strand.
CAGTTGAAACACTATGGATCAGTGGATTTAAGTTTTTGTTTTGGAATATAGCCTCCACCAGCTAGTGAGAGGCACATACCTAGCAAATCAGCTCTCACAGCTGAAGTAACAATCCTTCGATTGCATCGGACAAGGATCTAAGAACTGACAGATGGGTTCTCCACTCAAGCGTCTATGGCAGCTCATTTCTTTCCTCTGATGCTGCTAGTAACCCGGCACCTAGGGTTCAATAGGTTCAACGCTTAGAATGTATATTTTAGAAGGTGATTACTGCCTACACTTCTTGTCTTTGTACAAGGATGGCAGTGCTAGGATCTTTCCTGGCATCAGCTAATGGTTACCTTTTAATCTTTGCAAAGGATTAGTGAGCTGGAGGGGCAGTTGGATGACCTGCAGGAAGTGCACCAGAATGAGATAAGTGACTTGAAGCAAGAACTGGCTTTTACAGAGGAGAAGATGGCCTACCAGTCCTATGAGAAGACCCGGGACCTCTGGGTGAGTGCATTGAAAGCATAATAGTGATAGGATAATGTCAAGGCCATTAGTGAGTAGTGAGTTATGACTGAGTTATGATTGAAGAGTGTTTGAGAAATATCTGCCTGGTATCGTTGACTCTTCGGGGGGGGGTCAAGGTTTGACAACAGTGGTTAGAGGATGTGTGACTTTGACAGCACTTTTTAAAGGTTTGCAAATTTGTAATGCACTCTCAGAAGTGAACACATAGAGACTTTATTATGAAGTTTGCAGAAAGAGATGTTCTAACTATGCAGATGTTTTATTATAGTTAGGGATGTTACACCGAAATCTTAAAAGTTATGAATGAGTACAAACATATAAGGGTCTGCTTAAAAGTAGAACAGGACTCACTCACCAGTGTTGTAACACTTTGTAGTATGAGAGGGAAATACAGGGCTGTTACACATTTTGCACTTGTAAATGAACAGCAATCTGAGACATCAAAGCTTCAACAATAATTCTCACAGGTCTCTCCCTATTACTAGGCCTATATTTTAAACCACACATTTTGCCCGGGCTTTCCTAGTAGAATTTCCAGGTGAAATAATGTACAGGAGCCATAGTTTTCCTGTGATGTTCTAACTTTTGATTCTGATGTTAAATCCTCCTACTGAAGACTTACTCGGTACTTAGATTGAGGGGTTCTTTCTTTAAGATCCGGCACATAGACCAGAGTTTATCTGATATTACAGAGGACTTCACTGACCCACAAAATGCCTAGGTATCTAAGGTTTATTTCCATGGAATCCTCCTCGATAGTCATAACCACTGTATAGGCCTACCCACGCGCAGTTTCCTTGAGCACTTTACAAAATATATAAATAGGTTTGTCCATATCTACACTATCGCAATACTTTTATGTAGTAGAGAGCACACAATATAGAAAATGAGATGTTTGTAGTCTACAAAAGACTGAAAATGACCCATGTTTTCATTTAGATTTTTTTTTTTAAAGCATTCAACTTAAGATAGTCAGCTATAACATCAAAGTGACTGGAAAAAACCTTTCACAAAACTTTTTTGTAAATGAAAAGAAACGGAATGAAGGGCAACATTAGCAGATAGTCTGCAATGTAAAAGCAAACAAAAACGGACACTTTGCCTTTAAGAGCCTCACTGTACCCCACAAGTGACAATTAGGTCAGTTCATTTTTCCGACTCCTGGTAACAGGCTCCTGTGGTACTGACCTCTGTCTTTTTTTCACTTTGTTTCTCACTTGACATGTTTCCAAACCTGATCTTTGGTGATTAACTCAACATCTTTAAAGGAGTACGTTTAAATATTTTCCTAACAGAAAATACTTATTTGTTCTGTCAGGATGCCTTTATTATTTGTGAAGTGCCCTGCTTGTGGGAAGAGGATGGCCATGTCAGATCCTGAGAGAGTCTGTATGGTTTGCATGCTAGAAGAATATGTTCTAGGGGGAGGTCACCCTCACACTATCAGTGATCAAAACATTCCTGCAGAAAATCTTTTTCTCCAAAGTAGAGATGATCTCCATCCTCGTCCTCTTCCTCAAGTCACTTTTCTATCAGAGATTACTCCTTAACTCCCTGGGTTTTCATACTACAAGAGTGTCAACAGTAGATACCTAGACTACTTCTAATGAGGTACAGGTTAGAGGGGAATCAAAGTTAAATATCTCCATGCTAACTCCAGCAACAACTTCTTCTGTGATATTCAAGACTGCATCAGAGAACAGCATCCAAGCCTCGGCTCCAGTTGGTTCCTGGATTACTTGACCCTGCTATGCAGTTATTTTTAGCCTCTGCTTGAAAATAGCCTGCACCATCTCGACTTTTAAAGAACTAAATACCTCCTGATTAAGATCCTCTCTTTGTCAGAATGGTTTCTCATCCACGTTTCGTAATGGTATCTGCTGCAAAGAACTCTTTTCCAGTCACTCCTTCCTCTTCTATTTCACCAGACAAACAAAGTAAGAAGATGGATTTGGCGAGAAGAAAAATTTATAGAACCTCATCAGCAACAATTAAATTTGCCAGCACCACTACACCTTTGGGAACTCTCTCCAAGGGCCACTGAGATCTTGCCAAAGGACCATATTAGCATTTGAGAGACACTTCTTTCAGCTGAGCTTCAAGTCCCTCAATAGCCACACCAACAACACCATCAGAGGCAGTTGGACCAACCTTGTAAGCCCTTAAGGTGAAGGGAAGACCAGCATCCATCAGCAGCGACAGAGAAGCCTCCGCCAAACCATAACATCCCCCTCCCCCCTATCTGTTAGTCACTCCAGTGGTGGAAACATAGCCACTCATCTTCAGAAGTGGCTGTAGGTAACTGCAAACAGATGGGTCTTCATTATTGTTCATAATCAATGTTGTCTTTGATTCAGATTCCCTCCTCCAACTATACCACCAATGAAAAATGTGCTTTCTCCAACATTGGATCTTTCATACATACACATCATGGAATCATTCTGCGTCATCACTGTTGGAATTACCAGTATATTAAAATAGCAGTATACTGTGTAAAATGGCCATATCCCTGAAACAACATTGTATATTTAGTAGCACATCTATCTCATTTGAAAGCACCCAAGCTTCAGCCAATGTGGTGGAAGCTTAAGCTCTCCCACGACTCCTAAAGACACCATAGCCCAGATTTCTACTGCAAGTTGTGTGAGGAAGTCCCCTGGCAGAACGCTGCTATGACCTTTCAGTGAACCTAAAATCTTTTACTTGTTTGATCTACCCTGGATTTGAACAATCCCTATCTTCAGCACTGAAATACTGTGAGTTATTTTTAGGGAAATGTGATGAAATTCTAGGCCAGGGAGATCAATATACCCAACAGACAACTGTATCCAATTGTCATCATGGCTAACATGGAGAAGAAATCTCTCTTCAACCTTTGTTCATCTTGTGGTTTTAAGAAGATTCACGCTGATGACACTCATTTTCAGTGTATTAATTTCTTCTATCCAAATCATAAGGCAGCTAAATGTAACATTTGTAAGACATTTACAGCTAAACCTCCTAAGGACAGAGAAAGGAGGTTGGCATTGTATATGATGGATAAAGAAAATTTTACTCCTTCTAAAGGAGATGGCCCCTTTTCAGGGGAAGAGACAGTAAAAAAGTGCTCCTCCAAGCACTTCCACAAAGGTAGTGCAAAAAGGAGGCTTAGTCAGTTTCCAGAATTGGACTTATTTGGTACAGCACTTGCAGCCACCTATTCTGTTACTAAACTTGAAAAAAATTCCTCGAAAGGATAATTGTCTACACAGCACACATCAAAATCCATGAAGGGTCAACCTATTAATGAAAAGAAAAAGAAATCTTCAAAATCATTGATATCGATATCAACCACGACTTTGTTGACAAGACAGCTGATGTCTTAGTCAACAGCAGCGTCGGTGAAACCGTCATCGATAAAACCATCAGCGGATGGCAGTGTTGCCATCGACGGCAAATCTGTCGAGGCCATCAACACCAATCCGTCAGGGTCATCAACTCCAATCCCAATGACGATGGGAACAGCCCCATCAACTGTGATCTTGCCAGCGATGATGACACAGTTGACGGCGATCTCTACTCCATTGTTGACAACACTGCTTACAGTGAAGACTATGCAGTCGACAACACCATTAACGCCGACACCATCAACTTCAGTTTTAATAGGATCTTTGTTTTCACCACTGAATGTGTTAACCTTATTACTCACCCAGAATTTACAATCTTAATAAGAAGATGAGCTAGTGACTACGTCTCACAAACTGGTAAATGTGAAATATATCCTGAAATTTGGGAAGGGCTAGAGAAAAATGTATGTTACTCAGAGTATGATTATCAGCAAGACTACATTCCTCCTATTTCAAGGGCTTACATACCATGTAGACAATGGAGGCAAACTGACATAGTTCAAGTGCATATGGCCTTTTTATCTGCATTGAAAAAGATGAGGGAAACTTTCCAAAAGATAGTGCCACAACAGCCAGCTAATAATCCACCTCTGCCGCCTCATCCTTTACCAGCTACTCCTCCTCAATAGCTGTCACCACTTTCTTCTCCACCACCTCCAAGAGAATCATCCCCCCGCTGTTCCCATGAATGTCTAAAGACACAGATGATGATGAATCTAATAAATCTCTATATTCCAATATGGATGAGGAGGAGAAGGGTACATTTCCACAAGATGGTGGAGCAAGGAAGTTGATAAAGTGCCTATTCCACAAGACTCTACAGATGGCATTTTATTCATTAATGGAAGAGGTGTGAAAAGGTTCAACCTACCAATGAAGTCTATGGATCAACAATGTTTTCTTTATAACTTCAAATAGCAACCAGGATGTCTATAAGATCAGTACCAATTTTTGATTTTCTCTGATTGGAAGGCCTTAAGCTAATGAAAACTCCAGCTACAGTTCCAGCTGTGATACCTCGTCTGAAGAAGTATAGGGCTCCAGAATCTGCTCCAGCTTGCCTCCAAGGACATACTAAACAGGAGTCAGTCATCTCTTCAGTGGCTCAAAGGAGAACCAAAAATCCAACCACGCCATCATCTGACCCACGAGACAGAGATAGCGGGCATAGAGATAACTTGGGCAAAATAATTTCATCTATGGCAACAACTTCTATCAAGATAGCCAATGCTCTGACAATTCTAGGGCATTAAGATTGCCAGATATGGCCTAGTTTTGCTCCATTCAGTGAGCTCATCTCAGCCAATAAAAGGGAGACAGTAAGAGCTATCCTTAAGGAAAGAGAACTTACCCCTTCTTTATTTATTGACACAGCAATTATTATCTTATACTGTTTTAGTAAGCTTGGTCGGTAAGCTTAGACTTAATAGATTTGCTTTTTATGAATGCTATAAGTACTGTATTTTATGATGACTTTTATGTATGAATGTATACTTTTATGGCAAAACGCTGAATAAAGTTATTTTGACTGACTGACTGACACATCAATAGATGCCTCTAATACAGGTTTTCACCAACTTGCAGGAGGAATGATATTAAGAAGACAAGGGTGGCTAAAGTTCACAATCTTCCTTCCTGAGGTGCAATCTAAAATTTTAGACATGCTGTTCGATGGTCTTAAAACAGATAAACAGATAAGACTACTGCCAAGGCTTTGGGTCTTCTACAGTATTGCAGATTTTGGGTCTTCTCGTTTTCATAATTTATGAAGATCACAATCGTTTGGAGGAGGATTGCAATTCTTAAAGGTTAACTGAATAAAGAATTGAGAATTTATTAAAGAGAAGGAGGTTAGCATTATGCATCAACGTGTATTTACTTCTTTTGAGCAGCCCCTTTAAAGCTTCTCCAAAAGAATCTTAAAACATCACAATAAATATAACTCAGTCCCACAAAAGAAGCCTCTCCTCCATTTTCTTCCTCTTTTGTTTGAACTTCCATTAAGTATTCTTGATATCCATTCAGGTATCCGTCTTCTAAAAAAACATAAATCAATTAGATTTCTGTAAACAAATACAAAAACATATGATCATTGTATCATTATTTTTAGTTATAAATTTTATGTCAAGAAGGGGGGCTAGCATTATGCGGGTTCAAAGCTTTTCAAGGCATAACTTGAAACATGTTCTACTGCTTTCAAATAGAATTGTCTAAAACTGTCAAAATTAGACCAATCTGCTGGCCTTAGCGCCTCTTCCAATCGTCCTCCTGGCATGAATACTTAGCTTGCCATCGCACCCTTAGGGGAATGAGCTGTAAATTTTACTAAACCTACACCTGCTTATTTCATCACTGGCTTCACCCAACGAGCAATAGTAGAATTTTAAACCCCTTTAAAAGCTTTAACATAGAATATAACCAATTGTTCTTCTGCTGCATATCTTTTGTCTAACATTCTGGACTCATATTCTTTTAAGTATCGAACCATGCACAAATCAGGAATGGTATCAAAATAGGTATAAAATATTGTAGTAGACATAGTTTTCATTCTTCTACAAATTTCTAAAAGTACCCCCTGTGGATGATAAAATCTTGTTGAAACCTCCAAAGCTCTTATATCAGACACCCTTCTGAAAGATATCAAGCATATTAAGTTGCCAATTTCCAAGATAATTCCTGAATTCCTAAATACTTATTAGCCAGCTTTGAAAAAGTTTTAGTACAAACTCAACATCCCACAAAGTTTGATATTTTGATCTGTCAGGTTTTTTAAGTCTAATTCCTTTCATTACCCTGCATACTAACGGGCATCTGCCAATAGAGATTCCTTGAACTAAACAGTGCCCAGCTGCTATTGCTGATCATTAGCAGTTAACAGTTCTATATGACAGACCCTCCTGAAAAAGTTTTGCTAAAAATGTGTCACTTCTATTTCATCAGCTTGTACGGGATCCATGCACCAACGTACCCATACTGACTATGCCCCTCTGTATCTTTTCTTGGTACCTGGTGCCCATGATTCATTGAGTAAATCTGTAGCTGTTCCCGGAAGACTTGAGAATCTTCTTGAATTCCTGATATTTTCAATACTAGAAGATTGAGTAAACCCTCCTGAACCAAACGATGTTCCACTAGGTATATTCTCATCAAAATACCTTTGCATGACAGTATTAAATATGGAATGTCGACTGTCATGTCCAACAGGGTTGGGAACCAAGGTTGAGTGTTCCAAAACGGTGTCAACAAAATAATCTGACATTTCCATCTTTTCACATGAACTAACACTCTCTGAATCATCAAGAACGGAGGAAAAGCATAACCCTGAAGGTTTCTTCAATCCTGTGTGAAAGCATGTATTGCTATGTCTCCCGGATTGGGCCTCCAACTCATGTACCTCTGTAATTAAAAAGTCAGCCTGGAGGCAGAGATCTACTCCAAAAGGACCCCATATCATTCAAATTCTCTGAAATAAATCCTCCCTCAACTTCCAATCGCTGTAATCTGTTAAATTCCTTGAGTTCCAATCTGCTACCACATTTGAAACACCCAGAAAATACTGTGCCTGCAAAATTATATGGTGCTCCAAGCCAAATTCCCATATTTCCTGTGCTACATCTGACAGGTCCTTTGACCTGGTACATCCAAGCTTGTTGATATAAGTTACAGAAGAAACATTGTCAATTTTTAAAAGAACAGCATGACCTTCCAACTGTCTCCTGAAACTCTGTAAGGCAAACAACCCCGCTGTGAATTCCAGCAATTTATGTGAGTCTGTCTCTCCTCCATAGACCATAAATCTCCTGTTTCCTGTCCTGAACAAAAGGCTTCCCAACAAAAACCGCTTGCTTCTGTCTCCAGAACAAAATCATCTTTTGTTCCAAATATTGCCTTTATATTCCATGCTTCCATATTTTCCTTCTACCATTGTATTTACACCTTCGTTTCCTGATTTAAATATACCTTGTCTCCATACCAAAGGCCTATGGCCAACCCCACTGTCTTTAACTGCTGAAGTGACCGGTAAAGCAATGGACCTGGAAAAATTGCTTGTATTGAAGAGGATAATAAACCAATTATATGAGCTAATTCTCTCAATTGTATTTCCTCTTTCTTTAAGAGAACAGATACCTCTTGCCTTATCTTCTTTATCCTCTTCTATGATAACTGTAATTGACATAAATTTGTGTCCACCAGAAAACCTAAGAATTCCAAACGTTGGTTCTCCAGATTCATCCAAAAACCTAGATACCCAAACAATTCCTTCACCACAGCCAATTGTTTTTTTCTATTCTTCCACATCTTGCGACATAATCAAAATATCTTCCAAGTAAACTATCATCCGAATACCCCTTTCTCTTAGATATCCCACTACTGGCTTTAAAAGTTTTGTAAAAAACACCAAGTGGGTGCAGACAGCCCAAAGTGAAGACACAGGAACTGATATAATTCTGCTTTCCATCTGAATCTTAGAAACTTCTGGCTCTCTTTCCCCATAGGGATAGTGAAATATGCATCTTTCCAGATATGCAGCAAAGCTCTTTTTCCACCATCAAATCAGGCAGGCCTCATTTTAGCAAAATAATTTAGACAGGTTAGCTAGAATCTGCCGTCACAGTGAATCAACAGTAATAAAGAGTTCATGTCAAATTCACATAGTATTATATTAATAAACAATGTTAATAACAAAGTTTACCATTAAAAAATACACTACTATAATATTTGATTCCTACACATAATATATATATATGTTGAATATAAATAAGCGGCACACACAATAATATTAACAAAACAGTCCTAAATTGGGTTTAGTTGTACCATAAACCAAAATCCACACACACAGAGCTTCAAATAATCTGCGTCACCAAAGTAATACTTATCTGCTAAGAAGCAGCAAACAAAAGAGGAAAAACATGGTGGAAAGGTTGCTTTTGTGGGACTGGGGGTTCTATTCATTGTGATGTTTTAAAATTCTATTTGAGACACTTTAACCCCTTCGCTGCCAGGCCTTCTCCCCCTCTTGTGCCAGGCCTTTTTTGGCCTATTTGGAATAGTTCCCGCTTAGGCCCTCATAACTTTTTGTCCACATAATCTACCCACGCCAAATTTGCATCCTTTTTTCCCAACATCCTAGGGATTCTAGAGGTACCCAGACTTTGTGGGTCCCCCGATGGAGACCAAGAAATTAGCCAAAATACAGTGAAAATTTCGTTTTTTTAAAAATAAAATTGGAAAAAAGGGGTTCAGAAGAAGGCTTGTGTTTTTTCCCCTGAAATTGGCATCAACAAAGGGTTTGCAGTGCTAAAAGCACCAGCTTCCCAGCTTTCAGGAACAGGCAGACTTGAATCAGAAAACCCAATTTTTCAACACAATGTTGGCATTTTACTGGGACATACCCCATTTTTATGCTTTCTTGTGCTTTCAGCCTCCTTCCAGTCAGTGACAGAAATGGGTGTGAAACCAATGCTGGATCCCAGAAACCTAAACATTTCTGAAAAGTAGACAACATTCTGAATTCAGCAATGGGTAATTTGTGTAGATCCTACAAGGGTTTCCTACAGAAAATAACAACTGAAATAAAAAAAATTGAAATGGAGGTGAAAAAAACAGCCATTTTTCTCTATATTTGACTCTGTAACTTTTTCCTGCAATGTCAGATCTTTTAAAGCAATATACGGTTACGTCTGCTGGACTCTTATGGTTGCAGGGATATATAGGGCTTGTAGGCTCATCAAGAATCCTAGGTACCCAGAGCCAATAAATGAGCTGCACCTTGCAGTGGGTTTTCATTCTATACCGGGTATACAGCATTTCATTTGCTGAAATATAAAGAGTCAAAATAGGTATCAAGAAAACCTTTGTATTTCCAAAATGGGCACAAGATAAGGTGTTGAGGAGCAGTGGTTATTTGCACATCTCTGAATTTTGGGGTGCCCATACTAGCATGTGAATTACGGGGCATTTCTCAAATAGACGTCTTTTTTACACATTGTCTTATATTTGAAAGGAAATTTTTTTGAGAAAGACAAAGGGCAATAACACTTGTTTTGCTATTCTATGTTCCCCCAAGTCGCCTGATAAAAATGGTACCTCACTTGTGTGGGTAGGCCTAGTGCCCGCAACAGGAAATGCCCCAAAACACTAAGTGGACACTTCACATTTTCTCAAAGAAAACAGAGGTGTTTTTTACAAAGTGCCTACCTGTGGATTTTGGCCTCTACCTCAGCCGCCCCCTAGGAAAACCTAGCAAACCTGTGCATTTTTTAAAACTTGAGACCTAGGGGAATCCAAGATGGGGTGACCTGTCGGGCTTTCACCAGGTTCTGTTACCCAGAATCCTTTGCAAACCTCAAAATGTGGCTAAAAAAACACTTTTTCCTCACATTTCGGTGACAGAAAGTTCTGGAATCTGAGAGGAGCCACAAATTTCTTTCCACCCAGCGATCCCCCAAGTCTCCTGATAAAAATGGTACCTCACTTGTGTGGGTAGGCCTAGTGCTCGCAACAGGAAGTGCCCCAAAACACTATCTGGACACATCAAAATTATCAAATAGAAAACTACCTGTTTTTGCGGGTGGGGAGGCTCCTGCGGTTTTGGTCCTGGGCTCAGCAGCCATCTAGGGAAACCTACCAAATCCAGACATTTCTGAAAACTAGACACCCGAGGGAGTCAAGAGAGGTGTGACTTGGGTGGATACCCCAATATTTTCTAACCCAGAATCCTCAGCAAACCGCAAATTTAGCTAAAAAATCACATGTTTCCCACATTTCTGTGTGAGATCACTGCACCAGGACAAATTTCCTACCACTCAACATTCCCCTCAGTCGCCCGGTAAAAATGATACCTCACTTGTGTAGGTGGGCCAAGTGTTTGTGACAGGGAAGAGCTAAAAACACGTCGAAATTGAGGGGGAACCAAAGTGGGTCTAAAAGGGCAGTTTGAAAAAAAACATATTTAGGCTGACAAGTGCAGCAGAAATTTTATCGATATACATGAGACAATGCTGGGTAGTAGAAATTTTGTGGATTACTGCAGATTCAGGAAGGTTCCATCACAAAAATGTGGGGAAAATGTGTGCTTTCCAGCAAAGTTGCAGGTTTGCAGGGCATTGTGGGTAACAAAACGGTTCGGGTGCTCGTGAAGCACACCACCCTGAAATCAACTAGATGTTTAGGTTTCAGATGTGTCTAGGTCTTGTGGATTTTTCTACATGGCAGCGTCCCAAAGTTAAAAAAAAGTGCAGCCCTCACCATTCCAAGTGGGACAATTTTGAGAGTTACCAAGCTCTCATGGCCCAAATGTAAAACAAAAACCAAAAATAATCAAACGTCCTCTTGCTTGCCATGGGATAAGATGTTTTAGTGTGCGGGGGAGAGCTGAAAGACTGTTAGCCCCTTCAGTTCGGATGGGGGCATAACCAGGCCCATATTGGTTGGTAGCCACCAATCCACTGTTTTCTTTTATGTTTTTTTTATTCCCTGGCATCTAGTAGACTTTCTGTCCCCCCAGGGAGTGGCAGAAAAACTTTGGCCCCATTTATTTGGGGTGGGGGTATGGCCATACCCCCAACCTCTTATTTTGAAAAAAAAATCTTCCCTGGTCTCTGGTGGGCTTTCTGCCCCCCTTGGGGGCAGATGGGCCTTCCAAAGGGCAGTTGTGGCCATCAATAATGTGCCCCCATGGAGAGAGACCCTTGCCCAAGGGGCTGCCCCCTCCAAACAAAACAGATACATACACACACACCAATCCATGGTGTCTACAGGTTTGGGGGCAGAGTGGCCTAACAAAAATAGGCTGATCTGCCCCCAAGGGGGGCAGAAATGGCCTAAATACAATTTGCCCACTAGGGGAGTGACCCTTGTCTAAGGGGTCGCTCACCATACACAAAAACATAAAGTAAATAAAAAATATATATATATCCCTGGTGTCTAGAGGTTTCTGCCCCCCCCCGGGGGCAGATCCGCCTAATTATATTAGGCCGATCTGCCTCCAGGGGTGGCAGAAAAGGCCTACAAATATTGTGCCCCCCCCCCTCCGCCGGGAGTGGCCCTTGCCAAAGGGGCCGCTCCCCTTATGCGTTAGTATAAAAAAAAAAAAATCCCTGGTCTCTTGTGGTTTCTGCCCCCCTGGAGGCAGAAATGGCAGAAATGGCCTAATAATAATTTGCCCCCACCAGGAGCGACCCTTGCCTAAGGGGTCTCTCCCCAAATATAAAAAAATAAAAGTAAACAAAAAAAATGTATCCCTGGTGTCTTTCTGCCCCCCGGGGCAGATCGGCCTAATAATATTAGGCCAATCTGCCAATCTGGGGGGGGAGCAGAAATGGCCAAGAAATAAATTGCCCTCCGAGGAGCGGCCCTTGCCCAAGGGGCCACTCCCCTTATTTGAAATAACAAATGGTGTCTAGTGGCATTTCGAAATGCTCAGAGAAGCCTGAAAGGAGAGAAAAGGCCCTTCCTCTCCTTTCAGGCTTCTCATGCTTTGCATTTCTCCTTCGATTGGGCGCAGCGCCGAGGGGAAGGCCTCTGATGAGGTCAGCGCGCAAAAGCACGCTGACATCATCAGATGCCACAGGGGGACCACAGGGGGGCGGGGTGGAAAGGGAAGCGATTCCCCTTCCATCCCTGCCCAGGGGAGGAGGGGGCCCATAGCAGGACGAGGAGGTCTCGTCCTCGGCACCGGGGAATCGGCGCTGAGGACAAGATCACCTCGTCCTGGGCACCCAAGGATTAAAGGGGCTGCTCAGAAGGGACAAATAAAGGTATATGCATAATGCGAGCTTCCAGTCTTGACATAAAATTCAACCATTAGGCAAGTCAGTGTTCATATTATCCTCAAAAGCAACCTGAATATGATTAAGGATATTCAAAAACAGTCTTTTGGGAGATCATCAGGAAGAAAGTGAAGTGGCCCTCAATCATGCACCAGTGACTATCAGAAGAGAGCTTGGGAAGAATTATACTGTTTGCTCCCGATTGGGAGGCTATCACATCAGACAAATGGGTGAGGCAAATTATTTTTTCAGGTCAAACACTGGAACTTATTTAGAGACCCCTGTGAGTCCACCAAATAAGAAACATCAACTCCATTTAAAGAAAATTTAGTGGGAAATTATCTTGCTTCTCCTCAAAAGGGTTATGAATATTGTTCCCAAGTTACAAAGAAACCAAGAGTTTTACTCCAGTTTATTCCTGATCAAAAAGAAAACGGGTCTGTGGAGACCAATCCTGGATCTCACAGCTGAAAAAATATTTTAAGAAACAGTCTTTTCTCAAATGGTCACTCTACAGGACGTCCTGATGAAAGGAGGAAATTTAATGATCTCCTTGCATCTTCAGGATGCATATTTTTACATACCCATTCACCAAAACGCACCAACTATATCTCCAATTCTTGGTAGAGGGACACTATTACGACTTCTTTTTGGGCTCAAATCAACCCCTCAAATTTTGACTTTATAGCTGCCATCATCAGACAGGAAGGGCATCAGGTGTTCCCACACCTCAAAGTCTGGCTTGTCAAAGCACCATTGAAGGAAGAAACAAAAAGTTCTACAGTGGCCTGCATCAATCAGAAATTGAGCCTCACGTTGAACAGGGAAATATCTTCATCGGAACCCCAGACAAAGATGTAGTCCCTGGGTGCATTACTCAACATGCAGTTGGGAAAGACTTTTCTATCACAGAAAAGAAGCGAAAAAGATGCAGACTATGGCAAGAACTATCTTAACAAAACAGTCAGTCACAGTGAGACAATATAAATTTATGTTGGGCCTAATGACATCATGTATAGGCCTTGTCCCATTAGACAGTCTTTGCATGAGGCCTATCCAGCAAGAGCTGGACTCGCAATTGAAGCAGGCTTGTCTAGGCCTAAAAGTGTCCCTTCCCACACTAGTAGGTCAACCATTCGTAATCAGTGCAGACAACATAAGATCTATATTCTACATAGCCAAACAAGAAGGAGCACTGACCCGATTCCTTTCAGAAGAGACTCCGTTTCAGTGAGATTGGCCCATTGTTCACGAGAAAGGCATTGCTGTGGAACATCTACAAGGATGTCAGAACCATGCAGTCGCTCTTTTGGATTGACTCAAGTGGGAATTAGACCAATATCAGGTGAACTACGTGTTTAGTCAGTAGGATCATCCATGTTTATGACTCCAAGCAACAGCAAATGATCTTGCTTCATCAGTTGATTTTGGCATCCAGGAATAATGGGCAATGTTCAAAAATCTTTGCCAACACTTTTCCTCCATTTGCCCGGATGACCAGGGTGTTGAGGAAGGTGAAGACAGATCGTTGCACTTTGATCCTCATTGCTCCAGCATGGCTACGCCAATATTGGTACTGTGATCTACTTCAATTATCAGAAGGGCTCCAGTTTTTATGGTATTTACTTTTTTTTAACATTTCCATCTGTATTTATTCATATTGATTTTTTTGGTCATCTTATTGGTATTTATCCTTATTTATTTTGTGTTTTGAGAATAAGTGGAGTTGTAAAATGGTACAGTCCCACATTTATTTAACTCTCAGCCTTTCACTCTTAAGTGGATGCCTGGCGCGTTTTAGCATATTATGCAGTGATATATATCAAAACACTACATTCACAGGTCCATATTACTATTATATTACAGAAATATGTTAACATGTGCCTGTTTTGAAGGGAATCTTATCCTGTTTTGTAACTCGCCATGCTGTCATCCACTCAGCTTTTGCATGGAATTAATGAAACACAGCATCGAAAGTCTCACATAAAGCACAAGTTTTTTAGTATTTTCCGCTTTTCAAAATAAATATAGACAGGATCACATTGTTTGCGGTCTGAGTTTATCTGTATAAATCAGTAAAAACTGAAAATTGGGAGCCTTAGTTATCAGCACCCCTAGCCATTCTCCTAAAATTGCATCCCAAGAACTTTTGCAGACATCACTGAGAGATTCTCTATCATGAACCCAAGTTGCTAAACTTGACAGCATGATATCTGATCGTTTGAGTTTAGCCATTTAAATCTACTGCAGGACTGCAGAAATATTCTAGTGTAGGCTCAAGCTCTAGTGAGTATAAAGACCAGCAACTCTAAGTGGAAGCTTTTCTATGTCTGGTGCAGTAATAACGGTCATCATCCAATAAAGCCTCATCAAATCCTTCCATATTTATTGAATCTAACTAAGAATGGACTTAAATATTATTCATTCTTATGGACAACTACCTGTGGATTCCTCACCTCAATAATTTTTCCCCACGCGCCAGCTTCGACGGAAATGTTCTTCTAGCTCTGCACGTCGACGATGACGTCACAATTGCCTGACTCCACGCAACGCCGTATGATGTCATCCAGACAATAAGAAGCCCTCGTCGACGTGCAGACGTCAGTTCCCTTTTTTCCGTGCCTTCAAGTAACGTTTTTTCTTCGAGCCTACCAGGGAGCTACAGTTTCACTCCGGTGTAACTATGTCTCAACTGAGGAAGTCGGGTTTTAAACCTTGTAACCATTGTGGGGGTCGAATGTCAGTCAAGGACCCCCATGAAAATTTTTATGGGGCCTTAGTTCCGACCATGAGGTCGAGTCATGCGGCTCATGCCAACGCATGAATCCTAAGGCCCTTAAGGAACGAGAGGCAAAATTGTTTCTTGCCCGTTCGAAGAATAAGAAGGAGAAGCGTCATCGGAGAGAGTCTTCTTTGCGTTCTTCGAAGACTCATCGGCGCCATGGGGACTCTCGTCGTTGTCATGAATCACAGCGCCGATGGAGCAGGGACCGATCCCATTCAAGATCTCCGTCAGCTCGGCGCCGGCCGACGTGGGAGATTAGCCCGACTGTCACACCTCCACCTCCAACGACTCCGGCTTCTCTGACGTCTCCACTGTCAGTATTTGAGGTCGAGCCACTTCAGGAGCCGAGGGCTTCTCCTGGGCAGGAGATGCCTGGACCATCATCGGCTTCTCCTCCGGCGCCGGTTCCTCAAACCTATCCGGCTTTGCCGGCACCTGGCATGGATCCCGCTGTACTTTTTAATGCAATGTTTAATATTTTGCCACCATGGTGCCTGGTGGAGGGCATGCAGGTCCGACAGGTCCTTTGGCCTTTAATTTGGGTCCTCCGGCTCCTTACAAGCCGATACCCTTTATGCCCTTTCTTCCGTCCGGAACTGCTTCGGCGCTGATGCCCTTGGCGTCACCTAGAAGACCTGTGATGCCGACAACGTCCACTGCTCCGGCGCCGATGGATTCGCCACGGATCCAGTCGATGGTGAAGTTGCCCGTGGTGCCGGAGTGTCCTGCGTTGGATGGCTCCGAGGAGCGGTGGCGTCAAAGATCTTCGGTGTCGGCCGACGCCTTATCGACGCCGGGGCTCGAATCCAGGCTCCGATCCAGGAGATTGGCTTTACGGCTCCTGGAAGAAGAGGAGTATAGCAGGCAGCATTTAGAGGAAGGTGAGATTGTGGAGCCTTCAGGGGACCTGCATGGCTTGGACACAGCAAGTGGCCTGGACACTTCCCCGGAATGGGATCTGGCCTCCCCGGGGGAGTATACGGAGGAGGCTGCTTCATTTGATGCTGTGGTGAGGAAGGCAACAGACGTTTTGGACCTTCCAATTCCTGCTGTGGAGGTGAAGACAAACCTCCTGACTGAGGTGCTGCATCCAGCGTCGGCAGTGGCGGAGCCTCTTTTCCCTTTTAATGAGGCTCTTTTGGACCCCATTAAAGACATCTGGAAAAAGCCAGTGACTTCAGCGGCCGTCAACAGGGCGGTGGCGAGACTCTATCGTGTGGCTCCAGGTGATCCAGATTTTCTCACCAAGCATCCGACTCTGGAGAGTTTGGTTGTCCAGGCATTGTGCTCCTCCCGTTCTGCTCCTGGTTCGTTCCCCGGGGCCCCTGCGAACAGGGAGTCTAAGAAGATGGACCAGGCAGCAATAAAGACCTTTTCTTCTTGCAGCATGGCATTAAAGTCAACCAATGCGACTTGCATTTTGGGGCGTTATATTCATGCCCTTATGGATGAGGCTAAGGGCCACCCTGGTTTGCCACAGGAGGTATTGAACCTGTTGTCAGATGCTCAGGCTGCGGCGACGCAGGTAATTCAATCTGGGCTGGACACCTCAGATTCTGTGACAAGAGCTATGGGCACATCCATAGCGACGAGACGGCAAGCCTGGCTGCGTTCGTCAGGATTTTCCCCGGATGTACAGACTACTCTCCTGGACCTGCCGTTTGATGGAGACAAACTTTTTGGGGCAAAAGCCGATTCTGCTCTAGAACGTTTCAAAGAAAGTAGAGCCACGGTGAGGTCATTGGGACTTCAAGCAGCCTCTTCCTCTACTTTTAGATGTTTTAGGAAGTTTAGAGGTTTTGGTTGTGGCGCTTCCTTTCGTGGCAGGCTGCATGCGGCACGAGAGCAATCTGCAGGAACTCTTCCTTACAGATCCTTCAGGGGCAGGGGTAGAGTACGCACTAGAGGTGCCACCAAGCAGCATTCTGCCTCTTCCTCTTCCTCCGGAGGGGTGCAGCAAGGAAAACAGCCTTAGTCCTCCACCACTCCCTGCTCACACATCTCCGGTAGGGGGGAGACTTGCCCACTTTCTTCGCATGTGGGAGTCCATAACATCAGACTCCTGAGTCATCGGCATTGTGGAGAAGGGGTATGCTCTTCCCTTTTGGGAAATTCCTCCTCCCTTCCCTCCCCGTCCCTCCTTCTGTTCGGACGACCATCTTCTGTTATTGCAAAAGGAGGTGATGTCCCTTTTGTTGAAAGGCGCAGTGGAGTTGGTTCCAGAGCAGGAGAGGGGTCAGAGCTGCTGTAGGAAGTTGGCTCTGTATGTACTATTTCAAAGTAAGGAATAGCATGCACAGAGTCCAAGGGTTCCCCTTAGAGGTAAGATAGTGGCAAAAGGATATAATTCTAATGCTCTATTTTGTGGTAGTGTGGTCGAGCAGTAGGCTTATCAGAGGGTAGTGTTAAGCATTTGTTGTACACACACAGGCAATAAATGAGGAACACACACTCAATGACATTTCCAGGCCAATAGGTTTTTATATAGAAAAATATATTTTCTTAGTTTATTTTAAGAACCACAGGTTCAAGATTTACAAGTAATACTTTAAATGAAAGGTATTTCATTTAGGTAACTTAGGAACTTTGAATCAGCAAAATAGCATGTACAGTTTTCACAAAAATGGCAATAAGCTATTTTAAAACTAGACACACTGCAATTTTCAACAGTTCCTGGGGGAGGTAAGTGTTTGTTAGTTTTGCAGGTAAGTAAACCACCTACAGGGTTCAAAGTTGGGTCCAAGGTAGCCCACCGTTGGGGGTTCAGAGCAACCCCAAAGTTACCACACCAGCAGCTCAAGGCCGGTCAGGTACAGAGGTCAAAGTGGTGCCCAAAACGCATAGGCTTCAATGGAGAAGGGGATGCCCCGGTTCCAGTCTGCCAGCAGGTAAGTACCCGCGTCTTCGGAGGGCAGACCAGGGGGATTTTGTAGGGCACCGGGGGGGACACAAGTCAGCACAAAAAGTACACCCTCACCGGCACGGGGGCGGCCGGGTGCAGAGTGCAAACAGGCGTCGGGTTTGCAGTGGAGTTCAATGGGAGACCCAGGGGTCCCTTCAGCGAAGCACGCAGGCAAGGGGGGGGGCTCCTTGGGGTAGCCACCACCTGGGCAAGGGAGAGGGCCACCTGGGGGTTGCTTCTGCACTGGAGGTCAGATCCTTCAGGTCCTGGGGGCTGCGGATGCAGTGTCTTACCAGGCATCGGGTTCCTTGAAGCAGGCAGTCGCGGTCAGGGGGAGTCTCTGGATTCCCTCTGCAGGCGTCGCTGGGGGGGCGCAGGGGGGTCAACTCTGGCTACTCACAGGGTCGTAGTCGCCGGGGAGTCCTCCCTGTAGTGTTGTTTCTCCACAAGTCGAGCCGGGGGCGTCGGGTGCAGAGTGCAAAGTCTCACGCCTCCGGCGGGAAATGTGTGTTCTTTAAAAGTTGCTTCTTTGTTGCAAAGATGTTTCTTCTTTGGAGAAGAGCCGCTGTCCTCAGGACTTCTTGGTCCTTTTAGATGCAGGGTAGTCCTCTGAGGCTTCAGAGGTCACTGGACCCTGTGGAAGTCGTCGCTGTTGCAGTTTTTCTTGAAATGGGGAGACAGGCGGGTAGAGCTGGGGCCAAAGCAGTTGGTGTCTCCGTCTTCTCTGCAGGGCTTTCAGGTCAGCAGTCCTTCTTCATCTTAGGTTGCAGGAATCTCTCTTGCTAGGTTCTGGGAGCCCCTAAATACTCGATTTAGGGGTGTGTTTAGGTCTGGGGGGGTTAGTAGCCAATGGCTACTAGCCCTGAGGATGGCTACACCCTCTTTGTGCCTCCTCCTTGAGGGGAGGGAGGCACATCCCTAATCCTATTGGGGGAATCCTCCATCTGCAAGATGGAGGATTTCTAAAAGTCAGAGTCACCTCAGCTCAGGACACCTTAGGGGCTGTCCTGACTGGGGGGGTGACTCCTCCTTGTTTTTCTCATCATCTCCTCCGGCCTTGCCGCCAAAAGTGGGGCCGTGGCCGGAGGGGGCGGGCAACTCCACTAGCTGGAGTGCCCTGGGGTGCTGTAACAAAGGGGGTGAGCCTTTGAGGCTCACCGCCAGGTGTTACAGTTCCTGCAGGGGGAGGTGAGAAGCACCTCCACCCACTACAGGCTTTGTTACTAGCCACAGAGTGACAAAGGCACTCCCCATGTGGCCAGCAACATGTCTGGTGTGTGGCAGGCTGCTAAAACTAGGCAGCCCACACTGGAAGTCAGGTATGGTTTTAGGGGGCATCTCTAAGATGCCCTCTGGGGTGTATTTCACAATAAAATGTACACTGGCATCAGTGTGCATTTATTGTGCTGAGAAGTTTGATACCAAACTTCCCAGTTTTCAGTGTAACCATTATGGTGCTGTGGTGTTTGTGTATGACAGACTCCCAGACCATATACTCTTATGGCTACCCTGCACTTACAATGTCTAAGGTTTTGCTTAGACACTGTAGGGGCACAGTGCTCATGCACCTATGCCCTCACCTATGGTATAGTGCACCCTGCCTTAGGGCTGTAAGGCCTGCTAGAGGGGTGACTTATCTATGCCATAGGCAGTGTGAGTTTGGCTTGGCACCCTGAGGGGAATGCCATGTCGACTTTGTCATTTTCTTCCCACCAGCACACACAAGCTGGCAAGCAGTGTGTCTGTGCTGAGTGAGAGGTCTCCAGGGTGGCATAAGACATGCTGCAGCCCTTAGAGACCTTCTCTGGCATCAGGGCCCTTGGTGCCAGGGGTACCAGTTACAAGGGACCTACCTCGATGCCAGGGTGTGCCAATTGTGGAAACAAAGGTACAGGTTAGGGAAAGAACACTGGTGCTGGGGCCTGGTTAGCAGGCCTCAGCACACTTTCAAATCATAACTTGGCATCAGCAAAGGCAAAAGTCAGAGGATAACCATGCCAAGGAGGCATTTCCTTACACAACCCCCCCCCCCCCCAAACGAAAGAGGATGAGACTAACCTTTCCAAAGAGAGTCTTTATTTTCTAAGTGGAAGAACCTGGAAAGGCCATCTGCATTGGCATGGGCAGTCCCAGGTCTGTGTTCCACTATAAAGTCCATTCCCTGTAGGGAGATGGACCACCTCAGCAGTTTTGGATTTTCACCTTTCATTTGCATTAGCCATCTGAGAGGTCTGTGGTCAGTTTGAACTACAAAGTGAGTACCAAAGAGGTATGGTCTTAGCTTCTTCAAGGACCAAACCACAGCAAAGGCCTCCCTCTCAATGGCACTCCAACGCTGCTCCCTGGGGAGTAACCTCCTGCTTATGAAAGCAACAGGTTGGTCAAGGCCATCATCATTTGTTTGGGACAAAACTGCCCCTATCCCATGTTCAGAGGCATCAGTCTGCACAATGAACTGCTTGGAGTAATCTGGAGCTTTGAGAACTGGTGCTGTGCACATAGCTTGTTTCAGGGTGTCAAAGGCCTGTTGGCATTCTACAGTCCAGTTTACCTTCTTGGGCATTTTCTTGGATGTAAGTTCTGTGAGGGGTGTCACTATAGACCCATATCCCTTCACAAACCTCCTGTAGTACCCAGTCAAGCCAAGGAATGCGCTGACTTGAGTCTGGGTTTTTGGAGCTGCCCAGTCCAGAATAGTCTGGATCGTGGGCTGGAGTGGCTGAACTTGGCCTCCACCTACAAGCTGTCCCAAGTAAACCACAGTTCCCTGCCCTATCTGACATTTGGATGCCTTGATAGAAAGGCCTGCTGCTTGCAGGGCCTTCAAAACCTTCTTCAGGTGGACCAGGTGATCCTGCCAGCTGGAGCTAAAGACAGCAATATCATCAAGATAAGCTGCACTAAAGGACTCCAAGCCAGCAAGGACTTGATTCGCCAACCTTTGGAAGGTGGCAGGGGCATTCTTTAAACCAAAGGGCATCACAGTGAACTGATAGTGCCCATCAGGTGTGGAGAATGCTGTCTTTTCTTTTGCTCCTGGTGCCATTCTGATTTGCCAGTACCCTGCTGTCAAGTCAAAGGTACTTAAGTATCTGGCAGCACCTAGCTTATCAATCAATTCATCTGCCATTGGAATGGGATGGGCATCTGTCTTGGTGACAGAATTAAGTCCTCTGTAGTCCACACAAAACCTCATCTCTCTCTTTCCATCTTTGGTGTGAGGTTTGGGGACTAAGACCACTGGGCTAGCCCAGGGGCTGTCAGAGTGCTCAATGACTCCCAATTCCAGCATCTTGTGGACTTCCACTTTGATGCTTTCCTTAACTTGGTCAGACTGTCTGAAAATTTTGTTTTTGACAGGCATGCTGTCTCCTGTGTCTACATCATGGGTACACAGGCGTGTCTGACCAGGGGTTAGGGAAAAGAGCTCAGCAAACTGTTGCAGGACCTTCCTACAGTCAGATTGCTGTTGGCCAGAGAGGGTGTCTGAATAGATCACTGCATCAACTGAGGCATCTTTAGGGTCTGTGGAGAGGAGATCAGGGAGAGGTTCACTCTCAGCTTCCTGGTCCTCATCTGTTACCATCAACAGATTCTCATCTGCCCTGTCATGGAAGAGTTTGAGGCGGTTCACATGGATCACCCTTTTGGGGGTCCTGCTAGTGCCTAGGTCAACCAGGTAGGTGACCTGACTCTTCCTGTCTAGCACTGGGTAAGGGCCACTCCATCTGTCCTGAAGTGCCCTGGGGGCCACAGGCTCCAGATCCCAGACTTTCTGCCCTGGCTGAATTTCAACCATAGCAGCCTTTTGGTCATACCACATCTTCTGGAGTTGTTGGCTGGCCCCAAGGCTTTTACTTGCCTTTTCCATGTACTCTGCCATCGTTGAACGTAGGCCTAGTACATAGTCCACTATATCTTGTTTAGGCTCATGAAGAGGTCTCTCTCAGCCTTCTTTTACAAGAGCTAGTGGTCCCCTTACAGGATGGCCAAACAGAAGTTCAAACGGGGAAAACCCTACTCCCTTATGAGGCAACTCTCTGTAGGCGGAAAGCAGACAAGGCAAGAGGACATCCCATCTCCTTTTGAGTTTTTCAGGGAGCCCCATGATCATGCCTTTCAATGTCTTGTTAAATCTTTCTACAAGACCATTGGTTTGTGGATGGTATGGTGTGGTGAATTTGTGAGTCACCCCACACTCATTCCACATATGCTTCAGGCATGCTGACATGAAGTTGGTCCCTCTGTCAGACACCACCTCCTTAGGAAATCCCACTCTGGTAAAAATACCAATGAGTGCTTTGGCTACTGCAGGGGCAGTAGTCGACCTAAGGGGAATTGTTTCAGGGTATCTAGTAGCATGATCCACTACTACTAGTATGTATTGGTTCCCTGAGGCTGTGGGAGGTTCAAGTGGACCGACTATGTCCACCCCCACTCTTTCAAAGGGGACCCCCACCACTGGAAGTGGAATGAGGGGGGCCTTTGGGTGTCCACCTGTCTTACTAATGGCTTGACAGGTCGCACAGGAGGCACAAAACTCCTTTACCTTCTGGGACATGTTGGGCCAATAGAAATGGTTGATTAATCTCTCCCAAGTCTTGGTCTGTCCCAAATGCCCAGCAAGAGGAATATCATGAGCTAAGGTCAGAATGAACTCCCTAAACTCCTGAGGCACTACCACTCTCCTGGTGGCACCAGGTTTGGGATCTCTTGCCTTAGTGTAAAGGAGTCCATTTTCCCAATAGACTCTATGTGTTCCTGTTATTTTTCCTTTGGACTCTTCAGCAGCTTGCTGCCTAAGGCCTTCAAGAGAAGGACAGGTTTCTTGTCCCTTACACAAATGTTCCCTTGAGGGTCCCCCTGGGCCTAGGAGCTCAACCTGATAAGGTTCTAACTCCATGAGCTCAGTTCCCTCAGAGGGCAGAACTTCTTCCTGGGAAGAGAGGTTCTCTTTCTCTTGTTGTGTTGAAGCTAGTTCCTCAGTCTTCTTTCCTTTTCTCTTGGAGGGTTGGGCCCTTTTTCCAGGCTCCAACACCACTTTTTCACCCTGAGCCTTGCACTGTGCCCTTGTCTTGACACACACCAGTTCAGGGATACCCAGCATGGCTGCATGGGTTTTGAGTTCTACCTCAGCCCATGCTGAGGACTCGAGGTCATTTCCAAGCAAACAGTCTACAGGGATATTTGAGGAGACCACCACCTGTTTCAGGCCATTGACCCCTCCCCACTCTAAAGTTACCATAGCCATGGGATGTACTTTAGTCTGATTGTCAGCGTTGGTGACTGGATACGTTTGTCCAGCCAGGTATTGACCAGGGGAAGCCAGTTTCTCTGTCACCATGGTGACACTGGCACCTGTATCCCTCAGGCCTTCTACACTTGTCCCATTAATTAAGAGCTGCTGTCTGTATTTTTGCATGTTAGGGGGCCAGGCAGCCAGTGTGGCTACATCCACCCCACCCTCAGAGACTAATGTAGCTTCAGTGTGAACCCTGATTTGCTCTGGGCACACTGTTGCTCCCACTCAGAGACTGGCCATTCCAGTGTTAGCTGGAGTAGAGTTAGAAGTGGAACCTTTCTTGGGACAGGCCTTGTCTCCAGTTTGGTGTCCTGACTGGTTACAGCTACGACACCAGGCCTTTTTGGGATCAAAGTTTTTACCCTTGTAACCAAAATTGGATTGTGAAGAGGCTCTGGACCCTCCCTCCTGAGCAGGTTGTTGGGGCCCTATAGAAGACTCTTTACTTTTTCCCTTGGATGTCTCAACACTCTTCCCCTGGGGAGTCTTTGTGACCCCTTTCTTTTGTTTACACCCTGTGGAAGTCTTGGTCACCCTAGTCTTGACCCAATGGTCCGCCTTCTTTCCCAATTCTTGGGGAGAAATTGGTCCTAGGTCTACCAGATGCTGATGCAGTTTATCATTGAAACAATTACTTAATAGGTGTTCTTTCACAAATATATTGTACAGCCCATCATAATCATGTACACCACTGCCATGAATCCAACCATCCAGTGTTTTAACTGAGTAGTCAACAAAATCAACCCAGGTCTGGCTTGAGGATTTTTGAGCCCCCCTGAACCTAATCCTGTACTCCTCAGTTGAGAATCCAAAGCCCTTAATCAGGGTAGCCTTCATGAGGTCATAGGATTCTGCATCTTTTCCAGAGAGTGTGAGGAGTCTATCCCTACACTTTCCAGTGAACATTTCCCAAAGGAGAGCACCCCAGTGAGATCTGTTTACTTTTCTGGTTGCACAAGCCCTCTGAAAAGCTGTGAACCATTTGGTGATATCATCACCATCTTCATATTTAGTTACATTCCCTTTTGTCAGGAGAATCTCTGACTCTATTTATGTTACTGCCACCATTGATGGGACCAAAACCCATCTCTTGTCTTTCCCTTTCTATTGCTAGGAGCTGTCTCTCCAAAGCCAATCTTTTGGCCATCCTGGCTAGTAGGAGGTCCTCTTCATTGAGGCGGCCCTCAATGCTTCCAGAGTTGCTGGACTCTCCTGTGAGAGAAGCAGCATCTCTGACTATCACTTGTGGAGAGAGGGTTGGAGAAACCCTGGTCTCCCAACTAGGACTGGAGGTGGGAATTCCTCCACATCACCAGCTTCCCCCTCTGGGAACGTATCATCAGAGGGGTTGTTTTTAGCAAACTCTGCCAAAAACTCCTGGAGCTGTACTTTGGTAGGGTTTGAACCAGTTTTAATCTTTTTGATTTTGCAGAGAGACCTTAACTCTGACATCCTAAGATGCAGGTAAGGGGTGAGGTTGAGTTCCATCACTATCTCTTCTGCATTAGACATTATGGTGGTCATTACAACCCTGGCGGACGGTGTTAAAGGTGCGGTAATACCGCAAACAGGCCGGCGGACAAAAAAAGGGAATTACGACCCTGGCGGAAACCGCCAACTAAGACAGCCACTTTAACACACCGCCCGCCACGGCGGTACAGACAAACAGCGCGGCGGACACCGCCAACAGACAGGCGGGAGACAATGTACCACCCACACTATCACAACACACCAATCCGCCACCTTTTCCGGGGCGGATTCACCGTGGATAAAAACACGGCGGAAACAGCTTTTGCTATGGGAAAACGCTCACCTCAACACATTCCACGAGGAACGAGGACACCATGGAGCCGGAACTACAAATACTCCCTGCCCTTGTATTCCTGCTCATCTACGACCAACAGCGACGTAGGCGCAGAAGATACCGGTGAGTACTGCACCTACGACACGGGGAGGGGGGAGGCAAAAGTTAGGGGGACACCCACCAAACACCCCCATCCCCACCCTCGCATTAGACAACATACACACCAATGCAGTCACAAAATTCACAGTAACAACCCACAATCCCAGTGACCCAATACAGGCCCCTCAGGGGGAAGGGAAGGGGGGGCACCTCAGCCAGATGAATGCAAAGCCAGATCCACAACGGGGCTACATGCCCATATATGCCATCCTGGGGAGTGCAAAGCCACAGTCTCTCAAGTCTCTACAGTGGGTGGCTTGCCCACTGTACCATCCTGGGGAGTGCAAAGCCACAGTCTCTTAAGTCTCTACATTGGGTGGCTTGCCCACTGTATCATCCTGGGGTGTGCAAAGCCACAGTCTCTCAAGTCTATACAGTGGGTGGGTTGCCCACTGTTCAATCCTGGGGAGTGCAAAGCCACAGTCTCTCAAGTCTCTACAGTGGGTGGTTTGCCCACTGATCAATCTTGGGGAGTGCAAAGCCACAGTCTCTCAAGTCTCTACAGTGGGTGGTTTGCCCACTGATCAATCCTGGGGAGTGCAAAGCCACAGTCTCTCAAGTCTCTACAGTGGGTGGTTTGCCCACTGAGCCATCCTGGGGAGTGCAAAGACACATCTTCGCAAGTAGATGAAGTTCTCTACTGGTACTGGGTGGGACTGGTGCCCAGACTGGATGAGTCTCCCCGTTAAAAGTACATGTCCTGTCACTGTCCCAGCTGCACATGGGAGAACGATGCCTGATGTGCCAGAGTATTCATACCCAGACGGTCTTTGCCCTGTTCAGCGGTCTTCACCATGGCAGTCTTTGCTCTGTTCAGCGGTCTTCACCGTGGCTGTCTTTGCTCTGTTCAGCGGTCTTCACCATGGCAGTCTTTGCTCTGTTCAGCGGTCTTCACCATGGCAGTCTTTGCTCTGTTCAGCGGTCTTCACCATGGCAGTCTTTGGCCTGTTCAGCGGTGCTTTGCCATGGCGGTCTTTGCTCTGTTCAGCGGTCTTCACCATGGCGGTCTTTGCTCTGTTCAGCGGTCTTCACCATGGCAGTCTTTGGCCTGTTCAGCGGTGCTTTGCCATGGCGATCTTTGCTCTGTTCAGCGGTCTTCACCATGGCAGTCTTTTCTCTGTTCAGCGGTCTTCACCATGGCAGTCTTTGGCCTGTTCAGCGGTCTTCACCATGGCGGTCTTTGGCCTGTTCAGCGGTGCTTTACCATGGCAGTCATTGGCCTGTTCAGCGGTGCTTTGCCCTGGCAGTTCTGGTACGGACATTGGTGTGTGGCATGACGAACTCCACACTGGACATTGGTGTGTGGCATGACGATCTCCACACTGGACATTGGTGTGTGGCATGACGAACTCCACACTGGACGTTGGTGTGTGGCATGACGATCTCCACACTGGACGTTGGTGTGTGGCATGACGAACTCCACACTGGACATTGGTGTGTGGCATGACGAACTCCACACTGGACGTTGGTGTGTGGCTTGACGATCTCCACACTGGACATTGGTGTGTGGCATGACGAAGTCCACACAGGACATTGGTGTGTGGCATGATGAACTCCACACTGGACGTTGGTGTGTGGCTTGACGTTCCATCATTGCCCAGTGGGGCTGTGGGATCCTGGACCCTCCTGGGCTGTGACTCCGGCGGTGGCGGTGGTCTCTGGACCAGTAACGATACTTGAGCCCTCCTGGGCTGTGACTCTGGCGGTGGTCTCTGGACCAGTAACGATACTTGAGCCCTCCTGGGCTGGGACTCTGGCGGTGGTCTCTGGACCAGTAACGATACTTGAGCCCTCCTGGGCTGTGACTCTGGTGGTGGTCTCTGGACCAGTAACGACGGTGCTGGCAGGTGTGTCAGGACCGCCGGAAATGATGGCGCACTTCTCAGCCGTGACACTCACAACAGGTTGGGGAGACTTCCTCTGGACCTTCCCTACCTTCTTTGGAGTTACAGCTGACTCACCAATCGCCTTCGATCCCATTTCACTTTTTGTCCCACCAGGAGTCTTGACACGGTCCCGTCGTCCACTCTCCAATTTCAGAGCCTTTACAGGGGGTGGGCTGACAGTGCCTTGGCTCCTGGTCCTACTGCCTGCCCTGGTGGACGGGGCACTCCAAAAACCTGGAACACGCACCACTGGTACTGGAGGCTTTTTGGCTGAGGCACTACGACGGGACTGATGAATTGGAGGGGGGGGGGCAAAAAGGTCAATTTGACATAGGGACAGTTTCTGACGTACACTGGGATGGGTAGCTGGAGGGGCTCTGGGAGTGGAGGAAGAGGAGGTGGTTGTAGGAGGTGTCACTTTAGCTGTTTTGGGTGCAGGTGCAGGTACTGGAGGCTGTCGTGAGGTGGATGGATGTTGGGTGAGTGATTGCCGGCGTTTGGGTACTTTGGGAGGGGGCGTCACAGACACACTGGGAGAGGACACAGGGGACGTGTACATGGCAGTGGAGGTGGTCAGTTCAGGTGAGCAGCTTGTGTTGCTGGGTGTCCTGGTGCGAGTCCTAGTGCCTGTAGATGTGGTGCATGCAGGTGTGTGTGTAGACGACACTGGGAGGGAGGCGGGAGAAGAGGAGGAGGGGGACACAGTGGAGACAGTGGATGTTGCTGTATCTGTATGGGTCTGATGCTTGTGTGAGTGCCTGTGGTGTGTGTGGTGCCTATGTTTGCTTGAGCTACTTGTGTGTGTTGACTTGTGTGCATGCTGGTCTGTAGGTGTGCTTGGGATGGGCTGGGGTACAGGGGATTGGGTCTGGGTGGAGGAAGTTGGAGGGGGGAGGCTGGACAGAGGGACAATGGCTGCCATCAGTGCTGAGGCCAGAGATTGCAGGGTTCGCTGAAGGACAGCCTGACCAAAATGAATGCCTTCCAGGAATGCATTACCGTGTTTCAACTCTCGTTCTACACCCTGGATGGCATTCAGAATGGTAGACTGCCCAACAGTGAGTGACCTGAGGAGGTCAATGGCCTCCTCACTGAGGGCAGCAGGGGTGACTGGGACAGGGCCTGAGGTGCCTGGGGCAAAGGTGATGCCCACCCTCCTGGGTGAGCTGGCACGGGGCGAACGCTGAGGGGCTGCTGGGAGGGCGGTGCTGGTAGGGGAGGTGGCGGCTGTACCTGTAGAAGTGGGGCGCACAGATGGTGCCGCCACCACAGGGGAGCTCCATCGGCGGACGAGTCCGTGTCGCTGGTTGGTGATCCTGTGGCCGACGTGAAGCTCCCTTGACCTCCGTCCCACTGGTGAATTCAGAGTCTGTGGTGTGGCCCTCCATGGCCATGTGGGATGCAGCTCCCTCGTGCTCCGGTGCCACTGTACCTCCGCCTGTTGATGCTGATGTACAGAAGGACAGGGAGAGCAGAAAAAGGGGGGAGACAGAAGAAAGAGAGTTTTAGTGCATGGCATACCGCTACCGTTGGCGGACAAGACAGACGCAGCAGCCCCATGCATTATGCTGTGCTCCTGCCCTCTGCACATGATATTTCTGGGATATGGCCTACATGGCAATGGTAGAAATCTGCCCACATGGATGGCAAAGGGGCAACTATACATCAATTTGCCTTTTTTTTTAGCTGGGGTAGAGTGCCACATGGCCTACATAATGGAGGGGCCTTGCCTACCTAACTAGCCCAGGCCTAGCGACACCCACAGCCCACCACCCCCACCCAGACAGCTCTACTGCACGCACAGTCCATAGGATGAGGTTGTACTCACCCCCTTGTGTCTGCTGTGATGTCCTTAAGCGCCCATCCAACTCCAGGTAGGCCACCGCCAGGATCCGGAACATCAGGGGGGTCATGGTGCGACGGGCACCCCTCCCACGTTGGGAGGCCATCCCCAGCTGAGCTTCCGCCGTCTTCTTGCTGCAGCGGCGAATGTCCTCCCATCTCTTCCGGCAGTGGGTGCCCCGTCTCTGGTGGGCCCCCAGGGTCCGGACTTCCTTGGCAATGGCACACCAAATGTCCCTCTTCTGGTGGGCGCTGACCTACATGACATGCACAAGGAAAGAGGAACAGTCATTACCTACTGCACCGTCGTCGTGATTGGCCCCCTCCCAACTCTATCCCTGTGGCCCATTCATCCCCATGCATGACTGTTCTATGTACTCTGCCCCCTTCCCTCATCCACCCAGCCCTCTCCACCCAGGCCTAGCCCATACAACGTGCTCCCTGTGTACTAACCTGTTGGTCTGGAGGACCATAGAGTAGCGTATACTGGGGGAGGACCCCATCCACAAGTTTCTCCAACTCCTGTGCAGTGAAGGCAGGGGCCCTTTCCCCAGACGCAGCAGCCGTCGTCGCTTTCAGACCGAGGTCACAGCAGCACTAGCAGTGTAGGTCCTCTCCTGTCGAAGGTCAGGTATCTAGTGATTGAAGAGATAGAAAATGGTGGTGACGTCCCCGGCGGTGACGTCCGCGGCTGTGCGCATCATCACCGCCAGCGCACCTGTTCATTGGCTCCTGGGACCCATAGGGTCCAATGTTAACCAATGCAGCATTGCGCCGCGCTCTACGACCGCCTACCGCAACGGTGTCCAACCCCAGCGCAGTTACCCCACAATTCCATTGACCCAGTTTAGAGGTCAGGCAGCCGCCATTTCAGGGGCCCACATGGCTTCAATTACTACTGCGTCACACATACCGAGGCCTACACTCAAAACCTTTCCCAGGTGGGTTAATTGTCTGGTGTAGTCTTGTGTGTGACTGTGGGTACATACCTGGAGGAATGCTGACAGTTTCTTCGCTGTTGTCCTTCTTGGGCACCGTCAGTTGGGTAATATTGGAAGATGGCGGAATCCGCCGGTGTACCGACCGCTGGTGGACCTGTTGACAATGGAAGAGCGACATGTCATCGTGACCTACCGGTTTGACCGTCCCACAATCCAGGAACTATGTACCCAGTTGGAGCCAGACCTGATGTCACCAATCCGCCATCCGACTGGAATCCCCCTGACGTGCAGGTGCTGTCAGTGCTCCATTTCCTTGCAAGTGGGTCTTTTCAGACAACAGTGGCCATGGCATCAGGGATGTCCCAGCCTATGTTTTCCAACGTGTTGTCCAAAGTGTTGTCTGCCCTGCTGAAACACGTAAGGAGATACATCATTTTCCCTGAGGTGGCGGATTTGCCTTCAGTGAAAGGTGACTTCTATGCCCTTGGACATATCCCCAACGTCATAGGTGCCATTGATGGGACCCATGAAGCTCTGGCCCCCCCAGCAGGAATGAACATGTGTAGAGGAACAGGAAGAGTTATCATTCGATGAATGTCCAGTTGGTCTGTTTGGCAGACCAGTACATCTTGCAGGTAAATGCAATGTTCCCTGGCTCAGTGCATGACGCCTACATCCTGCGGAATAGCAGCATCCCTGATATGATGGGTGAACTCCAGAGGCACCGTGTATGGCTATTGGGGGACTCTGGTTACCCCAACCTGTCCTGCCTATTGACCCCAGTGAGGAATCCCAGGACCAGGGCAGAGGAACGCTACAATGAGGCCCATGGGCGGACTAGGAGGGTGATCGAGCGGACCTTCGGCCTCCTGAAGGCCAGGTTCAGGTGCCTCCATATGACAGGTGGGTCCCTATTCTACTCACCGAAGAAGGTGTGCGACATCATCATCGCCTGCTCCATGCTCCAAACCTTGGCATTGCGACGCCAGGTGCCTTTTCTGCAGGAGGATGATCCAGATGACGGTGTTGTTGCAGTGGGTGAGCCTGTGGAGCCTGTGGACAGTGATGAGGATGAAGCTGATGAAGATGAAAACGACAACAGGGAGTCAGCCATACAGCAATATTTTCAGTGAGACACAGGTGAGTAAATTTTCATGTTTCACATAATATTAAATTTCACACGTCTACCTCTATCCTGTACCTACATTTCACTCTCTATTTGTTAACTGAGTTGTCCCCTTCCATTTCAGTTTCAGTAATGTGGTAACCTACGTGTCAACAGCTTGCACCCTTGAAAGGCTTGTGATGTGTGACATTGGTATGTTGGCCTTCCAATGGGTAACCTTTTTTAACACTGTAATTGACAATACAAAGTTCACAATCATTGACTGACTCCAATATTATAAAGGTTTCAAGGGTGTTTTTTTAAGTGCATAAAAATGTAGGGGGGTTGTGAAATGGGGATAGGTCATGATGGAAGAATGTCCATGGCAGAGTCCTGTCTATTAGTCTCACAGGTACATTGCACATCTGGCCATTGAAAGTGGAGCTGGGGCAGTTCCAATGTGGACAGGGTAACAAAGTGGGACAGTGGGGGGACAATCAGGGTAGTCTTATTTCCTGGCGGGGGTCTTGCGATCTTGCTCTGTCCTGTTCCTGGATCTCAGGGACCGCTTTCGTGGTGGTTCTCCATCTGCATGGGGTGGGGTGCTGGTGTGTTGGTCCTGTGGCGGGGCGTCCTGTCCACTGTCGCCGGCGGAGGTGGTGGGCAGTTCGTCGACCTGGCTAGTGTCAGGGGCCCCTTGGAGTGCCACGGTGTCCCTCAAGGTCTTTTGAATGTCCGTCAGCACCCCTACGATGGTGCCCAGGGCGGAGCCTATGGTCCTGAGCTCCTCCCTGAACCCCAAATACTGCTCCTCCTGCAGACGCAGGGTCTCCTGCAACTTGTCCAGGACCGTTGCCATCGTCTCCTGGGAGTGTGGTATGCTCCCATGATGGAGGAGAGGGCCTCGTTGAGAGTAGGTTCCCTTGGCCTTTCCTCCCTCTGTCACACAGCAGCCCTCCCAGTTCCCCTATGTTCCTGTGCCTCCGTCCCCTGGACCGTGTGCCCACTACCACTGCCCCCAGGTCCCTGTTGTTGTTGGGGTGTTGGGTTAGCCTGGGTGCCCTGTAGTGGTGGGCACACCGCTGATTGATCTGTCCTGGGTAGGGAGGTATGGGCCCGCTGGGTGGGTGCTGTGCTGGTGTTACCAGAGAGTGTAAGCTCGGTGTTGGGCTGTGGCTGGGCAAGGGGAACCGACTGTCCTGAGGCCCACGATGGTCCGGGTCATCAAGATCCAATAGGGCAGGGCTGCTGTCGTCACTGTGGGCCTCTTCTGGGGGTGGAGTGGTGTTGTCTGGACCCTCTGGTGTGGTGACGTTCCTTCGGGTTCCTGCGGGGGTATGAGTACAGGATTATTGCATGTGTGTGTTTCATGATTTGCAATGTTTGGGTGTGCGTGTACCCCAGTGCTAGCATTCCTGTGTGGGAGCTTGTGTGCTGATGGTTGGGGGGTGTTCTGGGTCTGTGCAGTTGGCATGCTTTAGTGATGGGTATCCATGCTTAGTTGTGTCATGCAGGTCTTGGGGTTGGGATGGGTGGTTGGTGTTATGGGTACATTAGTGAGGAGTTAGGGTGTTAGTGGAGGGTGTGAGGGTGGGGGTGTGTGATAGCATGCAGGTAGGGTGGGGGATATGATAGTTGAAATTTGACTTACCAGTGTCCGTTCCACCAACGACTCCTGCGAGGCCCTCAGGAAGCAAGATGGACAAGACTTGCTCCTCCCATGTTGTTAGTTGTGGGGGAGGAGGTGGGGGTCTGCCGCAAGTCCGCTGTACCGCGATGTGGTGCCTGGATACCATTGAACGCACCTTCCCCCGTAGGTCATTCCACCTCTTCCTGATGTCCTCCCTATTTCTTGGGTGCTGTCCCACAGCGTTGACCCTGTCCACTATTCTTTGCCATAGCTCCATCTTCCTGGCTATGGATGTGTACTGTACCTGTGAGCCAAATAGCTGTGGCTCTACCCATACGATTTCCTCCACCATGACCCTGAGCTCCTCCTCGGAGAAGCGGGGGTGTCTTTGGCGTGACATGGGGTGGTGTGTGTGATGTGTGGGGCGGTGTATGTGTTGATGAGTGTGGTGAGTGTAGTGGTATGTGGTGTTTTGTGCGTGGATGTTGTGTGGGTGATGGTGTAGTGTGCCTCTGTGTGATGGGGTTCTCTATTCTGTGCTGTCTCTCTCTGGCCTTCGTCTCTAGTTTTTGGTCATAGGGGTTTGTGGGTGATGTGGGTGTGCGTTTTATATAGTGTTGGGTGTGTGGGAGTGGTGTGTGTATGTGTATCAGGTGTGTGTATTTGTAATTGTCCAATGTGGCTGTGTTTTGTATATCTGTGTGTATTTTGAGCGCGGCGGTGTGTACCGCCAATGGAATACCGTGGTTGAAAGACCGCCGCGTGGATTCGTGTGTCGTAATAGCATGGGCGTGTTTCTGTTGGCGTGGAGGTGCAGGATTTGTTTCCGCATGTTTATCGTTGACCTTTGGTGTGGCGGTATTGTGTGGGTGTCTGAATTTCGGCGGATTCCATAATGTGTCTCATAATAGCTGTGTCGGTCTCCCGCCGCCGCCGCGGTGTATTGTCGCTCTTCTGCACGGCGGTAAGCGCCTTTTCCCGCCAAGGTCGTAATGACCCCCTATGTTTCTAAAAGTTGGAATACTTTTTAAGAATCTAAAACTATCTCTAGAACTTAATTCAAACTTTTACAAAACTTTAAACTCTAAAAGAAATGCTAACAGGGACTAACACAAGGCCCTAGCAGGACTTTTAAAAATTTAGAAAAATAGCTCAAATTTCAAAAATCAGTTTCTAATGACAATTTTTGGAATTTAGTTGTGTGATCAGGTATTGGCTGAGTAGTCCAGCAAATGCAAAGTCTTGTACCCCACCGCTGATCCACCAATGTAGGAAGTTGGCTCTGTATGTACTATTTCAAAGTAAGAAATAGCATGCACAGAGTCCAAGGATTCCCCTTAGAGGTACGATAGTGGCAAAAAGAGATAATTCTAATGCTCTATTTTGTGGTAGTGTGGTCGAGCAGTAGGCTTATCAGAGGGTAGTGTTAAGCATTTGTTGTACACAAACAGGCAATAAATGAGGAACACACACTCAATGACAATTCCAGGCCAATAGGTTTTTATATAGAAAAATATATTTTCTTAGTTTATTTTAAGAACCACAGGTTCAGGATTTACAAGTAATACTTTAAATGAAAGGTATTTCACTTAGGAACTTTAGGAACTTTGAATTAGCAAAATAGCATATACAGTTTTCACACAAATGGCAATAAGCTATTTTAAAACTGGACACTGTGCAATTTTCAACAGTTCCTGGGGGAGGTAAGTGTTTGTTAGTTTTGCAGGTAAGTAAACCACCTACAGGGTTCAAAGTTGGGTCCAAGGTAGCCCACCGTTGGGGGTTCAGAGTAACCCCAAAGTTACCACACCAGCAGCTCAAGGCCGGTCAGGTGCAGAGGTCAAAGTGGTGCCCAAAACGCATAGGCTTCAATGGAGAAGGGGGTGCCCCGGTTCCAGTCTGCCAGCAGGTAAGTACCTGCGTCTTCGGAGGGCAGACCAGGGGGGTTTTGTAGGGCACCGGGGGGGACACAAGTCACCACAAAAAGTACACCCTCAGCGGGTGGATCCTCGGGGTAGCCACCACCTGGGCAAGGGTGAGGGCAACCTGGGGGTCGCTTCTGCACTGGAGGTCGGATCCTTCAGGTCTTGGAGGCTGCGGTGCAGTGTCTTTACCAGGCGTCGGGTTCTTTGAAGCAGGCAGTCGCGGTCAGGGGGAGCCTCTGGATTCCCTCTGCAGGCGTCGCTTGGGGGGCTCAGGGGGGTCAACTCTGGCGACTCACAGGGTCGTAGTCGCTGGGGAGTCCTCCCTGTAGTGTTGTTTCTCCACAAGTCGAGCCAGGGGCGTCGGGTGCAGAGTGCAAAGTCTCACGCTTCCGGCGGGAAGCGTGTGTTCTTTAAAAGTTGCTTCTTTGTTGCAAAGATGTTTCTTCTTTGGAGCAAAGCCGCTGTCCTCAGGACTTCTTGGTCCTTTTAGATGCAGGGTAGTCCTCTGAGGCTTCAGAGGTCACTGGACCCTGTGGAACGCGTCGCTGTGGCAGTTTTTCTTGAAGTGGGGAGACAGGCCGGTAGAGCTGGGGCCAAAGCAGTTGGTGTCTCCGTCTTCTCTGCAGGGCTTTCAGGTCAGCAGCCCTTTTTCGTCTTAGGTTGCAGGAATCTCTCTTGCTAGGTTCTGGGAGCCCCTAAATACTCGATTTAGGGGTGTGTTTAGGTCTGGGGGGTTAGTAGCCAATGGCTACTAGCCCTGAGGGTGGCTACACCCTCTTTGTGCCTCCTCCCTGAGGGGAGGGGGGCACATCCCTAATCCTATTGGGGGAATCCTCCATCTGCAAGATGGAGGATTTCTAAAAGTCAGAGTCACCTCAGCTCAGGACACCTTAGGGGCTGTCCTGACTGGCCAGTGACTCCTCCTTGTTTTTCTCATTATCTCCTCCGGCCTTGCCGCCAAAAGTGGGGCCGTGGCCGGAGGGAGCGGGCAACTCCACTAGCTGGAGTGCCCTGGAATGCTGTAACAAAGGGGGAGAGCCTTTGAGCTCACCGCCAGGTGTTACAGTTCCTGCAGGGGGAGGTGAGAAGCACCTCCACCCAGTACAGGCTTTGTTCCTAGCCACAGAGTGACAAAGGCACTCTCTTCATGTGGCCAGCAACATGTCTGGTGTGTGGCAGGCTGCTAAAACTAGTCAGCCCACACTGGAAGTCGGGTATGGTTTCAGGGGGCATCTCTAAGATGCCCTCTGCGGTGTATTTCACAATAAAATGTACACTGGCATCAGTGTGCATTTATTGTGCTGAGAAGTTTGATACCAAACTTCCCAGTTTTCAGTGTAGCCATTATGGTGCTGTGGAGTTCGTGTATGACAGACTGCCAGACCATATACTCTTATGGCCACCCTACACTTACAATGTCTAAGGTTTTGCTCAGACACTGTAGGGGCATAGTGCTCATGCACCTATGCCCTCACCTATGGTATAGTGCACCCTGCCTTAGGGCTGTAAGGCCTTCTAGAGGGGTGACTTATATATGCCATAGGCAGTGTGAGGTTGGCATGGCACCCTGAGGGGAGTGCCATGTTGACTTAGTCATTTTCTTCTTACCAGCACACACAAGCTGGCAAGCAGTGTGTCTGTGCTGATTGAGAGGTCTCCAGGGTGGCATAAGACATGCTGCAGCCCTTAGAGACCTTCCGTGGCATCAGGGCCCTTGGTACCAGGGTACCAGTTACAAGGGACTTACCTGGATGCCTGGGTGTGTCAATTGTGGAAACAAAGGTACAGGTTAGGGAAAAAACACTGGGGCCTGGTTAGCAGGCCTCAGCACACTTTCAAATCATAACTTGGCATCAGCAAAGGCAAAAAGTCAGGGGGTAACCATGCCAAGGAGGCATTTCCTTACAGCTGCTATTCAAGGTACTTCCTGATCCCCAAAAAGGATGGTCGGTTGAGACCAATCCTGGACCTGAGGATTTTGAATTGGTTCCTAAAGCAGGAAAAGTTCAAGATGCTGACCCTGTCACATGTTCTTTTGGTGTTGAACGAAGGAGATTGGATGGTGTCTTCCATATTCCGCTCCTCAAGTCGCACAGGAAGTATCTCCAGTTTGTGGTGGGGTCGCAGCACTATCAGTTTGTGGTCCTTCTGTTTGGTCTTACTTCGGCACCTCAAGTCTTTACGAAGGTGATGGCGGTGGTAGCAGCGGAGCTCTGAAGAAAGGGAATAGCAGTATTTCCTTATCTGGATGATTGGTTGATCAGTGCCAAGTCTCCGGAGCTCTTGCGGTGTCACCTGCAGTCGACAACTCAGTTGTTGTTCGACCTGGGATTCTCAGTGGATGTGCCCAAATCTCACCTGGAACCCTCTCAACTCCTCCTGTTCATAGGGGCAGTACTAGACACAACATTGAATCTGGCCTTTCCTCCGCCGCAGGGTATTCAGGACATTCAGGCGTTGGGCTCTTCAGTGGTGCGTCCGCAGGCAGTGGTTTCAACACAAGGGAGATCTCGAGGATTCAATCAGGATCTCCACAGACACTGCAGCGGATCTTCAGTGGTGGGCTTCGGTCGGCAACCTGTCGCAAGGAATGCCGTTCTTGCTGCCTCTGCCAGTGGCCACAGTTGTAACTGATGCTTCCACTCTAGGGTGGGGGGCTTATGTGGGGGACCTGGAGATCAAAGGTCTTTGATCTCCAGTGGAACAGAGGTTTCACATCAATCTGTTGGAATTGCGGGCGATACGTCTGGCTCTCAAGGCCTTCCTCCCTTCGCGGTCAGTCAGTACAGGTCCTGACGGACAACACTACTGCAATGTGGTATGTAAACAAGCAGAGAGGAGTGGGTTGTATCTTCGACTCTGGTCCTGGCTTCAGGACTACAAGATTTGCTTGGTAGCAAATCATTTGGCCGGAGTTCTGAATGTGCGTGCGGACGTTCTCAGTCGGCTCATCTCCTCCGATCACGAGTGGCGTCTTCATCCGGATCTGGTTCTTTGCATCTTCCAGATGTGGGGGTTTCCTCAGATAGACCTGTTTACCACTCGGGAGAACGCGCACTACCTGTCATTCTGCAGCCTCCAGTATCTGGTGCAAGGAGCTTTGGGGGACGCGTTTCAGATGTCCTGGAAGGGTCAGTTACTTTACGCGTTTTCCCCCATACCTTTGATTCCTCAGGTGTTGAGGAAGATTTGCCAAGACCGGCCCAAGTCATCTTAATAGCCCTGGATTGGCCGAGAAGGGTGTGGTATTCAGACCTTCTCCAACTCTCTCTGTGCCCTCCGCTCTGTCTCCCTTACAGGGTAGACCTCCTCTCGCAGTCGCAGGGGCACGTTCTACACCCCCACCTCCAGAGCCTGCACCTTCATGTCTGGAGTTTGAATGGGGCTACCTGAGTTCCTTTTCTCTCCCACCAGAGGTGGTGGATGTTATTTTATCGGCCAGGCGACAGTCCACCAAATCAATCTATGCAAGCAGGTGGGCCAGATTTGTCAGATGGTGTGGAGAGAGCCATTTGTCTGATGTGTTGTTATTTGGTTTAACCTTGGCGCAGAAAGGTTGTGCAGTTGCCACAGTTAAGGGCTATTTATCAGCGCTGTGTTCTTTTCTGTGTCTCCCAGACCAACCCTCTCTGTTTAGGTCTCCTTTGGTGTTGAGATTCATTAAGGGTCTCATTGATAAGTTTCCACCCACTCCGTTTATTATGCCTCAGTGGGATCTTAATTTAGTGTTGATCTTTCTTATGGGGTCGCCATTTGAGCCGATGCATTCTTGTTCCTTACGATTACTAGTTTTAAAAACTGTATTTTTAGTGGCCATAACTTCAGCCAGAAGAGTGAGTGAGCTCCAGGCTCTTAGTGTGGAGTCCCCATATCTTTCCTTTTTTATAGCCAAAGTGGTGTTAAGGACCAAAGCGGCTTTCCTCCCGAAGATTGTTACACCCTTTGATTTGGGGCCGACTATTACTCTCTCTTCCTTTTACTCTCCTCCTCATCCATCCAAAGAGGAGGAGAGGCTGCACCGGTTTTATCCGCGAAGAGCGTTGAGCTTCTTTGTCGACAGGACGAGGGAGTTCAGGCAAGACAATCAGCTCTTCGTTGGCTACGTGGGGAAGAGGAGAGGCAGAGCAGTCCACAAGAGAACACTATACAGGTGGGTCATTCTCTGTTTCAAACTTTGTTATTCCTTAGCAAAGAAAGAACCCCCTGTAGGACTCCGAGCTCATTCCTCTAGGGCTAAGGCTGCTTCGTCGGGGTGGTCCTTTGGTTGACATCTGCAAAGCAGCAACTTGGGCATCCCTCCATACTTTTGTTAAACATTATTGACTCTGAGGTCAGGAGGGATGGCCATTTTGCCCGCTCAGTGCTGCAGGATTTCTTGGTTCAGGCACCCACCTCCGGAAGTAGTACTGCTTTGGGACTCTATTCTTGAGGTGAGGAATACACAGGTAGTTGTATCCATCAGAAGAACAAGTTACTTACCTTCGGTAACGCCTTCTCTGGTGGATACATTAGCTACCTGTGGATTCCTCACGGTCCCTCCCGCCTCCCCGTTGCCTGTTTTGTCTTACCAAGAATTCCTAGGGTGAGCACCGATTTATTGTATATTTGTACATAATCATTAGATGTATATGTACATATTTATTTATATGTATGGTATTTTTTAAAGGAAACATGTTTGGAAAGGTATATGTATATTTATATATTTGTTTCCATATGAGTGCGTTGTTTCCATTAGTATCGTTTTATATTGTTCAATAAATGTTGGTATATAATTTTATTTGATGTAAGTATATTTCTCTGCAAACTCAATGTCACCTGTTCGCCTCAAAGGCGTAAAAAAGTGGTGATAACTGACGTCTGCACGTCGACGAGGGCGTCGCGTGGAGTCAGGCAATTGTGACGTCATCGTCGACGTGCAGAGCTAGAAGAAAATATCCGTCGAAGCTGGCGCGTGGGGGAAAATTCTTGAGGTGAGGAATCCACAGGTAGCTAATGTATCCACCAGAAAAGGCGTTACCGAAGGTAAGTAACTTGTTCTTCAGGGTCCATCTGGCTGCAATTCCATAAGATAGCAGAATTGAATGGTCAGCGTCTTCTCTATTCTCTCAACGAATCATAATACAGTTTATAAAAGGGCTCTTCAGAACATTTCCCCCTCTTCAACATCCTCTAGCTCTATGGTAACCTAATACTATCCTCAGTCAGTTGAAGTTACCCCCTTTTGGGCCAATATATAAGGAAGACTTGAAATTCGACTCTTGGAAGACAACACTTCTCTTGGCTGCCACATCTGCTATGAGGGTGGTAGAGATTCTAGAGTTCACTATCAGGAAACCTTTTCTCTGATTCATGAAGGACAAGGTAAACCTGAGAACCAATTGTAAATGCATACCTAAGGTTTCTACTGACTCAGCTAAATGAACCTTCCATTCTCACATCTCTCGTTCCAAATCCATCTATGATAGCAGACAAATTGTTGCATTCATTTGACATGCGTAGAAGTCTGAGATAGGACATACCATATCAGACCATTTGTTTGTGTCTTTTGGACAGCCACAAAGAGGTCATGCCCTATCTAAACAGGGGGTAGCTCACTGGCTCTCAGCCTGCATTACTTTCTGTCATGCCAAGGCCAAGAGTCCACTCCAAGAA
The DNA here is from genome assembly GCF_031143425.1 of Pleurodeles waltl. NCBI lineage: Eukaryota > Metazoa > Chordata > Amphibia > Caudata > Salamandridae > Pleurodeles > Pleurodeles waltl. The sequence continues at coordinate 19,251,570 of NC_090449.1, forward strand.
AGAGTGGAGGTGCATTTCACAAAAAGCATGGCACCAACCTTGCCACAATATGCTGTTGTGTCCTTGAAGGGCATCTGCCATGAAGCCGTCTGGAAAAGCAGGCACTTGTTCACAAAGCATTACTGCCTCGACATGAACGCAGAGGCCGATGCAGCAGTGGGACAAGCAGTTCTGAGAAACTGTTCTGATAAAGGTGAGCCTGCTTCCTGCTTTTGTTATGCATTATAATGTTTACTGCTTGTCATTCTGATTCAAGCATGTGAACATATAAAGGTTCAATGTTGGAGAAGAAATGTACCTGTAATTCCAGTTCTCCAACATTGATATCTTCTATATATTCATGTGCGATATTCTCTCCTCCCTGGTCACCAGCTCATCGATATTATTCTCACACTTGTGCTTTTAAGTGAGGTGGATGTGCTACTAAATATAGAATGTTGTTTCAGGCCTATGGCCATTTCACACTGTATACTCTTATTTTAATGTACCAGGGATTCCCAGCCTGGCAATGGGGAATGTATCTGGCATGTGAATATATAAAATATATTGATGCTGAAGAACTGGAGTTACAGGTAAGAAATTAATGTCTTGCTATCAGGAGCTGATTTGAAAGGAAGTGAATCTCTTAAAATAGAAGCATGCAGTGGAGGAGGTTCCATATCATGAAAAAAGAAGCAGGGATCTATCCCCATTACTTTCTGGTTTGTCAGAGGGTCCAAATGAAGTATTCAGACTTATTCTTGAGCTCAGAACAATGAACAAATATATAAGGAGAGATACATTCAGGATGCTGGCATTACAGTAAATGCATTATCATTTACATCAAGGAAACGGGATGAGTGCGATGCTTACTTCAACATACCTATAATATGCAAGTTATCAGAAATTCCTACGTTTTGCAGTAAGCAATGATCATTTCCATTACAAAGTCCAACCATTGTATTGCTGTTGTCACAGCACATTTGAGCAGACAGAAAATCTTCATCATTTCAGCTAAATGCCATAAGACAGCAGGCACATTCCCTTCCTAGTGGACTCTAATATGACCGGGTGGAGCTGTTATAAATAGACAAAGTCATTCTTTCTCTTCTTTTTTTGAAATCCATAAAACCCATCTCTCGGGTAAGCAATTTAGTTGAACAATATGGAAATGCTCAATTTGGGGTTTATTGTTGAAAGAAACTTATGGAGGGGAGTGAGTGCAGGAACCTCCCAAACACACCTAAGTCCTGGGATTTTTCCTAGTGGCAGAGAGACTGGTGGTTTGATGCCAGGCTACCTATGGCTCTCTGAAGCATCAGTGCACTGAATATGGGTTTTTAATATCGCCAATAAACGTTCTTTATTTATATACATGGTATACTCTTGCAAGTTAGGCTTTCAATTTTAGCGTCAGTAGGTAATTTTTTTCTATTGATTTGGGATTTTAATAGGGGTTTTCAAAGCGTAGCTGCTTAGGTCAGAATGACAGCTGTCGTCCTCACCATAATTCAAATTATTGTTTTTTCTAAAGAATTTTGAGCCGAATAAAAACAAAATCTGTAATCGATACATGGCACGACCCACTGATTTTTCCATAAGAGAAACCTTGTAGCGAGCTGAAATTCCCCAAATGCTATGTCAACAATTGATCAATTTGGAGCTTTTACTGTAGCATATTTTGATAATAGTGTTTTTTTAAAAAAAAGATCTGATTTGATCTTTAAATTCTTCATTGTGCTGTAGCACATAATTCACACATGAATGTACGTTTTGGTGGCATTTGATTGTTTGGGAATCCTGCATCAGGTAGTCGGGGGCATTACTGAAAGGGGGAGATCTTGCTAGGACTGATCTCTTACTACATCTCCCCTGTACTTTATGTCTTTACCAGGAGGTGATGGAGACCTTCCAGAACCGCATCCTCCGGTTGGAGACCCAGCATATGACCAGCCAGCAGGAAGCTTTGGAGACCAACAGCTCCCGGCAGCTCTACCACAAAGTTGTGAACCTTTTTCTTGCCCTTGTCACCATTCTTCTGGTCTTCGTACCCGCTGTGCACACCTGCATCCTCCCATTTGTGAAGACCCGCCGACGCACCATTGCCACTGCCATAGTGCTAGTCGTCGGCATTGTGCTGTGGCACCACCGGGACACTGTGTGGAATTATGTGTTGAATTCGAGGCTTTTTTGCAAACTGGACTCTGTTCTAGGGCGAATCATGGGAACAAATTGTACTTTTGGCAACAAGAAGTATCTCGGAAGTTGAGAGTTGTGCAGAAAGGATCGCTGGCAAAGCCCTCAGCCTTCTTTGCTCCACCAAAACATGCTATATCTTAGTCTTGAACACCAGCAGAAAGCGCTGTAGACATTTGTTGTCTTCCTCACAAGGCTGTAATAAGAGTCTTATTAGATTGTGGGGCAATCTACCTTTTCTGGTACATGACTTCTCCTTGGCCCTGTGTCTAACAAAACTCAAAAGGATCCTAAGTAAAAACAAGAGCATTCCTTTTGGCCATGTAACCAAAGAAGAGTCCACCATGCGGTTGTTTCTCATGCTTCTTTATGGGGAGTGTTTACTCTTTCCTCAAAGTTATGAGCACTGTGGATATCGAGGCTGAAGAAGCTACCCCTGTGATAAAGCGCTGAGGAAGAGGTGCTCAGAGAGCCTTCTTCAAGAAAGCACAACAAAGCGCTCCTATCACTGGATCATGGCCAGGACAGGGCCAAGAATCGCAAGAAAAACTGAAACAGTGTGGCTTTTATCCTTGCCAGCACTAAGGTGTGTTCTGAGAGGCACTTCTGGTCAGGGCCGAACAAGGCAGTGTCTGCCAGGGGGACCCCAGGTTCGAAACAGGGAGGAAGTAGCAGCCTATTCTGTCTGCCCCGATTTCTGTTTCATTTAATATTTTTCCATCCTCTGAATTGTTTTTGTTTTCCGGATATCTTTCAATTGTTTCTTCTCTATAGTTGTTTCCCTGGTTCTGACCAGTTCCCCAATGTTTTCACTTTTACACCAGAACCAAATAGCAAACACGTTGCCAGTCCCTACTAAAAGGGAGTCGAGAGAGGGATTTCGCACCTGGAGATACTGTATGAAATACATTAAGAAGGAAATCGTGTAAAGGGTCCTTCTGCCGACAGGAATGGTCGGATTGTAACCAAAAAGAGCCGCATAGGCCTACTTTTAACCAAAAAAGACTGAGTATGATATATAGTTTTATACGGAGGCGTGCTATCTGTCCAATAAGTAACGGTAATATTTATGAAATAATATATATATATTTAGTGTTTCAGTTTCCAAAGGGCTGTCTCGTTTCTAATTTGGAGCCGTCTCTCCATATGATAGTATTCCTACTTTTGCAGTGCCTGCTGGAGCGGGTTCTGCAGGAACGTAAGCAGTTCATCCCGCGATGTATGTAAATGTTGTGCTTGAAAGGGAGTTGAGTGCGCCAGGAGTCTGCAGAGTTGGGCAAGTAGATTATAGGGTTCCAGTAGTCTGGTGGGTATGATGCAAGCAGCAGATTGCGTGCCCATACTATCAGGATAGGTACGACAGTAAGATTAAAAGTTTGAAGCAAGAGGGCATAGAATCATCATGTAGACTGAGGCCCTCATTATGAGTGTGGTGGTCTCAAGACTGCCACACTCGTGATGGCGGTCAGACTGCTGCTCGGACCGCCCTATTATGACCATGGCAGATGGGCCACGGACTGACCGCCGGAACCGCCAGGTTGCCACCTGTCAACAGCCTATTGACCTCGGCTTTCTCAATCCGCCAGGGCAGCCTAGGGATTACAAGATCCTTTCCACCAGCCTTTGCATGGCGGTCTCACCGCCATGCAAAGGCTGTTGGAAAGGGGGTGTCAGGGCCCCCCTTATACGGACCCCTTGTGCTTTTCACTGCCCGAACTACGGGCAGTTAAATGCGCAACAGCACCTGATGCACCACAACATTGCCGCTGGCTCGATTATGAGTCTGCGTCAATGCTGTGGTTGGTTTTCCGCTCGGCCAGCGGGCGGAACGCTGTTTTTGCCCGCTGGCCCAGTGGAAAACTTCTAATAGCACGGCCAGCAAACTGCCAGCACTGTATGCGGTATGCTGGCTGCAATGGCTTTGGCGGTCTTCTAAAAAAGGCTGCCGAAGCCGTAATGAGGGCCTGAGTGTCTCCCAAAGAACAGATATAGTTGAAGACTAGGGGCTACGTTAGATTTGACAGATGGGATACACAAACATAACTGATCTGGCTTATTACAAGTGTACTAGATCCTATGGCGCATGTAATAGGGCGGATGGGATATCCCTCATCTTTGTGACCTGATAACCCACCCGTCAAACTCTCAATCAAGCCCTAGCTTTGTTTTAGCAATCAATAGAGCCCAGTAGGCACCATGGAGGGAGAAATTTTGGGGTGCTGACCCAAAGCGATAAATACAACTGAAGATCATAGTTGACGATAACAGAAATCCAGTGAAGCCGAATGGAAAGGCAGAAGGGAAGTAGTACCTATAGATGGATGTAACTGAGAAATATGTAAACTACTGGAGCCAATTGAAAACAATATAGTGGAAGGGGTGAAGGGAGCTGCACCACAAACATCAAACAGAAATGACATACAGATTTTGTTTTAACAGTAACCAATTAAGCCAAATAGACACGATAAAGAAGGAGATGTTGTATACAGATTGCAGGCAATAAAAAACAATAACACAATATACGAGGCAAGAAATACACACATACATACACACACACATATATATATATATAGATCAGTATCATCATATCTACACATATGTATATTTTTTACATATATACACACTATGGTTAGGTTCATATTGTATTGCATTGAAATAGTATTTATATAGCGCTTGCTACCCCTGATGATGAACTAATATGAATCCTAAATGTAGGTGTCAGTACGAATATAAAAATGTAATAAAAAAGGGGCTTTCAGTGTCTACCATTAAAAAAATATGTATATATATATATATATATATATATCAGCCAAAGGTAATCCTGTGTTCCTTCCAGCGCTTACCTGTCGAGGTTGGTGCTCAGTTAATGGGCACAGGACCCATTTTTTAATCCACTCCCAAAATATTATATATATAAATCAAAGTCTGGCACTCCTTACAAAAATATAATGGCCTTCATTTATTCCAAAATTCCATAAAGCAGAAACATAGGGCAACGCGTTTCAACCTTCACGGTCTTCTTCCTTGGCCCTTCTTGCAATACATATCTAACAAAAGGAATCCTTGCCCTATGTTTCTGCTTTATGGAATTTTGGAATAAATGAAGGCCATTATATTTTTGTAAGGAGTGCCAGACTTTGATTTATATATATAATATTTTGGGAGTGGATATATATATATATATATACATTTAAATAATATACATATTTTTTCACTGAGATACCAAGGGTTAAGGTGAACCCTTATATATTTTTCTAATTCAATTTTTGTTGAAGTTTTTAAAATAGTACATATTTAGTACACAGACACAGATTATATTTAGGTAGTAGAGTACACATAGTAATTGGATCACCCTTTCACGATGTGGCAATTGGGCAGTGAGATCAGACACAGCCATTGTTTGTTCACATCAATTCAAATTTTAATAATATTGTAGTAAACCGGTATGCATTTCTGGCCTTCAAGGATATCTTTCTTCCAGCGTGGGGGGGGGGGAGGGGGTATTGATGCACGCAACAGCACTTTCTGCAGGCCCAGGTATTCTTACAGTTTGATAATAGTTCTTGTTAAGTTCATTTTTATTAGGTCTAGGCTAGACAGCGCATTCTCTGTCTCTTTGAGACATGTTGTTTACAGTTAGTGAGCTACAACCTGCACAGAGGCTTACCTTTTGTTCACTTCAATGTTGCTCTTATTTCCTTTGTCCCCGTTTGTCCTGGCATGCACGTGTGATGCCTCTTCTTGTGTTTGGCCCTCCCCTAGAGCATGGACCCAGTACTTGTCTCCATCCATTGCTTCCACTTTTGGGGCTAGGTTTTTTAATATGTTTAAGCACTCCATGCTTGTGTTTTCATTTGCTTCTTCTCCTCCCATTCACAATGCTTATTTTCCCCTTCCAACCAACCCCCCCCCCCCCCATCCCTTTTGCTTTTCTTTCATACCCTAGGGCTCCGTCTGTTTCCTCTTTCCTTTTAAACTTAAGGGAAGGCCATGTTTATTTTACATTATTATCTTCAGGCTCCAGATTGCAGGGCCTTATAAAAAGCTGTGCAGCAGCCATATTTATGACCCAGGGCACAGAGGTGAGGAACTGAAGCAGGTAAATCTTAATAAGTCTTTGTCAACTGTATATTGGAACATGAGAACAAAACAATGTTCATGAATGCTTTTAAATGGGGCAAAATTAAAACGAAAAGTTACATTTATGAATAATTGAAGTTGTTTTTTTTTAAATGGGAGAAATTTTAAGTGGAGAAAAATATTTCTATGAAACATTACGTGAAGCATGGTTCTTCACTTAACATTCTTCTCATTTAAAGAAACTGCTGTATTTTTCTGTTATAAAATGGCACCCTGTCTACAGACCACTGGGAGCAAGATGCCTGGTGTTTGTAAATGTGCACTTGGAAATAGGAGAAAATTTAAATGATGGGTTTTATCGAATCCATGTAAACATAAAGTTAACACTTTGGTTTAATTTTCTCCCGTTTTAATTTGTCGCCTTTACACACAGCTGGCATTTTCCTCCTGGTAGCTAGTAGACACAGTGACATATTTATAACTGAATAATACAACCATTATTTTAAGCCGGAAAAATTTAGAGTGCAGAAATATGTTCCATATTATGAACATTTTTTGCAGAACATTTTTCTGCACTTTAAAGTTCTCCCATTCAAAAATGGTTTTATATTTGTGTTAAACTTTAACGGTGCCACATATGGTGAAAGGTATGGCCTGTGCCACAAGTACATACGACACAGGCTTTCAGTCAGTCATACACACATATCCCATTTATATGCAGACATGTTCATACATCCCCAAAGACCATGCTCTCACTGATAAACAAGGCAGCCCTGTCACAGTGCCCCTAGGCAAAGTATTTTGTTCAAAGCACAGTATGTGATTCTATGGACAATAGGTTTCAAGTTAATTAGGCTGAGCATGGGGCTGTCTAGTAACAATGTGAGTTGTATAGCCTTCAGTAGCTCACAATGACTTTCACTGATCAGAAGTAGCTCTCACTGCAGAAAGGGGAGACTCTTGTTTTAGAGGCTTGTGTATGAGCCAACTCTGAATTCTGTAAGTCCATTAGAAAAACGACTCAATACAATACATACCCTGCTGCAGTTCTTACTCTGCTGCTTCACACCTCAAGGAGAGATGCCCGGAAGCAGAGGTTCTGAAGGAGAGCAGTCCCTCAGTAGTGCACAGCTCGCAGCCGTTCCCTCACTTCCAGCACTCACACACACACACACTCCTCTTCGGAGTCTCCCAACCTACACTTCACTTCTCAGTGCCACTCACCGGCACGCTGGGATTAATAAAGCGCTTGTACGAGAAGCTGTCGGAAGTGCCGGTTGGTGTGCGGTTTCGCCATCAGTGCTGCAGGGAGTTGGAAGGTCTGCTCATTCATTCATTTCATTGGACACTGGGCAACACACCTGTGTGCCCGTCCTTCTCTCACTAATGAGCTGTGCTGCAGAATCATGTCACAGCGGCTGCAATGTCTGAACAGTCAGAACAAGCACTGGCAAAGCTAATAGACCTCACTTATGCAAGAGATATTGGCATTTTCAAAGCCTTTTAGCCATAATGTACAGCAGTTCGGCTGATGTGCAGTTTGATGAAAGTTCGGAAAAAAGCGGTATAACGCCACCAGTGATCGCGCGCCCTAGTGCTTTTTTTCATCACACTATAATAACACTTAACGCTTTTTTCTAACTTTCAGCCTTGCTGCGCAGCTGCCGCGGTGCTGTACAACATGGCTAAAAGACATTGACAAAGCCGGTAGCTCTTGCATAGGCGAGGCCTATTGGCTTGCCAATGCTTCTTTCCACTCTGCTACATCCTGGATCCATTGCTCTCTCTGGAGAGCTTGTGCTCAGCCTGCATATGGCTACATTTCTTTTTGCTAGCAAACGTGTAAACAGTACGAACTTTTGCTTCATTTTAGATTTCGTTTTTATGACATCTGTGCCGAATAGGCATGTTCTGGGTGGCAATTGCACTGTGAGCGACATATGTGTTGCGTATCGATCCATAGCAGATGTTAGTATGTGGCCTCCGGGTCTCTGCATTTTGGAAAACAGGTCGGAGCCGCATTGTTTATAAGCTGCAACATTACTGCCATCATATACGTTCTGTGCACATAATTTAAGTGCAACAATCTAAGGGGGTCATTACAACCCTGGCGGTCGGTGTTAAACCGGTGGTAAGACCGCCAACAGGCTGGCGGTCTTACTTTGGGGAATTATGACCATGGCGGTCATAATTCTTCCCTGGCACTGATAGGGGTCTCCCCCACCCCCACCCCGACTCCCTCCCCTACACCCCCCACCACCCCTGCCACCCCCCAAAGGTGGCAGGGCCCGCTCCCCACCCCGACCCCCAACATCACATCACCCATACCCACACGACACGCACGCAGGCACCACCTACACACTTACACGCACACACGCCGACATACATGCCTACATCCACACACACACTCAGACACGCACACCCACATTCATACACGCACACATCCATACAGACATACCCACAGACATACACACACTCATTCCCATCCACACAACACCCCCGCAAGCATACACGCACTCACACACCCCCTCTACATACACACACGCACACCCCCATGCACCCACACAACACACAAACCCCCCCACCCCCCACCCCTCACGGACGATCGACTTACCTGGTCCGACGATCCTCCGGGAGGGGACGGGAGCCATGGGGGCAGCTCCGCCAACACCACACCGCCAACAGAACACCGCCACAGCGAATCACAGGACGTGATTCGCTGGGCGGTGTTCTGTTGGCGTGTCGGTGGAGGTGGAGTAACCTCCACTTCCCCACCTCCCGCCAGTATGGCTGTTGGCGGCTCTCCGTCGGTAAAAGGACGGAGAGCTGCCAACGGTCATCATAGACCGAGCGGAAAACCGCCACCACTGGCGGTCTTCCGCACGGCGGTCCCTCAGCGGTCTTCAAAAAAGACCGCCGAGGTTGTAATGACCCCCTAAATCCGGTACTGCTAGACACTTCTTCAGTTTACTTTAATATTTGCTTCCACTGTTCATCTGTGCACTGCTGGTTGCAGGCGGTCTCTCATTTTGTACAAGTGTGCAGTGGGTGTTTATGCGTATCTTCTCTAATAGCGGTGTATAGTCGTGTTAAACTGTCCTGGCCATTGCCTGCTTGCACCAGTAATGTCAGTGTGGCAGATCTCACTGCTAGTGTCCTCGTCTCCTCCCACAGTTTGCGTATTACTTCCTTTATTGCACAATATTGTAGTTATTGCCACAGGCCGACTCGGTATTGAGTTCTTGCCATCTCGAAGGGGGACTTTGAATTTGTCTTCTATATGTCAGCTTGTGTGAGACAGCTGTCTTCTTCCAGCCTGTAATAACCATGTTTCATTTGGGTGGGCACCACAACTGCATATCTGCAGCATTGGTGGGGGTGACCAAGTGTCTACAGTATCTGCTTCAGAGTCACACCATGTACCGTACTATATGTGGGCTACCGGTTAGGGCTTGTGGTGTCTCGAATAGTTTTGTGGGTAAGTCCTCGCCTTCTGTATGTCCCCTTAGTAGGATACCATCTACAGTAAGATTTGTGCCAAACCAGCCACCTACAAATTGTAGTTGTGCCACTTGGTAATAAGCTTCCACGTTATGGACGCTCAGACCACCCTCTTCATATGTATGGGAAAGTGTGTCCATCTTTACTCTTCTTGTCTTCCTTCCCCTTACTAGTGACTTCACTTAAGAGCGTAGTTGTTTGATATAACTTGGGAGTGTCTCATACAAGCTGCACTGGAAGAGATACAAACATCTAGGTAGTACTATCATCTTAGTTATCGCTGTTCTCCCAGCCATTGATTAGGGCAGGGAGGTCCAGAATCTATACACCCCATCAACACCTCGTATTAGTCTACTAGTGTTCAAGGTAAATCATCCCATTCTGAGGTCCTTACCATGGCTCCCAAATATTGAAAGGCCTCTGTTTCTAAGGGTATCTCCAAACTGAATAGTAGCACTCACTACATGCCCAAAAGGCCAGCAATAAAATACACTAATGGTTTTGGCTCGTTTATTTGCAGACTGGACTGCTCCCAAAAATTCTCGAGGATGTCAAAAAGATGAGGGAGCGCTTCCTCCAGTCTTTTCAGATAGAGGAGCATATCGTCCATGTATAGCGATAATAGGTGTTAGTCCAGTATTGGAACTTTCATAGATTCACATGCTTGAACTTTCATAGATTCACATGCTTGAATCCTTTCCCGTCGTCGAGTTGGGAGCCCCCGGTACATCAAAACAGCTATACATACAGGCTACTGCAAAGAAAAAAGGCCTAAGGCCTTCACTTTAGTAGCCTATCCTCATCATTATGAGCAAAAGGACTGAAACAAGGCCCAGCCAATCAGGCTTCCCCTCCCCCTATAACCCTCCTGAGAGGAGCTCCCTTCCCTCAGATTTTCAACCGCATGTCGTGCTAGGGAGTCTCCATTGAGCTCTGCTCAGTCAACACTTCAGAGAAGTTCATTTTTGCTGTTTTCTTCAGACAAAGGATTTTCTACAGCAAGTAAGGTGTCTTCTTCTTACCTTGCTAAGGCGAACTCTATTTTGGAAAGAATTCATCATGTCAGATAAAGAGAAGAAAAGCCTTTTCAGAGCCTGTAAGACCTGTGGGAAGAAGAGGCTTCACTCTGAGGACCCACACAGAGACTGTATTTACTGCCTCTACCCTGACCATGTGGCCAAAGACTGCAAAGTCTCCAGGACCTTCTCTAACAAAACCCTCAAAGACAGGGAGGGTAGAGTACTAATTTTGCTCCAGAAGCTGAAGTCCAGATCTAATCCAGTGTCTGGCTCTGACAGTGAGGAATCTACAACTTCCTCCAGAAAGCTACAGAAAAGAGGCAGATCTCCTCAACCTCACTTGGAAGATCTTCCTAGAAAGGCTCACAAGAAATCAAAAAGGGTGTCCTCTAAACCTGGAAGTCCTTCCAGTTCTCCTCACAGGAGTTCTGCTTCCTCTAAAAGGCACTCAAAAGAGAGATCTGTCTCCTCAGAGCACAGTAAGAGAGCTTTTTCTGAGCCTCCAACACCACCTTCCGTGGTGAAACAGGTTTTTAAGAGGCCATCAGGAAAACCTACGATGATGACACCGTCAACAAGAGCACCGTCGACGGCGGTGTTTAAAGGTGTCTGCACAGAATCGTCGTTGACGCCTACAATGGCTACAATCTCCACGGCATTGCCCTCTTCATCGACGAACATGTCGACGACTTCCTCGTCAACGACGTTCATGGTGCCTCATCCATCGCCTCTCCTTTATCCATGCTACCGCCTGTGAGACCGTCGACGTTGACTCCGCCGTCGTCGTTTTCCTCATCGACAAGAGTTTCTCCATCACTGTCTCCGTCGGCACTGCCGCCGACTATGCTGATACCGTCGACGATGCCGTCGGTGATGCGGACAAGTGTACCGACTACGTACCCATCGAAAATGTCATCTGTGTTGCCGTCGACGATGCCGTCGACGAGGGTTAAGGCACACAAGAAGTCTTTTTTCCTTTCACTGTTGATAACATCTCAAGTAGAGTTTCAGCGTTGGTACCTACGCATCTGCTGGAACAAGAGGACTCAGATGATGAGGGGCCTTTAGGGGTTGCTCATAGCCCATCTGAACTGCACGTCAAGTGCCAGGATCTAGAGGAGGACACCCAGCATGATCCACAATCTTACTACCCGCAACCGCACCAGTATCCTTATCAGGAGCAGATGGTTTCCTTGCCAGGATCACTCATAGCTGATCTACAGCTTATGTTAGACGGATATAGAAGGCGGTTTCCACCAGCTGGCTTGGAAGATCAGCAACCTGTTGTACCCTCTATACCTTCTACCCCTGTCCATCCAGGAATCCAAACATCCCAGGTACCGCCACAGACACCGATTTCCATTCCTATGCAGGATTTGTCCTCTAAGGATGATGATGACATAGAGGAAGGAGAATTGCCGGATGCAATAACTGAATGGGATGACTATCAAATTCCCACTCTGTCCTCTCCCTCTCCGGTTCCTGTAGATTCCCCTCCGGGTGACATCGGCGGTTTCCACAACCTGCTTGAAAGAGCGGCTAAAAGATTTGAGTTGCCCATGCCCACAAAGCAGATGGACTGTTTTTTGTATGATTTTAAGGAGCCTTTTCAAAATAGCGTTAAATATATGCAGATTGTGGACTATATCTGGAATGAGGGCATTAAAGTTATGAAGAACCCGGCCACAGTCACCCCAGTTCTACCTCGCCTTGAAAAGAAATATAAGGCGCCTGAAGATTCTCCAGCCTGCCTCACGGGCCATCCCAGACCCGGCTCAGTAATTGCTCAGGCGGCTCAATGCAGATCAAGGAACCCTTCAGCACCAATTTCTGCCCCACCTGACAAAGAGGGTAGGAGATTAGACAATATAGGAAAACGTTTTTCTTTAATGGCTTCACTTATTATACGAGCTTCTAGCTCTCTGGCTATCTTAGGCAGATACAATAGGCAGATATGGGCTGATATTGCGCCCTATTTGGATCAACTGCCTGAAGACTCTAAATCAGAAGCCAAGAAAGTCTTGCAGGAAGGGGAGAGATCTTCTGCAGAAATGATGGGCTGCGCTATGGACATCGCTACTATGGCCTTCCGTCAGATGGCAGGTTCTGCTGTTCTCAGAAGGCAAGGTTGGCTCAGAGCGACTTCATTTAGACCTGAGGTCCAAAACAAGATCCTTGACCTTCCCTTTGATGGTGAAGCCCTTTTTGGGAAGCACATTGATGATGCGCTTCAGACAATCAAGACTGACACGGACACAGCCAGGTCCCTGGGTACCCTGCAGTGTAAAAGGCAGCCTTTCCGAGGAGCTCGAGACCGTGGCTACTCATCGTATAGACCAGGTTTTCAGCAGTATAGATATCCTTCAGTCTCTGCGGCATTATTCGAGAGCGTCCCAGAGAGAAAAGGCTGGAAGACAACCAAAAGAGGCAGGCTGTAGACAATGACTTGCTATCGTCTCCGGCTACAAACCTTCACTTGTGTTCAAAACTAGGAGGAAGGATTTCCCTCTACTTCCACAATTGGCAGAAGATAACATCAGACCAGTGAGTCCTAAATCTCATACAGTTTGGCCATACCCTGGAGTTCTTGCACTTCCCCCCTACAAAGCCTCCCCTTCCTTGAAAGGTGAAGCACTTCCATATGCTCAGGCAGGAGTCCATGCTTCTCAAGGGAGCTATAGAAAAGGTTCCACATCGGGAGAGAGGAAAGGGTTATTACCCCCGATTCTTCTTAGTCCAAAAGAAGCAAAAAAGTTGGCGTCCAATTTTAGACCTCAGGGATTTCAACACTTATCTCAAGAAACAATCATTCCGTACGATCACCTTATCAGACATTCTGTCCCTTCTAAATTCGGGGGATTTCATGGCCACCCTCGATTTACAGGACGCATACTTTCATATCCCTATTCATCCCTCTCACAGAAGATATCTCAAATTTGTAGTAGCCGGAGACCATTTCCAGTTCAAAGTCTTGCCCTTCGGCCTGAAGTCGGCTCCCAGGATCTTCAACAAGTGCTTGGCTCCAGTGGCAGCTTTCCTCAGGAGTCAGAACCATCAAGTCTTCCCGTATCTGGACGATTGGCTGGTCAAAGCCAGATCCAGATCTCAGGCGCAGAAGTCCACGAGCACTTGTATCGAGCTGTTCACAAGCCTGGGCCTAACGGTCAATCGCGAAAAATCCGCATCCAGCCCTTAAGGAGAAGAACTTTTCTAGGGGCAGTACTGAACACTTCCACCAACAAGGCAGCCCCTACAGAGGACAGACGGAGAAAGCTCATCTCCCTCGGAACCGTTTACAAAAAAGAAAGTACGTTTCAGTTCGCCTATTCAAGTCCCTGTTAGGGATGGTGTCCTCCTGCATTCCTCTGGTGCCTGTCTGTCCTCTAAGAATGAGACCCATTCAGGAGCAGTTAGATTTTCAATGGGCACAATCCATGGGGTCTTTTGACGATATCATCAAGATAACGAAGCCCATGATGCTCTCTCTAGCTTGGTGGACTCAGGAGTCTCACTTAGCGAAGGGGCTTTCTTTTCTTCCCCAACAAGCACCTTGGGTGATAACTACAGATGCTTCTCTCGAAGGATGGGGTGCTTTCCTCCAGCACCTACAAGTAAGAGGCAAATGGAAGGCGCATCAGAAAGTCTTTCACATCAATTACCTCAAATTAAAGGCTGTTCGATTAGCGCTGTGCGCTTTTCTCCCAGAAATAAGAGGTTCCTCGGTTCTCATCCGGACGAACAAAACAACTACAATACATTACATCAACAAGCAGGGACGAACCAGGGGCCAGATGTAGTAAGAAATCGGTTTGTGACTCGAAAATTGCGAGTCTGAGAGACTCGAAAATTGCGAGTCGCAAACCCATATGCAAAATGGTGTCCCTGACACCATCTGCGAATCACAAGGGGGTCGCAAAGACCCACCTCATTAATATTAATGAGGTGGGTCACAATTTGCGACCCCCTTGCGATTCACTGCACTCACAGGGATGGTGGCCTGCTGGAGACAGCAGACCACCATGTCTGTGACTGCTTTGTTAATAAAGCAGTTTTTTTTTTTGGTATTGCAGCCCGTCTTCCTTAAAGGAAAACGAGTTGCAATACACTCGGGAAAATGAAACCATTTGGTTTGTTTTTTTCAGAGCCATTCACAAAGGGGAAGGGGTCCCATAGGGACCCCTTCCCTTTTGCAAATGGGTTAGCACCCACTTCACATGGGTGCTAACTGCGAATTGCTTTGCAACCGCATTTGTGGTCACAAAGCAATTCTGCATCGCAATGCAAATCACAAATAGGAATGAGAACACCTCTTCCTAATTGCGGGTCGCATTCCCATTTTGCGAGTCGGTAACCAAGTTACCGACTCGCAAAATGGGAATATGCATCGCGAAACGTGTTTTGCATGGTGCAAACTGCGAATTTCACAGTTTGCGCCATGCAAAACGTTTCGTACATCTGCCCCAGGTCTCTGCTCTTATCGAGAGAATTTCAGCACATTTGGGAATGGTCTATCAGCCACCAAATAAACCTTCGAGCATAACATGTCCCAGGCATACAGAACATCATTGCGGATTCCCTGAGCAGATCACGATCGTCCAGCCACGAGTGGGAATTGGACCAGGAAGTCTTGAATCAGGT
Source organism: Pleurodeles waltl (assembly GCF_031143425.1). Classification (NCBI taxonomy): domain Eukaryota; kingdom Metazoa; phylum Chordata; class Amphibia; order Caudata; family Salamandridae; genus Pleurodeles; species Pleurodeles waltl. The sequence continues at coordinate 19,266,983 of NC_090449.1, forward strand.
TTTCGCCCGATGGGGGAAACCGAACCTGGATCTCTTCGCCACCCAGCAGAATGCAAAATGCCATTTCTTCGCAAGTCGGGATCCACATCGGGGCTCTTGGGGGAATGCGTTTTCCATGGCATGATTAGGAATTAATGCCTACGCTTTTCCTCCCATTCCCCTGATTCCAAGGGTTCTGGCGAAGATCAAGATCGAACGCTGCAAGCTCCTTCTGATTGCTCCAGCATGGCCTTGTCAGTTTTGGTATACAGAACTCCTTCACCTCTCGCAGAGCCGTAGCATCCCTCTACCAGTTATGCCCTCCCTGCTTACGATGAACGAGGGCCAAGTTCTTCACCCGGATCCGGCTTCACTTCACTTGACAGCCTGGCTCCTGAACACCATGAGTTTGTGCATCTAGATATACCATCGAATTGCAGGGCCATTCTTGCCAGAGCTGTAGCTGAGAGTACCAATAAATGTTAGCGTCTGAAGTGGAAGAGATTCTGCTCTTGGTGTGCTCGGGTCCAGGCGCACCCCTTTTGATCATCACCGCAGCAGATTTTACCTTACCTTCTGCTCCTAGCCAGATCGGGTTTGGTGATTTCTTCAATTAAAGTTCACCTGGCAGCAATTTCCCATTATAGGCGTACAGAGAACGAGCCTCCCCTGCGGACAGCGAGAGTCCTAAAACTGTTTCTTATGGGTCTGTTCAGGTCCTTCCCTCCGGTACGGTCTCCACCTCCTTCATGGCACCTTAATTTGGTCTTGTCTCAATTAATGAAACCACTGTTTGAGCCAATCGACGAGGCAGATATAAAGTTCCTATCCTGGAAAGTCTCTCTTCTGCTCGCTCTCACCTCAGCTAGAAGAGTAAGTGAAATACAGGCATTCACTATCTAGGATCTTTTCTTTCAATTCAAAAGGGATAGAGTAATTTTGCGAACAAATCCAAAATTCATACCTAAGGTCCCATCCGATTTTCATATAAAACAACCAGTGATACTGAAAACATACTTTCCTAACCCATCGACGCCAGCAGAGCAGGCTCTACATTCTTTGGATGTTCAGAGGTGCCTGAAGTTTTACCTGGACAGAACTAAACAGTTTAGACAATCTAACCAGCTTTTTGTGGCTTTCAGTGCTCCACGTAAGGGGTGAGCTTTATCTAAACAAGGAATTGCGAGGTGTATAGCCTCTGCTGTTCACTATTGTCATACAGCGGCAGGGAAACCTTTGCAGAATCCACCACGTGTACATTCTACAAGAAATATGGCTGCATCCATGGCACTTTTTGCTGGAGTGCCCATTCAGGACATCTGCAGAGCAGCCACATGGAAGTCTGTGCATTCTTTCGCAAGACATTACTGTTTGGAGGAAACTCAGCAAGGCGGTATGGCAGTAGGACAAGCGGTGCTGCAACATCTTTTCCAGTAGCAGTGAACTATTGTAAGTTCTTTATTCCTTTTTTCCCGCCAGCCCAGTCTAATTTGCGCACATTGCATAAGTTTGTTTTTTCTTCCTTTACGGCTCTCATAGTCATAGTTGTGCCTGTTTAAGGTACCGCAAGATTTTGCTGATATATGGATGTTCCAAGGTATTTATATATACATATATATATGTATATATATATATATGTTTGTATATAGATGCATTCGTGTGGGCATGTATCAATAACTATACGTATGGATTAAGGTTATACAATGTGCTTCATTACTGCTTGCTGTTCTGATTCAAGCATGTGAATCTATGAAAGTTCCAATACTGGAGTAAGAAAATAAGTTACTTACCTGTACCTGTAGTTCTCCAATATTGGAATCTTTCATAGATTCACATGCTACCCTCCCTCCTCCCCTGGGAATCTCACCTTCTCCTGTCTTCTTCAGATACTCTTATGCTCATGCTTGAGAAAATGTGAGGGAAGGGAGCTCCTCTCGGGAGGGTTCTAGAGGGAGGGGAAGCCTGATTGGCTGGGCCTTGTTTCGGTCCTTTTGCTCATAATGATGAGGATAGGCTACTAAAGTGAAGGCCTTAGGCCTTTTTTCTTTGCAGTAGCCTGTATGTATAGCTGTTTTGATGTACCAGGGGCTCCCATCTCAACGACGGGGAAGGATTCAAGTGGGAGTCCCATAGTACCTTAGAAAGCAGTATGTAATAATCACAATAGACTATAATGGTAGTAGCCATCAATTAAATAGCTTATCTATGTCGATTTGAAAAAAGAATCAAACTTGACCTATGACCAATCAGGTGCCGGCACCCTCTAGAATACTCCCAAGAAAGTCTCCTTCCCTCAGATTGTCTACCACATGTAGATGTGAAGGTAGTCTTCCTGAGCTCGGCTCAGTTTTTTCCTGTCAGAGTTACTTTCTACAGACAAATATGTCAGATTCCTCTAAGAAAGGCCTTTTTCGTTCCTGCAAATCCGGTGAGAAGAAAAGGCTGCATGTAGATGATCCTCACACGGACTTCCTGTACTGCCTTTACCCTAAACATCAAGCGAAGGACTGCAAGATCTGTCGCATCCTCTTCTCTAAAACTCTGAGGGACAGGGAAGGAAGACTTCTCTTATGGTAGCAGGCAAACTCCAGCATGTGAGATGAGGACAGTGACATGGCTTCAAAACCCCAGAAAGGGTCTGACCAGGGGCATTCTGAGGAGAGCAGGTACTCTGTTAAAACTCATCATAAAGACCTTTCAAAGGAGAAAATGTTCTAGTCTCTGCAGGGTCAGCCTCCTCCAAGCCGTCCACTCCATATTTAAAGAAAAAGGAGACTCGTCATCGTTCTCCTTCATCTGAACCATCAACATCAAGAAAAGTATCACTGAAGCTCCAGTCGATGACGACACCACTGTCGCCGATGCTGTTGATGCTACCACCACATCCACTGTCGCCAATGTATTGTCTATGAGGCCATCATCATCACTGACTTTGTAGATGATGGCCATTCAGACGCCAATCTCCTCAGCGACGGTATGTAACACAACATTATCTGACACAGTGGATTTGACATTGCCACCAGTGAAGAAAAAACGTCAGTCGACGAGGATATCCTCAGAACCGTAGACAAAATCTCTCCCACCTTCAACAACAACACTGTCAACGACAACAACACCAACGACAATACCGTTGACAAGACCATCACCATCGACTACACCACCTCCCATGAAAGAGACATCAGTTCCATAATCCACTATTGCTGCCTCTGCTTCAGATTTTGCTGATCCACATACTACAATAAGAATTACCAAGGTGACAAAACCACTTTGCAACCTGACGACACGTTTCCAAGCAAAATTTCAACATTACTTCCCAGCCACCTCTTAGACTGGGAAGAACCTGAGGTCGAGGGGGCCTTCGGGGACGTGCACAGTCCATCAGAAGTGAACATCAGATATCAAGATGAGGATGACTAATATGACCAGCAAGATTATGAGTCGTGTTACACCAATCATGGCAGACACTACTAGGCTTTTCAATATTCTCAGCCAGGACGCAATACAGTGTGGATGCCTACATCCCTGATTCAAGACCTTCAGGCCATGCTTCAGGACTCCAGATGTAGGTTTCCGGATTCTACTCCAGACCAGCCACAACAGCCTCCACATCCACAGCCTACCTCTCCGGTTACGCCAAAAAAGAACATATCCCCGCCTCTGGCAACACCTCGGCTTACAACAGCTTCTACGCTCGCGGCACCTCCCAGAGAGCGCATGATACCTCCTCGGAAGAGAAGCAAGAAGACGGAGAAGTCATTGCTCCCCAACATTCTTAATGATGAGTGGGATGACTATTTAGCTCTGTTAGACCTGACAGCCTTAGGGTGGTTACCCCTAACTTTTTGCCTGCCTCCCTCCAATTTTGAGATACTGTTTTTGCTGGTTTTTAGACTCTGCACACATTACCACTGCTAACCAGCGCTAAAGTGCATATGCTCTCTCCCTTTAAACATGGGAACATTGGATCACACCCAATTGGGCTATTTAATTTACTTATAAGTCCCTAGTAGAGTGCACTATATGTACCCAGGGCCTGTAGATTAAAAGCTACTAGTGGACCTTCAGCACTGATTGTGCCACCCACTTCAGTAGCCCCTTAACCTTGTCTCAGGCCTGCCATTGCAAGGCCTGTGTGCGCAGTTTCACTGCCAATTCAACTTGCCATTCAAAAGTACTTGCCAAGCCTAAAACTCCCCTTTTCCTACATATACGTCAGCCTAAGGTGTGCCCTAGGTAACCCCTAGAGCAGGGTGCTGTGTACGTGAAAGACAGGACATGTACCTGTGTAGTTTACACGTTCTGGTAGTGTAAAACTCGTTTTTACACTACTGTGAGGCCTGCTCCCCTCATAGGCTAACATTGGAGCTGCCCTCATACATTGTTTGAGTGGTAGCTGCTGATCTGAAAGGAGTAGGAAGATCATATTTAGTATGGCCAGAATGGTAATACAAAAATCCTGCTGACTGGTGACGTGCGATTTAATATTACTATGTTAGAAATGCCACTTTTAGAAAGTGAGCATTTCTCTGCACTTAAATCTTTCTGTGCCTTACAATCCACGACTGTCTGGGTTTAGTTGCCAGCTCCTTGTGCATTCACTCAGATACACCCCAAACACAGGATACTCAGCCTCACTTGCATACCTCTGCATTTTTTCCTGGGCTGGGAGGGTGGAGAGCCTGCTCTCACACAAAGGACTGCCACACTTCCTACTGGGACCCTGGCAGACAGGATTGAACTGAAAGGGGACCTGGTGCACTTCTAAGCCACTTGTAGTGATATTCCTACATTTGCTTATTTCATCTTTAATCGTTTTGACCTGCATTTATTCAGATAATATTTATATTTTTCTAAACACTGTGTGGTGTATTTTTGTGGTGTTATATTGTGGTATTGTATGATTTATTGCACAAATACTTTACACATTGCCTTCTAAGTTAAGCCTGACTGCTCAGTGCGAAGCTACCAAAGGGTGGGCACAGGATAATTTGGATTGTGTGTGACTTACCCTGACTGGAGTGAGGGTCCTTGCTTGGACAGGGGGTAACCTGACTGCCAACCAAAGACTGCATTTCTAACAAGCTCCTCACCTCCCTTCTCACCCATCGGACTCTCCTCCTGAGGATATCGAAGGGTTCCACAAATTGATGGATAGGGCTACCACACAGTTTTATCTGCCAACATCTGTCTCCCAAATGGATTGTTTCCTCAACGATTTCAAGGAGCAAGCCAAAAAGTCTTTGACTAAATATGGGGATTAAAATAATGAAAAATCATGCTACAGTGTCTCCAGTACCACCTCGTCTGGATAAGAAATATAAAGCTATGGAAGACTCTCCGACTTGCTTAATCGGCCATCCAAAAATAGACTCTGTTGTGTCACAAGCTGCCCCACGGCGCTCCAAGAATCCATCCATTCCTATTCCAGCAGACCCTTGGACAATGTAGGAAAGAGGTTTTCCCTTATTTTGGTTATAGTTGTCTGTGCAGCCAATCCCATAGCAATTTTAGGGCACAATGACCGCCAGATGTGGTCTAATGTGAGTACTTTCATCATCTTCATTCCTGAGGATAAACAGCCAGAGGCTAGCAAGATATTGCAGGTGGGAGAACGCACCTCTGCAGAAATCATTGATTGCGCCTTTGACATCGCCTCCACAGGATTCCAGCAATTAGCTGGGGTAGCGGTTTTGAGCCACCAGGGATGGTTAAAGATGACTTTGTTTCGACCAGAGGTCCAATCCAAGATCCTAGACATGGCCTATGATGGCAAAAACTTTATTTGGCAAGCATATAGACGATGTTCTGTTGGCAATCAAAATAGACATGGACACCGCCAGGTCTCTTGGCATTGCAGTATGACAGATTTCTATTTCGTGGAGCCAGAGGCAGTGGTTTCTCTTCGTTCAGAGGTGGCTACCAGAGGCAGCACCCACCACAATTACAATGCAGGCCTCTTTATCAAAAGACCTACCGTCAACCACCCGCAGCGGCCTATAGCAAACAAGGTGGCGGAAAAGAAACAGCCCCCCCAGGGTTGGGTCACCAGCCGCAAACAATGATCTTTATCTTGTACCGGCTGCAATTACTCCTTCCTCCCATTCCATTCAAGTGGGTGCACACATCTCGAATTACCTGCATCAATGGAGTAAGATAACATCAGACAAATAGGTGTTGGATATAGTAAGTTCCAGTCATAGCCTGGAGTTTGTGCAGACACCACCAAACCATCTTCCGAAAGGGGCGCACCCACCTCATCTTCACTTACGAAGCCAAGAAGCATCTCAAGTTTCTCCAAGGGTGCAATAGAGAAGGTTCCTTTTCATCAGAGAAGACCAGGTTTCTACTCCCGGTTTTTCATAGTCAGAAAAAAGTCAGGAGAATGGAGACTAATTCTGAATCGATTTTTCAATTAAACACATTTCTACATTAACAATCCTTCCGTATGATAACACTGTAAGACATCCTTCACCTTCTGAACAGTGGGGACTACATGACATCGTTGGATCTCCAAGATGCCTGTTTTCACATACCCATTCACCCCAAGCATCACAAATACCTTCGCTTTACCGTTGCCAGTACCCATTATCAGTTCAGGGTTCTCCCTTTTAAACTGAAGTCAGCTCCCAGAATATTCACAAAATGTGTTGCGCCAGTGGCGATTGTGCTTTTCGAAAAAGGTCTTCAAGTTTTCCCTTACTTGGATGACTGGCTGCTAAAGGTGGCAACACCACAGCAGGCTTCCCAAGCCACCAACACCTGCCTTGCATTATTTCACAGTCTAGGATTAACCGTAAATCACCAAAAGTCATCCACCATTCCAACAAGCAAAATGATTTTTTTGGGTGCAAGAATCGACACATTTGAAAACAAAGCCTCTCTCTCTGAAGAAAGACAGCAAAGGGTATCAAATCTATCTCTAAAGATTTCCAGAAAAAAAATTGTTTCTGGGAGACTCTTCAAGTCTCTCCTAGGGATGAAATCTTCGTCAATAAACCTAGTACCTCTAGTGCGGCTGAAGAAGAGACCTCTGCAGGAAAAGCTTCAGCATCAATGGATCCAGTCTCTAGGGTCCTTTGACAACTTGATCAGTGTTCCACCAAGGATCATAAAGGCATTACAATGGTGAGCTCACATCAGTCACATTTCTCAGGGGCTGACATTACTTGTCCCAGTTCCAGACTTCGTCATCACAACAGACACATCTCTGGAAGGCTGGGGCGGTCACTTGCAAGACATGTGCATCCAGGGGAAATGGTCCAATAATTAGAAACTGATGCATATCAGTCTCTTTGAGTTAAAAGCAATATTTCTCACTCTCCAGGCCTTTTTCCCATAAATATCAGGATCATTTGTGCTGGTTCACACCAACAACATGACCAGCATGTATTACATAAACAAACAGGGAGGAGCACAATCCCTATCCCTTTCACAAGAAGCCCAAGCTCTCTGGCATTGGCTCATGTTACACAAGATTTCTTTGAGGGTGGAACACATGTCTGGCATCACCCTCGCTCTTGCAGACACACTCAGCAGGACAGTTGCCACGAATGGGAGCTGGATCGACAGGAGGTGGACAAAATATTTTTGGCTGGGGCCAACCGGCATCGGATCTCTTTACTGCAAACAAGAATGGCACATGCCAGTTCGACGCCAGTCGATACCCACTCCCAGGATCGTGGAGGTACTGCCACCATAAGGACTGGCTGTAGCATTCAGAAATTGCAGTATGAACTGCATGCATGTACCGTTTAAAAAGTACTAATCACCCAATATGTAGTATGCACTGAATTCACAATTCAATGGATGCAGCAACATCCTGGTCTCCACAGGCATTGTTAGAGCACCAGCTGCTCCAATTTGTCATGTCTTCCATCGTTTACCCAGTGATGACCACAACCCTCTTGGTTGCTAGGCTGTTATTTTTGTCTTGCATATGTGCCACACACCCAGAAACTTGAAATGGCATAAGTTCAGCACAAACCATGCCCCCTTTGTTGACCAAACATGATAACCAATCTATTGACCCCCCACTCTTTGGCTTTGGTTATAAGAACTTCATAGTTCTTTTCCCCAGTTTGTTGTATTTTCCCTCACTCTCGAACCTCACTCTGACTTGTGAACCCCGTACTTACCAAATTGCAAATGCCTGTATGCAAAGTCCAAGAATCAGAATGCCTAATGAGATTTGATCTGGAATTGTGATTCTTGAAGAAAAGGTGGCACAGGAAAAGTATATTTGACACCATGCCAAGTTTTTATCCCCGTCTGTTGATTTAGCAGCCTCAAGCCCCACTCCAGAATAAACTGGTATTGCAACTTAGTGGCTGAGTGGTCAAATATTTGATCTTGGTTCTCTCTGGTCAAAAACATCTTAGGATATTAATGATTCATTCATTATAACTTTTCTTGTGGTGCAAACTTCCAAGCATTTCCATGAGTCTTTACAGCCTGGCAGAAGATGTGCCAGATCCTACTTCTGACACTCAGGTTGGAGGGGGTTTATTGGAAGATTTTATGCTCCTGACCTCCAAAGTAATGTGGTAGAACTGACAAGGAACAATTTGAAGGGCAAGAATAACAGGCTTTGTCATGCCTTTCAGTACAATGTTGAGAGGATTTAACTGCTGCCTCCACAGCCTACATTGGTTATGCCACATCATTTCCTCCTTTTGTAATGATTGGCCTAGGCTGTCCTGTCCCCAGAAGACCACTTTGACCTACTTTATGGCCCATCCCAGTTTTCAGTAAAGCTACCATACCTCGCTCGTTTCATCAGACATCTATTGTTTTCACATGCACCAAATAGCCTGGTGCCCCTTGCTCCTTTTCAAGTGGTGCCTTTGGCCTGGTGGCAATGTGATGGCTCCAATACCTCAAGACGTTCTGTGCCTGAAGAAGTCAACTTCTACAGACCCTCAAGGAGACAATCTGTTGATGACTGTACTTGCCACATTCATAAAGCCTAAACTCATCAAAGAGTTTTCAATGAACTAATTCAGCTGGGATGACTCCTAAAGTTTCTTTGTTTTGCTTACAAACTCACCGAACACACAGCAGCACATACCACCTCGCCCAATTCATTGACACCAATGTGGAATCAAAGAAGGGACTTATACATGAAACTACAGCCTAATTTCAAGTTTCTTTCATGCCATTGCAGATGATGTAATAGTGTGAATGGAATTCAAATCAGAGAATTTTTCTTCTGTTGAGAAGTGAATCGCGGTACTGCAGGTCAATAATTACCAAAAAGTCATTGACCCCTGTCCATGATGAAGTCCCTAAAGAAGCTATCATTGTTTTAACAAAAACCAAGACCTGTGCTTTCTGTCTAAATGAGAAATCATTATAAATTTAGAGGCCATTCAGATAACGTTAACTCACACTTCGCTCCATGTTACAGCCAGATGGGTGGCTTTTTTAATGTCTCTGTTCTTTGTAAATGTCTGCTAGTGCCCAAGACAGCATTATAGACCTTTTTATTGCAAATATTAAATTCCTCACCCATTTTAAGAATGGAACTGTATCAGCAAAGATTATATGGGTCATGTCCACTATGCCTCCTCTCCTCCAGTAGTAGATCAGCTTATATGGAACACGCCTTAATAAGAATCATAGAGGTGGGTGGCGATCCTTGATGAGAAGCGTCTTCAGGTTCGTCCAGAATTACAGGAAGGTTGGAATATGTTTGGCACCCATGGGAATGTTGTTACCATTTCCGGGTAGTTAGGTTAAGCCCTACTTTTCTTTCCTTATTGCACCTCATTGTTTGTATTGTAATAATATCCCGGCTTCTGGTGTGGCCCTATCCACTGATCTGGTTAGTAACTGGCCAGGTGTGCCAAAGGTATAATTTGTAATAAATAGCCTACAACTGTCTTTGATGATGGGATGGGTCTGGAGGGAAAGACACTCAGGTTTCTAGAGTATTCGAGTGATGTTGTTGAACTTGTTTAAACCATTGAATTGATGCACCATCTTGTGTTGGATGTCCTTCACCACCAGAATGGACAAGAAGTTACATTGGTTTGTATCTTCTCTCTGTCAGTGATGCTTTTCTTTTGATTTGGGATCAACAGTTTCTTTGTGTATTCCCACCAATTATTCAAAGGTGTTTAAGAAGGCAGAAGTATCTGAAAATGCACAACTCCCAGATGGCCCAACAATTCTGGTTGTAGAATCAGTTCAGCTTGATATATGAGACTTTTCTGATGTTGCACAAGTTGCATCTTTTATCTTTAAAGGTTAGCATCCCTATACCGTGTGCTTTATCCGTCAGATTGGCTGTATACCTTTTGAAGCTGAGGGCTTGATGCTGTAAAACCTGGAGATTATGCAACTGGCTAGAAAACATCCCACTCGGTGATTCTCTATCAGTAAATGTCTTGGATCCTTCCATGAGATGGTGGATAAGGAGATGAAACCTTTTGTGTGATCATGGTCATGGACTTTGTTGGAACCCCTTTCAGAGGGCAATGGGGCATGCAGGTTTTACTGAGCCCAACCTTGGTGGTTGAGACCTTTTACTCCTGATGTTCCAGGGCCTGACCTATTAGGGATCCTGCTCAATTTGGGCCAAGGACCCTTCTGCACTTGACTCTCAGTTGTAGCTGTGATCAAGCAGTTAAGGCTTTTTCAGGGGGATATGAATACAGATCAGTGAGCACTGCTCATAACTCAAAGTGCAGACAGTATGAACAGTAAATCAATGTCCAGCCATATATTTGCTTTTACAAGAAAAATAGTATTTTATTTCTAGCTCTGCACATACAAGGAAGTATGGCATTCAGAAGCAACAACACAATCCCCATTGAGGTTGAGGTTCTAGTAGCTGCCAGGCGAATCCCTGTCCCACCCTACTTTGTGTAACATGTTCAGGGTTATTTTCCATTATTTGGTGGCTGCATCAAGGAATGCAAACTATTAGGCTGTACTCAAGAGTTCTCCCTTTGACTCTTTAGGAATTTGGGGCCAGATGTATCATGAAGAGCTTTTGCGATTCGGAATTTGCGATTTTTAAGAAATCGCTATTTCCGACTCGCAAAATGCCATGTATCACATTTGCGAATCGGTAATAGTGATTTCTTAAAAATCGCAAATGCTATTACCGAGTCGCAAATTGCAATACCGGCCCCATTCGCACCAATGGGCCTGTTGGCCAATATCTGCAAATTTTTTGCATTTCCAAAATTGCGATTTCATTACTAGAAATCGCAATTTTGGAAATGCAAAACCCCGGGGTGCTGGGGGCCTAAGGCCCCCTCTGCTGCACACCAAAATTATTTGTTTCACTATGTAAGGTGCACACATGCCAAAAGGACATGTGTGCTTTACATGTACATTTTAAAAATGCATTTTAAATACATTTTTAAAATTTGCACATGGTTACCACCAAGTTCAACTTGGTGGTAAATAGCGATTCCTAAATACCCAAATCGCATTTAGGAATTGCTTCATACATGTGCTAAGGAATCGCAAATAAGGAATCCTTATTTTGCGATTTCTTATTTAGAGAATCGCAATTTGCTTCTCTCTAAACAGGGTCGCAATTTTAAGGAATCGCTATTTTCTTCCTTAAAATTGCGTTCAGAATGTCTTTCATACATTCTGAAATGGCTTTCTGCATTCGCAAATGGGCATTCGCACCGTTTGCAAATGCAAAAAACCTTGATACATCTGGCCCTTAGTCAAAAGTATCTATGGTGCTGCAATACCATTAGCAGTGATTCCTCTGAGGATAACTGGGCCAATTCACATCTTACCTGCTCTCGCATTATGGAAGAGCTCAGTGATGCAGAGAGTGCCTTCAATGCACACCCGTGAGTCTTGCTCAGCTTGGAGAAGATTGGCTGCTTGTGGCCCACACAGTAGCACCCGGCAGGGCAGGCTCTCTCTCCTGAGCAGCATCATCCATGATGTCTCCAACAGACCTCTGCGCTGAGTTGGGGCTTTTCCTTTACAGTGTGGGTCCAATCTGTGGATCATAGCCTCAGTTTCTCATTCAGTGGTCCACATCCTTTTGCAATGTTGATACAGACAGCCCTTCCTGGCATATGAGGTTGCCATGTTATGTAGTTATGCTGGCACAGGCGGGTTGGACTTTGCTCTCTCTAACGCTCTCCTTTTCCTCACAGGGCACATTGGTCTTGGAAAGCAGACAGGAACTGGTGCTCCAGACTCCAGGGCCGGTTGTCTTGGTTTCCCTTGGTGATGTGCTCTCACCCAGAAGGGAGACTAGCAACCCTTGGCCCCAGTCCTGGTTACAGGCAGAAGTCTTACTGAGCTTCTCCTTCTCACACAGCCTGTCTGGCTGATTGCCAGATGACCAATTTTTGGAGACTGACCCTCCCCTTCTTATAGTCCTATTCCAGACACCAAATGAGATTTAGCGTCTGAGTCTTTGAAGTTTTATGTTGGGCACTTCTCCTTTTCTTCTTTCTTCATGAAAGATGTCTGTCAGAGCAGGCATGATTCTGAAGCTGATTGTCCACAACATAACTCATGGGAGTGACCAGAGTTCACACCTGGATGTCAGCCACAGTTAAATGTGCATCAAAAGGTTAATCCCAGCCCTCAGTCCTACTCTTTATGATTCCCTTATTAGCACCATCTCCTTTCCAGGGGTGTGACTAGGCCCGTTCATTGTGATCTGTCACTGAATCAAATAAGTGTTCTGAAGGGTGAAGGTGGTCTCTTCCTTTCCCCCCCAGTGTGTCCCCACCCAGCTCACAGGAACGTAGTAATACACAAATGTGTCTGAGGTGGATTTCTCTCCTCATGTCTTGCCGGGAAGGCCTAGGCTTCCCAAAATGGAACCCAGGGTCCTTTATAGAATGTACCATTGCAAGCACTCACTCAGTGTGCATTCATGGCATATTTTCTGTTGAGCACTGATACCTCTAATCATTGTACCCTCACATGTACACATGAATTCAGCACACTCACTTAGTCTGCACGCACTGCTCAGCAGTGAAACTTTTCTATATTCAACCAGGGTGTGCCATTTTTATACACACACACACACATACTGCCAGCGCACGCACTCACTATGTGCACGCTGCACAACACGTCACCCTTCATGTATTGTACTTCATGCAAGCACACATTCACAGAACACAAGCTTTTCCCTGCACAGCACTACACCTTTCATGTAATGTATTCCTCTCATTCATACATACACTCAGTACTAACCACACATGCACTACAAAGTACTGCTCCATCTCTGTACTGTACCCTTCCCAGACACACATACAACCAACACAGAGTCACTTCTCCTATGCTGCACAGCTTTCCACATCTACCTAGTGCAGGCCAAGGGTAAGTTAAGAGCACAGCAGCAGAACTTTGCTACAAGTGAGTGAGCCTGTGGGTCTCCAGTGACACAGGGTATAAGGGTCCTGTTCACTACTACTGATCACTACGCGCTATGCTTCCACCACTGCACTTGTGCTGCTTAACTCGTGGTGAAGGCAGTAGCATTCCACCGTTAGAAGGATAGCACTTTGGGCGCCCCTCCTGATCCAATAAGACCACAATCCATGAGGCAGGCCTATGTTATGGTGCACACACACGATTCATGTTCACCTATGACAAACATGTCAGCATTAGGGATCCAGACAACAGGAGTTGGGGCACTCAGGCAGGGATACACGTCTTTAACATGCAAAGGAATTTCCCTCCCAACAACCGTTAAACTGGTGATACTAAATATCACTTTTCTGACTGCTACTAGGATTGCGAGAAAGACAAGTAAAATCCGGTTGATATGCCCCAGCAAACAATAGGCAGTGTTTGATGAGATGGTGCCCATGGTTATTTTGACCCATCAATCTTTTCTTCTAATGGCTTTGTTATAATTCCGCAAGAAACAGGAATGATTCCTGCGTCTGAGGCAAAAGGGACCTTCCACAACTAGATGACACAAAGACCTCCACATTCTTTCAGCAGTTTTTTTTTATCATGAATAGTGGTCCTTCCCAAGACAAGCAGGGCTCTCGTACTGCCATGAGTCATTGGGTCATCTCCTGTATCCTGGAGTGCTACAATATTGCGGAAACCCCTCCTGTGGAGATCATACATACATGCTAGTTGTGGATGAATGCAGTAACAAGCTTTCCACTGTCAGGTTTAGCTTGATATAACATCCAGCAGAGCCACAGTGGCTTCTCTATGGGGCTTCTCTAAATGTTTTGCTGGGGACAACGGCTCTAGAATGAATGACTATCTGGGCAAGCCCTACTTTATGTTGGATTAGGCCCTCGAGTTATTTTGCAGACTTCCATGCCATGCTAGATATCAATACTTTATAATCATCCTATCAATCTGAAGGAACGGATGTTGGATTGATTATTTCACTTCTTTTACGTAGATGTAGAGCCACAAGTAAGGAAGGTGCAATGAACAAAAGGGAATGAAACGTACCTTAATAGATTTGCGCACTCTTAGTTCTTACTCTGACTCCTTCACAACACAGTAGGATATGCTGGGCTCTCGTTTTAAATGACATGACATAATGCTTCTCATTTGTTAATGTGAAAAAACAGTGTACTGAAGTGTAGACAGCTGTCCATGGCATCACCAGGAAAAAAAGGTAAACCTTTATTTTTAAATGCAGCAGTGTACAGGCTACATTTAAAAAACAAAGTTTACTTTATTGAAAGGCAGTCTCAGACCACCATCCCTATAATGTCCTCCTTTCGTTGTGCTTAGCTATTTGTTAAGGTTCTTAAAAATCCGTACTTGTCACACAAATCTTTACTGGTCATAAAAATACTAGTCTCAATTCGCGACCAATATTTTGCAACCAGATATTCATACATCTGGCCCAAAATTCTGTCAACCCTGATTCCGTGACTCTGGATTAGGTTTTTGCCCTATCAAATATCTTTATTTAGGCAACAAGCTGATTGTAGGTGTACAAATAACTTTGTGAATCAGCCATGGATGTCAGAATTGCTATCATCCTATCAAAATGAGCCATCAAAGCAGCAACAAATGACATTCAAACTGGTATGTAGTAGTGAACATGACCCCATTCTAACTTTTTTGGGAATACCAAATCATTTTGACAGCTGAGGATTGGTAATCTATAGGTTACATTGGTGCTGGAGCAAAGAACACTTAAAAGGCTACCCCTTTGCCAGATGGTTCCACCAGGGATCTGAGCCATGACCACCGGGCAAGAGAACCCAGAAAGACTGTTGCACCCTCAAACTCAATCTTCAGCTTACAACCCACAGATTGGAAACGACTCAACCTGTAAACTGCTGTGGATATGGAGGTAAGCTAAGATGGGTTGACCTTTGATTTGCTGGGGTATTATATAGTTAAATAAATTCATATATAACATTTGTGCCCCACAATAATACGAAGACCATAATACTCAACAGTCAGCAGCCATTTGTAACTTATATGTCTTAACATTCATATAAGATATATCTGCTACGAGGGTTGTTCATCACCAGTACTGTACAGCCAAAAAAAACAGACATCACCAATTAAGCAGGCATGGAATAACTGAAGAGAACAGTGACACACTGCTGGATAACTTGTCATCAGACTTCAATCTAGTCTACCACTACAGGTCCCAAATATCTATACACTCTGACCACTTCTCTACATCTCACAATGGCACTCAGATATGGGATGATAGTAAAAAATTTCCCTCCCGGCAGATCTCTTCACCTCTTTCTCCCCTCAATCATGCCAGCTAAGGACCACGATTATACACAAAATCTCAGATTGACAACCCAGTGCCAGTACCAGCTTAGCGGACTAGAACCATAAGAAATATCACAAAAGGCCTGCAGAACTATTCAAATCTGCCAGCACACTGAAAACTATAAAACTCCTTGCCTCACACTTAATCATCCACCACACTGCTGTGTGCTGCGTACCATAACATGTTAACCACACCTCGGTGGTCATCACATACGACATGAAAACACTTCTCACACAGGATCACAAAACAAGAACACCCTTTCAACCACACACACTACAAGGCGTAGCTTGCTATATGTAGGCAAGCGCTTAAGTGCCCCACATAGGGGGAGCAGGCGCTACGTATATGCTGCAATACAGTAAAATACAATACAAAATCAGGCCATTGACAATGGGCTTGATGCATAGTTTATTTTACAATAAAAAAACATTTTTAAAGCTTTTAAAGGAACATTCTGACTACCTCAAACATTTTTAAAATCGCATTTCATATCGCCACTCCAGCTTTTGGTTCTCCGTAGAGTGAGGTGAGGGGAGACTGTACAGTTCAGTGTCCGTAGACAGGGGCGGTACCTAGGTTTGCCTAAGATTAGAGAAGTTGGGCAACAATGAGGCTCGGAAACTTGAAGTGCCAGAGACGAAAGTCCGACAGCGGGCTTCCAAGAGTAGAGGTTTGTTCTTCTCCCAGCGGCAGCAGCACAACACAACAAAAACTCCCATCATGTGAAAGTCTCCAGCTAGAGGCGGCCATCTTAGGAGAAGGACGTCCTGCCTAATGTGCCACCCACGGCCTTACTGTTTCTATCTCCCTGTCTCCAGTTACCAAATAGTGAAGTTACTAGAACTGTGAAACCGAGGAGTTGCCGCTCATTGAACAATGTACAGGGAAATGGATCCGAGAGCGACTTTAGAGGGCATTTTCTTATTTAATTCTCACTTTGTAATGTCACAGAAGAGGCCATGTGAATGGCCCAGTGGGTGAAATATGCCACAGTGACCACCCACTATCTCAAACCCAAACCTGCAGCCCCTAGTGACACTCATGCATGCACTGCCTCGTTCTACAGCATGCAGATATATTCCACCTAGAGCACACCACCTAAAGGCTGTAGCAGTGACAGATCCCAGCTTACAGCTCGGCCACTCAACATATTGCCAGGTGTGTGCCTGGATGGATCCCAGTCCACAACTCGGTCACTTAACACAGTGCCAGGTGTGTTCCAGACAGATCTCAATTAAACAACATGGTCACTCAACACAGTGCTAGGGGTGTGCCGGACAGATCCCAGTTCCACAACTCGGTCACTTCAGACAGTGCCAGGTGTGTGCCAGACAATTCCCAGTTCCACAACTTGGTCACTTAACACAGTGCCAATGTGTGCCGGACAGATCACAGTCCCACAACTCAGTCACTCAACACAGTGCCAGGTGTGTGACTGGACAGATCCCAATTCCACAACTCGGTCACTCAACACAGAGTGATGGATGGTTCTGGTGACTCTGAATAGCTGATTTGGGTAGGGACTTAACTACAGGATGCATTGGTGATAATTGTAAGAAAAGGCAAATTGAAAGGTAAATTTCGAGAACAGGAAAGAATGTGCCATAAAATGATGGGAAGAACGGATAGATGGATGGATTGCAGGTGGATGGGTGATGGTTGGATGAAGAATGGATGACTTGAGATGAACGATAAAATAGTTAATCGGAATAAGCATGGAACTGTAGAAAAAGGAAAGAAAAGCAAAGAGGTAATTAAATGAGAGATTGATGTTTAGCAATGAATGGGTGGGTGGATGGATGGATGAGAAGGTGGATGGACTAATGCGCAGGTTGAAGGAAGGACAGAGCGGTGGATGGATGAAGGGTGGGTGGACATACGAATGGTTTGAGATGGGTGATAAATGAATTGATCGGAGTGAACATGGAACTGTGGAAAAAAGAAAGGTAAACAAATAGGCAATTAAATAGGAGAAACTAGGCTGGATGGATGGATGGGTTGGTGGGTGTTTGGGTGGTTGAATTGAGTGATTTTAACACATGAAAAGAGGTGAGAAAAGACGAATGATAGGAAAATAAGTAAAGAAATAAACAGAAGGAAAAGAGGAAGGCATGGTTACTGACGAGGAGATACCTAGATGAATGCTGAAATGTCTCCATCGGTGAAAGTTCTACAGATAGATGCACAGATGAAGAGGTGGATAACTGCAGTATGCATATCTCCCAAATGAGATCTGTCTAGAAACAGTTTGGATGTATGCAATGCAAATAACCTTCTAAGCAAATACAGAGAAGGTGAAACCGAATACTAAAGCACACATTAGATGAGAGCCCTGAACCCAGAAAACTTTAACCCTGAAAGAAACTTTTATCTACCCAAAGTCTTGATTTAAGAAAGCAGGACAGAAATATGACTTGGGCATGAGAGACCAATGGCCATCTCTGGAATATGAGATGCGTCTCTTTCAGAAGCAGCTCTGTCCACACAGACAGGTACTTGTAGTGGTGTGAAGAGTGGCAGACACCCTTCCAGAGTAGGGAAAGACTGAAGAGACTTCCTACGAAGCAGGTGGGACCCCACATCTAGCACAGAAGGAACAATTAGTTGCCTGGGCCATGAATGCAGGAAGGATTCCCATAACAGGGCTCCCTTGTTGGTGTATCCACACTTGGGCATCAGCCAGACCCAACAACCTTCTCTGTACGCCTTCTGAGCCATCTAGGATGGTATACTCAAAGCCTCGCTTGTCACCAGAGATAAAGGCAGATCACTGGACATTAATAAGGTATTTCCCATCGATATTGTGTGACTTGACTGTCAAAGGTTGCTGTTCTCCCTGTCATCGTCATGTCTTGAGGCAGCACTCCTTGCACCAGGCCTTTCCTTAAAGGTTCAGGGCCCGAAACCATGGCAAGACTCCTCATCCATGTTGAGGAATACCCTGACAATCAAGAGGGTTCTCACACCCGTATGGAGCTCAGGAGCCAAGGGATGCCACGACCCTTTAACAGAGCAGCAGAAATCTATCAAAGGAACCGTAAAACCATGACAATGATTTCAGTCTTTTTTAAAAGAAGGATATGTTGGGTCTGTCACAGGGCAATAATCTATTCAATGTTACACATCTCTGCTCATGTTTGGATGCTAGTGCTCTCCCCGAGGAAGCTTTGAAGATCAATTTATAATAGGGAAATCCAGAAACGGAAAGCAGCTACTTTGCTAAGATCCACACAGTGTCTGTACACTGATTCCTGGCACATTCCTGATTCCTGTTTCACAATACCTCACCTCTCACCAGAACCATGAAAGAACCTGCTCGGACACTTGTCCTCGAAGATGAACTGGCACACCCTCAAACTTTCCCCATAATCTGTAAGCTGCCTGTGAAATAACCTACTGAAGTTTACTTGTGGATGCACAATGGCAGTATCATCAACCGCAG
The DNA here is from genome assembly GCF_031143425.1 of Pleurodeles waltl. Taxonomy (NCBI): domain Eukaryota; kingdom Metazoa; phylum Chordata; class Amphibia; order Caudata; family Salamandridae; genus Pleurodeles; species Pleurodeles waltl. The sequence goes on from NC_090449.1 coordinate 19,286,128, forward strand.
TAGCCAACCTGTATCCCACAGCATGGGGCTCAACCCATGCCAATGCTACGGGTCAGATTATGCCCCCCTTGATTACTTTCTTTCCAAAGATTGAAGGCTTCACATACAAAGTTCAACGGTAACCTACCTCATCATCACACTGCAAGATGATGCATAATGAGCCAGTCCAGGCCTGTTCGGGGTGACTGTCACGAGCACCACCCCCCACCAAATGCTGACTCTGGACCAGTCGCAGTTTTCTTGAATGGTGTATCTGTTTCATAGTTATAGATGTTGACGTGGAACGAGAACTATCACAGTCATCTTTTGTTCTTATTTCAGTCCCTCCTTTAGCACTGTAGACCCTGATTCACCTCTCTGTTTTATGCTGTTATTAATCCTCTGTATACGCCTCAACGTTTAGTTACTTATTTTGTTCCCACTATTCCTGCTAGCAGATGTTTTCTTTAAAGGAGAACTGCTGAACACCTGACCATCTTTCCTATTCTTTTAGGGCAAATTCTTGGTTGGTGAGCATACTACTGTAGTGGAACAATTGTGTCATTTGTATGCAATATCTTTTAACGCTGTAAACTAGACATAGAGAGTGTGACACCTCTTTTAGGCCATGCCCAGTCCGGCTGGAAGTAAAGAACAGCTTTGCCAGTAGGAATCACTATAAAAATATAACTTTATTGGCTGACGATGAACACACTTTGCATTGATAAGTGCCTTTCACCCATACAAACTCTTTGCAACAACCCAGCACTCATGCAATAACCAACCCCTCCCTGCATACTGGAGAAGCATGCGTCACCAAATGCAGGCAGACCTTGGTTCTTCAGCATTGGAAAATGTGCCTCGTCCAGTGATTTTATTTCTACAGGAGAGCACACGTTCCTTTTATCTTGCAGCAGTCTTTCCATGCACATCCCACACAAACAACTGCAAACGTGTAAACTTGGACCACAGTTACTAAGAGTTATTTGGCATCCAATGATCTTCACTGAAGTCATAAACAACTGATTAGTTCCATCTATGTGTGAGATCTTGGGCAATTCTGTGTTTATGAATTTAAGGAAGGTATCCTTGACAGAACACTAGCAATTTTGTTCTCTGTCAAGGGTTCTTTGTTAATCATCATAAACAAGAAGTATCCCAGGACCCCATACTCGAGCAAGACATTCAAGTGTTTTTGACGTCAGTGGAATTTCCTGCATTGCAGAACTAGGAATACACGTAATTTCCTTCTTGTCCATTAGCCGACCTGTCCAATGATCTTTTTTAACATAATGGGGACTGGAGTCTGCAGAAGGCTAGGTCATCTTCAGGACAGTGCTAGAATTATCTTAACAAATTCCTTCGGCCATGCAGTAACTTCAAGAAGTGTTTCTACATCTTATATCAACTTTCGTTCGCAGAAGAGCATCCTCAAGATTTGCTTGGGCCATCTTAGCAATTTTCGTTTGCAGAAATGCATCTTCTAGATAGTATTTGGGGAAAGTGTGTGGGCAATCTTAGCAAATTTCACTCACTCTGAAGTTTTTCCTGGATAAATCTTGAACATTCATAGCAAGATCTATTTGCAAAGGACCATCTTGTTGCTCTTAGTGGATTTGAGCCGCCAAGGGACATATCAAAGTTGCCCCAGCTGGACCAGATCTTCTGCAGTGTGCTTCATCGTATCCGGGTCGAAAGCATATCAGGAAGGATAGAAAAGGGACCATATGGATGATGACATGATATCACAAGGTTTACAGGTGAGGTTTTCCTAAGAGACAGGACGACATGTGAGCTGCATCCGTACTTTCTATGACACAAGGCTTGCCATTTTTGGGAGGGAGAGTTCCTTCCTTTCTGGGGGAATCCCATGAATACTGTCTAAGAAACAGAAGTTTCTTATGATGCTCAGAGTTTACATTTCCACCTCTACTATGTTTTGTGTTTTTTATATTCTGCAGCATTTTGACACCCATTTTATGGATGTGAATAGATTCTATTAATCTCTATAATATAGATAAATTAACGTTTATCTCTGAAATATTCATTGCATTTTCTAAGGTGATCTACTACCAGCCCTTCACATTTTCGCACATAGGATTTATGATGACTTTCAAGACATTCTGCACTCCACATGTGCCCTAGGGGGAGAACAGAAATGGTCGGAGATAAAAAATAACAGTTTCCTCTTTTTACATCTAGTGTGTAACCAGGACCTGGGATTTTGAGACCAGTACCATACATCTGGCATCTAGAATTTGAAGGGTACTTCTTCCACTGCTGGACGTAGATCCATACATGGCTGAACTTCTTGTATTATTTAATAAATAACCATCAATTTATAGAGAATACATTAGGGCTAAAGAGCAATTATGGTCCTAAGTAAGACACCAATGTGCACAGCCAAATGCTCCAACGTGCTTCTTGCCCTCCGCATCTGCAGTCAGGTGGTATACTGCACCATGCTAGAATCAATGCATACATGACAGCTCTGAGTGATTCTGATGACGTCATAAGGAGCAGAACCGCAGGTTGAGAGGTTTGTAAATACCACCGAGATTGCACCGTAGGACCATATGAGAAAAATACCCATATGTGAACTTGTTGCTATCTTGCTGTCAGTGAGTTCCAGCCTTGGAAAGGTTTGCACAAAGGGCCTTCCTGGTCTTGTAGTCCACTTAAAACAAAATCTATGTCTCAAAAATGAAGACAATCTAGCGTAAATGAAAAACGACAACAACACAAAAGGGGTACAGTCTTTCGTAGGTTCTCTGTCATGACATGACGTGGTATTTATGTGTCAGAGATCAGAGGTATCCAACTTCCTGCCTTCTGAGATGTAGCTATAGATAGGTAGGTGAACGTACAGACACACTGATGGATTGATGGAAGGACAATGGATGGGTAAATAGTTTAGAAATTGGAAAAAAAGGCAAAAGAAAAAAAAGTGGAGAGAAAGGGACAGACCTGGGTGACACAAAGGAGAATGGAGAGAAACAGATCTACTAGAGGCAAGAAGAGGAAAGAGAGAGAGATACAGAGAAGTGGAGGAGGGGAAACGGAAAACAATTTAAAGAAATGGCCAGACAGATAGGTGGAGGGGTAGATGGAAGAGTTGGACAGGTAGGTGGAGTCATAGGAGTCGATATAGAGGTAAGTAGATTAGTTTACACCCCTAAATAAAGTAGGCCTTGAAGCCTCAAGGACTGTTCAGTGAATCTTAAGTGAACAGAATATATTACTGAAGAAACTGGGGTGGATCTTGGGCAGAGATATGCAATATGGAGACAGATGGCAGGGAAAAGGCGCCCAACTGAATTGAGTGGTTTTCCCTGTGCTGGAATTATGCAGGCGACACTGAAGAATTGGAGACGGAGGAGACCTCTGTTCGAGAAGAGGAAGAGAGTTCGGATCCATCGTCCACCTTCTTTCCAAAGAGTTGATAAATGCAGTTACGGAACTAGTGTAAGAGAAACAGGGAGAAAAGTGTTAGTTAGTACTTGAGCGAAAGTACCCAGGTAATTGCAGAACTGGTGTCACGTGGAAATGTGGTGATAAAGGAAATCCTCATCCTTTCATTAATATACTCTTAATGTGTTTTTGAGAAAAACTTTGTGTCTTTTCACTCATCTGTTTTTTTGTGCGCAGTATTTACTCTTGCTGGGAACTTTAATACATGAATCAGAAGTTGAACACAATTTGAGGACTGTTTGCTTCCTGTTGTCAGGCGTTTCTTTTAATTAGAACTGGTTCAGGCCACCCCATCTCTTCCACTCTTAGCCATGTCCCTATCCCATAGAGAGATCCCTGGCAGGAGCAGGTTACCCACTCACCTGGCGGTTCATGAAGACATAGATAACGGGGTTGTAGATGGTGGCGCTCTTAGCGAAAAAGGCAGGTAAGGAGGCGGCCAATGGGTGGAAGGAGTAGCCGGGGTTGGCAGCAGCGAAGCATGCAAAGAAAGTGTATGGCCCCCAGCAGAAAATGTAAGCCACGATCATGACCACTACCATTCGGGACACCTCTCGCTCAGCCTTCTGGGTTGATTCTGACTCCTTTTGCTGCATTGCGACCTGTGGATGCATAAAACCATCACTGCATTAATCTCAGCACTTTGTCAAGCTATCACATTTCCTGCAGGTGAACACAGACCTCAGTGTCAGCTCTATAAGCCACAGTCATGCTGATGCAACTATTGTGGCTCCCCTCAGCCTGCCCCTTGTTCAATTTGTGTCTTTTTGGAAAGCATCACAGACACACCCCTATTTCTATGCAGTTGGTAAGTCTTCTTATCCGTGGGGACAGAGAAGCATAGTTGCAAGTGTTGCCTTATAGCCCCTTCGCCGAAATAGCTAAAGAGTGCTCCAAACATTCCAGTAAAGGAATTGGAAGTGGCAAGGAAAAACCAGGCTCCCTTCCCGATCTTGGTTATTATCTATCTTCAACAAACTGTCACCCCACATCAAATTACAGTTCCTCTCTGGAATAAGGGGACATTTTGTTTTGCCCTTACAGGAGAGACAGCATTGTCCTAAAAGGGAAATACTTAATGCCTTGAGAGGGAAGACTATATTGACCTGAAAGGAAAGACAGATTTGTCATGAACAAGTAGACCTGGTCTACAAATTATTCCTATGTTCCAAACCTCCCTTCCTCACTGATTGTCTCCATGGACCCACCTCTAACAGAAATATATTGTCATCTAATGGCAGTTTGTTAACAGTAAAAAGGCCATGGAGGCAGGCACTTTCCTGTTCTGGCTCATAGGATTTGAATACCACTCCTAAACCTGGAACCACATTTTCTGAATGTATGCATGTCATTAAATCAAGTCACTTCCAGCAGTAGTCAGGACTCAGCCTTTTCATGTTTGCACTCAAACTGAGCATTCCACTGCAGAGAATGTTCTCTCCCTCACTAAAACCTCCTGACATGTAGTGATGTAATCCACCGGACAGATGCGAGGAGATGACTCCGTTAGAGTTGGGGTTTATCATCCTGTAGATGATGAGGTGAAAGTATTGTGTCTGTGCCGATGTCTTGATGTGGTAAGGGTTTGAGAACGGCAGCTATGATGACAAGAGTACCTGAAAGTACGTTGACAGTGATGGTATGACTGATTGTAAGTTCTGGAGCATGATCTAGGTCTTGGCGGTGGTGGAGTTGCTGCTGGAGGGTAGGAGTAGGTAGTGCAGGTAGTGCAGGTAGTGGAGGAGGCAGTGGAGGTAGAGGAGGAGGAGGAGGAGGCAGAGAAGGAGGAGGAGCTGGAGGAGGCATGTCTGGTAATACTATTGTTGAAGAAGGGGAAAAGGACCCAGAGTACTCCGAATCTGAAGATGAATAGATGCGTCTCCTTTTTCACTTGCTTTCTATCCTTGACATCAAGATGGACTTCGACCTCTGACAATGACTCAACAATGACCTACGTTGAATACTCGACGTCAATCTTCTCCTTCGCTGTCTCAACATCAAGCCGCTCCTTGACAGTGACAGACTTCTCAAAGTCGATCTCACTGTTCATGTTGACAGCATAAGAGTTGTACCTTGTCTCAACGTCGATCTGTACCTTTTCTTTGAGGACAAACCAGTGCCTGATGGCGAGCAAGTCAGTGCTGTACCTGGCATCGACCCCCTCGAAGTTGACTGGGAAAGACGTTGTTTTTGAGCTAGCACTCTCATTGTGGACCTTCCACGTCCCTTAGAGGCAGATGGAAGAGCCCTCGTAGAGGACTGTCAAAAAAGCCTTGAAAAGTGAGAGACTGATGGAAGACGTCGAGTGAAACAGTTTAAACCAAAATTCGCAGGTATATTTTAGAGAAAAAAAGCCTAAACGACTGAGTTTAGTGCTCCAGGATCCTGTCAGGACGTACCAGAAAAATAACTGAAGCAACTTCCACCTGCTGACCATGATGGGATACTGGTTGTCTCTGCAGCCTTAAAGGCACAGTCACTATTTTTCACTCACGTAATAGTAGCCTATGGGGCTACACTGTCCTTTCATTCTTCACGTCTTACTTTTTCAAAAGGGTTTGTGAAGGCGATTTAAGCTGTTTTGTAAACCATTTACCTCAAATGAAACATTTATATGGGTGCTTTGACCCTTTTGTCAGTGCAGTCTGAAGAAATGCACTACTGTGCGTTTTTGCCTATGTTGCATATTATGTTCTTTCTTAAGTGTTTCTACAAGCCTTCCTGAAATAATGCGAACGTCTACACTTAAGAAGATATTATATAAAGAAGTGCTCCAGGATACCCCCACATGGGCGGAACTATTCAGGTACTTATGAGTTTAATTGAGATCCTCCTACGAGAGAACTGGAGCTCCAGGTAAGAAACTATTCCTTCCGGTATTGATTATCCACAAACCAGCACATCATTTTCAAAAGGAAGTTGACTCCCAAGACAAGTCCAGTTTTGTCACAGATGTTGGTTTCTGTCGGGGGCTCATCACCGGTTTCTTATTTTATAGATCCTTCTCGTAGCCAACCTTATCCTTCCCCAAAGGCCGCAATGCAGTCTTATAAGATTCTGGACAATTTTTTGTATTCTAGATGGTTTCTGGAAGGCTGCTGCTTTCAGTAATATTTCAGCAATCATTCAGTAGTCATGCAATAATCTGTCTCTAGCTTTTCCGAATACCATTTGAAATCTGGAACCAAATCTGCTGGAATGACTGCTGAAAGACTACTGAATGAATGCGACCAGACCGTGGAGTGACTGTAAAAAAACATCTAAATGATTGCTTTAATATTACTAAAAGACTGCCACAATGAGGGCCTCCTGAACCACTGGGCACCTCTTGAAGGGGTGGAGGCCACCCTACGCCTCTGGGGCTCTAGGGGCCTGGGCTACGCCCCTGGACTCCTAAATGACTGCTAAAATAATGATTAATAACCGCTGACAAATTGCTGCATGACTGTTAAAGCACTCCTTAATGGCTACTGAAAGGCTGAAGAATGGCCTTTCAAAGTCAATGCAAACAATTTTACCCCTTAATAGGTTAATTTAGACCAGGGGTCTCTAACCTTTTCTCTAGAAAGAGCTACTTATGGTCAATGAAACTCATCCTGAGCTAAAAACGTTGTTAGAGCTTTAATAGTGACCACTTCAGACAACTTTGAATTAGTGTCCACCATAGGAAATATTACCAGCAGTGATCACCTCAATGCATCAGGCATTGTAGTTGGCAGTAACATTAAAAATATTTTGTTAATGTTAAATGCCTCGACATGGCTTATTTCAATTTTGGAATACATATATTAACTCGACCAAGCAAAATTGTCTTATTTAGTAGAATGGACTGCATACAGGAGAGCTACTTACAGGTAGAAGTAGAACTACCAGTTGCTCATGAGCTACTCTCTGGAGAAGCCTGATTTAGACCTTTGAACAAGTGCAAACTGCATTTGTGTTGTTTATGGCACTCTCTAGATATAGGAGGCGCACATGTACTGCACTCCCCCAGTGTGTGCTGTGAGCAAGGGATAGTAACATGCAAAAAAGAGGAAACTAGCTTTGGATATGCTATTTCTAATTTTTTAGTAAACAATGGTTAATTAAATGCAGGAGTCACCATTCATCCTAGTACTGATGTTATTTAACGTGGGCCCACCACTTAGATCTAAGTGACCCAATTATCTCATTATAAATGTTGTCACTCCCTTCATTTGTCATAAAAAGTGCAGCCTGTTTTTAGGAGGACTAACCAAAAATGTAGGACATTCAATGGAAGTTGAGGCGTTGTAGTTGGAACTAAAGACTAATGAGTTAGACCTTCCACAACTTAAATGTTTTAATTATATCAAAAGTAAGAGTCTTACCTGTCGGATTGCCCACCAGACCTGGATGTAGCAAAGCACAATGACGGAGAGAGGCAGAATGCAGCAGGTGGTCATTAGAACCATCATGTATGACTGAACACCAGGATCAGAGTTTCCGCTGAACACATCGGGACCACATGAGGTCTTCAAGCCATGAGGCCAGTACCTGAAGAGAGAGAGAATAGCCTTAGGCACTGCCCAGAACCCCAAGGGAGGAGAGTTCAAGGAGTTAATTTACACATTGGAAGCTCCTGCTCTGCCAATTCTTTTACGTACTGTGTCCTAGCTTCTTACAAGTGTTTACCTAAGCCTGGCTTAGCATCAATTCCAAAGGCTCTATGTAAGAAGATTGGAGTTAGACATGGTATTCATCTACAGGGCTTGTACAGTTCATGGTGCTGAAGAACTATTTCATGCATCTTATAGTGCTCTTTATTGCTCCAGTTGGCACACTTGCTTTTGAGGACATCAAGGACACCCTTTTTAAAGTCATTGGTGGCCTTACCTACTCCAGCCAAAGATTGGTGGGGCACACCAACAAGCCGACCACACCCAGGAGAAGATGATGCCGGAGGCCGCTAGTTTGCCATCAAACTTGATGTTGCCAAAGGGTTTGCAGACCACGAACCACCTTTCCCAAGCAATGATTGTCAAGGACCAGAGAGCTGTGATACCTGAAGAAGATACGAACATAAACATGATGAGCTACCAGATTTGCTGTAAAATGCTAGATGAGTGCAGAAAGCCATTTGTGGGGCTCCCATGTTGTGTATACAAATGATATGCAACAGATTGTCAAATCCATTTTTATTTTTTTGCAAAACACCTCTTTGTACAATATTGAGACAAACTGTTTGCTTAAGTTTGCAATCGTTAGGGAGCAAGAAAAAACGGAAGCGGGAGAAACAAAATGCCAAAAAGAAAATAAATTGAATGTTCCTTAATATGGTGGAATAAACATTAAGAAAAACTGTTGATGCTAAGGAATGTAAATATAGTAGATTGATTATTTTAGTGTGGCTGGGCTCCGTCCGTTCCCACTGAGCATCCCTTTTATTATATGAACTAAAAACAGTTGCCTGCTTCTTCATCTGGGTATATTTTAGATCTTTAGAGCCAACAGTAAAGTTCATGTTACCGCCAAAGCCCTGCTGAGTCACTTACCACAGACAGAGACTGTGTACCCCTCGATAACACACAGTGGGTGCCCTAGGATGAAGTAACCAAATATCTGATTGATGACACTGATGGTGCTGGCAATGACTGTCTCCCCGAGGTCAGCAATGGCCAGGTTGACCAGGATCCAGTTCAGGGGGTGTCGCAGCTTTTTGAATTTCATGGTTGCCACCAGGACCAGGCCATTGGTAAAAACAGAGGCAAAGACCACAAAGAGCATCCAGAGGGTGGTGATGTTGTAGACCCATCGTGGAGCAATATGGTAGTTGGGCCCTTCAAAGGGACCTGAAAAACATACATCACCGTACGTTTAGTAATGACAACTTAGAGCAAAGTCCAAGCAATTTCAGAAGGTTACAAATGTCATCTTATGCAGCTCTCTGGACAAAAATCAGTAGTGCCTCATTTTTCAAATGCAGTTACTGTGAGAAATGTGTGGATAAAGACATCCCAATGCTGTCTCCGATCAAACCCTAAAACATGCATTTCACACTTTCCTCTTCTAAGGTGAAGCTTACCATTTAGCTGAATGGTGGTAACGTGATTGCAGACCACTGTAGTGAATCCTAGTTTGTTGTAATGGGATAACAGGAGTTAGCTTAGCCTTTGGCTTGCAGACTCGTGCCCCATCACCTAGTGACTTTTAACCTACTTAGCTTGCTCTGTCTTAGCCCATTTAATTATGTAATTTCTCTAAGATGGCTGCCTTGTTTATAGTTAGGCTACTTTTTATGCTTTGCATTATCAGTGCCACCGCACTAAGGCGTCAAGATCAAGCAATAAAGACAAACAAACAGTAGGTGTTCACACTTAGGGTTTTCCCTCTCTATACTTTCGAGGGATTGTTTATAATAATTGCCGTCCCAAGCATGTCTGTTATCTATTGTTTGGGAACACACCTACGTCAGGGGTCCTGGTAGATCTATATAAATACATCTCACTTTAGACAGATAATCAGAGGGATTCCGACCAGAGGGATTCGCCACCATCGCTGATACCAATGCTGCATGTCGTCTTGACGCTGACCCAGTCTTCGTGTCCCTGCAGAGTCCGAGATAGAGGTAATGAGGGTTGTGGGCTCCTCTCATGGACATGGCATTGGCAGATTATGTTTAGCAAACCCAGCTCTCCCTTAGGTAGGAGGTTAGGCCTATCACATTAGGGTATTAGGGCATATTACATCTCGTATGTCTTTTACATGCGTTGCAAAATGGTAGGGGTCTTTGTAATAATGGCTCTCGTCTTCACAATTCTGTTTTTTGCATTATTCATTATCCTAATCATTGCAGCCCATGCAACATATCGCAAATTGCAGTTGTGTTAAATAAAAACGATTGAAACTTTACTGCATCTTTGTCATTATCTGTGTTTGTATGAGACATGATATATCTGTGAGAAAGGGGTAATCTCCGTTTAACCACGACACTCCCTGAGATGTCCTATTCTCGAGTCCATGCGTAAAGGCTGCCACAAATCACCTTTTACTATTGTGTTTTTGGTGAGGCGCTGCTAGTGAGCCGGTAAGGTTGGGACAACAGTTGCGATTTGTTGTAGGATAGGCATAGTCGCCTACAAGCAAAAGTACTGTCATCCTTCAACTAGCAGTCTTGCCTAGAGCTGGAGTCCAAACTACGACACCACCTTTTAGTCTGTTACCCATGTCACATATGCAGATGTGTTGGCTTAATCTATTCTCCCAGGTGAAGCATTTGGCTTATCCCCAATTAAATGGACAGGTCAGTAGCCCACAGACTCTTTCCTCTCGAGTCACCTCTTTTTCGTGGTTAAAGAACAAAAACAAATCTACAATTGTCATATTCAGACTGTTCAAACCAGTGTAAGGCATATCTACTGCTCAGGATAAAGAGATGTTGTGAACAGCATCTAAGTGCTGTTCTTCTGGTCTGTGATTGCCTTGTCTATAACTCTGCCTTTGTCAGTGTCACCTATGACACCAATGTGGAGGTCAAGCCATGGACATGGTGACAACTTTGTATCTTTAATTATAGCTTCTTCAGCTCCGGGAGATGTATTTTGGCCATGTTGGGTGTTATCCTCATAAGTGTGCGAGTACCCAGCAATAAGATTGCTAGTGCTGTAGTCGTAGATATCCTGATGTAAAAATGTCTTATTTCCCCCTTGGCGTTAGCACTATCAAGCAGGATACAGTTTTGCTTGTTTGATGTGGTGGACCTCAAACCTAAGGCAAGTCAGGCTGGGAGAATATCCACACTATTAGGAGCAGCGCAGGACATCAGTCCTTTAAAGTTATATTTGTTTAGTGCTGTTTTCAGCCATATAGTTTTTGTGTTTTTACACTGTCCACAACCAAAGTATCTTGTTGGGTCTTAGGAGTCACTGACTTTCCGTATAATGCCAGGAAGCTCAGTCACTCCATTGATAAGAACCAAAGGTCCCTATGTTTTTTTCTTATGCATTTTATTAGGATAAAATAAATGTATCTTATGACCTTTCAGAGGCAGACCAAGATTTTTCAGAATTGTGGAAGTCAGCCACATGGGCTAAATCCACAAGTACAGCCATATTCATCTCTATGATTAAAGCTGATCTGTGACCAGGGGTTCCTCTTTTCTTTCTACCTTCTCTCCAGCAGTAGCTTTTTGTATGGTCCTCTTCTCCCACCACTGACAGTGGCTCCTGTGATAGAAAATCCACTATAGCTCAAAAAGGAAACTTCTCCAGTTTGCCAGGATAGCACCCAACGAAGCAAAGGGAAGTCCACTGAGGGGCACTCCACAACAGAAGCACTGTGTTCCCTCCTTCGAACAAGTTCAACTGCACTACTAGCTGGACCACATCCTCTGTGAGATCCTGCAGGGATAGTAATGGCTCTGTGCTTGCCATGGGCAAGTGGTGGCCAAGCAACTGGCTGCAATCAGTGCTGACAACTTTGCACTGTTGATTAGACCTTACAACGCATACGTTTACAACACATGCCTTCACCACTTTAACAGGCATCCTTTACCACGCAATGCCGAGCAAAGCATATAACTTTACAGTACATGGCTTTACAGTGCAAGGTAAGTATATATAAGGTAAGTGAAACTATCTATCTATCTATCTATCTATCTATCTATCTATCTATCTATCTATCTATCTATCTATATCTATCTATCTATCTATCTATCTATCTATCTATCTATCTATCTATCTAGTTGTGTGTATATGTTATATATTTATATATATATATTCACACATATATAGATATGTATATAAACATATCACATAAAAATAATTGTGTTTGTGTTTTTTAATGTGGGAAGACCCCCCTCACCCAAACTACCTCCATGTTTTTTATTGTATATTTAAATAGTTTCTTAATTGGGGGAGACCCCTTCCATTTAAAAAAATAATTATACTTTTCTTCTTTTTGGGGGGAACCCTCCAAATGCCCCATGTTTTCTAACCTTACCACCTATATTCCTTTTCCCACCTCTAAACCTGGCCTGGGTGGAGCTCACAGAGTTCTACTCTGCAGAATTCCGCTGAGTTGGCCATGGAGTTCGGCGTGCGGTGGAGTGCAACCCCACCCTGATTATTAATTATGCACCAGATCTCGGAAGAGCTAAGCAGGGTTGGGTGGCCCGTTCCTGCTTAGCGCTTCCAAGATCGGGCATAAGTCTCCCCTGCAGTGCATGCACACTTCCTTTCACCAACTGCCCTCCTTCAAAACTTGCTACGGAGTGCTAGGCACACCCCTGTTTTTTACAAGCACAGATCCCCCCTCATATGCAAATGCTGTCCATGCCTAATGCCGGCCCCCATGTGCACAAAGAAGAGAAAGTGAAAAGAGGATTTACCTGGGTCCCTGTTGCAGTCTGGCTCTCTGCCTCCCTATGCCCCTTGCTTCTGGGCTGCAGACGGCAGTGAAAAGAATGGAAGCCTGGAACAGGAGCTGGCGCTGGTGCAGCCAGCCCCTCACAGCAGCTCTGCTGCGGCCACACCGGGCGCTGCCGACATCATCCTCCCGCCTAGTGTGCACTGCAGTCCAGTTATGGGCCACACAGCGCAAGCGCAGTTTGTCTGCGCTTGCGCTGTGTGGCCCACAACTGGGCTCCAGACTATTTATGAGCCACACAGTGCAAGCGTAGACTATCTGCGCTTGAGCAGTGTGGCCCATAACAACTAGTGTAATGAGCTCTGTTCTGCTCTGGGGCTAGCTGAGTTTTTTGCCAAATTCCGCGTTCCGAGCTGAGCTCAGAGTGCCAAAAACTCTGTTAGCCCTGCCAGCGGAGCAGAGCTCATCGCCCACCCTTACTCTAAATCAGAGGTCTTCAATCTGGGGGTCGCGACCCCCAAGGGGGCTGTGGAGTCCTGGAAAGGGGGTCACGCATTCCTCCAGCCGATTGTTAAATGATGGTTAAAATGATTCTGGTGAATTTGATTTACTGAGTCTGCCGTGCTGTAAAAGCCGCACAGAAAGCTAAGGAGGCCTTTATACCAGGGCACCTGCTTCCTGAATGAAATGCAAATATGCTCTACGAGCTGATCTGCAAATGTAAAGGGTAATCTGTGACTGTAAAGGATGCTTGGGAGCTGATCGAATCACAAAGCTTTGTGATGACAAACGTTTATTCTTTTTTAGGGGTAGTGCAAAGAGTTGAGAAGTGTGTGTGCTTTTAATTGTAGTTACACTGCGTTTACTTTCACTGGAGGTGTTGAAGGGACAGCCATTTAAAAAAAAGGAATTGCATATGCTCTGGTATTACTTAAATCTACATTTTGGAATCACAGTTTTATCTTAAACATTTTTGTAGAGGCCTATCTTATACTGTGTGTAACACAAGTATAAAACAATGCCTTACATATTCACAGTGCTTTCTATCACAAGCTGTGACCTTGTGGCACTAAAAATACACGTCACTATTCTCAACTGCACCAACCAGGATTTAATTCTGTCGCTCTCCGGTTACACACAGACCTCTTTGGTGCATTAACTAATAGAGGCTTCATAATGCATTATAGTGCATTTCCCACTGAGTTTAAACTTTCTTTTATTTATTTTTCATTTAAGCTGGCTGTCATTTTATATGTAGCTACCTGACGGCGAAAGACTTAAAAACAACTTAGAATATTTTGGGGTTTATTTTTGAGAGGCTTGTGCTGCTGGAGCATCACTTTTTTGACACTCCAGTGGCACAAGCCTCCTAATCATACGTATGAGGTGACGCAAAGCCACCCTGCGTGGCTTTGAATGGCCTCATAGATATGGAGTAAGGCAAAGCAGCACAAGCATTGCCTTACTTTGCGTCAAGGAGGCGTTTCATGGTCATTACGGTGGGTGTTCCCATGCAACACCCATGGATTTTGACGCTCCCCCAGATTTAAAAAATCATGTAAACCGGAGCAGTGCCAAAACCTTACGCCTCCCAGGGCAGGCATAATGAGGAGAAATGTTTTAATTTCTCCTTGTTTTTCCTCTTTCCATGTATGTTGCTATCTGACGCACATATAGAAAGAGATACAATGCCTCTCTGGATTGTTTTTGTGCAGGAAGGTGCGCCTTCCTGCACAAAAACAATCCTGCCTACGTTGGCCCTAGACAGCATTTTGTCCACCAGCGCAGGGAGAAGGGACAGAATGCACTGTATTTCATAAATACGGTCCATTCCTGCCCTTTTATATTGGCGTAGGGCAGTGTAGCAAGAAGACTTGTGGCACTGTCTTACGTAAAATCCCCATAAATGAGGACCTTTGATTTTAGCTACACCTTTGACCATGCACCCACACTCCCTGACCTTTGGTTTGCTAAACACTTTAATATTAATATTATCTCCTCACCATACAAATGATTTGTTGTGGGAAATGGGGACATTTATTATTGTCGATGATGATGAGTTCAGGTTCTAGACATTTCTGTCAGGAGGTGGTCCTTACACCTGAAAATCTTTGAGAGGGAGGTCCCGGCATCAAAAAGTTTGAAGACCTCTGCTCTAAATCCTAAAAATATCCTTACCACTAAACCCTAAAAACACCCTTACCACCCAATAAATGTATCCACTCGTATATCCTAAAAACATCCTTATCACCCTTTGCCCCTACTCACCCCTAAACCCTAAAAAACACCGTATACCCTTACCCATCCTTAAACCCTACAAATATCCTTCTCTCATAGGGGATTTCCATGTATAGTCATAAGCGTTGAATATTCCCCGCCCGCCTGTAGGGACCCCGGAGCACTTTTTTCAATATAACTTCTTAAGTGTCCATGTTCGCCTTATTTCAGAAAGGCCTGCCAAGTCACTTAAGAATGTTCCCATGCAGCCTATAGGAAGGGCTACAGTATTCAAACTTCTTCATTCAGATTGTCCTTGAAGTAAAAGCATTAAAATGCTTGACAAATGAATGCAATTTTTTCGAAAAATTCCTTCACAAACCTCTTTTATATCAGAAAAAAACCCTATGAAGGAGTGCAATGTAGGCCATAGGCTACCATTAGTAATGAAGAAAAAAGGATACTGTGCCTTTAAGAACAGCCGGTCCTCCAGTATCCCATCATGCTTAGATGCATCACGCCGGCATACAACCTCCCCCCACCAAAACGAAAGAGGATGAGACTAACCTTTCCCAAGAGAGTCTTCATTTTCTAAGTGGAAGAACCTGGAAATGCCATCTGCATTGGCATGGGCAGTCCCAGGTCTGTGTTCCACTATAAAGTCCATTCCCTGTAGGGAGATGGACCACCTCAACAGTTTTGGATTTTCACCTTTAATTTGCATTAGCCATTTGAGATGTCTGTGGTCAGTCTGAACTACAAAGTGAGTACCAAAGAGGTATAGTCTCAGCTTCTTCAGGGACCAAACCACAGCAAAGGCCTCCCTCTCAATGGCACTCCAACGCTGCTCCCTGGGGAGTAACTTCCTGCTAATGAAAGCAACAGGATGGTCAAGGCCCTCATCATTTGTTTGGGACAAAACTGCCCCTATCCCATGTTCAGAGGCATCAGTTTGCACAATGAACTGCTTGGAGTAATCTGGAGATTTGAGAACTGGTGCTGTGCACATTGCTTGGTTCAGGGTGTCAAAGGCCTGTTGGCATTCTACAGTCCAGTTGACCTTCTTGGGCATTTTCTTAGAGGTAAGTTCTGTGAGGGCTGTCACTATAGATCCATATCCGTTCACAAACCTCCTGTAGTACCCAGTCAAGCCAAGGAATGCCCTGACTTGAGTCTGGGTTTTTGGAGATGCCCGGTCCAGAATAGTCTGGATCTTAGGCTGGAGTGGCTGAACTTGGCCTCCACCTACAAGGTGTCCCAAGTAAACCACAGTTCCCTGCCCTATCTGGCATTTGGATGCCTTGATAGAGAGGCCTGCTGATTGCAGGGCCTTCAAAACCTTCTTCAGGTGGACCAGGTGATCCTGCCAGCTGGAGCTAAAGACAGCAATATCGTCAAGATAAGCTGCACTAAAGGACTCCAAGCCAGCAAGGACTTGATTCACCAACCTTTGGAAGGTTGTCAGGGGCATTCTTTAAACCAAAGGGCATAACAGTAAACTGATAATGCCCATCAGGTGTGGAGAATGCTGTCTTTTCTTTTGCTCCTGGTGCCATTTTGATTTGCCAGTACCCTGCTGTCAAGTCAAAGGTACTTAAGTATTTGGCAGCACCTAGTTTGTCTATCAATTCATCTGCCCTTGGAATGGGATGGGCATTTAAGTCCTCGGTAGTCCACACAGAACCTCATCTCTCTCTTCCCATCTCTGGTGTGAAGTTTGGGGACTAAGACCACTGGGCTAGCCCAGGGGCTGTCAGAGTGCTCAATGACTCCCAATTCCAGCATCTTGTGGACTTCCACCTTGATGCTTTCCTTAACTTGGTCAGACTGTCTGAAAATGTTGTTTTTGACAGGCATGCTGTCTCCTGTGTCATCATGGGTGCACAGGTGTGTCTGACCAGGGGTTAGGGAAAAGAGCTCAGCAAACTGTTGCAGGACCTTCCTACAGTAAGATTGCTGTTGGCCAGAGAGGGTCTCTGAATAGATCACTCCATCAACTGAGCCATCTTTAGGGTCTGTGGAGAGGAGATCAGGGAGAGGTTCACTCTCAGCTTCCTGGTCCTCATCTGTTACCATCAACAGATTCACATCTGCCCTGCCATAGAAGAGTTTGAGAAGGTTCACATGGATCACCCTTTTGGGGGTCCTGCTAGTGCCTAGGTCTACCAGGTAGGTGACCTGACTCTTCTTTTCTAGCACTGGGTAAGGGCCACTCCATCTGTCCTGAGGTGCCCTGGGAGCCACAGGCTCCAGAACCCAGACTTTCTGCCCTGGCTGAAACTCAACAATAGCAGCCTTTTGGTCATACCAAAACTTCTGGAGTTGTTGACTGCCCTCAAGGTTTTTGCTTGCCTTTTCCACATACTCTGCCATCCTTGAACGTAGGCCTAGTACATAGTCCACTATATCTTGTTTAGGCTCATGAAGAGGTCTCTCCCAGCATTCTTTTACAAGAGCTAGTGGTCCCCTTACAGGATGGCCAAACAGAAGTTCAAAGGGGGAAAACCCTACTCCCTTCTGAGGCACTTCTCTGTAGGCAAAAAGCAGACATGGCAAGAGGACATCCCATCTCCTTTTGAGTTTCTCAGGGAGCCCCATGATCATGCCTTTCAATGTCTTGTTAAATCTTTCTACAAGACCATTGGTTTGTGGATGGTATGGTGTGGTGAATTTGTAAGTCACCCCACACTCATTCCACATATGCTTCAGGTATGCTGACATGAAGTTGATACCTCTGTCAGACACCACCTCCTTAGGAAATCCCACTCTGGTAAAAATACCAATGAGTGCCTTGGCTACTGCAGGGGCAGTAGTCAACCTAAGGGGAATTGCTTCAGGGTATCTAGTAGCATGATACACTACTACTAGTATGTATTGGTTCCCTGAGGCTGTGGGAGGTTCAAGTGGACCCACTATGTCCACACCCACTCTTTCAAAGGGGACCCCACCACTGGAAGTGGAATGAGGGGGGCCTTTGAGTGTCCACCTGTCTTACCATTGGCTTGACAGGTGGCACAGGAGGCACAAAACTCCTTGACCTTTTGGGACATGTTGGGCCAATAGAAGTGGTTGACTAATCTCTCCCACGTCTTGGTCTGTCCCAAATGCCCAGCAAGAGGAATGTCATGAGCTAAGGTCAGAATGAACTCCCTAAACTCCTGTGGCACTACCACTCTCCTAGTGGCACCAGGTTTGGGATCTCTTGCCTCAGTGAAAGGAGTCCATCTTCCCAAGAGACTCTATGTGTCACTGTTATTTTTCCATTGGACTCTTCAGCAGCTTGCTGCCTAAGGCCTTCAAGAGAGGGACAGGTTTCTTGCCCCTTACACAACTGCTCCCTTGAGGGTCCCCCTGGGCCTAGGAGCTCAACCTGATAAGGTTCTAACTCCATGGGCTCAGTTCCCTCAGAGGGTAGAACTTCTTCCTGGGAAGAGAAGTTCTCTTTTTCTTGTTGTGTTGAAACTGGTTCCCCAGTTGTCTTTCCTTTACTCTTGGAGGGTTGGGCCCTTTTTACAGGCTCCAACACCACTTTTTCACCCTGAGCCTTGCACTGTGCTCTGGTCTTGACACACACCAGTTCAGGGATACCCAGCATGGCTGCATGGGTTTTGAGTTCTACCTCAGCCCATGCTGAGGACTCCAGGTCATTTCCAAGCAAACAGTCTACAGGGATATTTGAGGAGACCACCACCTGTTTCAGGCCATTGACCCCTCCCCACTCTAAAGTCACCATAGCCATGGGATGTACTTTAGTCTGATTGTCAGCGTTGGTGACTGGATAAGTTTGTCCAGCCAGGTATTGACCAGGGGAAACCAGTTTCTCTGTCACCATGGTGACACTGGCACCTGTATCTCTCAGGCCTTCTACACTTGTCCCATTAATTAAGAGCTGCTGCCTGTATTTTTGCATGTTAGGGGGCCAGGCAGCCAGTGTGGCTAAATCCACCCCACCCTCAGAGACTAATGTAGCTTCAGTGTGGACCCTGATTTGCTCTGGGCACACTGTTGATCCCACTTGGAGATTGGCCATTCCAGTGCTAGCTGGAGTAGAGTTAGAAGTGGAACCTTTCTTGGGACAGGCCTTGTCTCCAGTTTGGTGTCCTGGCTGATTACAGCTACGACACCAGGCCTTTTTGGGATCAAAGTTTTTATCCTTGTACCCAAAAGTGGATTGTGAAGAGGTTCTGGGCCCTCCCTCCTGAGCAGGTTTTTGGGGCCCTATAGAGGACTCTTTACTTTTCCCTTTGGTTGTCTCAACACGCGTCCCCTGGGGAGTCTTTGTGACCCCTTTCTTTTGGTCACCCCCTTGGTCACCCTAGTCTTGACCCAATGGTCCGCCTTCTTTCTCAATTCTTGGGGAGAAATTGGTCCTAGCTCTACCAGATGCTGATGCAGTTTATCATTGAAACAATTACTTAACAGGTGTTCTTTCACAAATAAATTGTACAGCCCATCATAATCATTTACGCCACTGCCTTGAATCCAACCATCCAGTGTTTTCACTGAGTAGTCAACAAAATCAACCCAGGGCTGGCTCGAGGATTTTTGAGCCCCCCTGAACCTAATTCTATACTCCTCAGTGGAGAATCCAAAGCCCTCAATCAGGGTAGCGTTCATGAGGTCATAGGATTCTGCATCTTTTCCAGAGAGTGTGAGGAGTCTATCCCTACACTTTCCAGTGAACATTTCCCAAAGGAGAGCACCCCAGTGAGATCTGTTTACTTTTCTGGTTGCACAAGCCCTCTCAAAAGCTGTGAACCATTTGGTGATGTCATCACCATCTTCATATTTAGTTACAATCCCTTTTGGGATTTTCAACATGTCAGGAGAATCTCTGACCCTATTTATGTTGCTGCCACCATGGATGGGACCAAAACCCATCTCTTGTCTTTCCCTTTCTATGGCTAGGAGCTGTCTCTCTAAAGCCAATCTTTTGACCATCCTGGCTAACAGTAGGTCATCTTCATTGAGGCTATCCTTGGTGATTCCACAGGTGCTGGACTCTCCTGTGAGAGAAGCAGCATCTCTGACTATCACATTTGGAGTCAGGGTTTGAGGGACCCTGTTCTCCCTAACTAGGAGTGGGGGTGGGAGATCCTCCACTTCACTAGCTTCTCCCTCTGGGAGGTCATCCTCAGAGGGGTTGTTCTTGGCAAACTCTGCCAAAAGCTCCTGGAGCTGTACTTTGGTAGGGTTTGACCCAGTTCTAATCTTTTTTGTTTTGCAGAGAGACCTTAACTCTGACATCCTAAGATTCAGGTAAGGGGTGACGTCGAGTTCCATCACATTCTCTTCTGCATTAGACATTATGGGGGTCATTACGACCCTGGCGGCCGGAGGTATGTTGGCGGTAACACTGCCAACAGGCTGGCGGTGTTCAGCCAGCAATTATGACTGTGGCGGAATTGCCACGGCCATACCGCCGGCGTCCCCGAAGGCGGGTGGGGAATATTCAACGCTTGTGTAAGGAAATGCCTCCTTGGCATGGTTACCCCCTGACTTTTTGCCTTGGCTGATGCCAAGTTATTATTTGAAAGTGTGCTGAGGCCTGCTAACCAGGCCCCAGCACCAGTGTTCTTTCCCTAACCTGTACTTTGTTTCCACAATTGGCACACCCTGGCATCCAGGTAAGTCCCTTGTAACTGGTACCTCTAGTACCAAGGGCCCTGATGCCAGGGAAGGTCTCTAAGGGCTGCAGCATGTCTTATGCCACCCTGGGGACCCCTCACTCAGCACAGACACACTGCTTACCAGCTTTTGTGTGCTAGTGGGGATAAAACAACTAAGTCGACATGGCAATCCCCTCAGGGTGCCATGCCAACCTCACACTGCCTATAGGTATAGATAAGTCACCCCTCTAGCAGGCCTTACAGCCCTAAGGCAGGGTGCACTATACCATAGGTGAGGGCATAAGTGCATGAGCACTATGCCCCTACAGTGTCTAAGCAAAACCTTAGACATTGTAAGTGCAGGGTAGCCATAAGAGTATATGGTCTGGGAGTCTGTCCTGCACGAACTCCACAGCACCATAATGGCTACACTGAAAACTGTGAAGTTTGGTATCAAACTTCTCAGCACAATAAATGCACACTGATGCCAGTGTACATTTTATTGTAACATACACCCAGAGGGCATCTTAGAGATGCCCCCTGAAACCTTAACCGAATACCAGTGTGGGCTGACTAGTTTTAGCCGCCTGCCACACACCAGACATGTTGCTGGCCACATGGGGAGAGTGCCTTTGTCACTCTGTGGCTAGTAACAAAGCCTAAACTGGGTGAAGGTGCTTCTCACCTCCCCCTGCAGGAACTGTAACACCTGGCGGTAAGCCTCAAAGGCTCACCCCCTTTGTTACAGCACCCCAGGGCACTCCAGCTAGTGGAGTTGCCCGCCCCCTCCGGCCACGGCCCCACTTTTGGCGGCAAGGTCGGAGGAGATAATGAGAAAAACAAGGAGGAGTCACTGACCAGTCAGGACAGCCCCTAAGGTGTCCTGAGCTGAGGTGACTCTGACTTTGAGAAATCCTCCATCTTGCAGATGGAGGATTCCCCCAATAGGATTAGGGATGTGCCCCCCTCCCCTCAGGGAGGAGGCACAAAGAGGGTGTAGCCACCCTCAGGGCTAGTAGCCATTGTCTACTAACCCCCCAGACCTAAACACACCCCTAAATTGAGTATTTAGGGGCTCCCAGAACACAGCAAGATAGATTCCTGCAACCTAAGAGGAAGAAGGACTGCTGAGCTGAAAACCTGCAGAGAAGACGGAGACACCAACTGCTTTGGCCCCAGCTCTACCGGCCTGTCTCCCCACTTCTAAAGACACTGCTCCAGCGACGCGTTCCACAGGGTCCAGCAACCTCTGAAGCCTCAGAGGACTACCCTGCATCTAGAAGGACCAAGAACTCCCCAGGACAGCAGCTCTGTTCCACAAAGACTGCAACTTTGCAACAAAGAAGCAACTTTGAAACAACACACGTTTCCCGCCGGAAGCGTGAGACTTTGCACTCTGCACCAGACGCCTCCGGCTCGACTTGTGGAGAACAAACACCACACGGAGGACTCCCCGGCGACTACGAGACCGTCAGTAGCCAGAGTTGACCCCCCTGAGCCCCCACAGCGACGCCTGCAGAAGGAATCCCAAGGCTCCCCCTGACCGCGACTGCCTGCTTCAAAGACCCGACGCCTGGTAAAGACACTGCACCCGCAGCCCTCAGGACCTGAAGGATATGACCTCCAGTGCAGGAGCGACCCCCAGGTGGCCCTCTCCCTTGCTCAGGTGGTGGCTACCCCAAGGAGCCCCCCCCCCTTGCCTGCCTGCATCGCTGAAGAGGCCCCTTGGTCTCCCATTGAAACCTATTGCGAACCCGACGCCTGTTTGCACACTGCACCCGGCCGCCCCAGTGCCGCTGAGGGTGTACTTTTTGTGTTCACTTGTGTCCCCCCCGGTGCCCTACAAAACCCCCCTGGTCTGCCCTCCGAAGACACGGGTACTTACCTGCTGGCAGACCGGAACCGGGGCACCCCCTTCTCCATTGAAGCCTATGTGTTTTGGGTACCACTTTGACCTCTGCACCTGACCGGCCCTGAGCTGCTGGTGTGGTAACTTCGGGGTTGCTCTGAACCCCCAACGGTGGGCTACCTTGGAGCCAACTTTGAACCCTGTAGGTGGTTTACTTACCTGCAAAACTAACAAACACTTACCTCCCCCAGGAACTGTTGAAAATTGCACTGTCTAGTTTTAAAATAGCTTATTGCCATTTGTATGAAAACTATATATGCTATTTTGCTAATTCAAAGTTCCTAAAGTTCCTAAGTGAAATACCTTTCATTTAAAGTATTGTTTGTAAATCTTGAACCTGTGGTTCTTAAAATAAACTAAGAAAATATATTTTTCTGTACAAAAACCTATTGGCCTGGAATTGTCTGAAAGAGTGTGTTCCTCATTTATTGCCTGTGTGTATACAACAAATGCTTAACACTACCCTCTGATAAGCCTACTGCTCGACCACACTACCACAAAATAGAGCATTAGAATTATCTCTTTTTGCCACTATCTTACCTCTAAGGGGAACCCTT
The DNA here is from genome assembly GCF_031143425.1 of Pleurodeles waltl. NCBI lineage: Eukaryota > Metazoa > Chordata > Amphibia > Caudata > Salamandridae > Pleurodeles > Pleurodeles waltl. Next base: position 19,309,194 of record NC_090449.1, read on the forward strand.
GGACTCTGTGCATGCTATTTCTTACTTTGAAATAGTACATACAGAGCCAACTTCCTACATTGGTGGATCAGCGGTGGGGTACAAGACTTTGCATTTGCTGGACTACTCAGCCAATACCTGATCACACGACTAAATTCCCAAAATTGTCATTAGAAACTGATTTTTGAAATTTTAGCTATTTTTCTAAATTTTCAAAAGTCCTGCTAGGGCCTTGTGTTAGTCCCTGTTAGCATTTCTTTTAGAGTTTAAAAGTTTTGTAAAAGTTTGAATTAAGTCCTAGAGATAGTTTTAGATTCTTATAAAGTATTCCAACGTTTAGAAACATAGGGGGTCATTACGACCTCGGCGGTCTTTTCAAAAGACCGCCGCAGGAGACAGAATACCGCCATTGCCGGCGGTATTTCTGTCTCCCTATTGTGACATTTCCGCTGGGCCAGCGGAAATGTCACATCAACATTGCAGCCGGCTCGTAATAGAGCCGGCGGCAATGCTGATGTGCAGCGGGTGCAGTAGCACCCGTCGCACAGCTCACTGCCCGAAATTCGGGCAGTGAAATGCGCGGCGGGGCTATGCCTGGGGGCCCCTGCACTGCCCATGCCAAGTGCATGGGCAGTGCAGGGGCCCCCAGGGGCACCCCAAGTCCCCTTACCGCCGGCCTTTCCATGGCGGTGTGTACCGCCATGGACAGGCCGGCGGTCGGGGACTCATAATCCCCAGGACAGCGGTGCTGGCACCGCTGCCCTGGGGATTATGACCGCCAGGCGGAATCCTGGCGGGAAAGTGGAGGGGCCGGCGGTATGGCCGTGGCAATTCCGCCACAGTCATAATTGCTGGCGGAACACCGCCAGCCTGTTGGCGGTGTTACCGCCAACATACCTCCGGCCGCCAGGGTCATAATGACCCCCATAATGTCTAATGCAGAAGAGAATGTGATGGAACTCGACGTCACCCCTTACCTGAATCTTAGGATGTCAGAGTTAAGGTCTCTCTGCAAAACAAAAAAGATTAGAACTGGGTCAAACCCTCCCAAAGTACAGCTCCAGGAGCTTTTGGCAGAGTTTGCCAAGAACAACCCCTCTGAGGATGACCTCCCAGAGGGAGAAGCTAGTGAAGTGGAGGATCTCCCACCCCCACTCCTAGTTAGGGAGAACAGGGTCCCTCAAACCCTGACTCCAAATGTGATAGTCAGAGATGCTGATTCTCTCACAGGAGAGTCCAGCACCTGTGGAATCACCAAGGATAGCCTCAGTGAAGATGACCTACTGTTAGCCAGGATGGTCAAAAGATTGGCTTTAGAGAGACAGCTCCTAGCCATAGAAAGGGAAAGACAAGAGATGGGTTTTGGTCCCATCCATGGTGGCAGCAACATAAATAGGGTCAGATATTCTCCTGACATGTTGAAAATCCCAAAAGGGATTGTAACTAAATATGAAGATGGTGATGACATCACCAAATGGTTCACAGCTTTTGAGAGGGCTTGTGCAACCAGAAAAGTAAACAGATCTCACTGGGGTGCTCTCCTTTGGGAAATGTTCACTGGAAAGTGTAGGGATAGACTCCTCACACTCTCTGGAAAAGATGCAGAATCCTATGACCTTATGAAGGCTACCCTGATTGAGGGCTTTGGATTCTCCACTGAGGAGTATAGAATTAGGTTCAGGGGGGCTCAAAAATCCTCGAGTCAGCCCTGGGTTGATTTTGTTGACTACTCAGTGAAAACACTGGATGGTTGGATTCAAGGCAGTGGCGTAAATGATTATGATGGGCTGTACAATTTATTTGTGAAAGAACACCTGTTAAGTAATTGTTTCAATGATAAACTGCATCAGCATCTGGTAGACCTAGGACCAATTTCTCCCCAAGAATTGGGAAAGAAGGTGGACCATTGGGTCAAGACTAGGGTGACCAAGGGGGTGACCAAAAGAAATGGGTCACAAAGACTCCCCAGGGGAAGAGTGTTGAGACAACCAAAGGGAAAAGTAAAGAGTCTTCTATAGGGCCCCAAAAACCTGCTCAGGAGGGAGGGCCCAGAACCTCTTCACAATCCACTCTTGGGTACAAGGATAAAAACTTTGATCCCAAAAAGGCCTGGTGTCGTAGCTGTAATCAGCCAGGACACCAAACTGGAGACAAGGCCTGTCCCAAGAAAGGTTCTCCTTCTAACTCTACTCCAGCTAGCACTGGAATGGCCAGTCTCCAAGTGGGATCAACAGTGTGCCCAGAGCAAATCAGGGTCCACACTGAAGCTACATTAGTCTCTGAGGATGGGGTGGATTTAGCCACACTGGCTGCCTGGCCCCCTAACATGCAAAAATACAGGCAGCAGCTCTTAATTAATGGGACAAGTGTAGAAGGCCTGAGGGATACAGGTGCCAGTGTCACCATGGTGACAGAGAAACTGTTTTCCCCTGGTCAATACCTGGCTGGACAAACTTATCCAGTCACCAACGCTGACAATCAGACTAAAGTACATCCCATGGCTATGGTGACTTTAGAGTGGGGAGGGGTCAATGGCCTGAAACAGGTGGTGGTCTCCTCAAATATCCCTGTAGACTGTTTGCTTGGAAATGACCTGGAGTCCTCAGCATGGGCTAAGGTAGAACTCAAAACCCATGCAGCCATGCTGGGTATCCCTGAACTGGTGTGTGTCAAGACCAGAGCACAGTGCAAGGCTCAGGGTGAAAAAGTGGTGTTGGAGCCTGGAAAAATGGCCCAACCCTCCAAGTGAAAAGGAAAGACAACTGGGGAACCAGTTTCAACACAACAAGAAAAAGAGAACTTCTCTTCCCAGGAAGAAGTTCTACCCTCTGAGGGAACTGGGCCCATGGAGTTAGAACCTTATCAGGTTGAGCTCCTAGGCCCAGGGGGACCCTTAAGGGAGCAGTTGTGTAAGGGGCAAGAAACCTGTCCCTCTCTTGAAGGCCTTAGGCAGCAAGCTGCTGAGGAGTCCAATGGAGAAATAACAGGAACACATAGAGTCTATTGGGAAGATGGACTCCTTTTCACTGAGGCAAGAGATCCCAAACCTGGTGCCACTAGGAGAGTGGTAGTGCCACAGGAGTTTAGGGAGTTCATTCTGACCTTAGCTCATGACATTCCTCTTGCTGGGCATTTGGGACAGACCAAGACGTGGGAGAGATTAGTCAACCACTTCTATTGGCCCAACATGTCCCAAAAGGTCAAGGAGTTTTGTGCCTCCTGTGCCACCTGTCAAGCCAATGGTAAGACAGGTGGACACCCAAAGGCCCCCCTCATTCCACTTCCAGTGGTGGGGTCCCCTTTGAAAGAGTGGGTGTGGACATAGTGGGTCCACTTGAACCTCCCACAGCCTCAGGGAACCAATACATACTAGTAGTAGTCGATCATGCTACTAGATACCCTGAAGCAATTCCCCTTAGGTCGACTACTGCCCCTGCAGTAGCCAAAGCACTCATTGGTATTTTTACCAGAGTGGGATTTCCTAAGGAGGTGGTGTCTGACAGAGGTATCAACTTCATGTCAGCATACCTGAAGCATATGTGGAATGAGTGTGGGGTGACTTACAAATTCACCACACCATACCATCCACAAACCAATGGTCTTGTAGAAAGATTTAACAAGACATTGAAAGGCATGATCATGGGGCTCCCTGAGAAACTCAAAAGGAGATGGGATGTCCTCTTGCCATGTCTGCTTTTTGCCTACAGAGAGGTGCCTCAGAAGGGAGTAGGGTTTTCCCCCTTTGAACTTCTGTTTGGCCATCCTGTAAGGGGACCACTAGCTCTTGTAAAAGAAGGCTGGGAGAGACCTCTTCATGAGCCTAAACAAGATATAGTGGACTATGTACTAGGCCTACGTTCAAGGATGGCAGAGTATGTGGAAAAGGCAAGCAAAAACCTTGAGGCCAGCCAACAACTCCAGAAGTTTTGGTATGACCAAAAGGCTGCTATTGTTGAGTTTCAGCCAGGGCAGAAAGTCTGGGTTCTGGAGCCTGTGGCTCCCAGGCCACCTCAGGGCAGATGGAGTGGCCCTTACCCAGTGCTAGAAAAGAAGAGTCAGGTCACCTACCTGGTAGACCTAGGCACTAGCAGGACCCCCAAAAGGGTGATCCATGTGAACCTTCTCAAACTCTTCCATGGCAGGGCAGATGTGAATCTGTTGATGGTAACAAATGAGGACCAGGAAGCTGAGAGTGAACCTCTCCCTGATCTCCTCTCCACAGACCCTAAAGATGGCTCAGTTGATGGAGTGATCTATTCAGACACCCTCTCTGGCCAACAGCAATCTGACTGTAGGAAGGTCCTGCAACAGTTTGCTGAGCTCTTTTCCCTAACCCCTGGTCAGACACACCTGTGCACCCATGATGTGGACACAGGAGACAGCATGCCTGTCAAAAACAAAATTTTCAGACAGTCTGACCAAGTTAAGGAAAGCATCAAGGTGGAAGTCCACAAGATGCTGGAATTGGGAGTCATTGAGCACTCTGACAGCCCCTGGGCTAGCCCAGTGGTCTTAGTCCCCAAACTTCACACCAGAGATGGGAAGAGAGAGATGAGGTTCTGTGTGGACTACCGAGGACCTAAATGCCCATCCCATTCGAAGGGCAGATGAATTGATAGACAAACTAGGTGCTGCCAAATACTTAAGTATCTTTGACTTGACAGCAGGGTACTGGCAAATCAAAATGGCACCAGGAGCAAAAGAAAAGGCAGCATTCTCCACACCTGATGGGCATTATCAGTTTACTGTTATGCCCTTTGGTTTAAAGAATGCCCCTGACAACCTTCCAAAGGTTGGTGAATCAAGTCCTTGCTGGCTTGGAGTCCTTTAGTGCAGCTTATCTTGACGATATTGCTGTCTTTAGCTCCAGCTGGCAGGATCACCTGGTCCACATGAAGAAGGTTTTGAAGGCCCTGCAATCAGGAGGCCTCTCTATCAAGGCATCCAAATGCCAGATAGGGCAGGGAACTGTGGTTTACTTGGGACACCTTGTAGGTGGAGGCCAAGTTCAGCCACTCCAGCCTAAGATCCAGACTATTCTAGACTGGGCATCTCCAAAAACCCAGACTCAAGTCAGGGCATTCCTTGGCTTGACTGGGTACTACAGGAGGTTTGTGAACGGATATGGATCTATAGTGACAGCCCTCACAGAACTTACCTCTAAGAAAATGCCCAAGAAGGTAAACTGGACTGTAGAATACCAACAGGCCTTTGACACCCTGAACCAAGCAATGTGCACAGCACCAGTTCTCAAATCTCCAGATTACTCCAAGCAGTTCATTGTGCAAACTGATGCCTCTGAACATGGGATAGGGGCAGTTTTGTCCCAAACAAATGATGAGGGCCTTGACCAGCCTGTTGCTTTCATTAGCAGGAGGTTACTCCCCAGGGAGCAGTGTTGGAGTGCCATTGAGAGGGAGGCCTTTACTGTGGTTTGGTCCCTGAAGAAGCTGAGACCATACCTCTTTGGTACTCACTTCGTAGTTCAGACTGACCACAGACCTCTCAAATGGCTAATGCAAATTAAAGGTGAAAATCCCAAACTGTTGAGGTGGTCCATCTCCCTACAGGGAATGGACTTTATAGTGGAACACAGACCTGGGACTGCCCATGCCAATGCAGATGGCATTTCCAGGTTCTTCCACTTAGAAAATGAAGACTCTCTTGGGAAAGGTTAGTCTCATCCTCTTTCGTTTGGGGGGGGAGGTTGTGTAAGGAAATGCCTCCTTGGCATGGTTACCCCCTGAATTTTTGCCTTTGCTGATGCCAAGTTATGATTTGAAAGTATGCTGAGGCCTCCTAACCAGGCCCCAGCACCAGTGTTCTTTCCCTAACCTGTACTTTTGTTTCCACAATTGGCACACCCTGGCATCCAGGTAAGTCCCTTGTAGCTGGTACCTCTAGTACCAAGGGCCCTGATGCCAGGGAAGGTCTCTAAGGGCTGCAGCATGTCTTATGCCACCCTGGGGACCCCTCACTCAGCACAGACACACTGCTTACCAGCTTGTGTGTGCTAGTGGGGATAAAACAACTAAGTCGACATGGCAATCCCCTCAGGGTGCCATGCCAACCTCACACTGCCTATAGGTATAGATAAGTCACCCCTCTAGCAGGCCTTACAGCCCTAAGGCAGGGTGCACTACACCATAGGTGAGGGCATAAGTGCATGAGCCCTATGCCCCTACAGTGTCTAAGCAAAACCTTAGATATTGTAAGTGCAGGGTAGCCATAACAGTATATGGTCTGGGAGTCTGTCCTGCACGAACTCCACAGCACCATAATGGCTACACTGAAAACTGTGAAGTTTGGTATCAAACTTCTCAGCACAATAAATGCACACTGATGCCAGTGCACATTTTATTGTAACATACACCCCAGAGGGCATCTAAGAGATGCCCCCTGAAACCTTAACCGACTACCAGTGTGGGCTGACTAGTTTTAGCCGCCTGCCACACACCAGACATGTTGCTGGCCACATGAAGAGAGTGCCTTTGTCACTCTGTGACTAGTAACAAAGCCTGTACTGGGTGGAGGTGCTTCTCACCTCCCCCTGCAGGAACTGTAACACCTGGCGGTAAGCCTCAAAGGCTCACCCCCTTTGTTACAGCACCCCAGGGAACTCCAGCTAGTGGAGTTGCCCGCCCTCTCCGGCCACGGCCCCACTTTTGGCGGCAAGGCCGGAGGAGATAATGAGAAAAACAAGGAGGAGTCACTGACCAGTCAGGACAGCCCCTAAGGTGTCCTGAGCTGAGGTGACTCTGACTTTGAGAAATCCTCCATCTTGCAGATGGAGGATTCCGCCAATAGGATTAGGGATGTGCCCCCCTCCCCTCAGGGAGGAGGCACAAAGAGGGTGTAGCCACCCTCAGGGCTAGTAGCCATTGGCTACTAACCCCCCAGACCTAAACACCCCCCTAAATTGAGTATTTAGGGGCTCCCAGAACACAGGAAGATAGATTCCTGCAACCTAAGAAGAAGAAGGACTGCTGAGCTGAAAACCTGCAGAGAAGACGGAGACACCAACTGCTTTGGCCCCAGCTCTACCGGCCTGTCTCCCCACTTCTAAAGACACTGCTCCAGCGACGCGTTCCACAGGGTCCAGCGACCTCTGAAGCCTCAGAGGACCACCCTGCATCTAGAATGACCAAGATATCCAGAGGACAGCGGCTCTGTTCCACAAAGACTGCAACTTTGCAACAAAGAAGCAACTTTGAAACAACACACGTTTCCCACCGGAAGCGTGAGACTTTGCACTCTGCACCTGAAGCCCCCGGATCGACTTGTGGAGAACAAACACCACAGGGAGGACTCCCCGGCGACTACGAGACCGTGAGTAGCCAGAGTTGACCCCCCTGAGACCCCACAGCGACGCCTGCAGAGGGAATCCCGAGGCTCCCCCTGACCGCGACTGCCTGCTTCAAAGACCCGACGCCTGGTAAAGACACTGCACCCGCAGCCCCCAGGACCTGAAGGATCCGACCTCCAGTGCAGGAGCGACCCCCAGGTGGCCCTCTCCCTTGCCCAGGTGGTGGCTACCCCGAGGAGCCCCCCCCTTGCCTTCCTGCATCGCTGAAGAGACCCCTTGGTCTCCCATTGAAACCTATTGCAAACCCAACGCCTGTTTGCACACTGCACCCGGCCGCCCCGTGCCGCTGAGGGTGTACTTTTTGTGTTCACTTGTGTCCCCCCTACAAAACCCCCTGGTCTGCCCTCCGAAGACGCGGGTACTTACCTGCTGGCAGTCCGGAACCGGGGCACCTCCTTCTCCATTGAAGCCTATGCGTTTTGGGCACCCCTTTGACCTCTGCACCTGACCGGCCCTGAGCTGCTGGTGTGGTAACTTTGGGGTTGCTCTGAACCCCCAACGGTAGGCTACCTTGGACCCAACTTTGAACCCTGTAGGTGGTTTACTTACCTGCAAAACTAACAAACACTTACCTCCCCCAGGAACTGTTGAAAATTGCAGTGTCCAGTTTTAAAATAGCTTATTGCCATTTGTGTGAAAACTGTATATGCTATTTTCCTAATTCAAAGTTCCTAAGTGAAATACCTTTCATTTAAAGTATTATTTGTAAAATAAACTAAGAAAAGTTATTTTTCTATACAAAAACCTATTGGCCTGGAATTGTCTCTGAGTGTGTGTTCCTCATTTATTGCCTGTGTGTGTACAACAAATGCTTAACAGTACACTCTGATAAGCCTACTGCTCGACCACACTACCACAAAGTAGAGCATTAGAATTATCTCTTTTTGCCACTATCTTACCTCTAAGGGGAACCCTTGGACTCTGCGCATGCTATTTCTTACTTTGAAATAGTACATACAGAGCCAACTTCCTACAGCTTATGACTATAATGGAAATACCCCTACGAGAGAACTGGAGTTACAGGTAAGAAACTATACCTTACCACCCAATACCCTTACTCACCCCTAAACCGTAAAAACACTTTTACCACCCAGTACTCTTACCCACCTCTAAACTCTTTATTAAATTATATTTTATTATATATATATATACATATATATATTTAGTTATATATATATATGAATATATATATATATATGTATATATATATATAATGTATAATGTATATATTGGATGAAAACCCAAAGGTTACAGGGGCATTATAGTTAAAAAAAATACAAAGGTTACAGGCAGTTATAGTTAGGTTCAGATTTTACACACACAAAACCATAGAAATTCAGCTGTTACAGCTAGAGTTATTTCAAGGAACTATAACTCATGGCGTAAAATAACTATAACTCGCGCCCTCACAATGCATAGTTTTTCTCATCAATAATTTTACAGTGATTTTATCAATTCTATGTCAGGACCGGAGGCGAGGATTATGCACAATCTTTCTTCACTTTTTATTAACAGCAGGTTCAAAGTTTAACAAAAGAAAACTACAATGCCCATGAGACCCATCCCCATGGTAACCAATGTCCAATCACACTGCCATCCGAATGTCTGTATAAATATCCCATGGCGATGATGTTCTTCCTCTTTGTTCACTGCTCTCTGATTCAGATAAGTCCCCTTCTCTGTCTCTGAGTTCTAGAGTTGAAAAGGCTTGTCATTTGACTTATTTGCTGTTGGATTTTATATTATCCTTGTGTTGATCGCGTGCGCACGTGTTGCGGTCTTGGTGATCGCTCCTGGAGGGGGTGCCAGGATAAATTATTGGATGTCCTGGGTCCCCTCACGCAGATCATCCAACTTGCCGAACAGATATTGTGGCTGGGTGGGCCCAGCGGGCGGTCTGCTTGTTAGGGAATGCTAATTGCGCTGTCTCAGCAGAGAGGAGACAATTCCTACTTAGAAAAATCGACCCTAAGTTAGGAGAACTCTCCAACTCAGAGGCTGGGGCAGTGGCTCAGGGGAACGTGTTTGGTGATCCTTTTATAAAGGAATTGAGCAAGTTTGTTGCTACCTTTTCTGCGCTCGACAAGCCGCAAAGCTCCATCAAGAAAATCTTCCCGGGGAAGGTTTTCGGCGGGGCCGGATGAGGCAGGGGCCGCTCCTCCGGCCGTGCATTCCAGCAAGGCCCCAGCCCCTACCCACCGCGTAAAAACGGATGGAGAGACGGCAGGCAGGGTGCCTTCTTCCCCAATAGGGGTAGAGGGAAGGCCCGGAGCACCGCCTGCGTTGGAGCTAATGCCCCCGGAGGCGCTAATGGTGAGTGTTACCCTATCTTCCCCTCGCATTCCAGGAGGGAGGCTGCATTTTTTTGCGCACAAGTGGGCCACCCTAACGGCAGACGCTTGGTTGCTGCAGACGGTGTTGGGTTTCCGCATAGAATTCTGGGGGACTCCGGTTCAGGACTCCCCTCCACGGCCCTTAGTCTTCTCAGATTCAGACTCGCCACTGATAGAAGCAGAAGTTCAGGGGCTTCTTCAGAAGGAAGCGATTTACCCAGTGACTATTCACCCCAGGGGTTTCGTGAGCAATCTTTTCCTGGTAGAAAAGAAAGACAAGGGCTTCCGGCCTGTCATCAATCTCAAGTCCTTCAACGAGTGGGTGGTCTATCGCCATTTCAAAATGGAGGGCATCCACATGCTCAGGGACCTCCTGTTACACGGGGATTGGATGGTTCATTTGGACCTCAAGGACGCCTATCTTACGGTCCCCATCTTTCGCCCTCATCGCCGGTTTCTACAATTCATTTGGAGAGAACAGGCGTTCAAATTTTCGCCCCTGCGGTTCGGCCTGTTGTCAGCTCCGTGGTGCTTCACGAAGTTACTCAAACCAGTAGTGGAGTGCCTGCGGTCTCGGGGGATTTGTTTGATTATTTATCTCGACAACATCCTCCTGATGGACCAGTCGCGCTCTCGGCTCATATCCAACGTGAACATAGCTATTCAGCTTCTGCAGGACCTGGGGTTCGTGATCAACTCACAGAAGTCAGAACTGCTTCCCTCGCTGTCCATGACCTTTCTGTGGTTCCTCATCAATTCCCAGGCGGCCTCCCTCAGTCTCCCGGGCACGAAGATTACGAAAATCAAAAAGGAGCTGTCCAAGGTATTGAGACGGGACAGGATCTCCCTGAGGCAGTTGGCCAGAGTGGTGGGACTCCTCTCATCCTTGATTCAGGCCATCTTCTCGGGACCACTTCATTACAGGGCCCTTCAGCGCCTCAAGGCTCACCATCTGCGACAGGGCCTTTCTTACTCGGAGCTGGTAGCTCTTTCCCAGGAGGCACGGATGGAGATCCAGTGGTGGCTGGATCACATGGAGGCATTGAACGGCAGAGCAATCTTCGGGGACGCGCCGGATCTGGTCATAGAATCAGACGCCAGTCGGTTCGGCTGGGGAGCTCGTTGTGGGGACGTCTCTTTCGGGGGGCGCTGGACCCAACAGGAACTCAACCTTCACATCAACTGCCTGGAATTCCTAGCGTGTTCGTTTGCGATCAGATCGCTGACACAGGACAAGGTATCCTGCTGCGTCCTTCTGAGAATGGACAACGTTTCGGCGGTACAATATATCAACCGCTTAGGGGGGACCCTCTCGAAGGCTCTAGAGGAGTTGGCAAAAGACTTCTGGCATTTTTGCCTTCAACATCAAATCTCGGTTACAGCGGAATATCTTTCGGGATACCAGAACGCTCTGGCGGACTGGAACTCCAGATTTCTGGAGGATCCCAGCGATTGGCGCCTGGACAGAGCAGTGTTCCTAGCTCTTCTGGATCGGTGGGGTCCTTGTGCGGTGGACCTCTTTGCGTCCAGATGGAACGCTCAATTACCCTGGTACTTCAACTGGCGCCCGGACCCCGGGGCGATGGCAGTGGATGCTTTTCTTCAGGACTGGGGTCGGGATCAGAATTATGCGTTTCCCCCTTTCCTCCTGATCCCGAGAGTAACAGCTCAGATTCGTCGCCAGGGGGCGACAGTGATTCTAATCACCCCGCTCTGGCTGTCTCAGGTATGGTTCCCATCACTTCTGGAGCTCTCCTGCGATCTTCCTGTCCTACTTCCGGCCCACCCGAACATACTGTTAAATCCAGAGGGACAGTCTCATCAGCTGGTCCTTCAGGGCCATCTCTCGCTGGTGGCCTGGGGGATTTCTGACATCGCTGGACAAACCACAGACTTTCACAGGAGGCTGAAAGTTACATCAGATAATCATGGGCTCCTAGTACCTGCAAGAGGTACAGATCGGCCTGGAACTGCTGGGCTCGTTGGTGTATGGCAAGGCACTTAGATCCCATGGGGGCCCAGATTACCGATGTCTTAAATTTCTTAGCCGATCTGGCTTCCGGCCAGTCCTATTGCTTGATTAACTCGTTCCGGTCTGCAATTTCGGCGGGGCATCCCCCAATTAACAACTGCCCCGTAGGGGAACACCCGTGGGTGTGCAAACTCCTGAAAGGCATCAGAATGGCCAGACCTCCTGAACCCAGATATGCCTCCCTGTGGGATGTTAACCAGGTTTTGCGTTTCTTGACCTCTTGGCCGGATAATCAATACCTTTCACGTAAACAGTTAATGGCAAAACTGGCGATCTTGCTCTGCCTCATTTAGTGTAAACGAGTTTCAGATGTCCGGGCTCTGGATATTTCCGCTACGGTTTTTTCTCCGGAAGGAGTGACCTTCAGGATTTCACGACGTACAAAGTGTAGTACCAGCTCGATATCTTGCCCCGCTTTTGAGCATACACCCAAACTGTGCGTGGTCAGGTGTCTAAAGACATATGAAGAGGTGACGGCGGAACTCCGGCCACCGGGGGAGAGGCAACTGTTCATTTTGATCAAGAAACCTTTCGGAGCGGTTTCCTCCCCTTCCATTGCCCGGTGGGTTAAATGGATTTTATCGGAGGCGGGCATTAATGTCCAGGTCTTTGGAGCTCACTCCACTTGGGGTGCTATGGCTTCTAAAGAAGTCCAATCAGGAGGAAGACTGGAGGACATTATGAATGCGGCTGACTGGTCATCTGAGTCGACTTTTAAAAAGTTATATTTTAAACCGATCCATGAAGCCGCTTCACTAGTGGTAAGTAAGCTTTGAACATGCATAATCCTCGCCTCCGGTCTTGACATAGAATGAGAAATTTCCTAGCTATTGTGAAGGAAAGTTTCAATTCTATTAAGGACACGGAGGAGAGGATTATCCCACCCGCCATTGTGGCCATAGCGCCCGCCCGGAATGACTCTACCAGATTGAGAGGTGGTATTTTCAGATTTTTTGACCTGTAACTGTGAATGGTGGCATAGTATTTTATCTAACATTCTTTGATAATGCAAGCATTGTTTTCTATGTTTTAGTGAGAGTAGGATCTCTGTTCTTGATTGATTTACTGGCTACTCTTGGAGGTAGAAATGCTTATCTATTTTGTTCACATTTATTCTTAGGAGTGGAACCTACAACTACTTAAGGACGACTCGGCCTCAGTTCGCAGTGAAGGCAAGGAAGAACGTCATTGCCATGGGATATTTATACAGACAGTCGGATGGCAGTGTGATTGGACATTGGTTACCATGGGGATGAGTCTCATGGGCATTGTAGTTTTCTTTTGTTAAACTTTGAACTTGCTGTTAATAAAAAGTGAAGGAAGATTGTGCATAATCCTCGCCTCCGTGTCCTTAATAGAATAGAAACTTTCCTTCACGATAGCTAGGAAATTTCTCATTATGTCATAGAAGATGTCATGAGTGTTGCAATGCCTGGGGTAATTAGCAGTACATGGCGAGGGTGTGAGTTATAGTTACTTGAAATAACTCTAAATATAACATCCCCCATGTTGGGAGACTTATTTGTGTCATTTACTGCAGTATCCCCAGTAGAAATTCTCTCAGTTTTCCACTTCGATTCCATCAAGATGGTGGTCAGTTGTTCCACACTTCTGGCATAAATTCAGAATGTTAGCACTCATGTTGTTCATTAGAACATTGTAGTAAACTGCTAATCACCAGGGAGTTAAATGACAGTCTTCTGCTGGTGTTTAAAGTGCATGTTTCAGTCTACATGTCAGAATGTTGTAATGAAATAAAAGAGGAAGATATTTGAAAACTCACTAAAAATGTGTCCTAATTTTTATTTCTACATCACTAACTATAATTTCTAGGACAAATTGAACCCCCTCATTTTGTTCCTTTCTAAATTAAATGTTTTTCACTTTAACAGTATGATTCAATCAAGATGGATTCAAGAGTGCCACATTTTTGTGATAAGTAAGACAGTTAGCTCTCTAGTTGTTCTTTAGATAACTCTGGGAGGCTGCAGTAGAACACAAGGGAATCAAATGACATACTGCTCCAGTTGGAAGTACAATGTTTTACTGAGAATGTCAGACTTCATTCTCATATGGCTGAGAAAGATAGTGTGAATTTACAGACAATACGCTCTCATTTTAGCTTCTGGAGGACCTTCCATAACCTCTAAGGGAGAATCAGGAGAACACAGTTTTCTCTCAAACATGATTCATGAAATCCCTGCAGGGTAAAATCACCTTAGAACACACCACAATTCCTAAAATTAGTACGGTACCATCAAAAAATAATTTATTTTGTAATTAAAATCTGTTATCACCCTTTAAATGTTATCCTTTTTGTAACCCTCAAAACCTGTCATTCTCTACAATACATTTCAGTGAGTGCTATCATGTATATTGGTCACAAGATGGCTGCCAGCACTTCCTGGTTAAAGTGCTGACAGCCAATCAGATCTCAACATAAAATCTGTGCTTGGGCTCCTCCCAGTGTTACGACTCTGTCGTCCCATTTCCAGGGGGCGCTGTAAGGGGACTGTCAGAAGCCTGGGAATCACCTTGAACACCTATCTAGAGTCCCTTGCTGACTCCTGTTTGTTTCTCTTTTCTCCATGGTACACTTGTGTAGGACTACATTTGCTTCTTGGGACTGCAAATCCCATAATGCACAGCTTGGTAGTCAGGAAAACCCGGATTCTGTTTCCCATTGTCTTCTATGGGAGAAGTCCAGTTGCTCCTTTTCACTGGATCCTCTCCTCCAGGACTTGCAAGTGTCCGAAACTACACACACCTGTGACCTCTCCTGTGCAGCCCAGCTTGGAACTGCTTATAAGCAGCCATTTCCTCAAGCTCCCCGTCGTGCATTGGACTTCAATTCCTTTGTGTTACAGACCCTTTGTCAGATGGTGTTCCAGTTTTGTTCCTGTTCCTGTTCTGTTCCAGCTTGATCCTGTTTCCTGTTTCTCTGCCTTGTTCCAGCCAGAGTCTGCTCCCTACTTCTTAGCCTTGTACCTGTTTGTTTCTTCCAGAGCCTGCTCCCTGTTTCTCTGCCCTGCTCCTGCCTTGTTTCAGCCTGAACCTGCTCTCTGTTTCCCAGTCCTGTTTACTGCTCTTTTCCTACTCCCTGTATTCCAGTCCTGTCCTTGCCTGTTCCAGCCAGAGCCTGTTCTCAGTTTCCCAGTCCTGTCTCTGTTTGTCCCAGCCAGAAGTTTGCGCCCTGTTTTCCAGTCCTAGTCCCGCCTTTGCTTCAGCCTGAGCCTGTTCCTAGTTCTTGCCTCTGCCTCTTTGTTTGTTCCCTTCTGTTTCTTCTTGGTTCTTTGTGTCTGGTAAGTGTTCTATCAGTCTTCACCAGTGTATACGTGTCCTCCTGTGTACTGGGGTTGGCTCCTGGTTTCCAGGAGGCAATTCCAGCCCCCTTCCTTGTCCAGTATTATACGTTGTATTTCGTGCCTAACAGTGACAGTGTGCTATTGCTGTTTTCTCAGGAATCGCCACTGTGTTTCCAGCTGGACCCACAAGAGCGTGTCCTGTGTATGTAAGTACTATCCTTGTTTGTGCTCTAGGGTCCAGAGACAGAATCACTTCTGCTGCCTCCTTTCTATGGGGCTGGCAGGGTGACTATCTGTAAGAGCAAACTGCACAGAGGCATTGAGATTCCCTGTCACTGTGGGAGGTTCTGCGCCTTACTCTGTGTACAACCCCAGCGTGTTTGTCCACTGGTAATCCGTTTCCTGTTTGTTCACACAAGGGTTGCTCTGCTTTTACTTTCCTGTTTCCTGTGCCTGTCCATAGCTGTCCTTTCCGTGTATGCCTTTAGCTGCTCTTCTGCCCCAGCACACTACCTCTCTAGGATATTCGGTGACCCCAAGGGGTGTCCCAGCCAGAGTCCTGATCAAACCCGCCCGAAACCGTGACACCCAGATGTAAAAATGTGGATTTCATTTAATATCTCGAAAACTACTGAATGGATTTACACCAAATAACAAAGAGTGCACTTTCTGGAACAGAAGCCCCCTCTCTGACAAATTTGGGGTAAATATGTTCAGCGATTTTGGCTGTAGTCGTGCCTAAAAACTCTATGGGAATTAACATGGAAAACGCACATTTTTTTAACTCCCTCTCTTTTCCTTGGCCCTCTGCGCCAAAGATATTGCCAAGTCAAAAAATTAGGTCCTAACTATAACTGCCTATTGGTGACTGCAAGTAGGTAATATACACACGAGGAGCGGCACGCAAGACAGAAAAGGGGAGGCATGGTGCGTGTGGGGTGGGGGAAGGTAACGAACAAAAATAAAATAATGTAATTTGAAAAAACTTTTTGTGCTGCTCCCATCCACTCATTGACTGGACTACAGGCACAGGCTCCCAGCTTGCCCTGCATCGAATCCTAATACTGCTGGAAGCATGAAAGCAGCATTAGGATTGGACTGAGCTCTCAGCCAGGGTGTTCCGTAGCCGACTGAAAGTCTCTGCCTGCTGTCTCCAACCCAGCAATGTAGTGCCGGCTATGTTGGGTTGGAGAGAGCTCAGTGCCCATGTGTGTTTGCCGGCTCGAGAAGACCGACCTTACATACATGCGTACTGAGGGGAATTTCTCAGTGACAACGTTAACGTTAACATTTTGAATAAACAAGCACACAGACGTTCAGCAGTTATAATTAGTAGCAATAACTATAACTTGCACCCCCGCCATGCACTGCTTATGACCTCACATATGACATCACTAATGACATGTTCTTTGACATCATTTATGACATCAATGAAAACACTATACACACAAACGTGTGTGTGTTTGTATACATGAATATGTATTTATAGTATTAAACAATTAGTGGAACTTATTTACTTTACATTATATGAATTTTATATAATATAGTATTTAACAATTACTAACTTAAACTGTATGTATATATATATATATATATACATTATTATATATATACATATATATATATATATATATATTTATATATATTCACTGAAAAAAACAAAGCTTATAGAAACGTTATAGTTAGGTTCCGAATTTAGAATTTACTCGACAAAACCATAGAAATTCAGCACTTATAATTCTAGTTATTTCAAGTAACTAACTATAACTCATGCCCCACCATCCATATTTTTTTCTTCAATAATTTGACTACTAATGTTTCATTTATATTTTTAATAATAAGGTTATAGAAGTTGTCATGAGTGGTGTAATATCTGGGATAACTAGCAGTGCATGGCGAGAGCAATTATAACTGCTGAATTTCTATGGTTTTGTGTGAGTAAATTCAAATCCTAACTATAACGTACCTGTAACCTTTGGTTTTATAAGTGAATTTCTATGTTTTTTTTTTATGTAGAATAATTTTAATTACTACGCAAATGTACAGCAAAATTTGTGAAGTCGCAACAATTTTTTTTAAAAAACAAGCGCAGACTCCCCTGCTTGTTTTTTTATAGGCCCCCAAGTGGGCCAGGTCCCGGGGGCATTAAAAAGTTAGTGTGGGGGGGGCTTCCACCCCCTGCCTGGGGACCACCACTTCCCCAGAGCTTTCATTTTTTTAATAATGGGGGCCCCTAAGGTAACAATAACTCACGCCTTAGCCATGCACACCTAATTACTCCACGTGTTAGATACTGATATATATTGTCACTGATATATATTGTATGCCATCTTCCATATTCTCACTGCAACATTTGCAATAACATTATTGATACGACAACTGTGCATGGTGAGGGCACGAGTTATAGTTACCTTATGGTGCGAGTTTTAGTTACTTGAAAGAAGTGTAACTATAACTGCTGAATTTCTATGGTTTTATACGAGTAAATTCAGAACCTAACTATAACGTCCCTGTAACCTTTGTTTTTTTCAAGAATATATATATATAAAAAAAATATTTCATGGTTAAGACATTGCATGGTTAAAGCTTTTCATTGCAAAGATAACGTTGCAAAGGCTGTCGCCCACTTTGCACTGTCCAAGTACCCTTAGATGCATACGTACATACATACGTCTGGCTCAGTCCCTCTACACTGTATCGGCCAAACAACCTTCAAGGTATGGAACCCTCCTGATGCTTCCAGACCTTGAAGGCCGCACAACCCCTCCAGTGACAAGAAGGGTTTCTTCACTTCTCAGCACTTTATCTCAGACTTGACGTCCAGGCGTGTCACTGACGCTTATGAGCTCCCAAGTAGTCTGGGCAATATTTGGAGGGGCTGGTGGTATCTGTCCACACCTTCCCTAAGTGTTTGGAAGGTTTTTGGGGGTCAACGTGTGGATTTGGCCTTTACCGCACCGAAATCGGCATGTGCTGGTTACTACCAGGCATTTTCCCCCGGTAAATTGTCTGTGATGTGAACCACAAAACTCATAATTCTGGTTCAAACCGTAATTAAACGGGGCACTCCTTAATAGGAAGATAGTCGCCAGCGTTTTGATTTTCCCAGCTTCTTAAATCTCAACCATCACTGGAGAATAAAGGTTAATTGGTTGCCCCGTCTCCCTACCGTCATGTTTTTACTTGTTTTTCCTTTCTTTCCTTTTCCTCTTTTAATAGCTGATAACGCCCCCCACCACCCCACTTGCTTCTGAATTTCTCTTATCTCCTCGCTTCTTAGGCCCCAGCTTTACTCCTGCTTCCCAGAACCGTTTCCACCTTCTAAGAGCCCAAGTGTTTTCTACTGTCTGTGCTTGTGTTCTCCATAGTTCCTGTGTACTCTGTCTCTTCGCGCAAGCTCTTGCACTGCCTGCTTTTTCAATGCTTCCCACTACCACCCTCCCAGGAAACTGCCCTCATGCTCAGCTCCAAATGGCCCCTTCACCATACAAGCTGTTACTCACTCAGACATAAGGGCCCTGGGTAAACACTAAGGCCCATAGTTATACGTTTTTAGCGCCGCATTTGCGTCATTTTTTGATGCAAAAACTGCACAAACTTACAAAATGCAATTGTGTTTTGCAAGTTTGCGCCAATTTTGCGTCAAAAAATGCTGCAAATACGGCGCTAAAAAAGTATAAATATGTTCCTAAGGAGCACATTTATCAAAAGAGCATGCAGCACAGCAAGCCACCTTCCTGCGCAGCGCTGTATGACAGGGAAGGAGGAAGGGCAGGAGTTCGCTGTATTTAACAATAGACAGGGCATTCCTGTGTTTTCCCTGCACTGGCGCACATAATTTGCTGCCTAGCACCAACGCAGGCACCCTCTTGCTATGGTGCAAGGGTGCTTGCGTTGCAGACATGATTGGTTTTCTGCAGGGGGTGTTCACCTTCCTGCACACAAACAATCCTCTGAGGCATGTTCCTCTTTCTACCTGTGCTGGAAAAAAACCCTCTCCTGGGGAGGTGTAGCATTTCCACGCATTCCTGGCTCTACCAGTAAAGGTAAATCTGGGAATCCGCCAAAATCAAGGGGTGGATGTGTAGGTTTTCCCACTCTCCACCCATGGAACGCCTCCCTGAAGCAAAGTAACGCCAACACAGCGATTTGCACTGCATTGTGTTACTCTAAATTATCAAGCCATGCAGGGCCATACAAGGTGGCATTGGGTGGCTTGATAAATCTTACCTAGTAGTGGGGTCGCCCAAGGGTGACACAACTGCATGATATGTATGCCCCTAAATCTCTTATGCAGACTTAAATCCCGTCCGTGCTCTGGGGTTGGTCCAAGGCAACTGCGTCAGAAAGTGAAAAGCAAATAATACATGCCCAGCTTATATGTATTAGTGCTGTTAAACATCACAGGCAAGACCCAGTGGGCGGCAATACGCTTGACATAGTCGCAGTTTCATACAAGCGCTAGAAAACGACATCTAATTGACAACATATAGGGGGTCATTCTGACCCCGGCGGTCATGGACCGCCGGGGCCAGGGTTGGCGGGAGCACCGCCAACAGGCTGGCGGTGCCCCGCAGGGCATTCTGACCGCGGCGGTTTGGCCGTGGTCAGAAGAGGAAAACCGGCGGTCTTCCACCGGTTTTCCGCTGCCCAAAAGAATCCTCCATGGCGGCGCAGCTCGCTGCGCCGCCATGGGGATTCTGACACCCCATACCGCCATCCTGTTCCTGACGGCTCTGCCGCCAGGAACAGGATGGCGGTATGGGGTGTCGTGGGGCCCCTGGGGGCCCCTGCAGTGCCCATGCCAATGGCATGGGCACTGCAGGGTCCCCCGTAAGAGGGCCCCACAAAGAATTTCAGTGTCTGCTCGGCAGACACTGAAATTCGCGACGGGTGCAACTGTACCCGTCGCACCTTCCCACTCCGCCGGCTCCATTCGGAGCCGGCGTCCTCGTGGGAAGGTTGTTTTCCACTGGGCTGGCGGGCGGCCTTTTGGCAGTCGCCCGCCAGCCCAGTGGAAAACCCAGAATCACCGCAGCGGTCTTACGACCGCAGTGCGGTATTCTGGAGGGGGGAACTCTGGCGGGCGGCCTCCGCCGCCCGCCAGAGTTAGAATCAGGCCCATAGTATTGTAATATCATGGAAAATGTACAGGACAGCATTGTAAGCACTTGCGAAAGTTGACTGGACTGGAGTATGCAGTAGGGATGATATACGGTGGGCCGAAACATTGTCAGGTACGGTGCCATGTCCGAGGATTACAGTAAAGAGAAAGGGCTTTCCATTGTTGGAAATACTGTCAGCTACGCCTGCCTCTAAATACCCACAGGGTTCACTGACAGGAGACACAGCTTTCACCTCAACGAACTCCCTCACCTCCCAGAGCCCCGGGCCCTAATCAGTCAAAGACCGCCCGCCACTCCTCCCATCCTTTGACATGTGTAGCACGCACTTTGCCGGCATGAAAATATTGCTGTATGATGACTAGTCCATCTTGTAAACACAACTCTATGTTCTCTCCATCATGCAAACACAACTGTGCGTCTTCTTGATCGTGTGAATACCACTCTATGCTCTCTCTATCGTGCAAATACCACTCTATGCTCTCTCTATCGTGCAAGTACCACTGCATATCCTGTAAATCATGCAAATGCCACTGTGAGCTCTTTCCATCATGCAAATACTACTGTGAGCTCTGTCCGTCAAGTAAATACTCCTGTTAGCTCTGTCAGTCATGCAAATACTACTGTGAGCTCTGTGTCAAGTAAATACTACTGTGAGCTCTGTCCGTCATGCAAACACCATTGTGTGTCTTCTTCATCGTGTGAATACCACTCTATGCTCTCTCTATCGTGCAAGTACCACTGTATATCCTCTAAATCATATAAATGCCACTGTGAGCTCTTTCCATCATGCAAATACTACTGTTAGCTCTGTCCGTCATGCAAATACTACTGTGAGCTCTGTCCATCAAGTAAATACTACTGTGAGCTCTGTCCGTCAAGTAAATACTGCTGTGAGCTCTGTCCGTCATGCAAATACCACTGTGAGCTCTCTCCATCCTGCAAATACCACTCTATGCCCTCTATTGTGCAAACACCACTATATGTTCTCCACATCATGCAAGTACTACTATGAGCTATGTCCATCACGCAAACTCCACTCTATGCTCTCTTCATCACGCAAATAACACTGTGAGCTCTCTCCATCGTGCAAATGCCACTCTATGCTCTCTCCATCATGCAAATACCACTCTATGCCCTCTCTATCGTGCAAACACCAGTCTATGGTCTCGCCATCATGCAAATACCACTGTATATCCTCTAAATCATGCAAATGCCACTGTGAGCTCTTTCCATCATGCAAATACTACTGTGAGCTCTGTCTGTCATGCAAATACTACTGTGAGCTCTGTCCGTCATGCAAATACTACTGTGAGCTCTGTCCATCAAGTAAATACTACTTTGAGCTCTGTCCGTCATGCAAATACTACTGTGAGCTCTGTCCATCAAGTAAATACTACTGTGAGCTCTGTCCATCATGCAAATACTACTGTGAGCTATGTCCATCATGCAAATACCACTCTATGCCCTCTATTGTGCAAACACCACCGTATGTTCTCCACATCATGCAAATACTACTGTGAGCTATGCCCATCACGCAAACTCCACTCTATGCTCTCATCATCACGCAAATACCACTGTGAGCTCTCTCATCGTGCAAATACCACTCTATGCTCTCTCCATCATGCAAATACCACTCTATGCCCTCTCTATCGTGCAAACACCACTCTATGCTCTCTCCATCATGCAAATACCACTGTATATCCTCTACATCATGCACATGCCACTGTGAGCTCTTTCCCGCATGCAAATACTACTGTGAGCTATGTACGTCATGAAAATGCCACTGTGAGTTCTGTCCGTCATGCAAAGGTCACTGTGAGCTCTGTCCATCATGTAAATACCACTGTGAGCTCTGTCCATCATGTGAATGCCACAGTGAGCTCTTTCCATCATGCAAATGCCATGGTGAGCTCTTTCCATCATGCAAATACCACTGTGAGCTCTCTCCAGCATGCAAACTTCACTGCATATCCTGTTCATCATGCAAATACCACTTAATGCCCGCTCCATTGTGTACACCACTCTGTGTCCTCTCCATCATGCAGATGCCACTCTATGCTCTCTCCATAATGCAAACACCACCTTATAACCTATTCATCATGCAAATACTACTTTATGCCCGCCACATACTGCAAACACCATTGTATATTATCTCCATCATGCAAATGCCACTCTATGCCCTCTCCATTGTGTATACTACTCTGTGTCCTCTCCATCATGCAAATACCACTCTATGCTCTCACCATAATGCAAACACCACTGTATATCCTCTCCATCAAGCAAATACCATTCTATGCTCTCACCATAATGCAAACACCACTGTATATCCTTTCCATCATGGAAATACCACTCTATGCCCTCTCCATTGTGTTCACCACTCTGTGTCCTCCCCATCATGCAAATACCACTCTATGCTCTCACCATAATGCATACACCACTGTATATCCTCTTCATCATGCAAATACCACTCTAAGCCCTCTCCATTGTGTACACCAGTCTGTGTGCTCTCCATCATGAAAATTCCACTATGTGCTGTCTCCATAATGCAAACACCACTGTATATCCTCTTCATCTTGCAAATACCATTCTATGCTCCCTCCATAATGCACACACCACTCTATATCCTCTTCATCATGCAAATACCACTCTATCCTCCATTGTGTACACCACTGTGTGCCCTCCTCTTCATGCAAATACCACTCTATGCTCTCTCCATAATGCAAACTCCACTGTATATCCTCTTCGTTATGCAAGTACCACTGTATGCTCTCTCCATATGCAAGCACCACTGTATTACCTCTTCAACATTCAAATACCACTGTATATCTTCTTCATCATGCAAATACCACTCTATGCCCTCTCCACTGTGCATACCATCCTATGCTCTCTCCATCATGCAGATGCCACTGTGAGCTCTGTTTATCATGCCAATACCACTATATGCCCTCTCCATTGTGTACACAACTCTGTGTCCTCCCCATCATGCAAATACCACTCCATGCTCTCTCCATAATGCAAATGCCACTGTGAGCTCGGTCCATCATGCAAATGAAATTGTGAGTTCTGTCCATCATGCAACTACCACTCTATGCTCTCCCCATTATGCACACACCACTGTATATCATTGTCATCATGCAAATACCACTCTATGCTCTCTCCATAATGCAAACTCCACTGTATATCCTCTTCATCATGCAAATACCACTCTATGCCCTCTCCATTCTGCATACCACTCTGTGACCTCTCTATCATGCAAATGTCACTGTATGCTCTCTCCATATGCAAGTACCACTGTATATCCTCTGCATCGCTGAAACATCGCTCTATGCTCTTTCCATATGCAAGCACCCCTGTATACCCTCTTCATCATGCAAATACCACTGTATAACCTCTTCATCATGCAAACACCACTCTATGCTCTCTCCATCATGCAAATGCCACTAGGAGCTCTGTTTATCACGCCAATACCACTATATGCCCTCTCCATTGTGTACACGACTCTGTGTCCTCCCCATCATGCAAATACCACTCTATGCTCTCTCCATAATGCAAATGCCACTGTGAGCTCGGTCCATCATGCAAATGAAATTGTGAGTTCTGTCCCTCATGCAAATAACACTCTATGCTCTCTCCATAATGCACACACCACTGTATATCATCGTCATCATGCAAATACATCTCTATGCTCTCTCCATAAGGCAAACTCCACTGTATATCCTCTTCATCATGCAAATACGACTCTATGCCCTGTCCATATGCAAGTACCACTGTGCATCCTCTGCATCGCTGAAACACCACTCTATGCTCTTTCCATATGCAAGCACCACTGTATACCTCTTCATCATGCAAATACCACTGTATATCCTCTTCATCATGCAAATACCACTCTATGCCCTCTCCATTGTGCATACCACTCTATGTCCTCTCCACCATTAAAATACCATTGTGAGTTGTGCTCATCATGCAAATACCACTCTATGCTCTCTCCGTATACAAGTACCACTGTATACCCTCTTCATCATGCAAATACCACTATATATATTCTTCATCATGCAAATACCACGCCCTCTCCATTGTGCATACCACCCTGTGTCCCCTCCATCATTCAAATGCCACTGTGAGCTCTGTCCATCATGCAAGTATCACTCTATGCTCTCTACAACATGCAAATACTACTGTATGCTCTGTCCATAGTGCAAAAACTACTGAATGATCTGTCCATTATGCTAATACTACTGTATGCTCTGTTCATCATGAAAATACCTCTTTATGTCTTCTCTGTCACGTAAGTACTAGTGTACACTTTCACCATCATGCAAATGCCACAGTATGCTGTCTCCACAACCTGTCTGCATACTCATACTCACTCCGCAACGTGCCAGCCTTTGTCCACTTCTCTATCCAACCTGCACGCGCTCTCCATCATCCATCGACCCCTGTGCGCCCCTCCCAAAGCCCCATCTGCTCATGTCACAACCCGTCTGTCTCTGTATAGTGCATATACCGAAATCTTTGTGCACTCTTTTTTCATAGCCCTCTTCTCTATGTCCATCCACTCTCTCCACAGTCGGTGTGAACCCTCTCCTCCACACCGAGTCTGTCTGTGTGCGCTCTCCACAACCCACACACCTCTCTTTGTGCTGTCTCTGAACGTCCCCTTGCTCCACGGTCTGTGTGCATCCTCTCCTACACACCGAGTCTGTGTGCGCTTTCCACAACCCACACATCTCTGTGTGCTCTCGCTGTCTCTCTGTGCGACCAATCTCTCCACAGTCTGTGTGCCCCCTCCTACACACCGAGTCTGTGTGCACTCTCCACAACCCTTACATCTCTGTGCGCTCTCTCTGTCTCTCTGGACGCCCCCTCGCTCTGTGTGCACCCTCTCCTCCACACCGAGCCTTGAGTGCTCTCCACAACCCACACTTATCTGTGTGCTCTCTCTCTCTGTGCACCCGTCTATCCACGGGCTGTGTGCACCCTCTCCTCCACACCGAGTCTGTGAGTTCTCTCCATAACCCACACATCTATGGGTGCTCTCTCTGTACACCCACTCATTCCACGGTCTGTGTGCACCACTCTGTGAGTTCTCTCCACAACCCACACATCTCTGGGTGTTCTATCTTTGTACACCAACTCATTCCACGGCCTGCACCCCTCCTGCCACACGTAGTCTGTGTGCTCTCTCCACAACCCACACTTCCCTGTGTGCTTTCTGTGTCTCTCTGTACACCCACTCTCGCCACGGTCTGTGTGCATCCTCTCCTCCACACCGAGTCTCTGTGCGCTTTCCACAACCCACACATCTCTGTGTGCTTCTCTGTGTCTCTGTCCACCCACTCTTTCCACGGTCTGTGTGCACCCTCTCCTCCACACCGAGTCTGTCTGTGTGCGCTCTCCACAACCCTCACATCTATGTGTGCTCTCTCTTTACACCAACTCTCTCCACAGTCTGTGTGCACCCTCCCCTCCACACCGAGTCTGCGTGCTTTCTCCACAACCCGCACATCTCTGTGTGCTCTCTATGCACACCCACTCTCTCCACAGCCTGTGTGCCCCCTCTCCTCCACACCGAGTCTGTGTGCGCTCTCCACAACCCACACATTTGTTTGCTCTTTGTTTCTCTCTCCTTTTCACACTCTTGTATTACCCTCGTCCTGTTCTTACCCCTTTTCTGTGTATTTCTCTCCAGTGCTCTTTTTATCTCCCTCTCTGTCAATCTCACTCTTTAGGCCTCTTTCATTCCTTCTCCCACTCCATCTTTTTTTTCTCTCTTTCTTTTTTATCACTGGTGTTCTCTCTCTCTCTCTATCTATCCATATATATATATATATATACATGTGTGTATATAGCTGTATGTGCATACTCTGCGTCTCTATCGCTCTGTTTCTGTTTCCTGCTTTCACTCTGTCTTTCCTCTGTGTGTCCTTCGGGTGTTTTCTCACTATCTCCCACTGTGTCACTCTCCCTTCCTCTTCCTCCTTCTTTGTCTTTCTCTCCTTCTCTCTGTCTCTATTTAGAAATCTCTCTCTCTTCTGCTCTCCTTCTCTTGCGCTCGTTCTTCCTTCTCATTCCCACTTATTATCTTGGTGGTTTTTGTCTCTCTCTTTTTCTCTTCATCTCTCTGTCCATCTCCCTTTTTCTCACCA
The DNA here is from genome assembly GCF_031143425.1 of Pleurodeles waltl. Taxonomy (NCBI): domain Eukaryota; kingdom Metazoa; phylum Chordata; class Amphibia; order Caudata; family Salamandridae; genus Pleurodeles; species Pleurodeles waltl. The sequence continues at coordinate 19,335,481 of NC_090449.1, forward strand.
TTGCCCCTTTTCTCTATTTGTCTCTCTCTTTTGCTGCCTCTCTCTCGCACACTCTATCTTTCTGTTACTCAACTTATCTTTGTATTTATCCTCTCTCTCTCCGTCTTTCTCTCTTTCACTCTCCGTTTTTCTGTCTTATTCTCTCTCTTTCTCTATCTCTCAGTTTTTCTCTCTCTACCCGTCTTGGTCTCCTTGTTTCTTACTCTCCCTGTCTCTCTTTGTATCTATTCTGCTGTTGCTGTTCTTATGCCTGTCTCTGTCACTCTCCCTGCCTCTGTTTTCTGTCTATCTCTTTCGCTGTTCATTGTATGTTCTCTCTTCCGCTCACGTTCACTCTGTCTCCTAGCATGTCAGTCTCCCTCCTTCTCTCTTGCCTTGTCTCCCTCTCTGGATATCACTCTAAGTCTCTCTCTGCTCCCTCTGTTTCTCACTTCCCGCCTCTCTCTGGCTCAGGAACTCTCCCTTTCTCTTCATGCACATTTCTTTGTATCTCCCTCGTCTCTGTTGTTCTCCCTCCCTTTCTCCTTTGCTGGTTCTCTGTCCATCTCTGTTATTTTCCCTGTGTCTCTTTGCTCTCTCTCACGCTCTGTCCCTTCTAGCCCCCTCACTTCTCCGGTCTCCTCTTTCTCTCTTCCCCTCCCTCTTGCTCTCCCTGCGTCTGCCAGTTTCTTACCCCGTTTCCCTCTCTCCTCTCATCTCTCCAATCAATTTGCACGTATTGAGTTCACGCCCCCTCTGTAAGTAACTTATTCCTTTTGACGTGCCTGATCTATTCCTAACTGATGGTGTTCATGACATTCTGGGTGGTCTCCTGCCCTGCACCCATGGGTGACCGGCTGACCTTGTCCTGTTAGTTTCTCCCATGTTCCTTTATAGAAGTGATTAAACGGGGGGGGGGGGGGGGTGCAATCGCCTGGTTAGCTCACAGGTTCTGCATTCACACACGTGTTGAACTCTGCGCTAAGCGCCCATGGACACATGCGTATAGATCCCTCCCTCCACATGGACAGCACATGTCCTGAGTCCACCAGCGGGGGGTTAGTGGTAACACTACAAATAAGTGGGCAGAAAGGTGTGATCACGTGCTCCTGCGCATTAGGCATCAGTGCGCTGTACTGAGCTGTGATATAACTACAACAGGATCTCATCTCCTGGGGCCGTGCCCTGTCTAACGTTCATACATGTAACTCGGATATCCCAGTGAGTCCATGCGATGCTGACTGCACAGCTCGTAAACAGGGAGCAGTGGACGCCTTGCCATGCTTGCGATCTGTGCAGGAAATGTTCCAAGTTACGCGCATGGACTTAAGTCAGGGAAAGTGCTCTGTGCCACCGCACAGGTGAATCTTACCAAAAGCTCGCGGAAGAACCAAGAACCGCTATGTTCAAATTCAGCCATCAGGAGAAGCCACATTGCCCGTCTTTTCGCCTCCACACAACCTGTGGCCCTGAATATCTACAGGAAACACAATTCTTACTCATCACGCCAAGACACAGAAAGTGACACGACCTTGCTATTATCATTGAATTAAAGGTGGCATCCAACTCCCCATCTGTAAAATGGCTTTGTCTTACCCACCCTTCGACCGTTCTGTTTGATGCACACTTCAACGAAACACGAAAAAAACATCAAACTATCGCCTCCACCAACTTGTAAAGATGAAAGACATACTCTCCAGCAACCATCTGAGGTCTGCCGCCCAGACAAGGGTGAACTTTCAGCTCGACTTTGGGAAGGCTATCTGCTGAATTACCGAATCCTCTCTCGGCCACCCGACAGCAGTTCTTCACTGCACAGATAGAGAATTATTCCACAAAAAATATATAACCACATCTCACCAATACTAAAAGGCCTACACGGCTAACAGTGGGAGCCTGAGTAGAATCCGAGATTTCCTGCCTGGCATCCCAAGCCATCCCTTTAAAGAATCCCTCTTACCTTACAGATTTACTGCCTGTCTCACGAGAATAAGCGGGAATCAGAAGCAAAAGGTCTCCCCCTGACAGTCCTGAATTTTAAATGTTTGCAGGTGCATCAGTGAAGAGCCCTCTCCTGGCTGATCTGAGAACCCACTGAGTCTCCTGTCAATCAGAAAACCTCCTGAAACGAATGTCGTCTGATTGACGTGAACTGCTTGCCTGACAGAATATCGTGTAGAAATATATCATCCTTCAAAGAGATCGAATGCAGAATAGCAGCTTCCACCATGTCATGAGGACAAGTGATTATTAGTGTTCTTAACTCCACAGCTATGTGCCTTGAAGAGTTGTAGTGCTGTGGTACATTGGGGGAGAACTAAGAATACGGTGTCTCTACATAGCTCTATATACATTTACTCTCATGATATAGTGGGAGTCGGTAATCTGGCTACGATATTCTTATAGTATATTTTAAACATGATATTCCGATAAAATTTATTTGAAGTAGATCAAACCCAGAAGCAAGTGACACCCTCAGACCTTTGGCTCCCCCTAATTCTTAGACCAATGTATTAGGATCACATGTAGATTTACCTTACGATTTGAACTTTCATAAATGTCCTAATGTTCCTGGAATATCCCTCTGTGGGAGGCACATTATACCTTTGGGTACAGCCGCGTAACTTGAAGCTTTTAAATAGATCTCCTTCAGTAGATTCTTGCTTGTCTCCTGCTTTGCATCAGTAATCTTTACATTCTTTTTTAAAATCTTTTTATTACACTTGTAATAAGTAAATATATACACCATTGCATTTCCACCTTTAGGGTATCTTCACATTCTTTGTATTTTAACTCTTGGCTTCCTTATCCGTGCATCGTCTCTGGCTAATCCATTGGCATCCAGCAGCAGGGCTTTGGATGCCCAACTGCTGGTACCTGCTCAGACTGCCTCATCAAACTGTGTCCTGCAGTGCAGCTTCGAGTCATTTCCTTTGTCACCAAACAAGAAAGTCCGTCTTGGGTCGGTTGATTGGTCATGTCATTAGTATTTGTGTTTGCATAGCGCACAATCTGACGTTTGTGTGGTCTTGAAGCACTTTGGGTAATCTAGGGCTGAATTTCTAAACCTCTTCCTGGTTTCTGTCGCCAATCACAGTGTGACTTGGCGTCTGGAGATGCGCTATCAGCGGTGTCACTGGTGATGACCCTATGGATGTGAATGGTTATATAGTGCATGCATACTTACGTCCTGGATATCGGAGCTGGAGACCCATAATGCAGCAGCGTCCTTTGCATAAACTGGAAGTTCAAGGGAGGCAACACTACAACAGGAATGAAGGTTGATGTGCTGCATCTGATGGGTGATGGGGGACAAGAGGGCACCTAGCATCCACATGTGTCGCTAAGTCCTACGCACCTTGTCTGCATAACTATGCTTCCCTTGTGCCCACCATGGGTCTCCTGAGAGCCGGGTACTCACCCCGTGTGTTGTTGCTGTTGGTGTATGTGAATATGCTACTTCGAGTTGTGTCTTCATCATCATATCTCCGCCGAGCTGCATAGGAGCCCGCGTTCCAGGAGTAGGCCATCGCTGGGGGGCGCCCTCTTGACTTCCTCTGCACCGAGTCCCTGGCCCTCCACTTCTTTGTCCTCTCCTGGCTTTCACCGACCTGCTCCCTTCTCCACTTCCTCTCCGGATCCTCTCTCACCTGGACCCCTGTGATCCCTCCCTCACCGCTCCCAGGTGGCTACTACTAATATGCCAGGTGGCCCCCCTCTCTTTTTATACAGGCCCTTCCGGATTAGCCCTGGCCCTCGCAAACAAGCTCATACCCCCTTAAACATTTGATCTCTTAATTGGGCTTGCGAGTTTTAAACCCACCCTCCCTTCCCTCTGGACCGGGCTCTGCGTCACCAGTCAGGGCTGAGAAGAGTGACTTTTCTGGACACTTCAGGTGACTGGATCAAGGCTCCTTTGGGCGCGATTAGCACGAGGAGGTGGAGGGGAGAGCAGGGAGGTGTGTGAGGTGGCCACCGGCGAGGTTTAGCTCCTCTTCTACCCGCTCCCCCCAGGAAAGACAGGGCCCTAATCCCACCTCATCTGCTCAATTTCCTAATGCCCAATTTGGTTAAATCAAAGGCCCCTGCTGACCTGATTTCCCTTATTCTCTTTCTTCACAAAATTCGCCGAGGCAAACTAACCTCACGTATGTGACTTTATGCCAAGACGTCCTTGTAGGCTCCTCCACCCGAGAAGGTGGAAGCCACAGTTCGATCTATCGGTGGGGAATGTGGCCAGCCGTCCTATGATAATGCAAGTAATGCACGTGAGTGAAAGTCACCACCATGTCATGGTCTGCCTCTCTTCTCTGCCCAGCCCTTGGAAGCCTGTTCCAACCAGGCATGCTTTGGCTTTTATAAGGCAGCGTCTCCTGGGCTTTAGATGTTTGGGCAGCATCTATGGGCCTCTGAGTCATGATGAAATGCGGCCTCTCAGGTTCTCTCCCTTCCTTGACAAAATCCAGGCTTTTATCTCTGCAGACTCCTCCCAAGTTCCTACCGAGTAAAGAGCAGCCTTCTCTAGGCCAGGGGCGTAGCTGTTTGGGGTGTTACACCCCCTAAAAATGAAAACTGTAGTAAATAGTTGAGTACAAGTGCTTTCAGTCTGGCATTGTTAGGTGTCTGCTGGATTCCAACCTGGATTTGTACACGCTCACACTGACAAAAACACACCGACTCTCTCATCTATGTTTTGAAGGTCTTAAAATGCTGATTAGCTTGAAAATCATTGCGTTTTAAGTACCCCCGAGGATGTGCACTCCTCTCTCTCCACTGCCCTGTCATGTCCTGCTTCTCATATAATATGTTTTAAGGAACTGTCCCTGTGTGTTGGGAAATCTGAAGCTCACAAGCCACTCCCCTTCCCCCCCCCAATCATACTGACCAAGCTACGCCACTGCCTAGGCCCAGAAACGTTGCACACAGAGAAGTGCACAAATGTGGTTCAGTGGAAAACTTGCCCTTACCCATAGACATATAATTATGTAATGTTTGGGGTGGGGGGGCTTAAGGTCTGTTAAATAAGATGTTTGGACGCATTTTCCAACATAATGAAATGTAAAAGAACTTGAGAAGTGGGAGGTAAAGGAGAGATTTTCTAACATCCTAGTGCTTTAAAAAGGCTGGCTGGTCTGGGTGGTGACATTTCAGGCCAGCCATGTATGCAAGCGAGTGTGTACCTGGCCAGTGGGTATCTCCCAGGCTCCCCACAGGTTGAACTGAATGAGCGAATCTGAAAGCTGGCATGATCAGTCGAGGCAGGAAGGTCTGTCAATGGGGGCCTGAGGTGTGTGGAGCTAGAGAGAGAAGGCGGGTGAAAGTACAGGATCCTGATTGGCAGAGTACCATATTCTAGTGATTTGATATGTGGTTAAATTCTTGAAGTTGGAGGTGGTTCAGCTGGTGACATATTGGGGGTCATTCTAAGTCTGGCGGGCGGCGGAGGCCGCCCGCCAGACTTCCCCCACCAAAATACCGCTCCGCGGTCGAAAGACCACTGAGGGTATTTTCGGATTTGCCCTGGGCTGGCGGGCGACCGCCAAAAGGCCGCCCGCCAGCCCAGGGCAAATCATCCTTCCCACGAGGACGCCGGCTCAGAATTGAGCCGGCGGAGTGGGAAGGTGCGACGGGTGCAGTGGCACCCGTCGCGTATTTCAGTGTCTGCATAGCAGACACTGAAATACAAAGTGGGGCCCTCTTACGGGGGCCCCTGCAGTGCCCATGCCATCGGCATGGGCACTGCAGGGGCCCCCAGGGGCCCCGCGGCACCCCCTACCGCCATCCTGTTCCTGGCGGGTCGGCGGTAGGGGGTGTCAGAATCCCCATGGCGGCGGAGCGCGCTCCGCCGCCATGGAGGATTCACAAGGGCAGCGGAAAACCGGCGGGAGACCGCCGGTTTTCCGCATCTGACCGCGGCCGAACCGCCGCGGTCAGAATGCCCTGCGGGGCACCGCCGGCATGTCGGCGGTGCTCCCGCCGACCCTGGCCCCGTCAGAATGACCCCCATTGTGCCCCATGGTGTCAGTGGACAGATGAGCTGCGATGCTGTAATAAAACGCAGTAGTCAAGTGGCAGATCCTATGATAAACGAGCTGTTTTATAATATTCCATCGAACGTCTGTGCTTGGGAGAAACAGCTCTTGTTGAAGGATCGAGTTTGTGAGATCCAAGTCATTTTTGTGTCACAGACAAGACCAAAGCTATCACTTGGTAGAATGACAGACACTGGTCACGCAACTCTTGCTGGAGAATCATCCTTATCATTTCCGATATGGGGGTTGGCTTGGGTGTGACCGTGAATGGGATCACACGCCATTGCCATTTCTGAGCAAAGACACCTGAAGCTTTATGGTAGACGAAGGACAGGGAGAAGGTCCCAGGGCATGTGTCCCACAGGTCTGGTCCCAGGGAGGCAAGGAGATGTTACGTGGTTGTGTAACTGTTAGTATTAGGCCTGGGGGAGCTGCCTGGCATCCGCAGAGATACCTTACAACGTGAAGCATTAGCAGCCTCTTTTGCTGGCACCAGAACCCTCTATCAGAGGGCAGAGATGTGGTATAGCCAGGTACATGTAAAAACTGCACTCTGAGCAAATGCAAGAGGGATGCACATGGTAATAAGTATAGGTTAAAAAGAACTGCGAGTTGAGAGTTAGATGGACTCCCTATTTCCTGTAAAGCATTGCATCGAAGTACGGAGAATGATTGGCTTCAACATAGGGTGGCCCTGATTGTGCCCCCAAAGGCTAGACACTGAACCAGAGAACTGTTCTCAGTGTTGAACTAGGCAGAGAAGTCCCAAAACATTTCTGGGTGATACACTTCTATCTCCAGGGACTCTTTTGGACAAAATGTTTATGTTGATTTACAAGAGTGGAATAGGATGACGACTGTTGCATTCCACATGGTGATTCTTCAAATATGGATCGACGAGTTCACTGCCTGGTGATGATTCCACAAGGGCCCATTTGTCAAGGAACATATTATCCAACTTTGTTAGGAAAAGTGCAAAGGAGACACAAATTGTAACGATTTCTGGGGTCAGGGGATGTGTGATCTTAGGACCCTCATCATCTCCGCCACCTTACCTTTATCAGGGGTGTACAATGCTTGTTCCCCTGTCTCTGCTCAGTGTGGACAAAACGTTAGCAGTAAATACATCCTCCCATTTAGATTCACTTTATATAGAGTATTTCGTGAAAGACAAAGACAGATATTCTGTCTCAGTGTGATCCATTGTAAAAAATCTTACCTCTCATTTTTCAATTGTTTATGTTTGAGTACACATGTTAGGAGCCTGCGTAAGAAATTGTATTATTTGGGTTGTGTGACCACCCACCTCAGGGAATAACCACAAACCTTATCAAGGTGAACCCTCAGAGTTACTAAATTAACCTGAGCTCAACCCTGCTGGTAGCTCTACCACAGAGCAGACAAGGTTAAGTTAGGGCAATGTGTAAAGTATTTATGCAGTACCAAAACAGGAATAAAGTTAAAATGCAAAACAATAAAAATCTCAAACCTAATTATAAAAATAGAGTCACATTTAATAAACAAAATTACACCAAAATGACAAAAATCTAGAACGGTAAACCAAATACATGAAAATTTAAAGTTATAAGCAGAAATAGAGCCAAAAAGCACAAAGCACCAGAGATAGTCAATGGCCATGGTAGACCCAGTCCAAGGCTCTATTTGAGACTGGCCCTGAAGGAGCGTGGGTTGAATACACCAACCAGTTTCGCCCTTGTCAAAGATTTTACCTTCTGACTTAGGCCCTCATTTCAACCCTGGTGATCAGTGACCGCCAGGGCAATAGTGGCAATAGTACCGCCAACAGGCTGGCGGTACTCATCACCTTCTTTGGACCGCAGAGGTTCCGCCGCAGTAATACTGCCAGCGGTATACCGCAATGGCAGTCCCGGCAGTTGTAATCCACCAGGGCAGCACTGCAAGCAGCGCTTTCCTGGGGATTTTGACTCCTCTTATCGCCAGCCTGTCCGTGGTGGTAAACACTGCCATGGGAAGGCTGGCGGTAAGGGGACTCGGGGTGCCCCTGCACAGCCCATGCACTTGGCATGGGCAGTACAGGGGCCCCCAGGCACAGCCCCATCGCGCATTTCACTGCCCGAATTTCGGACAGTGAAATGCACGACGGGTGCCACTGCACCCGCTGCACATCAACATTGCCACCAGCTCTGTTATGAGCCGGCTGCAATGTTGATGTGACCTTTCCACTGGGCCAGCGGAAAAGTCGAAATAGGGAACCAGTGATACCGCCAGCACTGGCGGTATACTGGCGCCCGCAGCCTCGGCGGTCTTTAAGAAAGACCGCTGAGGTTGTAATGAGGCCCTTAGCCTTTTAAATGTCAATACACTACTGGAATACACACCTAAACCCCCCTAGTGCCTTCGGAGAGCAACCTAAAGACTCACAGGGTGCCAGTCAGAGGCCAGCAGCAGGGTCTAGTCTAGCTCCAGTTGCTACCCCTGAGATGGGCAGTTACAGGAAAAGGCCTCATATAGAAAGTGTCCATGTAGCTTTAACAGGAGGTCAGCATTATGGCCCTTAGAGTCCACTTCTTTGTCCTGAGTACAAGTGGGAGCAGGTCAAGTCCTTCATGGCTCCTCTCAGCTCACATACAGCAAGCCCAGTCCTCTTCTGTTTTCCCTCATACCCAGAAAGTGTTCTGAAGTGGGTGCCTGGAGGTGCCACATGTATGCCTGGCCCAAGCTATTGCGTGGGAATGACTTCTGGGTGTGCCCTAACCTACAAAATAAAAGTTCTAAGTGCCAACCTTACCCACTTTGGGCATTTTCAAGATAGAGAAAGTCTTCAGCCACACTACACTTGGGCTCTGGTGTCCGAGTGTGTGTGTGTGTGTGGAGTGTAATATGGTAATGCTAGTGTCCTAAAACATCTAACACTGAAATTCATTTGGGACAGCCTTTATCCCCTAATAAACCAAGAGACAGATATGTGGTAGAACAAAAGTCAGGTTTTTCAGCAACCGGACAGTGGATATACACAGATTGTTTTGCCATTGTGTTCCCTTCCTTTTAAGTGTGCCCCAAAGTGTTATACCTAAACCCAGCAGACCTGTCAAGCAAGATTTGATACTTAAGCAGGATTTCACACTATAATGTCAAAAAGGATGCTCACAGCCCCCATCCTCCACATTCTGAGAGGCTCAGAAGAGTATCTCTGCCCAGTCAGTTCAGTTTATCGTTTGCTTCTGAGAAGCATTCACTCCTTTTTCACACCTATTCAAATTCTAGTTACTGGCTGGCAGAAGTGGGAGAGCAAAAGCAAAAGTAGCATCCAGGAACTTTAGGCAGGAAAAAAAGCAACTTTCTAAAAATTACTTTTCCTTATTATTAATTAAAATCTGACTTTATAGGTGAACAGTATTTTAAATAACTATTAATATTAAACACAGTTGTTTAATATTTTTTGTAGCTAGTCCCATTCCTGAGATACAGTATTAGGATTGTAATGTGTGCCCCTGTTTTCTAAATTTGAAAGCTAGGCCTGCCACAGTGAGATATAGCTTTTTGGTTCCAGTCACCATAAGGACATGTTAATATTACAGTTCTTCATGCCCTACTTCGTCCAATTGCAGTTTTTACACTGCTACAGCCAGGTTAGACAGGGTAGACCTGAAACTGTTTGTACTACCACTGTAGTGGATGACACAATAGGTGCTGCAGTCCACTAGTGGCATTTAACCTTCAGGCCCTGGGTACACCTTGTACCATATACTAGAGACGTACAAGTAAGTTAAATAGACCAGTTCTGAGTATGCCCATTTAACCATGTTTAAAAGGGGAGCACTGTACTACTGGTTAGTATGGTTAAAGTGCACAGAGTTCTATCTCATCAAAAATATAGGGTCCAGCAAAAGGCAAAAAATATGAGGTGACCACTAAGAAAAGGCAGATTTCCTACAGCCTGTTTATGAGTTGTTTAACCTGCTCTTTTATGTAAGAGGTCATGATGCCCATTAAGGAGTCTCAGGTTCTCTGGTGGCAGGCTGTTTGAATACACACTTCTTGCTTAATTCTTCAACATTAAACCCCAGGGCTGCATAACAGGGAAACTTATTTTTCATAAATATCTCCATCTCCATTCGTACCACCATGGCTGTGTTCCACTGGACATACGGAGGGACGTCTCTTATCTTGTCAGGTCCCTTAAATGGGTAGTCAAACACCCGTTGCAAGGCCCAATAGTGAATATTATGCACAGTTCAGTCTAGGGTTCCGAACACTTCACTTTTGATATAGTCAAGGCCAGAGAAATCATGTAGCAGGCAAGGGCCAAATTATGCAGCAGGGTTGAGTAAATTTTGCAGCAAGAAAATCTAAATTATGTGGCATAGTGCGGCACATTTTGTGATTGTATTACTTCATTATTTTGTCATTTTTAGGTCAAGCATAGCAGCACACAAGTGCTGCTTTTCCGACATGTTGGTATCTATATGGATTTTTAACCACACCCACCACTTTAATTCGTTTGTGGTCTTGCCTTTCAAAAATCCTTTGATGACATTGGTAAATGCTTTACGTTTGTCCCGCCCTGGGCGGTTCTGTTACCGCCTTGGGGACCAACCCTGTACACAGGGATAATTGCACGGTTGCAGATATGTTTAACTGCAAGTTAATTTATTTTTCCTTTTGTGTCCCTCCTTCATGTTCACGCTCATGGCGGCCGTGCCACTTTGAATTGACTTGCTTATGTCAACTGCTTTACTTTTCATTTTCAATTTATGTGGCAAGAAAAGTCCAGTTAGGAATTTACAACGCAAATAGCTCTAACTCGAGCAAACACAAGACCCATTGCATTGCAAATGCTTGTTACACATTTTAACACTATCTGGACATTGGTTGCGCTTCTTTAGTACCAGTTTACCACACAAATATAGCAACAGTCAATAGAAAGGTGACCAGTCAACCTTTGCAAAGGGCCCACCACTGCTCAGCAATGTGTTGTTGTTTTTCTAGTAACTTTTGGACCGTCTGAGCTAGAAACAACATTTTTTATTAACATCTGCATATTATGCAGCAGATGATGGATTATGTAGCAAAAGTGGCAAATCTACAAGTATGTGAAAAATGCAGCACAATCACATAATTCCAGTGGCCCTGGATATAGTAGACCAATGAACATACCTCCATCACTGCATAATCAAAGCCAAAGACCATCCCCAGAAAGTAAACCATATATTATGCTAGCGCTTCTTCTTGTAGAACCAGTTTCTGTCAGTGATGCACAACATCCCCCATTGAAGGCACTCTATGTTGTGCTAGTATAAACCGATGCTAATATGTAAAGGTGCATGCTCACCTTCTGGTCTTGTACTGCATGGGCAGAATGTGATATTGCAACTAAACATTGGTAATGTCTCCATCCTAGACAACTCAAGGAAGCACTCCATTATTATTCCCCCTCACATGAAGAAAACTTGCACACCATATCTGGAAAGTTTATTCACAAACTTCTGTTGCATGAGGCCTAATGTTCATAAACACAACATTGGCTGTTCTCAAAGTCGTGTACTACCCTCTGACAAGGAGAGCACATGCGCACACATTCTTCACCTCAGTCTCTTAACCATGATGGCTCGCACATGGGTGAAGCAGAGCTCATACTCTCCTCCCTTCACAGACAGATGCCCCCCACCCCACCTCTGACTGAGTGAACCCAGAAGAGTCCTCCATCTACTCTGGTAGCTCAGTAAATGGCTGGGTGGCAACTACTTCATGCGAGAAGGTGTGTGCGTGGTTGTTCCAGGCCTCTCTTTGGTTCACTGAAGTAGGCTATCAGTCTGGACAGCTACCTGCACCCCAAAACAGAGAATCCTCCTTCAATCCGTGACAACCCAGCACTTAGTGAACCATGTTGGAAGGCAGCGCTGCCTTGCAATCATGAAGTCGACTACGGCATCTCTTCGTTTCTGGGAGTGGTGATTGGCCAGTGCGAGGCCTGCAACATGGCACAGGCTTCTTGTGAGTCACGAGGTACCCAAGCCCTGATCAGGACATGCAGGCGCTGTTCGACTAGGTAGCTCCAGAATTAACACTGGGCTGCTTGTGGTGTCAAAAGGCGATGAGGGGAGGAAGGCAACTATGGGAGGCAGTACTAGTCTGAAGACGAGGGAGTAGGAGTCCCTGCTGTTCTCGCCCCAGGACAAGGAGAAGCTTTGAAGTGATGCCATATGCTTGCTGTTGCCCCCTCTGGACACGTCCTGGTTCTGAGACTGTGTGACACTAGCAGTGTGGCTCCATTTCCTTCCTCTCTGCTGGGGCCCACCAAATACTTGGAGCCAAACAAACTGAGCGACCCACCACAAACCTGGACATCAATCACCAAAATGCTAGGGATAGCGGAAGTGACGTCACACGCCTTTCACCTTAGCTCACACACACATGCTTACTCATACACAAACATACACACACTCACTCTCACGTACAACACACTCTCACCCACAAGCACGCACACAAGACACATTCAAAAGCATTTTTTACTTTCATCAGCTGCTGGGGAAGGTCATATTCCAGGTAATTGTAGTCCATTTTGTATTACATTATTAGTGAATAATGAAATATTATTCACTAGTGTTGCAATAAAAACATGGATAGAAAACAAAGAGAGTGGCGTCCCAACCAACTTTCATAAGGACGAGCTCCCCCGTGTGCCTGCCACTGAATTTGCCACCTCTGGTGCCACGGTCACATAGGCAGTGCCAGGGGGTGCAAGGGGTAAGCCTGCGACCCCTGGCGACCCCTAAATGACTCCCATGACCACAAACCTCGATGGCGGGGGAGAGGCGTTGACCTTTATGTAATGTGAGTGATGTGCTGCGACAGGGCAGAGCTGGTAACCTAGGCACTCAGACCACCCCCACTTGGATTGACCAGTCACACACATTTGAAGTTTTGGGGCATAGAAAGTAGTTTTATTACATTTTATAAGGCTCGCTCGCGGGCAGCCAGTCATAAATCAATCACTGTTGAAAACAAGCATTGCCAGGTCCGGGCTGCAAGTGCTGTGTTCCTCGTCTGGAGAGCCCCTTGGCAGATAGCCTGGAGAAACTTATTGGCTGTCAAAGTTGACTGCCGTAAGATTAAAGCTGCACACGGATTGTGTACAGTGTGGGCAAACCCAGGCTGTAGGCCATAGGGATAGATGCAAATGAACAGGATCATGATTTCTATTGCCATTGGAAATGATAGGCAGCCAAGACAAACCTTGATGTAACACCACCAGCAGATAAACTGGACAGTATCCTAAGAGTCATACATGTGTGAGGCGTCTAAACAAAAGATAGACGCATAGCTTTAGTCTTGGGATTGCTGAGGATAAACAAATGTAAATTAGAGGAAGGAGATCTGAAACTGAAGTCAACCTAATGGTCATTAAATCTGCAATGATGGAGTTGCGGGTACAAATAATGGAAATACTTGTAAGAAACCAATACCTAGAGTACAGAGTAGAGGTCTCTGAGGGAAGATCACACCGCAATATTCTCCACATAGTGAGCCTGTTGGAAAAAATAGAGTATCAAAACATGGAGTTAATCCTGTGAGAGTTCTTTCCTGGTGGTCTCTCGAGATTCTCACTGTCGAGCAGGCACACATGGTTTCAGCGTATCCCCTGGCATTGGGTCAACAGCTGGGCCTGTGGTGGCCAGATCATTAAACTGCAGAAACCAAAACTTGTTGCTGCAGAGGGCTATGCACAAGGGCCCTTACACAACCAATCACAATAATGAGCGGTTATTACCAGGTTATAGGACAGCAGTGCAAAAAAACCAGCAATCATTCAAAGTCAAACTCTGCAAGTTGGGCCTTAAATGCTTGTACAGTTATCTGTCAAAAGTGAAAATACTTGATAAAGATTATGTGGTTCTTCATGGACCCGAGAGAAGCATGGGACTGCCCTGAAAGATGGTGGCTGTGAAGAGTGTCTGTGATACACACGAAGCACCTTGACAGCGCAGATGGAGGAGACCCAGACATATGACCCAGAAGAAGATGAGGCCCACTAGAACCAATGCAGAAGTAGAAGGGACTCCTTGGTGACGGTGGTGCGTAGACAAGTCCCCAGCCCTTAATCCGCTTGTACATCGACTCCCAAGGTTCGGGAACCAGTAATGAAATTGGCACTAAGAACTCAGGGCCTGATTTCGATCTTGGCAGAGGGAATACTCCGTCACCAACGAGAGGGATATCCCGTCCATCCTATTATGATCCCGCAGGATATAATGGGATCGTAATACAGTGTTTGTGACAGACTATTCCCCTCCACCAAGATCTAAATCAGGCCCTCAGACACTGAAGTGGTTCAATTGCCTCGCCCCCAGATCAGAAGATGCCATTGTCTGAAGTTGGACAGGTGTTCTAAAGACAGGACCAGTGAACTCATTGCAGATGCCTTGTACCACTTGGTAAAGCAGAGATGCACACCCAGGCTAGGATGCCATGGATACTGTGTAGTAGGGGCAGGAGTGGAGCTGTTGTTGTCAGCAACCTCAAGTTCATGTCACTCACCTCCTTTCAAGGTTACGCACCCAACATGTTTGTAGGCCAGGAGCTCAGAGGCGCCGGCTACAATTGTTGCTTTATTGGACTTTGATCGATTCTTGCTTGACACAGGGGTTGGGAGTTCTATTTATGTGACCTGTTTGATTGAATACACCTGTAATTTCCTGAGGAAAAAAAACATATGGCATTTGAAACACATCGTGTCATGTGGATGTTGTGAAGCTTAAAAGTCCCAAGTTGGAATGCGTTTTAATGATGGACTACAAAGCAAATACTAAATGGCTTGAGCAATTGAACATACTTTTGTTTGGCTCTGGACTCACTTTGCAGCCCCCTCTCATTCTAATAGTTCTCAACACGAAGTTTTAGACAGTCTAACACCGATCTTTCTCTTCTTAAACTAAAGTACTGGCAGGACCTTTATTTAACTTCTATTCAATACTTTCTAAATACTTAGGCCCTCGTTATGATCCTTGCAGTCGGCGGTAATATGGTGGAAATTACTGCCAACAGGCTGGTGGTAATTTCCACCATATTGTGACATTGGCGGTTTGGCTGAAGCCAAACCGCCAATGTACCACACCGACCGCCACAGCGGTAACAGCGCACTGGGCTGGAGATATCAATCTCCAGCCCAGCGGCTGTCACTGTACCGCCTGCGGGATAATGACCCCTCCTACCGCCATGGTCTCTGTGGCTTCCTTACCACCATGAAAACCATGGCGGTACACACTATCAGTGACAGGGAATCCCTTCCCTGTCACAGATAGAGGTCTTCCCCACTCCCCACCCCCCTCCCCAGATACCCCCAACCACTCTTCCTCTCCAAACCCCCTTACGTTCACGCCCCTTCACACACACGCATACACACACCCATTCCCACATGCATCTGCACATGCATACATCCATTCACACACACATCCGCACATACTTTCATACAAACACGCAGACACGCATTCACAGGACACAACATACACGCACTCAACCTCCATACATGCACACACATTCAACATGAAACACACACCCGCACAAACATTCACACACACACACACACATACACACAACCCCCCCAACCCCCCTGCCCTGTCAGAGCACCCACTTACCTGTGTTCAGGGGGTCCTCTGGCAAGAGACGGGACGGGGCGCTGCTGCCAGCAGCAGCGTGCACCAGCAGAACACCGCCAGGCCGTATTATGGGTCATAATACGGCTGGCGGCAGTCTATTGGCGTGGCGCTGATGGTGGCAGCAGCACCACCTTACTGCCATCCGCCGGCATGGCCACAGCTGGATTTCCACCCTCCTTCTGGCGAAAATCCGGCTGTGGTCATGATACGGCGGACAGCTGGTAGCTGCGGCGATGGTCTTTTGGCGGCCATCGCCGCGGCGGTAGGCGGTTTTTACTGCCAATATCATAATGAGGGCCTTAGTCTCTAACTGCACACTACCTCCCAGAGTAAGCCTTGCACTGCTCAACATCATTACCCTAAGGGTCAGGGCCAAAGGGATGTGCCGCGTGATCAGTTTTGGACCAAGAGTAAGGTTAAGCATCAGCCATTAGTGCTACATGGCTCTGATTCACTGAACCCAGTAACCCCTGCCTGCCCTGGGACTCCTGGAAACATCACTATACCCCCACCTTGCCTAGGAAGGGGGATTGTACAGCTGACACAGGATTGAGGCCCACCTATCCTCTCCCCCATGGCAGGTACCTTCAGAGTCAATCCAAGGGTTAAAGACCAGGGTCGTCTTATAGCCGAAGAACCTAAAGTTGATCTGGAGAGACACTAATGACAGAATGAATGTAGAGGTTGATCTTGTTTCTCCTTAGCACTAATCAGTCAGCACCCTTCTATGTGGAACATAAAACTTACCATGTTTGCCAGCAGAACACAGAGGTGTTAAGACTCAGCTACAAGAAGGCTCAGTTTCCTCCTGTGTGGGCAAATGATGAAGGGAGACCTCATGAAACACACTGCACTTTATAATTATAAATCAGGAATATAAATATAAACAAGAACCGTGACTCTACCTGATGCAGACCAAGTCCATAAGGCTTTTCACAAGGAGTTTTTGCTCTAAACCTGTGAAGGTTGTGAGAAATCTATGGGTGCTGTTAGCTAGAACTATCTATTCTATTCTGTCTCAAATAATATAGCAAAAGTTTCACACTATTAGACAGGAACAGCAAAAAACATACTATCTGTGCTCATGGCCAGCACTGTGGCAATGTGATAGTGGACAATTTCTGAGGGCACCAACAGCAAAGGGGTTGGGCTTCCTCTGGAGATCAATATCTCTCCGTACTTCTGAGAGTAGCAGATCCAGACACCTCTCACTAGACGGGTGTGTGGACCCACAATGGCTTGTCTTCACTGTACAAACCACCTCAGACACAACATAACACCAAAGACAAATTGGACGTCTAATATCCTCTGTCACTCTCGAAGGGAAGGCTGACTGTTCCTCTGACCCTACAAGTAATCCTACAGCAGTCTACAGAGCAGAAATGAAGCCTGAATTCTTCTGGCACCCTAGAGCTAAATCCACCACACAGATACTAAGGTCCACTGGTGTGATGGAGACACAGACTTATGCCTCACCCTAGAGGTGATCTGACACAGAGATGACATTGAGAACAGAATGGACATCAAAAATGAGCGCCCCTCCCTCACAGGGGTGACTACAGAACCAAAACACACTGCATAACAGATTAGACATTGATGGCCTGCTTCACAAAGGCCCTCCACACTCGTGGCAGAGGCCCTGCAGTTGTGGTGGGGGCCCCACACTCGTGGCAGGATCTCTGCACTGCAGTTTCTCATTGCAGAGGTCCTGCGATGAGTGCGGGCCCTCACCCCAGGTGAGAGCCCTTTGCCACAACTGCGGGCCTCAACAACAGTTGTGGAAACCCTTTGTGAATTTGGCTCCTAAACTAGGCTCCTTTCTCACCTGAGTTACCTAATTATGCATATTGTGCAGCACTATCAACCACAAAAAAATGGCAATTAACCACTGTACAGATCAAGACCTTAATAGAACAAGGTCTTCAAGGATTACAAAGATCCTCTACATCTCATATTTTCAGGAACATATCTAGACCTTAATAGAACAGGGTCTTCAAGGAATCCAAAGATCCTCTACGTCTCATATTTTCAGGAACATATCTAGACCTTAATAGAACAAGGTCTTCAAGGAATCCAAAGATCCTCTACGTCTCATATTTTCAGGAAACATATTCCAAGCGGAACATAATGAAGTTGTAAAAGGTCCCCCTCACACTTTGTTACTCGCATACTTTGGTGGTAAGAGTACTCTTTTTTTCTTTTGATCGCTTAGTCCTCAATGATGCATACAGAAATATTTGTTGAGTTCAGCCTGTGATAACAGCAATCTTACTTTTCTGAGCTACTTCAAATGAAAATATGAAGATGCTGTAAAGTTATTGAAATGGCAGTCCATCAACGTTCTTGGATCAGATGAGACTGCCAATGTCTTGATTGTCTCTCACCAGAAGCTCTCAGTCCCCCACTTTGAAACAAGTGTATTTCACTCTAAACTTCTTTAAACAATGGTCCGTTCTAACCATCAACATATCAGTCTTAGATGGATGAAGACTCGACCAGTTGTGACCCATCCAGCCCTTTATCCAATCGCATATTTTGTAGATTCTCAGAAGATTATGGGCCTGATTACGACCTTGGCGGAGGGGATTACTCTGTCCCAAATGTGATGGATATCCCGCCCGCCGTATTACAAGTTCTATTATATCCTATGGAGATCATAATACAGCAGACAGGATATCCGTCATGTTTGTGATGGATTGACCAGTCCGCCAAACTCTAAATCAGGCCGTGAGTACCTAACGGCTGTAGACAAGATCCCTGCGTGGTTCCATATCGTACCATCAGTTTCTCAGCGCCCTCAGGGCTAGAACGTTCCTCTTAAGGAAGAATGATTCCAGCCACTTACTTGCGACTTCTGCTCTACCAAATCAGCCTATTGATCCTGCTTATCATCACTGAGTGGTCTAGAGTATCAGACATTCTGGGCAGATCTAATAGAATACATAAGGCATCGTAACTCTCATCCAGAATATTCAAAATTGTGGTTTGAATGTCCAGTTGTGTTGTTCCAGCCTCTCTCTGTGGATGAAAAACAGATTGTTTTTCGGGATGGTACTAATTTCCACAAAGCTCTCAAATTATGCCATGGCAGCCTTTTACATAGGTTTTGGCAACCAGAGAGTATTATGAACAGGCCTGTAATTTATCAGAAGAGGTCTGTCTATCACAGGTTTCTTCAACAGCCTCCTTCAAGACACTAGCAGTTTCACCAGTTCTGAAGGAGTAATTAATCAAATCTGGAATGAAATGGGCGATTTATTCATACCCTTCCTCAATAATCCTTGTAGGGCTGGGGTCTCCCAGGCACCAACTGGAAATGTTTGTCCTCATCAGGCCACTTCATTTGATCTTGACATGAGGATGCTGAGCAGAGAATGGACATGGAGTCCAGGATCCTGTATCACTCTACACAGGCAGACTGAACTCCCCTATCACCTTACAGCTCACCCAACACATGGACACAGGGTAGGTTGGATGAGGGGACGGATCGCCTCTCACACTAGAAGTGCAGAGCGAATACATCTCTCGCTCTCTAATACATCCTAGAGGGTAGGCTTCTCCAATGAGTAGCTCGGAAGCTACTGGGAGCTCCCCTACATGTGAGTAGCTGTCCAGCGATGTGTAAGTAGCTCTCCTGTGTGCAGTTCATTCTACTAAATTAGACGGTTTTGCTTGGTTGAGTTAATAGATGTTTACCAAAATTGAAATAACCCATGTAGAGGCATTCCACATTGACAAAACATTTTTTACGTTACTGCTAACTACCATGCCTGGTGCACTGAGGAGATCACTGCTGGTAATCTTGCATATGGTGGACACAAATTAAAAGTTGTCAGAAGTGGTCACTACTAAAACCCTAACAATGTTATTAGCTAGGGATGAGTTTCATTGAACATAAGTAGCTCTTTTAACAGAAAAGGTTAGAGTCCTTTTCTAGAGGGACACCAAAGACAGGCTGGGCGTGATGAGTGGGCTTCTCTCTTCCACTAGAGGTCGAGACTGAAACCTCTCTCATTCTCAACGCTATACAGCCCTTGAGATATTGTTCAATGAGTGGATGTGGAGTGTGAGTTTCTCCCTCACCATAGAGAGGATCCTTTATAAGCACAAACAGAAACTGAGTTGGTTTAATTTAAATGGAGCTAAGTTGACGAGTTGAGTTCAGTTGAAGGGCGTATACTGTATATAGCACATTCATCTGCTAGGTCGTCTCAGTGCTCATGCCTACAATTGGTGACTGGATGCTCTATCACCTCTTGGGAGTGATAGCTCCAGAGTGAAGAACACGTACCCTCCCTCACGAACGTAGGAGAAGACACCTCTGAGGGAGAGAGAGGGGACATAGAAGAGAGCCCCAGGAGTGAAGCAGGGGAGTGAGTTGGTATAGAGATTGAGTTCCCTCGCTACCCTGAGAGGTGATGACTCCTCAGAGTGGGTGACTGGGCATGGAGATCGAGCTCCCTTGAGGCCCTGGGAGGTGAAACCTAAAAGAGTGAGTGAGTGGACATGGAGATCGTGCTCCTTTGATGCCCTGGGAGGTGAAACCTAAAAGTGAGTGAGTGGACATGGAGATCGAGCTCTCTTGTGACCCTCGGGGGTGAACCCTTAGACTGAGTGAGTGGACAGGGAGCTTGAGCTCCCTCACAGCCCTGGAAGGTGAACCGTCAGAGTAAGTGAGTGGTCACGGAGCTCAAGCTCCCGCATGGTGAACCCTTAAAATGAGGGATTTAACATGGCGCTCAAGCTCCCTTACAGCACTGGGAGGTGAACCCTCAGAGTGAGTGAGTGGATATGGAGATCGAGCTCCTTCATGGCCCGGGGAGGTGAACGGTCAGAGTGAGTGAGTAGACATGAAGTTTGAGCTCCCTCACAGCCCTGGAAGGTGACACCTCAGAGTGAGTGAGTGTCCTCAGAGTCAGCAAGTGGACACGGAGGTCGAGCTCCCTCACGACCTTGGCAGGTGAACCATCAGAGTGAGTGAGTAGGCATGGAGCTCAAGCTCCCTCATAGCCCTGGGAGGTGACACCTCAGAGTGAGTGGGCGGACATGGAGATCAAGCTCCCTCATGGCCTGGTGAGGTGAGCCGTAAAAGGTGATGAGTGGACTTGGAGCTCGAGCTCCCTCTTGGCCCTGGGAGGTGAACTGTCAGAGTGAGTGAGTGGACATGGAGCTCGAACTCCCTCAGAGCTCTGGAAGGTGACACCTCAGAGTGAGTGAGTTTCCTAAGAGTCAGTGAGTGGACATGGAGATCGAGCTCCCTCATGGCACTGTGAGGTCAACCCTCACAGTGAGTGAGTGGACATGGAGGTCGAGCTCCCTCACGGCCCTGGGAGGTGAACCGTCAGAGTGTTTGAGTGGACATGGAGCTCGAGCTCCTTCACAGCCCTGGGAGGTGAACCATCAGAGTAAGTGAGTGCCCTCAGAGTGAAAGAGTGGACATGGAGCTCAAGCTCCCTAGCGGCCCTAAGAGGAGATCCCTCAGAGTGAGTGAGTGGACATGGAGATTGAGCTTCCTCGTAGCCCTAGGAGGTGAACCGTTAGAGTGAATGAGTAGACATGGAGCTCAAGTTCCCTTGCTGCCCTGGGAGGTGACACCTCAGAGTGAGAGAGTGCCGTCAGAGTGAGTGAGTGGACATGGAGACTACGCTCCCTCGTGTCCCTGTGAGGTGAACGCCCAGAGTGAGTGGTCACGGAACTCAGCTCCCTCACAGACCTGGGAGGTGAACAGTAAGAGTGAGTGAGTGGACATGGAGATCAAGATCCCTCGCAGCCGTGGGAGGTGACACCCCAGAGTGAGTAAGTGGACATGGAGATTGAGCTCCCTCGCTGCCCTGTTAGGTGAACCCTCAGAGTGAGTGAGTTGATGTGGAGATCCATTGCAACTCTAGGAGGTGACACCTTGGAGGGAGAGAGTGGACATGGAGACTGAGCTCCCTCACGGCCCTGGGAGGTGAACCCTCAGAGTGAGTGAGTGGTGGTGGAGCTCGAACACCCTCATGGCCCTGGGAGGTGAACCCTCAGAGTGAATGAGCGGAAATGTAGCTTTGGCTCCCTTACCGCCCCGGGAGGTGACACCTCAGAGTGAGTGAGTGGGCTTGGATATTGATCACCCTTGCGGCCCTGAGAGGTGACACCTCAGAGTGAGTGAGTGAACATGGAGATCAAGTTCCCTCAAGGTCCTGGGAGGCAAACTCTCACAGAGAGTGACTGGCCATGGAGATCCTGCTCCCTCGCGGCCCTGAGAGGGGAACCCTCAGAGTGAGTGAGTGGATATGAAAATCAAGCTCCCTCGTGGCCCTGGGAGGTGACATTTCACAGTGAGTGAGTGAACATGGAGATCAAGCTCCCTTGTGGCCCGAGAGGTGAACCTTCAGAGTGAGTGAGTGGACATGGAGATCAAGCTCCCTCACGGTCATGGAAGGTCAACCCTTAAAGTGAGTGAGTAGACATAGAGATCGAGCTCCCTCGTAGCCCGGGAGGTAAACCCTCAAAGTGAGTGAGTGGATATGGAGATTGAGCTCCCTCGCGGCCCTGTTAGGTGAACCCTGAGAGTGAGTGAGTGGACATGGAGATCGAACTCCCTCGCAGCCCTGGGAGGTGAACCCTTAGAGTGAGTGAGTGGATATGGAGATCGATCCCCCTCAGAGCCCTGGGAGATGAGCCCTCAGAGTGAGTGAGTGGACATGGAGATTGAGCTCTCTGGGCGCTGGGAGGTGAACCCTCTGAATGAGTGAGTGGACATGGATATGAAGTTCCCTCGAGGCTCTGGGAGATGAACCCTTAGACCTAGTGAGTGAACATGATGTTCAAGCTCCCTCATGGCCTTGTGAGGTGAGCCGTAAGAGTGAATGAGAGGACATGGAGATCAAGCTCCCTTGAGGCGCTGGGAGGTGAACCCTCAGAGTGATTGAGTGGACATGGAGATCAAGCTCCCTCGAGGCGCTGGAGATGAGCCCTTAGAGTGAGTGAGTGGACATGGAGATCAAGCTCCCTCGCTGCCCTGGGAGGTGAACCCGCAGAGTGAGTGGACATGGGGATCAAGCTCTCTCGCGCCCCTGGGAGGTGAACCCTAAGAGTGAGTGACTGGATATGGTGTTCGGGCTCCCTCGCAGCCCTGGGAGGATGACCCTCAAGTGAGTGAGTGGCCATGGAGATCAAGCACCTCCGTGGCCCTGGGAGGTGAGCCCTCAGAGTGAGTGAGTTGACATGGAGATCGAGCTCCCTCGCTGCCCTGGGAGGTGAACCCTCAGAGTGAGTGAGGGATGTGGACATCGCGCTCCCTCGCTGCCCAGGGAGGTGAACCCTCAGAGTGAGTGAGTGGACATGGAGATTGAGCTCCCTCACTGCCTTGGGAGGCGAATCCTCACAGAGTGAGTGGCCATGGAGATCAAGCTCCGTTGCTGCCCTGGGAGGCGAATCCTCAGAGAGTGAGTGGCCATGGAGATCAAGCACCCTTGCAGCTCTGGGAGGCGAATCCTCGGAGTGAGTGGATGTGGAGATCGAGCTTCCTCGCTGCTCTGGGAGGTGAACCTTCAGAGTGAGTGAGTGGATGTGGAGATCAAGCTCCCTCGTGGCACTGGGAGGTGAACCTTCAGAGTGAGTGAGTGGACATGGAGATCAAGCTCCCTCACTGCCCTGGGAGGCGAATCCTCAGAGATTGAGTGGCCATGGAGATCAAGCTCCCTCAAAGCCCTTGGAGGGGAATCCTCATTGAGTGAGTGGCCATGGAGATCAAGCACCCTCGTGGCCCTGGGAGGTGAACCCTCAGAGTGAGTGAGTGGACATGGAGATCAAGCTCCCTCGCTGCCCTGGGAGGTGAACCCTCAGAGTGAGTGAGCGGATGTAGAGATCGAACTTCCTTGCGGCCCTGGGAGGTGAACCCTCAGAGTGAGTGAGTGAGTGGACATGGGGATCAAGCTCCCTCACGGCCATGGAAGGTGAACCCTCAGAGTGAGTGAGTAGACATGGAGATCGAGCTCCCTCGCTGCCTTGGGAGGCGAATCCTCCCAGAGTGAGTGGCCATGCAAATCAAGCTCCCTCGCTGCCCTGGGAGGCGAATCCTCAGAGAGTGAGTGGCCATGGAGATCAAGCACCCTCGTGGCCCTGGGAGGTGAACCTTTAGAGTGAGTGAGGGGGCCATGGAAATCGAACTCCGTTGCAGCTCTGGGAGGTGAATCCTGAGAGTGAGTGAGTGGATGTTGGGATAGAGCTCCCTTGCTGCTTTGGGAGGTGCACCCTCAGAGTGAGTGAGTGGATGTGGAGATCAAGCTCCCTCGTGGCCCTGGGAGTTGAACCATTAGAGTGAGTGAGTGGACATAGAGATCAAGCTCCCTCATTGCCCTGGGAGGTGGACCCTCAGAGTGAATGAGTGGATGTGGAGATCAAGCTCCCTCGCTGCCCTGGGAGGTGAACACTCAGAGTGAGTGAGTGGACATAGAGCTCAAGCTCCCTCGTGGCCCTGGGAGGTGAACCCTCAGAGTGAGTGAGTGGACACGGAGCTCATGTTCCCTCCCAGCCCTTGGAGGTGAACCCTCAGAGTGAGGCAGGCGAGTGTGTGCAAATGGAGACCAAGCTGCCTTGTGCTCCTGGGAGGTGAACCCTCAAGAGTGAGGCAGGGGACTGAGTGGGCTTGGGAACCAAGCTCCACTTGAAGGCAAACCCTGAGAGACCCTTCTTTCTAACCTCAGAGTGAGGCCGAGGAGTGAGTGAACATGGAGACGGAGCCCCCAACCCTCAAAGTGAGTGGACATACATAGACCCAGGCCCACCTCTAGTTGCCCCTGTCCCTCACTCTCATTGACTGAGACCTGCCCCCATCCAAGGTCCCCCCAGAATTACACACGAATGCGAGGCGCAGAATTCGGTGAGACCAAAGGTACTCTCCCTAAGTCTGCCCACCCTTCTCCCATCAGGGAGGGGGGAGGGCAAG
Organism: Pleurodeles waltl; assembly: GCF_031143425.1. Classification (NCBI taxonomy): domain Eukaryota; kingdom Metazoa; phylum Chordata; class Amphibia; order Caudata; family Salamandridae; genus Pleurodeles; species Pleurodeles waltl. Next base: position 19,360,059 of record NC_090449.1, read on the forward strand.
CATTAATTGACCCATGCCCTGATTAGCAACAAAGCCCCGTCCAGGTGCACCTGAGCTTATCCCGTGCTCTCTGCTCCCTCAGTCCCGGGCGCCGAGCTGTTAACACAAAGCGCCTGAAATCCCATAAACGTGTCAGGGGCTGTCAGGGCGGGCCCCTGAGACTGATGGGCCCTGACAGGCGCCGGCGCCCAGGGGTGCTAATTCCCCCCTGGGATTTCTAGTTCACCCTGGGGTAGGCAGATTAGCAACAAACTTTATACTCTTATCTCTACCTAGAGCCATGGGGCAGGATGGGACTTTAAACTTGGGAAGGGAACCTCTGGGGGAGGGTTCTCGGCAGGGGAGGGGTGAGCGAGGCAGGAGGTGTTCAAAGACGGGGTCTCCCTGCCCTCCTAAACAGGGACGCAGAGCCAGGGACCTGGCAGAAGCCGGAGGCAGGAGGCAGAGGCGAGGAGGTGTGGTGTGCAGCGGTGCTGGGCTTCGAAGCGCAGGGGTACGGAGGAGTGGCGCGGGGTGGCTGCATTCTACGGGACTGGCACAGCGTACCCTCAGGTGCAATGACAGCCAGCGGGCATGTACAGTGCCAGGGATCGTGCTTCCAAGGGCGCTCTTTACGGGTTATGCATGGGTTCGTCCACGGGGCAGCGCTGCGAAGGGCTTGTTTAAAGCTCCCACGAGGGAGAGCTCATTAAAGCCCACGTGCAAGGCTTTGAAGAGCTACTGTCCTGGCTGGGGAGGGTGTGGATCACCTATGGGACCTGCTTCCACGTGCACTGCGTTATTCTGAGATCTTATATGAGATGTGCAGGACACCAGTATGAACCTTGCTTCGACGATTGCTGTATTGTATGGATGTATGGTGTCAGGTATGGTACTTTGTATCCATTAGCTCACTTTTTATTAGACAGGCATGGTATCAGCTGTGGTACCTCGCGTGGAAGGGTACTGTCTTGTATGCGACTTGCATGACACCAGTATGCACCTTGCTTCCAAGGGTCCTGTATCGTATGAATGTATGGTCTCAGGTATGGTAACTTATGTCCTTTAGATCAGAATATGTATTAGACATGCATAATATCTGATGTGGTACCTCACTTGTAAGGGTACTATCTTGTATGGGACTTGCATGACACCAGTATGCATCTTGCTTCGAAGGATGCTGCATTGTATGAATGTATGGTCTCAGGTATGGTAACTTATGTCCTTTAGATCAGAATATGTATTAGACATGCATAATATCTGATGTGGTACCTCACTTGTAAGGGTACTATCTTGTATGGGACTTGCATGACACCAGTATGCATCTTGCTTCGAAGGATGCTGCATTGTATGAATGTATGGTCTCAGGTATGGTAACTTATGTCCTTTAGATCAGAATATGTATTAGACATGCATGATATCTGATGTGGAACCTCACTTGTAAGTGTACTATCTTCTATGGGACTTGCATGACACCAGTATGCATCTTGCTTCGAAGGATGCTGTATTGTATGGATGCATGGTCTCAGGTATGGTACTTTGTATCCATTAGATCACTTTTTATTAGACAGGCATGGTATCAGGTGTGGTGCCTCACGTGGAAGGGTACTGTCTTGTATCGGACTTGCATGACACCAGTATGCATCTTGCTTCGAAGGATGCTGTATTGTATGGATGCATGGTGTCAGGTATGGTACCTTGTGTCCTTTAGATCAGTTATCTATTAGACATGCATGATATCAGGTGTGGTACCTCACGTGGAAGGGGACTCTCTTGTATGGGACATGCATGACACCAGAATGCACCTTGCTTCGAAGATTGCTGTATTGTATGGATGCATGGTGTCAGGTATGGTACCTTGTGTCCATTAGATCAGTTTTATTAGACATGCATGGTTTCAGGTGTGGTACCTCACGTGGAAGGGTACTCTCTTGTATGGGGCATGCATGACACCAGTATGCACCTTGCTACTAAGGGTGCTGTATTGTATGAATTCATGGTGTCAGGTATGGTACCTTGTGTCTTTTAGATCATTTATCTATTAGACATGCATGATATCAGGTGTGGCACCTCACGTGGAAGGGTACTCTCTTGTGTGGGGCATGCATAACACCAGTATGCACCTTGCTTCTAAGGGTGCTGTATTGTATGAATCCATGGTGTCAGGTATGGTACCTTGTGTCCTTTAGATCAGTTATGTATTAGACATGCATGGTTTCAGACGTGATAACCGACTTGTAAGGGTACTATCTGTATCGGACATGCATATCAGTATTGCACTGTACTTCCAAGGGTGCTGTATTGCATGGATGCATGGTGTAGTAAAGGTACCATGTGTCCATTAGATCAGTTTTTTATCAGACATGCATGGTATCAGTTGTGGTAACCGACGTGTGAGGGTACTAACTTGTATCCGACATGCATGTCAGTTTTGCACCGTACTTACAAGGGTGCTGTATTGAATAAAACATGGTTGGTAAACTGGTTTCCAGTGTCACTCTATTGTATTTCACATTCATGGGATCAGGCTTACGAACAGTCGTGGCTGGCGACAACGAGGTGGGGCGGCACGCGCGCGCAAGGGAAGATGTAAATAAAAATGAAAGAAAAAAAAGAAAAAGAAAAAGACTGACCTCCTCTGCTGCGTGCCGCTCTTCTGTCCCTTGTCGCTGCCGCAGTCATGGGCTCCCAACCTGCCTTGCGGCCGATTGGCTGGGAGTGCCCAGCCAGGGCGCTCCCAGGCAGACTAGCTTCAGAGAGCATACTGTGCATGTGTGTTTGGCCGTACATGCGCAGTGAGGGGGGAGTGCTCACTGCTCTTCACCCCGTGGCCCCACCCCTTTAAAAGAAAAGGATAAAAAAAACAAGTTTATTATCCTTTTGAAGGTTTTGCAGCTGCCGCTGCTGGCAGGGGTGACTCTCCTTCACTCTAAGGGATGAGCCACCCCTGCTTACAAAATATATTATTGCATAGACCATGCATAGAATCAGGTCTGGAACCTTGCTTCCTAGTGAGATGTACTGTATTGGTGGGGGTGGGGTGTTGGTACCCTGAATATCAACACCAGAATATCAATGGGACACAATATCAAGGACAAAATATCCAAAATAGAAAATCAACAGGTAAATACGTCTAAAACTCTACATATAAGACCTCGGTGATCTATATATGTTCAAAGCACATAGCTGTGGAGATAGGCATAGTAAATTTATAGTTTCCTTTATGCACCTACCTTTCAATATTTTAATCCTCAATATTCAGTTTCTTGATATTCTGCGAGTTGATATTCAGTAAAACAGTCCTATGGGAGCCTGCACGTCATCAGGTATGGTACAGTGCTTTGAAGTGGGCTGCACTGTATAGAGATGCATGGTGTCGGGTATGGTACCTTGCCTCGAATGGATCTGTATTGTATGGGAGACGCATGGTGTCGGGTAAGGTGCCTTTCATCGAATGGGATCAGTTTTATATTGGACATGCATGTTATCAGGTATGGTACCCTGGTTTTAAGGGGCCTTTATTGTATGGGTAATGCATGGTGTCAGATATGGTGCCTTGCTTCGAAGGGTGCAGTATTACGTAGACATGCATGTAATCAGCTATCTCACCTTGCTTTCAAGGGGGCTGTATTGTATGTGAGATGCAAGACACCGTGCTTTGAAGGGAGCTGTATTGTATGGGTGCTGCATGGTGTCGGGTATGGTACCTTGCTTCCATGGGATCAGTTTTCTATTGGGCACGCATGCCATCAGATATGATACTGTGCTTTGAAGTAGGAATATACTGTATTGAGATGCAAGGTGTCAGGTCTGTTACCTTGCCTCGAATGGATTTGTATTGTATGTGAGTTGCATGGTGTCAGGTATGGAACCTTGCATCCATTGGATCAGTTTTATATTGGACATGTATTTTATCCGGGGTAGTACCGTGCTTTGAAGAGGACTGTATTGGATGGGTATGCCTCGTCTCAAGTTTGGTACCTTGCTGCCTTGTGATCAGTTTTAGATTTGACATGCATGTTCTCAGATATAGTAAGATGCTTGAAGGGTGCTGCATTGTCTTGGAGACGCTTAGTGTAAGGTATGTTACCTTGCTTCGAAGGGCGCTGTATTGTATGGGTAATCACGGTGTAAGGTATGTTACCTTGTTTTGAAGGATGCTGTATTGTATGGGTGATGCATGGTGTAAGGTAGGTTACCTTGCTTCGAATTGTGCTGTATTGTATGGGTGATGCATGGTGTAAGGTATTTTACCTTGCTTTGACAGGCGCTGAAGGGCGTGTAACCTGCAGATCACAAGTGCCAACCGTGGTAAACCCCTTCAGTGTTACCTCCCCTCCCTGCTGCTGACAGGTGAGTGTAACCTGCAGATCACAAGTGCCAACCGTGGTAAACCCCTTCAGTGTTACCCTCCCCTCCCTGCTGCTGACAGATGCGTGTAACCTGCAGATCACAAGTGCCAACCGTGGTAAACCCCTTCAGTGTTACCCTCCCCTCCATGCTGCTGACAGGTGCGTGTAACCTGCAGATCACAAGTGCCAACTGTGGTAAACCCCTTCAGTGTTACCTCCCCGCTGCTGACAGGTGCGTGTAACCTGCAGATCACAAGTGCCAACCGTGGTAAACCCCTTCAGTGTTACCCTCCCCTCCCTGCTGCTGACAGGTGCGTGTAACCTGGAGGTCACAGGTGCCAACCGTGGTAAACCCCTTCAGTGTTACTTCCCCGCTGCTGACAGGTGCGTGTAACCTGCAGATCACAAGTGCCAACCGTGGTAAACCCCTTCAGTGTTACCTCCCCTCCCTGCTGCTGACAGGTGAGTGTAACCTGCAGATCACAAGTGCCAACCGTGGTAAACCCCTTCAGTGTTACCTCCCCTCCCTGCTGCTGACAGGTGAGTGTAACCTGCAGATCACAGGTGCCAACCGTGGTAAACCCCTTCAGTGTTACCCTCCCCTCCCTGCTGCTGACAGGTGCGTGTAACCTGCAGATCACAGGTGCCAACCGTGGTAAACCCCTTCAGTGTTACCCTCCCCTCCCTGCTGCTGACAGGTGCGTGTAACCTTCAGATCGCAGGTGCCAACTGTGGTAAACCCCTTCAGTGTTACCTCCCCGCTGGAGACAGGTGCGTGTAACCTGCAGATCACAGGTGCCAACCGTGGTAAACCCCTTCAGTGTTACCTCCCCGCTGCTGACAGGTGCGTGTAACCTGCAGATCACAGGTGCCAACCGTGGTAAACCCCTTCAGTGTTACCCTCCCCTCCCTGCTGCTGACAGGTGCGTGTAACCTGTAGATCGCAGGTGCCAACTGTGGTAAACCCCGTCAGTGTTACATCCCCGCTGCTGACAGGTGCGTGTAACCTGCAGATCACAGGTGCCAACTGTGGTAAACCCCTTCAGTGTTACCTCCCCGCTGCAGACAGGTGCGTGTAACCTGCAGATCACAAGTGCCAACCGTGGTAAACCCCTTCTGTGTTTCCTCCCCTCCCTGCTGCTGACAGGTGCGTGTAACCTGGAGGTCACAGGTGCCTACTGTGGTAAACCCCTTCAGTGTTACCTCCCCGCTGCTGACAGGTGCGTGTAACCTGCAGATCACAGGTGCCAACCGTGGTAAACCCCTTCAGTGTTTCCTCCCCTCCCTGCTGCTGACAGGTGCGTGTAACCTGCAGATCACAAGTGCCAACTGTGGTAAACCCCTTCAGTGTTTCCTCCCCTCCCTGCTGCTGACAGGTGCGTGTAACCTGCAGATCACAAGTGCCAACTGTGGTAAACCCCTTCAGTGTTACCTCCCCGCTGCTGACAGGTGCGTGTAACCTGCAGATCACAAGTGCCAACCGTGGTAAACCCCTTCAGTGTCACCTCCCCGCTGCTGACAGGTGCGTGTAACCTGCAGATCACAGGTGCCAACTGTGGTAAACCCCTTCAGTGTTACCCTCCCCTCCCTGCTGCTGACAGGTGCGTGTAACCTGCAGATCACAAGTGCCAACTGTGGTAAACCCCTTCAGTGTTACCTCCCCGCTGGAGACAGGTCCGTCTAACCTGCAGATCACAAGTGCCAACTGTGGTAAACCCCTTCAGTGTTACCTCCCCGCTGGAGACAGGTGCGTGTAACCTGCAGATCACAAGTGCCAACTGTGGTAAACCCCTTCAGTGTTACCTCCCCGCTGCAGACAGGTGCGTGTAACCTGCAGATCACAGGTGCCAACCGTGGTAAACCCCTTCAGTGTTACCCTCCCCTCCCTGCTGCTGACAGGTGCGTGTAACCTGGAGGTCACAGGTGCCAACCGTGGTAAACCCCTTCAGTGTTACCCTCCCCTCCCTGCTGCTGACAGGTGCGTGTAACCTGCAGATCACAAGTGCCAACTGTGGTAAACCCCTTCAGTGTTACCTCCCCGCTGCTGACAGGTGCGTGTAACCTGCAGATCACAAGTGCCAACCGTGGTAAACCCCTTCAGTGTTACCCTCCCCTCCCTGCTGCTGACAGGTGCGTGTAACCTGGAGGTCACAGGTGCCAACCGTGGTAAACCCCTTCAGTGTTACTTCCCCGCTGCTGACAGGTGCGTGTAACCTGCAGATCACAAGTGCCAACCGTGGTAAACCCCTTCAGTGTTACCTCCCCTCCCTGCTGCTGACAGGTGAGTGTAACCTGCAGATCACAAGTGCCAACCGTGGTAAACCCCTTCAGTGTTACCTCCCCTCCCTGCTGCTGACAGGTGAGTGTAACCTGCAGATCACAGGTGCCAACCGTGGTAAACCCCTTCAGTGTTACCCTCCCCTCCCTGCTGCTGACAGGTGCGTGTAACCTGCAGATCACAGGTGCCAACCGTGATAAACCCCTTCAGTGTTACCCTCCCCTCCCTGCTGCTGACAGGTGCGTGTAACCTTCAGATCGCAGGTGCCAACTGTGGTAAACCCCTTCAGTGTTACCTCCCCGCTGGAGACAGGTGCGTGTAACCTGCAGATCACAGGTGCCAACCGTGGTAAACCCCTTCAGTGTTACCTCCCCGCTGCTGACAGGTGCGTGTAACCTGCAGATCACAGGTGCCAACCGTGGTAAACCCCTTCAGTGTTACCCTCCCCTCCCTGCTGCTGACAGGTGCGTGTAACCTGTAGATCGCAGGTGCCAACTGTGGTAAACCCCGTCAGTGTTACATCCCCGCTGCTGACAGGTGCGTGTAACCTGCAGATCACAGGTGCCAACCGTGGTAAACCCCTTCAGTGTTACCTCCCCGCTGCAGACAGGTGCGTGTAACCTGCAGATCACAAGTGCCAACCGTGGTAAACCCCTTCAGTGTTTCCTCCCCTCCCTGCTGCTGACAGGTGCGTGTAACCTGGAGGTCACAGGTGCCTACTGTGGTAAACCCCTTCAGTGTTACCTCCCCGCTGCTGACAGGTGCGTGTAACCTGCAGATCACAGGTGCCAACCGTGGTAAACCCCTTCAGTGTTACCCTCCCCTCCCTGCTGCTGACAGGTGCGTGTAACCTTCAGATCGCAGGTGCCAACTGTGGTAAACCCCGTCAGTGTTACCTCCCCGCTGCTGACCGGTGCGTGTAACCTGCAGATCACAAGTGCCAACCGTGGTAAACCCCTTCAGTGTTTCCTCCCCTCCCTGCTGCTGACAGGTGCGTGTAACCTGCAGATCACAAGTGCCAACTGTGGTAAACCCCTTCAGTGTTACCTCCCCGCTGCTGACAGGTGCGTGTAACCTGCAGATCACAAGTGCCAACCGTGGTAAACCCCTTCAGTGTCACCTCCCCGCTGCTGACAGGTGCGTGTAACCTGCAGATCACAGGTGCCAACTGTGGTAAACCCCTTCAGTGTTACCCTCCCCTCCCTGCTGCTGACAGGTGCGTGTAACCTGCAGATCGCAGGTGCCAACTGTGGTAAACCCCGTCAGTGTTACCTCCCCGCTGCTGACAGGTGCGTGTAACCTGCAGATCAGAAGTGCCAACCGTGGTAAACCCCTTCAGTGTCACCTCCCCGCTGCTGACAGGTGTGTGTAACCTGCAGATCGCAGGTGCCAACTGTGGTAAACCCCTTCAGTGTTACCTCCCCGCTGCAGACTGGTGCATGTAACCTGCAGATTGCAAGTGCCAACCGTGGTAAACCCCTTCAGTGTTACCTCCCCGCTGCTGACAGGTGCGTGTAACCTGCAGATCACAAGTGCCAACTGTGGTAAACCCCTTCAGTGTTACCTCCCCTCCCTGCTGCTGACAGGTGCGTGTAACCTGCAGATCGCAGGTGCCAACTGTGGTAAACCCCTTCAGTGTTACCTCCCCGCTGCAGACTGGTGCATGTAACCTGCAGATTGCAAGTGCCAACCGTGGTAAACCCCTTCAGTGTTACCTCCCCGCTGCTGACAGGTGCGTGTAACCTGCAGATCACAAGTGCCAACTGTGGTAAACCCCTTCAGTGTTACCTCCCCGCTGGAGACAGGTCCGTCTAACCTGCAGATCACAAGTGCCAACTGTGGTAAACCCCTTCAGTGTTACCTCCCCGCTGGAGACAGGTGCGTGTAACCTGCAGATCACAAGTGCCAACTGTGGTAAACCCCTTCAGTGTTACCTCCCCGCTGCAGACAGGTGCGTGTAACCTGCAGATCACAGGTGCCAACCGTGGTAAACCCCTTCAGTGCAACCTCTCCTCCCCGCTGCTGACAGGTGCGTGTAACCTGCAGATCACAGGTGCCAACCGTGGTAAACCCCTTCAGTGTTACCCTCCCCTCCCTGCTGCTGACAGGTGCGTGTAACCTGCAGATCGCAGGTGCCAACTGTGGTAAACCCCTTCAGTGTTACCTCCCCGCTGCTGACAGGTGCGTGTAACCTGCAGATCACAAGTGCCAACCGTGGTAAACCTCGTCAGTGTTACCTCACCTCCCTGCTGCTGACAGATGCGTGTAACCTGCAGGTCACAGGTGCCAACTGTGGTAAACCCCTTCAGTGTTACCTCCCCGCTGGAGACAGGTGCGTGTAACCTGCAGATCACAAGTGCCAACCGTGGTAAACCCCGTCAGTGTGACCTCCCCTCCCTGCTACTGACAGATGCGTGTAACCTGCAGGTCACAAGTGCCAACTGTGGTAAACCCCTTCAGTGTTACCTCCCCGCTGCTGACAGGTGCGTGTAACCTGCAGATCACAGGTGCCAACCGTGGTAAACCCCTTCAGTGTTACCTCCCCGCTGGAGACAGGTGCGTGTAACCTGCAGGTCACAGGTGCCAACTGTGGTAAACCCCTTCAGTGTTACCTCCCCGCTGCTGACAGGTGCGTGTAACCTGCAGATCACAGGTGCCAACCGTGGTAAACCCCTTCAGTGTTACCCTCCCCTCCCTGCTGCTGACAGGTGCGTGTAACCTGTAGATCGCAGGTGCCAACCGTGGTAAACCCCTTCAGTGTTACCTCCCCGCTGGAGACAGGTGCGTGTAACCTGCAGGTCACAGGTGCCAACTGTGGTAAACCCCTTCAGTGTTACCTCCCCGCTGCTGACAGGTGCGTGTAACCTGCAGATCACAGGTGCCAACCGTGGTAAACCCCTTCAGTGTTACCCTCCCCTCCCCGCTGGAGACAGGTGCGTGTAACCTGCAGATCACAGGTGCCAACTGTGGTAAACCCCTTCAGCGTTACCGCCCTGCAAGGCACACCTTTGAATTCTTGCCGGATCTGACTGAACCTTTCTTTCTGCCGAGGCTGATAAACCGTGGAGTATTTAGTTGGACACCATTTAACACGCACGAGTGTAAAACGTCAGATGATGTTGCGCGTTATGGACCCGTGGTTATTACTCATAGTCATTGGAGTGAGGGGTTTGGGTCCAGTGGTTTCATTCTCCTTCGCTCTCTCTTTTCACCTTTATTGCTTCTCTTTCTGGCTTCTTTCTTTTCATGTTTTACTTTCTTTCTTTCTGTATTTGCGTTTGTACCTTTATACTTTCCTTGCTTTTTCTTTCTTCCATTCATTTTGTCTTCCTAATTTTGTTCCTTTTTTATTTTTCTTTCCTACTTTTTTCCCATTCATCTACCCATTCTTTCCTTCTGTTTCTTTTATTTTCATTCTCTTCATTTCCTTGTTTCGTTTTTCTTTTTTAATTCTTTCTTTCCTGTTCTTTTTATTTCCTTTCTCGTTATGTATTTCTTTATTTCTTCCCTTCTGTCTCCCCTTCGTTCATCGTTCTTCCCTCTTACTCTTTCTCTCTTCCCTGCCCTTTCATTTTCCTTCCTGTCTACATTATATGTGGTCTCTAGAGCGCTCTACAACACGCCCGTCCCTATCATCAGGTCTTCTTTAATCCTCGATCTTTATTTTTCTTTCACTATATTTCTCACCTCTGGCTACAGACAGTTTCAGTGTTTGGATGACCTCATGTCATCATGTCTCCTAAAAAAGTGCCATAATAATAAATACAAGGACGCAGAGCAGGCTTGGGTCAGCTTCTCTGCCTTCGGCTTTCATGTGTTTTCATGGTTTGATATTGCTTGGCCGGGCTCTCCATCAGGCCCACAGTACTGTGTGGTTGGTCCACTGCCCCATTTCTCATAAGGCACTGATGATGGGGCTTCAGGTAGTTCTGCTGGGCTATACATGTAACATGAGTCTAGTGTGTAATAAGTAGCTAGTGTGTAGGTTTTGAAGTATTTACTTTTCAGACAACATTTGAGTTCCTGATCTATGGCAGTTTTGCTTAGGAAGTGCACATTAATTGTTGTGACTGTCATAAAGACCCAAGTTTATTGCTTTACTTTGCTTTCAAAGTGTTGGTAAAACACAACGTTTTTGCTCTCAAACTGAACATGTGTCGCACTGGCCCTTTACTGAAACGTTTCACAATCCCCTCTGTTGCTGTGTCTGCCCTCGACCTTCACCGCTTACACCTCAGGCTGCATCAGACTCCTCCCAGGCCTCTACGTGGAGGATTCTACTTCAGTCTACTAACGAGTCTGCTCTGCTCCTCCCGTGTTCTGGAAGCCCAGGATGTGGCCGAAGTGTGGGGTGTCCTTTCCAGGACACCCTGGGGCAAATACACAAAGTCACCCTACTCGTGTCAAACCCTTTCATTAAACAAAACAAGGCCGGTTGGCCTTGTCAGTGCCTGTCATGCTTTCCTTTGCTTCCTTCCTTCTCTCCAGTATTTTTACTTCTTCTTCCTTTCATGTTTGCCTTCATTTGACATTTTCTTCTTCACTTCATTCTTTTCTTTCTTCCCAGTATTCGCCCTCTCTCTTTTACTCCCCTTCTTCTCTTTCTTTGTTTAATCATTCTTTCTTTAATTATTTATTTCATTATTTTTATTTGCCTTTTCTTTCTATGATTATTTCTTTCTTTCGTTCTTCTTTCTTTCTTACTCTCCCTTTTTAAACCCTTTCCCTCTTCCATCTACCCTTATTACCTTTTCCACTGTACTCTTCGCTCCATCTTCTTTATACTTGCGGTTTCTTCGCCCCACACTGTACTTCTCTAACTCTGCCTTGTAACCCCTTTCCAGTTGATCTCTCTTTCATCATTTTGCACTCTGTCCTAATCTCATTTCCCTCAGTTACATTCATTCTTCAGCGAGATAAATATAATGTCTCTCTTTTCCCTTCTTCAATCTGTCTTTTGTTTTCTCTTTTTATATAATCGCTCCCTCACTCTCTCGCTTCTATTCCCTCATTTCATTTTATTTGTACTTTGTTCGCCTCCCTCTCTTTGCTTCTTCCCTCTGTTTATCTCCTTGCATTCCCTTGGCTCTCCATGCCTTTCTTCTCATTCCCTCTTCCCTCCCCCCCTCCCCTCCCTCTCTCTCCTGTCCTCTCTCCTTCTTCTTGTTCTGCCTTCTCATCCTCACCTCTGTGCCTTAAGTGGCTCTGGCAGTGAAGTGCTCCACACACCTTCCCTCTCCTCAATCCTTTTATCCTCTCTATTTCTGTTGGTCCCTAATCCTGCGATCAGCAGCCCTGAGCAGTAAATACCACAAGGGTTAGGTTCAAACACAGACACTCGTCGCTGCCCTGAGCATGTCACTGGCCCTTGCATGAGCACAAACCTAAGCACAGGTGTTTTACCATAAATACCACGTGACTTGAAGGCCCATCTCTACACATTGCAGGTCACATGTGAGGCGTCCCAATCCTTGATTACCCAGATCCTGGATAGGGAGGCCAAGCCCACCATTCCCCCTTCCACCTAACCCACCCAGGGACATCTTAAGGATTTTGGGGGGCCTTTGGCCAAACATATTTTGGGGGCCCCTGTTTGGAACAGCTTTGGATTTATGACCCAATTTCAGCTCATTCATGGCTTCTTTGGCCAACATCACCGACAGTGTACAGACACACTGGTCCGAATTCTAAAATTACACCTAACACTCAGGAACAGTGACGTGCGTTTTCATTATTGCAACATAGCAGCTGCTCACTAATACTGCTGCAAATAATCATTGTAAGGTCCTCCCATTTCTCAAATGCGAAGCCCTGGTTTGATCACACATTTTATGGATGTTGCATGAGCAAAATGTCTGTAATAGACTCACACAACAACCACATTAAAAGTACATTAGCGGCAAATGGTATTTCAAACAATCTATTTAAGAATTTTTCACGGTCACCAGGACAAGACTCAGCAGAACAGAGCTGCCTCTGACAGGGGCGTCCTTAAGCCTGGGGCCCAGAACTGGAGCCCACTTTGCTCAAAACTTAAAACGTCTCTGAACCCACCTCCTGGACTGAGACTCCAGGACAGTGAAGGAAATCTAGGGCTAGGGGAAAAGGGCATGGGGAGCAGAGGAAACACTTGTGGCAGAAGGTTAGATGGTATAAGACCTGAACTGGACTCTCTGAACTCCAGGTGGCACAGCGACACACACAGACGAGGCAAACCTATCTATTAAAACAGAAAGACAGTAAGAATATCACCAAGTCATTAGGGAATCATATAACAACAATGATACAAGACCCAAACTCTTACCTGGTGGGCTGAGAAATCTCACTGTAACTGGCTCCCTAGCAGACCTGGTCACTTACCTGAGATCCGAAGAAGGGCAGACTACATAATAACGGGATGGGTGAGTAAAGCTGGATCCCAATACAGGACCACAGGAGCAAAAGCAAAGAGTCCTCCAGGTATAAAGTTTCTTGAGCACCTTCATCTATGTTTCTCTCTGAAATATATATACCAAGAAGGGGGAGATGAAGGATAAACCGTTGACTAAATCGTGTTAGAGTTCAACCTCATTAACATTTTATTCACTAAGGTACCTGACACAACAGATTAGGGGCCTGATTTAGAGTTTGACGGAGGGGTTACACCTTCACAACCTGACGGATATTCCCTCTGCCCAAATATAAATCTCATTATATCCTATGGGATTTATATTTTGGCAATGGGACATCCGTCCACGTGGGACGGAGTAACTTGTCCACCAATATCTAAATCAAGCCCTAAGTTAAGTGTAGTACTGGGACTCCCGTCCTCTGCGGAATTTAGTCCTTTCAGAGGTAATTGTTGAATGGTTCCTTAATTAAAACAGACAAAGGCTCTCAGTCAATGAGTTGACGGGTTTCCTCATCGTCACATGGGAGATTTAAAAGTTACACACAGTGGGCTCCCCTAGAGCTTTTTATTTGGAGGACTGGGTGTGTGGGCTTGCCTATTAAGCAATGTCATTGGAGCCCACAAATTTTAAGTTAAAATGCAACGAAGGGCCATAATTATCCCTTTCACATGATTAAACAAGCATAGCCAATGCCAATAGAAATAAGCATTACATGTAGATAGCATGGGGATGGATATATATTTGTGTGGACATAAAGAACTGTAGAATAATAGTGGTGTAGGTTAGAAGGTCAGGTGATTGTTGTATTGTGAAGCCAGACATAAAAACCCATGCAGGTTAATGACTACCCTCCTCCCATCTGTGCTGCTGCCAGCGAAAGAAAACACACATTATCCAGTTATCTAAGATACTTCCGTAGTATTACAATGTCATGTGTGTCGTTGAAAGTTCAAGCTCAGGAGCTGGATAAATAAATAAAATGATCACCGCTGTGTAAAGAGAAAGCACTTTTTTATGTAAGCACACAACTTCTGTCCAATCACAACATGCACTCCTGGATCCCAACATGTGGGTGGAGCCAAAGCCCCTCTCTGATTCGCATATAATTGTCTGGCAACAGCTGCAAGCCAGACCATAAAAAGAAATTCCCTAGGGAACTGTGTCATACAAAACCCCAATATTATGTCATCATGTTACTGCCACCGTTTCAGGCCCACTGTGGTCCGGTGCATTCGTTGGGGCAATGGGTCCTTTAGGTCCCTAATGTCACCCTATCTGCACTACATAGAGTCTCAAGTCTCTTGATCACTTGCAGAAGGGAAAATAATGCAACTTACCTGTACTGGTGCTGTCAGAATCGGTCCCTGGACCTGTAGAAAATACCAAGTTTGGAAGCAATATCAGTTATTAAGGTACATCCCGGTATCATACTTCGCAAATTGTTTTTTTGAAACCGTGTGAGCACAAAAAGACAAGCGTGTACCACCACTCACTCAACCCCATCACCATCTGCCTATTCCTGCCTTGTCTTGTTCATTTATGTCATTTATGTTTCTTTCTCACCCAAATGTGGCCCTATTTTAGCCAATACTCTGTGACGATGAAATATAAATAACATTTTTGTTGCTGGCTGAACGCCTCATATGTTAGCAAGAGTACAGCACATTAAATGCAAGTTAGCCCCTGTCACTTTGTAAAGGTGAACTGTTCAGCTTTCAACCACAACACCTAATATTTCATTATATTTCAAAACAGTGATTCACTCTTTTGTACTAAATTATCCTCTCGCACAGTTGATGTCAATTCCTATTTACAAACAGGTTTCTTAAAGCAACAGTTATGTCAAGACGGCAGTCAAAATTCAGAATAATTCTAAACATTGTGTGTCTCTTTGAAGGTCTGAGGTCCTGAACTGGGAGCCCTGAGACAGTTGTACAATAAATGTGTAATGTACAATGCTGTTCCACCCAGGTCTAGTTGAGAAGGGGGCCCTTCTTTGAACAAAAGATGTACCTGATCTGTAGGTCCAAGCATCAGCTTTGAAGACATAGCTGACGTGCGCGGCTTTTACAAGGACTGGGCACATACAGTTCCCTTCAGCTGGGAACAGCATTTATTTACTCAACTATATTACTCAGTGAAGTACAAACATCTTTATTAATAACATGATGTACCTGTGCTTTCAAGCAAGATGAGCATTGCTCTGGCTGACATCTGCTGATAATGAGGGTTTCTTTCTTAACAAACCTCTGTATTTTCTAAAGCACTGGGTATAGCCTGTATTCCTGTCTTTCTGCTAATATGCAATAATATATAGATAATAATACCATAAAATGTGCGACATAATTTGCTCATAATTGCATAAATATGTCACATGATTTGCCGATTCATTGGTGCATATTTCAGCTACCCTGTGAACAATTAGGCCTTCCCTTTGTCATCCAATTCCAATAGTTTTGCTTATACCTGAAGTTTTTATTTATTTATTTACAACTCAAGCTCAAGAGCTCGTTTGTCCAACTGTAAATCATCTCAACATGCTGAACAAGTATGCGGCATTCTGATTGGTTCCAGGCAGGTCACTATCTACCAGTGACCTGCATTGAGGCGTGTCTTAGCTCATATAGGGAAGTGCAGTAACAAAGGCACTGGTCTCTCTCCTGTCATTTCACAAACTTCCCACTCTCTGAGACAGCAACTAGTGGCTTCAGCAATTTATAAAAGTCTTAAATATATACACATTTTGTAGAGGCGTTGGGGGTGTCATCGCTCATCCTTTAATGACTCCATCATAAGATTATTTATGACATCACAAATAATGGGCTGCACTCAAGTATTGACCCCATGAAATAACAAAGTGGCTCACAATCCCCTTCAATAAGAGAAACATTGATAAATCACTTAGGGCCTGATTCAGATCTTGGGGGGTTACTCCAGCACAAACGCGACGGATATCCCGTCCGCAGTAGTACGATCCCATTGATCCCATGGGAATCATAAAACGGCAGACGGAATATCTGTAAGGTTTCTGATGGAGTAACCCATCTACCCAACTCTAAATCAGGCCCTAAATCTTTCAACAGTTGATTCAAGACAGGCATAGAGATCACTGTGGAGACTTGTGGAGCCTGGTCCTCACACACAGCAATTCACCAAAAGGGCTGCAGACTAAGGGGGTCATTCTGACCCCGGCGGGCCAGGGTCGGCGGGAGCACCGCCGACAGGCCGGCGGTGCCCCGCAGGGCATTCTGACCGCGGCGGTTCGGCCGCGGTCAGAAGAGGCAAACCGGCGGTCTCCCGCCGGTTTACCGCTGCCCTTAGAATCCCCCATGGCGGCGCAGCTTGCTGCGCCGCCATGGGGGATTCTGACACCCCCTACCGCCATCCTGTTCCTGGCGGTTCGCCCGCCAGGAACAGGATGGCGGTAGGGGGTGCCGCGGGGCCCCTGGGGGCCCCTGCCGTGCCCATGCCAATGGCATGGGCACGGCAGGGGCCCCCGTAAGAGGGCCCCGCAAAGTATTTCAGTGTCTGCTAAGCAGACACTGAAATACGCGACGGGTGCAACTGCACCCGTCGCACCCCTGCAACTCCGCCGGCTCAATTCCTCGTTGCAGTGGCATTTCCTCTGGGCTGGCGGGCGCTCTTTTGGAGAACGCCCGCCGGCCCAGAGGAAATGTCTAAATGGCCGCCGCGGTCTTTTGACCGCGGTGCGGTCATTCAGCGGCGGTACCTTGGCGGACGGCCTCCGCCGTCCGCCAGGGTCATAATCAGGCCCTAAGTCCTGCCAGTAGTGGGTTGAACCTATTATAGGCTGGGGCAGAGTATTATATCTCAAGGATGCCGTAGCAATGCATCATTCAGCGTCAGTGGGTTTCTATAGCACTCTGTGGTCTCTAAGAACACTATACTACTCTGACAATCCATTGAGGTAGACCCACTGATTAAAGAATCAGCCATGGACCTGGAGCCCGTGCACAGCCGTATTACCTGGGCTGCCTGCATGCAGACCCCCTGCAATGGCAGCTGGGACTCTGAGCATGGTACAGAGGAGTCTTTCTGATCCTCTGCAGAGGCAGCTTGTTTCAGCTTGAAACTTTGAACTGTGAATGTGGGAGAGAATTACTGCTCCTGTAAGCTCTGCAGACAGACTCAGCTGGACACCAGAGTATGTGCAATGTCTTCTGTAGCTTCAGATAGTTTCAAACATAGACTGGACCATAGTTCAAGGGTCTTTCTGTATGCAATACTTGCTGGGTTATCGACCGCAGAAGTTACTAATCTTAGACTTGAATCAGGGCAGGAAGCCAATGAGAAGGTGATCCTTGCTGAAGCATTTTCAGACAGGGGCTAACATCCTCAGACTCGGTCCCAGTATAGGAAGCCATCCTGAAGGTTGAACTTTAATCATCTGCAGACCAACCTTATCCATGCCAGACTGGGCAATAAAATAAGGAACTATGCTGTAGGCAATACTTTCTCAGTCTTTGCAGCCAGATGCCTTCAATGTCTTTCGGTAACCTATAGCATGAAGCCATGTTGAAGATGATAATTTCTAAAACACTAAAGTCAAACACGTCCATTCCCAGGCTGGGCAGCGGCTAGAGACAAAGCTTTGTCTAATAGCCTACAAAAGGCTTCATGTTGGACCAATAATAGTCACAAATTATTAAATACAATATCTTAAAACAGTTCTTGGTTGTTAAATAATTCTCTTTTCTGAGGTCTAATGATGCAATTTATTAATCTACAATCAATCTACAATCAAATAGCATTTAGCAAGTATATGTTTATTCTGCCTTGTTATTTACTCAAGGTTTTCCTATCTCAGTCTGGACTCAATGGACAGAGACATTATAGTCTGGATCCCGGGGTTGTAAGCCACTGTAGAATGGACCCGAAAGCAAGAAGTCAGGCTGTAAGTGATATTTTTTGATTTGTCCAAAGTCAGTAGCCACCAATTCCCGACGTATTCCCAAGGCACGGCAGTGGCCGAGGTTTAAAGTACCTTCAGACAGCAGAAACATCCAGCCACATATTCTGCGAAGGCAAACCATTAACCAACGAAGAAGAGTCTGCAAACAAATCCGAACATGAACATTGCTTAAGAAATCCCTGGTAGGGTAGCATCGCTTAGGGCAACTCTGCATGGCTCTTTGAAACTGCTTGAGGGCCCATCTGTGGAGGAGAACACTTGGGGACCAGAAGCCGGGGAGGCCGGTAAGCCCTGACCTGAGATTTGAGTCATATATAAGGTGTCAAAGACCCTACCCTGGAGTACAGTGATGTACAAGGCGGTTCCACAGACAGGCATAGTGTGGGGGCTGAGAGTACATCACCTAATCTGTGGATGGTATGGGCATTCTCCAGACTTTTTGGGCCTTATTCTACATTGTGCTCCCGGGGCCACCAGGCATTTGTACCCGCTTTGTGTGCCCCCTGGGCACTTTGGTATTACAGAAGGGGCCGCAGATTCTTGTGCGGTCTCTTCTGTAACACAGATAGCGCTGGCGCACATATAGCTCCAGCGCTTTCATCAGAGGGTGTTCCCTCATTTGCATGACGGCGTGGCCCCATGCAAATGATGGAATCTCTTTGCCTCCGTGCCCGCATCATATTATACACGCAGACGCAAAGGCAAAGAAGCCATCAGGAGGCACACTGACAGCGCGTCACAAAAAGGTGACACACTATAAGTGCGCTGCCTGATGGCAGCCCTCTGGACGGTGTAAGGGTGGTCCTATGGACCCCCAGACATCTTGCGGGTGGGCGCAGTCACTAACTGCACCCTCTTGCAAGGGGATCTCTCACCCTTCTTAAAAGTGCAGACAGATTGCCGCCTCCACAGTGAAACACGCAGCAGCTGCTTCAGGACTGTGCCGTATTTCACTTGAATGCGCTGTGCAGAGGGTAGCGCGAGTTCGTGCCTCCACTGGGGGCAGCGCATTTTATCAAATACAGCACATTCTCCTTGTTTGCACAGGATGCACCTTTTGAAAGGTGCGCCTGGCACAAACAAGGAAAATGCACTTTATGTATAATCTGGCCTATGGTAGCCATGTACCAGAGGAAATGTCTTGTAGCTTGGCTAACAGGACGAAACTGCCACTGATGTTAGAAGGACTTATGCTGGTCAAGACAGGCTGGGCATTAAACAGTATTTTAAAATAAAGGAGAGCAGTGTGGATGATTGTTTCAGTGTGGAAGCGATGTGTCCGTGGCGCCCCTCATTACAACACTATTAAAGCAAAGTGCACAGAATAAATATGAATGACATGGGTCTGGCCCGGGGACTGAAAATTAGATTATCTGTTCATGTTAACAGGGTGACTGGAAATTATTTTGTCTGTTTTTCTCTATGGCAGCAGGTGACCCTCATAGTTTGCAGGCTTTGGGTAGCAGTCATGTTTCAGATCCCCACTGCTGTTAGGGTAATTCTTTCTGATAAAACTTTTGTGACTGCTTTTTCGGTCCTGCCTGCTATCGTGAGACATCCTGTGGACTATTCCAAAACTTATGTTGGGCTTTGGGCCCTCTCATTGTTTACTACTGGTAGGCTTCCTTGTCACTCTCATTTGTTTGCTTCTCATTCAGTGGCTTTCCTTCCTCTTCTTGTGTTGATCCCTCCTCCTCTTGAGGATAGTTTCTTTACAATATTTTTGACTAGATGATTTGTAACTTTGCCTTTTTTACATTCATGCAAAAGAGAGTACTTGCGATTTCTGGTTTCTTTGTGTGCTGATCCCCCCTCAAACTCCTACTTCCCCACGCTCCATGTTGCTTTTTCCTTCCCCAGCTCACCAGTGCTTTCCACAACTTGTCTCCTTATTTTTTAAATTTCCTTCTCCTCAGTCTCTCTCTCACCCACTCCCCGCTGCGACCCACCATAAGTTCACTTCTTCCTTACACATTCCACTGTTACTTCTCTCGCCCACTCCCCTACCGCTTAAGCACCCATCGCAGCACTTTAAAAAAATAGTTTTTTCATCATATTTCTTTTGCCACCAGCTGCCATTTTCTTCTGGGCAGTTACATTTGTACAAAAGGCATTTTTCGCATTTTAAATATATTTTACTTACTGCTATCTTGGAACAGGTAAATAAAAAGAGAAGCAAAATGGTGCCCTGTGTCACACTGTATGTGCATACGTGCATTGCGTTGCATACATGCACATTTGCGCAGTCATGTAATGCTGTTTTCGTTTAGTTGCATAGTGTCAGCAAAAGGTATTAGCAAAACCAATACTTCAACTGTGAGACCTATTCGGTTTGCCACTGCCTGTTATAGTTTAGGATTTACTGCCATTGTTTATAATCTCTGGCAAATTACATCCCTGTCCTTGTAAACTCATGCAGGCGGCATAATCCTGCCTCTAGGATCTTGTGCAGTCCATTCATGCCCCTATAATCCTGCCTCTACAATTTGATAAAGTTACAGTCATTCCCCTTTAATCCTGCCTCTATAATCTCATAAGGATTACATTCATGCCCCTATAATCCTGCCTCCATAATCTCATAGGGATTACATTCATGCCCCTATAATCATCCTGCCTCTATAATCTCATTCCCCTATAAATCTGCTTCTATAAATTCATATAGATTACAGTCATTCCCCTATAATCCTGTCCCTATAATCTCATAAAGATTACATTCATGCCTCTATAATCCTGCTTCTATAATCGCATAATGGTTACAGTCATTCCCCTATAACCCTGCATCTATAATCTCTTAAAAGTTATAATCATTCTCCTTCAATCCTGTCTCTATAATCTCATAAGGGTTACATTCATTCCCATATATTCCTGCCACTATAATCTCATAAGGATTACATTCATGCCCATATAATCCTGCCTCTATAATCTCATAAAGATTACATTCATGCCACTATAATTCTGCCTCTATAATCTCATGATGGTTACAGCCATTCCCCTATAATTCTGCTTCAATAAATTCATAAAGATTACAGTCATTCCCCTATAATCCTGTCTCTATAATCTCATAAAGATTACATTCATGCATCTATAATCCTGCTTCTATAATCTCATAATGGTTACAGTCATTCCCCTATAACCCTGCATCTATGATCTCTTAAAAATTACAATCCTTCCCCTTTAATCCTGTCTCTATAATCTCATAAAGTTTACATTCACTCCCATATATTCCTGCCTTTTTAATCTCATGACGGTCACAGTCATTCCCCTATAATTCTGCTTCAATAAATTAATAAAGATTACAGTCATTCCCCTATAATCCTGTCTCTATAATCTCATAAAAATTACATTCATGCCTCTATAATCCTGCTTTTATAATCTCATAATGGTTACAGTCATTCCCGTATAACCCTGCATCTATAATCTCTTAAAAGTTACAATCATTCCCCTTTAATCCTGTCTCTATAGTCTCATAAGGGTTACATTCACTCCCATATATTCCTGCCTCTATAATCTCATAAGGATTACATTCATGCCCCTATAATCCTGCCTCTATATTCTCATAAAGATTACATTCATGCCACTATAATCCTGCCTCTATAATCTCATGACGGTTACAGTCATTCCCCTATAATTCTGCTTCAATCAATTCATAAAGATTACAGTCATTCCCCTGTAATCCTATCTCTATAATCTCATAAAGATTACATTCATGCCTCTATAATCCTGCTTCTATAATTTCATAATGGTTACAGTCATTCCCCTATAACCCTGCATCTATAATCTCTTAAAAATTACAATCATTCCCCTTTAATCCTGTCTCTATAGTCTCATAAGGGTTACATTCACCCCCATATATTCCTGCCTCTATAATCTCATAAGGATTACATTCATGCCCCTATAATCCTGCCTCTATAATCTCATAAAGATTACATTCATGCCACTATACTTCTGCCTCTATAATCTCATGACGGTTACAGCCATTCCCCTATAATTCTGCTTCTATAAATTCATAAAGATTACAGTCATTCCCCTATAATCCTGTCTCTATGACCACATAAAGATTACATTCATGCCTCGATAATCCTGCTTCTATAATCTCATAATGGTTACTGTCATTCCCATATAACCCTGCATCTATAATCTCTTAAAAATTACAATCCTTCCCCTTTAATCCTGTCTCTATAATCTCATAACTGTTACAGTCATTCCCCTATAATCCTGCCTCTGTGATCTCATAAAAATGACATTCATGCCTCTATAATCCTACTTCCATAATCTCATATTAGTTACAGTCATTCCCCTATAACCCGGCGTTTATAATTGCATAAAGATTACATTCATGTCCCTATAATCCTGCTTCTATAACCTCATAATGGTTACAGTCATTCCCCTACAAATCTCATAAAGGTTACAGTTCTCCCCCTATAATCCTGCCTCTATAATCTCATTAAAGTTACATCCAATGACCTATAATTCTGCTTCCATAATCCCATAATGGTTATAGTCATTACCCTATAATCCTGCCTCTATATTCTCATAAAGGTTACAGTTATTCCCCTATAATCCTGCCCCTATAATCTCATAAATATTATGTTTATGCCTCTATTATTCTGCCTCTGTAATCTCGTAAAAATTACATTCATTCCCCTATGGCCCTGCCTCTATAATATCATAAAGGTTACAGTTGTTCCCCTAGAATCCTGCCTCTATAATCTCATGCAGTCCATTCATGCCCCTGTAATCCTGCCTCTATAATCTCTTAAAGTTCACAGCCATTCCCCTATATTCCTACCTCTATAATCTCATAAAGGTTACAGTCATTTACCTAGATTCCTGCCTCAAGGATCTCATGCAGTCCATTTATTCCCTTAGAGTCCCGCCTCTGTAATCTCATAAAGGTTACATTTGTGCCCTAAAGTCCCTCCTTTATAATCTCATAATGGTTACAGTCATTCCCCTATAATCCTGCCTCAATAATCTCATAAGGGTTACAGTTATTCCTCTAGAATCCTGCCTCTATAATCTCATAAATGTTACATTCATGCCCCTATAATCTCATAAAGGTGGCATTCCTGCCCCTATAATCCTGCCCCTATAATCTCATAAAGGTTACATTCCTGCCCTTTTAATCCTGCCTCTATAATCCCATAAGGGTTACGCTCATGCCCCCAGAATCCTGCCTCTAGGATGTCATAAAGGGTACATGCATGCTTCTATAATCCATCCTATATAATCGCATGTAGTCTATTCATGCCCCGATAATCCTGCCTCTATAATCTCATAACGGTTACAGTCACTCCCTCTATAATCCTGCCTCTATAATCTCATAAAAGTTACAGTAATTCCCCTATAATCCTGCCTCTATGATCTCATAAAGATTATGTTCATGCCCCTATAGTCCTGCCTCTATATTCTCATAAAGGTTACAGTTATCCCCCTATAGTCCTGCCTCTATATTCTCATAAAGGTTACAATAATTTCCCAATTATCCCCCCTCCAGGATCTCACGCAGTCCACCCATGCCCCTAAAATCCTGCCCCAATATTTTCATAAAGGTTAAATTAATGCCCTTATAATCCTGTCTCAATAATCATATATAGGTTACATTAGTTTCCCTATAACTCTGCCTCAATAATCTCATAGTGGTTACAGTCATTCCCCTGGAATCCTGCCCCAGGATCTCATAAAGGTTACATTAATACCCCTAGAATCCTACACCTATAATCTCATAAAAATTACATTCATGCCCCTATAATCCTGCCTCTATTATCTCACAGTGGTTACAGTCATTTTCCTAGAATTCTACCTCTATAATCTCTTAAATGTTGCCTCTATAATCTCATAAGAGTTGCAGTCATGCCCCTAGAATCCTGCCTCTATAATCTCATAAGAGTTGCAGTCATGCCCCTAGAAACCTGCCTCTAGATTTTTTACAGGTTACTTTCCTGGCTTTATGATCTCATGCAGGTTGCATTCCTGCCCCTGCAAATCTGACTCTAGAATCAAATAGGAGTTACATTCCTTCCACTATAATCCTGCCTTTAGATTCTCAAATAGCTTTATAGCGCACTGTAGTTGGCTATACCAGCCATTAGGGGCTTGGTCCACCATTACAGCCCCAAGCCAAAGACGGGGACCTTTAACAAGGGAGCAGGCCTGTAATGGCCTGTATAGACGAGCTACGGCAGGCTATAATTCTATTAGAACATTCCACCCCATCAGGGCAGAATGTTCTAATAAGTAAAACGAAGGCCTCACGGAGCCCAAGGAGGTTGAAGTGCCTTCGAGCCCCGTGAGGTCTTTGTTCACAGTAATTGCTGTGAAAGACAAACATTGGAATGTTGGCGCTCCGAGTTTATACCAACCATTAGAAGCCCGGGGTGCTCCATTGTCTCCAATGGAGCTCACCACATTCAAATGTTCTAATATAGCCTTAGAGCCCTCTGTAACGTGCTATACTGGCCATTAAAGGCCTGCTCCAGCGTGAAAAAGGAGCGGGACTTTAATTGCCGGTATAGCCCAGCTACGAAGGGCTATAAGGCTAATATAACATTCTACCACTAGAGTACAGAATGTTTTAATAAATAAAACAAAGTCCTCACAGAGCCTGAGGGGATTAAAATCCCCTCTGTCTCCTTGAGGCCTTTGTTCACAGCTTTTGCTATTGTCTCCAATGGAGCTCGCAACATTCCACATTCCAAACTTCTAATACATGTTATATTCCTGTCTCTATAACCATACCTCTTGGATCTCATACTGGTAACATTCCTTCCCTTCCCCACAACCCGTCTTCTATGTTCTCTTGCATGTTTTATTCTTGTCTTTATAACCCTGCCTCTATACTCTCCTACGGAGTATATTATCATCCCTGTGATCTCACAGATATTACTACTTCTGTAATTACTCATGGGTTTTTTCCCACTCGTATAAACTAAAGCAGGTCATAATCCCACCTCTGTCATTTCTTTAACTTTACATTCCTGCGTCCATAATCAGCCATGTTATATTTGTATGTCTATTATCTACCTAACACCATAATCCTCTCCTGCCACTTTAATCTCTCACAGGTTGTATTTCTGCCATTGTAAACTCTTTAATCATGTTACTGCCCCTATATTCTCGTACATGTTAAATTCCTATGCCTTTAATCTTGTATAGTTTATAGTTCTAAACCTATAGTGTTATACAGTTTATTTAATGATTTGTAGTTTTATGTAGTATGGACTCGACCCACATTTTGCATAGGGTATGAAAGAGATCCCAGGAATGGAGGATGTACAGTTACCCGTGGTATAAGACAAATTATGGAGATACGGATTGAAGAGCAGATCAAGGGCATCGATGAGGGCAAAATAAATAGTGTGGAAGGGAAAAGGAAGAAGAAAATGTTATAATATCAAAATGTATAGGGCCTGATTGAGAGTTTGGTGGATGGGTTACTGTCACAAACGTGACGGATATCCCGTCCGCCGTATTATGATTTCCGTAGGCTATAATGGGATCATAATACGCCAGACAGGATATCCGTCAGATATGTGACAAAGTCACACCCTCTGCCAAACTCTAAATCAGGCCCATAGTCTTAATAACTTGAATCAATACAGTTTGATTGAGCGCAGTGATTGTAAGTGTACAAATAAGAGGAGTAAGTCACCCACAAATCTCTATGTTGGCTATTCACAGGAAGTGACGTGGGGACAGCAGACCATCCATCTGAGGTAGCTCTGAGTGAGGTTCAGTCTCTGAGAAAGATTGCTAAAGAGTTATTCTCTTTCTACCTGTTGAGTATTCAAACATGATGGTTTCTGAGCTCCACAGTTGTTGTGACCCGCCTGAGATGACCGGTTAGGGGTCTGCATAAGCTGGTCGCCCATAGTAGAGAGTTTAGTGATAATCCTGGTCAGCTAAGTCTACTCCTGGCCACAGCCAAGACCACTTGGGTGTGCTCAAGACTGGTTCCACCTGATCATACTTCCTAAATGCAGTGACCATCCTGGGAGCCTTCTGTGAAGCGTCCTTGAGAGATGCCAGTGTCACTTTAAGACTGCGGTAAATAAGGAGTTATCATAGTCTAAGAATGCCTCCTCCCAGCTAAAATCCTTCATGTGGAAGGAAAGGTTTGACTCTTCCTAGGCACCCATTAGAAAGTTTGCCCTTTTTGTCTGAAAGAAGTGATGCATCTTTTGAAAAACTCAAGTATCTGATCAATTCATTGAGGAGCAGGCGAGTCTCCAATATCCTAAGTGTGACCATCCAAATCTAAACAAAAGTGAGGCCTTTTAGATACAGTTTACATTTTGATGCCTTTAATCTTTTAAAAAGTATTTTAAAGACACAAATCTCCCTATCATCAGAAGTCACACATACAATAATTTAATTAAATTTAAACATGACACAGTGTCTTCATTGGCTAATAAAATCACATTTACTGACATTTGATTAGGGTAATGGAGAGTGTCAAAGGAGACCAAAACCTCAATTAACTCAGGCAATTTATAAGTGGCCCAAGCAGAATAAACAGTGACCCAAGTACAAAAAAATAGTTCTCCTCACAGGGGGAGGCCTAGAGACATGAGATCCTGTCAGGACAAGGCCCGAGTATCGTGAGTTAGCATCGTCTAGATCACGAACAATTGGTTGACAGACAGAACCCCTGGTCCCTATGTATCCTCTGATTTTTCTCTTGTTTTTTTGTAGAAGTTTAATCTGTTATGGCAGGGCCACTGAAATTATGTAGCAAAACAGGATGGAATTACATGACAGGTTTTCTAAATTATATGGCATGAAAAGGGAAGTTATGCAGCATTATGTGCACACTCTGTGGCAGAAGTAACTAGCAAATGTGTCTTCTTCACACAATGATACGAAAGGGGTTCCAAAGTAATGCAGCATCTGAAATTGACTTAAAAAAGAAAGGTATGTACATTGGTCACATTTAATTTAAAATGAAATGGATTTACATAATGTGTTTCTCTTGGATGGAAGTACAGGAACGCCACTGTATGAACACCATCCATTCTAAGCCCCAAAGTAGATCAATTTGCCCAAAGCATACAAGTGCACAAGTCTTTTATTATAAATTGCATCTCTTTTATTCTGCATATTGCAGTGTTTTTTTCAAAACTGAACTTCAGTTTTGGGTTTTCTCAGTCTTCACACTATAATTACTTTTGCTGATATCTCCAAAATATGCAGCAAATAGTCAAATATGCGGCAAATACAGTCAAACCATAATTAGATGGTAAATGTTTCAGTCGTAGAATCCCATCATTTCAGTGGTTCTGTTTATATGGTATAATCCTGAATCTGTAATAATTCACTTTAGGTTTCTGTCCCTTTTTTCTCTCATGTTACATTCCTTCCGTGGTAATTTAATTCAAACTAAATTCCTGCCCATTAATCCATCAAAGGATAGATTCCTGCCCTTTTATCTTATATTATTCCTGGCTTAAAATCTTACACAGATGGCATTCCCCTTTAATTTTAGACAGGTTGTATCCTGCCCTTTTAATCTCTCACAAGTCGTATTTCTGTCCTAGTTGTCTTGTCCATGTTATATTACTAGGGATATAACCTCATATACAGGAAAACAAAACAATGAGAGGTGCAATGCTTGATTTAATCCCAGCCATCGGTAATTACTTGAAACTGCATCCCAGTCAATCGGTGTTTTGCTCACTACGTCACTCTAGAAACACAGCAGTCATATGCAAATCAGTCTTGGTCCTGCACCAATAAGAAGAGAATAGGCTAAACTTATAGACCAGGTCCCCTCCAGATGGTAACATAAGCACCCCAGACCGGATCTACTTAGGCCTCATCAGTGAGCTATAGCTTGATTCCTGTGGCAGAGTGAGCACGTGACCCACCTTCAACCACTCGATTTTACCAAACAGACTTTGGGACATGAGTTTAAAAGGTACTGTCATCGATTGAAAGTCTTCTTTCCTAACTAAGTTTTCCTACCTCCTTTTCAGTCTTCGAAGCGTGACATTTCTCCTAGGGTCCCCAAAGCTTTGCGTAACCCCACTACCTCTAATATTTACACCCAGCCGCTGGACACACTAATCTGCTCCATGGTCTCCCTTTCTTCACGTATGCAGATGACAGATTCCCCTACACGTGAGCAGGGTTGGACTCCATGGAGCCCAGTGATGTAACGAAACTTGAGTGGGCCCCCCTGCAAAGTACATGAAGGCTCCCCCCTCTCCTGGGTCCACCACCTACCACTTTTGCTGAGGGGTCCCCTAGAGCTTATGTTATGCCACTGGTTTCGAGGCTGGGAGAGCAGGCACAAGCTCAGAATGAATGTCAGTAAAGCAGAAGTCCTGGTAGTGAGGCCAGCTAGACCTGCGAGCTCCCAGTACTTGCCTGCTGAGATGGGTCCATGCCCTGGTCCAACTAACAAGGTGATGGTGGACAATCTTGGCTTCATTTTTTATGCCTTTCCTCAGATATTCTCTCAAATCATCACTCTCCCTTCCTCTGGCTTTCTTCAGCTAAAACGCTTGAGAACAATTCTACCCAACCCACATCAGGAGGTAAAAACAGCACTTCGTTTGCTGGTTTAATTGGATTAAGGCTAGACTACTGAAATTCCCTTCAACTGGGCTTGCTAGAGGTCTACTCTAGTGCCTTGAAGTAATCAGGAAAGCAACTCCCAGTCAGTATCGGATTCACTCAAATGTTGTCTTCACACTTCTCATTTCTTTCTCATAGAAGCTAGAATCCTTACAAAGGAGTCTTGGCTTGTCCAGAGCTTCTGTTTGATATTGTGTCTACTTTCCAGAGAAGACACCTTGTTCCCTAAGCCCCACTCAGACTTTACGCTTCAGAAGTGCAGTCCTCCTCGCCGCTCCCTGCTACCGGCACCAGAGTATGGAGGCCGTTGCTTCTCTGCTCCGGAGCCCTCCCTTTGGCTCTGCCTCCCTCTCTGAACACTGCTCAGGGTCACAAGTCTTTCGGTTCAGCCTTGAGATCCTGGCTTCTCTCCCAGCTGATCTAAGCTGCTTTGCCTGGACTTTCTCCTCTCATGGCCTTGAGAACTCTTTGGATGCACAAGCGCCTTGTAATAGCTGTTTAGGTGTTTAGGGAATGAATAGTGGAATGGGCACCTCATTGGCTCTCACTGGTGCACAGTGTCTCATCCGGTTGGGGCACTTCTGTCCTTTCACACGGCTCCTTCCTCGCTCCTTCCCTCCTCTCTTCTTTACTCCCTCAGTACTTAGGGCACACATTGACCTACTCAGCCGCTGCACAGGCTTCGCACAAGGATTGTGGATTTTGGTGAGATTCCACGGTGTCTGTGCGCTGCTGCGGCTTCGCTGTGTCCCTCTCCCAGAAGCGGCCTCGCTCCTTCCCTCCTCTCTTCTTTACTCCCTCAGTACTTAGGGCACACATTGACCTGCTCAGGTGCTGCACAGGCTTCGCACAAGGATTGTGGATTTCAGTGAGATTCCACGGTGTCTGTGCGCTGCCGCGGCTTCGCTGTGTCCCCTGCCTCCACCAGAAGCCGCCTCCCTCCTTCCCTCCTCTCTTCTCCCCTCTTCTTTACTCCCTCAGTACTTAGGGCACACATTGACCTACTCAGGCGCTGCACAGGCTTCGCACAAGGATTGTGGATTTCAGTGAGATTCCACGGTGTCTGTGCGCTGCCGCGGCTTCGCTGTGTCCCTCCCCCAGAAGCGGCCTCGCTCCTTCCCTCCTCTCTTCTTTACTCCCTCAGTACTTAGGGCACACATTGACCTACTCAGCCGCTGCACAGGCTTCGCACAAGGATTGTGGATTTTGGTGAGATTCCACGGTGTCTGTGCGCTGCTGCGGCTTCGCTGTGTCCCTCTCCCAGAAGCGGCCTCGCTCCTTCCCTCCTCTCTTCTTTACTCCCTCAGTACTTAGGGCACACATTGACCAGCTCAGGTGCTGCACAGGCTTCGCTGCGTCCCCTGCCTCTCCCAGAAGCGGCCTCGCTCCTTCCCTCCTCTCTTCTCCCCTCTTCTTTACTCCCTCAGTACTTAGGGCACACATTGACCTACTCAGGCGCTGCACAGGTTTCGCACAAGGATTGTGGATTTCAGTGAGATTCCACGGTGTCTGTGCGCTGCCGCGGCTTCGCTGTGTCCCCTGCCTCCACCAGAAGCCGCCTCCCTCCTTCCCTCCTCTCTTCTCCCCTCTTCTTTACTCCCTCAGTACTTAGGGCACACATTGACCTACTCAGCCGCTGCACAGGCTTCGCACAAGGATTGTGGATTTTGGTGAGATTCCACGGTGTCTGTGCGCTGCTGCGGCTTCGCTGTGTCCCTCTCCCAGAAGCGGCCTCGCTCCTTCCCTCCTCTCTTCTTTACTCCCTCAGTACTTAGGGCACACATTGACCTACTCAGCCGCTGCACAGGCTTCGCACAAGGATTGTGGATTTTGGTGAGATTCCACGGTGTCTGTGCGCTGCCGCGGCTTCGCTGTGTCCCCTGCCTCCACCAGAAGCCGCCTCCCTCCTTCCCTCCTCTCTTCTCCCCTCTTCTTTACTCCCTCAGTACTTAGGGCACACATTGACCTACTCAGGCGCGGCACAGGCTTCGCACAAGGATTGTGGATTTCAGTGAGATTCCACGGTGTCTGTGCGCTGCCGCGGCTTCGCTGTGTCCCTCCCCCAGAAGCGGCCTCGCTCCTTCCCTCCTCTCTTCTTTACTCCCTCAGTACTTAGGGCACACATTGACCAGCTCAGGTGCTGCACAGGCTTCGCTGTGTCCCTCTCCCAGAAGCGGCCTCGCTCCTTCCCTCCTCTCTTCTCCCCTCTTCTTTACTCCCTCAGTACTTAGGGCACACATTGACCTACTCAGCCGCTGCACAGGCTTCGCACAAGGATTGTGGATTTTGGTGAGATTCCACGGTGTCTGTGCGCTGCCGCGGCTTCGCTGTGTCCCCTGCCTCCACCAGAAGCCGCCTCCCTCCTTCCCTCCTCTCTTCTCCCCTCTTCTTTACTCCCTCAGTACTTAGGGCACACATTGACCTACTCAGCCGCTTTCACAGGCTTCGCACAAGGATTGTGGATTTTGGTGAGATTCCACGGTGTCTGTGCGCTGCTGCGGCTTCGCTGTGTCCCTCCCCCAGAAGCGGCCTCGCTCCTTCCCTCCTCTCTTCTTTACTCCCTCAGTACTTAGGGCACACATTGACCTACTCAGGCGCTGCACAGGCTTCGCACAAGGATTGTGGATTTTGGTGAGATTCCACGGTGTCTGTGCGCTGCTGCGGCTTCGCTGTGTCCCTCTCCCAGAAGCGGCCTCGCTCCTTCCCTCCTCTCTTCTTTACTCCCTCAGTACTTAGGGCACACATTGACCAGCTCAGGTGCTGCACAGGCTTCGCTGCGTCCCCTGCCTCTCCCAGAAGCGGCCTCGCTCTCCGAGCCGGCGCTGCAGAATGATTAGTAGAAACAACTGGTGCAAAAGAGCCTCGGAGAGCCCAAAGCAGGCTGTGCCTCTAAAGCCCTTCCATGGATTATGGATGAGACTTTTCCCTGCCCTCTTCTGTTTCTTTATCCATGCTGGGTGCAAACCAGGGACATCTTAAGGATTCTGGGGGGCCTGGAACAAACGTATTCTGGGGTCCTCTGTTCAGAACAGCTTTGCATTTATGATCCAGTCATAGCTCTTTCGTGCCCCCTTTGTCCAGGTCACACTTCTCCAAATTCTAAAAGTGTTTCCATCTAATATTCAGGGATAGTAACGTGTGTTTTCAATATTGTAACACAGCAGCAGCTCACTCATATTACTGCAAATAATCTCTGTGACACCTCCCACTTCTCATATGTGAGGTCCTGTTTTGTTATAAAATATTTTTTTATGGATGTTGCATTAAACATAAACAGAGCATTTCTCTGCAAAATGTAGACTCCAGCCCTTCACCCACATTAAAAGTGAATTAGAGGAACATGTTATTTTAAACAATCTGTTAAAGAATTATTCAAGATCATCAGGGCAACACTCTCTGTAGAACAGAGCTGGCTCTATCAGGGGCCACCTGAAAGGCTGGGGCCCTGGGCCAGGGCTCATTTTGCCCAGGCCTTTAAACGTCTCTGGTCCAAACGTAAACTGACCTATGTGGTGTGTCTTGTTCTTTCATGGAATTTAATTTTCACTTTGTTGCTATCTCTCACCGTAGGCAACACCATGTATTACCAAATCTCGTTTTTATTTCTTCAACAAGACCAAAACGAGCAGACAAACATCAACTTCCCTTGATGTTGGAGGAAACTGAGGCAGTGTTGACCGATGTGGGAGATGCAGCTTATCTCAGGGCCCAGGACACAGAATTTCACATGAACCTGAAGCAGGGCACATTCTGCACTAGATATACCCCCAGGTCCCACCTTGATCATCTCTGCTTCTGTGAGACCTCCAATATTTTCGGACTTACTCTCATTACCATGGGGCTCTGGAAAGACATTTTGCCTTGAAGATTTTGAATGCCATTTTAGGAGGAATAGGAGTGTGCAAAGTCTCAACTTCACGCTTACCTTTAAAGTTGTGCAGTGCTTCTGAGCTTCACAAAGTTTGGCTAGTATAAAACAATGAATTTTGGTTGAAAATGATAGCAAGGTTTGTGGGACAACAATTGACCAAAAAACTTTTAGTGGGGGAATTCTCCCACAAAAACATTTTTGATAAACATTTCCCACAAGTGAGGTTGAGCTGAATTGGATAGATTGTCAACTTTGCAAACTGCACAAAGTATGAGGGTTATCTCTTTCGGACGGGCACAAATTGCACCTCCCTCCATCCTTGTGTTTAAGAGAAGGCTCGTATTGTGGTCTTGACCAAGAGGTTCTTGCTGCTGTCTTCATATTATTCAAGTTCATGGCACTTCTGGAAGCTCACCAAAGCCATTACTAGATCAAGGTGCCTCCTTAAGACTCAGTTCATCTCCAGTTGACAAGTCCCAGGCAGGGATAGCTGCTCAGCTCAGAAGTTTCTCTGTGTTGGGTTTCCTCCTTGGATAACCACTCAAGAAAGCTTCCTCTTCAACCTTCAGGCAGCTGTGGGCGTGATGTTTTTCCCAGTTTGAATAATTAACCAGATCAGGTCTCCATTGATTCAACAGGGCAGCGCTTGATTTAACAGTAGAAAGTATGGCTTCCTCCAGAGGTAAACATTCTCACAGTCCCACCCATTGGATTTAGTTAGTGAAAATGCACCCTACGTATAAGAAGCTTTCTCCAGCTAGTGTTGCGCTGCGCACCGCGAGCCGCGAGCGGAATATTCGGCTCGGGATGCAGCCGAGGTCCGCAGCGGCAGGACGTGCTGCGCCCCTGCCATTCCATATTTTAATCGAGGCCCCAAATTGGGCATGGGGCCTCGACGAGTTAGGGGCGCAGCGCGCCCGTGCTAGTTCTAGCCTCCCTCCACACACACACTCACTTACCTTATGCTTCCCTTTTCTTTCTTCTTTCCTTGTTTCTCCCTGTATTTGTGCCCTTCTTTAGCTGCCATGATGCTTTCTCCTTCCCAGCATGCCTTCCTTCTCCCTGCATGCCTTTGGAACCTTCTTTAAAATGGTGACTTTTCTATAGGTTTCTATACTATATTCCCAAACCAATATGGTGTCTTTTACTTCCTGTTGGTCACTTCCTGTTCTTTGGGTATATAAGATGTGTGATTCCTGTTCTCTTTGCGCTGCAACACTTCCTTTGGGTGGTGATCTTTGCTCCTGTTTCTTCTGTGTCAGTTATATTTTTTCTTAGACTGTTCCAGCTTTTTTCATTGTCATTTTGTCTTTTGTTCAGATTTACTTTTTACTTTTGTTTTTGTTCCAGGAGTTCCTGCTTAGAGGTTTTTTCCCTTTTTGGGTTTTTCCTTCTGGAGGGCAGAGACTGCCTTTTACGTTCTCTCCGTCAGCAGCACCGTGGCTACGAGAAAGGGTCACCCCTACTTGGGTCAAGGCAGAACCTATAGGAACCAAGACCTCGCCGCATTTCCAGTGGGCCACAGACATAGACAACGAGTAGTTTGTGACAGATTGCAGCGCCAAACGAACCAGACTTCATCAGGCAGAATGGAAGATACTGCAACGGCTGCTGCAGAACCTAACCAGTCCCTACTCGTAACTATTCAACAACAAGCCCAGGAATTGCAACAATTAAGAAATGAAACCGAGACTTTACGACAAGCCCTGGTATCCCGAAGTACCGATGTTCCTACTGTCTCTACTACTACACCTCGGTTTTCAGGAGACCCAAACAAACTGTGAGAATTTCTTGATGCTCTGACTGTCTATTTTGCCTTTAGACCAACACAATTTTCAAAAGATAAAACGAAAGTGGGTTATCTCATCAGTGCCTTGTCTGGTCCTTCCTTGGCCTGGGCGACTCTCTTAGGAGCCTCCAGTGACCCGGTGCTGTCTGATTATTCAGCCTTTGTGAGAAGGTTTAACCAAATGTTTTAACGCCAAGGATTGGAAGTGTCATCAGAAGAAGCGCTATGTGATATTCAACAAGGCACTCAAGATGTTCTCCAATACATCACACGCTTCAGACAATTGGCAGCTGAGACGACATGGGTGGAGCGTACACTGGTAACTCTTTTTTGCAGAGGTCTACGAGAAGACATAAAAGATGAATTAGTACATTCTGCCAGAATAGATGATCTACGAGGTTTGGTGGATTTAGCACTCTCTATAGAATATCGTCTCCAAGAACGTTGTCTAGAAAAAAGAATCGTGGACCTTCCCAGTCAAGCAACCCACGTACCTTTGTACATCATCCTGAAGAACCTCGAGCTGTATCAAGGGAGACAACAGAAGGAGAAACTATGCAGGTAGATACTGCTCGTGGTCCACTCTCTACTAGCGAGCATGAAGATAGACGGAGAAGAGGACCGTGCCTATATTGTGGTGGAGCTGGCCATTTGCTCTGCGCTTGTCCAGTTCGTCCTATGAAGACCTTGGGAAACGCCACTTCCTGTCCTCTGTGAGAAGGGAGGGGACGGGATCTTCTGCAATACCTTCCATCAGTTCTTCCAAGGAAGATGCCACTATTCTATTTTTGCTACCTGTTATCCTGCAATTACCTGATGGTCGTGAAGAAAGGACCCTGGCATTATTAGATTGTGGAGCAAGTGGCATTTATATGGATATGACCTGGGATAAAAAACTACAAATTCCACAACTGCCTAAAGACGTTCCAGAACAAGTGCATACTGCAGACGGATCCTTATTATCATCCAGTCCTGTCATTAATATTACTTAAATTCTAGGTCTACACTTTGGGAAACATCAGGAACATGTCTCTTTTGATTTAATTTCCTCTCCCAATCATTCAATAATCCTGGGAATACCATGGTTTATGAGACACAATCCATATATTAAGTGGGAAACCAGAACCATTTCTCTGTCTTCTAAGTTTTGTCACGATCATTGCTATGCTTCTGACACCTATTGGTCTCTCAGAAAAATAATATCCTCAAAACCAAATTTAGGACACCCCATAAACTCAGTCCAAGGGGTACAAAGTCATAATCTGGAATTTATAGACGTATTTCAAAAACCATCAAAGTCCGTACTACCTCCACACAGAGACTACGATTGTACCATTCTCTTGGAACCTGGAGCAATTGTTCCTTATGGAAAAATGTATTCTCTTACTGAACCAGAAAAACAGATTCTCAAGGACTATCTTCAAGAAAATCTACAGAGTGGTCTCATTACACCATTTTCTTCTCCTGTGAGGGCTCCCCTCTTCTTCGCACCTAAAAAGACGAAAGATCTTCGTCCCTGTATAGACTTCCATGGATTAAATAAAATCTCCATAAAAGATTGATATCCACTACCCCTCTTCAAAGTCATTTTGGAGCCTGTCAGAGGGGCACAAATGTTCACAAAATTAAATCTTCGTGAAGCATATCATCTCTTGCGTATTAAGGAGGGAGATGAGTGGAAAACTGCCTTTCGAACATCCTCTGGACATTTCGAATACAAGAAAATGCCTTTTGGTTTAACAAATGCCCCCTCAGTTTTTCAAAGATTTATGGATTCAATATTCTCTGACTTATTAAATTTATTTAGATGATATCCTAATTTTTTCCAGATGCCCTGAACTTCGTCCTAAACAAGTCTTAAATAGACTAAGGCAACATAAGCTCTACTGTAAGCCGGAGAAATGCGAATTTGATAAGACCGAGGTGAAATATTTAGGCTATCACATTAATCGGATTGGTGTCTCTATGGATCCGGAAAAAGTTCAAGCCATTCTAGATTGGCCATCCCCTTCCTCAATCAAAGAAACTCAATGATTCTTTGGGATGGCCAACTTCTCCTGTCAATTTATCCTGGACTTTGCTAAACAAACCAGTCAAATCACACAAACTCTAAAAAAAGAGAGTTTGCGAAAGAGTTTCATCTGGACAGACATGGCTGAGACTGCTTTCCAAAACTTAAAACAGGCCTTCACCCAAGCACCCATACTGAGACATCTGGACACCAATAAACAATTCATAGTTGTTACTGACGCCTCAGAAAGAGCTATCGGGGCAGCATTACTACAACAACAAGAGGACAATGTATTAGAACATCCACTCTTTTATCTATCCCATGTGCTTTCTGAGCAAAATTATTCAGTACTGGAAAGAGAACTTTTGGCTCTAAAAACAGCCTGTCAAGAGTGGAGACAATTCCTCATGGGTTCAAAAAAACCTTTTGAAGTAAGAACGGACTATTGCAATCTGCAATGCTTACGCAATTGTCAGTGTCGAAACAGTCGACAAGCTCGTTGGGCCATTTTATTTGGTCAATACTATTTCTATTTTACCTATATTCCAGGATCCAAAAATATTTTGGCGGATGCCCTATCTCGCCGTTATCCTGACAGTTCTAATACCCCTTCACAATATCTACTTGAACCAGACAAAATAATTGGTGTAGTCCAGTCATTTATCGATGAAGTACAATCTGAATACTCAACCCTTTCAGAACAAGAACTAAAGGATCTAAGGGCCAGATGTAGAAAGCATTTTGCATGGTGAAACTGCAAAAATCGCAGTTTGCGCCATGCAAAATGCCTTTCGCGATGCACATTCACAATTTGCGAGTCGGTACCGACTCGCAAATTGTGAATGCGACTCGCAAATAAGAAGGGTTGTTCACTTCCTATTTGCGAGTCGCATCGCTATGCAAAATTGCTTTGTGACTGCGAATGCAGTCGCAAAGCAATTCGCAGTTACCACCAGTGTCACACTGGTGGTAACCCATGCGCAAAAAGGAAGGGGTCCCCACGGGACCCCTTCCCCTTTGTGAATGTTGGCAAAAAGGGTTTTTCAGAGCAGGCAGTGGTCCGATGGACCACTGCCTACTCTGAAAAACCGAAACCAAATGGTTTTGTTATATTTTTTATTTTGCAACTCATTTTCCGTTAAGGAAAATGGGCTGCAAAATAAAAAATAAAAACTGCTTTATTTAAAAAGCAGTCGCAGACATGGAGGTCTGCTGTCTTCAGCAGGCCACCATTCCTGTGAGTGCAGGGACTCGCTATGGGGTCGCAAAATGCGACCCACCTCAGTCATTTTAATGAGGTGGGTCTTTGCGACCCCATAGTGACTCGCAGACGGTGTCTGAGACACCGTTCTGCATCCGAATTTGCGATTCGGAAATTGTGAGTCGCACCGACTCGCAATTTCCGAATCGTAAATTCGGATAATGCTACATCTGGCCCTAAGTCCCAAATTACACAAACATAAAGAATACTACTATTACAAGGACACCTTATTTCTACCTTCTACAAAAGTGCAAGAAAAGGCACTTCAGATGTGTCATAATTCCCCTGTAGCCGGTCATCAGGGTATTAAAGCCACACAGGAATTACTTCTCCGGTCTTTTAGGTGGCCTACGTTGAAACAAGACGCAGAAAGATACATGGAATCTTGTCCCATTTGTGCCCAATTTAAAGTACCCCGTATTAGGCCCGCAGGACTACTTTAACCATTACCAGTTCCACCAGCCCCCTGGCATACAATAGCAACTGATTTTATGTGTTCTTTGCCTCTATCAGTGGGAAACTGAGTTATAATGGTGACAAAAGATTCATTTACTAAGATGGCTCATTTTACTGCCTTGAAGAAATTACCCATATCTCAAGAATTGAGCCAGATCTTTATTCAAAAAATTTCGTCTCCATGGTCTCCCACAAAGTATTGTGCCAGACAGGGGCCCTCAATACATATCACGGTTCTGGAAACACTTTTGTAAGATCTTGAATATCAATGTAGCTTTATCTTCTGGATTTCATCCCCAAACCACTGGGCAGACATAACATCTAAATCAGGGACTTGAACAATATCTTTGTTGTTTTTGTAACTCCACTCAGAGCAACTGGAGCACTTACCTTCCAATTGCAGAGTTTTTTTTACAATAATACCATCCATAGTGCCTCTAAAGCCACTCCTTTTTTCTGCTCATATGGATTCCATCCCACATCTTTTCCTACCACTCCTAAGACCTCTTCTACACTTCTTGCTATCACCTCTCTTTCCAAGAGACTACATAGAATCCAACGGCTTATTCGATCTAATCTACCAGTCACTAAAAGATACATGAAAAGAATGGCCGAATAGAAATGAAGTGAGGCTCCAGCTTATCGCGTCCAAGATAAAGTCTGGCTTTCTTCAAGATTTTTGCCCCTGCGTCTTTCCCAAAATAAGTTTAAACCCCGTTACTACGGACCCTTTTGTATTCTTCAAAAAATTCATCCTGTATCTTTCCGTCTCCATTAACCTCGAACCTTGAAGATCCATCCAGTATTTCATGTCTGTCAATTGAAACCCTATACACCTGATCCTTTTTCCCGACATTTCACATGTCCTCCTCCTTTGTTGGTGGATAATGAACCTGAATATGAAGTACAAGAAATATGTGACTCTAGTATATTCCGGTACCATCTCCAATATCTTATTTATTGGAAAGGCTATCCGCTTAGTGAATGTTCTTGGGAAGATGCCTCTTCTGTTCATGCCCCACTTTTGATTCATCAGTTTTTTCTGCTGTTTCAGCGCAAACCAGGGCTCGGGGGGGGGGCTACTGTCACGCTGCAAGCCACGGCGCTAGCTGAACATTCGGCTCGGGATGCAGCCACGATCCGTGGCGGCAGGACGTGCCGCACCCCTGCCATTCCATATTTTAATCGAGGTCCCAGATTGGGCATGGGGCCTCAATGAGTTACGGGCATGGTGCGCCCCTGCTAGTTCTTGCCTCCCTCCACACACACACACACACACACTCGCCCTCACTTACCTTATGCTTCCTTTTTCTTTCTTCTTTTCTTCTTTCCTTGTTTCTCCCTGTATTTATGCCCTTCTTTAGTTGTCATGATCCTTTCTCCTTCCCAGCATGCCTTCCTTCTCCCTGCATGCCTTTGGAACCTTTTTTAACACAGTGACTTTTCTATAGGTTTCTATGCTATATTCCCAAACCAATATGGTGTCCCCTCCTCACATTCTGCAGGGGGGCTCCATCATTTTGTGTGACACCACTACCGAGACCCCTGCATCACCTGATATTTCCAAAGTTTTTGTTTTAAGGGAATTCACGCTTACAAGACTTGTGCGGGGGAGAAAAATGGTTGCTGGTGGTCAGTCGTCTGTAGGGCGGAGACATATGTCAGCTCTTAGAAGGGACCCCAGAAACAAGTGGCTGGTTCACAACAAAAAGCGTAAATATATGGACGGCGTTGAACGTCCCTGCCTGAACATACTTTTACAATTTTTCTAATTCACAAAACAGGTGTACTATGGTGCAATGAAAGCCACACCAGGAGCAGCTTCCACAGCGCACATTGGTTCTGCCAGGTGACTTTGTTAGGCAGCCTTTGCCACCGTGCAGAGGTGCACACAGCATACAAATCCGCACAGTGGGAAGGGTAAGCCAGATGTGCAAAAGGATGGTTTTTTTTCCACAAGCAAAACATCCCTTCTGTGTAACTCCAACAAATGAGGGGCGGTCCGTTCCTCCTCCATGCTAACAGGGAAGGGCTGGAGTGCAACTTAACTATTTCCAAGGTGGGAAAGGTGGTATTTCAGTTTGTGAATGCTCACGAAAATATATGTTTGTACACAAACCTATAAGGCAAACCACGCCTTGCTCCTCCCACTTTTCACCTCTTGCGTGGGATTCACTGTTTTGTTTGCCCCCACATTCGGGGCAGAGACCTCTACTCAACTAAAACCCCTTAGCCCGTCAGGAATCCTTTTGTGAGCCCCCGACAGGCATTTACGGTCGTAAAGGTAAAATGATCACCAAAGGCAGTCTGACTCAGAATTGGGCGGAGTGATGCCCTCTATCCATAAAACAGCTGTTTCCTGTTGCCCTGATGATGAGGAAGGGCCTTTTTTAGGTTCGGGTGGCAGGATGCCTCTTCTATAACATCAGGTGTTTCCAGTACTCTTGGTGACATGCAAGGTGTGCTTTGGTTTCGGATGGCAGAATGTGTCCAGGATCCGCTTAGCAGCAGTTTTCCTGGAGCCTTCTGGCGCGGCAGGGTCTGATGTAGAGGAAGGTGGTGGGATCTTTCCTTTATCCACTCAACATCAGCTTTTTCCTGGGGCCTGATGATGTAACCGTGTCTGATGTAAAGTTAAATGACACAACGTGTTCTATATGCACTTAGCAGCAGCTTTTTCCTGTAGCCTTGTGATGTTAAAGAGTCTGATTCAGTGCTTAATTTGTAAAAAAAAGTGCCAGGGCCCACGTCAGGAGGCCGCTGCAGCTTACACCATCCATTGCCCTTGCCTTGATGCCAATGATAGTAAGAACACAACTTCTGACCATCACACTCCTACAAGTGTGGCAATTCCAGGGCCCAAAGCTATAAGAATGACTTGGGTGACAGTAATGGTCATTTTTAATGTATATTGAATTAGTATTCAACTGTTGCTGTTGTCATCTCTAAATTAGCCAGACATCGCCACCTTGTGGCAGACTGTCCAAGTTCCTGTGTTGACAATTAACTGCTGGTGCCGAGTACCGGAAACTACCAGCTCACATTAAGCACTAGTCTGATTCAGAGTTGGGTGGCAGGATGTGTTTTGTATCTACTTAGCAGCAGTGTTTTTATATAGCCTTGTGATGTGTAAGGGTCTGATGTAGAGTTGGGTGGAAGGATGTGTTCAGTATCCACATCACACCAGCACTTTCATGTAGTCCGGGTGATGTGGCAAGCTCTGAATTAGAGTTAGGCGGCATGATGGTTCCTGTACCTGCTTAATATCAGCTCTTTTCACTAGCCTTTCTGATGTGGAAAGATCCAGAGGATGGGGCTCAAATATTCATTGCTACATCTTCCCAAGGTACAAGTAACTTCCCTAGGTTGAATCACTGCCTTTGCAGGTATTTATGTTTTATGAGGTGCAGGCTTGTCCGGGCACCAATAACCATTGTTATAGCATTAACTCCATTAAACAGGAGTACACTGTTTATCAGTGCCCTTTCATGCTCTTGGCTCTGTGTTCTTGCCTCCCTTTTCTAAGTCTCTGCCCCCTTTATTGAACTCACCATTGCATTTCCACCTCTTTTTCAGTGTTTGTCTTGGAGTCGTAGCCTTCAATGTAAGTCCTGTTGGTGCCACCATGTCTTCTTCTTCTAGGGTTGCTTACGGAGTTGTTTCGGTCAGATCTCAGCCCTACGCTGCCACCGATGATGTGTACAGGTAAGTTGTTAGGACTTTCCCGCTGGGTTGACCCAGATGATGTGCAAGGATGGATTTTTTTCTGAGGGGGTATGGGAAAGAAATGTCATCCTGGACACTTGCTTGGACCTGCCCCCTTCCAGCGAGGCTTTCATAGGGCTGGACTGGGACCTGAAAGTACCCCAAGAAAATATTTTATTTCTTAAACCATACTCACTTCACCTTAGTGTCCAAGCTCGGCCATCTCCAGGTTGTTAGGGGAGATGTGCCAGAAAACTAAATGTATTTCACAATTTGCCAAATGTATGTTTTATAAAGTAAATTTTGTAGGTAGCTCTCAAAAGAACCGCATAAAATATCCCAGTACATCAGAGTGTGACTTCATATCTACAATCACCCATGTACCCAGCTTTGCACCTTTTTAACCTGTCTCATGTAGAGTGTTCTGTTGATTTGTAGCCAGGTTCCTACTATAAAAGTATATGGGCCATGCCTACACTCAGGCTTGGGAGTGCAGTGGGCCCCAGTGGCCGTGCAACCTTCAGGGGGTACATATTGTGTCCCCTATGACCAGTCCAGCCCCTAGACTATGACTGTCTGTGTTTCCACTTCATCCAGCATGGCAAGTATTGCCCCTTACTGCAGCCTTCTGGTGCTTTCACTATGCTCCTTATGGCCAGTCCTGCCATGGGAGTTAAATGTGGCAGGGTAATCAGAGCGAGTCACTCCATGATTTCAAGGTACATACCTGAGGGTCTTCCAGCATCGCAGTCATTATGACCACCTGTTATACCATGTGCCAGTTGACAGCAGTTGATAGACCCAACTATGGGGCTCTCCCTCCATGTGGGTGTCCCTGAAATCAATACGATCACAAGTGTGCACCTATACGGGCGAGGCTTTTTGAACTGTTCCTAGAGATGAATCCCGTGAGTCAATAAACTCATAAAACGGAGGTGAAGCTTCATCCTGCAGCGTGTCTTTGTGTATCTTTGGTTGATGAACAGGCCGGTGAGGCTCTTCTCTAGTCGACAGCATTCATAGCAG
Source organism: Pleurodeles waltl (assembly GCF_031143425.1). Taxonomy (NCBI): domain Eukaryota; kingdom Metazoa; phylum Chordata; class Amphibia; order Caudata; family Salamandridae; genus Pleurodeles; species Pleurodeles waltl. The sequence goes on from NC_090449.1 coordinate 19,402,690, forward strand.
TCAGACCTTGGTCTGGGCTGGTCAGGACCATCGATCTGAGGTCCACCGGGGATAGGTCCCTGAGAGAATTCCAGGATACCTACCTAAAAAGACATTTTACAATGAAACCCATTCACATAGTCATTGATGATAGCTAAACTCATGGTTCAGGCTTTTGACACACCTGGTTGGTTTAGCAAGAGCTGCCTCTAGTGCCTTGTTCTCTGGGTCATCAGGGATCAACAACATACTAGAAGGTTTATAGATGTTTGAATGTAGACTTACAGAGCATTTTGAAGTAGACTTTGTGAATGGTTTAGAGTGCCTAAACATATATATGTTTAATAAAACTATTGTTTATTCTTATGAAGTTTCTCTTCTATCCTGACAACATAAGGACTTCATGGCTGGAAGTCCATAAAGCCTGTGTGCAGCATGAAGATGTGAACAGGTGATGGTGGCTACGGCGGCTGAAGTTTTCATTATGTTGTTGGACCACATAACTACACCTCCCGGTGGAAGTCAGGCGTTCCCAGGTGATTCTGGCACTTACATGTCAATGGAAAGGAACCTGGTAAAACCTGATGAGGGATGGCATGTTGTTACTTCTGACTCCAGTATGGTTAAAAGTCTTTGGTAAGACAACTGGCTGGTGGGGGCACACCAGGGACCTGGCAAGGCTTACAACATTGACATCGGTGGAAATGAATCACAACAAATACATAGTTATGATGGTCTTGAGGCCTTCAGATCCTGACGAGCTGTCTGTGAAGAAGGCAAAGTAGTACTTTATGATTGCATTGGCGAGGGTTTTAAAAGTTAAAGGTAAGGGCAATACCTGCACCTTCTCAAATTAAACAATGCTGTTGATAACATTTTTGGACAAATGTTGGCGGTGAATAGGCTGTGAGGGACAAATTACATGGACATTCGTAGAGATTTTCACTATTTAGAGCTATTTAATGGAAGCTCCTACAGGCCTTAAAGTTAAAATTGGCAAAAAAGGGAAATGATCCCAGTCATTCGTGGTGATGGATGTGAACTAAGAGGCAAGTTTAGGCTGTAGATGTATTTGTCTAATTACAACTAAGAGGATATTCAGTGAAAATGAGAAATGGGGAGAGGAGATTGCTGGCCAAATGGCATTGCACTTTCCATGCTCCTCTCTCCAGTGGCTCAGTAGAAGGGGGACATAGACCCAGGTAGTAGTAAACAAAATTGGTAAGTGTATGTACAATGTGTAGAGTATTGTAGGGCGTGGAACTAGCTCAGGAGTACTGAACCATGGAGGGGAATAAATAATGGAAGTGCGAAGTAAGAAAAACAATAGGGCGAGAGTCTGGGGAGACAGAGAGAGGGCCCGGGAGCTGACACAGAGCCTGGAAGGAGGGTCTTCAGCTCCTGGAGTCCACCTTGCCCTAACAGTGTGACCACATGGCTGCCTGGCGTGGGTCCTGGGATGTAGCAACCAAAGACAGGAGTAAGTCATTCGCAGAGTCAGCTTGACTCATCAAAGCTTTATCTCCAAGGCCGGGCTTGAGACGATGAAGTGGGTGCCATCTAATCACTGCTTGAAGCTGACGATTCACATTTTAATTTTGTGATATCAAGTTATCCTAAAACAGGTGTCATCCTAAAACAGTGCAGTCTGACAACACTGGAGGTGAGGTCACTCTGTTGGCTATTGAGTGGTGCTATCTGGTAAGGCATGTCATCCTCACATTTGTTTTAAATTAAAGAAAACTGATGATGCATGCTTAATGTCAGCATGCACAGGCTGAAGGAGCTTTGCAATGTAACATTGTTGAATTGTGTCGTGGGTCAATGACCATTCAATTACAGTTCATTCCTGTATTGAGGCTGTTCTGTTGTGTTTTCCATAGCTACTATATCTCGTGATCTTCTTTATATTGAATAACATCTATAAGAACAGTAATAACGTGTGTTGTACATCATCAGTTAAGGTTCAGCCAGGTTACTGAAGACATTCCCTGAACCATGGACCTGGCACCCTCAATGTTCTCAAGTAACCACAGTGAATCCGGACACATCACGCCCCACAGTGTCTTGCTCTTCCTTGGTTTCTTCGGGGTTCCTGGCAGGAATTCCGCTAGTTCTGAACTATTTACATTTGGAAAAAGTTCACTACTAGCAGAACTCGGCTGTGCACTCCCTTGCTTCACCACAGAGGGACAAGGCTCTTTGGGGGATCAGCAAGGACGATGGAGCCCAGCGGCCACAGAAGGAGGCCCTGGAGATGTCAGGACATTGAGAGCAGGAAAAAGGACCTCAGCCATTAAACAAGAGAAGATTCCACATACTGGGGACAGGGACTAGAGAATGTCTTCTCCGCTGTTGGGCGGTCGGAATGATGAAGAACGGCTATAGGGTCATTTTCCATCACTCTGACACCTCCCAACAAAGGACAATGATTTTCTGTTGCTGTGTTTCCATTGGATGTGATTAACACTGTGGGAGAGCATTAACTGGTGACTTTAAGAGGAGGAGGTGGTTAAACATGAAGAAGGCAGAGTGAAGATTGAATAAAGAACTAGTAAAGGATGGGGGATCAATATGGAAATGAGTAGGAGACTTTGCTTCATCAGTTGCTCGAAGTGATAGTATTAGGGGCACAAATGGCATGAACGCTAGTTCCTAGTTGACTTAACAACATGAATGCCTGTTGTCCACCTAAAGAGGGTAATCACATTCCAGGGGACTTTAACTTTCTTCTGGTTGACTAGAGCATTACTGGGATGTCTTGTGGCCATCAGCTCCATTCTGTGTGTTCACCGGTCCACAGTTCACACCCGGAAAGAATGCCCCTCTGCTACAAGTGAAGGTCAAAGGAGGTAGATCCTGATGTACTCTTGGACCAACAAGGCATCTCTTGTACTCCTCAGCAGCCAGTCCTGCTTCAAGGGCCTTGTCTCGCTCTTCCAGGGCCCTTGCTGGGCTGGCAGCTGCTTTCATCGTCCTGGTCATGACAGATCCTGGGATCCATCAGTTACTGCATGAGTACTCGTGGCCTCCAGGAGCAGCAAAGCTCAAGTATTTTGAACCAGTTTTGAGACAATCGCGGGATGTGGGATGGGGATGTGATAACATGTGCTGTCCTATGAAGGAGCTGTTGATAGGTCCAGGTGCAGAGGACAAAAGAAAGAAGAACTAACACCAAAGAAGCAAGACATGGTTTTCCATCTGATGGTGAGTGGTTTCGTTAGTAGTTTTAGTATAGGCACAGATATTCCTAAATCCTATTTATGCTCCCATTAAATGCAGCTTTTGGTCCCACCTAAGCCCTCTCTCTCCAATTATTCCATTTTGGAACTAACAGACCAGCCACAAACACTCTGAGATGTGCTGAGGTAAGAGGCTGTCCATTTGTCGAATGTCTACACATCTGAACACTGGTTACCGCTTTGTCAATGCTCACCATTCACTGACCTGTGCTGAGTAAACTAATTTATTGCGAAGGAAGGGGTAGTGAGAGGCACCAAAGCTCTGCTAGAATTAGCCCTTGGGTTTGCATTCTTCCTTCCAATTCACACAATGGTAGCCCTTTGGGCATGCAGCCAATGTGATGTAAGCAGACTAGGGGACAGGCTTGTGAACACTTTGGGCGTCAATGGGATGCAAACACACTGAGTGACACCCGGGGCAGGAGACTTTGGGGCACACAATTAGGAGGGTACAGTAGAATGACAAGTTCAAGAGGTAATTTGAAAAGAGGAGGTGGGGTCATGCCTCACACAGGAGGTGCATTCTATGAAAGCTTCCCTAACAACTGCTTAAATTGTTCTGGTGTTTGCAGGTGGTGGGCATTGACACTCATTTTTTGGGGACTGTGATTTTTTTTATCACCAGAGTTTGACCCAGAGCTAAAGAGAGAAAGGCAGAAAAGGGAGGGTGAAGGACCAAAAGAACATTAGGAAAACAGTGACAAAGGGAGAAAGTAGTGATAAGAAGTAACCATCAACGGCGAGATAAAGAGACAAAAAGAGTAGAGTGGCAGAAAAATGAGTCATGTGATGGAATCATGACTGTGCAGCTTTGGTAGTCATGAGATAAAGAGACAGGAAGTGAAGAGTGGTAGAAGAAAGAATCATAAGGTAGAATCAAGATTAAACAGCCTGGGTATTCATTAGATGAAGAGACAGGAAGTGTAGGGGTGGAAGAAAGGATATTGAGGTCGAATCATGACTGAAGCTTTGGTATTCATAAAATGAAGAGACCGGAAGTGTAGAGTGGTCTAAGAAAATGTCATGAGGTGGAAACAAGACTACGCACCCTGAGTATTCATGAAATGCGTGCAGAGTGGTGGAAAGACTCAAGAGGAGGACTCGAGACTACGCAGCCTTTGTATTCATGAGATAAAGAGACAGAAAGTGTAGAGCAGTGGAAGAAAGAGTCAAGAGGTGGAATCAAGGCTACGCAGCCTTGGTGTTCATGAGATAAAGAGACAGGAAGTGCAGAGTGGTGGAAGAAAGTCTCATAGGGTGAAATCAAGAGTAAGCAGCCTCGCTATTCATGAGATAAAGAGACAGGAAGTGTAAAGTGGTGGAAGAGTCATGAGGTGGGAGAAAGACTACGCAGCCTTGGCATTCATGAGATAATCTGACTGGAGGTGTAGAATGGTGAAAGAAAGAGACATGAGGTGGAATCAAGACTACACAGCCTTGGTATTTACCAACCCCAGCGTTTGACAGCACCAGCAGCAAGTTTCAAAGTACAAGTGTGGCCTGCTACTGTTATTTATTTTATGAATTAGGTATTGTTCAAACATTCAAACCCCTGTCTGTTCTGTGGCTCTGTTTTCACAATAACATGTTTTATTGACAATGCCTCTGTTTAGGGAGAACTGTCTACAAAGTCGGAGCTGCAAGAGAGCCACAAATTCAATGATAAAAAACATTTTTGAAGTACAATAAAACGCCAGATGAGGCAGATGTGAAGATGCATCTCCCATATTTATTTCAAGACATACCAACAGCATGAGCTACACTACTTGACGACAAGTACAGAGAGAGGAAGCAAGGCGGTGGAGAAGTATTTACAATGTACAAGTTAGCCTGCCCAGCACATCAAGAAGGAGTGTTCGCTGCTCTCACGTCCACTGTTTCCGCATGCGCTGCTCCGCGAGAACAGGCAGGGCCACCCCGCGTGCCTTCAGACATAAGGTGGGCGGTTCTCTCTCATCGATGACTTCTACTTGACTTTCAAGGGGAGGTTTTATTGCTAAATCTCATCAGCTTGGTAAGAGGGGGTGCCTTGATGGTGGAAAAAAATGCTATTGGGCTTTTTTATTAGATTCCTGCATCCCAGTCAGTGTAATGAACCCTTAAAAATAATTTTATAATCACCAAGTAGAGACACTGGCGTTTGTGAGGATGCCCAATGAGCGAAGAGTTTGACGAGAAGAGCAGGCTTGAGCGTGTTCTCGCGACATCACAGGGAGCCTTTGAGACCATTGCACCCTGTTGCGCCTGTCGCAGGCCCGCGCATTCTATGCAGGTGCCACCTGGCTGCTCGAGACCGAAGAGACCTGGGTGGACTGGCCAGAGACAGAGGAGTCTTCCTCATCCCCAAAGGGGCTCTTGCCACAGAAGACGAGCTGCAGCATGCAGGAGCGGAACTGACGAGGGAGAAAAGAAGGCAGCACCAGGTTATCATGCAGGTAGTCCAGCAGCCTTTGAAAAACAGTGCATCACTTTCCAACCTCAGCATTCCCACTGCTTACTGCCCCTTTAACACGCATAACAGACCAGAAGGGCGTGGCCAAAACAATGAGCTCAGAGCTCCTCTGGCATTATTGTTCAATAAAAATCCACATTCTCAATTGTTAAAAAGCATTAGAAATTATTTGTGAAATTGTAATTTTATGAATAAAAAGTGGTTTCGTTTTGCAATTTTTTCTGATAAAAGGGTCACTAGGAATACACAAGTTCAGTTTGTAGTATCCCCAGGCATGTTGTGATTCACTCGACAACCAGTGCACAAGAGACAGAGGCTAAAACAACACACTTTCCATGGGCAAGATCAGCAACAGCAGAAAACTCTGCCTGCCACTAACAGAAAAAAGTAAATGACAACAACGAAGGATGCCTCTGAGCATGCTATTACTCAACTCAGATAAATTCCTTGGTTTTCAGAGGGTTACATCCCGGGAGTGCCTCTGATTTAACGCAGTACATCATACAGCAAGCCTTAGGGTCTGCTTTAGAGTTTGGCAGACAGGTTATTCCATCACATACATGATCCGTCATCCTGTTCGCTGTATAACGATTTCTGTAGGCTATAATGGCATCGTAATACGGCCGACAGGATGTCTGTCACGTTTGTGACAGAGTAACCCCCTCCGTCAAACTCTAAATCATGTCCAGAATGTCCTTATATTTCAAGAGATTTAAGGTAAGCTGTTTCACAGTTCTGCTTCTTTGTAAGCCAAAAGGCCAGTTTTCTAACAATATATTCCATTGTGCACATTTAAACGTAAACTTCCTTGCCACAATAAAAAGCAGATGCACTCCAGATTTTAGTAATTTTAATGTTGTAGACTGAATAAAATTGAAAGGTGATATCCTGCTCAAGGTCAGGTCTCTAATTGGCAAGGCTGAAATAACCAACAATGGTATTTTATGTTAGAATTCTTCTTGAGAGGAACTGGCTGGGAATAAAATCACTGAAGAGCATTTACTCACAATTACATATGAAAATTAACTAGAGACTGATAGTCTGAGATTCTTAAGGGAAGTGTGACATTTGGACTAATTTTTACTGACAAACCAACTCAAACTTTCATGCACTGTTTTTTAAATAAAAGTTTGTAAAAAAATACATATAGAAAGGAGATGCCACGGAAGCTGCTCGCAATGAGAAGGAGAATGTAAAGAATACTATCGGACTTGGCGCCTGATTTAGATGTTGGTGGACGGTTACTTGGTCACAACGCTGATGGATATCCCATCCGCTGAAATCTAAACCCCATTATTTACTATGGTATTTAGATTTCGGCGGACGGGATATCCACTACCGTTGTGACGCAGTAACCCGTCTGCCAATATCTAAATCAGGCCCTATATGTTTAATCTTCTAATTAAATTTTAGATTGGCAGGACAAAAAGAATAAACAAATCTCAGGTGAAAGTCATTTGAGAGAGTTGCATCAATACTAGAAGTGGTACAGGATTTGAATGTGTTGTACGAATTCTGTCAGACAATGAGAGAGGAATCTTTGAGCTATGGATCCTTTATATTTTGATGTGTAGTGATCAACAGTTCCTTATAAGTACACAAAAAAGCTTTCCATAATGGATGCACTGAAAAAAAAACACTGAAAAAACAACTTCCGATGCTGTTTGTACCTTGTACACAGTGCTTAATTTGTGCTTGTTGTTTCCAGTGCTCAGCACCGGCACTTAATTTTGAGGGCAGGCGCTTATTCTTCTGCCTCAAGCATTTTCTGCGAGCAGAAGACACATTTGGGAAACACGGAGGAAGAGAAAAACGAAAAAGCGTCACAATGGGAGAAATCAGAAAGCTGCAAGAGTGAGCTGAAGGGGCAGTAAGTGGCTTTCAATGTATTGAAGAGGCCCGAGATGGCTTCAGGATTACGCTGCCTCAGTATTCTGTGCTCGCACATTTAATTGCAGCAGCTGAGTGTTTCAGGGGAGAGCTCTGGGCACCGGCACATTTTTATTTACAAATAAAGCACTGCTTGTACACTACTGCAACATAACAAATAATACCCTGGCAGACTTTCAACTCGTTATTTAGACATGATGCAGAACTTTGGCTGCAGTTTCTTACTCCGTTAAAGAATCATCTATGCCATTCCAAGTTATACCAGAATTCTGGCAAGGTTAAATTCTTCCTCCAATTTATAAGAAAGCCTCAGCCTCCAATCCAAGAAACTATAGGCTCATTGTATTGTAGCATGTGCAGGCTTGATTCTTTTTTAAATGATTATTGTAAGAGTAGGAAAGCTGGGCCACCTCTCCACAGGTTGTTTCTTTTAACTTGGCTGCCTTTTAACCAGCTGCACGACAGCTAATATTTTAATTGTATCCTTAATTGCAGAAAACATCTTCATAAACATGAACACTCATATCCGCTTGTTTTGTCAGCTTTAGGTCTGAACTCAACAATGTGTCCAAAAATTATTTTGTTGCACAAATATATTCAGTGGTAAATATCCCTCTTACTCTTTCGTGAAGTGCGAATGATGTACACACACATGGGGGAGGGTAGAAGTGTGCTCTGCATGTGCTGTCTCTGCTGAAAGATGCATTTGAGGTGCCCATAAGCAGAGGTGCGTGCTTGCCCCACTGCCTTTCAACCTGTACCAAGCTGACTTAAATAGTGCTCTTAACTGCCTAATATCCCAGCCCCGAAAATTAGCTGCTTATGTTGTTTCAGTACGCCGATGACATAGTTTTCTCCCCACGACCCCCTCAGCGCCTTGAGACCCTCACGGGTGAGTAATGTGCTTTACAAATTCCCTGATTGATTGATTGTTGAGTATATCGATCTCCAAAAACGGATTTCTTTTCTAGTTCTTTATTGGAAGAACAACAATAAGGAGATTAATTTGGATAAATTATAGCAGTAGCCATTGACAAATTAATCAAGAAGCCAGCCCTTGGTTTATCAACAGCGAACAAATTGAGTGTATGTCCCCTTATAAGTACCTTGGTATCTGTTTTGGTGAGTGGGCAGTGTTTCTTACCACCTCTTATCACTGAGGACAAAGGTACGCTCTTTTGGATTTCATTTTAACATTTTATCAAAGAAATGAAGTAGCTCTTCTTTAAAGCCTATGTTCTGGGTAGTAAATAGCATTTTTAACCAGTTCTAAGTTATTGCTCTGGGTCAACCCTAGGGAAATGTTCTAGTCTTTTTGATTCAGTTCTGCGTAATACTTATAGCATGCCCTTTGGGCTGCCAGTTTCTATGTCACAGCCCCAGATAATACTGGAATGTGGTTAGGCAAACACTAGCATACCTTAAATTGTGTCATGATACGAAGGAGACTCCATATTTGTCTTTAAAATATTATATATGGGTGGAAAGTTTACTGAATAGAGGTAGTAATGATAACCCAGGGGATGCATAGCTTCAATCTGCTTTACAGGCAAGTGCTAGCGTGTTTACAGTTCTGGTTACTAAGGCCCTCATTATAGACATGGCGGTTTGGGCCGCCATGCCGGCAGCGGCGGTAATTACCGCCACCGGCATGGTGGCTCAGACAGCCATATAATATTAGTGGCAGAACCACCACTTTTGTAACTCCGCCACTGGCAGGCTTCCGCCGGCCCAGCCGAATGTACATAATGTGGCCGGCAGGGTCTTCGGCGCACTGGCGGTCTTTTGTTGACCGCCAGCGCCGAACTCTGCAGGTTTTCCCGCCGAGTTCATAATGAGGGCCTAAATGTCTGAAAGTTATTTAACACATTAAAGCCAGGATATCTTTCTGTTTATATGAGCCCCTGGGTGGGTGCTCATAAATGTACATCAGTTTGGTCACAAACAGTTGTATTTAGGACCAAGCTCTCCATTGAAATTTAAAGAAAAATTGATGAAATATCTATTTGAGTTGCTTCAGGAAAAAGACTTTGTGACGCCTTGGAAGAAACTGTGTGTGGTAAAGAAATGTCTATTGTGCATCTGCAAACAGGAAACAATGTAGTATATTTTATTAAGCCTGCCTTGCTCTTATGAATGAGCCTGAGAAATGGGCCCACAATCCCTGATTCTCCCCACATGTAGACAAGCCCTTATTCATGGTCCTAGTGGTGACAACTCATAGTTACTGCAAGATACATCAAACTTATGGAAGTCAAAGAGGAACAGCTGAATGCAAAGGACAGAGAGTCCAAACACAGCTGTAATGAATTACCAAGAAACAATATATAGGGCTGACTCAAAGCAAAAGTTATCATTGTATGTTACTATGGTTGATGTTCCCCAGGACTAAACCATCTTAATTTTTGTATCCATAGGGCTGAGCTGTAACAAGTTAAAGGTTCGTGCGGGTTACTGGATCTTAGCATAGTTAAGGAATTGTTGCATTATTGGTTTTATGTACATTAATTTTTATGTTTTTTTAAATAATTACACAAATAAATAATACACCTGCACATATACAATCATTTACCCCAATACATGGCCTCTTCTTAATGTCCAATACCCAGTCACTGGGAAAAAACTCAAGTGCCAGATGGCAGCACCATCTGTGGTCCGTCTTTCAGGAGTGATTGTTCTGGTTCCATTGAAAGTAAGAGAGCCATGAAGTCCAGAGCTGAGATCCCCCGCGGAGACACTGCTGCCACCACACAGGCCGGCCACTGAAAGAAGGTGCAATCTGAGCAGAGTCCCATGCCCTGCTTGATATTGAAAAGTTGTTATGGCGTTGGTGTGGGGGCACCATCACCTGGCCGCCGCTGAGATGCAGTGACCCTCTCTCATTGGTCACACAGCTGATAATGGAAGGACGCAGCCAGTGCTTAATTTGTGCTTGTTGTTTCCGGTGTTGAGCACCAGCACTTATTTTTGAGGGCCGGGGCTTATTCTTCTGTCTTGAGCATTTGCTGCGAGTAAAATACACTTATGGGAAAGACAGAGGAAGGGAAAAACGAAAAAGAATCACAAAGGGAGAACGTACAAAGCTGCAGGATGAGCTGAAGGGGCGGGAGTGGCTGTAAATGTATTAAAGAGGCCCGGGACGGCTTCGGGATTACGTCTCCTCAGTATTCCGTGTTCCCAAATTTAATTGCAGCAGCCGCATGTTTAAGAGGAGGGCTTTTGGCACCGGCACCTTTTTATTTACAAATTAAGCACTGGACGTAGGTAGGCAAAGCATTCTTGTTGTGAAAAGGGGCTAGTCCACAGAATCCCATCACCATCCATCTCTCACCTGGTGATCATGCTTCCTCCTTCGTCTCCACCCACTTGTGCAAAAGACACAAATAACCTTTGAGTTGGCAGAGCTGTAAGAAGTAGTTTCGAAGCAAGTTCTCCCAAAACCAGAAATGTCATTTAAATACCCCGGGTTATAAATGAACATAGACGTTACAAATGTGGGACTACTTCTGCACCAGAGGGGCCGTCTGAAACGTTTTAAGAGGGAGACATCTTTCACATGACATTTGTACAGTTGAAATCCAATCCATGGGTGTTGTAGAAATGAACAAAACTATTTCAGCATCTTTTTCCAACGATCAGCATTTGCGCCAACATACATTTATGTTTTAAAGTAGGTAATCCACTAGATTAAAAAACTGGAGAAATCGTCGAATTACAAGTAGAAAGTTACTTTGTCCACCTTGTAGACATGGTAGTTTAATCCACAGTCCTGGGAGATTATGCCTGACTGTATGCTGTAGGGCCTAATTGAGGGAGGGTCCTGGACCCCCATTCCCCCTCCCCCCCCTGGTTTGGCCGCCTCTTCCTTAGGCACCCACTGACATTGGGAGGTGTTATCCTGCTTCTGGTATTAAAGACAAGAACATTTACAGAAGTGAGGATTCCACCCTGAAGCACTAAAGAGGATTCCACCCTGAAGCCGTAACAAGGATTCCACCCTGAAGCCATAACGAGGATTCCACCCTGAAGCTGTAACAAGGATTCCATCCTGAAGCCGTAATAAGGATTCCACCCTAAAGCCCTAACAAGGATTCCACCGTGAAGCCATAATGAGGATTCCATCCTGAAGATGTAACGAGGATTCCACCCTGAAGCCCTAATGAGGATTCCACCCTGAAGCCATAACGAGGATTCCACCCTGAAGATGTAACGAGGATTCCACCCTGAAGCCCTAATGAGGATTCCATCCTGAAGATGTAACGAGGATTCCACCCTGAAGCCCTAATGAGGATTCCACCCTGAAGCCATAACGAGGATTCCACCCTGAAACCCTAATGAGTAATCCACCCTGAAGCCCTAATGAGGATTCCACCCTGAAGCCCTAATGAGGATTCCACCCTGAAGCCATAACGAGGATTCCACCCTGAAGCCCTAATGAGGATTCCACCCTGAAGCCATAACGAGGATTCCACCCTGAAACCCTAATGAGTAATCCACCCTGAAGCCATAACAAGGATTCCTCCCTGAAGCCCTAACAAGGCAGTGAAGAATAGAAAAGTCCTAGAACAAGAAACTGACCCCGTCCTCCATCCTTGGTACCTAGGACCCTCAAACCGCCCGCGTGCGGATGTAAAGATACTACTCATAAATGCCCTTTGTGAATTCCCAAAGTTGTAAACTCAGATATTACTCCGAAGTTTAGACCAAACGTCTAAGTTTACCTTTGTGAATCAGGCCCCTTGTTTGGAGGGCAGCCTAAGAGCAGGGTGGGTAGGGTGATAGTGCAGGGGCACAGTGAGAATGCAGTGTACCCATTCTGAGTGTCGCCAACTTTGGTGTGGCTGAAGAGGGCTGCGGTGTGTGAGGCGTGAGGGTAAAGTGGCTGTCATGTTACTGCAGCGTGGGGTAGTTTGAATGCATTTGGGTTCAGTCGAATTTCTGTCAGGTGTTCTCTCAGTGCATTATTTGCAGAGATAATTATGTGTGGCGTAGCGCCAGGGCACAGTGCGTCAGTGGCAGTGCCACACAAGCGCAGTTCAGTGCCTTGTCAGTACTGCTATCCCTGAGTGTGAGTGGATAACGGGTGCAGTGTGACTGCACTGGCAAAAGAATGAAGTTCACTGGTACTGGTACTGAGTGTCAGGACCCTCATCGGGAGCCCACTGCAGCTGCACCACCCATTGCCCCTCTCAGGGCTGCCAGTGACACTACAATACAACTATTAGCCACCTCATTCCTACAAGTGTGCCAAGTTACACTATTCCAGTCCACCAAAGCTATAAGAATGGCGCGGGCGGGCGGTATTAGTTATTTTTAATGTATATTCATTTAATAAACAACTATTGTTGTGCACATCTCTAAATTAGGCCACCATGTGGCAGGCCATAATACGTGCCAGTACTCATAATAAAGTGCTGGGGCTGAGCATCGGAAACCACTGGCTCAAATTAAGCACTGCTGTTAGAGCTGTCTGATTTAGAGGTAGCTATTGCGAGTCCACTTTGTCATGTGGATGCAGTGGAGTGCAGTCTGTGTTTATGTGTGTGAGGGTGTGATGTGAGCGAGAGAGGCAGTGTGAGAACAGTAGAGTTCGGATTGAATGCAGCAAGATTCAGTGTGAGTACAATGTGCGTGGGTTGTGAGTGCAGATATGGTCGGTGTAAACGCATGAGGGTACAGTGAGCACGTGGTGGGATAAGGTTTGAGAACACCTGATTTCAGTGTGAATCCCGTAGGATTCAGTGAGTGCAGTATGGTGCAGTGCAAATTTTGCGAGTTTGGGCGCTGCACGGTGCAGTGTGAATGCAGTAAGTGCAGCACGAGTGCTTTAGAGCGCAGGGTGAGCGCTGGTTTGTGTACTGTGAGGGCAAAAGAGTCCAGTTTGAGGAGAGCGATAATGCAGTTAGGTGAAGGTGGGTGTGGTGTGAGGCAGTGTAAGTACAGTGGACGTCACTGTGGGTACAACTGCAGTCATGTCAGTGTACATACACTCAACACCACCAATATTGTGGTAACAGTTATATCGAGGCCAGAATATTGAGACAAAATATTGAGGTGTTTAGACAAAATATTGGGAAAAAAATATTGTGTGGATAAAATATCGTCTCGAGAATATTGAGGACACAAATTTTGTGAAGGCAGGTTTCTATAAGTAAGCAAAGTTTTACTATACATAACTCCACATATATGTACTTTGATGATATATATCTTCAAGGTACATATATGTGGAGTTAAGACTAGTAAATCAATACTTACCTATTTGCGTTTACCTTCTCGATATGTTGGTTCTCAATATTTTTGACACAATATTCTGTCCACGGACTATTTTTGTTACCAATATTCTGTCAGCGATCCCATTTTGAAAGGTCAGTGCATAAAGGCAAGTGTAGATTTAGTATGCCTAACTCCACATATAAGTACCTTGAAGACATATGTTAGACTTAATTATACGTATGTGGATCTAGGATTCAAAAATCTAGACTTATTTGCCTCCATATTGTCTACTATTGATATTGTGGTTTCGATATTCATAAGGCACATCAGTGCAATAGAGTGACGTGTCGCAGTGAAGATGAGCGTAAATGCAGTGGAATGTATTGTGAATGTGGGGTGAATGAATGAATGAATGGAAGGTTTAAGGTAAGTAAAGGGAGCTGCACTGGAGTGAAGTGGAAACAATACTAGAAAATGGCACTGAGTGTGCGTATTGTGGCGCAGTACAAGTCCTAGGCGGTATGTTAGGTTAGGTTTGGGTACCTATTTCTAAACTGCACTGACCTCATTGTGGCTTCATCCAAGAAAAGCCAGCAGCTCAGTGCGAGGAGAGCCTACAGAATACTGAAGTCAGGGACAACAATCTAAGATTTTACGAAGAAAGAAAAAGAATCTGGAGAAAAGAAACATACACCTCATTTGAAAAAAAGCATTGGAAACGCCAATAAGTTTAATGTCTGTACAGCGGGTGGATCTTGTGTGAGCACAGTGCCCAAACATCAGTGTTCGATTGTATGGCAGCACTGGGGAGTGAAAACAGATAAAGCATCTAAAACTAGGTTCTACAGAAAATAGGTTGCTTTCGTTTCTGTAGCATTAATTTATTCAGATGCTTTTGTCAATGCTTGCTCACCAGTGATACAGAGCCGTTCACCCGCTGATTTAAAATGAAAAATGGTCCCTCTTGTTTGGCAATGGATGCACGAGACACACCCGAATAGCCAATAGAAAAACTGTGAGACTAAAATATTCCTGCGGGTTGATCCAAGATGTGATTGACACCGACTCAAGCCAATTGATGAGGGTTCATGGACATAAGAAGGCAATGCCGGAAGGAGGTCAATTCAAAGCCCCTTAATGTAAAGCACAGAAAACAAATATGTTCATCATCAATGATGCAAGAATCATACATGTAAAACCTAAAAATATCAAGATATTCAATTCAATAGTATAGTTATCTTCCGTCCAGGGGCTTTAGTGCATATGCTGCCGGGGCTAGATTTACACAACCACCCTGGGACCTGTCAGGGCCTCGGTGATACACCTCACATCGGCACTTTAAGGGGAACACCAGCCCTGAGCAGACGAATTTAAGGAACTTAGGCCTCCAAGTACTTTATGTGACTAACTCACTCCCACCAGCATCCTTACCTCAGGCTCTGTCCAGGACCATTCCACCCTGGTTCAGAGATCCCCACCCCCTTGAGCAGCTAGAATCACCAGTGCTCCTGGCTCTGGTACATATGATCCCCTGGAAGGAAATTACTCCCAGGGCTTGTATTTCCTACATATTGGGCCGGATCTAGAGTTTGACTGACGGGTTACTCAGTCACAGACGTGACAGATATCCTGTTCGCGGTATTATGATGTCCATAGGATATGATGGGATCGTAATACGGCAGACGGGATAGCCGTCACGTTTGTGACAGAGTAACCCCCCCCGCCAAACTGTAAATCATGCTCTTTATTTTTTATCTATTTATTTAATTTCCAAAGGGCACAATTACCAGTAGGTGTCCTGGCGCTGACAATACTAATAAACAGCGAGCTACCATGAATACCAAAGACCCAATTGTGTAAACAACCACATTTCAAGATGTTGACTGAAACTCACCAGATTGGTTTATTGTCACAGCTTAAGGGAAGGGAGTTCCAAGCACCACAACTTGATAAGGAAAGTAGCTGCCTCCTTGCTGATCTTTCTTCATTTCAGGAATTTGGATGAGGCAGGCGGATGAAGAGCAAAAGATGCTAGATGGGAACTCCCAGGAGGAGAGGCGCATATTTAAATTAGGAGCGTTACTGTGAAGGGCCTTACAACCAATGCAGCAACCTGTAATGATGATAGGTTTCCTCACATGTAGCTGATGCAGAGCCTATAGATGTCACAGTAGGCCAACAAGAAACTGGGCTGCACAATGTTGTGCTCTTTGTAAGCTTTGCAGAGCATAGGATGGAAGACCGAGGAGAAGAGCATTGGCATTACCAATCTGAGACCCTACCAGGGCGTGAATTATAGGGTAATGTGCCTCTTTTGGGATTTAGGAAGAATTTCCTAAGAACTTTCAGGGTAACGGAGCAAGCAGCCGTGACCTTATTGATATGAAGGGCAAAAGACAGGGTCTCATCAAATAAGACATTATGGGCCAGATTTATGCATAATATTTTTGATGCTACTGTGGCGTTGGAAGGGGAAAAACGCCACGCAATATTTACAAAGTGGCACAATGCTTGCATTGCAGCACTTTGTAACCCCTTGTGCCACATTATGCCTGCACCAGGAATAATGTATGCAAGGGGGGTGTTCTGGTGCTGGGGGGGGCGTAAAAATGGCGCAAAGTAATCAATGTGATTCCTTTGCACCATTTTTATCAGCATTTTTTAACGCCTGCTAAGTGCAGGCATTAAACAGCGGCTCCCATAGATTACAATGGGACTCTGGGTGCTTTGCAGGATAAGCTTCATAAATTGTTATGCTAGACTAGCATCAAATATTATGGCGCTAGTCACCCTAACTAACGCCATGGTGCACCGTATTTTAAATACGGCGCTACCATGGTGGCGTTAGGGGGACGCTAAGGGGCACAAGAAAAGTGGGCAGCACTAGGTGCAGCGCCACTTTTCATAAATCTGCCCCTTTGTATAGAAATCTGAAAGAAGATCTCTCCGGGGCAAAGTGATTCTCCCAGGCCTGCTAGAATGGAACAGATCCAGCCCAAGACCATCCCTCCTACTTCAGACATTGCCGACCTGTATCAGAAAGGAATGACAGA
The DNA here is from genome assembly GCF_031143425.1 of Pleurodeles waltl. NCBI lineage: Eukaryota > Metazoa > Chordata > Amphibia > Caudata > Salamandridae > Pleurodeles > Pleurodeles waltl. The sequence continues at coordinate 19,419,519 of NC_090449.1, forward strand.
AGCCATCAAAGGTGGCGGACAAATCGAGGAGGATAAGAGCCGTCAACAACTCCCTGTTTTGAGAACATTCACTATTCACTGTTGCCAAATGAATGATAAATAACCAGGAATCTTAGAGTTGAAGAGCCAGGACAGATCTGCAGAGTTCCACAGATGCAGGTGCACCAGGATGAGAGCTGCTTGGATTAGCAAGCTCTATCACTATTTTAAAAAACTCTCGGGCATTGTTTCTCTGCAATATCCGGTGCCTGCTGCTTTGAGGTCGATGTATATGCCCTATGCGTACCCTATACACCTTTGTTTCTCTCCGCGTAAGTAGTTATTGCGCCAGGTTCTTTCCAGGTGCTTTCCAGACACTTTTGGGCTTGGCTAAGTTAAATATGAACCAAGGGGCCCGGGAGATCGATGACACGTCAAATTGTCAAACATGTGCTAATTGGGACCTCTTTGTCAAGAGTAAAATTACCACTTATAACTCCACTTGTCTTTCCCACAAGCTACCTCATTCCATGCTCTACCACATCTACGCCTCATGCAATCGCATTACGTGTGCATATTGACGTCCTGTATTGATGGCTCTCCTCGGATATCTGGAGATATTCCTAACCTCCACGTCAGTTTTCAGGAGAAGCAGCAGCTTGGACATTCAGGGACGTTTCAACAGTTAGGACACCTTTCCTTCTATGAAAGAACATAGGGCAGCAGCCTTGGGATACCACCTAGTGGCAGAACTAAACAACTGCAAGAGCCCATGAAAAATGTTTTTTGAATGTATGGGGAGTGCTCAGAACCATGTTTTGCCTGTAGCTCTGAACATCCTGGCACCGTTTCTGGTCACGTATCCTTCTAAAGCAGTGGTCTCCAAACTTTTTGATGCCGAACCCCCCGGTTGAAAAATAATAATCATTGGGCCCGCCTCAGAATTTTTCACAATTATTTTATAAAGATGGCAATGTTTAAACATGTCTAGACCTATTTAAACATTGCAGTTAAGTACTGCTACCTTTTTAAAAAGGCCATTACATGCTTCTGCTTAAAACAAAGGCCTTTTATCTGTACAATGCTTTTTTGGCCAGAGTCTGGCGCCTCTCCGGGAACCCTTGAGGCCCCCATAGGGCCCCCCCCCCCTCAGTTTGAAGACCTCTGTTCTAGAGTGTGTGATGACGCTGGCACACCCGGACATGTACCAATGCTGGCAGATGATGCCAAACTTTTAAAGGTCTGGGCACTGAAATGACAATTGATTTTATCAAGTGCACTATTGGAGTGCGCAAGATAAAATTAGTATTTTTGGATGGTCAGGTAAACAAAAGTTGTACATTGTTATTAAAAAATGTGAGCCCATGTAGGACTCTAGCCTTCAGTCAATGCAACGCTTGCCTGTTGTGGGAGTGTCTGTCACCAGTGACTGCTGCAGCCTCACGGTGTGACACCTAAAACCCTGATACTGTAAATATCCTGCACCCCAGGCTGCACTCTTTGCCTGTGATCCACCCAGCAACATGCCCCTCCAAACGCTCATGAAGTGCTCCTTGATCCCAACAGCGCCGCCCCCCTTTCCAGGCTCCATCACTCTTCCTTCCTTCCTCCAGCTCATGTATTTGTCCCTGATACCAGCAGCGCCCTGCCCCTCCAGGCTCCATCACTCTTTATCCCTTCCTTCCTCCAGCTCATGGACTGCCCCCTGATCCCAGCAGCGTCCTGCCACTCAAGGCTCCATATTTCTTCCTTCCATCCTTCCTCCAGCTCATGGACTGGGTCTTGATTCCAGCAGTGCCTTGTCCGTCCATGGTCCATCACTCTTGCTTCCTTTCTTCCTCCAGCTCACGGACTACTTCCTGATCCCAGCAGCGCCATGTACCTCGGGGCTCCATCACTCTTCCTTCAACCCTTCCTCCAGCTCATGGACTGCTCCCTGATCCCAGCTGCACCTTCTCTATCCAGGCTCCATCACTCTTCCTTCCTCCAGCTTATGGACTGCTCCCTGATCCCAGCAGCGCCCTCTCTCTCCAGGCTCCATCACTCTTCCTTCTTCCTCCAGCTCACGGACTACTTCCTGATCCCAGCAGAGCCCTGTCCCTCGGGGCTCCATCACTCTTCCTTCATCCCTTCATCCAGCTCATGGACTGCTCCCTGATCCCAGCTGCGCCCTCTCTCTCCAGGTTCCATCACTCTTCCTTCTTCCTCCAGCTCATGGACTGCTCCCTGATCCCAGCTGCGCCCTCTCTCTCCAGGTTCCATCACTCTTCCTTCTTCCTCCAGCTCATGGACTGCTCCCTGATCCCAGCAGCGCCCTCTCTCTCCAGGCCCCATCACTCTCCCTTCCTCTAGCTCACAGACAGCTCCCTGATCCCAGCTGCGCCCTCTCTCTCCAGGCTCCATCACTCTTCCTTCTTTCTCCCGCACCCTGCCTCACTGACGACCACACCCTCCCCTGATTCGGACGTCGGAGAAACTGCAAAGCTTTTGCATGGGTGGTGGACCGAGATGGATAACAATGCATTGATTTAGTCACAATTAAACAATGCTGCAGGAGCACAAAAACTAATGGAATGCCATCTAAACACCAACACACTCCTTAGTAAATCTAGGATCATAATTTTAGGTAGGAAAGAGACAAACTCAAGGCATTAGTAATGGAGCAGTACAAAATCCCTTAGACCAGGGGTCTCCAACCTTTCTTTGTAGAAAGAGCTACTTATGTTCAATGAAACTCATCCCGAGCTTCTAACATTGTTAGAGCTTTAATAGTAACCACTTCAGACAACTTTGAATTAGGGTCCACCATATGCAAGATTACCAGCAGTGATCACCTCAATGCATCAGGCATCGTAGTTAGCAGGAACATAAAACATGTTTTCTTAATGTAAAATGCCACGACATGGGCTATTTTCAATTTTGGTAAACATGTATTATTTCAACCAAACAAAACCGTCTAATTCAGTCGGATAGACTGCACACAGGAGAGCTACTTACAGATAGCTGGAGAGCGACCATCATTATTTAGGCTTTACTACCACATCTTACAAGCCTCTTTAGAGGCACGCACAAAAACAAAAAATGGAGAATTATAAGGTAAAATAGTGAAAGGGGAAAAAATTGTAAATCGTTATAGTTTCACAGCAGTCCTTCTGGCAGTGAAAAATCCGTGTTAGTGGAAGCTGATAGTAGCTGGGACGCTAATATTCTGAGAATACAGTAGATGAATATCACAGTACCGGGTCCTACAGTACTAACAAAATGTAGCTGGATAAAGCTTGCACTGCTGAAGTTCAACTATGAAGGAATCGCTGCAGAACTAGAGAACTGGGAAGACACTTTGTGCTCTGGCTGACACTATCTGTGATCCTAAAGCAAAGAGACGGCAGTGCAGGAAGTTCACACTGTGGGCTCCTAGAGCACTAACAGGATGCGTCAGGATGAGGCTTGCAGTGCTGAGGTCCAACTGCGAAGGAATCTCTGCAGAACTATAGAACTTGGATAACACTGTATGCCCTAGCGGACACTATACGGTGGTATCCGAACGCAATGAGATGGCAGTGCAGGCAGATCACATTGCTGGGTCCTAGAGTCATGCGTCTGGATGATGCTCGCACTGCTGAGGTCCAACTACAACCCTAGGAAGGAATCATTGCAGGACTATAAAACTGGCATAACACTGTACGCTCTAGCTGACACTATCTGGAATCCTAACGTAATGAGACAGAAGTGCAGTGAGATCACACTGCTGGGTCCTAGAGTACTAACAAGATGGGCCTGGGTGAAGATTGTACTATTGAGGTCCAACTACAACATTAGGAAGGAATATCTCCAGGACTATAAAACAGGGAAGACACTCAATGCTCTAGCTGGCACTAACTAGGATCATAGAGCAATGAGATGGCAGTGCAGGGAGATCACACTGCAGGGTCCAAGAGCACTAACAAGATGTGTCTGGATGAAGCTTGCACTGCTGAAGTCCAACTATGAAGGAATCACTGCAGAACTATAGAACTGGAAAGACCCTCTGTGCCCTAGCTGACACCACCTGGGATCATAAATTAATGAGACGTAAGTGCAGGAACATACTAACAAGATGCGTCTGGATGAAGCTCACACTGTTGAGGTCCTACTACAGCACTGGCAAGGAATCTCTACAGTACTAGAGAACAGGGAAGACAGTCTAGGCTCTAGCTGACACTACGTGGGATCATAAAGCAATGTGAGGGAGTGCAGGGAGATCACACTGCTGGGTCCTGGAGCACTAACAAGATGTGTCTGGATGAAGCTTGCACTGCTGTGGTCCTACTACAGCACTGGCAAGGAATCTCTGCAGTACTAGAGAACAGGGAAGACAGTCTAGGCTCTAGCTGACACTACGTGGGATCATAAAGCAATGAGACGGCAGTGCAGGGAGATCACACTGCTGGGTCCTGGAGCACTAACAAGATGTGTCTGGATGAAGCTTGCACTGCTGAGGTCCAACTACAATCCTAGGAAGGAATCACTGCAGGAGTATAAAAATGGGAAGACACCAAAGCTCAGATTAGGGCCTAGCACCACTTTAGCACCGTCTTAGCCTCATTTTTTTGACACTAAGGTGGCTTTTTCCCCGCACCATATTTACAAAGTGGCGCACTGCATGAATTGTGCCACTATGTAATCCTTTGCACTACATTATGCCTGCGCCAGCCATAATGTATGCAAAGGGGGTGTTCCACTGTTAGAGCGGGCCAAAAAAATGTCACAAAGAAATCTAAGAGACTTCTTTGTGTCATTTGTTTCAGCGCTTTTAACGCCTGCTCAGAGCAGGGGTTAAAAGGAGGTTCCCATTGGTTTCAGTGAGCCTCTGGGTGCTTTGCAGGATTAGCATCACAATTTTTAATGCTAACCCTGCAAAGCACTGAACTAGTGTCAAAAATTCTGACGCTAGTTCCCTAACTACGGCCATTGTGCGCCCTACATTAAATACTGTGCACACATGGTGGCTTTAGAGGGCGCGCAAAAAAAGTGACACTGCACTGGGCCACTTTTCATAAATCTGCCCCTAAATGCTCTAGTTGACACTCCCTAAAGCCGGGAGACAGCAGTGCAGGGTGATACTAACGGGTTGCATCTTGGTGAAGCTTGCACTCTGAGGTCAAACTACAATACTGGGAAGGAATCTCTCCAGGACTATAGAAAAGGGAAGACACTATATTCTTGCTGACACTACCTGGGATCCTAAAAAATGAAGAGAGTGCAGTGGAGGGAGATACGAACAAGAAGTGTCTGGATGAAGCTTGCACTGCTGAAGTCCTACTACAAAGGAATTGGTGCTAAGCTACAGAACTAGGAAGACATTATGCTCTAGCTGACACTATCTGGGACCCTAAAACAATGAGACCGAAGTGCAGGGAGATCACACAGCGGGGTCCCAGAGCACTAACAAGATGCGCGTGAATGAAGCTTGTACTGCTGTGGTCCACCTACGAAGGAATCGCTACAGGACTATAGAATTGCGAAGACACTCTGGGGGTCATTCTGACCCCGGCGGTCTAAGACCGCCGGGGCCAGGGTCGGCGGGAGCACCGCCGACAGGCCGGCGGTGCCCCGCAGGGCATTCTGACCGCGGCGGTTCGGCCGCGGTCAGAAGAGGCAAACCGGCGGTCTCCCACTGGTTTACCGCTGCCCTTAGAATCCCCCATGGCGGCGCAGCTTGCTGCGCCGCCATGGGGGATTCTGACACCCCCTACCGCCATCCTGTTCCTGGCGGTTCGCCCGCCAGGAACAGGATGGCGGTAGGGGGTGCTGCGGGGCCCCTGGGGGCCCCTGCCGTGCCTATGCACTGGCATGGGCACGGCAGGGGCCCCCGTAAGAGGGCCCCACAAAGTATTTCAGTGTCTGCCTAGCAGACACTGAAATACGCGACGGGTGCAACTGCACCCGTCGCACCTTCCCACTCCGCCGGCTCAATTCTGAGCCGGTATCCTAGTGGGAAGGTTGATTTGCCCTGGGCTGGCGGGCGGCCTTTTGGCGGCCGCCCGCCAGCCCAGGGCAAATCCCAGAATCACCGCCGCGGTCTTTCGACCGCGGTGCGGTGTTCTGACGGCGGAACCTTGGCGGACGGCCTCCACCGTCCGCCAAGGTTAGAATCAGCCCCTCTGTGATCTAGCTGACACTATCTGGGACCCTAAAGCAATGAATAAGCTGTCATGAAACAAGTCCCCTGTTCTGGCCAATGCTCAGATGTCTTGAGTATTTCCCTAACCCTGGGCTGACCTGGGAGCTGTGGGCCTCAGTGTGGCTGGATGATGTCCGAAACTCTGTGTTGGGTCAACACTGATAATAATGCATTGAGTGAAATACAAAATTGTGAAATTGCATGAGATATTTATTTTGTTTTTACTCCTTTGGTCCCAGATGAGCTAAGCATTGCTTTATTTAGAGCAATCAAGAGCTATTCCCAGCACTGTAAAAAGGAAACTAACTGTACTGACGTGCCTCCAAGTGAATGTTGCTTGCACTTTTGCTTCGTACATAGTGACAAACAACAGTATTATTGTGCTCCAACAACCCCATATATGCTGAATTCACACTAATCGTGAATTCCATGGTGTATAAACTAGCCTGTTCACTCAAAGACTCATAGACTGCTTGAATGTCACAGTCAGTCCATCTTTTGTTGCCCTGCGCTGCCTAGCACATAGCCACGGGCTTCAACCACAATGCCTGGGCTAGCAAATGCAACACCACACACTGTAGGAATTTGGGGACATATTTAAGAACCCCTAGGCCACTGGAGCATCACTTTACGTGACGCTCCAGTGGCGCTAACCTCTGTTCCATATTTACAAGGAAATGTAACGCCACTTTTAGTGGTGTTACGCCTCCTTATAAATATGGGCCCCTCTGATGCAGTTTTCTGCGTCAGAGGGGTGTGCTATGGGTGTTGCTGTGGGCGTTCCACAGCAAAACACATATTGCTTTTGACGCTGCCTCAGATTTACGAGATTTCGTAAACCTAAGGCAGCGCCAAAATCTAACGCCTCTCCAGTGGTGGCGTCAGCAAGGCGCAATGAGGAGGACTACTTTTATTCCTCCTCGTTTTTTGCCTTTTCTATGCACAGAAAGAGCAAAACGCCAGAAATGATTGTTTATGTGTAGGAAGGTGTCCTTTCCTGCACATAAACAATCATTTCAAAATTACGCTTTGGCACTTCTGTGTGTTCTACATTCTGCAGCACACACAGAAGTGCCATTAGTGATTGTTTATGCACAGGAAGGGAACCCTTCCTGCACATAAACTATCAAACCCCTCAACGTAGACATCCTTGCATGATGGTGCAAGAATGCCTGCGTTGGCGCTGGCAGCTAAATTTAGCGTCAGCGCAGGGGACAACACAGGGGTGCGTCGTATTCAGTTAAATGCAGCGCATCCCTGCGTTGTGAAAATGATAGAGCACGGCGCTGCCACTTTTGGCGCAGCATCGCACTCCGTCATTTTCCTATAAATATGGGCCTTAATGACAAAACAGAAAGTGGCTTAATCTGACCCCCGAGGCAGGGCTGTCACATGACCCTGTCACATGACCCTAACATGACAACAATTGACATCACTGAAGTTCCATAATAACTGCATGATTATTATAAAAACAACAAAGATAAATGCCTCTTTTACATATCACCTATTTTTTGCTGCTGACTATCTTTGAAAGTTCAGTGGCATAATACCTGTGCTAAATTGTAGTGAGTGAGTGAAATGAGCAAGCCAGACCTCTTCTAGGGGTTTCTCCTGAATGAAAAAAATTGAAAAGAATGGGATGGAATAGTGCATTTTAAAGCACAATTTCACATGAATTTGCTCAAATTCAATTGGCGCTACAGGACACTAATTAAATGTTGAAATCCTTTCATGGTGTGCCAAGCCAATGAAACCTGACAATCCCCAGGAGTTGACCCAATTTTTCTAAATCTGCAAAGGATGTCCCTATACGTCAAAAATTACCTCCATTGTGGCAGGGCCAGCATTTTCTCATAAGTGACCCCATATGCCATAGGTGACCCTTATGACAGAAATAATGTCAGTGTCAGAATTTCGCCATTAATGCCATCAATATACCATAGGGGACCCTTATGTCAAAATGAGGTCAGTATGTCAGGGCCAGTGTTTTGCCATGGTTGCCACCCACCCGTATGTCAGATTGTCCACTTTATGCCAAGAATTACCTCCAATTTGCCATTCACAATCTCTTAAACCCCTTACACTCATCCTCATTCATTATCATTCACTCACTTGTAGTCACTTAATCGCTAACTCAGACATACTAACACTCAGTCTCACACAGTCTCACTTACTAGTCGCCTAATCGCTCACTACTTTCATTCATGCCCACATGCTGACACGTACAGCACACATGCTCAAACATACTGACGCTCCTTCCCACATAAGCAGTCTCACCCCCAAGCATGCACACAACATATATTTAAAAGCATTTTTACTTATATCAGCTGCCACCAAAAGTCCCATTCGATCTAAGTGTGCTGCTTATTGTATTACTCTAATGGTGGATAGGAAGCTAATATTCCATATTAGTATAACGAACATGGGTAGAAAGTGCCGCCACCATGCTCTTGTGTCCCCTCCTGCACATAAACAATCATTCCCTTCAGAGTGGGCACCCTTGCACTATGGTGCTAGGATGCCTGCGTTGGCACTGACAGCTAAATTTAGTGCCAGCGCTACAGGAAACACAGGGGTGAGCCGTATTTGTGTAAAATCTGGCAGACCCTGCGTTTCTGATGTGCGTCACTTCTGTGTAAATATCCCGAGTGTTTCCTGTTTCCACTAGGGCCCTGCAGAACACTGCCTCAAGCATTCAACACTGATCCCCGCCCCTGCACCACCGTCTCATGCATTATTTCCTGACCTCCTACCACCATGCAACCCATGCCCATGCTTTCTTCCCTCATCCGCTAGCTATCAGCTCCCTGGGCTTCCAAACTGTTCCCACATTCCAGCTAGCATGATGCCCCCTCAGCTCCTGATCCTTAGCACTATGCACCCCAGGTTCACCCTTCCCTGATCCTCAAGCACGATACCACCCCCAGGCCACACACTCTCCCCTGATCCTCATACACCCTGCATCCAAGGTAACACACTCTCCCCTGATCCTCATACACCCTGCATCCAAGGTAACACACTCTCCCCTGATCCTCATACACCCTGCATCCAAGGTAACATACTCTCCCCTGATCCTCATGCACCCCGCACCCCAGGGGTCACATACTCTTCCCTGATCCTCATGCACCCTGCACCCCAGGGGTCACATACTCTTCCCTGATCCTCATGCACCCTGCACCCCAGGGGCTGCACACTCTTCCCTGATCATCATGCACCCTGCACCCCAAAGGCCGCACACTCTTCCCTGATCCTCATGCACCCTGCATCCAAGGTAACATACTCTCCCCTGATCCTCATGCACCCTGCACCCCAGGTGTCACATACTCTTCCCTGATACTCAAATACTCCTCACCCCCAGGTCACACACTCTTCCCTGATCCTCATACACCCTGCATCCAAGGTAAGGTAACATACTCTCCCCTGATCCTCATGCACCCTACACCCAGGTAACGTACTCTGCCCTGATCCACATACAACCTGCAGCCAAGGTAACATACTCTCCCCTGATCCTCATGCACCCTGCATCCAAGGTAACATACTCTCCACTGATCCTCATACAACCTGCATCCAAGGTAACATATTCTCCCCTGATCCTCGAGCACGCTGCACCCCCAGGCCACACTCTCTCCCCTGATCCTCATACACTCTGCATCCAAGGTAACATACTCTCCCCTCCCCTGGTCCTCATGCACCGGGCACCCCAGGGGTCACACACTCTTTCCTGATACTCGAACACTCCTCACCCCAAGGTCACACACCATTCCCTGATCCCCAAGCACCCTGCACCCCCAGCTAATACACTCTCCCTGATCCCCAACCACCCTGCACCCCCAGCTCATACACTCTCCCTGGTCCCTAGCACCATGTACCCCCAGCTGACACACTCTTCCCTGATCCTCAAGCAACCTGCATCCCCAGGCCATACACTCTTCCCTGATCCTCATACACCCTGCATCCAAGGTAACATACCCTCCCCTGATCCTCAAGCACGCTGCACCCCCAGGCCACACACTCTACCCTGATCCTCATGCACCCTGCATCCAAGGTAACATACTCTCCCCTGATCCTCATACACCCTGCATCCAAGGTAACATACTCTCCCCTGATCCTCAAGCACCCTCCATCCAAGGTAACATACTCTCCTCTGATCCTCAAGCACCCTGCATCCAAGGTAACATACTCTCCCCTGATCCTCAAGCACGCTGCACCCCCAGGTGACACACTCTTCCCTGATCCTCATACACCCTGCATCCAAGGTAACAGACTCTCCCCTCTCCTGATCCTCAAGCACACTGCACCCCCATGCCACACACTCTTCCCTGATCCTCATACACCCTGCATCCGAGGTAACATACTCTCCCCTGATCCTGAAGCACGCTGCACCCCCAGGGGTGACACACTCTTCCCTGATCCTCACACACCCTGCATCCAAGGTCACATACTCTCCCCTGATCCTCAAGCACACTGCACCCCAGGCCACACACTCCCCTGAACCTCAAGCACGCTGCACCCCCAGGCCACACACTCTTTCCTGATCCTCATACACCCTGCATCCAAGGTAACATGCTCTCTCCTGATCCTCAAGCACGCTGCACCCCAGGCCACACACTCCCCTGATCCTCAAGCACGCTGCACCCCCAGGCCACACACTCTTTCCTGATCCTCATACACCCTGCATCCAAGGTAACATACTCTCCCCTGATCCTCAAGCACGCTGCATCCAAGGTAACATACTCCCCCCTGATCCTCAAGCACGCTGCACCCAAGGTAACAGACTCTCCCCTGATCCTCAAGCACGCTGCACCCCCAGGCCACACACTCTTCCCTGATCCTAATGCACCCTGCATCTAAGGTAACATACTCTCCCCTTCCCTGATCCTCAAGCATGCTGCACCCCCAGGCCACACACTTTCCTGATCCTCATACACCCTGCATCCGAGGTAACATACTCTCCCCTGATCCTCAAGCACGCTGCACCCCCCAGGCCACACACTCTTTCCTGATCCTCATGCACCCTGCATCCAAGGTAACATACTCTCCCCTGATCCTCAAGCACGCTGCATCCAAGGTAACATACTCTCCCCTGATCCTCAATCACGCTGCACCCCCAGGTAACATGCTCTCCCCTGATCCTCATACACCCTGCATCCAAGGTAACATACTCTCCCCTGATCCTCATGCACCCCGCACCCCAGGGGTCACATACTCTTCCCTGATCCTCATGCACCCTGCACCCCAGGGGTCACATACTCTTCCCTGATCCTCATGCACCCTGCACCCCAGGGGCTGCACACTCTTCCCTGATCATCATGCACCCTGCACCCCAAGGGCCGTACACTCTTCCCTGATCCTCATGCACCCTGCATCCAAGGAAACATACTCTCCCCTGATCCTCATGCACCCTGCACCCCAGGTGTCACATACTCTTCCCTGATACTCAAATACTCCTCACCCCCAGGTCACACACTCTTCCCTGATCCTCATACACCCTGCATCCAAGGTAACATACTCTCCCCTGATCCTCATGCACCCTACACCCAGGTAACGTACTCTGCCCTGATCCACATACAACCTGCAGCCAAGGTAACATACTCTCCCCTGATCCTCATGCACCCTGCATCCAAAGTAACATACTCTCCCCTGATCCTCATACAACCTGCATCCAAGGTAACATATTCTCCCCTGATCCTCGAGCACGCTGCACCCCCAGGCCACACTCTCTCCCCTGATCCTCATACACTCTGCATCCAAGGTAACATACTCTCCCCTCCCCTGGTCCTCATGCACCCGGCACCCCAGGGGTCACACACTCTTTCCTGATACTCGAACACTCCTCACCCCAAGGTCAGACACCATTCCCTGATCCCCAAGCACCCTGCACCCCCAGCTAATACACTCTCCCTGATCCCCAACCACCCTGCACCCCCAGCTCATACACTCTCCCTGGTCCCTAGCACCATGTACCCCCAGCTGACACACTCTTCCCTGATCCTCAAGCAACCTGCATCCCCAGGCCATACACTCTTCCCTGATCCTCATACGCCCTGCATCCAAGGTAACATACCCTCCCCTGATCCTCAAGCACGCTGCACCCCCAGGCCACACACTCTACCCTGATCCTCATGCACCCTGCATCCAAGGTAACATACTCTCCCCTGATCCTCGTATACCCTGCATCCAAGGTAACATACTCTCCCCTGATCCTCAAGCACCCTCCATCCAAGGTAACATACTCTCCTCTGATCCTCAAGCACCCAGCATCCAAGGTAACATACTCTCCCCTGATCCTCAAGCACGCTGCACCCCCAGGTGACACACTCTTCCCTGATCCTCATACACCCTGCATCCAAGGTAACAGACTCTCCCCTCTCCTGATCCTCAAGCACGCTGCCCCCCCATGCCACACACTCTTCCCTGATCCTCATACACCCTGCATCCGAGGTAACATACTCTCCCCTGATCCTGAAGCACGCTGCACCCCCAGGGGTGACACACTCTTCCCTGATCCTCACACACCCTGCATCCAAGGTCACATACTCTCCCCTGATCCTCAAGCACACTGCACCCCAGGCCACACACTCCCCTGAACCTCAAGCACGCTGCACCCCCAGGCCACACACTCTTTCCTGATCCTCATACACCCTGCATCCAAGGTAACATGCTCTCTCCTGATCCTCAAGCACGCTGCACCCCAGGCCACACACTCCCCTGATCCTCAAGCACGCTGCACCCCCAGGCCACACACTCTTTCCTGATCCTCATACACCCTGCATCCAAGGTAACATACTCTCCCCTGATCCTCAAGCACGCTGCATCCAAGGTAACATACTCTCCCCTGATCCTCAAGCACGCTGCACCCAAGGTAACAGACTCTCCCCTGATCCTCAAGCACGCTGCACCCCCAGGCCACACACTCTTCCCTGATCCTCATGCACCCTGCATCCAAGGTAACATACTCTCCCCTTCCCTGATCCTCAAGCATGCTGCACCCCCAGGCCACACACTTTCCTGATCCTCATACACCCTGCATCCGAGGTAACATACTCTCCCCTGATCCTCAAGCACGCTGCACCCCCAGGCCACACACTCTTCCCTGATCCTCATACACCCTGCATCCGAGGTAAGATACTCTCCCCTGATCCTCAAGCACGCTGCACCCCCAGGCCACACACTCTTCGCTGATCCTCATGCACCCTGCATCCAAGGTAACATATTCTCCCTTGATCCTCAAGCACACTGCACCCCCAGGCCACACACTCTACCCTGATCCTCATGCATCCTGCATCCAAGGTAACATACTCTCCCCTGATCCTCAAGCACGCTGTACCCCCAGGGACCACACACTCTTCCCTGATCCTCATACACCCTGCATCCAAAGTAACATACTCTCCCCAGATCCTCATGCACCCTGCACCCCAGGGGTCACACACTATTCCCTGATACTCAAACACTCCTCACCCCCAGGTCACACACCATTCCCTGATCCCCAAGCACCCTGCACCCCCAGCTCATACACTCTCCCTGGTCCCTAGCACGCTGCACCCCCAGCTCATACACTCTACCTGGTCCCTAGCACCATGTACCCCCAGCTCATACACTCTCCCTGGTCCCTAGCACCATGTACCGCCAGCTGATACACTCGTCCTTGATCCCCAAGCAACCTGCATCCCCAGCTCACACCCTCTTCTCTGATCTCCAAACATCCTGCACCCTCAGGTCATGCTCTCTTCCCTGATTTCTAGTACTGTACACTTCGAGGCCATGCAGTCTCCCCGATCCTAAAGTAGCCTGCACCCCCAGCTCACATATTCTTCCCTGACCCCTAGCACCGCGCACCCTAAGATCACGCACTCTTCACTGATCCCTAGCACCATGCAACCCCCAGATCTTACACACTTCTCTGATACCCTAGCACCCTTCACCCTAAACTCACACAAACTTCTCTGAGCCCTAGCACCATGTACCCCCAGGTCACACACTGGCCATTGATTCCCAAGCACCCAGCACCCCCAGCTCACACACTCTTCCCTGATGCCCCAAGCACCCTGCACCCCCAGATCACACTCTCTTCCGTGATCGCCAAGCACCCTGAACCCCCAGGTCATGTTTTCTTCCCTGATTTAAGCTCTCTTCCTTGACCGACAAGTACTCTCTGCTCTCTGGGTTCACCAACTTTCCCTGAACTCCCCCTCTGTCCTGTGGGTTCACTCACTCTTCTTTGGGCCCTTCTGGAAATGGGTGCCTCCTGGATTCACACTCTCTTCCCTGACTGACAAGTACTCTGTGCCTCCTGGGTTCACACACTTGTTACTGGATCCTTTCATACTCTCTGTCTCCTGGGTTAACCCACTCTTCTCTGACCCCCAGTGATCTGTGCCCTCTGGATTGACCCACTCTTCTCTGACCCCCAGTGATCTGTGCCCTCTGTGTTGGCCCACTCATCTCTGACCCCGAGTGATCTGTGCCCTCTGTGTTGTCCCACTCTTCTCTAACCCCCAGTGATCTGTGCCCCCATGCGGTGACCCACTCTTCTCTGCTGCCCGGGTGCTCTGTGCCCCTTGGGTTGACCACTCTTTTCTGACCCACTGGTAGTCTGTGTCCCCTGGGTTGACCCACTCTTCTCTTCCCCTCCGTGATCTGTGCCCTCAGGGTTGGCCCACTCTTCTCTGCCCCACAGTGATTTGTGCCCACTGGGTTGACCCACTCTTCTCTGCCACCTAGGTACTCTCTGTCCCCTGGCTTGACACTCTTTTCTGATCTCCAGTGATCTGTGCCCCCTGGGTTGACCCACACCTCTTTGACCCCAGTTATCTGTGCCCTCTGGGTTGACCCACTCTTCTCTACCCCAAGGTACTCTGTGCCCCCTGGGCTGACCCACTTCTCCCTGCCCCCCAGTCATCCGAGCCCTCTGGGTTGACCCACTCTTTTCTGTCCCTTATTGATCTGTGCCCTCTCGGTTGGCACTCTCTTTTCTGACTCGAGGGTATTCTGCCACCTGGGTTGACCCACTCTTCTCTGCTTCCCAGGTGGTCTGTGTCCCTTGGGCTCCCACAGTCATCCTTGGCTACCCGCGCCTTTCACCTCAGGTTTACGCACTGTTTTGGATGCACAAGCGCCCTCACCCCACTTCAAGCAATCTTCCATGACGCCCTAGCCCTCTGTGCCTCCCAAGGCCCCACACTCACCTGCCGGTTCATGAAGACATATATGACAGGGTTGTACACGGTGGATGACTTCGAGAAAATGGAGGGGATGGAAGCCATGCGGGGGTCGAAGGCCTCCCCGCGATGAGTGATGGCCCACAGGGCAAAAACGGTGTAGGGGGTCCAGCAGACCAGGTAGCCCAGCACCATGATGACCACCATCTTGGTCACCTCACGCTCAGCCTTCTGGGTGGTGGCGGACTGCTCCTGCTGCTTGGCGACCTGTGGGCACCAGAAGAGAGCACATGGAAATGAGCATGGTACCCCTGGGTTAACCCGGGCATAGCTTGTAAATCTGCACTGACTGCCCCAGTAATTCGTACCACCTAGAAAAGCGATTTCTTAGCTTGTGGGAGTCGTAATACAGTGTGAACACATAAAAGAAAGCTAAATAGAAAATGTTAAAACATTCTGTAATTGTGAAGGAATTGCAAAATTTAGATTAAAATTTCAGTTGTAGATTTATGTTTGTGTTACGCAGCAAGACATCGTGCTACGCTGTGTGAAAGGGAGAGTGCAGGAATGCGCCGTATCTAACAAGATCGGGAGCATTTCTGTCTTTTTCTTGTGCTGCGTACTCAGTGCAGCTTCGTCCCAACGCAGGCACCATTGCGCCATGGACACCTTTCTGCACAAAAACAATCCTTAGAGGCGTTTTCCTCTTTCTAAATGTGCTGCAAAATGCAACGAAAACAAGGAGGAGAAATTAAGATATTTCTCTTTGCTGCGCCTCTGCCGGGAAGGCGTACAACTCTGATGCATTTCCAGGCCTACCAGTGCTGGTAAATTTCAGAACGCTTCAGAATAAAAGGGCGGATGCGTAGGAACACCCACGCTCCACCCATGTAAACCACCCCAGCACTGTGTAATGCAAGGCAGCGCTGCCTTTACTTACACCAGATTTACCATACCACACAGGGTGCCTCTGAGTGCCTTAGTAAATCTCATTCTAGGTTTTGCGTGGCGAAAAGGCGAAGCAAAACCTTAGTAAACCTGGGCATAAGTTTGTATCTTTATCTTGATTCATGAGAACGGAGCAAGTACAGCAGACAGCCGTATGGACTTAAGCACTGGGGTGCACCAACCAAAAAAATAGGATGCACTAGAAACAAACAAAAGGTAAAGCAAAATTGCGAGAATGTTGTTTTCTCTTTGAGAAATAAATCCAAATTCTCAAAAGGTCATCCAACCTTCCCATTAAAATTTAAATCTTTGCAATTTTGTCTGTGAATTAAAGAGCATATGTCATAATTTGTGGTCTTTTTGATATATACTTGTTTTGTAGTTTTATTTTTTTAAGTTTAACTGATAAAACTTGCTTAGAGAGGGGTCAGAAGATTAAGAACCACTGGTCTAAAAGCAGAATTTCACTGCAGTGCCACATGATGCCTTACCTTGTACACAAGCACACACAACACACGCAGAGTTGCACATGCTCACAAGTTACACATAACACAGAGAGGTGCAGCTCCCACTTCTGTTCATGCCCTACAATTTTACACCGCAGCTTTTCCAGTACTGAGACCATCCCACAGACCCACCAGTGCAGCTCAGACTTCTCTTCCAGCACTCATGATTGTCCAATACTAAGACCAGGGCCACTGGAATTATGTCAGCAAAGGCCCAAATTATGTGGCAGGGTTGAGTAAATTATGCGGCAGGAAAAGGCAATTTATGCGTCATAAGGTGGCACATTTTGTAACAGTATTACTCCATTATTTCATCATTTTTAAACTTGGTAACACTGTCTGGGCCGTCATTGGTTGCACCTCATTAGCACCATTTTAACACCCAAATATAGCAATAAGCAACAAAAAGGTGAGACGTCCAACTTTGTAATGGGCCTTCCTCTGTGCGGCAACATGTGTTGCTGCATTTTTAGTAACTTTTGAGCTAGAAACACATTTTTTTGTTAAAATCTGCAGATTATACGGCAGATGATGGTTTATGTGGCAAATGATGCAAATCTATAATTATGCAAAAATCGTCAATGCCGCACAATAGCATAATTCCAGTCACCCTGACTAAGACACATGCACAACCGTTTCCAAGGGCCCCCATCTTTCCCTGCCAGTGTGCCTCGGGACTGGCGTCCATCGAGCACCCTGCTGTTCATGGAGATGCCCGCACAGTGTTCTGGCGAGGAACCTCATTCCTGTCCTGAAGGACTCACTGCTAGTCCAGTACTGGACCTGCGCTCAACTCTGATAGCACAGCTCAAGCTGGACACCATTCTTGTGGGTGAAACACTCCCCAGTCTGATGTAGCAGCAGACCGACGGAGGTGTGTCTGTTCACACGTACCTGAGTAGGGGGGAAGTGTTCCATATCACAAGATGTCTGACAGGTGGGAGGAAGCATGCCTGTTCACAAGACGCCTGAGTAAGAGGAAGTGTGACAGATCAAAGGAAGTATGTCACTTCACGAGGTGTCTTTGTAAGAGGGGGGGTCTATTCACAAGGTGTCTCTGTAAGAGGGATTGTGTCTGTTCACAGGGTGTCTGAGTAAGAGGAACTGTACCCTCTTCCACGACCTCTGACAGATCAAAGGAAAAATGTCTGTTTACAGGGTGTCTGTGTAAGAGGGATTGTGTCTGTTCACAAGGTGTCTGTGTAAGAAGGATTGTGTCTGTTCACAAGGTGTTTGTGAAAGAGGGAATGTGTCTGTTCACAAGGTGTCTGTGTAAGAGGGAATATGTCTGTTTACAGGGTGTCTGAGTAGGAGGATGTGTGCCTCTTCATAAAGCCTCTGATAGATCAAAGGAAGTATGTCTGTTCACAGGGTGTTTGTGTAAGATGGAGCATGTCTGTTCACAAGGTGTCTGTGTAAGAGGGAGTATGTCTGTTCACAAGTAGTCTGTGTAATAGGGAGTGTGTCTGTTCACAAGGTGTCTTTGTAAGAGGGAGTATGTCTGTTCACAAGGTGTCTGAGTAGGAGGAAGAGTGCCTCTTCACAAGGCCTCTGTTAGATCAAAGGAAGCGTGTCTGTTCACAAGGTGTCTGTGTAAGAGGCAGTATGTCTGTTCACAAGATGCCTGAGTAAGAGGGAGGATGTATGTTTACAGGGTGTCTGTGTAAGAGGGAGGATGTCTGTTCACAAGATGCCTGAGTAAGGGGGAGTATGTCTGTCCAAAAGATGTCTGACAGATGAGAGGAAGCATGCCCGTTCAAGAGAGGCCTGAGTAATAGGTAGTGTGCCCCCTTCAAAGCCTCTGACAGATCAAAGGAAGTATGTCTGTTCACAAGGTGTCGGTGTAAGATGGCGCATGTCTGTTCACAAGATGTCTGTGTAAGTGGGAGTATGTCTGTCCACAAGGTGTCTGAGTAGGATGATGTGTGCCTCTTCACAAAGTCTCTGACAGATTAAAGGAAGTATGTCTGTTCATAAGGTGTCTGTGTAAGAGGGTGTGTGTCTGTTCACAAGGTGTCTGTGTAAGAGGTAGTATGTTTGTTCACAAGGTGTCTGAGTGGGAGGAAGTTGCCTCTTCACAAGGCCTCTGACAGGTGCTAGGAAGCATGCCTGTTTACAAGGTGTCTGACAGGTGATAGGAAGCATGCCTGTTCACAAGGCGTCTGCCAGGTGCTAGGAAGCATGCCTGTTCACAAGGTGTCTGACAGGTGATAGGAAGCATGCCTGTTCACAAGGTGTCTCAGTAAAAAAAAGCATGCCTGTCCACAAGGCATCTGACAGGTGAGAGGAAACATGCCTATTCACAAGGCGTCTGACAGGTGAGAGGTAGCATGACTTTTCACAAGGTACCTGGCAGGTGATAGGAAGGATGCCTGTTCACAAGGCGTCAGACCGGTGAGAGGAAGCATGCCTGTCCACAAGGCGTCTGACAGGTGAGAGGAAGCATGCCTGTTCATAAGGCGTCAGACCGGTGATAGGAAGCATGCCTGTCCACAAGGCGTCTGACAGGTGAGAGTAAGCATGCCTGTTCACAAGGCGTCAGACCGGTGATAGGAAGGATGCCTGTTCACAAGGCGTCAGACCGGTGAGAGGAAGCATGCCTGTCCACAAGGCGTCTGACAGGTGAGAGAAAGCATGCCTGTTCACAAAGTGGCTGACAGGTGATAGGAAGGATGCCTGTTCACAAGGCGTCAGACCGGTGAGAGGAAGCATGCCTGTTCACAAGGTGGCTGACAGGTGAGAGATAGCATGCCTGTTCACAAGGCGTCTGACAGGTTATAGGAAGCATGCCTGTTCACAAGGAGTCTGACAGGTGAGAGGAAGCATGCCTGTTCACAAGGCGTCTGACAGGTTATAGGAAGCATGCCTGTTCACAAGGAGTCTGACAGGTGAGAGGAAGCATGCCTGTTCACAAGGCGTCTGACAGGTTATAGGAAGCATGCCTGTTCACAAGGAGTCTGACAGGTGCTAGGAAGCATGCCTGTTCATGCCTGTTCACAAGGCGTCAGACCGGTGATAGGTAGCATGCCTGTCCACAAGGCATCTGACAGGTGAGAGGAAGCATGTCTGTTCACAAGGCGTCAGACCGGTGATAGGAAGGATGCCTGTTCACAAGGCGTCAGACCAGTGATAGGAAGGATGCCTGTTCACAAGGCGTCAGACCGGTGAGAGGAAGCATGCCTGTCCACAAGGCGTCTGACAGGTGAGAGGAAGCATGCCTGTTCACAAGGCGTCAGACCGGTGATAGGAAGGATGCCTGTTCACAAGGCGTCAGACCGGTGAGAGGAAGCATGCCTGTCCACAAGGCGTCTGACAGGTGAGAGGAAGCATGGCTGTTCACAAGGTGGCTGACAGGTGATAGGAAGGATGCCTGTTCACAAGGCGTCAGACCGGTGAGAGGAAGCATGCCTGTCCACAAGGCGTCTGACAGGTGAGAGGAAGCATGCCTGTTCACAAGGTGGCTGACATGTGAGAGATAGCATGCCTGTTCACAAGGCGTCTGACAGGTTATAGGGAGCATGCCTGTTCACAAGGAGTCTGACAGGTGAGAGGAAGCATGCCTGTTCACAAGGCGTCTGACAGGTTATAGGAAGCATGCCTGTTCACAAGGAGTCTGACAGGTGAGAGGAAGCATGCCTGTTCACAAGGCCCCTGACAGCCCCCTGTGCCTGTTCACGCGGTGTATGACACCTGAAGAGTAGCATGCCTGCTCACAAGGCCCCTGACAGCCCCCTGTGCCTGTTCACGCGGTGTATGAGAGATGAAGAGTAGCATGCCTGCTCACAAGGCCCCTGGCAGCCCCCTGTGCCTGTTCACGCGGTGTATGAGAGATGAAGAGTAGCATGCCTGCTCACAAGGCCCCTGACAGCCCACTGTGCCTGTTCACGCGGTGTATGAGAGATGAAGAGTAGCATGCCTGCTCACAAGGCCCCTGGCAGCCCCCTGTGCCTGTTCACGCGGTGTATGAGAGATGAAGAGTAGCATGCCTGCTCACAAGGCCCCTGACAGCCCCCTGTGCCTGTTCACGCGGTGTATGAGAGATGAAGAGTAGCATGCCTGCTCACAAGGCCCCTGACAGCCCCCTGTGCCTGTTCACACGGTGTATGACAGCTGAAGAGTAGCATGCCTGCTCACAAAGCCCCTGGCAGCCCCCTCTGCCCTGTGCCTGCTCACACCGCTCGTGCCTGCTCTCCTGCGTTCAGCAGTGCTATGCACCGTGTGACCTTGGGCCTCAGGACCCCTCGCCCCTCGTCTGCTCAGGTAAAGCCCGTCTCCTCGCGCCAGGTAAGCTGCTGAAAGTCCCTCTCCGCCCTGATTGCGCTTTACCCTGATCCTGGCGGTAATTTGCAGATAAGCCTCACCTCGGAAGGGCTTAGAGTGAGCAGTGGAGGGGTCAGAGGCTGGGGAGGGCGGGTTTTAACAAGCACTGCCAAAGCCAAGACGTCTCACCTTTGTGCTTTGCTAATGCGACCTCTTGTCCTTACCAGTGCTTAAAAAATGTTTATTACCGATTCTGAACAGCATCGGTAATTAAAAAAGTGCGGTGATGTATAAACGCGCAGCTGTCATCACCCAAGCCCTTGTGAGTCATGACACCACAGCAGGGTAGGGAAATTGTATTTATTTAGCGCTTACCACCCTGACCAGGAGTCAAAGCGCTTTTCAATGAGAAGCACGCTACTCCTGAACCCAAAAAGGATTAGTGGTGGATTAGTATGGGGAAGAATGAGTTAATTTGTGTGGTGTCTGTCAGCTGGGTTGAATGGGATAGAAGAGGGGGGAATCTAAAAAGTGTTAATTGAGAGATCATAGTAGTAAGGTGAGGCTTGGGATGAGTAAAGGACGGATAGAGGAGGGAAGAGTCTGTAGGAAGGGATTAGGGAGATCCATATGTACTCTGTGCGTCGTATATGCGTGCACGTATTCTGCGTGACAGATAATGGGTGCATGTGTTTTCACACATCTACATGCATACGTCCAGGCGTTGCACCCATTTCATGTACCGTTCCAAGTTGGCAGACGCCCACGGAGCAGTACATTTTAAAGAATTAAAGGACTTTTTTTGGAATGGAGCGGCCCAGTTTCAAATTGCAGCTGCTGGTCCCTCATAAACATACAGGGGGAGTAACTGGGAGCTAGGGGGAAGGGATCCCGTGTATACGTCCATGATTTGTAGCAAGGAGGCGGGGGCAGTGAGCAAAGAAGCAGGGTTAAACAACAGTGAGCAGTACAGGAAGGGATGTGGGAAGCATTTGCAAAGGGGTGGTGGGGATGGCAACGGGCAGAGAGTAGGAGGTGAAGGGGCAAGCAACATATAAGGGAGGTGGTAAAGAGCAAGAACAAAAAAAAGTTCCCTGAATGTAGCAGTGGAAGGATACAGGCCATTGAATAAAAAGGAAGCCACAGAATCTATGCGCTAGGGGTATGTATGGTCAAACACAAGAAGAAGAAGAAAGAAAGCCATGAAATAAGAAGCAAGAACATGTAATTGGCAGGAAAGTCAGCCAATAATAACCAATGGGTTGCCCCAGTGCTTAATTTGTGCTTGTTGGTTCTGGTGCCGGGCACCGGCATGTATTTCTGAGGGCCGGCGCTTATTCCTCTGCCTCAAGCATTTTACTGCGAGCAAAAGAGACATATGGGAAAGACGGAGGAAGAGAAAAACAAAAAAGCGCCACAATGGGAGAAAGCAGAAAGCTGCAAGAGTGAGCTGAAGGGGGCAGGGAGTGGCTTTTTATGGATTAAACATGCCCGAGACGGCTTCAGGATTACTCCGCCTCAGTATTCCGTGTTCACACATTTAATTGCAGCAGCCGCGTGTTTAAGTGGAGGGCTTTGAGCAGCGGCACGTTTGTATTTACAAATTAAGCACTGGGCTGCCCAGGAGGAGAAGGAGCCATAGTCTGAGTGACCGCTGTTATACTATTTGAGCATCGGGGAGTTGCCCCCTCCTTAAAGCAATGGTCTTCAGACAAAAATTATCAGGGTACTCTAGAATTACAATACTCTAGAATTACAAACATATTTTCTCATAATTATTTTATAAAATTGGCATATTAAGTAATTCAAACATTACAGTTATGTTCAGATATCTCTTTTCAAAAAATTGTATCAAACACACATGATTGCCTGCATGTTAGTGGCAACCTGCACTCCCTAAAACTGTAAATGCAGGCACGGTGCGATCCTTTATAAGAAAAAGGAAGGGACTATCAGGGTGATTCGGATAACTGCGTTCACAAACGTTGACACTTACTTCGATGTATGGCATAGGTGAAAAACACATTGCTAGTGGCCCATTACAGGCTGGCCTCTGCCACCGCGGGGTCCCCAGTTCTCTGTTACCTGCCTGTAGCATGACTGCATGCTTGGGGGCTGCTTCCTCTAGTGCCCACCCTCTGTGGGACACACAAACCTGATTGTTAGTTGGTTTCATTTGAGGCATGGCAGGGCCCTAGAGCATCCTTTATAAATCTTCTTATTAATCTAAAATTTTGGATGGCCCTTTGCCAGCTCCCTTACTGACCATAACATCATGTATGTATGTATGTATATATGTATGTATGTATGTATGTAACGGTACTTGCTTAGCACATACATAGATGGGAAGCAATTTTTTGATGGGTGCAGAACCGGGGGCGTGAGCCCAGGGGCAACATTCAGGATTGTTTACATTGAGCTAGGTAAAAAAAAAGTTCCTGTCTTTGGGGGGCGGGAGTAATACGCCTTGAAGAGTTGTGCCCTTTGCTAATTATCCCCCTTTAACACATTCCCAAAATTTTTCCTCATCCTGAAAGTCCTCTCTGCCTCCCTCTTGGACTGGAGGTCAACCTACCAGATATCAGACCTCCTTTCAGACCTCAGGAAGAGCTCCTGCCAGCCTTCCCTGCCGTTCACCAGGGCTGATCTCCCTGTTCACCTTGTCTACAGCCTCAACAATTTACCTGCACAGCTCCTAGCATTAATAAAGTACACTGAGTATTTAATCCTCTCTATGACGACAAAACTCCAAATTTCAAACACAAACACTTTACCTATTAATATTATTGTCTCCTGACCCCTCCTGCCTCATTCGTTTAAAATTCCTTTGGTCCTATAGCCTGCCTGTACCTGGGTGTCCTATAAACTGGTGTGGGTGGGCAGCAATGCTGCAACCAATGCACAAAACAACATTTCTCTGCAGCCCTTGCGGCAGAGCCGCTGCACGTGCCCTGCAACTAGTTGGACGTCGGTTGCGTGATGGCGCGTTTACCTCCTGTAATGTCCCAATAGCCCATGGATGGACCCAGTCTCTCCTCCCTGTGATGATGCATGTCGAACTGAATAGTGGATCTGTGGCAAGGAGGGCTCGTAGGTCCAAGAGCGTAATGAGACCCAAACTTTGGGGGTGGGGCCAACCTGCCAACCAGTGGAGGCGGGGTTAACATTTCAAACAATAGGGCGGAGCTATCCTTAGAGCCAATACAAGAAAATAGAGTGATAAATTGTGCATTTTAAACATATTGGTCAAACCCAATACTATTAAAACAAACATGTGTTAGTTGATTTGGCAATGTTTATTGACTACTGACAAAGATATTTAGAAAGGTGACTGAGTGATTTGACAACAAACAAACAGCTTCTATACAATTTAATGCAAAGCACTTTAGAAGCAATTTTCGCAAAGTTATTTGAAAACAACAAGCATTTTGCAGTTCTATGAAAAGTCCATCTGTGAAATGACAATGAGCTCATTACATTTTTTTAATGTCATCTTTAGAAAGCAGCTTCTGTCTGACAGTTGAACCAAGGTACATTTTCAGTTTGCTCATCAGGGATTTGCAATGTATTCTCGTTTGAGGCTGTGCACATGTACAGGCCTCAGAATATTGAACTTAGTCGGTTAATACACCTGGTTTCAGGAGGTGTAATTGCCAAGTCTCGGGTTTGACCTTACCTTGCATACCTCAAAGCAAATTCTATATCTGTCTTAAATGGGTCTCTGAGAAACTGCTCCCGGAGGCGTCTAATTTAGGCAGCAGAGGTAGGCCTCTGGTTAGACATACACTTTATGTTCAGGCTTTATATAGCTGAGCTATCTCTCAGTCTACACATAGGTCAGGCATCAGATACCTGAGCTTTCCCTCAGGTGACAGGGCTCCGTCACCAAAGGACAGGAGCCTCAACTCATCATTTCTGCTGAATTTCCTCTAAAATTGCCACAAAACCTAAGCTTACTTACTGGCGGCAACCACTACATACATTAAAACATATGTATGCAAGATATGAGTTGAGTTGTTACTTCTAAAGTGCAAAGAATGCCCTGAGGCATCTTGGCGCTGAACTAACAACACCAGGAAAGCTTTAAAGATAATCAATAAAATATATGAATTTTACCAGCCTCAATAAACATAGAATGATCCTCTATTTTGCGCAGACCAAGATGGAACGATTTGCAAATAAAGGAAGCAAAAACGAGAAGACACATCCCCTCCTGTACGCACGCCCACCACGCCGTTCTAAATTAGGGGGCTCGTAGCAGGCGGGAAGAGCCAAGATGGAGAGATCTCAAAGACCTGGAAGGAAACCCACGAGCAGCATGGGGACTGCTTCACAGTAATCTCTCAGACAAAGGAGAGCGCCTTATAAGGAATCCTTCTCGAAACTGGCAACCAGTGCAGCTTACAGCGAACCTTGGTAATTCCTGAAACTCATGACAAGTCTCATTGCCACACTCTGAACACCTTGAAGCCTGCAAATAGATGGCTCAGGAGGTCCCATGCAGCAAGCATTGGCATAGCTGAACCTAGAGATGATGGGGGCATTACCCATACAAGCTTACAAGTGGCACAGAATAAAAGGAGGGCTTTCCTTCATCCTTATTTGGAGGTCACAGGATGACACAACTGCAAGAGGCAGGTGGAAATGCCATTATTGCAACCTTGTCTGATGTCTTTCAGTACAGCCAAAGGGCCAGGCTCAGCCCCTAAACCAGGCCTTAGACTGATCTTGCGAGCATTCATTCACTGGTGTTCGTCAAGATGTTTAGAGAGCTGGTGAGCCACAACCTCTCACCAATTTCAGTGACTGCTGCCAAAAGAAAGACCAGCCCGTAATTAGGTTCTGATGAGGGGTTCAAGTTTGTCTTTTTTAAAAGGGGTTAGATAACCCCTTTCTTCCATCTACTAAGGACTGTGCCAGATGAAAACAGTCATTAGGAATGAGGGTGTAATGATCGGAGATAAAGATTTTAGAGTCCGGATTGGTTAACCTTCCTCACAGGAGCTGGACATGAGGGGGAAGCCAGGAGGAAGCCGCCTCTCCTTCTTTAATCACGAGGAGAGCTGTGAGACGAGTGAAAACATGGACAAAGTCTTGTACTCACTCTGCCCGAGGCAGGATGAAACCAGAGGCTGCCAATCCAATCACAAATGCCCCTGGTCTTCTCATGGGTAAGAGGCCACACTGTGACAAACAGCAGGTTGGTGAGATTTCAGACTGCCTTGAAAATCACTTTCAGGATTTGGAGGATGGAGAAATAGGATTTGAAATAAGAGGTCTTATTAGCAAAAAAGAGACATATGGCATGAGTTGTTGCCATTTATGTGATATTTTCAAAACCTGAACATGCAAGTTTGTGTTTTGTTAAATGCAAAATTGTATATTGTCTTATATACAAAGGTGAAGGAGTCGCAGCGCTGTTTCTCTTCCCCTGACCTAAACCGGACATGCTTAAACTCCCTCCAGCCTGTTTTACTCTCTAAAGAACAATGCTCTGCTGTTTATCACACTATTTTTATGTTTTTAGCACTATAAACCACATGCTGGCAGCTTCAAGGCACCAGGAGCAAAGATGGAGGTGAAACTAAAGGCCTCGCTTAGACTGGCGTTGCGAGAGTTGCACCATAACTCTGCAACGCTTCCACTCTGCCAACTCACGTTCTGCTGCTCTGTTTAGAGTGGGCCCAGTGATGGTTGCCCCATCCTATTCAGGGTGGGACTAACCATAATTCATTTTCTTTGACCAAGGCTTGATGGATACAGCAAGGGAATACGTAGAATGACTGCCAAACTCACGGAGAAAGACCCATCAGCCATTTGTGGTTTGTAATGAGAAAACAAACGTCTGCTTCAAGAGTTTATTTTCTCAATTCAAAAAAGATTGTGAAGTAGATGCTTTAAAAATGGCGCCTACTCAGCAAGCCTGCTGTGCTCTGAATGAATGCCTCGGCTGCCGGATCTCTAGTTAGGGTGGATTGTGCTCTGCCTGAGCGACACACACCATTGGCTTATCCCCCGGCAGATCTGCTGACTGTCCACCTGGTTCTAAATGTCCCACTTGGCAGGGTCTACAGGGTCTACAAGGTCATAGCAGATAGAGTGTAAGACATATCAGGCAAGTCTGGTGGACTTTACGTATCAACAAAATATGTGCATGATATTAATTATCTATTTAGCTATCCTTTGTGATCTTTTCATAGGGCAGGAGCAAAGACTGAGCTGGTGACTGAAGGAAAATGATGAAAATAAATGGATTCCTATCACTCTACCCACTTGCCCCCCCCACACACACACACGCACACACAGCACACACCACACACCAAACCGCACCTCCCTTCCAATGTTTATCATATGTAATTATGTAATTTCATAGTCAGGGCAAAGAAAGAGATTTATTAGAAGCTATGAGGTTACAGAAGGGAGAGAAATCGGCAAATTAGGAGATACCCAAACTGAGGCTGATATATTATAAGTTATATAGCTGCACCTCTAGGGATCATGATAAAAGCACAAAGACAGATTTCGAGATTAACGTCCTGATTTAAATCTTGATGGAGGGGAATACTCCGTCGCAAACACGACGCATATCCCGTCCTCCGTATTACGATCCCATTATAATCTACGGGGATCCTAGCACAGCGGGCAAGGTATTTGTCACGTTTGTGACACGGTATTCCCTCCGCCAAGATCTAAATCAGGCCCTAAGGCCTTGGTTTCAAGTTATGAAGAATTTGGGTGATAGTTCTTGAACACAGTAATTACAGCTAGCCAGATGTGAGGTTTTTAATGGGTAACATAATAACGGTCTCCCCACCTCGGAATGAAGTGTAAAATGTAAAATCTGTGTTAACCACACAGAATAATGCATGTTTAGCATTTATGTCTTATCATTTTATCCTGATATATTGCCTGCGGCTTTTTCTGATGAAATGTGTCAGGACAAAAGTGCCGAATGTGGTAATTGATGCACAACCCAGGTTCGGATCTGTGTGCAAACATCCATTTGCACATGGACAAAAATGTGAAACACACCTTGGAGTCAGGGTGTAAGTAAAGTCTGTACATTTATACACAACAGGGCTAGGCTATGTCAGTAGAGATCTGTCTAGCTCTGTATAGCCATTCTCATGGCCGCAGTTCTGCATGGTTTGAGTTTGTTGTGTTGTATTCATACCCCAAGAAAGAGCCAAAGCTAATGTTTGCACAGGTGGTGCACTACTGAGTAAAGTGCCAAGATGGACCAGTGGGTTTGTCGTGCGGCCCATGCATGGAGGTTTTTGATGTCATGTCTCAGGACCAGAGTTACACTCTTAATAAGTTTCAGTGGTATGCCTTTGCTTGAATTTGAAGTTAAAATGATTGGAAGATAGATTTCTTAAGCATTCAATTCTAATAGATGGACAACAATGTGTGAGTGCAGTCTGCCCTTTGTTTGAAGTGGTCTGGTGTGTCGATTTGGGCAAAACGTCTGGAACAGTGAGGTAAACAGGGGTATAGCTGTGCTTACTCGTGGGTGTAGCAGAGAAGTGTGAGAATAGATGTGACTGTACAAGCCAATGCCTGGCATCTATAAAGTACACTCTGTTGAATCAGTTTGAACCACGTAGAACACAGGCCACGTCGAAAGTGCACAGAATGAAGAGAGCTCCCCTGGGGGTGTTCATGCAGTTATATGGCCCAAGAGTGCATCCTTCCAACCTCAAACAGTCACTGTGTGGGTAACTTCACAAGGCATGCAGCACCCACTGCACACTCTGCTTCAGCATCAGTTATCTGGGATCAGGAAGTAGACAGATGTTGGAAGGCAGGGCATGAACTGGAACCATTGCTAACATCTGGCGACAAACTATCATTTTCACTTCAGTTTCTGTTTAAATAGTGTCTGATCTTATGAATAGCTTCAAAGCATTAAGAAAATAAAAAACAACAATTTTTCTGTCAGGACTGTGCTTTGGGACTCTCAAGGGTTAGGAAAATACAATACAAATGCCAATACAATAGAATATGACTGCCTCTCTCTATTACGTCCTGACAGAATATTGCATCCTTTGTCTTCAGCTGATGTCGCCGTGTGGTGCTGCAGCCCTACTGTGCATCTGTAGATGTGATTTGATGTGATAAGCTGCCCTATCACCCCAGTAGGCCTATCCGCAGGCACTGTAAGTAGCCCATACCAAGGTGTACAGTACTGAAGGGGTGCAAACTCTGTGCCAATAGTCACCAGTATTGTGCAGTAACAAACCTCCAGTACTGTGCAATTCAAGGTGAACCCCCTTCAATGGGGATTACTGTTTGGACCCTGATTTACCAGGCAGTCTGCGTGGAATTCTTTTTTCTGTGGGGTTTGCCACACACATTTACCACCTGCTGTGAACAGGCGATACATGTGTGCGGGGGCTGGGATAAAAGTACACACAGAGAGATGTAAGAAGCGTGTGGTGGCGGGGCAAGGAGGCTGAAGGTAGGAGGAGTGGAGTATGTCGGCTGGCAGGCCTCCAGGCCGGGACTGAAGGTTCAGCGGGGGTCATGGAAGGGTTCCGGGCTCCGATGCAGTTTTTTTCCACAGTGATTTTACCTACTCTTAAAATCAGGTTTGTTGACCCCCCACACAAGTAAATACAGGTGCAGGAACACTGGACCCAGAATAACTGTGCAGAATGGAGTTCCACATGGGACTTCCTTTGGGCACAGTTCTCAATAAAGGCTCATCTTTTCTGAGCACTTTTCAAGAGGGCTGATTAGGCAGGTGCAACACCATGAAGCGTGACAGCCAATTACAAAAACAAAGGCACTTCCACCGGTAAATGACTATTGGATGCCCTCAGTGGGTGATGCCTGCTGTATGACATTCCCAATCTTTTTTAGATCTCACATACCAGTTCTCATACTTTTTGTTAAAAAGCTGCCATTCCAAAATGGATATTGACAGCTTACGGGTGCCCCTGCCTGAATGGAGGAGGATGGGTCTCCTGTCCTTTGATGCCAAGGTCGAGACAAAGAGCAAAAGAGGAAAGAAAGTATTTTCGTCAGGGTGCTTGTCACATCAAAGAATTGTAAATGTGTGCAATTGGTTAATCAGCAAATCTAAAGGCTGCTTGGGAGCCATTCTTCGGCTTTCATTGATGGAGTCGCTTGAGGTTCCATGATGCAAAGATTTATTCTTTTTGAAAGGTAATGTAAGGGTGTTATCAGCTGAGCTCTGGAGTGTGTCCTTCCAATGGAAACATATAAAAAAGGAGTTTGCCCTCAGTACACTCTGATTGCGAATTAAGAAAAATATATATTTTTAGTACACTTATTTTATCTTGAAAACTAACAGCCTGATTTAGAGTGAAACAGACAGGGTGCTCCGTCCCAAATATGACACAGTGCCCTGTCCATCAAATTTTGGGTCCACCTGCCTCTTTCAGAAACAGGCGGACCATAATGTTTCTGTCAACAGAGCCCCTGCTAGCCCCGTCTGCGCAGGCTTCCTTGGGTACCTGACAGAGTAGGAGCCATTGAAGGAAGGGCGTTGAACCACCCGCCCTGTTGGAGGTGGACGGGGTAATGTCTTTAATTTTCTGTCACCACCAGGAAAAACCTGGATGTGAGGGACAGAAAAAAGCAATAATGACCTCCACTTGCTGGGAGAAAACTCCCAAGGAGTGGGGGGCCATTAGTATTTTGTTTTTCAAAAACAAACTTTAACTTTTTGGAGTTTGTTTTTGAAAAACAAAACAATGCTAATTGTTTGCTGGACAGCTGTCAAAACCAACAGTGGCCGTCAACCAAACTTTTTGAGCCCTGAAACGATCCGCAGTGATAGAGGGTCCCTTCAAGATACAGAGATGAACGCTGGGCTGGTCATTGGGGCCTCATCTCTAGTGCAGCCCAGGACACATCAGCCAAAGGTTTGAATTTCCACAGATCACTGCAGATATCCCATAGCATCCAAACAGGATCTCAACAGCCCACTTCAGTAGGCACAAAAATATCTCTGTAGATCACCACTGAAGGCACACAGCATTAATACAGCTCACTATAGGAGCCATACATGATGTCTACAAGCATAGGCGTAACTGTTGCAGATCATGTAAGAGACATGACTGTATCTCTGCAGGTCACCATGTAGGAGGCAGCAAAGGATCTCTGCTGGTCACCAGGGCCACCTCGCAGGATCTCTGCAAGTCACCATTCATCAGACATATATGTAACTATTACTAGTCACCATTTTCAAGAAACAACATGATCTCTTCGGACCTTGTAAGAGGCACGATCTCTGCAGACAGGGAAGGATCTCACCGGTCACCAAAGGAGCTATAGAGGATCAAAAGAGCTCACTATAGGAATCAGTTAGGACCTTTGTCGTCCAGCGTTCAACAGGTATCAATGAAACAGTTGCGGATCACCACATTTAGGAAGCAACAGGATCTCGGGAGAACATGTATGAGGCATGAATGTATCTCTGCAGGTCACTCTGTAAGAAACAGAAAAGGATCTCTGCACGTTACAAGGTAAATGTCATGACAAGATCTCTGGGGTTAGGGGACACAAAGGAATCTCTGTGGATCTAGTAGGAGGCACAAATAAATCCCTGAGGATCACTGTGTAAAAGTCATGAAAGGAACTTTAAGGGTCAGCATGAGTGACCACATCCTATATATTTACAGCGTCTTGTATTACAGGCACTCTACATGTGTGGCCTTTGTGATTGCAGACGCTACTTATTTAAGCCGCCTGTGAGTACTAACACCGTGTATGTGTGAGCCCTGTGATTAGTGACCGTGTATGTGCCCTTTGTGCTTACCGACCCATACATTGGTGCCTTTTCAGATTACACACCTTGCATAGTTATGCCCCCATGATTACAGGCCCTGTATATTTACACATGTGTGAGTGCAGACCTGAATTTTATGGTCTCTGTGATGACTGACGCTGTATCGTTGCACCCTTTGTGATCACAGATCCTGTATGTTTATCTCTTCTGTGATTACTGACATGTATGTTCATAAACTCTGCTACTATAGACCCTTTATATTCATAACTTATGTTATTACAGACACTGTATATTTAAGCCATCCGTGATTACAGACTCTGTATAATTGTGCCCTCCCTGATTAGGGACTCTATATGTTACTCGCCTCTGTGATCAGGGACCCTGTATGTTATTGGCTTTGTGATCACAGACCCTGTATGTTATTGGCTTTGTGATCACGGACCCTGTATGTTATTGGCCTTTGTGATCACGGACCCTGTATGTTATTGGCTTTGTGATCACGGACCCTGTATGTTATTGGCCTTTATGATCACGGACCCTGTATGTTATTGGCCTCTGTGATCACGGGCTCTGTATGTTATTAGCTTTGTGATCACGGACCCTGTATGTTATTGGCCTTTATGATCACAGACCCTGTATGTTATTGGCTTTGTGATCACGGACCCTGTATGTTATTGGCTTTGTGATCAAGGACCCTGTATGTTATTGGCCTTTATGATCACAGACCCTGCATGTTATTGGCTTTGTGATCACGGACCCTCTATGTTATTGGCTTTGTGATCACGGACCCTGTATGTTATTGGCCTTTATGATCACGGACCCTGTATGTTATTGGCTTTGTGATCACGGACCCTGTATGTTATTGGCTTTGTGATCACGGACCCTGTATGTTATTAGCCTTTATGATCACAGACCCTGTATGTTATTGGCTTTGTGATCACGGACCCTGTATGTTATTGGCTTTGTGATCACGGACCCTGTATGTTATTGGCCTTTATGATCACAGACCCTGTATGTTATTGGCTTTGTGATCACGGACCCTGTATGTTATTGGCCTTTATGATCACGGACCTTGTATGTTATTGGCCTCTGTGATCACGGGCTCTGTATGTTATTGGCCTCAGTGATCACGGACCCTGTATGTTATTAGCCTTTATGATCACAGACCCTGTATGTTATTGGCTTTGTGATCACGGACCCTGTATGTTATTGGCTTTGTGATCACGGACCCTGTATGTTATTGGCTTTGTGATCACGGACCCTGTATGTTATTGGCCTTTATGATCACGGACCTTGTATGTTATTGGCCTCTGTGATCACGGGCTCTGTATGTTATTGGCCTTTATGATTACAGACCCTGTATGTTATTGGCTTTGTGATCACGGACCCTGTATGTTATTGGCTTTTTTATCACAGACCCTGTATGTTATTGGCTTTGTGATCACGAACCCTGTATGTTATTGGCCTTTATGATCACGGACCTTGTATGTTATTGGCCTCTGTGATCACGGGCTCTGTATGTTATTGGCCTTTATGATCATGGACCCTGTATGTTATTGGCCTCTGTGATCACGGGCCCTGTATGTTATTGGCTTTGTGATCACGGACCCTGTATGTTATTGGCCTTTATGATCACGGACCCTGTATGTTATTGGCTTTGTGATCACGGACCCTGTATGTTATTGGCTTTGTGATCACGGACCCTGTATGTTATTAGCCTTTATGATCACAGACCCTGTATGTTATTGGCTTTGTGATCACGGACCCTGTATGTTATTGGCTTTGTGATCACGGACCTTGTATGTTATTGGCCTTTATGATCACAGACCCTGTATGTTATTGGCTTTGTGATCACGGACCCTGTATGTTATTGGCCTTTATGATCACGGACCTTGTATGTTATTGGCCTCTGTGATCACGGGCTCTGTATGTTATTGGCCTCAGTGATCACGGACCCTGTATGTTATTAGCCTTTATGATCACAGACCCTGTATGTTATTGGCTTTGTGATCACGGACCCTGTATGTTATTGGCTTTGTGATCACGGACCCTGTATGTTATTGGCTTTGTGATCACGGACCCTGTATGTTATTGGCCTTTATGATCACGGACCTTGTATGTTATTGGCCTCTGTGATCACGGGCTCTGTATGTTATTGGCCTTTATGATCACAGACCCTGTATGTTATTGGCTTTGTGATCACGGACCCTGTATGTTATTGGCTTTGTGATCACAGACCCTGTATGTTATTGGCTTTGTGATCACGAACCCTGTATGTTATTGGCCTTTATGATCACGGACCTTGTATGTTATTGGCCTCTGTGATCACGGGCTCTGTATGTTATTGGCCTTTATGATCACGGACCCTGTATGTTATTGGCCTCTGTGATCACGGGCCCTGTATGTTATTGGCCTCTGTGATAACGGACCCTGTATGTTATTGGCTTCTGTGATCACGGGCCCTGTATAGTATTGGCCTCTGTGATCCCTGACGCTGTATGTTAATGGCCTCTGTGATCACGGGCTCTGTATGTTATTGGCCTCTGTGATCACGGGCTCTGTATGTTATTGGCCTCTGTGATCACGGACCCTGTATGTTATTGGCAAGAAAAACGATGGCTTGGGATGCGGCCAAGAGATTCCCAGTGGCTGAGATCAGTTCAAGCATTCCACCCAACACCTTGTGGTGTCTGCAGTTACCTTCATGTTGTTTACACTCATCAATTAGCTATCGATCAGTGTTTTTGCCATTACAGTTAAGGGCACAAACATATAGGGCCCTATGTCATTGTCTGTTTTTAATTACTACCAGATCTGAGACCCTAAGGTACCCGGCCCACTTAAAACCCTTCTAATATTAACTAGCCTTAGTATGTGAGGGGGCGGTCTGAAGTATTGGGGTGGGGGGTAGAGTTGGGGGCCCTCCTGCACAGCAGAGGCTGCAGGTGCCTGCATTACCCCCTGCTAACAATGACCCAAAGTTAAGCATTTATCCTGGAGCGTGAGAGAAAAAAAGTAATACAGTGACCTCAAGGTGGCAGCATTGCATAAACAATACAGCAAGTCCGATTTTAAAGATAGTTTATGCTGGATCTCTTCTCATCTATATTTTTAAGGGAGGGTTTTCGCTGTTTATTCAAGGTTCCTGTTACCTGCTGCAAGCGGATACTCCTTAAACAAGCATTGGCAATGGCAATAGGTCTGGTGGCTCTTCAATCACTAATGAATTTAGGCGCTCAATAAGTCAACATAATGCACTCTGTCACTCATACCTGAACTCATGCATGCCTTCATCCATCTAATGACCCATTCTTGCACTTAACCGTCAGCAATAAAACAGACACACAAACTCAACAAACATATGGAAGAAAAAAAGAAAGAGTAAAGGTTGGTGGGCATATGCTTGCAATAAAAAAACAAGCATTGCACTGCAATAGGTCTCAAGTTTTTTTGAGTTAAAGCTGTTGGCGCTGTAAATTGATAAGTGTTTTCTTGCCACATAAATTGGTCAACCCTGCTTCATAATTTGGTCTTTTCTTGCCACATAATTCCAGTGGTCCTGCATATAACTAAAGTATTTCCATTTACCTTCTTCCTTTTTCCTGCAGCAAAAAAATGAAAATGTTGCCATTTAGCATTCTAATGTACATATGCTATGCTAATTCCAATAGAACACCACTTTCACCACTCAACTATCAAAGTAACGTCATCACAAACATTGAAGCTGGTGTAGTTTTTATCACCAAAACATACCCAGAGCACAGAGTAATAGCAACAGTAACATAAAGCTAATGATGGTACAAAGGGGGGGAAAACTAAACTCTAAAGAAATCTATCTGAAGATCCATCACAAATAAAACTACTTGAAACCCCACACCACAGTTTCTTCAAGACACTAAATAAAAGCCTCTCTTGATGCAATTAATGCTGAGGCTGGACTCGGCGAAATCCTGACCCAGACCCCGAGCGGTGAAAGAGTGCTGGATTTGTACAATGACCAACAAACTTGCAAGGAGTTTTCACTGACCTTCGCTGCATGTACATTTGACTTGTACAATTTTATAGTCTGTGTTCAGAAAGTTTGAGAGGATTTTTTTCCTATTTAGTGGCTCCATGAGCACAACCCAAGTTATTAAGAAATAGTTCTGCAAATGTACCTGCACAGACAACTGTAGTCTTGCTTTCACATTCTGAGGGCTCAAATGTAAACAAAAACAGAGAAATAAGTATAAACACGATCTCTGTGAACAGTAAACGCAAGGCAACGACCTCTGATGTTTGGTGCATATCTGGGAGCCAAGGCAGCACCAATATGAAAAAAGTGAATTCTACGGAACAAGTTGCAGAGTAACAATTGACGGGAAACTCCTACTAGTAACAAGCATGGACGGCATGAAGCAGGTGCCGAAGAGCCTCGGAGGTCGCGGCTGCCATTTTGCTGGAAAGCCAGCTCTACTTAAACCTAAAACAAGTAGATAAAGTGCGGCGCTCGTGAAACGGGCAGAGAATGCAAGATCAAGTTAAGCATATGGAATGTAAGCAGGAGCAACATGTTTACGTTAATGTTTTTATACATGTAATGTGCTGGCTGCACAAAGCCAGCACCATTTACTGTTGTAATGCGCACAAAGCAGGGAAAGATGCAGTACCACAGGCTGTCCCTAGGTGTCCTTGTGTGCTCATGGTCAGCTTGTGACAATGAAGAACCGAAAGCAGCACTGTGGCACTGTGAGATAAGCCAAGCTCCTTGCTCGCCTCTCCCTGTTAATTTGTCCACTCGCCCACCTATTTGTTTAACAAAATGAACTATTTGTGCATTTCAGATAGATTACCACATTTTTATGTGACATAGGGG
Source organism: Pleurodeles waltl (assembly GCF_031143425.1). Classification (NCBI taxonomy): domain Eukaryota; kingdom Metazoa; phylum Chordata; class Amphibia; order Caudata; family Salamandridae; genus Pleurodeles; species Pleurodeles waltl. The sequence goes on from NC_090449.1 coordinate 19,456,147, forward strand.
GTCATTTTGACCTCAGCGGTCTTTTGCCAAGACTGCCGAGGGACCGCCGTGCTGAAGACCGCCAGTGGTAGCGGTTTTCCGCTCGGCGTATTATGACTGTTGGCAGCTCTCCGTCCTTTTTCGGATGGAGAGCCGCCAACAGCCATACTGGCGGGCGGCGGGGAAGTGGAGGTAGCTCCACCGCCACGCCAACAGAACACCGCCCACCGAATCACGGCCTGTTATTCGGCGTGGCGGTGTTCTGTTGACGGTGTGGTGTCGGCGGAGCTGCCCCCATGGCTTCCGTCCCCTCCGGGAGGATCGACGGAACAGGTACGTCGATCGTCCGTTAGGGGAGGGGGGTGGGGGGATGTTGTGTGTTGTGTGCGTGCATGGAGCAACATGGAGCACAAGGGGACGGAAGTTGGGAAAGCAAGAAAAGGTGGTGCAAAAGACTGGAATAACCACAGGAACGTAGTTGTACACTACGGCAGGAAAAAGAGGGGAATAACCATGGGAATGTACTTGTGCACTACGGGGTGAAAAAGAGCGGAATAAACACGGGAACATACGTGTGCACTACGGGGTAGAATAGAGACAAGAAAGTAATGCTCTCCAATAACACTGATCGAGTTCACGCTATAAAAAACATCAAAGCACCATGGCCGCCATGGAGTGCGAAGGGGACAGACAAAAGAAAAAAGGAGTGCCTCCACAGTAAATTATGTGGCCAATGGGGCAAAAATCCATGTAACAGGGTCAGTCTACAAGAGGTGACAAAACAGCCTCAGGCAAGACAAACGTAAAGCATTTACCAACAACATGAAGGGATTGTTGAAAGGCAGGCCCAGGAACGAATGAAAGTGGGGGGTGTGGTTAAACCCACAGAAGAGAATACAACATGTTGAAAAAGAAGCGTTTGCGCTCTGCTATGCTCGACCTAATGAAATTAAAAATAGCTATGAATGGCTGTCTTGAAAGTGTATTATAAATATTGTATCATTGTTTACACATTTAAAGCAATTTGTTGGCCATCATGGAGCAAAAAATAATAATACACCTATGCACAATACCATTCCAGAATGGCCACTCAGTAAACATCTCACTGGGCGTCCATCTTCAAATCCTTTAGTGCCTCACTGTTATACTGATCAAAGTGGACCCACATAATGCTTCTAAGCATGGTGGGCATCTTGCAACAGCGAAACAATGATACATTATGGACAATACTGTTCCAGGATGGCCGCTCAGTAAACATCTCACCGGGCGACCATCTTTAGATGCTTTAGTGCTCAAAGTGGCCCTGCATAATGCTTCTAAGCATGGTGGACATCTTGGAACAGTAAAACAATGATACACTGTGGACAATACCATTCTCAGGTGACCATCCAGTTTAGCAATAGTGACTATAGAGGATGCAGCACGAGTTGCCTAGTAGGACTGTCTTAGGAGCTGTGGGGTGTTTTTTAAAAAATAGGAGAAAAGAAGGAAAGAAACAAAACAGTAAGTAACTTTCAAACAAAAAACAAACGGATAACTAAAAGACTGGCCCCCAGCTCAGACGATGACAATGCACTCATTTCCAGGTAAACATGCAAATGTTGTGAGACGGAATGCCATTACTCACCGGGCAATAGAGCCAGTTGCAGAAATGCACTGTCCTATGCATTATTCTGTCATGGAGAGGAATATCATGTGAATGATATCCCAACAAACAGAAGATGGCAGACCCAAAGACCCTCTAGGTTTGCATATGTAGGTAGAGTTATTATGTGTCTTTTATTACAGGAGCCGGCAGACAACTACTCCTGCCAGGCCCCTCCCCCCCATGAAGGTCTCACACGGATCACTACATTGCAAATCATCTACTTCTGGGGATTGTTACAGGAAATAACAAACGCCAAAATTCTTGCTTACTACAGTAATCTGTGTAAGTGCGTGTAACAAAATACCTCTCCGCCCTTAGACACTTATTGACTTTAAGATATGCTTTTCACGATAAATAAGTCAGCCCTAGTACTTGTTGTCTCATAATAAACAGATGAGGCATCGGACATAACTTTTCATAATGTATCAATCAGGCCTATATGCTTTAGCAGTGACTCATCACCATAACCAACTTGGCCTACCTTATTGAGCATAAGCCCTCCTATAATGTAACCCTCAAGTATACTGTCATAAAATTGGGAATATGTACAAAATTGGAGTTGGTTAAACAATATACAAAAATGTACAACCCCTCCAAAGATGTCCTATCAAGGAACCTCAGAGTTCAAATCGTCTACTTGCAAGGGTTTTTCAGAGACGTAACCAACACCAACCCGCTTGCTTCTTCTAGTAATTTATGAGAACCTATGTAATGTAATACCTGGCTGCCAGTTTACACAAACTGTAATGACTATCTGCCCCTATGGGCCTATTGGCTTTAACATTTGGATTTCACAACATATAAGTCAAGCCTACTGTCATTGTCATAACTCATCTTAATAAACAGATCAGTCGTATGGCATCTGACATAACTTTCACAAACAAATAATCAGGCATATACCTGCATCCGTGGCTTGTCACCATCATCAATTCAGGCACATGAAATCGAGCATACGTTTTCTCACAAAGTAGCTATCAGGCATACAGGCAGCAAAATTACAAATATGTATAGCATTTCATTTGGCAAAACAACATTCAACCCCTTTGAAAAAGGTTTAACCAATATTATGACTTTGCAAATCTTTAACTCCCTGGTGTTGTCAGGAGTAACCATGATCAAACGCCAAGCCTTCTACAGTGACCGGTGAGGTTCCCTACAACAAAACCTGTCTACAGGCTTGAACTGAGAGCAATGGCAATCCACCCTTAAACAGCTACTGCCTTTAAATAGGCTTTTTATGGTAAATAAATCAGACCTACTGCCATTATCGTAACTTTTCATAATAAACAGTGCAGGCCAATGGCTTTTATCACTGACTTGTCACTATGACCTACTCAGTCCTGTTGTGTTAAGCAGAGGCTTTCCACTAGGCAACATTTGCTATACAAACACTCTTTTTCAGCACAAGCAAAGAACTTCTACCTAATTTAAATCTGTAGTCAGAGTCAAAGCCCCTCTCTCGTGGCCTATCCACAAAGGTAAATATGCAAGTGTATATTTACTTATGTGTAGATTTGCTATTACACCTTGGTGGAATGCTTTTTTGCTATTGTTCATTTCTGAGTGTAGTCTTATACCCCCCCCTTAAATCAAGTTGAGGAGCCTCCTACAATAGCATTTACAAGTGTAAAGTTATGACTAGTAACGTAGGGCCTGACTTAGATTTCAGCAGATGGGTTACTCCGCACAACAATGATGCATGGCCGGTCCGCCAAAATCTAAATTCCATAATATCCTAGGAAATTTAGGCCCGTATTTATACTTTTTAGTGCCGCATTTGTGTCATTTTTCTACGCCAAAGTGGCAGAACTTACAAAACACAATTATATTTTGTAAGTTTGCGTCGCTTTTGCATCAAAAAAGTATAAATACGGGCCTTAGTTATCAGCGGACGGGTATCCGTGCAATGGGTGTTGTTGTGGGCGTTCTACACCAACACCCGTTACTTTTGACGCTGCCCCAGATTTACAGAAATTCGTAAATCTGAGACAGTGCCAAAATCTAACGCCCACCCCATTGCACAACGAGGAGGAATACTTTTATTCTTCCTCGTTTTTTGCTTTTTCTATGTGTGAAGCAAAATGCCATGAATGATTGTTTATATGCAGGAAGGGGCACCGGCACCTTCCTGCACACAAACAATAACATCCCTCAACGCAGACGCCCTTGCACTATGGCGCAAGGATGCCTGTGTTGGTGGAGGCGGCATCATTTAGTGCTGGCACAGGGGAAGCACAGAAGTGCACCGTATTCTTGTGAATCCGGTGCATCCCTGCGTTTTAAAACTGGCACAGCGCAGCACTGCTAATTTTGGTGCCGCACCACGCTGCTCCAGTTTCTTGTAAATCTGGCGCTAAGTCTGCTAGGGCACTACTTTACGTACTCCAAAACTCAGTTTGTGAATAGGTCTTTATGTAGTCAAAAATTACAAATCTGTACAAAATTACCATTGGCAAAACAATAAATAACCCTTTCTAAAATGCCATAACAAGGATGCTCAAAGTGAAAATCTTCTACCCAAGGGTTTGTAACTGGGGAGGGGGGCAGCACAAAAACCCTTGCCTGCCATGGAACCTGTGAGATTCTCCAGAACAAAATAACAATCTGTAAGCTTTAACGCTGTGTAATGAAAATCCAAATCAGTTTTCACAAGATATAGGTTGTAATTTGTTTAAACTTTTCATAACCAACAAACAGATCAAACCAATAGGCTTGATTAATGGCCTGACACCATAACCATCTCAGTCCTGCTGAGTTCAGCATAAGCTTTTCTAAAACGTACAATACAAGCACTCTCTTTCAGTGGAATCACACGACTTCTGTCAAATCAAAATCTGTACTCAAGAGAATCAAGATTTCAGTGGAGCCGAAGCCCCTCTTTCATGAAATCTTCTTTTTCCGTTGATATGTGAGGCAACTTCTGCACCGTCAATTCAGGATTAAAAAGAACTGCAGGTGACCGTTGCTTTAGGATGCACAAAAACCTAGGACTTTTGTAGTATCATGGTGCCATGATGCTCCCATTAAGGCACAGAACTATACTTTCTTCATTGTTTCTTGGAATTTGACTCCAGATATGGAGCCAATATTATCTGAACTGAGCCAGATGGAAGGAGGGCAGAGCCTGGTCATTGCGTCTATAGGACCTCAGGTGTGAATGACAGTTAGTACCCCCAAAGAAACTGAAGCTCGTCCCGTCTAAGCTCCTCCCCTTCTAAGGTTCCTCTATTTGGATCCCATCTTAAAAGATGCAATCTGGATCACAGGATACATTAGGTAATAGGCTTATTAAAGCAACTCCACAGTGCTGCACTGGGGACTTGCTTTAATAAACCTACTAACTACTGGATCTATCCTGTGATCCATTTTGTATCTTTTAAGAAGAGATCCAGAGATTGGTGACCTGGATAGGATCACTTCTTAAAAGATGCAATCAAGAGCACAGGATAGATAAAGTAGTAGGCTTATTAAAGCAACTCCCCAGTCCTACACTGAGGAGTTCTTTTAATAAACCTATTAACTACTGGATCTATCCAGTGATCTAGATTGTATCTTTTAAGAAGAGATCCAGAGATTGGTGACCTGGATAGGATCATTTCTTAAAAGATTCAATCGAGAGCATAGGTTAGATAAAGTAGTAGGCTTATTAACGCTACTCCCCTGTCCTACACTTGGGAGTTCCTTTAATAAACCTACTAACTACTAGATCTATCCTGTGATCCAGATTGTATCTTTTAAGAAGAGATGGAGAGATTGGTGACCTGGATAGGATTGTTTCTTAAAGGATAAAATCGAGAGCACAGGATAGATAACATAGTAGGTTTATTAAAGCTACTCCCCAGTGCTGCACTGGGGAGTTGCTTTAATAAACCTAACAATAAACCTACTAACTACTGAATCCATCCTGTGCTCCAGATTGTACCTTTTAAGAAGAGATCCAGAGATTGGCGACCTGGACAGGATAGTTTCTTAAAAGCTGCAATCGAGAGCACGGGATAGATAAAATAGTAGGCTTATTAAAGCTACTCCCCAGTCTACACTGGGGAGTTGCTTTAATGAACCTACTAAGTACTGAATCTATCCTGTGATACAGATTGCATCTTTTAAGAAGTGATCCGAACATTGGCGACCTGGATGGGACCCTTTCTGAAAAGATGAAATCAGGTGCACAGGATAGATTAAGTAGTAGGTTTAATAAAGCAACTCCCCTGTGCAGCATTGGGGATTTGTACTAATAAACCTAAAACGTAATCTATCCTGCGCTCCGGATTGCATCTTTTAAGAAGGGATCCGAACATTGGCGACATGCGTGGGATCCTTTCTTAAAAGACGCAATCCAGTGCACAGGATAATTTAAGCAGTAAGTTCATGAAAGCAACTTCCCAGTGCTGCCGTTCACCAGCAGCCTCTTGTCCAACTGCCCGGATCACATTATAGCATTCCATAGAATTAGTTTTCGAAGAGGCGGTGTACTGGAGTTCTATAATACTTGTTGAACAATAAATGTAACCCCTTCCCTTCTGTTAATGAAATAACTCTTTTTGCAAAGGAAAACTGCATAGTCAACATTCATCTGATGGCTGTAACAACCTGCACACATTTCGAAAAAAAATAGTTCTGGTCGTCAAGATGTGTCTAGTGCACACCACTGATTGGTTTGACTTCAAACCAATTTTTGGACGAAATGCTTACTATGTGCAGGTCTCTTCATGGGCAAGCACTGGCAAAGCCAAAATGCCTTTATAAAGTAAAAAGAGTTGCCTGAATGATCATGAAGATCTTTTGTGCATCAAGTTGTGTAAGGTTGTGTATCTGAAGAAGGTGCTTTTACTGGTTTGTGGTCTGAGCACGGGGCGGGGGGTGATAAATGTGGAAACTGAACCCCTCCATCCCTTTCCGTGCTGGTTCAGTGCAGGCTGGTAGGTGGTGTGAGATGCCACCTGCTCTTCTCAGGAGGGTACTACATGTCTACCCAGACAGCTACAATTTTACCTGCACTTCTCCAAGTTGCTAAAATTCCTAACGTGGCAGTCGCACAACATCTCAGAAGCCCTGCAATACTTTTAATGGGACAGGATATTTTTCAAACACAAAGAGCAGCTACAGCACAGTCATGGTCAGGCTTCTATCTTAAACACAGCAGTCCCAACTTCTTTCACCCACAGGACAGGTCCAGCAGTACCACACAGTTATCCTACAAATACAGAGCAGGCACAACACAGTCAGTAGCAGCAGAACAGGCCTTGCCCACAAAATGAGCCTGTAGAGTGCAGGCATCAATGCTTAGAACCAGCCCTGGCCTCCTTACAGAAGAACTCATCACTGTTCAAACCAGGTCACTTACAGCTCGAAGGGTCATGAGGAGCCGACCATATGAGAAGATGATGACGAAGAGAGGGACACCAAAAGAGAAGCAGAAGAGGAAGAGCACGTAGGACTCGTTGTTCCACTTGTTGCTCACCGTGTACCAGTCTGGGCCACAGGAGCACTGCAGGCCCTCGGGGATGTACCTGTGACCAAGACAGAAGGGAAATTCCTGAGCTATCTATGAAATGATTACAGCCTTTACCATAAGGCCTGAACGTATACTTACTCTGGACCCGCCACCCGTTTATTTATATGTTGAACCAACACCATGAACTGATTGCACTGTGGACTAGCCATCCACCAAAGTATGTAACCAAGACCCCAAGCGTATCATAGTGAGGACTCTCCACCCACTGAGGTAGCTAACCAAGACCCTAAACATGTCATACCGTGAGCTAGCCACCCATCGATGTAGGTAATAACGGTTCTGACTTATGATACTGTGGACTAGTCATCCGTCAAAGTACCTAGCAAAGACCCTGAACGTATCGTATTGTGGACTAGCCCCTCATCGATGTATCGAACCAAGACATTGACTGTGTCATTGTGAGATGTAGCCATCCATGAAGGAATCTAACCAAGACCCTGAACCTATGGTACTGTGGAATAGCCACCCACTGAGTTATCTAATCAAGACCCTGAACATATTGTACCCTGAAGTATGCATCTATTGAGATACCCAATCAATACCCTGATGGTATCTTATTGTGATGTAGACCTCCATCAAGGAATCAAACTAAGACCCTGAACGTATTATACGGTGGACTAGACATCCATTAGAGTATCTAACCAAGACCTTAAACATATTGTACAGTGAACGAGCCGTCCTTAAAAGATCTAACCAAGGCCCTGACCATAACATACTGTGGACTTGCCACCCATCAAAGTATCTAACCAAGACCCTTAACGTATAATACTGTTGATTAGCCATCCATCAAAAGACCATGAACAGATCATACTCTGGACTAGCCATCCATTGAATTTTCTAAAAAAAAGCCACAAATGTATCGTATTGTGTCTAGCCATTCATCGAAATAGTCAACCAAGGCCCTGAACATATCATGCTGTGAATTAGCCACCATCGAAGTATTTCATCCAGTCATTTCACTATAATAAAGGTATAGTTGCTCACGTTGTTCATCCACCCCTACAAGAGCCATACTTTTCTTAAGCAGCTACACCCCCTCACTTGCTTCCACCACTGTAAACAAAGCATTCTTTTCAGAGAGGGTGAGTGCTTGGCACAAGTACATTCCTAGCAGTGTGGCAGGTAGGGACATTCTGGGCAACAAGTGGGGACTTTGGTAGGGTATTATTTTGTGAATGGGCAGTCTGAATTGCTGTGTGCCCCATCTGTCATTAGTGCCTGTGTGTCTGTTAGGAAATTGTAAACAGAGTCTGCCTGTTCCTGCAGGACCTTCACTTCTGGCAAAGGTTACATGTACCTGCTCCAGCCAAAGAGGGGTGGGCCAGCTGCCATGAATCCCGCGATCCAGGTGAAGATGCAACCCATGATGGCGTGGCTCTCTCGGAAGGTGAAGCCGCCTAGAGGTTTGCAGATGACCAGGTATCGCTCTAAGGCCACCACAGCTAGACACCACAGACCGACAATACCTGCATGATATGGAAGGAAACAGAAACAGGAAGTGCATATTAAAGAGACTCAGAAAAAATGCTAAGGTAATCAGACATTCCCACCTGTGTCCTAAGGCCATGACAAGCTGGATCCACAAACTTACAGTGTCAGAGGGGAGAAAAAAGAGAACTGTGACTAGTTAGACACAGCAATAGGCAGAAGCTCCCTTTGCGGGAAGGGTTGCAAGTGAACATAGACTCCTATATATTCATCAGGCTGAAATGAGAGCTTTAGTCATGTTTCTGAACAGGGATGCTGCATTCATTTACTATCTATAGAAAGTATTGAAGGCCACCATAGATGTATACAAAATGTTGACCAGACCAACAGTAGACAGAAGCAGACAAGACCATTTGACGGGTTTAGGAAGTGGTCTACGGACATTATCTAACATCTTCAGCAAGCATCAAAGACCACCGGAGGTAGCTGTAAAAAAGTGACTGTTGCACCAGATGTATCAAAGACCACCAGAGTTAACTGTGAAACATTAAGCATTCCACCAGGAGCATCAAAGACCACCAGAGGTAGCTGTGAAACAGTTACTGCTGCACAAGAAGCATTAAACACCACCAGAGACAGCTGTGAAACAGTTACTGCTGCACAAGAAGCATTAAACACTACTAGAGACAGCTGTGAAACAGTTATTGCTGCACAAGAAGCATTAACACCACCAGAGACAGCTGTGAAACAGTTACTGCTGCACAAGAAGCATTAACACCACCAGAGACAGCCGTGAAACAGTTACTGCTGCACAAGAAGCATTAACACCACAAGAGGTAGCCGTGAAACAGTTACTGCTGCACAAGAAGCATTAACACCACCAGAGGTAGCTATGAAACAGTGAGGATTCCAACAGGAGGGTGTAGAAGACCAGCACAGCAGCTGGATTTTGGAAGTGGTGCATTGACCTAATTTAAGATACCACAGACGCATCAATGACCATCATACGAGGCTAGGAAAGAGTGACAATTCCAGTGGGATGGGGAAGGTTTGGTCAAGATGGAGAAACCACTTAATGTCATGCTTTTCATTTTCCTTTCCAGTACTCTCTTGGGTTTATTTGTCTTTCTCTCTCATGTCTCTCTCTGTCTCTCAAAACCCTCTCTCTCTTGCGTTCTCTCTCTCTCCCTTGCTCTCTCGCCTTGTCTACCTTTCTGTCTGCTGGTTTGGGATTGTACCTAATGAGTGAGAATGTGCTCCAAGAAGTTAGACTCACAATTAGTGAGTGAGACTGTGTTCCATGACAATGAAAGAGACTGCATTGAGGAGTGGAGCATGCGTGACATGTACAGCAAGGAGTGAGAACCACAAACAATGAGTGATAGGCTCTTTCACACTGAAAGAGTGAGATGGTGCAGTAAGGTGCGCTTCAGACCCAACTGGTGACCTTGCACCTGTCAGTATGACCTTTGTACTCCTTGACCTCTCACCCTGGTGCCCACTGTGTGCTCTTCTCTAGTGTGACCCCTCTGCAGAGAGTGCAGTTTCTGCCTTCGGAAGACTTGGGCTTTTGGCGCCCAACTCCTGTGCGGCAGCACCTCCCCCACCCACCTCTCCGGTGCAGTCTCTGACCACATGACAGGCACTTGTCAATCAATCAATCAGTATTTATAAAGCACAGCAAATCACCGGTGAGGGGCTCAAGGCGCTGTGCACGGCTCATTCTCACACAAGGGTTTGCTTTACATCAGTGCCTTTTCTGCATACAGCAACCTCTACACAGGATGGTGATGCACAGACCTACCAGTGGGCAGAGCTAGCCACCCTCAGGGCTTCTTACAGTACTGCCTATAGGGCACGGACATCTTAAGGATTTTTGGTGGCCATGGGCCAAATGTATTTTTAGGGCCCTTGTTCGGAACAGCTTTGAATTTATGATCCAATACTTACTCTTTCGTGCCCTCTTTGGCCAGGTCACTGACTGTGCACAGACACACTGGTCCAAATCCTAAATGTGTTTACATCTAATATTCAGGGATTGCAGCGCGTGTTTTCAATATTATAACACAGCAGCAGCTCACTAATGTTACTGCAAATGATCTATGTGACACCCTCCCATTTCTCATATGTGAGATCCTGTTATGATCTAAAATAATTTTATGAATGCTGTAAACACAACATGTATCTGCACAATCTCTGTAACATCACCCACATTATTAATACATTAAAGGAAAATGTATTTAAAACAATGTCTAAACATTATTCAAGATCATCAGGGCAAGTCTCTCTACAGAACAGAGCTGGCTCTGTCAGGGGCCCCTGAAAGGCTGGGGCCCTGGGCCAGAGAGTACATTGCCCATGCCTTAAAACGCCTCTGCTATAGGGAGAGCTGGCTGCCAGCTGGTATCTTGTGCAGAGTTGGCACCTTCTGTAAAGCATATACTAATTCCTGACATCCTAATGCATAACATTCATGGGTGTCTTTTCTGCTTCAGATGACGAAAGGACCCCTTTTCCTTATGTAGGGGGGGCAACACGGTGCTCTGCCTAAGGACTCCCTCATTACAATGATTATCTTTGACTGTTATGCAGTGCTTTCCCTGGAGTCTTCATCAATACACGGTTCACTGGTAAAGGGGAGGAAGGAGAAGGGACCACAGCTCAAATCTGTAAAAAGAGTCATCACGCCTGCTACAGCCCTCTGCTATTGCTATGAGTCAACATATGCTGTAGAAGTGGCCAATAACCACATTAATATGCACTGGCCCCCGTTGAATAGTGGTGGGCCCCGGGGGATGGGGTCTCTGGGGCCGAAATCAGCCAGGGGAGGAGGCTACGTGGCCACGTGGCCCTCCTCCCCCAATGAATAGTGGATTGGGTCTCTGGGGCCAAAATCGATCCTGAGATGGGGACCGCGCATCCCTCCTTCCCCATTGATTAGTAGTGGGCCCTGGGGGATGGGGTCTCTAGGGCTGAAATCAGCCGGTTGGGAGGCCTCGTGGCCCCCCTCCCCCAATGAATAGTGGTGGGCCCCAAGGGATGGGGTTCGTGGGGAAGATATCGGCCCGGGGACGGGGGGCATCCCTCCTCCCCTACAGTACACAGTTCTCCCTTTAAATTACTACGAGTATGGTATGTGCAAATCACCTGGAAGCTGCTCTCACTTGGCCCGCCCCGTCCACCTTTGTAGTATGCAAAGGTCTTCCCCCTTTTGCCAGGAAGATGTACAGCTTCCCAAAGGGACACCCAGTGTGTTTCCCGCTGGTTTTGATGGCACGTTCTTGATGGCGAGGAATATGAGGACATCTCCACAAAACAAAGAAGCACTTACTTCATATAGATAAGACGAAGGACCCTGGTTTGGTGGAGATTTACGTGTTTGTAGTCTTGGGTATTCTTTAGGAGGATTCATGTTATCACAGAATTCTAGAGAATCAGGCAACAGGAACAATCATGTTGCCAAAACGCACACAAGGACACTGGTCACATTTCCTTGTGGTCCATTACAAAGCTGTACTGTAGAATACATACTGGACATTCACCGAAGGAGGAAAAAGAACTCAGTTCAGGTAGATATTTCATGCAAAGCTGTGGACTCTTGTTGGAAAAAAGGGCAGGTGAGGTTTCCTCACACAGCTACTGACACACCCACACAGACACTCATACACCCAATCGCAGACGCACTCACTCACTCCGACACTTATGCACCCACTCAGACACTCACGGACTCACGCACAGACACACCCAGACACTCACGCACCTACTCACATACCCAGTTAGACACTCACGCATCCACTCACAGACCCACTCAGAGACTCACGCATCCACTCACAGACCCACTCAAAGACTCACACACCCACTCACAGACCCAATCAGACACTCTCACACCCACTGTCACACCCACATAGATCCTCGCACACCCAATCTCACACCCAGAAAGACACTCTCAAACCCAGAGACACCCTCTGACACTGATTCTCCCCCCCAGAGAGACAGACTTGCGCCCAACTCCTGTTGCGCACACAACCAAATTCCATGACCAGTGCTGGTTTGTAATCCCCCCCGCACACGGCCAAAGGTTGTGCACAGGGTTGGGTGGTTATATGGGGATGGCCATAGGGATTAACGTATAGTAATGAAAATTAATTTATGTTAAAAAAAAACATAGAATTTCACTGAAAAAACAAAGGTTACATGGACCACCATGTTAGGAAATAGACTTAAAAAAAACATAGAAATCCATGTTAGGAAATAGACTTAAAAAAACATAGAAATCCACATAAAAAAAACAAAGGTTACAGGGACACTATAGTTAGGCTTTGGATTTACTCGCACAAAACCAAAGAAATTCTGCAGTAATAGTTAGGGTTATTTGAAGTAACTATAACTTGCAGCCTAAGGTAACGATAACTCGCACCCTCACCATGCACTGCTAATAACCCCAGATCTTACAGCGCTCATGAGATCTTTTATAATGTCAATAAAAATATCATGAAACATTAGCAGTCAAATTATTGAAGAAAAAAACTGTGCATGGCAGGGGAGCGACAACTTTTCTGCAATACATCCACTGTGTGGCATCCAGCAATGAGAAGGGCCACCTTCTCTGGGAGCTATCCCTCTGGAGACCCAAGGGATCCAGGCGCAGTTAAAGAGGTGAATTTAAGAAAAAGACTTTCAGAAAGGGTCTTTTATTGCAGTGATGTGATGTGAAATACACTCCTCCTTGATTAGAGCTTCAGTGCCATGTGTCGGTGAAATACATTCCGTGGAAGAATTAGTGCCCAGACCTTGTGGCATCTTAAAATTCTTTCTTTGGATGTCCTGCTTTAGGCGATCTAAGCTTCCAGCCTATGCAGGGTTGCACTGGGTCAGAAAGTAGGTCCGGGCACCAAAATAAAAGTGCCCCCCATGAGTGAATCAGAAAAATTGGCCCATGTTTGCAAATTGGGACAGTTTTGAACTTGTAAGAACATGCTGTATAAGTGTGATGCAAGGTATGGAAATAAGATTGCATGGACTTAGGCATGCTGAAGGCCACCTTTGTCGTATCAGGGACATCAATAATAAATCCCAGCCCAGTAGACCATAAAAGACTGAGGTATGCAAACAGTCACAAAATAGGGCCACACATTGACCTTTCAGACCAGCCCATCGGGCACTTCCTGGGTGCCCTATAGGCCAGTCCGGCCCTGATCCCATGTCTCTTCCAGGCTCAGAGGAGCTTGGACTGTGTCAGTCCGCTAGGTCAGATGAGTGAGTCCAAATCAGTTAAGTGGATGTGTCAAGTGTGCACAATACTAGAGAGTCGTCAAGGGTGGGTAGCATAGACTGCCGGGTGGTGTGCGTCACAAGTGAACAAGAGCGAGGAACCCAGCGAGGTAGAGTATGGGCATGGTTTAGTCCATCTCAACAGAGGGCAATGGCAAGGGTTCCAGAGAGGTACAGCATGGGCAATGGGGTGGTCCATGTCAACAGCGACCAATGGCAAGGGACCCAGCAAGGTACAGCATGGGCAATGGGGTGGTCCATGTCAACGGCGCCCAACGGCAAGGGACCCAGCAAGGAAGACCACAGGCAATGAGATGGTCCATGTCAACAGTGTCCAATGGCGAGGGACCCAGCAAGTCAGAGCACAGGACATTGGGTGGTCTATACAAAAAGAGCCCAATGATGAGGGATCCAGAAAGGGTGAGCATGGGCAATAGAATGGGCCATGTCAACTGTGCACAATGGCGAAGGACCCAGCTAGGTACAGCATGGGCCATGTGGGCGTCTGCATTAAAAGTTTCTAACAGCAAGAGAACCAGTGAGGCAGAGCATAGGCAATGGGCTACTCCACTTCAAAAGTGCCCTCAGCGAAGGACCCAGTCAGTTACCGCAAGGGAAGTGGGGTGGAACATGTCTAAAAATGAAGAACCAAGAGAGGTAGAACAGGGGCAGTGGGGTGGAACTTGTCTAAACATGAGGGACCAGGACAGGTAGAACAGGAGCAATGGGGTGGAACATGTCTAAAATTGAGGGAACAAGAGAGGGAGAACAGGGGCAATGGGGTGGAACGTGTCTAAACATGAGGGACCAAGAGAGGTAGAACGGGGGCAATGGGGTGGAACCTCAATCAATCAATCAAAAAAGTTTATAAAGCGCGCTACTCACCAGTGAGGGTCTCAAGGCGCGGGGGGCAGGAGGGTCACTGTTTGAACAGCCATGTTTTGAGGTTCTTTCTGAAGAGCAGGAGGTCTTTGGTTTTGCGGAGGTTGGCGGGGAGGAAGTTCCAGGTTTTGGGGGCGAGGTAGGAGAAGGACCTGCCTCCTGTGGTGGTGTGATGGATGCGGGGGACTGTGGCTAGGGCGAGATTGGCTGATCGGAGGTTGCGGTGGGAGTGTGAAAGTTCTCTCTTTCATTGAGGTATGTAGGGCCCGGTGTTGTGGAGGGATTTGTGTTCATGGATGAGGATCTTGAATGTGATTCTCTTGTTTATGGGGAGCCAGTGAAGGGTTTTGAGGTGTGGTGAAATTCAGGGATTAGGAGAGCGGTGATTTTCGCGTGCTTCCAGGGGTCTGGGTAGGTGGTGGAGTCGAAGGAGGAGTTGATTATGTCGCGGAGTATGGGTGCAATGGTTGGGCTGGCTTTGTTGTAGATGCGATGTGGGCAGGGGTCGGAGGGGGATCCGGAGCGGATGAAGTTCATACTTTTTTCGGTTTCTTTGTGTGTGGTGGGGGCCCAGGTGGTGAGTGTGGTGGGGGGATCATGAGTGGGGGTTGAGTTGGGTGAGTGAGGGGTGTGTGGGATGGGTGGGTGTGGTGTGAAGCTGTAGTGGATGTCCAGGATTTTGTGGTGGAAGTGGTTGGAGAGGGCATCACATAGGGGCTGTGTGTGTGAAGAGTCTATGTTGCTGGCTTTGGGTTTGGCTAGTTCATTAATGATGGTGAAGAGTTCTTTGCTGTTTTGAGAGTTGTTGTCAAGGCGTGTCTTGTAGTGGTCTCTTTTGGCGGTGCGCATGAGTTGGTGATGGGTACGAATGGTGAGAAGTTGGTTGTAGAGGGTTCTTGTCGCCATATCTTCTCCGCTTGGCGGCATTTGTGCTTGGAGTCTTGGAGTTCGGGGGTGAACCATGGGGTGTTCTTGATGTTGCGGGTGGCGATGTGTTTTCTGAGGGGGGCTAGTGTTTGCGCAGGTGGTGATCCATTTAGAGAGGTTGTGGGCTCCTGTGTTGGGGTTGTTGGTGTGTGGGGGGGTTGTGAGCCAGTTGGGAGTTCAGGCGTTCTGTGGGGATCTTGTCCCACATGCGGTAGGGTGTGGTGTGTTGATGGTGGTGTGCGGGGGTTGGCGAAGGAGAAGTGGATGCAGTGGTGGTCAGTCCAGAGGAGTTTGGTGGTGTGGGTGTAGGCTATGTGTTGGCTTGAAGTGAAAATTGCGAGCTTGTGTCCTGCTGAGTGGGTGGGTGCGGTGACCAGTTGTTTGAGTCTGAGGTTGGTGAGGGTGTCTATGAGGGATGAAGAGTTGTGGTCTTGTAGGTTCTCCAAGTGAAAGTTTAAATGTAGTCTGTGGAGGTGAGGGCGTGCAAGATGATGGTGTTGGCGATGGTGTCGCAGAAGGCCTGTCTAAAAGTGAGGGATCAAGAGAGGTAGAAGGGGGGCAATGGGGTGGAAGATGTCTAAAAGTGAGGGACCAAGAGTGGTAGAATGGGGGCAATGGTATGGAACATGTTTAAAAGTGAGGGACCAAGAGAGGTAGAACAAGGGCAACGGGGTAGAACTTGTATAAAAGTGAGCGACCAACAAAGGTATAATGGGGGACATGGGGAGGAACGCGTCTAAAAGTGAGGGACCAAGAGAGGTACCATGGGGGGCAATGGGGTGGACCATGTCCAAAAGTGAGAGGCAAAGAGAGAATGGGGGCAATGGGGTGGAACATGTCTGAAAGTGAGGGATCAAGTGAGGTAGAACAGGAGCAATTGGGTGGAACGTGTTTAAAAGTGAGGAACCAAGAAGGTAGAACAGGGGCAATGAGGTGGATCATGTCTAAAAGTGAGTGATCGAGAGAGGTAGAATGGGGGCAATGGGGTGGAACTTGTCTGAAAGTGAGGGACCAAGAGAGGTGGAACCGGGGACAATGGAGTGGAACATGTCTAAAAGTGAGGGACCAAGAGAGGTAAAATCAGGGGCAGTGGGGTGAAAGATGCGTAAATGTGAGGGACCAAGAGAGGTAGAACAGGGCCTTTGGGGTGGAAAATGTCTAAAAGTGAGGTACCAAGAGCGGTGGAATGGGGCAATGGGCTGCTCCGCTTCAAAAGTGCCCATTAGCAAGGGGCCTGGCAAGATGGAGCATGGGCAACAGCTTGGTTGACGCCTGGAAAGCCAGAATGGTGCAAAGAAGGGGTTGGTGCAAAGCCTATGACCACCAGAACAATGAAGGTGAGTGACGGGACATGGGCGGCTGGGAAGGTGGCATTGAAGGGGTGCAGGGCATTTCGATGCTGCGTTTTGATGAAGGTGTGACCAACGCTAAGAACCATTCTCATCAGAGTGGCCCTGAAGCACTACAAACAGCCTTCTTTATGCAGGCTTGCATGGGGTGTAGAAAAGGCATGATGACCACATTACTGTGTCTGATTCTAGGTAAGTGCCTGCAGTCTTCACCAATCCATGCTGGTAGAACTGAGAGTTTAACAACAATGTTTTGCACAGGTTGCTTTCCTAGACTGTTTTCTTTTGTACAAGGGCATAGCCTGTAGTTTTTTCACTGTTTGTTTATAGTTTTGATATTTCTTTTACTTCAATATCTGAAAAAAACATTTTTAGTAAACCTGCCCATCACAGCTCTGAGGCAATTACAATATGATTTACAATTTAAAAATAGGATTATCAAAAAATAGGAAGAAACATAACTGTAAAGTATATCATTAAAAGAGCACTAAAGAGAGAAAAGTGGTTGGTGGACACCACATCCATCAACAGCCCTCCTAAAGGGGTATGCAAGTTAAAGAGGTACTAATGTGGCTTCTAATTCTACCAACTAATGAGCAACTCTTCAGGGAAGATCTTTTGTAGCGAACAGTGGCTCCTCCGGACTCTGTGATGCCGCTTGCAATGAGGGGCCCACCAGTGCATTGGAGCTACCCTCGTTGGGTGACTTCAGACTGGAAGCTGGACACTGCTCCTCTGAAGTTGGCATCTGAGCTGCTGGAATACAGAGCTGAGATCAGCTCATCTCCTCTACATACTCAAGGCACACAATAGAGCCAGTGAAGGGCCTGCTGTTTACACTGCTTCTTTCCGCCACTATTGGTCTCTATCTTTGCGTGGGTTCACCTTTCTGATTGAAAGACGATGCAAAAACACTAAAGAGTATCAGCCTGACCCATTCACTCGTCTACTACAGAGATGGAAGGCTAGCCCATGGTTGGTACTTTTCATGATGGCGCTAGGGCTCCAAATGTCGCCAGCATCGCTCTCGCGACAACTCACCTCCAAGTGTGGCGGCAAACCCCTCTATCTTGCAAGCCAGGGGCCCCGGCGTGAAGTACATCTGGGTGTTACTGTAGAAGGCCAGGGTGGGGCCGATGAAGAGGATCAGCAGGTTGGCCACAGCCAAGTTGACCAGGATGTAGTTGAAGTGGGAGCGCACCTTCTTGTACAGGAAGGTACAGAGGATGGTGAGAAAGTTGATGGGGATACCGAAGAGCAGGATGAAGAACATGAAGACCGCCATGCTCTTGAAGAAGAAGGGGCTGCCCAGGTGGGTCTGGGGCACCAGGAACGGGCTCAGGGCGGTGATGTTGGTCGTGTCCAACGGGATAGGGATGTAGAAGTCGTCGGACATCTCCACGTCCATCACTCGGTTGACTTTGTACATCATGAGGTCGGCGACACTCCGGTCCGGCTCAAGAACTGGAAACTGAAGGTAGAGCTAGCGGCAGGGGAGGAATGGGATAAACACAGAAGAGGGACAATATCTTCAATTCTGATCCCAGTGACTGAGGATTAGCCGTGGTCCCAACCGCGTGAGAGACAGAGCGCCTCCCCTATCATACAGGCCCCTGGGCAGGGTGGGTCCCATATATATATACGCCCTGGCCTCTCTAGGGGGGAAGGGGGTGCTGGGTCCGGCTGGAGCCCACTTAATATTTATTTTCTCTGCAGTGATAATCGTACTTGGAGACAGAAAGTCCTTTAAGAGGGTCTTATCCAGGAAGGCATCACGGCGCGGTGGGGGCGCACGGGAAAAGGTGACTGGGGATAATCTGGGCCCCAAGCTCCTTTGCTGCCCTAATCAGGGCGGCAGAGGCCTAATCCGCGGGTTTAGCGACTTTGCAAGTGCCCTGATTGCGGATTCCCGAGGCGCTTGCGAGCACAACCTTTGTGCAGGTCAAGAAAGCCACAAAGCCCCTGTGCAGGCCCTGCCAGCCGGAGCTTGCTGCTGCAAGGGGATTGGCTGGGTCACTGTCAGACCGGAAGACACAACTGACAGCGCTGCAAAAAAGTTTTTAACTGCATATCAACATTATTCATGTGAATACACGTCCTGTCACGCACAAACGTTATCCCGGTATGTCCAGCCCAAAGAGAAAGAAATAAGTCCCTTTAAGCCATTCAACAGCAAACGCCAGTGAAATGTTTTAGGAGACATTGTGGGCCAGATGTATTATATTTTCATGCAGCGCACAGAAGCCTCCACGTTTTCTGCACAGCGCTGAGCACAAACGAGAACACAGAGCCTTATGTACTAAGATTGTCCTGCTGCCATGTCCCAAGTGTAGGGTGACCAGGATTTTAAAGTAAAAAACCGGGAGATTTCATGATAATAGAAGAAGGGCCACGGTTTTACTTCAACCGGGCAGGCGGAATGACAGGCTCATCAGCATGGGATTACAGCAGAGGCACTAAGAACATAAATAAAATGCAATTTTTAAAGCCAGTATCATACCTGTTAATTAAACTGCTTTCTTTTAACAAACAGCTGCCAAATATGTCTGCTTTGGAAAACATAAAAAAGACACCTACCACCGTTTTCAGTCGACACTCTCTAAAAACCGGGACATGAGCTAAATTTCTCGAAATCAGCTGGTGAAAAAAACGGGACTGTTCCAACAAATCGGGGATGCTTGGTCACCCTACCCACACGGGAGCTCTAAAATGGCGGCCTTTGCAGCGCACAGCCTCCCACCGCGATGCAGAGGTTAGCGTGCGCTGTCTAGCAAGGGATTTGCACTGGAAGCGTAACCTTTCTGTACTAATTCCGATGCCCAGACAAACTCACAAGGATCCCACACATTGGAAGTGTGCAGTGCACTGCAGCACACGTGCAGTGCATTTTTTTTTTTAAATCAACGCATTTCCTCCTGTGACAGCCGACTCCAAGGAGGTGGGTTTTTTATCAAATCAAAGCCACGTATCTGTGTGCATCAGGCTTCGCATCAAAATCTGTAGATGTTTTCACTGATCCGCCAAGGTAAAGCCCCTGTACGTCCGCTTTGTGCAAAGCACTTATATTGCACTCACAAATAGTGCAAAACAGCTCTTGTGCTGGAAAGTAAATACCAATGCGTTACATAGTGTCACTGTGCATCACTTCACAATATCGCAAAGTCATCCTGAATCTGGGCATTTGTGTCCCTGAAGCACTTTAAAGAGACTCCGCTGTGGAAGGCTTTGCTTTATTGATTTCTAAATAAAATTAAAAATGGTGGCGGTTACAGCCTTACACATACCTGGGGGCATCTCTCCCCTCCTAGGTTTATTATAAGGTATAAAGAGCCAGTGTGCCTGAAGCCATTGTCTACTTCCAGGTGACCATGGCCAGATATACGAAGTTCAGTTTTTGCTATTTAGGAAAAGCAAAATGGAATGTACGAAAGTAGAGATTTTCTAGTAGCCAGGCCTACACAGTAGGAATCGCTGTTAGAAAATCGCTCTTTAGGAAACGCTCCACTATTTATTCCTATGGCCTAAAGTGCCATAGGAACGAATGGTCTTGCATTTCCAAATTTGCAATTTCTCAATAGGGAATCGCAAATTAGGAAATGCAAAAACCAAGGGTGCCTATGGCCCTATGCCCCAGCCTAATGCCCCCCCAAAAATGTGGTGCACATGTAAAGCGCACAAATGCCCGAACGGCATGTGTGCTCTACATGGCGTATTAAAAAATGCATCTTGGTTGCATTTTTTAAAATTGCACATGGTTACTGTTGATTTGGAGACAATGGTAAAAGCATTTACTTTCTTAAATGTCCATTTTACATTTAGTAAATGCTTTGTACATGTGCTTAGGAAATCGCAAATAGGAAATCCCTATTTGTGACTTCCTATTTAGGGAATCGCAAAACGCGATTTCTACTGGGTATAAAAATCGCATTTTGCGATTGCGCTTAGGCCTTTGTACATGTGGAAAGGCACTATTGCATTTCTTAATGGACTGAAATTGCATCTCGTTCCATTAAGAAATGCAATTTAATTTGGTACATCTGGCCCAAAGTTCCTAATATTTACATCAAACAGGTGAAGAACTCACAAACAACAGTCTACACACACATCAAGGAAAAAACACCCTGGGCCCGATTCACAAAGGTAAACTTAGACCTGAAGTCTCACTTTAGACCAGAAGTCTAAAGATAGACTTCAGCAGGGATGGCAGAGGAAACCCCCCCCCCCTCCGCCAGCAGCAGCAGCTGCAAACCTTTTACAAGAAAACAATAATAAACTATGTTTATTATTGTTTTCTTTCAAAAGGGGTGGGGCCTCAGGCGATGGCAGGGACGGAGGGATAGTGCTGTGCACTCCCCCTCAGTGTGCATGTATGTTTGACGGTTGTCTCTGGCCAGCCAAACACACATGCGCACTAGGCTCTCTCCAACCCGGCACTGCGTTGCCAGGTTGGAGACAGCAGGCAGAGACTCTCACTCTGCCTCGGAGCACCCTGGCTTGGCGCTCCCTCCAATCCTCATGCTGCTTTCGTGCTGCCAGCAGCATGAAGGCAGCATTAGGATTGGATGCAGGGCAGGGTGGGATTCTGTGTCTGCAGTGGAGGATTGAGGAGCAGATTGGAGAAAGGTAAGTTTTTTTTTTTTTTAATGTATTTGTTTTTTTTGGTCACCCTCGCCACGTGTCGCACCACCCCGCCCCTTTTTGCTACTCAAGAATGTAGACTTCAGGGCTAAGTTTACCTTTGTGAATTTGGGCCCTTTATGTTTTTAAAGAATAATTGTGACTTATAGTATGGTCGGAATTCCTCTTAATTTCTCCAGAGCTCAAGAGATGGCATCATGTACTCAATGCATTTTAACAGGCGTCAGAGGATGGACAGGGGGCAGTTGACACACTCCTCCACCATGGTTTACTAGAAGGCCTGAGTGGAACTTTGTCCCAGGTACCTTCAGAGTCCTCCGAAAGAACTGCCTGGTGCAGCGGGTGCCACTGTTGAGGTATGAGGAAGAGGGGCATCATACTAATGGCAGGAACTTCTGCCACAAACTTGAGACTGACAAGTTCACCAGATGACTGGGAACTAAATCTCACAGACAATATTGAAAAAAGGGACTTTAATCCCTTTTGATCAGATTGTGGGACCTACTGTGCTCCAACTGGATCAGCCGAGCACTCCGGGACCCACTATGATAGCTTGGGAAGGAGCTGAGCAAGGATTCTCAGCCCACAAGCATGATCCAGTACTTAGTTTGTGCTGACTGTTGCCAGTGGCCACCACCAGCATTTACATTAAGGGACCGGGGCTCTTTTAGCAACATATTTAAAAATAAAATCATGCAGACATGGGACCTGAATAAACAAGATGGTTTGAAGAGATTTCAGTCAGTTTGCTTCCAAAATGCAAAGCAATAGCAGAAGTAACTGGATCAGGGGGGCAAAGTCCCTGGAGCTCACTGACAGTGTCAGCAGCAGCACTGGCTCTGCTGACAGTCAGCTGACAATATCACAGTTCTCAGCAGGAGAAAAGAATCAGTCAAGACATGTTGTGCACTATATTCATGTTCCATGTTTTGTAAGGGTGGTATAAGATTCATCAGCTATCCTGCTGGCTCTCCCAGCTCCACCCAGGGTCTTCTTCTCATTGTCTATGCCCAATAAACCATCATGATGGGAGCCATTAGTAGGCCCAGGTACCTCGGAAACTACTGGAAAGACCTCAGAAACTTTGGGCAGGAAAGTGACAACTTTCTACAAATAAAGGTACTGTGCTAACAAGGGAATCATTCTTAAATAAATCCAAATAATCAGTTGAATCATGTCCTAAAAATGGTGACCGTATAGGTTAATCCACTACATGCCTCTCTTCCCTCTGATTATGTTTCACTCCACTGAATTCTGCAGAGTTACATGAAAACTCAGTGAAATTCTGCCGAGGTCTGCGAACTGGAGGAAATCAGCACATTGTACTGATTTTTAGCACTGAAAAAGTAGCACGATTGAAGCCACACGGCACACCAGAGGGTACTGCTGCCCATGCAGTACCAGAGGGTACTGCTGCCCATGCAGTACCAGAGGGTACTGCTGCCCATGCAGTACCTGAGGGTACTGCTGCCCATGCAGTACCAGAGGGTACTGCTGCTCATGCTGATTTTACTACCGTAGAGTAGATGTTCTACTCGAGTGCCAGCTTTCTCACCTCGAATGGTCGCGACCACCCGTGACCACCCACTTTGGGAAAATCTTGCTGGTGCCCTACTTGAGTACAAAAATTGCACTAAGGGACACCAATTCTTCCACACACTCACCAACTTACTATTGGCAAGCTGAATACGAGAAAAACCTCAGAAGTTGGTGAAGTTTGGCCAGAACTTTGCGTTCACAAGCGTAACACGAAATGGCTACAATTCCACCAACTCTGCCGTCACCGTGGAATTTATTACCCACTTCTATTTGATACACATATTAATATGTTCTCATTTGATTGATTCCCCTTCAATTAATTCATAATGTCACCAATTTAGGGACATGCAATTTAGCTGATTCTTTGGATTTATGTAAGAATGACTCCCTTTTTAGCACTGTACCTTTACTTAGGTTTATACCCAAGCTCGCCAGGGGTTCCTGGGTTGCCCATTTCTTTTTCCACTTTCTAAAAGTGGCATTTTCAAAACTGTAATCTAAAATCTGACTTTGTCTTTAAAGAGGATATTAAATTGCAATTCATTTGAGTGCAAACATCATTTCTCTATCCAATGTGAAGTCGGCACTTATTAAATGAAATAAGGTAACCCGGTGTAATCCGATGGGAGAGACAGACCTTACAACAGTGAAAAACGACTTCAGGAGTGTTTCCAACATGTAAAACTTAAATACACATGTCCTACATGTTAAATACCATACACCCTGCTCTAGGGGCCCTTAGGGCCTACCCTAGGAGTGACTTATAAGTATTAAAAAGGAAGGTTATGCCAGGCAAACGTTTAGTTTTGCCAGGTCGAAATGGCAGTTTAAAACTGCACTACAGGTTGCAGTGACAGACCCGAGACATGTTTAAAAGGCTACTTTAGTGGGTGGCACAAGGAGTGCTGCAGGCCCGCTGGTAGCATTTAATACACATGCCCTGGGCACAGGTTATACAATTTACTAGGAACTTACAAGTAAATAAATGTATTAATCAGGTGAAGGCTAAATATACCATGTTTTGAAGAGAGAGCACCAGCACTTTACCACTGGTTATCAAGGAAAAAGCGCACAGAGTCCTAAAAGCCATCAAAAACTAGCTCAGCAAAGGAAGACAGAGGAAGGCAAAAATCTGGGATCCCTATAAAAACCCCTATGATTATAGGGGTTTGTGGATTCCCAAGGAAACTACCTTTAGGTCGCTTCCATCTGGATGCCATGATCTCACATAATGGACCTCCTGTCCTTGCCACCATCTGGACCTGTTCAGCCCTGCACCCTTCTCTTCACCTTTACGTCCCTCCTTGTTGCTTCTTCCACCTGTTTATTCTGAACATACAAAACCCTAATGACAGAGATTTGACTTATACCCCCGTAACTTCTTCAATTAGTGCTGTACTGATTTTTTGCATGCCAAGTTTTTGTCATAATCTGCGGCCCACGCTCTCCTGTGCTTGCAAGAAGGCTATCACCAGACAGCATTAAAGAGGAACCAGGTCTGAAAAGCAGCAGCTAGATGGGAGCAGAGCTAGAAAAAAATAGGGACAAAAATGAAGGCCAAGGAGCATAGAACCTGCAGAAAAATACAACAAATGCATGGAGATGCAGCTACAGACAGAAAGGCTCTTACTTTTAGAGGGGAAGAACAGGAAGTTACAAGTAGCCACACGACTGGGCTCCTCATGGGATTGGGCTGATATCCCAGTATTAGGAATGGCAGCCATCTTGAAATGGGCTAAAGGTTGAGAAGAGGTATTGAATGGAAAATGCTAGACCCTGGGCCTTTTCAAAACACCCACGTCTTAAGTACTTAAGTTATAGATCTTTCTTTTTTTTTCGAGGTTAGCCATGGTGTGGGGCAAGAGTCTCTGCAGCGCACCTTGCCACCTGGAAGCAGCATGGCACTGAGATACAGCACCCAATAAGGCAAACACAGATAGGACCACTGAAGCACTGAAGACAGACAAGAAGGAGATTCTGAGGTAAGTCTATCAGGGCAGAGTGCACCTCCGTGTCGCGACCGGCAGCTCTGCCATGAACCGTGGGTTGCTGACATCGCAATCTTATCTATGGACCCACGGACTCCAGAAATGCTCCTCGCAAGCAGACGCAAGATAGGGAAGAATGGGTGATGCTTGGCATACAGGAAATTAAGTGGAACTTTCTGACCCCAAACAAGGCTGGACACACAGGTAGTGGCTTACTTCTGAACAGTGCTTAATTTGTAAATAAAAACGTGCCGGTGCTCACAGCTATACTCTGAAACCCGCAGCTGCTGCAGTTAAATGTGCGAGCACTGAATACTGAGGCAGCGTAATCCTAAACCATCTCGGGCCTCTTTAACCCATTTACAGCCACTCCCTGCCCCTTCAGCTCACTCTTGCAGCTTTCTGCTTTCTCCCATTCTGACGCTTTTTCGTTTTTCTCTTCCTCCGTCTTTCCCAAACGTGTCTTTTGCTCGCAGCAAATGGTTGAGGCAGTAGAATAAGCCCCGCCCTCAAAAATAAGTGCCGGTGCTCAGCACCGGAAACAACAAGCAGAAATTAAGCACTGGTTCTGAGGCACTTCTACTTAGTGTAGACGAGCCAGAGAAAGAGCAGTCAGTAGAAGGCTTGGGATGAACATCTCGCCTGGAAGAATTGGATGGTCTTGGCTGCCTAGAGAGAAACCCACAGTCCAGTAAATACAATCTGGATGCAGCTGAATTATGTCTCTGCTTCGGCTCCTACCTTCCCCAATCGAGCACCTCATCTGTCAAAGGATCAAAGCGATTCATTCAAACAGGAGGCATCACCCTGGGCTTCTCGTTTCAAGTCCAGTAATTTAGCCATCATCCCCACAGCAAGAGCTCGTACAACCCTCCCATCCCGGACCTCTGTATTTTGGTTGCGCCTGCTGGTTCAATTCTCATTTTTGGTCTCTTCTCACGCTTACTCTTGCAATGTGGAAGAGTAAGGTATTTTTGAGTCTTGAATGGCTGTAGTGCCCATGCACCCCGGTTGCATGATTACCCATCTCCCAGGATGTCCCTCTATCTATGTTAGCCCTGATGAGACCCTTTTATCCTTCACGGGGTCAAAACGTCGTCAGCAGCTATTTGCACAGACAAACGGACTGCTGTTTGACAATTGATGAGGCTTTTCTAATTATTCCTCTGAGTTGTCTTGTTCAAAATAAAAGCTTTGTATATTATATCTATCATACTCCATTTGTTTTTTTGCTTTGACACTGGGGACACATTGCACTTTGTCTTTGTTAAATTGGGGTGTTACTGGTGTATGTTTATGGGATCATAACATAAAACATTATTTACCTTACCTTAAACTATTGGTGTTTGTTGTGATTGCAAATATTCTTATTTTTTCTAACCAGTGGTGTTTATTGTAACCTACTTAAGTTCCAAGGTACCTGACATGTTTAATGACTTTATGAGACTATTTTGTCCACTTACTGAAGTACTGCTTGTATGACAGCTGAGTGAGCCATTGTTGCCTGTTTTAAGCAACTCCCTATTAACAGGCATTGGCTGTGTGAGTGGGACCCCTGGAGGCACCCAACTCCACTTCTGCACAAGGTCTTTGGCCATTGGCCCAACTCCTCTACAGGATGCCAACCCCCATGGGTGCCAACCGTGCGCTGCGCCAGTCATGGGTGCCCAATCCCCTGCTGCACACGGATTTGGCCATGAGCAGCAGGGGTTGGACACAGGTGCTTATGATGTACGCCCAAGTTTGATAAACATTTCAAATGCTTCTTTTACAATTGAACATAGAATGCTGGCATACTAGGACCTTGCTCCCAGCTTGCCAGAAAGAGGTGTAGGGCAGTGCATAATTTGTAAATAAAAACGTGCCTGTGCCCAAATCCCTCCTCTTAAACACGCGGCTGCTGCTATTAAATATGCTAACACGGAATATTGATGCATAGTAATCCTGAAGCCATCTCGGGCCTCTTCAATCCATTTAAAGCCATTTCCTGCCCCTTCAGCCCACTCTTGCAGCTTTCTGCTTTCTCCCATTGTGACGCTTTTTTGTTTTTCTCTTCTCCGTCTTTCCCTTATGTGTCTTTTGCTCGCCAAAGACGGTTGAGGCAGAAGAATAAGCGCTGGCCCTCAAAAATAAATGCCGGTGCTCAGCACTGGAAACAATAAGCACAAATTAAGCACCGTTGTAGGGCTTTTAATGTGAGACTGCCTGGTTTAAACGGCTCTCTTGGAAGGAAGTGATACCGCCACAAACTACAGCGTAGCAGCATGCCTAAACTGGTTGGCAATTCGAATGTCATTTCTGGTGGTGCCACGGCCATCAAATGGCTGCCTGATGCCAGAGTCGGTCATGCCGCCATCAGTACTGCCGCCTTCCTCCACGGTTTTAGCATGATGGCTGAAGCAGAGGTGGGTGGGCAGGACTTCTAACTATTGTCATGCTCTACTCTAAATATTACCTTCTAAAGAGGAACAGAAAGTAGGCATGACTCCTCAAGCCCTAGACCAGACCCCTGAAGGTGTCCTCTCCTGGTTCCTCCAATAGTTGTGCCTGGAGAGGATGTGAAGAGCTTTTCATTTTTTAAATTATTTTGCCATTTGTACACCACACCGTCTGCCTCTGACAAAGGATTTCATTGCTTCAGTACTTTGAGGGCGACTCTCCCAACAGTTCTGAGGTTTCCATCACAGAACCAATTCTGATCCGACGCGTGAAGTTTCACCATCGGTAGGGTGATGGAGGGGGTGATTCTGACCGCGGCGGACAGCGGTCGTCGCCCGCCAAGCGGTTCCCGCCGAAAGACCGCTCCGCGGTCAAAAGACCGCGGCGGTCATTCTAGCTTTCCCACTGGGCCGGCGGGCGACCGCCGAAAGTCCGCCCGCCAGCCCAGCGGGAAACACCCTTCCCACGAGGACGCCGGCTCAGAATGGAGCCGGCGGAGTGGGAAGGTGCGACGGGTGCAGTTGCACCCGTCGCGAATTTCAGTGCCTGCAAAGCAGACACTGAAATTCTTCGTGGGGCCCTCTTACGGGGGCCCCGCAAGTGCCCATGCCATTGGCATGGGCACTGCAGGGGCCCCCAGGGGCCCCGCGGCACCCCCTACCGCCATCCTGTTCCTGGCGGGAGAACCACCAGGAACCGGATGGCGGTAGGGGGTGTCAGAATCCCCATGGCGGCGGAGCGCGCTCCGCCGCCATGGAGGATTCTCAAGGGCAGCGGGAAGTCGGCGGTACACCGCCGACTTTCCGTTTCTGGCCGCGGCTGAACCACCGCGGTCAGAATGCCCAGCGGTGCACCGCCAGCCTGTTGGCGGTGCTACCGCCGACCTCCGCCATGGCGGTAATTACCGCCAGGGTCAGAATGACCCCCGGAGTCTGTTCTCACATCAGGCGAACCTGTCCTCTTCACTAGTTTGTGGTTGAACGTTCTTGGTGCTTGATGAGAGAAGAGAGCAGTATTCCATCACTTCATGGTCGGACTGGGACATAAAATAGGCTCAGGCACAAACATAAAAGCAGCCCTGGCAAGTGCCATGCAGCAGGGGTTAAACTAACGCATTCTAGTGCTGGTGTCCACATCCATACGTCAACCCCCTGAGTCAGACAGCAGCCTACTACCGATTTCAAGGCTAGTCTCCCTCCTCCTGATTCCTGCATGTAAAAACACGGTTCCTCTGCGGGCTTCAGCTGACAGGGCCTGGTTTTCTGTGACTCTGGGTATGCACTGCCAGTAACCTGATCTTGCAGGCCCGTGCACTACGTTCTCTCTTCCAGCCCTAGCTCTTTTCTCCGTGCTTTTGACAGGTAAGGGTCAAAAATGCATATTTGCGTATCTAATATCCAATCCTGCAGCAGCAGACTTGCAAATCCCATACATAACAGTAACCTGATTCAGAAGTCAATTGGGGAAATACATTCTCCTGAATTTCTTCTGGAAATCTCCCACTTTTCTCTTCTAAAATGTTGGCATGTATGTACATGTCAACCCTCTCGATTCAGGCGGGAGATTACCGATTAGAAGGCTAGCCTCCCGCCTCCCTATTCCTGCAGGCAAAAACCTGATTCCTCTGTGGGCTTCAGTCAACAGGAACTGGTCTGGTATGCTTTGGAGTATGCACTGCCAGTAACCTACTCCTGCAGGCCAGTGGACAACATGTCTGTCATGCTCTCTCTGCCTGCCATAGCGCTTTCTCTGTGCTCCTGACAGGTAGGGAAAAAACATATGTTTGCATTTCAGTTATCCGATCCTGCAGCAGCAGGCTTGCAAGTCCCATACGTGTCAACAGACCCAATTCAGGCCTTAATCTAGGTCAATGGAGAAAAATACGTTCACTTGACTATTTGTTTTATTTTAATCTCCTACTTCCTTCTTATAAAATGTTGCCATATTTGGCATTCTAATTTGTTTTTAACCGAAGACATAGCACATTGTGTGCATGCTGAATGCCTGTGTGAAGTAGTGTTCAGCAGGAACGGCTTTAGTGCTGGGGCCCTAGTGCGACTGTTGTTTTTGGCACCCCCCACTCCATTAGCTCGTCCTCAGATTCCCTCACTACCACCCAACAAAAGTGCACTCGTCTCTCCATAGCCCCTCTCTCACATGCTTTTCATTTGTTTTAAAGCGCTGGAAAGGGATGGTGTTACTAATCCACTCAGCTATCCACATAAAATACAGATCTGTTCTTTGTATCAGGTGTAATAACCCTCTGCGCTACTTTATGGCATCAACACTGCCACTAGACAAAACTCCTGTCTCTCTCTCTCTAGCAGGAACATTAATCACAAGAGTTACCTTGAAATTTTTATTGCCGCCTGAAAGCTGGACACACAATGAACTCTGCAGCAGGTGCTTTTAAATGGTAAGTTATTGCTTAACACAACACCACCCCGCCCCCAAGGTCAGTGCTCCCCGCCATTTCAGCGCCCAGGGCAGCCGCACAGGTCACACTGCCCTACAGATAGCCCTGGTGTTCAGACCGCGTTTGCGCCGACCGACTGCCCCCTGCCGGAACCCGGTCACACAGTCTGACCGGCAGGACCTGTTCTAGTCCTGCACCCCTAGGCCGCAACCCCCCAACCCCCTCGGAAGAAACATCATCTGTGCTTCCCACCTTACTCCCACACTTTCAATCTTAATGGGAAATTAAAGTCATCCCTAGTTTTCCAAAGTCTTCCTCGTGTAAGTGTCCACATGTTGGTATGTGTGTATCAGTGACCCCACACAAACGTGGCAGCTCTGTGATATACTGTTACCCCAACACAAAGGCACATGCTTTCTTAAATCTATGTCAATACGTGGGGCACATTAGCAGTGAAATATCAGGCATCCTCGCCCTGAAAATGAGGAAAGGTCACACCTAAGCAACCTGAAAACGTGGCAGCTGTGTGAAAGTGGCCACATTAGCGAAGCATATAGCTTAAAAAGTGGTAACATCAGGGAACTGAACATTGACAACCGGCCCACACTTTGACGTGTCAGACCAGCCCGTTGGGCCCCTGCCTGCCCTACAAGGCCAATTTCCCATCTTCCAGGCTGGCACTGGTCAGCAGAAGCGCCTATGTGTAAGGAAAATGTTGGAAATCCGATCACAAGAGCTGCAGAATGGCAGGCCACAAGCTTTCACACGTTTCTTACCTCTCCTGAAATGTGTGAACTCGTTATAAAAGACAGAAGCCTTGGCCTTTCAAGAAAAAAACTGCAATTACCATTTTTCTACATTCAAAAGCTAGAAAACTCATGATGCATTTTAAAATGGGTTGGATGACATACTGGAATCACAGATGATGTGGCTTTCAGGATAAACTGTAAATGATTCGGAATGTGATAATGGAAGGAGTCTAAATGATCCTACAGGAATCATGTGCGTGCATGACTGCGCCAGGAAACCAACTTGAAGAGCAGTAGACACTGACTACCAAGAAACACATTCAAAGAGGAAATTCAGCAAAGCAACTTTAAAATGCACACCTGGTATTGCAGATCAGAAACTTGACTTGTGGGTTTGACTTGAAAAGCTCATCAGCGTCATAACCCGCACTACAAGCCGAAAGTGGCTGCTCTTCGAAGTTCTGGTCTACAAGACATGTGTAGACTCAGAAAGGAAATGTGGCACACCCAGGATCTTCCTGCCTGCCCCTTCCCCCCCAGCACCGGTCATGGGGGCCCCTCTTCTTAGACTACAGAAGAGGTACAGCAGAAAGGCCCAGAGGAGGAGGGCCAGGCACCGAAGAGCAGAGAGATGCTCTGGCCCCGCCCCGAGCCCCAAGACACAGCTCTGAAGATGCTGACAATCCACCATGGCACTGCACAAGGGTTGGTCTCATCTTGTCACAAACAGGTGGCAGATTCCAGGTCCAAAGAGATCTGTTGGGAGTTTTAAGAACCTTGTAGTGTAGATGTGCTTTGAGCAAAATCCATCACTAAGGTACAGCTCCTGTAGGAAACATTTTCGAATATCTGCATTCGAAGGCCACGTGTTATTTTCTACTTAAATCTGTTTTATACACTGTCCAAAAGATATAGGTGGTCATTACAACCTCGGCGGTCTTTTAACAAGACCACTGAGGGACCGCCGTGCGGAAGACCGCCAGTAGTGGCGGTTTGCCGCTCAACGTATTATGACTGTTGGCTGCTCTCCGTCCTTTTTACGATGGAGAGCCGCCAACAGCCATACTGGCGGGCGGCGGGGAAGTGGAGGTTGCTCCACCTCCACCGCCACGCCAACAGAACACCACCCACCGAATCACGTCCTGTGATTCGGCGCGGCGGTGTTCTGTTGGCGGTGTGGTGTCGGCGGAGCAGCCCCCATGGCTCCCGTCCCCTCCCGGAGGATCGACGGACAAGGTAAGTCGATCGTCCGTTGGGGGAGGGGTGGTGGGGGGGTGTTGTGTGTTGTGTAGGTGCATGGGGGTGTGTGTCTGTGTATGTAGAGGGGGGGTGTGAGTGCGTGTATGCTTGCGGGTGTGTTGGGAATGAGTGCATGTATGTCTGTATGGATGTGTGCGTGTATGTCTGTATATGGGTGTGCGTGTCTGACTGAGTGTGTGCATGTAGACATGTATGTTGGTGTGTGTGCGTGTATGTGTGTTGGTAGTGCCTGCGTGCATGTCGTGTGTGTGTGAGTTATGTGATGTTGGGGGTCGGGGTGGGGAGGGGGGCCCTGCCACCTTTGGGGGGTGGCAGGGGTGGTGGGGGGTGTAGGGGAGGTAGTCGGGGTGGGGGTGCGGGGTGGGGGAGACCCCTATCAGTGCCAGGGAAGGAATTCCCTGGCACTGATAGGGCTTACCGCCATGAATTTCATGGCGGTTCCTACCGCTGGAAATCCACGGCGGTGAGCCGGGACGAAATACCGGCGGCGGTATTGTGACGGCCGCCGGGCTGGAGACCCAGGTCTCCAGCCCAGCGGTCGTCTCCGCCCTGGTGGGCGGATCGGTGAAGCAGCGGATGATCATGGCGGTAACCGCCATGGTCATAATACTAAAAAAAAGACCGCCAGCCTGTTGGCAGTCTTACTGCCGCTTTAACACCGTCCGCCAGGGTTGTAATGACCCCCATAATGTGGCAATTCAAAAGATGACCACATAGTCATATACCTCCACTTCTCATCCCTGTTTACTCAACAGATCGCAGAAAGAACCATACATTGCTCTTGTAAACTTCCCCTATTATGGACACTACAAGAACATCACAGAGTGACCCCTATCCTAGGGCCCAAGGAGTTGGAAGAGAGAAAATAACAGAAAGAAGCATAGCTGGGTCATTGCCCCTCTGGTAATCTTGACCAAACACTGTCCTGCAGCGCCATCTCTCCGGGAGGATAACTCCAATTACTACACGATTCTCATAACACTAGTACCTACCTCATGCGTCTCCACCGTGCCCCAAACACGGTCCATGAGAGAAGCAGAGTATTTACCACAATTTCAGGACCAGATTGTCCCTGGCAGATTGAGACTCTGTAAAGAAATACCATTTCTCCTAAACCCCCCACCTTCCAACCAACCTCTTAGCCACCTTTAGTTTTTTAATATCACCATCCTTTCTCCTTGTGCAGAGGTCTGGGAAACACAAGTCTTAGCTGCCAGCCGGCCTCACAGATTTGTTCTTGATCCCTGTTTCCAGGATTAGTCTTCTCTAGTCGACTGACTTTAACACCAAGAACCTCTAGTCCTTTGGCGCTATTCTGCATCGCAGATGAGATCTCATTTCCAACAGTTCCACAAAAACCTTATCATCCCCAGGAAGGAGCCCATCTCGTGGAACCTCTGAGGGAAATCTCAGAAACTGGACTTAGGACCCACTTCTCCTATCACCCAAAGGTTTCACCCTAGATTTGATCATACAATGCTTAAAGGAGAACTCTACTACCAGCTCTACTCTAGTGCCCATCATCGTCTCTCTAAGACAAGGACCTTGCCCTCAGTGGACTCCGGGGTCTGCTCTACTCCACCAGATCTTCCCACCAACGCCGGCCGCCTTCCTCTGCAACATCTCCAGTACCACAGCAATACTTTCCGTTTTCTCTCTGGAGTGAGAAAGTTGAGGACTGCCTCTCCTTTTGATACTTTCTCATTATCATGCAGATGTTTTGAAAGATCTATATTTCTATTATGTTATCCCGTTCCGGGCACCCAGTAAACCTTCTATTTTTCTCTCCACCAACTGCTCCTGTTTGTCTTTTCCTCAGTGGATCCAGAACCTGCTGCCTGACCTCACAAATATGGACCAGAGCTTTGACTTGGCAGGCAGAAGCTGCTCCTAAGAGACCACACGTGGGTTCAACAACTCATCTTCCTCCCACATTTGTCAGCCTTTTACGTCAGGCTCCAACTCCCAGGGGTAACACAGGCACACAAGACACCGAGCTTGGTAAAGACCCCAAAAATAAAGCAGCCATTGTTGGCTCTGCCAGGCCAAGCCCATCACCATGTTCTTTTAATTGACCATATATACATTTATCATTATTTTTTTCAGAATTAGCTCAGGAGTTATATTGAGAAACTGTTGTGGGGTCAGGACAAGTCTACAATAATATTAATGTATCATGTTCTCAGAACACGGATAAAAAGAGAATTAGGGTCAATTTACTCCAGTCTAAAACCAAAGAGAATATTAGGGGGTGCAGGTTGCGAGCCCACCTTAGCATCATTTCCGGGCTGATTGAGACTGTGATCAGCTGCATGTGGGCATATGAATCTGTCGAGGACTTATGAAGAGATCTGCAGACCGTGCCCTTGTGTTTGCCACTGCAAGGATGTGTTGTGAGCTCGTGGGTGGCCGTGCGCCAGTTAGCAATCCAATCAGGTGAGGTGAAAGATAGGAGGCACTGTTCGCTCTAGGTTACATAGTGCTCATTTGGTCTTCTACAAGATGCCCCAAATTGGTGAACATTGATCACCTCTGAGCTGAGGATTGCTCATGTACAGTACCATGGACTGCATACTCACATGAAGGGAATGTGACGGAAGAGGAAGGACCTTATGTGAACTGGTCAAAGGTTCCTTGACAGCCAGGACCAACATTGGAGCATCTGCAATCCGACTCGATCCTTCATCATGCCACAGCTCGGTCACTGGTATCTCCCTGCGGTATCACAGGTGATCTCATGTTTCTTGTCATAGTTCTTTCTGGTTACAGTACATGGTTGTGGAGCACGTGTGATACCAGTGAGCACAAGCTACTAGTAGTTCGATGGAAATACTGGGCCTGATTCACAAAGGTAAACTTAGACATGAAGTCCAACCTGAACTCTAAACGCAGACATCAGGTCTCAACTTAGGCTTCAGGTCTAAACTTAGGTTTCAGGTCTTGAGTTAGACTTTAGGTCTAAACTTCGACTTTAGGTCTGAACTTAGACTTAAAATCTAACTTTAGACCTGAAATCTAAGGGCCTGATTTCTAGTTTGGCGAGGAGGTTACCCCGTCAAAAACTTGATGGATATCCTGTTTGCCAGATTATGATCCCATTATAGCCAATTGATATCGTAATACGGCAGATGGGATATCCGTCGTATTTTTGATGGAGTAACCCATCCGCAAAACTATAAATCAGGCCCTAAGTTTAGACCTTAAGTCTAAACTTAGACTTAAGATCTAAAGTTAGACTTTAGGTCTAAACTTATACTTCAGGTCCAATATAACCTTTGTGAAATGGGCCCAAAGAATGTATTTCTTGCATGAAGTGCCTTCATGAGGCTCTGGCCCCAACATTCAAGCGCCTCTTCAACCATCTAACCTCAAGGTGGCTTCTACATGGCAGGTTGGTAGCCCTTTGGCTCGTGTGTGCCACAGACCACGACAGAGTTGAAGCATTTATTCTCAACAAACATAGAATTAAATCTTCAAAGAAGATGGATTCAATGCAATCCTTGCAAAGAGTAAGCAAAAAGGACACATCATTAGAGTACGAACATAAGTGACATATCATAAAGAACTGCACACTGCCCAAATAACCATTACATACAAAATAGTGTTTTTAAAGAAGAGCATAATTGTATAACAAAACCTGCTACATTCGTTTGCACAGTATGCCATCCTGTAGCCCCAGTCATTTCTAGGTCTGGCCTTTGAGACAGCTTTAGCTACCTTGTCATGCTACTGTTTCTCCAAAAAGTAATACTTAATATACGGGTCAGCAGGCTTCACCCATTGGTCTGTTAAACTGTCCTTCACATTCTCCTTCTGTCCACCAAAGCTTACAGTACGGGGACACGGGCAGCCCACTTGACTCATTGCCTCTCTTCACTCTGAGTGGCTGCACAAAGCTTGTGCACATTGTGTGCATCCACCCAAAAATAGTTCATTTCTCCTCGGAGACTTGTGGATCAAAGTGCGCTTCTTTATATTATTATTTTTGTTTATTAAACTATAAATATGGTTATTTATTTTGCCTGCAATTCGGGTGTCCAGGTGGGTGGTCATTTATATTTCATCTTTTCCTTTTCTGTTGTTGATGTTATAAAGTGTTTAAGGGGCATTGCAACATTTTATCTGTGTGCAATATTAGTGCTTGGTTAGGTTGTGTTTAATCTTGTCTCCTTCAAAAACGATTATAATAATAGTAAAATGTGTGGCACAACTGAAAGGCTTTATTCAGTGCTTAATTTGTAAATAGAAACGTGCCAGTGCCCAAAGCCCTTCTCTTAAACAAGCGGCTGCTGCAAATAAATGTGTGAACACGGACTACTGAGGCAGCGTAATTCTAAAGCCAACTTGGGCTTCTTTAATCCATTTACAGCCACTCTGTGCCCCTTCAGCTCACTCTTACAGCTTTCTGATTTCTCCCATTGTGACGCTTTTTCGTTTTTCTCTTCCTCCGTCTTTCCCATATGTGTCTTTTGCTCACAGTAAATGCCTGAGGCAGAAAAATAAGCTCCGGCCCTCAAAAATAAGGGCCGGTGCCCCGCACCGGAAACAACAAGCACAAATTAAGCACTGGCTTTATTGTTAAACAGCCTAACTAGCAAAACAGCCACATCACTGAAAGTTTTGACATTTGTAAGCATATAATGGCCGCATTTAGGTGGTGGCGTACGTCTTTTTTAATTTTATTCATATGACATAGTCTTGCAATAAAAAATAGACTAGAAAGATGAACAATCACATTAACTTGCCAAGGCCAGACATATTGGTTTTGCCAATGCTTGGTATACTGTGCCAAC
This sequence comes from Pleurodeles waltl, assembly GCF_031143425.1. Lineage (NCBI taxonomy): Eukaryota > Metazoa > Chordata > Amphibia > Caudata > Salamandridae > Pleurodeles > Pleurodeles waltl. Next base: position 19,492,968 of record NC_090449.1, read on the forward strand.
GATCCTTCCTCTCCTCCTCGGAGACCAATTATTGCAATCATTCTTACAAGCATCTTGGCTGCAAAATCTCCATCCTTTCTAAAGGATGGCAAATGCTTTTTTTTTACAGGTGCAGAGGATCAGTCAAGGTAGTGATTATAGATTTTACTAACAGTGACAGAAGCATCTTGAAGAGCTCTGCAGGGACATACTCTCTGCAGCATGAGTGAGATTAAGGACGCAGACCAGGCCCAACGGTGCTGCAAGAGCATTCAGAGTGGGGGCGCTGCCATCAGTGTTACATGAATGACGTCAGAGGGATTGTGAGAAATCCAAGTGTCACACAATGAACAAGTATCGCGTATGAGCCACGCCCATTCGGCAGGCGAGTGGTAAGGGTGTAGTAATTTGCGCATTTTGGAGCACACTGCTGCAAATATACGAGTAAACCAGGGTGTGGAAGTGAGCTGTCACTTACAGAGAACGCCCTCTCCTTTGGAACAGCATCTTGAAAGGGGCAAGGGAGCGCAAATGAGAACGGCTGAAAATCAGATTTCTGTAGGTGTGAGACACCCTCCTGCACATAAACAATCATTCATGGCATTTTGCTCTTTCTATGTGTGCTGCAGAGCGCAGCACATGTAGAAAAAGCAAAAATAAGGAGAAATAAAAGTATGTCTCCTTGTCGTGGCATGCTGACGCCACCCGTGGGTGGCATTAGTTTTTGGTGCTGCCTCAGGTTTACGATTTCTCATAAATCTAGAGCAAAGTCAAAATGCAATAGGTATTGCGGTGGAACTCGCACGCTGGGTGATGTGTGTAAAGGGGCCGTATTTACAAGCGGTGTTAAGCCACAAGGCGTGACTTACTGCCACCTTGTAAATATGGCGCAGGGCACAGCGCCACCGGAACACCGCTAAAGGTGCCAGTCCGGTGGCGCTAGGGCCTTGTATGCTGTATCCTGTTGGCAGGAAGGAGGCATGACGTCACTGGCTGTGGCTGGCTGGCGCTGTTTGAGTGACAGAGTCCCCAGGGGTGCGACTGGATCCCTGCACCTTAAGTACAAATATTGTCCCGATCAAACTCCGAATAATAGATGTTGCCTTTACGTTTTTAGCAATAGATCTTCATATAATGAATATATCTGAAGAGTATACACTGAACAAGATACAGAACATTCTGTGGCTCTGTGGATACAGGTTCCCGGTTGTTTACACAGCTGCGGTTGTGTGCGAGGGCCGGGTGTGGGCACCTCTGCAGGTGCCAGTCAGTGGGCACAAGAAGCCTCCTGGTACTCTGTAGGCTCGCAGGGGCTGATTACCACCCCCCTATTCCCGGAGCGCCACCTGCTGGTGCTTACAAGGCCAGCGCCCCAGGCGAGAGTTCTGCAGTTATATTCTTACTATGGACTTACTCGAGGTGGTTTGTATGGTCTCCAACCCTGAGGGTTTCTATACGTATTTGTCCGATGCCCGAGCGGATTCTGCTGTTTCCCACGTCCCTGGGTGCGCCGGGTGCAAAATGTATTTTCTATTCCTGCCCAGTGTTGTGCTTGCTCTCTCCAGTGTGCGGCGCTAGGCCTGTGGTTTGGTTTCCACCTGTAGCTCATGCCAGGAAGAGATCCATGAACCCCTCTGGGTCTAGGGTCCCATCCCGCCAGGTGCGTGGCTCTGCCCACCTCCGCTCACCCCCTCCTGCCCTCAGTGGGTCCCTCCAAGCCTGTAAGAGTACTGAGCCTCCATACACTGATATCCAGGGAGGGAGCGCCTGCAGTCCAGGGCATTTTGCTGCCCTTCCCTGGGGCTGAGTGCGTCCTGTGCTAAAACGTTAAACTGCAGGAACTTAGATCGAGCGTCCCTGGATACCTCCGGAGCTGGTCTCAGTATCAACCACCTTTCCTCTGTTCCAAGACCCATTCCTAGCGCCCAACCAAACAGCGAGCACCCTTCAGCGCATTCCTAGCGCCCAACCAAACAGCGAGCACCCTTCAGCCCATTCCTAGCGCCCAAGCAAACAGCGAGCACCCTTCAGCCCATTCCTAGCGCCCAACCAAACAGCGAGCATCCTTCAGTGCATTCCTAGCACCCAAGCAAACAGCGAGCACCCTTCAGCCCATTCCTAGCGCCCAACCAAACAGCGAGCACCCTTCAGCGCATTCCTAGCGCCCAAGCAAACAGCGAGCCCCCTTCAGCCCATTCCTAGCGCCCAAGCAAACAGCGAGCCCCCTTCAGCCCATTCCTAGCGCCCAAGCAAACAGCGAGCACCCTTCAGTGCATTCCTAGCGCCCAAGCAAACAGCGAGCACCCTTCAGCCCATTCCTAGCGCCCAACCAAACAGCGAGCACCCTTCAGCGCATTTCTAGCGCCCAAGCAAACAGCGAGCATCCTTCAGCGCATTCCTAGCGCCCAAGCAAACAGCGAGCATCCTTCAGCGCATTCCTAGCGCCCAAGCAAACAGCGAGCATCCTTCAGCGCATTCCTAGCGCCCAAGCAAACAGCGAGCATCCTTCAGCGCATTCCTAGCGCCCAAGCAAACAGCGAGCACCCTTCAGCCCACTCCTAGCGCCCAACCAAACAGCGAGCATCCTTCAGCGCATTCCTAGCGCCCAAGCAAACAGCGAGCATCCTTCAGCGCATTCCTAGCGCCCAACCAAACAGCGAGCATCCTTCAGCGCATTCCTAGCGCCCAAGCAAACAGCGAGCACCCTTCAGTGCATTCCTAGCGCCCAAGCAAAGAGCGAGCTCCCTTCAGCGCATTCCTAGCGCCCAACCAAACAGCGAGCATCCTTCAGCGCATTCCTAGTGCCCAACCAAACAGCGAGCACCCTTCAGTGCATTCCTAGCGCCCAAGCAGAGAGCGAGCACCCTTCAGTGCATTCCTAGCGCCCAACCAAACAGCGAGCTCCCTGCAGCGCATTCCTAGCGCCCAACCAAACAGCGAGCATCCTTCAGCGCATTCCTAGCGCCCAACCAAACAGCGAGCATCCTTCAGCGCATTCCTAGTGCCCAACCAAACAGCGAGCATCCTTCAGCGCATTCCTAGCGCCTAACCAAAGAGCGAGCACCCTTCAGCGCATTCCTAGCGCCCAACCAAACAGCGAGCATCCTTCAGCGCATTCCTAGCGCCCAAGCAAAGAGCGAGCACCCTTCAGCCCTGATGCTCCTGCTGCCAGAAGGAAAACTCGGAACTAGAAAACAGTTTTCAGAGATGTCAAGTAGTGATTTTATTAATGGATCAATGTTTGATGGATCAATTTATGTCCAAATAAATGTACTCCTGAAATAGACGTGGATATAGGGCGCAGCCTTGAACCCTCGATCACTGAGATTTCTGGGACTGGCTGTTGGGGGGACGTGGGGAACCTGCTGTGCTTGTTTTATGTTAATCTTCTGATCCTTTCATATGCTTTACTTTTCTTGTATTCATCGGCTAAGGGAGCCGTGATACCTCAGTGCAGCGAAAGACACGGATGGGAAAGACGGAGGAGGAGAAAACGAAAAAGCGCCACAAAGGGAAAAAGCAGAAAGCTGCAAGAGGGATCTGAAGGGGCAGGGAGTGGCTGTAAATAGATTAAAGAGGCCCGAGATGGCTTCGGGATTACGCTGCACAGTATTCAGTGTTCGCACCTTTAATTGCAGCAGGCGCGTTTTTAAGAGGAGGGCTGTAGCACCGGCCCCTTTTTATTTGCAAATTAAGCACTGCAGTAAACTCTAATAAAATCTGTTATGAAAAAAAGTATTACTGAAACATTGATGGTTTAAGGTTAAGGGAAGGAGACATCGGGTTTATTTAGCAGCCAAACCACCACTGGAGCCAAATTTAGGTGTATCTGCCGACCCAATGGGCCGCATTGGCTGGCTGGCAGTCAGGCCCTCCCCTAGGCCCCTTTCACAATCCAGGCCACAATGCACATAATCCCATTACCGGGCTTCCAGGGTGGAGAAGCCTGAATTAGAAGCGCTGAGGCCTGCAGAAGTGGCAGGAGGAGGGCACACGAGTTAGGGTCGGGTGAGGGCGGTGAGACAGCCTCGCCTTCGGAGAAGGATAACCTGGAAACCTGCCGCCCAGCCAGCCCTGGTGCCAGCAGAATGTGGCACACGCAGGCCGCCTCCAGGCGCTTTCTGCTGCCCCATGGGGAAAGTGCTCGTTTTATAAAGCACGAACGTGACCCAGGAGTATCAGAGCGCTGTACATACGATTGGAAACAGAATCAAAGACCTGAAACATAAAAAATGACCACCTAACATAAAACAAAGAACATAAAATGTGAAACTAGATCAAGACATGGGGTGTTGTATCAGAGCTGCAATCAAACATCCTCCATCCAGCTATGAAGCACTGGGACACATTCACCAAGATGTCTTTCCGGCCCTGCGTGGATTCAGTTCCAGGTTCACAGGGACAGAGCCATGCTGGCGTTGGGGGATGAGCCATGCTGCTGTTGGGGGATGAGCCATGCTGGCGTTGGGGGATGAGCCATGCTGGCGTTGGGGGATGAGCCATGCTGGCGTTGGGGGATGAGCCATGCTGCTGTTGGGGGATGAGCCATGCTGCTGTTGGGGGATGAGCCATGCTGGCGTTGGGGGATGAGCCATGCTGCTGTTGGGGGATGAGCCATGCTGGCGTTGGGGGATGAGCCATGCTGCTGTTGGGGGATGAGCCATGCTGGCGTTGGGGGATGAGCCATGCTGATGTTGGGGGATGAGCCATGCTGCTGTTGGGGGATGAGCCATGCTGCTGTTGGGGGATGAGCCATGCTGATGTTGGGGGATGAGCCATGCTGGCGTTGGGGGATGAGCCATGCTGCTGTTGGGGGATGAGCCATGCTGCTGTTGGGGGATGAGCCATGCTGCTGTTGGGGGATGAGCCATGCTGCTGTTGGGGGATGAGCCATGCTGGCGTTGGGGGATGAGCCATGCTGCTGTTGGGGGATGAGCCATGCTGGCGTTGGGGGATGAGCCATGCTGCTGTTGGGGGATGAGCCATGCTGCTGTTGGGGGATGAGCCATGCTGCTGTTGGGGGATGAGCCATGCTGCTGTTGGGGGATGAGCCATGCTGCTGTTGGGGGATGAGCCATGCTGGCGTTGGGGGATGAGCCATGCTGCTGTTGGGGGATGAGCCATGCTGGCGTTGGGGGATGAGCCATGCTGCTGTTGGGGGATGAGCCATGCTGCTGTTGGGGGATGAGCCATGCTGGCGTTGGGGGATGAGCCATGCTGCTGTTGGGGGATGAGCCATGCTGCTGTTGGGGGATGAGCCATGCTGGCGTTGGGGGATGAGCCATGCTGCTGTTGGGGGATGAGCCATGCTGGCGTTGGGGGATGAGCCATGCTGGCGTTGGGGGATGAGCCATGCTGGCGTTGGGGGATGAGCCATGCTGCTGTTGGGGGATGAGCCATGCTGCTGTTGGGGGATGAGCCATGCTGCTGTTGGGGGATGAGCCATGCTGGCGTTGGGGGATGAGCCATGCTGCTGTTGGGGGATGAGCCATGCTGGCGTTGGGGGATGAGCCATGCTGGCGTTGGGGGATGAGCCATGCTGCTGTTGGGGGATGAGCCATGCTGCTGTTGGGGGATGAGCCATGCTGGCGTTGGGGGATGAGCCATGCTGGCGTTGGGGGATGAGCCATGCTGCTGTTGGGGGATGAGCCATGCTGCTGTTGGGGGATGAGCCATGCTGGCGTTGGGGGATGAGCCATGCTGGCGTTGGGGGATGAGCCATGCTGCTGTTGGGGGATGAGCCATGCTGCTGTTGGGGGATGAGCCATGCTGCTGTTGGGGGATGAGCCATGCTGGCGTTGGGGGATGAGCCATGCTGGCGTTGGGGGATGAGCCATGCTGCTGTTGGGGGATGAGCCATGCTGCTGTTGGGGGATGAGCCATGCTGCTGTTGGGGGATGAGCCATGCTGCTGTTGGGGGATGAGCCATGCTGGCGTTGGGGGATGAGCCATGCTGGCGTTGGGGGATGAGCCATGCTGCTGTTGGGGGATGAGCCATGCTGCTGTTGGGGGATGAGCCATGCTGCTGTTGGGGGATGAGCCATGCTGCTGTTGGGGGATGAGCCATGCTGGCGTTGGGGGATGAGCCATGCTGCTGTTGGGGGATGAGCCATGCTGCTGTTGGGGGATGAGCCATGCTGCTGTTGGGGGATGAGCCATGCTGCTGTTGGGGGATGAGCCATGCTGGCGTTGGGGGATGAGCCATGCTGCTGTTGGGGGATGAGCCATGCTGCTGTTGGGGGATGAGCCATGCTGCTGTTGGGGGATGAGCCATGCTGCTGTTGGGGGATGAGCCATGCTGGCGTTGGGGGATGAGCCATGCTTTGGGGAAATGGGGAAAGCACCCTATTAATGAAGAGGAAAACAGTGAGAGCAGGTGCTGGCTATGCACGTCTCTTAGAAGCCCCCTGTTTATCCCATGTCACGTGTGACACCTTCAAACCCTCCTGGCCAACAGTAGACTGCATTCTGGGACGTGTAACATGGCTTCTGACACTGCAAGCGTGGGTTCACAACTCTCATGTTTGATGTCATTCATGACACACATCATTTAAGCAGCTGCGGATCACCACTGGCGCTGTTGGTGAGGGGTCCTCTTCTCATGGGAAGCTGGTCTTTCCATCACATGGATGAGTGCAAGTCCTTTCCCTTCATGGCAGGAAGGCTCTAGAGTTTGATTCCATATTCCCTATTTATTGTTGTCTTCCTGGGAGCTTGCCTGGTTTTGCAAAGGGGCGATGTCTCTGGTTTCTCCGTCGAAACCCCCTGTTCTGCTAGAGTTGGGTCGCGCGAACCCTCCATCAACACCTGTTTGACAACGTGAGTCATACAAGTTAGTGGTCAGTGTGTGTGTTTGGTTGTAGGTGTCACTGAAGCTGTAAGGGAGTCGTCTGACACTCAGACAACTGTCCGTAGTGTGCGGCACTCATGTCTCCCATTCTCTGCCCGGGCAGCTTGTCCACTCCAGGTTTCTTTCTTTCCGTCTTGGTACTTGTAGTTTTGCCTTTATAAAGAGATACACAACAGTGCAAGTTCTAGAATGCCAAGACATAACTTGGACTGTTATGTCATGTTGTGGTGATTTGTATGGCACACTGATCACCAGCGAGGGTGTCCCGGCGTTTGAGCCAGTGTGTCGGCATGTAGAACCCGCAGTTATTCAAAGAGCAAGGTCTTCAGCCTCCAGCGGAAACCAAGAAGTGAGGAGGAGGCTCTGATGCGTTGAAGGAGGTTGTTCCATGCTTTGGTGGTGAGATGTAGCATGGAGGAAAATAAGTGACTTCTTGCTCTGCTTTTGTCAATGCGAGGTGCGTGGCAAGTCAGTTTGAAGCAGAGTGTAATTGCCTGACAGGCCGGTGAAAGCATGTGTGGCTCCTAAGGTGTGCTGGTCCTGTGTGGTATAAGGTTATGTATGTGTTAGTGAGAAGTTTAAATTGGCTGCTCTTGTAAATGGTGAACCAGTGAAGATCCTTGAACTGTGGTGCAAATGCAGGTGCTGCATGGGAGGTCAAGTATGAGTCTTGTGGCGGCTTTCTGGATGGTCTGAAGTCTGTTTAGGAGGTGCTTGGAGATTCCGAAGTACAGTGCATTGCTGTAGTTGAGACTGCTTGTGATGAGTGCTTGTGTGATGGTCCATCTGGTGTTCTGTGGGAGCCACTTGAAGATCTTTTGTAACACAAATAGGATCTGGGAGCAGAAGGTGCTCAGGAGGCGCTCACTAGTTTGACTTGAGTCATCATGTTGAACTTGTCTAGGATGACCCCCAGATTTCATGTGTGGTCAGTGGGTGTTGGTCCTATCTTTGACAGGTTCCTAGCTCCGATGGGGAGGTCTTATTCCCAATCTTGCATCCGATCGGAAATGAGCTTCAAGCAGTTGGTTCTCATCCACTCTGCTACCATGTTCATGCATTTGGTCAAATTGATTCTGGAAAAGGTAATGTCTGTCAGGGAGAGGATGATTTCGCTGTCATCGGCGTAGGAGATGATTGTGATGGCCTGAGATCTGATGATGTTGGCGAGCGGTGTCATGTAGACGTTGAACAGGTTGGGGCTGATGGATGATCCCTTGGGGACTCTGCATATCAGGTTCTTGCTCTCAGACATGAAGGGTGGCAATCTCACACTTTCTGTAATTTCCAAGAGATAATCCCTTTAATCCCTTCAAGTTTTGTGTCTCTGGAATCACATTTTAAATTCCAAATTGATGGTGAAGTCGGATTTTAAATTGAAATCCTAAAAATATCACTTTTGAAAAGTTGGCATTTTCTTGCCTTAGCCATTTGGCACCTGCAGCTGGTCCCTGGTCACATGACTGGATGTAGTTGGAAGTTGGGCTTTGTGTATTCCTCCTAGACAGCCACACACAATGGGATTTGAAGGACCACCCTGGGCAGGATGGGAGGGAGGACCCGGACACAGCCTCACTTACACCTGACTAGACTATGTCCTGTCCCCACACAAAGGGCTGCCCACCCCCTGTAGTTAGTCTGGAGCCAGGGCAGGGAGGGAAAGACATCTGTACGCTTCAAAGCATTTCTTTGAAGTCCCCCCACATCAAAGGCACCACAGGGTATATTAACTGAACCTCAGACACCACCACTTCACACTTCTGGGCCTGCGAATACTTTGCCAGGATGAAGGACTGCTGTGCTGCTGAAGGACTGCTCCCCTGCTGGACTGCACTCTGCTGCACTTGATGTGCTGGCCTGTTGCCTGCTGCCCTTTTGCCTGGGAGTGAGAAGGACTGCACCTGCATCTCCCCAACGCAGAACCTAGAGTGACTCCAAGGGCTAGTTAGCTGGCCTCTTGATCTGAAGTCCCAGGGACTCAAAAGACTGTCAACCACCCTGCCTCTGCACCTGGACTCTGCTCTCTGTCAATCTACCCTGCCAAGTGGTGTCACCCCAGACCCTGGACCCTTGGAAGTGGGCCTAAGGTACTTACCAAGAGAACCTACGCATCCTTTCTGCTGAGCGGTGCATCTTGAGGAGAACCAACGCATCTCCCTGGGCTGAGTGGCACATCCTCAAGCAGAATCATGTAGTCATGCCTGGCAGAGAAAAACAAAAAAGAACATTTATTAACGTAAAAACTCTGCACCCTCTGGTCCCTCGTAATATGAGCAATATGACACAGTTACTTGAAAGAGGAATTCAGTTGATTCCATGAGATATCATCATCCAATCCTGTGACATTAGTTTTTTGGTGATCAGCGGCGCAGAAGACTAGAATTGCTGCAGCATCCCATATCTTGGGTTCAATGCATCACCTTCGGAACAGCTGCTGCGCCACGCTTCCCCAGAGCAGGTTCTCACACCCCTTGTCAATGACAGTGTTGACGACAACGGATTTTCAGATCGCAGCTTCAGCGCTCATCGGAACCGACGCATACCTTAAACTGAACAATGCATCTCTGAAACCGGCCTTTGCATCACAAGCCCCGCCAACAGGATCATCAACATCCATGCAACAGGGCCCTGCACTGCAGCCTCGCCGCATCTCGGAACCAACCCATTCTCTCGGTTGCACGACGCATCTTCATCTCAAATCCATGCAACACTCCAGAACCTGGATTTAAGGTTCTTTGTTAGCGTGTGTATCTGTGTCCCAGTAGCCGGCCCAGTCTCCATTGCGGTGAGCTTGAACTTGGGACTTTGTCCTGGTCGGTGCAACCAGATATCTTGGTTGGCACTTTATGTGTCTAAATGCTACTGTACAGTTTATTCTTTAAAAAATCATAACTCAAGTTCTACTGGTTAGATTTTTGTCAGTTTGGTCTTGTTCATTCATTAAATTGAGCTCTGTTTTTATAACCTGGTGTAGGATCCTTTTTGTGTGGTGTTTTCACTGTTTTACTGTTTGAAGTGTTGCACTAATGCTTTACACATTGATTTCACGTTAAGCCTAACTGCTCTGTGCCAAAGTACTAGTGGGTGAGCACTAGTTAATTTGGGGTTTGCTTGTGCCTTACCCAGACATGAATTATGGTTCATTCCTGACCAGGTTTCCCACCCCGGTCAACCAACAACCCAATTTCTCACAATGATCATGTGCCCGTGTTGTCTTGAGTACATCAGTAGGACCTCCAGAATGATCTGTGTCCACATCTGCGAATATCACAGTAATATTAGATGCCAAACTAACACAACAAAAATGATTATAATTTTGTAAACACTCTCAGGATAACTTGGAATAGGTGATTATTGAAAAGCTGAAGTCCACTAAAAAAATCATTGAAACACACCTTGACAGAGAACAACAATGGGTTTATCATCAAATAATCACTAACATAGGAATGAATGATGATATCCTATGGAATCAACTGAATTCCATGAATTCCTAGTTTAAGTAACTGTGTCGTATTGCTCATATTACGAGGGCCCAGAGGGTGCAGACTTTTTACATTAATAAATGTTATTTTTGTGTTTTTCTTCATCAGGCATGACTACATGGTTGCACTGTTCAGGCTAAGTAAGCCAGCATGTTATGAGTTTCGTTTATCATATACGCATACCTAAATGGCACGGCAAGGACATATAACTGAACACTAATAGCGACCGTTAATCAATCCTCGTGAAAACCTTGGGCCCATAGTGACCTTATATCAGAAGGCTGAAACATGTCGACACAACGGATTCTTGGATCCACTGGCATCTGTTACAATTATTCTTGTAAGTCTTACCTTTGGCACACAAAATAAAGGAATGCCGGGGAAGCCACTAAGTATTTTTAATCTCTATGTTCCAGAACTATCTAAGCACTCCAGAAACTGAGGATGAGCCCTTCCTGGCCTTCAGAATCCAGGATGAGACTTGATGATGAAGCATGCCACCAATAGAGTGGGTGACGACCTTTTTCTAAAACCAAATTGTGAGTTTGGTGGCATCATTCACAGGCACCGCACTCTAGGTCTACAAAGCACAGGTCTGAAGATGACTTTGTGTTATATAAAAATCATCAAAGACCTCACTCCTGCCCTCTCAGCCAAAAATTGTTCTGGCCCTCAAGTTAATTCTGTCAGCACAATAATTAGCCTGCCTTAAATGCTGCTCCAAAGCCTTTAAAATTGTTGTTAATTGGCCGTGTTTCTACCTCTAACTTCTCGGAGGCCAAGCCAGCCTTGACAGTCCTTCTCACTTCAAATGTGATGAGCAAAATGGACAAATGATGATGTTCTAAGATATACCCCATCCTGCCCATCCTCGCCCCTCTGGTCATCCTTTACCCCTTTCTTCTCTTCCCCATTCCTCACCTCGAGTGAAGAGCAAAAAAAAGATTGAATGATGTTTAAAGTGTACATTACACTGACCATTTATGGCATCCTTGCACCTCCCTCTTCATGCTCAGTTCTCATTTATGCCGGGTCTGTTGGCTTAGTGGACAAATGCATCCACTGTAGGGGCCTGTGTTTGACCTCATGGTCACAGGTTAAAATCCCAGCAGGTCTACTCAGCTTTTCATCCTTCTGAGGTCGATTAAATGAGTACCATTGAGTTGGGTAACAATAAACATCTGTTATTCAGCGCCAGGACACCCTTCAGGGTGAACGAGCGCTTTACAAACACACATGATATGTTCTTTCTCATCCCTCGCTGCTAGTTTCTCACACCTGATCCTCCCTCCTCTCTCCTCCAGTGAAACATTAAAGTCCAGGTGCTAGTGGTTTTACCAGCAACGGACAAGCATCCAGTGCTGGAAAGTATTTGCATATTACACACCAAGGTGAAAGCTGCTTTTTTATGTTTGGCTAGGTCCGCATGGTTTTATGATATCATTTAGTTTGGTTTTAAAATACTTCGTGCTCAAAAGAACATAAACATAATTTCAGTATCCATTGCGCAGTTTTACTAGCGCCCTTTCAATGCTTCTGCAGTCTAAAATATGCTGATATCCTGGGTAATGTAGACAGGTTGGGGTAGTGTTTTTTCAAAGTTTTTAATGTAAGCCCCACACTCCCTCTGTGAAAAAAAAAATAATCGGGCTCCATTCCAAATTTTTTACAAATATTTTTGTAAGTTGGCAATGTTTAAATGTGTCTACACTTATTTAAACATTGCAGTTAAGTTCTGTTACTGTTTTAAAAATGCAATCAAATACATGATGCCAAACGTACTATTCTGGCCAGGCAGGCTTTACTAACGTGTAATAGTATCCGCAGGGTGATTATTGTGGGTGGGGGTTTTGAAGAGTATTTGGAGTCCATTCCTTTTGAAACATACTCCCAGCTTGGATATAAATGACAAAACATGCTAGTGACGGCCCATGGCAGAGTGGTTTAATGCAGCTCATTTTTTCAGCTTAAAACAAAGCCCTGTTATTAGCATAATGCGTGTTTCGACCCCCCCTGGGATCACTTGAGGCCCCCCTAGGGGGCCCACCCCCCAGTTTTAAAACGCCTGGGTTCGGGGGTTACAGCTTTGTGGTGAGATCTATGTATCATACAGTCACTGTTGTACACTTTGGTAAAACACCTGGGCTAAAGGGCATATGATGTCATTTCCAATGATGCTGTTGAGCTAATGACCATTTTCACAATCTACAAAACTACATTTTTTGGTCACAAATGTTGACAAGCCTGTGACTTGGGAAGTAGGGGTGATATCAGGAGCTAAGGATGAAGGGAAGTATCTGTCCTGTGTAGTTCAGCATAAAGCAGTGCCATCTAGTGGTGAATATAGGTACGGCAATGGGTCACCTGCTGATGTTAGAGATGTGTTGTGAGGAAGAGAAACGAAAATACCGAGTACCAGGAAGCTGCCAGGAACATTAGGGCTCACATCTTCCACACCCAGTATTGTTTTATCCAAGATGAGCCTCACTCAGCCTGTACCCCCACCCCAATGCTTGCTCCCCCCTTTGTAGACTGCCCAGGTGCAAGGATTTATCGGCTGCTTCCAGGGGCCTGAATAATTTTGTGTGATCACAATACCAAACTACTGTGCATGAATTCTCCTCCAAACTCGAATTAATTTATTGACACATTTATGGAAAAGTGTGGATCACAAAAACGTTACTGTCTCTCAAAAATGTTTACGTTGTTAGTGGAAGTGTGCCACTGCCAGCCCGAATTCATTCACAAGAAATTAATGAACACCTTTTAAGGAAAACTGAAATTGGCATAGCCACCCAGGGATTAAAATCCAGGCCTAACGAGGGCCGGACTGGGAACCTAAAGCAGTTCTGGCAAATATCAGAGCAGCCCCCAAAGGGTGCAAAGCGACCTGACCACTCCAGCCGGGCTTCTAGGGTTCTCTACCCAAGACAATTTAGGAAAAAATAGCAAAAACTGTGCATTTACAACACATTTTTCATCATTTATTCAATTGTATTAGTTTATAAAGCATAGTAAATGATGACCTTAAAGTGAAGAAGAGTACGGCAATCTTTATTGTGGTTCTTCAATGATTCCCTCACCATCACCCTCTAACAGCGCCTCGCATCTCTCCATAGTCCCCCTTCACGTGTATTTCATTTGTTTTATAGCGCCTCTCTTACCAGCATTGGGTCTTGCAGCATTTTACATCACACACACACATACAGAGACAGTGAAAAAATGCTGACAAAGGGGACTACAGTGTGTAGGATTCACATCTCATCCATACTGGTGGCATTTTTTAAGAGTGCTTGGTCTGGGGAAGCGTAAACTCAGCATTCAGAACGTAAGAGTGGTTAGGGTTGACTTTACTAATAATTTATTTCTACCTAAACAAACCCTTTTTAGCAAAAGTGGGATAACCAAAGACTGGGAAAAAACATAACTTTCTAACCTGTAACATGCAGTTTATGTGCGGCTCTTTGATGGCACCTCATAGCTCACTGTGCTAGATTATGATTGTAACTTATGAACTGCACAGTAACAAAATGAGCTCTGAAGAAAGCAGTAACCACTGAGCTATGCACATGAAATACTGTTCTGTGATCTGCATAGTACATGTTCTTTGCAGCAGGTATATTAACCCCCTGCACTACCTCAGATGAGTCAAAACTGCTGCTAGGCAAAACCTTGGTCTGTCTTCAGCTGGTACAGTAATCACCAGCGATATCTTGGCACTTTTACTGTGATTAGAAAAGTGTTGGATATACAAGGATCTCTGCAGTGCTTTCACAACTGCTGCACTGCTATAACCGCCCCCCCCAGTAACAAAGCAACGCCCATCCTTCCAGCCTCCCAGGGAAACGCCTGATGCCTGGTATGGCCAGCCCAACCTTGGCGATAACCGCTGGTACTTTCCTATGTCCTACTTGTGGTGGTATTGAGAGGAAGCAGGTAAAGCCTCCTGCTGCTGGTGTATTTGGAAAATAAAAAAGAGCCCCCTGGTTTGCCATGCCACCATATGGTGGCCAAGCAGTCACACTTTTTTGTCAGAGCAGCTGCTGGCATGTCGACAGGAGCATTTTTGAACAAAAAACATGTCCAACCAGTGGTGAATTCGAACTACGGTGGGGCTCAGTTATCAGCACCAGCATATGGGATGAGGCCATCAAATGAGCTGGGAATACCTCCTGATTTGCTTGAATTCGCAGAGTTAACACGTTAATCGATAAAGCAAATAGAAGTGGTGAAAGTGTGACACCTTGTCACACGCCTCTGTGTATGTTTACCAGAGAAAAAAGATCTCCATTTACCCTATTGAGAAGTTAAAGTCAGACAGCATCCACCTAGAAACTTTCTCAGATGTCGTAAGCTTCAAGAGCCTACTGCAGGAAGGACCAATTTACTCAGTCAAGTTCTTTTTTAGCATCTAATGATAAAAGTGATGCCTTTTTGTACCTTTTTTTGAAAACTATTAAATGAAAAATTACTTTGCATTTGTCACCAGGCTGCCTCCCATCCATAGACTCTGGGGGCCAACGACCACGGAAGAACCGCCAACAGGCTGGCGGTGCTTCCTGGCCAATTCTACCGCCGCGGTCAGAAAAGGGAAACCGGTGGTTTCCTGCCGGTTTTCCCCTGGCCAAAGGAATCCTCCATGGGATTCCGACCCCCTTCCCGCCAGCCTGGCTGGCGGGAACGGGTGTCCAGGGGCCCCCTGACAGGGCCCCAGCAAGATTTTCAGTGTCTGCTTGGCAGACACTGAAAATCGCGACGGGTGCCACTGCACCCGTCACACCTCAGCAAATCCACCGGCTCCATTCGGAGCCGGCTTCATCTTTGCTGGGGCTTTCCCGCTGGGCCGGCGGGCGATCTTTTGCAGATCGCCCGCCGGCCCAGCGGGAAAGTCGGAATGCCCCCCGCGTCATCTGACCGCGGGGCGGTGTTTGGGTGGTTTCCGCCCGCCGGGGTTGGAATGACCCCCTCTGTCTGGTACAGCTGTATCAACTGAGGGATCAGCTTATAGTTTTCCAGGCAAGATTTTACTCAATATTTTAGAATCACCATTGAAAAGTAATTCAGAAGTCTCCTTCCTAATACACCAGTATACTTGTGAAATCAGTTCTCACATTTGATGGCGTCTGTATATTGGCCATGAGATTGAACACCTTCATCAGTAAACAGGTTACAACCTCTTATAAAATGGCATGGCAGGGAATAGTCATCAGGCCCAGGTTAGCTGACACTGTTGAGTCCATGAATTGCCCACAACACATCTCCCTTCATTTTGTGGGCTGATAATATGTTCCAATGCTCTATGAAAAACATGCTCAAGCAAGGGTCAAGCATAGAACCATCTCCCCTGCCTGAGTTTGTCTGTATCGCTCTTTGTACGGCTTATGTTGATGTTCGTGTGAGTCTTCTAATATAGAGTGAAATGTTTATATGCAGGTTTCCTGGGGGACTGTGGTCCTGCCAATGCTGACCTTGTACCATGACATGTTGGATGATTCTTGGTTCTTAGGTTCTTTCTGTGTTTGTTCTGGCAATTGTGGAGGAGTCTTTCGGTAAAGCGTTACGGTTGTCAAGCTCATCCAAAATTGGAAGTGGAAATTTGATAGAGTTATGTGGGAAGAGACGCTGAAAATTGAGTGTTAGGATCCCAATGTTTTGGAAAAAGACTGTGATTTAGTAAGGGAAAAACTCAGTCTGCTATTGCTATTTAAAATGATAATGAACGACGAGTAGAAATTTTATATTGCATGAAACAGAGGAAATAGTATGCTTATAGCCAGGGGCGGTTTCTTTTAAAGGGCGTGGGGGCTGCGCCCCCTATATTTCTTGCCTCTTTCAGTTTTTTAAATTATTCATAAATGCTACCTGCTGTAAGTGTTGATTGCTCTGCATAGCTTCTGACCCACTCTCTGCGCGAGGGTCAGGCAGTCACAGCACTTACTGCGCATGTGCAATGTCGCAGGTTTTTCAGGGCTTGCCTGATTGAAGCCCTTGAGTCTGTGGCCTGAAGGAGCGTAGGGCCACTCCTCCGCACTGACGAGCACCACCCTCTCTGACGGATTGTACTTGGGCGCTTCAAACTGCAGCCTGTGCTTCCCAAAACTGTGTGTCAATCAGGGAGGGTTCCACCTTTTCCTAACTCGTCCCAGCATGGGAGGATCAGCAAACCTGACTGATCCCACCCCACTCTGTGACGCGTTGGGAATGGGATTACAGGACTGGAGGAGGTGCACGTGATAGGCGTTATCAGAGACACCAGGTCACCTGCAGTAAAGTGACACAGTACGCACCTTTCAGTTTTATAGCAAACATGCACGCTGTTGATGCTGCCATATTGGGTTATTTCATAAAGTACTGTCTATGAGATTGCCTCACTAATGTCAGCACAGAGCAGTCACTCTGATGCCGAGATGCGTGTGCCTCTCTATCACGTTACATCTCCTTTCTGCAGACCATTCCCATGAAGTGTCACTGTTCACACCTCACCAGACATTATGCAGGACTGTCAAGAGAGGTGCTAAACATAAGGTGAATACTTTCGGCCCTTCGGCAGGGTGGTGTGCAATGTCCAATTACTCTTGTTCAGCAGCTCCCATGGCTCTCTCAGGGCCGGTGCAACTTCTGTGTGTCTTTCTCTAGGTGAGGAAATGGTTATCATTTTTTGTTGTTGTTTTAATTCCTTCTCTTTCCAACCTCTCTTCTGCCTTGCCACTCCAAGGGATCCAATTAGAAGTGGGCAAGAAAAATCAACAGGGAAAGCAAAGGTACTTCTTTGGCGCTTACAGTCAGCGCAAGAGCTGAGCTTTGGCAATATTTGGCATGTAGTTCATGCAATAAACATGCCAACTAACAATTAACTCGAGTCTAGCTTAATGCGCTGCTCGGTGGTCAATGTTTTAATGAGGCTGATAAGATGCCTTCAAAACTCAAAACGTGTATTTCTTTAAAACTGAAAGCTTTTCACCCTAGCATATCAGATTATAGCTCTATTGAGAAATGTTATTTAAAAGTGAGAGATTTTAGATGTGAAGGGAGGAATATTCCACCCTGGTCCAGGTGATCAAGCTGTTAGCGAACTAGGAGTGCACATTGTGAACACAAGTATTTCAAAGTGCTCTCCGATGTGATATTGAACACAGGCTCAGTGAAAGAATGTGTTTGCTTAGGATCACACACTTTGATCTAGCACGGTAACCAAGATTGATCCCAGATTTTCCAGTTTCATTCTATGCAGTACACCCACTAGAGTACATCTCTCTCTGACATTTAAGATTAATGCTTTCCCTCCACTTTTAAAGGATGTGATTGGAGGTTGAGGTGGCAAGCAGACATTTTATTTTTGGCAATGTTAAATAGCAGCACAGACCTTCCTTAAGGCCATAAGAGTGCTTCGTACCAGATGCAGGCTATGTTGCATGATGTTTTTCTGGCACAGAGACTTGTCATGATTCACATAATGCTATAATGCTAAAGTGAGGCCAGGATTTGAACCTGGGTTCCCCTGTTATATGGTCAACAACTGAAGCCATTAGGTTCAATCACCTCCTGTGAGAGCTCATCTGGTTTTAGGTTGGAAGTTCTAAAATGACTTTTAACTGAGCCAAAGCCAGCCCCCTGGCTCACACCTGGCTCCAGCTTTCAGTTGCTCACCCTTCTACAACTCCACTCGCTTCCTTTCTGACAATCTCATACCTTCTTATGGAGCCTGTTGTAATGTGCCTCCATGAATAAAAAGCTTTTTTAAATTAGACTAGGACTGTCAAGTGGAGGATGATGTGTTGTGAGTTTGTTACCGATGAGAGAGATGGATCAGGGGTGTTGAGCCCAGAGTTTATTTTCTCTGGAAAGAATACTTATGCATTCTGTTTCATATCACACTTTACAATTCATGTGATATAGTGTATATATGTCCCTGTATACTCCAAGTATTTAATTTCATCAGATTTGTTTCTCTGGCTTTGACTTTCATCCAGCACACAAGTCTTTATGCTGCGTACTGCAGGGTACAACTGAGAGTGCTATAGTTAGAGCTGAACGCCATGGGGATGCCTCACAATGCCTGTCGCTATCAGAAAGGGGTTCAGACTAGTTGCTCTTCCAGTACTTGCACACTGTATTGGAGCAACAGAATGGCAGTCCTTTTTCCCTCAGTGGTATGGGTGAGGCGAGCGTGTCGAGAAGTGTTAATGTGAAAGATGCGCAGTCCTAGTCCAACTGCTCACCCTACCACGTAAGATTTATTTATAGATGCACGGTTTTGTGGTAAATGTTTTGCTGAGACTGTTGTAATTGTGCGAACATTTCAACCAACTATATAATCCAGGGTCACACTTATTTTCAAAATAGTAAATAAAGAAAAGTTGTTTAAAAAAACAGCCTAGGAAGTTCCAGATCACACTCAGTCAGATTTCAAACAAATTAGAGCCTGAACACAAGAGTTAAACATAAAATTAAGTGTTGCTTAGTGTGCTGCATCCACCTGCCTATCATATGTTTATATACTAGTGAGGCTACCTTATGCCTCTATTAGGAGTGCCTGGAGGAGGGACTAATTAACACACTTGAAAACCGATACGCCTGGGTAGAGAATTTAAAGTATGTGATAAATTTCACTTATTGCTAATTTGATCCATCTAAGATTGGGTGCAGCTTGCAGGGTTGGTCTTACGTCCCACCACCTTTAAAATTCAACAGTCACCACTGCCTATTGCTTCCAGAATAAAAAAGTCTGGCATTTATTATGAACTCTCAGCATCTTGGGACAATAAAATAACCTTGAGAGAAAATTTTGCTCCAATTATTTGTTACCAAAGGCAATTTTATCTCCCCATTCTGCATTTTGGAATGATACATCACACGCTGTTTCAATTTTCCCACATATTAATTCTGCATACTTTCCCCCTTTGTTTCTAAAAAACTCAACATGTAGAGCTCATTACCCTATTTAAGTTCTACACTATAAAACTTGGAAGAATTTGAGGGGGGGAAAGTCACATGGAGGAGCAAAGTTACAGACCTGCTCAAAATGTCAAATTGCATGCAAACATTCTTTCTGCATTGTTCGACAAACCCAACTTTACTGTATTATATCAAATGTTCTATATACTGCCTCTTACCCTGTAGTATGCCAAAGTGCATCTTCAGATGGGTAGCATGCTACACTGCGGGAAGTTTGCAGTGGCAGTTTTCTTTTAGCTGTGATCCTATGTGGAAGAGTTTTGGTGACCAGAGAGGTTCTCATAACTTGCCCTTGGATAGATTTCCTAGAGGGGAAGGAGTCACAGATATACAAGCAAATCTGAATTGAAATTAGGACTAAAAGCTACAGGCAGCTACACAGCATAAACCTAGCCAAAGGGTAGCGGGTGCTGTGTGCGCATAAAAAGTGGCCATCAGAGAAGGCCCACTGATCCTTACTAGGACACTGAATGTTGGGAGCTCCATTGAAGACAATGGAGTGCTCCGGTATTTAAATGGCTGGTAAAAGCGCGGAGCTCCAATGTTGCAATGTTTGACTCACAGCAACAGCTGTGAACATAGGCCTCACGGAGCCCGAGGGGATTTTAACCCCTTCGGGCTCCGTGAAGCCTTTGTTTTATTTATTAGCACATTCTGCCCTCTAGTGGTGGAATATTCTAATAGCCTTATAGCCCGCCATAGCTGGGCTATACCAGGCATTGAAGGCCCGCTCCCTTGTTGAAGGCCCTGGCGCCGGTATAGCCCGCTACAGTGGTCTATGGGACAACATGCCTAGGGCAGAGATGATGTCAGATGAGTAAAATGATGCCAAATTGCCAAGAATGGTAGCTAGTGACAGGAGCGTTAGCGACAACCTGTTTTTAAAGGCAGGAATACTGCCTACTGCTGTGCAGATATACCTCACGAACGAGAAATAAAGTGGAAATGCAATCATGCTTTAAACCTGAGCAGAAACTACAAAGCTTTAAAAGCCCCAGATTTTACATACTCTTGCTAGACTGAAAGAGGCCAACATTTTACACGGTGGTTTGCACCCCAGACCCATCTCAGGCTCCCAATGGCTTCAAAAAGTGGACGAGCACCAGAAGGGCAAGCTCTAGTCGGTTTAAAGGTCACACCCTAGCCAGGCTGCCATACTGCACCTTCTGTCTTTATAAACCATAAGCAAAATAGAAACTGATAATGTACACACATCCTGTAGGACAGGCATGTCACTTTTATTCTGCACACCCCTTGTGTGTGTTAAGCACTGTATCCTGAGGCAACCCAACAAGAGATAACCATGCAGAACAGTAGTGTAGAGTAGGTTTATATCATCTACATGTTCCACTAAGAGGCATTTTAAAATGAAAAGCACAAAACTTAAAAAGAAATGCAACCCATGTACCTCTCTTCAAATGTATTGGTGCCTAAATGACATATCTACGTAGAACATAAACATGAATTGACCCAATGAGCAAAATAAAAAAGTTTATGACAAAGAATAAATCATTATTGCTATCCTCTTTCAAATGTATTTACAGGTGTACACTTTCAGTTTACTGCTTTTGCAAAACAGAAGCATGGTCGGCAATTCATCAGGAGATAAAATTAAATTAGGGATTTTAATTAACTTCATCTGGGAAAACACTGTCCTCTTTAATGCTTGAATTCAGCAACCAATGAAAGTGCCAGGAGCTGTGCATGCCACATGCGGCTCCCTTTGCTTGAGTTAGAAACTTTGTAGATAATGCAATGGTGGGCTTCTTAGGTTGCACATGTGGCACATCAATAATTGTTCAGAATTTACTCAAGCTTTGGAATAGCATTATTCCAGTGCCACAGACAAGAGAAAATCCACACCCTGAACATCCTCTTTAGAAGGGGTGTCACACATCAGCCTTGACTTCTTGTGGCTATTTGGAAAGGCACTTGTGAATAAAATCTGGTTCTACTCACATGGACAATTTAATTTACATAAACCTTACATAAACAGAAAGCGCTTTGAAATGAACCAGTGCTCTCTTTATACTTTCAGATTATACTAAACTCTCTGTTAAAATAAAACTCAATAGGCCAGGAAACCCAGACGTCTAATATGCTTTTAATGCAAAATAGCAGGCACCATAACCAGTGCTTAGCTTGATCGGAATATTCCAGGTGGGGGCCACCGGCGCTCATTTGTGGGGACAGCACTTACTTTTCCTCCACAGACTCTGACCCAGAGCAAGGGAGCTAAAAACACAAAAGTGGGAAGGATGGCGGAAGTGAAAGAGGGGCAACAGTGGCCAACAGAGAAAACAGAGGTGAAAATGTACCTTTAAGAGTGAGATAAGTGGCCAGGGAATGGCTGATGGTGGATTAAAAAGGCCCCGACCCAGCGCCAGCCGCATATTTCCCAGCAAAACTTTGGACACCGGCACATATTATTTTACAAATTAAGCAATGAGCAGAGCAAATAACTAGAAGACAATTGTCATTTCATCTGACCAGAGCTCCCACCCAAGCTCAGCTGGAGTTTGTAATGCGAAAATGAGTGCAATTGGGACCATTGTATACCCTTTTCCCTCAGTACAAATGTGTGGAGCAGAAACAGGTGACAGAAACGTGTAACTTCCCGAAGCCTGTTTAATAGGCAAGAGTGTGGATCGTCTCACTGTGAAAATGAGAGCTGTCCTTCAAAGCAATGTGCACACGGCTGACCTTTCTGCAATCACAGCGCTCGTTGGCAACATTAAGAGTGAGGTCACGCTTTTCTACGAGATGCAGGAAATGTTCAAATCTACGCCCCCGAATAAAATGGCTTCTAGGCCTTCTAGAGTCATGAAACTTATCCAGCATAGTGAGCTAAAAAGGCACTTGATATTTAAAAAAAAATCCACATTTGATTGTAAAATATATTTGTGCATGTTGCCATATACACGTGCCGGGGGATATTAAGATTAAAGGACTGAGAATTCATGATTATATTTTCAAATCTGCAACCAAACAACTAATTGAATTCCATTCATTCATACCGGAATATGGTTTCACCATTATCTCAGTATAAGAGCGACCATGCACACCTCTAAATAATGATAATTTGTCCAGTACTTACAGCATGCGTATAATACAATCTTGGCCAACAGCTGAACAGATGAAGCAAAGTAAATAATGGGTATGAGATCACTAATGTGAGCACTAGATGCCCCCTCGAGCTTCTGGGACCCCTGACTCTGGGCTTGTGGTAGCTGGGTAGACTTCCCTTAGTGTACAGCATGCTCTCAGCATGGTACACACAAAAACACTCTTGTGGAGTGAAACCAGCCAATCAGGACCAGGCCATAAGGCCCATCAACACGCTCTGAAGAAAAGTATGTACCAATATAGTACGCTTTCCTCCCAGTCTTCCAACATGTGCATGCCTATGCGCTGCATCTACGTATACAATTCAGAGCACCAGTCGGTGCGTCCTGCATAAAACTAAGCTCTTCCCATACAGGTCACATTATGTCTGTGTATGGTTGTAATCATGCAAGAACGAGCTGCCTTCCAATAAACCAGACAGTGTGGCGCACTACCCACCCACACAAGTATGCATCCTGCGTGCGCGATCCCGCCTGCAACAAATCATCACTCAGTTGAGCTCTACATAGATGCACAAGTGGTGCATCATGCATGCATAATCTGACCTGCAACAAGTCAGACACAGTTAAGCACTACTTAGTCACACAAGTGGTGCATCATGCATGCATAATCTGGCTTGCAAAAAATCAGACACTGTTGTGCAATATTCTGCCACACAAGTGCTGCAGATGCATGCACAAGTCGGCCTTCAAAAAAATCAGAAATGATTGAGCAATCTGTTACTGCACAATTTGTGCATCCTGCATGCATGATCTGGCCGGCAACAAATGAGCCGGTTGAGTACTACGTAGCCGCACAAGTGGTGCATCATGCATGCACAAGTCGGCCTGTAAGAAAATCAGACATGATTGAGCAATCTGCTACCTCGCAATCTGTGCATTATGCATGCATGATCTGGCCTGCACAAATAAGACACAGTTGAGTACTATGTAGCTACACAAGTGGTTCATATGGCATGCACATCCGGCCTGCAGAAAAATCAGGCATGATTTAGTAACCCGCTGCCAAACAATTTATATGTGCACAGTGCAGGCTCCAAGAAAATCTGACATGGTTGAGTGTTACGGAGCTACACAAGTGGCAGCAGTGTGCTATAAACATGCCAAGTAACTAACAATTTACAAGCTGCAGGGGCTTTGGTCGTACTTTAAGCAAATATATAAACAATTTCACGTGTGTTCATACAAGCAGATATAAAATGTGTCCTGAGGACTAAACGGGAACTTAGCTTGCTCTTCCATAATATGAGTCTAGAATATTTGGAATAAGACTATGGTGGTATAGTTGACTGCACAAACTAATGAATAATGAATAAAAAGCAAGAAAACAAGGGTTATAATAAAAGCAAACAGTAGTAAGCAATAGTCCCCTGTAAGCTTACAATAGGTCTCTTTGGAAACAGAAAGTTTGCACTGGATGGTAGATGAGGCCTAATAATGCATAAAATATATCGTTAATTGGGGCCAGCCAAGACAGGTGGACCAGTTGCTAGATGGTAGCTGAAAGACTAATCTCTTACCTCAACCCTTATGGATTTAAGGAATGCAGGGAGATGCATGGCTCAGCATAGATACTTTCAACGGAACCATTGTTAATCAGCTGGTTACTGGGTGAGTGAATGAGGCCAAATCTTCCTAGACATCCACAAAAGATGTAGAGAAAGAATATAAATATATTCTTCATAAAATTCGGCAATCTAGCCCCTCCCAGAGCTAATCCACTCCCCATGTGTTGGCCTTTTGCTTATGCAGGGTCATCCCCAGTCTTGCTGCCTCCTGCCTCCTATTTTTTTCTGACCTGTTGCTGTTGGCTTTTGAACTCCGGCACTTTACCACTGCTAACCAGTGCTAAAGTGCATATGCTCTCTGTGTAAATTGTATGGTTGATTGGTTTATCCATGATTGGCATATTTGATTTACTAGTAAGTCCCTAGTAAGGTGCACTAGAGGTGCCAGGGCCTGTAAATCAAATGCTACTAGTGGGCCTGCAGCACTGGTAGTGCCACCCACATAGGTAGCTCTGTAATCATGTCTCAGACCTGCCACTGCAGTGTCTGTGTGTGTATTTTTACACTGTAAATTCGACTTGGCAAGTGTACCCACTTGCCAGGCCTAAACCTTCCCTTTTCTTACATGTAAGGCACCCCTAAGGTAGGCCTAGGTAGCCCCAAGGGCAGGGAGCAGTGTATGGATAAGGTAGGACAAATAGTAATGTGGTTTATATGTCCTGACAGTGAAATATTGCCAACTTCGTTTTTCACTGTTGCAAGGCCTGTCTCTCTCATAGGATAACATGGGGGCTACCTTTAAATATGATTAAAGTGTAGATTCCCCTAGAGAGTAGATGGACATGTGGAGTTTGGGGTCCCTGAACTCACAATTTAAAAATACATCTTTTAGTAACGTTGATTTTAAGATTGTGCGTTTGAAAATGCCACTTTTAGAAAGTGAGCATTTTCTTGCTTAAACCATTCTGTGACTCTGCCTTGTTTGTGGATTCCCTGTCTGGGTCAGTTTGACAGTTGGGTTGTTTTTCACCTCGCACTAGACAGTGACACAAAGGGGGCTGGGGTGTAACCTGCATTTCCTGATTAGCCATCTCTGCTAGGAAGGAGGGGTGAAGTGGTCACTCTCATCTGAAAGGACTGTGCCTGCCTCTGACAATGCCGGCTCCAACCCCCTGCTGTGTGTCTGATGCCTTGCCTGGGCAAGGCAGGATTTCACAAGTAGGTGTGAGTCCCCTTTGAAGAAAGGTGACTTCAAAGACTAAAATGGGTATAAGAAGGGCACCCAAATCTACAGACTTTAGAAACACTTCTGGAACCAAGAGGAACCTCTGCCTGGAGAAGAGCTGATAGCTGAGGAAGAAGTGCTGCCCTGCCTGTGCTTTGTAGAGCTTTCTTGCAGTGCTGC
Source organism: Pleurodeles waltl (assembly GCF_031143425.1). Lineage (NCBI taxonomy): Eukaryota > Metazoa > Chordata > Amphibia > Caudata > Salamandridae > Pleurodeles > Pleurodeles waltl. Next base: position 19,518,272 of record NC_090449.1, read on the forward strand.
TTCTGCCAGAGTAAGAGGGCAAAGACTGGACTTTGTGTGCCTTCCATCTTGTGAAGAAATCTCCAAGGGCTTGATTTAGAGCTTGCCTCCTGTTGTTTGAAGTCTCAGGGACAGCAAAGACTTCTCTCTGCCAGCACCTGGAGTCTCTGGAGAAACTCCTGCTCTGACAAGTGGTGCCCTATCCAGTCCCTGGGCCCTTGAAAGAAAAGCTGGTGGAATCCAAGGAAATCAACTTCGGACGACTCCGGACCGACACCGCCGCTGAATCCGGTAACGCCGCCTGCACCTGACGCCGTGACCTTCGCTGGAACGCGCCGCTCTTCGCAGGACCGATGCCGCAGCAGCCCCGCTGAAGTCCGCGACTCCGTGGAAGTCGCCGCACCACGTCGTGACTGACGCTGCTCGAAGTGCACGGATTCAACGTTTCGCACAGACGCCGCGATTCCCGACTTCGCGCATCGGCTTGTTTTCACTCTTCACCAAAGGTACTGTACTTGGGGGTCTACACGACTCCGTGTCCGGCGACGCTGGTGTCGGCTTGTTGGGAACGACTCCGTCACGACGCCGTGTTAACATCTCATCGAAGCATTTTTGTTTCTAAGCGCTATTTTTGAGTTTAATCTTTAAAAATTCATAACTTGACTTGTGTATGTCGGATTTTTGTAGTTTTGGTCTTGTTTTGTTTAGATAAATATTTCCTATTTGTCTAAACCGGTGTTGTGTCATTTTGTAGTGTTTTCATTAAGGTACTGTGTGTGTTGGTACAAATACTTTACACCTAGCGCTCTGAAGTTAAGCCTACTGCTCTGCCAAGCTACCAAGGGGGTAAGCAGGGGTTAGCTGAGGGTGATTCTCTTTTACCCTGACTAGAGTGAGGGTCCTTGCTTGAACAGGGGGTAACCTGACTGTCAACCAAAGGCCCCATTTCTAACACCATGCTACTGAGCACAGCCTTTATTTAAAAAAGCGAATGGGTTTGACTGTTGTTCACAACTGATAGTTTCCAGCCACGCTAAAATAGCCACACAAAGACATTCATGAATGAGCTGTGGACTGAGATGAATAAAGATACAGACAAACTCCTACAGTATGACCTCAGCATCCACAATTTCCCTCCTAGGTATTTCACTATGTGTATCACATCGCCTGAGGCCCATAATGGCTGGTTCAACTTGCCTAGTGTTCTGCCCAGATACTCCCCCTCCCCACACACCCTCATTGTGGCATCCTTCCCAAGAACTGTATCTGCCCCTCTGCTTTTTCCTTACATTTTAGTAACTTAGGGCCTTATAAGAGTGTGGCACACATGATACTGTATCACAAACTTGGTGGATGTCCTGTCCGTTGTATTACGTGTGCAGTATATTCTATGTCGTTGGCAATACGCTGGACGGGATAACAATCCACAGTAGCTTCATTGCTTTTCTCAAGATTCTGGAGTGTATTATCGAGCCTGTTCAATCTGTTATAAATAGATGTCAAGGTCCCAGACTGTTTTCAAATCCAAACCCCCCTGATTGCCACCTTAAAGGCCTCCCACTTTCAGCTCTCCCCTGCAGTGCACCCAGACTAAATCCCATAGGGTGACTGGAATGCAACAGCATGAGGAATTCCACAGTAAGGACCAATGGGGAGGGGTCTGAATATGTTTAGGCTACATGTTCAACTCACATCTCCACTCCCAAGCCTGAAGTAGATTCTAGGTGACATGTCATGCACAGACGAGTAATGCTTAAACATTTTGTCCTTGCCATTTCTGGAACTGTAAATATAGACTGCAGCAGGGTTTTACTAGCAGCCACAAGAGTTCTAGCCACCCTGCTCAACTACTCAAGGGGTTGAATACCAAACTGAAATCACCCATTTGTCACCAAGGTAACTGGGTGTGGATCTAACTTGTAGCTCTCCTCTACCACTGCCTGGAAGAAAGACAGGTTATGGGTATTAGGACCATATTGTTCCAAGTAGACTCTGTAATGTTATATATGAATACTCTCTGTCCATTAATACTTTCAGTTGATGGAACAGGATATCCATTTCATTTAACACAGCCATGCCTCTTGAGTGGGTGAATAGGATGCAAACTATCTCAGTGTATAAATCTTTGAGAGAAATGATCTTCATGTTCTCCTGGACGGTGGGTCTCCTGCAATATAGCTATTCCAATATTGCGTCTGCTCGAATAAGGTATTATCTTCTTCGGTTTTCGGGGATTGTTTAGACCCCTAACACGCCTAGCACTCTACCTAACCCTTGATACAATAGTGTTCAAAGGGTGTTCAGTGCAGTAACCTTTCAACCCACTCAAGTAAAAGCCAACAGCATACAACTAGATCCCACTCCTTACCCACCTCCACCCACAGTGATCCCCATCATACCAGTGATTACCCACATTTAATCATGAGCATTCAAATTCATCCAACCAATGGGCCGAGTGGAACATTCACAGCTTCTGTATCAAGGTTAAATGGATGAGGCAGGCAGAATCAGCGCCCCTTACTTCCATACGAAACACATCCCCAAAGTACATGAACATTGTTCCATTACCCCTCTAACAATCCAAAGGCATGAACAATTAAAAGTGAAACATTAAAGAGCTGAGTTAAAGCAAACAAGAAACGCAAAGAATCAGGATTAATGAGTAGAATATGCAATCTGCTTTGACACTTCACCACTAATTCGTACTCACAATTACCAGTACCTAGACTGGCTGAGTGTCATTCTGTCTCTATTGTATTGATCATTTTTGTTGACCTGAGCTAATGCAACAACAATTATCCTTGGTATAATGAGCAGTGACAGAAACGTATTTCCAACTGGGACTCTTGCCGCTTTCAGTCATTGTCACTGAGGCCTCGATATGGCATTGTCAGTCAGTTCCAATGGAATGAAGCCCTGCCACCCCTCTTCTGTTCAGAAAGGAAAGCCCCTCCGGTGGGCCACTGAAGATATGTATATATAAATATGTCTATAAATATATTCAATGAAAAGCCAACAGGGATGTTATAGTTAGGGTCTGAATGTATTCGTACAAAACCACAGAAATTCAGCAGTTATAGTTCTTTCAAGTAACTACAACCCGCGCCCTCGCCATGCAGTTTTTTCTTCAATAATTTGACTGCTAAGGTTTTGTAAGGAAATGGCTCCCTGTTGCAGTTACCCCCCACTTTTTGCCTGATACTGATGCTGACTTGACTGAGAAGTGTGCTGGGACCCTGCTAACCAGGCCCCAGCACCAGTGTTCTTTCACCTAAAATGTACCATTGTCTCCACAATTGGCACAACCCTGGCACCCAGGTAAGTCCCTTGTAACTGGTACCCCTGGTACCAAGGGCCCTGATGCCAGGGAAGGTCTCTAAGGGCTGCAGCATGTCTTATGCCACCCTAGGGACCCCTCACTCAGCACAGACACACTGCTTGCCAGCTTGTGTGTGCTGGTGAGGAGAAAATGAGTAAGTCGACATAGCACTCCCCTCAGGGTGCCATGCCAACCTCACACTGCCTGTGGCATAGGCAAGTCACCCCTCTAGCAGGCCTTACAGCCCTAAGGCAGGGTGCACTATACCACAGGTGAGGGCATAGGTGCATGAGCACTATCCCCCTACAGTGTCTAAGCAAAACCTTAGACATTGTAAGTGCAGGGTAGCCATAAGAGTATATGGTCTGGGAGTCTGTCAAAAACGAACTCCACAGCTCCATAATGGCTACACTGAATAATGGGAAGTTTGGTATCAAACTTCTCAGAATAATAAACCCACACTGGTGCCAGTGTTGGATTTATTAAAAAATGCAACTGACTGGTCTGTGCCAGCCTGCTGCTGAGAGACGAGTTTCTGACCCCATGTGGTGAGAGCCTTTGTGCTCTCTGAGGACAGAAACAAAGCCTGCTCTGGGTGGAGGTGCTTCACACCTCCCCCCTGCAGGAACTGTAACACCTAGCAGTGAGCCTCAAAGGCTCAGGCTTCGTGTTACAATGCCCCAGGGCACTCCAGCTAGTGGAGATGCCCGCCCCCTGGACACAGCCCCCACTTTTGGCGGCAAGCCCAGGAGAGATAATGAGAAAAACAAGGAGGAGTCACTGGCCAGTCAGGACAACCCCTAAGGTGTCCTGAGCTGAGGTGACTCTGACTTTTAGAAATCCTCCATCTTGCAGATGGAGGATTCCCCCAATAGGATTAGGGATGTGCCCCCCTCCCCTCAGGGAGGAGGCACAAAGAGGGTGTAGCCACCCTCAGGGCTAGTAGCCATTGGCTACTAACCCCCCAGACCTAAACACCCCCCTAAATTGAGTATTTAGGGGCCCCCAGAACCAAGCAAGATAGATTCCTGCAACCTATGACGAAGAAGGTCTGCTGAGCTAAACAACCCGCAGAGAAGACGGAGACACCAACTGCTTTGGCCCCAGCTCTACCGGCCTGTCTCCCCACTTCAAAAGAACTGCTCAGCGACGCGTTCCACAGGGTCCAGCGACCTCTGAAGCCTCAGAGGACTACCCTGCATCTAAAAGGACCAAGAACTCCTGAGGACAGCGGCTCTGCTCCAAGAAAGAGGCATCTTTGCAACAAAGAAGCAACTTTGAAAGAACACACATTTCCCGCCGGAAGCGTGAGACTTTGCACTCTGTACCCGATGCCCCCGGCTCGACTTGTGGAGAAAAAACACTACAGGGAGGACTCCCCGGTGACTGCAAGCCCGTAAGTAGCCAGAGTTGACCCCCCTCAGCCCCCACAGCGACGCCTGCAGAGGGAATCCAGAGGCTCCCCCTGACCGCGACTGCCTGCTTCAAAGACCCGACGCCTGGTAAGGACACTGCACCCGCAGCCCCCAGGACCTGACGGATCCGACCTCCAGTGCAGGAGCGACCCCCAAGGGGCCCTCTCCCTTGCCCAGGTGGTGGCTACCCCGAGGAGCCCCCCCCCCTTGCCTGCCTGCATCGCTGAAGAGACCCCTTGGTCTCCCATTGGATTACATTGCAAACCCGACGCCTGTTTGCACACTGCACCCGGCCGCCCCCGTGCCGCTGAGGGTGTACTTTTTGTGCTGACTTGTGCCCCCCCCGGTGCCCTACAAAACCCCCCTGGTCTGCCCTCCGAAGACGCGGGTACTTACCTGCTGGCAGACTGGAACCGGGGTACCCCCTTCTCCATTGAAGCCTATGTGTTTTGGGCACCACTTTGACCTCTGCACCTAACCGGCCCTGAGCTGCTGGTGTGGTAACTTTGGGGTTGCCCTGAACCCCCAACGGTGGGCTACTTTGGACTCAATTTTGAACCCTGTAGGTGGTTTACTTACCTGCAAAACTAACAAACACTTACCTCCCCCAGGAACTGTTGAAAATTGCACTGTGTCTAGTTTTAAAATAGCTTATTGCCATTTGTGTGAAACCTGTATATGCTATTTTGCTAATTCAAAGCTCCTAAAGTTCCTAAGTGAAATACCTTTAATTTAAAGTATTGTTTGTAAATCTTGAACCTGTGGTTCTTAAAATAAACTAAGAAAATATATTTTTCTATATAAAAACCTATTGGCCTGGAATTGTCTTTGAGTGTGTGTTCCCCATTTATTGCCTGTGTGTGTACAACAAATGCTTAACACTACCCTCTGATAAGCCTACTGCTCGACCACACTACCACAAAATAGAGCATTAGAAGTATCTCTTTTTGCCACTATCTTACCTCTAAGGGGAACCTTTGGACTCTGTGCATGCTATTTCTTACTTTGAAATAGTACTTACAGAGCCAACTTCCTACATTGGTGGATCAGCGGTGGGGTAAAAGACTTTGCATTTGCTGGACTACTCAGCCAATACCTGATCACACAACAAAATTCCAAAAATTGGTATTGGAAACTGATTTTTGAAATTTGAGCTATTTTTCTACATTTTTTAAAGTCCTGCTAGGGCCTTGTTTTAGTCCCTGTTAGCATTCCTTTTAGAGTTTAAATGTTTTGTAAAAGTTTGAATTAAGTTCTAGAGATAGTTTTAGATTCTTAAAAAGTATTCCAACTTTTAGAAACATAAGCCCTCATTCTGACCCTGGCGGTCCTAAACCGCCAGGGCCGCGGGCAACGGAAGCACCGCCAACAGGCTGGCGGTGCTTCATTGCCCATTCTGACCGCGGCGGTAAAGCCGCGGTCAGAAAAGGGGATCCGGCGGTTTCCCGCCGGAATACCCCTGGCAGGGCTGAACCTCCATTGCGGCGCTGCAAGCAGCGCCGCCATGGGGATTCCGACCCCCTTCCCGCCAGCCTGTTTCTGGCGGTTTTGACCGCCAGGAACAGGATGGCGGGAACGGGTGTCGTGGGGCCCCTGGGGGCCCCTGCACTGCCCATGCCACTGGCATGGGCAGTGCAGGGGCCCCCTAACGGGGCCCCTGCATGATTTTCACTGTCTGCATAGCAGACAGTGAAAATCGTGACGGGTGCAACTGCACCCGTCGCACCCCTGCAACACCGCCGGCTCCATTTGGAGCGGGCCTCTGTGTTGCAGGGCCTTTCCCGCTGGGCCGGCGGGCGCTCCTTTGGCGGGCGCCCGCCGGCCCAGCGGGAAAGCCAGAATGGCCTCCGCGGTCTTTTGACCGCGGAGCGGCCAAATGGCGGTGACTGCATGGCGGGCGGCTACCGCCGCCCGCCGCGGTCAGAATGACCGCCATAATGTCTAATGCAGAAGAGATTGTGATGAAACTCAACCTCACCCCTTTCCTGCATCTTAGGATGTCAGAGTTAAGGTCTCTCTGCAAAATCAAAAAGATTGAAACTGGTTCAACCCCTACCAAAGTACAGCTCCAGGAGCTTTTGGCAGAGTTTGCTAAAAACAACCCCTCTGATGATACCTTCCCAGAGGGGGAAGCTAGTGATGTGGAAGAATTCCCACCCCCACTCCTAGTTAGGGAGCCCAGGGTTTCTCCAACCCTGTCTCCACAAGTGATAGTCAGAGATGCTGCTTCACTCACAGGAGAGTCCAGCAACTCTGGAAGCATTGAGGGCAGCCTCAATGAAGAGGACCTACTGCTAGCCAGGATGGCCAAAAGATTGGCTTTAGAGAGACAGCTCCTAGCCATAGAAAGGGAAAGACAAAAGATGGGTTTTGGTCCCATCAATGGTGGCAGCAACATAAATAGGGTCAGAGATTCTCCTGACATGCTAAAAATCCCCAAAGGGATTGTAACAAAATATGAAGATGGTGATGACATCACAAAATGGTTCACAGCTTTTGAGAGGGCTTGTGCAACCAGAAAAGTAAACAGATCTCACTGGGGTGCTCTCCTTTGGGAAATGTTCACTGGAAAGTGTAGGGATAGACTCCTCACACTCTCTGGAAAAGATGCAGAATCCTATGACCTCATGAAGGCTACCCTTATTGAGGGCTTTGGATTCTCAACTGAGGAGTACAGGATTAGGTTCAGGGGGGCTCAAAAATCCTCGAGCCAGACCTGGGTTGATTTTGTAGACTACTCAGTGAAAACACTGGATGGTTGGGTAACTGGAAATGAAGTGCATGACTATGTTGGGCTTTATAATCTGTTTATGAAAGAACACATTTTAAGTAACTGCTTCAATGAAAAGTTGCATCAGTATCTGGTAGACCTAGGTCCAATTTCTCCCCAAGAATTGGGAAAGAAGGCAGACCACTGGGTCAAGACTAGGGTAACCAAAATTTCCACTGGGGATGACCAAAAGAAAGGGGTTACAAAGCCTCCCCAGGAGAAAGTGGGTGACACTAGAAACAAAGAAAAAGAGTTCTCTGTAGGACCCCAAAAACCAGACCAGGTGGGTGGGCCCCAAGACACAACCCAAAACAAAGGTGGGTACAATGGTAAGAACTGGGATGCCACTAAGGCATGGTGCCAAAACTGTAGACAGACAGGGCACCACACCAAGGACAATTCTTGTCCCAAAAACAACCCCCCTAGCAAAATCCCAGGGGTGACAAGTGTAGCCATTGGGGATGACTCCTCAGATGAGGAGGTCTTCATAGCCTTCAACTGGAAAAAGGGCCCAACAGGTGAGTTGGAGATTCCAGACGGAAGTAGACTCTTCCACCACCTACTGGTGAATGGAATCCCAGCCACTGCCCTGAGAGACACTTGTGCCAGTCACACCATTGTGCATTACAGGCTGGTGTTCTCAAACCAGTACATCCCAGGTGAGACTGCCAGAGTAAGAGTTAGCCCAGACAGGTTCACTGATAGGCCTGTGGCTTTTGTGCCCATAGAAGTGGGTGGGACTTTTAGCTGGAGAAGGGTGGTAGTCAGTACATACCTCCCCCTTGATTGTCTCCTTGGAAATGACTACCCAGAGGTTAGTCAGAGCCCAAGAGAGGAACTGGTCCAGGGCCAGTCCTCTCCTAAGGACTATGGAGGTGCTACCCCTGCAGTAACTGCAAGTAGGCCCCAGAAGAAAAAGAAAGGAAAACAGAGTAGGAAAAGTGGACAACCTTTAGCCAAGGTTCCAGCAAGCCAAGGAGATTCTGCTCCAGTAGGGGAGAACTCCAAAAGTGGCACTGGTAAAGTCCAACCCGACCCACAAGAAGTCCTGGCTAGTCAGGCAACTGTTAAACCTGAGTGGGTGGCTCCTCAGTTAACACAAGAAAGAGTGGAAGAAGGGTGTTTACTACAAGATGTAGTAACCCCCCACTCTTATACAGCAGACAGGCACCCTGAACTCAAAGAAGCCTGTAACGTAGCTCCTTCCCTTACAGGTGAAGAGCTAAAGGTGTGGTTCTGGGCACTGACAGCTGTCAGTAGCCTCTGCTGGGTGTTAGCCTTTATGGCTGCACTATCCTTGGCATGGTGGTCTGACCCCATGCCAAATAGCAAGTTAGGCCCCCTGACCCTGTTGGTCATGGTGGGGTTACTCCAGCTCTGGGTAACCTCTTTGGGTACGCTAGGGGTGACCCTGGCAAAGATAAGATTAGCAGAGGTGGATACCTCTAACCCCAAAATAGAGAGAATGGGTGAAGACATTAAAGGCACAGCCAAGAGGCAATTCAGACTAGGTCCTATCACTGTGGAAGTGGGTCAGTTCCCCAGAGGGAATGACCTGAACAGGAGGATGTAAGTCAGGGTAGGCCCTGCAACAAACCAGCCTATTTCCTCTACTCTTCCTCGCCTGACAGACTAGGAAGACTCTCCCAGCTTTGGCTGAGTCTCCTGGCCTGTGGGCTGGGGGGGGGGGGGCTTGTGTAAGGAAATGGGTCCCTGATGCAGTTACCCCCCACTTTTTGCCTGATACTGATGCTGACGACTGAAAAGTGTGCTGGGACCCTGCTAAACAGGCCCCAGCACCAGTGTTCTTTCACCTAAAATGTACCATTGTCTCCACAATTGGCACAACCCTGGCACCCAGGTAAGTCCCTTGTAACTGGTACCCCTGGTACCAAGGGCCCTGATGCCAGGGAAGGTCTCTAAAGGCTGCTGCTTGTCTTATGCCACCCTAGGGACCCCTCACACAGCACAGACACACTGCTTGCCAGCTTGTGTGTGCTGGTGAGGAGAAAATGACTAAGTCAACATGGCACTCCCCTCAGGGTGCCATGCCAACCTCACACTGCCTGTGGTATAGGCAAGTCACCCCTCTAGCAGGCCTTACAGCCCTAAGGCAGGGTGCACTATACCACAGGTTAGGGCATAGGTGCATGAGCACTATCCCCCTACAGTGTCTAAGCAAAACCTTAGACATTGTAAGTGCAGGGTAGCCATAAGAGTATATGGTCTGGGAGTCTGTCAAAAACGAACTCCACAGCTCCATAATGGCTACACTGAATACTGGGAAGTTTGGTATTAAACTTCTCAGAATAATAAACCCACACTGATGCCAGTGTTGGATTTATTACAAAATGCACACAGAGGGCATCTTAGAGATGCCCCCTGTATTTTACCCAATTGTTCAGTGCAGGACTGACTGGTCTGTGCCAGCCTGCTGCTGAGAGACGAGTTTCTGACCCCATGTGGTGAGAGCCTTTGTGCTCTCTGAGGACAAACACAAAGCCTGCTCTGGGTGGAGGTGTTTCACACCTCCCCATTGCAGGAACTGTAACACCTAGCAGTGAGCCTCAAAGGCTCAGGCTTCGTGTTACAATGCCCCAGGGCCCTCCAGCTAGTGGAGATGCCCGCCCTCTGGAACAGCCCCCACTTTTGGCAGCAAGTCCAGGAGAGATAATGAGAAAAACTAGGAGGAGACACTGGCCAGTCAGGACAACCCCTAAGGTGTCCTGAGCTGAGGTGACTCTGACTTTTAGAAATCCTCCATCTTGCAGATGGAGGATTCCCCCAATAGGATTAGGGATGTGCCCCCCTCCCCTCAGGGAGGAGGCACTAAGAGGGTGTAGCCACCCTCAGGGCTAGTAGCCATTGGCTATTGACCCCCCAGACCTAAACACACCCCTAAATTGAGTATTTAGGGGCCCCCAGAACCAAGCAAGATAGATTCCTGCAACCTATGACGAAGAAGGACTGCTGAGCTGAAAAACCCACAGAGAAGACGGAGACACCAACTGCTTTGGCCCCAGCTCTACCGGCCTGTCTCCCCAATTCAAAAGAACTGCTCCAGCGACGCGTTCCACAGGGTCCAGCGACCTCTGAAGCCTCAGAGGACTACCCTGCATCTAAAAGGACCAAGAACTCCCGAGGACAGCGGCTCTGCTCCAAGAAAGAAGCATCTTTGCAACAAAGAAGCAACTTTGAAAGAACACACATTTCCCGCCGGAAGCGTGAGACTTTGCACTCTGCACCCGATGCCCCCGGCTCGACTTGTGGAGAACAAACACTACAGGGAGGACTCCCCGGTGACTGCGAGCCCGTGAGTAGCCAGAGTTGACCCCCCTGAGCCCCCACAGCGACACCTGCAGAGGGAATCCAGAGGCTCCCCCTGACCGCGACTGCCTGCTTCAAAGACCCGATGCCTGGTCTTTGCCTGCACCCACAGCGCCCAAGACCTGACTGATCCGACCTCCAGTGCAGGAGCGACCCCCAGGTGGCCCTCTCCCTTGCCCAGGTGGTGACTAACCCTAGGAGCCCTCCCCCTTGCGTGCCTGCATCGCTGAAGAGACCCCTTGGTCTCCCATTGGATTACATTGTAAACCTGACGCCTGTTTGCACACTGCACCCGGCCGCCCCGTGCCGCTGAGGGTGTACTTTTTGTGCTGACTTGTGTCCCCCCCGGTGCCCTACAAAACCCCCCTGGTCTGCGCTCCGAAGGCGCGGGTACTTACCTGCTGGCAGACTGGAACCGGGGCACCCCCTTCTCCATTGAAGCCTATGCGTTTTGGGCACCACTTTGACCTCTGCACCTGACCGGCCCTGAGCTGCTGGTGTGGTAACTTTGGGGTCGCCCTGAACCCCCAACGGTGGGCTACCTTGGACCCAATTTTGAACCCTGTAGGTGGTTTACTTACCTGCAAAACTAACAAACACTTACCTCCCCCAGGAACTGTTGAAAATTGCACTGTGTCCAGTTTTAAAATAGCTTATTGCCATTTTGTGAAAACTGTATATGCTATTTTGCTAATTCAAAGTTCCTAAAGTTCCTAAGTGAAATACCTTTCATTTAAAGTATTATTTGTAAATCTTGAACCTGTGGTTCTTAAAATAAACTAAGAAAATATATTTTTCTGTATAAAAACCTATTGGCCTGGAATTGTCTTTGAGTGTGTGTTCCCCATTTATTGCCTGTGTGTGTACAACAAATGCTTAACACTACCCTCTGATAAGCCTACTGCTCGACCACACTACCACAAAATAGAGCATTAGAATTATCTCTTTTTGCCACTATCTTACCTCTAAGGGGAACCCTTGGACTCTGTGCATGCTATTTCTTACTTTGAAATAGTACATACAGAGCCAACTTCCTACAGGTTTCATTTATATTTTTATGTCATGAGTGCTGTAATATCTGGGGTAATTAGTAGTGCATGGCGAGGGCATAAGTTATAGTTATCTTAGGGCACGAGTTATAGTTGCTTGAAGGAACTCTAACTATAACTGCTGAATTTCTATGGTTTTGTACAAGTAAATTCAGAACCTAAGTATAACATCCCAGTAACCTTTGTTTTTTTCAATCAATTTCTATTATTTTTTTTAATTCTATTTCCTAACTCTATCTGCCCGGTAACCTTTGTTTTTTTCAGTGAATTTCTACTTTTTTTAAAACAGAAAGTAATTCTCATTACTATACGTTAATGCCAGGCCCTGCAGCCAACCCTTATAACCACCCAATCATGTGCTGCACACAGCTTTTGATCCTTGTGTTGATCCTGCATTGATCCTTGTGTTTCACTGTCCTAATATGTTCTAACATTATTTTTCTCAGTGCACATGTGTTACTGCCAATATATTTTAAACTACAGAAACATTCAATTATGTACACTGTAAATCTGGTATTGCATGTGATCCTATGCTTTATTGGGACGGCTACATTATCTCTGTCCAAAAAGTTTTCATGGTCTGTCTGATGTTGCATGCCTTACAGCGTCCACATTTTATAAAGCCACATTGTTGTTGGATCAATCGTCACTTTTTTTTAGAGAAATTACCTTTTCACTAGCTTGTCTTTTAACAATGATGATCTTCAAAACGTTAGTTGCGGCCTATTACCTACTCGTGGCTCAATGTCTGGAACTTTAGAAATCAAATCCCAATGTTTCTGTAGAATTTTGCATATGCTTTCATTTTCAAACGTAAAGGCAAGCGTTTACCTGAAACATTTTCCAATTCTGCATTGGTGATTAAGGTTCTGTTACGACTTTTAAACTGTATCTTTTGCAGACTGTTGTTCGAAATACTTTGTTTATATTTTGGTTTCTTTGTATTTTGTTTGTGCATCTTCATCATTCGAGCAATTCCTACACTTATGTATCAATTCTCCCTATAGTATGCTATCGATTAATGCTTTTGGATGGAAGCTGGTGCCATGTAAAACACTATCTGTATCTGTATCCTTCCGGTAAAGTGTTGTTTCAAGATGGCTGTTTTGTGTATAGATCTTTAAATCCAGAAAATGTATTTGCTCTCGGCTGGTTTCACAAGTGAATTTGAGTCCCAATTTATTTGAATTGAGAACTGTGAAGTACGTCATGAAGTCCTCTGAAGTACCATGCCAAATTGTAAAGAGATCATCTATATTTCTCACCCATAAGATGATCTTTTCCAGGTAAATATAATTTTCCTGGCCCCACACCACTTCCTTCTTTCACCAGCCCCTTTGTTAAATCTGCATAGTTCGGTGATAGAGAAATGCCCATTGTTGTCCCACATAGTTGATGGCACATTTCCTGACTAAAGAAAAATATATTTTTTCCTAGGCACTGTTGTATCATTGATAGGAGCATTTTAGTGTGTTCAAGCTCACCTATGTTGCATTGTTTTAAAAAGTATTCACACGCTGCCAGCCAAACCTCATGTGTGATGGATGTGTATAATGAAACAACATGAATTGTCAGTAACAAGTATTTAGCATCCCAATTTGTGCTGGCAAGTATTCTTAGGAAGTCTCTTGAATCTTTGATATAAGAAATTAATGTTTTCACAATCTGAGCAAGGTAGTAATCAACATAGTTGGAGACTTTTTCATAGAGCGATTCACAAGCTGACACAATGGGTCTGGCTGGGGGATTCATCACTGATTTGTATATCTTTGGCAAAAGTATATAGTTGGTATAGTAGGATATTCAGTTTTCAAATATTTATATTCATCATCATTTAGGAGGAGCTGTTGATGCCACTCTTGGAGCTTCATATTCAAGCCTGCAGTCATTTGTTTTATGGGATTTGTTGATATTTTTCTGTAATTACTCTCCTCCTTTAATTGTCTATATGCCTCCTTCATGTAATCTTGGGTATTAAGGATCACTATATTTCCACCCTTATCCACAGGCTTAATGATTATTTTGCCATTAATAGTTAAGTATATTTTTCTAATGCTCCCCGTTCTTCTTCAGTAAGATTTTCTTGTCTACCATGATGTCATTTTGTTTCTTAATTTTCTCCAAATCTCTCAGAACAAGCCCGCAAAATTGTTGATTTTATTACCTGTTGATAATGTGGAAGTAAACTTGGACTTTTCCTTAAAGTCATTATATTTGTGTCTATCCGCATTTATGTTTAAGTCCTCCAGAATATCTGATTCTGACATGTCTTCATTCAGTAATTCCTGCACCAAATCAAATCGTGTCTTGACATCAGATATTTGATCAATCCGTAATTCAACAAATGTGCTGTGATTAAGATTATTTCCTGAGCTTGTCAAATCTCTTTGTTTTGTTGCATAAAACGTGGCTAACGTCATTTTTCTTATAAATTTGTGTACATCAATTTCAAATGTCCACATACTTGAAATGAGATTCAGGACAAAATGAGAGACCTTCATTTAATACTGTTTTTTCAATTGGCGAGGATATAATCGGAGAGGTTGACCACCAAGCTATTTCCTCCTAAGGCTTCTTAGAGAATATTGGGCCATATGTACGAACACATTTTACCATAGACATAGAATGGGTAAAACCCTTTGCTACATCTGGCCCATTGTCTTTTTTTATCTTGCTCTCCTTGTGGCTCTTTTTCTTTACTTGTGGTGTTTGACTTATCCCGTGACCCGGCCTCAACCTCAGGCTCTTCCTCTTGTCATTTTCTGATTGAGATATAGCATTTTCATTTCCTCTAAAAAAGTAGGCTTGGTCTCCGAGTTTGTTCTCAGTGACCCTTCCCCTTCGCTTAGATCTATATCAGATTCAGAGAATGCATCCACAAGATTTGGTACGTGTTAATCTCTATTGAAATAAAAATCTTTTTTTGTGTTATTGAATCTTTGAGCAAACACTAAACTTCTTCCATGGTTATAGTCACGTTGATCTCAGAGAAACTTTCTATTTTTCCACTGTTGTATCTCTTCTTCATATTTGTCTAACTAAGCCTCCATCTCTTTTCTTAAAATTGTTTGTTCACTTTTTTTTTCTTTTCTTTTATTTTATTCTCTAATTCTTTAATTGTTTTGTGCAAATCTTCCAGGTCTATTTCATGTGTTTTATCAAGATTGTCACCATCTTTAAAGAACATTGCATATTATTACCTCCCCATTCTGGTAGAAGTTCAGTCCTTGTATCTGGATGCGTAGGTACAGTAAATATTCTCAGATCTCTGTGTACTCTATTTACTTTAATGTATTTTTCTAATGCAATGATTTCCCTACTTATTAATTACTTTTTTACACATTTTCTCCAATTGTAAAAAAACACTTGTTTTAAAGACACCTCTGTTTTTTATTCAGTTAGATGTATCCCTCTGTCATAACTTTGTTCTGAAAATAAGGCTGCTGCTTTCACTGGGCGTTTAGCTTTCCTGGCTTTTAAACAAAGTTAAGTGGAAATGGCACTGCACAATAAAGTTGAGCTCTTCAATATATATGCATTTTGACTCACTTGTTGTTTTCTGTTAATCCTTTATGCCAATAGAAATCCGATGCAGTGTTATGTTTTAGAAAAACGGGCCACTCTGGTTCACCATCATCAGTCGTAATATAGAAATGCATATAACGTGTTTACTAATTCTTTGTGATTTTAAGGGATTTTGACACAATGTTTCAATTTTTTGAATGACAGATCACAATAGGACAGTGTAATATCAATGGCAGGGTAAACTTTTGATATGTGGATCAATGTTGCGGTATCTCAAAGTGAGCCCTTACTAAAAAGCTCATAATGCCAGTGGCAGCACCAGCATTTTTTCTCGGTTTGTTCTCTCTCTTAATTTTTTACCAGGTAAGCGTTGGTACAATATGGCGTTTCGACCCGCTTGTTGCCTTCTGCTGATCCTTCATGTCAATAGAGATCCCATGCAGTGTTGTGTTTTAGAAAAAACGGGCCACTTTAGCCCAAAATGATTGTTCCTAATATAGAAATGAATATAACACATTTACTAATCCGGTGTGATTTTGGCTGTTTAAGGGATTTAAACACAATGTTTCAATTTTTAAATGACAGATTGCAACAGTGCAGTGTAATATCAGTAGCAGCATGAATGTTTGGTATGTAGATACAATATTGCGGTTTCTCGATAGCAAACCGCTACTTTAGAGCATGATCATCCTGATGTCAGTGGCAGCGTGAATGTGTGACAAGTTCAATAGTTATTGATCTTTGCCACCAAATAAGTTTCTAATACCAAATAAGTTTTATAATGTGGCAATGACACAGCTGTTGGTAATGTTAGTAACAGCATGGGCATCCATGGAGTTAGATAAATGTGAGTTAAACACTTCTCTCCCTCTCTCAATCTTTAATTGCCACTACAATAATACTAAAGGAGTAACAGAAGTTCACGGAGTGCACAGTGCTTTTGTAAAAAAAAAATTAAATATATGGTTCACTTCCTGGAAGTCCTGCCCCAATCGACAACCTTCTCCTTCGGGCGAGTCCAGGAAAACATCACAAACCGTTATAAGTTGATGCTACGCAAAGGAGTTAATTTATTTCATAGTAAAGTGCAAAGTGCGAGGTGCCACAAAAAACACTGGCCTATGCGTTTCGGCAAAAAGCCTTCGAATGGGCTATCCCATGGTGCATTGAAAACATAAATTTGAAGGAACATCCTCCTTTTTCCCACACCTCTTTTTAAAGGTACAGATACGCAGATTGCAGTAGCTTACCAGTTCACTTCTTACCATGGATGGTTTTTCATACTCAGGCCGCATTGTTCATGTAGAAGGTAAGAAAATCTCCTTACTGGCCTCATCAACCTGATTTTTCAAAGAAGCTAAATATCAACAGATATCTTATAAAGGAGCAATAGGAAGAAACAGTAAAAATCCTGGTAAAGTACAATTTCAGAGAATCATAAAGGCATATCTTTGTGTCAATAAATAGTTAGAAGAACTAACACATTTTCTAATCATGTAATCCTAAAGGCATATCCTTGTCATAATAAATAGCAAGGAAAACCATTACATTTGGAAGAAATATGAGACTAACAGAAGCAATCATAATAATAATGATGACCATCAAAAAGGATATATAAACAAAGAATAAGAGGGCACCATTCTTTGTCATTGCATCAAAGAAGTAGTTCATTACAGCCCTCAGATGGTAATGTCAACGATGCCATAAACACGGAGATAACAGATATATATAAACCTGCGCCGTAGACAAAATGTCAAACCTGCTGGATATAGATAATGTGAAGGCCAGAAGGCCATGCCACACACACAGAGTCAGGATAAAATGATATTAAGGAACAAAATAATTAATTCCTCACATCACAACGGTGACAGATATCCCTTCATTTGAAATCTAAATCCCTTTATATCCAATTGGATTTAGATTTCGGAGGAAGGGATATCCTTCACTCTTTTGATGGAGTAACCCTTCTGCCAATATCTAAATCAGGCCCATAGTTTCTACAAAGAGTTCCATACATCCTGTTGCAGTCACTTCAGAATGCTCAAATATATGAATATTGTTCCTCCCGGATCTCGTTTCTAGGTATTCGTGTTAGAGTTGACCAAGTCCAACACCTTTTCTGATTTGATTTTGTTCTCATTTATTATGGTTGACTGATCCTCTATATCTGATATGAGGTGCTCAGTCATGTCCATGCAGGCAATTTGGTTGTCTATGCGTGCCTACATTTTGTCCATACATATTGTAAGCCAATTATCACATCAATAGAGGACAAGCTCTATTTAATTTTAAGTAGGAAATACTTTATTTCCAACTCTTCACTACCTCTACGATAGAAGTGGTCTTCTCCAAGTCTGGGCATTTGGCTCATGGTGCAACCAGTAGTTCGGCTTGCGCTATATCTTAGGCCGCGTTCTGCTTATGCACAGCTATTTTCCATGAACCATGGCCCGCACTCATCTGTGTTAGCTGGGTGGGCTCAAAAATATGCAATTCAGAGGAGCTTCAGTTTACCACTGTGGAGTCAAGACAAACTACATGTCCCAGAGCACCACAGGGCTCTCACAAGACTTGCAATGGTGGTTACCAGTGTAGATCAGTAGAGTATATAAAGGCCTCATGTTTCAAAACATTCCTTACTCAGCAATCAAGATAGTTGGTGCAGCCGAAACCTTGTTGCTCGGACAGTGGAACTCTTTACGCTTTCATCAAGTCATCATAGACTTGTTGGATTCATAGAAGTATTCTGGATAACATTTGAGATCAAGGATTTAGACGTTGGTTTCCACTAGTACTGAAGCCATCCTTCTAAGGATTACGAACCCGACTGCACTTGTTTACAAGAGGAGCTTGAAGAACCCTAAACTAGTGAAGAATTTGGGGCCTATTCACAAATTGCATTTTGTTGTACATATAGTAATACTAAACGGTACTACTCACATACTACAAAATGCTATTCACAAACTTCTGGTGCAGAAGTTTGCGCATCAGCCTCTCCGATCTTTTCTCTGCAGAGATCACCACATATGTGTGCATATGTTTTAATAGTAAATATATGGGGGACGGGAAGTGGTCCTGCACAACACGTGGCCAACCATTGGGACTGATACGCCCTCTCTTAGAAAATAATGGAGGCAGGGACTTAAAATGACACACCAAAGGAGATAATGTAAAATTAAATTTAATTATTTTCAATATAAATACATGTAATATCTAGGTATATATAAATAAAACCTAAAATATTTGAATCAAATAACTTAATTTTTTTAATTGATTACATTAATTATGTACATACCTTTTAATAATTTGCACCACATAATAAAAATTATAAATGTTATACTTTTTGGTGGGAAAACTATATTTTTTTAACTTAAAAGCAAATTATGTAGATGTATATAACAAGTCTTAAAAGAATGAAATGAGTGATTGTTCTTAACTCCTCCATCCATCTTCAGCTGAAATAAGTTTCAACCCTGAAGAATCACAGCCAGGCTGACCACATAAGAAATTATCTCACTATGCTTTCACTATGACAATGCACATTTGTTACTTTGCCACCAATTTTGGGGAATTTTAATTTGAGGCGAAGAGAGACGTTTTCAAAGCAAAGGATCAAATATCTTAGGTATGAGCAGAAGAGCAACTATTTCCAGATACTGCTTCTCACCTGAAGTTATTCTTGACAAGGCTGGTAGCAGGAGCTTGAATAATCTACAACCTGCTCCGAGGCTAACCCTGCTTATGTCAAAATACTGGCCCAACCCAATTTCATGGCTACTGGATCGTTCCAGAGGGTCACATCTGATTATGCTCTCAGACAAACCTGTCTCAATGATGGCATTGGTACTGAGAAGCATCAACAGAAGAGTGCACCAGTTAATCGCCAGGCCACACTCACTGCTGGAATTGCAAAGGGATACAAAACACTAAAGGAACCAAAGGATAAGTGGGGACCGAGCGTCATTGACTCTGAAACAGTCTGACACCAAGTAGTGGATGTGATTTCACAATGGGTGCAGTAGTGTTAACCAATATAAAGCTGTGACCTTGATTTGTTTATTGTGTCACGTAAATTCGGCCTGTGTACCTTTTGATACCTGTTTCACTTGCCCTGCAGGGGTGCTACTGGAAAAAAGCTATTTTGATACGCATTTTTTAATAAATGTGATTTTAACTGTGGATTCAACACCATCTGGGCATTATTTTTTTGTCCCCAGGGTATTGTCTACTTTATTGTTAGTTAGGGACCTCTGTTCTTATATATATCAAGGAATTGAAAAGAGTGGTAAGGGAATTCAATGCCTTTGAGCACTTTCCTAATGTTCTAGGTGCCCCCGACTCCACCTACATGACACTTCAGCCACCTCACTACACAGCACACCTTTTCTGCAACAGACACCCCTGGCACTCGGTCAACACGCACGCTGTCTACAATGCCAATGGCTCCTTCACTGATGTTTACGCTGCCTTTCCTGGAAGGACAAACTACAGTTACATCTTACAGCAGTCCTTTCTTGCACATCACTTGGGTACCATGGAATTAGATGGCATACGGCACATTGTTCAGTATAATCACCTCATTCTGGGAATACATGTGTATTTGGGGGTGCTATCTTTAACGTACTCAGTTATCACTACAACACCCATATATAGCCTAACATCCACTGCATGTTTCTAGAGATGATTTATTACACATAGAACAGAGGCCCCTTTTCACGTCTTTAATCCAAGTGATGCTGGGTATGCTCTCCCCGTCTCCTCTCACCATGCAGGCGGCAAACCACACTACCTCAACAGGGTACACATGCATACACAAGCCACTTTTGGCATCCTGAAGAATCGAATTTAGATGTCTTGACTATAAAAGGGGAGGCAGGAGGGGGTACACTTCTCAGAATTTGTGAGCAATCCTGTTGTAGAACATAGTCATGTGGCAGGGTTTCTATATAGACCTTGACCCTGATCTACGCTCGCTCTCAGGTACCTGGGGGGGGATATTGAATAAAAGTCAGGGTACACAAGTTTGGGATTGGCTAGCGGACTCTTCATTTTCTCAAACAATCTAACATTTATCATTACCAATAAATAATCATTAAATCTCACACATTACTCTCATGTACAAATAAATCTTTCTTCAACACATTTTCAATAGGAAAACAAAACACTTCTATTTTCTAGTTTTTAGTACTTTTGGCCATGGGTCTCCCTCCTGCACGCTGAGAGTTCCCGCGAGTATGTGGAGGCTCCGTAATTGGGACACAGACCTCTACCTAGCGAAACGAACAGGAAATTAAATACAGGAAGTGAAGTTTGACATTTTGTGACTTTTTTAAAGCATCCTCACCTCACAGCATCCACTTCCACGCGCTACTCCCTACACTCATCTGATCCTCAACATGGCTGAGCAACTTGACTACAGCACCCCTCCTTTCACTAAGTTGAATATCTTCAGTAAGGGGGGGGTCATCAAAATGTGCCCTCAGCTTTATGGGGAGACTCAGCTGAGCAATAAAGCAAGGGTCCACACCTGGTAGGACATCATAACACACTACAGTGCCATGGTTACCCACACCTGATGGAGGAAGTTCTACCGCAAGCGCAATGAGGACTTTTACCATTCGGCCTGAACAAAGGACCATAACATCATGGGCTTGTGCTCCCAACTAAATTCTTGGCACCCAGGCTTGACATCACTGTACAGGAAGGTCCAGGGAGCTGCTTGGCTGACCATCCAAGCTAGCTAGAAGAGTATGAGCCGCAGAGGGACGGTAAGTGTATTCATACTCACTTACATGCATTATGATATTGGTGTCTGTCATGTGTTAACTTTAAGTGTTGCTATAAGATTCCATGCTGTACTTAACATGTGTTTTTTGTGTGCTATGAAAAGTTTGAAACTTTCACAAAAGCTTTTGGTGGGGGGGTCGTCGCTATACCAAGAGACTCCAGCAGGACTAGGAAAATTAATTACAAAGAAAATATGTTGGGTGCATGTCTGTGGGGATTGGCTGCCCGCAGGAGGCCCAGCGCCCAATCCCACTCCACGCACAGCTAGCTTAAGATGTCACAGATTGCATCGCTCATGATGTGTCCAATGACATCATTGAGGCCTAACTGATTACATCACAAATGATAACACTGGGCATGGTGGGGGAAACAAGATCTAGTTAGCTCAGTAAGCTATAACTGGTGAATTTCAGTGGTTCTTTTGAGTTTACAATGTTATGTTTAACTGACATTTTCACTTAACCCTAACATAATTTTGACATTTGTTTATATATATATATATATATATATATACGGGGAGTGCAGAATTATTAGGCAAATGAGTATTTTGACCACATCATCCTCTTTATGCATGTTGTCTTACTCCAAGCTGTATAGGCTCGAAAGCCCACTACCAATTAAGCATATTAGGTGATGTGCATCTCTGTAATGAGAAGGGGTGTGGTCTAATGACATCAACACCCTATATCAGGTGTGCATAATTATTAGGCAACTTCCTTTCCTTTGGCAAAATGGGTCAAAAGAAGGACTTGACAGGCTCAGAAAAGTCCAAAATAGTGAGATATCTTGCAGAGGGATGCAGCACTCTTAAAATTGCAAAGCTTCTGAAGCGTGATCATCGAACAATCAAGCGTTTCATTCAAAATAGTCAACAGGGTCGCAAGAAGCGTGTGGAAAAACCAAGGCGCAAAATAACTGCCCATGAACTGAGAAAAGTCAAGCGTGCAGCTGCCACGATGCCACTTGCCACCAGTTTGGCCATATTTCAGAGCTGCAACATCACTGGAGTGCCCAAAAGCACAAGGTGTGCAATACTCAGAGACATGGCCAAGGTAAGAAAGGCTGAAAGACGACCACCACTGAACAAGACACACAAGCTGAAACGTCAAGACTGGGCCAAGAAATATCTCAAGACTGATTTTTCTAAGGTTTTATGGACTGATGAAATGAGAGTGAGTCTTGATGGGCTAGATGGATGGGCCCGTGGCTGGATTGGTAAAGGGCAGAGAGCTCCAGTCCGACTCAGACGCCAGCAAGGTGGAGGTGGAGTACTGGTTTGGGCTGGTATCATCAAAGATGAGCTTGTGGGGCCTTTTCGGGTTGAGGATGGAGTCAAGCTCAACTCCCAGTCCTACTGCCAGTTCCTGGAAGACACCTTCTTCAAGCAGTGGTACAGGAAGAAGTCTGCATCCTTCAAGAAAACATGATTTTCATGCAGGACAATGCTCCATCACACGCGTCCAAGTACTCCACAGCGTGGCTGGCAAGAAAGGGTATAAAAGAAGGAAATCTAATGACATGGCCTCCTTGTTCACCTGATCTGAACCCCATTGAGAACCTGTGGTCCATCATCAAATGTGAGATTTACAAGGAGGGAAAACAGTACACCTCTCTGAACAGTGTCTGGGAGGCTGTGGTTGCTGCTGCACGCAATGTTGATGGTGAACAGATCAAAACACTGACAGAATCCATGGATGGCAGGCTTTTGAGTGTCCTTGCAAAGAAGGGTGGCTATATTGGTCACTGATTTGTTTTTGTTTTGTTTTTGAATGTCAGAAATGTATATTTGTGAATGTTGAGATGTTATATTGGTTTCACTGGTAATAATAAATAATTGAAATGGGTATATATATTTTTTTTTGTTAAGTTGCCTAATAATTATGCACAGTAATAGTCACCTGCACACACAGATATCCCCCTAACATAGCTAAAACTAAAAACAAACTAAAAACTACTTCCAAAAATATTCAGCTTTGATATTAATGAGTTTTTTGGGTTCATTGAGAACATGGTTGTTGTTCAATAATAAAATTAATCCTCAAAAATACAACTTGCCTAATAATTCTGCACTCCCTGTATATATATATATATATATATATATATATATATAATAACTCACACATTAATCACTTTGTTGCTGTTCTACAGTTTTTGCTATAGTTTTTAAATTTGAAGGTTAGCAACAATACAACATACAAACTGAAAACTTTCTAAAGTAGTAAAAGCAACATTAAACATTCAACATCAATGAAAGTTGGACATCGTTTGGCAGACATAAAATATAAAGATTTGTATTTCTCAAATTTGGTTACAGTGAATGTGTTAGGGATACAGCAGCAATCGGTGACAAAACTACTGTTATTTTGGGCAAAATAATTTCCTTGGATCCCACCGATGCAAAGTTGTTGATGAGAATGATTGAGATTTTGCATGTGTTGTGACTGGGTGAGATGATGTTGTTGGAGGTTGAGGTGGTGCAGGATGTTCTTGGTGCATTTTTGTCATGCATTGGTAACATTTGGAACCAGTCTGCCAGTCAATCATCTGAGAGAGTCCTTGTAGGAAGTTGGCTCTGTATGCACTATTTCAAAGTAAGGAATAGTATGCACAGAGTCCAAGGGTTCCCCTTAGAGGTAAGATAGTGGCAAAAAGAGATAATACTAATGCTCTATTTTGTGGTAGTGTGGTCGAGCAGTAGGCTTATCAAAGGAGTAGTGTTAAGCATTTGTTGTACATACACACAGGCAATAAATGAGGAACACACACTCAGAGACAAATCCAGCCAATAGGTTTTGTTATAGAAAAATATCTTTTCTTAGTTTATTTTAAGAACCACAGGTTCAAATTCTACATGTAATATCTCATTTGAAAGGTATTGCAGGTAAGTACTTTAGGAACTTTGAATCATTACATTAGCATGTATACTTTTTACATAAAACACAATAAGCTGTTTTAAAAGTGGACACAGTGCAATTTTCACAGTTCCTGGGGGTAGGTAAGTTTTTGTTAGTTTTGTCAGGTAAGTAAATCACTTACAAGTCTTAGGTTTGGGTCCAAGGTAGCCCACCGTTGGGGGTTCAGAGCAACCCCAAAGTTACCACACCAGCAGCTCAGGGCCGGTCAGGTGCAGAGGTCAAAGAGGTACCCAAAACACATAGGCTTCAATGGAGAGAAGGGGGTGCCCCGGTTCCAGTCTGCCAGCAGGTAAGTACCCGCGTCTTCGGAGGGCAGACCAGGGGGGTTTTGTAGGGCACCGGGGGGGACACAAGTCAGCACAAAAAGTACACCCTCAGCAGCGCGGGGGCAGCCGGGTGCAGTGTGCAAACATGCGTCGGGTTTTCAATGGTTTTCAATGAGAGATCAAGGGATCTCTTCAGCGTTGCAGGCAGGCAAGGGGGGGGCTCCTCGGGGTAGCCACCACCTGGGCAAGGGAGAGGGCCTCCTGGGGGTCACTCCTGCACAGGAGTTCCATTCCTTTAGGTGCTGGGGGCTGCGGGTGCAGGGTCTTTTCCAGCCGTCGGGAAAGGGAGTTCAGGCAGTCGCGGTCAGGGGGAGCCTCGGGATTCCCTCTGCAGGCGTCGCTGTGGGGGCTCAGGGGGGACAACTTTGGTTACTCACAGTCTTGGAGTCGCCGGAGGGTCCTCCCTGAGGTGTTGGTTCTCCACCAGTCGAGTCGGGGTCGCCGGGTGCAGTGTTGCAAGTCTCACGCTTCTTGCGGGGAGTTGTAGGGGTCTTTAAATCTGCTCCTTGAAACAAAGTTGCAGTTCCTTTGGAGCAGTGCCGCTGTCCTCGGGAGTTTCTTGTCTTTCTTGAAGCAGGGCAGTCCTCAGAGGATTCAGAGGTCGCTGGTCCCTTGGAAAGCGTCGCTGGAGCAGGTTTCTTTGGAAGGCAGGAGACAGGGCGGTGAGTCTGGGCCCAAAGCAGTTGGTGTCGTCTGTTCGTCCTCTGCAGGGGTTTTTCAGCTCAGCAGTCCTCTTCTTCTTGTAGTTTCAGGAATCTAAATTCTTAGGTTCAGGGGAGCCCTTAAGTACAAAATTTAAGGGCGTGTTTAGGTCTGGGGGGTTAGTAGCCAATGGCTACTAGCCCTGAGGGTGGGTACACCCTCTTTGTGCCTCCTCCCAAGGGGAGGGGGTCACATCCCTAATCCTATTGGGGGAATCCTCCATCTGCAAGATGGAGGATTTCTAAAAGTTAGAGTCACTTCAGCTCAGGACACCTTAGGGGCTGTCCTGACTGGCCAGTGACTCCTCCTTGTTTTTCTCATTATTTTCTCCGGCCTTGCCGCCAAAAGTGGGGGCCGTGGCCGGAGGGGGCGGGCAACTCCACTAGCTGGAGTGTCCTGTGGTGCTGGCACAAAGGGGTGAGCCTTTGAGGCTCACCGCCAGGTGTGACAGCTCCTGCCTGGGGGAGGTGTTAGCATCTCCACCCAGTGCAGGCTTTGTTACTGGCCTCAGAGTGACAAAGGCACTCTCCCCATGGGGCCAGCAACATGTCTCGGTTGTGGCAGGCTGCTGGAACCAGTCAGCCTACACAGATAGTCGGTTAAGGTTTCAGGGGGCACCTCTAAGGTGCCCTCTGTGGTGTATTTTACAATAAAATGTACACTGGCATCAGTGTGCATTTATTGTGCTGAGAAGTTTGATACCAAACTTCCCAGTTTTCAGTGTAGCCATTATGGTGCTGTGGAGTTCGTGTAAAACAGACTCCCAGACCATATACTCTTATGGCTACCCTGCACTTACAATGTCTAAGGTATTGCTTAGACACTGTAGGGGCACAGTGCTCATGCACTGGTGCCCTCACCTATAGTATAGTGCACCCTGCCTTAGGGCTGTAAGGCCTACTAGAGGGGTGACTTATCTATACCTGCATAGGCAGTTAGAGGCTGGCATGGCACCCTGAGGGGAGTGCCATGTCGACTTACTCGTTTTGTTCTCACCAGCACACACAAGCTGGGAAGCAGTGTGTCTATGCTGAGTGAGGGGTCTCCAGGGTGGCATAAGACATGCTGCAGCCCTTAGAGACCTTCCTTGGCATCAGGGCCCTTGGTACCAGGGGTACCACTTACAAGGGACTTATCTGGATTCCAGGGTGTGCCAATTGTGGAATCAAAAGTACAGGTTAGGGAAAGAACACTGGTGCTGGGGCCTGGTTAGCAGGCCTCAGCACACTTTCAATTCAAAACATAGCATCAGCAAAGGCAAAAAGTCAGGGGGTAACCATGCCAAGGAGGCATTTCCTTACAGTCCTTTAATGAAGGCAACTATTACAGAGGTTAGTCCCATTGCATGAATATCTTCCAGCACATTAGACTAATGATGGAAAAAGTGATCATCCCAGGCACGAGCATTAGCCAATATTACCCCTCCCCCCCCATGTATGGCCATCTGAAATGGCCAACCGGTTGTTCAGCACAAGGGGGGGGGGTGCCAGCTGGGTGGCTGTGGGCGGAAGAATGATGAATAGAGGATACATGCTCTTCACCAGTGATCCTCTGTCACAAAGATGGCTGAGAGAAGACTGGTGATGCACCTTCATGGGAAGGGTGTGTAGAAGATTGTCTACTCTGGAGGTACTTGAGGGTTGGATTGAGGTGTTTGTTGTAAATGCAGATCAATGAACCATAGCTGCTTAGCTAATAGCTGGGGATGTGCAATCCTCATAAGTGATTTAGGAGAAACACTGGTGCCCGGACATGAAGTGGTCTTCTTGATGATGTTTTGTGTGAGGGCAGCAATGTCCACCTATCCCTCCTCCATGTCCTTCTCTTCCTCAACCAGACACTGCACCTCCTCTTCCTCTTCTTATCCAGCAGTGCTGACCACTAACATTATTGCCTGAAGGAAGACTGGATGCTCTCCTCAGATTGCCCACCATCCTCTGCTTGTATACAGCTGTGTATCATTGTCTGACACAGTGACCACAGTATCTGCAAAATGAGATGATTTCAACAGCTGAAGTGCATCAAATCCAGTTGTTCAACACAGTACCTTAATAACTATTGCTCTGTGTTAGAAATAGGGTCTTTGGTTGGCAGTCAGGTTCCCCCCAGTCCAGCAAGGACCCTCACTCTAGTCAGTGTAAAGGAGAATCACCCTCAGTTAACCCACATTCATCCCATTGGTAGCTTGGCACGAGCAGGCAGGCTTAACTTCGGAAGCAATGTGTAAAGTATTTGTACCAACACACACAGTTATACAGTGAAAACACTACAAAATGGAGACCACACCAGTTTAGAAAAATAGGTAATATTTATCTAAATCAAACATGACCAAAATGACAAAAATCCAACATATGCAAGTCAAGATATGAATTTTCAAAAGAATAAGAGTCTTAAGCCTTAGAAAACAGTGAAAATGCTGTTGTTACACAAAGTACCTGGTTGGTGTCAAAAATAAAGCCACACAGCCGAGCGTGCATCGGAAAAGGGTATTGATGCGTCGATTCCTTACTCGCAAGCAAGGCCGTTTGTTGTTTCCTTCTCTGGTCGGGTCGGCAATGCGTCGGTTTTCTCCCTCGCAAGAAAGCGACGAGTTGATTTCTGGAGGGGGCACCTCAGATCCGCACAGAGTCGTGTTGACTTGGACACCCAGGGACGATGCATGGAAAACCCGGTTGCACGGGATCAGAAAACCGCACTGCGTGGGGGTTGCACCGTTATCAGCCTCCATAAGCGGGTGTTGCGCATCGTTTCTCCAGCCACGATGCGTTGATCTCCCAAGCAGCGATGCAGGTAGCGCATCGATTTCAGCTGCAAAGCTGGAGGCGCGTAGTTTATCAGCCGCCTTGCGGAAGGTGTGTAGAAAATTTCCCTGCACGGCATTCTGTCTGTGGATTTTCAGCTCTTGACTGCCAACTTCACCTTTCAAGGGCCCAGTTACTGGATAGGGCACCACTTGGCAGGGCAGGAGTCTCAGCAGAGAGTCCAAGTGCTGGCAGGGGAAGTCTTTGATGTCCCTGGGACTTCAAAAACAGGAGGCAAGCTCAGTTCAAGCGCTTGGAGATTCTTCTCAAGCAGGAATGCACAACAAAGTCCAGTCTTTGTCCCCTTTTACTGGCAAAAGCAGCAGCTGCAGGAAAGCCCAACAAAACACAGTCACGGGCAGGGGCAGCACTTCTCCTCAGCTCTTCTCCTTGGCAGAGGTTCCTCTTGAATTCAGAAGTGATCTAATTTTCAGGGGTTTTGGATCCACCAATTTTACACCTTTCTGCTGTTGAAGTAGGCACACTTCAAAGGAAAGTTTCTCTTGTTTCTAAGATCCTGCCTTGCGCAGGCCAGGCCCCAGACACACACTAGGGGGTTGGAGACTTCATTGTGTGAGGGCAGGCACAGCCCTTTCAGGTGGGAGTGACCACTCCTCCCCTCCCTCCCAACACAGATCACTCAGCAGGATATGCAGGCTACACCCCAGGTCCCCTTTGTGTCACTGTCTAGAGGAGAGGTGCAAAGAGCCCAACTGTCAAACTGACCCAGACAGTGAATCCACAAACATGCAGAGTCACAAAATGGTAAGCAAGAAAATGCCTTCTTTCTAAAAGTGGTATTTTCAAACACACAGTCTAAAAACAACCTTTACCAAAAAATGATTTTTTTAATTGTGAGTTCAGAGACCCTAAGCTCCAAATTTCCATCTGCTCTAAAAGGGAATCTGAACTTTAATAATATTTAAAGGCAGCCCTAATGTTAACCTAAGAGAGAGATAGGCCTTGCACAGTGAAAAACGAATTTGTCAGTATTTCACTGTTTGGATATATAAAACACACTAGTACATGTCCTACCTTGAAAATACACTGCACCCTGCCCATGGGATTACCTAAGGGGTGCCTTACATGTATGAAAAGGGAAGGTTTCGGCTTGGCAGTGGATACACTTGCCAAGTTGAATAGGCAGTTTAAAACTGCACACACAGACACTACAGTGGCAGGTGTAAGCCATGTTTACAGGGCTAATAATGTGGGTGGCACAACCAGCGCTGCAGGCCCATTAGTATTTGATTTACATGCCCTGGGCACCTCTAGTGCACTGTACTATGGACTCACTAGTAAATCAAATATGCCAATCAAGGAAAGCCAATTTACACATACAATTTACATAGGAGCACTTGCACTAAAGTACTGGATAGCAATGGTAACGTGCCCAGCCAGCAAAAACAGAGTCCAGTACACATCAACAACCTGGGAAACAGAGGCAAAATGTTAGGGGAGACCATGCCAAGGATGCCAAGTCTAACACTCTGCAAATACAAAATAAAGTTAGTGCCAATTATGCAAAAAATATATAAAATGAATGGTTGGTGGAATTATTATATCTAACAATGTGAACTCACCAGTTCCAGCCACAGATCTATGCATTTTGGAGACCCCACCCCCCTCCCCCATTGAGGTCAGCTGTCTTGGTAGTTGATTTTCCCTAAGAATATCCAGATCCTGCAGCTAGAGAGATATCAATTATGGACAATTACTGTTATGCCTGTATAAAATTCACCAGAAGCAGAAATGCTGGCCCAGTCGAGATACAGACAAGGAAGGAAAGTAACGCTAATCAACAGACTTTTAACATTTACCATACTTCCAAAGTAGAGCTAAGTGACTTAATGAAAGTACTAATGATGAGATACAAAAGTAAAAAAGATAGGTTCCCAGACTTATCTGACTGATAGATGGCACACAGCCAAATAGCTGCAGCAAGGCTGTCCCCTGATGTCATTGGTGTTGAAGTTGTCAAGGTAGACACCAGAGGCTGCTGTATGACAGATGCTGAAAGGAGAGACAGACATACCTAGGGGAGTATGTTGTCTAGAATCTTCCTTTAAAGTACTACAGAAAGGGTTATGTACTATTTTTGAGACACAAAGATTTCTCTCCTGCAAGATAAGAGAGGGCCTAACATATCTTATAATGATACCCTCATTTCTGCAAGTCTAGCTGCCATCTGAAAATCTAATATATAATATCAAACACAAAATCATAACATATTGAGTTTGGGGCCAGTAGCGGTGTGTGACAAAAGACATACAGATACCTCATCGATCACAAAAAAATAAGTTAGATCCAAAGGAAAATAGCAATTATTTAACTTACCAGTCTCTATCATCTGTGTGCTGTGTGGTGCCAGCCCTGGTGTTGGAGTACTGCTATAAGCAGAAATTGTAGATATAGTAGGTGGTAGATGTCACAATAACAAAAGGCCTTAAAAAGGGTGTTTAGAATATGAGTAAAAAATAAGGTAAGAGTATAAAATTCAAGGTTACATTTGACTACAATTAAAAGCCGTAAAAAGCACTGTCAAATATAGGGCAGGTTGAGCTTACTAGTAAGATCAGAACAGTGAAGATACCCAATGTATCTCTTTCTCTCTTGTCCCATTCCTCTTTTCCCACGTTAACTGCTGAGCAGCATAGAAATCTTTTGTGTGGTTGTCAGCGCATCCAGAGTAGTGTGGATACTATCCTTGCGCTCCTGTTCAGTCAAGATGAACAGGTTTGTGAAACACTAACATTTACTACATGATTTTTAATGTGGACGGGTGAAGGAACAAACAGGAATATTAGCACTTATTTCACATAAATAAGCATGAATATTCCCTATTGGTACCACAATAGTATATGTCACAATATCAGCGTCCTCACGTTAGTGCAGCAAGGAAGATATTACCTAATAATCTTGAGCATTTCTCATCCATAAGCATTTTTCCGATAGCATTTTCGTCGTGCCTGCAGCATAGCAAGATCTAGATGTCCAGGTGACCATTGTTTCCACCCCAACAATTCATAAGTTGAAGGCTTGCTCTCTGTCTCAGCACAGGACTGGCTCTGTCGCTGATTTAACTGTATGCAGTGTGGTCATCAATCCTGTAATCCCTGTTGATAATGCAGGCTGCTGGATCCTGGCCTCACACTTTGCTGCAGGCCGTTCTCTGTTCACCGCTATCACCAACACCCTCCCCAACATATCAGCATCTACTGGGTAGTGGGAAAGTGAAGTCCCCACCTTACAAGGACCAGACATGGCAGGTAGTTCAAAGGAATGCAGAGAGCACCCAGTACCATTGGGCCCTTTACGCTGCATTGGTAAGTTGCGGTGGCAGAAGGGAGAGGGGTCCTTAGGTCTGAGAATGTGGCAATGGGCCCTGCAAAATGTCTGCATCCCACAGACTACTGGGTAGATGAATGAAAAGGTACAGATGACCATGTTGACAGATGTTTGTTCCAGCTTAAAAAGTTCCACAGATGAGCAGCTATCTTGGGTTCTGTCTCCAGGACAGGCCCTTTCCCCATGGTTTATAAATGAATATGTAGAACAGGGATATATCCTCTGGAATAAAGCTATTCCTTTACAGTGACTATGGAGAACTGACAAATAGCAGATCCAAGGAGTAGGTACGTTAGTTCTAGCGTGCTATTAGCCCAGAGACTTCATATTTTAAATTACACTTATCAGACCCCATTTGGGGTGGAACAGGACAAACAAGGGCTACTGGCTGATTGAGGTCTTTTGCAACTGGCGTCCTGGGGTCTGTCTTCTTACGGCTCTGCAAACTGACTCAAATGCACCCCTTTCCACATTTGCTATGAAATGCTCAGTGTAGTGGGGTGAGCATTCACAGCCTTCTCAGGGAGGTAGTGTGGAGGACAAGTGCTAAGAAATCAACAATGAACCAACAGTCTCAATAAATCAATGTCAAGCCATGTCTGTCTATTGGAAAGAAAGTACTTTTACTTACACAGCAATACTAAATACTACACAATTCAACTGAAGTATAAAGGGTGACTTCCGTGGACACAATTCCACTGTGGGTACCAAACTTTTCCCTTTCTCTCAGTGCTCCATCTCACCCATGTCACACTTTCTGGGCAGAGCCTCAGTAAAGTGTGGCAGGGGCATGAAAGAGGTACAGGTGCAGATTCCATTCCCCACAGTTCAAATGTGCAACCAGTTCAGGCTTTTCCTTACCCCTGATGTTACAGCAGATATTGACACAGTTTTAAGTTCTTGTTCTCACTTCAGCATGGTGCAGGTGGAGGCCTGCAGTCTTTTTGTGCTGTTCTAGCAGAGACTGTAGGGAGATCTGGAATAGCCATATGTGTGACATCTTCACTGAGCGGACAGGACCACTGAGCATCTTTGGAGTTCGGAGCAGATGCAGTTTGCTGCTGAGTTGACACCAATCAGCACACAGCATGGTTCAGGAACAGTATGGCAACAGCTACCCAACATGGGTGGTGCAGAATCCCACAGCATGATAGTTGCTGTCTGACACGAGCCGGCATGGTTCTTACTAGGAAGGGAGAGAGATACTGGGACACCCTCTGTAGGTCAGACCCCTATAACTTCTAAGATAGTCTGCTGCATCTGGGTGTTCCTTAACCAGGAGCTCCACTGGCATTTCCTCCTGGAGTCTCTCCTCTGCAGAGCCAGAAAGACTCCTTCCCTCTCGCAGCATGAAGGCGAGATTCTACGCAGATCTTCAGCTCTGCCAACCAAAAGTGTAGACTTTAGATGAGTTGCCCTACCCTCTAGGCGACTGGTTCTCAGGCAGACACCACCCCTGATTACACAGCAGTCCTTCTACTACTTTGATGAATACTTTCTTTCTTAGTCATGAAGAACTTGGAACGGGAATAAAGTGAGGCGATTTGGGTCCCAACTTTTATACACACTATGTAGGCAGGGGATGTTTATCCACTGTATCAAACTTCAGATTGGGTTTGGGATTATTCTTTTCCCCGGTGCCCTTTCAGGCTGCTCTCCAGACACAGCCTTTGTGTAAAGTAAGGCTTCTCACAGAAGATATCACTAGAGCCTTCTTCAAACTGGTGCACCAAAACATCTGCACGGGGAAGAATGAGCTGTCCGCACCTGACTGTCATCAGTCTTCCTGAACAGTAATCAGGGACTGATGAAAGGGCAGGCTTGACTTAGAAATGTCCTCATCTACAAATAAAATAAGACCAAAACGACAAACATCGATTCGGTAGAACTAGAGTAATTAATTTTTAAAGAAAGAACTGCAATATGGTATCTAAAAGCATAAGGCACCAACCGCAGCTATCTGGTCACGTTAGACCATGTCAAAATCAAACATTTAGGCGGATGGCAATTGAGCAAGGGTTGGATACAGTCAGCGTGGTGCGAAGAGCAGGCTGGGTTGTCGCAGAAAGGTGAGCTGGAGCTACGTGTTGGTGGTTCCCGTGGGCTGTTGCTGCCATGGGAAGAGACGGGCTGACAGCAGCTCATGCTGGATTTCAGTGCGAGCAGCGTGGTTCTGGTGCAAAAGGGCCCGTTTGAGGTCGCGAAGAGCCCAAAGCTTGATTTCAAGAGCTTGTGACCACAACAAGGGTCACCTCTTGAGGATCAGGAACTCACTGAAGACGCATCCAGTAGCTGTTGGGGAGCCTTTTATGTCCCTAAGGGTCAGATCAGAACGTCAGCAGACTAGCTTGTTGAGTCACTCTGTGGTCCTGGGTTCGAGATGGAGTTGCAGGCCCAGTTCTTCTTCACCAGACAAGAGGGCAGCAGGTCAGCACAGCAGGGCAACAGTCCCTTTAGCGCAGCAGTCCAGCAGAGTAGTTGTTGTAGCAGCATAACATCCCTCTTCCTGGTAGAGTATCCGCAGGTCCAGAAGTATACTGAGAGTTGGTGTCTGAGGTCATTCTTTTATACCCTGTTGTGCCTTTGAAGTGGAGAGGAGCTTCTAGAGGTATGCCTTGGAAGTGCACTGAAGTGCACAGATGTTCTGCCTTCTCTGCACTGGTTCTAGACCAACTACAGGGGGTATGGAGCCTATTGTGTGAAGACAGCACACAGCCTATTCCAGTGTAAGCAGAGCTGTGCCCAGCTCCTCCCTCCTATCCTGCCAGTGATGGCCCATCCAGTCACACCTAAGCCCCCACTGTTTGTGGCTATCTAGGAGGAATACACAAAGCCCAAATGCCAACTAGACCCAGTCATGTGACCAGAGGCAGGGTGCAGGCACCAAATGGCCAATGCCAAAAAGAGCCAACTTTCTGAGAGTGGCACTTTCAGAGTTATAATTTAAAACCTGACTTCACCATAGGTTAGGGTTTTAAGTTAAGATGCCAGAGACACCAAACATGAACTGGTGATCCCTCCCCATTTATAAATTACAGTTATAAAATGTAATAAGGCAACTCCAATATTATCCTATGGGAGAGACAGGACTTACAGTAGTGAAAAACAGGTTTAAGTGTTTTTCATTACCAGGACATGTAAAACTTAAATGTACATGTCCTACTTTTTAAATACATTGCATCCTAACATTGGGGCTGTCCAGTGACCTCCCATGGTGACATATGCATTAAAAGGAAAGTTTTGGTCTGGCAAAAGGCTTATTTTGCCAGGACAAAGTGGCCGTTTAAACTGGACATATAAGCTCTGCAATGGCATTCCTGAGACATGCTTACAGTGCTACTTAAGTGGATGGCACAACCAGTGCTACAGGTCCACTAGTAGCATTTAATTTACAGACCCTAGGCACATGTATTGTCACTTTATTAGGAACTAAAAAGTACATTAAATATTCCATTCAGGTATAAGCCAATGTTACCATGTTTTTGGGAAACAGCACAAGCATTTGTTAGTAGTAGTAAAGTGTGCAGAGTCATAAGGTCGGCCAAAAAAGAAATCAGGAAAAAGAGGTCTAAAGGCAAGAAGTTAGGCGGGGACCATGCCAAGGATGCCAGGTCCAACGCAAATTATTCTTTATAAATTATATAGAAGAATGAAGACTAAATGGTATTTGGAATGAATTGCTCTCTTTCATCTCGTTATTGGACTGAATGTGGAATAATTTGTGATTATTTCAAATATTGTTGGTGAAAATTAATGTACACTGACTAATAAAGAGCAGGAAAATTTAGACAAATATTTTTGAGCACTCCTCCTCTATTGTTTATACACTGTGTACATTTGAGGTTGATGGGAGGTAGGGCCCCAGGGAGTGAGACCCCCCCCTGAACAATATCTTTAGGAGAATTTGGGGCCAGGGTAGTGGGTAATCATCACTTCTTCCTTGCTTTTTGTTGGTTTACCATCACATTACCATTCATTACCGTCACATATTCACTCCAGAGTTAAGTTTAAACCTGCAGCTGTAGTATAAGATTTTTCTGCTGAACCGGGCCCAATGTGTTACATTTAGACAGAACATGTAACCTTGCTGCCCAAATGCTAAAGATGCAAGTAAAACGTAAGCCACTACTTACATTTGTCACCTTAAACATGGAGATGCAGGACAGGGTATACTGTGGTAATCCCTTCCAAAAGCACCTTGACTATAACCTTGTCATCTCAACTGATAAAAGAGGTAGGCTACTGCTCTTTCAGACAAAGTACAACGTACACATTCACTGGAGTCATCCTATTGCTGCTGGGTAAACTGTAGACTGTCCCAGTTATTTGATATTTAAAGAGGTGGAAGTCAGCTCTCTAGGCAAGGAGGGAATGGCCAAGAACCTCTAAATGTTGTGCAGTTTCTCAAACTGCTTGTCAAGTAGCAGTAACTCAAGTGACAACACTGATCTGTTTCTAACTGAAGGTGAGAGCATGCTGGTAAATGTCCTCCTTATCAGTAATCATGATTAGTCTTAGTTCTATTTGTCATTGAACCAGTTCTTACTTATGAGGTTAGCCATACAATCACAGGACAAGAAACAAAACCGGAAATGCTACCTAACTCCACCTACCCTGTACTAGCTACTACAAAGGAGTAGCATTCCCCCAGCACTTCCGGTAAATACCAAGCCCCTTATCCCTACCAGGGAGGGTGAGTGAGAATCAATGACTGGGTCAAGGATCAGCAGGGAGGCCACTGAAATGATTCAATTGTGCAGCCACTGCTTTTTTCGCATAATTATGGATTTGCTGCATTCACCATATCCATCATCTGCTGCATTCTTTGCAGATTTTAACAAACAAAATGTGTTTCTAGCTTAAACAGTGCAAAGGTTTCTAGAGATGCAGTGTCAAATGTTGCTGCACAGCCCAACTGGTCACCCTTCTGTTGCTATATTTGAGTGCTAGACTGGTGCAATCTCTGCCCAGACAGTGTTAAAGTGTATAAATGACAAAATAATTAATACTATCAGAAAATGTACTGCGTTACGCTACATATTTTGCCCTTTCTTGTGGCATAATTTAGTCAACCCCGTCACACAATTTGACCCTCAATTGCTGCATAATCCCAGTGGCCTGCCTACAAGGTATACCAAAACTGTAAAAGGGCCTCTGATTAAAAACAAAAACTTGAGAAAGATCAATATATAATAATGCAACACCGCTGTGATTTAATGCAAAACATCCTACAAATCTTGGCAAAAGTTGCATCCTTCAACTCCGCTCAGGAAGCTGCCACTCTTCTTGTAGAGCGAACCTGCAAACCTTGGGGTTGGTGAAGGTCTGAGCTGGAATAGGCCAGAGCAAAAGTGTCCTTGATCCAGCAACCGAATGTGATTTTGGACATCTTTTTACTCTTTCCTACATGGCCAAAAGTGCCAAACAGAATATTGAACTTTCTGTATTCACTGGATCTGTCCAGATAAATTAAAGTAACATGCTTAACATCCAACAAATACAATCTGTGTTGAACAGGATAAAAGGCAGGAAGAATTAACTACTGAGAAGAATGAAACCTAGATACAATTTTAGGAAGTAAAGAAGGATATGATTCAAGCACCACTGCATCATCCAAAAAGACTAGAAAGGGAGGATGACAAATTAAAGCAGAGAGTTCCTCCAACAGTTAATCAGAAGTAACAGCAACCATGTGAGAAAGTAGCCTCTTTCTAGCCTTGTTACCCCCATTTCTGGCCTGTTTGTGAGTATATGTCAGGTGTTTTCACTGTCTCACTGGGACCCTGCTAGCCAGGGCCCAGTGCTCATAGTGAAAACCCTATGTGTTCAGTATGTTTGTTATGTGTCACTGGGACCCTGCTAACCAGGACCCCAGTGCTCATAAGTTTGTGGCCTATATGTATGTGTTCCCTGTGTGATGCCAAACTGTCTCACTGAGGCTCTGCTAACCAGAATCTCAGTGGTTATGCTCTCTCTTTACAAATTGTCACTAACAGGCTAGTGACCAATTTCACCAATTCACATTGGCATACTGGAACACCCTTATAATTCCCTAGTAT
Source organism: Pleurodeles waltl (assembly GCF_031143425.1). Taxonomy (NCBI): domain Eukaryota; kingdom Metazoa; phylum Chordata; class Amphibia; order Caudata; family Salamandridae; genus Pleurodeles; species Pleurodeles waltl. The sequence continues at coordinate 19,555,594 of NC_090449.1, forward strand.
ATGGTAATGAGGTACCCAGGGTATTGGGGTTCCAGGAGATCCCTATGGGCTGCAGCATTTCTTTTGCCACCCATAGGGAGCTCTGACAATTCTTACACAGGCCTGCCACTTTAGCCTGAGTGAAATAAAGTCCACGTTATTTCACAGCCATTTACCACTGCACTTAAGTAACTTATAAGTCACCTATATGTCTAACCTTTACCTGGTAATGGTTGGGTGCTAAGTTACTTAGTGTGTGGGCACCCTGGCACTAGCCAAGGTGCTCCCACATTGTTCAGGGCAAATTCCCCGTACTTTGAGAGTGCGGGACACCATTACACGTGTGCACTATACATAGGTCACTACCTATGTATAGCTTCACAATGGTAACTCCGAACATGGCCATGTAACATTTCTAAGATCATGGAATTGCCACCCCAATGCCATCCTGGCATTGGGGAGACAATTCCATGATCCCCCGGGTCTCTAGCACAGACCCGGGTACTGCCAAACTGCCTTTCCCGGGGTTTCACTGCAGCTGCTGCTGCCAGCCCCTCAGACAGGTTTCTGCCCACCTGCGGTCCAGCCAGGCTTGGCCCAGGAAGGCAGAACAAAGGACTTCCACAGAGAGAGGGTGTTACACCCTCTCCCTTTGGAAAAAGGTGTCAGGGCTGGGGAGGAGTAGCCTCCCCCAGCCTCTGGAAATGCTTTGATGGGCACAGATGGTGCCCATCTCTGCATAAGCCAGTCTACACCGGTTCAGGGATCCCCCAGCCCTGCTCTGGTGCGAAACTGGACAAAGGAAAGGGGAGTGACCACTCCCCTGACCTGCACCTCCCCTGGGAGGTGCCCAGAGCTCCTCCAGTGTGCTCCAGACCTCTGCCATCTTGGAAACAGAGGTGCTGCTGGCACACTGGACTGCTCTGAGTGGCCAGGGCCAGCAGGTGACGTCAGAAACTCCTTCTGATAGGCTCTTACCTGTGTTTCTAGCCTATCCTCCTTCCTAAGTAGCCAAACCTCCTTTTCTGGCTATTTAGGGTCTCTGCTTTGGGGAATTCTTTAGATAACGAATGCAAGAGCTCATCAGAGTTCCTCTGCATCTCTCTCTTCACCTTCTGCCAAGGAATCGACCGCTGACTGCGCTGGAAGCCTGCAAAACCGCAACAAAGTAGCAAAGACGACTACTGCAACTTTGTATCGCTGATCCTGCCAACTTCTCGACTGTTTCCTGGTGGTGCATGCTGTGGGGGTAGTCTGCCTCCTCTCTGCACTAGAAGCTCCGAAGAAATCTCCCGTGGGTCGACTGAATCTTCCCCCTGCAACCGCAGGCACCAAAAGACTGCATCACTGGTCCTCTGGGTCCCCTCTCAGCACGATGAGCGTGGTCCCTGGAACTCAGCAACTCTGTCCAAGTGACTCCCACAGTCCAGTGACTCTTCAGTCCAAGTTTGGTGGAGGAAAGTCCTTGCCTCCCCATGCTAAACTGCATTGCTGGGTACAGCGTGATTTGCAGCTGGTCCGGCTCCTGTGCACTCTTCCAGGATTTCCTTTGTGCACAGCCAAGCCTGGATCCCCGACACTCTAACCTGCAGTGCACGACCTCCTGAGTTGTCCTCCGGCGTCGTGGGACCTTCTTTTGTGACTTCGGGTGAGCTCCAGTTCACTCCTCTTCGTAGTGCCTGTTCCGGGACTTCTGGGCGTGCTGCTTGCTTCTGAGTGGGCTCTTTGTCTTGCTGGACGCCCCCTCTGTCTCCTCACACAATTGGCGACATCCTGGTCCCTCCTGGGCCACAGCAGCATCCAAAAACCCTAACCGCGACCCTTGCAGCTAGCAAGGCTTGTTTGCGGTCTTTCTGCACGGAAACACCTCTGCAAGCTTCTTCACGACGTGGGACATCCATCCTCCAAAGGGGAAGTTTCTAGCCCTCTTCGTTCTTGCAGAATCCACAGCTTCTACCATCCGGTGGCAGCTTCTTTGCACCCACAGCTGGCATTTCCTGGGCATCTGCCCACTCCCGACTTGATCGTGACTCTTGGACTTGGTCCCCTTGTTCCACAGGTACGCTCGTCTGGAAATCCATTGTTGTTGCATTGCTGGTGTTGGTCTTCCTTGCAGAATTCCCCTATCACGACTTCTGTGCTCTCTGGGGAACTTAGGTGCACTTTGCACCCACTTTTCAGGGTCTTGGGGTGGGCTATTTTTCTAACCCTCACTGTTTTCTTACAGTCACAGCGACCCTCTACAAGCTCACATAGGTTTGGGGTCCATTCGTGGTTCGCATTCCACTTTTGGAGTATATGGTTTGTGTTGCCCCTACACCTATGTGCTCCCATTGCAATCTATTGTGACTACACATTGCTTGCATTGTTTTCTATTGCTGTTACTGCATATTTTTGGTATTGTGTACATATATCTTGTGTATATTTGCTATCCTCATACGGAGGGTACTCACTGAGATACTTTGGCATATTGTCATAAAAATAAAGTACCTTTATGTTTAGTATATCTGTGTATTGTGTTTTCTTAGGATATTGTGCATATGACACCAGTGGTGTAGTAGGAGCTCTACATGTCTCCTAGTTCAGCCTAAGCTGCTCTGCTAAGCTACCCTTTCTATCAGCCTAAGCTGCTAGACACCTCTTCTACACTAATAAGGGATAACTGGACCTGGTGCAAAGTGTAAGTACCCCTTGGTACCCTCTACAAGCCAGGCCAGCCTCCTACAAACCAGAAAAAGAACCTTGAAAGTAAAGTATTTGATATCTACTGAGGATAAAGGTTCAATAGGAGCAGCTTGTCAAGCCCTCAAAATCAATGGCAGAACCCATGAAGGAACAGCAGAGTGAACAGTTGGTCAGAGAAATAGAAAAGAAAATCTTGAACATTTTGACCACTGGGGAACAGCCGTTCCATTCATACCACTGTTACTATGGAATGCCTTAATGGCATACCATTTGGATTTTACTTTAGTGATTCTTCTCAAACCCATCCAGGAGAAATTAAAGAATAAAGGAGACAACAACCCACAGAAGAGAACCGCCATGCAAAACACCATGCATCAAAAACGTTCCAGTGTTTAGAATAGGTTACTATAATAGAAGACCTTCTAGGTTTCTGCATCACATCAATAATATGCGAGGGTAAACCTTGTTCCTCTAAACTTATTGTCTCAACAATTAGACTGAGAAGGTGCAACACAGAAACTGGATGGGGCTGCAAAATCTCAGTGGTGAGGGAAAAAAGGGAGGATCCATAAAGGGTGACAGGCCATACATTTCAAAAGCGGAAAACAAGTCCCTCTGGGCCAGTAATGAACCACTACAATCACATGAGCTTTTGCTTGTTGAATGTTGCATAACAGCTTCTGAACTAGAGGAATAGGTGAGAAAGCAAAGAGGAGCCTCTGTGGCCATTCCAAGGTTAAAGTGTCTGACTCCTGATTTGCTGTTTGGAATCTGGAGCAAAACCTTAGAAGAACATTGTTTCTGGAGGAAAACCGGTCCAGAAAGGGAATGCTAAACCTCCTGCAAATGTCCTTCAGACAGGATCTGTTCAAACTCAACTTCTGAGATGAGGTGAAAAGTCCTATTCTCAAGCAGTATAACACCACATTGACAAGACCCTGGATACGGACAGCTGATAAACAACAGAGATGAGTCTCTGCCCCCTGAGCTATATTGCAGGCCATCTCTTTTAAAGCTTGGCAATGAGTACTCCATTCGTGGTTTATGTATTTACCCATTACTGCATTGACTAAACTCACTAATACACTGCAGTGGTATATATGTTCTATTAAATATTTGAAAGCCCTGAAGACTGCTGTCAACACCCTCCAATTTGAGGATCTACAGCCCACCATCCCAGGCCACTGTGCTCCGTCAGATCTCCCAAGGTAGTGCCCTAACCCACAGTATTTGCATCAATCGTTAGAACGAATGGATGGTTTGGACGCATCACCACCTATTTGCCAAGGTTGTTGGTATCCAACCACAATTTCAGGTTGTGCAAGGAGACAGGAATCTTGAGGTCCATTGTCCTGGTTGGTAAGGCTCCAGGCTTCTTCAGATGACACAACAGTGGTATCAGGTGCAGCCATACCCACTGAACATCAGGTGTCACCATATAACCCTGCAATTCCATCCACTTGAACAAGGTGGTTTCCCTGCGTGACAGCAAGTCCCTCAGCAGACTCTGAAGGCGAGCAATCCTTTCCATGGACGACCTTGCCCAGTCGAATGTTGAATCCGGCCCAGATAAAATAGAATATCCCAGGTCGGTTGAAGCTGGCATTTCTGGAGATTTAGCAAGAATATTTGAAAATTTAGAGTAGCAATGCTCAGAAAGTGAGGTTGACTTAACACTGCTAAGAAAGGAGCCTGGCGCAAACCAGAAGATGAGGTGCAAGAAGATTGATACTCCTTTGAGATGAAGATGCGCCACCAGCGGGGCCGCCACCTTTATGAACATCCTCAGAGAGGATCGAAGACTGAAAGGGGGAATTCTGTACTGCCAGTGGTTTCCCAGGGCAAAAAAATGCAGGAATTGTTGATGTGGCTTGTAAAGAGGAACATGTAAGTATGCATACACCAAGTCCCATTTGACTAAGAAGGAATTTGGTTCTATCAGCGGAATGATCCTCCGAGGGGTCTCCATCTTGAAAGAATTTGTTTCTACAAACTTGTTCAGGGCCTTCAAATTGATCACTATCCAAACTCCTCCCTGAACCGTGGGAACCAGTAAGAGTATTGAATATATTCCATTAACGTCCTCTTTCTGGACAGGAACGATTGCTTTTTCCGGAACACTGAGAGAATGCCTTCCTTCAGTGGCCTCTATTTCTCTCAGGACCTGGGTACGAGAGTAGGAATGATCGCTAGGGCAGCTAAAGGAGAAGATAATTCAATCCAGTATCCTCTCTGAATGATCTTGAGAACCCATTGTCCGAAATTGTTGCCTTCTATGCATGTATAAAGTAATGGATCCTGCCACCAACATTGTATCTGAAACCATCTTTCTCCTGATTTCCGTTATAGTCAGATGCACTGATTGGAAGGCGAAGGATTGTACTTCGCTTTCCTTTGGAATATGAGGGATGAAGATTTACCCTGAGATTCTGGACCTTGTGCCAAACTCCTTGAAAAGGCATTCTCAATGCCATGAGCTTCAGGGTTGAGTCAGCTTTCCAATTTTTCAGGAAAAGATTCAGTTGAGCAGCTACAGAAGCGCCACAGAATAAGGCAGATGCCCAAATAGCAACAAAGATGTCCAATAAAAACTTGATCTGATTTTCCATGTCCCAGTAACTCCAGACACTGAGAACCTTTCTGGATGCAATTAGGAAGTCCAGCATAGGTGGCATAAATTCACAGATCTAAGTGAGAGGATGAATACACTTTTTTCAGGGATGCATCAACTTTCTGATCAGCAGAGTATTTTAAGATGTTTCCTCCACCATTGAGGATCACCCAGCTAGCTCCGGTGATTTTTCCTCTATCCCCTCCCACAGATAAAGTCTGGACATGAACCTAGAAATATTACTCTTGTCCGAGTCCTTCCACTTGTTAAGAATCACATCAAGAACAAACAGATGAATTGGAACACGACTACTGGCCAGCCTCTTGAATTCAATTGCTCCAGGTTTCAAGTATCGCTCTGCAGAGAAACCCATACTGCTTTCACATGCAACAGTAATTATGGGAGACTCTCTTCGGAAATATATTTCCCTCTTCATCCGGAGGAGAGAAGCATCCTCAAAAAGGTCAGCGTTATAGAGGTCCGAACATGTGCTTTCATTGCCAGCACTATCCCCAGCATCTTTTTTTTTTTTTTAAGGATGATTTTGTGGAAGTGAAATTCAACCAAAGTACCACAAAAAAAAAATTCCTGTTAATGCAACTCCACAAACGCTATCTACGTCGTAATCTGTTTTTTAAACATAACATGTTATGCGAGCTTTCGGCCTTTGCCTTTTAAAATAGCCCCCGCTCAGCAAAAAGCTAAATCTCCCTTCCAGCTGCTCCTGCCGTCATATGTGTCACAGTTCGCTAATGTAGGTGCAAATCAGGTAATTTCCCGTGGCGTCATCCCGAAGACAAAAGTCCTGGAGTTGACAGCGGTTCTCATGTTCACTTTTCTCGTCAGAAAATGAGGCCAGTAGGTGTTAACGGCAGTTTTAACTCCCAACACCAAATATAAACCGCTGACATCCTATGAGGTCATACATATTACCCGCCCCTCCAGTAATAAGCCGACAGAGCCGTGACGGGCATTTTAAAGCCCCAATCAGAGGGCAGTATGAGCAGGCCACCAGAAAACGTTCTCGTTATTATGAAAAAAGGAGCCCGCCCAGCTTCCAATTGGACGGACAGGAACGTGCGCAGTGTGACGGAGCATATTCCAATTGCAAGAACGTCTTAATCAGTCCAATCAGACACGCTGCCTGCCAAATGTGCGGGCCCGCGAGAGGCCAACCGCTCGCGGACACAAAAATAACACGGGGCGGCGCAAGATCAATAACAACTCAAGCCCCGCCCCCGTGTCGTACTGTCAGGTCGCAGAGGCACGCGCTTCCCGCTACCTAAAGACCACCTTAGACCATCCTAACGGTTTTTTTCCCCCTTGTCAATCACGTTAGCCCCCCGCCTCTACCCTGGGGCGCTGCGCGTCCCTTGGACTTCTGCACCCCCTCCCCGGCTCCCAATCGATACGCTCCTTTAGTGACGTCGCTCGAGGGGCTCCTGCCCTCCTGTCAGTCAGCGGCCGGGCACGTGACGACCTGGCCGAGCGCCTCGCGCGCCCCTTGGCTGCCGTGCCGTTAGGCGGCGCCTCGGCACGGTCCGCGGGCGCGAGCCTCCGTGGTTCCCTCCCCTTCGCCGCTGCGGTCGCGCGCCGCCCCCTCTCCTGCCCGCCCCTCGCCGCTCTCCTTCAGTTCCTGTGGTAGCCGTTTTGAAAATGGCCGCCGCGCCGAACGGAGAAGAGCGACTGTGAGTGGGGGGCCGAAAATAAAAATATACATATTTTTTTTAATTTTTATATATTTATTGCTTTCCGCTCGGGGCCCGCTTCGCGCACTAAGGAGAACTTTTATTTAATTAATAACGCGGTGTATGATTGTGCGGCGACGGGAGAATTAAATAATGATTGGGGGCATGTCGGGGGTCGGGGCCGTTTCACCGCTCCTCCGGAGCGCGCCTCGGCGGCCGGGGTATTTCCTGAGTGCGTCATGCGGGCGCCCACCCACCCGAGCGGCGGCGGGGAGAAGCCGGCGGCCTGCAGCAGCCCACACGCACTTGTTATTGCCGGGAAGCCACATCACCATGTAAGGGGGAGGGCGTCGGCTTCACGCCACCCGCCGGCCTCGCCTTCGTCTCTTGTTTTAGTCACAGAAATGTGTCCGAGTCATGTGTGTCCGTGTATGTAAACATATGTGCGCGCAGACCGGGGGAGCATCTGTCAGATGCCGAAGGCAGCGCCGCCTGTCAGGCGGCCACTTCTAGGAGCTTCACGCTTGTTCTGTCACCCAAGGTCAAGCTCCTCTCACTATCCAGCTTGTAAATTGTAGCCGTGGAAAAAGTACACCCTGCACGGAATTAGTATGTTGGATGCACGTTGTGGAAGTGTCAGTGCGCCAATTGCATTTTCTCGCAGGATTTGCTTTTTTCTGCCATTTTTTAATCCTCTTTATGTTCTTAAAACTATAAGCAGTCTTAAAACACGCTTTTTTACCCGTATGGTGAGTCCTAGTCAATGTATCTAGACTTTAAAACCCTCAGTGAGAGCGCACGCAACTTGTCGGAGCTTTTTCTATAAATATTTTCTCATACTGATCGATCACACTTTACTTCACAGAACATCTCTTAACTTTTCATCTTACTTGCATCAACAGTTCCTCAGAACAGTGTTTCCGAAGAGCATTCAGCTCACCGCCTCCCGCCCTTCATCCTTTTTTCTGTTTCAGTCCTCACCGTGTCCAAATAAATAATTCCTTTCAGCATCTGTTCCCCAAACTGCTGAATGTTTACTTCCTAGACCATTAGTGCCTTAAATCGCACTGTTTTCTGCTTATGGTTGTGCTCACTGTTTGCATATCGTCACCATTTCTACACGTCTATTCGAGCACAACATTTTCAAATCTTTAGCCCAGCATTGTCACTCCCCTGGCCCTTTCTGTATTTGCCTGCGTCAGTGGCTTATTCATTTTAATAACTATGTCCTCTTACTGTTTTCATGTTTGTTCGTATATCTTCAACTGAAACTCCAAAACACGAAAAGCCCTGTAATAGGATTGCTAGCTTCAAAATGTATCGTTTCTACAAGATTCTGGCAATGAAATGTATATTTATAAATCGCACTATTGCCCGGAGGCGTCTTGGGGCTGCATCAGTATGCACACATGCTAGAGTCACTCCAAAAATTTTATTTCGGTTAATTAATACTATAAAAAGTACAGGCAGGATAAAAATACTAACAGCTTTGATCGATCAGTAAAAAGCATAAAAGGCATATTAAAAATACAGAAATCAATCCACCATCTAAAGTTAAAACAATCAAAAATAAAAGTCATAATCCTGTGTTTTTAATGTGGCATGTAAGATTAGCCTACCTTCGAGTTGGCCTATCATAATCACAGTTTTTTAAGTAAAGGGCAAGAGCAGATCCAGGATGCTACAGGCCAATGTCTCTTATCTCACAAGTCAAGGTTCTAGACAGAGTGATAGTTAAGTTACCATACTGGTTAGAGCAGCGCAGCATTATTTCCATCTTAAAATACATTTTTAGGGCAAGAAAAGGCATAGAACTGTGCATCAATTTGCACCTGCTGCTAGGGAAATACACTTCAGCAAAAAAAGGGCACACTGCACATAGCCTATATGGATCTTACCACGATATTTGACCGGGTTAATGGATCCAAATTGTGGGAGCTGCTTATTAAACTGGGGGTGGATGAGAATATAGTGAATTTATTTGCATGACCTGCACAGGGACCTATCTGCTGCTGTGAAATACAATCACATGGGATCTCTTTTCTCCTTTATTAAGGTTCACGTGAGCATCAGACGAGGGTTTATACTGACCACTTTTATTTACATTGTATATTAACCTGGGTCCAGTTTTATGCTCTGCAAGTAAGGAAATTCCCAATGACAGCACACAGTTAGTACTGGGGCTCCTATATGCGAATGGCGCCGTGCTCTTATCGATGAATGCTATAAGACTTCAAAGATTGCTTTATTCTTTCATTGATTTCATGACCCCACTGGATCTGAACTCTCATTTTACTAAATCTCATATAATAACATTGGTTCACAGATCCAGAAAGTTGAAAACCCACTACCGGATGAGTAGTGAAACAACCAGGGTATCCACCTACTCATATTTGGATGTCCTGTTTGGTGATCGGAGTTCTTGGGCACCACTGAGAAGAACAAAAATAAAAAAAAGCAATCTCAAGAGTGGTGATACATGCTAGAGAATCAGGTTAGAAAACTAAAGAGCCATGCTCTTAACTATTTACTTAAAAAGGGGATTTTAGCTTTCTCTTTCAAATCAAGGGGAAGGGAGTCCCATAATTTGGCTGTACGCGTATTGAAACCCCTGCCTCCCAAGAAGCTTGTCTAAACTTGGGAATGACAATGTACTTGGCTGTAGAGGCTCAAAAATCTCTGGGATGGGCATACCAGGTAAATCATGGATTAAGGAATTCAGGGCCTGAGTTAGGCAAGGCTTTAAAGGCAATATATCCCCTATTCACTGTAACCATCAAATCAATCGTTGTTAATTAAAATAAAATTAACCCTTCAGTGTCCCTCAAATTCAGAAGCTGGGGTATTTGGAGGCAGTAACACTGTCACATTTACAATCCTGAAAATTGGTTTGTGTCAAGATACGGGAAATACATTCTTCAGTCTTTAAAAAGGCGAGTGCCTGGTACATTTGTTGCTAACCATGTTTGGATGTTTTTATTTAAGGTTGCGCAGCAGTTGCATTTCTCACATCACACGTTGCAAGAGTGTTATTGTGACCATCTTGAGGTCTATAGAATTCTATCTGCTAGCTCCTTTTACAACTTCAGTTCTTCCTTGTTTGCCATTTTTGTTCTGTTACTGACAAAAGTGTCCTAGTGTCTTTAGACCCTTTCTAAAACATTGGTGGATGATATAACTATGATTCCTCTTCAGTGACTTTTTGTAACTACTTAATGAAAGCTATTTGGGGACTGTAGCCTGTATGTAAATGAAAATCACACTGTTTGAGTAGTTTATAAACCCCAAAATACTTTCTACTTTCCTGTGATCACAACTGTCACTCTGAGGAGCTGTGGTTTTGGTGTTTTCCAATTTGGGCGTCCAGGGATTTTTCACTGGTTTTGCTGCATCTGTTTTTTTCACTTACTTTTGTAGTTTGGGTGGTAGTTCTTACTGTGCTATTCTAGCATTTTGTTTCCCAACTCAAGTGCTCTGTTTGGTAACATTTCAGCCCTGAAGAAGTCGTTGTTTCGTCTTGGGGAAGATGCCCCACGTGTTGGCATTGTGTTTGAGGCATTATGTTCAAGATTTGGCTGATTGTTCGAGAATCTGATCAACTGAGTACCGGAAAATATTCAACAGTAAATTATAAAGACTGAAAAATACATCAAGAATTGATCTTTGATCGATCATTTGGACTGTGAAATGTCTTATTGAAGTATTTATATGTTTATGATTTTTACCATCCTATTTTGTTAAATGGTATATTTTGTTCAGAGTGCCTCACGTAGGTTGTTTTGTTTTGTTAACTTTGTAAACATATTGGGGGCTTGAGTGTTGTCACCTGTGAGGGCACCTTTTGTATACTCTGTGCCTTTTATAATCCTTGAGCGCCCTTGCTTTTTCCCTCACAGCCACAGCCCACTTTTGTTGTCATACTTTCTAGGGAAAGCATAGGCTGGAGTCACGTCTCCAGCCATTTGAGTTTGAAAGAGGTAGCAGTTTAACAGTTTTTGAAGTGCACGAAAAGGGAAAGGGAACTGGTAACCTATCAGAGAGGTTGGCTGAGACACGTTGTGTGGTTAAAATCTATGTTCATGTGCCAAATAAATTAGTTAACTTACACATGCTTTGTACATTCACTGGGAATCTCAGCCTAGCCTTCAGATTATTGCACATACATGCATTACAAGGAATGTGTCAAACTCGTAGTAATAATAAATAGGAGTAGAGTGGGTAAGGAGTGTGGCGACTTCTTCACGTTCTTTTTTTTCTTTTCTTCAAGATGAGAACTTTAAATGCAAGTGTTAATACGATCCAGTTTAATTGTACTCATTAATGTGGTGGCATCTTCTCCCTAATGGTGTTGAAAGAGTCACCTAAGGTGTGAGATGCCCCACCTACCTTTCATGGACGTGAGGCGTGCGATTTTTGAATGTAACAGAAGCATTGTGTTGTAGCGCATTGTCATTTAGACAGCATATTTTCAATTGGAATGGCCCTCAGTTTGCACATACTTTCAGTTTTACTGATATGATAATGTGTTTAAATTGGGGTTCTGTGAATATTTATGATTTGTGCTTCACCAAGTGTCCTGATTCGTTTTAATCCTATTAAAATCTACGTTTCCATCACACGTCAGAATTACAAAAACAAAGTGCTTAATTTTTGCTTTCTTAACTGCTGGAGGCATACCGTTCATTTATAGGTATTTACATCTTGTTGTAATTTGGAGAAAACAACATCCTACGATGACACATAGTTCACTTTAAAAACTCCTGTCACTTCGTAGTTGGATTTAAAAAAAAGTACACGCGTCCCCATGTTGAAAGAACCAATCACCCTGACATTTGACCTCTGCTTTTGAATCACAGGCAAAAGTGACAAATTAAACACTGAATTTAAAGAAGTCTTTATGTATTGCTCTGACTTCAATAAACCACAGTTTGGGAAATACTGCTATAGGGAGTTATGGTCCCTCCCCCAGAGGTATTCTGGAGCATACATCTTCCTATAATAGAATGCTTGCTACGCTGTTGTATCAGTATTCCCTTCCCTAGACAAATGGAACCTCTGTGTGTGTGTGTGTATACACATGTACACTTTGAGGTAAATAGAGAAGACGTATAATGGTTACTTTTGGTTTCAATCCATGCTTTCTGTTCGAATCTGATTTTATAATGATTACTTTTGTCCGATAACTCTTTAAATCTTGTGCTAGGGTTTTCAGCTAAAGGTTCTCCATCCCTCTCTTTTAAAAAAAAAAAAAAAATGTGGGTGCAGTTTTTTTTTTTTTTTTTTTTTTTTTTTTACAGAAACCTGAATTTTAGTTCCAGTTGATGTGTATGCTACAAAATGTCCCTTAGATATTTTTTTCTCACAGTCCCCCCTGAAAATCTGCATCTGTTGCCATTTTACGTGTGATACAGTGAGCCAGTGGAATATTTTCAATGTTGAGATAAATATGATGGGTGCCAGGCACTTTTGGCACTGCTCAGTGTGCTATGATTCATTGCATTCTATCAAGCACCATTTTTGGGAATATTGGAAAGAAAAGTTTTAAGTAATAAGTTTGTGCCAGTGATCTCTCTGTTAACCGTTACTACCCCATTTTCTCCGAATGGGACCTACATTTTCTAAGCAGTTTCAAGTTATTCTGGTTTTTATGGTGTGGCCTGACAGTGGCGCTGTCGCCAGGCAATTATGTGAGAATTGCTGGGAGAAGGGCTTTGCCTCCATCCGTGTGTTGGGAGCCAGATGTACATCTTTTGATTGGGCAGAAGTTGTGTGCTTCCACCAAGAAGTTCCTTCTCTCCGCACAGCTATGATCAGATGATCATTTCGTTTGTTTATCCTGCTCCCTGAGCTTGAACTTCCAGGGTCACACATGTGACAATGTAATGCTATTGTTGTGCCTTGGATAACTAGATAATTTACAGTGTTTTTCTCTGGCAGCAGCACAGATGGGAGCAGAGCAGTCATTAACCTACTAGGATTTGTGGGGTTGGCTTAACAGTGCATCTGACATGTGACTTTTTAACCCACACCAGTATTATTCTGCAGTTCCTTGCTTCCAAACAAATCCATTCCCATGCTACTTTTAATGCTTTACATTACTATACAACATTTTTTTGAAGCCAGACCTTTGGCATTGGCAATGCTTGTTAGTAATTTGATCAATATGCATTTTCATTTATGTGTGCTGTTCTGTTTCCTCTGGTGTGTATTTTTATTTTTTACCTGATTCAAAACTGTGACGTTAATTTGTTCTGTAAATTATAAAGTTTAATCTGGTGACGGCGATCTGATTATTCCCATTGCCACCTAGTAGAGTTCATACAATTTCTTACACTAACACGACGCTGTCAGTAGTGCACACATGCCTGTAAAGCACGTGGCTACCTCACCTGTTTCCATAGTTCTAGTTGTAATAGTGACTGGGGAGATCTTTTGTATTGACTGAACTTCAACTGAGGGGAGAGGTGTGCCCTATGAGATGAACAATGATTGATTTCAGTTGTCGGAGCCCTCTGGGATATATCAGCATGCAGGATCCTTGGGGAATCCCCCCATTAAGGATGTTATTGGAAACTCAAAAAATTCCAGTACTCGAAGGACCTCGGTCTCTAGGTTGATATGAATAATCTGCATACAAACACCTCAGAATAGCAGGCAGTGCAAACGCCGTCTCCCTTTCAGTTACACACTAAGGGTTAGAACAAATTAAGCTGTTTTAGAAGGGCATACGTGGATTCGTCATTGATTTGGGCTGTGCCATTATTTATTATACATTAACGATGTGAAAGATGCAGAAACACAACCCAGTACCCATTCGACCCAAAGACAGAAACATTGCTAAGTATCCATGTTTTTAATCTCTGCAGCTTTCTACACTCTTGCCTGCTGCAGAATCTTTACAAAAAAAGTGCCCATCTCATTCTTTCGACTTTGATCGTGCTCTCTCAAAGGGGCTGGGAGCACTAAGCGACTTCGATCATGCTCAACATATCACTATTTGTGCTTCTTGCTTGATCCTTGAAAGCCACATGTGGTGAACAAGATGAATGTTATGACAACATCCCATTGTGGACGGCCACTGAAGGATTGTCATCGTTGTGATGATATAGTGCTCTGGCCGTAAATGTCGGAGACCTACGTTATGGGTCTTCCTGTGAGCAGACTGGACCAGTGAGTTATTGCTCAGCACCGTACTTTAGCCTTTCGGCTGCTCCTTATGCATTCCTTTTTGTTGCATCATCTCTCACCACCACCTCCTCTATGTTTAATGCACATATGACAACATAAATACAAGCTTTTTAAGACGTGCTGAAGTGTGCATTGACAGTATGTGGTACGTGTGAATTGCACACCCGCTTCTAAAAGTCTTTCTTGCACAAAATCTGGCCATGAAGAGTTGAAGCTTACTTCTAAGGGTGGTATTTTCATTTGGGTAAAATTGCCTACAAGGTAACACAGTTGTCAGTGCTGGGGGCTGTCTCATTTCTGGCCTCTGTCCTTGTCAACCTCTGCCCAGTGAAGATGGTTGCATTGTATAGTCTGCAGTTTGCTGATGCTTCGTTATCCATCCTACTTCCCTGTCATGTGGTTAGGCTATAAAGGATTTAGTACTTTTTAGGTTTCGCCTACACTGTTCATGCACGGTCAGCGAAAGGTCTTGTAAATAAAAAAAAAACATAAAAACAGGCTTAGAATGCACCCCATACTTACCGTTACCATTGGTTGGCTCCCACATCTAGCTCATTTCCCTTACTTCTCATTGGCCAGGGCCTCCTGGTGCTTCAACTTTCTCTTCAGTTCTTCCGGAGTTAGTGGAGCTTGGACTAAGTACAATTTCCTGTGTCTGCAGCAAGTGTCCTTCCACTGGCCTCCGCTTGCAGAGGTACTTTTTTTCATTTTTTTTATTTTTAATTGGGCACTCCTTAAGAGTGACTGTGTTTGCAGGCCCTCTCGACCCTTTGTGGCCTTCGCACCCCACGTCTTTGTTGTTTGTCCTGTCACTAATACCCCCTCTTCTGCCTTTTTTGCTTGAAATACATGATAGTGGTCTGGAAAATATTGTCGGATTTTTAGAAAGTATAATTCTTTTTGCCAGGTGAAGTTTGCATACGTGGAAGAAAAAATGCGAATCTGAAGGTTTTTTTTCTGTAAAAAAATATGCATGCCATTTGTACATTAAATTTAAGAAGTTAGCTTTCATTGCCTTACTTGTCCATGTGGCCTCTGTTTTTGAACCAAGAAATCTAACTGATCTCAACCACAGCATTTTAACCAATGTGCATTTTTTAAGAACCTTGATGGCATACCACCATAATACTTAGGGTGGTTTATTTATCCAAGTTGTCTTTTTTCTTGCAGGCTATGACTAAAATACACATTGTCCTTGAACAGAGGCATATTAATTAGAATGTTTTCTAAAATATATGGTATTTGCTCCTAGCTCTCTTATAATGCTGAACTTGAAATAACAATGGAGTTCTTAAGAAGACCCTTTCCTAAACCACTTGTCTACATGGAAATGCAAGTTGTTTATAATACTGGTTGTAGCCAACATCGTCAGTAGTATTTTAGATGTTATTCTTAGCTCTGATTCGTTAATTTCATCTGGTATATATGTGTATATGATATTTTTGTAGTGCAAACCTAACCAAAATGTATTGAAGGGCTGTACAGTGTCAAAACAAGCATACAGTAAGTGAGTGATAAGAAAGGGGGCAGGGTGCATGAAGAGAATTGCACTGTTACTATTTTATGGTTTAGTTTTATTTAAAGCAGTGTATTTTTAACTATTTACTAAATTGAAGCAGTGTTGGGTTTTTCCTAGTGGCTACAGCGATGTTGTTCTTGGTTCTGGGTGCCTAGATTGAAAATAACTTTTTTTTTTTTTTTATTATTTTTTTAACACTTCTTAGTCTGAAGATTTCCTGGCTGCAGGTGTGTCAAGAGCCACCAGAGATGAGCTTGTCTGCCAAACAGGTGTGGGTGCTCGTCATGAAGGCTTTGTAAATGATGCATATGGCGTTGGATGGTGATATGATCATATTTTCTGGGTCCTTAATGTGCTGCAGCATGTAGGATGCCCTTACATGAGGGTCTACGAGGTAATGCAGCACTGTTACCACCATCTGCATGCTAGAGTATGAGGTATTGAGCAGCAGTTTCTAAGTTGCTTTGTGGAATAATGGTTTTACTTTCTTTAGAAGAGAGAGGTGGCTCTTTTTGTTTCTTGACATTGTGTTCTTGACTGAGGTTGGTGCACACAGTGAATTTAAGTTACTTGGCGTTCTGTAAGAGTTGGGGTTTGAAGTCAAGAGTTGTTACCGAGTCAGGTTTGTACTATTACTTGCACGTTGCATTTGGTTAATAACATGAATTCTGTCTTAGTGGGATTGAGCTTGGATAAGCACTGGACATCCAGGTGTGGATGAGGTGCAGTGACTGTTTCAGGTGTTGGATGACTGTTGCAGAGGAGACTTTAAAGAAGAGTTGAATATTGTTGTCCTGTTGGTGAATAATGATGTTTGTATCTCTAGGTAGAGCCCTAAGGGGCCCCGTGTAGAGTTTGAAAATGGGAGGGGACAATAAGGAACCCTCGGGGACTCCAGCTACATCAGAAGTGCCTTGATCTTCTCTCAACCAATTCCTAAAGTGTAGGGACTCTTCATGGCAGAGCACTTTTCATGGCATTGTTCTCTGGAACCTAGTGAGCTTTGCGCTTACATTTTTGTGACCACCACAAGTCCTGGCAGTCGGTGGCGTACTTAAAACACAACTTAACTGTGCCTTGCTTAAGCTGTTCAGTCAAGTTAGGCATTTATCAATACTTATCTTGCAAAACGTTATTGGACCGTTCCTCAATTTGTGAATTAGTATTTTTTCCATCATTGATTGTGTGCTAAAAAAATGTAGCCTAGCTTCCGCTTATAATTTTGTTCATTGTCACTTTATGTGGTCCTCTCTGGCATTGATGTTTTAATGAGGTGCTGTTATTTGACCATATTTTATAAGTATTTTGTTCATTCTCGATTTGTTCTGTAATAAGCCATCATAATATGTTTTGTTTCATATATCCTGGCCAAAAACATTCGAGATTTCACTCTCCCTCCATTTCTAATAAAGGATTACTCTGAATACTTTTACACTTTGGAGTGACCGGGCTGCATAAATATATCAAGTTGGGAACCATATATTTGATTTCGTTTTTAAAAGAGATAAGTGAACAAGATTGCAATGTTTGACCTCTTAAGTATGTTTAGAGCTGCCAATTTTATAGAATAGTGAAAAAATATGATTGTCATTCTGGGACCATAATTAAAGTTATTTACATGTGGCGGTGTGCCGTTAAGTTTGTAGACCCCATCTTTACATGTAGGGGCTGCCATCCCTTTACAGACATATAATTACTTATTTTTCCTTGTTTTAAAATCGTTGTACTTTGTTTCTAAGATGTAAAACAACCCAAGGTTTTATTTCATGCGACTTGATTTGCTTTCTAACTGTATTTCCTATTTTATTACTATGGGCCTGCGCAATATGCTAAATATTTTTGTATTACTGTAGATTGCTTGTATAGATAGTCTAAGTAACCATTTAAGTAGTCCTGGACGTAATTTAATGTGTGTAAGACAATTCAGTATTTTAAATAAACATGAAAGTTCTGTTAATGAAGTGATGTAGATAAAATAAGTGTATTTTCAAGTACCCCATTGTGAATGGATTAATAAGGCAGTGTACAGCAGAGGCACAAATGTTCAAGTACATATCCTCCTCATGCAACTATTCTGGTAGGTACAGAAGGAGGAATATTCCTGAAGGTTTGTGACAGCCTGTACTTTCAAACACCCAGCCTTATCAATTATGTTTATAGTTCTCTCCCACAGATAGCAATTAGCTATCTGTTGTTGAAGACCTATTGTGGAAAATAACAATAGTTTTAGTGGGTTGTAGGCCAGGCCATTGCTTACCATTGGTTGGCTTTCGTGTCAATATCATTTGCTTGCTTCTTATTTAATGGCTTTCATTCTTTTGCGTTTGTTTGTCTCTCCCTGAGAGTATATTTTCTTTGCCATCCTTTGTTTTGATGATTTGTATCCTTTTGGTGCTCACATTCAGAGAACTACTACTTTCTTTTTCTCTCTGCCCTCCATCAGAATGCATTTGTTTTTGCTCTCCCTTACTTTCTGCTTCGCCCTCAAATACCTGCCCTGCTCGGTTTGTATTGCGCCCACCTCAACTCGTTTGCTGCTTCCCAAGCTCCTTCAGGGGCAGCTTTTTTGTTTTTTTTAAATGTTCTTTTAATTTCCTCTCCCTGTGCCTCAACCTCATCTGTTGCTCCCTTTCTTCTGCTGGCGTTGATTTCTCCCTTCACCTACTTCCCAGATGTTCCTTACTGCTTTTGTCACTTTGATTTTAACTTATATTTTTTTAAGGCCAGCAGCTTCTATCCAGCGTTGATTTTTATTTATTTTTTAACGTACTGCTCAAATCTTGGAACCATAATTAAAATAACTGAATTGTGGCCTCATCATGCCATATATGTGCATGTGTTGTGATGCTTGAGCATGGATACATCAACATGCCTGGCCACCGTGCATTCATGAAACATATATACGCATACGGTTCATTGTGCTTTTGTTTCTAGTGCTGTACAGCGTCGGAAATTAAAGGGTTTGCATTGGCAGCCAAAAGGCGAGACCTGTTGGCTTTGCCAGTGAATATGGAGCTGTGGTGTCACTTAGCAAGAAGCTTCCTATTGAATACACAGGTCATACATAACCTCTTCTCCCATTTTGTGAAGTAATGACTCCACTCTCTTTCTCCCTCTCCAGCTTTTGCTTTGCCCCCACACCTGTAACGGTATCATTCGTGGACTTCCTGCACAGTTTAAAACGTATGGGTTTGGAAAAGCCCTTACATAATTTCCAGACATGGTTTTTAAACTGTAAGTGAAATCCAGGCATCTTAAAATGTATTGTAAAGACTGGATGGAAGTAATCTCCTTTCTTTTGTTAGAGTAAGTGTAGCCAGTGGAAATGCATCGCTGGGCTTTTTTTTCCCCCCATTAGCACGTTTGTCTTGCCTAAAGAGAGCTGCTGTTCATTGTCGGGATCTCATATTATCATTGCAAACATACATTTCTTCGTACAGCTCACAGGAGGAGGCGTTTGATGAACCCCGTTCGGCCCTTGGCTGTGTGAGCTGCCCTTAAAGCCGTGACCTTCCCTGGAAGGTTACCTGGTGTTTTCATTAGTCCCCTCTGGTAATCCCTCCGCTGTCATACCACCCCTTGCTGTCTCTTCCGTTTAAACAAGATGGTTGCCGTACATGTGTACACGTGAACAGCAGGCATTCAGTAATACTTTTTCGTATTCACTGCGGCATCTAGGGACAAAACAATAAAAAGCTTTGGCAAGGCCAGTAGTTTGATACGGAGAAGTAATGGTGCGACATATTGGCTTTGCCAATGCTTTTTTCTGATTAAGAATACAGCTCGAAAAACGGAGTTTGTGTTTTGAGTTTTTTTTAAAGTTCATACCGTAGTATGGACACCATAGTGGCTCGAAAAAAAAAAATATATTCTCATATTGGACCTAGGAATGTCAACAGTCTCATGATGAGCTGGACAGTGGGTACTCTATGTACGTATGAGGTTAGCCACGCAGCATGCAGGGTTGCAGCGCACCAACAAACTTGTAAATTTGTATTTGGAAAGAGTTTGGTGGTTATTTTGCATTGTGGAACCCATGCAAATGTATTCTTGCAGTAGGCTGGAGTAAGCACCTTGTTTCGGTCTGAGTGTAGCATCAATTGATTTTAAAATAAAGAAAAATACCCTGTTGCACGTTCTAGGTTTGTATTCTCCAATGGATTACCCGTCATATACATGGTGGGCTGGTTCCTTGCCTAGAAATGTCAGTTTATGTGCATTATCTTGTGTCATTTTGTGAAAAATGTGTATGAAACCTTTATGTTCGCATCTAGGATTGTGTTTATACATTTTTTGTATGTTTTTTTTTTTTTAAATTGGACCAAAGTATTTGGGGTAATTCAGAATAGGCGCCTTTTACTTACTGCCCAGGTCAGTGACCAGCAGCATCCGTTTCTACACTTAACAATGGGTAAACATTTTAGGCTGTACTTTGCGCCTCGCCGTGTCACATCCCAGCCGTCTTCGTCTTGTGTGGCTTAAGCGGTTTGTTTTTCCTACACTTCTTTTGTTCTCGTTTCTTTTCATGAACTTTCAGGGACGTGCACTTTTTTCCTTCTAAAAGTTCGTCTTACTGGAAATGCGGCCCTTTTGGAAGCTCTGAATAGCAGCATCTGTTTTCCACTAGTCACTGCACTTTACACTTGTACACCAAACATAATTATTGGACATGCAAGCATCAGCTTGCTTTGATTTTTTTCACGTATCCATTTTTTCCTAAGGATACTGACTTGTACATACCAACATTTGGGAACATGCAAGTGAAAGGTGGACAGAAAAAAATGAGAATTTAATTTATACTTATTTTATATTTACTTGTATTGGAGTGCATGGATTATGCACAGTAAAAAATTAAAATAGAATAATTTTTGACTCGCTTTGAGTGGGTGTTTTTTTCTCTGTGTTAAATGATTAAGTACATAACTCTTAATGAGTCTGTGGAATACGTTGTTTATGTGAAATTTCTGTTGAGAACACAATTCTTTCTAGTTTATTTCATAATCTTGCTTTAAATCTGTTTGTTTTTTCATTAGCCTTTAAATACTCATTTTCAAAAAAATAAAAAGGTGCTGGTTAAAGGTCCTTGTTCCACTCCCCACCTTACCCATCAAAAAGATTTTAGGCTTTAGTTTTATTGTAATTTTATCGAAGTGTTGAAACATTTAACGTTTCCTGCTTTACTGTCAGTTTCGATTCCTCAGTGCATTACTCAGTAGATTAATTTCTGGCTTCTAAAATCTGCCTGAATGCTTGAGTTTGAATCAAGCCTTTCATTCTTAAAGGGGGGGGGGGATTATAGAATCGAGCATCAATGTCGGACAGTTACATTTAACACACGTAGAATAAGAAAACGTAAATTTTATTTTAGTAGTATTAGCCTAGTTATTATCTGTTGCATGACACACCCTAACCCATTAAACTAAAAAGAAAACGTCACCCTTAATCATATATTGCCATCTTGCAGTCTCCTCTCCTACAGAACCTGAAAAAAAAGCAAACATTTTAATGTTGTAAAGACTCAATAGGGAAATACTTTTACCCCCTAAGTGCTCAGGATTCCCTAATGCGGAGCATATTTTAGGTCTCGTGTAAACCAGGATCATTTCATTTTGCGAAATTATTGATCAATTTATGTGTGTGTACATATATGTGTGCTTAAATATAGATATATATATATATGTGTGTATATATGTAATATATATATTATTCATTCATTGTAAAAGACTAAGGTTAAAATGATAGTTGTCAAATGAGATAACTAATGTTTAAAAAAACCAACAGAAATATGAGTTCAGTTGCAGTTGACTGTGGTAACTATAGCTTGCAGTCCTACCATGTTCGCAAGTGATGTAATATGTGAGGTCATAAGAAGAACGGTTAGGTGAATTGATGACAACATAGTCATACACTGCATAGAGATACTGTGTGTTCTCTTGTGGGTCCATAGCATGGAAATAGTGTAATTTTTGGAGCCATGACTTTGGCCAGGTGCTGTGCTGAACACACCTTCGGTTGTTCAGTTCCCCACAACTGGCAAACTTTTTTTCTTTCTTAATTTTTTTTTTGGGGGGGTACTGCAGCATTTTCCCGGTACAGACCACACAAGTTTCTACTCCATGTACCATACAAAATTACTCAAGGAAGCTTGCAGTGTGCAACAGCACCATGAGGTGGAAGATTATGCAGCATCTTCACACTGTTGTACTGCTTTAACTCACCGAAGGGCCATGCTGGGTACAGTGGCAGTACCGTAGTACCTGTGACGCGATTTCTTTTTTTTACAAAATGGCCTTAAGGGTCCAGGGGGTCCCTATGGGTCCCCTCCTCAAGTGCCTAGAGGTCAGGGTGTCCCTACCGTCTGTACCGTGGGATTCCTGTAGGCCCAAACGTCCAAATATTCCTAACTTAATAACCTCTTTTTGCCTCCCACCCTGAGTACCTTTTTAAATGCCAGTTCCTCAAAAGCGGCTCAACAGATTTACACCAAATCACAAAAAGAACGTTTTCTGAATAAATATATAACTTTCTGCCAAATTTCCTGTAATTCCATTTTGCTGTTTTATCTGTATCGGAGAGCAATGTTTCCTATGGGAAGTAACATGGGAAATTAACGTTTTGCCATCAGCAGCACATCCACACAAAGTTGTTTTCTGAGGGCCAAAAGTGTTTTTTGCTTTGGCCAGTGTTTATTTTTGATGTTGCCAAGGGCCCTGCATAATTTCAGAAATGATTAGTTTTACAAACAACTGGATAAAACAAAACCTGCATTGACGAATCCAGAGAGACTGGCAGCCAAAACCAGACCTATTGATTTTTGCCAATGTTTGTTTCAGTTTGACACTTGTGCTGGTGGTAGTTTGTACTTAAAACTTCAGAATATTTCTTTCAGAAACATTGCCAAGGTCAAATGTAATTCTTTTTTTCCCCACACGCTTTGGGTATTTTAGATCGTGGTGTGTTCAGGGTTTATAGTTTAGCCAGGAGAGAACCCAAGAAAATAACTAAAATGTGGCAACATCTTGTTTCATTTTGAGGATGTTAAAAATAGGTGCTGTGCAAGTAAGTGTTTTCTTATACAAATGATAACTCGTGGTTTGATGTGCTCAGACAGCTCTCTTCCCAGCTTTATGAAACAGAGCTGTAAAAAATATAACTATTTTTAATGAAATATGATATTTTTTGCAATGTTGATAATTGTGGTCAATATTTCTTATTTTTGAAGCTTCTGTCCCTGTGGTGTTGGTGGGGAAAAGGGGTATGAGACCCACTGGTTAACCAAAAAAGCTTTAGATTTTGAAAAACAGACCCAATTCTAAATTCAATGAGCGGTCATTGTATATGTAGCTGATAAGTTTCCCTGAAGAAACGAATCATCTGAATAAACAAGTATTGGCAGTGCCAGTAGGTCGGACTTTAATGTGCTTCATGGGCACAGGCCCACGTTTTGCCCTGCACGCACAGGGGAAGAGCTTTTTTTTTTTAACCTCACATGTACAGGACATGTTGGTCAGAACCTAGAAATCCTCCTTGGTGCTTTGAAACATCGTCTACAGAGAGTGCATAAGTAGAGGAACGAAAACATGACTGAAGCCGACAGTTTAAGTAATCAGGACAACTGCTAGGAAGTTGCTTGTGAATCATGCAAAGTGTACCTTTTAACATCTGTTTATTCAATTTGATATCCTATAAAAAAAGTCCTACTGGGATTTAGCAGAAGCTTGCTCAGATAAATTAACAGTCATTACTTCTGCATTTTGCTCAGTGTGAAGGGGACAGATATTTAGCTAGGCCCAGCAAGTCTCCTTTCCTATAATCCAAATGGGATGATATAGCCTGGTTCACCAACCTTCTGCCATAAAGTTGGAGGCAAAGAAGAAGTTTCTTTAAAGCCTTTCAAAAGAGAGTAAAGTGTACCAGCAATCTTGTTGACGTGTGCAGAGCATAACATCAAATTTGTAGTAGCACAACCATTTTTTGTTATGGTAGAAAGGGTGAGCTAAAAGCCAGTGATTACCTACCAGAGGTTCAAGAGGATTACCTAAAACCAAAAGCTTTGTTTTTTCTGCATTCAGTTACAAAAGGTTATTGATCACTAAATACTTAGCGTAAAATTACAAATGTACCCAATTCAAAAGTAAGACCTCTCTATAATTACGTAAACTAGAGATCTGAGTCAGAAGGTCTCTTTGGGTAAATGTATAACCCCTCCTTATGGTGCCTGTCAAGAAGCTCGCAAGCAGTTTTTCCTGTTGGAGCTGCTTCAAAGTTCTTGGTGTAAAACCATGGCCTCTTGCCTTTGTCAGACAAATAACCATGTAAGCCTCTTTCCTATTTCATTTGTCAAAGAGTTCACAGTGTAAAACCTGACTATCAAGGTAAGGAGGTAGAGCTCTCCAGCAGTTTCTGAGGCAGGGGTTGTGGCATAGGACCTCAGAAGTGGTAACACACAAATTGGTAAGCTTACAGGCTTTGTCAAGGCATTCATAATGTAAAGTGAGAGACCTACTGCTTTTGTCACCCCCACACAATATTCAGTAAAGCAAACGTTTTGGCTTTAACATGAAAAGAAATACACATGACCAGGTAGTCTCTGCCTAGAGAGACCTGTGAAACATTTTAGTAATACTCAAAGTATACAGTGACTTGAATCCCAAATATCCCTCTGGAGTTGATAAGACCAGACCAACAAAAGGGCATATGTACAGGCTTTGAAAAATCATAAAAATGTTACTAGACCTGCGGGTCGAGTAACTTGAATAATCTACTCGACCTAACTGTAATGTACGTGACCCATAAACTAATCTCCAATCGTATGATCCTAGGCAAGTAGTTTACAGAGTCATCTTTTTCTTTATTCTTGCATCAGTCAAAGCATTTCGAAAGTGCACTACTCACCTGTGAGAGTCTCAAGGTGCTGGGGGGGAGGGGGAGAGGGGAGGGTCTGCTACTGCTTGAACAGCCAAGTCTTGAGGTGTCTTCTGAAGGTCAGTAGGTCCTGTGTCTATCACAGGTGTATGGTGAGAGTGTTCCATGTCTTGGTGGCGTGGTGGAAGAATGATCTGCCACCGGCGGACGTTCTGTGGATGCGTGAGTCGGTGGCGAGGAGAAGGTCATCAGAGCGAAGCTGTCGGTTCGGGGTGTAGGAAGAGAGCCATCTGTTGAGGTATTCTGGTCCTGTGTTGTGCAGTGCCTTGTGGGTGAGGAGTTTGAACGTGATTCTCTTGTTGACGGGGAGCCATTGCAGGTCTCTCAGGTGGGCTGTGATGTGGCTGTGACGGGGGTTGTCCAGGATGAGGCATGCAGAGGTGTTCTGTATGCGTTGCAGTCTTTTCTGGAGCTTGACCGTGGTTCCTGCGTTGTGCTCGTTGCCATAGTCCAGTTTACTTCTTACGAGGGCTTGGGCGACCGCCCTTCTGGTTTCAGTGGGGATCCATTTGTAGATCTTCCGAAGCATGCGAAGGGTGTTGAAGCAGGAGGAAGAGACGGCGTTGACTTGCTGGTTCATTGATGGTGATGAGTCCAGGATGAATCCCAGGTTGCGTGCGTGGTCAGTGGGTGTATGATTGTACCTTCAAATATGTGAGCTCAGCATTTCTGCAGTACAAAAATACCTCTTGTTTAAGTAGACTAAAGTTTGCTGCATGTATCACAAGAATCTAGCCCACATATAGGGGACACATGACCCATGACTTGCTTTTAGTTTACTAACAGCATTGCCA
The DNA here is from genome assembly GCF_031143425.1 of Pleurodeles waltl. Taxonomy (NCBI): domain Eukaryota; kingdom Metazoa; phylum Chordata; class Amphibia; order Caudata; family Salamandridae; genus Pleurodeles; species Pleurodeles waltl. Next base: position 19,580,983 of record NC_090449.1, read on the forward strand.
TCAGGGCAGGAGTGTATCTCAGTTTGTTTAAACACTCACTTTAAAAACAAATATATTAAGTAAACCATGTTGTAGTAGCATAATGTCCTTTACACACAGTAAATTTCCAAGCAATGTTCAAAAACCATTCCACATTCCTGCAGCTTTCCTGATAAAGCTATATAGTGTATTAATCTGTGGAAATTGGGTTTCAGAAAACATATTCTTTGCCCATCAACATGTAAAGTATTCTGATTTGTTTGCATCCTATTAAAATATTTGTTTTCATCACACAAATACAACAATGGCCTTTCATAACTTCTGATATATATTTTGAAATGTCTGTACAGTTGACATAGTCATTTAAATGTTGTGTGTTAGGAAAAACCTGACAACCTCTAGCCCTTTATTTCACACTCCAATGGGCAGGTCAGAGAGTTCACCATACAAAATCCTGGCACTCTGCAGTCAGAAGGAAAATTAATTGTAAGACAGACAGACTTTTGACCTCTGCCTGTGAACACAGAACAAATGTGGCATAAAAGAACAAGATTTAAAGGCATCTTTTATTGCCCCTCCACTATCTGACTGAACAGAACACCTGTTCTGTGTCAACTGGCTAGAAGGGGCAAGTAAATCCTAAAAATAGCTGGACCTGTTCAAATATGACTTGCCTTAACAATGGTCAAGTAGATTTTTCGAGCCTTTCTGTATTAAACCCCTACTTTTGCATTTGCCAGAGAGTTCACAATAGAAGTACTCTTCCTCTTGTATTGTGAGGTAACAAAACATGTAAAACTCATTTCTGTGGTCTTTGTCATGGGATTCACAATGTAAAACACTCCCTGTTGTATCTGTCGGGATTCACCAGGTAAAATCACTTTTTCTTGCATTTGTAAGAGACTTCACAATGGAAAGCCTTCGGCTTAGGCCTTTAATGCTGGAGCTGGCCTTTAATGGGTGGTATAGCCTGCCATGGCGGGGTCTCAGTCTATTTTCGAAGATACTTTCCCACACGCTTTAACACAGTGCAATAACAATTGACTCAAAAAAGGCCTGTTTGCTTTAAGATATGCTTTTTACACTACACTGCCTTTGTTGTAAACAGATCTGACCTATTGCTTTAGATGTAACTTCTTCCAAAGAACCAATCAGGCATACTCTACCGTGTACAATCTGTGTATACAAGGACTTTTTTCAGCAAAAGTACATGGTTTTTGCATAATCAAATCTTATATAGAGGATGATCTCCATTTAGGCAGAGCCAAAGCCTCCCTTCCAGTGGTTTTTCTTAAAGTTGTTTTGTTTTGTTGATCACACATGGTTTGGCGACAGTAACAGTAAGTCCTGCCCTAAAAGTAGTGAAAGCTACTATAGTATAATTAAAATAGGTCATAAAGTTTACATGTGAACATTTTTGCATTTTAGGCCGTCCTCAAAATTCATATACTTATACATCCTTTGGTCTTTTCTGGTTGCAGAGATATAGTTTGTGTCAGTTGTCCAAAAGCATGTGATATGCAAGGTCATCAACTGTGTTGCAGCTTATGATTTTTAGTTTTGTTTTGATTATGCATCAATTCATAAGGTAAAACCGGGACAAGGGCAACAAGTTTTTATGTTTACTTTGTCCTTGGGACAAGTAGGCCCAACCCTTTGCAGCACAAACCCTTTGGCTGCCTGTTTACAGAGAGTGGAACTCTCTGCAGTTGAGGTAATGTGTTTCCAAAAGATAATGCTGTTCGAACTTGTATTTATGGTTCATTATTTGAAAGCCTTCATTATTAGGGTGAGTGCTGTAAATAAATGTTTTAAAGGTCACACTTCACTACTGACGTTGGTTCCAGTACAAAAATAAAAAACGTGTATACACGTTTGAAAAGTTTAGGCTATGAGGCTAAGTAGAATGCTCCCAGAATGCTCTCTGATTAGATGCAAATGAAGTGTCATTTAGTAAAATGTGTTGATGCATGCTAGTATTTCCCAAAAATATTTCTAATGGAAAATCCGTGTAACCATTTTCAACACGAATATGGGAAGCATGAAAATAAACAAACACTGACAAAGCCAACTGATCTGACATATTTTTATAAGTCTTTTAGTTTCATCAATGCGTGTCTTGTTTTGACATGGCTTTTGTAACACTTTATTGTTGTGGGAGCTACCAGGCCCTCAACATTGTAACAAACACTGGCAAAAAAAACCCAAAAAGTGTTTGAACTCTAAAAGCACACGTTGCCACCAGTGGCATAACAAAGGCCCCGCAGCCGCCCTCCAGGGGGCCCCTTCAGCACAACACCTGCCCTGAGTGAGTCTGGAGAGGGGGCTCCTCCATGTTCTTTGCAAAGGGGCACCCTCCAGTTTTGTTACGTCACTGACTGCCACTGTAATTCCTGACACTGAACAAAACTACTTTGTGTGCCAATATGCTCCTTGTGGAAGAGCAGAATGCAATCACTCAAAGTAAAGCAAGCCGAAAGAGAGAGAAATAGAAGTTTAATGAAAACAAAATGTCTTTGTTAACACCAGACCTAATTAGGGACCAAGACCCACATGTAGGTAGCTTTTTGCATGTCGCAAACAGCGACTTTCGCTGTTTGCGACGTGCAAAAAGCACAGTGCGATGTACAAACCCAGTTTTGCGATTCGGTAACCTGGTTACCGAATCGCAAAACGGGTTTGCGACTCGCAATTAGGAAGGGGTGTTCCCTTCCTAATTGCGACTCGCAGTGCAATGTAGGATTGTTTTGTGATCGCGAATGCGGGTGCAAACCAATTGCAGTTTGCACCCATTTCAAATGGGTGCTAACACTTTCGCAAAAGGACAGGGGCCCCATTGTGAATGACACTATAAAAATTTTTTCATTTTTGTAATGCATCTCGTTTTCCTTTAAGGAAAACGGGCTGCATTACAAAAAAAACAAAACTGCTTTATTGAAAAGCAGTCACAGACATGGTGGTCTGCTGTCTCCAGCAGGCCACCATCCCTGTGAGGGCCGCTATTCGCAAGGGGGTCGCAAATTGTGACCCACCTCATGATTATTCATTAGGTGGGCATTTGCGAAGCCCTTGCGAATCACAGATGGTGTCAGGGACACCATCCGACATTCGGATTTGCGACTCGCAAATTGCGAGTCGCTGTGACTCGCAATTTGCGGGTCGCAAATCTGAACCTACCTACATGTGGCCCAAAATTCTTAAAGAAAGTCACAAAAGTGCACCCATGGTATATGTCGTACCCCTATAAAATATTTGTGAACTGTATTTTAGCATGGGTCAATACACGTGTAGATTTGCTCTTGTGAAAATCTATTGAGCATCTGCAAGTTCATTTTCTCTCCGGCCACTTTCTTCCCAACCCTGGAAGAAGTTCTAATTCTGCCATTGTCAGGAGTAAATGTCCAACCTTTCTTATTATGGGAAAATATTAAAGAGAAGCTGGTGAAAATCTTTAAAACATGCAGGTTAGTAGGTTTGCAGACTCAAAGGCACTCCAGCCCTGGAACTATTGCTTACTGCTTCCTCCAGCCCCAGTATGCAGATCTGCAGAAAGGTGGCAAAATAAGGAAATTGCTACAGTAGGGATTGAAACTGCAAGTATTCAAGCCCTACTATGGTAGTAGCCCTGGCATAATCAGAGAGGCTATTATCAGAGCTCTTATATAATGAGATTGCTGCCATAATTTGTCGCCACACTACATGGCACCAAAGGGACAAGTAGATCTTTCTACAGGACAAGTAGATTTGAGAAGCAACCTGTCCCATGGACAAGTAGATATTTTAATAAATTCCACACCCCTGTAAAACCTAATGAGTAAAAATGAATATGAAGGAAATCTATGTTTTTTTTAAAAATGTGTCCACGCAAGCTTAGTAATAAGAGTTATTTGTACCATGCTGAATTTGTAATAATCATTATTATCATGAGGGGCTGTTACGGAATGTATTTTGTGCATGCTGCCTTACATTTGGAAGGCAAAAACGTAGAGGAATTGAATAGATAATAACAAATGTCCAACTATTCTGCGTTCCTGCATTTCTCCTGATGAAACCGGCATCCCTCATGTCTGAGTGAGCCTATCCTATTGGACATAAAATGCCCTAAAACACACCATGGCAGCGGCAAGTTTTTTGAGTTGCTTCAATTCTTGCGATGAGCATAGCTGTTATGGTTGGCTGATATCAAGGATAAGCAACAGTCTTAGATATGAGACATCCTAGGGAGTCCAGGGTGTTGTGGCTTGCACAAATCCAACTATTTTTTTATTACCCATATTGAACATGAAACTAAAGCACAGAATTGCCTCACATTCCTATAAGGGAAAGTCAACGAATTTTCAGGTATCAGCAAACGTCATATTACCTTGTGCTCCCCTTCTTTTCCCACCCAAAACTCTGCCCTCCTTGTATATCTGGGTCTGTTCCTTGGGCCAAGAAAGGCCCCAAATCAGCCCATGGAAATAATCTAGATTTCCATGTTGAATTCCATTCATTCTGGGAATGTGAACTATGACGCTGTCTTGGCCTGGGATCTTCTGCCAGCTAGACAAGCCTACCAACAAGAGACATTTCTGAACAAGCATTGGCATAGCCAATAGGTCTTGCCTTTGGGAGCTCATAAGTGTTTAACCATGCAGCACGTGGTTAAACACTTGTAAGGTTCCAAAGGCGAGACCTATTGTCTATGCTAATGCTTGTTTTTGTCTTTCTATTGCAAAAAACATCTGCTTCCTGTATAGTTGCGACACTGGTTACTTTAAGGTCATGCAGTGGTGCACTGTGGTATGACAGTCGCTTGGTGGCCTGCAGGCTGGTGGCGCTGAGTTTTGTAGCATGCCACAGAGCTGCAGTGTAATCTCACCCACCAACAAACAAGGTCTGAGCTTGCAGTAGAAAAATACATTTTCTACACTGGAATGAGATGCTTGCAGCTGCTGTTGCCTTGATCTGGTGGACAACAAAGCTAATTTCTCAGTTCTCAAACTCTGCCTCATGGAAGAGGCAATAATGTCTATCCTAAATGTTGGGCCTACATCGCGCTGATCGGGTAAGACAGCCTTTTAAGTAATGTTTTAAAGTCTGTTGGCTTTTGGAACCTGACTGAGAGAGTAACAGTAGTTGTTGTGTTTTGTAGGCCATCACCCTATGCCACGCTTCCTCCTGTTAACAGCCTGCTGTAACAAGAGGAAGTGTGACATAGTGTGATGGCCATCAAAAATGTTATCTTAGTGAAAGCTCCATGGGCGGGAACTTAACATGCAAAGTGAAGCAATAAAGTGAAGCATTTAAGACGAGCACAACAATGAACGAATGGCAAGAGTAGGCGTGGTTAAAGCCCATGTACTAAACACAGCATGTCTCGCAGAGGCAGCCCATGCACTGCGTAGGCTCAACCTAAAAATAGAAACCCAAGGGAATCTTGATCTTGTGGCCTGCATGAATCTCATAAATGTGCCTACTCAGAGTGCCATCTGAATGTTGGAATTACTCCAAAAAACGCCTGATCTCCTCTCACTTTTTTTTTTTTCTTTTTTTTTTTTTTTACTGGGGATAGATCCAGTATGAACCGCAAATGTCTGCGTGATAAACATCAAATTCTTCATTTATATGACAGAAAAGCCAGAATCTTGCAGCCAGCAGCAAAAGTCGTACCATTCTGCATCTTCAAGCACTGCCTCCTATATGCAAAATTAAGTTGTATGCAAGATGGAAGAATTCCGTTTTCAGGCCTTTCTCTGAAGCTCTTTAATATTATAAAACAGTGGAAAGAGCAGTGTTTTTATATGACGTCCTGACACTGATTTTCTTATAATACGCTATTTTTGAAGTCCGAGCTTGCTTGTAATAAGAAACAACCTGCAGTGATTTGTTGCAGGTGATTAGGGATGTGGCAGTGCCGCAGAGGATACTGCATGCCCTCCTTTCCCACTAACTGAACGTGAGATGCAAGACAGGCGACGGCTGGCAAGCTCTACTTTCCGTTTCATTTTCCCTGAGACTGCAAAAGCTGAAATAAATGGTGAGGGAAAAGGGCAGTGATAAAAGAGGCATAGAGATTTGGAAATGGGTGTGTCTTCTAGCAAACCTCTATTGAGGATGTATACATGAACAAGCATTGGCAAAGCCAATAGCTTTTACCTATGAGAGATCCATTGGCCTTGTCAATGTGTGTTTAGACAAGTGGGCTGCTATGTAACCTGTCTTAAAGTAAAGGAAGAAAAGAAGTGCTATGACGTGGCCAGCACTGATTTTACAATAGCAATTGTTTTCTTTAAGCCATGTTGCACAGCAGCACAAGCTACAGTACAATATATATTTAAAAAAAATGCACGAGGGGAGCAAGCTACTCGAGGGAGGTGCGGGGAGGAGGAAGGGAGCAGCAACAATGGACAGTGGGAGGAGGGTACAAGCAACACAAACCAGGTGCAGATAGAGAACAACAATAAAAGACAACAGGAGAAGCTTTGGTGGGGTGGAAAAGCAACGCGAGGCAGGTGCGAAGGTGAAGGAAGGGAGCACCAACAATGGACAGTGAGAGGAGAGGGATGGGACAAGCATCACAAAGAATGTGCGGGGGAGGAAGAGGGGAAGTAATGGTAAGTAATGAGTGGGCTCTAAGCCCGTTCTAAGCTTTTTTTTTTTTTTAATAGATTCCGCTGACAGTGCACGTCAGGGGAAACCTAAAATGTAGCTATTGAGGTTTTTGTAAAACAAAATTTACTGTACGTCTTTAAATCTACAACAGTTCTATGCTTTATATAGCTGTTAAGATTTATGTTTCTGCTGTCGCTTTATTATAACTGACAGTTGTTTTCATAATTTATATTATAAGGGATAAAATGTGTCCTAATGTATTTAATGAGGATATTGCAGTTCTTCTTGGAGAACCATGACTTTATAAAGGCACTTGGCCTGCAACCTTTTATCTGTAGATGGCCCTGCAAATGCTTGGTCGCTTTAAATCAGAGGTTGAAGTGGGCAGGATCTGTGGGGATCGCCATGCCCATACTTTTTTATTTATTTACCAAAAGCAGTTCCTCTTTTGTTCATAAAAAACAACCATCCCTAATGTAATTACGACAGTTGAGTTGCCTGAGCGAAAATGAAAGGGAGACAGTCCTCTGTGCTGTGAAGGGAGGGACAAACAGCTAAACAAGCTTTCTCGCCAGGTTCGCTTCCTACCACAAAGAAATAAAATGTGTGACGCTGATTAATCTGCAAAAGTAAAGGCTTTTCAGAAGACAGTATTGGCTTTAATTGATGGAGTCACTTGTGGTGTCATGATGACAAGGATTTATTGTTTCTGAGAGGTATTGTAGGGGTGTTACCAGCTGAACTCTGAAGTGCGTGCTTTTAATTGGCACTTATGAAAATGTTTGCATTAGGTACACTCTGATTGTGTATCACTAAAATCTGTATTTTGAAAGCACTTTTTTTATTTTCAACCTAAAAAAAGTCATCATTTTGTGGCAGTCTATCTTATGCTGTGTGTAATGCAAATTTAAAACAGTGACTTAAACATTCACAGTGCATTTTGTCACAGGCTGAGGCCTTGTACCACTAAAATACACAAGTCGCTCTTTTCTTCACCACCCAGGATTCAATTCTCTTCCCACAGAAGTCTGCAGTGACATAGTTTAAAGAAAGTAAGAGCGTGTTCTGCACTGTTTAGTTTACTTTCAATTTATTGTTCATTTAGGGTGGGATTTTCTTTTTAAATATGCAGTGACCTGGAATACCAAAGAATAGTTACAGAATATCTAATAGAGAATTCTAGCCGCTGATGCCGCACCTTACAATATCCCCATGCTTCATGCTGGAGCCAGAGGATTTTCGAGCTGGAGCACTACAAGGATAGCAGGGCTATGGCCAGGGTCTTTGGCTTGTCTGTGGCCCCCTTTAAACCCAAACCTGCCTTTTGCCCCTTTTGTGGCCACCGCAATTCCCAACCTTTTTATAGCCGAGGGTCCCAGAGACCATGTGGGGCAGGTGGCCGGAGTTCGGGTAGTCCACCTGCCAACCCATCCCCTAAGCAGGCACTGCCGCAAGACCACTTTAGTCCACCCTCAGACCATCATGAGCATCCAGTGGGAGGCAGGATACACCATCACCTCCCCCACTAGCGGTTAGTAACATCAGACAGTTGTGTACTTCAGATAGATCAAAGGGGTACTGCCTACCCTTTATGACAACCCCACCACCCATGCCACCCACTTATGATCGGCGGCCACCTGGAAGAAGTTCAGACTTTGTTGGCTAAAGGAGACATAGAGTGCCTGTGGCAAAAGTAGGTCATGGTTGTTAGTCCCTCTACTTTCTGGTGCCAAAAAAGGATGGAATACTTCTTCCTGTCCTGGATCTGCTCCTTCTCCACCTCTTCTTGCAAAAATAGAAGTTCCAAACGCTCACTCAAGTTTTGTCTGCCCTTGGCCCAGGAGACTGGATGGTAGCATTGAACTTGCAGGACACATATTTCCATATGCCTGTTCTGTTGGCTCACAAATGCTATCTGTGGTTCACATTGGGCCAAGAGCACTTTGTTTGCTGTGCTACCTTTCAGTCTTACCCGCACCCCTCGGATGTTTACCAAGGTGATGGCAGTGGTTAAAGCTTCACCTTCAGAGGTCGGGGATTTCAGCCTTCGCCTATCTCGATGACTGCCTGTTGAAGGCAGGATTGCCCAAGGCAGTAATCTCCAGACTATGGTGAGCCTCCTGCACTCGCTGGGGTTCACTGTCAATATGCCAAAATTGAAGCTGACTCCCTCTCAGATGTTCTTTTTCATCTAAGGTGTTGTGGACATGGTGCAGTTTAAGCCTACCCTCCCGAGTGGCGAGTCCAGGATATTTGGGCTATGATTTCAATGTGTCAGCCTCTGTCCTGGTTTTCGTTGAGACTGATTCTGAGTATGTCAGGTCTCATGGTGTCCTACATCCTGTTGGTAAGCCATGGCCGCTGGCATATGCTGACTCTCCAATGGAACCTGAAGGTCCAGTGGACGCAGCATTAGGGGAATTTCTCCGACATGGTCCAGATCTCAGAGAGAACTGCAAAAGACTTGCAGTGTGACTAACGAACCTCAGCTGGGTCATTGGCAGGTCCCTTCCCCTTACCAAACCAGATTTAAAGGTGGTGACAGATGCATCATTCCTTGGCTGGGGCGGCCACCTGGGAGAGTTGGAGATAAGAGGACTTGGGTCTCCAGTGGAGTCCGTGCTCCACATGAACCTCCACCTTCTGGACTGAAAAAGAGCGTTGTTGTTCTACCTTGATCACACAAAAGAGTTCTGAGTGGATGATCAAATCTTCATAGGGTATATCTGAGCCACAAAAGGCTGTGCAGAAGTGAACCATCTTGTGATGTATTGTCCTGTACATTAATATCTACTATGCACTGGCCAGGAACCAGCCCCCTTAGAGCTTTTGAGCCCCCTCCACCAGAGCCAAGGCTGCGACTACTACGTTAGCGCTCTGGTTTAAATCATGTTTGAGGCTCATACCTAGCAAGGTTTTGCTTGGGCGTCTATTCTAAGCTAAGGAATCTGTGGCTTAAAGTCTTTATTCGATAAACAAGTTACTTACCTTTAGTAACCCTTTATCTGGTAGAGACTCTATCTAACTGCAAATTCCTTACCGACGCTCCCATCCTTCTAGCTCTGTGAACGATTTAGACTTTTCAGGGCCTTAGTCTTTTCGACACTAGTGGTCAGGTCACATCATGGCTCTGCTCCCCTGGTGTGAAAAGTTCTGAAAGTAACCGACGTCAGCACACAGAGGTGGCAACTATATAGGTACAGAGCACTTCTGATGGATACAACTACCTGTGGATTCCTCACCTCATGAATACTCCCATGGCGCCAGCATTCGACGGAAATCTTCTTACTAGTCTCTGCACGTCGACGAGGACGTCACTGTCGCCCACGCGACGCCGTCTGACGTCATACAGGCAATAAGAGGTCCTCGACGACGTGCGGACGTCAGTTCCCTTTTTTCCGTGCATTCGAAACGGTTATCTTCGAGGGAGCAACTGTTACTCTTGCGGTTACAGTGTATATCTTGCTGCGTACTCTTTCTCTGTGGAAATAATGTCGCAGAGAAAGTCTGGATTTAAGCCTTGTCGTGAGTGTGGAGGCAAGATGTCGGTGACGGATCCTCATTCCGATTGCCTTTGGTGTTTGAGCTCCGACCACGACGTCTCGACTTGTGATTCATGTCAGCACATGAATCCGAAGGCCCTTAAAGAACGTGAGGCGAAGCTGTTTATGGCCAAGTCAAAGGAGAAGCATCACAAGAAGTCTTCTCCAAGACATCGGCGTCATCGAGACTCCCGGCGCCGTAGAGAATCTCGGCGTCATTCAAGGGAGGCTCGTTCCAGGTCTCCGGATCGGCGCCGAAGGACATGGGAGGTCAGCCCCACGGTGACGCCGCATCCTTCGACGCCGTTGCCCTCTCCGGCGTCTCCAACTTCGCCTGGACAGGCGTCGGTGATTGAGGTATTGGAGCCTCAAGTGTTTTCTCCGGCGCAGACGCCGAGGCCGGCGTCGGGGTCGCCTCCGAGACAGGCACCCCAGTATCCGGCTTTTCCCACCCCTGGAGCCGATAGTTCCGCATTCTTGAATGCGATGTATGCCATCTTCCAACAGATGGCTCCAGGGGGTGCTCCGGCTGGGCCTTTGGCCTTTTCTTTGGGTGATCCTGCGCCTCTTCGGCCGGCACCCTTTATGCCCTTTCTCCCGTTTGGGAACGTGGGCTCGGCGCCAGTGTCGGCGCCGGTGGCCGCTCCGGTGGCTTCGGAGGGATTGGCCCCAGGGATTTCCATCCCGTCGACGTCGAGATTTCGGCCTGTGACTCCGGTGGGTCCATCCGTTTCAACTGCTCTTCAGTCGGCGCCGAAGTTACCTGTGGCGCCGGATGCGGCGTCAGTGGCTTCGGAAGATCGGCGCTGATCTCCGACGGAGGCATTGTCGACTCCGCGGATTGAGCAACGACTGCATTCAAGGAGGCGTGCTCTCCGGGTACTAGAAGAGCAGGAGTACCAACGAGTCCTAGAGGAAGGAGAGCTAGAGGACTCGGGTGATGGGCTGCGTGGACTGGAGTCGGCCAGTGGGCTGGACACTTCCCCTGAGTGGGACCTTTCGTCCCCGGGGGAATATACTGAGGAAGCTGCTTCCTTTCATACAGTGGTACGGAAGGCAGCTAGTTTTTTGGACCTGCCTTTGCCGGTGGTGGAGGCGAAACAAAACCTTTTGACAGAGGTGTTGCATCCGGCCTCAGCCGCGGCAGAGCCTCTGTTACCTTTTAATGACGCTCTGCTGGATCCGGTTTTAGAGGTGTGGAAGAGGCCGGCATCTTCCCCAGCAGTTCACAGAGCCGTGGCCAGGAGGTATCGGACGGCTCCAACTGATCCTGGTTTCCTATCTAGGCACCCTACGCCGGAGAGCTTGGTAGTGCAGGCCTCCTGTTCGTCCAAGTCAGCGCCTGGTTCTTTTCCGACGGTGCCTGGGGACAGAGATTCAAAAAAGCTAGAGGCGCAGTCGAAGAAGATTTTTTCGTCCTGCAGTCTGGCGTTAAAAGCCACCAATGCAACCTGTATCCTGGGGAGGTATATTCATGCTCTGATGGATGACATCTCCTCTTCGTTTACAGAGCTTCCCCAGAGTCTTTTGGATCTTGTCTCTGATGCCCAGGCTGCTGCGACCCAAATTATCCAGACGGGACTGGATACCACCGACTCGGTAGCCAGAGCAATGGGCACAACTGTGGTGGAAAGGAGACAGGCCTGGCTCCGTAACTCGGGCTTTTCGGCAGATGTACAGTCCACATTGTTGGATCTCCCGTTTGATGGGGACAAACTGTTTGGGGCTAAGGCTGATTCGGCCTTGGAACGTTTTAAGGAGAGCAGGGCCACGGCTAAGTCGTTGGGACTCCAAGCTCCTTCTTCCACGACCTCTTCCAGATTCTTCAGGAGGTTTCGTGGATTTGGGCGTGGCTCTTCCTCCTCTTCCTTTCGGGGAAGATATCAGCAACCTGCCTCTTCCCATCCCTATAGATCTTTTAGGGGGAGGGGTAGGGTCCGCACCAGGGGAGCCTCTCAGCAGCACTCTGCCTCTTCCTCATCCTCTGGCGGGGTGCAGCAGGGGAAGCAGCCTTAGGCTTCCACCATTTCCCACTCACTCCTCTCCTGTAGGGGGAAGATTACAGCATTTTCTCACCAAATGGGAGACTGTTACGTCGGACACTTGGGTTCTCAGTGTTGTGGGAAAAGGCTACACCCTTCCCTTTCGGGAGTTTCCGCCCCTCATCCCGCCCCGCCCTTCGTATTGTTCACAAGAACACCTCCTGTTGCTAGAACAGGAGGTAGAAGTCCTCCTTTTAAAGGGCGCGGTGGAGTTGGTCCCGGAGCAGGAAAGGGGTCAAGGAGTTTACTCAAGGTATTTCCTGATTCCCAAGAAGGATGGTCGTTTGAGACCAATTCTGGACCTGAGGATCTTGAATTGGTTCCTCAAGCAGGAAAAGTTCAAGATGCTGACCCTAGCACAGGTGCTTTTGGCGTTGAACATGGAAGACTGGATGGTGTCTGTCGACTTGCAGGATGCTTACTTTCATATCCCGATACTCAAGTCACACAGGAAGTATCTCCGGTTTGTGGTGGGATCGCAACACTACCAGTTTGCGGTCCTTCCGTTTGGTCTTACTTCAGCACCTCGAGTCTTCACGAAGGTGATGTCGGTGGTTGCGGCAGAGCTCAGAAGGAAGGGGATAGCAGTATTCCCTTACTTGGACGATTGGTTGATCAAAGCCAAGTCCCCGGAGCTTGTGTTGCGTCATCTGCAGTCAACAACCCAGTTGTTGTTCGACCTGGGCTTTTCGGTGAACGAGCCCAAATCTCACCTAGAGCCCTCTCAGCGCCTCCTGTTCATAGGGGCAGTACTGGATACAACATTGGGTCGGGCCTTTCCTCCGCCTCAGCGGATTCAAGATATTCAGGATTTGGTTCCAATGTTTCGAAATGGAGCGGTAGTTCCAGTCCTCAAGGTCCTTCGTCTGCTCGGTCTTTTTGCCTCCTGCATTCTGTTGGTCACGCATGCTCGCTGGCACATGAGGGCTCTTCAGTGGTGCCTCCGAAGGCAGTGGTCTCAACACAGAGGGGATCTAGAGGGTACTGTCAAGATCTCCAGAGATGCTGCTGTGGATTTGAAGTGGTGGATTGCAAGCAACAATCTTTCACAAGGAAAGCCGTTCCAGCAGTCGCCACCAGTGGCCACAGTCATAACGGATGCTTCCACTCTAGGGTGGGGAGCTCATCTGGGGGATCTGGAGATCAAAGGTCTTTGGTCTCCAGAGGAACAGATTTTTCACATCAATCTGTTAGAGTTACGGGCTGTACGTCTGGCTCTCAAGGCCTTCCTCCCTTCCCTTCGTGGTCAGTCGGTACAGGTCCTAACGGACAATACTACCACGATGTGGTACATAAACAAGCAGGGAGGAGTGGGGTCGTACCTTCTCTGCAGAGAAGCTCTTCGACTATGGTCCTGGGCAAAGGACCATCGGATTTGCTTGATAGCAAACCATCTGGCCGGAGTTTTGAACGTGCGTGCGGACAGTCTCAGTCGCCACTTCTCGGCAGACCACGAGTGGCGTCTCCATCCAGATCAAGTCCGTTTAATCTTCCAGAAGTGGGGGTTTCCTCGGGTAGATCTGTTCGCCACTCGAGAGAACGCGCATTGTCCGTTGTTCTGCAGCCTTCAGTATCCGATGCAGGAAGCGTTGGGGGACGCGTTTCAAATGACCTGGTGCGGGCAGTTGCTTTACGCGTTTCCTCCCATACCCTTGATTCCTCGAGTATTGAGGAAGATTCGCCAAGACCGGGCTCTAGTAATCTTAATAGCTCCGGATTGGCCAAGGAGGGTGTGGTACTCCGACCTTCTCCAACTCTCAACGTGCCCGCCGCTCCGTCTCCCTTTCAGGGCAGACCTCCTCTCACAGTCGCAGGGGCAGGTTCTACACCCCAACCTCCAGAGTCTGCACCTACATGCCTGGAGATTGAACGGGGCAACCTGAGTTCCTTCTCTCTCCCGCCTGAGGTAGTGGATGTTATATTAGCGGCCAGGCGACACTCCACTAAATCTATCTACGCTAATAGGTGGTCTAAATTTGTTGCGTGGTGTGGAGAGAGGCAGATTGATCCTTTACATGCTCATCTATCGGACGTTTTGTCTTTTGCTCTATCTCTGGCGCAGAAAGGTTGTGCAGTGGCTACCATTAAAGGTTATTTATCGGCCTTGTCAGCCTTCATATGTCTTCCAGACCAACCATCTTTATTTAAATCCCCTATTGTTATCAGATTCTTGAAAGGTCTTCTAAATCAATATCCTCCAAAGCCATTCGTTATGCCGCAATGGGATTTGTCCTTAGTCCTGACTTTCCTTATGGGGTCCCCTTTTGAACCTATGCATTCTTGCCCCTTGAGGTATTTGGTTTTAAAAACAGTCTTCCTGATAGCTATAACATCAGCAAGGAGAGTGAGTGAGTTGCAGGCCTTATCAGTAAAACCCCCTTATACAACTTTTTATGGGGATAAGGTGGTGTTGAGGACCAAGGCTGCTTTCCTCCCGAAGGTTGTTTCACCCTTCCATTTGGCTCAGGCAATTACTTTGTCCACGTTCTATCCTCCGCCTCATCCTTCCAAAGAGGAAGAAAGACTGCACCGTCTGGACCCAAAGAGAGCGTTGAGCTTCTTTATCGATAGAACAAGGGATTTCAGGCTGGAGGATCAGCTGTTTATTGGATACGTGGGCAAGAGGAGAGGAAAGGCAGTCCACAAGAGAACACTATCCAGGTGGGTTGTTCTTTGCATTAAAATATGTTACTCTTTGGCAAAGAAGGATCCTCCTGAGGGCATTAGAGCTCATTCCACCAGAGCTAAGTCGGCCACTTCGGCCTTAGCCAGAGGTGTTCCTGTGGTCGACATCTGCAAGGCCGCAACTTGGTCGTCCCTTCACACTTTTGCAAAACATTACTGTTTAGATTCTGAGGTTAGAAGGGACGGCCATTTTGCACGGTCAGTGCTGCAGGATTTCTTGGTTTGACCATTTAGGCACCCACCGCCGGGCGTGGTACTGCTTTGGGACTCTATTCATGAGGTGAGGAATCCACAGGTAGTTGTATCCATCAGAAGAACGAGTTACTTACCTTCGGTAACGACTTTTCTGGTGGATACATTAGCTACCTGTGGATTCCTCACGGTCCCACCCGCCTCCCCGTTGCCTTTCTGGTCTTGCCAAGTAATCCTTGAGTGCGCTCCTCTTGGTCTTTGAGGGTGCAATAGATGTATATATAATATATTTATGTATATATATGTATATATGTATATATCTTTATGTATATACTTGGTGTGTGTATATATTTTAAAAGAGAGAGTTTTATATATACATATATATGTACATAAAAAGATTTACAGTTATTCATACAATGTGGTGTATTTTTACAATATAATGGATGTTGCCTTGCTCTTTCATTGCATTGCCTGGTTGTTCTCATGGACGTAAAAAATGATTGGTACTGACGTCCGCACGTCGTCGAGGACCTCTTATTGCCTGTATGACGTCAGACGGCGTCGCGTGGGCGACAGTGACGTCCTCGTCGACGTGCAGAGACTAGTAAGAAGATTTCCGTCGAATGCTGGCGCCATGGGAGTATTCATGAGGTGAGGAATCCACAGGTAGCTAATGTATCCACCAGAAAAGTCGTTACCGAAGGTAAGTAACTCGTTCGTTTTGTCTCACACTGTCGGGTGATGTGATGTAATGTCTCCTCTTGCTGTGTACCTTACTTCCTTTGAAAGATGGCCATATACATTAGTATATCATGAAGGAAGTGGGTGTCCGTGTTTTAACCCCGCCCCTGATTTTAATGTCTCCTATTCTCTGTAGGATCATTATTTCCTATAATCAGCAATTGTTGTTCATATATAGTTTGCACCTCCTTCTGTTGATTTTAATTTTTTGCTGTGTTGTTTGAGGACTTCCACTTTCTGGGGTTTCGTCTCTAGAAGACTATGTTTTACCTTTTGGTCTGTACTTATGCAGATCCTCGTATGGCTGATATCACTTAAATTTGGGTTTTGGTGCTGAATACCTCTTTTAGGCCTTCAGTGTGTTGACTTATTATTCATCTAGACCTTCTTGTAAGTCCAAGGGGTTGCCTTTCTAAGCTAACAAGGTTTTCTTTTTCACACCTGCTGTTTTCATTACAAGTTTATGATTCATCGTCCTGACTCTAGATCTCTTGGTCACTTGACATTGATTTAAAGGCTTTGGTAGCTTTTACTTTATTGGATTGTGTGATGTTCTCTATACTTTCCATTCTAGTATCTTAGTAACATCTTGTTGATTACTGGACTCGATGCTTACATATCTATTTATGACATTGTTGTAGTAATGACCTCTGGCTATAGCAATATCATTATATGTAGATATGGTAGAGACAGGATCTAGCAGCAGATTCCGTAACGATTCAGCCATCCTCCCCGCTCTGTGAACTGATTCCCAAGGGCAAGGGCTCCCTTACAGGGGAAAATGCAAACTGGGTCCTCTTTTTTTTGTCTCAAAGATCCCTTTAGTCACATTAATATACCTTTATTGGGTTTTTGTAATTATTTGACACACAGATTTTTTTTTTTTTTTTTGCACACTGTTTCAATAGGCAGTTTCTAAAAGTGGCTACATGTTTTTGGCGCAGAAAATAGTAATGGAAGAAACTGACGGCGGGGATTATATGGACTCTGTTGACATCACTTCTGGTGGATGACGTTGACACCCAGTCATGTGACACCGTCCTTAGAAGCGCAGATGTATTAGGGGAAAAAGTTTCCACATCCAGTCTGACAAGTGGGAGAATTCAAAAGATAAGTAATCTGCGGCTAGAACCTGTCTCTACCAGACAATGCATTACAGAAGGTAAGTAACTTGTTCATTAGTGCAAAGCCTTTATCCTTGGGGTGAGTGCTGTAGATAAATGTTGTAAGCTCGGACTGCACTACTGACAGTGGTTCCAGTAAAAAAAAATGTGTATACATTTTCGCACAGTTTACAATATGAGGGTAGGTGTAATGTTCCCAGAATGCTCTCGGATTAGATGCAGATATTTGCAGAAGCTTGAAAGCAAGATTGATGATTCTTTGCTTTCAACATAAAACGTTCACAAAAAATGCAGCCAGAGAAAAATGTTTTGCTAAGTTACTGTGAAATTTTATGTTCCATTTCTTTGAAACATCATTCAATAAAATACTTTCATGCATGTTAGTATTTCCCAGAAGTATTCATAATGGAGCTGTAACCACTTTCTGCACAACTATGGGAAACATGAAAATAAACCAGCATTGGCAAAACCATACGGTCTGATATTGGAGGTCAGTCTTTTGGTTTTGTCAATGTGTGTCTTGTTTTGACATAGCTTTTGTAAAACCTTATTGTTGTGGGCGCTGCCAGGCGCTCAACATTGTAGCAAACATTGGGGGAAAAAAGTTGGTCTCAAAAAGTACACATTGCCACAGTAGTTCCTGGTACTGAGCTAATCGACTTTGTGTGCCAATAGGCTCTTTGTAAAAGAGCAGGTTATCATCACTCACAGGGAAGCCAGTCGAGTGATGGATGGATAGAAAGAAGGAGGTAGAGTTTAAATAAAAACAAAAAGATTTTGGTTAATAACTGACCTAATTAGGGGACCAATTCTTAAAGTCACAAAAGTGCACTAATAGAACACGTCTTTGCATTAGTGCAGATTTACATATTCCATGAATTCATAAGAATTAACAGAAGTAGACCATGAAATTGTACTCCGAGAAAATATTTGTGAACTATATTTTAGCATGAGCAAATATGCATGTGTAGATTTGAACCTGTGAATATCTGCTGAGCGTTTACTAATACATTTTTCCTCCAATCACTTTTTTCACAACCCTGGAAGAAAATTAACTTTTGTCCTTGTTAGGAGTAAATGTCAAACCTTTTTAGTATAGGGAAAGATTAGAGAAAAGGTGGTGAAAACCCTAAATCATGCAAGTTAGTAGGTTTGCACAGACTCAAAAGGGATTTCCAGCCCTGTAACTATTTTTTACCGCTACCTCTGGCCACAGTATGTAGATCTCAAAAAGGGTGGCAAAATAAGGAAAGTGCTACAATTAAAGCCTCACTATAGTATTAGCCCTAGTATAATCAGAGAGGCTATTATCAGAGCTCTGATATAATGATATTGCTACCATATTTTCTCCCCTTAGTACATGGTACCAAAGGGACAAGTAGATTTTTTTTTTTTTACGGGACAAGTAGATTTATTAAGCAACCTGCCCCATGGACAAGTAGATATTTTATTAAATTACACACCTCGGAATAAGTGAAACATAAACAGACCAGCTGATAGATTGGAGGACAAGACGTAATTTGTTGGGTGTTAAGGTCCGAGGTCTACAAATTTAGGTTTGCATCTAGACAGGTTAGTCTACAGTAACTAAAGAAAGACTACACATAGTAGGGTCCTAGATTTTTAACCACAGTTACTGAAAATAAAGGAAATATCAGAAGTCTCTGGTGTTGGTTTATTTTGACATGCTTGTAAGCACCTTAACAGACTAGTGGCTCAAATAAACATACATGTTTTATGTCTTGGCAAGTGGTTTAAAGAAAGCTAGAAAGCATGCATAGCATTTGATAATCCTTATAGGTAGGTACTGTGCAAAACATTGGAATACATGTTATTGTAAATACATAGAATTCATAAATTCAGCTTCTGATGGATACAACTACCTGTGGATTCCTCACCTAATGAATACTCCCATGGCGCCAGCATTCGACGGAAATCTTCTTCCTAGCTTCTGCACTTCGACGAGGACGTCACTCTAGCCCACGCAAATCCGTCTGACGTCATACAGGCAATAAGAGGTCCTCGCCGACGTCAGTTCCCTTTTTACCGTGCATTCGAAATGGTTATCTTCGAGGGAGCTACTGTTACTTTCGTAGTTGCAGTGTATTTTCTGCTGCGTAGTTCTTCTCTGCGGTAATAATGTCTCAGAGAAAGTCGGGTTTCAAGCCCTGTCGAGAGTGTGGGGGCAAGATGTCCGTTACAGATCCTCCCTCCGACTGTATATGGTGTTTGAGCTCCGACCACGACGTCGCGACTTGCGATTCATGTCAGCACATGAATCCGAAGGCCCTCAAAGAACGTGAGGCTAAACTATTCATGGCGAAGTCGAAGAGAAAGGAAAAACATCACAAAGTCTTCTTCGCCAAGGTCTCATCGGCGTCATCGAGACTCCCGGCGCCGTAGGGATTCACGGCGTCATTCCAGCAAGGAGACTCGTTTGAGGTCGCCTTCGGCTCGGCGTCCGAGGACTTGGGAGGTCAGTCCCACGGTCACGCTGCATCCATCGACGCCGTTGCCCTCTCCGGCGTCACCGACTTCGCCTGGACAGGCGTCTGTGATTGAGGTGACGCAGCCTCTTGTGTTGTCTCCGGCGTCGCAGACGTCAAGGCCGGCGTCGGGGTCACCTTCGATCCAGGCACCCCAGTATCCGGATTTTCCCACCCCTAGAGCCGATAGTACCGCATTTCTGAATGCGATGTATACCATCTTTCAACAGATGGCTCCAGGAGATGCTCCGGCTGGTCCTTTGGGGCCTTTGGCCTTTTCATTGGGTGATCCTGCGCCTCTACGGCCGGCACCCTTTATGCCCTTTCTCCCTTTTGGGAATGTGGGCTCGGCGCCGTTCTCGGCGCCGGTGGCCGCTCCGGTGGCTTCAGAGGGATTGGCCCCGGAGGTTTCCATCCCGTCGACGTCAGGATTTCGTCCTGTGACTCCGGTGGGTCCATCGGCTCCAAGATCTCTTCGTCCTGCTCTTTCATCGCGCCGAAGCTGCCTGTGGCGCCGGACGCGGCATCGGATACTGCTGGAGATCGGCGCCGATCTTCGACTTCGGCGGAGGCCATGTCGACTCCGCGTATCGAGCAGAGACTACATTCGAGGGGGCGTGCTCTCCGTCTTTTGGAAGAGCAGGAGTACCAACGAGTCCTGGAGGAAGGAGAGGTTGAGGACTCTGGTGATGGACTGCATGGTCTGGATACGGCCAGTGGGCTGGATACTTCCCCTGAGTGGGACCTTTCATCTCCAGGGGAGTATACGGAGGAAGCTGCTACCTTTCACGCTGTGGTAAGGAAGGCAGCTAACTTTCTGGACCTGCCTTTGCCGGTGACAGAGGCGAAGCAGAATTTATTGACGGAGGTACTGCATCCGGCCTCTGCTGCAGCGGAGCCTCTCTTGCCGTTTAATGAGGCTTTGCTTGATCCGGTGTTAGAGGTGTGGAAGAAGCCAGTATCTTCCTCAGCGGTTCATAGGGCTGTGGCCAGGAGATATCGAGCTGCACCATCTGACCTTGGCTTTCTTTCTAGACACCCTACGCCGGAGAGCTTGGTGGTGCAAGCCTCCTGTTCATCGAAGTCAGCGCCTGGATCTTTCCCGACGGTACCTGGAGACAGGGACTCCAAAAAGCTGGATGCACAATCCAAGAAAATATTTTCATCTTGCAGTTTGGCGTTGAAGGCCACCAATGCAACTTGCATTCTGGGGAGATACATCCATGCTCTTATGGACGATATTTCATCTTCATTTACGGAGCTTCCCCAGGGACTCTTGGATGTTGTCTCGGACGCCCAGGCTGCCGCAACCCAGATTATCCAGTCTGGGCTGGACACGACCGACTCGGTGGCTAGGGCGATGGGCACGGCTGTGGTGGCAAGGAGACAGGCCTGGCTCCGTAATTCAGGGTTTTCTGCAGACGTGCAGTCGACCTTATTGGACCTCCCGTTTGATGGGGACAAACTGTTTGGAGCCAAGGCAGATTCGGCCTTGGAGCGATTTAAAGAGAGCAGGGCCACAGCCAAATCGTTAGGGCTGCAAGCTCCTTCTTCCTCTGCCTCTTCCAGGTTTTTCAGGAGGTTTCGTGGATTTGGGCATGGCTCTTCCTCCTCTTCCTTTCGGGGGAGATTCCAGCAACCCGCCTCTTCCCACCCCTATAGATCATTTAGAGGGAGAGGTAGGGCCCGCACCAGAGGAGCCTCTCAACAGCACTCTGCCTCTTCCTCGTCCTCTGGAGGGGTGCAGCAGGGAAAGCAGCCTTAGGCTTCCACCATTTCCCACTCACTCCTCTCCTGTAGGGGGAAGGTTACGGCATTTTCTCCACAAGTGGGAGACTATTACAACGGACACTTGGGTTATCGGTATTGTGGGAAAAGGCTACACCCTTCCCTTTTGGGAGTTTCCGCCCCCCATCCCGCCCCACCCATCTTATTGTTCAGAAGAACACCTCCTGTTGCTAGAACAGGAGGTTCAAGTCCTCCTTTCAAAGGGCGCGGTGGAGTTGATCCCAGAGCAGGAAAGGGGTCGAGGTTGTTACTCAAGGTACTTCCTGATTCCCAAGAAGGATGGTCGGTTGAGACCGATCCTGGATCTGAGGATCTTGAATTGGTTCCTCAAACAGGAAAAGTTCAAGATGCTGACCCTAGCACAGGTGCTTTTGGCGTTGAACAAAGAAGATTGGATGGTGTCTGTCGACTTGCAGGACGCTTATTTTCAGATCCCGATACTCAAGTCGCACAGGAAGTATCTCCGGTTTGTGGTAGGGTCGCAGCACTATCAGTTTGCGGTCCTCCCGTTTGGTCTTACTTCAGCACCTCGAGTTTTCACGAAGGTGATGTCGGTGGTTGCGGCAGAGCTCAGAAGGTGGGGGATAGCAGTATTCCCTTACTTGGACGACTGGTTGATCAAAGCCAAGTCTCCGGAGCTTGTGTCGCATCATCTGCAGTCAACAACCCAGTTGTTGTTCGACCTGGGCTTTTCGGTGAACGTGCCCAAATCTCACCTGGAGCCCTCTCAACGCCTCCTGTTCATAGGGGCAGTACTGGATACAACATTGAATCGAGCCTTTCCTCCGCCTCAGCGGATTCAAGATATTCAGGAATTGGTTCCAATGTTTTGAAATGGAGCGGTAGTTCCAGTCCTCAAGGTCCTTCGTCTGCTCGGTCTGTTTGCCTCCTGCATACTGTTGGTCACGCATGCTCGCTGGCACATGAGGGCTCTTCAGTGGTGCCTCCGAAGGCAGTGGTCTCAACACAAAGGAGATCTAGAAGGTGCGGTCAAGATCTCCAGAGATGCTGCTGTGGACTTGAAGTGGTGGATTGCGAGCAACAATCTTTCATAAGGAAAGCCGTTCACGCAGTCGCCACCAGTGGCCACGGTCCTAACGGATGCTTCCACTCTAGGGTGGGGAGCTCATCTGGGGGATCTGGAGATCAAAGGACTTTGGTCTCCAGAGGAACAGATGTTTCATATCAATCTGTTAAGAGTTACGGGCTGTACGTCTGGCTCTCAAGGCCTTCGGTAACGACTTTTCTGGTGGATACATTAGCTACCTGTGGATTCCTCACGGTCCCACCGCCTCCCCGTTGCCTTTCTGGTCTTACCAAGTAATCCTTGAGTGCGCTCCTCTTGGTCTTCAAGGTTGCAATAGACTTTGTATATATGGATACTTGTATATATGTATCTGTATGTATATATCTTTGTGTATATACATGATTTGCAAATATTTGTTTGTTTGATAAAAAAAAAAAAAAAAAAAAAGTTATATTAAATCTACAGCCATTTTATTGCATGGTTGTGTGATTTACAATGTTATGGAATGTTGCCTTGCTCTTTCATTGCATTGGGTTATTATTCTCATGCACGTAACAAATGTTGGTACTGACATCGGCACGTCGGCGAGGACCTGTTATTGCCTGTATGACGTCAGGCGGCGTCACGTGGGCTAGAGTGACGTCCTCGTCGACGTGCAGAAGCTAGGAAGAAGATTTCCGTCGAATGCTGGCGCCATGGGAGTATTCATTAGGTGAGGAATCCACAGGTAGCTAATGTTTCCACCAGAAAAGTCGTTACCGAAGGTAAGTAACTCGTTCTTCTACTTGATTTTTTGACTTTGTAGTTATTGTTTCCTTCCACATGAAGCTAGACACACTCTCAAGTTTGGTTTATTTTGCATTTTAATGAAGTTAGAAAATATTGAAACATCCTTCTAAAAAGAAAAAAATAGTTTGCCCAAATTTTTGAAGCCGTTATTTTGTTTCTTAATAAAAGTGAACACTGCTATGCATTCAGAATAAGGTGTTCCTTAAATTCCAAAGCTAATAAGATTAACTTATTCTTAACATGAACGCACTTTTTTAAAACATTGGCTCTGCAGTTCGAAGAGGAATGACCTTTTAATAAAAGGTGGTAATCCAGAAAATCTGCATGACTTCCTCCAGTTGTTCCATGCAGCTACTTCACTGGTAGAATCCTATTAGTAACAATACTCCAGTCTGTATTAATAAGACATTTGTACTCAGTGGGTCACAAGTTCAATAAAATTATGGATAAAGACTAGCCCAGGGCCCCTTTCACATGGCTAAATATGTCTTTCTCGAAAACTTGCGACCACCATACATATGATCTCCCTCTTGGCCACATACACTCCAGCATAAGCCCATTGTCTATAAAACATCACTTTCAACGTCATTGGTGTTATATGCAATGTTTTGTATGTATACATTAATTCACTATTCTGTACATTTCTTTACGTGGAGGAGTGTGTTCACTCAGAGTTTCTGCCATTGACACATCGGAATATCTCTTGTTTAAGTATTTGACCATCTTCTCATGTAAAACCATTAGACATTGGAGTATGCTTTCGTAGTTATTAAGTAGATGCTTGTGATGAATCATTTAAGTGAAATGTAGGTAGTGAATAATTTTTCCTCCCTAGAGGACTTATTGCTGCTTCTCTGTTAATCTGGGGCATGACATAGTGCCTCAACTGCCAGTTA
This sequence comes from Pleurodeles waltl, assembly GCF_031143425.1. NCBI lineage: Eukaryota > Metazoa > Chordata > Amphibia > Caudata > Salamandridae > Pleurodeles > Pleurodeles waltl. Next base: position 19,604,868 of record NC_090449.1, read on the forward strand.
CCGTATGTGGTCAGTTTCTCCGTTTTTATATTTAGCATGTAAACATGTCAACATGCATGGACCCAAACCCACTTTGTCTCCAATCCCAGTTGGTCTGGATGCACTGAATTTGGTACATGAGGCATTAATCTACTTGCCAAGATCGTTGTGAAAATGTTGGCACCTTTATTTAAAAGAGCAACAGAACTATATGACTCACCCAGGTCAGCAGGCTTACCTGCTTAGTGTATTAACGTTATGTGGGCAGCAAGTCATAGTTGGTGAAACTGAGCTTGAATGGAAAAAGGAGTTAAATATTTTTACAGCATGTGGGATTAGTGCTGACCAAAAGTGCTTGTAAAACAGGTTAGTCAGACGTTCAGTTCTAGGGGCCTTATTCGGATGGAGGTCCGAGATTGTTTTCAGTTTCTCTTCTGATGTAATTAGTGCCTACATGTCCTCCTGATTGTCCTTTGATAGTTGTGACAAGTTAGCAGTCCTGGCAAAATCATCCACCTTCTCCAAATGTATTATATTTTATAAATGCCTTCTCTTCCCCCTCCCCCCAATAGATAGATTCCTCTTCATCTTCTCAAAATGTAGAAATTCAGTTGGCCACTTGTCTGTCTTACGTCTCCTAGTCAAAAGTGAATCTTGTTTGCTATTTTTGAATTTTTGCTTTAGGTATGTATAACTGTGCTCTTTCTGATTCTCTCCCCCCCCCCCCCATTTCTGTTCCTAGGGGGCCAATCTGGCCCTGCAACATAGTCAAATTTCTAAGGAAGCATAGAGAGCTGTTTTATGTTTCTTCTCTGACAAACTAAGTTTAGCATCTGGTGTATTGCAAAATGATTTACGTTTGCAAAGCTGCCTTTGTCGTTCAGCTATACACTGGCCCTCTGTGACGGCTTTAAAGATATCCCAAGGTATGCCTAGGGGAACTTCACCGTTTTTTTTCTACAAAATAATTATTAATGGATCCCCATAGAGATTGAGAGGTGAGTTTGTCCTAAAGCAGGGCTCTATTGAATTTCCGATTGCTCTGATCCTGGGTTCTGTTTATCTGTTCACCCTGCCATACTAGCATTGAATGATCTGATATGGCTATCTGTGGACTATTGCCCAAGTATCTTCCGCTAACCATGCAAAGTTAATTCTTGAATACGATTTGTTAACATGGGAAAACTAGGTGTACTCATTCAGTAAGAATCATACCTCTCTAAAAATCAGTGAGAACTAGATCTTTCAGTTCATTCAGCAAGGACTGTTACATGGCTCCTTGAGAGTACCTTTCCTGGGCGTGCCTATCTAGCTGTGCTTCTGGGACTATATTGAAATGACCCACCAATAAGATGCCCATTTGGTCCCACTTTTTTATTTTAGTTAGCATGCCTGAAAATAAGGCTTCTGATGGATACAACTACCTGTGGATTCCTCACCTCATGAATACTCCCATGGCGCCAGCATTCTACGGAAATCTTCTTACTAGTCTCTGCACGTCGACGAGGACGTCACTGTCTCGCACGCGACGCCGTCTGACGTCATACAGGCAATAAGAGGTCCTCGACGACGTGCGGACGTCAGTTCCCTTTTTTCCGTGCATTCGAAACGGTTATCTTCGAGGGAGCAACTGTTACTCTTGCGGTTACAGTGTATATCTTGCTGCGTACTCTTTCTCTGTGGAAATAATGTCGCAGAGAAAGTCTGGATTTAAGCCTTGTCGTGAGTGTGGAGGCAAGATGTCGGTGACGGATCCTCATTCCGATTGCCTTTGGTGTTTGAGCTCCGACCACGACGTCTCGACTTGTGATTCGTGTCAGCACATGAATCCGAAGGCCATTAAAGAACGCGAGGCGAAGCTGTTTATGGCCAAGTCAAAGGAGAAGCATCACAAGAAAAAGTCTTCTCCAAGACATCGGCGTCATCGAGACTCCCGGCGCCGTAGAGAATCTCGGCGTCATTCAAGGGAGGCTCGTTCCAGGTCTCCGGATCGGCGCCGGAGGACATGGGAGGTCAGCCCCACGGTGACGCCGCATCCTTCGACGCCGTTGCTCTCTCCGACGTCTCCAACTTCGCCTGGACAGGCGTCGGTGATTGAGGTATTGGAGCCTCAGGTGTTTTCTCCGGCGCAGACGCCGAGGCCGGCGTCGGGGTCGCCTCCGAGTCAGGCACCCCAGTATCCGGCTTTTCCCACCCCTGGAGCCGATAGTTCCGCATTCTTGAATGCGATGTATGCCATCTTCCAACAGATGGCTCCAGGGGGTGCTCCGGCTGGGCCTTTGGCCTTTTCTTTGGGTGATCCTGCGCCTCTTCGGCCGGCACCCTTTATGCCCTTTCTCCCGTTTGGGAACGTGGGCTCGGCGCCAGTGTCGGCGCCGGTGGCCGCTCCGATGGCTTCGGAGGGATTGGCCCCAGGGATTTCCATCCCGTCGACGTCGAGATTTCGGCCTGTGACTCCGGTGGGTCCATCCGTTTCATCTGCTCTTCAGTCGGCGCCGAAGTTACCTGTGGCGCCGGATGAGGCGTCGGTGGCTTCGGAAGATCGGCGCCGATCTCCGACTTCGGCGGAGGTGTTGTCGACTCCGCGGATTGAGCAACGACTGCATTCAAGGAGGCGTGCTCTCCGGGTACTAGAGGAGCAGGAGTACCAACGAGCCCTAGAGGAAGGAGAGCTAGAGGACTCGGGTGATGGGCTGCGTGGACTGGAGTCGGCCAGTGGGCTGGACACTTCCCCTGAGTGGGACCTTTCGTCCCCGGGGGAATATACCGAGGAAGCTGCTTCCTTTCATACAGTGGTACGGAAGGCAGCTAGTTTTTTGGACCTGCCTTTGCCGGTGGTGGAGGCGAAACAAAACCTTTTGACAGAGGTGTTGCATCCGGCCTCAGCCGCGGCGGAGCCTCTATTACCTTTTAATGACGCTCTGCTGGATCCGGTTTTAGAGGTGTGGAAGAAGCCGGCATCTTCCCCAGCAGTTCACAGAGCCGTGGCCAGGAGGTATCGGACGGCTCCAACTGATCCTGGTTTCCTATCTAGGCACCCTACGCCGGAGAGCTTGGTTGTGCAGGCCTCCTGTTCGTCCAAATCAGCGCCTGGTTCTTTCCCGACGGTGCCTGGGGACAGAGACTCAAAAAAGCTAGAGGCGCAGTCGAAGAAGATTTTTTCGTCCTGCAGTCTGGCGTTAAAAGCCACTAATGCGACCTGTATCCTGGGGAGGTATATTCATGCTCTGATGGATGACATCTCCTCTTCGTTTACAGAGCTTCCCCAGGGTCTTTTGGATCTTGTCTCTGATGCCCAGGCTGCTGCGACCCAAATTATCCAGACGGGACTGGATACCACCGACTCGGTAGCCAGAGCAATGGGCACAACTGTGGTGGAAAGGAGACAGGCCTGGCTACGTAACTCGGGCTTTTCGGCAGATGTACAGTCCACATTGTTGGATCTCCCGTTTGATGGGGACAAACTGTTTGGGGCTAAGGCTGATTCGGCCTTGGAACGCTTTAAGGAGAGCAGGGCCACGGCTAAGTCGTTGGGACTCCAAGCTCCTTCTTCCACGGCCTCTTCCAGATTCTTCAGGAGGTTTCGTGGATTTGGGCGTGGCTCTTCCGCCTCTTCCTTTCGGGGAAGATATCAGCAACCTGCCTCTTCCCACCCCTATAGATCTTTTAGGGGGAGGGGTAGGGTCCGCACCAGGGGAGCCTCTCAGCAGCACTCTGCCTCTTCCTCATCCTCTGGCGGGGTGCAGCAGGGGAAGCAGCCTTAGGCTTCCACCATTTCCCACTCACTCCTCTCCTGTAGGGGGAAGATTACAGCATTTTCTCACCAAATGGGAGACTGTTACGTCGGACACTTGGGTTCTCAGTGTTGTGGGAAAAGGCTACACCCTTCCCTTTCGGGAGTTTCCGCCCCTCATCCCGCCCCGCCCTTCATATTGTTCACAAGAACACCTCCTGTTGCTAGAACAGGAGGTGGAAGTCCTCCTTTTAAAGGGCGCGGTGGAGTTGGTCCCGGAGCAGGAAAGGGGTCAAGGAGTTTACTCAAGGTATTTCCTGATTCCCAAGAAGGATGGTCGTTTGAGACCAATTCTGGACCTGAGGATCTTGAATTGGTTCCTCAAGCAGGAAAAGTTCAAGATGCTGACCCTAGCACAGGTGCTTTTGGCGTTGAACATGGAAGACTGGATGGTGTCTGTCGACTTGCAGGATGCTTACTTTCATATCCCGATACTCAAGTCACACAGGAAGTATCTCCGGTTTGTGGTGGGATCGCAACACTACCAGTTTGCGGTCCTTCCGTTTGGTCTTACTTCAGCACCTCGAGTCTTCACGAAGGTGATGTCGGTGGTTGCGGCAGAGCTCAGAAGGAAGGGGATAGCAGTATTCCCTTACTTGGACGATTGGTTGATCAAAGCCAAGTCCCCGGAGCTTGTGTTGCGTCATCTGCAGTCAACAACCCAGTTGTTGTTCGACCTGGGCTTTTCGGTGAACGAGCCCAAATCTCACCTGGAGCCCTCTCAGCGCCTCCTGTTCATAGGGGCAGTACTGGATACGACATTGGGTCGGGCCTTTCCTCCGCCTCAGCGGATTCAAGATATTCAGGATTTGGTTCCAATGTTTCGAAACGGAGCGGTAGTTCCAGTCCTCAAGGTCCTTCGTCTGCTCGGTCTTTTTGCCTCCTGCATTCTGTTGGTCACGCATGCTCGCTGGCACATGAGGGCTCTTCAGTGGTGCCTCCGAAGGCAGTGGTCTCAACACAGAGGGGATCTAGAGGGTACTGTCAAGATCTCCAGAGATGCTGCTGTGGATTTGAAGTGGTGGATTGCAAGCAACAATCTTTCACAAGGAAAACCGTTCCAGCAGTCGCCACCAGTGGCCACAGTCATAACGGATGCTTCCACTCTAGGGTGGGGAGCTCATCTGGGGGATCTGGAGATCAAAGGTCTTTGGTCTCCAGAGGAACAGATTTTTCACATCAATCTGTTAGAGTTACGGGCTGTACGTCTGGCTCTCAAGGCCTTCCTCCCTTCCCTTCGTGGTCAGTCGGTACAGGTCCTAACGGACAATACTACCACGATGTGGTACATAAACAAGCAGGGAGGAGTGGGGTCGTACCTTCTCTGCAGAGAAGCTCTTCGACTATGGTCCTGGGCAAAGGACCATCGGATTTGCTTGATAGCAAACCATCTGGCCGGAGTCTTGAACGTGCGTGCGGACAGTCTCAGTCGCCACTTCTCGGCAGACCACGAGTGGCGTCTCCATCCAGATCAAGTCCGTTTAATCTTCCAGAAGTGGGGGTTTCCTCGGGTAGATCTGTTCGCCACTCGAGAGAACGCGCATTGTCCGTTGTTCTGCAGCCTTCAGTATCCGATGCAGGAAGCGTTGGGGGACGCGTTTCAAATGACCTGGTGCGGCCAGTTGCTTTACGCGTTTCCTCCCATACCCTTGATTCCTCGAGTATTGAGGAAGACTCGCCAAGACCGGGCTCTAGTAATCGTAATAGCTCCGGATTGGCCAAGGAGGGTGTGGTACTCCGACCTTCTCCAACTCTCAACGTGCCCGCCGCTCCGTCTCCCTTTCAGGGCAGACCTCCTCTCGCAGTCGCAGGGGCAGGTTCTACACCCCAACCTCCAGAGTCTGCACCTACATGCCTGGAGATTGAACGGGGCAACCTGAGTTCCTTCTCTCTCCCGCCTGAGGTAGTGGATGTTATATTAGCGGCCAGGCGACACTCCACTAAATCTATCTACGCTAATAGGTGGTCTAAATTTGTTGCGTGGTGTGGAGAGAGGCAGATTGATCCTTTACATGCTCATCTATCGGACGTTTTGTCTTTTGCTCTTTCTCTGGCGCAGAAAGGCTGTGCAGTGGCTACCATTAAAGGTTATTTATCGGCCTTGTCAGCCTTCATATGTCTTCCAGACCAACCATCTTTATTTAAATCCCCTATTGTTATCAGATTCTTGAAAGGTCTTCTAAATCAATATCCTCCAAAGCCATTCGTTATGCCGCAATGGGATTTGTCCTTAGTCCTGACTTTCCTTATGGGGTCCCCTTTTGAACCTATGCATTCCTGCCCCTTGAGGTATTTGGTTTTAAAAACAGTCTTCCTGATAGCTATAACATCAGCAAGGAGAGTGAGTGAGTTGCAGGCCTTATCAGTAAAACCCCCTTATACAACTTTTTATGGGGATAAGGTGGTGTTGAGGACCAAGGCTGCTTTCCTCCCGAAGGTTGTTTCACCCTTCCATTTGGCTCAGGCAATTACTTTGTCCACGTTCTATCCTCCGCCTCATCCTTCCAAAGAGGAAGAAAGACTGCACCGTCTGGACCCAAAGAGAGCGTTGAGCTTCTTTATCAATAGAACAAAGGATTTCAGGCTGGAGGATCAGCTGTTTATTGGATACGTGGGCAAGAGGAGAGGAAAGGCAGTCCACAAGAGAACACTATCCAGGTGGGTTGTTCTTTGCATTAAAATATGTTACTCTTTGGCAAAGAAGGATCCTCCTGAGGGCATTAGGGCTCATTCCACCAGAGCTAAGTCGGCCACTTCGGCCTTAGCCAGAGGTGTTCCTGTGGTCGACATCTGCAAGGCCGCAACTTGGTCGTCCCTTCACACTTTTGCAAAACATTACTGTTTAGATTCTGAGGTTAGAAGGGACGGCCATTTTGCACGGTCAGTGCTGCAGGATTTCTTGGTTTGACCATTTAGGCACCCACCGCCGGGCGTGGTACTGCTTTGGGACTCTATTCATGAGGTGAGGAATCCACAGGTAGTTGTATCCATCAGAAGAACGAGTTACTTACCTTCGGTAACGACTTTTCTGGTGGATACATTAGCTACCTGTGGATTCCTCACGGTCCCACCCGCCTCCCCGTTGCCTTTATGGTCTTGCCAAGTAATCCTTGAGTGGGCTCCTCTTGGTCTTTGAGGGTGCAATAGATGTATATATATAATATATTTATATATATGTAGGTATATGTCTATATATCTTTATGTATATACTTGGTGTGTGTATATATTTTAAAAGAGAGAGTTTTATATATATATATATATATATATGTACATAAAAAGATTTACAGTTATTCATACAATGTGGTGTATTTTTACATTATAATGGATGTTGCTTTGTTCTTTCATTGCATTGCCTGGTTGTTCTCATGCACGTAAAAAATGATTGGTACTGACGTCCGCACGTCGTCGAGGACCTCTTATTGCCTGTATGACGTCAGACGGCGTCGCGTGCGAGACAGTGACGTCCTCGTCGACGTGCAGAGACTAGTAAGAAGATTTCCGTAGAATGCTGGCGCCATGGGAGTATTCATGAGGTGAGGAATCCACAGGTAGCTAATGTATCCACCAGAAAAGTCGTTACCGAAGGTAAGTAACTCGTTCTTTTGAACCATGTTTGGGGCACAAATGTTAAAAACATTTAAGTTTTGCTTTTGGCATTATCCTTTCACGTAGTTAAACTGTCCCTCTTTCAAATCCCATACCATTTTGTCGTGAACTTTTCTACCAAGCTGTCTAAATTTCCCCTAGAGCCCTCTCAGTGGCTTCTGTTCATAGGGCAATTAATGGATACATCATTGCTTTGAGATTTCCCTCCTCCGTGGCATTCAGAATATTATTCTGATGTTTTGCGAATAAACTCAGATTCTAATCCTTCTGGATCCCTGCATATTGTCTGTTATTATTTGTCTTAGGTTTCAACACTCACATCGTCACATACAAAAATTACAGTGGGCCACACACAATATACCCTTCCAGAATAAAAAAAAGAATCTTATAGAGACTTCTAGCTGCAGATTCCTTACCTTTGATTTTCCCAGGTGTCAGGCTGAATCCAGAAACCTTTGCTGAGAAATACCCCTTGCGTGCAGTTGAGTGGCTCCATTCATCTCCACATGGCGTGGTTAGTGCTGGAAGTGACTTCACGGTTACCTTTACAGGCACGTAGGCGTGAGTTCTTTTCTTTTCGTGCCATTTAACGTATATCCAGAGGGAGATACCCCTCTGGCGCTTTTTGACAGGCCTTTTTAAAATCTTTTTGTTTAGTTTTTCTTTGTGTGTGTCGAGGATGTCATCGGGAACGACTGGGTTCTAACCGTGTGGTGCTTGTCACAGTGCCATGTCGGTTAAGGATCCCCATATCGATTGCCTCTGGTGCCACGACCACAACAGTTGTGCTCGGACTGCCAGACTATGGCACTGAAGGCTTTAAGAAAGCGGTTTCCAAAGCTGCTTGTGGCCCGGCAATAGGCAACACCGGCACCACAACTCCAAGAGGGTCACTGGACCATTCCCTTAGCCCCAAGTCCTCTTCTTCCCATTTGAGGTCTTTTGGACACTCGCCAAAGAGACATAAGAAAAAGAAGTCCAAGAGGGCTTCGACTTCACTTCAGCCGATGAGACGAGTGGGGAACATCGCATTCGAACATAGTTCTGTGGTGCCATTGTCCAGTTTGAATCCGTGCTTCCCTCCATTTCCGGGAGCAGGATAGACACCTGCTCAGATCAGAGTTTTACGAGGCCATGCTCTCCATTGTTGAGCAAGCCGACACCTTTGGCATGTCTTCAGGCTCCACGGGGGTCTGAAGAGGCCCCAACCTGTTCACATCAGTGGCTTTGGCCTCTGCTCCAGGGGAGGCTCATGGATCCGATTCTGGATCCGGACCAGCGCCAGTCCTACCCAGGTGACCTCTGGCAGCGCCAGCCCCTTTCTGATTCCTGATGATACGGAGCCAGAATGGCGTTTCACAATACCGAAGCCGGCGGCGCCGACAGGTCATTGCCTGAGCCTTATTTTTCACAGCCAGGCATGGGAGAAGAGTGGGAGGGGTCACTGGATCCTTTAGAACACAAGTTGGAGAGATCCTTCGACTGTTATGAGGAGCTAGGAGAGACCAGTAGGCTGGACACCTCTCTAGGTACTGGCTGGCTTCCACCTTCCCACGTGATTACAGAGGAGGGAGTTTCCTATGGAATGGTGGTACGTAGGGCAGTAGAGGTCCTCTGCCTCAGACTACCCTCAGTGGCTGTCAAGACAAACATCTTTACAGAAGTGCTTCAACTTGGGGTGTCTACTTCTGAACCCTTTCTGCCCTACAACGGAGTACTTACAGAGGTCTTGCTGGGAACTTGGTCCAAACCCAGCACAGGGGCTCCTGTAAATAGGACGATCGCCATGCACTGGGCGACCCTAGCTTCCTCAGCCAACACCCTACCCATGACAGCTTGGTAGTACAAGCCTCCATGTCCCATGGTGCATTCCTTTCCACTTCTCTGGACAGGGAATCCAAGAGGCTTGAACATCTTGGGACAAAGTTGTTTTCTTCCACCAGCCTGGCACTGAGGTCGATGAACACCTTGTGCTCTCACATACCATTTGGAATATGGTTGCACAAGTGCTGCTTCAGGTCCCAGAGGATGCCCGGGCCACACTCCCTCAAGCGGTAAAAAAACAGGAGGGACGCTGCTAAGTTCACCATTTGGTATGGCTTAGATACGACAAATTTTTTAGCCAGAGTGGTTGCGTTGACATTGGCCTTAAGGCATCATGCCTGGCTAAGGACATCTGGCTTGTCCAAGAAATCCTGATGGACATGCCCTTCGATGGCACTCGCTTGTTTGGTATGAAGGCAGACCTGGCATTGGGCTGCTTTAAGGAATCTAGGACTACAGCCAAGTCCTTGGTCTTCTCTGTGACCCCTCATCCACTATCTGCCTTTCGTGGCTACGGAAGGGGGGGTGGGCCCATGCCAGCCCTATGCCAGCCACCAATCCCACACATCCAATCCAGGATATGTGAGGACGTGGGCATGGTTCCTTCAGACCTAGAGGGTCCGCAGACTAGAAGTCGTCTGCCACACAGCCCCTGGCAGCTGCAGCCTCAAAGACCTCCTAGTTTGGATGGGCAGCACCATGCTGGCTCAGTTGGGAGAATACACCATCATATTCTCGATTAGAAGTCTATAACATCAGATGCATGGGTACTCCACCTCATCAGGAAGGGCTGTGCCCTATCTTTCCTCCCCCAATTCCGCCACCATTAGAACAGCTGGGGGAGGATCATTTGTCACTACTCTAAGAAAAAGTTAGAGATCTCTTGCCCAAGAGAGCCATAGAAAGGGTCCAGATAACAGAAGTAGGCATTGGTTAATATTCCCGCTAGTTTCTGATACCCAAAAATAACAAGGGTCTTTGCCTTATTGTAGACTTACGGACTGTAAATCTCTTCCTCAAAAAAGAAGTTCAAGATGCTTACATTGGCTCAGGTCTTGCCTGCCCTAGAAGATTGGTTGGTAGCGCTGGATTTGCATAATGCATGCTTTCATATCCCCATTCTACCTGCCCACAGACGTTACCTGCAGTTCAAGGTAGGCCAGGAACATTTTCATTCACCAAGCTGCCATTTGAGCTTACCACCACCCCTCGGGTGTTCAGCAAGATGATGGTGGTGGTCGCAGCTCATTTGTGCAGGTTAGGGGTATCAGGCTTCACCTACCTTGACGACTGGCTCTTGAAAGCAAACTCACCCCGGGCTGTCGTCTCCCACCTCCCTACTCTTCTGCATTCGCTGGGGTTCACTATAAACAAGCGGAAGTCAGACCTCACTCACTCTTAGATGCTTTCTTTCATAGGAGCTGTTCTGGACACAGTGCAGTTTTGGGCTTATACTCCCAGTCAGTGAGTCCAGAATATTCAGGCTATGATACTGATGTTTCTACTTCTATCCTGTGTTTTGGTGAGAGTGACTGAGGTTGCTGAGCCTCAGTGCCTCCTGCATCCTGCTGGTAAAACATGCCAGATGACATATAAAGGCTCTGCAGTGGGACCTGAAGGTCCAGTGGGTGCAGCATCAGGTCAATCTCTCCAAATTGGTCCACATCTAAGAGGGAACTGCAAAACTACTGCAGTGGTGGATTATGAACCGCGATTAGGTCAGAGGCAGACTCTTCTCCCTTCATCAACCAGACCTTACAGTAGTGACAGGTTTGTCTATCCTGGAATGGGGCGACCATCTGGGAGAGTTGGAGAGCAGAGGACTCTGGACTCCAGCGGAATTCAGACTCCACAGAAACAGTTTGGAGCTCCGGCGATCCGACTAGCATTGGAGGCATTTCTTCCATCTGTCAAGGGTACGTTGGTGCAGGTGTTCACAGACCACCATAATGTCGTACTGCAACAAGCAGGGCCTGGTGGGGTCGTGGACAAGTTTGTCAAGAGGCCCTGCGTCTATGGACATGGCTAGAACAGCAGGGCATAACCGTGGTGCTTCAACACCTGGCAGGTTCTCTGAACGCCAGGGCAGACAAACTCAGCCATCGATGCCTAGTGGATCACACGTGGCGTCTCCATTTGGAGGTGGTACAAGGTCTCCCTCAGCAGTGGGAAGAGCCTTGGTTAGATTTTTTCGCCGCTGAAGAGAACATGCAAATGTCAGCAGTATTGCGCATTGGCGTTTCCAAGGCAGCAATCGCTCGGCGATGCTTTTCGTCGCGAGTAGAGCTCAGGCCTGTACAGCTTTCCACCCATACCACTCTTGCCCAGAGTTCTCAAGAAGATTGACCATGCCCAAGTAATCCTTGTGGCTCCGCACCGGGCACAAAGAGTCTGGTATCCCGAGCTTTGAAAATGAGCATCGATCCTCAGATCTGGCTGCCCCTTCTGAAGGATCTTCTGTCGCAGCAGAAGAGCAGGGTTCTCCATCCGAACCTGCAAACTCTGTGCCTTCATGCGTAGAGATTGAGTGGTGACAGTTGACCGATTTCCATCTTCCTTCCTGTAATGTTATCTTGGCAGCCAGGCATTCCTTCACGAAAACAGTATCCGCCTGCTGTTGGCAAAGATTTGAACGATATTGTACAGTGAAGTCTATAGATCCTCTCTCTGCTTCTCTATCTGATGTTCTTCTTTTTATTCTTTGTCCTGCACAAAAGGGTTCTGCTCTGGACACTCTGAAGGGCTATCTCTCTGCTCTGTTCACCTTCCTGCGGCTGCTTGATCAACCCTTTCTGTTCAAGTCTCCTATTGTAATAGGTTTATTAAAGGGCTTGTATATATGTTCCCCCTATACCCTTTATCATGCATCAGTGGGATCTTAACTTAGTTCTTACTTAACTTATGTGTGCTCTCTTTGAGCCACTGCACAATAGTCCCCTCCGGCTGCTTACCATCAAGACAGCCTTCTTAGTAGCAATAACATCTGTCTGGCAGGTGAGTGGGATACAGGCTTTATCATCTAAACGGCCATATCCCACAATATTTCCAGACAAGGTAGTGCTTTCCTTTTTATGGTGGTAACCCCATTCCATCTGGGGCAAACTGTCACCTTGCCTACTATCTTTGCTCCCCCACATCCCTCTAAAGAAGAGGAGCGACTCCACTGGCTGGACCCAAAAAGAGTGTCGTCGTTCTGCCTTGAACCCACAAAAGAGTTCTCGGTTGATGACCAACTCTTTGTAGGGTATGTGGGAGCAAAGAGGTACGGAAGCAGACCATTTCGCGCTGGGTCGTTCTCTGTATTAATATCTGCTACTCCTTCGCTAAGTAGCATCCTCCAGAGGGCTTACCTGTCTATTCCACTGGGGGAAAAGCTGCAACCACAGCGTTAGCAAGTGGAGTCCCAGTCCTGGACATCTGCCAGACAGCAACGTGGGTGTCAATGCATACGTTGGCTAAACACTATTGCCTGAACAGTCAGGTCCGCAGGGGCAGGCATTTATTACGCCAGTTCAGTCCTGCAGGACTTTCTAGTCTAAAAAACATTGTCTGCAGCCCACCGCCAGGCAGGTATGGTTTGGCTATCTAATCAGAAATAAGGAATCTGCAGCTAGAAGTCTCTCTCAGATGAACAAGTTACTTACCTTCGGAAACACATTTTCTGATGGATACAACTACCTGTGGATTCCTCACCTCATGAATACTCCCATGGCGCCAGCATTCGACGGAAATCTTCTTACTAGTCTCTGCACGTCGACGAGGACGTCACTGTCTCGCACGCGACGCCGTCTGACGTCATACAGGCAATAAGAGGTCCTCGACGACGTGCAGACGTCAGTTCCCTTTTTTCCGTGCATTAGAAACGGTTATCTTCGAGGGAACAACTGTTACTCTTGCGGTTACAGTGTATATCTTGCTGCGTACTCTTTCTCTGTGGAAATAATGTCGCAGAGAAAGTCTGGATTTAAGCCTTGTCGTGAGTGTGGAGGCAAGATGTCGGTGACGGATCCTCATTCCGATTGCCTTTGGTGTTTGAGCTCCGACCACGACGTCTCGACTTGTGATTCATGTCAGCACATGAATCCGAAGGCCCTTAAAGAACGCGAGGCGAAGCTGTTTATGGCCAAGTCAAAGGAGAAGCATCACAAGAAAAAGTCTTCTCCAAGACATCGGCGTCATCGAGACTCCCGGCGCCGTAGAGAATCTCGGCGTCATTCAAGGGAGGCTCGTTCCAGGTCTCCGGATCGGCGCCGAAGGACATGGGAGGTCAGCCCCACGGTGACGCCGCATCCTTCGACGCCGTTGCCCTCTCCGGCGTCTCCAACTTCGCCTGGACAGGCGTCGGTGATTGAGGTATTGGAGCCTCAAGTGTTTTCTCCGGCGCAGACGCCGAGGCTGGCGTCGGGGTCGCCTCCGAGTCAGGCACCCCAGTATCCGGCTTTTCCCACCCCTGGAGCCGATAGTTCCGCATTCTTGAATGCGATGTATGCCATCTTCCAACAGATGGCTCCAGGGGGTGCTCCGGCTGGGCCTTTGGCCTTTTCTTTGGGTGATCCTGCGCCTCTTCGGCCGGCACCCTTTATGCCCTTTCTCCCGTTTGGGAACGTGGGCTCGGCGCCAGTGTCGGCGCCGGTGGCCGCTCCGGTGGCTTCGGAGGGATTGGCCCTAGGGATTTCCATCCCGTCGATGTCGAGATTTCGGCCTGTGACTCCGGTGGGTCCATCCGTTTCAACTGCTCTTCAGTCGGCGCCGAAGTTACCTGTGGCGCCGGATGCGGCGTCGGTGGCTTCGGAAGATCGGCGCCGATCTCCGACTTCGGCGGAGGTATTGTCGACTCCGCGGATTGAGCAACGACTGCATTCAAGGAGGCGTGCTCTCCGGGTACTAGAAGAGCAGGAGTACCAACGAGCCCTAGAGGAAGGAGAGCTAGAGGACTCGGGTGATGGGCTGCGTGGACTGGAGTCGGCCAGTGGGCTGGACACTTCCCCTGAGTGGGACCTTTCGTCCCCGGGGGAATATACCGAGGAAGCTGCTTCCTTTCATACAGTGGTACGGAAGGCAGCTAGTTTTTTGGACCTGCCTTTGCCGGTGGTGGAGGCGAAACAAAACCTTTTGACAGAAGTGTTGCATCCGGCCTCAGCCGCGGCGGAGCCTCTATTACCTTTTAATGACGCTCTGCTGGATCCGGTTTTAGAGGTGTGGAAGAAGCCGGCATCTTCCCCAGCAGTTCACAGAGCCGTGGCCAGGAGGTATCGGACGGCTCCAACTGATCCTGGTTTCCTATCTAGGCACCCTACGCCGGAGAGCTTGGTTGTGCAGGCCTCCTGTTCGTCCAAGTCAGCGCCTGGTTCTTTTCCGACGGTGCCTGGGGACAGAGATTCAAAAAAGCTGGAGGCGCAGTCGAAGAAGATTTTTTCGTCCTGCAGTCTGGCATTAAAAGCCACCAATGCAACCTGTATCCTGGGGAGGTATATTCATGCTCTGATGGATGACATCTCCTCTTCGTTTACAGAGCTTCCTCAGGGTCTTTTGGATCTTGTCTCTGATGCCCAGGCTGCTGCGACCCAAATTATCCAGACGGGACTGGATACCACCGACTCGGTAGCCAGAGCAATGGGCACAACTGTGGTGGAAAGGAGACAGGCCTGGCTCCGTAACTCGGGCTTTTCGGCAGATGTACAGTCCACATTGTTGGATCTCCCGTTTGATGGGGACAAACTGTTTGGGGCTAAGGCTGATTCGGCCTTGGAACGTTTTAAGGAGAGCAGGGCCACGGCTAAGTCGTTGGGACTCCAAGCTCCTTCTTCCACGGCCTCTTCCAGATTCTTCAGGAGGTTTCGTGGATTTGGGCGTGGCTCTTCCTCCTCTTCCTTTCGGGGAAGATATCAGCAACCTGCCTCTTCCCATCCCTATAGATCTTTTAGGGGGAGGGGTAGGGTCCGCACCAGGGGAGCTTCTCAGCAGCACTCTGCCTCTTCCTCATCCTCTGGCGGGGTGCAGCAGGGGAAGCAGCCTTAGGCTTCCACCATTTCCCACTCACTCCTCTCCTGTAGGGGGAAGATTACAGCATTTTCTCACCAAATGGGAGACTGTTACGTCGGACACTTGGGTTCTCAGTGTTGTGGGAAAAGGCTACACCCTTCCCTTTCGGGAGTTTCCGCCCCTCATCCCGCCCCGCCCTTCGTATTGTTCACAAGAACACCTCCTGTTGCTAGAACAGGAGGTAGAAGTCCTCCTTTTAAAGGGCGCGGTGGAGTTGGTCCCGGAGCAGGAAAGGGGTCAAGGAGTTTACTCAAGGTATTTCCTGATTCCCAAGAAGGATGGTCGTTTGAGACCAATTCTGGACCTGAGGATCTTGAATTGGTTCCTCAAGCAGGAAAAGTTCAAGTTGCTGACCCTAGCACAGGTGCTTTTGGCGTTGAACATGGAAGACTGGATGGTGTCTGTCGACTTGCAGGATGCTTACTTTCATATCCCGATACTCAAGTCACACAGGAAGTATCTCCGGTTTGTGGTGGGATCGCAACACTACCAGTTTGCGGTCCTTCCGTTTGGTCTTACTTCAGCACCTCGAGTCTTCACGAAGGTGATGTCGGTGGTTGCGGCAGAGCTCAGAAGGAAGGGGATAGCAGTATTCCCTTACTTGGACGATTGGTTGATCAAAGCCAAGTCCCCGGAGCTTGTGTTGCGTCATCTGCAGTCAACAACCCAGTTGTTGTTCGACCTGGGCTTTTCGGTGAACGAGCCCAAATCTCACCTAGAGCCCTCTCAGCGCCTCCTGTTCATAGGGGCAGTACTGGATACAACATTGGGTCGGGCCTTTCCTCCGCCTCAGCGGATTCAAGATATTCAGGATTTGGTTCCAATGTTTCGAAATGGAGCGGTAGTTCCAGTCCTCAAGGTCCTTCGTCTGCTCGGTCTTTTTGCCTCCTGCATTCTGTTGGTCACGCATGCTCGCTGGCACATGAGGGCTCTTCAGTGGTGCCTCCGAAGGCAGTGGTCTCAACACAGAGGGGATCTAGAGGGTACTGTCAAGATCTCCAGAGATGCTGCTGTGGATTTGAAGTGGTGGATTGCAAGCAACAATCTTTCACAAGGAAAGCCGTTCCAGCAGTCGCCACCAGTGGCCACAGTCATAACGGATGCTTCCACTCTAGGGTGGGGAGCTCATCTGGGGGATCTGGAGATCAAAGGTCTTTGGTCTCCAGAGGAACAGATTTTTCACATCAATCTGTTAGAGTTACGGGCTGTACGTCTGGCTCTCAAGGCCTTCCTCCCTTCCCTTCGTGGTCAGTCGGTACAGGTCCTAACGGACAATACTACCACGATGTGGTACATAAACAAGCAGGGAGGAGTGGGGTCGTACCTTCTCTGCAGAGAAGCTCTTCGACTATGGTCCTGGGCAAAGGACCATCGGATTTGCTTGATAGCAAACCATCTGGCCGGAGTTTTGAACGTGCGAGCGGACAGTCTCAGTCGCCACTTCTCGGCAGACCACGAGTGGCGTCTCCATCCAGATCAAGTCCGTTTAATCTTCCAGAAGTGGGGGTTTCCTCGGGTAGATCTGTTCGCCACTCGAGAGAACGCGCATTGTCCGTTGTTCTGCAGCCTTCAGTATCCGATGCAGGAAGCGTTGGGGGACGCGTTTCAAATGACCTGGTGCGGGCAGTTGCTTTACGCGTTTCCTCCCATACCCTTGATTCCTCGAGTATTGAGGAAGATTCGCCAAGACCGGGCTCTAGTAATCTTAATAGCTCCGGATTGGCCAAGGAGGGTGTGGTACTCCGACCTTCTCCAACTCTCAACGTGCCCGCCGCTCCGTCTCCCTTTCAGGGCAGACCTCCTCTCACAGTCGCAGGGGCAGGTTCTACACCCCAACCTCCAGAGTCTGCACCTACATGCCTGGAGATTGAACGGGGCAACCTGAGTTCCTTCTCTCTCCCGCCTGAGGTAGTGGATGTTATATTAGCGGCCAGGCGACACTCCACTAAATCTATCTACGCTAATAGGTGGTCTAAATTTGTTGCGTGGTGTGGAGAGAGGCAGATTGATCCTTTACTTGCTCATCTATCGGACGTTTTGTCTTTTGCTCTATCTCTGGCGCAGAAAGGTTGTGCAGTGGCTACCATTAAAGGTTATTTATCGGCCTTGTCAGCCTTCATATGTCTTCCAGACCAACCATCTTTATTTAAATCCCCTATTGTTATCAGATTCTTGAAAGGTCTTCTAAATCAATATCCTCCAAAGCCATTCGTTATGCCGCAATGGGATTTGTCCTTAGTCCTGACTTTCCTTATGGGGTCCCCTTTTGAACCTATGCATTCTTGCCCCTTGAGGTATTTGGTTTTAAAAACAGTCTTCCTGATAGCTATAACATCAGCAAGGAGAGTGAGTGAGTTGCAGGCCTTATCAGTAAAACCCCCTTATACAACTTTTTATGGGGATAAGGTGGTGTTGAGGACCAAGGCTGCTTTCCTCCCGAAGGTTGTTTCACCCTTCCATTTGTCTCAGGCAATTACTTTGTCCACGTTCTATCCTCCGCCTCATCCTTCCAAAGAGGAAGAAAGACTGCACCGTCTGGACCCAAAGAGAGCGTTGAGCTTCTTTATCGATAGAACAAAGGATTTCAGGCTGGAGGATCAGCTGTTTATTGGATACGTGGGCAAGAGGAGAGGAAAGGCAGTCCACAAGAGAACACTATCCAGGTGGGTTGTTCTTTGCATTAAAATATGTTACTCTTTGGCAAAGAAGGATCCTCCTGAGGGCATTAGAGCTCATTCCACCAGAGCTAAGTCGGCCACTTCGGCCTTAGCCAGAGGTGTTCCTGTGGTCGACATCTGCAAGGCCGCAACTTGGTCGTCCCTTCACACTTTTGCAAAACATTACTGTTTAGATTCTGAGGTTAGAAGGGACGGCCATTTTGCACGGTCAGTGCTGCAGGATTTCATGGTTTGACCATTTAGGCACCCACCGCCGGGCGTGGTACTGCTTTGGGACTCTATTCATGAGGTGAGGAATCCACAGGTAGTTGTATCCATCAGAAGAACGAGTTACTTACCTTCGGTAATGACTTTTCTGGTGGATACATTAGCTACCTGTGGATTCCTCACGGTCCCACCCGCCTCCCCGTTGCCTTTATGGTCTTGCCAAGTAATCCTTGAGTGCGCTCCTCTTGGTCTTTGAGGGTGCAATAGATGTATATATAATATATTTATATATATATGTATATGTGTATATATCTTTATGTATATACTTGGTATGTGTATATATTTTAAAAGAGAGAGTTTTATATATATATATATATATGTACATAAAAAGATTTACAGTTATTCATACAATGTGGTGTATTTTTACAATATAATGGATGTTGCCTTGCTCTTTCATTGCATTGCCTGGTTGTTCTCATGCACGTAAAAAATGATTGGTACTGACGTCTGCACGTCGTCGAGGACCTCTTATTGCCTGTATGACGTCAGACGGCGTCGCGTGCGAGACAGTGACGTCCTCGTCGACGTGCAGAGACTAGTAAGAAGATTTCCGTCGAATGCTGGCGCCATGGGAGTATTCATGAGGTGAGGAATCCACAGGTAGCTAATGTATCCACCAGAAAATTCGTTACCGAAGGTAAGTAACTCGTTCATCTGGTAGAGACTCTATCTAGCTGCAGATGCCTTATACCCACCCATGCCTCCCCGCTCTGCAGACTTGTTTAGTAGGGTTAGAGTGATCCCTTTTTTCAGGGCCCTAGTTTGGACATGCACCATTTCTTTTCATGGCTCCGCGCTTCTGATGTATTCAACTACCTGTGGATTCCTCACCTAATGAATACTCCCATGGCGCCAGCATTCGACGGAAATCTTCTTCCTAGCTTCTGCACGTCGACGAGGACGTCACATTTGCCCACGCGACGCCGTCTGACGTCATACAGGCAATAAGAAGTCCTCGCCGACGTCAGTTCCCTTTTTTCCGTGCATTCGAAACGGTTATCTTCGAGGGAGCTACTGTTGCTTTCGAAGTTACAGTGTGTTTTTTTTCTGCTGCGTGTTTTTTCTCTGAGGTTACTATGTCTCAGAGGAAGTCTGGTTTCAAGCCCTGTCAGGAGTGTGGGGGCAAGATGTCCCTTACTGACCCACATTCGGACTGCTTGTGGTGCTTAAGCTCCGACCAGGACGTAGCAACATGTGATTCATGTCAACACATGAATCCGAAGGCCCTAAAGGAGCGTGAAGCCAAACTCTTCATGGCGAAGTCAAAGAGCAAGGAGAAGAAACATCATAGGAAGTCCTCCTCGCCGAAGTCTCATCGGCGTCATCGAGACTCCCGGCGCCGTAGGGATTCACGGCGCCATTCGAGCAAGGAGAGGTCTCGATCGAGGTCGCCTTCGGCTCGGCGTCGGAAGACTTGGGAGGTCAGTCCCACAGTCACTCCACATCCATAGACGCCGTTGCCTTCTCCGGCTTCGCCGACTTCGCCTGGGCAGACATCTTCAGTGGTTAAAGTGACACAGCCTCAGGTGTTTTCTCCAGCGTCGCAGACGTCGAGGCTGGCGTCGGGGTCGCCTTCGATCCAGGCACCCCAGTATCCGGCTTTCCCTGCCCCTGGAGCCGATAATACCGCATTTTTAAATGCGATGTTTACCATCTTCCAGCAGATGGCTCCAGGCGGTGCTCCGACTGGTCCTTCGGGGCCGTTGGCTTTCAGCTTGGGTGCTCCGGCGCCGCTACGGCCAGCACTCTTCATGCCCTTTCTCCCCTTGGGGAATGTGGGCTCGGCGCCGATGTCGGCTCCGGTGTCCGCTCCGGTGGCTCCAGAGGTTTCGGCCCCGGAGGTTTCCATCCCATCGACTTCGGGGTTTCTGCCAGTGACCCCGACAGGACCATCTGAGACGCACCTCTCTTCATCCGGCTCCTAGCTTCTTGCGGATGGATCCGGCGATCGGCGTCGTTCCTCGACTTCGGCAGATGCCATGTCGACGCCGCTTATTGAAGAGAGGCTACATTCTAGGAGACGTGCTCTCAGTCTCTTGGAGGAACAGGATTACAAACGGGTTCTGGAGGAAGGTGAAATTGAGGATTCTGGCGAGGGTCTTCATGGACTGGATACAGCTAGTGGCCTTGATACTTCCCCTGAGTGGGACTTGTCATCTCCAGGGGAGTATACTGAGGAGGCAGCCACTTTTCATGCTGTAGTTAGGAAGGCAGCTAACTTCCTCGAACTGCCTTTGCCGGTGGCTGAGGCGAAACAGAATTTATTAACTGAGGTCCTACATCCGGCCTCTACTGCGGCAGAGCCTCTTTTACCATTTAACGAGGCTTTGCTTGAACCGGTATTGGAGGTTTGGAAGAAGCCGGTATCTTCCTCGGCTGTTAATAGGGCTGTGGCCAGGAGGTATTGGGCTGCACCATCTGACCCTGGCTTTCTGTCCAGACACCCTATGCCGGAGAGCTTGGTGGTCCAGGCTTCCTGTTCTGCTAGGTCTGTGCCTGGATCTTTTCCGACAGTGCCGGGGGACAGAGACTCCAAAAAGTTGGACTCTCAGTCGAAGAAAATATTTTCGTCTTGTAGCATGGCGTTGAAGTCCACCAACGCTACATGTATCTTGGGGAGGTACATCTATGCTCTCATGGACGAAATAACATCATCGCATACGGAGCTTCCTCAAGGACTCTTGAATATCGTGTCGGATGCTCAGGCTGCTGCAACCCAGGTTATCCAATCTGGGTTGGATACAACGGACTCAGTGGCTAGAGCGATGGGCACGGCGGTGGTTGCGAGGAGACAGGCTTGGCTTCGCAACTCAGGGTTCTCTTCGGACGTGCAGTCAACCCTGTTGGACCTCCCGTTTGATGGGGACAAACTTTTTGGTGCCAAAGCGGATTCGGCCTTGGAAAGGTTTAAAGAGAGCAGGGCCACAGCCAAGTCATTAGGACTGCAAGCCGCTTCTTCTGCCTCCTCGAGTTTTTTTAGGAGGTTTCGTGGATTTGGACGTGCCTCTTCCTCCTCTTCCTTTCGGGGGAGATTCCAGCAACCTGCCTCTTCTCTCACCTTTAGATCAATTAGAGGGAGGGGTAAGGTCCGCACCAGGGGAGCCTCTCAGCAGCACTCTGCCTCTTCCTCATCCTCTGAAGGGGTGCAGCAGGGGAAGCAGCCTTAGGCTTCCACCAATTCCCACTCACTCCTCTCCGGTAGGGGGAAGGTTATTGCATTTTCTTCACAAGTGGGAAGTTATCACATCAGACACTTTGGTTATCAGCATTGTGGAAAAAGTCTACACCCTTCCCTTTCGGGAGTTTCTGCCCCCCATCCCACCCCGCCCATCTTATTATTCAAAAGAACACCTCCTGTTGTTAGAACAGGAGGTTCAAGTCCTCCTCTCAAAGGGCGCGGTGGAGTTGGTTCCAGAGCAGGAAAAGGGTCAAGGTTGTTACTCAAGGTACTTCCTGATCCCCAAGAAGGATGGTCTATTGCGTCCAATTCTGGACCTGAGGATTTTGAATTGGTTCCTCAAACAGGAAAAGTTCAAGATGCTGACCCTAGCTCAGGTGCTTTTGGCGTTGAACAAGGGAGATTAGATGGTGTCTGTCGACTTGCAGGATGCTTACTTTCACATCCCGATACTCAAGTCGCACAGGAAGTATCTCCGGTTTGTGGTGGGGTCGCAGCACTATCAGTTTGCGGTCCTCCCGTTTGGTCTTACTTCAGCACCTCGAGTCTTCACAAAGGTGATGTCGGTGGTTGCGGCAGAGCTCAGAAGGAAGGGGATAGCAGTATTCCCTTACTTGGACGACTGGTTGATCAAAGCCAAGTCCCCGGAGCTTGTGTTGCATCATCTGCAGTCGACAACCCAGTTGTTGTTCGACCTGGGCTTTTCGGTGAACATGCCCAAATCTCACCTGGAGCCCTCTCAACGCCTCCTGTTCATAGGGGCAGTACTGGATACAACATTGGATCGAGCCTTTCCTCCGCCTCAGCGGATTCAAGATATTCAGGAATTGGTTCCAATGTTTCGAAGTGGAGCGGTCATTCCAGTCCTCAAGGTCCTTCGTCTGCTCGGTCTGTTTGCCTCCTGCATACTGTTGGTCACACATGCTCGCTGGCACATGAGGGCTCTTCAGTGGTGCCTCCGAAGGCAGTGGTCTCAACACAGAGGAGATCTCGAGGGTTCTGTCAAGATCTCCAGAGATGCTGCCGCGGATTTGAAGTGGTGGGTTGCGGACGACAATCTTTCACAAGGAAGGCCGTTCACGCAGCCTCCACCAGTGACCACGGTCATAACGGATGCTTCCACTCTAGGGTGGGAGCTCATCTGGGGGACCTGGAGATCAAAGGGCTTTGGTCTCTAGAGGAACAGATTTTTCATATCAATCTGTTGGAGTTGCGGGCTGTACGTCTGGCTCTCAAGGCCTTCCTCCCATCCCTTCGCGGTCAGTCGGTTCAGGTCCTAACGGACAATACTACTGCGATGTGGTATATAAACAAACAGGGAGGAGTGGGGTCGTACCTTCTCTGCAGAGAAGCTCTTGGGCTATGGTCCTGGGCGAAGGACCATCGGATTTGCTTGGTAGCAAATCATGTGGCCGGAGTACGTGCGGACAGTCTCAGTCGCCATTTCTCTGCCGACCGCGAGTGGTGTCTCCATCCAGATCAAGTCCGGCTAATCTTCCAGTTGTGGGGGTTTCCTCGGATAGATCTGTTTGCCACCCGGGAGAACTCATATTGTCCGTTATTCTGCAGCCTCCAGTATCCGGTGAAGGGAGCTTAGGGGGACGCGTTTCAGAGAACCTGGTGCGACCAGTTGCTTTACGCGTTTCCCCCCATACCCTTGATTCCTCGAGTGTTGAGGAAAATTCGCCAAGACCGGGCCCAAGTAATCTTAATAGCTCCGGATTGGCCAAGGAGGGTGTGGTATTCAGACCTTCTCCAACTCTCACTGTGCCCTCCGCTCCGTCTCCCTCTCAGGGCAGACCTCTTGCGGTCGCAGGGGCAGGTTTTACACCCCAACCTCCAGAGTCTGCACCTACATGCCTGGAGATTGAACGGGGCAACCTGAGTTCCTTCTCTCTCCCACCTGATGTAGTGCATGTTATCTTAGCGGCCAGGCGACACTCCACTAAAACTATCTACGCTAATAGGTGGTCTAAATTTGTGTTATGGTGTGGAGAGAGACAGATTGATCCCTTACGCGCTCATTTGTCAGATGTTTTATCTTTTGCTTTGTCTTTAGCGCAGAAAGGTTGTGCAGTGGCTACGATTAAAGGTTACTTGTCTGCCTTGTCAGCCTTCATTTGTCTTCTGGACCAACCATCATTATTTAAATCTCCTATAGTACTTAGATTCTTGAAGGGCCTTATGAATAAATACCCTCCAAAACCTTTTGTTATGCCTCAATGGGATTTGTCCTTAGTCCTGACTTTCCTTATGGGGTCCCCTTTTGAGCCTATGCATTCTTGCCCCTTAAGGTTCTTAGTTATTAAAACAGTTTTCCTGGTGGCCATAACATCCACAAGGAGAGTGAGTGAGTTGCAGGCTTTATCAGTAAAACCCCCTTATACTACTTTTTATGGGGATAAGGTGGTGTTGAGGACCAAGGCTGCTTTCCTTCCGAAGGTTGTTTCACCCTTCCATTTGGCTCAGACAATTACTCTGTCCACGTTCTATCCTCCGCCTTATCCTTCAAAGGAAGAAGAGAGACTTCATCGCTTGGACCCAAAGAGGGCGTTAAGTTGTTTCATAGACAGAATGAAGGATTTCAGGCTGGATGATCAGCTTTTCATCGGATACGTGGGCAAGAGGAGAGGAAAGGCAGTCCACAAGAGAACACTCTCCAGGTGGGTTGTTCTTTGCATTAAAATTTGTTACTCTTTAGCAAAGAAGGATCCTCCTGATGGTATTAGAGCTCATTCCCCAGGCCTAAGTCGGCCACTTCGGCCTTGGCTAGGGGTGTTCCTGTGGTCGACATCTGCAAGGCCGCAACTTGGTCGTCCCTTCACACTTTTGCGAAGCATTACTGCTTGGACTCTGAGGTCAGAAGGGACGGCCATTTTGCACGGTCAGTGCTGCAGGATTTCTTGGTTTGACCATACAGGCACCCACCACCGGGCGCGGTACTGCTTTGGGACTCTATTCATTAGGTGAGGAATCCACAGGTAGTTGTATCCATCAGAAGAACAAGTTACTTACCTTCGGTAACGACTTTTCTGGTGGATACATTAGCTACCTGTGGATTCCTCACGGTCCCACCCGCCTCCCCGTTGCCTGTTTGGTCTCACCAAGTGATTCTTGAGGGTGCTCCTCTTGGTTTTGAGGATTGGTATATATTATGTATATATGTGCAGGTGTATATATTTATATATATATATATATATATATATATATATATATATATATATATATATATGTATATATATTTATTTATTTATTTATATTTAGTGTATATATTTATTTATTTAAAAAAAAGAATTAGTAGTCCATCTTCTCGCAATGATGTGTTGTTTACAATGTCATTGCTTTTGTCTTTCATCTCATTGGATTATTGTTATCAGGCACGTAAAAAAGTTGGTACTGACGTCGGCACGTCGGCGAGGACTTCTTATTGCCTGTATGACGTCAGACGGCGTCGCGTGGGCAAATGTGACGTCCTTGTCGGGGTGCAGAAGCTAGGAAGAAGATTTCCATCGAATGCTGGCGCCATGGGAGTATTCATTAGGTGAGGAATCCACAGGTAGCTAATGTATCCACCAGAAAAGTCGTTACCGAAGGTAAGTAACTCGTTCTTCTGGCGTAGAAAGTTGTGGTTAAAGTAACTGACGCCCGCGCACCTGGGTGGTGCCTAAAGGGGACCGCAACTTCACTTTCTGCCCCAGCAACCCCACGCGGAGCCCGAACAGAGCCACTCGATGACAAATGCAAGGGGTATTGCTCAGCAAAATTTTTCTAATCCAGCCTTATGCCTGGGAAAATCAAAGGTAAGGAATCTGCAGCTAGATGGTCTCTACAGATAATGCGTTACTGAAGGTAAGTAACTTGTTAATCCAGGCAGTCTAGTGCTTTGATACCTTTTGGCAATACCTGCGCTTTATAAAATGCATTAATAAATAGGCATGCACAATAAAGAAAACTTTAGGCAAAGTACCTACTTGCAAAGGAAAAGCCTTGCTACTTTAGGTGAACATTTTTGTACGATACTCCTCAGAATGTACCTAATGAAGTCAGTTTTGCACATGCCCAAGAAAAAAATGCTTACGTGTGAATGATCTTAGTTATAATTTTTTATTTATGGGAGCTATATTTGCCCTCCATGATTTTTGTTAAATGTAATAAAATGTTGACATCGTCAGTTTCCAAAACTAGGAAATCATAATGTGTCATCCACTAAAGTGTTGCTTCAAGCACAAAGCCACAGTTTAGGCAAGAGTTAACTTGCTCATTAGAGCTATTATTCAAGACCATCTGCGTTTACTAGGATCTCCTTAAGTACAAAACTTTGGTTATAGGAAAGTATATTTTTATCTGTGTGATACTACTGGAACTGTTGAAATCTCAAGTGATATGCCTTTTTGATAGTACTCTCTCATGTACATACATTAGCGTGTGAATTTAAGAATAATATACTAGATTGGAGGTATATGCGTTCAGCATCCCCTGCTGCTTGTTAATTCTGGATTATTCTTGTTGCCTTTTTAGGTCGAGCCTAGACAGTGCTCGCGCTGTTGCTTAACAACCTGTAGTAGATGGTTTGTGAGGTACAGCTCCACCCATTCTTTGCGATTTCTGTATGCCAGTGCTCCTTCAAAAAACCTTGCTTGCTGCTGGGTAATCTTACTCTTTGTCCCACCTTTTTTTGTCTCCTCTAAGGAGATCGGACCAACTACAACCTAAATACACTGCTCACCATTTTAAGATGTGTTCAGCGACTACTTTGAGCTTTAATCTGGAGCACTGGAGGGGAGTGCTCGTCTTTCCAAGCTCTGCTGTAAACAGGGTTGTACATCTTATCAGGTCACATTTGCTCTGCTTTCCACGACTTTCCTTCCTCCTCCATGCTGTCTTACCTGTTTGTTTATTTATGGTTTGTCGGTGGTTCCGCACAAAGCCAAGCTCCCTCTCCTCCACGCCCTCATCTTGTTATTAATATATCATAAATGCTAGCGAACAGTATTTCTTTTCACCTGTAATTTCAAGTGATTGCATACGACAGTAAACAATTTCAAGTGTGGAGTAGCATTCACGAGTAAACTACAGCAGCTCAACCACTTCTAGAACATCTGCGTACCTCTTTAGGAGCATAAAATCCCAGCAGGGGTAGGAGGGGGGGTTCTGGGGAGGGGGTGGAAGGGTGGCTCTTCGAATGACGTTGACCACTGGGCAGCGTGAGGCCACGTGACTGTGTGAACACCATGTCCTTGGGAAACAAGAGGGCGGGGCATGAGAAGTCCAGAAGGGAAGAGAACGTGTGAGAGCCTTCAAGGGGTACGTTGAGGGGGGAGTCAGAAGTGGTCCAAGACCACCTTTCACTGCTGCTTTATTTCTTGTAGAAGAGTGCACGCTTCCACCCCCGATCTTCACGAGCTTCTCCGGCAAACTCGGCTGCTGCCCGAGGCCCAGGCGTACGCCTGGGTGCCGGTTCTTCTAGCGCCCATAGTCGCAGTCCATGGGGGTGGGGGTGGGGGGGTGTTACAACACAGAAGGAGGAAGAGCCGTGTGCCACAAGACGAGGCAGGACGACAAGCCGCGGAAGGAAGTGTGCAGTGTGTGGCGTGTGGGATCTCTCCCGCCCCCTACCCTGACTGGATCCTTAAGGGGTGTAGCAGCCCAGCCGAAGTCTCGCAAGTAGTGAAAGGTGTGCAGCCAGTTTGGTGGGCAGAGTGAAGCAGGGGAACAGAGTGGTGTAAGTGGGTGGTGCATTGAGCCACCCCTAAGCACCTCTGAGTACGCCCTAAGCTCTCTGGGCTCCCCACCCTTCCAGGTATCAGCTTTGTCTCAGCTCTGTTGATGGAAGGGGAGACTTTGACACTTGTTTACTGATTCACATCTGGCCATTGACGCCACCCGCCGCATGCTGGGCTTGATTTGTGAATGAGGAAATGAAGCAGAGACACTGGTAAGAACAACATGCAGTGTGGTGTGTTGAGCTTAGATTAGTCACCCTCTACAGCCCAGTGAGTTTAAAGTGGAGTAGTAAAAGTTGGCGAAGTGTGTGGAGGTGCAAATAAGGGACTGAATACAAGCAGTGAAGGAGCTGTAAAGAGCCTAACTTGGGGGAGAAGGTAAAGTTTGAGTTGTGACCCGCTGCGGTGGAACAGAAGCAGCTGACATTAGGTCAGTGTGGCCACCTCTTCCTTGCTCTACCAGGAGGGCTGTCGCCTCCCCCCTGCCCCCACACACACACCACCAAATGCCGTCTCCCCCGCTGTTGGTGTCCCAAGAGTCTTGCTGAGAGTCTCTGTGATTGTTTTTTGACCTGCTTGTCCTCTGGGGAAAAATGCTATTCTCACTCTTCTAACAAATCAAGGTGCTCTGCTTACTCTCTTTACTAAGGTACTGGTACTGGTTGAAGGCAAAGAAGCCCCTTCTCTGCAAGGATGACTGCCAAATGCGTGCAAAGGAGCATGGCTTTTCTTAGTTGAGCATGCAAAAAGACTTAGAAATAAGCGTATTCCCCACCTGAATATAAAAAGAATAAATTCCATCCTCCCTTTCGTCCTAAAGGAGCCATTTGCAGAACCGTTCCTCAATTAAGTATATTGTTTAGCTGCCAGCTGTGTGGCCAACGGGGGGAGTAATGAGGATTTAACCCCGGTGAGGGGAAAGCCCTCTTCTTCCGAGGGTGACTTTGTGAATCACATCCCTCCCTTGGCAAATGAGGATGGCATCTATGGAGTAGGGAAAGGAGTAGGGGATTTTACCCTCCATGATATTGATTTGAATTTTGTATATGGTGCAAGGAATTATCCTGTCAGTTGTTCACAGACGCCTTTAGATGGCAAACCCAAATTTAGTTCCCCTGGTCTAAGGCTGTTTAGTAGTATTCCTACTAATCATTTACTCCCCATTAATGTTTTCCTTGACGCCAAAACTTGTGTGCTTTGTAAATCTTCCAAGTGGACCCCCAGATCAAAATGTAGTATTTTCGTAGTCCTTCAAATGTCTCAAGAGAATTCTATTGTCAGTCATGGTACTCTTAGAAAAATCAATTAGCAATTCTGATCATACTCAAGACCTATTATTATCTATTTTGAAAGTCCTTTTACATCAAAAGGATGTTAAACCAGGTCTAGATGAGAAAATATCGATGGCCGCAGAAGATGCTCACCAAAAGTTGGGGTGTAAAGGTTCTAATACAGTTTTGCTCTCTCTTCAGACTTTAGTGTGCCTGGGAATTCATCTACTCAGCCCTCTTATTCTGATCAGGGAACTCAGGTGGGCAAGCCACAAGTACACTTGAAATATTCAAATTCATAGGATTCTTTTAACCAGAAACGTGTTGTCAATTCCTTGGAAAATCTTTTTTCCAGCCCACTTTCTGCAAGTAATTTGGCCCCTACTTTCTCTGAACCTGTTATTAAAAATAAATTATCTAAATTCTCCGGTGGCCCCTTTTCCCTTTTTTCTGTCCAAAGCATACCCTGACTCGTCGATATTGGAGCATAAGGGGATCATGGCCGTAAAATCTGCTAAAGAGGTAAATGGGTAAAAAAAAAAAAAGAGGGGGGGAGACACCGAATCTCCAAAAAGAACCAGAGAAAAGTTAAGTTCGAGGACACTGGTCCGACTGGAACTTCCTCTCACTGGGTAGAACATGAACTGGTCCAGATGAAGGAGAGGCCCAAGGACTTGGGAACCCGTTGGATCTCCTCCCCCACGGGGAGAACAAGACTCGACTCCTTTACTGGTTGTGCAACAGTCTAATCTTCCAGACACATTGAACGTGCTATCTGATTTAAATCCTTGTGCTATTTCCTTTTGTAATGTGAACGCTAATGCAGTGTCATTGAACCCTACATCTGTTCTTTATAAAGGGAGCGAAGCACGCAGTAGGGAGGAAGTTACTAAAGGTTATACAGAGACCCAGGAATGTTTAGAGTTCTCTCCTTTATTTGATTTGCATTTAATTTCAAACCATTCTCTATTAACTTCTTGATTTACAGATATAGAGGAGCTAAAATGTATTGAAAGCAGTGACATTTCTCTGGTATTTCTTGATCAGAGTGTAGGAGCGATAAAGACAAAAGTGTGGTTCTTCTCTAAAACTGTTATAAATCTGAACTCAGTTAATTGTGAGCAGTTACAGCACAGAGGCATAGATGTGGTCCCAATGTGGGGAAAAGAAATTCCATTCAATTGGCAGCAGTCCCCCTCGTTTTACATTTGAATTATACCATTCCTCATGAGTGCTTCACCATACTTCTTCCTGCTTGGAAAGTGTGAAAGTTTCCCTTTTCCATTGTGAAAGAGTGGTGAAGCTTATGGAGGATGCCCCTTCACATTTTTAAGGTGCCAGACAAGAAAACTGGAGTTGGTTGGCGGAGGCTCTAAATAGCTCTTGGGCAAAGGGAAAGTTCTCACAACCTGGTCATTTGCCTTAATCCCTCCGTGGTGTCTTGGAATGCTGAAGGAATAGGGAACCACTTTGAAACATTAGATCTTACTTGTTCTCTACAGGCTGACTTAATTTGCATCCAAGAGACCTGGAGCGTATCTGATTTCATCTGTCCCGGGTATTCAGTCCTATGCATAAAGGCACAGCCTTCTAAGAAAGTGCACGCAAAAAGGGATTATTGCTATGTTGTTAGCAACAACTATAAGTGGGAACATGTTAGTTTTCCAGTCTCCTCAAATCTTTTTCAGAAAGTGAGAGTGTACCCAATATTGGAGAATGGCAGGAAACCCCCTTGCTAATAGTAAATGTGTATACTCCACCCGATAAGGATTATGATATAGCTCTATTACATATGTTTAGTCATATTTCCGCAATCTGTTCAAAACCACATGAAAGTGCTGATGAGGTATTGATAATGGGGGATTTAAACTGTAACATTTCTAATCTATCTTTTTCCACCTTTTGCGATTCAAAGAGGGAAACTTCTTTTAATTATCCTTCCATCCTATTCCCCCCCAGAGATTAGGACGGATAAAATGGGGCACTTCTTATTGAAATATTTGAGGGACCTCTGTTGTATTATCTTAAATGGGTGTTTTCGTTCAGATTCTCCTGCAGCCTTTACTCATAAATCTCTACAGTGTAGTTCCATTATTGACTACATTTTGGCCTCCTATGTTCTCGCCCAATCAGTGGAGGATGTGATAGTCATTGATACACCGTTTAGTGATCATAAGATCCTTAACCTAGTGTTAAAAATACAGTTATCCTCTATAGAGTCCTGGAATTTCAGGGGCAAGGACATTAGTTTTAAGTGGAAAATGGGTAGAATCTGTTGGACACCTGCCAAAATATTATCTGTTAAAGAAGTACTTGAATACTCAGTGAGAGATATTGCCGAATGGAATGTGGATACATTAAATTACTTCACCAAACTCATGGGATACATAACTCAAAGTGATCAGCCTAAGCTTAGTAAGCCTCCTCAAAAGAATGTAAAGCTATCTATCCTAATGTTAAATAGAGAAATTAATAAATTGGTAAGGCGACAGCATGAATGGGAGTCTAAGGATAGGAGTAGGAAAATATCCTTACTAAAAAGAAGAAGAGCGCAAAATAAGTTAGGTATAAGGAAGGAAGAGGCTGAATAGAAGTGGGTTGCATTGAGGGAAGTTGCTGTGACAAAAAATCCCCGTAAATTTTGGGATATAATTTCTGAAGGTTAGGAAAGCGCAAATCCTCTACTGCCCCTCTGATAGCCGAGGCTGATTGGAGGAAGTACATAATCTTCCTATACATGGAAAATTGGGATATGGAGCCTTAGGTAGTGGACCTGAGCACAAGTAACAGAACTGAATTGGATAGCTTTGGTTGCCCCTCTGTGACTGAGATCGAGGGCTTTATAAGGTCAATGAGGGCAGCCAGAGCAATGGGCCCCGATGTGGTCCCAATGGCAATAATTTAACAGGAACCTCTGCTCTGGGCAAGAATTCTCCACCCAGTCTTCTGCGTCTGCTATTCACAATGTAGAGTCTCGGACTCCTGGATTGAGAATGTCATAGTCCCTTTATGTAAAAAGGGAGAAAAATCTCTTCCCATAAATTATAATCAAATTGCACTGCTGGACATAACTGGCAAGATATTTGCAAAAAGTATATTAACACATTTAACTTCTTGGGTTGAGGAAAACGCGATACTCCCTTTGGAACAAGCAGGTTTTAGAAAGGAACAGAATACTTTGGATAATATTTTATTAATGCAAACTATAAATGAAAAATATGTTAGAATCAGGGGCGGAGTAGTATATGCGGCATTTATAGACTTCTCAACTGCTTTTGACCGGGTAGATAGGAAAATTTTATGGAAAACATTATGAGTTGGGTGTCCCGCCAAACTTGTTACGTTTGGTTATAGCTCTACACTCTTTAACGTGGTGCAAAGTTCTGTTAGGAAGAGAACAGCGCCTGTCGTCTAAATTACTCAAAAAATGGTTTGAAGCAAGGACGTTTATTGGCACATCTGCTATTTTCTTTAAAGATCTGTGACCTGCCTGGTTCCTTGTGGAATGCGGATGGCTTTGCACCCAAAATTGGAGGGCATTCAATCTCCTGCCTTTTATTCACTGCTGATATAGTTGTGATTGACCTTACTCCAAACAGTCTAAATCAGCGTCTGGCCACTCTAAATCACTACTCCATACAGCATCATTTGAAAATTAATATATATGAGTCTGAAGTACTATGTTTTCTAGGGAAAAATCGGGTAAGAATATTAATTTTTCTTGGTCCCTGGGTCAACATAAGTTAGAGTGGGTAAAAACCTATTGTTTCTTGGGGAAAACATCCTGCTCACTCAACGACCAAAATCACATTTGTAATAACGTTAGTAATGCTCTGTCTCAAACACAAGGTTAAGTGGCCTTCTTTAACGCAGTTGGCCAGCGCCATTTTCTTCATCTACTATTTGCTTACCAACCAAAGATCCTGGCCACCCTCTTGTGTGCTATAGAATATACAGAGTTCTCTAAACAAAATTTCCTTTACAAGATAGAAGGGCAAATCCTAAGACACCTGGTCTTTTGTAACAAATCGCCACAGTGGCAGCTCTAAGGCTTGAATTTGGTATTAAGAATACCTTTGTACAGGGTCTAGCGGCGATGATCTGGAGGGCTTACTGCCTAGCCCATAGCATTGAATCTACACTAAAACACCTAGCCTTCACAGAAATCTTCAGCAGATTAAAAGAAAAATCCAAGTTTTTTTTTTTAGAAACTATAATCTTGCTGTGCAATTGCTTCAGCTTGGCCCGTATCTGATTCCATCGCTACCGCCCACTGATAAAAAAATAAATAAAATAAAAAATAAAAACCTTGATTGGCGACATGGTCCAAAGGCTTTTCCCTGGACTGGATTTTGAGTCCTGTTGTCTAAAGAGGAGACTCGCTACATTAACTAAATCAGTGATTTTTAAACATTCTCAGCCATACCTTGCCTGGAATCTCCCACACGGGGTAAGGAGTTTCTTGAGATTAGATAGAGTACCATTCAGAGAACTAACCTCTAAATGGGATGGATCCTCTAACATCTGCAATCTTTGTCAATTGGGGGTGCAGAATCTTAAGCATGACATTTAGGAAAAAATGGTTGAAACCCCTCTATTTGAATTTTAATATTCTCTCTGCTGGAGAGGCCTTGGAAACTTTACACAATCCACCTAATGAAATATTTTGTTTTAGGGTTTTTACAATTTTCAAGTCATTGTTAAATTTATATTGAGTTTTTCTTGTATTGGTGGTAACAAGATGAATGTAAGTGAACTACCGCAGCAGTTTTGAGGCATAATGTTTGATCCTTTTTGTGCAATAAGGAAGAGGAATCTTCCTCTACTGAGTATCAGAGCATGAAAATGTTCTACAATACGTGCCTGATGGGCTTAGGGATGGTTGTTTTGTATCCTACAGATCACTTCTTATCTTAGATTTTAAGTATATGTTTTATATTTGTCCTTTTAGAAGGTAATACTACAATGCGCTGGGGAATCTAATAAGAGCGGCCTTCTCTAGGGTACTCTTTTCCTGCACTGTATGATGTGTTTTATAGGCAGTGTATCGTAAACAGCTAGAGGGGTTGAGTTTAATGTTTTGCATATAGAAGCTAATTTTTCTAGTCTGCTGCACTTTTTATAAATTTATATCATTGCTTGTGATTGATTATGGAATATAAGTTTGATGGAAGTATTGTGATTGCATCACGTTTTTATAGATAATGTAATTGTTATTATTTAGTTTTACTTAGGAATGTTATTCTAATTGTTTTATGATATTTTATGTATTAGCTATGCATGTGGACCGCTTCGGAGTTCCGGTTCATGCCTAATCAGGTGCAGTTTGATTAATCAAACTTGAGAATCAGGGTGTACAACCTGCCTGAAAGAAAGATTGTGCACAAGGATCTCTTATACATTAAAGTAGTTTGAAGCATAAGTTGCCCAAACCAATGTGAGTACAAACTAGGCGAGCAGTTAATTTGTTCTTTTGATCATATGATACCGCATGTGTTATTACATTACAGATTTACATAATATGGAACATGCTAGAAATAACCGAGCTTGCAGTTTAAGTGTATGCTACAGCCTGCTCCATTCATATGCTCCTGCCTGGCATTTATGGGCTATGTGTGTGCTTTAGCTTTTATGTGCACCTTCACAAGTTTTTACATGTGATCTATTTTCAGTGCACTTGATGTTTGCGTTCTTCATGTGACGCTTTTAGCTGCCCTAATTTGAAAGCAGTTGAACAAGAACTTTTCTTTGCATTCTAGTAACCCGTAGTTTCGAACTTGTTATGAAAATTGCTAAGCTTGCAATACCAGTATGCAAAGAAACTGTGCAGTACCCTCGCTGAAATATGATGTTGAAATCTCTAAAGTTATTCCTTGATGGATACTGCACCCTTTCTTCTTACGTGCATTGATTTCTTCAGAACAGCGAACATGTTTAAAGTGAAAAATACAGCCCGATACAGTTACAGACGCTACAACTTGTTCAGTGCTTGGTGTTCTTAATTTATGCCCTTTCTTTTTGAATGCTAATGCTGGTTTGTTTGGTTTTATTTTCAGAAATTCAGAATTATGAGTTTCAGATGAAAAATAAAACGTGGTATAGCTTTTTATAATCACACAGTGTAAAGTTATTTATACATACATCTCTTTGTATGGATGATTGAAAACTGGATTCTCGTTGAAAACCAGTTGTCAGTTCATATTTATTTATAGGTGCGATCTCAAAGACAGTTCATTCAGTACTCTCATTTGTCATTGATACATTACCATTTTATTTAAATTAGTGAGCTATATAAAAGATGGCAATTTTTTAAAAATGTTTCATGTGTGCTTTCTTAGGCAAAGTATTTAAATATTTAGACAATGGAAATGGGAGGAAAATACACTGTCGGGTTCACTGGAAAAGAAACATCCCCAGTGCATAATTAAAGATTCTTTCGAACTTGATGTAAGCGGTTTGAAGATTTCTAATCAGATACACCCACTTTCAAAGCACAAATTACAGCGTCCTTACATAAAGTAGGAAACATTGATTAAGGCAGTACTTCTGGCTGTAATATGCTAACACATGCAAACACTGGTCTGCACAAATCTCCACTAACGTTTGTGCCATGTTTCTGCGCATCCTGCGCTTCCTATGCACCCTCATGTTTAGGTCGAGCCTAGGCAGTGCGCATGCGCTGTCTACATGACATGCTTTTTTCAGTCTATGGGCTTTAATCTTAACCTCGCCCACTCTTGCCATTTGTTCTTTGTTTTGCTTGTCTTAAATGCTTCCCTTTTATTTGTGCAGTTTTCTAAATGTTTCCTCCTTTGTGTGCTTAGTTCCCTCCTAGGTGATTTCACTAAGAGAACATTTTTGTTGGCCATCACACTACATTCACACGCTTTCTCATTTCCTTCTGTTACAGCATTTGATGGCCCCATCTCTCATCTGGGCATAGCTGCCTTAAGTGTTCTTTGGTTGTTCACAGCAATGTGTTCACACCACACCAGTGAAAACACCATGTTTAGAAAGGCACCAAAAAGGTTTGGTTTATTTTGTTCTTGTGCCTCTGTTGGGGTATACTTAATTGATGTTTTCCAAATCACTTTTTCCCTCCACTGCTGTTATAGAAATAATTGGCTCTGTCTGTGTTTTGCACCTTCAGGCAGACACACACTCATCCACTTTCAGTTTTCCTCACTCTTAAGTCCTCTAAACTGTGCTGCTGCTTCTCTGGTCCCAGTGGTAATTCCTCATTATAAGTCCTCTAGGCAGTGCTGCTAGCTGCTTCTCTGGTCACAGTGGTAATTTTCATTATAATTCCTCTAGACAGCACTGCTAGCTGCTTCTCTGGTCACAGTGGTAATTTTCATTATAATTACTCTAAACAGCACTGCTAGCTGCTTCTCTGGTCACAGTGGTAATTCCTCATTATAAGTCCTCTAGGCAGTGCTGCTAGCTGCTTCTCTGGTCACAGTGGTAATTTTCATTATAATTCCTCTAGACAGCACTGCTAGCTGCTTCTCTGGTCACAGTGGTAATTTTCATTATAATTCCTCTAGACAGCACTGGTAGCTGCTTCTCTGGTCACAGTGGTAATTTTCCTTATAATTCCTCTAGACAGCACTGCTAGCTGCTTCTCTGGTCCCAGTGTTAATTCCTCATCTTAAATCCTCTAGACAGTGTTACAGCTGCTTCTCTGGTCCCAGTGGTAATTCCTCATTTTTAGTCCTCCAGACAGTGCTGCAGCTGCTTTTCTGGTCCCAATGGTAATTCCTCATTCTTAGTCCTCTAGGAAGTGCTGCTAGTTGCTTCTCTGGCTCCGTCAGAAATTCCTCATTCTACGGCCTCTAGACAGTGCTGCAGCTGCTTCTCTGATCCCAGATGGAATTCCTCAGTCTAAGTCCACAAGAAAGTGCTGTTAGCTGATTCTCTGGTCCCAGTGGTAATTCCTCACTTGTAGTCCTGTAGGGAATGCTGCAGCTGCTTCTCTGATTCCAATGGTAATTCCTCATTCTAAGTCCTCTAGACAGTGCTGCAGCTGCTTCTCTGGTCCCAGATGTAATTCCTCAGTCTAAATCCACAAGAAAGTGCTGTTAGCTGATTCTCTGGTCCCAGTGGTAATTCCTCACTCTTAGTCCTGCAGCCAATGCTGCAGCTGCTTCTCTGATTCCAATGGTAATCCTCATTCTAAGTCTTCTAAACAGTGCTGCAGCTGCTTCTGTGGTCCCAGGGGTAATTCCTCATTTTAAGCCCTGTAGACAATGCTGTAAGATGCGTCTCTGGACCCGTTGATAATTACTCATTCTAAGTCCTCTAGGCAGTGCTGCTAGCTGCTTTTCTGGTCCCGGTGGTGATTACTCATTTTAAGTCTTCTAGACAGCACTTCTAACTGCTTCTCTGGTACCAGTGGTAATTACTCATTCTAATTCCTCTAGACAGTGCTGCTAGATTCTTCTCTAGTCCCAGTGGTAATTATTAATTCTTAGTCCTGTAGACAATGCTTCAGCTGTGTCTGTGATCCAAGTGGTAATTCCTCATTCTAAGTCCTCTAGACAGTAATGCAGCTGCTTCTCTGGTCCCAGTGGTAATTTGTCATTCTTAGTCCTCTAGGAAGTGCAGATAGATGCTTCTATGGTCCCATCGGTAATTCCTCATTCTTAGTCCTCTCGACAATGCTGCAAGCTGCTTCTTTGTTCCTGTTGGTAATTCCTCATTCTAAGCCCTATAGGCAGTGCTGCAGCTGCCTCTCTGGTCTCAGTGGAAATTCCTCATTCTTAGTCCTGTAGACAATGCTGCAGCTACATCTTTCATCCCAGTGTTGATTCCTTATTCTTAGTCCTGTAGAAAATGCTGCTAGCTGCTTCCAGTGGTAATTCCTCATTCGTAGTCCTGTAGAAAGTGCTGCACCTGCGTCTCTGTTCATACATCTACTATACACCAAACCAAAACACATAGGTAAAAGACATTGTAATATACAATGCCAATAGCTCTAACTCCCACAAATGCAAGACCTCTTGCATTGCAAATGCTTGTTTTGATATTGGCTACAGAATCCTTCCTCCCTTTACATGTGCCAAGGGACATATATTAATTCTGAAGTCACCAAACATTGGTAATATAACTATGGCCCACCAAGAGAAGCCTATTTAATACAGTGGAAGTACATAGGCTTTTAACAACATTGTTCTAGTTTCATCAGTGCAAAATTAGAATGTTAACATAATAATGCCTTAACTTTCTACATCGTCCACTATATCCGCATCAGAGTGAATGTGGTTGCAGTGTTCTGCCTCAGAAATGCTGTTTACAGGCTTCTGTTTCCTGAGGCACAACTTCTAGTATTTAAAAACCAGATAAATTACTAGATTTCTAGCTTCTCTCATTTTAGGATCTCTCTTTAGGCCTATCCTAGAGACCTGTCTCGCTGTATTTCTTGCCTCATGGAGACCAAAACAAGTATACTAAAAAATACATGCACATATGTACATTGAAGAGCTTTGGGTCAGCCCTCGTCATCAATTGGTCTTTTCAAGCTTGATTCACATTTTGCAGCCACCCACCAGACCATAAAGTATTGGGCAATAGACCGCTCCACTTCAGCCATTGGCTATTGTCACTTGCTCTTGATTTTTGGTTGTACACATGTGCCTAAAATATAGTCCACTTCAACGCCAGTGCTGATTGCTCAGTCCCTCCTTTCGTTTCTTTTTTAAATAAGCTTTTTTATTGAGTTTTATCATGATCCGTAATGGAGTAGACATGACAGGCAGTAACATTTAAAGTTTTGCATCATTAGATATGAACCCCCAGAATGAGCCAATTATTAAATGAGATGATGGGCCTCCCAGTAATAAAGTTAGAAGTCGACCATGCTCAGCCCACCATCGTAAACAGATAGAACCCATTTGGGTAGGGCACTCTGGACTTTTTGTCCAGGCATAAAAAGGTCTGCACGTATCTGTGTGACATGTCAAAAAACCTGGCTAGAATCCTATTGGGGTAATTTTCAAGTAAATAGTGTTGTCATAGAAGCACAGTCATTTTGACCAGAGTCACTGGGCATCTCCCACCTTTTCAGGTCATATTGTATATTGTCTATGAGGGGCTGATTTGAGGTCCCAGCAAAGCTGCTGGTCCAGTGTGACGTGTGGTTTAAGATACATAAAACTGCCTCAACTGATATAAAGTTTTGATTGCTGACTTGTAGCCTCTGCTCCTCAATGAACTGGCTCCCGGACAAATTTATCTCAGTTGACTGTCAGCCCTGATGCCGTGTCATATTATGTAGACTATCAAGATGTTGACCCACCAAGGATTGTACCTAAGGAGGAGGAGCATGTCATCCGCCTGTATACACACATGGTCTTTGATGCCCCAGCTCTC
Source organism: Pleurodeles waltl (assembly GCF_031143425.1). Classification (NCBI taxonomy): domain Eukaryota; kingdom Metazoa; phylum Chordata; class Amphibia; order Caudata; family Salamandridae; genus Pleurodeles; species Pleurodeles waltl. The sequence goes on from NC_090449.1 coordinate 19,643,600, forward strand.
TTAAAACCCTGTACTAGGCTGTCTATTGAAACCCTGTTAACCAATGGCTTTGCGGCAAGAGCAAACAGTAAACGTGATGGGGCAATGGGGAATGAGGGAGATAGAACTCCATTTATATAGGCTCAAGGGCAAAATTGCAAGGCCCGGAACAGAGCTAGGACACAGGGGCCAAATGTTATTTTGTAAAGGCTGTGGTAAAGAAAGACCCAGTTAGGGAAACCAAATGCCTTTTCAAATTCTGTTAACTTAAGTGTACTCTGATGAGGGAGTTCCTGAACTCTGACCAGCTCTAGTTGTACCCTTTGGAAGCAGTGGTCTGTGCCTCCGCCAAGCATTTTGGTCCAGATGGACTAACCGAGTAATCACCTTCACCAGTCTATTGCCCAGGATCTTTACAAGTAGCTTATTCTCGTGTTAATGAGGGAGATGTGGTAGTAGGGGGAACATTCGTCCGGCGGTCAGCCTGGCTTCAAAAGTACCAAACTTTAGCCCCTTTCAAATGACTCAGGGAGGCTCCTGTCCAATCTGACTTGCTGATCATATTCTAAATGGAGTGCTAAGAGGAAGGTATATTTCTTGTGGAACTCAAGTGAGTAGCCATTCAGCCAGGTGTTTTACCTGATTGCATCCCCTTGACCACTGTGTTTTTTTAATCTTTTTTCATACATTTGATTGCCTCATGTATCTCCTCCATCGTCACTTCCTATGACAAAGACTTCTTGGTGTGTCTCTTTTATGGACCTTGTTGGCCCTTCCTACTATAGCGGGAAGTCATCTCCAGGCTTTGACTGTGGTTGGGTGAATATAATCACTGATAGTAGTTGGCAAATCTTTTGGTAGTAGCTGGAGCCTCAGTAACCCTTATGCCCTTTTTGTACTGGATGACTGTCACAATTCTCAACATGTTGTACAATCCTGCCTCAGAGACCCGGTTAGAAAGGACATTGGTTTTGAGAGCCCATTGTGATTAGGAACTCCCTGCTTCCAATTGCATATACATAGTAGAATTCACATCAGGGTATGTGCTAAGAAGGCAGCAAGGTCTCATAAGGTTTCGGACCCCAGATGTGGAGGTTTGTACATGCTAATGAAGGTCCATGATTCTCCTCCAGTGTGCCTGTGACCAACATGTGTCGCCCCTGCTTGTTGGACTGTAGTTGGGAGGCTATTTGGGTGAGACCTATAGAAGAGAAGGCCCACCCCACAAGAATCCTGTGTGATTCACTTGTGTGAACCAGTGTCACCCTATGCATTCTCAATTAGCACTTTAAAGGTCTGTTTCTTGAAACAATAATATGTCTGGAGAGTTACGTTTGTGACTGTTCTCCAACTTTCTTCCACTTCCTACTTCACCCCAGCAGCATCTGTTGCCCAAAATATGCATACCCTCAGGTTCCGTGGCACGATCAACCACCATTGTAAACACCCTGTTGTTGGAGTGTAATGTCTATTTTTCCATCTTAATTCTTCCCTACCAGAAAGACCTTGTATCCTTACTGGTTTGTGGTATCGTGGATGGGGCGCCTAGTTCTGTCGATTGCCCTTTTCTCTGAGCAGCCACCTCTGTCTTCTGAGCTTCTCCAGATGCCACACTGGTAAGTTTATCTATTTTGTTTTGCTGTAGGGTTAGTTGATGTTCATCCGTTCCCATGCTGGTTACTCTGTGAAATGGGGACATAGCATGATATCTCCTTATTACACACTGAGTAACAGTAGGCAATGCTTCAGGGAGGATCCATTGTAGTGCCTCTATGCAATCAGATGTTGGGTGGTGGGGTGCTGTCCCAACTGTGTGGCCACCAATTGCAGAAAAAATGTCTACTTCAGAAGAGTGCCAGGGACTCCACATACAGCAGCTCATAGGGCCAGGGTCTAGGCAATTCATGCCGTCTGGAAGGTGTCCACTCTTTTATCATCTGGTAGCATCCACCTTGCAGGGCACTTTTACTGGAAGCCACCATAGCCTCTTACTTCATCCTCCCCCAAACTCCAGGTCAGGACAGGAGTGTTGGGTGTTAGTAAGGCCAGCAACAGGTCTAGGGGTGAAAAGGAGAAGGATGCAGCACCCTCCAGAAAGGATGCATTGAACCCTGGGACCCACGGCTGTTAACAGTAGTTCAGATAGGATACCAGGCTGGCCAATATGGACTCTGCCGCAACTGGCGCTTTGAATACAGCATTGAGTTCAAGTTGCTGACTGGCCACCACCAGCCCAAAGCAGCCAGGTTAACCAATCCTTTCCATCAAGATAGTGAGGAATTTTGTGGTGCCAAGTACACACTAACTGCCTCATTTATTTGAAAGGACGTTACATCACTTGACCAAGAAAGCTTGTGCATGCAGTTAATCCTTTTATGTGAATTAAATACCCTGTAAAGCTGGACTATATAACTATACGCTGAGAGCCCTCAGTGCTTAGTGTTTCATCTCAACTCATAATTACAGTTTCCCCATATTACCTCCTACTGATACGCTGCGACTCCCAGGTGATTCAGACACCTGATGTGTATTGGCCGCTTGAGCATTTCTGTGGGTTGCTCCTATGCATCTGTAGGCTTCTGGGATGCAGTACAGCATTTACTCTGGCTACCTGCAACCAGTGCATAATTTCTGGGTTCCTACTTTTGCTCCTGGGTGGATTCCATAGACCACATACCATATCCCCATGTAAAGTCCATTCCTGTTTGATCATCTGTCACTCTTGGTTGGACCCTATAAACCATATACCATGTCTGCCTGTAACCCGCCCATTCTTGTTTGATCTCCTGTCTCTGTTGGTTGGACTCTATAGACTATATACCATGTCTGCCTGTAACCCACCCATTACTGTTAGATCTTCTGTCAATCTTGGTTGGACCCTATAAACCATATACCGTGTCTTCCTGTAACCCACCCATTCCTGTTTGATCTCTTGTCACTCTTGACTGGACTCCGTAGATAATATACCCTTGCTATCTTTAGTCAGTACGTTCCAATGACTTGCTGGACTAACAGAAATGGACTTTGATTTTAGACAGGGACCTTGTTCTGCTACACGTTAAATTAGGCCCTTATTCTTACCAATGCTTTGAATGAGACATCGTGTTCTCACAAAGTATATTTATACAATCTCTTGTCTCAAATGTCATACCCTTTCAGAAAGTAAAAATAGTAAATCTCTTCGTGAGCTTTGGGCTAAGCAATTCAAAATGACCTCAAATTCCTTTTTCATTATATCTTTATTGCACAGTCAGGGCATTTCTGAGGCACTCAGCTAATTTCTGGTAGGTACTATGCAGGAGTTGCAGGATCATAATCAAGTCCATTCTCCAGGTAACACTTGCTCGTGTGAGACATTGTACAATCCATGATCTTTGTTTGCTAAGCTCCTACGCTTACAGAATGCAGCTTGTATTCCATTAAACAACCATTAAGGTTGAAGGGCTGTGGAAAGTTCTGTGTGCAGTGGAAGAGATCATGTACTCAGTCTCGTTTAGTGGGTAGCAAAGAAATATTGTCTGATGTGGCTCGATTTAATTAATTCCAGTTTTATTCAAAGAGAAGCATTTATTTGTATTACCTTTTTCTTTTTCTTTGGAGGAATCAGAATTTTTATTTATACGGTGACTACTTTGCCTATGTCAGAGTGCCGACAACAAAGCAATCATACAACACTGTGGCTTTCGCAACAAATTTAACATGTTTACTTCTTGTAAGAAAGGGATTCTGTTCCATTCTTGTCTGCTGCTGCACATTTCGACCATTGTTAATAGGAGTGCTACATTTCCATACATTCTTGTGCAAATTAACACTGAGATGACAGTCAGCATTAGGGTGGTGGAAATAGGCATATGCAGTTATTTGTTGTGGGTTCTTACATGTTTCTTGTTTGTCAGTCCCTTCCCCCTACATCCTGTGAAAAATGGGGATGCTTGTGGAACGTTTCTCCCATTTACACACCTGCTCCAAACTTTTTAGGAGTAGATTCAGCTGTTCTGTTTGAAAGGCTGTACGATTCCGATTCATCACCTTTCACATTCACTAGGTTTACACCACCATAACTAATAAAATTGTTAATAATAATCTTGGAGTACTCCCAGCGCCATATAAACAGGCTCCTTTCTTGCCATCTATGCCAACGGCTCCAGTGCCATCGGAGATGATGGTGCCGCTGGCACCGATACTGATGTCGGATAAATCTTGTCAGACGTAGAGTCACTCTACTCAGGGTGACATCTTGGCTCCATAAAAGTAATCTTCAATGTCGGCACATGCTTTATCAACACTGGAGTCTAGACTGGGGCCCTAATCACGAGTCTGGCGGACCTAGGACCTCCAGACTTGTGGTGGTGGTCAGACCGCCGGTACCACCACTTTTTCACCGCCCGTCGACCTGCCGGCGGTCTTAATTCGCCTTACAACACTGTCCTGGGATTAGGAGTCCTGTGTCTGACAGCTTTTACATGGCAGTTACACTGCCATGCAAAGGCTGGCGGAGATGGTGTTCCTGGGGCCCCATGGGGGCTATTGCACTGCCCCTGCACTTGGCATGAGCAGTGCAAGGGCCCCATGGACAGCCCTGTCAGGCTTTTTACTGCCTGAATTACTGTTGTGGGTAGTTTCCCCGCTGAGCCAGCTGGAAGCTCATAATAGGGCCAGCAGGCGGAAAACCGGAGTGGCGGTCTTCCGACCCAAAGAGTTTGGTGGGAGGCGGAGGCCCTGAGATTTAGAAGAGAAGCCTTGAGGCTTTTAGAAGAGCAGCAGTATTATGAGGAGCAACAAGAACTTGAGGAAGGAGACATTCCTTTGCCTTCTGTAGGTTTTGGAGGTATTGAGGAGGCTATTGGATTAGATACCTCTCCGGAGTGGGAGTTATCGCCTGGGGGTATTCCTTCTCCGGAAGTTGCTGGTTACCATGGGGGTGATAAGGATGGCAGCTGGATTTTTGGAACTACCGTTACCCACTTTGGAATTAAAAACAAACATTCTGACTGAAGTTCTTAGAACCTCTTCTGCTACCTCGGAGCCTTTACTTCTTTTTAATGATGCTTTGTCTGAGCCGGTTTTAGACCTGTGGCACAAACCTGTCACTACACCAGGTGTGTCCAAAGTGATTGTCAGAAGATATAGAGCTGCGCCAGGTGACCCGCAAATTTCTTACTCTGCAACCTTCACTTGAGAGTCTGATGGTCCAGGCTTCTTGCTCTTCAAAAGCAGCTCCTGGTTCCTTCCCTTCAACTCCGGCGGCTAGGGAATCAAATTGCATTGAACAATCTGCAAAGAAGCTCCTGTGTAGTATGGCATTAAAGGCAGTTAATGCTACATGTGTGTTTGGCAGATATATCCATGCGCTAATGGATTCGGTGAAAGATATTGTTCCCAAACTGCCGCAGGATGTGCCGGAACGTTTTCAAGAATTGTTGCAGGATAGTCAAGCAGCGGCTAGGCAGGTTATTTAATCTGTCCTAGATACAGCCGACTCTTGCCAAAGCCATGGAAACGTCAGTGGGCAGTAAGAGGCATGCATGGCTTAGACACTGCAGCAGATCTTCGATGGTGGAGTGGGGACAGCGGCCTATCTCAAGTGAGGCCATTTGGTCTTCCTCCCTCGTGACCACAGTCATAACAGATGCTTCCACTCTATGGTGACTAGCACATCTGGGGGATCTGGAGAGCAAATGTCTTTGGTCTTCAGTAGAGCAGATGTTTCACATCAATCTGTTGGAGTTACAGGCAATACGTCTGGCTCTGAAGGCCTTTCTCCCATCCATTCATAGTCAGTCGGTACAAGTCTTGACAGACAACACTACCGTTATGTGGTACATCAACAAACAGTGAGGTGTAGGGTTGTACCTTCTCTGCAGAGAGGCTCTGGTCTTGGGTTCAGGACCATGAGATTTGCATAGTAGCAAACCATTTGGCCGGAGTTCTCAACGTACGTGCGGACAGTCTCAGACGGCACTTTTCAGCCAACCACGAGAGGCTTCTCCATCCAGAAGTGGTTCTCCTTCATGTCTTTCAGTTGTGGAGAACCCCTGAGATAGACCTGTTTGCCACCTGTGAGTATCTGATGCAGGGAGCATTGGGGGACGCGCTTCAGCTATGCTGGAGCAGCTGGCTGCTTTACACGTTTCCTCCTATACTGTTGATTCCTTGGGTTCTGAGGAAGATTCGCCAGGACCAGGCATGAGTCATACTAATAGCCCCAGATTGGCCAAGAAGGGTGTGGAACAGAGACCTTCTTCAACTGTCACTGTGCCCTCCGCTCTGTCTCCCTCTCAGAGCAGACCTCCTCTTGCAGTTGCAGGGGCAGGTTCTACATCCCCACCGCCACACTCTGCACGTACATGCCTGGAGATTGAACGAGGCAACCTTAATTCTTTTTCTCTCTCCCTGAAGTGGTGGATGTTATTTTATCAGCCATGCAACACTGTTTGTCTATGCTGGCAGATGGGAAAAATGTTGTGAATGGTTTGAGGAGAGGCAAATTGATCCTTTGAAGTCCAATTTGTCTAATATTTAGCAATTTGCTATTTCCTTAGCGCAACAAGGTTGTGCAGTTGCGACAGTCAAGGGTTAACTATCTGCGCTGTCGGCTTTTACTTGTTTGCCTGATCAACCCTCTTTGTTTAAGTTTCCTGTAGTATTAAGTGTTTGACTAATCGGTTTCCTCCCACTCAATTTAAAATGTCTCAGTAGAAATTAAATGTAGTCTTATCATATTTGATGGTTTCACCGTTTGAACCATTGCATAGTTCCCCTTTGAGGTTCCTTCCGTTTGAGACGGTTTTCCTTACAGCGATCACATTGGCTAGGCCTGTTAGTGAGCTGAAAGTACTTAGTGTGAAACCCCTTTTCTGATGGATACAACTACCTGTGGATTCCTCACCTCATGAATACTCCCATGGCGCCAGCATTCTACGGAAATCTTCTTACTAGTCTCTGCACGTCGACGAGGACGTCACAGTCTCGCACGCGACGCCGTCTGACGTCATACAGGCAATAAGAGGTCCTCGACGACGTGCGGACGTCAGTTCCCTTTTTTCCGTGCATTCGAAACGGTTATCTTCGAGGGAGCAACTGTTACTCTTGCGGTTACAGTGTATATCTTGCTGCGTACTCTTTCTCTGTGGAAATAATGTCGCAGAGAAAGTCTGGATTTAAGCCTTGTCGTGAGTGTGGAGGCAAGATGTCGGTGACGGATCCTCATTCCGATTGCCTTTGGTGTTTGAGCTCCGACCACGACGTCTCGACTTGTGATTCGTGTCAGCACATGAATCCGAAGGCCATTAAAGAACGCGAGGCGAAGCTGTTTATGGCCAAGTCAAAGGAGAAGCATCACAAGAAAAAGTCTTCTCCAAGACATCGGCGTCATCGAGACTCCCGGCGCCGTAGAGAATCTCGGCGTCATTCAAGGGAGGCTCGTTCCAGGTCTCCGGATCGGCGCCGGAGGACATGGGAGGTCAGCCCCACGGTGACGCCGCATCCTTCGACGCCGTTGCTCTCTCCGACGTCTCCAACTTCGCCTGGACAGGCGTCGGTGATTGAGGTATTGGAGCCTCAGGTGTTTTCTCCGGCGCAGACGCCGAGGCCGGCGTCGGGGTCGCCTCCGAGTCAGGCACCCCAGTATCCGGCTTTTCCCACCCCTGGAGCCGATAGTTCCGCATTCTTGAATGCGATGTATGCCATCTTCCAACAGATGGCTCCAGGGGGTGCTCCGGCTGGGCCTTTGGCCTTTTCTTTGGGTGATCCTGCGCCTCTTCGGCCGGCACCCTTTATGCCCTTTCTCCCGTTTGGGAACGTGGGCTCGGCGCCAGTGTCGGCGCCGGTGGCCGCTCCGATGGCCGCTCCGATGGCTTCGGAGGGATTGGCCCCAGGGATTTCCATCCCGTCGACGTCGAGATTTCGGCCTGTGACTCCGGTGGGTCCATCCGTTTCATCTGCTCTTCAGTCGGCGCCGAAGTTACCTGTGGCGCCGGATGCGGCGTCGGTGGCTTCGGAAGATCGGCGCCGATCTCCGACTTCGGCGGAGGTGTTGTCGACTCCGCGGATTGAGCAGCGACTGCATTCAAGGAGGCGTGCTCTCCGGGTACTAGAGGAGCAGGAGTACCAACGAGCCCTAGAGGAAGGGGAGCTAGAGGACTCGGGTGATGGGCTGCGTGGACTGGAGTCGGCCAGTGGGCTGGACACTTCCCCTGAGTGGGACCTTTCGTCCCCGGGGGAATATACCGAGGAAGCTGCTTCCTTTCATACAGTGGTACGGAAGGCAGCTAGTTTTTTGGACCTACCTTTGCCGGTGGTGGAGGCGAAACAAAACCTTTTGACAGAGGTGTTGCATCCGGCCTCAGCCGCGGCGGAGCCTCTATTACCTTTTAATGACGCTCTGCTGGATCCGGTTTTAGAGGTGTGGAAGAAGCCGGCATCTTCCCCAGCAGTTCACAGAGCCGTGGCCAGGAGGTATCGGACGGCTCCAACTGATCCTGGTTTCCTATCTAGGCACCCTACGCCGGAGAGCTTGGTTGTGCAGGCCTCCTGTTCGTCCAAATCAGCGCCTGGTTCTTTCCCGACGGTGCCTGGGGACAGAGACTCAAAAAAGCTAGAGGCGCAGTCGAAGAAGATTTTTTCGTCCTGCAGTCTGGCGTTAAAAGCCACTAATGCGACCTGTATCCTGGGGAGGTATATTCATGCTCTGATGGATGACATCTCCTCTTCGTTTACAGAGCTTCCCCAGGGTCTTTTGGATCTTGTCTCTGATGCCCAGGCTGCTGCGACCCAAATTATCCAGACGGGACTGGATACCACCGACTCGGTAGCCAGAGCAATGGGCACAACTGTGGTGGAAAGGAGACAGGCCTGGCTACGTAACTCGGGCTTTTCGGCAGATGTACAGTCCACATTGTTGGATCTCCCGTTTGATGGGGACAAACTGTTTGGGGCTAAGGCTGATTCGGCCTTGGAACGTTTTAAGGAGAGCAGGGCCACGGCTAAGTCGTTGGGACTCCAAGCTCCTTCTTCCACGGCCTCTTCCAGATTCTTCAGGAGGTTTCGTGGATTTGGGCGTGGCTCTTCCTCCTCTTCCTTTCGGGGAAGATATCAGCAACCTGCCTCTTCCCACCCCTATAGATCTTTTAGGGGGAGGGGTAGGGTCCGCACCAGGGGAGCCTCTCAGCAGCACTCTGCCTCTTCCTCATCCTCTGGCGGGGTGCAGCAGGGGAAGCAGCCTTAGGCTTCCACCATTTCCCACTCACTCCTCTCCTGTAGGGGGAAGATTACAGCATTTTCTCACCAAATGGGAGACTGTTACGTCGGACACTTGGGTTCTCAGTGTTGTGGGAAAAGGCTACACCCTTCCCTTTCGGGAGTTTCCGCCCCTCATCCCGCCCCGCCCTTCGTATTGTTCACAAGAACACCTCCTGTTGCTAGAACAGGAGGTGGAAGTCCTCCTTTTAAAGGGCGCGGTGGAGTTGGTCCCGGAGCAGGAAAGGGGTCAAGGAGTTTACTCAAGGTATTTCCTGATTCCCAAGAAGGATGGTCGTTTGAGACCAATTCTGGACCTGAGGATCTTGAATTGGTTCCTCAAGCAGGAAAAGTTCAAGATGCTGACCCTAGCACAGGTGCTTTTGGCGTTGAACATGGAAGACTGGATGGTGTCTGTCGACTTGCAGGATGCTTACTTTCATATCCCGATACTCAAGTCACACAGGAAGTATCTCCGGTTTGTGGTGGGATCGCAACACTACCAGTTTGCGGTCCTTCCGTTTGGTCTTACTTCAGCACCTCGAGTCTTCACGAAGGTGATGTCGGTGGTTGCGGCAGAGCTCAGAAGGAAGGGGATAGCAGTATTCCCTTACTTGGACGATTGGTTGATCAAAGCCAAGTCCCCGGAGTTTGTGTTGCGTCATCTGCAGTCAACAACCCAGTTGTTGTTCGACCTGGGCTTTTCGGTGAACGAGCCCAAATCTCACCTGGAGCCCTCTCAGCGCCTCCTGTTCATAGGGGCAGTACTGGATACGACATTGGGTCGGGCCTTTCCTCCGCCTCAGCGGATTCAAGATATTCAGGATTTGGTTCCAATGTTTCGAAACGGAGCGGTAGTTCCAGTCCTCAAGGTCCTTCGTCTGCTCGGTCTTTTTGCCTCCTGCATTCTGTTGGTCACGCATGCTCGCTGGCACATGAGGGCTCTTCAGTGGTGCCTCCGAAGGCAGTGGTCTCAACACAGAGGGGATCTAGAGGGTACTGTCAAGATCTCCAGAGATGCTGCTGTGGATTTGAAGTGGTGGATTGCAAGCAACAATCTTTCACAAGGAAAACCGTTCCAGCAGTCGCCACCAGTGGCCACAGTCATAACGGATGCTTCCACTCTAGGGTGGGGAGCTCATCTGGGGGATCTGGAGATCAAAGGTCTTTGGTCTCCAGAGGAACAGATTTTTCACATCAATCTGTTAGAGTTACGGGCTGTACGTCTGGCTCTCAAGGCCTTCCTCCCTTCCCTTCGTGGTCAGTCGGTACAGGTCCTAACGGACAATACTACCACGATGTGGTACATAAACAAGCAGGGAGGAGTGGGGTCGTACCTTCTCTGCAGAGAAGCTCTTCGACTATGGTCCTGGGCAAAGGACCATCGGATTTGCTTGATAGCAAACCATCTGGCCGGAGTCTTGAACGTGCGTGCGGACAGTCTCAGTCGCCACTTCTCGGCAGACCACGAGTGGCGTCTCCATCCAGATCAAGTCCGTTTAATCTTCCAGAAGTGGGGGTTTCCTCGGGTAGATCTGTTCGCCACTCGAGAGAACGCGCATTGTCCGTTGTTCTGCAGCCTTCAGTATCCGATGCAGGAAGCATTGGGGGACGTGTTTCAAATGACCTGGTGCGGCCAGTTGCTTTACGCGTTTCCTCCCATACCCTTGATTCCTCGAGTATTGAGGAAGATTCGCCAAGACCGGGCTCTAGTAATCGTAATAGCTCCGGATTGGCCAAGGAGGGTGTGGTACTCCGACCTTCTCCAACTCTCAACGTGCCCGCCGCTCCGTCTCCCTTTCAGGGCAGACCTCCTCTCGCAGTCGCAGGGGCAGGTTCTACACCCCAACCTCCAGAGTCTGCACCTACATGCCTGGAGATTGAACGGGGCAACCTGAGTTCCTTCTCTCTCCCGCCTGAGGTAGTGGATGTTATATTAGCGGCCAGGCGACACTCCACTAAATCTATCTACGCTAATAGGTGGTCTAAATTTGTTGCGTGGTGTGGAGAGAGGCAGATTGATCCTTTACAAGCTCATCTATCGGACGTTTTGTCTTTTGCTCTATCTCTGGCGCAGAAAGGTTGTGCAGTGGCTACCATTAAAGGTTATTTATCGGCCTTGTCAGCCTTCATATGTCTTCCAGACCAACCATCTTTATTTAAATCCCCTATTGTTATCAGATTCTTGAAAGGTCTTCTAAATCAATATCCTCCAAAGCCATTCGTTATGCCGCAATGGGATTTGTCCTTAGTCCTGACTTTCCTTATGGGGTCCCCTTTTGAACCTATGCATTCTTGCCCCTTAAGGTATTTGTTTTTAAAAACAGTCTTCCTGATAGCTATAACATCAGCAAGGAGAGTGAGTGAGTTGCAGGCCTTATCAGTAAAACCCCCTTATACAACTTTTTATGGGGATAAGGTGGTGTTGAGGACCAAGGCTGCTTTCCTCCCGAAGGTTGTTTCACCCTTCCATTTGGCTCAGGCAATTACTTTGTCCACGTTCTATCCTCCGCCTCATCCTTCCAAAGAGGAAGAAAGACTGCACCGTCTGGATCCAAAGAGAGCGTTGAGCTTCTTTATCAATAGAACAAAGGATTTCAGGCTGGAGGATCAGCTGTTTATTGGATACGTGGGCAAGAGGAGAGGAAAGGCAGTCCACAAGAGAACACTATCCAGGTGGGTTGTTCTTTGCATTAAAATATGTTACTCTTTGGCAAAGAAGGATCCTCCTGAGGGCATTAGAGCTCATTCCACCAGAGCTAAGTCGGCCACTTCGGCCTTAGCCAGAGGTGTTCCTGTGGTCGACATCTGCAAGGCCGCAACTTGGTCGTCCCTTCACACTTTTGCAAAACATTACTGTTTAGATTCTGAGGTTAGAAGGGACGGCCATTTTGCACGGTCAGTGCTGCAGGATTTCTTGGTTTGACCATTTAGGCACCCACCGCCGGGCGTGGTACTGCTTTGGGACTCTATTCATGAGGTGAGGAATCCACAGGTAGTTGTATCCATCAGAAGAACGAGTTACTTACCTTCGGTAACGACTTTTCTGGTGGATACATTAGCTACCTGTGGATTCCTCACGGTCCCACCCGCCTCCCCGTTGCCTTTATGGTCTTGCCAAGTAATCCTTGAGTGCGCTCCTCTTGATCTTTGAGGGTGCAATAGATGTATATATATAATATATTTATATATATATATGGGTATATGTGTATATATCTTTATGTATATACTTGGTGTGTGTATATATTTTTAAAAGAAAGAGTTTTATATATATATATATATATATATGTACATAAAAAAGATTTACAGTTATTCATACAATGTGGTGTATTTTTACAATATAATGGATGTTGCTTTGTTCTTTCATTGCATTGCCTGGTTGTTCTCATGCACGTAAAAAATGATTGGTACTGACGTCCGCACGTCGTCGAGGACCTCTTATTGCCTGTATGACGTCAGACGGCGTCGCGTGCGAGACTGTGACGTCCTCGTCGACGTGCAGAGACTAGTAAGAAGATTTCCGTAGAATGCTGGCGCCATGGGAGTATTCATGAGGTGAGGAATCCACAGGTAGCTAATGTATCCACCAGAAAAGTCGTTACCGAAGGTAAGTAACTCGTTCTTTACTACCATTCATGCTAATAAGGTGGTTTTGAGAACCAGGGCAGCCTTCCTACCTAAGGTAGTGACAACTTTCAGTTTAGAACAGTCTATCACCCCTTTTCCTCTCATTCCCATCCTTCAAAGGAGAAGGAAAGGCTGAATTGTCTGGATCCGAATAGAGCACTGAGGTTCTGTGTCGACAGGAAAGAGTTCAGGATGGACAGATGATCAGCTGTTCATTGGCTACGTGGGCAAGACGTGGGCACAAAAGAAAATTATCAGGGTGGGTCATTCTTTGCATAAAAATATGTTATTTGCTAGCAAAGAAGGATCCCCCTGAGGGCATTAGAGCTCATTCGACCAGAGCTAAGTCTGCCACTTCTGCTTTGGCTAGAGGTGTACCTGTTGTTGACATTTGCGAGGCAGCAACTTGGGCGTACCTCCACACTTTCGCAAAACATTACTGCTTAGACTCAGAAGTGAGGAAGGACGGTCATTTTGCCTGTTCAGTGCTGCAGGATTTCTTGGTATAACCAGACAGGCACCCAACTCAGAGTGCGGTACTGCTTTGGAAATCTATTCAAAAGGTGAGGAATCCACAGGTAGATGTACCCATCAGAGGATCAAGTTACTTACCTTCGGTAATGCTTTTTCTGGTGGATACAGTATCTACCTGTGGATTCCTCATGGTCCCGCCTGCCTCCCCATTGCCTGTCTGGTTATACCAAGAATAATATTAGTTGTATATATATGTATTTCTGAAAATTTATATATATATATATATATATATATATATATATATATATATGTGTGTGTGTCTTGTATTGAGTTTGCACATGTTGTGCTTGTGATGTTAGTATTCACCCGTTCGCCTCAAAGGCACAGTTAAAAAAAAAAAGAAAAAAAGGTGAGTGAAACTGACGTCAGCATGCGGAGGAGGCCTTCTTATGGCTCCGATGATGTCAGACGGACTTGCATGCGGAGCTGTACTATTTTGACGTCTTCGTCGATGTGGAGAGCTAGAAAGCAAAGATTTCCATCGACTGCTGGTGCATTGGGAAGTACTCAAAAGGTGGGGAATCCACAGGTAGATACTGTATCCACCAGAAAAAGCATTACCGAAGGTAAGTAACTTGTTCTTTTTAAACATACAAGCAGTCTAATTTCCACTATGGTGAAATTGTGATAGATGCACATAGTATATCCAATGCTGCGCGATCATCATATAGCAGTTTCAGTTTTAGACCTTTTTAACAATTTTAAGCCTGGCATACTGTAACTGTGCAAGGATTGGCCCCCAGCACACCTTCCTTCTATATCTCTCTCCACAGTGCCTCCAATGACCTGTGTGAATTTCGTCTTCTGTGAGAGTCCCTATTGCACCTTTTTGTTTGCTATCTATAGTATAGCCTGCCCATCAGGTTTAAGGGTGGCAGACATAAACCAGTTTCAACATCACCTATCCCCTACAGACTGCAACCAGCATACTGAACATATATTCCAATTACTTCATCATTGTTATCCAGTAATGGTGACCTGCTATCCATAGGGTCCTTCAGTAATCTGATCCTCTCCGCCTATGGCACAAGGTCCACTACTAATCTTTTTTATCCTGCCAAGTTTGCTTCACTAACAGTTAATCAACTGTGGCCCATTCCAGCCAGTTATCAAATGTTGACAGTCCGAGACAAAGCCAGCCCATAGGTGGTATTCTCTTTACAAGCACCACCCCGACAACTAGGACATATGCTAGTCTTATTCTCGTTTTTTTTCTTCTTGGGTTTAAGTCTGAGCAATTTGGTATAATACTTATTATTATTTTTTTTAAAACTTAGGTAAGCAAAATTTGGTTAAAAGCGCCACCTTTCAGCAAGTGCAAATATATTTCTGCATTTTACTATTTATAACAAAATGTTGTACCAGCACTCCTAGAAAATTGGAAGGATATCTATTTTATCATAATAACTAGCTGCTTCTCGGTCGGCTGCCCCCAGCAGTGCTTGAGGTGTGATAGATAGTGCAACTGCTAACTAGACAGTCAGACTAGCCTTCCCTTGATGCTCATAGCTCTTTGAATGAGTTGCCAGCTGCCGTTTGACAGCTGGACAGGCCTCAGCATGTGAAGGGGTTGCTGTTCAGCAGGAGGGGGTCATCTTTCTAGTTGTCATGCCTATGAGTCTTGAGATTCAGCGCCTTGAGCTTGTCCACCCCCTCCATGCCTCTGCTATTCAGTGATTTACTCACAGGCAGACATAGGTCCTGCATGCACTTCACAGATCAGTAGGAAGAACCAATGTAGATTAGAACAATCCAACAGGTGTTTGCTGTGCAATGCCCATGTTTCTAGATTCTTAAGGCACTATTGCTCTGCCTGGTGAGATGCCCACAATTTGAGGATGACCGTTCCATCCACGAGGCTCCTTCATCTTCCTGGTATCACCCCTCGTTCTTTCCTTTCTCCCGACTCCCCTCTTTCTCCCACACTTTGAAGCACTAAAAGCTTGAATGAAAGCCTGTTGAACCGAGAGGTCTGACATTCATCTTTGTATCCATTGATGTGGAGGTGGGCTCCAAACAGCAGAGCACCCTGGGGTGCTCCATTTAAGGTGATTGGTTTTTTTTCCATGACCAGTGGTGTGAGCTACTACTCCCCCAACCTGTGTCCCTATCCCAAAGCGCTATCCGGCTACCATAAGGTGCCATGTTGTGCTTTACAAAACGCAGACCCACACCATTGGAGAAAAAAAATAACCCAGTACTTCAACCTTATCTGTTCTGCAGAACATTACACACCCTCGCTGCTTCTCTAGATGGGATCTTCTCTAAAAGGATCTTATCTGCCCGCCCTACTTGTATTAGAATGTAAAATCTGCTCCCCACCAGCATCATGCACATTTCCACTTGATCGTGAGATACCTAGTGATATTGAGGTTTAGGCCAGTGTCCCGTCAGTTCCCTCCTTAAGGTTTATGTTCATTTCCTGGGCTCTCTTATGGGCTAGTCTTTGCACCTGAGTGTAAGTATCCTGTGTTGAATTGCATTTGTTTTATTCACTCCGGGTACGTGACTCAGGGAGAGGAGGTGATGCTTTCCAATCCACATCATCATTATGACACCCACTATCCGAGGACTCCTTATATAAGAGTAAGACTGGTTGTTGCCCTTTCATTCTCTGCGTTTTTAATTGCTCCTTTATTATCCATCTGAGCTGTCACTAATTTTCTTGTCAATTATGCACATCTAATGCTGCTGTTGTGCTTCAGAGTTTTTGTACAGAACATAGGAGTTGTCACGTGTTTGTACTGTTAATGGCTTGGCCATGTGATCATCCCAGTTACATTCTGATTATTGCATTAGGTGTCTGATCATGGTTGCCATCGATGCTGGTTTGTGCACCCTTTGCCACCTGGAGAACGGCAGCTCTTCTCTCAGATCAGGCCATTTTACTTAATTTAGTGAATCGTTTTCTCACCTCAAATTACTCCTGTAAATTGGTTTAATTTTTATTAACATGTACTGCTGGTTCCAGACTTATTTGGGAACCGCAGAAGACGGGGCGGTGTGGGGTTGCTTTTGCTTGTTAAAAGCTAAAAATGAGGGCATGGCTTGACCAATAAGATTTGGGAGGTGGGGCGGCTTCAATAAGGGTACTAAGTGGGAGAAAAAGCACTATTTTGTAAAATAGCAAACTTTTTTAGGCGAGCATGGCAGTGCGCAAGCGCTGCTTTTCTGACGTGTTGGTATGTATCTGGACTTTTAACCACACCCACCTCACGCCCATCAGTACCACTCCGTGTGCTTGCTCTTCAAAAATCATTTGATTTCATTGGTAAATGCTTTACGTTTGACCCTCCTCGGGGAGGTTTTGTTACCACCTTTGCCACCGCCCCCGTTACATGGATAATTGCACTTTTGCCAATAAGTTTGACTGCGAGTGAACTTTTTTCCTTTTATCTGTCTCCTCATGCTGGTGCTAATGGCGGCTGTAGCCTGTGAATTGGCTCGCTTATGTGAAACTGTTTTACTTTTCATTTTCAATTTATGTGGCAAGAAAAGTCCAGTTAGGAGTTTGCAACGCTAATAGCTCTAACTTGAGCAAATGTGAGACCCATTGCATTGCAAATAGTTGTTTACGGCTGTCAAAGCACCGAGGGAGCGTATATGTGTACGTCTATCTCTGTATAAGTAACAATTCCTTCTGAATCCGACGGACACCTCACAATGCCCGACACTGAAAGCACCTGCACATACAACAATTTTCCAGAAAATACATTAGGGGGTACAAACCCCCAAATCCCCCCACCGAAGCTTTGCCCCCGGCTAAAAACTCCCTGGTTTCGAAGACTTCACATCCACAGCAGTGTGAAAGACCAAGCTCGGATGCTCGCCTAGTCCAGGGTAAACTGGGTTTCCAGCACCTCATGCAGATTGTTTCCTTGTCTGATCTGGTAAGACCAGCTCCACTTGGTTAAGCGAAGGTTTCAGCTTACGTGCAGTAGCCTGGAGGACGCATGATAGGGCGCAGTTCACAGAAACATGCCTATTTTTCAGTAGAATTTCAGACGCTGCGTTGTTTAGGAGCTCATGTTCTGTCTCTGTTCTGTCAATCTCGCTGCAATTTATTGTATTGTAATTTCAAGGGTGCTCGCATCCTCAAAGGGCTAGGTGTAGAATTGCTATGTGTGATGTGCGAGAGCCGGAAAGGAGCCCGATGGTCTCTTAGACACCTTGTGGCCCCTCGATTTGTGAAAAGTTGTAATAGTGCTGATTAAATGGTAAGCTATAGGCACACTGGGATTCTTTGCATAAGTCACCACTGTTCAATGGATCTGCGAAATGCAGCAGTCACTATCATGTTTAAAGGAGGGCAAGACAGAAGAGCAGGACCCAGTAGGGCCTTTAACGTTAACTCAGACTGATTCTTTATTCTGGTTTTAGGTTAGGGCTGCTGAGAAGAGTGAGTTAATGAGTGGCACGCACCTGAGGGGCACATTTCGTAGAGGGGCAGATTGAGAGTATTGCTGACTTGTAAGAGTGCTCTAATTATTCGAGGCTCTAGGAGTTCATGATTTAAAATGTATATGTAAAACATCACCAATTTGCCTCCTCAACTGGTAGCACAATTTGAGTTCATGCAAACACATCATATCTCTACAGCTATACCTTTATTTCATTTTTGATGGTAGAGCAGAGGAATGCTGTTGTTTTACAAACAAATATTATTTTCTAATGATATCAATCTCATCTGGCTAGTGATGGTGGGGGTGGAAGAGCCACGTCTAGAGCTGCTTTCTGAAGTCCTTCAGCAAAGGGGAGGTATGCAGGTGGAGGGGTAGGTCATTCCAGGACTTGGCCATGAGGTAGGAGAGACCTCTGAAGTGGTTGCAACAGATGCAGGAGACGTGGGCCTGGGCGAGGAGGGCTAATCGAAGTTCTCTGGACGGTCAGTGGAATGTGAGGTAGTTGTTGATGTAGGCAGGTCCGGAGTTGTGGAGGACTTTGTAGGCGTGCGTCAGGAGCTTGAAGAGACAGCATTGTTGGACGGGGGCCACTGGAGAGCCCTGAGGTGGAGGGTAATGCTAGTTCTGGGGAGGTCAAGGATGAGTCTTGCTACAGAGTTTTGGATGGTATGGAGGCGGTTCCGGAGCTGTTTGGTGGTTCCAGAGTAGTCTCTTGCCATAGTCTAGTCGGCTGGAGATGAGGTCCTGGTTTACTGTCTTCCTGGTAGAGATGTGGATCCATCGGAAGATCTTGCAGAGCATGCAGAGGACGTGGAAGCAGGCAGAGTAGACAGCGTTGATCTGTTGGTTCATGGTCAGTTGGGTGTCCAGGATAATTCTGAGGTTGCTGGCGTGGCTGGTGGGGGTGGGAGGGAGGCAGAGGGCAGCGGGCCACCACATGTTCCCGAAGTCGGTGACCTGGTTGAGTTGAGCTTGAGGCGTTTGATCCTCATCCAGGGGCGATGTCAGTCATGGTGATTTGGAAGTCGGTTTGGGTGGTGGGGTTGTCAACTGGGGGGAAAAGGACGAGCTGGGTGTCG
The DNA here is from genome assembly GCF_031143425.1 of Pleurodeles waltl. Lineage (NCBI taxonomy): Eukaryota > Metazoa > Chordata > Amphibia > Caudata > Salamandridae > Pleurodeles > Pleurodeles waltl. The sequence continues at coordinate 19,662,459 of NC_090449.1, forward strand.
TCAGCGTAGGAGACTATGTTGAGTCCGTGGGTGAGTACGATATCTGCCAGTGGTGTCATGTAGGTGTTGAAGAGGGTGGGCTGAGGGAGGAGCCCTAGGTGAACCCCACAGCCGATGTCTTTGGGTGCAGAGAGGAAGGATGGTAAGTGGATCCTCTGCGTTCGGATATACTATATGGGTGCATATGATGTCTGCCAGTGGTGTCATGTAGGTGTTGAAGAGGGTGGAGCTGAGGGAGGAGCCCTGGGGAACGTCACAGATGATGTCTTTGGGTGCAGAGATGAAGGGTTGTAGGTGGATTCTCTACGTTTTGGAAATTATGTGTGGGAGTGCATACATAGAATTACACCTGCCATGATATCCACAGTAGTGTCTTTTTTATTAGCTGTTGGTAAATAATCTGTTGAGTTTTTATTTAAGAATTATTTTATTTCTCACGCTGTTCCTGAAAGTGATCCACTACTCCTCTCAGCAAAGTTCTTGTTTGCACATTTTGCCCGGAGGTGAGTGTAATGGTCCTAAAAGCCATGGCCTTCTTCTGGGCTCTGGACTTCAAAGAAGTCTGTTAAACATCCTCAGGATCCTGGAGCACCAACTGTTCTTGTGGACTCTTGGTTGTGGCCTTGGCTCACACACATCCACTGTGACTTTGATTGACAAGAATGCCAGAGCCTTTGAAGGTGTCCACATTGCAAAAGTGCTTTGGGACGAACCATGTGGCCGGGATGTGTTGTACAAATGCACTTATCCGTATCATCTATCCTCACCAAATTAGCTGAAATCCTCAAAAGCAGCCGGCGTTATCCTAGCATGTCACCCAATTTGAGGCTCGTGAAAAGAGGGTCCTTTATTTTTTACCTTTTTTTTAAGTCTTAAGCAGTTTTGGGACTAATGCATGACAAAGGCCTGCTTGCTGTGCTGGCAGTTATTGCCAGGAAAAGCTGTGGGGAAATTTGTACTCATAATTTAATCTTGCATCATTTTCATTTATAAACTTTAGTGAACAGTGTGCCTACACAGTAGATTTTTTTACAAACTTTCTTCATACACAGGAATTTGACAAGTCACTACTGTATAGCAGTACTCTTCTCATTTTCATAGTACATTTACAAGATGAGATAGAGTACATTACAATTCCTTACAACTGCCTTAGTCTGTAAATGTAATTGCACATGCTTATTGGCACTTGCAGAACCCATCATCTCCACAGCTAAATTTCAACAGGCTGTAGTTGGAAGGCCCCAGCCCCTGCTTTTCTAGATCCTAGGCTGTTTAGAGTTGTCTACTGATAATCCAGTTCATAATGTCAGAGAGTCTGGATTTACCAGCTGAAGAGTCAGTGAGCGTAGGAAAAATGAGAAGAGAGATCATTTAAAAATGCTAGTGGTGTCTACTGTAGGATTTAGAATTGGCTGTGAATCATTTAAGTCGTGTATGTTGTTGAAGTAGCCCTACAGCAAAAGAATGGGTTGGGAAAAGACATTTTTCGCTTTACTTTGGAAGCAGAGTCTTTGTTTGCAGACATTGTAGAATACTACAGCGTGTTCGGGATTATTATGTGAAAGAAGCGCACTATGGAATCCCACCTCAAGTTTAAGCTTTACAGTCCTGAAGTGTAGAGAGATCAATGACAATGGTCCGCACCCCTGGGCTTTCTGCTACGTTGGATACAGATGGGTCACAGAGTGCACCACAAACTGCCCCTTCCACAGGCTCCTGCTTGAGGGTTCTATAGAAAGGACCAACTAGCATTAGATGACTGGCAGATCTTCACAAGCTGGAGAGTAGGAGATAGTCTTGACAGTACTGCTTTGATGGCACTCAGTAGATTGACCTTGATCACGCAATAATGCTCCATTCTCGTTGGCAACGGACAAGGTCTTCTCAATGAAAAGGGGTTTATTGCCTTTTTTCTGGGCCTGGTTAAGGTCTAAGTTTTCAAAATACAATAGCCTGCGCATAGACAGACTAGGGTTTAGGATCTTGTCGGCAGTTTGCATAAAGTTCTGTGACACTGAACTTTCTGCTCAACAACTTCTTTACGAAGATCAAGCCTTCAGTTCTGGGTACCGGGAGCATGGAGGTGCACCAAATGTCAACTGCAGTTCTGTTGATTCTTCCACCTTCGGCCACTAAACACACCAATTCATTCTCTTGCTTTACGAAGGTGAAGGGCGCAGCGCCACACATGGCTGGGTATGCAGTATCACTGGGATTCACATGGTCTAAGAGTAATAGAGTCACCGTAGCGGTATCTTTATCTTTTAGGGCTAGTGTATTTCAGAACATGCTACCCACATGAAGGACAACAGTTCTATGCCTCTTCCAGATTTTTTATTTACTGATCCTATTCTTAACGAGGACGAGCCTTTGTCAGATCATATTTTTACTAGTTGAGAAATAATCCCCATGTGATAATTTTTATGATAATCAGAATGTGGAAATAGGTATGGATTCTCCTTTTTCAGATGACAAGCTGAAACCTCCCTGTTTATTCCACTGCTAGCAAAGAAGGAACACTTGACCATTCTTTATATAACTGAGCAGATATCTGGAGTCCTCGAGAGTCGACTGTTCTCTGAAAACCTTAAATAGATCTGGCCAGGCATAAGCTGTCCTTTCTTAAACTGAAAGAATGTTTTCTTAAGGCAGCACTGCCCCTTGCGTTAAAGTAAATATTGTTAGAGCTGCTTGAATACAGTGCCTCATTCATAGTGACCCCACAAGTAGGAGGTTTGTACGTTCATACCATGCACACATGAGAGAAACATCGATGTGGATAAGGAATGGAGCAATATTTTCATCCTTAAGCAATCTGTATATACCAAGGGAAATCTTTTCACCCCGTTTCAAAAGTTTTAGTTCTGCACCTGATTATGTCATTGTAGGACTTTGTGGAAGAAATTAGGACATACTTCAATTAGAACATTGTAGAAAAAGAGATCTTATTACTTGTTATAGAACAGAAGGCGTTTTTTTCTGTGCTCATGCAGTGAGGGGTTTCTGGGCTATCTTTTTGTGTCTTTTCTCAGATAGATGTACATTCGGTCCATACATCGTGCGATGCTTGTGTGCAGCTAAAGTAGATTTTATTTATATTGGTGATTAAGGGAATTCCGTCTGTTTGTTTGCTGATCTTTTTTTTTAACTTCCTCCAGGAATGTAGCATGATTGTTTAATATCGTCAAGGTGAGTTCCTGGAAGTACTTTACAAGTAGATAACATTAGTGTTGCGCATTGAAAGTATGATCATTTACGTGTCACCGACTGAAATCCAGTTTAACTGTATGAAATTCAAAGCAAGAGGGTGAGGACTTAGGTTGAATGCTCAGTTTAAAACTTCCTCTGCAAAACTCAGCAGCAATAGAAACGTTAGCAGCTTCCCTAATTACACACATGTAATACATTATTGCCCGCTTTCTGTATTTGTGGTCATGTATTGAGCAGGCATTCTCCTTCAGATGTACCCACTTCTACAGGATGTGCTTGTCACAGGGTACCTCCTGTCTTTATGAAACTGAAAGCACCATCCTGATGGTGGCCCGAATTCAGGGCCTTCTTGCAGCCTTGAAATCAACAGTGCCCGGTCTGCTAAATCATAAGTAAGTCTATTATCCTGGCCAGTATTTTCCTTTGCCCCTCTTCGGTTTTCCCTCACACCTGCACATCCCTTATCCAACTACTAAGTTGAGGCTCTCTTGTTCCCATGCAGTGTCTCACTGTGCACCTCTCAGCTTGCACAGAGGGCCGCAAACGAGAATTGCATTTTTATGGTCTGGCTTGACAGCACAACTGTCACTAGACAATTATGTGAGAATGATCAGGAGAGGGGCTTTGCCTCTGCTCACATTTTGGGAGCAGGAGAACATGTTTTGATTGGGCAGAAGTTGTGTGCTTTCACACAGCTGTGGCCATTTTGTTTATTGAGCCAGATGTCTGAGCTTGGACTTTCAGGGGCACACACATGACATTTAATACTCTTAAAATGTGTTAGATAACTAGATAATTTATGGTGTTTTTCTCTTGCAGTGGCACGCAACATTCTGTTAAAACTAGATGTACTGACCGTGCCAATGCTTGGTCCCTTTTTGGGTTGGGGACTATAAGCAACAGACATTTGTTAGGCACCATATTTATTGGATTTAATTTAGCCAGGATTTATGTCCAGGCCTGTGTATTACTGGGCAAGCTCATATAATGTGGAGGAAAGCAGCATTACTTTCCCTGCATTTAGGGAATCTTATGGGGTCGGTAGGAGCAACAGTGGAGTGGGTATGCTGTGGATATATTGTATGTTACTTCACCAGAGTCAAGTACATTCAACTGGTGCCCTGGAACTTACAAATATAGTGTACTTCTCAAAGCTTGTGTGCTTTCCTCTGTATATTTGAAGGACTGACAGTGGCGTGTTCTGTTTGTTACTCTTCTTAATTTATACCACGTCTCTAACCACTACCAAACCATGTCCGCCTCAGTGAAAAAATAGAATTTCCATTATGTATGACTTTTAGCTTTGCAAGGTACATCAACATGTGCTTTAAATTCAGTACCTCCAGCTTTTATTTTACCGCTTTAAAAATGTGTGCAGTCATTGGACTTTTTCTGTGTAATCTGGAAAAATAACTATTGTTTATTGTTCGATTCGCTTGTCCATTAATGCCCGCCTTTTTGACTTCTTATAAAGTTGTGCCCGTGTAGTTTAGAAATCTCACAGTCCCGGATCTCAGTGGAGCCATAAAAGCTTTATACACAATCTCTGCGGAGACAGACATCAAGACACAGGGGGGTCTGCAGAGTCCATTTTTCTAGAAGTTGCTTCGCTAATATTCGTTCTGGAAATACAAAAACACAGGTTGTTAAGACCTTTAAGACTTAAGTTACCTTCCCTGTCTTATGTTTCATCCAACAGTTTGTGGGCAAGCTCCAACAGCCTTTTCTCCTCATTTTATAGGCCTTTGATGTGCTTAACATCTTTCTATGTTACTCAGTACGCTATGCCACTTTTCTCAAATTTGTTCTGAGCAAGGTGATGTCAATTGAGAAACTTTTGTTTGGTTTCTGCTTTACTTTAAGAATGACATGTCACCAAATTCTCATGCCTTTTCCAAATCCCTTGTGACTGTGCAGGTTTGGCCGTGTTAACCATCTCGGTTTCTTGGTCAGTTTCATTACTTTCCATTGACTTCTTTGCTTTGTTTTTCCTCATACTGGATTCGACGTGCCGTCAAACAATATCCATAGCCTTTTATCCCCAACAGTGTGCTAGTATCCCATGAAGGGAGGGTATGATCCAAAAGCCAATACGGTGCACACGCAGTGTGCAAGCCCTGCCACATTTGAGATCGCCTTGAATCAGCTCTGTGACTTAAGTTAGTGTGGGCTGCACACCAAACAGGCCCCTTTGTGTGCCACCTACTGTACACTCTGCAGTGGGCCTCTGTACTGCATGTATCTGTTAGTATATTTTTTAGAACATGGCTGCTTTGGCCCAGATACCCAGAGTACTGTCCTCATTGCAGTCCCAAGGTACAGGAATTCTCGCTATGTGTTGCACTCTTCAAGGTTATGGAGTCAAGCAGTGATAATCCCAGTAAACATCAGCAAACTACTACTTTTCCTCAGCGTGCACTCCTTAGCCTAGATGATCACATTTCTTCACTGTTCCATCATAAATATCTGGCTATGCACAGGCCCCTTATCTCATACTTTCTGATAAATACTTTTAAGTTCCTCTCCTTGTAAATAAAGGCTAGGTGTCAGACTGGAACTGGAAACTTTCAAAAGCAGTTCTGCTGTGTGCAGGTAGCTTTCACTGTTGTGATGCATTAAGCAGCAGAGGTTCTGGATTTATAACTACTCACCATCGAAATAAAGACTAACGTTTTGACAGAAGTACTTCAGTCTGGTTGATCACCCACAGAGCCATTGTTATGATTTAATAAGACCATTACTGATACTCTATTAGCACTTGGCCGAAACCATGTTCATGTCGCCCTGTTAACAGAAAGGTTGTGCATCACCAGCTCCCTGCACCAGACCACCCAACTTTTGTCACTGAACCCCTGGCACTAGAGCATCTGCTGCTACAGGCGTCCACCACCAAAATTAATCCAAATGCTTTTCCTACTACACCTGATCTTGAATCCAAATCCATAAAGACAATTGAGCAACTGATGTGTTTTATTTTTTCCATTAACCCGCTGCTATTCTCATCCCCTTAACTATTATGTGGCTCAGGTTTTACTGGCTGTTCCGGACGACCATTGGAAAATTATTTTGCAGACTATTGAGGACAGTCAGGGTGTGGCAAAATCTGTCATATGCTCTTGATTGGACAAGACTGAGTGCTTAGGGCGAGTGGTCGCCTCTAGCATGCCCTTCCACTCTATTTCTTGATTAGGTCTATAGGCTTTTCGGGGATGTCCAGGCAGCCTGAATGGACATGCTGTTTGACATCTCTTGTCTTTTTGGAGAAAAAGAGGAGTTAGCATTAGACCATTTCAAGAACAGCAGAGCCACAGAATGTTCCTTAGGCCCTTCTGCTCCCACAAGAAAACTTACTAGAAAAGATTCCCTCTTCTTGGTTATCGTAGAGGTTTTCCATTCCACCAGTGCCAGACTCCTTCTCCAGCTCAGCAGGAGTTTCAGCCATTTTGTGCCCAGAGACGCAGTTCGCACAGGCAACATTCAGGACAGAGGGAAACATGCAGCTCAGTTCACTGCCCCTCCCGCAGCTGCAAGACTGATTTAGTGTATCCTTACCCGCGCAGAACCACACTGTTGGAGACGGGATCCAATATTACCATCAAGGGTAGCAGTTTTTGATCAGATAACTGGGTCCTCCAAATTGTCCATCAGGGCTTCACCCTCCTATCTCTTTCCACTCTGCAGCAATTTGTCACCACCACCAGGGTGGCTGAAGGGGGACCCCTCTGCCTTGCAGCAGGAAGTGCAGGCCCTTTTGGTCAAAAGGCTGGCCTCTGAAATAGGACCTGGGTGTTACTTCCACTACTTCCTTGTAGTGAAGAAAGAAACACACCTTCGTCCTATATTAGATCTTATCTCACTCCACTCCTTCCTGCAGAAGGACAAATTCAAGATGGTCATACTTGGCCAAGTCCTGTCTGCCCTAGACCCTGTACACTGGATGGTTGCTTTGGACCTGCAGGATGAAATTTTCATAATTTCGTTCTGCAGGCCCATAGGTGTTACCTGCAATTCTTGGTGGGCTAGGAGCATTTTCTGTTCGCAGTGCTACCCTTTGGGGACAGCAGTGCCTTAAAGGTGTTCACAGAAGTGATGGTGGTGGTAGCAGCTCACCTTCGAAGGGCGGAGTATCAGTCATCCCCTACTTCAACAACTGGCTTCTGAAGGCAGGCTCGCCCCAAGCAGTCGTCAAACCCCTTCAGACAGAGATGAACCTCTTCACATCATTGGGATTCACTATCAACGCACCAAAGTCACAGCTGACCCCTTCACAATGTCTTGCTTCTTTCCCCTTAAAAAGCCATAATAGAAACTCAACTACTACAGGAGGGAGAAATTATGTAAATGTGTCCAGACTGCCTCAGTTGTGGAGGTTGAACAGGACATTACCCTTGCAGCATTTATCTATCTGTCTGGGGCAAAGTGAAGCTTTCTGCTTAGGATAACAAGTATTAATAAAGATACAACTTATCAGGCAAGTTTGAAGCATGGACTTGCTTAGTTGTTAACTTTATCACTCCACGCAGATTTGCAAGGCAAATAATTGATTTAACATTTGATAGTAAAATTCTGCAGGCATAAACTACAGCTTTGGTGATAAAAGTATTTTTTTCTGATTCTTCTAAACCTAGTTTTCAATTTTAAAGCGAAAATGCTTATTCTAAAAAAAAAAAAAAAAAAAGGGGTAGGTTTCACCACAAATTAAAGCACAGCACACACTGCTGCCTTCTATTGCACCACTAAGAATTGGGCCAGATTTTTACCTTGGGATGCTGGTGTCTCTTAGATCATCAAAGAAGTAGTAGTCCTAAATAAGAAGCTCCATTTTTCTTCTACTGCAAATGATCACAGATAGCACAAAAACAGAAAGTCTTGACTTCTATAAAAAGGCTATGCTCTCACTCCTACACCAATTCTATGTCCTACACTTTCAGAATATCAAAATATATTTCCTGACCTATTAAATACTGTTAAAAGAGATCCAGAAACTCGTCCCTTGGGTGCCTTTGAATTGGTTTTGGTAGGCAAGAAAGTTCTGTTATTTGTCACTGTTACCTTAAAAATTGAGGCAAGAAAATTGGCTTCTTTAGACAGACCCTAGACTCTTTGTTGGTGGATTCAACATTCAGACTCCTCAAAGACTTTCCATTTTAGACTCACACACCTTAAATTACTATGGTAACTGATTCTTTTCACTACAGCTTGAGGACTCATTGCCTGTACCTGTAGATTCATAGCCGACAGTTGGCTCAAGACATGGCCTTCAATCTGTACCATTTTTCTAAGCCTTAAGTCCTTTGTCTCAGAGAAGATTCTTTGCACCTTAGCAGGCAACAGACCTGCTATGTTCTACCTCAACAAGCTGAAAAGGGACCATTCTCATCCCAAATGCCCAACAGGATTAATTTGTTGGCTTGGCATCTACAGAATATTCTACCTGCCGGCACAGCTCCACCTATTAAAAAAAAACTTAGTTGCTGGTATCTTTTCCATACTGCCATATGCCTAATGAATGTCAGCCGTGAAGCGATTCAGATGAAATTCTAAGTCAGAAGATTTCCTCATACATCTTTCCCATAGAGAACTGTCGCCTTGTCACGTTTGTTTCTCAAATGGCAGTGCAGAGTGCTGTTTGAGGAAATTTGTTTAAGCTTTCCACCCGCTTCCCTGATCCATATGATTCTGTGGAAGTACAAAATACCCAGTGATTTAGATATGATGTTGACCGCCCCTTCCTACTCTTAACAAATTTGATTTGCATACCTTCTTTGGTTTCAAAACATCTTTCTGGCTCTTCATTTGATTACTGATCTTTTAGTTCAGCTAAATCACTTCAATGTTTTCATTTGGAAGCTGCATTCTTCAGATGCTAGTATAGGCACACCTGACCATTTCAGATGACAATACTGCCATTATATGTGCTGTCACACTGAGCTTATGACAGACAACTTTTTTTGGACCGTGTAGTCAGGTTTGAAGCCAGTTGATAATAAGGGGTAGAAGTCACTAAAAGTAGAAGAATCCTTATGTCCGGCGTGAACTAATGCTTTCTTTTTCAAAATATAGTATATAAACATAGTCAGCTTTCGGTCTGTCTCCTTCGTCCATTGGCTTCTGTGGCGCAGGATACTTGAGACATTGTTAATCACTTCTTGAATCAGCCTACAGGATTATTTTAGTTTCACTAGCGTGTGCTGTCTCTTATAGTGTATTCGTCAGCCTCCACTCTCTTTGCATAAGGGAATATTTATGCCTTAAAACTTTGGACTATCATCACACTGTCACATTCAGAGGTACATATGTCACACGTCCATTTTATTCACAGTGAAACATGTTTGTTTTTTGTAATTTGCATTTTCAGATGTTTTTGTCAACACAAGTCTGACCTTATGATGGTCACTCTTCTGATGTGACATTTTATATTGGGACAGTCTGACCTCGAGCTGGGTGTAGTCTTGTGGGATAAGCAACAAAAGGTGCATTCTGATAGAGATTTCTAGCAGCAGATTCCTCACCTTTTGAATATTTCCTTGGTGTCAGACTAGATCTGGAAATTTGTAAGCACAACATATATTGCTGGTAGATGGGGATGTGCTGCTCTCTACTGACGCTGTTCTTCTCTGGAAATAACTTACAGAGCCTATATATCAATCAATCAGAGACTTTGTAAAGTGCACTACTCACTTGTGAGGGTCTCAAGGCGCTGAGGGGGGCAGGTGGTGGCTGCCCCTCCTCGAACAGCCATATCTTGAGATGTCTCCTGAAGGTAAGTAGGTCCTTAGTCTGATGCAGGTGAGTGGAAAGAGTGTTTCACGTTTTGGCAGCAAGGTGGGAGAATGATCTGCCGCCGCCGGCGGTTGTTCTGTGGATACGTGGGATGGTGGAGAGGGCAAGGTCGGCAGAACAAAGCTGTTGGGTCAAGGTGTAGAAGGAGAGACGTCTGTTGAGGTATTCGGGTCCGGTGTTGTGCAGTGCCTTGTGAGCATGGGTGAGGGGATTGAACGTGATTCACTTCTTGACGGGGAGCCAGTGTAGGTCTCTCAGGTGGGCTGTGATGTGGCAGTGGCGGGTGATGTCCAGGGTGAGGCGTGCAGAGGCGTTCTGGATGCTTTGCAGTCTTTTCTGGACTTTGGCCGTGGTTCCTGCGTAGAGGGCATTGCCGTAACCTAGCTTGCTGCTCACGAGGGCTTGGGTGACCGTTCTTCTGGTTTCCGTGGGGATCCATTTGTAGATCTTCCAAAGCATGCGGAGGGTGTTGAAGCAGGAGGAGGTGATGGTGTTGGCTTGCTGGGTCATTGACAGTGAAGAGTCCAGGATGAATCCCAGGTTGCGTGCTTGGTCGGTTGTGTCGGTGCGGTTCCCAGTGTGGCAGGCCACGAGGAGTCGTCCCAAGCGGAAGGGGTGGAGCCGAAGTTGGGGACCTTAGTCTTGTCGGAATTCAGTTTCAGGCAGCTGTTCTTCATCCATTCGGCGAATTCCTTCGTGGAAGTTGATCTTGGCGGTGACGGGGTCCTTGGTGAGGGAGAGGATCAGCTGGATGTTATTGGTGTAGGAGAAGATGTTGAGATTGGGCGATGTTCGCGAGCGGAGCCATGTAGACATTAAAGAGGGTCGGGCTGAGGGATGAACCGTGGGGTACGCCGCAGATTATTTTGGTGGCTTCAGAGCGGAATGGAAGGAGGCGGACTCTCTGCTGGTGAGAAAGGTGGTTATCCAGCCAGGGCTCTATCGTGGATTTCTGCGTCGTTGAGGCATGTGCATATGGTGTGGTGGCAGATGGTGTTGAATGCAGCTGAGAGGTCCAGGAGGATGAGGGCTGCGGCTTCGCCGTTGTCCAGTATGGTCCTGAGATTGTCTATGGCGGGGATGCGGGCAGTTTCAGTGCTGGGGTTGCTGCGAAATCCGGATTGTGACGGGCCAGGCACCACACCTGCGTGCTTACGTTAGTTCCTTTCTTTCAGTGCCACCATGGGCAGATCTAAAGCTACCCCCCGTCTCTTTGAAATGTAATGTTAAAAAAATCTTTTTCAGTGTGCAAGGGATATGTACCCTCCCAAAACCACTGGTTTTATACCCCTTAAGGAGTTGCACACAAATGTCTGTAACTGATTCTCAATAAGATTTGCCTGTTGTGCCTAGGTTTGAGTCACAATTCTAAGCCTGCATTGACTGTGGGTCGACGAACCTGAAAGCCATACGAGACTGCAAGGCGAAACTCTACATTGCCAAGCATTGGAAGATTTTGCAACAAGACCTATCCCAATTGGAAGTTTTGGTCCTGGTCTCATTCAAGTTCCAGGAGTCACAGGAGTTGTTCCAGAGGTCAGTCTTCTTCTTGATGAAAGTCCTTGGGTAGGTCAAAGAAAGAACACAAGAAATCAAAGCAGGACTCAACCTCTCAACCTCTTCCCACCATATGTCTCGATTTGGTTCTGAAATAGTTTAATTTCCGAGCTGATCCCGCAATTTGCCTGGCACAACCCGAATTTCTGGGGCTGTCTACCACCAATAAACATATTGAAGATTTCCACGTAGCCATGCTCTGACTCTTTGGATCCTTGCAGACTCACTATGGCACCTATGTGCTTCTTGGAGCTGAGAGGTTCTCCTCCTGAATTTGTGTCAACAGCTTTTCCATTGGTGCCAACTGGCCCCTCCAAGCACCCAATAGGTCCTCCTCCAGCTACAGTCCCGACTCCACCTCCCCCGCTGCAGTCCATGCTGGTTCCCATTACTTTGACACTGATGCAGAGTCCATTGACGCCAGAAGACGAGGCTTCAATTGTCTTCTCAGATGCAGAGTTGGTGCCAGTCGGACCACGACCGAGGCTGCACTCTGCTGCTGTAGAGGTCTTACTTCCTCTACTATATCTGCCTCCAAAAAGTTGAATGCACATCCTGCATTCCCTGTTCGGCACCGGTTAGGACAATGACTATGATACAAGTGATGAGATAGGCCAACCATATCACAAGGAGAATTGTTATGATGGCCTGCAAGAGGCTAGTGGCTTTGATACCTCCTGTCGATTGTTGTTGAATGGGCAGGACATAACATCGAACAGGTGGGTCCTACAAATTGTTCTTTTTTTTTATACTGCCTCACCTTCCACCTGACCCATAACGACTGATAGAGGACCATCTATCTGTTTTGCGACAGGAAGTTCAAGCCCTATTAGCTAGAGGGGCTATCGAGAGGCTGCCAGAAGTAGGACATGGTTGTTATTACTACTACTTTCAGGTGCCCAATAGGACAGAGGCCTTTGTCCTATTTTAGACATGTGTTCTCTCAATGCCTTTCTCCAGAAGGAGAAACTCAAAATGCTCACAATGGCCCGGGTCTTGCCTGTCCGTGACCCACCCTGGAGACTGGATGGGGACTTTGGTCTCACCGCTGCCCCTCGCGTGGTTCACAAAAGTGATAGCGGTGGTGGAAGTCTCCCCCTCCCTACCTTGATGACTGGCTGTTAAAGGCAGACTCACCCTAGGCAGTCGTCAACCACCTCCAGATGATGGCAATCCTTATGTCATCTTGGGGGTTCACTATGAACATGCCAAACTCCTACTTGGCTCCTTAACAGATGCTCTGCTTCATGAAAGTCAATCTGGACTCTGTTAGATTATTGCCTTTCCCCGGATAAAAGAATCAGCACGTTCAGGCAATGATCCTGATCTTTTTTCTTGCATAAGATCTTTTTATTGAAAACAAGGCAAGAACATAAAAAACACAGTAAGTATCTATCATCAATTACAACTCCAGTGGCGGAGAGGAATACACAACATTACATAGCCAGCAGTGTATACTTTTTGCTCGTGGATACATTTGTGCCAAGGTGCTCAGGATTTCACATTGTGTCCAGGTTCAGGGTGATGGAGGTACACACATGCCCTTTGTAGTCATTCCAGCATCTCCATATTCTAGCCCATTATTTTTTTTAACACCCCCAGCTCCCAAAAACAACTTTTTCTGCCATTATGCACCAGTCCATATCATCTTTCATTGCGGTGGTGATGGCGCCCCCACAGCCATGCACTGTTGCACTTAACCAGAGCCAACCCCGAGATCATACACATTTTTTCCATTCTACCAAGATCTGATTTGTCCCATATGTTCAGTAGGCACCATTTCGCTGAGGACCCCCATCTTGCTCATACCTCATTCATACTGTCAACTACTGCTATCCAATATCTCTGTATGTCCAGGCAGTTTCATATTTTATGTAGAAAAGAGCCTTCATGAGCACAGCGCCTCAGAAAACCGATACTGGCAGCCCTGTCCATTTTTAACTTTACCACACAAGTGAGATATGAACTGTGTAGTATTTTTAATTGAACAAGCAGAAACCCCGTTCGGATTGCCACTTCTTGGGGTGATGCCAGTGCCAAAAGCCATTCATCGTCCTCAATGTCCCCCAAGTCAAGTTCCCACTGTGCCTGTAGGGATTGCAGCAGGGTTGATGAATTATTAACTAACTTCCTGTAAGTGAGGGATGTCCCTTTGCTGTGCATATGTTGCTCCAGTAACCTATCCTCAAAAGGGGAAGACTCGGGGAGATCGGAGTGCCAACTGAAGGGCATGGCACATTTGAAGGTAGCAGTTACTGTCAGTGGGCACAAGACTGTATTCCTGTTGCAGCTCTGCAAATGAAATGACCTGTCCTTGAGACCAGAGGTCTCCAACCCTGGAGATTCCAGTGAGGTCCAATTTAGCAAAGCCAGGTTGGTCTCCAAGCTTTCCCAGTTTACCAGAATCCCAGAGCGGAGTAGTCAGTGTTATCTTCCCCACCCACCATAGCGCTCAGTGCACAGTGCGCCAAATATTGACCATGACTAACGTTGGGCCACGCAAGGTGTTGTGTCTGTGGTTAGTGTAGAGAGCTTATCTGGAGGAGCATGGACCCAAGCATTGAGTAGTGAGATGGGTGGCCCAATAGTATTTTTGGATGTGCCATACCCCCATTGTACCACCCCCTAGTCAATTTGGATACTGAAAACCATCAACTTGAAGAGCGCTGCCCTGCCCAATAATGACAGCTGCAGTGACCTCCAGTGACTGACATCATGTTTCAGCCACCTTAGGAGGGGAAGTAGGTTACGGGAGTAGAAGTGAGCGGGGTCAGTGGTGGCATGGATCCCCAGGTAGCAGAAACCATCTTGGCATATCCGGGCCTCGCTTCCACGGGGCAATCACTAATGATGTATATCACAGATTTTGTCTATTTTATAATCTAACCGGAGTATTGTCCAAACTGGAGCAGAATATGCATGATCCTTTCAAGGGTCAGAAGTGGGTCTGTTAAGTATAAGAAGATGTTGATGGCTTAGAGTGATATCCTATCTTCCCAACTCACCGCTCATTGCAGGCCCCTGAACAAGGGATCCATTATATTCAAGGCTTCCAAGGGTTCCAACACAAGAGCGAAAAGCAGTGGGGAAAATGGGGAGCCATGTTGGAAATCAAACCCCCAGGATGTTGCTCTGTTGACTACCAGCTGGGCCAGGGGAGACGTATATAGGAATCTTACCCATACCAGATATTTAGGTCCAAAGCCAAAACTCTTCAAGACCTCAAAAAGGCAGGGCCACTCAACAGTAGACACCTGGATACCTAGCCTACCACTTGCCTGTGGCTTCTAGTTCGTTCTTGTTCCAGAATGATCCAGTGACACCGCAGCTGCCTGGATTTTCCTGACGACTGTTTCCCGACCAGGTTTTCCCACTCACTGTTCTTCCCACCAACAGAAGCCCCAGGACCTACCTAATGCAGGCTGAGGCATGACCGTGCAGCAGGCACGCTGCTGCTGCACCAAAGGCAAGCCCGTCTGTGCCTGTCCATGCCTGGACTGCGCCGAGTGCCACGACCGCTGGTCCTTCCTCCCCAAGAAGATAAAACCATCACTGAGTTGTACACCCTGAACCCCGGATGCCACAACAAACACTGCTGATGTGCCGACCCATGCTCCATAGGACCTTTCACCGGCACCCATGCCACTTCACCCACCACAGCACACACACCAGCCCACCGACAAGCCTCATCCCAAACACACCACAGACACCACCTGAACAAAAACACCAACTTGCATGCGCCCTTCTCAATACATGCTCACTATGCAAGCATTCCACCAAATTATGGAACTTCATTGCCACCCTTACACTCGACATTGTCTTCCTCACTGAGACCTGACTCAACCCCACATCCGCCTCAGACATAGCCACGGTAATCCCCGAAGGTTATAAAATCATTCACCAGGACCGCACCAACAAGCCAGGAGGAGGAACAGCCATCATCTACAAAAGGACCATACAGTGCACCACCTACAGCACCACCATCCCCATGGAACATCTCAACTTCAAGCTCCACATGGACGACAAAACAACCATCAGAGGCATCCCCCAGGCCTGCGCTCCAGCTTCTGCAACACCGTCGCAGAGTTAATTGCCCCCCTAGCCTTAGACTCCAAGGAGTGCATCTTCCTCAACAAACTAACTTTCCACATTGGCGACCCTAACGACACCAACACTGCATACTTCCTCGACAGTATAAGCAGCCTCAGATTGACCCAGGTTGTCCACAACCCTCCAAAAATTGCAGGACACACGCTGGACCCCATTTTCACCTCCAGCAACTGCATCAAATACAGCCATGTCACGGATCTCATATGGACTGATCACTTCATCGTCTACTTCAGAATCTCAGCCCCCATATCTCCACCCCATGATGACCATTCCCCCCCACCCCCCACCGGTGGTGGAACAAAATCTCAGAGACCAGCTGGGCAGGTGCCCTGAGCACCTCCAACCTCCGCTAGTGCCACCAACCTTAACAGGGAGTGAAAAACGTCAATGCCTGGAACACCAATTGTGCCGACAGCATAATGCCAGTCAAGAGCAACCACCAGAGAAGATCCTCCAAAAAGGCCAATTGGTACACCCAAGAACTCAGAACAGTGAAACAAGACAGCAAACAGCTAGAGAGGAGATGGTGCACCAGCAAAGATACCTCTGACAGAGCAGCCTTCAAGACCTCCCTAAACCTCTACCACCGCTTGCTGAGAGCAACAAAGAAGACAGCCATTGCTGCACGCATCGAAACCAGCCCCAACAACTGCAACTAACTTTTCAACACCGTTAAGGAATTCTCCACCCTGGCTGCCAGCAAAAACAGCATCACATCTTCACAGGAGCTGTGCGACAATCTCGCCCACTTCTTCCACAACAAGATCGCAACTGTATCTAAAACCTTTGAAACCAAACCCACGCCTACAGACTTTCTCGATAGATACACCACAGACAAGAACCACACGCTGACAACCTGGAACATCCTCTCCACCCATGACTTCACCTCCACCATGAAATCTATCCACTCAGGATCATTCACAGACCCATGCCCGCACTACATCTTCAACCTTGGAAACCAAAGGATCAGCCAGGAACTCACCACCCTGCTCAACACCTCTATCAACACTGCAGCATTTCCTGATGCCTGGAAACACACCAAAGTCAGACCCCTACTCAAAAAAAAACTCTCCGCTGACCCCAGCAAACCCAAAATTTACTAGCCATTCTCCCTACTCCCATTCCCAGTGAAGGTACAAGAAAAGATCATCAACTTGCAACTCATGAAGTACATGGAGCAGAACCAGCTACTCGACGTCTCCCAATCCGGCTTCTTCAGCAATCAAAGCACTGAAACTGCCCTGATCAGTCACCAGCGACATCCAAACCGTCCTCGACTGAGGAGAAAAAGCAGCTTTGATCCTTTTCGACCTCTTGGCAGCCTTCAACACCGTATCTCACCATATGCTGATCGAATTAATCCACCACATCAGCATCTACGAGTACGCGCTCAGATGGATCACCTCCTTCCTCACCAGAAGAACCCAGAGGATCCACCTCTGAACCGAAGGAGATTACCAGGGGTCATCCCTACGCTCTTCAACGTATATATGACCCCTGCTCACCAACATCCTCAGATCTCACTCTCAACATAATTTCCTACGCAGATGACACCCAACTCACCCTTTTACTCACGAGGACCCCCTCCACCACCAGACCAACTTCCATAGATGCATGACAAGCGTTGCTGACTGGATGAAGAACTGCCTGCAGCTGAACACAGACAACATGGAAGTACTGATCTTTGGCAGTAGCAGCAACACATGGAATGACTCCTAGTGGTCATCCGACCTAGGACTTGCACCCACTCCCTCTGCCCATGCCAGAAACCTCAGAATCATCATTGACAAAAAGCTCACCACGAAATCACAGATCAACGCAGTCTCCTCCACCTGCTTCCTCACTCTGCGCATGCTACGTAAGATCTTCAAGTGGCTACCTCTACACACAGTACGCACTGTGACACAGTCCTTCATCACCAGCCGACTGAACTACAGCAACACCCTGTATGTAGGAATCGCTGCACCCTTCCTACAGAGGCTTTAGGCTATCCAAAACGCTGCAGCCAGACTCCTCCTCTGCCTCCAACTGCATATCAAACCCCCACCTCAGGCAATTCCATTGGCTCCCCATGCAGAAGAGATACCAATTGAAGCTGCTGACCCACGCACACAAGGCTCTACACTACCAAGGACCCGTGTACATTAACAACTGTCTGAACTTCCACCAACTGTCAAGAATACTACACTCTGCCTCCCTTTCACTTGCCCATACTTCTCGCATCTACCAAAGCAGAAGTGGAGGACGCTCCTTCTCTCACATTGCAACAAACACCTGGTAGGGCCTCCCCACGCACTGCTGGATCATCACCTCACTTCCGGAATTCCAAATGACCATAGAGACCTGGTTGTTCGGATAGGCCTCCTGGACCTGCAAGCACTTGGATACACTATTGAGTGATTAGCCACACTATAAATCCAGATTGATTGATTGAACAGTATCAAAAGCTATGCGGGCATAGAGGGAGAGGACTACTGCATCCTCCTGTATGTGTCTCACCTGTCCCAGGACTTCGTGCAGTCGTCAGAAGTAAATCGCTATGCTGCGACCTAGTATAAAACTTAATTGATCATGGTGGATCAATGTAGTAATGACTGGGATAAGTTGCATGACAGGTACTTTGGCTAAAAAATGTATTTCATCATTTAACTAGGAAATGGGCCTGTAGGATGCACACCAGCCCCTGGTTTGCCTTCTTGCGGGAAAACCACCATGGAGGCCAGTCTTTGCTCTTTCGGAAGCAGCCCCACCTTGCGACTCTCATCACACATTTTCTTTAGGTGTAGGGCAAGCTTAGAGGCTGTAATCTTATACAACTCAGTGGGGACGTTATTAGGACCTAGTGCGTTACCTGATCTCAACTGTTATTGGCCCTGCTATTTCTGCCTCGGAGATAACTTTTTCTAGAGACTCTCTATCTTCAGGAGTAAGAGTTGGGAGTTTAACATTTGCCAATAGTACTGGGGAGTCTGAGGCCATTGTTGTTACACTGGGGGAGTACAGTCTTGCGTAATATGTGGCAAAAAACCTCTGCTATACCCTTCCTGTCTCACACTAGTTCTCTGGTATCTGACCGGATACTGCTCACACATCTGTTTGCTCTCTTTTCTTTTGAACTAGGCCAGCAATTTCCCAGCATAATTGCCCACTTCGCAAAGGCAATGTTGCACCGCCTTGTACCTTACTAGCCGCATCTGTCGCATCATCATGGTATTTGTGCTGTTTGAGAACCAAGACATTCGTATGTGTCTTCCTCCCATGGTCATTGATTTTGGCCTTGAGGTCCAATATCTCCCTCTCCGGCATCTTCAGTGTGTCCTCTTTTCTTTGTTGTGTCCCAATATCAAGGAGAGCACCTGATCACTGCCTTGTAGGCCTCCCAAAGCATTTGTGCCAAGTCTACTGAGAACTCATTCTCCTTTAAATGGTGTTCTGTCGTCTCTATCAACCCTGCCTTAATTTCCAAATGTTTGAGATACCAGGGATTCAGCATTATCTGAGTGTGTTTCTTCCCATCTTCCGAACCATAGACCATCCATAGACGGGAGTGATCAGAGATGCCTCTGGCCAGGTGGTAGATCTCCCATGTTTCGGGGTGCTGGTGAGCCAAGGCAAGAATGTAATCAATACGGAACAGGCTGCCATGGGCACCTGAGTGGTAGTTAAAATTATGTGTATGAGGATTCAGAGTATGCCACGTATCAACAAGGCCGTTGGCCCCTAGGAAAGCAGCAAGGGGCCTCCGGGTGGGACCCGCCAACTTAAGGGGAATTGGTCTAGGTCATCCCTGAGTGTTGCTTTTATATCTGTCCCCCCACCCACGAATTAGGAGGTCCCCATTGGGGAGAATAAGTAACATTGCACTTAGGTCAGGAAACATAGCGTAGTAGAGTCAGGGTGGGATGTGAATAGACAGTATATTTATATTTGCCCCCTCTCGGGTTCCTGTGAGGGCCGCATAGCGTCCACCTTGGTCTGGCGATGTCTGTTGAATCAGGAGGGGGCATGATTTCTTCAGAAGTATCCCCACCCTCTGGAAGGGGAGATGTAGCCTGCATGCAATACCATTTTGTATCTCTGTGTATCGAGTGCACTGCAGGACTTGCCCATGAGGTGTATCTTCTGCAGTAGGACAATGTTTGTGGGGTATCTCTTAATATGTTGAATAACTGTACCCCATTTAAGTTTGTCCCCCAGTCCATTACATTCCAAGAGAGGAGGTGCATAGTCGCTCGATATATAAGCTGGGACATACTACAGGAGGTTCGCTGCGCGTGTAGTCATATCACTTCATCCCTCCACCTACTGTACTGGGTGTATTATCTACCATAACTGAAACAACAACGAAAAACACACATTATCTCCCAATAAACAACTTCGTCCGCCTCCCACCCTGCCTTCCGGCATTTTGGACCACAAACTGCCCACCTCCCCAACCATGCAGAGCACCTGTAGCCCCAGTATAATATATTAACCTAAGGTGACAGTGGCAACTGCTTAAAAGCCCATCACCCATCCTCAAAAAGGATATTTGTTGCCATAGGTCATCATTCTGAGACAGACGTGATCTGCCCCAGGGCTGCCTGTTCATGGGAACATGGCCCAAAAGGTTAGTATGAAATTGGAGTATCAGCTCGGGCAGAAGATTGATTTTTACCAGAACAGCGTTTCATTCCGTGGCCTCAAACCAGTCTGCTTGTGAACCAGAATGCGGATCATGGTGTGTTGAGGAGCCCTTCTTCTGTGGTAAAGAATGCCCCGGGGGTGGTGGTTCTTCCAGTGCTCTCTCACGAGTGACCTCTCCACGCCAGTGACATCACAGTCAATCATAGTGTTTTGTCCCCACCTGTTGCAAGCCGTCCAGCCAATCCCAGACAGTCTTCACACTAGTGAAGAAATATTTTTTTTCCATTAGCCACTATTCTCAGCTGAGCACAATATATCATCAGATATTTGAGCTTACTGTCTCTGAGGGCCTTTTTGACGTCAAGGAAGTTGTGGCGCATCCTTTGCACCCGAAGTGTGAAATCCAGAGAAAAGGTAATTTTCAAAGTTAACCGGTGGAGCACTGCGTGCTGTTTGTACGTTCACATCCCTGTCTATGTAATTAAATATGCAGGCAATGATGGAGCGTGCAGGAGCGCCTGGTTTAGGGTGGGTGCCCGGGACCTGGTGTGCCCGCTCCACTGAGAGGTAGTTTGAGAGTCCACGTGGCTGGAGCAGCATTAGAACCAAGTCCTCCACAACAGATCAACCGACTGCCCCTCAGATTTCTCAGGCACACCTATGATGCATTTATTACTTATATGGGAGTGGCCTTCAAAATCTTCTATTTTAGCCCCTAGCTGTTCCGCCGTAGCCTGCAGTTCTTTTTCAAATCCGAGGTATCATCAATGAGGGTTGTCAAGGATTTCTCAGTCACCCAGGCCCCCAAGGCACGAAAGTCTGCTCTCATTAACGCGAACTCTGTCAAGCCGGAGTCAATTTTGGGTTCAAGGGCTCCTCGTACGTTCTGCAGCACCACCATAATGTCCTTAAGGGTCAAGATTGCTCCCTCTTGTGATGTTTGGGATTTCAGGTGCTGCATCTTTTCTGTTACAACAGCACCGATTAGGTCTTTGGGCTGTGTAAACTTGTCTAACTTAATTTGGTGGCCATCAAGCATTCCTTTACCTTCCCGTCATGATGTAAGACATTCCAGGTGTGTGTGCCCTGGTAAGCGGAGGCCCCAGTGCATAGACAGAACGCTGAGGAATTGTAGTGGAGGAGACACCGCTGAGGTATTCACTACTGCTTGCAAGGTGGGTGTGGCTTAGGAGGGCTGAACCCACACCGACCTCCCTGCAGCCTCTTGGGCTTCTCACACCATGTGTTGTGGCACAGTTGCAGGTTAGGCAGTGTGTATTAGGCGAAGTGTCACAAACAATGAAGATCTTCCCCCCTTCCCCCCCCACCAGGTCCACCACATTTGGGCACTGTCTGGTGTCAGGGGCGTATTATGAGCAGCACTAGGGGCAGTATGATTCTGTAGGGGTAAGCCAAGGAATATACTGCATCCAGATGAGTGCTTCAGAACGAGTTGGGCACCCACAAGCATTACCCTAAAGTTCAGGGCCTCCTCCTCTTTGCGTAGCTAACTTGCACTCACCCGTCCCAAGAGGGTGTTGACTCCCCAGACCCCCATGAAATACTGGTTAAGCAGTGATCCTGACCTCCACCCCGTGTTATGTCGGTGTGTCAGGCAGCAGGCCGACGGCGCTTCCTCACTGTCCATCTAATCATTTTGCCACTCCTATTCACTGGGGGGCGTGGCTGCAGTCTCGTGGCCGCCCTTGTTCTCCTCCACCCTTGGGCTGCTCGACCTAGGGGATCAACACCGGGGCATTACAGGGACTCACTGCAGCCTAATTCAGGCCTCAAAGGCAGAGTCCACACAGGGGGGGATCATGTAATCCCTTTCAGCAACGGTCCAGGCTGCAGGCTCAACTCTTCTTCCCTGCTGCGGCCTGTCCCGCTGACATGCCTCTCTCGACAGCAGAGGGCACGGTTGGCTTACTGAGGCCCCCAGCACTCCTGTTAGCAGGGGGTGTCGCTGGCGCCTCAAGACTCTGCCATTTCTCCACCCCACGGAGGTAGATCAGCCTGGAGAGATCGGGTGTGCCACCAGGCCACACCACACATGGTCGCTTCAGGGTTCATACAGGGGATGATCTCGTCAGCCAGGGAGGGGGGCAGACCGTGCCTTTCGTGGGGCAGAGGGTATCCCGCTACTTCCCGCAGCTTGCAATGGAGTAAGGGCCGGGCCCACCTCCTGACAATGCTGCTCGCATCTCCACTGCAGGCCTCACCCTGTTGCTGCTTTTACTCAGGGCAGGCCTACGCCAATGACTCACGAGTGTCGCCTGTCATCTGTGGGTTGCAAATATGTCCGTTCCTTGCCAAATGGACGGATGTTTGTACAGATGTTGGGAGATTTAGGTGACTGGCCAGGGGAGCTCCTCTGAGTTGCAGACATCTTGTTTGGTAGCTAGCCATGCCCCCTATGATCCCGATCTTTGAGCTTCAGTTCTGGATTTCACTGGAGTCGACTCAGGCTGCTGGGAATGATGGCCTTCTGCAGCCTGTGGTCAATCACAGCTGGCATATAAGGGTTCTGCAGTGGGATCTGAAGTCTCAGTGGGCCCAATATCAAGGGGACCTCTCTGACCATGTTCAGATTTAGGAGGAAACAGCAAAAGATCTGCAGTGGTGGGTCCAGAATCGCCACTGGGTCAGCTGCAGACCTCTTCACTCCCCCCACCAAACTGACTGTCGTGACCAATGTGTTGCTTCTGGGTTGGGGGGGCCATTTGGGAGAGGACGAGATCAGATGTCTCTGGTCTCCAGTGGA
This sequence comes from Pleurodeles waltl, assembly GCF_031143425.1. Classification (NCBI taxonomy): domain Eukaryota; kingdom Metazoa; phylum Chordata; class Amphibia; order Caudata; family Salamandridae; genus Pleurodeles; species Pleurodeles waltl. The sequence goes on from NC_090449.1 coordinate 19,685,509, forward strand.
GTCCTGGGTCCATGTCAAACTTCTAGAGCTGAAGACCATCTGCTTGGCCTTCAAAAGGCTTTATTCCATCCATCATGGTGACGCTGGTACAGGTGCTTACAGCCAACTCTCCTCCATTGCCTTTGTTAGTGCTTGTTTGTTGTTGCCAACAGGGAATATGGCTTAGTTTTGTAATTTAAATCAACTGGCTTGTGAATTTGTAGGCTTTTTTGCCTAGTTTCGACCGATTTGCCCACACCTTCTAGGATACAGAGCTTGTAAAATGGATGTTTCCAGCATTTGTTACTAATTATGTTGTGATGCAAAGGTGTTAGCGGATCTGAACTTTAGAGTTCCGTGATCCACATCAAAGAGTAACGCAAAATTCATGAGATTTCTCTGGCATAATTTAAATTCCACCCAGGTCTAGTTAATTTATAGTGAATAAAATGTACACATTTAACATCTCACTGTAGTTCTCGCTCATAAGTAATTTTACTGTGCTTCGATACCGCAGCCATCTGGCGACCAGCTTGTTGAGAGACAAAGCAATCATTTACAGTGTCTCCTGATAGTTCGTAGACACTGTACAAAGGATCTGTACTTGACATCTTTTTTGCCACAACTGAACATAACTGGGAGACTTTGCGTTGAATGACCCACTAATATTCAAAACAGGTGCAATTTTTTTTATTGCATCTTTGTAAATTATTTATTTGATTTGTGTCACTTTTGTATAGTAAATATAAACAACATCTTTGAGTTTGATAATACACAAAAAGGAATAATCCATACAGCAGGTCAATTTTTACCATGTGCGGCGCCTCAGCAGAGTACTTGTGATGGGCAATGTCCCTCTTTGCAATTAGCAGACCTATTGGCACCAAACGTCTTTTTCTCCTCCGATGACTCCACTCATCTATGAGACCCAGTAGGGCCATCTTATGATCGGGTATGACTAGTCTACCCATGATTTGAATCTGTATGATTTTATATTCTCGGCCAATATCGTTGTATGACTGGGCACTCCTAGAGCATATGGAAAATGTAGCCCACCCCACCCCTAAGGTAGTGGGGCTACACCCGTCTCTTCATCCTGCTGAGTCTGGCAGGACTGTAATAAACTCGATGTAGATTTTTTAATTGAATGAATCTCAGCTACAAAGACACAGTGAGTACCTTGGGGGTTATCTTTCCCTCATTCCATTCCGCATTCTCTATGGGGCCAGCATCCTGTTCCCACCTTTCACATAAATGTGTTGAGGGGTCTATGGTGTTGGACACCAATAATCAGTTTAACCTGGAAATACCCTTTCTACTCAATTCTGACATTCTGATCTTTGACTCCAGGGGGCTGAATTTGAAAAGGGTAACTAGGCTACTCCTGTGAGCTTCCAGAGCATGTTGCAGCTATAGGTATCTATAGAATTGCGATGTATATATCTGTCTGCTGTGCAGATGATCTGATATGATTGCCCTTAGACATGTCTCCTAACTTGGAGATGCCAGTAAGATTCCATGAGTGAACGCCCTCCAGGCTTACCGTTTTTCTAAGCCATATGCCATGCCACGGTGGGGGGGTCCCACTTGGAGCAGTCTTGGACAGCAGTAGTGGTGGATACATGCATTGTACATAATGTAATATGACATTTGGTTGTGGTCCTCTCTGTGGTTCACTCTCTGAATCATAGGTCAACAGTTCTCCCACCCATTCCTTTCTTATGGGTCGCATGCTAGGCCGTGTATCCTCCAGTAGCAGGTCTTCGCCAGTTCCTTCCACTAATGCTGATAGTCCTGATATTAACGTTTTCCAACAAACTTCCATCTCCACCACTCTCCATATAATAATTCAGTGGAATTCCTGGAACTGCAAGAAATTTGCCTGCAGATTAAAAAGGCACTTCAGTGTGTGTCGTAATAAAGGTAGGAGGCTCTATAATAATGCTCACATATAGCCTAATATATAACATAAGAATTCATTACCAAGTGATATGCAGCACCTAAGGCTTTGCATGCATGCTTGCAGTCTACCCTAAATTAAAACCAGCCAGCTGTAGCAAAAATAAAACCCTGATTGCAGATTGCTTAAACGCAATGGATCAAAGACTTCTCCTCTATGCTTGCGGACAGTGCCAAGACTCTGGTTATCCACATAGACCCATGCCTCTCCTTCAATGAGCATATACAAAGAGAGACAAAGGAATCAAGCCTCAGATCCCAACTGATGCTTTCCACTCTACTGTGCAATCTCTGGTCTGTATAGCTTTTGGTGGTAATGCCCTCCTGACCGACCACCCATAATCTCACCCTACTCGTGGCTCTTTCATGCTGCAGCTCGCCTGATCGCAAATTGAGCCCCAATTTCGGGGATCTTAATCAGGTCCCCAAACGGCTAATCAGCTTCAAGGAAGGCGATGCCTAAAAAGCCATTCACAACAAGAAAACAATACTTGTTCAAAACTCCCTCCCTCCTCACCACTGGTGGTACTGGAGATTCCCGAAGAAAGAAAAGAGGATAAAAAGAAATTACTTCTCTTCGTTTTCTCTCTCCCAGTTGAACAAACGCGCACTCATTCTGAAACTGGTCCAGTTTCTCATGTTTGCCAGTAAAGATGCTTTTCTCCATCTACCCTTTCTGCTGAAATCCTGCAAACCTGGGCACTGCCTTGCATTGCTTTCTTTCTTCGTGTCTTTGAATGTACAGTGTTCATCTCTCTGCTGATATCCCCTCATGTATGTATGTATGCATACATTTATTTATAGGTTTTATATTCTAGGTATTGAGTACTCCACCACTGTTGTAAACTTTCATTTATGCAAGTATAACCCGCACATATCCTCCTGACTGATGTTATGCGCTATGCTGCCTTTAAGCCTCGCACTGTAAACATCGAAAATAAAATTCACCTTAAGAATTGTTGCCCCTAATACGTTTTTCTAACCTACCTTTTTCCTGAACCTGAAGGCACAAGATACGCAATTATTTGGTAACGTGAGCAGAAATATTGTTTTTAGGTTTGATTTGTACTGTTGTCGTGTACACGTCTTAAGTAGAATGTCTGTTATTTCAGTGACAATAGCATAAGCCTTGAGCGCCATTTTGTGGCTCGCCGCTTCCTGAAACAGATGTGATGGGGGTACAGTGAACAGAATGATTGTACGACCATGTTTACATCCTCAAGTGGCAGACAGCGCTCATTAAATCAGTTACTTGAAACGCTCTGTGTGTGTCTGCCAGGAAGCGAATTCATCAGCATGTTTCAGTTAAATTATAGCTGCTTAATGTCACTTGTGCAAACAAATACTATACGGATTTATCTAGCGATCGAATATTCCACAGCGGTTCTGTGAAACTCTCGGGAAGGGAAGGGAAGATAACGCATGTAAGACTCTGATCACCATTCTAGGTTTATCAGTTCCAGCATTAGAAGGGTGACCAATGATTGCAATCATTGGAATCGTTCCAGTGGTAAATGTGCTACTTTTCTCAAGACAACACTTTTAGGGTCGAGCATGCAAGCGCTCTGGCCTGTTGTAATCTCTCTGTGGGCTTTTAACCACGCCCACTACTGCTGTTCATTCTTTGTTGTGCTAGTCTTAAATGCTTCATTTTTATTGATGCATTTTGTGATATGTCCCTCCTTTGTGTGCTGAGTTCCGTCCCAGGTCATTTCACTAAGTGAACATTTTTGTTGTCCATCACACTACGTCACGCTTCCTCCTGTCACAGCCTGTAACGGCCCCTCCTCTGTTTTTGGTTTGCCGTTCATTCCAGCCGTGATCCTTTCTAGACATTCAAGCAGGGAGCCAAGAACTCTTGCACTTGCGCTCATGGTGGCCGTGGCGGTTTGAATTGACTTGCTTATGTCAACTGTTTCACTTTTCATTTTCAATTTATGTGGCAAGAGAAGTCCAGTTGTGAATTTACAACAGTAATGGCTCTGACTCGAGCAAATGTGAGACCCATTGCATTGCGAATGTTTGTTTGCATCTTTAGAATACAACTATTGTGGGTGGGAGCCAGACAGGAGCCAAAATGGCGGTGCTCCTTTGGAGCTCCTGAGCAGGATCATATCCCGCACAGTGGTGGCCAACCCCAGGGGTCTTTTTGAAATCTGAGTGCGTAATGTTGTGCTTGAGAAACAGGCCCCCTGGAGAGTCAGCAGTTCAGTGCTGGTTTATGCAGAACCTCTGATACAATGTATTAGGCCTGAATGTGGTGAAGCCCATCAGTGTATTAGGAGTTTAGAGGAAAGTGGGGCAGTGGCAACCGCTTAAGAAGGCAAGGTCTAGTGGTGGCAACCCCTCCAGAAGCCATTGCACTAGGAGAGAACCCTTTGGTAGTGGGGTAGAGGAGGTTTTAGTGACATTTCTGGGCTCGACATAGGTGAAGAGATTGTTCCTTAAATGGGCATAGGTAACCAGTGCTTCAGTGCTGGTGGAGGCAGATGGCATGGGGTCTTGTCAATGAGGAGTAGAGAGCTATGGAGGCCAGATGGGGCAACCCTTTGGTAGCACTGAGCTATAAGTTCATGAATCGAGTGCTCGTACTGACCCTTTTCCAGGGATGATAGCTGTCCACAGTTGCTTGCATGTGTTTTAGACTGATTGGGGCCACCTAATTTCTTGATCTTTGGTGACTGTGGCTGATAAATGTAAACGCAGTGAGGACCTTTTTGCTGTGAATCGGGTGCAGCATGCAAGGAGAGAAGCACCCCAGGAGTGGGATAATGTAAGGAGACAGAGCTTACCCCAGGTGACTGAACCTTTTTAAGTTCTGTCAATGATATGTGCTCAGAAATGGTGGAAAGGAAAACCAGCATAGAGAAGTCGGTGAGGACGATGGAGGATAATACGAAGGTTGGACTAGCAGAGTGGAGGGGATTAAGCCGAAGCAGGTTTTGATGACATGCTGCAAAGGTTGAAGGTCCTGCTTGGTCCACAGCAGTACGAGATTTGAAGGACTTTCAATCAAATGAGATCCAGGGTGCTGCACTGCTAGTGGCGACGATCAACAGAATAGATAACCTGCTGAGTGAGAAGGGACATAGGTCAAAGGCTGATGTGGTCTGACCATTTCCCTCACGTTTTATATTTTGTTGTGCATAAACAAAACGTGAATGTCAGTCGAACTGACCAGTGGATGAATTGGGCTGACCCAACTCTTTGCATGTGTATATGTATGTATTTGTTTTGAATAATACGATTTTTTTTATTACATTAGGCTAGAGCTACAAAATTGAAGCTCACAAAAACTCGTTTCATTTTATAAATATTAGATAACCCAGCTGGTTTTGCTCAAATCTGTGCAGTACCCTATAGATTTATAAGCTGATTGTGATTAAGCTTTTGGGAAAATCAGTTATTTCTCATTTATGTCTCGCCTACTGGACAGCATTTAGTTATCTATACGCAAAAGCCTTTTGTGGACCATACCAGAAAAATTTACAGTTGGCCTAAACTCTGGCCATTGCATACCATTATTTGTTATTCTCGTGTGCTTGTCTCTTAGTTGAAGGCGTGCCTTCCTTTCCTTGTGTTAGTCCCTCCCATGGAGCATAGCCTCTTTCCATCAGTTTGATTGACTAATTGTATCCTTCCACTGTTTACATTTAGGGAACAACTTTCTTCTTTTAGTAATCCCCGAAAATGCGTGTGTGTAGTGCTCTTTTCCTTGTGTGCTGCTTTCCTCCCTCAAACAGCAGCCCCTCCTTCACCTACGTATTGTTCTCTCACCCCCTCTCTCCAATGTCGTTCTCTGCCTGGATTTGATTTTTTCTTTTTAACCTTCCATCCACCCAGCACCAAGCACCTTAGTTGCCTCCTTACCACTCGCCCATTGCTTTCCCACCACCTGCTGCCCCCACCCACCCATCCCTCTATTCCTCACTGAACCCTTTGCAGCCTGTAACTTTTCATTTAATTAATTTGATTTTGTTTGTTTTTTAGAGGGCCTGGCAGCTGCCATTAACAGCAGGCCATTCCACCATTAAAAAAAAAAAAAAAAAAACATTTTCATTCCTCTATAATGACATTTTTATCTCCCTATTTACAGATCCAAATGGTGTCCCACCATCATGGGTTGGTAAATAAAGAACGCGCTCATGTCATTCCCATAGGTGTGCACATGCGTGGTGAAGCATGACTAGGAAATTATGTTGCAGAGCTATTGAACTTTCTTCCTTTTTTTTTTTTTTTAAAGGTCTCACAATCGTGAGGCCTAATGGTTTTGCTAATAAGACCGGATGGCTTTGCCAATTTTTGTTAGAAATAGCTGTAGGAAAAAATAGTGAAAAATCAGTTTGCATTATTATTGTTATTATTTAGTTAAACTGTTGTTTGAGGAATAGGATTTCTTTGTTAAAATCTCTGGTTACGAACAAAAAAGCATATATTAGAAAAAATATCAGGGTAAATCCGTTTGAACCATTTCCACTGCTTGTGGAAATGGAAATGGTGCAAGCAATATTTTCAGAAGGGAAAACCACGGCCCAAAAACAAGACATTGTATTTTAGGGAAATTGGAATATCCATTTTCTCCAATGACAAAATGTAACTTAGCTTATGCAAAAATCATTAGTTTCAGTTCTCCACATGTCACAAAAATGGTGAAAGTTCAGTTTGCTCCGTTTCTTTATGTTTGTGAGAATAGTTTATTTGTGGGCCGTTTTGTGTTACAGGATGAAGACGATGATCTATGGATTGTTTAGCTTTGCACAGAAAGAAATTGGGTCATTTTGATCTTCTGTAGCATTTTTAACGTTAGTTTAGGACTAAACAGTTTTTTACCAAAAAACAGGTGCTGCTTTGATTGCACTGTTATCTACTTTGTGTCTTATTATCCAAATTTAGAGTGCTTGGCAGCTACTGCGCCCTTAGATTCCGAGGATTCTGCCCGTAGACCAAAGGCTGGCTCAGTTTCTGGCTTTGAAGAATAGGGGAGCGATATTCCCGTGTCAGAAAGCTATGCTGTACATCTGTCAGCAGAGGCGCTCTGTATGCCATAGTTCAGTGGCACGTTTTCACTGAATAGAACTTATTTAATGCAGGGGTTACATATTTTCACTTGGCATGAACGTGGGAATTTCTCTGGGGTTCAGAGAAGAATCATCTAACATCTTGGACAGTATGGAATCCACCTTGACCATGCAAAAAAACTTTTTAAACTCTTCCAAGTGATAAAGTCTGAACTGGTAGCTTTTAGAGGCCACAGCAACATCTTATCAATCCTTAAGTAAATCATTGTTAAAATTCTTACATAACCAGAAAAAGCAATGGGCTCTGTTAATATCTCTTGAAGCAGCTGGCTTCTTTCTTTCACCTGAGCTCGAGAAAGTTACAATTTCCTGGCAAATATTCCAATACCTCAGCAGGGTCTACCCAGTGTGAGCCATCCTGACCCATTCCATAACTGTCAGTGACTGCTGGATTCTGATCAGCAAGGGGCTCCTTTTAAGGTCCCTTACAGTCTTGAAGACACAGGATCCTCCTAAGCTCTCTTTTGATGGTCATGTTCACAATGTGTCCTGGGCAAGCAACCATCTTAACCACGGACACAGACTGAAAACTCTTTTTCTTGATCTATTTCAAGAGTGATGATTTCTCATTTGGCCATGGATGCTTTCCTGACTATGGCATGCTTTTAAGAGCAAAGATGCAACAGTGTGACACCTGATAGAGCTGTTCTTCCAACCTTAGTGGCACTGTTGATCCGAGCTGGATCTTTTCTGTTGATCGGTTTGCTGCACACAAACAAACACCTTTCTACTAGAGCAAGCTTACTTGCCTGTAAAAGGGACACATGCCTGTTCTCTTCCCCATCAGTCTTATGATTCGCAATACACAACCATAGTCCCCGGCAGCCAAAACCTTGAGTCATGCACAGTTCCTGTTGTGGTGCTTGTGTGTCAGTGGTCTGCCATCCATACTGGATTCAAGATCAGCCTTCTGCCCCTTTTGCCCACTAAGCCCAAACTATTTACCTACCCTTACCTGGCTCACAGCTTTTAGAGTTAATATGTTGCAATACACCAGGAAACACATGTTTTGTTATTTATTTAAAACATGACTTTGGTGCTAATATCCATAGGCATCCAGTGCTAAAAGACCAAGGGCCACACCTTTTATGGACATTATTTTGAAAAGAATAGTTTATATTTCCTTTGTGAAAGACCACTGTCGGAAGTTGGCTCTGCATATACTATCTCAATGTGAGAGATAGTGTGCACAGAGTACAAGGGTTCCCCTTAGAGGTTGATGGTGACAAAATTAGATAATACTAATGCTCTATTGTGTGGTAGTATGGTCGAGCAGTAGGCTTATCAGAGGGTAGTGTTAAGCATATGTTGTACACACACAGGCAATAAATGGGAACACACACTCAAAGACTTAACTCTAGGCCAATAGGTTTTTATTTAGAAAAATATTATTTTCTTAATTTATTTTCGAACCACAAGATTAAGAATTTAGGTAAGTACAGTTTTGGCAAAAATGGCACTGAGCTATTTTAAAAGTGGACACAGTGCAAAAATCAAACGTTTCTGGGGGAGGTAGGTATTGGTTAGTTTCTCAGGTAACTAAAGCACTTACAAGTTCAGTCTCCTGGGCATAGGGAGCCCACCAAGGGGGTTCAAGGCAACCCCAAACCTCAGCACTAGCAACACAGGGCCGGTCAGGTGCAGAGGTCAAAGGAGGGCCGAAACAACTATGGAGAACAGGGGTGCTCCGGTTCCAGTCTGCTAACAGGTAAGTACCTGCGTCCTCGGGGAGCAGACCAGGGGGGTTTTGTAGAGCAATGGGGGTGACACAAGCACACAAAACACACCCTCAGCAGCACAGGGGCAGTTGGGTGCAGTGTGCAAAGTAGGTGTCGGGTTTTGTATTGAAATCAATGTAGGGACCCAGAGGTCACTCTGGCGATGCAGGCAGGGTACAGGGGGGCTTCTCGGGCCATGCACCGACTGGGCTAGGATGAGTGTCTGCTGTTGGTCACTCCTGCACTGGTAGGTGGTTCCTCTCAGTCCTGGAGGCTGTGGGTGCAGTGCTTGGTCCAGGCATCGGGTTCCTTTGTTACCAGGCAGTCGCGTTCAGGGGGAGCCTCTGGATCCTCTCTGCAGGTGTCGCTGTGGGGGTGCAGGGAGGTCGTCTCTGGGTGTCCACGTCGTTGGAGTCGCCTGGGAGTCCTCTCTGGTGTTGCTTCTCCTGAACTCGAGACGGGGGCGTCAGGTGCAGAGTGTGAAGACTCACGCTTCTGGCAGGAAGTTGGAGTCTCTTTAAAGTTGGTTTCCTTGTTGTAGATTACAGAGCCGCTGTCCTCTGGAGTTTCTTGGTCCTTTAGGTGCAGGTCAGTCCATGCAAGACATCACACAAGAGGAAGAGGATGACCAAAGGGCTAGGAAGGTGCCCAATGATGAACATGGCCTGAGGCTGGTTTACTGGTTGTGACCAAACAGAGGGGGCTCTTAGGAACACCCTGGGACCCTCCTGCCGTCTGCCTTCAGCAATCGTGCTGTAAGGAGTCCTAACAATTAGACAACATGTTCTGTGTCCACCAGTCTTTTCCTGCAGAGACAGGAGTGTTCTGGAGGTCTTATGTGAGGGACATCGGAAAGGAAGAAGTGATGTAACTTGAGGTATAATGTGAGGGACATCGGAAAGGAAGAAGTGATGTAACTTGAGGTCTTATGTGAGGGACAGTGGAAAGGAAGTGGAGATGTAACTCAAGGCCTTAGGTGAGGAACAGCGTAATGGAAGTGGTAGTGTAACTTGGTCTTATGTGAGGGACAGTGGAAAGGAAGTGCTGATGTATCTTGAGGCTTTATGCGAGGGATAGAGGAAAGGAAGTGGTGATGAAACTTGATCTTATGTGAGGAGGAACAGTGGAAAGGAAGTGGTGATGAAACTCAAGGTTTTATGCAAGGGACAATGGAAAGGAAGTGGTAGGGTAATTCTAGGCCTTATGTGAGGGACAGTGGAAGGAAGCGGTGATATAACTCAAGGTCTTATGTGAGGAGGGACAGTGGAAAGGAAGCGGTGATGTAACTCAGGGTCTTACGTGAAGGATAGTGGAAAGGAAGCGGTGATGTAACTCCAGGCCTTATGCGAGGAGGGACAGTGGAAAGGAAGCGGTGATGTAACTCAAGGTCTTATGTGAGGAGGGACACTGGAAAGGAAGCAGCGGTGTAACTCAAGGCCTTATGTGAGGAGGGACACTGGAAAGGAAGCGGTGATGTAACTCGAGACCTTAAGTGAGGAGGGACAGTGGAAAGGAAGCGGTGGTGTAACGCGAGGCCTTATGTGAAGGACAGTGGAAAGGAAGCAGTGACGTAACTCAAGGTCTTATGTGAGCAGGGACACTGGAAAGGAAGCAGTGATATAACTCAAGGCCTTATGTGAGGGACAGTGGAAAGGAAGCGGTTATGTTACTCGGCCTTATGTGAGGGACAGTGGAAAGGAAGCAGTGATGTAACTCGGCCTTATGTGAGGGACAGTGGAAGGAAGCAGTGATGTAACTCGAGGCCTTATGTGAGCAGGGACACTGGAAAGGAAGCAGTGATATAACTCAAGGCCTTATGTGTGGGACAGTGGAAAGGAAGCGGTGATGTTACTCGGCCTTATGTGAGGGACAGTGGAAAGGAAGCGGTGATGTTACTCGGCCTTATGTGAGGGACAGTGGAAAGGAAGCAGTGATGTAACTCGAGGCCTTATGTGAGGGACAGTGGAAGGAAGCAGTGGTGTAACTCGAGGCCTTATGTGAGCAGGGACACTGGAAAGGAAGCAGTGATATAACTCAAGGCCTTATGTGAGGGACAGTGGAAAGGAAGCGGTGATGTTACTCGGCCTTATGTGAGGGACAGTGGAAAGGAAGCGGTGATGTTACTCGGCCTTATGTGAGGGACAGTGGAAAGGAAGCGGTGATGTAACTCGGGGCCTTATGTGAGGGACAGTGGAAGGAAGCAGTGGTGTAACTCGAGACCTTATGTGAGCAGGGACACTGGAAAGGAAGCAGTGTTGCCCTTTTAAAAATAGATGCCATTGGTACTTACTTAGGGTGACCAGACATCTCCGATTTACCTGAGCAGTCCCTATTTTCCGATTAATTGTCCCAGCGACAAATGTCCCGGTTTTGGGAGAGGGTCAGGTGAGCACGTACATTTATCACTGTGCTTTGAAGGCTCGTGTTCACACCGGCCCTCTCGTGACACCACAGAGTTTTGTTTAAAAAAAAGACTCTGCTGTGCTGCCTGACTTAATTCAGGCAGCACAGCAGGATTTAATGGGGGGCGAATAAACCCCTGTGGAGCCCATCACTCAAGGCCAGAATAACAAAGCACCCGTTGCAATACTCAGCAGCATGGCCGAGGAAGTCTTTAATTTTCGTGCTACTGAGGGTTGTGTCTCGTGAGCATGAAAATCAGACTTTCTTTGCCATGGTGTGATGTGTTTCATATGTCTGTCCTGATACACATATTATATGTGTGTGTGTGTGTGTTAAGTAATATATCTATATATTTACTACTCTAATCCTTCTGTATGAGAGAGAAAAAATGTACTCTCAAAGGCTTTACTTTGTCTGACCATCACCCTATACCGCCATCAATCGATCCTCTATCTGCACTCTGACTCATCCCTAACCCATTCGATTACTGTGATCTCTGAAATAACCCTTTCTAGACTCTTCCCTGCTCTCTCCCTCCTGTCTCACCCCAAACCTTAGTCTACGACTATGATCTCCCAAACAACTCTACTAAATTCGCCCTCATTTATCTCTCCTTTGACTCATCCCAAACCCAATTTAACTACTATGATCTCCCTAGCCCTTTCCACAGACTCTTCCCTCCTCCATGTCTCGTTTGACTCATCCTAAATGCCATCTTACTACTATGATCTCCCAATTAACACTTGTGGATTCTTCCCTCCTCTATCCCTCCATTATTCTACTCAAATCAACTAACACTCACATGTCCTCCGCTCAAAATAACTCGTACCTCTCTATACTAATGCTGTACTCATACTTCCCTAGACTAATCCACCACTAATGTTTTGGGTTCCGGAGTGGCGTACTCCTCGCCGACGCTTTGACGCCTCGTCAGGGGTAGTAAGTGCTATATAAATACAATTACTATATATATATATATATATATATATATATATATATATATATATATATATATATATATATATATATATATCGAAAAAATGTCAGCAGTGCCAACATATGGTCCTATTTCTGTGTCACTGGCTGGCCCGGTTGTGTGCCCGGACCAGCTGCTGGAAGTAGCGCGGGTTCCCGTGTGCCCTGAGCCAGCGCCCAGTGACGAGCGTCTGTGGAGGGGGGAACAGCTGGTTTTGCGCGGGTCTGGCAGTCCTCGGTGACGCAGAGCCAAAGTACAGCTCCCTAGAAACCGAATGAATGAGGGCGAGTGAGTCACCGGCAGTGACAAGGCGGCTGCGCCCACCGGTTGCCCCTTCACTTCACGCAGCGAGCGGCCGGAGAAGCATGCCTTCCTGCGCAGGGTAGGTGCTATGCCAGCGGGCCCTGGCACGGCTGGGCGCCGCGCGGGCTCCCTCCGCTCCTGGGAGCCGGTCGCAGGTTGCAGCAGGGAAGGCTTAAACGCCGATGCTTTTGGAAAGCTGCAGCCTGCGCATTCCAATCCCACTCTTACGTCGCTATTAAGGGATTTGACGTAAGTGAACTGAAAACACCCGAGTGAGATGCAACTGATGAAATACGCAGTATTCATGCATCTTCTCGCTGCTGCTGCTACAGGAAACACGGCTGTGGGTAGTGTGCACACCTCCGCCGCTGCCCTGCAGCTTAAACTCCAGTTCTTATTAGCGAAGGGACCGATAACTTGCACCGAGACATTTGGTACATAGTCTGCGGGCATATTCCAATGACTATTAGATTGGCTTGCAATGGTCCGATCTTCCGATTCCTATGTGTATGACTTCCAGTGTTTGCAGCCGGCCTTCCGACTAACATAGACCCAGTTGTGGCGCTCTCGGCGCTCAGTGATGGTGTGTTCTTGTGCATCCTGAGTATTACTGTAGGGCGCTGAGAGTGCAGTGGCAGTACTGGTCTGTGCCATAGTTGAAGTCAATGGATACTTGATATCTCAGAAGCAATTAAACACCACAGGCCTATGTACACTTCCTTATTTGGTTTTATCTGGTAGCAATAGATAGTACATCAGCAGACATTTCAAATGTTCCCTAAACAAAACAAACAAACCCGTGCCAATACAATAGAACATTAGTACAATCAGCACAGCCTATAAAGCAGGGATCTTTCAAGTGATGTTATGTTGGGTGGGGAGCGGAGTTGTGGACAGGCTCTGGCCATAAAAAGCATTATGCTGATAACAGGGCTTTGTTGCAGGCTGAAAAAACACGAGCAGCAGCTCTGCAATGGGACGTCACTGACTTGTCATTTGTATCCAGTATGGGCCTATGTGTCATAAGAGAAGGGGCTCCAAATACCCCTCCCCACTTCTAATAATCACACTGTGGATATTTTTGCAGGTTACTAAGGCCTGCCTCACCAGTATGTTTGACATAATGTATTTGATTGCATTTGTAAAACAGTAACAGAACTTGACTGCAATGTTTAATTAAATAAATGTAGACATATTTAAACATTGATTTTTTAATGGAACAATTGTGAACACTTTGGAGGGCGACCCGATTATTTTCTTTTCCCACGGGGGGATGTTATTAAAAAAATCTGAAGACCGCTGCTCTAAAGGGTGTGAAAGGCCCCTTTGGTACTAGTTTAACAAGGGCGCTCTGGGGCAAAGAGGTCCGAGGGGCTACGGAACCCTGATTATTGCTGCATTTTCCTACCCAACCAGGTGTAGCAGGACCATTTTACTTGCATGTACTATCATCCTTGCTATATACCACTGCACCGAAACTTGTACATTTTAGGTAATAATGAAAAGAGCGAGCTTAAAGACCAATAAGACCAATTTTATTTAAAATACATTGCACATAACAAGATGACTATTCTTGATTGGGGTACATTGTGTTTAAGATACCGACCCAAGCCTTGAATCTATTTCAGTCAGAAGTCCTACACCTACATTACAACATAAATTTACTTGGAATTAAAAATCGCTTCAGGTTATCCTTAACTTGAACCATTTATGGTTGTATCTGAACTTAAAAAAAGACTGCAAGATTTGCTACCTTTTTTTTCCCATAGGCGCTCAGCAAGTAGTGAATTATAATTATGTAGTCTTTGAGATCCCTTAGCGAAAGGAGGCACTGAAATCACACGCTACTGTGAGCTTTCACAGGACTCTGGAGTTTCTTTTCGATGATGATCTCACTTGTTTCTCACCAAGGTAATGCAGAAGCAAATGGCTTGAACATCCAGTGGTCTCATTTGTGGGCCACATAATTCACCTGATAAGAGCCCGTGTGATGACACACTTCGACTATTGCAATATTATCTTCTCTGGTCTCTTGAATAAACTCATCCCCAGGCTACAAAGGCTTTAGAACTAAGCAGCCAGTATGTGCCACAACCTCTATCCTCAGGCAGCTGGAATGTGTTTTCTCTCCCAAGCTGAGCTCTTTTTTGATGATTGGGGCACTTTGTGCTTAAACCTTTATAGCTTTGTTCCACAAAAGATATCCATTGCAAGTTTTCGTCCTTTCTCACCCACATCCTGTGGATTCCCCTGGAGGTAACCTGAGAAAATAGCTTTCAGAAGCAGGCAGTGTTGTAAAAGAAACAATTTTCGCCACAATTTTTACATTTTTCTAACTGGTAGTCAAGTTTTCCTTTTTTTTGAGGTTTCAACATACTTGCAGTTTGTGGAGGAAACAAGTGTGAAATCCAAGGGTGAACCCAGAAAGCTGTAAATTTCTGAACACTAGAAAAAGTTCCCAATTCAGAAAGGGGTCATTTGTATTGATTGCTCACGATCTTCCCATACAAGCTAATCATTGAAATACCAAAAAATTAAAATAATTAGGAAAAATAGCATTGGTGAGAGCCTTTTCAGCTTTAGTTTTCGCTCCAATGACCGATTTACAGAAGTAATATATTGTTATGTCCACCAGGCTCCGCTGGTCACACAGGTATTTGTACTGTTTGTTGGTTTCCAAAAATACAATACCCTGAGCCAACAAATGTGGAGCAGTTTACAATGGTGTCTTTATTGTCTACTGACTGTGTTGCAATTAATCTGGTAAAACTAATGAATAAGAAATAGGCATGAAAGAAATGTGCACAAGATATGAGTTTAATAGTTATTTGTATAACACCTACTTTGGGATTACTCATAATATTGTGTGATTCACATGGCATTTTGTAAAATGTGTTCTTTCTTCTACAATGACTTACATTTTGAAAAATTGAAAAATCAGTGTTGTACCATTTGTCACGTACTGCGCTGGACTTCTCACCTCTGGATTTCGGATTGGCGAATACACCAAGTCTTCTATAGGTCCTGGATGCTCCCAGATAAGGGCGACCCCTTCTAGTAGCCACGGTGCCACTTGACAGGCTACGCCAAAGCAGACCGTACCCTCCAGAAGGAGTCCCAGAGGGAAAAAACCCCAACACTGGGGAAAAAACCTCTAACAGGAACTCCAGAAGGAAAACAAGAAAAAACAGAACTTGACAACAGGAAACAAAAATAGGCAATATCCAGGGTACAAGGCAGGAAAAAAAAGGAACAGGCAAAAATATCCCAAGGAAAAAGCAGGAACAAAGAACAGGCAACAATCTCCCAAGGCAAAAGCAGGAACAAAGAACAGGCAAAAATCTCCCAAGGCAAAAAAGCAGGAACAAAGAACAGGATCGAACAGCACAACCAGAAGGAAGTGTTTGCAACGCAAGGAGGAACAAGACTGACTGACTTATATACTGAGAAAAGGGAAGTGACATCACAGGAAAGGGAAGTAACACCATCTTGGATTGGGAAAAGCCCATAGACCAGTATAGGAAAAAGGAAGTAGTATAAAGAGAAACAGAGCATGCTGGAACAAAAACACGAAGAAGACAAGATGGACACAACATGGATAGAGACAGGCAAAGGCCCAACAAAAAACCCACCACCAACAAGAAAAGAAGAAAAAAGGCTACACGTAAGTGTAGCGCGACCGGGAACGAAATATATGCTTCCCAGAAAGCTTAGTCAAAAAACGCGGGGAACAGCGCACCGAATATCGGTAGCACGTTCCTCCCGCGAGGACAGAAAGAGACGCCGCGTCAGAGCGCGGCGTTACAGTAGGTCCCCTCCCCGAGGCTCCAGGTTTGTCAGGATGATTGTCAAAAAACAGGCGAACCAAACGGGGAGCATGGACGGAGGAAGCATCTTCCCACGAACAGTCACTGAGGGGGTATCCTTTCCAGTGGACCAAAAACTGTAGTTTGCGTCGGAAAATTCTGGAATCACAGATCTCCTGGACTTCATACTCAGGCTGTCCGTTGATAGAAAGAGGAGGTGGACGTTGGAACTGGCGATGGTAAGGATCAGGAACAAAAGGTTTTAACTGGGACACATGGAAAACAGGATGAACCCTCCAGGTATGAGGTAAGCGGAGACGCACAACTACAGGATTCAGGATGTGCGAAATTCGAAAGGGTCCATAAAAACGTGGTTTGAACTTATTGGTGGAAAACCGGGATGGTAGAAATCTGGAAGAAAGCCATACCTTGTGGCCCACGTGATACAAAGGTGCGGCTTGCCGATATGGATCCGCCTTTCGCTTCATAGCTTGTTTCGAAGCTAGGAGAGTAGTGTGAAGTAGGCCCTGGATTCGATGGATCTGTCGTGAAAAAGAAGTGACTGCAGGCACAGAAGAGGATGTTCGAGAAACAGTAGTGAAAGTCCTCGGATGAAATCCATAAGTACAATAAAAGAGTGTGGTCTTGGTCGCACTATGTATTGTGTTGTTATAGGAGAACTCGGCAAGAGCAAGATATTCTGACCAATTGCTTTGTGTGGCATTACAGTAACATCTCAGATACTGCTGAAGTTCTTGATTCACTCGTTCAGTTGGCCCATTCGTTTGTGGATGGAAACCCGAGGATAAAGAAATCTCAATGTTAAAGAAGGCACAAAAGGCTCTCCAGAAACGTGAAACATATTGAGGCCCTCTGTCCGAAATGACCTCAAGAGGAAGACCATGGAGGCGAAAAATATCATGTAGAAAAATGCGACTCATTTCTGGGGCCGTTGGTAGTTTCTTCAAGGCTGAAAAATGGGCCATCTTGGTGAATGAATCTACGGTTACCATGATTACTTGGTTACCAGAGGAAGTAGGTAGAGAGCATATGAAATCAGTGGATAGAGTACACCAAGGAGCGGAAGGAACAGGTAAAGGTCTTAATAAACCTGCCACCTTAGTTCGGGGTGTCTTAGTCTGGGCACAGACTGGGCATGCTGACACATAGGTTTCAGTGTCTGTCTTTAGCGAAGGCCACCAAAAAGATCGCTGAAGCAGTTCCTGGGTCTTCCTGATACCTCGATGACCGGCTATAGGAGAATCATGGCACATTTGCAGGGCTTCTGTCTGCACTTTCTTGGTAGGTAGGAAGAGAGCATGTTGATGATAGAAGTAGTTGTCCTTCTTCTGCAAAAAAGGAGTCACTCTATCCCATTCTGAAGCAGACAGAAACTGGTACTCGGATTGAATGCGTTCTTGAAAAGATTGAGTCGCTCCGATGATTCTGCTAGACTCAATAAGATGTGGAGAGGAGTTCTGGGCTATGTCAGGATATCTGCGGGAAAAGGCATCTGCCACTAAATTCTGGGAACCAGGTATGTAAGTGATCACGAAATCGTACTGGCTAAAGAAGAAAGCCCATCGAGCCGGACGACTGTTGCGACACTGAAAGCTCTAAAGACACTGGAGATTACGGTGATCAGTCCTAGCTTCAAAAGGCTCTCTGGAACCCATCAGGAAATGCCTCCATTCCTTACAAGCTACTTTGAGAGCGAGTAGCTCTCGTTCCAGTACAGAATAATTTCGTGCAGCCTCTGATAGTATATGCGACAGATAAAAGATTGGATGTTCCAATCCATCATTGTCTTGCTTCTGCAGCAAAACTGCTCCAATAGCTCTGTCTGAGGCATCAGTCACGACGATAAATTTTTTGGTATTGTCAGGATGACGCAACACGGGTGCTTGGGTAAAGGCTGTCTTTAATTCTTGAAACGCGTGTTCAGCCTCCTTGGTCCAAATGAAACCCTTCTTCAGGTTCTCTTTCTTAATTGTTTGTGTTATGAAACTTTGTAGGTTGGCAAAGTTCTGAATAAACTGACGATAAAAGTTTGATAACCCAAGAAAACATTGCGTTTCTTTAATGGACGTTGGAGAAGGCCAATCTAATATGGCACTGACCTTGTCAGGATCCATGGATATTCCGTGTTGATTAATACAAAACCCGAGATACCTTACTTCAGATTTATGGAACTCGCACTTCTCAGGTTTACAAAACAATTGGTTTTTCTTGAGTCTTTCCAGGACTTGCAGGACATGATCTACATGGTGCTCAGGATCACGGGAATATATCAAGATATCATCCAAATAAATGACCACATATTGATTGAGTATATCAGAGAACACTGAATCCATAAATCGTTGAAAAACAGAAGGGGCGTTGGTCAGTCCAAAAGGCATAACACGATACTCATAGTGCCCAAAAGGGGTACGGAAAGCAGTCTTCCATTCATCTCCTTCCTTGATCCGAAGGAGATGATAGGCACCCCGTAAATCTAATTTAGTAAATATCTTGGCTCCTTGAATGGCATCCAGTATATCTCTGATTAAAGGCAGTGGATATCGATCCTTAATCGTTATTCTGTTAAGTTCACGAAAGTCCACACAAGGACGCAGATCCTCAGTCTTCTTTGGGATGAAGAAGAGAGGAGCCCCAGCGGGAGACGTGGAAGGAGCAATCAAACCGTTGTGTAATTTGTCGTCTAAATATTCCCTTAACACCTTCTTTTCTTGGTCTGTCAGAGAATACATTCGACCGAAGGGAACGACTTCATCAGGAATTAAAGGAATAGCACAGTCATAACTGCGATGAGGTGGCAAAATAGGATTACTGGGTTTCTGAAAAATCCTGATATATTCCTGATAACAATCTGGAACCCCCTGGATAATATTGATAGAGTTAGTGTTATCCTGAGTTGACTGACAGGACCTTTTTGGAGTCCAATAAGAAGTAGTAGAATAACAATTCTGTTGACAAAATGAAGACGTTAGGGATATAGTTTGTGTTTCCCAATTGATATAGGGGTTGTGTCGAGCTAACCAGGGAATTCCCCAAATCATGATGTGATTTGGTGAGGCTATGAGATCGAAGGCAACGTGTTCTTGATGCCCCCCAAATGTCAAACAAAGAGTAGGAGTTGAGGCCACCACAGGTCCTGAGGTTAACGGAGAGCCATCCACTGTGTGAACCTGCTCAGGGGTTTCTTTAGGAATGCGGGGAATTCATTTACTAGTAGCCCAGGTCTCATCCAGATAGAGTCCACTGGCTCCACAATCAAGGAGAGCCAGAAGATGTTCTTCTTGATCTTGTGAACTCTGTAACTTGACCGAGAGGATAAACAGGGTGGACATGCTTTCTTTGGAGGAACATATTGATGGTACTTCAGCTCCTCCCGTCTCCTTCCTCCTTACAGGGGACGGGAGCTGGCGTTTCCCGCAGGCCTTGAGGGACGTACCGGACAACTACGGATCAGGTGGCCAGCCTTACCACAATATAGGCAAAGTCCCCTTCGTCGTCGTTCCTCCCTTTCTGATTCCGTCAATGGCCCACGAACCAGATCTATCTGCATGGGCTCTTCATGGGGAGGTGGAGAGGCTTCAGATGGACTATCTTCCGTTCGCCGACTGCTAGCACGGAAGGTACCGGGCTGGTATGGAGCTCTAGTTCTACGTCTTTCCATCTTGCGCTCTCGAAGTCTATACTCGATGTTCATAACTTGATCCATTAATTCTTTCAAAGAACAAGCTGGGGAAGAGTGTACAAGCTCATCTTTAATTTCTTCACGCAGGCCTCGGCGGAAAAGGGTTACGAAGGTGCGTTCTACCCAGGAGGTTTCAGCTGCCAGCTGTTTGAAGCGGGTTATATACTGTAGTACATCCTGATTACCTTGCTGAATGTCACATAAGGCTTCTTCAGCTGCTGCTTCTACCCCAGGTCTCTCAAACATTTGTTTGAAAACAGTCAGGAAAGCGGAATAGTTAGCCAGGACTGGGTCATCTGCAGAAACCAGAGGAGTCGCCCAAGCAAGCGCTGGACCAGACAAGGCGCTGATCAGATAGCCCACCTTAGTCTTATCCGAAGAAAACTGGAGTGGACGAAAGGCAACGTAAACCGCCAGGCCGTCGAAAAATTCCTTCATCTTTAAAGGATCTCCGGAATATCGAGGAATAGTAGCAGATACGGGTGGTATGTCCATTGATCGGGAAGACAAGACCTGTCGTAGCGCAGTGTTCTCTGCCCGTAACTGTTGTAACTCTTGGGCTTGTTGTTGGACAGTCTGTAACATAGCTTGAGCATTTTCTGACACCTCTCCCTGTGGATCTTCCATGGCGCTCTCGCAACGCAGAATCTTTTGGCGTTGCAATCTGTCATGTACTGCGCTGGACTTCTCACCTCTGGATTTCAGATTGGCGAATACACCAAGTCTTCTACAGGTCCTGGATGCTCCCAGATAAGGGCGAACCCTTCTAGTAGCCACGGTGCCGCTTGACAGGCTACGCCAAAGCAGACCGTACCCTCCAGAAGGAGTCCCAGAGGGAAAAAACCCCAACACTGGGGAAAAAACCTCTTACAGGAACTCCAGAAGGAAAACAAGAAAAAACAGGACTTGACAACAGGAAACAAAAATAGGCAATATCCAGTGTACAAGGCAGGAAAAAAAAGGAACAGGCAAAAATATCCCAAGGAAAAAGCAGGAACAAAGAACAGGCAAAAATCTCCCAAGGCAAAAGCAGGAACAAAGAACAGGCAAAAATCTCCCAAGGCAAAAAAGCAGGAACAAAGAACAGGAGCGAACAGCACAACCAGAAGGAAGTGTTTGCAACGCAAGGAGGAACAAGACTGGCTGACTTATATACTGAGAAAAGGGAAGTGACATCACAGGAAAGGGAAGTAACACCATCTTGGATTGGGAAAAGCCCATAGACCAGTATAGGAAAAAGGAAGTAGTATAAAGAGAAACAGCATGCTGGAACAAAAACACGAAGAAAACAAGATGGACACAACATGGATAGAGACAGGCAAAGGCCCAACAAAAAACCCACCACCAACAAGAAAAGAAGAAAAAAGGCTACACGTAAGTGTAGCGCGACCGGGAACGAAATATATGCTTCCCAGAAAGCTTAGTCAAAAAACGCGGGGAACAGCGCACCGAATATCGGTAGCACGTTCCTCCCGCGAGGACAGAAAGAGACGCCGCGTCAGAGCGCGGCGTTACACCATTCTTTTCCCAGTAGAAGGAGTACTCCACTTGTGTTGGTGGGCATAGGGTCCACGAAAGGAAAGCTCACAAATCGCAACATGGCAATAGCAATTTTTTGACATGAAACACAACCCATTTTTGGCAATGTGTGCATCAAAGCTAGACATTTCTGAAAATTAAGACTGTGTGTGTTTGTCCCTCATGTAAATCAGGCCATTTCTTGCCCAAGCACATAATCTATGTCACTGAAATATATTAATGGAAAAGGAGGACACAGTGATATGGAATATGCTGGATGTAGCTCACATTTAGCGTGTCCTGTACCTAGGCACCCCTTAGGAAGCCTCATGGAAAGTTCTGAGGCTTCTCTACACTGAGTCCCACCCCATCAGTCAGCACTGCCTCATGGAAAAAGTATAAGAGTTCATGGCCTAGTCCAAAGATCAGTGGTTATGTCCATGTGCAGCCACTTTCTGATAGATATTTGTAACCGCAGGTATGTCACCTTTTGAATATTCCCCTGACAGGAGACTGGATCTGGAAAACCATCAGCAGTACCACTGCATTGTGCATTGTGCAACTCAGTGCCAACATTGTCTGGCCTCGAAAAATCATAAATATGTTACTACACCTGCAGGTTGAGTAGCTTGAATAATCTACTTGACCTAACTGAAATGTACTTGAACAGTAAAATGGCCTCATTGTGTGATTTTGCCATGTTTGTACAGTTGGCTTATTAGCTATTTAAATGTTGTGTGTTAGAAAAAATCTGACACCGTACAGCCTTTCATTTCGCACTGTTTGTGCAGCAGGTCAGACAGTTCACTTTACCTAATCCTGGAACTCTGCAGTGAGAAAAGTAAACTGACTTCTGACATCTATCTCTGAACACAGAACAAATGTGCCAAGATAAGGATAGGATTTAAAGGGATCTTTATTGCTCCATCACTTTCTGAATGAATAGAACACCTGTTCATTGTCACCTCACCAGATTGAGCAAGTAGGTTCCAAATATAGCTCAACCTGATAAAATCTGACTCACCATAGCGAATGGCTGAGCAGATTTCTCAAGGCCTGATTGGTCTGCTCCTGAAGTGACAAATGGAGTCGCTTATGAGCACCTCCCATCCGTCCTATCGTCAGTTCCCTTTGTTTTGTGTCACAAGACTCCGATCTGGCGCTATACCTACTGTTTTCACGAGACCTTTTTCTCAAACATTTTAAAATTCTACCATTGTTCAAGGGAATGTATCCTCCAGAACAGCAGGGTTTAAACCTTGTAGGGACTGTCGTAAACAAATGTCTGTGACAGATTCTATCACGATTTTTTGATGGTCAGGGTCTGATCACCGCTTCCAGGCCTGAAGTGACTGCGCCTTGATGCGTCCAAAGGCCATTTGGGACCGTGAAGCAAAGCTCTCTGTCGCTAACTGTCACAAGACTTCATGCCGTGACTTGTCGAAGTTGAAGGGACGGTCTCTTTCACGTTCCTGTGACAGTTCGTTGCTGCGGTTGAAGTCTTTTGGTAAATCAAATTTAAAAAAAAACATAAAAAGTCCAATCGGGACTCAGGCGCTTCCTGCCATTCTTGGACTTCTTAGAAGGCATGAGGGCATCAGTGTGCCTCATGATCTTGCTCACAAAGCTGTTTCCCTTCAGAGCCGATTCTGACCCTTGTCCAGAGGCAGCCCAAATTTCCAGGGCTGTTGAGCACACTGCAGCAATTCAAATAATTCTCTGTTGCCATGGTGCAGCTGTTGGGAACTTAACTGGCTGCCTCTTGCCTGCCTTCAGGCCTCAACGAACCTCAACCTGAGACCCGCTGGTGGATCTATCCTCAGCACCAGCTGGACCCGGTACAAGCTCTTCACTGACATCCGGGCAACTCTTGGCACATTAATACCGGATGTCGTAGCACACGGTATAGTGCTTTTTGACTTTGACTCTGACTCTGACTCTGCACCACTTCAACCTCAAACAAAACCGAGCTCTAATCCACCTCGATCACAGCCCTTTAAAAACACATCAGACTTAGATATGTTGCCCCTACCTTAGGGAAACCCCCAAGTTATCCATAATTTATTTGGAGCTGACTTCGATAGTGATGTTTATGTTGCAGGAGGTAAGTTCACACACCCCTTTACCAATGACAAATGGTATGAAAATCTACAAGATGCCAGTGGCTTAGATACTTTGCCAGACACTGGGCTGGTTTCTCCACTAGGCTCTTCCATGGAAGAAAGTGCCTCATTTGTAATGGTGATACCAAGGCCGACTGACGTTCTTGACGTCCAGTTGCCCACCATGGAGATGAACAGAATTGTCCTCACTGAGGTGCTGTAGCCGGGGCAATTTAGTGCTGAACTCCTTCTGCCATTTAATGAAGCCCTCAAAGACACGCTTCTTGGGCCTTCGGTAAAGCCTTCTTCTAGGTCTGGTCAGCAGACAAATAGCACAGTTCATCATCAGATGTGACCCTCAGGTCCTTTAAGGGTAGTAGGGCCACATCATGCTTATTGGGCTTCTCCGCCCGCCAAGCCTTTAGTTTCGCCCCCTTTGTGGCTGTGGCAGGGGGTTTCTGTACCGACAGCAACCTATGCATCTGACCTAGCACACTTCACAACCCTTTTGTGGCCTAGGCCACCGTACCGACAGTCAGCGTGGACAATGGGGGCAGCAAGCAGTTTAATCCACAGCGCAGCAGCTGCAAAGCTCTTTAGTATGCCCTTTGAGTTTTTTATTTTTTATTTTGTGATGTTGCCTTGTGCGACCTACGTGGCTAGGGTATGCCCAAACGTGGGTCCCTTGATTGCTGCTCCACTGGATTCAAACTAGCCTGGCTGACGAATGGTGATAACCTGAAACCGGTCCCAGGATGCTTGAATCCTGTGCAGGGTGAACCTGGCTTAGCAGTTCAGGCTGGACTGGTCCCATAGGGAGCAAGGTCAAGAGTGATTTGCATATAGCTGGGTCCGAACTGGGGTGACGTGGCAAGCAAAATAACGATGGATTAAACCCCGATCTGTGACTGGGGGTGAGTGTTTGAAAAGTTTTTCTGATACAGCGGTAGGCAGATCACTTCAGAGAAGTGGGACCTACAAATTGTTCTGCAGGGGGACTCCCTACCATTTCTTGTCACCCCACTGCATCTTCCCATATCCTGAGAACGAACATCTGACGGACAACCATCTGTCCTCCTTGCGGCACAAAGTTTAGGCCCTTTTGGCCAAAAGAGCCATAGAGTTGGTACCAGCAGCCGAATTAGGCATTAGTTGATACTTACATTACATTCTATTGCAAAAGAAGGACAGAGGCCCCCACTTTGTATCTTAGACCTTCGCTATCTCAACACATTCATGTGGAAGGACAAATGCAAGATGCTTACCCTATCCCAGTTTTTGTTTGCCCTCGGCCCTGAAGACTTGATGGTAGCTTTGGACCCGCAGGACATTTATTTTCACATCCCCGTCCTGCAGGCCCGCAGGCGCTAAATGCAATTCACAGTGGGCCAGAAGCACTTTGTTTGCTATGCTCTTCTTTGATGTCACCAGTGCCTGTCAAGTGTGCATGAAAGTAATGGTGGTGGTTGCAACACATCTTCGGAGGTTGAGGGTTCCAGCCCTCCCCCCTCCATCGCAACAACTGGCTGCAGTCATCACCCACCTTCAGATGACTGTTAACATCATTAGGGTTCACCAATAACATGCCAGAGTCACATCTGACACCTTCACAGACACTCCGTTCTGTGAGCGCCATTGAGGACACTGTGCAGTTGTGTGCCTTCTCACTGGAGCGGAGAGTCCAGGGCATTCAGGCTATGATACTGATGTTTCAGCCTCAACCTTGAATCTCAGTGAGGATAACTCTGGGGCTGCTGGGACACGGCCTCCTGCATGCCAGGTGGCATATGCGGGCTCTGCAGAGGGATCTGAAGTCCTAATGGGTACAGCATTTTTTGAAAGTGTAATAGAGCCAATGAGAGGAATCAGGATTCCAAGATGGCAGACACACTAATACCTGCCGGAGGGAGGGGCAACACACTAGTTTTTTGAGCGTAGATTGATAAATAGGAGGCAAATGAGAGCGTGCAGGTCTCTGTATCGAAGGAAGGCAGTGTTGGAGAGAACACAAACACAGTAGTTGCGGCTGGAGAATGGGAGTCAGAAGTGGCAGCACGGCGAAGAGCCACAGATCTCAAAAGTGGCAGGCGCATGAGGAAAGGGCATGATGCTAACCCCTGGGAGCTGGAGCAGAAACGAGGACACCGACGGCGTGCTGCAGCGTAAGCTGGATGAGAGAGACAGAGAAGTTTAAGAAGAGGAGCAGACTGCCAACAGGCCTAGCGTCCACCAGGAAGTAAACACTGAGGTCCCCTCTGTCACGAACTGGGATCGGATCATGGCCACAGACAAGTAGTAACTCCTTTTCATATCGCCCATGGTATTACTTTCCTAACTTTCCTCTCTTTGTCCCACCCCTCTAAAGGGGAGGTGGTTGGATCCTAAAAGAGCTCTTGGCTTTTATATCGCTCGTACCAGGAAGCATCTTGTGGATGACCAGCTCTTCATTGGATTCACTGGGGCAAAAAAAAGCAAAGCAGTGCAAAAGAGGACAGCTTCTCATTGGATCATGATCAGCACCAAAATGTGCTATGCATTGGCTAAAGCACAGCTCTTGGAAGGCTTGTAGACCCATTTAACCAGAACCAGATCTGCTACCACTGCATTGGCATGTGGAGTGCTTGTTCTAAACATTTTACAGGTTGCAGTTTGTGTGTGTCACTTCACATGTTCACGAAGCACAACTGACTAGACAACCAGGTCTGTCAACATGGGCACTTTGTCTTCTCGGTCCTACATACATTTTTGTTTTTAGCCAGTTCACAGACCCTCAACCAGGGAGGTACTGCTTTGGTATCTATTCAAAAGGTGAGGAATCTGCAGGTAGAAGTACCTATCATAAGAACAAGTTACTTACTTTCAGTAATGCTTTATCTGGTAGATAATCTAACTAATCGGGGATTCCTTACTGGCCTCCCCATTCTGTAAGCACTCTTTTTGCAATTTAAAAAAGTCCCAAGTTTAGACATCTGCACACTGGTCAAAGCCAATTTGCTGTTGGGCTCTGCTTCTTGAGGAGCGGATAGCCTAGAAAGTAACCGACATACGCATGCTTGAATGGCACTTATAGCCATCTCCGTTCTTCACTTCTGCAGCAGAATGATGTCTGAGCGAACCTACATGACACCACCTACGGCACGCAGGGGTTCTGCTGAAGATTTTCTGGCACCTGGGGCATATTCAAAAGGCTGAAAATCTGGCTAGATAGTATATCTACCAGAAAGAGCGTTAAATAAGGTAAGTAACTTGTTTGACAGTGCAGAAGGGGCTCTGCACATAGTGGGCAAGTTCACTTGCATCGGTCTGATGCAGACTTATTTCTGCTAACATTGAGTGAGGCAGCTAAAAGGTGTTCATTTTCTTTCTCGTTAGTGCGCCTGGGCCCACTCAGTGCTTGTTGGACATGGTTCATCTGCACTTATGTGATACAAGATGATCACAAGCATGACCTTCACATTTCTCAGACAGTTAGGACTTTCCAATCTGTCACCAAGCCAGTTTCTTCATAACGTCTCCTCAGACCCATGTGGACATCCAGATGTCTGGGCAAATGAAGCAATGCATGTCGCGTGAGGTGCCTCTTTTAAGCAAGCCTTGCATAACAAGCTGTCTGTCAAGCTTAATTTAGTAAAGGTCATCCAACCTTCTGCATATGTTTTCAGGCCTGTTCATCATTGTGTACCACAGGATGAGGTCAGGCCTGGGAAATAATAAAATGGATTCTTTAGCCAGTTTCCACAATACTTTTGTATCCAGAACTAATTGACCTGAGGAAAGCATGTCATTGTGCAATGGGCTCTGGGCTCACGACTCGACATTCGGATGTGTCTTTTGCCTGGTCGACAGGGAGCATCTTTGTGTCATTTTCTTTTAATTCATGGCTCTCTCGTGGGATCTGCAACCAAGAAACCCCCTTGGATCAGATTGACTGATGTGTATCCACGAAGACCAATCAGGACCCAGAGATGCCACATGTTTCTTTTACCGCACCTTTTCCACAGGCCTGGTGCTTCACAGTGTTGCGCTGTGGATGTACTAAGATCCTACTCAGGATCCCTAAATTATTTTGTATTGAATTACTTTGGTGTTTACATAGCACCTACTACTGTTAGCAAGGTGTTAAAGTGCTTGCCAGCAGGTAGCATGTTACTCTTGCTGGGCTGTTTTTTTTTGGGGGGGGGGCAGCCGGCATAATGGGAGGCAAATTATAAATGTCGTAATCCTGTGACTATCCATCTGAGTCGTTGTGTAAGTGACGCATGTGCCAGAAGAGTAGCCCTTTGATATCCTCTGGTGTGTATTGCAGGTCGTATACTAGTGGAGGGATGAACAACAAAACTGCAGGGATAATAAGAATTG
Source organism: Pleurodeles waltl (assembly GCF_031143425.1). Taxonomy (NCBI): domain Eukaryota; kingdom Metazoa; phylum Chordata; class Amphibia; order Caudata; family Salamandridae; genus Pleurodeles; species Pleurodeles waltl. Next base: position 19,713,410 of record NC_090449.1, read on the forward strand.
TGGTGGGTGGAGGTTGTTACTGGTAGTATGCCACACACTGGCAGTGATTGCAACTCTTCATTCCTATTAGTCATTTTCTTGTATCTTGCTTAGTCAGGTGTTTCAAGATCAGTTTGCATGTTATCGCATCAGCAATGGTGCCAAACTGTTTGTTTTTGTTATTGGTAATATATATTGATTGACAGTTGAGGTTTTGTTTTATAACGTTCTACCAGATCAGTAGTTTATGCAACCTTTAGTAAGGGAGTGAACATTTGAGGTGAAAGGAGCTAGAGTGAAGGCTATGTGAAGGGTAAGGAATATGAAGACAAGGTGTCTGAAGTATGTCTCTGTATAACAGATTTCCAGTTCATGCAAAATCTAGCGAAGGCCTGAAACAATTCAGGTGATGGAAATGTAATAGAGGTTATTGTGTAGGGCATGTAAATCAAGTCACTATTTCAGATATGTTCTAGTTTTGTATAGTGGGTGGGTCAATCCTGTGTATTGTACTCTGTGCATCCAGAAGTGAAAGGCCATGCAAATTAGAAATCAATAAATAGTAGAACCATAGAGTTGTTTATTTGTAAATGCACAAAAGGGTTCATTGATTCAAGGCGAGTGCTGAATATATCTTCATAGAGTCTAGTGTTGAGGCTAGAAGCTTTTTGTAGTATAGTTGGGATCACCTGGCCGTCCTGTTGAAGCTACTGATAGGAAACAATGGCCTTCTTTGCGTCCCTCTTCAGGAATAGCAACTCTGGGTTGCCCCCATTCATATTCTCCCTGCAGAATGATGCTGGAGGAGTATTAGGGAGAGGTGGTGGGCACCCTGGTATTCCAATTTGTTTTCGAAAATTGGACACCAGGGCAGCTGTTGCCCAGAAAGTAAGCTGTCTGGCTCACATGAGTAATCAGAAGTAATCATTCAGGATCCGCACATCTCCTGCTGTGGGAATAATGATAGTAAACTAACAGAAATAATTATATTAAACTGAAAATACAATGGAGCACGTATATATATATATTTTTTTTAAAGCTATCTCAGTGATCCATGGGAGACAAAAAAAAACGCTGTAAATAAAAATTACATAAATACACCACTATTGCATATTGGGAACAATTAGGACATATTGTTTGGGGTCAAGTGCAGCAAGTTTTCAGGTTTATTTTGTCCTTAGGTCAAGTAGGCCCAACCCCCTGTAGCACACACCCTTTGGCTGACGATTTACAGGACCACATTACAGAGCAGGGAAAGGAATTGTCTGCAGCTGAAATAATATTTTTGTCCATAGGCTAATACTGTTCAAGCTTATATTTATGGTTTGTTAATGCAAAGTCTTTATTATTAGGGTGAGTGTTCTAAATAAATGTTGTAAGCTGGAACTGCACTACTAACGGTGGCTCCAGTAAAAAAAAAAAAAAAAAGAATGTGCACATACGTTTGCAAAATGTAAAAATATGAGGCTATGTATCATGCTTCCAGAATGCTCTTTTATTAAATGCAAATATTTGCAGATGCTTGAAGGCAAGTTTTATAATTTTTTGCTCTCAAAATAAAATGTTAACGAAAAAAATGCAACTAGTAAAAAAAACAATCTGCTAAACTACTCTGAAATTTTAGTTACCATTTTTTCAACAAAAATATTCATAATTGGAAGTCACCAGTTTCAACAATATTTTGAGAAACATGAATATGAACAAGCGCTGGCAAAATCAACAGGCCCGGTATTCGTGGTCAGTCTTTTGGTTTTCTCAATACGTGTCCTGTTTTGACATGGCTTTTGTAAAACTTTACTGCTGTGGGACGTGTGGGCCCTCACCATTGTAACAAAATTAGCAAAAATATATTTTGGTCGCTAAAAGCACACATTGCCCAGTAGTTCCTGGCTGTGAACAAAACGACTTTGTGTGCTGATGCGCTCCTTGTGAAAGAGCAGATTGCTATCATTGTAATGTAACATGGATTTGTAGAGTGACGAACTTGTCACACGTGAGGGCATCCAGGTGCTGAGTAGGAGCGGGTTCTGCAAGTAGGATCAGTCATAGTGAAGCCAGCCCATAGATGGATAGAGAGAGAAATTTAATTTTAATAAAACAAGAATTCTTGGTTAACGCCAGACCTAATTAGGGGCCCAATCCTTAAAGAAAGTCACAAAAGTGCACCCATTGTATGTCTTTGCATCAGTGCAGATTTGCATCTTTCATGAACTCACAGGAATTCACAAAAGCAGACCAGGAAATCGTACTCCTAAAAAATATTTGTGAACTGTATTTAGCACAAGCAAATATGCAGGTGTACATTTGCTCATGCAAAAATTTGCTGAGCATTTAGAAGTTGTTTCCCTTTAACCACTTTCTCCCTAACACCGGAAGACGTTTTACTTCTGACCCTTGTCAGAAGTATTTTCCAGTCTTTCTCAGTATGGGAAATGATTAGGGAAGACCTGATGAAACCCTTAAAACATGCAAGTTAGTAGGTTTGCACAGACCCAAAAGGGTATTGCAACCTTTGAACTATTGCTTACTGCTACCTCCAGCCGCAGTATGTAGTTTTGTGGAAAGGTGTAAACATCAGGAAATTGCTAGTATTCAAGCCCCACTATAGTAATAGCCCTGCCGTAATCTGAGTGTGGTAACTTGTCGCCGCAATATATGGTCCCAAAGAGACAAGAAGATTTTTTTTTTTACAGGACAAGTACATTTATGAAGCAACCTGTCCCATTGACCAGTAGATAGTTAAATACATTCCACACCCATGCTGATACATTTATGAAATTTAAAATTGTTGTACTCTGCATGGAGACAAATCCTAATGAGCAATTCCTTTTTAAGTGAAAGAAAGTAAATATTGTCTATACCTGGAAGGCATCAAATGCAGAGTTTGCAGAATGCACATTAACATTTTAGCCATGTTATAATTTTAAATGTTTGACCGCGTACGTATCCTCTTAACAGTATTACACCCTTACACTTGGGAGATGCATAATATGTCTGTAAGAGGTGAATTAGCCCCCCCCCCCCCTCCCCTTATCAGAAAAGTGTTTGCACCTAGAAACTCAACCTTTAGAAGCCTTTTTCTTTTTTTTTTTTTCCTTCACCCAGTGCCCAGTACCGGCTGCAGACGGTCTAAAGCCAAAAACGGGCAGGACTCCACATTTAGACACTTAGTTACCTTATTGTGGCTAAAGATAATCCAACTATCTATCTGTGCTGTAAGATTAGGCTCTTACGTAATTTCTGCAGCTGACACGTTTTTCAATGGCTATAACATGTTCTTCAATGGATATACGTCCTATTGACCGTAAAGGGAGTTAAATTATCCCTTTGGCAGCTTGGCTGGACATTTGGAAAGGACGAAAAAGATCTGTGAATTGAACTGTAAGTGAAATAAGAAATGAACATAGAATCTCCTCACAAAACTTTAAGAAAAGCAAAACAGTTGTTGTGGAGTAGGGGCTTGAATGATACTTGACATACGCAGCACATAGAAAATGGATGATGAAGATCCCATGGTATTGGCTATAAAAAATTTTTTTATAAAGATTATATCAGAAAACGAATTGATCTCCTGCAATTCATATGCTTACTTGCAGCAGAGAAAGAGACAGAATACTTTGAGTATATGACATTTTAGTCCTACATGAGACCTGGTTGTGCGAACATTTTCCTTGACAATGTTTACGTTTTTGATTTGCATACAGTTAAGAAATAAAAGGGTCTCCTGTCTCTGGAATTGCTAAAGTTATTCTCAACAGGTTGGACTTGTGGGACTGCTCATATGTTGCAGTTATTTCCGGCAGTATTATGGCTGCACTTGTCAGGTAGGAAGCTGGTTTAAAGCAGTGAAGCCAATGTATTATTATTAATTATTTTAAAACATGACATTAAAATGAAACTATTTGTAAAGTAAGAGCTGTAGGAAGTCACCTGTCACGGTTCAGAAAAAGAGAACCTCGCCTTCCTCTTGTACCAGTGAGCGTTTTGAAACCCCTGGTGTGATTTATATTTGCAAGCGTTTGAAGCAGGAACGGATTGTTCAACGCGTTGGGTAAACTGCATGTGCGTGCCTGGATTGGCTGTTTAAGGATCAATAGCTTTCGACAAAGTGCATACATTTAGGGTAGTGTAATAGTGCAGGCGCTTTACGTTTTTATTACAGTTAATCTCAATACTGTGCTGGATTGCAGGTTGAGACCACACTGGAAGTGATCATTTTTCGTAGAAGATACATTTGAAAGTCGTATACCAAACAATCCCTCCTTAGGTTAGTGCTACTGGCCTTGGGATCATATAGAGAAAGATATATGCAATAATTCTTGTGTCGTAGTTCATATCCATTGTAAAGTGATCTGTACCTTTTTGGTGCCTATGCTGTTTAGTTCCAGTCCTAAGTGAGAGACACTGGCTCCCTATCGAGGCCAGAATCACATTTAATCTGGGTGTTTACCTATGGAAATTAAGACCAAACCTACCCTTCTATACCTTCGCTGTCTCCTAAAGACAGGTCTCATTAGATGTCCACTGATCCATTCATTCTTTTGTAATGCAGATGCGGATATCCTTAACTCCACTGACTCTTTCCACCTATAAACGGGTTACTTGGATCTTTGGGGTCTCCTCCTTCCCTTAAACTGCCTTCAGCTTGCCCCCATCACTCTTCTGCTTCTCTTCACACTTCCTCCCTTTACCTACCCTATTGCTCCCTCTCTGCCTTCCCCTCATGATCTACTCTCCACCTTTCTCCCCCTCCCACCTCATCCTCGGTTTCTTTCTCTCACATTCACTTTCCCACCCTTCACTTTCTGTTATTTTCCCAACCAAACCCAGTCCCTCAATCTTGATCTTCCTTCGTCCTCTTATCTTTCTCTTTTGGCTCCCTTTCCACTTAGTTCCCCCTGTAACTTCCCGCCCTCCTTTCTTCTCCTGACTTCCTGCCCTCGCCTGACTTCCTGCCCTCCTACTTCCCTCTCCTCAGTCCTCCTCTTCTACCCTGCTAGCACCTCCCTCTCTCTCCCTTCACTTGCCCCTCTCCTCCTTACCTTCGGCTGTCACTTCCCACTTTCCTCCTCTTCTCCCTCTGCCTCTTCTGATGCTCTCCCCCTCCTCCGGTATTGCAGGATTTATATAGCTTTTACTACCAAACCTTCCCATCTCCCCACTCTTGTCCTCACTTCATAGTGTCTTTGTAAAGCACTTCTATACCTTTTCGGTGCCCATGCACAAACTACTTTGGAAGCCCCCTTGCCATTCCTGTTTGACCCCAGTGTACCTTTGTTCAGAGTGGCAGATAACCCTATGTTGCAGGCATAGAAACAGCTAACTTCTGGTGTATCAAGGCCTGTTAGGAGCTTATCGATAGCCGTTGTGTAAATCTGGGAAGTTTGATGGGGTTGATGTTTAGTGCAAGGCTTCCACATGTAGTGCAAAAAGATTTGGACATTGCCTGAAGACAAGATGGTTATCGGATTTTAAGATGGTAATATCAGTGTTGGCTTATATTTAAAAATCTCCAAAATAAAAAGACTTGCCGCATGCAGTGAATGGGAAATTCCTTCTTTTGGTCCTTGAGTTCTTAACCATGGTTGCAGGGGAATTGATTTATACACGAGCTTGTTAATTGCAGCTATACTGACGCCGACATAAAGAAATGCAAGAGGGAAACGTGGATTGAAATCCAGCATCACCCTTGAATAAGACAAAAACGAAGGGAAAATAACCTGACTACTAAGCCAGTATGGACATGACAAACTGCTCAATAGAGTATAGGTTAAATTGTCCTTACTGACTACTGAGTTAAAAATCTTTATTGTATTGCAGCATTCATACAGCTCTTAGTGCCCCTTAGTGGGGTGCTGTAGCACTCTATACCGTGTAGGGTGTGTAGTTGGAAGGATGTTGTCTTTGTTCTGATCCTGTGTGGAAAGTGTTTCCATGGCGTGTATAAGGACCACCGACGTGCGTTCATCTTGTTAAGGGAGGCAGCCCATAGCAGCGTGTTGGAAGATGAAATGTGAGAGACAGATGCTCGGTTTTATGTTTTTCAGCATGCTGGTAGCTTTGAAGCTCTGCAGGTCCCTTTATAGTATTTCATAACATATAGTCTGCTTAGCTGGTTACTGAACTTGAATGGGTCATTATACAGCTAAAGATCTACAAAAACCATTGAGGCCCCTGTGGAAGAGGTCGAAATATTTGCACGATAACTAGATGAGGTGTACTTTGACAGACCAAATTAAGCGTGGGACTTGCTGAAATTCGCAGAAATGTCCTCCCTCCGCTAAACTAATGGTTTGGTTTTCTAAATAAGGCACCACGTGACTCACGTGCCGTAATAGATGAAATGGGCATATTATGTTCACCACGATGAGAGGTCTGTTTGAACTAAGCATGACATGTTTGTGCGTTGTAACTAATTTTTAAATCACAGTACGGTCTACTGTATGCCTTGATTAACTCAGAATTTTAACTTTTTTTTGTTTTGAAGTAAAATAAAATCGTCTGTGTTTAAGCATTCTAAAACAAGTGAATAAAAAGATGTATTATCCGCTACGAGGACATTACTTATGATGCGTTAGGGAACAGTTTCAATAAAATGTAATCAAGTTTATTGAATACTAATAAGTGGATGCATAACTGTGGGCCATGCAGCTGTGGAAAGAAAACCATCATTGTTTGATGGCTGTGAGACAAAACTAATTTTTCCGCCTCACCGTGCGACCTCAAAGGGTCAACGCTTCGTATTCTTGCTAGTAACAAATGAAAGCTCTAAGACTCAGACACCTCCTCTAAGGAGTGTGCTGGCTTTGAACTAGCAGGACTTTATTTATAGTGGTTCCTGGACTGAGCACGGGGAGAAATACATGTATTCTGATTCAGAAGCTGAAATTATCATTTATAAGTAAAATATTTGAATCCATAAAACAGACCATAACTTGGATTGTTGATGAACGTGCAAATGCTTTTGTCTCTCTTAATATCATGTGGAGAAAACCAGTATGAGCCGCTATTTTTAGGGTTTTAGATAACCATCTGTTTTGCATCTTATGGTCTTCATTGATGGTCATAAACGCTTGAATGATTCTATACTGTCTGCCGCCGAAACGTATGTCAACGTCTTCTGTTCTGCTTACTATTTGTTGCCACATAGGGGGGCAAGAATGCATGCCTCCTCCTTGATATCTGGGCTGTGTCTACAGGAGAGGCCTTGTTTTGTATAAGGGCTTATTATTTGAATTGATAGAGGCAAATTTTCGTGTATTATGTTTTGAACATATGTATGTGATCAGTTGCTTTGTGTATTCCCAAGAAATAATGGAACTTTTCTTTACTTTCAATTGGAGTAAATAAAATTAGATACATTGAGGAAAGTTATCCTTCTGATTATCAGCTCAGTGTTAGGGCTAAGAATAGTTGTGTTTTTGTACTCCCGAATAAATGTGATTAAACACAGTCTCATGAGATGCCAGCGGTTAACACTGCATTCAAGTGCAAAGCTTTCTCATTCTCCCTCACCAAATTTGAAGGGTTCAAGGTCTCCTTCTCTGGCAGTGCTCTCCATAACCTCCACTCTTTCCTCAAAAGACACCACTCCTGTGACAGGCTAGTGAGCTTCCGTGACTAAGAAAGTCATGTTCCAAGGAATTTCTTAGCCTCCTCAATCAGTGAGACACCAGATCCTAATTGTTTACCACTTAAGCCTATCATCCTTTGAGATTCCAGTTCAAGAGCCTCTCTGTCCTCTTGCTGTCTCCTCTGAGGATGGTCTCCAAGACAACCTTGATGTCTCCTCCATGTCTGCTTCTACCAAGACCTCCTTCATCTCACAGGAAATCCTGGCATGCTCTTTAAAGAAGACAACCTGCTACTTTACCATCAAGGGCGTGATCATCCTTTTTTGATATGATTAATTCACACTCTTCCTAAACTCTAACCTCTCCTGCAGCTTCTCCGCATGTCTTCCATGTGGATGACATTAAGATCTTTCATGAGGTCTTGGCTAGAGGTACCCAAGTTAAATATTCCTGTGGCAACTTGAAACCAACTTTTTCCATCACTCTTGGGACACTTACAGTGCCAAAACCCATGATCTTCCGTACCTAGGCTCCTGAAGATAGAGTGAGAAGGTCTTGACAGCAACAGCAGTTAGGGTTGTGACACTGATGTTGTTTAAAAATGATAAAGCTCAATATGAAGATCTGAACTTTCTGAAAACCGATTCAGAAGAAGAATGTATCATAATCAATACAGTTTGAAGGGAACTTTTTTCATTTGAAGGCGATTCCACTATCTGAGTCTCCAAAACAGTAACTAGGACACCAGTTCGAAACGCTAAGAAAAAAAACATCTGCTCTCCTTTTGAAAACATCCATAGAAATGCTCCTACACAATCAAAAAGGTCAGAGTCTTTATTCCAGGTACTCCTAGTGAAAAAGAGGGGCACAAAAGCATACTTCAGAACAATTCTGGACTTGCGATTTCTAAACAAGTATATCAGACGAGAAAAATGTATGTATGTTGGCATCAATTCACATTATTGCACATCTAAAGCGAAACTATTTGTTGTGTTCCATAGACCTCTAAGAAGCATACTTGCATATCTCCATAAATACATATCCACAGGAAGTTCTTGAGATACATACAAGGTTACTAGTATTACCAATACACTCAAACCCACCCCTAAGTCAGCAGCAGTAGAGAATTTAAATAATTTCCTATCTGGATGACTGGGTCCTGAAGGCATCCAATCACCAAAGGTGAAACTGAACCTTAAATGAACTTGCAGCTTCTGAATAACCTAGGTCTTCAAATAAACTACCAGAAGTCAAACTTGGTATGAGTTCAAAAACTTCACTAACTTGGAGCAGCGATGGACACTGTAGACAAAAGTGTATCTTTCAGGGGAGAGAGTGCTATATATTTGGGCCCAGTGCAACATTTTGAAAAAAAGTTTCTCAAACCCGCTGCAGGAGAGATAACATTGCTCCTAGATTCCGTGGTATTCTGGATCTACCTTGTCCCAATTGCCGGATTAGAGATGTGACTGCTCCAGCTGTGTCTGGAGGGTCAATGGAGTCTAAAAGAAAACAAGTAGGAACATCAACTGATGCTATCAACTGTAGGAAGACAGCCCATTAACTGGCGATGCGTCAGACACAGTTTGCTTCATGGAGTTCCTTTTCAAAAAGAGAATCCTGACCGAGCAATTGTCCAGATATCTCTTTCACTTGGTGGGGTGCCCACCTGCATCATGTCACAGTTCAGAGTCAATGGAAAGGACATACCACATACACACATTGGAACTAAGAAAAATTCATCCTGCACTCAGACCTTTCCTTCCAAAGCTACAGACTGGTACAACAATCAGGATTCAAACAAAGGACATGACCAGCTGCTTATACATCAACCAGCAAGGGGGAACCAGATTGGAGCACACTAATTGGAAATGGAAATGATCTGGCACTGATAACCGCAATACACATCCTAGAGTGAATGAACTCTCAATCAGATTTCCTTAGCAGTTACTTCAAAGAGAGCCACAAATGTATGCTAGATGTCAGAGTACTTTACAACATCTCCAAAGAGTAGGATACGTCTTCCACAGACCTCTTTGCAACAGCACAAAACTCTAAATGATGAAATTTCACATCCAAGTGACTTGAACAGTGGACTAAAGGTTATGCCCTTTCGATGACTTGGTAAGAAGATTTTCTCTATTCTTTCACTCCACTGCCACTGATCCAGTTGGTAATCCAGAAATTGAGAAGATCTCTGGGGTAAATGATCCTGATTTGCTCCGGACTGTCCAAATCATCTGGATCTTCTTCAAATGTCCAGCAAACCACACAGGAAGCTTCCACTTAAATCTGTTGAAATGACTTCATGGCCAAGTTAACCACTGCAACCTAATATCTTTGGGTTTGGTAGCATGGCTCCTGAGGTCAGGCAGTACTGCCATCTAAATGACCTCCAACATGCATGGAAATTTTGAGTGATGCCAAAAGTCCCTCTACTAGACTCTGTTATTCATGAACTGGAAGAACAACAGAAACAATCCAATTATCTTTCCAGGAGAAGAGGTTCTGCTGCCTTATTTTCTTCACTTGGCCCCATCCAAATATCAGTTTGCTTCTATAAATGTATATTTAGTGACCATGACATCTGACAGAAAATTGCCTAATCAGTTTTTTTTCTTTTAATTCTCTTAATCAAAGACTTTTTGAAAGGTCCAAAGGAAGTACTTAGTCCAATTAAAAGAAGCCCCCTGTAGGAACTTAATCTAGTACTATCAAAGGTAATGGGGCCTTCTTTTGATGTCATACACAAGGCTACATCGCACCAACTTTCTTGGAAAATAGTCTTCTTAGTTGATATCACTTCAACTCGCAGAGTGAGCAAAATGAAAGTCTTGTCTTCTGTAAAACCCACACAATTTGTATTGCTAATATGGTAGTGATGAGGCTAATTCCTGCTTTTCAACCTAAAATAGTTTTGGATAGCCACATTCAGGCCTCGAAAAATCATAAAAATGTTACTAGACCTGCAGACGGAGTAACTTGAATAATCTACTTGACCGTACTGTAATGCACTTGAACCGTAAACGGAGCTCAAATTGTGTGATCCTAGGCAGATATTGTATTTTACAGTCACCTTTTTCCTTCATTCTCACATGTGTGCCTCCAAATATGCAAGTTTAGCATTTCTGCTGTACAAAAAAACTCTTTTGTTTGATTAAATAGACTAAACATTTGATCCATGTATAATAAGAATCTAGCCACAATATGGGGTACACTTGATCTATGACTTGCATCTTAATTTACTAGTTTATTAACGGCATTGCCATAAGGGCAGGAGTGTTTCTCATGTTGCTTAAACACACGTTTAATAAATATATTACTAAATATATATTACTAAAACATGTTGTGGTACCACACTGTCATATACAGACAGTAAATTTCCAAGAAATGTCCAAAAACCTCCCCACAGCTTCACTGATAAAACTATGTAGTGTATTAACAATAATCTATGAAAATTGGGTTTCAGAAAACATATTTATCATTTGCACATCACCAAGTAAAGTGTTCTGATTTGTTTTCATCCTATTGAAATATTTTTTCATCACACAGAAGAAAAAAAAAAAGGCTTTCACAGCTCCTGAAAATTTTTGAAATGTTTATACAGTTGCCTTATTTAAATGTGTGTTAGGAAACACCTGACACCCTATAGCTATTCATTCTCACACACTTTATACGGAAGGTCAGACAGTTCACCTTACAAAATCCTGGAACTCTGCAGTCAGAAGGAAAATGAGTGTAAGAAAACAAACTTACTTTTGACCTCTGTCTCTGAACACAGTGCAAATGTGACAAGATAAGGAGAGTTAAAGGCGTCTTTATTGCTCCTTCACTCTCTGACAGAACAGAGCACCTGTTCTTTGTTAACTCGCCAGATGGGGCAAGTAGGTCCTTGAAATAACCCCACATTTTCCCCAAATCCTTCAAGTACAGATGAACGATCACTTTGCTCATTAGACATTAAAAGGGTCTTGAGGTTCTGTCTTCATATAACAGAAGACATAAGGAAATCTACCCAACTTTTCATTACCCTTTGTCATGTTAGACATGGTATTTCAGCTTCAAAACTGTATGTTGATAGATGTATAGTTTTGTGTATCGCCACTTGCTGTCACCTAGCGAGCAAGCCTCTTCCAGTTAAACTTGAAGCACACTCCACTCAAGATAGAGCTACTACTGCTGCATGGCTTAAAAATGTGCAGAATGCTGATATCTACTCAAGAAACTTTTGAAAATCTTGTTAAACAGTTTTACACAGAACATGCTTGTGCCGATTTATACAGTGCTTCAGTCCTTGAAAGAGGAGCACTTGTATTTATTTATTGTTGTGTATATGTATAAATATATATGTAATTATTCTGAAATATTTACTTATTGTACCATAGTGATTATCCTTCTACCCAGCAGTCACCATTTATCATCTTAAACTTTGCTACTTGCTTTTCTGTTCAGACATTTATGACTATCAGTGAAGACGCTGTGTTGCAGAATAAACTGTTACTTAGTTACTTACTTGTAGTCATGGTTCTGCACCATATGGAATCTTCATTGGAGCCATAAACACCTCCACCCCACCTTCTAACACATTTTCTGGGCGTGCTGCAGTTTTTTCATCTAGAACAATTTTTACAGATTAAAGAAGAGTTAAGGGTGAATGCTCATCAAATACGCATGTAAGGAAAAGTTTAGATGGATACTTCTTACAGATTCCTCACCTTATGAATATAATCGAGGTGCCGGAATGGATCCAGAAAACGTTTCTCCAGCAATAGCTGTCCACTTCCGTCAGGCATCAACATGTGGCCTTAATTGGCACAAAGTAGACTTCCAATGTAAAGATGTCTTGTTACCTATGGCACTGAGGTGCACAGTGATATTGTTTTTCCACACATCATCACCACGGATCTAGATCATGTCTCAATATTTTACTGACAAACGTACTCGACAATTTCCACAGCAACTAGTTAAAATGTCACCATCTAAGGTTTTCAGGTTTAAATCCTGTCAAAAATGTCATAATAAGATGTCCTCATCGGATCTATGTGACATTTGTATGGTGTTTTTTCGGAGCTGACCATATCCCATTGGTCTGTGACTATTGGTCTTTTAAGCACATGATTATCATGAGGGAGCCGAAGGCAAAACTATTTTTGACAAGGGCACGCAAAGACACTTCTAAGTGGTCCCAGCTCCCTACTGCAGATTTGTATATGGATAGAGAAGGATTTTCTAAAGGATCTTCCTGCAAGAATCACAACAAAAAGAAAGGCGAAGTCCTCTTCTTCCTTGAGCAGACAGTCCCACTGCCACAACCATTTTGAGAATCGGTGGAGCTTTCCAGTAGTGCAGGTCTCTTCCTCGTTGTTGGAGCCAAATCCAGTCCTATAAACAAATTAAGTGGCTGATCCTTCCCATGTATAGGCCTTCCAAAAGGCCACTTTAAAATCAAGATGCCTTTGCAGCTGTCTGGGCCAGTCTCCAAGGGTGTACTTGAGCCTTTGGGTTACCCCACCCAACTGCATCCCTCCACTGGCTCTAGCCTTTGTATCACCTCCAAAGAAGCTTCTATCCTCAAAAGTGCTGGCCTTTGCGCTTTTGGTGCTGCTCACAATGCTATTTCCAGCACCACTCTTGGAGTCATTTTCGGCACTGCTTCCACCTTCAAAGTCGACCAACATACTATTGGTGAAGTTAAAGTTTCAGGCCTGCTTTCTGCATCAACCTTTTTCACAAAAGCTCCCATTTGCTCAGAAGGAGAAGCTCTTCTGATCAGGGTCTGTTACAGTGGATATGGCTAATATGGGCTATGAAATGTTTTTATAAAGTGCACAGCTGCTGGAACTTCGTGGCACTGAACCAATAACAAATCACAGTTCAAATGAAAATGTTATTGAGGGTTAAATCAATAGGATTTCATAAGTTTCTTAATATTGTGCAGGATCAGGACAAAGGCAGGTTCAGGATGAAGGCGCAGAGGCAAGGAATTCCCGGTCCTTGCTGCAGCTATCAAGAATCCCCATCCTTGATGGTGACTGTGAGCTTTCGGTATGCCAAAAAAAGGAGGAATATAATGCCTGCATTAAACTTAGCCACTGGTAATTACATGGGTCGAATCTGAGCCCATTGTTACGCTTCTGGAACTGAGCCATATCCAACTGATGAGATCTAATAAGGGGCCGAAACCAGACTTTGGTTACATATGTTCTGGTTCAGCAAAGACCTGACCTGGCAGTTCAGGCTGGACTATTACCAGTGGGTCCTGTGCACTCTGTCACACTGGGATCAAACTATACCTGGCTGAAGATCCCTAACTAGGGTGAAACCGGTCGTAGGTTGCTTGTGCCCCAGTTCAGGGAGGACCTGGCCTGGCAGTTTTGGATGGACACTTCGATTGGAGCAGGGTCAAGACTAATTTGCATATGGCTGGGTCCCAACTGAGGTGGCATGGTGAGCAAAATAATGATGAACTTGGATGCGGTCTGAGTAATTTACATTGGCTGAGATTAATTCAAGCATTCCATCCATCACATTTTTTGTATACTTCAGTGTTTGAGCTTTAGGATCAGTTGGCAAGAAACTGATGCAAAGAAAGATGTACTTGGTTCAGGGTGTATCAGGAAAGGTTTGTAAGTAAGAATTCTGGGGATCATTTATAAATAGGCCTATGGCCATTGCTTTAAAGGTAATACTATTTGTATGGGGTAGCCAGTGTAAATGAAGCATCACAGATGAGATATATGAAAAGCTGGGATAATTGGAGATAATGGTGACAAATGAGGCGGTGGCATTTTGCGCCCGCAGTAGTGGGTGAAAAAGCATTTATTTGGCAGCTAATTAAGATTAAGCCATTCCCATAATCTAATCTTGATTGTCCAAGGGCATTTAAAACAGGAACTTGTTGTCAGTAAAAAAAAGAATAGACTTTTTAAGTAATTGTGAACAGCAGGTCTGACAGTATTTCAGAGACAGACCAGCCTTAATAAAAATGTATAGGTTACATACTGGCCATGGTATAGGCATGTGATATTAAGCGTTGGGGACTGGCCACAGTAATGGCATGTGGTATAGTGCGCATGAGAGGAGAACAATCCAGAGATTGAGTTTGTTGCTTCATTACGTTTGGGATGCTTTTAATTTAAAATAAAAAATATTAATTATTCACGAAAGGCAGTCTGCCTTATGGACTCATATGGAACTTGCCTGTGTTTACTTGTTAGCTAGACAAAAAAAAAAACAGCTGTGTCAACTGCATATATGTAACAATACCCCATCCCTCCTCACAATGATTAATTTTGCCCGAATGTGCATATAGATATTAAATATGAGACGTGAAAATAAAGACCCTTGAAAGATGCTGCTGATGAGGCTTTTGGGTTCTGAGCAGTGAAGGTGTCACGATTTGGAGACAGCCCTTCAAAAACATATCGATCACGTGAGTGCTACTCATGAGAAGTTGATGTTCAAAAGTCTGGAAACTAGTGTGGAATGGTCGATTGAATGCTGTAAATGAGACTGCAGAGATCAATTTCGCATGTAAGCCAGCAGAAGGAACAAGAAGGATAAATGGTCCTGACATCTCCACTATCCACCAGTCTCAATAGGTCAAAAACTGACCCAGCGACCACTTCACTAACCCTTCTGGAGATGAGTATAGCTGTTTCTCCAACAACACCCAGAGATTATATAGGCAGATCTGCACATACCACTCAGGAGATTTTATATTGGAATGTGGTGGTGTTTAGTAACAAGATCAACAATACGCAATGGTCAGACTTTTTTAGGAGGCTTTGAAATACTATGCCTACAGGAGACCTGGGCAGTGGATTGATTCTATCCACATTAATGGCTATAGAACATACCATGTTCCAGCTGTTGCGCCCAGCTCTGGCAGATCAAAGGGTGGTCTTTACACTTATGTCGCCAACCATTTGGCTTTCTCTGACATAACAATGGTGGCATATAAACTGTATTACCAGAATATTTTGTGTGAAACTTTACCATCTGTTCCACTAGAGGTGATCTATTTTTATGACAATACTTCACTGTTAGATGTAGTGACTGTTCTACAGCAGTTTGATATAGATCTGGAAGTCTTATGGAAAGAAGCCACAATTATATTGGGAGGGGGGCTTTAATATACATCTGTGTATGTCACCATCTAAGAAGATATGTAGGCTGACAAATATGGAAAATATATCTTCAACACACTTTCCTCACAACTGCTATGGAGATAAACTTAATGGTTTGCTGTGCAAGTATGACCTGGTATTTTTTTTTATGAAGTATGCACTCCCCGAGTTGCATTTAAATGCACCTTTAACGCTAGCAGGCGACAATAGTGTTATTGATTATGTGCTGTTTTCTCATTGTTCATTAACCAGGGCTGTTTTATCCCGCATTATATATCGCTTAACGATCTTTTTCCCCTAAAGTCTCCACCTTGCCGTTAATTACCCTAATAATCAGCCCAGGTGTCCCATACCAGCTGTCACTGATAACATTGAGTTGGCATCTCTTAATGGTTACTTACTCCTTGCATTGGACACAAGTCGAGCCAAATGGTTTTGTGAAGCAGCTGATTAATACACATTTAGAACCCTTTGATAAATGTCTGATGACTCTGCTGATCCCATGAAGTCATTGAGGCTTTCTTGGAGGTAAAGAAGGGTATCAAGGATGGGCTAACTATTAATAGGAGGCACATAGCACCCACGAGAAAAGGGTGGTTTGACTCCGCTTACATAAAGCTCGCAGTAGACTTAAATAAGCCTTGCCTAAATTCCCTAGATGTAAATTAGAGAGACCCAACAAGTAGGCAGGACTATAGGAATGCTGTGAAACAGAGGAAACGTGGCTTCAGTGTTGAAGTTTGGGAGTCCCTGCACAAAGCAAGCTTAAGAAATGATAATATAGCTTTCTGGTGAGTAGTTAACTCCCCTTTTTTGAGAACAGGTGAATATCCTACCCTGGAGAATGCAATTACGGAGCAGAATGGGTGCACCATTTCCAATATTTATTCAAAACCCCCAGAGGGTTTGGTCATGCCTGCTGATTCAGTCGGTTCTACCACTAATAGTACAACCTGACTCATTCTTCTTAGAGGGGGTTTTCAGGGCTTTAAATACCAGTAAATGTGGGAAAGCACCAGGTCCAGAGGGTACCCATGTGAACCTTTTTAAAGCTAACATCCCCCTCTTGGGTCCTGTCTTGACTACGGTCCTAGGCGCTTATTATAAAGAAGGTTTCATGCTGACATGGTCAGAATCTATTATCGTCCCTATTTATAAGAAAGGTGACAGCCTTAATCCTGCATGCTACCGGCCAATTCCCTTTCTAGATTCACTAGTAAGGGTGGTTGACTGAAATATTCTGAATAGATTACAGGAATGCACAGACTCCAGTGAAATCTTGTCAGATCTACAAGAAGGATTTCGGGCAGGTTTAGGGACCATAGAGCAGGCCTTAAATTTGAGCCTTCTAATAGGGAAGTACACAGGGGTGCACCTCCACTAGGGCGGAGGAGCTCTGTTCCCCCACAAGCAGCAGCAGCTGCCGAACTTCTGCCATGCAACAATATTATGGTTATATTGTAGAAGGGGCGGGGCTGACAAGCACAGAGGGGGAGTGATAAGCACTCCCCCCTCAGTGCGCATGTGTGTTTGGCCGGCTGTCTCAGGCCAGTCAAACATACATGCGCACTAAGCTCTGTCCAACCTGGCACCCCAGTGCTGGGTTGGAGAGAGCAGTTAGACTCTCCCAGTGTGCCTGGGTGCTACAACCAATCGGAACGCTGCTATAATGCTGCCAGCAGCATGACGGCAACGTTCAGATTGGCCGCAGGGCACCCTGGGAGCCTGTGCCTGTGGCGAAGAAAAGAGGAGCTGCGCAGTGGTGGCGGCAGCGGCGGATTTAGGTAAGTTTTTATTTTTTTATATTTTTTTATTATACCCACACACACACACACACACCCATCCCTGCCGCACACCACACGCCGCAAGCCGGTCCCAGAAGTACATTAGTATTAAATGAGGCAACGGTTTTTGGGCTTTTGTAGACTTATCACCTGTGTTTGCTTGTGTTATTCATAGCAAACTGTGGGCCACTTTGCTAACACTTGAGGTGTAGGTTTCCATTGTAAATTTTCTTGGAGACCTCTACCAGGGTAGCAAGGCTAGGGTTTGTTATGGTTTAAGAGGTGAGTGTACCCAGTCATTCTGCATGGACAAGGTGTCTGGCAGGGTGTGTACTTGCACCCTTCCTATTCACATTATATATAAAAGGTTTAGATAGCAAGTTAGGCAACAAATGTGAAGATCGCCCACATATTGGCCATTGCGCGATCCAGGATCTCCTCTCTGCAGATGATGCTATCCTCATGGCCCTCACCCCTGTGGGACTGCAGACCCTATTAACTCATTTTGTTGTTTATATGCAGGCTTTAGGTTTACCGGTCAGTCAAAGCAAACTTTTGTCCTGAATTGTGGCAGAAGGTCCATAAAATGTAGGGAGATTAATGATGATGCATTATGAGGATGAGGATTAATGATGCAAATATTTGCTTTGCATCAACCTTTTTGTACCTGTGGATCTTATTTAACAAAGAGGGTTCATTGGTCAATGCCCGACTAGTAGAAATTTACAATTTATGAGAACTATTTTGGCTTTGTCTGATTTTGAACCCTCCACATGAGATGTTAACCATCTATAAGGCCAAACGTCCAGGTACTGCTTCCTACGGGGAGGGTGTGTGAGGAACTACTATCTGTCAATACTTGCAAATGGTGGAAAATGCATTTCTGAAGCAGCTCCTTATTTTTTTGAATACCTGTTCTTCCTACATATGTCACTCCGAACTGGGGTTATCTTTTTTTGGTAGATATAATTAAGTCCATTTTTCTGTGGCACAAAGTTTTGCCATCAGCGCATACCAGTCTAAATCAGGCTATTATAATAGACTGCCTTAACTCTTATTTTGCTCTGCACATTCCGCCGTTAAAATACATTAAGGTTATGTCGGGAGACAGGGGTCAACCAGAATATTTTGATTATCCCGAATCCTTTGAACGCACTAGTAGGAAAGACCTCAAAGCAGAATGTTTGTCATTATTTGACGAGCTTAGACTATCCTCAGAATTATTGAAGCCTAGTGTCCATAAGAACCAAACATTGCTGGTCACATACGACATTCTGCCTTATTTAAATTTTACACCTAATTCTAGGCACTGGTTTGTGCTTACACATTTTAGGATGGACATTTTTTGGTCAGCTTCCCCTATATAAACTATTGGTCTTTGACGTTAGTAAATTGTCCTCGTGGCAATGTGTCAGCACAGAGTACTATGCACATCGTCCTTTTCTGCAAATTTTATAATATTCGGAGCAAGCAATTTATTCTACCAAGGTTAAGATCCTACCCTTTCTTAAAATGCAGTCCTGCTTACTTGTCTTCACAAACCCTACCCAGTATGTACATGTCACTCAATGTCTAGTTTATGGCCTGTGATTTATAATAGGAAGATTCTTAATTGTTCTTAAATGCCTATTCTGTTATGCAGCTTTGTTATGCGATGTGTTAAACCTTTGTACACGTGTTGTTTTTAGTCCTGCTTTCTTAACGTAATTACCTTTTTCTTTTTTATTGCTTTTCTGATTTTACTAAATGAAATCAAATAAAGCTGATTATGATCGTGAGTTCTGTCTTGTAGCTGTCTAGAATGTTGTTGAGCTCCATATAGCTTTGTTGATGATTAAACACTAATTTCTCTAGTACTTTGGTAAACAACGCAAGCAAGTAATACGCTCTAATGTTATTGTCCTGGGGTCTTAAAGAAGTGTTGTTTTGCAGTGGTGTGTCAATTGCTATTGGAATTGGAAGTTACTACAGTAGACTATTTTAGACAGAGCAAAAACTGGAATTGTAGATGGGAGAGTGAAGTGTTTCTCCAAGTGAGCTCAGTGGGATTTTCACCTTCAGTGGTGGCTGGAGGAAGACAATTTGGAAGCTGATAAGCCCCTCCCTCTTTACTACACAAATGCTGGCCTCTAAATGTACCATCTGATAGAGACTTCTTGCTGCAGATTCCTTACCTTAGAATTTCCTGTCGTCCGCTTCAAATCCGGAATTTTTCTCCTGACCAGTACCCTGCGTGTGCCGTCGGGTGGTGTCGTTAGGATCTGCATGCGTCGTTTGGCTCCGCTTGATGTCGTCAGTATCGTTGGAGCCGTCGGTGACATCACGGTCTTCTATATAGGCACCACCCCGGCGCGAGTCATTTAGCGCCGGTTAAGCACAGGTCCGGGAAGACCTCCCTTTTTTTTTTGATGTTTTTGTCGAGGATTTTTAGATTGTCTGAGCAATGTCTTTGAGAAAGACTGGATTTAATCTGTGTGGGGCATGTCATCGCACCATGTCGGTCACGGATCCACACCAGGTTTGACTCTGGTGCCTTGAGAAGCCCACTATTCGAAGTCGTGTTCCGACTGTCGGGCCATGGCTCTGACGGCCTTGAGAGAGCGATCTCTCAAACTTATAGCGGCCCGACAGCCATCTTCGATTAGTGCAACTCAGAGGAGGTCATGTCACGCTCTAGGAGGAGGTCGTGGCACCGCTCCAGGAGCCCCAAGTCATCTTTTATCGCATTTGAGGTCTTGGGGCATTCAGGTAAGAGGCACAAAAAGTTAAGAAGTCCAAGCGGACTTCGACTTCGCCACGCCCATCGGCTGATGAGGCGTCTAGGAAACGTTGACGTCCCTAGCACAGCTCTCCCGGTCCGTCACCACCTGAGCGACTTCTGCTCAAATTAAAGAATTTTACGAGGCTATGCTCCTTGTTTTTGAGCGAGCTGCACCCTCTGCTGGGTCTTTGGGCCCTGCGGGGTCAGCAGAGGCCCCATCGGATTAGACGTGGAGTATTCGGCACCCTTGGGGACCCCGGGATCCGATAGTGGATCCGGATCGGTGCCGGTTTCTCACAGTCAACCTGCGTTGGTGCTGGGCCCAACGTCGACGCTCCCCCCACCACCGGTGCCCACTGGTGGTGGTAGCCCCATCCTCATTCCGGATGATCTGGAGCCGGAACGACGACGTACGACGCCGATTCCAACTTCGATGGTGCCAGTTAGGCCCAGATCATTGCCTGAGGCTTATTCAGAACGGCCAGGCACAGGAGAGGAGTGGAAGGGGTCTTAGAATTGGATTGGAGCATGAACAGGACTGGTATGAGGATCTAGGGGAAGCCAGTGGATTAGATACTTCTCCAGATGCTGGTATGCTCTCTGCTCCCGCTGTGGCTACGGAGGAGGGTGCAACTTATGCCATGGTGGTGTGTAGGGCAGCTGAGTTCTTGGACCTAGGCTTGCCTACGGTGCCAGCCAGGACTTATCTCCTGACGGAGGTGCTTCAGCCCGGGGTTGCTACATTGGAGCCGATGTTACCCTTCAATGAAGCCCTCGCAGATGTCCTTCTGGGAACATGGTCCAAACCCAGCACAGGGGCTCCTGTGAATAGGGCAGTCGGCTGCCGTCATAGACCAGCTCCAAACAACCCTAGTTTCCTCACCCAAAACCCAGCCCCGGCGAGCTTGGTGGTCCGAGCCTCCACTTTCTGTGGTGCCTTCCCATCTGCCCCTCTGGATAGGGAATCCAAGAGGCTGGACCAACTTGGAAAGAAGTTGTCTTCTTCCTTGAGCCTGGCATTGAGGTCGGTAAACACCTCTTGCCTATTGGGCTGTTTTTCCCCATACTTTATGGTCCCGGAGGGCGTATGGGACACTCTCACCCAGGCTGTCAAAGATGGGAGAGGTGCATCTGGTTTGGACACGACCGACTCGCTGGGCAGAGGGATTTCATCTATGGTGGCCCTCCAACGCCACGCCTGGCTACGTTCCATTGGCTTTTCGGTGTATGTCCAGTCGAGCTTGATGGACATGCCTTTCGATGGCTCTCGTCTTTTTGGTGAGAAGGCAGACTCTGCACTTGAGAGGTTCAAGGATTCTCGAGCTATGGCCAGATCCTTGGGCCTCTCAACGCCGGCTCGCCAGCAGTCTGCCTATCGCCCCTTTCAAGGCTTCGGAAGGGGTTCGGTACCACGCCAGCCACAGGTTAGTCACCATCCTCTGGCTTCACAGCATCCCGTGCGAGGACGAGGTCATGGTAACGTCAGACCCAGAGGTCGGCCACCACCCAGCTCCCCTCTTCTGCAGCACCCGAGCCCTCCTAGTATGGTTCTGCAAGACCATGTCCATCCAGTTGGAGGGAGGATTCATTTTCATCTCCCTCACTGGCGGTCCATAACATCAGACAAATTGGTCTTGCAGATCATGCAGAAGGGCAGTTCTCTCCCCTTCCAGTCTTTCCCTCCCTCCATCCCACCGGTAAAAGAACAGCTGATGGAGGATCATTTGATCTTACTCCCCGAAGAAGTTACGGCTCTCTTGGCCAAGGGAGCCATAGAAAGGGTCCCGATGTCAGAAGGTAGGCAGTGGTTGTTATTTCCACGACTTTCTGATTCCCAAAATAAAAAAAAGAACAAGGGCCTTCATCCTATCTTGGATTTAAGGGGTGTCAATCTCTTCCTCAAGAAGGCGAAATTCAAGATGCTCACTCTTGCTCAGGTCTTGTCTGCTCTAGACCAAGGCGACCGGATGGTAGCGTTGGACTTGCAGGATGTGTATTTTCACATCCCCATCCTCCCCGCCCACAGGCGTTACTTGCGGTTCAAGGTGGGCCACAAGCACTTTCAGTTTACCATGCTCCCCTTCGGTCTGCCCAGTACCCCTCGGGTGTTCACCAAAGTGATGCGCAGCTCATCTGCGTAGGTTAGGGATTTCAGTCTTCCCCTACCTATATGACTGGCTGTTGAAGGCTCCGACTCCCCAGGCTCTCGTCACCCACCTTCAGACTATGGCGTACCCCCTGCATTCACTGGGGTTCACTATAAACGTGCCCAAGTCACACCTGACTTCCTCTCAGAAGCCCCCTTTCATCAGAGCTGTTCTGCACACAGTGCAGTTTCGGGCCTATCCTCCCAAGCAGCGAGTCCAGGATATCCAGGTTATGATACTGATGTTTCGGCCTCTATCATGGATTTCGGTGAGACAGACTCTGAGGCTGTTGGGAGTCATGGCTTCCTGCATCCTATTAGTCAAACATGCCAGATGGCATATGATGGCTCTGCACTGGGACCTGCAGTTCCAATGGGCACAGCATGAGGGAAATCTTACCGACATGGTTCAGATCTCGGAGGGAACTATAAAGGATCTGCAGCAGTGTTTAGTGAACTGCGATTGGGTCAAAGGCAGACTCCTCTCCCTTCCCCAATCAGATCTTACAGTAGTGACAGATGTCACTTTAGGGATGGGGCGACCATCTAGGAGAGGTGGAGATCAGGGGCCTCTGATCTCCGGCGGAATCTTGGCTCCATACCAACTTATTGTAGCTTGGGGCGATCCGGCTAGCATTAAAGCCATTTCTTCCTGTTGTGAAAGGGAAGATTGTGCAGGTGTTCCCGGATAACACTATTGCGATGTAGTACTGCAACAAGGAGGGCGGTTTGGGGTCGTGGACCCGTTGTCAAGAGGCTCTACATCTCTGAACGTGGCTGGAACACCAGGGCATAACCCTGGTGGTTCAACACCTGGCAGGTTCTCTGAACGCCAGAGTGGATGAACTCCTGCTTAGCGGATCACAAATGGTGTCTCCATTCGGAGGTGGTGCAAGGACTCTTTCAGCAGTGGGGAGATCCTTGGTTAGATCTGTTCGTCTCTGAAGAGAACACGCAATGTCAGCAGTATTGCGTGTTGGAGTTTCCAAGGCGGCTATCGCTAAGCGATGCTTTTCTTCGCTAGTGGAGTTCAGGCCTCCTGTATGCCTTTCCGCCCATACCACTTCTGCCCAGAGTTCTCAAGAAAATCAAGGACGACCGGCCCAAGTAATCCTTGTGGCTCCGGATTGGGCACGAAGAGTTTGGTATCCAGAGCTTCTCAAAATGAGCATCAATCATCCAATCAGGTTGCCTCTTCGGGAGGATCTTCTGTCGCAGCAGCAGGTGGAAGGTTCTTCAACCGAACCTGTCAACTCTGCAGCTTCATGCGTGGAGATTGAGCAGTGGCAGTTGATGGTTTATGCCCTCCCTCCTGAAGTCTGTAATGTCCTTCTGTCAGCCAGGCCTTTGTTATGCCCCAGTGGGACCTTAATCTGGTGCTCACTTTTTTATGTATGTTCCTTTTGAGCCTTTACATAATTTTCCTCTCCTAATGCTCACTATCAAAACAGCCTTCTTAGTGGCGATCACATCTGTCAGGAGAGTGAGTGAGATGCAGGCTTTATCATCAAAACAGCTGTATCTCACGATATAGCCTGATAAGGTAGTCCTCAGAACTCGTGCCTCTTTCCTCCCCAAGGTGGTGACCCCTTTCCATCTGGGTCAAAACATCACCCTGCCCACCTTCTTTTCTCCACCGCATCCCTCTAAAGAAGAGGAGCATCTCCACCGTCTGAACTCAAAAGGAGCATAGTCTACCTTGACCACACAAAAGAGTCCCGGGTGGATGACCAACTCTTTGTGGGGTACGTTAGTGCAGAGAAGGGTCGGGCAGTCCAGAAACAAACCATTTCACGTTGGGTCATTCTCTGTATTAAAATCTGCTACGCATTGACCAAGACGCAGACATCTGAGGGCTTGAGAGTTCACTCTACAAGGGGGGAAAGCTGCTACCACGGCATTAGCTCGAGGTGTGCCGGTTCTAGACATCTGTCATGCAGCAGCCTGGGCTTCCTTGCACATGTTCGGAAGTCACTACAGCCTGGATAGCCAGATAAGAAGAGAGGGGCATTTTGCTTGCTCGGTCCTACAGGACTTCCTTCTATAAAGTATATGTCCGCAACCCACCGCCAGAAGGTTATCGCTTGGATATCTATTCTAAGATAAGGAATCTGCAGCTACAAGTCTCTATCAGATGAACAAGTTACTTTCCTTCGGTAACTAATTTTCTGGTAGAGACTCTAGCTGCAGATTCCTTACACCCACCTATTCGTCCCTGCTCTGCGGATAAATTATGTCTTCTCAGATTTTTATCCTTTTTCAGAGCAGACAATCAGAAAAAAGTTGATTCTTCTATGACTGCACTTCTGGCGTGGGAAGTTGTGGAAAAGAACTCCCGTGCGCACGCCGGGCTGGTGCCTATATAGAAAAACGTGCTCTCACAGACGGCTCCATAGATGATGACAAGGCCATGCGGAGCCAGACGAGGCGCGCGGGTCCGAACGTCGTCACCTGAAGTTGCCCGCAGGGTACTGCTCAGCAGAAAAATTCCGGATTCGAAGCTTACGCCAGGGAATTCTAAGGTAAGGAATCTGCAGCTGGATAGAGTCTCTACCAGATGATTTGTTACCGAAAGTAAGTAACTAGTTCTTCAAAGTGCAGGCAGTCTTGACACTTCACCAAGAGGTGATATTAATTTTCCCTTGGATCCCCCTTCACTGCTGTGGTGCAGAAAGTAGCAAATGAACTGAAATTGCCCTTGCAGCTACTGAAACAAAGCCCAACATCTAGACTGAAATCCTGCTGGCACTAGGGCACTTCTAATACCCTTTCTACCATTTCAAAAGCCTAAATGCATGGAAGGAACTCATCCCATTACTCAAGAATTCACAGACAAACTGGCAAATCATTACACAACTAAGGGCAGACACATTGGACTCATATTTAAAACAAAGGAAAAATACCAGCACCAACCTGTTTCCTAAAATCCCACCAAGAGTAAGCCAACCCGTCATCTGCACTCCTTCAAACAAATATCACAAGATGAGGTAATGGGTTTTGTCAAAACAAGCTGGCCTCCCGGCAGCCCTTCCGACCCTTTACCAGCACACACCTTCAAGAACATTCTTTTATCTACTTCTGTTGCCACACCTTTTAGAAGAATCATCAATAATTCTTTAACTACAGGAACCTTTCCTGAAGACCTTAAAAAGGCATACATTCACCTGTTATTAAAGAAAACAAACCAGGACCCCAACAACTACAGACTAATTACAAATGGACTTTTCTTGGGCATATTGATAGAAAGAGCAGTATTCACCCAGATGTCACAATTCAATGGAGATAAGTCCATACTTTCAGACTACCAAACTGGATTCCGCCCAGGAAGATGCACCGAATCAGCACTCCTTGCAATCTGGGATGATCTTAAAAACACAGTCGACCGCAGTGGAGTTGCTGCACTACTCTTGGGCCTCTCAGCTGCGTTTGACACTGTTGACCATGACACCCTAATTCATAGACTCTACGAAGCAGGCATTGAAGAACCGCTCTTGACTGAATCACATCCTACCTTCAAAACAGAACAAATGTCATCCATTCTCCCTCTTTTTCGTCCAAACCCTACTTCATAAAAGCAGGGCTCCCTCAAGGATCAATCATCTCACCTATGATTTTTCAACATCTACATGATGTCATTGTCAAAATTGATCAGTTAATTTCAACTCACATGCTACAACTATGCAGATGACACACAAATACTCCTTTAATTGGAATACATTGGTAACTCACAACTCTTCAGTTGCCTCATTGATCAGTGGATGACTTGGAGCCATCTCAAACTGAATGCTTCCAAAACGAAAATACTCAAATGTGGCAACTGGAAGAATTATGACCCACTGTGTGTGCGCCTGGCCTGACGATCTGGGACCAACTTCTCAAGTATCTAAGGAAGTTAAAAACCTTGGAATTACCATGGACTCCAAGTTAACAATGAATGTCCACTTGTACAAATTAGCACTATCGAGCTTCATCACCTTGAAAACTCTGCGACGCATCTTTCCCCACCTCGGATTTCCACACAAAGCCCAGGCTACTATCTCTCTTGTACTATCTAAACTAGATTACGCCAATGGCCTTTACTATGGATCATCCCTATCTACTATGAAATAACAACAGCACGTTCAGAACTCTACTGCCAGACTACTACTACATGTAAAGCCACAATCCTACATCTGCCCTGCCTTGAGGGCTCTACATTGGTTACCAGTTGCCAGAAGATCCACCTTGAAGCTGCTTTGTATCACATACAAAGCAGTGCATGGAACGGGACCGCTTTTCATCAGCTATATAAAATGACCAAATACATTCAACAAAGAAACCTCCGCTCAGGATTGGCACCACCCCTTAAAACACCTCTATACAAGAAAAAAGACTACAGGTGGTACATCCGTCTCTGTTCAAGCAGCCAAACTATGGAATTCAGTAAATACAGATATAAGATCCACGGATAACTGTCTTGTCGTCAGGAGACTACTCAAGAGTTGGCTCTTTGCTTTTATAACCACCATATCCAAGCAGCAATGGACTGCATATGCCTGTGTTGGTAAATATTTATAATCTGATTATGTGTATATATCTAGGTATGTGAATTTCTTTAAGAAATATGTGTCATTACTATTTCATAATAAACATGTACATACTCTTTAAACCTGTTTAACAAATATATGTTTACTCACGGTTAAATTATGCATGTGCGTGTATGTGTACATTAATATGTGTGTGTGTGTGTGCATATGTATATACACATATGTATACAATGTATGTGTATGTATACACATATATGTGTATATCATTCTAGCTTAACATGTTCATAGGTCATTGTGTAGTTCCTAGATAAGCTGTTAGATTAGAAATGTATGAATCCCTGCAGTCATTTTATCTATCACAATGAGCAAATGTTACCTTAACTATTTTATTAGCAAGCATTTTGCTATTGAAAATTGATGAGATAATGTTAGAAAAGGATACAAATAAATTAACCTCAAATATTGCTAATCTTGAAAGTCTGTGTTTATACAACACAACTTTAAATCTCAAAATATTATATCCATTGTTATATTCCTTACACATATATTCTCTTAGTATGTGTTTATTACCTTAGTCTTACTGTACAAGAGGGGGAATATATATATATATATATATATATATATATATATATATATATATATACACACACACACACATGTAAAATATCTCCTGTAAGATTTACTCTGTCTCCCCATCACCCCATATCTTTATCAATCTATCCACCATCCCCACTCTCTGACTCATCCCAAACCCATTCTACTAATATGATCTCCAAACCCTGCCTAAGCTCTTCCCTCCTCTACCACCCCTGGCTCACCCCAAACCTCAGTTTACTACTATGATCTCCAAAGTCACCCTGCTAAAATCTCCCTCACTTATCTCACCTCTAACACATCCAAAACCCCTTCTACTACTATGATCTCCCTAACCCCTTTCTACAGACTTGTCCCTCCTCCAGCTCTCCTTTACTCATCCCAAGCCTCATCATATTACTATAAACCCTCAGTTACCACTTCTCGATTCTTCCTTCATTATGCTATTCAAACCTACTAACAAACTCACGTATCCTCTGCTCAAATCAACTAATACTAATACTGTAATCATACTTCCCTATTCTAATCCACCACTAATCCTTTTTGGTTCTGGAGTAGCGTGCTACTCGCCGAAAAGTGCTTTAACGCCTTGTCAGGGGTAGTAAGTACTATATAATTACAATTACAATTCAATCAAGTGTTTTAAGAGCCAGCTCAGGCAGCCTGGGAGAAACACTTCCCAAATCTTGTAGTGCACAGACAAATTGCATGACACTGAACACCTGTGCCAACCAATCCTAACTTTTTAAAAATATTTTATTGATTTTTATTCACAACGAACATCAACAAGCATTGTCAAATAGTGCACCTTCTTCGATAGTACGTTTCTGAAATCAAAGAATATG
This sequence comes from Pleurodeles waltl, assembly GCF_031143425.1. Classification (NCBI taxonomy): domain Eukaryota; kingdom Metazoa; phylum Chordata; class Amphibia; order Caudata; family Salamandridae; genus Pleurodeles; species Pleurodeles waltl. Next base: position 19,741,748 of record NC_090449.1, read on the forward strand.
TTTATGCACAACTGCACAGGTAGCAAGTGTACGACCTCTATCATTAAAATCAAAGTCCTCATCTTGGGTGCAGTATCCCCCATTGTCAGATATATATGCGGGTGATACATGTGTTTTCCCCTAATATCATCTGCGATGTCTTACATGTTCTAGGATCTCCTGGGCACTCTGTCCAGCTTTGAACTCTGCCTTTTGTAAAATCTTTGTTGTGATCCCAAATAATCCTGACTTACTTTGTGGAAGTACAGAAAGGTACTGTTGGTACGATAATGCCCAATGCAGTCCATTCACTATTCCTCCACATGGTGATGCCTGCATCGCTTTGGTCTTTGTCAAATATCGTCAGTTCCAATAGGGATGCTTTTGGGGCGTATAGATATAGGTGAGGCCTGTGAAGCGCAACTATTGTTGTCTCTCTAGTCTTACAGTGCAGATGTGAGCCTGAATGGGACTATTATCTTTGAACAGCAGACTCCGTTGAGAAGCCTGCATGGTAGCCTGCCACTTTGATGTTTCGTCTAAGCCATTATTTTCTGCAAACCATTGTACCATGCTTAGTGGCTGAGATGCTGATTAACATCTTTCCATATTAGTTAAGTGCAATCCTCATTCCTTTCTAATTTTCATAAATATTTCCTGGTTTACTCCCTTGTGTAATCTATCACAGACTGACTACGGGTGGATCACCATGCAGCTCTGAAAAATGTACAAGCATTTTGGGAGGATTATCATCTTTATCATCGCTATTCTTCCTGCCGCCATGGTAATTTTAGTCAGTTTAGCTACAATTATATCACTCCCTCAATATTTATAGTGCAGCTTAGTGTTCAGTACATACCTATACCCCCAATAAACTGAAAGAATCCCTAAGCCATTTTATCAGGAGCTGCATTTGAGTCATCCCTCTCTTCTTCCAAAGAGAACAGTGACATCCCCCGGTTATCTTTACTCAAGATGAATTAGCCTTAACTCTTGCTGATGGCACATGATTTCACAGTTTAATACCTTTCAAGATGTGTGGAACGATGGTCATGATTTCAAGCATCTTGAATGGCCATTATAAATATATTGTATCAAATGCCTTCTCTGTGCCTAAAGAAGCCATAAAGTGGTCATTATTTGCATGTTTTCTTCCTCAACAAGAGCCATCCTTCACAAATCATGTCTACTATTCCTGTGTGTTCTAAAACCACACTGATTATTGTGTATTATATGGGCAATTAAGCCCTAAATCTGTTAGCATCTTCCCAAATCTTTTGTTGTCTTCAGCAGTGTATCAACCAGTATGACTTTGCATGGGTTATGTACTTCCACCAGTAACCCATCGCTCCCCCTGGAATTTGAATTTGATGTTAACCTTTCTCTACTGTTTTTAATCCTAAATAGTGTATTCTTAGAGACCATAATTTTGCCATGTAGGATTGGTAAATTACAGGCCCTTTCGGTCCAAAGACCTTTCACTGTTTAAGTGGTTGGTACTTCACATTTGCTTTTCTCACCAGTGGCTGCGTCTATCTTCCACATGGGCCAGTCTATCACGCTTCCATTCTCCTCACCTTCCAAGGAGGAGGAGGGACTCCACGTGTGCAGTATCCTATTACCTCACTAGGTAGGGGGTCACAGAGTAGGGGGGGTCAGCTAATTTGCAGTTTGGCTGGGTCCAAGAAAGGCAAGGTGGTCACCAAACATACAATATTGTTTTGGGTTACCTTATGTCCAAAGACATGTTACGCTGTAGTCAAGAAAAATCCTCGCATATGTCGTAGCTCAATGAGGGCCACTGCAGCGTCTAGCGCCCATACTACGGGGCTCACTGTAGCTGGTATTTGATGAAGTACCACTGGGCAGTTAATGCATAACTTTACCAAACATTACTGTCTCACATCACAGTCACACAGTTTTGGATACATTGACAGGCCTGTTTACAAGATTTCTTGTCTTTCTAACTTAAATTACTTAGACCCACTTCCCACAGGGTCTTCCTTGGGGACTCATTTATAAGGTGAGAAACCTGCAATAAGAAGTATTCATTAGAAGAAACAATTGTTTTTCTTCAGTAATGATATTTCTAGCATATACTATATATATATTTACTCAGCTTCCTCACTGTTGTTTCTTCTTCACTTTTGAGGTATTGCTGGGGGTAGTAACATCTCAAAATATGATAATATTGTATTTGCTGTGTTTTGATGGTATTGTAAAACCTCTTTTGGTTCTTATCAGCACTCATAAAGGGCCATGGACATAGAAGGAACTGGCACGACTGCGCCAGTCACTACCTTACATACGTTAATAGAAAAGCGGTTGAGAACATTCCCTCGTTTCTTCTTTAAAGAAATGAAGGCATGAACGCCTGAGGGTCTGAATTGGATCTTGGAGGATGAGTTACTCAGTCACAACGGTGACAAATATCCTGTCCGCCGAATTTAAATCCCATTATATCCAGCGGGATTTATATTTCGGCTGGCGGGATATCTGACACCATTGTCATGGAGTAACTGGTCCACCAAGATCCAAATCAGGCCCGAGTGACTAGAGTCAAGTTTGCAGCTAGGAAGGTGTTGGAATTCCAGGCACATGGTTGTTGAGTGTCGTCATTCACTACGCAGGAACATGGATTTAGAAACGCAGGTCCAAGGACCGCAACTGGTCGCAATTCTTTTTCTGTATTGTTCCCAGACTGTTATAGTCAAGGACTAAGCACCGATTTAAGGAGGCCTTTTTAAGAAAATTAGGGCATTCTCCACACCTCTCCTCTGGGATGTGCCCTCAACCCTTATGGGGTATCCCATAACAAGAGCCAGTATCTGGTCCCAGATTGTCCCAAAAATATCTTTCAAAACTGAGAATCTCTGTGGCTGCCTCAGCTATACAGAAACGCTTTGGTTTGTGTACCATGAATATGTAGAAGAATTTCTGTAAACTTAACACAAAGGAAGAGGTGAGGAGAGAGGTTTGAGACCCCATACTTTCTCCCCTGAGTACACTTCACAATAAACAGAGTATGGGGTATCACGTGAGGAGAAAATAGTGTTAGATTGTCCTGGACCGTCAGTGTGTCCCAGACTCCGGGTCTTATTTGTGTGCCTGTGGTTAGGGAGCCGTGAAAAGGGGCTTAGGGGAATTTCTCCTTACGGACTAGGTGGTCTCACACACTATATAGTGTCATGCTTCATCATATGACCACCTAGGATAGTACCACCTGGACGGACTCAACCTCGTCATTAAAAGAACTTCGAGGGAGTGCGGAAATGTTGATTTATCTGGATAGTATTGGGATCCAGCTGTTACATGTACTATTACACCTTTATTCACTGTGATTGTTGGTAAGATTAAAAAATACACAACAGGACGCTTCTAGAGAATAACAACTTGAAGAGTCACAAATGTCTTACTGGGCAACATGTTTCTGCCCACAAGATAAAGCCAAAGGAGGTCTGGGGCATTCGTCAGGGCTTTGGATCCCTAGGGGAGTAGAGCACTTTACATAGGATTTGGGGTCACGTGTAATAGCAGGGGCTGTAAGTGGGCCGGGTCTCAGAACCGGTAATAATTAAAAATGGGCATTGAACTGGGTCCTATCTTGCCCTATATTCATGTCCTTAACTGCAATGGGGAAAAAATGATTGATTTATGAAGAATGAATGTAAAAACATTAAGGTAACCCATGTCAGCGATGTAGTTCCTGATATATATCACATTTTGCTTAGTTTTGCATTCCCTAAGAGTGTTCGCTATTTCCAGGGTGTTCCTGTATTTTTTGTGAAGCGTGTTACTCATAGATAGTGCATACGTTGCACTGAGTGGTTTCTAGGTGTTTGCAACAGGCCACAGTTCAGCCCTCTGGAGTGGAGGCTGAATGCTGTGCAGGTTTCTCACAGTGCCTGTCAGTGGGTCCTAATGGTGATCACAATCAATCAATCCTTACACAATCAATACATGATCATCCAGTCCTTGGCCTCTCTGCAGAGCGCACAGAGCAGTGGTCACATAATCCAGTTGCAAGTGGTATTCTGTGCAAATGGGTATGAAGGAGGTACACAGTTGTCAAAATATTGACAAGGCAAAAGTGAGAAAAAACTGCAGTGCTTATAGGTGAGCAGGAATCACAGAAATTAAGCCTGCATGTTAAAGTCAAGTCCTTAGTTATAAAGACCTTTTAGAAACACCTCTCTTTTTCATACCACCAAAAACCCTGTTTCGTGGCAGCCGGTTTACAGGAGCGACGAGGGAAAGCTCTGCGGTACGTTGCATAGTCGTATATTCCTCGGATTCATAAGTACGATGATAACTTGTTTTTGATAATGCTTTTCCATTTCTAAGCACTACTACCAGCTGATGTTACGGTTGCCCATTTTATTGACACTTAATTTACTGCCCCCAAAATGGTAAAACGCGTAGCTGGGCTTTCCGAGTTTTCACGTGCAGTTCCCAGTACACGTGATTGTAAATCTTAAACCCACTGGTCCTTTTGCCTGTAGATGATTTTGCCCAGCAGAAGCCTCGAGCATACATATGACACTGTGAGGAGACGTTTAAAGAAATAGACCCAAAATGCAGATCTGGGTATTTATCTTATGTGCTCCATCAAACGCGTGCATAATGCAAGGTGGGGCACCCCAACCAGCTGAGTGACTCCCCAATCCTGTTATTCTAGGGGTCCAGTATGTTAGCCAGCAGGCCAGCCCCCTCTGCCAGGAAGATCGAGGTTTTACACCAGATCATTCCTTGATGTGTAGCGGTGGTCCGAGGGAGAAGAGGTTATGCCGAAGAGGAGGGAGGAAGTGCACCCCTCAAGGTTGTGGGGACGAGGTTGGCCCCTAATTAGGCAAAAGGGGAATGTTCCATAGGGCGATTACTATCATTTGCTTTTACCGAGTGCTTGGGCTTTTTGTGACTTCGAATGCAGTGTTGGTGCCATCTAACGGTTTTTATAAATAATGCAGGCTGCTAGATGTTCTTTACTCTGATTTACAGTCGTTCATGGGGAGTATTTTGAAACATGTATAAACTGTAGTTTGCTATTTATGCAGAAATACTTAACACAATGGATTAAAAGTAGGCAGACACAGTTACTATTTGTAATGAATTTGTTTTGATATGTAGTCTGTCATTGGCTTATAAAATTGTATGGCGTATTTACTTTACAAAAAGAAAGGTATTATGTATATGTTTTGCATAAAGTGCTTTCGGGATCACACATTTGGGTGGGACGATTCAGCGCCTACGATACAACTGAAGATTACCCTGGAGGTGAACTTGTATTACTGTTAAGTAATTGTTCCTTTATTAGGTAAATTCAAATCCAAATAGTGTTTGCTTCTTTGCTAGGACACAGACACATGGCTCGTTCCTCTCACAATACTTCCCACGAAAAGCATTGTGCAAGGGAGAAGCTGCGTGTCTGCCCCGGCAAGGTGCCAGAACAGGATTAGATTTTTTTTTCTGAAAACAAGCAAACCGCCAAACAACAGCTGGCTGCGTATTGCGGAAAAGATACATAGCTGTAAAAACAAAACAAAAAAAAAAAGCATGTGGCTCCTTGGTTGCTTATTGCCAAACAGCTCTTTCTTCTCACACTGTGAAGTGAGAAGGAGGACTGTGTGTGCCTTTGCCCTAGCAAAGAGCCAGATGCTGTTAGGATGTTTTCTTACACAAATATTAGATTTTTTTTTTTATTGGTGTGCTTTATACCTACTTGTAGTTTGGGGAGTGAAAGGATATGGAATACATCAAAGGTTTTAGCATGAAGGTAGCTAAAAGTCTTAATTCAGAAACAGGTAATTTGGGCTGATTGCTCCAGGATTTCTTTAAAAAACAACTAATCACGGAGTTGAAATATAGTGACTACAAGTGGGAAAAGAAGAGAAACGGGTAAGAAGATTTCACCTGTAACTTTTTGCACAGTAGGCTGATCCACAAAAGTAATATACAATTATGTCTGTTAGACTTCAGGTTGCTGCCTTTGTATTTGTTCAAAAATGTACTATAACCAGAGCCAATAATTGAGTCAATGGCGGCTTGTTTACAGGGGTACTTGGGTGATACTCAGACACCTATGGGCCCCCAAACACTGCCTTTCCTGCACTGAAGGGCAGTTTGCTCATCACTGGGAGAGTGCATGAAAACATGATTGATGCATGCAGCCAGCATGAGTGACAACCAAAGGCCCCTCCATTTGTGCTTCAGCCCTCTCACCTCTGTCCATTCTCTTCCTCTACTCCATACATCGATCTGTCATTAAATAGCCTTATAAAGTATATGGCACTTTGGAGGTGGGTGAACAGGCTGTGCATATGTGAGGGTATAACTCATCTATGCTCTCATGCTCAGGCACAATTTATATTGTTTATCAGATATCCTGTGCCTGCCTCGGGCAGCACAGTACAACTGTTCAAATGAGGCTCTCGGGTGTTTATCAGTGCGTTCCTTTCTCCATTCGAAAGCCAGGTACAACTTAAGGGGAAGGTTCTTAAGCTGTCTCCCAGCTTCTGATAGGACTGGAAATTCCAGCTCTACCAGAAGCTGGGACAAAACTCGAGCCACTTTGAGCTCACCCATGCTGATCAGATGGGCTTCCTATTTGCTGACTATGTTGCAAAAGCACTGGACTGTCAGACACTTAGCTTCAGCTCGCCATGGAGAAGTGACCCCCCCCCTCCTCCCACACACACCCACCTGAAAGAGAAGAGAAAGCAAGGTCATTGACAAACAAGTTCTTTTGAGCACACCAAAGAACTAGCGGGAAGTCTTGGTAGTTGTTTCCTAAATGAGATCCTTTATTTTCCTTATCTCCTTAAAAGGCCTCGACAATACGTAGTAGTAGTATCAATCTTTATTCAGTTAGAAAAAAACCTAAAAGATATACATAAACTGACAACATTGACAAGAGCACATAAACACTAATAAACCAATAATTAAAACAGCCGTTAACCATTGCCTCCAATCTTAGACAATAAGCATAGCATACTGCCTAAAAATTTGAAAGCACTCTAAAAAGAGTTTAAAAAGGCACACATAACGAGTATATAAAATTCCAGAGTGACAAATTGTCAGTCAATATTAAACAAAAAAAAACACATACTCAAAAAAGTACAAGTACATTCCCCCAAAAAGACCAAGCTTACCCCAGGCCTCACGCATCTTGATTACAATGCTTAAAAATGTAGTCACTCACACAAGTATGACTGTCCCTAAGCATCATAAGCCGATACAAAGCAGGCCTAACATGTAGATGGTTAAAGTTTTAAGGAAAAGGTAATAAAATATTTCCCAGAAAAGAAAAATGGGGAGAAAACAATATACAGTGCTCAAGTGTTTGTGCAGATATGTGGTCACACACAGGGACCCAATGTGCCCACAGCGGACCAGCCCTTGGTCAAGGTACCGGAATGAACAAAAAAATGGAACCTGAATCTGGTTAACAGCTGCACATTATAAACATTAGTTCCCCAAGTTAGATAACATTCGGTGCAAATACGTGTTTCATTGCATAGACTTCCTCAGGGTTTTGAATGTCAAGATTCGTGCATAACTTAAAGAACACATTTCTAAGAGTAAACACGGTCATGGTACAATACATTTAGGCTACACTACAAAATCACTGTATGGAGAGGTAGTAACCAGTGGCTTCACCACTTTGAAAGCCACTTAATACTTCTGCTCACTCTATCGCTGACTTCTGCAGGGTTTGTTTTGTACTAAATAAACAATACTGTGATTTTGTAGTGTCGCCTAATTGTGAGGTACAGTGAGCATGTTTACTCATGGAGTGTTCTTTAACTTATGTGAGTATCTTTACATTCAATTCCCTGAGGACGTCTAGGTGATGAAGTCGAACGAAACATGTCTGGCGTAGGTGTTCTGAAAAAGATAAGAATGTCTCTTTTCGTGGTTCATATCACCATTCCTGCAATCTTTGCTCCACTTAATCCTTATGAGGGGGAAGAGAAACTCCATTTTTTGGACCCTAAAAAGCTACAAAGTTTTCTATTAATCGTACTAAGGAACAGTGCGTGGATAAACAACTCTTTGTAGGGTTTTACGGAACAAAGAAGGGCAAGGCAGTGCAAAAATGAGCCATTTGTCAGTGGACTGTTCACTGCATAAAGATCCGCTACACAATGGTGAAGATGCAGCCTCCAGAAGGCTAGCAGGCGCACTCCACCATTGCCAAAGCTGCTGCTACTACTGCATTAGAACACACAGTGCCTGTCCTAGACCTTTATCGGGCGGCTACACCCACTCCCGAAGCACTATTTCCACAACAGTCAGGTCCAGGAACATAGAAAATGTATAAAATGATGATAACAAAAAGGAGACAAGACCATCAAAAGTACAGAATCAGTCTTAGGGCTAATGGAATGAAAATAGTGAAGAAGCTAATACTTAGAAATGTTAACTTGATCAAGTACATCTTTCTTAATTCCCAGTAGGGGTAAAGATCAGGTGTACTTGTAATGCAAAAGGGAAGATAATTCCATAGATATGGAACAGCAGCTAAGGCCACATCCAATTGTTTGTAGTTAAAGAGATTAGTTTTTTTTTTTGTTGCAACAGCAACCAATGTCACGTAGAGAGCTTTCCTTGAGATAGGATAATTAAACAAGCATTTGCAATGCAACGGGTCTTGCGTTTGCTCGTGTTCGAGCTAATAGCGTTGTAAACTCCTAACCGGACTTTTCACTCTAATAAAACCTATCGGCAAAAGTGCAATTATGTACGTAACCGGAAAAAGTGCCATTAACTGTGTAACAGGGTCGATATTATGCAAAGCACTTGACTTCTGCCAAGCGAGATCGCGCTGCGAAAATAGAAAAAAAGTAGTCCATGAACTGTATGAAAAACAGCAAGCCTAGTATGTTTTCTGTACTTGGTCGAGGCACTCAAGGAGGGCTAACCATGAGAAAAGGCATGATGTATGCGTGCCTTCCACTTATGAAATCAAGCAGATTCTAACAGGCAAGCCAACGAACCAATGAAAGACACTGATGTGACGTGGACAGGGCTCTGAGCCCTTTTTAATTTCTAAAGCATCTCGCTAGCGAAACGCATGCGCTTAGGCTCGACCCTAAAATAACGCATGCCTGTGTGATTTGGGAACACAACTCAGGGGAAGCCAGTGGAAAAAAGCCAAGTGTAATACCATTTCATATTTTGCACCTACTACCAGATGTGCAGCAGGATGAAACATCAATCTGAGAGCAGCAAAAGGAATAGCAGAAAGACCTACTAAAAGAGTGTTAACACTGAATAATCTGAATAATGTTGCTTCCAAAATTATAATGTAGCCCTAGCATGAGCATCTCTCTGGGGTATGTAATATTTACCATGCGGTTTTTACCCATCATGACATTTTCCACTCAGATAAGTAACACACAGGTAAGTGGTGCTAAAGGGGTTTTTACCTTTACCCCACATTTTTAGAGCACTGTACTCATCACCGGAGTTAAGCTTTTTTTTTTTATTCTGTTATTTTGAAATAATTAGAAGGGGGAAAAAAAGGTAAAGGTGCCAGTAGAGGTTAAGGATGTAAGAGTGATTTTAGAGTAAAAGGGGGTGTAAAGGAGGATAAGGGCAGTTTTAAGGTTAAGGGCTGGGTGGAGGTAAATGGAGGTAAGGGTACTTTTAGGGTTAAGGGTGCGATGAGGTAAAGGGAGGTAAGAGTGCTTTTAAGGTTAAGAGGTGGGTAGAGGGGAAGGGAAGTAAGGCTGATTTTAGGATTAAGAGGTGGGTAGAGGTCAAGGTAGACCAGGGGTTGGCTTTATTTAGATGAAGGAGGTTGGAGGGGGGAGGGGGTTATCCTTTTCAGAAAAAAAAGACCCCCAAAAATAGGAGGGTTTGAGGGAGTAACCCCACAGAAATTATTATATGTACATATATATGTATGTATATATATATATATATATATATATATATATATATACATACAAAGGTTACAGGGACGTTATAGTTCGGTTCAGATTGTACTCGCACAAAACCATTGAAATTGAGCTGTTATAGTTAGTTATTTCAAGTAACTATAACTCGTGCCCTAACTATAGCTTGCACCCTCACCATGCTCAGTTTTCTCATCAATAATTTTACTATATATATATATATATATATATATATATATATATATATATATATATTTTTTTTTTATAAATTTCAATCCGAGTTTACACTGCGCAGTAAAGGGATGTGCTGTAATAAAGCCCTGTGTAGTACTAACTGTGGTGTAAAGGCCAACACGTTGTTATACCCTTGTTGTAATGACAGATATTCCACTGTGCACCTCGTCCTGCTCTCGACCGCTGCATCGCCAATGACCTAAGCCCAGTTCTGTTTTTTCAGTGTTTTGGCTGGGCACAGGGAATAGACTTTCCAGGTGCTTCAGTTTTTTGGGGAGAAGTCCCTTATTCTTTCTGTGTCTTACTTTTCTGAAAGTGGCGTTTGACTTCCTGTGTTTTACTTACTAAACAAACAAACATCGACTCTCCTTGGCATGCATGACGTTGATGATGGACTTCATAGCACTGCATCATGCACACTGGGCTGCTCTGTGGGTGATCCACACAGAGCCTGCGTCACTTGACTGCGAGTTATTCTTCTTCTAGTTCTTTCTGTGGTGGAACTCGACTGGTGTCACTTGGGGGCTGTCTCCTGTCCACGAATAAGAAAGGGCCAATGCTCAGAAAGACCCTTTTCTTTGTATCGGACAGAAGCTTTCGCATGTATGAAAGAGGGATTCCTAGAAATGCACAAAGGCTGTCAGTACTGGGATGAGGGCAACAGCTCCATCCTGTAGCCATGAGTCACCGGTTTCCGACAGGTTGTCTGCAGACGGGAAGCATGGCGTGGATGTTTCAGAACAAAGTGGGGTCTGGTTCAAGGCTCCAGCCTTTCAAAAACGCTCCCATACTTCTGTTGACCAGAATCCTTTCTTACCCGTGCAGTCAGTGCCCTAAGTGCGAATTAAGGTTTATGACCTGCTGCGCTTTACTTCTACCGTGTTTGTGGATGTAATGTGCACTCTTATCGCATAAACTATATGCACTGCGTTGTTTACCAAAGCAGAAAAAGTTAAGAAAAGTTTCAGATGCCAGGCGAAAGTGTCCGTTGTAGAGTTGAAGGCCAATTTGTTGTTCCTTTATAGTAGATTTTAGAGGCATTGCGTCCTGATCAGTTGCATTTTGACAGTTGTGTTTCCTATCTAAACTTTTATCATTAAATGTGAAAACATGAAGTTGATCTCGGTATCGGGGTGATCTGAGCAGTAGGACTAAAGATACCTATAAGTTTGTGTCATTTCACCTGACAGCACTCAAAAGCAGCAACCTCGGTTTTTATATTGACTTCTGTCAATCGATGCATATAGCGTGTGCCAGCTGGATTGCATTTTACCGCTTATAACCATTACGCATGATAACTGAGCTTGCTGCCTTTATCTGCAAGCAGCTGTAATGACGTGAACCGCTAAAAACAGAATTTCATCTGTGTGGTAGGCCACAAGCAACAGCATAGGCTGCTCTCCATTTCGTAGCTGGTAACATTCATCTGTGTAATGTAATTACCTTATGTTCTGCTGGTTGAGATTGTGGTTAAAAAGAACATTTCAAGTTCTAAGAGTCTTGGTGGTCAGTTGGACCTGGCTGTGAAGACGCTTGTGTTAACGCGTCCGTCTATGTTAATTTATACACATCAGGACTCGTTTTAGGTCGATGAACCTTTTGACCCAGTGGTAAGTCTCCGTAAGACGAGATTATCAAACATCAAATATCTTTCACAATAATCATTAATGAATTTTCGGCGCATTCATTTGTTTCTGACTCAAATAACCACACCTTAAAGGAAGAACTTGTGATTTTATTCCCTATTGATTACAATCTAATATTAAACGTATTGATCTCAAAACCAAGAAGCATAAAAGCATAATCACAGAGTGGCAATTATAATGAACTTTCAATAATGCGATAATCAGAATCATAGGATAGATATGTCAGCAGAGAATAGACCATAGTGCATGATAAAACATCAGAATATCAGTTCAGCATAGCTTCATGTCAGTCACGTCAGTTTCGTCAGTCAATTGAATACCTCACCTAACCTCAAATTAGCATTAGCATGTTGGGCTTCATGCAAAACAAATTAGAACATCAATTTGGAAAACATCTAACTAAGATACCTAATTAAACATACAGCAGTTGGTACCTAGAAAGAAAGGCATAGAGATTCTGTTAGCAATAATAATTACCCTCCTCAAGCTAAGTCAGCATACAGGATCAGTCTTCGTCTTCAGGACATCAGATGGTTCACCGTCAATCTATCTAAAGAGAATCAAGGGTCACTCTCCTCATATGGAGGAAAGTGTAATAGGGTAGTCTATGGGCTGTGATACTTTTGTCTAAGTCTCAAATCACCAAATAGAGTGACAGAGTTTCTGGATGCAAATCGATGTCATCCCTTCCTAACTGACTGTCGTCCTCTGTGTCATGAGTTTTTATCTCCTTTTCGTAACCCATTCCCCCAAAATTCTGTTGGTTAATAACTACACCCCATCATTGGTAACCAATCAAATTATTCATTAAGTAATGCATTTGTCATTCTTCGATATTTTCTCATCTTCCAATTGGTCTTTATAATCAGCATTTTCGTAGGTGGTACGTCCGGGGTTACTTCACCATCTTGGCACACGTCTCGGGTCAGGAGTTCTTCTCCCCTCGCTCATCGTCCTTGAGAGTGTCCATTACTGTTTCGAAGCACATATCTTTTATACTAAAAGCTACTAGAATGTGGATGGGAAGTTTTGTTCATGTTACGAATTAATACAGAAGAGAACAATAGCTGGGTCATAGTTCTTTGCGAGTCCGCACACAGAAAAAGCAGGAAAAATAGGTTTTTAAATGAGAGTTACACAGCTAGTTCGCGACTCATGCTAACTTAAGACATACAATTTTAATGAATACAGTTTAGCTCGTAATACTACATATAACTGAAGATTATTATTAATTTAGCATTAACGTTCATACATGAGCAAAACTTTTACTTTTATTAATTTTAATAATGTTTTAGTCAAATGTAAGCATTTCACGTCTATAATATATGATATTAAAACTACGCTCTCTCAGTCCCTCCTCTGATGACGCACGTCATCACACAATTCTTCATTTTCAGTTTTTCACCTTGCGCATAATGCGCATTTCAACATCTTGCCCTTTATGTGAACTTACCCATATTTCATTGAACATTTTCTCTCTTTCACTTTCTTCATTCTGTTTGGCTCTTTTTGACAAGTTTCTTCTAATTTTGTCGTTAATTTTACATGCTCCCCATAATCCTAATAGACAAATTAAAACAATTAGTAGGCCCATCATAATTTTTGCAAGAACACCATTCCAAATATTGGTAAACCAGTTTCCTACCCGGGCAATTCCTTTCCCAAATTTTTCCCAGACTCCAGGTTCTTTCAGTTCCTTCAAATCTGTACTATCTCTAGTCAGGTTAGTAAGCATGTTTCTAATTTTCTTACTATTATCAGGTATATAGGAACAACAGTGACGCTCATTAAGCATTTTGCACACACCTCCATTCTTTGCTAAAAGAATGTCTAAAGCAAGCCGATTTTGAGGAGTCATAGCTCTTTCTGCAGCGAGTTCAGTATCCATTAATAATATTGCTCCTGTAAAGTTTGTCAGCATGTTATCCACAATAGTAGACAACTTTTGAATTTTCATAGAATTTAAGATAACCCCAACTGATGGGATTATTGCTCCAAATATGTCACCAATGACAGCAGCCACTGATTCTCGTTTTTGTCTAGAATGTTGTATTTCAGAAGATTTATGTATTTGTTTTAAGTCGTCAATCTGGTATATTTTAGGGAAAACTATTCCCAAATAACATGTCCCATACCATCCCTTTGGGAGACGATAATATGCATTTAACCCACAGATATAATAGATTCCAGGAATCGCTGGGTCTTGTCCATTTAACATGAAGGTCCATTTACTCTGGAACAAAAACACATGCCTACATTCACTCGTACCCACAAACAAATTGTCGTTATCGGATTTCGGTCTGTATATACATAGCCTACCTACGTGTAGTGCATCTATAGCTAACTTGCCTTGTGTTTTAATGGCAGTGAAAGCGTAATCATTTGCATAAGTACGTTTTTCTAAGCCTTTTTCTAATTTCTCTTTTAATGCTTTGCGTCTATCATCTGTGTGATCTAAAAAGCTTTTTTCTACAGAAGACAGTAAGCATGTTAAATTGTTGCGGTGTGCATAAGCAGTTCCAAATGTTAGTGTTGGCTCAAAGAATCCTCTGACTAATTTTATGTCATGCTCTTTAGCTAGCTCATTTAGGAATTCAATTACAGGCACAAAAGAGAACACAACATCTAGATTTGAATAGAAGTATTGTACATGCTCTTGATTATAGAATCTCTTTAGTAACAAACTACAGCTAATTCCATAAGTAAGAGGGAGACTATGATAAGTGACCCCCTCCTGCACAGATGAAGGAATTTTAGTACACACATAACAATCTTTCGTATCCATAGTCTCCACATACTCATTCAGTAAGCGATAGAAGACATTAGTAGAAAGTTCCCCCTTCGTATTAGTTCCCTCATGTAGATGTTTAGTATCTTGTTCGAATTTCTCCCACGGTGATAATTTATTAGTTGTAGTGGTAGTCTCAGGTTTTGAAGTTGCATTATTAGTTTCTCTCTCTCTCTCCACGGCATTCCCACAATCACTCCCACAATCATTATTGCGCATACAACACCTATCATAAGCCCTAACCAACCACACACTTTACTTCCTTTGTTATTATAAGCCATGTTTGTATAGAATCAGAATAGTAGATCAACAATCAACTTAAGATGGCAAACTCTCTATGCGTATTTACAGCGTCTTCTCTCACTCCAGGACCCTTTTTGTCAATTCAGGTTAGCAGCTTGTCGTAATCAGTTTTCTTGATGTCAAATCCAGGTTTGATTGTCTCTTTCCGGTAGGTTTATAAAGTCTCTTTCCTTTTTAATATATTTTCCACAGAGTTTTCCTGATGTTTTCCTTCAGGTACCGTAGTATTTGCCTGGCACTTCTCGATCAAAACAAAATGCTAAGAATTCTTGTTGCCATTCAGAGGTTGTAGCATATGCCCATTCAGGACCTGTGTACCTTCGATTTGCTATTCTCTTTCTTTTTAATCTTCGTTCACCTTGCTGTTCCCCTTCACTCAGATCATCCACCTGTGAGGTATCACTTTCTTCTATTATTGACTCGTTCGTTAATTCTCTTATTCTAAAGGGCGACCTTTCTGGCCATGTATCACCTCTGTGAGTCTTGTTTCGGTGATCTCCTTCAGGACGCTGGACAGCACCCTCCTCTCGTGATATGGTGTTTTTTCTCGGTAGGCTTGGAATTCGATCAGAATAGTCTGATTCGTTCTGATCTGTATTTGTCGCTACTCCGTCTCTCTCTCCTTCTGGTTCAATACTGTATTCAGGTTCTGAATTGTATTCGTCTGCTTCTGGGAGAACCTCTCCTTGTCTTTGTTCTCCTGCTGCCTCCACTGAGATTGGCACTCCGTCACCTCTCTCAAACTCTCTGATAGTGTGAGGAACGCGGCTGTTCTCAGCGGGCTCTCCTGTAGTCTCAGATCTTTCTTGACTGATCTCTGATTCTGAGACTTCTTCTCTTGAAGTTGCTGTACCGGAATTTTCAAGTTCCTCTTCAACAGGACACGTTACCCTTTTTGTGTGGCTGGCATGTATCCAGTTGGGAACCCCGGCACATTTCACAGCAGTAGTGGTTGTCAATATCACTTGATATGGCCCTTTCCAACGCGGCTCAAGACACGATTTTCTTACGTGTTTCTTGACAACCACCCAATCTCCAGCTTGCAGAGAGTGTCCTGGTTCGCCGATTGGTGGTAACGTGTTAGCTTCTACCTGGTGAGAGAAAGAGCGTATCACGTCAGCTAAATTTTTGCAGTAATCCAACACCATATCATCTGTAATATTCTCTAGTGCATTGGCAGGTACCGCTGGTAACCTCATTGCTCTACCCATGAGGATTTCATGGGGTGACAATCCTGTTTTCTTATCTGGTGTGTTTCTCATGGACATCAGTACTAGCGGTAATGCATCTGGCCACTTCATGTTTGTTGCTGCACACATTTTCGCTATTCTTGATTTTAAGGTACCATTCATCTGTTCAACTAGTCCTGATGCTTCAGGGCGATAGCTACAGTGTAACTTCTGCTCGATGTTGAGTGCTGCACACAGAAGTTTGATCACCTCATTGTCGAAGTGTCTTCCCCTATCTGATTCTATAGAAACCGGGAACCCCCTCAGTAATAGTTTTGCAACTGTGAGACTGTCATTTCTACGTGTAGGGTATGCCTCGATCCAATGGCTGAAAACACACACAATCACCAACACGTACTTCAATCCTCCACAAACAGGCATTTCAATGAAATCCATTTGTATTCTATTAAATGGACCTCCAGCTCTTCCAATGTGGCTCAAATTTACCACTGTTCCTTTTCCAGCATTCATCTGTTGACAGATGATGCACCTGTGGCAAGTAATTTCTGCAGCATGTCTGAATTTTGGATTAAACCAATCAACTTTAAAAGATCTGATCATGGCGTCTCTTCCTAAATGTGCTTGCCCATGATATAATCGGGCGAATTGTGACAGTAGGCTATTAGGTAAGACTAATTTTCCATCATCTGAGACCCATATATCATCTGCTCTCTGTGTACATTGCATTTTCTGCCAGGAGCGTTTTTCTTCTTTGTTAGCACGGTTCTGTAGTGTTTTTAACTCATCTAGAGTATCAACCACTTGCAATGCTAGATTCAGAGTCGTGTCATTTTCAGGCTGAGGTAACAATTCCCACTGCTCTTTGAATGATATACAATTTAATGCACAAAATCTTGCTACCTGATCTGCATAATCATTTCCCATTGACACAAAGTCTTGTGATCTGGTGTGAGCACTGCACTTTACCACGGCAACTTCAAGAGGTAACTGAATTGCATGTAACAAATCTCTTATCTGTTCTCCATTTTTTACAGGTGATCCGGAAGAGGTCATAAAACCCCTTTGTGACCAGATCTGACCAAAATCATGTACAATTCCAAATCCATATCTGCTATCAGTATAAATTGTAACTTTCAAATTCACAGCAGCATGGCAGGCCTTTGTAAGAGCTATTAATTCTGCCACTTGTGCTGAAAATACTTTTTCAAGCCAGGAGGCTTCGACTATGCCAGACATTGTACATACTGTATAGCCAGCTCTTAATGTTCCAGTTGAATCTCTTAAACAGGACCCATCAACGAACATAATGCAATCGTTTTCTTTTAATTGGGTGTCCTGTATAACTGGGCGAGGTTTGGTACAGAGGTCAGTCACCTCAAGACAATCATGCTCAAACTCTTCCCCTTCTTTGACTTCTGTATTTTCATTGGGAAGCAGAGTTGCCGGGTTCAGTACTGTGCATCTTTTCAGTGTAACATTTGGTGACCCCAAAATAATCGTCTCATATTTGGTAAGTCGTGCATTTGTCATGTGCTGTGTTTTCGTTCTTGTCAACAATATTTCAACAGAATGTGGAACCAAAACTGTTAAAGGGTATCCCATGACTATGCCCTCACATTGGGAAAGGCTTTGACCAACTGCTGCAACTGCTCGCAAACAACCCGGTAGGGCTGCTGCGACAGGGTCCAAAGAAGCTGAAAAATATGCTACAGGGCGATTTGCATCTCCGTGGACCTGTGTTAAAACAGACAAAGAACAAGCATCACGTTCATGACAAAACAACAGAAAAGGTTTTTCATAATCAGGCATCCCTAATACTGGGGCCCTGCACATGCATTCCTTCAGCTCCACAAATGACTCAAGTTCTTCTTTTGTCAAAGTGATTGTATATGGTTCATCTTTGACATCTTTCCCTGTCAGTTTTATTAAGGGCTTTGCAATGATTGAAAAATTGGGTATCCATTGGCGGCAATAACCCACGATTCCCAAAAACATCCTGACATCTCTTTTTGTTGTTGGGTGATTCATTTGTATGACAGCTGTTATTCTCTCCTTTGATATTCTTCGGGATCCTTTCTCAATTAGATGTCCCAAATATTTTACTTCTTTCTGACAGTACTGCAGCTTCTTAGGTGACACCTTATGCCCGTTTCTTCCCAAATGGTTCAACAATGCAATGGTATCATATTTGCAACTGTCTCTGGTCTTGGATGCAATCAACAAGTCATCAATGTACTGCACAAGAGTTGAATTAAAAGGCAGTACAAGAGGTTCCAAATCCTTCTTTAAGATCTGATTAAAGATAGATGGAGATTCGGAAAACCCTTGAGGGATTCTGCACCAACTGTACACCTTATCTAGGAACTTAAAACTGAACAAAAATTGGCTTTCTTCATGCAGTGGTATTGAGAAAAATGCCTGTGATAGGTCTACTACGGTAAACCATTCAGCATCACAAGGAACTTGGAACATTATTACTGCTGGATTAGGAACTACAGGGCAGCATTTTATCACAATTTCATTTATTTTTCTCAAATCCTGCACAATCCGAATCTTCCCACAGGGCTTTTTCAAACCCATAATAGGTGAGTTACATGGACTACTCAAAACTTCCTTTAAAACTCCTTGCCTGAGAAAATCTGCAATTATCTGTGTCACTTCAATGAGTACGTCTTGAGTCATGTGATATTGTGGTACTTGTGGGAATACTGCATTTGGTTTTATCTGCACCTTGACTGGTTTAATTCCTTTAATTAATCCAACCTCCTTTCCTGTCAAATCCCACACTCTTTCTTTTACGGACCCTTGTAGGTCAGCAGGTAAGTCGATTAGTGTGAACACTGGGAATAAGGTAATTAGAGGGTAATCTTCGCTCGTCTCCCCTCCCCCTATAAGCTGGTCCTCATCACCTTCGTCATCACTATTTGTCTGAACTTCTATTCCATCGTTGGAACAGGTAATTGAACATTTAGTTTTACATAGCAAGTCCCTTCCCAGTAGGGATGCTGAACTTGAGTCGCATATGACAAACCTATGCAGGCCTTGGAAATTTCCAATTTCAACCTGTACTGGATCGGTAATTGGATTTGTCAGATACTGATTAGCCACACCAACCACTCGTATTGTGCGTCCTGATAAAGGTAACCTTGGTACTTCCACACTACGGACTGTAGAGCGTGTAGCTCCGGTGTCCACCAAAAATGAAACCTTATAGCCCATTACTTTTCCTTCTACATATGGGCCTCTCTGATCTACTTCTAATGAGGCTGCGAGCCTGCACTCTTCACTGTCTGAACTGTCATCTGACCATTCGTCATTCGTCTCATTTTCACCACGTAATGGGAATTGCTGTACAGTATTGTTTTGACTCGACACCTGACCTGTGACCTGCTGAGGAAGCATCACCTGTTGCTGACCCATCGGGCTAGAGGTAGCTGCATTTGCTGTCTAGGCACCATAGGAATCTGCTGTTGTATTGGTTGTACTGACAGTTTGGAAACGTGGTGTCTGCATTTGCTGTATGGGTTGTACCCCTGACATCTGCGCCAAATTATTTTGATAATTCTGATTTTGCTGTCTCATTCTTGGACCTCGTTGATTCTGTTGTGCCCCAACATTCATGCTCTGCTGAACTGTACCATCATGCACCATATTTGGACAATCCCGCTTCCAATGTCCCATGCCCCCGCACGCGTGACATGGTGACATCCTCTTCATTACTTGCCCATCATTTTGTATGACAACATTATTCATGTCTAAAGTACGATTCACAAAGCCTCGACCTCTACCTCTCGGCTGTACCTGAAACCCCCCGTTCATTTGCGGTTGCTGATGCATCATTTGCTGAACACCATTTCCCTGAATTCCAGCCTGTGCAGCTCTTATCTGCATCACCATCACCTTTTCTTTCAGCTTTTTCTGCTTTAACTCAATTTCATCACTACAGTATTTCGCATACTGCAACACCTCGTCAATCGGTTTAGCTTGCCAACAAATTAAATGATTCTTAATCATCTGACCAACTTCTGGTCTCAGCCCTTCAACAAATCTGAACACAAGATGATTCATGTCTTTCGGCTCGATCGTTTCAGTACCACTGTAATGTTTAAATGCTTTTAACAATCTCTCATAATAGGCATGTATTGATTCCTTAACTTCTTGCGAAGTCCGGTCGATTTTCTGCCAATCGGTCACCTTCGGTGACACCTTTTGTTTCAAAAACTCAATGACTTTATGATAATATTTCATCACCTCTTCAGAAGGTGCTCCTGTCGCCTTGTCCCTTGCCGGTTCCTTTGTGGGCCAATCCACCCCTCTTTTGCACTCAAGCCATAAATCCGGTGGAACAATAATCTCAAACAAAGTATTCAAGTCCTCCCAAAGACATTTTGCAAGCTTCACGAACCTATCTGTCTGCTGATACCACTCGATCGGTTTCTCTCTCAACCTCGGGTAATCATTTGTAAAGGACAAAATATCTCCCCTGGACCATGGCACATGGACTAAAACACCACCAGCTGTTTCTCTCATGGGCAAAATTTTTACTGAATCCAGATTGGGTGTAGTCGCCGTTTCAATAGACCCTGGACTATCCCTCTTCCCTTTGTCCTTTTTCTTTGCCCATCGGTTTTCCCATTTTCCTAATGCTCCCCAGATTTGCGCACTCTGCAGCAATTCTTTCAGGTGTGTTTTCATACCTGCGGATCTCATGTGTTCGAAATCTTTTGTGTCGAAGTCTAATCTGTAACTTTGTTTCAAATGTTTCGTGTTTCCAATATCGATATTGTATTTGTCTGCCAAGTTTGTTAATCTCTGGTGTATTTTTCCCACTTCTTTAGTAATCTTAGGGCATAAGTATCTCAGTTCTGCCTCAGTGTAAGATTCTAACCTGTTCACCCCCATGGTTCCTTCCACCAACTCAGCAGCTTCTGCACCTAGCCATACCAGATTCAGGTATTCATCTTGTTTTTCTTTTTCGGGATTGACTTTGGTTACTGCAGTTGCTGTAGCCTTTTGTGATGTACAAGTTTTCTCTAACCACTCATTTAACTGCTGTACTGTAAAACCCTGCAGTGAAATGTTCCCTGTATGTATCATTGGAGTGTATGAGGTATTTGTACTCATAGTTTGGGGAGTCAGAACTCCCAACCCTGCTTGTCGCATTGCCTCTAGAGGTGCCCCTATTGGACTAAGGTCCATTAAGGGTCTTGATTGTTCGGAAACCTGACCTCCCTGGGCCATTATTTGTGGAGTTCTAATAGACCATCCTCTTATGGCTTCATGGGTCATGACTCCCTGTTCACATGTCCTTCTTCTCTCTTGGGCGTATAACGGTACTGGGGGACCAACAGTGATAGGTAGTGATATGGCGGCAGGTGTCTGACCTGATCCCAGGCTTCTAGGAGCTGCAACACCATAGGTCTGCTCTAATAATCCTGGTGCAGGTTCTTTCAAAGGACCCGCTACTGGGTTATACCCCGGTATCAGTTGTGGCGGTTGTGACACCAACTGTGGGGTTGACTCGATCTGAACCAATCTTGGTTTTGTATATATCGGGTCTGGCGGCACCACTAAGTTCGTAGTAGTCTTGAGCACTGGAACATCAACACTGTGACACCAACTGTGGGGTTGACTCGATCTGAACCAATCTTGGTTTTGTATATATCGGGTCTGGCGGCACCACTAAGTTCGTAGTAGTCTTGAGCACTGGAACATCGGGATAAATTATTTTTATCTGTGGTGGAGGTTGCAACTGTGTCGGTATGTCTGGAGCAGTAGGTACACTGTCACCATTCTGTATCAAAGCTGTATCACTAGTCTGTACCGTATCAGTGACTCCCTTCTCTTGTGTCTGGTTCCCAGGATCCAAGCTAGTGCTCGGAACATTATCACTCACCGCATAAGGTGGTGGTCGGTCATGCAGTAATCTATCCATAAACTCCTCATCCTCTGAATCGTCCTCTTCTTCCCAGGACCTGTTTTGTTCTTTAACTTTGTCTGAGTCTTTGTTAGTTTTGCAAGAAGCTTTCTTTCCCTGTCTCTCCTCTTCCTGTGTTATCGCTGGAAACAGCTTTAACCCATCTACGATTCCCCGTCTCCACATCTTATTCTCGTTATCCCACCTTGCTTCTGCATAAGATTTCTCTGCTCTTGTCAATCTCCTGTGAAACCTTTCCTGCCTATGTTTAAGAGCCATCAAATCCCAGATCGCTAGAGCCTCATATTGTGCTGGTCTCGGAGGTGGTTTTTGTGTACTTAACATCCACCTCAAGTTTTCTAAAACTTTTTGATTAAACGTCCCATGTTCCGGAAACGCTAGACACCCTTCTTTTTCTGTCAACTTGCGCCATTGTTTTAACCACAAACACGGTGCAACACCCTTTTCCTCCATGACAGTATAAGCTTGAGTACCTTCAGGCGGTGTAGGTTCCCCATCTGTTGCAACGATGTACACATCTCCCCTCGAAGCGCTTTTGAATGCCTTAACAAAATTCATTTTATTTTAGATTTAATCAGGAACGGCTTAGTTCCCAGGACACTCTTCACCTGCCCTTTGCTCACCCTATTGCCTCTCACGGACGGCAGCCAATCCGTGCGCGACCCCTCTCAACATCTGACCTATCCCAGCGCGGCACCTCTGACGTCACACTCATACACACTGCAGCTGACAAAGTCTTGCGGCTTATCCACACCTCACTAGCTTCTCATAACTCATATAAACTAATGCGATTTATTGCAGACACCTTAAATGACAATACAAATCTGCCGATTTACGACAGGAAGGGTAACACATTTGCTTCAGAACTTTACAGAGATTTCACTTGAAGCCTCGGCCGCTACTCTCTCCTTCTCAGATCCCACATACGCAAGCAGAATTCGACCCGCAAATCCTACTCTCGACTTGTCAATGACTCCCTCTAGCGCACTTTAGAGCTTGTCAAATCTCCATCGAAGGTTTCATACATACGTTGTGACTCAAACTTGACTTGTCAACCACGCCCGATTGACCTATTAAACCACGCAGATTACAACATAAACCATATTTTTCATCCTACTCCGGAGTCTTAGACCTCAACAGGTCCGTACCTTAACCAACCATGTGGATAATTTTGAACAATAAGCGCTGCATTCACGTGAAGTACGCCGACTTCCCTACTCTCATACTGTGGAGTACGCCCACTCCTGCTAAACAACACTTATCTTTGGCCTAAACACACAATCTTCACAATCTCCTGCAAGTTGCATAAGCTTTTGAGCAAGCGCAAAAACCCTAACCACACATACTATGGCGCCGAGAACATTTCCAACTCATCTTAGGCAGGCGCCGAGATCCCAGGAGAGCCTATGGTGAACCTAGCCACTCATCGTTTTGCCAAATTTCATCATCATAGAAAACAAAATTAACAACAAAACTCCGTCCTAGGGCCTCCAAGGGCCAAACCGAACTCTGCTACCAGAACTGTTAACGCGTCCGTCTATGTTAATTTATACACATCAGGACTCGTTTTAGGTCGATGAACCTTTTGACCCAGTGGTAAGTCTCCGTAAAACGAGATTATCAAACATCAAATATCTTTCACAATAATCATTAATGAATTTTCGGCGCATTCATTTGTTTCTGACTCAAATAACCACACCTTAAATGAAGAACTTGTGATTTTATTCCCTATTGATTACAATCTAATATTAAACGTATTGATCTCAAAACCAAGAAGCATAAAAGCATAATCACAGAGTGGCAATTATAATGAACTTTCAATAATGCGATAATCAGAATCATAGGATAGATATGTTAGCAGAGAATAGACCATAGTGCATGATAAAACATCAGAATATCAGTTCAGCATAGCTTCATGTCAGTCACGTCAGTTTCGTCAGTCAATTGAATACCTCACCTAACCTCAAATTAGCATTAGCATGTTGGGCTTCATGCAAAACAATTTAGAACATCAATTTGGAAAACATCTAACTAAGATACCTAATTAAACATACAGCAGTTGGTACCTAGAAAGAAAGGCATAGAGATTCTGTTAGCAATAATAATTACCCTCCTCAAGCTAAGTCAGCATACAGGATCAGTCTTCGTCTTCAGGACATCAGATGGTTCACCGTCAATCTATCTAAAGAGAATCAAGGGTCACTCTCCTCATATGGAGGAAAGTGTAATAGGGTAGTCTATGGGCTGTGATACTTTTGTCTAAGTCTCAAATCACCAAATAGAGTGACAGAGTTTCTGGATGCAAATCGATGTCATCCCTTCCTAACTGACTGTCGTCCTCTGTGTCATGAGTTTTTATCTCCTTTTCGTAACCCATTCCCCCAAAATTCTGTTGGTTAATAACTACACCCCATCATTGGTAACCAATCAAATTATTCATTAAGTAATGCATTTGTCATTCTTCGATATTTTCTCATCTTCCAATTGGTCTTTATAATCAGCATTTTCGTAGGTGGTACGTCCGGGGTTACTTCACCATCTTGGCACACGTCTCGGGTCAGGAATTCTTCTCCCCTCGTCTCATCGTCCTTGAGAGTGTCCATTACTGTTTCGAAGCACATATCTTTTATACTAAAAGCTACTAGAATGCGGATGGGAAGTTTTGTTCATGTTACGAATTAATACAGAAGAGAACAATAGCTGGGTCATAGTTCTTTGCGAGTCCGCACACAGAAAAAGCAGGAAAAATAGGTTTTTAAATGAGTTACACAGCTAGTTCGCGACTCATGCTAACTTAAGACATACAATTTTAATGAATACAGTTTAGCTCGTAATACTACATATAACTGAAGATTATTATTAATTTAGCATTAATGTTCATACATGAGCAAAACTTATACTTTTATTAATACATTTTAATAATGTTTTAGTCAAATGTAAGCATTTCACGTCTATAATATATGATATTAAAACTACGCTCTCTCACTTGGATGCCCCAGTAAACAGCTGCTACTTAGTGCACCATTTGTATGTGCTTACTTGAACCCATCACAATCTGTTGTTTAGAAATCTGTTTTTCGTAACGAAAAGTAAAAGCCGTCACAACCTTACCACTGCCGTGACGTTCTCAGTAAAGCCATGCAACATTGGGTTAGAACTGTAAACATTTGCCTCACAGAACTGTGAATAGTTGTCCGGATCAGAAACTTGAAGGATGGTTTAGCTGTCATCTCTCAGGGCATGTTACATCTCTGATTCACGAGATTTCCTGCAGGATTCCTGAACTTGTTAAGATCCATGTAAACGAACAGAGAACCGTGCCAGCGTAGAACTGGGCCTTTAAGACCTGATTATCCTTCGAGATATCCCTGCTGTGAGAAACTGAACGCATTACTTGTGTCAGATACCTGGTCATACATGATATGTGTAACCTGTCGATGGCGTTGCGATAGTAACATGGGGTTCATAGCTGTGCCTGAGAGCTTACATTTTAAGGTCAATCGATATACTCCAAGGCAGTGGTTCTTAACCTGGGCTCGGAAACTGTTTAGAAACTCAAATAATATTAACAGATTAATACATTTTATTTTATATATATATATATCAAGATGTAAAGCTGAAAAATGTTAACTGGTCTGTGAACGTGAAGGAATTTGAAACCGGAGGCTTACAATTAAGTTGCCATGCCTTGTTTGTTTCACGAAAGCAGCACAAGTGCAACAACCAGAATATAGTAGGTGGCCTAATTTTATTCAAATTTAGTGCTAAAAGTTTAGAAAGGAAACTAAACTGTCACTGTGCAACTGATCCGGACGCAACGTCTCTAAAAACGACTACAAAGGCCTGTGCCAACAAAACACACATGCATTAGGAGCAAAAAAGACTATATTGCTTTGCCTTTTAGAAACTACATTTTGAAAAGTCCATATCTTTGCCTATTAATTAATATTAACAGTTCGACTTTTGTATTTTAGGTTTGTAAATTTTATGAAGTACTTCTTAATTTGTGTATGTGTTTGATGTATATTTTTTTCTTTACTTTGGGAATTTTGTTCATGTTCACATAAAAGTAATTGCAGAAGTGCTTGGCTTCCAGTAGTGATTCTGTGGGGGTCCACATGAGTCAACAGGTTTAACAATCTCTGCTCTAAGGGCTAGCTGTACTTAGGGGCCCTGCGCCTGGAGGCTAGATCTGCTGTCCGAACCTTAAGTCTACAAGCTCCTTATAACTTATAGGATGTCTCAGCTGTCAGATGTTTGAGCCTGTAAAAAAAGTTTAAAACTTTATGAATATGATTAATTAGGGCAAAGGCTTTAAAGATGGGCGAGTGCTGTAAAGCAGTACACTTTACTACATGCTCAACTTGCACTACTGGTTCAGAGTTAAAAAGTGTGCAGTGCAATTGCCTAATGTAATATTTTGTTCTGTCGCTAATGCTTCAATGATATCTCTTGATTATTAGCAGATCCTTGTCATTCCTATTAAGATTCAGTAGTAATCTCCCGCCTCCCTCTTCAGGCCTTGACACTTCTGCCTACTTGAAAAACTACTTGCAGGCAAAGCCATTGCGAAGATTGACACTTGTTCGCAGTGATATTCTTGTTAAAAGGTCCATTGATGAAACGTGAGACCTGCTGAAGTGTTTTTAAACTGCCCTGTTGCTGCTGTTGACCAAAGACTGTTCACAAAATGCAGCAGTTTCTCCTAAAAACTCATACTTGCCTGTGCCACGAGTACACCATGAAAAATATCCAACTATAACAGCTGGCAGATGGAATCCACCCTTTCTCTGAAAACTTCAATTAAACTTTATTAAAAAAAAAAAAAAGTACCCTTCATTTACAAACTATCTGCAAAGAAATGTATACCAGGTGAGTGACTCCTTTAGAAATAAAATGTAGCAAAATACATTGGCAACTTGTAAAACTGACAAAGGCTGCAGAATTCTTTGCTGACATATGTAACTTAAGACAACTTTAACTCTTACTCGTAGGTATCATTCAATGAAATATGTGTTTGATGCATTTCAATAATAAGAATTCAGTGCTGGAGGTTCACTATAAAAGCAAACTGCAGATAGAACGCGTGGTCTCAGCGAGACAAATGGATTTGCCCACGGTTACACTATGTGGACGAGTGGAAAGGTGCAGCCTGCGACAGTCCCAGAAGCTCAAGTATGCTGTAGATCTCTCTGCAGAAGAGAACAGATGATGAACCAAACCAAACAGATGATGAACCAAATTCGTAACATTGTCAAACATTCACCTCCAGTCACGGATCTGGGCTTAAATCCTTCATTTTTTTGCTCGTGACTCCTTTCCAGTTTGAACCCAGCCATATGCAAATCAGTCTTGACCCTGCCCCCCATGGCAAGAGTCTAGCCTGCAACTGCCAGGACAGGTTCTCCCTGGACTAGAAACAACCATACTGGGACCATCAGCCAGGCTAGCTTGAATCTGTTGGTATAGCTAGCACGGGACCCACGTCTGGGCATACCCATCATCTTAAGAGACACTGCCCAGGCTTTTAAAAAATGTTTGTTACACTTTTTTTTTTTTTTTTTTTTTTTTTTTTTTTACACTGCCCATTTTCCTTTAAGGAAAATGAGCAGCATTAAAAACACGATTGCTTTATTTAAAAGCAATTACAGACATGTTGGTCTGCTGACTCTAAGCAATGAGTTAGGTGTGCACCTTGAACATCGAATTCACAATATTGAGGATAAAAGATCAAGAAAATAAATAGTGACAGGTAAGTCTAGACAGGTATGTTCCTACGCGGTACATATATATATTTAAGGTCAGTAGATGTGGAGTTAGAAATAGTAAATCTTTTGATATTTTTGCCCTCAATATTCTGTTCTTGATATTGTTGTACCAGGATATTGTTTCTGCCGATTTTCAGTAGCAGAATCAGTGAATCTTCGTGGGTCACAATTTGCGACCTACGTCATTAAAATTAATTTAGTAGGTTGAATTGTGACCCACTAGGCTTACGTTTTTCACAAACAAGCCGATTAGTACATCATTAGTACAATATAGGTCAATCATTATGCCCCTTCACAACCCCAAATTGCAATTTGATTATGTGTTACAAAATCACAATTTTGGATTGGTTTATATAAAAAGGCTATTTTGCAGTATCAAATGGTTCAGTTTTCCAAATTGGACTTCCTTGATTTTTTTTTTAAACACTTTATCATTAAAAAAAATACAGAACAAACACATAGCAATGCAAGTCCAGCTAATCCAATCCACAGCAAATGTATAATCATTATTTCAGGGCACAGGTATATCTGTTAACGCCGGAAACAAGGTAGACGGGCTTATGTCGCAAAAATGGCATTGCAGAACAGGAACACAAACAGTATCATAGAGAAAGGTACAGCAAGCATATTTGAAACAACTTTGTTAAAAATGAAGACAGGGCCACAGGCGCATCAATGACTTGGAGGTCGGAGGAGTAGTGACCAGTGTACACAAGTAGTCACTCAATGTCTGCCAAGTATTCCTAGATCTAGATGTTACAGGTTGTAGTGATGCATTAACGTTCACTGGTGTTATTGCAATATGTAAGGCTCATTAACCAGTTGGTAGCAGATGGCGTATGTTTGGTGCTTTCATAGGAGCACTAGCTCCCATTTGGCCAGTAAAAGTGAAATATCTGTGAGGTGCCTTATAGCTTTTGGAATATCTCGGGTGTAGCCCAGGAGGGCCATGAGCGGGTCAAGGCGGAGAGGCAATCCCACAGTACTTGATAGTTTATCATACACTTCACACCAAAAGCGCCTGATATTTGGGCAAGTGTAGGTCATGTGTGGAAAGTCAGCAAGCAGTGCACTGCACTTGGGGCAGGCAGGGGAACGGATATGATTGATGCAGATCGTGTCACTAGGTGTAATTTAAGCTCTTCTTAGGAATTTGAAATGTATTAATTTATGGCGATGGTTGAAGGAGACAAAACGGCTCTGAGCGCAGCACGCCTCCCAAATTTTCTGGGATAGGGGACATCCTAGATCTGTTTCCCAGGATTCTCTGAGTCGTACATCAGAGATAGGACGGACTTTATTAAATGCACAGTATATTTCAGAAACCAGTCAGGCTCCGGAGTCCACTGTAGCGGCCAAAGTGAGTGGGAAAAAATCAGCCAGAGCAATGTGTACACAAAGCGCTCGGCAAGCGACAAATCAGGAAGTGTTGCAGAAGAGTGGCATTTGTAAGGCGGGCATCCACTGTGCTTGAGAATATGCGTCATTTGGAAAGACATCACCCAGTGTCTGAAGATTGAGCGATTGTAAGGTTCACTGAACGAGCCCTTATTGTGTAATAGCCAAAAACAGGTTATTGCATGGCATAGGAACGTTTAAACATACATTCATTTGAAATAAAATAACTCACCCACTTCCCACCCCCTCATTGAACTGCCAAGTGAATCCCATATAACCCCCAACAGGGATAATTCCAACAGAACAACAAATATCTCAATATCAACCATAGTGGTGTAGCAACACAACTGCGAGGCACTCCCAGACAGCAAACAGGAGTGATGACATATTGGAATAAGAATGGGCAATCCATATAGGGAATCTGAAAAAGGATACAGAGCAATGGAAAATGTTATTATCATATGTAACTCAGGGAGGGCAAATCAGAACTGTGCAGAGTGTATTTACTCAAGCGGCCCATCAGTCTTAGTCCGGAGGAAACAGATCCATGCTGGAAGCGGGCCCCGCATCCATATTTTCGTGCCCTGCGGTAGCCCCTTGGGTTTATGGAACATGTTTGGAGTGTACCTTGCAGAATGAAAAGGCGTCATCGAGATTGTCAAAGTAGCGCGGCTTACCGTTCACCTCCACTCGTAGGCTGGCCGGATATATCATACCCTAGTGAAGGTCAAGGTTCCGGAGTGCTCGCTTGACTTCAGAGACCTTCCCCCTGGTGTCTTGAACATCGGGCATAAAGTCAGGAAAGAGGGACACAACAGTACCCTGATACTGTAAAGGGCCCCTTTCCCTGGCCAGACGAAGGACAGTGTCGCGGTCCCTATAAATTAGTAGACGCACAATGATGAGGCGGGCAGGTGCTCCAGGGGGAGGCCGCGGTCCCAGAGTGCATTCTGCCCTCTCCATGTTGAGGTGAAGCTGTGAAGGTCCCAGCAGCTCCACTACCAGGTCCTCGACAAACAGTTCCGATGGGGCAGTGTTAGTGGATTCAGAAATTCCGGAAATGCGCAGGTTGTTGCGGCACACTCTAGCCTCCAGGGCTTCATTTTTCACGGCTACTGCTCTTAAGCTGCCCTCCACTTTCTCAAGACGTTTCAGTAGCTTTGCTGTTCGATCTTCAATGGTAGCGATCTGTCCCTCTGCCCCTTCCAAGCGAGTCTGCTGCTTATCCAGCCTGCTCCCCATACGGTCTAACCTGGCGGTTAAGGAATCAAATCTAGTGTCAATAGCACAGAACCCAGTGTGTAATTCAACCATTAAGTCCTCTGCGCCCACTGATTGATCACGCAGGGGGCCATTGGCAGCGCCACCCTCACTCCTCAAGGGCGGTAGCCATATCAGTCTGTCTGCTTCTTGAATGAAAGCTTTCGCTGTTTTGGCCCATGTCAAAGAGAAGGCAGAGGCCACGGATAACCACCAACGCTGTACCTAGTTCACTGCGCACCAACAAACACAGTGATCGCCCAGAGCTGGGCAAGCAGCCATTGCCCAGACGTTAAACCATTGGAGGGCAACTAGTCGGGCGCACCACAGCGGCGCCAACAAGGCTGCCACTGAGCAGGAGCCTCCTGTACAAGTTGGCCCCGGTTTTGTCACAGAAGTCCAATTATTGTGTAGCTTGCACTCCACTGCCCATGGCAGCCAAGGGATAGGTAAAGCTCAGGGGCGACACTAGTGAGGCTTGCCCCAGATGCCCCACACCATAATAGCACACCAGCTGTGGGTGAGTAGGGGCCAGCGGCCCACCGCAACAAACCACACACACAGTCGCCTGCCGCAGATATCACCAGGGAGTCCCGACTAGGCTGCGCCTCCCAGGAGCCACCACCTCCGGCCCTGGGCGGCATCAGTGATCCTCCAAGGTTTGGTGGGGAGGAAAGAGGGGGGACAGCTGTCAACACTGCCGGCGCCTCCGCTCTCTAACACTGGTATCTGCACTGTAGTGGCCCATTCCGGTCGATTACCCAGGAGCGGTGGCTTTGCCAGCCCCCCCCCCCCCCCCCAAAATTGGACTTTTTATGACCACAAAAGGCCTTAGTTCATCAATGAATATTAAAACCATTTGAAAGGCATTTCATACTTTTCTTTCTGTTGCCCTCATGTTATTTATTTTAGCTGGCAAATCTAGGGTTAAGCATTAAGCAGAACAACTGAATGCTGCATATCAACTGTTTTCCTGCGTAAGGGCTAAAATAATGTAGTAATTTGGTACTCTGAATTTTAGGTATGTTATTTTTCTTTAAATTTCTATTTTCTATTGACATCAAAGTTAACAACATTTATTTGTACCCCAGGGAAGAAAAAACAGGAGAACTAGAACTTCTACGTGAACATGAGGCAGCTCCGCCCAAACTCAGGAAGGAGGCGCCAGAAAACAATAAGGAGACTGGTGAGGCGAAAGATGAGCCACCACAGCCTTCCCATGAGCAGCCTACAAAAGCCACTGAGGTGGGCAAAGCAGAGCCTTCTGAAGGTGATGCTAGTGCCCCGACAGTATCTGAAGCATCGGCCTCTCCCAAGCAGCGACGGTCCATTATCCGAGACCGAGGACCCTTGTACAGTGACCCCACCCTTCCAGAAGGCTGGACTCGGAAACTCAAGCAAAGGAAGTCTGGTCGTTCTGCTGGAAAATTCGATGTCTATTTGATAAAGTAAGTAAAGCAGCACAGTAAGTTCATCCACATTTATTGCAGACATAATTCACTTTTCAAGAGCTCTTTTTTTTTAACGGGAGCTTGCAAATTACCTGTTATATGCCCAGACCTCTGCACTTGTTAAGCTCTGTTCCGCTGTTCTTGGACTCTTAAAACCAGAAACTTAACTAATTATCTTAAGAGGAGCCCCATTTGACTATAACTATTCCCTAACCCCATCTTTTGAGTTGTTGAACCAACCATGTCCAGGATTCTTCTTCTGTGTAAAAGGCCAGAGATGAGGTTTTGAGTCTCACTATTTTAATGTCATCCGCTTAGCAACAGAAATTAACAAATTAGCAAAATTAGAGAACCACAACTGTGAACCTAATGTATTACATTTGCAAACTGTGAAAGACAAAGTGTTGAGTTGTTTTATTGACACCATAAAGCTCATCCTGCTTCGAAGACTGTTTTATCAGGGGAATTTTCAGTTTTAAAGAAAGCCCAACAATCCGGAGAGTATTTTTTTCTTTTAAACAAGAATGTACTGGTTAAATTCCACAGCCCCCAAACACTCCACCGAATGGCTAGAATTACCCATAAGAGAGGTAACCCCTTTCTTTAATGCTCCACTCACTACTAGAACATGTAAGTGCTGGCCACAAAATATGAGTTGTGTCTTTTGTCATGTTTATTCGACACAATAGAATATATAAAGGTTACATATCCAATGAACTAAATTGTTTGAGTTATTCAAAGTGGGTTAGCCATTCAAAAGGTCAGAATGACTGTTATTTATGTAGGATTTCCAAATGTATTTTTCTTCATAACATGTTCGTTAGCCTTCAAGTGTTTGGTCGAGCATGGATTTAAATCCTCTGTAGAATATACAGATTTAATACACAGCCTTTTTTAGTAGGCAAACATTCTGATGGATACAACTACCTGTGGATTCCTCACTTAATGAATACTCCCATGGTGCCAGCCTTCGACGGAAATCTTCTTCCTAGCTTCTGCACGTCGACGAGGACGTCACTCTAGCCCGCGCGACGCCGTCTGATGTCATACAGGCAATAAGAGGTCCTCGCCGACGTCAGTTCCCTTTTTTCCGTGCATTCGAAACGGTTATCTTCGAGGGAGCTACTGTTACTTTCGTAGCTACAGTGTATTTTCTGCTGCGAAGTTCTTCTCAGTGGTAATAATGTCTCAGAGGAAGTCGGGTTTCAAGCCCTGTCGAGAGTGTGGGGGCAGGATGTCCGTTACAGATCCTCACTCCGACTGTCTATGGTGTTTGAGCTCCGACCACAACGTCGTGACTTGCGATTCATGTCAGCACATGAACCCGAAGGCCCTCAAAGAACGTGAGGCTAAACTATTCATGGCGAAGTCGAAGAAAAAGGAAAAACATCATAAAAAGTCTTCTTCGCCAAGGTCTCATCGGCGTCATCGAGATTCCCGGCGCCGTAGAGATTCACGGCGTCATTCCAGCAAGGAGACTAGTTCGAGGTCGCCTTCGGCTCGGCGTCGGAGAACTTGGGAGGTCAGTCCCACGGTCCCGCCGCATCCATCGACGCCGTTGCCCTCTCTGGCGTCACCGACTTCGCTTAGACAGGCGTCTGTGATTGAGGTGATGCAGCCTCTGGTGTTGTCTCCGGCGTCGCAGACGTCGAGGCCGGCGTCGGGGTCGCCTTCGATCCAGGCACCCCAGTATCTGGCTTTTCCCACCCCTGGAGCCGATAGTACCGCATTCCTGAATGCGATGTATACCATCTTTCAACAGATGGCTCCAGGGGGTGCTCCGGCTGGTCCTTCGGGGCCTTTGGCCTTTTCATTGGGTGATCCTGCGCCTCTACGGCCGGCACCCTTTATGCCCTTTCTCCCTTTTGGGAATGTGGGCTCGGCGCCGGTGGCCGCTCCGGTGGCTTCAGAGGGATTGGCCCCAGAGGTTTCCATCCCGTCGACGTCAGGATTTCGTCCTGTGACTCCGGTGGGTCCATCGGCTCCAAGATCTCTTCGTCCTGCTCCTTCAACGGCGCCGAAGCTGCCTGTGGTGCCGGACGCGGCGTCGGATACTGCTGGAGATCGGCGCCGATCTTCGACTTCGGCGGAGGCCATGTCGACTCCGCGTATCGAGCAGAGACTACATTCGAGGAGGCGTGCTCTCCGTCTTTTGGAAGAGCAGGAGTACCAACGAGTCCTGGAGGAAGGAGAGGTTGAGGACTCTGGAGATTAATTGCATGGCCTGGATACGGCCAGTGGGCTGGATACTTCCCCTGAGTGGGACCTTACATCTCCAGGGGAGTGTACGGAGGAGGCTGCTACCTTTCACGCTGTGGTAAGGAAGGCAGCTAACTTTCTGGACCTGCCTTTGCCGGTGGCGGAGGCGAAGCAGAATTTATTGACGGAGGTATTGCATCCGGCCTCTGCTGCAGCGGAGCCTCTCTTGCCGTTTAATGAGGCTTTGCTTGATCCGGTGTTAGAGGTGTGGAAGAAGCCAGTATCTTCCTCAGCGGTTCATAGGGCTGTGGCCAGGAGATATCGAGCTGCACCATCTGACCCTGGCTTTCTTTCTAGACACCCTACGCCGGAGAGCTTGGTGATGCAAGCTTCCTGTTCATCGAAGTCAGCGCCTGGATCTTTCCCGACGGTATCTGGAGACAGGGACTCCAAGAAGCTGGATGCACAATCCAAGAAAATATTTTCATCTTGCAGTTTGGCGTTGAAGGCTACCAACGCAACTTGCATTCTGGGGAGATACATCCATGCTCTTATGGACGATATTTCATCTTCATTTACGGAGCTTCCCCAGGGACTCTTGGATGTTGTCTCGGACGCCCAGGCTGCCGCAACCCAGATTATCCAGTCTGGGCTGGACACGACTGACTCTGTGGCTAGGGCGATGGGCACGGCTGTGGTGGCAAGGAGACAGGCCTGGCTCCGTAATTCAGGGTTTTCAGCGGACGTGCAGTCGACCCTATTGGACCTCCCGTTTGATGGGGACAAACTGTTTGGAGCCAAGGCAGATTCGGCCTTGGAGCGATTTAAAGAGAGCAGGGCCACAGCCAAATCGTTAGGGCTGCAAGCTCCTTCTTCCTCTGCCTCTTCCAGGTTTTTCAGGAGGTTTCGTGGATTTGGGCGTGGCTCTTCCTCCTCTTCCTTTCGGGGGAGATTCCAGCAACCCGCCTCTTCCCACCCTTATAGATCATTTAGAGGGATAGGTAGGGCCCGCACCAGAGGAGCCTCTCAACAGCACTCTGCCTCTTCCTCGTCCTCTGGAGGGGTGCAGCAGGGAAAGCAGCCTTAGGCTTCCACCATTTCCCTCTCACTCCTCTCCTGTAGGGGGAAGGTTACGGCATTTTCTCCACAAGTGGGAGACTATTACAACGGACACTTGGTTCATCAGTGTTGTGGGAAAAGGCTACACCCTTCCCTTTCGGGAGTTTCTGCCCCCCATCCCGCCCCGCCCATCTTATTGTTCAGAAGAACACCTCCTGTTGCTAGAACAGGAGGTTCAAGTCCTCCTTTCAAAGGGCGCGGTGGAGTTGGTCCCAGAGCAGGAAAGGGGTCGAGGTTGTTACTCAAGGTACTTCCTGATTCCCAAGAAGGATGGTCGGTTGAGACCGATCCTGGATCTGAGGATCTTGAATTGGTTCCTCAGACAGGAAAAGTTGAAGATGCTGACCCTAGCACAGGTGCTTTTGGCGTTGATCAAAGAAGATTGGATTGTGTCTGTCGACTTGCAGGACGCTTATTTTCATATCCCGATACTCAAGTCGCACAGGAACTATCTCCGGTTTGTGGTAGGGTCGCAGCACTATCAGTTTGCGGTCCTCCCGTTTGGTCTTACTTCAGCACCTCGAGTTTTCACGAAGGTGATGTCGGTGGTTGCGGCAGAGCTCAGAAGGAAGGGGATAGCAGTATTCCCTTACTTGGACGACTGGTTGATCAAAGCCAAGTCTCCGGAGCTTGTGGTGCATCATCTGCAGTCAACAACCCAGTTGTTGTTCGACCTGGGCTTTTCGGTGAACGTGCCCAAATCTCACCTGTAGCCCTCTCAGCGCCTCCTGTTCATAGGGGCAGTACTGGATACAACATTGAATCGAGCCTTTCCTCCGCCTAAGCGGGTTCAAGACATTCAGGCATTGGTTCCAATGTTTCAAGGTGGAGCGGTCATTCCAGTCCTCAAGGTCCTTCGTCTGCTCGGTCTGTTTGCCTCCTGCATACTGTTGGTCACGCATGCTCGCTGGCACATGAGGGCTCTTCAGTGGTGCCTCCGAAGGCAGTGGTCTCAACACAAAGGAGATCTAGAAGGTGCGGTCAAGATCTCCAGAGATGCTGCTGTGGATTTGAAGTGGTGGATTGCAAGCAACAATCTTTCACAAGGAAAGCCGTTCGCGCAGTCGCCACCAGTGGCCACGGTCATAACGGATGCTTCCACTCTAGGGTGGGGAGCTCATCTGGGGGATCTGGAGATCAAAGGACTTTGGTCTCCAGAGGAACAGATGTTTCATATCAATCTGTTAGAGTTACGGGCTGTACGTCTGGCTCTCAAGGCCTTCCTCCCTTCCCTTCGTGGTCAGTCGGTACAGGTCCTGACGGACAATACTACCACGATGTGGTACATAAACAAACAGGGAGGAGTAGGGTCGTACCTTCTCTGCAGAGAAGCTCTTCGACTATGGTCCTGGGCAAAGGACCATCAGATTTGCTTGGTAGCAAATCATCTGGCCAGGGTCTTGAATGTACGTGCGGACAGTCTCAGTCGCCAATTCTCGGCCGACCACGAGTGGCGTCTCCATCCAGATCAAGTCCGTTTAATCTTCCAGATGTGGGGGTTTCCTCGGATAGATCTGTTTGCCACTCTGGAGAACGCGCATTGTCCGTTATTCTGCAGCCTCCAGTATCCGGTGCAGGGAGCATTGGGGGACGCGTTTCTGATAACCTGGTGCGACCAGTTGCTTTACGCATTTCCCCCCATACCCTTGATTCCTCAAGTGTTGAGGAAGATTCGCCAAGACCGGGCCCAAGTCATCTTAATAGCTCCGGATTGGCCAAGGAGGGTGTGGTACTCCGACCTTCTCCAACTCTCGCTGTGCCCTCCGCTCCGTCTCCCTCTCAGGGTAGACCTCCTCTCGCAGTCGCAGGGGCAGGTTTTACACCCCAACCTCCAGAGTCTACACCTACATGCCTGGAGATTGAACGGGGCAACCTGAGTTCCTTCTCTCTCCCGCCTGATGTAGTGGATGTTATAATAGCGGCCAGGCGACACTCCACTAAATCTATCTACGCTAATAGGTGGTCTAAATTTGTTATGTGGTGTGGAGAGAGACAGATTGATCCCTTACATGCTCATCTGTGGACGTTTTGTCTTTTGCTCTGTCTCTAGCGCAGAAAGGTTGTGCAGTGGCTACCATTAAGGGTTATTTGTCGGCTTTGTCAGCCTTCATTTGTCTTCCAGACCAACCATTGTTATTTAAATCCCCTATTGTTCTCAGATTCTTGAAAGGTCTTCTAAATAAATATCCTCCAAAACCATTCGTTATGCCTCAATGGGATTTGTCGTTGGTCCTTACTTTCCTTATGGGGTCCCCTTTTGAGCCTATGCATTCTTGCCCCTTAAGGTATTTAGTTATTAAAACAGTCTTCCTGGTGGCTATAACATCTGCAAGGAGAGTGAGTGAGTTGCAAGCCTTATCGGTAAAACCCCCTTATACAACTTTTTATGGGGATAAGGTGGTGTTGAGGACCAAGGCTGCTTTCCTCCCGAAGGTTGTTTCACCTTTCCATTTGGCCCAGACAATTACTTTGTCCACGTTCTATCCTCCGCCTTATCCTTCTAAGGAGGAAGAGAGACTTCATCGCTTGGACCCAAAGAGGGCGTTAAGCTTCTTCATTGATAGAACGAAGGATTTCAGGCTGGAGGAGCAGCTGTTCATCGGATACGTGGGCAAGAGGAGAGGAAAGGCAGTCCACAAGAGAACACTCTCCAGGTGGGTTGTTCTTTGCATTAAAATCTGTTACTCTTTAGCAAAGAAGGATTCTCCTGATGGCATTAGAGCTCATTCCACCAGTCGGCCACTTCGGCCTTGGCCAGGGGTGTTCCTGTGGTCGACATCTGCAAGGCCGCAACTTGGTCGTCCCTTCACACTTTTGCAAAACATTACTGTCTGGACTCTGAGGTCAGAAGGGACGGCCATTTTGCACTGTCAGTGCTGCAGGATTTCTTGGTTTGACCATTTCGGCACCCACCACCGGGCGTGGTACTGCTTTGGGACTCTATTCATTAGGTGAGGAATCCACAGGTAGTTGTATCCATCAGAAGAACGAGTTACTTACCTTCGGTAACGACTTTTCTGGTGGATACATTAGCTACCTGTGGATTCCTCACGGTCCCACCCGCCTCCCCGTTGCCTTTCTGGTCTTACCAAGTAATCCTTGAGTGAGCTCCTCTTGGTCTTCAAGGCTGCAATAGATTTTGTATATATGGATACTTGTATATATATAAATATATATATATGTATATATCTTTTTGTATATACATGATTTGCATATATTTGTTTGTTTGATTTAAAAAAAAAAAAAAGAGTTATATTAAATCTACAGCCATTTTATTGCAATGTTGTGTGATTTACAATGTTATGGGATGTTGCCTTGCTCTTTCATTGCATTGGGTTATTATTCTCATGCATGTAAAAAAAATGTTGGTACTGACGTCGGCGAGGACCTCTTATTGCCTCTGTATGACGTCAGACGGCGTCGCGCGGGCTAGTGTGACGTCGACGTGCAGAAGCTAGGAAGAAGATTTCCGTCGAAGGCTGGCGCCATGGGAGTATTCATTAGGTGAGGAATCCACAGGTAGCTAATGTATCCACCAGAAAAGTCGTTACCGAAGGTAAGTAACTCGTTCTTTTGGGAGCTAGGACAGAAAAATAGAAATCTTTGCAAGACCTGAAAACTAATTCATTCTGTATAACATGAGAACAATAGGATTCTAATCAGGAATTAGGAAATTATACATTTGTTTGCTTAGTATTGTAGTAAATGTTACTGTGCTGGGAGAGTAATAACAGTGATAAAAGTTACTCATTATTTGAAAAGTTTTATGTGCCTATGTTTACACGAGACAAGGATGTGTGTGTTTAAATATACACACCTCTGTGTGTGTGTGTGTGTGTGTGTGTATATATATATATATATATATAAACAGCTTATAGAAGGCTATATTTGTCAAATGTTCGGCCAATCACTTTAGAAAAGAAACCAGTTTTAAACGCAGAAAGATAGTCACTATAAACAATCCAAAGACAAGAAAACGTTCATAAATCTTTTTTAAAGGAAGGGTAAGAAAAACTAAGGTATCTATGGTCTAGTTGGCTAAGGACTAAAAGGCTGGGAATAGCTTACCATTAGAGAGAAACAACAACGCACTTGTTCATGGTCAAGGTGCATCATTTCAAATGTGGGGCCATTAACAGTATGATCACCAAAGAGGGCTGATTAGATGTCGACGTCTTTGAAGTTCACATCACACACAGTATCGATCTTGAGGAGGCATGTCCAGGAAATGCTTCTCCTAGTAGGTCCTTCTAGTGTGTGCAGTTTGGGATTTAACCCACTGCACAACGTTCTGCCAAAAGGAACCCATTCAGTTTTGTTTTTATAAAGGGATATTCTAATTTTAAAGGACTGTGTCAAATTAACATGAACTTCCCACATATAAGGGAATTTGTATTCTGAATAGGATTGCATTAATGAGAGGCATTCTAGTAATACGTAGCCACTCATAAGCTACATTGTTTTATTCTGGTTTTCAACTCATTGGAAAGATCACTTAAATTGAAGTATGGGAAAGTTATTCTCTTACACCTTCCGACAGCCTCATGCATCGAACATGTTCAACATGAACACTGTTGTTTGGGTTCAATCAATTCCTGTCTCATGTTCCAAATTTGTTTTTTTCAAGCTTAAGTAAATAGCTACAATTGTAGAGCAGTCGTTGATGTAAATTTATACATCTCCATGACTGCATGAATTTTTCAGTTTTGCATCTTCTTTAGGAGAGTAGTCTACATGTAAGCAACTT
Source organism: Pleurodeles waltl (assembly GCF_031143425.1). Lineage (NCBI taxonomy): Eukaryota > Metazoa > Chordata > Amphibia > Caudata > Salamandridae > Pleurodeles > Pleurodeles waltl. The sequence goes on from NC_090449.1 coordinate 19,781,667, forward strand.
CAAAATTAGTAGATTTCGTTTTATCCAGTTTATTAAATCACATTATAAGTCAACAGTAGTCTAGTTGCCAAATCATTTACCAGGTGTGTGATACTCTTTTATTGTTCACAGCCCAGGATTAACCTTCCGTGACTCTCTGGGAGTGAAAGGGAGCTACGCCTGCCTCCCTTAACCACTGACTCTCCAGTATCTCACCTAGTTTTACTCCCTTCTTGCAATCTAAAATGCCATCTTACTCTGTGGCCATCTACGTTAACATCTTGGGCTTCTCTGCCTTCTGAGAATTTTGGCGTTCATGTGAAGGGGAGGTTCAGGGGGCAAGGAGGGGTGTAGGGGAAGCAAAGCATGTACATCTGCTACCTGAATTGCACTATGTGAAACCAGAAAACCTGAGTTTAGTACCAGGTTCCCCATTTCACCGAATTGTGTGATCCTAGGCAATTGTTTTATTTCACATTCCCTCCTTTCTCTTCATTATCACACATAAGAATACGCCCAAATACTTAATTTCAGGATGTGTGCTGTATCAACCTACTCCTGTGTTAGATTTAATAAACTATAATATTGTTCATGTATAACAGAAAACCAGGGCACTCAAAGAGTGCAAATAATAACAGACTTGCTTCTTAGTTCACTATTGGTATTGTTGTCAGGGTGAAAGAATAAATGTTTCTAAATTCATGTTTGAAAACTCTCTATAGAAACAAATACTTCTCAATTCACCTGTGTAATCTGATGTACTAAGGTGAAAAGATTCTGCTTGATAATGAAATACACTTTTTGAATCTTGAAGAGACATAATCATATTTTTACACTTTTGCTTTATCAGTGTTCTTATAGTTAAGCGGTGCAGGACAACCTAGTTACTTCCTTTCTTTAACTTCAATTATCTTTAAATAAAGTTTTGCCTGTTTATGTAGCACCTTTTGAAAGTTATTGCTGAGTAGTGTAAACAGCAGCACCCAGAGCTGCTGTTGACCAGGGGCCTGCATGTAAAGGTCAGAAGGGCCGCATGGGGCCCCCGGGCCGTACTTACAGTATCACCAACTACAGGAACCTATTTGCCTCTCTCTCAAAAAGAACATTTGAGTATATTTAGTAACCCGAATTGCATGTGGTGAAGCTGTGGTCAGATTCTAATCGCTGCATACTATAACCCTCATGAACCAACACTGACATCAGTCACACTGAGTTTAGAGCCTGATTCCAGAGGTCACACGGGAAAACATGTTCCTATAAATGTGTAAGTTGTAGACAAAATTGTTGAAAAAACTAAGTAAAACTTTGTTGAGCCCTTGTTCCACAGTTTGGTGCTTTGTAGAAAAAGAATTTGTCACTAGCACAGGAGGCATCAGCGTAGCTCCACAGAGTTGCTATGGTGCGGCCTAGGACCTGATTGGAAGTATTTTCGAGATCAAGCCTGACGTTGGGAACATTTTTATGATAAAGAACCTGCACAAAGAGAAATTAGTTAGAATGAAATGGTGTTTCACTAGATGGCACATGTATCACAAATTATTTTTATGAACCTAAACAGGAAGCTAAGAACACCTGTCTGACTGTTATGTTGGTCAGTACCTTTTGGGCATCTGTGTGAAGATTTATTGAGTCATTCTCTGTGTTTTATGATAGGACTAGTGGTATGTTTAGTAATGTGTCCCTGCAAGGTGTCACTACACTCATTGTGCCCTGTGGTGCTATTGTTGATGATTCAAATGGTAGCCGTGAGTCTGGAGAGTGAATGTGATGCAGAAGCTCCATGTTCTGTAGCATGAGTACCTGTAAGGTTAAATTACTAAAAGACACTATTTAGAGTAAGATCACCTCGTTCTTTAGTATGTGCCTGTTTCAACAATTGGAACACTTAATACGCAATATATATTTTCAAGGGAGCAAAATGTGTAGCATGTCCAAATGCAGAGAAGCCTTCACAAAAGTTTATCACACGTGAGGTTGCCCAAGTTTAGGCTATTTACAAAACAAAAAAATACTTTCTCAAAACTACATTCTTCAGTATTGGATCTTTCATAGATTCACATGCTTGAATCATTCCCCGTCATCGAAGTGGGAGTCCCACTGTAACATAATAAAGCAGTATATATATATATGTTCGATGGCATGTGTAGCTGCAGATACACATGCTGTGCACATCCCGCCATCTGGTGTTGGGCTCGGAGTGTTACAAGTTGTTTTTCTTCAAAGAAGTCTTTTCGAGTCACAAGACCGAGGGACTCCTCCCATTTCGACTCCATTGCGCATGGGCGTCGACTCCATCTTAGATTGTTTTTTTTCCGCCATCGGGTTCAGACGTGTTCCTTTTCGCTCCGTGTTTCGGGTCGGAAAGTTAGTTAGAATCTCGGAAAAATCGTCGGTATTGTTTGCGTTCAGTATCTGGTTAGTTACAACAGATCGACACCGAGTTAAGAAGAGCTCCGGTGGCCCTACGGGTTTTTTTTCGATCCCCGTCGGGGCCTGGTCGGCCCGGCCACGTGTCTCTTCAAGGCTGATGGAACGGACCCCATTCCGCTTCTGTCCAAAATGCCATAACAAGTATCCATATACAGATCAACACCTGGTCTGTAACTTGTGTTTGTCACCAGAACACAAGGAGGATACTTGTGAGGCCTGTCGAGCGTTTCGGTCCAGGAAAACACTCAGAGACCGAAGAGCAAGAAGACTGCAAATGGCGTCGGCGCCGACAAGACAAGGGCGTTTCGAGGAGGAGGAAGAAACATTCTCCACCCAGGATTCGGACTCTGAGGAGATCGATCCCGAAGAAACGCCGAAAACCGTGAGTAAGACGTCAAAACAAAACTCACGAAAAGACCGCTAAAGCCCAGGGGACGCCACCGCCAACAGGCCATGGCTTAACCCGAAAAATAGGTGACCGTCCATCGGCACCGAAAAAGGGCGAGCTGGTGTCGAAGTCATCCGACTCCGGTCGAGATACCGGCACACAGCAATCTCGGGCCCGAGAGAGTGGCTCCGAGAAGATTCGGCATTGAGACAGCGGCACCGAAATGGGTCGGCACCGAGAGGGCACGACGCCTAAAGTAAAGAAGGTTTCATTGGAGCCGAAAAAAGCAGCCGAAAAGGTTTCGTACAGAAACATCGGGCCTCGGAACCGAAAATAAGTTCCTATTCAGATGAACAAGGACTGTCCTCACAAATGAAGACACACAGATTTGGACAAGAATTAGACAATAGAGCCAGATCACACACAAAGGCGGCTCTTTATTCAAAAAGATACGGGGAAGATCAGCACTCTTCCTCCAATCAAAATGAAACGTAAACTTGCCTTCCAAGACAAGGACAAACAGCCACACGCAAAGGTGGCTAAACAAGTAACACCACCACCATCCCCACATCACTCTCCGCAACCATCACCGGTAGCCACTCCACCAATGATGCAATCCCCAACTCATCCAGGAATGAATCAAGATGACCCTGGCGCATGGGACCTTTATGACGCACCAGTGTCAGATAATAGTCCTCAATGCTATCCAGCGAGACCATCGCCACCAGAGGATAGTACAGGCTACGCTCAAGTAGTATCGAGAGCAGCAGCATTTCACAATGTCAGCCTTCATTTAGAACCCATTGAAGATGACTTTCTTTTTAATACACTGTCGTCTACACACAGTCAATATCAGAGTCTTCCGATGTTACCCGGAATGCTAAAACACTCCAAACAAGTGTTTGAGGAGCCTGTCAAAGGGAGAGCCATTACTCCAAGAGTAGATAAAAAATATAAACCGCCACCAACAGACCCAGTGTACATCACACAACAGCTAACACCAGACTCTGTTGTAGTTGGAGCAGCGCGCAAAAGAGCCAACTCTCATACTTCAGGAGATGCACCACCTCCAGATAAAGAAAGTAGAAAATTCGATGCTGCAGGCAAAAGGGTGGCGGCACAGGCAGCAAACCAGTGGCGTATTGCAAATTCGCAAGCTTTGTTAGCCAGATATGATAGGGCCCATTGGGATGAGATGCAACACCTTATTGAACATTTACCAAAAGAGTTCCAAAAAAGAGCACAGCAAGTGGTAGAAGAGGGACAGAGTATCTCCAATAATCAGATACGGTCAGCAATGGATGCTGCAGACACAGCTTCTAGAACTGTCAACACAGCAGTAACAATAAGGAGACATGCATGGCTGCGTACATCAGGATTTAAACCAGAGATACAGCAAGCTGTGCTGAATATGCCATTCAACGGACAGCAGTTGTTTGGGCCGGAGGTGGACACTGCAATAGAAAAACTCAAGAAAGACACTGACACGGCCAAAGCCATGGGCGCACTCTACTCCCCGCAGAGCAGAGGCACATTTCGAAAGACACAATTTCGAGGGGGGTTTCGAGGGCAGACCACAGAAGCCACAACCTCACAAACAAAGCCCACTTACCAGAGCCAGTATCAGCGGGGAGGTTTTCGGGGACAATATAGAGGAGGACAATTTCAAAGAAATAGAGGAAAGTTCCAAAGTCCCAAAACTCCTCCAAACAAACAGTGACTTCAAGGTCACAAATCCCCAACACATAACACCTGTGGGGGGGAGACTAACCAAGTTTTACAAACATTGGGAGGAAATAACAACAGACACTTGGGTCTTAGCAATTATCCAGCATGGTTATTGCATAGAATTTCTCAAATTCCCTCCAAACGTCCCACCGAAAACACACAGTATGTCAAAACAACATATAGATCTTCTAGGACTAGAAGTTCAGGCATTGCTACAGAAAGAAGCAATAGAATTAGTACCAATACAACAATTAAACACAGGAGTTTACTCACTGTACTTTCTAATACCCAAGAAAGACAAGAGTCTGAGACCTATACTAGATCTCAGAACATTAAATACCTACATCAAATCAGACCACTTTCACATGGTTACTTTACAAGACGTAATCCCACTGCTCAAACAACAAGACTACATGACAACACTAGACCTAAAGGATGCATATTTCCATATACCAATACATCCTTCACACAGAAAGTACCTAAGGTTTGTATTCCAAGGGATACATTACCAATTCAAAGTGTTGCCATTCGGAATAACAACTGCGCCAAGAGTTTTTACAAAATGCCTAGCAGTAGTAGCTGCACATATCAGAAGGCAGCAAATACATGTGTTCCGGTACCTGGACGATTGGTTAATCAAAACCAACACGCTAAGACGGTGTTCACAACACACAAAATATGTCATAGAAATCCTACACAAACTAGGTTTCTCAATCAACTACGCAACGTCACACCTTCTGCCGTGTCAAACACAGCAATACTTAGGAGCAACAATCAACACAGCAAAAGGGATGCCACTCCAAGTCCACAAAGAGTTCAAACATTTAACAATGTAATACAGGCCATGTATCCAAAACAAAGGATACAAGTCAAAATGATAATGAAACTACTAGGCATGATGTCTTCATGCATAGCCGTTGTCCCAAATGCAAGGTTGCACATGCGGCCCTTACAACAGTGCCTAGCATCACAATGGTCACAAGCACAGGGTCAGCTTCTAGATCTGGTGTTGATAGACCGCCAAACATACATCTCGCTTCAATGGTGGAACAGTATAAATTTAAACCAAGGACGGCCTTTCCAAGACCCAGTGCCACAATACGTGATAACGACAGATGCTTCCATGACAGGGTGGGGAGCACACCTCAATCAACACAGCATCCAAGGACAATGGGACATACAGCAAAGACAGTTTCACATAAATCACTTAGAACTGTTAGCGGTATTTCTAGCGCTGAAAGCATTTCAACCCATAATAACCCACAAATACATTCTTGTCAAAACAGACAACATGACAACAATGTATTACCTTAACAAACAGGGAGGGACACACTCAACACAGTTGTGTCTCCTAACACAGAAAATATGGCATTGGGCGATTCACAACCACATTCGCCTAATAGCACAATTTATTCCAGGGATTCAGAATCGGTTAGCAGACAATCTCTCTCGGGATCACCAACAAATCCACGAATGGGAGATTCACCCCCAAATACTGAACACTTACTTCCAAATTTGGGGAACCCCACAAATAGATCTATTTGCAACAAAGGAAAACTCAAAATGCCAAAACTTTGCATCCAGGTACCCACTACATCAGTCTCAGGGCAACGCGCTATGGATGAACTGGTCAGGGATATTTGCGTACGCTTTTCCCCCCTCTCCCACTCCTTCCATATCTAGTAAACAAGTTGAGTCAAAACAAACTCAAACTCATACTAATAGCACCAACATGGGCAAGACAACCTTGGTACACAACACTACTAGACCTTTCAGTAGTACCTCATGTCAAACTACCGAACAGACCAGATCTGTTAACACAACACAAACAACAGGTCAGACATCCAAATCCAGCATCGCTGAATCTAGCAATTTGGCTCCTGAAATCCTAGAATTCGGACACTTAGACCTCACACAAGAATGTATGGAGGTCATAAAACAAGCTAGGAAGCCTACCACTAGACACTGCTATGCAAATAAGTGGAAAAGATTTGTTTATTACTGCCATAATAATCAAATTCAACCCTTACACGCATCTGCAAAAGATATAGTAGGATACTTACTACATTTCCAAAAGTCAAAACTAGCCTTCTCTTCCATAAAGATATCTTACTGCAATTTCAGCTTACCTGCAAATTACGCACTCAACTTCATTATTTAGGATACCAGTCATAAAAGCGTTCTTGGAAGGCCTAAAGAGAATTATACCACCAAGAACACTACCAGTTCCTTCATGGAACCTCAACATTGTCTTAACACGACTCATGGGTCCGCCTTTTGAGCCCATGCACTCTTGTGAAATGCAATACTTAACGTCGAAAGTTGCATTTTTGATTGCCATCACATCTCTAAGAAGGGTGAGTGAAATTCAAGCATTTACCATACAAGAACCATTTATTCAAATACACAAGAATAAAGTAGTTCTACGGACAAATCAAAAATTTTTACCAAAAGTTATTTCACCGTTCCACTTGAATCAAACGGTAGAATTACCAGTGTTCTTCCCACAGCCAGATTCTGTAGCTGAAAGAGCACTACATACATTAGACATTAAAAGAGCGCTAATGTACTACATTGACAGAACAAAACTAATTCGAAAAACAAAACAATTATTTATTGCTTTCAAAAAACCTCATACAGGAAATCCAATTTCTAAACAAGGCATTGCTAGATGGATAGTTAAGTGTATTCAAACCTGCTATCTTAAAGCAAAGAGAGAACTGCCTATTACACCAAAGGCACACTCAACCAGAAAGAAAGGTGCTACCATGGCCTTTCTAGGAAATATTCCAATGACCGAAATATGTAGGGCAGCAACATGGTCTACGCCTCATACATTTACCAAACACTACTGTGTAGATGTGTTAACTGCACAACAGGCCACAGTAGGTCAAGCTGTACTACGAACATTGTTTCAAACAACTTCAACTCCTACAGGCTGAACCACCGCTTTTGGGGGAATAACTGCTTACTAGTCTATGCACAGCATGTGTATCTGCAGCTACACATGCCATCGAACAGAAAATGTCACTTACCCAGTGTACATCTGTTCGTGGCATTAGTCGCTGCAGATTCACATGCGCCCACCCGCCTCCCCGGCAGCCTGTAGCCGTTTAAAAGTTGATCTTGAACATTTGTAAATTTGTAAATATATTACTTTAAACTTCATTATGTACATACGTATTCACTCCATTGCATGGGCACTATTATTAGTATACACAACTCCTACCCCACCCTCTGCGGGGAAAACAATCTAAGATGGAGTCGACGCCCATGTGCAATGGAGTCGAAATGGGAGGAGTCCCTCGGTCTCGTGACTCGAAAAGACTTCTTCAAAGAAAAACAACTTGTAACACTCCGAGCCCAACACCAGATGGCGGGATGTGCACAGCATGTGAATCTGCAGCGACTAATGCCACGAACAGATGTACACTGGGTAAGTGACATTTTCCATATATATTTATATATCACTCTCATAGGGTATAATGGCAATGAAAAGGTCAGTTTAATAGCCTATCCATTTCCTTTTATATAAATAAAGGACCAAACTTGAACTATAACCAACCAGGCACCAGCACCCTCTAGGACACTCCCAACAGAGGGTCTAGTGTTCTAGAGGGTGCTGTCGCCTGATTGGTTATAGTTCAAGTTTGGTCCTTTTTTTTTTTTCTTCAATTTATAAAAGGACATGGATAGGCTATTAAACTGACCTTTTCATTGCCATTATATCCTATGATAGTGATATATAAATTGCTTTATTAAGTTACCGGGGACTCCCATCTCGACGACAGGGAATGATTCAAGCATGTGAATCTATGAAAGATACCAATACTGGAGAACTGCAGTTACAGGTAAGTTGCGTATTTTCTTACATCACGTATTACACAAACTGCTAATTAACATACCCAATTAATAAGGAAAAGAGCAGCCTTATAGACTTTAAATTAGAAGAACAGTTAGCCCTTTAAGAGTAAAGGGGCTTCAGATTCCCATGATCCCTTGCACCAACAGTTGCTTTAGAGAATCAGTTCATTTTTCCAGTTTGTGTGAGTGGAATACTGCAACACTGGGTGTTTTTTCACCTTATTTCACTTGATTTCTGAGGGACTATTTTTCTTCTTTTTTCATGTTCACTTACCATGTTTAAAAACGTAAGGCCTGATTTCAAGTTTGGCGGAGGGATTACTCCGTCACAAACATGACGGATATCCCATCCACAGTATTACAAGTTTCATAGGCTGTAATGGAATTGTAATACGGCCAACAGGATATCCGTCATGTTTATGACAGAGTAACCCTCCCTGCCAAACTCTAAATCAGGCCCTTAGTGCCTTATTTAGAGTTTGCTTGAATGTATGCTCTGTCACAGACGTGGCCGATATCCTGTTTGTTTTATTACAAGAGCATGCTAGAAGAGCATTGTAATAAGGCAAGCAGGATATCCATTATTTCTCCAGTATTGGGGTATCTTTCATAGATTCACATGCTTGAATAATTCCCCGTCGTCGAAGTGGGAGTCCCACGGTAATTAGAAAGCAATAAATAGAGAATTTTTTTTTCTTTTTTTTTTCATTGAAGTCAATAGGAAAAACACATTCAATTGTAGAACTATCAGCCTCATTAGAAAAAGCCCAAACTTCAGCCAATCAGGTGAAACCACCCCTTTAGAATCCTCAGCACAGAGGCTCAGTCTCTCAGATTTTCTACCGCACGTCGTGTGTAAGGGAGTCTCCCTGAGCTCTGCTCAGTTTTCTTTCTCTTCAAGAGATATTCTTCAATTTTCACTTTTATTCTTACTGTAGTATTTTTCCATCATGTCTACAGCAAGAAAAGGTTTGTTTAGACCTTGTGGGACCTGTGGAAAGTTAAGGCTTCACTGTGAGGACCCTCACAAGGAATGCATATACTGTCTCCATCCAGAGCAGAAGGTCAAAGACTGTAAGATCTGCAGGACCTTTCCCAGCATGACTCTGAGAGACAGAGAAGCCAGGCTCTTACTTTGGCTTCAGAAAAGAAAGGCCAGAGAAGCTCTTTCTGAGGAGGAGGACAGCGACACATCAGTGGCCTCAAAGAAGAGGAAGAGGTCTGTGGAGAGCTTCTCCCCCAAGAGCAGTAAGTCAGCCAAGAAGCTGCAAGCATTTAAGGACAGGCCGGAGGAACAAGCTTCAACATCCAGAGAAATGGGTGGTAAGGTTCGCTCAGAGCCATCTACACCTGCTTCCTCCTCAAAGAAGCTCAAAAGACCTTCGAGTTCCCTGCCACCGTTGACATCCAGGAGATCCACACCGTCGACGAGCGCATCGTCGACGGCAGGCCTTCCTTCATCGACGACAACAGCGACGGCCACGTTTACGGCTCCATCGTCGCCAATGATCGTTACCTCGTCTCCACTGTCATCTACGACTATAACGTCGGTGAGCTTGAAATACGGTCCATCGTCGGCTCACACCTTGAAGATTACAAAGAAACCGTCAACGGGTAAGAATATCAAATCTCTACCGTCGACGCACTTATAGACGGGTAAATTCAGAGGTTCTTCGTCGACGATCTCACCGACGGAAGCAGCGACGGAGACACACCAGTCGACGGCAACCCCGTCGGCGGCAGCCCCGTCGACGGAAACCTTGTCGACATTCGCACCGTCGACGGCAACTTCGTCGACGCTCACATCACCGATAACGGCTCCACTGACGACGGCTCCGTCAACGCCTACACGTCGACGAGAACACCATCGATGAACGCTCCGACGACGACTCCTTCGACGGCTCAATACCCTGATCCGATACCCAAGCATTTTGGAGCATCTCCTTACCTGCCTCAGAGAATTCTACCAATAAGGAGCAAGTCTTCTCTCCTACTTCCATCACATACATCACCCAGTAAAGTCACACCAGTACCTCCGCAACATCTCTTTGCGGACGAGGAGGAAGAAGATGATGTATATTCTGATGGTGGTTTCTTCCCGGTGGCACGTATCCCCTCTGAACTACAGATTAAGTGTCAGGAGGAGGATGAAGAAGAAGATGACCAGCCCTATTTGGATCAGCAGACACAGAGTCACCTGCAACCTCAAGAGCAGCAGGAGCAGACAGTTCAGATGCCTGTCTCGTTGATAGCTAACCTACAGCAGATGATGCAGGACTATTATTCTAAATTTCCTCTACCTGGCTCCTCTACCCCGGTGCAACCTCCGCATACACCAGTGTCCACCCCTGCTAGACCATCTGAATTTCCTGATCCTACCACAGCTCCTTCATCTGGACAGGATATTGCTCCACCTTCATCTGAGGACGAGCAGGAAGAAGGTGAAATTCAGGACACTGACTCAATCATTCCAGAATGGGATGAATATCAAATTCAAACACCATCTCCTTCTACGCCTCCGCCAGTAGACTCTCCACCGCAGGATATTGGTGGTTTTCATAGTGTGATGGAAAGAGCTGCAAAAAGATTCCAACTGCCAATAACATCAAAGCAGTCAGCCTGTTTTCTTTATGACTTCAAAGAGGATACTAGGAAGTCACTAAGGGCTATACCCATTGTTGACTTCATTTGGGAGGAGGGCCTTAAGCTCATGCAGACTCCATCCTCCATACCCGCAGTCTTACCGAGACTTGAGAAAAAAATGTAAAGCACCGGACAATTCTCCAGCATGTCTGGTTAGTCACCCTAAACCAGACTCGGTCATATCGCAGGCGGCTCAGAGAAGGTCCAGAAATCCATCTACATCTCTGACTACCCCCCCAGACAAAGAAGGACGTCGGTTGGATTCGATTGGGAAAAAGTTCTCAACGATGGCGGCCACTACAGTTAGAGCAGCAAATTCCCTAGCAATCCTAGGAAGGTACGACCGCCAGATGTGGTCCGATATGTCGCAGTTTATAGACATGTTACCTGAAGATAGTAGAGCAGAAGCGCGCAAGATTCTACAGGAGGGTGAAAAGATCTCGGCTGAGATCATAGACTGCGCCATAGACGTCTCGTCTACAGGTTTCCGCCAGTTAGCCGGAGCGGCCGTACTTAGGCGTCAAGGGTGGCTGAAAGCTACTTCGTTTAGACCAGAAGTACAATTAAAGATCCTGGACATGCCGTATGATGGCGAACTCTTGTTTGGCAAGCATGTGGATGATGCGTTGCAATCCATTAAAGCAGACACTGAGACAGCCAGATCTCTGGCAACATTGCAATACAAGAGACAGACCTTTCGGGGAGCGAGAGGGAGAGGGACTTTTTCTTATAGAGGCGGCGCACATCAGTACCGTCAATACTCCTCTTATCAGGGACAGTTTCGTTCCACCTTTGGCCAGCAACAACCACATTCCTTTCGACAACAGTCATCCACGCATTTCAGACAACAAGCGAGAGGAAAGTCAACTTACAAAACCAAAGAGACGGCAAGAAAGCACTGACCTTCATCGGATGCCTGCACCCAGCCCCTATATCAACACTCTAATAGGGGGCAGAATTTCCAAGTTCCTCCACCATTGGTCCAAAATTACTTCAGACAAATGGGTACTCGATATTGTCAACCGAGGACATACACTAGAATTCAACCAGCCTCCCCCTCATGTACCACCAAGAGGTCCCCCGCCAGCCCATCTCAACGAACTTCTGGCGCAGATTACTATATTAATGAAGAAGGGAGCAATAGAGATCGTACCAAGGAGCCAGAGGGGAACAGGTTTTTACCCCCGCTTCTTCCTTATACGGAAAAAGACAGGAGACTGGAGACCTATTTTAGATCTTCGTTCTCTCAACAAATACCTCAAGAAGCAATCTTTTCGCATGATCTCCCTTCAAGACGTCCTGCGCCTACTCAACCGAGGGGACTTTATGACATCCTTAGATCTCCAGGACGCATATTTCCACATCCCCATTCGCCCCTGTCATCGGAAATTGTTACGTTTCAGGGTTGCAGGCACTCACTACCAGTTCAGAGTGTTGCCCTTTGGCCTCAGGTCGGCCCCAAGAGTATTCACCAAAGTTTTAGCACCGGTTGCAGCCCACCTCAGGCAACTAGGAATACAGGTGTTTCCGTATTTAGACGACTGGCTAATAAAGGCACGAACAACGTCAAAAGCTGCCAGGGACACGAAGACATGTCTATCTCTTTTCGGAACACTAGGCTTGACAGTCTATTACCCCAAGTCTCATCTAGATCCTTCCCAGAACATCACCTTTCTAGGAGCCGTCTTGGACACAGTCCAAGCAAAAGCCTTTGCTTCACACGAAAGACGAAAGAGACTTCGAGATTTAGCAGCACGTCTCAGCAAAAGAAGGTCTGCTTCTCTTCTGACTTACAAGTCTTTTCTGGGGATGCTTTCGTCTTGCATTCCATTGATAGAAAACTGTCGTCTGCACATGAGAACACTTCAGCAGCAGTTAGACAAACAATGGAAACAAATAGAAGGTTCTTTCGACTATGTAATTCGGATAACCCCATCAGCAAAACAAGCTCTCATATGGTGGAAGGATACGCCCCTCATCTCAGAAGGTCTTTCATTCCTGAAGGACAAGCCAGTGCACATTATTATAACAACAGATGCATCCTTAGAGGGATGGGGCGCACATTTGCAGGATCTTTCAGTGAGAGGGAAATGGTCCACTCAGGAGTCGACTCTTCACATAAACGTATTGGAGTTAAGGGCAGTTTCCTTGGTACTCAAGTCCTTCCTCACAAACATCAGGGGTTCTTCAGTCTTGATAAGAACAGACAATACCACAGTCATGCATTACCTCAACAAACAGGGGGGCACAAGATCGCAGGCATTATCACTAGAAACGCAGAAGCTGTAGCATTGGGTGATTCAACATCGGATATCCATCAGAGCAGAGCATCTCCCGGGGATCACCAACACCTGGGCAGATGCCTTAAGCAGGAGTCGAACCAGCTGCCACGAGTGGGAACTCAATCAGTCAGTTCTCGACCGCCTCTTTCGTCGTTGGGGCAAACCCAGTCTGGATCTGTTCGCAACCAGAGACAACAGGAAATGCCAACACTTCGCAAGCTGGCGACCGCAGAAGGGATCAAAGGGGAATGCGTTTTTGATCAGATGGTCAGGGATTTATGCATACTCTTTTCCCCCGCTTCCACTCATCCCGAGACTTCTGCAGAAAATGAAGAGAGAGCCATGCAGACTTCTATTAATTGCTCCCAAATGGCCACGCCAGTTTTGGTTCACAGAACTTCTATTACTCTCGGAGCAGCCTCACATTCGACTGAGAACACTACCGGATTTGTTAACAACGAATCAGGGTCAGGTCTGTCATCCCAACCCGACGTCTCTTCGTTTATCAGCCTGGCTCCTGAATTCTATGAATTCGACGGCCTAGATATTCCTCCAGATTTCAGGGAGGTACTTGCCTGTGCCAGGGCCCAGTCTACAAACAGGACATATAGGTTCAAGTGGAAGAGATTTTGCATATGGTGTTCAACTTCCAACGTTCATCCTCTAAAGTCCTCTCCTGAACAGATTCTGCCATATCTGTTGCATTTAGCTAATTCAGGCTTTTCGCATTCGTCTATTAGAGTACACCTCGCTGCTATATCCCGTTTCCGACGAACATCTCAGTCACCTTCTTTATGGTCATCCAGAATAATAAAACAATTTCTTAAGGGCTTGTTCAGGATGTTTCCACTGATTCACCGTCCTCCACCTCCGTGGCATTTGAATATTGTACTCTCCCAGTTAATGAAGCATCCGTTTGAACCCATTCATAAGGTAGATCTCAAATTCATTTTTTTCAAAACAGCCTTCTGGCCTTGACATCAGCGAAGAGGGTTAGCGATATCCAGGCCTTCACAATCTCACCACCTTTCCTCCAAATCAAATCAGAGGTGGTCATTTTGAGAACTAATCCAAAATTTATACCTAAGGTCCCATCGTCTTTTCATCTAAATGAGCCGGTGGTTCTGAGAATTTTTTTTCCAAATCCGCAAACTGCAGCGGAGCGCGCATTACATTCTCTGGACATTAAACGATGTTTAAAATTCTATATACAAAGGACTAGCAATTTCCGTAAATCTGAGCAACTGTTTATTAGTTATGGACGGATCAATAAAGGCAAGGCCGTTACTAAGCAGACCATAGCGCGCTGGATCTCTTCTGCCATACAGCTATGCCACCAGTTAGCAGGGAAACCTTTATCATCCAGTGTCAGAGCGCACTCCACTAGAGCGGTATCCACTTCAGCAGCTCTATTCACAGGAGTCCCTCTGAGCCAGATCTGCAGAGCGGCAACGTGGACACGTGCTCACACCTTTTCCCAGCACTACTGCCTGGAAGCTACGGACAGAGTGGATGCCGCGGTAGGACAAGCAGTGTTACGTAATTTATTTGCATAAGGTGAGCCAATAACCTTTTTTACCCTCCATCCTCTACGTATTGCCAGACTGATATTTTTCATGTGAATATATCTATGTGTAGATGTATATATTCTTGTATATATATAATCTTTTAGAAGGTTGATTTGCAAATGTTAATTACCTATATGAGTCCATATAGGATGAATTATACGCAGGCATGCTTCTGGTGTTTCAGAACTCAACCATCTTTCTTACTGCTGACTACTCTGATTCAAGCATGTGAATCTATGAAAGATACCCCAATACTGGAGAAAAAAATAAGTTACTTACCTGGAACTGTGGTTCTCCAGTATTGGTATCTTTCATAGATTCACATGCGACCCACCCTCCTCCCCATAGGGGCTCACCTCTTTTACTTTCCTGTAATCACTAGTGCGGAGAAATCTGAGAGACTGAGCCTCTGTGCTGAGGATTCTAAAGGGGTGGTCTCGCCTGATTGGCTGAAGTTTGGGCTTTTTCTAATGAGGCTGATAGTTCTACAATTGAATGTGTTTTTCCTATTGACTTCAAGGAAAAAAAAAAAGAATTTTCTCTATTTATTGCTTTCTAATTACCGTGGTGACGACGGGGAATGATTCAAGCATGTGAATCTATGAAAGATACCAATACTGGAGAACCACAGTTACAGGTAAGTAACTTATTTTCATTTGTGAAGTTCCCAAGCTTCAAGGTCCAAATCAGCGCCATAGAAATCAAGTTGTTTTTTTGTTTTTGTTTTTTGCCTTTTTCTCAGTTTTTCGTGAAATCAAGCCTTCAGTTTTCATGAAGTGCCCATCAGGGAATGCAAGAAGGATGCCTCAGACTCACATCTAGTGGGTGTATTTTGGCTCCCGTCTTCTTATACTTGGAAAATATGAATTGGCACAAAAATGTACATAGGTAAATCAGAAGACTACTAAGAGATCGGGCTTCTAGGAAGCTTGAAGACATGAAATGTAAGCTGACAAAATAGAGCAACAAGGCCTCCAGGGAACATTCAGTTTTTAATGTGACAGTGCCTGCAATCCATGTGAACTCTCATAGAGGGAGATTCAGGGAGAGGAAATCGAGAAGGAGAGAAAAGAGGAAACATTGGCCTCAGCGTTCCTGTTGATGCCATTCTCGATCGATGTTGAAGGCCTCAACATCAGCAAAAGCCCGACATGATGACCGGTTCACTGTTGAAACATCCTTGGTCGCAGCCATCAAAGCACTCTTGATTGATGTAGGCTTGACATTTGTCGTTGCTGTGATAGATGTTATGCAAATCGACGTTGAGGTTTAAAAAAAAAAAAAAAAAAAGGCTAAAAATATAATTGCCACCTCACCAATCTACAAAACCATTAGGACCTCCCCATTTTGTAAATCCGTTGGAGGCTCTATTGGAAATGCCTTCTATCCTGACTCTACCTTCTACATCAAAACCAGTCTTGGTTTCTAGGCAGAGCTCAAAGTCTGGCAATAGTTCATGGACTTTTCTTTAAAGAAGCCTTAATGTTCGTCCTCTAGCATCATATTCTCCATCAAAGTATCTGGATCCAGGAGATGCTGCCTGGCAAGATCTTGGATGATGGGGGACACAGTTTTATCCTACATACTGACATCTTTGACACAACCCATTGGAAATTCTCACCAGTGGATGACATTACCACCTTTTATGAAGTTTTAACACTTAGAGAGTTCAAATTTAACATTCTCCTGGATACTCCTCAGACTTTGGTGACTGTGATAACGGGAACATGAATCCATAGCCTCTTCCAGAAAAATGCTTCCACTAGTGATAGACTTGCTTGATTTAGCGGCAGAAACGTTAATTGTTTTCAGTATTTCAAAAGCTGCTATTCATCTGACTTATTAAAGAAATATAAGTCACCACAACAGAGCCCTGATTTTCAGAAGTAAGAACCCACATTGGAGTTTCTGTGCAGTAAAGGAAGGCACACTTTAGCCCCAGAATCGTCAGCATCATCTCACAGGGAGAGTGAAAGTATGTCTGTGGCAGGCAAGAAAATAAGCTGTGCATTACCCAGAGCCACGAAAACAGCTATTCCAACTGCCCTCCTAGATCACAATGGCTGAGAAATAAGGTCTGCCCTGAATAGTTTTCTTGAGAGACCTGACTAAGCATTGATGTTGAGGAGATGGTTTCAGAAGATCTAGTGTCTAACAAGATAATCAGTGTAGCCATCATTTCCGCAAAGGTGGCTGCTAAATGTTACTCCTATGAAATTACCTTGTGCTGTTCTTCTTGGTTGTACCTTACTTCCCTGAAATCAGACCTACAACTGAAAACACTTAGGGGGTCATTCCGACCCTGGCGGGACCACGGAAGCACCGCCAACAGGCTGGCGGTGCTTCCAGGGCCATTCTGACCGCGGCGGTAAAGCCGCGGTCAGAAAAGGGGAACCAGCGGTTTCCCGCCGGTTTTCACCTGGCCCAGGGAATCCTCCATGGCGGCGCTGCTTGCAGCGCCGCCATGGGGATTCCGACCCCCTTCCCGCCACCCTGTTTCTGGCGATTTTCACCGCCAGAAACAGGATGGCGGGAACGGGTGTCGTGGGGCCCCTGGGGGCCCCTACACTGCCCATGCCACTGGCATGGGCAGTGCAGGGGCCACCTAACAGGGCCCCATAAAGATTTTCACTGTCTGCTTTGCAGACAGTGAAAATCGCGACGGGTGCCACTGCACCCGTCGCACCCCTGCAACTCCGCCGGCTCCATTCGGAGCCGGCTTCCTTGTTGCAGGGTCTTTCCCGCTGGGCCGGCGGGTGCCCTTTTGGCGGTCGCCCGCCGGCCCAGCGGGAAAGTCGGAATGACCCTCGCGGTCTTTTGACCGCGGAGCGGTCTTCCGACGGGGTTACTTTGGCGGGCGGCCTCCGCCGCCCGCCAAAGTCGGAATGACCCCCTTAATCTTTCTTTTCCGTCCATGTTCGCCCAGCACACTGAGGAAGAAAGAGGCTGAGAGTCTAAATGCGATTGGACTGGAAACAAATCTTCAGGTCTCAGCAGAGGCATAGAGAAAGCTTATTATCTCCGACAGAGGGTTCAGTACCCTTATTGGCACTATCAGCAGCCAAGGAAGCAAGAATATCAGCAGGGATATAGGTTCCATTATAACAAAGTAGAGGATCAATTGGCTTAATCCTATTCTGCCATCTTATCAGTGCACCCACTCTCAAACAGCTTCCAAGGATCACTCTACGACCCCAGCTCTCTTGATTTTCCACCCTAATGGGCATGTAGAGGAGTGGTAAAAGAAATTACAGGTGAGGAGTGGGCATTAATTATTGTAAGAGATAGCCATTCAATATGTTTGCAGTCCTCACCACTGGCTATTCTACTACAGCCAACTTAGAAACTCCATCTAGCCAATCTGCATAAAGAGACAACGTTGTTAGTATAAAACCAAGCAACAGAACTAGCCCTCCCACTCCACAGGGAGAATTGAATTTATTGACGCTATTTTCAACTTGAGAATAAAAATCCCAAAAACGAAATTCAGACCAATCATAGATCTCTAACTATCAATAAAGTCCATCGGGAGAGAGAGATTTTTAACTCTGGAGAGCTATCAAATCTTTCCTCTTTTTAGGCTGGAGAAGTAGATGTGCACTGTGGACTTACAGGTTACTTCTACTTTCCTACCACAGAGAGGCACAGAAGTGCCTTGCAGGTGTAGTAGGTCATTCACACTTCAGTACGAAGTGCTACCATTGGGTCTGAAGTCCGCCCCTCAGCCTTTCCACAAGTAAATGACAGAAGTGGTATCTCATCTTATTCCTCAGAAAATATTTATTTATCCATAAGCGCAAAGAATGCAAACACCCAATTTCAAGGCAGTTCTTTTTTGCTTAGTTAATAAACAAAGACAGACAGTAGCTGAAATACATAAATTTGCAGACTCCATAGTAATTTCTGTGAAACACTTTTAATTCTTATTTCATTATTCACTCTATTCAGGCGTCATTCCCATCAGTTGCTTTAATACGCATACAGGTGATATGTCAGCCAACATGTTTCACCCCTTCAGCCGTCCTCCGGCCTGAGGTTTCTTCAAGTCTGCAACATGCAGTTAAAAGCATTACATTTTATCAGATTAAGGTCAAAACTAGTGAGGATGATAATCACACAACTGTCTTACTGCACTCGTGATAAACCAATGGTTGATCACTGAGTAAGTGAAGTACATGTAATAAAAATATATATATTAAGTATGTGCATGCTGACATTGAATATTTTTATCACAGTACATGTGTGCTTTACTTGTGCACTGATCAGCCTCTGGTTTATTGTGAGTGTAGTGGTTATCACATGCCACCCAATTTTGATATTCATCTGACAGAATGGAATGCTTTTAACTACATATTGAAGTCTTGAATAAGCCCCAGGTGTGTGCACCGTTGAAGGAGAGAAACTCTTATTGGCTATCATAACTTCAGTATGTCCGTTGAAGCATCTGATTGAATTATATCTGAATAGAGAGAATAACCAAACAAAAATTTAATGTTTCTCAAAAATTAACATGGAGTCTACAAATGTATGTTTTTAAATTTTTGTCAGTTTTATATTAACTAAGAAATGTTTCTTCGGAAGGCTCCTAAAGATGGGATCTTCATGGCTCCACCTGTCTTTGGAGGAGAGAAAGAAGCATGCCACTTGAATAAAAGACATAGAAGGAAGAACTAAGATGAGTGAACGATAATAAGGGCCAGGTTTCACTATCACCTCACCAGGTGCTCTTCATTCAGGCAGTTGAGCTTGAACGCCTATTTTCTTAATGGTACAAAAGAAGATAACTGTTTGGTCTCGGACTTCTGGTGTCTGGGTCTTGGTGCACTTGAGTGTCATACAATCCCTTCCCCCAGTTTTAGGTGCACCCCCTTCCTTCTGATCTGAGGGGTCCTCATCACCCTGTAGCCACTTGCCTGAGGCCGCAGGCTGTTTCCTGTACTGTGACGTTCAGGAACTTCGCACCTCTTTCCATATGAAGGATGGGTGAGTTAGTAATTTCAGGATAACTATCGATATTGCAGTTGGACTATCCCTCATGTTTGGGGTTCTTGATATCTTCTTTGCCTTGAGGTGATGAAGACTTCCCGATCCACTCCTCCAGACAGACTCCTTCTGTGTCCTTCTCCTCCATTATCTATTTTGGAACAGCCCACTTTTTTCCTCCATCTTCCTTTTTCTCTGCTTCAGTGGCACTCCCTGGTGACGTGGATCCTGTAAATCTGCATGACATGGGGGTGTCTCCAGTATTGGATCGTTCATAGATTCACATTCTTGAAGCCTCCTCATCGTCGCCGTGGGACTCCCAAGTTATCTTAACAAAGCAATAAATGACATAACCAAAGGCTATAATGCAATGACTGGTCACTGCAATAACCTATGTCTTTTTTTTTTTTAAAAGGACCAAACATGAATTATAACCAATCAGGCAACAGCATCCTGCAGAAAACTCTCAGATTTTCTACCGCAAATTGTATGAGAGGGAGTCTCCTTGAGCTCTACTCAGTTTTTTCCTCAGTATTTCTTCAAATTTGGTGTTCCACTTCTTTGCTGTTACCACCATGTCGGAATCTTCTAAGAAAGGCTTATTCAGGCCACGTGGATCTTGTGGTAAGAAAAGGCTCCTTTCTAAAGATCCTCATAGGGACTGTATTTATTGCCTGCATCCACACCACAAGGTGAAGGACTGCAAAATTTGCTGAGCATTTTCAAATAAAACTCTCAAGAATAGAGAGGGAAGGTTGTTATTGTGGCTACAAAAAACTCAAAACAAAGACTATGATTCTTTCTGAGGAGGAAGGCAGTGAGAGTTCCACAGCTTCACAGTCAAAATTTAAAAGAGAGTGAGGCCACAGGGGTCACCAGAAGGCCATAAATGCTCTTTATATAGCTCCTCTCTCAAAGGAAAATGAGATACTATTTCTTCTGAGGTTAAATCTGACCCTTCAACCCTGGCTTCTACCTTGCTTTTAAAATCTAAAAAGTCTTCCCAGAACATACACTGGTTAAAATAAAACTAGCCATAAAGCCTTCATCTATGACGGAAAAGTGAGATCGCAGACGACGGACATTTGTACCCTGTCAACGACAACTATCTCATCTACGAGAGCTCCATCGTCGACTGCATTGACGACGATGACTACACCATCAACAAACAACTACCTTGTCCACGACGACCACCTCATCTACAACAGCTATGTGTCGACATCGATGACCGCGTCGTCCATGACCATCACCACACCGTCGACAAAGTCCTCATCGACACCATTGCAAAAATGAAGGAAACCATCCATGTTACTCTTTACACCAGATTTGCCACCGGTGACGAGACACTTGTTACATGATCCTACGCAAATACCTCCTTTGCCACCAAGTTGTTTGAAGTGGAGAACTGTGATGATGAAGATGGGCCCTTTGGTCCATCGCAACTTCATGTCAAATATCATGATGACGAGAAAGATACTGCGTATTACGAACAGGCATATCACCACCAACAGTACAGGGACAAGTCCAGACAGTGCATGAAACCTGTACATGAATCCATGTTCCAGCTTCCAGTGACTTTAGTACAGGACTTGCAAGCAGTGTTGAAAGGACTATCCA
Organism: Pleurodeles waltl; assembly: GCF_031143425.1. Lineage (NCBI taxonomy): Eukaryota > Metazoa > Chordata > Amphibia > Caudata > Salamandridae > Pleurodeles > Pleurodeles waltl. The sequence continues at coordinate 19,803,149 of NC_090449.1, forward strand.
ACGTTTTCCTTCATCCGCAGGGGTAACGCCCTCACCGGGTCATCCACCACCTCCAGCGCCAGCCTTTCCACCTCCTACACCTAGGATGACACCAGCTTCAACAATAACTGTGCCTCCAAGAAAGTACCCATTTTCATCCAAAGATGACAGAGAAGAAAGAGAACTTCAAGATACACAGCCAGCTACCAATCAGTGGGTTGAATCCCTCATTCCCTTACCATCTTCTCCAGCACTTCAACTAATAAATTCTCCACCAGAGGATATCATTGGTATTTACACATTGATGTAGAGAGCTACTCAAAGGTTTCAGCTTTGTGTAACAATAAAGCAGTGCGACTGCTTTTTCTGTGACTTCAAGGAGTAGTCAAGGAAGTGGGTAAGAGCAATACCTATGATTGACTATATATGGGAGGAAGGCATAAAGATAATGAAAACACCAGCCACAGTGCCTGCAGTTTTTCCTAGAATTGATAAAAAGTGCAAGGCCCTTGACGACTCTCTGGCATGTTTGATAGGACACTCAGTGATAACACAAGTTACTCGTGCTGATAGAAGAACTCTTCAGCGCCCATCTCAACACCACCAACAAAGAGGATAAGCGTCTTGATAATATCGGCAAATGATTTTCCACCATTTCAGGCACTGCTGTTAGTGCTGCAAATTCTTTGGCAATCCTGGCCAGTTATGACTGCCAGCTGTGGTCCTACATTGCGACATATTTAGATCTTCTGCCAGATGACCAAAAAAAGCAGAAGCAAGAAAGATGTTACTGGCAGGAGAAAGATCTGCGTCTGAAATTATCAACTGCGTTGTGTATATAGCCACTCTGGAGTTTTGTCAGCTCACAGGGTCAGTGGTCCTTAGATGCCAGGGCTGGCTTAAAGCAACTACGTTCCATCCTGAAGTACAGGTCAAAATAGTAGACATGCCCTATGACGGTTTTACTTTATTTTGTAAGCACATTGACAAAGCTTTACAAGCGATAAAAGCAGATACAGACACTGCAATATTGATAGGGACACTTCAGTTCAGGAAAACACCTGACAGAGGAGCCCAAAGTCGAGGGATCTATTCCTTTGACCCTGGCTACGAGCAATATCAATCGCACCAGCCTTACCAGTCCTTTCATCCTGCCTTTCCGCGGCACCAACCATATCGTGCACCACCAGCTTGCTCAAAACAACAATCATGGCGGAAGCAATCCACTCAGTCAGAAGACATTGCCAGAAAAAAGTGACAACATCCTTCTGCCTTCTACACTCCCCTTAGTACCTCAGTCTTCTCTGAGAGCATGCCTTTCTCGTTTTACCATCAATGGCAGAAAATTACGACAGACAAGTGGGTCCTCGGTCTTATCGGGTATGGCCACACACACAAGTTCACGACAACTCAACCTTCTCATCCACCTCAAAGAACACCTCCATCTGCTTAGGAAGGAGGTGCTAGCCATGCCGATCAAAGGTGCTATAGAAAAAGTCTTTCACTCTCAGAAGTAAATGGGCTTGTGTTCTTGAGGTTTGTTTTTTCTCCCCTAGTTAAGAAAAAAATCTGGAGAATGGCATGACATTCTGGATCTCAGAAAACTCAGCAAGTATCTGCAGAAAAAAATAATTTCGCATGGTCACTCTCCACGAGATATCACAGCTCCTCAATCATAGAGATTACATGACCAGCCTGGATTTACAGGATGCATACTTTCATGTCCCCATCTATCCCAAACTTCGAAAGTTCCTCTGCTTTACAGTAGCAGGCATTCATTATCAATTCAATTCAAGGCTCTTCCCTTCGGTCTCAGATCAGCTGCCTGGATTTTCACCAAATGTCTCACTCCAGTAGCAGGACATCTCAGACAAAAAGGCCTGCAACTTTTTCCGTACCTCCATGACTGGCTTATAAAGGCACCATCCCTTCAGCAAGTGTCGGCGGCTACAGCAACTTGCCTACTACTGTTTCAATCCCTGGGACTCACAGTCAAATGCCAAAAGCCTTTCCTTTCACCCTCACAGCGGATAACCTTTCTAGGAGCAACCCTGCATACATTACAGGACAAAACATTTTTGTCCACAGAAAGGCAAACAAATATTAGTATATTGGCTCACAGCCTTTCAGAAAGAGAGTCCGTTTTAGTCCGCCTTCCCAAGTCGCTTCTCAGCATGATGTCGTCGCCCATTCTTTTGGTACCATATGTCCGTCTCAGGATGAGACTCATCTAAGAAGAGCTGGACAAACTATGGGTCCAAGTGACCGGTTCATTCAACAAACTCATTCAAATCACACCAGATATGAGAAAGGTGCTACCTTGATGGCAAGCCTCCAAGAATCTCTCAGCAGGGCTAACCTTTCTCCCTCCGATTCCCAAATACGTAATCACAACAGACACTTCCTTGGAAGGCTGGGGAGCCCATCTCTAAGATCTCCGAGCAAGTGGTACATGGAATCTCTCGTTATCCAAAATGCACATAAACTTCCTAGAATTGAGAGCAATTTTTCTAACTCTTCAGTCCTTCCTACCAAGAATACAAGAATCATCCATATTAATACAAACAGACAACACCACCGGCATGCATTACATGTACAAACAAGGAGGTACAGGGTCTCGCATTCTGTCTCTGGAAGCGCAAGGACTATGGAAGTGGGCTCTGTTACACCAGATATCCATGAGAGCAGAACATCTACCGGGTGTAAACACCGATCTTGCGGACGCCTTGAGCCGAACCAGTCCCTCCTGTCACAAATGAGAACTCAATCAACCAGTTCTCAACACCATATTTCAGCAATTGGGCACACCAAACGCGGACCTCTTCGCCTCGCAGGAAAATAAAAAATGCCAGTTCTGCGCAAGCTGTAAACGTCCGAGAGGGTCATGGGGGAATGCATTTTCGATAAGATGGTCAGGTTCTGTGCCTGTGCTTTTCCCCCATTCCCTCTCATTCCCAGACTTCTCAGGAAAATGAAGAGGGAACCATATTGGCTGATCCTAATTGCTCCACGGTGACCCTGACAATATTGGTTCACAGAGCTCCTCCTGCTCTCAGAATCCGAGCCCATTTCTCTTCCAGTAAAGAAAACCCTGTTAACCATGAACAAGGGCCAGGTCTTGCATCCAAACCCTGCCTCTCTTAAATTGCATGCATGGCTCCTGAATTCAAAAAGTTAAAAGGCCTAGAAATACCATAGGACTGTAGGGATATCTTATCCAAGGCAAGAGCTGAATCCACAAACAAAACATACAAATTAAAATAGAAACAATTCTGTTCATGGTGCCTACAAACTTACATCCATCCACTAAAAGTATCACCGGAGCAGATTCTGCCTTACTTCCTGTCTCTTACTAGATAAGGGTTAGTGCATGAGTTTGTCAAGGTTCACGTAGCTGCCATTTCAAGATACAGACGTTCTTCACAATCTTTATCTCTCTGCTCTGCAAGAATAGTCTAACAATTCATGAAGGGGTTAAAGAGTTTTCCCCCAATACGACCTCCTCCTCCAGAATGGCATCTCAATGTGGTTCTCTCCCAGCTTATGAAGCCACCACTCAAACTTATTTACAAGGCAGTACTGACGTTTCTCACTTGGAAGGTCTCATTATTATTGGCTCTCACTTCTGCTAGGAGAGTCAGCAAAATTCAAGCCTTTACAACATAGAACCCTTTCTGCACTTCACTGAGGACAATGTTCTTCCCAGGACAAATCCAATATTTATTCCCAAGGTTCCATCTCAATGAACCCGTCATACTTTGTACCTTTTTTCCAAAACCCTGTTCACCAGCTGAGAGGTCTCTACACACTCTAGACATTAAAAGATGTCTTAAATTGTATTTGCAACAAACTAAACAAATTCGGAAGATTTAGCAGCTTATTGGTGTCTTATGGTCCATCCAAACAAGGTACTTCATTCACAAAAGCAATTGCTGCAAGATGGATTGCAGCGACCATCCAGTTTTGCCATCAAAGGCTAGAAAACCACTCACAGTTAAGGCTAACACGCAGTCCACGAGGGCAGTGCCCACCTCTACTGCTGTGCTGGCACCAAGCTGGAAAAGATTTGGTGTGCTGCAACGTGGAAGAACACCCACACTTTCAAGCAGCACTAGTGCCTGGAATCTGCACACAGCAGCGATGCAGCTTGTTGGCAGGCAGTGTTACATCACCTCTTCGAATAAGGTAAACCTCTGCTCATAGAGAACTTTTCTTGATTTTATGTATTAATTCATATAATGTTGTTGTATAATACATGATAGTTTTGTATACATACAATCATATTTTAGATATCTGGATATGTATTAAGTTGGTACCCACCATACTCTAAGGGTAATTATATTTCTGCAATGGTTACCTACAATAACTGCTTGCTAATCTGATTCAAGCATGTGAATCTGTGAAAGATTCAATACTTTAGAAGAAAATGAGTGAGTTACCTGTAAACTACGGTTCTCCAGTATTGGTATCTTTGATAGATTCACTTGCGACCCACCCATCTTCCCCTGGGAGCCTTCCCTTATTTAGCAAAGGATAACTCTTATCACCCTTGTGCTTGAAAATCTGAGGAACTCAGTCTCTCTTGGGAGTGTTGTACAGGGTGCTTTCGCCTGATTGGTTGTAGTTCTAGTTTGTTTGTTTTTCTTTATGAAAGGACAAAGGCTATTGCAGTGACTATTCATTGCATTATAGCCTATGGTTATGTCATTTAGTGCTTTATTAGGATATTGTGGGACTCATACTGCCATGGGGATGATTCAAGCATGTGAATCTAAAAAATATACCAATATTGAAGAAGAAAATAAGTTACCTACCTGTAACTGCAGTTCTCCAGTATTGGTATCTTTCATAATGCTACAATGTTGTTATGAGAAAGGGTTTTTGTTTTGTGTGGAATTTAGAAAGTCATGTTCATAATAGGCTTTTGAGGTTTCTTCTTTGGATTTGCACATATGCTACACTTTTCAACATCACTAAAATAAATATTAGGGATAAAGTACCCCCTGCTGTACATTATAGGGACTTTGCAAGTTACCCAGCAATAAACATATTGATGAATGAGGCTGAAGGCTGTGATCCTTTATAAAGGTTATGGAACCTTGAGGTGGCTTGCAATATCCTTGTGTGGTAGGGATACTTTGTCCTGTATAATACATGGTCAGACCATCACTTTTCCCAAAAACCACTTAAAAATGTGGTGTGTATCTCTTTCATATGAAAGAGCAAACATGATTGAAAACAAGAAGACTTAAAATGAAACTTCTAATGCAAAATTAAACACATCAATAACCTGTTGCAAGCAGATATTAGAAACAGCTCACTGCAAGCCATTTAAAAAAAAGCTGCAGTAGCTCGGTACAGTTCTAGCTTTTCTCTAGTTAAGGAGTGTAAAAAATAAAGATATTCTCTGCTTATCATTGCAAGGTATTAAAATAGAACAGAAAAAAAACAACCTTCTGTTTCTGTTGCTTTAAAAGCTGCTTCAGTTATACTTCATGTCCTGGCCTCCCTTGCCCGGCTGCTGGCAGCAGGTATTCTGAACTCAGCTGTAATAACCTTAGAATGGTCGAGGTCTGGCTTTTTTTTTCTTTATAATCGGTGACTTGGTGCATCACAAGTTGCCAATTATAAAGAAATGAGTGATCGCTGTTTACACCAGGATTACCGAATGCCATGTATTATATTAGGCATGAAGTGTTCTGAGGTCCCCACACAGAGGTGTATTATTCTAATGATTCTACCTTCAAGGAAGTTATCTAAGATGCAGAATCGAAACCATTTCTTTTTATAACTGTTCTTTGGTTAAATAGAAGACATTAACAAGGCAACTAGAAGATACCACCAAGCATGCCTGAGAAGAATGACATCAAGAATTCCAAAATACTACTTTTAAAGGGGGAGTGCTAAAGTGCACAACTTAATAATAGAACTGCCATTGCATGTTGTTCTTAAGAGGACAATATTCAAAGATGGTTGGAGATTTAACATTATAACTTCTTACCTATTTATCCTCTGGTGGGTTCTGATTAAAGTATTGCCATAGCAGCCCTCCAAACTCTTTTCTGATTTACAGAAGATTTCCTTTCATCCACACTCTCCTCCAAGATGGAGTATGGATGTGAACTGGAGATGGTGGGTACCCGGAGTGAAGATGGAACGGGCCTGTTTTGCTCAAGCCTTGGCGTGTGTTGGGTATGGAGGTCATCATCATACCCTACCAGCCTGGCCTCAGTTTTTTGTGGTTGGTAGTACTAGTTAGAATAGCTGGAAGATAGTGAATAGAGAAAACTTACTTCTAGTGGAGCAATACATCAATAGAATTGTAAAGGGCCTGGATCAGACCCATGGCAAGATCAGTAAAAGGAAGCCAGAAGAAAAGCTTTGGGGCAAATTATGAGATTAGTGATTGGGTAGTACTAAAGGAATATGAACAGACGGAAGGGATCTTGCATGAATTGCCTTTATATCTGTGAGCTCAACTTAATTCACACGTTTCAGCCTTACAGTTTAATAGTTCAAGTCTTTACATTGTGCTTCTTCAAATGATACTAATTTGCTTTTTTCTCCCTTCTCTGCAGCCCCCAAGGAAAAGCTTTTCGGTCCAAAGTTGAACTTATTGCATACTTCCAAAAGGTAGGAGACACAACGCTCGACCCTAATGATTTTGACTTCACTGTCACTGGGCGAGGCAGCCCTTCCCGACGAGAGCAGAAACCTCCCAAAAGAGTAAAAACTCCAAAAGCTACTGCCTCTGGTCGTGGGAGGGGAAGACCAAAAGGGAGTGTGAAAGCCAAGCCGAAGATCACATCAGAAGGTGTTCAAGTAAAACGAGTTATTGAAAAAAGCCCGGGGAAGCTGCTGGTCAAAATGTCATCGACTGGTGAAGAGGAAGGTGCCACCACTTCTGAGCAGGTTCTGGTAATCAAGCGACCAGGAAGAAAAAGGAAATCTGAATCTAGCGACCAAGCATCTCCCAAGAAGAGGGGCAGAAAGCCAGGTAGTACACATGCTGTAATGGTGGCTGCTGTGGCGGCTGCAACAGTAGCCACTACAACAGCCACAGCTGTAGTAGAAGCTGCAACAAAGAAGGCAGTGAAAGAGTCAGCTAGCCAGCCTATCCATGAGACTGTGCTGCCCATCAAAAAACGCAAAACCCGTGAGACAGTCAGCATAGAGGTAAAGGAGACTCCAACGTCGGAGAGTTCCATAGCAGTGGAGGAGAACAGCAACAAAGGACAGAAGTCCTCCAAGAGCCCAATTCGGAAAAGTAAAGAAGGGAGCCCAAAAGGAAGGAGTGGCACAAAGGAGCATCACCACCATCACCACCACCACCACCATCACCACCACCATCACCACTCTGAGGCCAAGGGTACCGGGCCCAACCCAGAGAGCTCAACGGACGAACGAAGTGTTGATGAGCCTCAGGACCTAAGCAGCAAAGCTTGCAGAGATGATAAGCTGCCGAAATTTGGCCCAGAAAGTGACAGCCGCTCGACAGAGACTGCAAAGCCTCAGCTGACAGACAAGTGCAAACCGCGCAGTGAAGGCGAGAGGAAAGACATTGTTTCTTCCAGCATGCCGAGGCCTGGCAGGGAGGAGCCAGTGGACACCAGGACGCCGGTGACAGAAAGAGTTAGCTGACTTTCAACAAGTGGATTAAGAAAACAAAAAGTGGAAAAAATCAAGGCAGCTGTTATCGTTTCTCTTTGTGAGTAGGGCTCTAACAAGGCTTCCCAAGACTGAGACATAGGAAAAGAAAATCATGTTTATCTTCTGTAACTTAGAGTTTCGTGGCTTCAGAATGGGGATATGGGTAGAAACTCTCAGCTGTTTCTTACAGTCAGTTAGGGTTGAAGTGGACACAGGCTTAGAGGTAGCTCAACACTGTCCTCTGGTGAACAAGCCCTTCCACCTTTTTCAAATATGTGTTCTTTCTGTATTATACTACTGACCCAGAACAGCTTTCTACCTGGCTTATTAGCTGCACCAAATCTCGTTTGCCCCTAGCCCTTTGGAGACTTGCAGAATCTGGGAATAGACACAGTGTGTTCCCATGACAGAAATGGCGTCCTCTGAGGTTGTTATATTTTTACTTTGTGGAAGGGAGAGGCAGGGAAAATTCTTCAGGGAAATGCATTCTGAGATTATTAATAGGGATTCACACGGCGTCCCATAACAATAATAGTTCATTTGTCTAAACGTGCTTCTTGACAACTGAAATAAGGAATGTGTCCTGATTTAAGAGAACAGGGAGTATTGGCAAACAATACAGCTTGGCTTTGGGTTACCTTTTAAACAAATTCTGATTTTCTCACCAGGAGAGAAGGAAAAGCTCATGGGCACACCCACAAGCTATGTAAAAATATAATTGTAAACCCTTTGGGCATTCTAAAATGATGTATTTTAGTTTCAGAAAAATTGCAGCAGAGAGGAGGAGGGGGCAGTGTTCTTCCAATTCTTGTTTTTAATGTAAGTAACTTTCCAGTATAACCATTTTGCACTATTGTCCATTTGCATACATACAACACAGTTAACATTGTATTCCCAGAGAGACTCTCTCCGTTACAGAAATAGCTTAGGGATAGTGGGAGAGAGTGCAGGGGTATATCTGCGCTTGTTTTAAAGTGGGAATACTTCTGCATGAGTCCAATGAAGCCCCGAAACTCTAAGCTGACGTTTAAGAACTTTTCTCCTCAGTGATGTTGTGATCATTGCTGATGTTCCTGTAGAAGACCTCATGTTTGATTTTGCTTGAGCAGCAAGCAAACATGTTTTCTGGCACTTTGCAGCAATATACTTATGGCCCTGTGCTGTGTCCTGGTCCAGTGTGTAGAGTACAAGACACCTCCTTCCACTCAAGCAGTGCCCAACAAACTCCACTGTTTTAGAGGTCTACCACCACTCTCCAGGAACCTCTTTATGGGCCTAGTTGGTCTTGTCTGCCTTCTGGTCCCTTTTGCCAGGTTGCAGCCAGTGGGTGAGGGCTAAAGGCTGGGCTGCAGCTGACTGCATGTCTGCCACGGATAATACAACTAGTGTGGGAGCAGATCCTTCCCAGATGGAGCCTGTGCTTCTCCTCGCCCGCTTCTCCGTTTGCAGACAGCAATCCGAGGATAAACCCCATTCTAAGGATGTAGTGTTTAGCCTGAATCAGTCTGCACTGGTGGGAGGAGTGGGGCCTCATGTTTTATTTTGGCTTGTGCTCTTCACCCTGTGCTTTGAAATGATTTCTGCCTGCACCTCGCCATTTCTTTGATAGAAAAATAAACCATTGTCTGTGTTTACAGAGATGTCTTTAGCTCACGCACAGTACATCTGCTGAGGAATATAAAGCACCTTACTTAAAGCAGCAAAAAACAAGGTGGACTGCCCTGTCCACCAGCACGCACAGGCTCTCTCAGCTGCTGCACGCCACTGTCAAAGTTGTGTAGTCTCTGTAGTGTGCAGTTCCAAGGCTCCCTTCCCTACAGCTTAAAGATGTTTATTTCCTATTTCTGCACTTTCCTTTAGGTACTGGAAGTCTCTCCATCATGTTTTTGTCTTCTCTTTTGCTCTCTCCCCTGACGATTGGTACCATGTTTTAACACTGCACTGTAACATTATGCTATACAGCACAAGTCCCTAGTAGAACTTCCGTTTGACTGTTCTCGTGTTTCGTCTTAAAATAACTGGATTCCTTCACGATTCTGCATGGCGATCACTGCTTAACATCCGCTCGTACAGTATACTGTGGCCCACACTCTAGTTGATAGAGAGAAGGTTGATTTAGGCTGTCCTCAGCCAGACGGGTATTACTAGTGTAACTTCTGGTTCCATCTCCTAGTCTGTCATCACATCCATATAGTTAAATGGTTGGTATCTAGAACAAAGAAAGCGTAGACGTTATATTCTGCAAAAATGCGAGATATCTGTCATTGTTTAACGGACTAAATGGATGAGGAGCAGCAAAATCCCCTTGATAAATAGGCAGTTCACTGCTAGGATTGGTAGCATTTAAAGATGTGGTCAGGTTCACCTTTGGTGCCCTAGAGACTTAGCGTAGGCGTTACACAAACACTCAATCTGCATCAATTCAACACAATTCAGGGAGACCATTATACGTGAACTTTAATTCTGTTTCCACTCGTACTTTTGTGCACTTGGAAGAATGTTGAGATTGAAATCAGCTCATCCTCTATCTTGATTCTGCTAGCACCGTTTAGGTCATGTTTTTTACCCCAGCTACTAAAAAGGGAAATGATTGTAAGGTGGCTTAGTTGAATTTACTTGGCAATCTGTCAGATGCTCTCGTGTTACCCATCTTCAAAGAATGAAAAGCTAACTAGGAGGTATTGATTAAACAAGAAATCAGTTTGAGTTAAAGCTAGAAGTGATAGGTGGGAAGAGTGGTCACCTACTGTGCAGAAGTATCTTTCTCAACTTCCAGCAGTCTCTCTGTCCTTACAGATTGATTCCAGACAACCTGTTTCACGTTTCTTTGTGCTATAGTCACGTGATCAAATGCATTAAAATGCCTTATTTAAAAGACCAATACGAAAGGCGGTGCTTCAGTTGAGACCATCCTGATCACTAGTATAAGCCAAAAAACCTTCAGAACTACGGGCTGGGAGGTTAAACATTTCCATCCATTTGTCCTTTTGACATCTTACAAAGTCCCTACCTCTTCTTCGTGTGCCACAATCTGAGCTCCTACAACCCCACTGACCGCCGAGCCTTCTGTGGCACCTCAACCAAATAGCATCTGACTTCCTTGTTTTTGTTTCTTGTGGAATTCATTTACTCAGAATTTTATGTATGGGAGTATTTAGACTTTGTAAATGTGGAATGATCTTTATAGTTACAAGGATATCATTTCTTGAGTTTCTTTACAAAGGAAAAAACTGAGTTAAAACTGTGAATGCAGTTTTTCCTTTAGTCCATATAGTTCCTACTGCCACAAATAGAACAAGTGTTTCGGAACCTCCTTCAACGCTCACTGATAAAGTGAAGTACATTGTCTCATTCGCAGTAATTGTTTATGAGAGCTCACTGATCCCCTCTTTCTTTAAAAAGAAGACCCTAGGTGCTTGTTTAGGACAAGAAGGCAACAACAAAGCCGAGCTGGTAACTTCAGGAGCTATTCCAAGCAGCTTTGTAAGCACTTATATTTATTTTCTTCCCATGTGTTGGTCTCTGCACAGTTGAATACCGTTCGATTTCCACTGCACAAGAGCACTTATTTTCTAAGAGACAACACTTGTGAAATACAGAAGTATTCATGCCTCACCGTGTGATTCACCAGAAAGATTGTTTTCAAATCGTGTGACTTTAGATATACATGCTCTGCATACTCCTGCGATCTAGTGTTGGACTGAGATGTTTGCAACTTGTTTTTTTTTCAAATTCATAAGGTATGGTGTGACTCCTCACTTAGTAATGTGAATGGGCGCCGGTTCTTTTAAATTGTTTTTCTCCGCCATCAGATTCAGAGATGTATCGCCATTGCTCACGGACTCGATGCTGAACGTTTGTGCTCAGGGTCCATGGTGGTTCGTTCCTCTTCTCCTTTGATGTAATTCAGAGACAGTCACCGAGGTCCGGGTCTCTGACTTTGTGTGCCCTGCTCTCGGGGCCTATACCTTCCTTACTGACTCCGGGTGAATGGAGAAGCGTTGCAAATGAAGACACCCTTCAAGAAATACCCTCAGTGCCACACAACAATTCCTGGGCCGATCTTTACAGCATCATTAACCTCTGCCTCTAGCCAGAGCATGACAACACTGTTACACCTTCAGTTTGTTTTTCAGATGCAAGAAGAACCTTCATCAATAGAATGACAAATGGTGGGTCCACACCAACATACACTCATTGATGGATAAAACGCTGGACACCTTCAGCGAAATTGGACCCGCTTGGTGGAGAGGAGGAGGAAGACACTGAGTATTCAGGCCAGCCCAGCAGCCCAACTCAAGTCTTTAACTCCAACTCATTCGAGCTGGAGAAAGAAGGAAGAAGTGGTGAAAGAATATTTATCTTCCACCAACCTGTACCAAGTCCACACCAAGATTCATGAGCACAGTCAAAACCCAAATTCACAAAATACACAAAAGACAACATGTTATGCAAGAGCACTGTCCCAGGGGCGTCGGGCATCAAGTCCTGTGTGTAAATCATCACAGCATCCAGGTTTCCATAACCATCCATCACTGGTTGGACCCGAGGCAAGGTGCTTCACCAAGAGACTTCACCTCCATCAGTCTTCGAGTCCAAAGAGACATCTTGGCGGTAAGACGCCCAAGCATATGTCGAAGTGAAAGGCTTCACCAGTGCCTCCGCCCCAGTCAACGCTGAAACCAGCATGGGTCCTGACACCACCATCCAGCTTCAACTTGAACTTAACATAAGGTGGATTGTTATTCAACCGCTCCCTGGCAATATCTCAGCTACCCCCAGGCAGTCTTCGCGCAAGTAAAAGAGGCGCGCCTTTGAAGACACCCCACTGCCGGATGCCCGTCCACAGCCTGTGCCCATTAAAAGGCTCAAGGACAAGGCTACCAGCTCTCCACCTACGCCTACAACCACTTTTCCACCTCCTTCACTTCCTCCAAGCTCCCCACATAGGTCACTGCAGTCTTTTTCAGAGACAGGCAGCCAAACTCCCTATTCCCCACTTGAAGACTTCAAAGCCCCTGTCTATCCACATCGCAAAGACAACCCATGGGAGGATTACAACATGGAACCCCCGGAGACCCAGACCATGAGCACACCCAGTGGGAGGAGACGGAACAGGGATGTGTCTCCTGGGGTTGCCAGGTTACATATTTGTCCACTTCAGAAGTGCCTTTCGACACAATGGTCATAAGTGTAGGGTCACTGGGAAGATCTAGTGTTAATGTTGGCCGGCACCCATTACTCTCGCAGTCATGGAGCAACAATAAATTGTTACAGGGCAGGCCCTTTCTCATCCGCAGTCTGCGAGTCATGATTACCAGAGATGCCTCACTTACCAGATGGGGAGCACATCTCCAAGATATTTGATCGCCTCGCCACATCAGTCACCTACAACTTCTAGCCATCCAGCTAGCCCTCAAAGTGCCCTTCCAAGACATTCAGAGCAAAGTAGACCTTATAGGAAGAGACAGCATGACCACCATGAACTAGCATGATAGCACACACCCGCCTCAGCTCTCCACACTGTTGCAGCGCATTAGCAAATCACCATTGGGTGCACATTCTAGGGGAGTGCCTCCCTGGAGCAGAAAATTAGTTTGCAGACCAGCTCAGCAGGATGCATCAGCAAGTTCACAAGTGTGGACTCCACCTGCAAGCCCTATGTAATTCTGGCTGTGGGGTTTCCCCAACGTATACCTATTCGCCTTCAGATTTCCACACCCTCATTACATGGGCAACTTCTCTTGTACGTAGTCAGGAAGCATTGGTAAACATCCCTCATCCTGGTGGCTCTCACATGGGCCAGACAGCCCTGGCTGTCCCCTATGAGAAGCTCCACTACAGGCTGGACCTTCTCACTCAGATCCAAGGCATAATTAGGCACCCGGACACCAGGTAGATCAATTTAGCAATATGGCTCCTGAAGCCCTTGAGTCTGGTACCTTGGTCTACCACAGGAATGCATGGTCTCCTAAGGAAGCTCTAAGACCCAGTATGCGCACTTGTATGCTGCTTAGTGAAAAGTTTTGTCCATTATTGCATTTCAAAGCGCATAGACCGCCTTAGGCCTGTGGTCCAGGACATTGTCTGATATCTCCTTCACCTACAAAAGTCAGGCCTTACCTACACCTCTTTACGCCTTCACTTGGCCGTTGATGTAACATACATGCAGAGTACAGAACATTTTCACTATTCAGGATCCCTTTTGCCAAGACTTTTACTTAGGGAATCAAAAGGTTCATTCCCAAAAAAGTTTCCAACTGTCCTGATCTGGAACCTTAATGTGGTACTCACTAGACTTATGGACCCTCCCTTTGAACTAGTGCGCACATGCCCCCTACAGTTGCTTTCATGGATTCATGGAAGGTCGCTTTTCTGTTTGCTATTTCCTTAAGGAGCATTATCAAGCTACAGACCCTAATACTAGAATTTCACAATCATAGGGTCGTTCTTAGGCCTAATCCCAAGTTTTATCCAAAGTTATATCTCCTTTTTGCCTTAACCAGACTAAAGAGCTTCCCGTTTTCTTTACCCCAGCTGACTTGGTAGCCGAGAGGGCTTTACACAGACTTGATGTTAAACTCACCATCATGACTAAAGGACCAAACCATTTCTCAAGATTAGTCAACTCTTTGTTGCTTTTGCTAAATCTCACAAGAGCTATCCTATATCAAAATCTGGCATAACCAAGTGGATTATCAAGTTCACCCAGACCTGCCACATCAAAGCAAAGAGAACCTTGCCTCCCCGCCAAGGCCAAATTCCACCCGATAAGGGGAGCCATTTTGGCTTTCCTGTGGAAGGACCCTATAGCTGATATTAGAAAGGCAGCTACACGGTCAACTCCACACACTTTCACTAAAGACTGTTGTATGGAAGTCCTAGCATGCTATCAAGCGTTAGTTGGCCAAACCGTTTTAAGGACTTTGTTTCAAACATCTGCACCATCCACTGGTCAACCACTGCTTTACCATATATGCATAGCAGGTTTATCTGCTGCCACACATGCAAACAGAATATGTTACCATGTATGCATCTCTTTGTGGCAAGTAGTGTTCACCCGCTACCACGGGAAGCCAGTGTTTGTTTCAGATATTTTTCTCACTTTTTTTTAACCCTAATTACTTGTACACAACAGAATTCATGTTAACCATACCGTCTCTACTTAATGCTCCACATGTAGGCTCACCCACTGTGCAAAGAGCAATCTAACAATAAAACCGGTCCCCAAGAACATTATTAATTAAGGAAGAAGTCAGACCATACATCAGGACTCAAAAAATTCTGAAAAGAAAAGTAATTTGCAAACATCTGAATCCAACACTAGATGGCAGGAGCATGCAGAGCATGTGAATCTACAAAAGCACACACCCCATATAGATGCTTGCAGAATAATTAATGTATTCCTTTGTCATCAAAACCCTTGAAAATGGTCATACTTTACGTTAGTACCGCTATATCCAGTTTCTGGGTTTCATTTAGCTACAAGTTGACTCTCGTATGATGATCTTGTTGTTTGTGACTCCATGAGAAACCCCTCACCCCCCCAAATTGTCTTCTGATGCTTCTGTTTCAAAATATCAATTTCCAATGTACAAGTTCCTTTGTGTGACTCAGTTTTATTGACTCCACGTCTGCAAAGAGGCACACAATTCACTCTTGTTATTCTTATTGCACCTGAGGTAGTTTTCAGCAGCAGCTTTAGAAGTTTGAAGCAAATGAGGGCAATCATGTAGGTCTGGTACTCAGATTAATTTTTTATTTTCTTTGAGCTCTGGCTTTTTAGTGAAACTCTGAAAACACATTTATTGGGACCATTACATTTATTCAACCACGCTTTTTAATGCGATGGTACGAATAGCGCACACATTATCAAGGGGACATGCAGTTCAAGAATAGGCACTTTTTTCCCCCCCTATCTTGGTGCTCCTCAAGTAGTTGAACTAGAATAAGATCACTGTTGAGCCTGGCTGAGATTCTGATATCAAATCAATATTAAAGTTGTTCAGTTTACGCTGAAACATTACTTTTGTAGCAGACCCTTGCTGCTTTGTAAAGAGGGATTGTTCATATTTTGATAAGTGGAGCTACAAATGGAGTAGCTACGCAAGTACAAAATGTTCAGAGCTGCCTTTTCACAATAGAGAGGCACTGTGAAACTTACTTGAACTGTAATTTGCTTTCCCATTTAATCACGTTCAGCAGAGGAGTTTAAACAATATATTATATTTCTTCCTCAGCTTTATGCCTTTAGGGAAAGCTGTCAGAATACCTGTTAGCAGCAGGCACTGAAGTGCATAAAGAAAAATATGGGAACTGTGGTCCTGAGTGCAGTGAGGCTGGGTCAGTAAGTGGGAGGGCGGGCTCAAACACATGACTTAATCAAATAAAATATTCTGTAACAATTCTGTTGCCTTTCACCTTCAGGGAACTGCCTATAAAGTAGCACAGACACCTCCAAAGAAAAATAAATGCTATTTAAATTAATTGGTCCGAAATGTACTCTCTCACGTTATGAAACTTCACCTGATTAGTGTGATCACTGGAGAGGTGTGTGTGTGTGTGTGTGTGTGTGTATATATATATATGTATATATATATATATGTATATATGTGTATATGTATATATATATATATATATATATATATATATATATATATAAAAAATATCATGGAATACAATCCTGGTTAGTGGTGCAGTGGGGATTAGTGACTTGTCTATTTAAAGTGCTATGAGGTCCCACTTGGTGACAAAATCCACTGTGACTACATATCATTGTTTTAAAGTTGAATTAAATATAGGATAGGCTGCTCAAAAAGATTTCGTTTTTAAGACAAAACAAGCGCTTTCAAGGTACATAATTTAGTAATACGCAATCACATCGTACCTAGTGTAGTTTATATATATATATATATAAAACTGTCCATTAAAATGACGCACTCCAGAACTTAGCTGATAATAATTGCATAATCTCTCAAAACTGATAAATCTTTGTCACCATGAGTCACCATACAGTGAAAGCCTTGACTGGCTTCCAAGCAGCCTTCTTCCTTTACATTTCTTTCTGGAAAAAGGCACCCTAGGGAGAAGACTTGTTTCTCCTTTAGCTCTTTGTCACTCACTCAGCTTCACAGCACAAGGCCCCACTCCCTTTGCTTTCGTCCGGTGGCATCTCAAGGTTGCCATTAACTGTCCAGGGACCGTTATTTCTTAACAGAAAAGTATAGAAACTGTTTTTTTTTTAATAAACTAAAAAGTATGGGCATGACGTTCCCATACATCCTGTCCTCTTCAACCTCTGGTTAGCAGAGGGCGTGTCCAATTTGAAAAATA
Source organism: Pleurodeles waltl (assembly GCF_031143425.1). NCBI lineage: Eukaryota > Metazoa > Chordata > Amphibia > Caudata > Salamandridae > Pleurodeles > Pleurodeles waltl. The sequence goes on from NC_090449.1 coordinate 19,820,111, forward strand.
AAAAAGCTGTCCAAACCCTTAAGACAGGCCTTTGCATGCACTTAACACTTTCCTTGGCAGATACCTTTCTATAGAGAAGTGCCACTTTGTGTGATTGATTACAAGAAAGGATTTCTCCCCCCTATCTTATGTCACAAGAAAGACTTTTTTTATGATCTGGAAAAAGAAAAACATCTTTACCCCATAATTTTGCTATTTGTGTTGTGAAAGTCATGGCGGTCACATTGTTTCTTACTATGCTGCATCACCTCAATCACATTGGCTAAATTGAGAATCTGACATTCGACCTGTGTTGGGCTTACTAAAAGTGATAAGGATAATTTTCTGGTTTCAAGTAAGGGACCCTTAGCTGGAAGAAAGTAGCACCAAGGGCCACCAGTAGCCTTTATTGATCCTGGTACATCCGGCAATAATGTAATGGGGAACTAATGGTGGTACTTAAAGTGGAGCCAAAAGCCTTGCTTTTACAGAGTACGATAAGCTTAAGATTCCAGAACTGTATCCGTGATGGAAGCTGGCTCACCAGATTTAAGCTAAGCTGATTGGTTCAGGCAAGCATTCAGGTGTCCTATCATTACCGCACACATCTCTAATTTGAGAATAATCAAAAGAAACGTGTTTCACTCATGGTAAATCAGTAGAGAATGCTCTGAGTGCACAGGACATCCTCGTTATTTACATTCTCTTAATGCACCCTCAGTGCAGAGCTGGCAGCATCTTCCAATTTAAGATTTTCTTCATGATAGACACTGAGCTTAAATTGTACTCATGTTGATTTTTTTTCTCCAAAGAACACATAGACTGGTTCAGCCAAGAAAAAAACTATGTCGTCTATTAATTTCATAAGCGCAACGCCCGTGAGCAGTGGTTAGGGACAGTGCCTTGCCAAAAGGCCACCCCACAACCCACTTATTTAGGAGTTCAACTCCTAGTCTGTGCAATTGTTTGTTGACATATGACTGGCTCCAAGGCTCATAAAGGGTTACAGGTAAGGATCTATCATACATAAATTGCCCACAGTGCACACTGCACAAAGTGTAGGCATGACAGGAAGAATGTTAAAAGTCCACAGATGGAGCATACAAAATGGTTTAGATCCAAAGTTTTGTAAGTGCACCTTTTCCAGATGTGAGCGACACTGTGGGTTGAATGATTCTAAATGAATCAACTTTCAGCCAAAAGAACCCATCATGAAGAATGGGCAGCACCTGTATGAGTCAGAAGGGACAGGGGTAAAGGAAGAATGTTTACAGTCCACAAGAAACAAAAGCCTTCCCACCCCAAAGTTGGGTTTTCTTTTATGTCACATTTTTTTGTGCCAGGTATTTCCTTGGGCCAGCCATGACCATGGAGTTACTGCTTTTGGCCAAGTGTGTGACTTATTGCTAATTTGCCTGTTGGCCCATCTAGTTCACAGTTCACTTTACGGTTAAGAATACCTGAAGGCGCTATAGACCCTCTACCTGATGTTGGGGTAATATGACATTGTAAAATAATGCCTACTCATTGATCACCCCAGGCCACTCCGCATTGCATCAGCAGCCGCTGTAATCAAGCTTTTCCCCTGAGACTGTGTACTTGTAGTCCTCCCACTTTCATCCCACTGGTGTATCCATTTTGGCAAGTTCCTCAAAATAAGCGAGGATTCTGACGGAGCTAAAGATGTAAGGGAAAAAGCAAGTTACTGCCTGTTCCTCATCTGTAGACTGATAACCAGTGCACTCTTGGCTTGATAGCCGTTCTTCAAGACTGGTGAGGCTTTTCTGCTGAGTGACACTGCAGCTGCATTCCATCCAGAGGTTCTGAAACAGGGCTCTTGGTAACTGGAGGCATCTTGTTGCTAGACATGTCAGAATTGTTTGCAAGGGCCTAAGTCAAAAATTTCATGAGGCGCTCCTGCTGCACAAGCACATGTTTGTAAGTTTTTTAAAGTATAACTTCCAAACAAAAAGAAATCACTCAACTCCAGCATCTGGCACCATCCAGTGATATGGCCATGTTAATTCCCTCATCACTAAGGGCCATATGTACAAACACTTTTTCCCATAGACACAGAATGGATCAAAACCTTTGCTACATCTGGCCCCTAAGAAACGTAACAGGCTTCCTTCAAAATCTGTAAAAATGTTTTGCAGAATGAGCATGAAGCCGTGGAAAAAGCCATGTGACGTCCCTCAAACACGTTGCTGTATTGTGGAGGTTTTAGTCCATTGCTTAGCTATTGTGAGATGTCTTGTGGTCAGTAGAGCAGTGGTATTGCATTTATGTTGTGTCTCCTTTCACCAGTTTGGCTTCCAAACCAAGAGCAGAGGAACCCGTTATCTTATTGTCGTGGACTGCTTAGTGATCGCAGAATCGGCCCTCCTGGCCTCCCAAGAGATCTGGGTTGGGTTTTGGCAGCGCAGTCCCTCCTTTGGCACTCCCTTGGGTTTCCGACTCTTCTCTGGCACAGTTGATCTTCACTGTCCACGTGGATGTCCCCGCTGGCATGTTTCTGCCTGTGCCTGAGGCCACGCAAAGCACTGCAGTCAGCCGAGATTACTCCGAGCCTTTTTGCACTAGAGAGCACAGACATATAGTAATAAATAGATGGTTGGATACAAGACTGTGAATACTTATGTAACAAAAAAGCTTCCTCCTAATTGTTCTGCTTATTCATAAAAAATAGGCTTTTTTTTTTTTTACCAGTAACTGCCTGTCTAACTTTTGCACCCCACAGTCTGTTTGCTGTTCAACACTCCTGTTTGCTTCGGGTTTTTTTTGTGTTTGTTTTTTTTGTTTGTTTACCAATTGCCTTTTTGTGGTTGCTTTGTTGATTACTAGATGCTTGCTGCACAATTGATTTTACTTGGTAGTTTTAAGGGTTCGTTCTTTTGGGTACTTACAATATTTTTAACATAGTGATCTTCCAATTGCCAACAATCAAAAAACAAATGAAGCTGCTTCCCTTAGATGGTTAACTTACAAGTAAGGTAGGCTTGCCAAATCTCCACTGTCCCCACTTCATTGTGGGCACTATGAGTGCAACGCATAAAGACATAAAATTGGGCAGCTTAATCAATTTAGCTGTGGCGAGCAAAAAAAGATGGAGAAGACATACCTACACAAAGATGTCTGCCTTCCTGAGACTTTATTGCGCAAATGGAGCACGGATGTTTCATTAGGACTCCTTACATGGAACCTAACGATTCTTACCGTTGTAAGTCTATAGTGCATCTGCACACTGTCACTTCATACAGAGAATGTTGAAGCCTGGAAATGACAGTTTTTGTAAAATAGGAAAATGAATATGTAAGTGGACCTTTTGTTCCATGCAATAGATACTCATGATTTATATATTGCTTCCTTTGTTATTTGCAGATGCTCCATGTCATTGTGCACGAGATCCTTTTCATCTCTCTCCTGCTGCATGGTAATTTTTGGCTCATTCCCATGATTCCTTCCCCCATGAGAAGCAGGGGCTCAGTGCAGGTGGAGCACTTAACTAACTTTCCCACTCAGGAAGATCTGAGAAGGCATCTCCAGAGGAAAGCATTTTAGCATGTGTGAGATCTTGGTTCTACACTGAGACAACTTGTATTTCCCCTGTTCCTATATTCTCTTTATGAGTCTCCTGATATATAGTCCCTTAGTCTCAGGACAGTCCCCTTGTTGGAAATTTCTTCAAGGTGACCTTTGGGGACAAGATCTAAGAAGCCTTTCCTTGCCCTTGGATTACACTGTGTTGTTTGTTAGCCTTGATAGAGAGTGTTTCCGAATCAAACCATGTGTCTGTGCCTTCGTAGCTAGCAGAATACTTAGTGGGGCAACGTCGTTGTACGTAGAAATTTTGGTATGTTCCTATAAATAGACAAAACATCTGTTTAGTCTCTGAGCATGAGCACTGAGCCTGCAGAGAATCCTTTTGTTTCGTTTTTTTTACTCTTACTATTTCTTGCGGACACCTAAGAGGTGGACCCCTGGTTGGTATATCTCAAGTGACCACTGCTGTTCGAGAGAGCAGCTTTTCGTACAAGCACCTTTTTGTGAGGGGAGGGAGAGGGTTGCATATTTGCAGTTTATTTCTCATTTTTCATAATCTAGAGACATTGCTAGGTGAAAAGGAACTGTCTAATTCCCTGTGCACACAACCACAGATGACAATTTTGCACATTTATTGTAAAACTTTGTGTTGCACCATGGTCTGGAATGTGGCAGCCTCCCCGAAGTGATTGTGTCTGACCTCCTTCCCATGTTTGCACTGGTGTCTACGTGTCCCACCCCCGATGTGTTTACTAACCTTTCTTTAAAGCCGTATCTGGGGGTGATGGGGGTGAGGCCAACTCAGTCATTGAATGAACTGTTGGATTCCGTGGCCGAAATTAAATAAATGCCAATATTTTTATGAACTTCCATGAAGCATTAACCAGAAGAACATTGAGAAGAGGGGCCATCAAAATAACAGAGCAGTAGAACAAGGTTGTTTCACTACATCTGGAGGTGACAGAGTTTCATAGCCTGGGTCTTGGCAAACCTGTGAACGCTGTGAGAGTCGCCCTGATGGGCCTGAAGACGATGCTCCATGAAGGAATCAACCTTTAGACAACACTGCTTAGTAGTTCTGCCTTTCTCCAGTGTTTTTGTCAAGTGAACTTTACCTCCATTCTGGAACAACTGCCCACCAACACGTCGAGCAATCACAGGCCGCATTTTTGTTCAGGTTTAGTTGTTTGAAAAGAGCAGTAGGTTTTATGGTTTTTTTTTTTAAAGCACCGACTAGAGATCGTGAAAGAGTAAATACTTTTAATATATGTAAGTATGTATGTCTGTCGCAAAATAAAATAATTTGCTTTTAGCTCTACAGGAGCCTGGTGGAATTATACCTGTCGCTTCTTCACAATATCCCAATATCAGTAGTCTAGAACAGGGGGAATATGCCCTGCCAGTGGGGCCACATTTCTCTACAAACAGATCTGTGCTCTTTGTTCCCCAGTGCTTCTGGTTTTTTATATGTATATAATAAAGGCACATCTCGCGCCCCACACTGTGTGAAGGAAAGCTGGTGAGATACTGGGCTTTAGCATACGGGTCGAGGGGAGGGGTGGAAGGTTTCTGCATTGATTTTAGTTTTTGTGACTGCAGTATGTATATATGGAGTATTCATGATCTAGTGCTTGGGGGATTGAGAATGTATCCACCAATGCAGAGCCTTCATTTATGATACGTTCCTTGGAAAATACATAATTGGACTCCAACGGGAGATGTCACTGTCAGCCAAAGTCCTTTTATGTGGGAGAGCGGAGGGGATGTGGGCCACGGAGAAATCCTGAGTAATAAATGAGTGCTGCCCCTCTTCCCGAGGGGACAGAGTGTGTAAACCAGAATTAAAGACAATGTCCCTCTAGGTGAAAGTCTGTGCTTACCATATGCATTCACTTACACACACACACACTTCATTTATGCTTATATATATAAATAACATTCCTATTATAATAAACTCCTGGTGAATTGTTTTACGTATGTATCGTACACCATACACAACATCCTGCACAATGACAAGGAAGACTTTAAAGCTAGGAAAAACCATTTGACATAAAACAAATGCATACTTACCAATCAAAGTCAATGTACAATCATGAATTATGTTTTCATATATAATCATTCAGTGCTTGAAGATTGCGTAGCTCACTCTGTTGTCTATAGTCTACAGTACATATGTAAAATATTTCAACAGAGCGATCTGATTCCCAATTCTAATATTTCCAGTGAAGCTCCATTTGAACAAATTCAAGGCAATAATTTCCCTTCAGCCATATTTGAGAAAAAACAGTAAAGTTTAGCTTTATCGCTTTGTTTTATGTCGTGCCCAGTTCTGATGTGAACACCCATGTCCTGTAGATGTTTTTTCTGGTGTCAATTGCGTCAGGCTGGAGGGCTAGTGAGCCGCACACTTTCTCCGCGTATTGTTTCTTTCTACTGTGGTTTCATCTGAACCAATTACAACCTTTCTTTTCTCCAGCCCATCCATCGGAGACAGAAGACAGGCTGCATAGTCCATACTCAAAGAGGACTTTTAGAGTTTGGTGAATTGTCTCACAAAGATATTTTCACATTTAACGGGTACTTAAGTGCACAAGTACCGTCAGTGATTCACTGAGGGAGTTTGCCTTCATAAATGGATTTGCTCACCCTTAAAGTTTTACAAGTGTGAACATTTCTTGTGTGAGTAAGTCTGCTCACATGTCAGGTTGTTGGTATTTCAGGGTTGGGTGTGCTATCAGAGTACGTGGACCCTCACAAGCCTGCAGAGCATTGGGTACTCACAGATCTTAACAAGGCACATGTAGGCAAATCCAAGCTGTACCTCTGTCAGAGACGAATTAAGACTGTTGCCAGGCTGGAATGGATAGGGCAGAGCACAGGGAAAATAGAAAGAAAGCACAAAATAATTTAAAAGTGCAAATTCATTTTTGTGATTTTGCTACATCTCCATATGCTTACCTTCTTAGGCATATAAGTATTCCTGACAATCTACAATCACAACCGTCTCTGATTCCCAGAACTATCCCTGGAATTCCTTTTGAATTCCAAGAATGTAGAAAACCTGCACAGTCCATAGGTGTGAGCCTACACTTATTCATTTCCTCTCAGACTTTTTCTGAATGGAGCACATCTTGAATTGACAAGAACAGGTGTTTGCAATATAAGAAAGACTTCTAATGTTGTGGTTGTTACGCTTCAAGGGGCTGTATGCAGCCACGTAAGAGAATAATTGTGCACTTTCATAGGGACAGAGTGGCCTTGCTGCTATCTTGAGAGAGATGCCTTTGCAGCAACTGTGTAAGGCAAACAATAGATCCTTTGTAAAATACAATGCCTCGATTGGATGTCACAGCAATTTTGGTTCAAATATCGGTCTATTTCCATATTTTTTGAGGCCTTCTATTTCTTTTCTGAGTTTTCCAATGCCCTCACTCGAAATTGGTACGGATTCTTGGTGAATCTTTCAAACATAATTTGCTGAGGGTGTAGTATCCATTGGGAGTAAGTTATCTACCTTGGGTGACACTTGAACTGATGGATTCTGTATTCAGTCTGCATATTCTTTAGTGACCGTACTCATCTGCTGACACCAACCATACTGCAAATCAGACTCTGAAGAGGGGATCTAATACTCATAAAATCCAATTTTACCAAAGGCACTTAAAATGTATATTACCATTGTCAGGTCACTATTACATTTAATGTTTACTAAACCAACTTCCGTCTCATTAGTAAATTGCAGTATCTTTGCAGGTGTAGTTGAGGCATGTTTAGTTTGTATAATATCTCTTACAAGGTCCGAGAAACATTTGGCCATTCTATTTCAAACATTAGCTAGAAGATGCCAGCTGTAAGAGTAACGGTGATTTGTTACCTCCCTGTGCTGGGTGTTTTATTTATGTAAAGGTGGGTTTAAAACTGGATGTAGAAGGTCCTCCGAGTTTCCAAGGAAATGTTAAGTGAAGTAGCTGCATTGCTGACAACAACTCAAATTTGGAGAAGTGGCAAAAAAGAGAATATTGCTAAACTTTCAGTGGTTTGGCTGAATTCTTTTTAAGAGGGGCAGTCAGTGATTGCTGAAAGGTATTTTTGGAAGCTCTGCGGCCTCCTCTGTCACATGGTGTTGGGGCCTGCTTTTACTTGCTTCCGTCAGTGGTAACAGCCGCTTCTAAAACGGCCTTGCTTTAACCGATTGTAGTGATCACCATATGACCAAATATACAAGGACTGTTACTTCAATGTATGCTGAGTGCTTTCTCTGTACAGTTATGTTAACTATGCTGTTGGTTTTCTTTTCTAGTCTTCCTTTGCTTCCTCTAAGGTTATTTTGTATTCATAACGAAGTTCAATGATGGTCTTTTCAACTGTGGTGTCAAAATCTAAATATTTATGTGTAACTGATGATGAGGGGGAAAGGAAACGTTGATGAGTACTCTTAAATGTTTTATCTGAAGCTAGTATTGTTAAAAATGCAAAAAATGAAAATAATTATTCCAGAGAGAAATGCTTTGTGACTCTTTTCAAAAAATAAATAAAGGTGAAATCATGCCCATAAAATCTGATGAACAGTACCACCATCTTCTGTCATCTGGACCTGCCAGAAACAGAGACTTTCAAACATTTTAAGTGATCTTTCTGGTCCAGAAACGTCACAATAGTGGGGTTGCTTGGCAACTTGGTATTTTCCAAAATGCTATTGTTTTCTCACTGCACTTTTCCTGGTATCTCTTGGTGTGGATTATGAGAACCGTCTTGGGTTTATAGAAGAAATCTTTTGTCTTTGTCCATCATGACGATCTGTTGTCTTCATAGCCATGCAGAAGGGACCGATGTTCTGTGATGGTGGTGATAGCCATCCATGAAAGAAGAAGCCCATTTCGGTGTGAAGGACTGCTTTCTGTTAGCTTGAAATTTCCTCTGCACATCACTCATAACAAATAAAACAAAATAATCTGACAGTTGCTATACCCATTTAAAAGGAATGTGATTTTTCTTTTGTGTTGGCTGGCCTTGACCCCTTTTAGTTCCTCATTTTCCATGAAATTAAGCATCTCATTGACCGAATCCTTCTTACGAGATTCAACCATGGGACGGTAAATGCATAATGTCTAGGCCATGAATTTGCATGTGTATGATTTCTTGACAGCAAACCTGTGATCTATGGAGGATTGACTGGATGGCGGAGTAAGGTGTTCTGTGTGGAGTTAAAGCATATGTTGACTACGAACATGTTCCAGTTGACTACCTTCAAGCAGTAGCTAGAAGCGTTGAAATGGAGCGAGCGATCTATTTTATACACATAGAAGCATCTCATACACTCAACATCGAATACATCACAAGCTCAGTTTAAAAAAAAGAATATCCAATGATTGGAGCTGTTGTCATAAATTATTGTAGCAGTTACATTTGCAAAGAGTGAGCTAACCCCTCTGTTTGGCTGTCGGCTTTCAGAAAGGAGAGACTTTCAACTGTGGCCTACTGAAGAGGCTGGTGGGTTTGTGCATTTGTACCTGAAATTGAACTGAGATTGTGTTCAATTGGCTGCACATTAAACACTCATCTATCCCCAACCGCTAATGATATTTTCTGGCTCATGTCATTTTTTATGATGAGAACATTTAAGAAGGATGCCTGAGGAAGTATTAATCCTCATTACTGTTTCCAACAACTAAGAGCTCATGAGAGATGAGCATAAAAATACAGTCCTTACCTGGTTGGTTAGATCTAAAAGGGCAAGACTTAGCTCATGCAGGATCTTTACATCTCAAATATGGATTCGCCCTAGCCACAGTCCCCCGCATCCAGCGCACCACCTCAGGAGGCAGGTCTTTCTCCTACCTCGCCCCCAAATACCTGGAACTCCCTCCCCACCGACCTTCGCAAAACCAAAGACCTACTGGTCTTCAGAAAGAACCTCAAGACATGGCTGTTCGATCAGTGACCCTCCCTACCCCCACCCCACCCCAGTTTCCCCTTCCCCAGCACCTTGAGACCCTCACGGGTGAGTAGCGCACTCTACACATTTTTTGATTGATTGATAGGGGGAATTAAGTTTGATCCATTTCCCTCAATGGTGACGGATATCCCATCTGCCAAAATCTAAATCCCATTATTTCCTATAGGATTTAGATTTCGGCAGAGGCGTTTTTTATTACAGAGACTCGGAGCGCACAATTGTCTCCATGGTTGTCAGCCACTAGTAATAATCATGCAACTTCATTAAGGCCAACACTGTGTAAGTTTGAGACTTTTCAGAGGACTGCTAAAGTGTATTGCTTAGTGTTTGTACTGAAAGTAAGATCTTACAGGTATTGATTAGATGACGTTTGGTTCCTGCCTCGGTTGGATCCCCTTAAGGTCGCTAAGAGCACCCCAGCTTCCTGTCCCAGAACAGTTCTGTGTAACTGGACTATTTATAGCAGCATTTGACCTGGACAGGAAAGGTACAGAGACAATTGAATCCTCTTCTCCAGATCCATCCTTCCTTTGAATGTTAAAGCTGGCCGTCCATGAACATTGGTAGTAAAGCAGCTTTCTGACTGGATACCTGCTCATCATTTAAGCACTATGATTTGGAATATTGTGCTTATGACGTGTAGCCCACAAATGAGGTTCTTCAAGAATTGTCTTTAGTGCCCTCTACATTGATATATTCGGGTGTCCAAAAGTATATAGTATTTTTGATTTTCTTCAGGTCTAGTGTATGTAAATAGTATAATGTTCGGTCTTTCACTTTGCAGCCGGTCTTCTACCCCATTAATCAGCATGTCAATTAGGGCATTCTTACTTGCCTTATAATCTCTACATAATGTGATGAATGACTTAGATTTGACTCATACTGTATTGGTACGCATCAAACGTACGTGTGTGTGTGTCTGTGTGTGTGTGTCTGTGTGTGCTTTTAAGGATACGTCATTCATGACGATAATGGATCTAGGATTGCAAATCTGCACAACATGGTCACAGTAGAATTCTTCAGGACTAGTTTACAGGCAGCTTGTTGAGCAACATCTTTCATTTGGAAATATTTGAGACCGCTACCAGAATGTAGTGCCTTTGAATGTAACTCTGCCTTTGACTTCTTAGTCGGAACCCAATTAATGGTTACAAGGGTAATTAGAGTTGCCTTCTTCCATCCACATCCTGAGAGATCTTGATGGGGCATTTTCTTTATTTCTTAGCCAAATTGGGGCATAGTAAAACATTTCCTCTTTTTGGCTACGATTTTCAAGAACAGAATCCATTAGCATGACTTCCTCTAGCTTGTTCTCATGCCATGCGGAGGCTTCAGAGCACAACGACAAAAACTAGCATGTTTTTTCAATTGATAGCGGGGCAAGGTTTTCCGACTCACTCAGTTTTTAGTTCTTAATGTCCTCCCATGCTTGCGTGCTCTCGAAGGTACTTTTAACATTTTCATTGTCATACTCCATAGGAGTGTGTTTGCAGGTTGTCTCACACTTCCCTCCCCCTCTCTATGTGTTGCTGTTGGTCCACCATTGGTGCTTGGCCTTTGTTGTTGCCCTTTCTTCACTTGCCTCATTCCCTCCTCCTCCTGTCTTGTTGCTTACACCATACCCCACCCTTCTCCTGTGTTGCTTGCACCACCCCTTCTTCCAATTAGTCATTTGGCCCAGCCCCTACCGCCAAGAAAAAACAGCATTTGCAAAGTATGACCACGGCATAGCCCTTATTCTTTTTTATTTCTTTCAGCCATCCTGTACAACAAGGCTAAAACAAATATTGACAAAGCCCATGGTTCTTGCATAGGCGAGACCTATTGGCGTTGCCAGTGCCTGTTGATAATGTTTCTATTCACTGCATTTAGTCTCTGTGTCATCTGCCTTAAGAAATGTCGCTGCATCAGTAATATTTTCAAGTTTGGTTTTCTTATGTTTCCCCTATTATACTGTTGGTTTCTGATGATGTCAACATGTAAAAGGAAAACTGAAATCTCCAGTCTGGTTTGAGTTTTTATGTACACTGAAGAGCCACGGCAGTGTCTGCCGTGACTCTGGCCTAATGATTTTGGGTAGTGATTAATTCTGGCCTTCACCTTCAATCTTTTGTCAAGAAATCAAGTAAGTGTCTTGGTTCTAGCTTTGACACAAAGCCATGGTCTAAGCCTAAAAGACGACCTTGATCAGTATTAGCATTGCTGTCTGAAGGTGTGACTGAAGTTATACCGTATAGTCTCCAAAGATAAACAGTTAGTGGCCCGCCACTGAACTCTAAAAGTGGTAATCCCTCCCTTCATACCCAAAGGGCAAGTGTTGCCAAATGTTGCTATAGACAATGATGACCTCTCTGTGCTGAGGTATGACTCCCTTTTTGTAAAACATTAGAACTTAGCCTGCTTCTTCATTGGCGGGAACTTTACTGGCTTAGCTTCTCTTTAACTCCCTCCTGGATTTTCTATGGTCACACATTTAAACTGCATTTTAAAAATGTATTCTGTTGGCCCTTTTTTTTTTTAAAGCAAACCAAAGGATTTGCAACATTTAACTTGTCAGTCATTTAAACCAGCCTAAAATATAAGCCTGAATTTTAAGCATACAATTGGACAAAGCAGAATGCCTTAATAAGATAATATTTACCTAATATAAATACACAGAAGCTAACGGTGTTTGGTCTTTTGTTATTTTCCTCAAACAGAAATAGCCTGTGATTAATGTGGCTTTCCGAGTTCCAGATAGACATGCCATAACCTAAGGACTGAGACAGGGACACCCAACTGTAAGATTTACTGGATTCTGAAAACTCACTTTCCTCCAGAGACAGAGAGTTTGGACACAAAATGCAATAGTAGATTTATATGGATAGCTTTCTAATCTAAACAACAAATCTACACATATACGTAATCTCCCTTGGCAGCCAAAAAAGTGAAGAAACTGAGCGTTACATGTTTATACACATGGTAGCAGCATACCCTTAAGTACAGGCGTGAAAGAATCTGTGCCAGAGCTGTTTACCATCTGTAGGTGAAGTTGAAGTAGGTGGCTGGCCCCTATATTTGATTCGGAGTCCAGGACCAAACCAACAGAATTTTTGTAGGGAAGAAGCAGAAAACCTACCCCATCCACCTGCAGTTTAGCTAGCTACTGATTTAAAAAAATATAGCTGCCCAAGAGGAAATGGCTAAATTCTTTCTTTTTGAGAACAGTTTGAGGCACTGTTTAGTCCAGTATGGCCTTAACTAACGTGCTTGATGTCTTCCGCTGATGACACCTAAAGATGTAACAAGATTTCATTTGTATATTGGTTGACCCTGATAATCTTGATATACAATTGGTTTACTGGGACTGCCACTGAACCGGACTTGCAAGCCTTACACATTAGCAATCAGTTGGCACGGAAAGAGGTCAAGCATGGTTATATTGGTTTCTGAAACCAACACAGGTTAAAAAGATAGAGATTAGAAGCTAAACTTTGATGGACTGACCTTAGTTCCTTATACTCCACCTGGAAGAAACTCAAAAGACCCTGACTCAGATTCAATCTGTCTGGGTCATCCTACCAATCCCTATTTTGTCCTTCTGTAGGCATACACTTGGAGTAATTGATCCCTCTAGGAGCCTAGGCTGACTTGTCACTTGGGAGAAGAACCTCAAGAGAATGTCTTGTGCTTAGCTTCTGATCCACACTCTACCAGAGAGTACTAGGTCTATAGATGCACTGTTGTGCTCCACACCTTGCCATACAGTGGGACTTGTGCTTACTCAAAAGAATGGTTTCACACTCCATGCCTGACCGTAAAAGGTATAACATTTACATTTTACAAAGCTAAGAGCCCTAATAATAATCAAACAAGGTGTGGTCAAAACTTAGTTTGTAAGCCCAATATGCCATCAAAATGTAACCTCACCTAGCAAACAATAGAAAAAATGCTGTCAAAACTTACTCGCTGGAGAAGCATTTGCATGACAATAGCTCATCAGGTTTATTACTATGGTAACAGAGAGAAATTATTGGAAGCATTGTGCTGGGCTAATACTACTGGATCTGTCAACAGCCAGTGATTCATATTATAATGTTCGATTATTTGAAGATGTACATCAGATTAGTACGCTCTGTATCATTTCATTTTAGTATTGCTTAACAAACAGAACACAAAGAAATGTTAGAAATGCACTCTGACCTGTTTGTGCTTGAAGGCTTTGTTCTAGTACAATTCTTTTTAATGCATTTGTCTTTGGGAGTATTCAAGCACTGATGTCAAGTCTTCCTCAAATCCAAAACAAGTCACCACAGATCATTCATTTGGTCCTCCAATCTGACCACCAAACCTGCGACCTTCCCCTTCATCCTCAAACCATCACAATGGTAAAGGATGTACTTGTGTCATTAATAGTTAAATCATAGCCATGACAAAGGAGCTCAAATGTTAATCTTTAAAACCTTGGTTCAAGGTACCCGATCTTGGTACAAACAACTCTGTAATCTATAGACCAATAACAATTGGATGATATCTAGCTCAGCTAATTGAAAGCCAACATTCAAATGTGGAAATTTGTTGACGATACAGTAGTCTTTTAAATGCATGCCCTATTCAGAATCTAACTTCGCCTCTTCTTTGGGTAAACTAAGAACATGTAATAATGCTACTGAAGTGGCTGCCCTGATACCACTACATTCCACCCTTTTTGACACGATCTACCGCTGACCAGACAGGAGAACGTGAGCACCAAAGGACAAGCCTTGGGTTGGATCGCACCTTCCTACCCAACCAGAGCCACATGACATAACTACCACGTATTACCGCCAAAACCCACCACTTGGATACCAGTGTCCCTTATGACGCAATCTTCTCTCCCTTCCTTTTCAACATCTTCCTCTATCTGGATTGATTCAAGCCTTTGGATGGTCTTGTTACATCTACGCTCATGACGCACCCATAATCATTATATTTGAGAACCTCAGCAACACTATAATAATTCACATTGGTACCTTGCCTGATCACAGCGAATGACTGGATGACTGCCATTCACCTTAATCTCAACATGGAAAACCTTGGATGAGGAAACTAGCCATTGGAGCACGAAATCCCGACCTGGCCTGTATGCTTATTGGATTTTGGACCCTAACTGATGCCTAAGCAACCTTTGAGAAAAAAAAAAACATCAGCACTGAAAGCAATGAACTACAGTGAAAATCAGTGTAATACATCTTCCAGATAAAAAATAAAATAGTTAAGGTAAAACAAAGCTGTACGAAGTCCAATCCATCTCTCTCATAAACATTTTAAATAAGGGCATGCATACAAGCAGTGCCACTTTTCAGCTACTAGGTCACGTGTCAGCACCTCACACAATTCTCCTAACTATTCATTGACATCTGCAACCATAGAGTACTGCCTGTCACTGCTTAAATGCCATGATGAGACACAGGTGGCAGTTGTCCTCTGCCTTAATGCCAGATAACAAAACTTAATTGATTGAACATAAAAAAAAACAAGTCAAAAGAAAGAGTACGACACCCATCATTGAAGCTGATTTTGAGCATAAAAAAAAGACTATAACAGGCCAATCTTGATAGCCCTTCTCGGTCTATAGTTTGAATTATATTTTTCTTCCAGACACTATTCCATTCATGCAGTCTAATGGAAACAGGGTACCAAATATATACAAAACATCTCTGACTATTTAATAACAAGTAGGGCACTCTAACACAGAAGCATCAACGGAGTATGGGTCCTTGTAGGAGCTAACTTTTCCTTGGCTTGGCTTAGCTCAGGTCATTGAGACCCCTCTTAGTGACCACTCTGTTGCACAGCAAGTACCATACAATATCTAGCCTCACATAGATGTCATCAAAATAACTCTTGCGCTAAATGTGAGTCAACTATCACATCCATTGTCCCACAGCATACCCGGCTGTTTAAAAAATTAAAGCTGAACAGCCTAGAAAAAGAGTGAGTTGTATGTTGAGTGTTCAGTATCTGGAAATATTAAATTTATATATGATCTTTTAACAGTGTTCTTTTGCTGCTTCATGAAAATGCTGGCTCGTATGAATCTTGGCCAGTATGTACTATCACATTTGCCCAAAGATGCCGAACGGGTAAAACCTTTGATACTTCAGCCACCTTTCCTAACAAGTCAATATTGTTAGCAGATCACCTGCCACACACCAAAGACATTCAAAGTAAGGTTTAGTGACAGGTACCTGTGAAAAGAGTGCTGTCACCGTGCATATGGGACAGTGGTGAAAACATGACACGACATTCTGCATAGCAACAAAAATCATAGTTGCAAGATCTTCTATTGTTATGTGGGATATCTTCAGCTAATCCTGATTTTTAAAAAAACAATTTTTTTAACCTAACTGCACTTTTCTGCCAGGGTTTATGGGCCCATAGCTACGATGTTAACAGTAAAATGTCAAGTCCCAGAATACAATGTGATATCTGTTCAAAGGTCAGCACTGACTTAAACAACACAACAAAGGTTCACATGTTATGCTGTTGGCAGGGTTGACCACCCTTACCTTGTCATAGTGTTCAATAAGTAGTAGGTGGATGAGGCCCAAATGTGTCCATGAATTTGTTTATTAAGGCAGTTGAGTATAGCAGTCTTACTTTTTAATCCATTAATAGTCCTGTAACCCAGAGAAAGTGAATGTGAGAGGTAATTAGATGCAAGAGAGGATAATGAGATGTGGGAGTGCAATGCACAGACTTTCTATGCCTAACACAAAAGCCTATGGGACACACTGCCAATGGAAAGACTCTACAGACCCAACATTACTTCTCCTTTAATTATGTGCTTTATACCAGTCAGTGCAAAAAACAACATATTGTAAAAACTGGCAAAACGCATTTTTGTGTCTATTTTGGGGATTATGCAGCTGAATAAACACTGATAAGCGTGGATTTCAAAACGTTTGGAAAATACTGAGAAAACACCCACTGAAATCCACAAATAATCTGAACAGGACAGCCTACTGGTGTCCCAGAGTTTTGAAATGAGGCCCTATTTAGGACACATTTTCAGTGCACAATATATCCAGGTGGGCCAGTCTTTGAAAATGATTCTTAAGTATGATGTAGTAATGGTAAGGCAGCCTGAACGTGGACAGACTGTATGCCTTTCCCCTGATGCCTCTAATGTGTAGAGATTATACAGCCACAGTAAAACTGACAGCTCCTTTCTTCGACTCCCTAAAGAAGCTTCCTTGGTGCCACGCACTTTTGCTTTGGTGCAAGGGTTCCCGACTCCATCATTGCACCATGGCTACTTTAAGGCGGTCTTCTCCAGTGGAATACACTAACAATACCATACGAGAGGGAGGGGAGGGTTTGCAGTCCCTCACATCAAAAGATATTTTATGCAGCACAGTCACATTTTACCACAGCTTTGTGAGTAGCAAGCTACCCAGTCTTCACACCAACTCTTGGTAAAGCAGTTCTTGTCAGCCTTGAACATGCTGGTCAGCAGTAGTGGGCTAGCTGTTCTTAAATGGCACCTTTGTATGCTGGAACAGTATCGAGTAGGACAGAATGTAAACATCTTGGACGTTCTAGCATATTTTAGAATATAACCAGCAGTAGTGCATTCTTAGCTTTGCATTTATGTCTAGGGGCCCTGGGTTGGGACTGCTATGTCTGTATCCGGTTTTCTGCCAAGAATAAAAGACAAAACTGTGACTTGATGTTAAATATGAGAGGGACGGACATCTATATCCGGTGGCTGAATTTCAAAATGTGAAACTAAATAATCTGACAGCAATATTGGCATCCTTATTTGTCCAAATTGTCTGATCCTAGACAAACACTGCAGACCTCTGGCAGCCTCCTGCTTTGCTCTGTGCTTTGCACAGTCTGCATTCACTTGTCTGTGAGTTGCCTAAAGCATTGGTGATCCTATTTGAGACCACCTTTAGACACAAAAACTTTATTTGATCATCTCTATTTCTTCTTGGGTTTTATGCCCCCTAAGACGCAATTTATGAAGCTATGTTCCACTGTCTCTCTTCCTTCCCCAGCGCTCTGCAACACCAGTTTGTGGTTTCAGCACCTTTTAACATATATAAATGAATGAATAGTAGGGAAATATCTTCTAAACGTTGAAAAAGGGGGACATATTTGATGGTCACCGAGTCGGTGCTGCAGCTCATAAATACAATGTAAGCAATGAGTTTTCAGCATATTCCTTCCCTTTGTCTTCCAATTTATTAGTAATTTTCTTCCTTTATGGCTTGATATGTGTCAGTCATTGTGTCCAACATTTGAGGCTTCTTGAATAAAAATAATTACTTTTGGCATTGATTAAGTTGTAAAAGCATGTAGATAATTCAACCTAATGTATATGTATTTTCTTATCAATCCACCTAGTCAGACGAAAGGGACATGTTTGTCCCTCTCACCCACTAGCCCCACCCCTACATGTGTCTTTTGCATGCTGTAAGCCTTATTATTTTTTCCATTAGTCTGTGCAGACTGATTGTGTTGCAGTCCAGTGAAGCTGTGTGTGTGTGTTTGTTTCAGATTTAAGTTCTCCGCAAGGTAATTGAGTTCTGCACCACTCTTGATGTGACTAAGGCAACCTCAAGCGTAAGGCCTTGGAGCCTATCATTTAAAGGCATGTATGTACATCCTCAATTGCTGACACGCCTTCTTATCCTGAGTATTATGATTACAGTTTAATTTACACTCCCATGACAGATCACCATCTGACAGATTCTCAAGGAATGTGAAATTCAACTGTCAGTGCATATTTAACTGGCACTGGCGTGGCATGATATCCAGGTTGGCTTGGTACCAGATGAAAGAAAGACTCCTTAATGTTTTTAGGCCCTTTTCCGAGCCAGGCGGATGCTCCATTTATTTGATGGTGCAACCCAAGATCCAGGACCCAAGATCTTTCCTCTGATACCAATACATTTCATTCATCCATGCTTATTTTTAGATTGTCAGTGCTGATGGAGAGAAGATAGTACCCTCCAACAAAGGAATCTGTCTAACCTGAAGACTCTCCATGACCGTCTCCCATTTTATGACATTTGCTAGGTTTCTATCATTTCCAGTGCTTGATGTACCTCCTTGTGCTGAGCCAGTTAGTTTACATGATTCCTAAAGACTATTTGTTTCTAGCAAGAACCATAGGTGGTAAGGAAATGAGCAGAAAGTACCCTGGTTCATTACCAATGTTTAGGCCCTTTCAGTACTCGATTATCATCTGAGTGAGAAAGGAGGACTTAACTCTGAGTATATGATTCTAGCCTCATCACTTGCACCTAGGAGCAGACAGATGCTAAGCCTCCTTTTACCTAATACCATTGATTTCAGAGTCACTTTAGGAATCCAGCCTCAAAACATGTGGCATGGGGATCATATGTCAGATGGTAATCCCAAATAGTTCAGTCTTTCTGTTGGCAGAAAATTAAAATGACAAATATACTTGGTATCTTATCCCATGATAGCACTTACCCTAAAACTTTCATCATCAATTGTGGGGGCATTTAAAATAAAATGCAAAGCACTTCTTGAACATAGAGAGCACTTAACCATGTTCTGCCATTTTGCCACACCATAAAGGCTTTATCGGTCAGGTATTTTTGAAGACACTCCAGAACAGCAAAAGGTTTAGCGTAAACTTGCATCCTGCCTACTGATTTCTACATTAATCACAGAAGTCATGGTACTTAATTACCTAGACTACCTGATTTAATGGCAGAAGGCATCATACATTTGAGAAGTGTGGAACACTGGAATATTTATTGCCAATGGCCTATAGACCTTCACCCAGACTTTGGTGCTAATGGAGAAATGGCCCCTAGTAGGCAGTCTGAGTTAGGATGCACTTACTAGTTCCACGGTTGTCTCTTTCAAGTGGGGATGGATTACACTCAGGAGAGTTCTCACCTAAAGAGGACTTTCTTCAAATGTGTTTCATTTCGAAGACAAATATGCAAGGAATTTAACTGAGCAACCCTATGTGATTTCTGTAGCACTTACCACTGGATGCTTACTCCAGGGCAATGCTTCTTCAGAATGACACTTTTCAGAAGCTTCTTTAAAGAAATATCAGCTGCTGTCTCCATTGTCTTCCTGTGTTTCCTGCTTTTGGTCTTTCTCACATTTGGCAATTGATAGTAATAGTAAGGCAATCGGTTTAGGAGTTTGATGGATTGATTGATTTGTAAACTTAATGCATACACTACAAATGTGTCCTGGCTCTAGACCGATGCATGAATTTTGACAAGTTCATACCGTTTTTCAGACCCTGCAGTCTAAACTTTGTTTAAACCAGCTGCAGGCCCAAGTTGAACTTGAATGCATGTCCTCCCCCCCATGGTTCCACTCTGCTTGGAAACTAGTGATAAAGCATCAATTTAGCATCATAAAGTCATATCACATCATGGAAAAATATGACCATTACAGCCAGCACAAGGCTGGTGGCCATGGAAAATGTATGGAACACACTCAACTATGTTTGTGGATATCCAAGAATATTATGTATAGTATTCTGTCCCTGAAAACACTCTTCAAGTTGCCTTACAAAGACATAGTATCTGTTTCCAGTGTGAGAAAGGTTAGAGAACACCCCCGCATTTCATTCAAAGTCATGATAAGGGGTTTCTACAGAGGAAAAAAATATTTCACCTGAGAACAAAAAGTTCAATGTGCAAGTGCACATTTTTACCTGATTTTCTCTACTCACTAGAAAATCTGCATGGATGAAGATTGGTCTTTAAGGTGTTCCTGAATTTGGATTCTATGGCTTTCTTAAATTTTCAAGACTACTTGCACAGAGGAATCTCCTCAAAAATGAGGAAGTCTACTCCAAATTTAGGATGAACCCTAAGGGAGTGTTTCTAAATTTTTCAAGCACACTTTGCAAATTTAACCTAAAGAAGGCATTTAATTCCTGTGTATATTGCCCCATTAGGAACACAGAAAGCATCTATTTCAGATTGGAGGGGTAATGGAACAACATCCAATTTTTGATTGAAGTGAGTGCTAAATGAGATGGATACACTTTTAGGAGTGTCCTCCACTATAGAATTATTATTGTGGAGAAGATTTTCAGTAATGTATTTTTCTCCAGATGTAACACATTCTCTTGAAGTCAAGGTGCTAACCATTAGCACAAAGGAAATAGAGGTTACTCTAGGATGATTATTCTCACCTAGTGACACAAACTTACATTAAAAAGATTCAACTTCTGCTGTTTCATAGTTGGAGGTTTCATATTAAATTTACATTTTCCCCAGACAGTGAGCTTTCGGGGTTAGGATTGAAACCCAGTGCCCAGGTGAATTGCAAAACATGGAAAACACTACTGTGTAGGCTTAATCCAACATTACAATTTGCATTGTAGTTGATTTCTTTTTTTCTCAGCAGGGAAATAATTTTCCCTGCCAACAAATGTCTTCATTTACACCCACATGAAAAATGTGGGCACTTGGGCTTTGTTAGCACCAAGATACACACTGACCCGATTCCTTGTAAGTCTAAATATCTGTGAGCCTGTTTGTGCAAAACAACATCAAAAGGTTTTGAGAATATCCACAGACAACTTATTTGTGGATGTGCATGCACAATTCTTGTGTGGCCACTAATCTACCTTCCTGCCCCACCCCTCCTCTTTCCTTCCCACATACATATTCAAATGAGAAATACCACACTCCATGCCTGTTCTTCCTAGTTTTTAGATGTTTGGATGACCCTAGCAAGTGTAAAATCTTATGTAAGTCAGTCCAACTGTTAGCAGATATGTTGTTTACCTCAGCATTCAAGTGATTAGCTATTATTTCCTTATTAGGCTTCAGATTCCTCTTTTATCTCCTTCAGATTGGTTCCTTTTTAGGTTTGGAATCCTTTTCAGCTGCTGTCAGAGGTTCTGCAGTGGTAGAGCATTCTGTGGATCCTAGTTTTACAATTACAGGAAAATAAAACATCCAGCATTGGCCGGCTAACAGTTGGTCCCTGCGCCATCATAATTGATATTGAAAGTAGATTTAGCTAGAATTTTTTAGAAAGGATATTTTGAAGAACTTGCAGCAGGCACACTTGAAAGTAACATCTAATTCTGACAATGTTCTTATGTGATAGGAACACATTCTTTAATCATTTTCACAATGACTCTTGGATCTTGTGTTAATTTTATTGAACAATTGCTTTAAAAACATTATATTGTAAAAAAGGGTTTCTCTTTTGTAGTGTGAATAAAGAATGTTCTTTGTGAATAGCCAAATGACTAAAAGCACTAATATATTAAAATGAAGCAATTTATTAACAACAAACTTTGTATCATTTCAGTAACTGTCTAAATGTATGTTTCAATAACCTATAATCTATTTATTATATAAAGTTTGCCTTATCAATTTCCAAGAAACTTTAATTTTGTCTCATTGTAAAACTAGTGGGCTTTTAAAGAAATCTTTCAATATTTTAAAACAGCAGCATGCTATTTTATTTTTGTACATTTTTTAACCTACACACCTAAAGCAATTGAAGTACTCAGCATGCACCTACGAGTGATTAGTTTGCAATTTTCTTAGTAAGTACTGTACCCTGTGCTTTGTTAAACTTGTACCTATAAACCACTGTGTAAAGAAATAAAAGGCCAAATTGTTTTGTCCATGTTTTGTCCCCTCTTTCATCTCCTTCTTCCCAGTGCAAAAACATTGCTGTCGGTATTTTTTCAAACTTGAGCATGCTGAACTAAGAAGGATTTGTGTAACTGAAGACGTTTCTTTTTTTGTGAAGTGTTTTCCATGTCATCCATTTTTCAGTGGCAGAGTTACAAACCTGACGTACCTTCTGGTGCATAGGTGTGATATCAGTCACCTAAAATAACAAGCCATGAGTAATGCTCACATCCTAGTAGCAAGTAAATTTAACACGACTACCTGTGATCAAGGTAGGTGGAAATCACATCAAGAATGTGTTAACCTGTGAGCAGGATGGCTGCAAGAGCTGGAGCAAGGGCTGTAACAGAGGTAGATCATCCCTTGATATCTGGAAGTCAGGGAGCACAGCAGAGCCCAACAAAGAATATCCAAAGCTTTGCAGCATAAGGATGTGGCAGAAAACTCCTTATATAAGGGAACTTCCCCTCGCTGCTATCTTTGATTGGGAAGGAAACTCTTTCCCTCCATCCAACTTCTGCCAACTTCCTTTGGGAAGAACAAAACTTCCAGTTACCCCCAGTGCCTGCAGGAGCAAGAATGTACCATGCCTGCAGCCTAGGAAGAGACGCAAGGCGGCGGATGGTGCCAGTGGGCCGGCTGTCATCAGGTGAGTACCTTGTTGAGATCGTCGTAGCTATGATAGCCGCAGTGCAGCTCACTCGTTTCTTCCTCACCCATGCTGTAGGAGTTAATCTGTGACAGGTGGGGAGTTTGGGCTGAGGAGACACACAACATAACAAATCTCTTGGAAATATTTGTATAATTCTTTTCACCTTATTTTTAAAGTTGCTTAAAATCCTGAATACTGCATCAAAATTGTCTGTTCCTTGTAATGCTGTAACCCATGAAAAGAAGATGTCCGTTACTTCTGTTGAAAATATTTGAAATATTTAAACCTTGGGATGCCAACCATATCTTCATAGATGGACATCCCATGTCTAAGATGACCATTACTGATAAGGTCTCCCCAGCATACAAACCCATATGTCCATACTGGATTAGCTAAAGAACCTATAAACAGTCTGTGGTTCCTGGTGGACCTTACAGTGCTTTTGTCAGGATCAGAGAAATTAGGGTGCAGAAAACCAACAAGCGCAGGAGACAAAAGTAAAAGAAGAAGCAAGATTAGGGGATTTGGAGTGCTGGTCACTGGTGGCTGAGGCACAAAGGTATTAGGTTGGCCTTCCATGTCAATATCTCTAAGCAACCAATCAGCGGGATGTCCTGAAGGAAGGAGTTTCCAGGGGAATTTAGGAACTATCAGTAACTGCTCATTGCTTACAACCACTTAGTTGTATGGCTCTTCAACTGGTAGTTCTTGCCCATCGTTTGCTTCTTGTCTTCACTTTTGTTAATTTATTTTACTGGTTTCTTCTCTCTTGTAAATGTCTACTTCATTTAGCTTCTCGCTTATGCATCTGCTGTCTAACTGTACCCATTATGCTTATAGCCTACTTGGCTTACATGTTCCTCCATTGCTCCCTCCTGTAGCACCCCTCTGACTTCATAGCTGCTGCTCATATACTTCCAAGTCCTTAGGCTGTCTGGGTTGCCAGAGTCTTACTCTTGGCCATTTGCCAGTACTCCCTTAATGAGAACCTTGTAAATCCTGGACTGGAGTAGGTTGTCGCTGGAGATTGGTCTAAACTAGCATTATGTATGTCCTCTGTCCTTTATCTAGGAGGCCCTGAACAAGATGTGTGCAATTAGATGTGTTGCTGAAGAATGACTAATATGTGCAAAGTTCATATTGAACAACTGAATATGCCTCTGGAGTTTCCCTAACTCTTAAACCGCATCTGGAACTCCTGGGTGTTTTGGAACATCAGTTTAGTCAGCACTCGCTGCAAAATGCTTTACAGTAAACCGACCCTGAACCAAGATTTAGGTTCTGACAATTGCATGGTTTGATAGTGCTTTCTTCGCTTGGGTCTTAACCGTATTCTCAGATCAAAGGGAGATCCAAATTTAGTTGCACAGTTGCATATTCAGACAAGTGCACTAGAAGATCTTTGCTGTAAAAGAGATGGACATTGCATTGATGAAGCACAGAACTTTATTGAGACTGCAACCCAAGTTTGGTGTCATGAGTGATATTCAGTTTACCAGCTGACCTACTTACAGCCCTAACACAGAGGTAACATATAAAATGCAGAACCTTGCAAGACTCTGGGACACCTTTGAGACATAACATATCTGGGACACCTTTGAGATCTATTGTAACATCTTCTTACCTTGATTCTATAAACACAAGTAACAGTATGAAGAACACCTAACAAAATAAAACCCCTGTGAAACACCAACCCTGTGCTAATAGAGTTAGGCTGTTTCCCTACATGTAAAATGATACAATATGCCAAAAGGATGGGGCTGTTTACCACTTCCATAACCTTCCAAACTTATAGTTGTTATTCTCATTCTTCTGTACGCACCTCTTCTTGCAAGATTAGCCTCAACTCCATCCAGTCCATTGATACTTACATCACCATCACTCTGACTATAATGTCCCAACTTCACCAAGTCTTCCTCCTATACCTAACCTTTTCTACATTTGTAACCATTCCTTTCACTCCCTTTATCTTCCCCATTCTCACCCAGTTTTCCTGAGCCAATCTCTTCAACCATGGTGGAGCTAGCTTCTCCCAACTTCTCTGCAATGTGTTTTTAGTCGCATTCACTGGTGTGTGAAATGACCACACAATGTCCCCAGCACCACCTAATACGTCTAATCTGCTGCTGATTGCCATTTGTATTGCTCTTTTCACCAACCTGTTTTCAAACTCAAGCATACCCTTTGCTGTCCTATTACGATTCATACCAGAACCATCTGAAACAAATTCATTTTATGTGATGTTAGTTGCATTCCGTTGTCAGTTACTAGATTGGTCAGAAAACCTTCCCTCAAAAACTTTGTAGTGCTGGATGTGATCATTTCTCTGATGAACATCACCTCTAACCACTTGGAATGTACATCCACTGTGTCAACATGCTCACACTCTGGCAAACCCGTCAACGGTCCAAATAGATATTCTTCCAAGATTCCCAGGGTCTTTAATGCACAGCTTCATCTACCTTAACACATGATGATCAAGACATGACCTCCAAAGGTTCATCCCCCCCCCCAAAGGGTCTGTCCTAGATGTACCCTTTATGCCAGCCTAATGTCTTTACTCTGTATTTCCGCAGGGGATACAACCCCATTCTCGTACGTGGTCGGAATCTTCTTCACCTGCTGATAGCTTATACAATTTTTTTAAATATTGCCATATCTCAGCCTACATACAAATATTTCTAATACACAAGCCTTCACCAACTTCTGAATGTCCTCTATCACAACATTATCCCCATCTGCCTTCACCCACTGCTCTTTGTGCAGTCACAATCTTCTATGGCATTCTGTACACTCACCACAACTCCTCCAGCTACTCTTTACAAACTCATCATCTCACTGATAACTTTGAAGCACTCCATCTGCCCAAATTAAGTGCAAAGAGTATAAAAAGTCTTTACCCTAGCCATGAGTCTCACCAACCTCATCAATACATTAACTGCACCTACCAGCTGCTACACCTTCACTAATGGCTTATGGTTAGTTCACCACACAAAGCCCAACTTCCAAAGAAAATACTTTGCGCCTCACGCAGCTACCAATATCGCTCTGTTAATGACCCAGTAATTCTTCTCGGCTGAGGTTAAAAACCAAACTTCAAAGGGAACTGTTTCTTGTCTATTGAGTGTGTGCTAGAGGCCCGCACCTCCACCCTGAATTCAGGCATCAACTTTTAGATACGTTTTGTTGTGGACATTAAGATTTTGCATTCAGAGTCTCATCCTTGATGCATTCAAAGTTTCTCTGAATCACTGCTTCCCACTTCAGCTATTTCACCTTGTGTAACAGAACTCTCATGGACTGTAAGTGCAAGTGTTATTGCCATCAACAAATCTGCCCTTTCTTAATAAACGTATGTGTAGTAATCACACGGAGCGTGGTGAATTGAGATGTTTATTTATTGGACTCCTCACACGAAAATCTCAAGTTCTAAGCCTTCTCAACATTCCACAACAAACTCCCAGCTGGTCCACTGACCAACATTCTAAGGTAAGGGGGAGTGTACCATTGCATTACGTAGCTTTGGTAGCTAGATCGTCTTCCTGCTTGTCGATTGTCCCACAATGACACACAATTCAGTCCATGTTCCAAATTTTACAATCCTCCAACTTAACCAAATTTCTGTATACTTCTTTAATCTTAATAGGTTCTGAAAATTTGCTACAACTTTTCTGTGTACAAGTAGGAAGCCTGATCCTGACCAATTGCCCAACATGCCATGTTCTCATTTTGGTCCCAAATGTGTTATTATACCACCTCTCGTATTTCTCTTGTTTGCGTCGGAAACACTCTGCGGATGCTTCTCTATTTTCACATACATGCTCACCCCCCTTTAACCAGTTCGGATTCAATTTGGTACCGGGCTGTCTTCCTTTTAGGGACTGGAAGGGTGACAATCCTGTAACTACATTGGGAGTGGTGTGGTACAACCATAACATCTGATTTAATGCGGTTTCACTCGACATTCCCGACACCCTGGCTCTTTGAACGCACTCCTTCAACATCCTATTCGTTCTCTCAACCAACCCATTGGCCTTGGGATTGTGTAGGGCAGTTCTGAAATGATAGACACCCCACTTCTTAAGAAACTCTCTCATAATGTCAGAAGTGAACTGTACACCATTATCGGTTACCAAAGTGCTGGGAATTCCTTCCTTCATAAATGCCTCTGTTAGGAAGTTAATGGCATCTGCAGTTGTTATTTGACTCACAATCTTAAACATTGTCCAATGGGAGTGATAATCGACCAGGACAAAGATATAATGACCCTTGCTTCCTAGATGGTTTATAGGTCCTAATATGTCAAGCCTGAGTTTGTCCCAGGGTTTCACAGGAATGGTGACAGGCGATAGTGGAGCTTTACGTGTTAAGCTGGTTTTATCACTCATGGCACATGCGGTGCACTCTTGTACCACATTCTCCACCTCCCTGTCCATTAGTGGGAACCAATACGTAGCACGCAGTCTGTTTTTGGTGAGGCTACACCCTAAATGACCTTCATGTGCCAGTTCCACTAATTTGCCCCATAACTTGCAGGGGAGTATAATTCTTTCACCTCTCATTATTAATTCATTGGAAATATGTAATTCCTGCCTGACATTCCAATAACCTTTAAGACTTTCCTCCACATCTTTTTCCTTGTTCGGCCAACCTCTAACAATTCTTTCTTTAAGTAGTTGTAGCGTTCGATCCTTTTCAATTTCCTCCACCCTTTCCTTCTTTGTGAGGCTAGCCAAGTCTACCCACAATACAGGTTCGCACGTCTGTGATTCCTCTATTTGTTCCTTACTGCCATCTTCTACCAAGCTATGTTTTGTGGACCTAGACAGGTAATCAGCTATAGTATTTTTGCTACCGGGAACATATACCACATTAAAGTTATAACCTTTGAGGCCCAACATCCACTTGGCTAAACGTGGAGTGGCACGTTCCCTGCCCTGTGTTGTGAATATATTGACTAAAGGTTTATGATCAGTTTTGATCGTGAATGGTAGACCCCATAAGAAAGATTTGAAGTGCGTTATGGCCCAGAAACAGGCCAGGGTCTCCCTCTCAATGGTAGAGTAATTTCCTTCTGCTTCACCTAGCGCCCTTTACGCGAAAGCAACAATTCTTTCCTGCCCATTAACATGTTGAGATAATGTTGCCCCTAAACCCTGACCACTCGTATCTGTGGTCACAAATGTTTTCAATTTAGGATCAAATTTTCCTAAATGTGGAGAGTGAGTGATGGCTTCCTTGATGTCATTGAACGCCTGTTGGTATTCGGCATTCCATACGAACAGAGCATCCTTCTTTAGGAGTGCCCTCATGGGAGCTGTGACCATGGCAAAATTCCTTACGAACTTTGCCATGTACTCTGCCAGACCCAAAAATGATCTGAGTTCTTGTTTGTTAGCAGGAGCCAAAGCCAACTGCACCCTCTTTCACTATAATCTTGTGCTGGTAACTAACCAAACGGCCTAATTTATTTTCAAAAAGGTCAGGGTATTCACTGCATATCGCATACTCGCTATCTGGATTTTATACCAGCAATACAGGTTCTTCGCAGTTAGGGTCTAGCCGTATACCTAATTCCCGTTGATGCTCCCAAGCTAACAGATTGGATCCCTTTTGAGTGAAATACACTTTAGCTATGGTCGATGTGTCTTTGAAAGTTATATGCATATCCATCATTCCCTTCAACTGTATGGGATCACTATTGTATCCCCCAGGAGAGATGTCTGCAGGTTGTAAGTCGTATCCCTTTCCCATGAATTTACTATCCTAAATATTGTAATTTATGAAGGTGAAAGGAGAACACGAATCAGCATATACCCTCACCTGTTCACCGTTTAGAGATATATCACAAGAGGGATAAGTGGTATTCTTACATGTGCCATCATTGCCTCCTTTTACTTGCCATACAAATTTACTATGAGAATCTTGGAAATCCTCCACTTTATGCACTACCTTTCTGCCATTATACTCATTTTTCTCTCCCTTACACACCCTAGCATAGTGTCCCTTGGCTCTGCATTTCCTACACACGCAATCTCGGGCCGGACACTCAGGACTCTTGGCTAAATGTCTGATGTTTCCACATCGGTAGCATCTACTTTTAGTGTTTCCTACAGTGCTTCTCTTTAGTGAGATTTCTTGGGTTTTGATCTCTTCTTCCCCTTTGGGCTCCTTGCATTCTTGATTTGTAATAGCCTTGACCTCTTTTACCTCATCACTTATGGTTGCACTTTTTAATCAATCTTAAACACTCTGCTGTGTGCTCAATGCCCTTAGCTACTTCAATATCTTCTTTTAATGATGGATTTAATATTAATAGTTTCTCCTGAACTTTGCTATTGTTGTTGCATCTTACTTATTGATCCCTGATCAGACAGTCTTCTAGACTTCCAAAATTGCATGTTGTGGCAAGACCTCTGAGACTAGCAATGTAACTGGAGACTTTCTCATCTCTACCTTGCACCCTACTGAAAATGTTATGCCTCTCAAGTACCACATTAATTCTCACACCGAAATTACCTTCTAATCTTTTTTTTTTTTTTTAGAGTTTTCTCATATACGTCTAACTCTTCCCCCTCATCCTCCTCCTCCTCTTCCATGGGCTCTGCTAAGTTGTCATAGACTTTCCGTCCTTGAATGCCTAAATTATGTAGTAATATATGTTGCTTCCTCAGTGGTGAGAATCTCTCCCCACTGATTGCTATTAAGTACGATTCAAACAATTTCCTCCAATCCTTCCAGAGCAAGCTGGATTCTACTTCATTTAGGAAAGGGGGAGGTTGGGACATGCTGGCTGCAGCCATGTTGATATTAATTTTAAGGAATCACCCAAGGGAAGAACACGCTTCACTACTTGTTTCAAAATGCCTGTATCGTATATATGTGTATATAAAAATATATATATATATTTTTTTTTCTTTTCCTTTTTAAATTACTAGTACCTGTAAAACTCAATTTAAAACGTTCCTACTTTCCAAACAGAATACCCTGCATTATTGAACCTGCAGTTAATGCTTTGCCCCTGTGAAGCATAAGTCCACCATAAACATGACAATTTTTTGTTTTGTTTTTTTCTTCTAAGCCGGAGCCCCCCTCTCTTATGTCAATATTGGCTCCTATATGCAACGGTTTAGTACGTGATGGAAGAACTCAAAACCAAAAAAAAATGAATAAATATAACTGTAAGTACTTCAACAGATTTATGTGTTCATAAACATCCACCAGACATGTCTTCCACCTTCAATATTCACGAGCCTTCCTTGCTCCACACGCCTTCAGCCATGGAAGTACGCTACCATGCTGTGACTGGAGTTCCGGGAAGCACTTTTTCAT
This sequence comes from Pleurodeles waltl, assembly GCF_031143425.1. NCBI lineage: Eukaryota > Metazoa > Chordata > Amphibia > Caudata > Salamandridae > Pleurodeles > Pleurodeles waltl. Next base: position 19,850,211 of record NC_090449.1, read on the forward strand.
GACCCCAGGACCTCCTGCTCACCGCTGTGTCACCATCCTCAATCACCGGCACCCGGAACAACTAATGAAGCGACAGACCTTCCGTCAGCAAATCCCTCCACAGATCCCCGCTTAGCTCCTCAGATCCCCGCTTAGCTCCTCAGCTCAATCACAACGCGGGTTCAGAGAGCGCTAGTCAGTGCTCCATTGAAAATGTACCGTGCTGCCACACGCTACAACAAGCGTCACACGGAGCAAACTTCCATGCTTCATGGCTCAACAAAGTTAACTGCTGTACCGTGCCACATCGCGTCATTCTCACAGCAGGATGGGAGGGGGTACTTCAGCATCAATCCCGGGTTGCCACCGGAAAATTGGATCTCACCACCACCAAAACACGATTATCTCTGGATCCAGGGGTGAGGAATCCGACTGCCCCCTGCGCAGCTTCTTCACCATCCCATCCTTGTCGCCAATAAAAGGTTCTGCAGTAATCATACGGAGCGTGGTGAATTGAGATGTTTATTTATTGGACTCCTCACACGAAAATCTCAAGTTCTAAGCCTTCTCAACATTCCACAACAAACTCCCAGCTGGTCCATTGACCAACATTCTAAGGTAAGCGGGAGTGTACCATTGCATTACGTTTCCAATAAACTAAACATAATTAACATAACTTAACATATATAACAGTATAATATATAATGTACAAATCTACAATGTTAATGAATGTCAGATCATTCCATTACTGATTGAACGACAGTTGTTCTTATATATTTTACTTGGTAACTCTTATGCTTATAACAGTATGCTTAACTTTGCATACATTTATTACAGCCTTTTTCAAACTGTACAGAACTTGTTTCAATGCTATTGTATTTCTCCAAAAACATTCAAGGGCTGTATGAGAAAATTTAGTTCTTGATTGATTAACCTGTGAGTGAGGAAGGAGCGATCCTCAGCGGAAATCACTTTTCCACCCAGCGACTGAAACGTGAAGTTTGAGAGTGCCCTCAGAGGAAGAAGCCTGTGGCATAAACAACCTCCTAGAGCATGCCAGCAAAAAAGCACACACAAAATGGAAGAGTGCAGTGAAGTGGGGCTGAAGAATGGGAATAAATGGAAGGTACAAGGTGGGAGAATAAGAGGTTAGGAAAGGCAGAGACTAAGGATTCTGGAGCAAAGACTGGCCAGACTGAGTTCCAAAAGCATTGTACCGCACCAACAATATTGACTGGTCGGTTTAAATACCTCAGCCTTACCTTGGAGAAGATTTGAGTGACTCAGAAATAAATAAGACATTGAAGGTTGGGAAACTGCTGTACTCTACAGAGAGAATGGGTGGTTAGGGGGGAAAATATAGGAAGTTCAGACCAAAAGATGTTTCTCGACTTTCCATCATAGCCTCCTGTTTGGTGTAATTTGGCACATTCTTAACACATACAAGATTATCATCCTTAAAAAATATACCATGTGATTGGTCCTTGAAATGTTATGGCGCCTATTGTAAGCAGGAGCACTGATGGGTTTTGGGAGCCAGGGAATGCTGCAGATGTGAGAGCATGTATCTCCGCATTCAAGCATGTTAGTGTGTTCTTCTGGAACCCCTGAGAGACAACCCAACAGTGTAAAAAAGTGGGGCACCACTGGTGATGAAACCGAAATGCCGCAGTGTATTGAAGAAGACACAATCGAGAGGAGAGCCCAGTACTGGGAGTCCGGGATTTCACAAAACACCCCTAACAGTGAAGGACAACGCAATCAGCAGGTGAACAAGAGGACATAGCACCAGCAGGAAAACTGGTGAATCCAGTTCTGTGATCAATGAGCTAAAGGGGATCCGGTGCCGCAATTGAGCAATCAAAGTGACTCTAGATTGTCACACCAAGAGCTACTCACCTGAATTTCCAGGACTTCTGCAGAAATTAATAGCTTTCACCACTTCTCCTTGAGGACTATCCTTAGTAACAGAAGAGATGGCTGATTCCGGTGACTAACCCTGAGGGCATGGGGAGTTGGAGAGAGAGGTAGCAATGGCTCTAGTGTACCTGGAGCTCCTGTGAAAAGGATGGCAGTTGGGTGTAAACACTTCTGAGCAGGACTCCTCATGTTCTATTAGCAAGGTGCACTTGAGCCATGAGAGATAATCTGCAACAAATCATTTCAGGCAACTATCCGTGAATGGTTTACAATCAGCTTGAGTTGTAAGTCCTCATTGAAACATGAAACAAAAATTGCTATACGTTTTTTGAGTCCATGTGAAAGACGTTTGAGCACTGACCCCTGTGCTGAATCCTAGCGAATTATCATTTAATCACAGCTCAAATGATTACGAAATATTTATCTGTCCTTAATGCAATGTTACTTCTCACAACTAGTCCATTTCCTTTACTCAGGGCTTTCTTACTCAAACTTAAATTGCCAGGGTGCCCTTGAAGAGAAAGATGATACCAAAACAAAATACACCTGGTTAGTGCACCAACCGGAGGTCTTTGTAGTGGGCTTGAATTGTTGGAGCATTAAAAATGGTGAAAAGCTGGTCGAGAGTCAAGGCTATGATGGGACAACTGCGCCAGCTGATTGACCAGGGTTCAATATTGGTGGAAGCTGTCTCAATGAGATGCAGTTCTGAAAGGGTTTGCTGGCCCCAGCTTCAAGGCGACTATGTCTAGCTTATACTTGTCACAGGCGGCAGGGTGCAGAACCCAAGAATGATGCTGACAGGAGATACAGACCTCTCAAGACGGATCAACAAAGTCATGCAGTGGACAGAGTTTGAAAGACGTATTTATAGCCTGTCATGCAGGTGTTAATTTGGAGCCTTCTAGAAAATTGTTAAGTGTTTCTTGTCAATTAGAAGTCTGTTTCTGGCCGGGGACTGAGGCAGGAAATGGGAAGCTTTAATTGGATGGCAGGGCATCTGAACAAATAAACAACAAACAAGCATATCAGACAACGCTGAGATCAGTAGGAAACAGAGGCTTTTAACTAATCAACATCACGTTTGTTCAACATAAAATCCCATGCATTTGCGCTTACTTAAACAGTGGGCCCCAGAGGAGAGTCTCCACTGGATATTCTAATGAGAGTCCACCTCTTTGAGAGAAAGGAAGAAATCATTACTTTGCTCAAAACCCAAGATATGGTGGAATATGTGGGCCATAGACCAATATACTATGACTTAGCAGCTTCATCCCAGCACAGGAGACAAATTTGTTAAGTGACAGATAATTTGTCCAAGCGAGATATCCGCAACTAATGGAGATATCCGTTCTACCTAATTTTCACGTGGAACAAAACTAAAATCATTGAGAAAACAATAGAGGAAGACCTTCTGATCCTAGATTTGCCAAAGAACTCACCCTCAGAGAGTGAGAATAGAAGAGGCCAGGCTAGATCCACACGGGGGAGACAATGGTAAACATTATGCAACTCCAAAAGGGGGCGTAGCCCCACAAACAAAGACATCAAGAAAGCGAGAAAAGAAGCACAGGAAGAAGTCGGGAAACTGCAAACTCCAGTGATACAACCCAGCAGTGACGTAAGCTCTGTGTCAGATGAACAAGCTTACATCAGTGTTGTAGGAAATATTAGGATGTTCCTGGGAGTGCCCAGGAGAGGCAGGTTGAAAGTGGGGAGGGAAGCCTTTGAAGACACTTTAGTTCGATGATGGCCATAGCTAAACTCTGGATTAGAGACTTGGGTTTTGGGATTGGGAGAGTTCTGTGGACACAAGGTGGGTAGCCCTCACTCAGGAGTTATATCATACATAGGAGAGAGGAGGGAACATCAGAGGGGGCAAAGATGTATCTACCTATACTGGGGGCAGGGACTGAGACATGGGTCGCAGATATGTACTCTGCAAAGAGACGAGATCCCACGCACTCAGGGAGAGATGGATATTGAGCAGAAGCTCTGATGTGACTCCATAGCGCTGACATACATTTACTTGAACCATGATAGTGCATCTCACTAGCCTGGAATCAAAAGACCTTAATACACCAAAATAAAGCAGAGGGCAGTCATCAATATGTTAAGGGACTTGCAGGGTGACGTTTGTCTCCTCCAAAAGACACACCTATTAAATATTAACCTGGTAGGATGAAAACTAAATTATTCCTGACTCAGATATTCTCATTACACTCATCAAAGTCCAGAGGGGTGGCTAACCTGTGCCTTACCTCATTTGTTGCCAAAATACTAAATATTTTGAAGGATAATGAAGGGTATATGTCTCAATATGGTAATTCAATTGGGAGGCATCAAAGACACTACTGCTACAATTTATTTCCCAATACAAGACAGGAGCGTTTCCCTAAATCCTCAATTTCCACAATGTTTGAGTTCGCAGAGGGAGAAGTAATAGTGTGGAGTGATCTAAATGTGATGAAGTAAATTGATTGCTCACATCAAAGATTTGAGTGGGTGGAATGGTCAGCGGGGAATTCAGAAACTGATGGGCAGCGGTGGGCCTTGTGGATGCCTGGAGAGAGAAACTTGGAATATAAAGAGATTGCACATATCACTCACACTCCACAAAGCATATGCTCACCTAGATCACTTTCTAAGGATCCCTGGTGTAGATCAAACATGAGACATCTCTATTGGTCCCATGGCCATATGAACTATGCATCACTGATCCTCACTCTTCAGCTTGTACTTCTGTCGTTCAGGGACCACTCCTGCCGATTGAATCAGTTCTTGCTACCTAATCCAACAGGTAAAGGCTAAGTGGGGACGGCAATCACAAACTATCTTACAAACACTAACACCCCCGATACCCCTATTGCAACTATTTGGGACACTCAAGGCAGTCCTCTGGTATTTTTTAATTCTGAGGCAGCACAGGTGAAAAGGTTGAGGAAAGATAAAAAGAAGCATTTAGAATATTAGCTCTGCACCCTAGAAGAGGAACGCAAGCGCCCCTCCTCACAGAAAACATTGCGGAAAATCCCGTCTACTCGTGCCCAGCTTAAAATCCTTGACATAGCTAAAGTTGAATATGCCCTTCTGCAAGCAAAACAGAAGTGCTTTTCCATGAGCAACGAAGCAGGCAGATTATGGCTTCTCAACAAAGAGCTAAATAAAAAGAGAAAGGGTATCTGCAATTTGCACACCCGAGGGTGATCTAGGTACTGAAGATAAGGAAATAGCCAAGACCTTTGACCTCTTCTACCAAACATTATATACAGGTCAGTCACTGTTGCCCTCACAGGCAAAGACGTATGTGGAAGAGGTTCTGACTGCTATTACTAAGCTCGAACTTGGTGAAACCCCGGGAGCAGAAGGTTACCCAGCTATATTCCATAGAATCTTCTGCCCAAAATTGGCCCCAGTACTGACTAGCCTATTCAACAGCTTTAGGGAATCTGGGGTGATATCCAATATGATGAAGGAAGTGGTGATATTGGTCTTGCCCAAGCCAGGCAGAGATCCAAGCCTTTTTGTCTTATAGATGGTTATTGCTCCTAAACATGGACAATGAAATGTTTACCAGCATACTAGCAGCACACCTTAAAACCCTTATGCCCTCGATGATAGAGTTGTGTAGCCATTTGTTGCTATTGTTTTAAACACGTTATTTTAGCAAACTAGGCCTGCCACTGTGCACTTTAACCAAGATATCATTTATTTAGCTTTTTTATATTATTTTAACATTAACCACATTTGCAGTCTTATTTTATTTTCCCTATCTAGCTGTTCTTTGCCTAGGTCAGCACTGCATTCTTAAATACAACATTTCTTTCAATCTGTGCTTTTCTCAAGGCTGCAGTAAGATAGGTTGCCGGCAAACGTGGTATGCTTGGTCTCCAATGTTCTCAGAAACATACTTACTCTTACGTGGGGATCCTTTCTTGGAACATCAGATGTTTTATTATAAAAACACTACTTTGACCCATGTACGTTAGAGGGAGATTCCCGCAGATCACCACAACTGAATGCTGATCGCTTAGCTACAGCTGCTTATGTAGACTACAGGCCTCTTGCTCAGGTATGAGGGATGATGCCTTCCCAGGGGGAACCTGAAAGGCAGAATTAGAGCTTAACATGCTGTGCTCTAACATAGCTTAGGTAGGAACTATCCCTACAAACCTTTGTGACAGTATGGTAGTGTTATTCTTGTGTTTTACTCTCCTTGTCATAATTTTAATCTTACTGTGCTTCATCGTCTTCGTTATTGCAATACATGCTAATTATCTAAGATGCAGTTACTTCAATAAAACCTTATTGAACTTTATTCTGCCTCTGATTGTATGTCAGACTAATGTAACTGAGAGAAACGGATGAGATCTGAGTGACCACGATTCCCCTGAGGAGTCATGTATGTCATGCGCCCGGTTGCCCCAATCATCCCTGCTCCTGGGTGGAGATGAGGCACTGCTAGTTAGCCGGAACAAACCCGGATTAGGCTGACAGGTGTCGCATGGTGCAGGATCAGACTCAGTCCCCCGCATTTCAGGTGATTCTGCTGCCCGAGTCCAGTAGTCTCATTAGGATAATGAAAACCTACGCAACAATAGACTTCAACCTGTCAGGCTTAATAGGGGAGCCCCAGATGCACAAATAATACTTAAAAACCCATTCATAGCATCAAAGGAACTCATAGAGCATAGGGCAATACTTGTCTGCTATCAGATGCTGACGAAATTATCAATAGGGTTGATTGGATGCGTATTCGACTTGTTCTGACAAGGGCAGAGTTTGCACAAAAATTCCAGTCCTGGACACTAGCAGGCTACCCTTCTCCATGAGCCTATATTAGAGTAAATGGGGTTAAGCCTACACATGCGGAGATTGGTAGGGGTGCCCAGCAAAGCAGCCCTTTGTCACCACTTACCTTCCCCCTGACTCTAGAGCCATATGACTAATGCCATAAAAAGATGTGAGGCTGTCTACAAGCTCACGATGTTTGCTGATGATATTATGGTAATATTTAAAGATGTTGTGAACTCAATAGCGCCTTCCCCTGCACTTGAGGAGCTAGACTGTTCTAGAACTGTCTCAAGATTAATAATAAATATTTCCAAATTGGATGTTCTCCTTTTACACCCACTGCCACAATGACAAGGTCTCCTGAAGAAGCTAAACTCACTCAGTTCAGCTGCTCAATTGGTAACTTACCTAGGTATCAAGCTAGCCCAGACCACATCCCAACAATGGAGGACAAACTATGCGCATTCCTGCTGTCTCCACCACTGTCTAGCAACTGATGCAATCAGTGAATAATCACTCCATCTGGCAGGGGGAAACCCATATAATAGTAATGAACACATTGTTTCGCCCAGCCCAACAAGGCAGACTGGCATTACCATACATCTTTTCACCCTGTAATGCTGCCCATCAGGGATACATGGTTAAGTGGGGAAACCGCAAAACTATGGTGCTATATTGACTGTCTGTTTTATCAGATTTTATGCCAGCCATGGTCAAGCACACCTATTTGAACTGGCGTACAAAAAGAGGTGTTATGATTGGGTGCCTATTCAATAAGGATCAAATAAAACCCTTTGAAGACATCAGGATGCAATATAACCTAGAAGACTCCAAGTGATTTGGTTATATGCCACTGGGTTCTTCAACCACAAATCAAACAGAATGTCATGCGATCACTGACACCGCATGTAAAATATATGGAAGATGGGCATCTAGAATCAGTGAACTTCAAGCACCTGCTAAGACCAATCCCATATGGGAGAACGCCATGCCAAAAACAGTGGGGGACAGACTTAGCCATGCAGATTTCTTTAAAACAATGGGAATATGTTTACGATACAGCCCAGGTACTGATGCAAAATTTTATAACCAGCAATACAAAATCCTAACACATTGGTATAGAGCCCCAGATAAAATCTCATTGCTGTCAAATTGCAGTACTTGGCAAAAGCACACTTCGGGGTGGACTCACACTCTGCCCTCGGAAAGTAAAGGCCCTTATATTTCCAGGACCTGGATCACTTTGCCACCATGTCTGGTGGGTCCGGGTGCAGAGGTGGCCTTGCAGCTGTCAATAGCGGAACTGGCCGTGCCAAAAATGCTTTGCTGCTCCTTTCGTTGTCACCTCCTTCAGGGTGCAGGATCTCAGAAGAGGGGTTGTTGCCGACTTTGGTCTCTATGTTGGGAACTGCTCTGGAGTCGGTGATGTCCGAGAAGCCATCAGTTACCGGGCTGGCGACAGATAAGCCTTGGCAACAGCAAAAGTAGTTTAGTTTAGTAAATTTATAGAGCGCATAGTTACCCAAGGGCATCCCAGCGCTAACAACAGCATGAGCTACGTAAGGGAAGAAGAGGATTGAGTTAGTTGCAGAAAAGAATAGTTTTAAGTTTTTTTCTGAAAAGTCGTTCTGAGGATTCATGGCGGAGGTCAGAGGGAAGAACATTCCAGAGGCGGGTAGCCTTACTGGAGAAGGAATTACTTCCCCAGGCTCTCTTGGACCGGAAAATATGAACATTCCGAAGAGAAGATGACCGCAGGCTCCTAGATGGAATATAGAAGAAAATCCGTTTTCTGAAAAAGATTGGACCCCTACTGTGTAGGGCCCTATGAACAATGCAGAGTGATTTAAAGTGGATCCGCTCCTTAACAGGGAGCCAGTGAAGAGTCGAAATAGCCGGATTTGCAGAAGAGTATTTTGGTAACTGAATAAGAAGCCTGGCTGCTGCATTTTGCACTCTCTGCAGCTTCTTTATTACATAAAATGGGGAGCTAAGAAACAGAGAATTCCCGTAGTCAAGCCGGGAGAGAATTAAGGTTTGAATAAAAATTCTTCTGGCCGTGGAGGGTAGAAGATTAAAAATCTTCCTGAGAGCTCTTAGGAGACCAAAACAAATGGAGAAGACTTTGTTAGCTTGAAGGTCCATGGTAAGCCGAGGATCCAGCCAAAAGCCTTTTAACATGTGTTTTGGGAGGTGGAAGGTTGTTAAATGTTTCTGAAAATGACGAGAGGGGAAAAGCAGGGGGGCCATTGCCTAGGACCATAACTTCCGACTTCCCATCGTTGAATTTAAGTTTGGATTTAATCATCCAGTCGCCGATATCCTTCATGCAGCAGGAGAGGTTAGCAGCAGACAAATCTCCAAGGCTGGAGAGGGAGACCACTAATTGAGTGTCGTCAGCATAAGTGACCAGTGAGAGGTTGTGGGGAGCAATCACTTTGGCTAACGGGGACAGATAGACATTAAAAAGAGTTGGGCTGAGAGAAGAGCCCTAGGGAACTCCACAGGTCAGTGGAAGAATTTTAGAGAAAAAGGTACGATCCAGAACTTGAAAGGATCTACCTTTAAGAAAAGAAGAGAACCAGGACAGGGAAGATCCTCTTATCCCTATATCTGAAAGTCTGCAGCAGAGAAGATCGTGATCGACCGTGTCGAAGGCTGCGCTCAGGTCGAGTAGAATATTAGCCGCATGAGTCCCTTGATCCAAAAGCTGACGAGCCGACTCAGTTACTGTGAGAAGGGCTGACTCGGTGCTATGCAGGGCTCTAAAGCCTATTTGGGTGGGGTGTAGGAGCTCATGGCTCTCGAGGTAGCAGGTTAGTTGAGAGTTGACATGCTTCTCCAGGAACATGGCTGCAATAGGGAGGAGGGTGATGGGTCTGTAGTTTTTTAGTAGAGTAGGGTTAAGTTTAGGCTTTTTTAGGAGAGGCTTAATAACAGCCTGTTTAAAAGACTGATGGAGGGAGCCAGAGGATAGAGAGTGATTCAAGATTTTAGTAAGCGGAAGGACAATAATATCCTATACCCGTAGGAGAACAGAAGGAGGGGCAGGGTCCAAGGGAGAGCCAGATTTAATTTTGGACAGAAGATCGGCAGTTATCGCGACAGTAAGAGGAGTAAAGGTGTTTAATGAGACTCCTTCAGAGAGAGGATCCAGAGCCTGACAGATTGGGAACACCTTCGACGGGATGGGGAACCCAGAGTATATACTGGTGATTTTATCCTTTTAGTGTAGTGCCAGTAGATTACTGTGATTGATGGAGGCCTCAATCATAAAGGCAGACGTAGGAGGTGTGGTGAGTTCTTTAAAAATTTGAAAGATTTCTTTCTGGGAACAAGAAGAGTTCTCTATTTTAGCACCTTAATAGATGGACTGGGCAATTTTAATATTGTGGTGGTATACTCTGATAGATTGTCTATAAATATCTCTAGCAGAGAGACTGTATTTTTTTCGCCATAGCCTTTCTAACTTTTTGCAGTTCTTCCTGAGTTCAAGAAAGGAAGTGGAAAACCAGGGTTTAGGTTTATGAGAAGATTTTTTTACTCTAGGTTTGACAGGCAGAATGGCATCCAGGGAGGACAAAACCCATTTGTCAAATGAGTCTGCAGTTTCTGGAACAAGAGAATTGTTGGTTGTACGGAGGGCCCGGAGGGCACTACGCCACTCATCCGGGACCAATTTTGACCAAATACGCCCAGACGTTAAAGGACTAGGGTGCTGCTATTGGACAGCATCATAAGGGAAAGTAAAAGATAGAAGGGAATGATCAGTCCATACTAGCGGCAGAAGGGGTGCAGCAATGAAGTTAGCAACATTACAAAAAATAAGGTCCAAAGTATGGCCTTTAAGGTGCGTGGGACCAATTACGTGTTGGGTTAGTTCAAGTGCCAAAAGAGAGGTGAGTAATAGCTTGGCCGAGGGACAGTCCAGTTTATCAAGGTGGATATTAAAATCTCCTAAGATAGTTAAATTACAAAATTTACAGATATGGCTGGCTGCGACCTCAGGTAAAGTCTCCAGAAAGCAGGTAACAGGTCCCGGAGGCCGGTAGAGCAAGATTCCTGACAAAGTGAAGGTAGAGGACAAGTATAGTGAAAACAACAGGCTCTCACAATCAGGAATATCAGAGGGTGAGATGGTACACTTAATGGTGGTTTTATAAATAATAGCTATTCCCCCACCCCTGATGACAGGTCTGTCCAGATGTAGCATAGAGTATGTAGAGGGCAAAGAGTTACAGATGTCCACTGTGGACTCATCGCCCAACCAAGTTTCCGTAAGAAATAAGGCATTGGTCAGGAGTTCTTCCAAGAGAGTATGAATGTTTAAAGAATGAGCTGGTAGGGAACGGCAGATAAGCAACAGCAGTCTGCCGAAGTGAGAGAGGGGGACGTCAGAGGACGTAGATTGCGAGGCAGTCCACGAACAGTTTGAGCATGGGAGGAGGGTAAGGGGCCTCGTATTGCTATAGGAGGAAGGACATGGTTCAGTAATTCTGAGCGCCTGTAGCTGCAGGGAAGTATAGACTAACCTGTCGGAGGTGCAAAGGGCAGCACCTCTGGGCGTTGGCGGGCGCAGACGGCGCCCATCTGTCATTAAGTACGGGCGTGCCGGGAGACCCAGCCGGCTTCAAAAAATGAACAACTAGACCGCCCACCAAAAAAAGATGGCGGTCTAAGATGTGCCCACCCGGAAGAGGGGGGAGACGGAGCAGCCGGTAGCCTCTGAACATGGGCTCCGGCGCTCGAGTTAACGTTGCTTCGTTGGCTTGAGGTCATCCGGAAGGAGGTATCGGCTCACAACTTGGTGAGAGCCTCACTACCACTCACCTGGTGCAGGTCACCGACTTTCTTTGGGCTCGCTCAAGATGAGCCCGATGGGTTGCACTCCTTGTGACGCAGCACAATGATTCTTCAGCAGGTTGCAGGTGACTGGTTCTGCCAGTCAGAGGAGTCTGTTTTGATTTCTCAGTGACCTCTGGGGTCCCTCCTGCTGGGACCAATGAGATTTCACCACGGGCCTTCATCGATCACACATTTCCAGCAGTAGTCTCCTGAGGGCACATAAGATTCCTTTCTTTGCACGGTGGCGGAGTTCTAGGTCCAGTTGTCATTGACGGCATCTTTTTGTGCCTCTTCTCGGTTTCAAGTCAGAGCTGAGTTTCTGGTGCAAGGGGAGCCCGTTAAATCCTGGTTTGGGAGCGTTAAGGGTGTGGGGGACAGTGGCCAATGGGCTTATGGTCCCTGTGGCTAGCCCGCCCCTGAAGTGAAAACTTCCTGTGGGAGTACATAACTTTTCTACCCAGAACCCACTATTTCTACGGTTTGCTAACATGGCAGAACCTTCCCTTGGCCTTACAGACCTCCTAGTCCTCTCTAAACATGTGACTAGCCTTTTGGAGGTATATGCCTCATGAATAACATTTTTTTTTGCTTGCCAGCCTGGACACGGTTGGAAGGGCTTTGTCCTCAAGTGGGGGGACAAGATATTACACTTCAAGGGCGGTGAAGGCCTTTGAGGTTCATTGCTTTGATTACTGGAATCACTAGCCTTCCTGGGAGGGAGGAGGTGTGACCTCTTTCCTGCCCAGGTCCTTTGTCTCCATACTGGGGGAAGTGTTAGGACGACCAGAAGGAGTGCAGACTCTTGTCTTGGTGGCAAATGGCTCAGGAGAGCCCCCCAAGGTAAGAGAAAGCTGGTATCTTGGTGGGTATCCTCTAAGGATGCCATCAAGGTACATATTAGCTATCGTTAGGCATGAAAATCATGTTCAGGGTGAAAAGCACATTGTTTGGTACCAAACATGGGGGGAATCGGTTGGGCCATCATAGAGCTGGACATGTGGGGACTGTCCAGGTAGCAGACCATGCTCTCCTATTGCTATCCTATTGACTGTTGGTCACTTGTGGTAGCATTAAGTTTTAAATGCTATCACTGGGTCATATATGCTTGTGCATATATGTCCATGCTCATAACAGTGCACCCTGCCTACTGGGCTATGTGTGGCCTGCCTTAGGGATGTCTGACCTGTGCTATGGGCAGTGAAGGGACTTTGCCTGCAGATGGTGTGGCAGGTCTTAACTTGAGCAAACTGCTCTTGCAGGCTGACATGGCAGCTCTACGGGCTTTGCTTTTACTTGGATTACACAGGGTGGCACAATAAGTGCTGCAGACCTGGTTACCTCTTTACCATCCCTGCCCCAATTAGGTTTGCAAAATCTCAGTACAATTTAAGGGAAAGAGCGCCAGTACTGGGGTCTGGTTAACAGGCCCCGTACACCTTCAGCTCAAAAGCAACAGCATCCAGCAGCAAAAAAGTGGAGGATGACCATCCAAAAAGGGGGCTTTACTACACAGCCCAACTCCTCTATTGGTTCAGTTATCTGCCAGCAGTTGCCACACTTTGACTGGGGACTACAGCCTCCTTAATTCACCACTACAGAGCCTGGTCTCATCTGCATTGCACTTTTAAACACTCCGAGACCTGTAGGGTACGCCTGCAGTTGCTGCAGTTGCTGCACTTTGACGGGGGACTCAACCTGCATAATTCACTCTCGCAAAGCATGGAAGGGGCTCATCTGCATCGCACTCTGCTCTTAAGTGCTGTGGGGGTGCCAGTAGTTGCCACACTTTGACTGGATATTGAGCAAGCCACTCCACGGGCCAATTTTAACCCTGGAGACCCCATCGCCTGGGGCCTAGCCACCTTTATAAAGGGGAGGGGGAGCATGCAGACCCTCTTCTCGGGCCAATTTCAGCCCCGGGAACCTCGTCCTCTGGGGCCCACCATGTTTAAAAGGGGATGGAGGCACGCTGCCCCTACTCCAAGCCCCTAGAGTCCTGGGGACACCATCTCCAGGGCTGCAACCTCCAGAAAAAGGGAGAGGCTCACACAGCCACTGTCCCTGAGCAATTAATAGCCCCAGAAAGGCCATCCCCTGGGACCAACTCAAATGCTGTGTCCTGGGGAACCCACTCCTGAGATGTAGTGGTTTCCCTGCCTGCACTGGCAGAGGCAGTGTTTGCTCTTGCTTGGCTGGAGCTCTTTCAAATCTCCCACCAAGTGTAAGCAAACATGAAGTCCACCCAGAGTGGACCGTAGCTTTAAAAAATGCTCCCACCTGCTCGGAACCGACTTTATATGTGTGTCTCTGCCCGCACAGAAGCGAGCAGGGAAACAGATGAAAATATTGCTGCTGACCCCAGGGAGCAGCATTGGAAGTTGCTCCGTGTGGGCGGGAGCAGTGCCAGTTCCTTCTCAATGAAGGGAGCTGGCTGGGGCTGCAGGGGCCTTGGAGCCCCATCTGTGGCCCCCAACAACACTATGTTGGGTGCTGTGGGTGGGCACCAGAGCACCCACCTGTCATTGTGTAATACCCTGGGCATGGAGTCAGTGGGGCCAAAATCGGCTGGGGCAGCTACTTGCTCCGTCCTACTTAGTATGATGCCGGGCACCAGGGTATGGGGTCCACGGGGCCTTTGTCGGCGCAGGGAGGGAGGCCTTATGCCCCCTCACCCTCAAGTTCATGGAATGGGGTCCCTGGGGCTGAAATTGACCCAGGGAGGGGGTCCGTGTGCCCCCTCCACAGTATTAAGGCTGGGCCCCTTAGGGTTGGGGTCCCCAGGGCTGAAATCTGGGTTGCGTGCCCCCCTCCCCTAATGATAACATGGGCCCCAGAGGATGGGGTCTAGGGAAGGGGCCCACGTGCCCCCCACCCAGTATTAACACCAGTCCCAGGGGATGGAGCCCCTGGGGTGAAAATCAATCCAGGAAGTGGGGGGGTTGCGTGCCTCCCTTCCCTTAATACTAACACCATGCCCTGGGGGATAGGGTCCCCAGGGCTAAAATCAGCACAGGGAGATGGGGAAGGGGTATGTGCCTTCCTCTCCCTGAAAGTGTTTCTGACCCTGGAGGATGGGATCCCTGAAGCCAAAATCAGCCCAGGGCCACGTGCCCCTGCCCCCGAAATATCACACCGGGCCCCTCGGGACCCTCCAGCACACGACCAAAGGCCATGTGCATTGTGGGGTCAGCAGCCTTTGGGGGGGTGGGTTGGCCACAGGGCCTAGCTGCAGGATATACGTAATAAAAAACCCTAGAAATTTGCTGAAAAAAATGGCTTGAGTTATAGTTATCTTAGGGCATGAGTTATAGTTATTTGAGATAAGTTGAACTATAACGGGTGAATTTCTGTGGTGTTTAGAGTTTAAAACATTACCTTGGTACTCAACATTAGACCTCACTATAACATTACTTTATATTTTGTTTTTTGTTTCCAGCTGTGGCCCATCCATTGGGGCAGAGGGGCCCCGCCCCCTCACCTTTTGCCCCTCAAGAAGAGTGTCTGTCCAGCCGAGCTGAGGTCAGCCTGACAGACACTATTCATCTTCAGCTCAGTCAGCCAGGAACGAGACATGGGCGATTTGCGCAGACTCCTGGCTGCCTGAGCTGGACTTTGCTGGGCTGAAAAGGTCACAGCTCCTATGGGCGTGACCTCCTCAGCTCAGCAAAGGTGCCTCGAGGCCCTCCCCCTCGGTGATGAGGGGAAGCGTCACTGATTGACTCTGACCAGGGCGCTTCAGGTTTGAGCCCTGAAGCGACCAGGGCGAGTGTCAATCAGTGACACCTCGTCACAGAGTGGGCTGGGGTCAGAGGTCTCATTGACCCCATCCCGCTCTGTGACGAAGTTGGGACTGCTGCCTTCCCTCAACCAATGAGGGAAGGCAGCAGTCCCAACCCTCCTGGGACCTCCGAGGCAGAGCTGAAGGTAAATGTGTGTGTTTTTTAAAATTAATGTTTGGTGGGAGTATGTTTGCGATATTTGATAATGAGTTCTGTGAATGGATGTGTGTGTGTGTGCGTGTGTGTGTGTGTGTGCGTGTGTGTATGAATGAGTAAGAGTGCGAGTGTGCATGTGTGTCCCACCCCTCTCCGTCCTAAATTTACCATCTGCCACTGTTTGTTTCAGTGATATAGTTATGACCACATTTTCATAGGAAAATCATTTTTTGGCTTGGTAATAACTTTGGCACCTTTTGACAAATCTTGACAAAACTTTCCAGAAACAAAGTTCATTCACTTCAGCTCTTTCCTTGAACGTTTTGTGGTGATCCATTAGCCTGGGCCGAGAAAAAGAGGTCCTGGGTCACATTTTCTCCATGCAACTTTCCATAGGAAAATTAGACATAGCCAAAATGGTTACCCCAAATTTGTTTGAAAGATAGATCTTCCAAATCCTTGGTGTTCTCCTTGGGAAGACTGGTGAGAGCAGTTCCCATACCTCTACCGTGTCTCCCATTTGGAGACTGATGGGTTCCGGTACCTGGGTGTTATCATAGCATCTACCCCTCTGCGGCGAACACAAGACAATGTGGATAAAATGACTGATGGCCTTCAGGCCTCAGTGTAGTTCTGGAACATACTCCCTCTCTCCCTAATTGGACGAGTGGCAGTTGCAAAGATGGTATTCCTGTCCTGCTGTCTCTCTGCACTGCAATACTCCTTTGATACTAAGCCTTGGGCAGTATTACAAAGGCAGCACTCCATCCTCAGAACACTAATCTGAAAGGGCGGGAGCAGTAAAGTGGCCTTGGAACACCTCTACTTACCGACACTGGAGGGGGGCTGGCGGTTCCACACATGGAGACGTATTATCTTGTTTCCCAGATCCAGCATGCTGCGCACTGGCTCGCGGACAGGCTGAACTGGGAGAAGTCACTATTATCAGACGTGAAGAGAACCACTGAGTTTCTGCTCCTCTTGCATTCGGGTGGTCGGACCACAGGGAGGGTCCTGTACCTCATCACACATACGGCAGCCTTGTGGGAGATGGCAGTAAAAGTGATACCAGGAAGGGCCCCATTTGCCAGAGAGATCAGTTACTGGGATTTGGCAGCCTTTCACACTCTGACTAGCACAGTCAGTAAACACAACTGCCTGGAGGGATGGATGGTGTGTAACATTAGGGGACCTCTGCCCCGCAGTCGAATTTCTCTCCTTCGAGGCTGTGAGGGAGACGTTTGCTCTGGAAGCAGGGCGGTTTTGGTGTATGATAGTATAGCTAACATAACTAGGGAGCTATGGCCATCCTATTCTGCTGCCCCTTCCCCCTCCCAGTTGTTTTGGGCACTGCTGGGGCTTGGGGGAGCACAACATTTAATTTTGCATTTATACAAAGCTGCAATGGCTGATCAACCAAGAATCCAATTTCCAGCCAAGGAAGCATGGGAAACTACCTTGGGGTTTCAGATTGAGGAAGAGTGGTGAAACAGTATGTTTTCGCTCGTTCACACAGTGTTTTGTCACACCAGATTTATGTTGGCCCATTTATACTATTTACACCGCACATACATTACCCTGGTTCTACTTCATAGGATGGACCCTGCCAGGTCGATGAACTTCCTCCGCTGCCCGATAAGTACTGCATCCTTTATGCATCTTGCTTGGTACTGCCCACTGGTAAGATCATACTGGGAAGCTGTGGTCAAACATTTCGGAGCCGCCTGTGGAATATATGTAGAATGGGCCCCTGTGGTGGGCTTGTTGGGGGACGTAAAATCACACAAGGGGAGAAGGGAGGAGTATAAGTTTACTCAGCTGAGGCTCCTATTGGTGAAATGTAGAGTGGCAATCACTTGGATGGGACACACAGGACCCAAAGTAGAACACTGGAAGAAGGATGTAGTGGAATGGGCGGTGACGGGGAAGGTTCGTCTTAGGTGTTTACGAAAAGATAATAAATTGGGGAATAACTTTCAAATGTGGGAATTATTAATAACTAGATTTGAGGGGAAGGAAACCCATTCCTTAGCAGATCCAAGAGATGAAGAGGGTTGAAAACTCTCCTACGGGGTAGATGACTGCCAGCACCACAGAGGGGTTTGGGAGGGAATATGATGGAGGGCATGTGTTTGACAATTGCAGTGTCAGAATATTATCTTTCTGGGAGCCAAGGTGAAAGTTGTGAATTGCAAACCAAGTGATTATAAATGGCAATGATCGTCATGGTTATGGAGTTGTTGATTGTCAATGTTGAATTGATACAATTATAAAACAAAGTAATAAAAATATTCTTTAAAAAAAAGCTAGATCTTGGTGCAGAAAACATGCTTTTTATGATTTGGTGTAAATCTGGGTGGGCAGCCGGAAGGGGCCACGGGGGACTTTAGCTTTCCCTAGCCTTCAAAAATTCTGCCAGTTTTTTGGGTGCCCTGGGTGCGCTTGGGGACTTTAAAAAAAATAGCTGTCTCCTTTTGACACCCCGTATGAGTACCAGCTAAGGAGCAGGCAGTGGCAGGAGGCTCCCCGCGACCTGCAACTTATAAAAAACTAATATGAGAAGAAAGTATGGGTGCCCTGGGTGGGCACCGGAGCACCCAAAAAGGGTAACGAAAATAGTAAATGAGCAGCAGGAGACTTTCATTTATTATTCACTGTTCCAGCAAGGAGCACCACAACAATGCCCTGGGAGGGCTTTTCAATCATATTTTTATGATACTGGGTGTCCCCTTAGAAGAGACGGAGGCACCCCCATTTTTTTTTTGTTTTAATGGTCCGGAGGGCTGCAGGGAGCAGAGCAGCTCCCCTAGCAATACTGAAAAAACAATTGTAGGTCTCCTAGGTCATTGAATCCATGACCCCAAGAATGCTTGCTATATGTTTTTTAAAACATCTTTAGCTGCAGCTGTAGGATTTTCAGCTGGAGTCCAGGGCCTCCTAGTGGATGGTTCTTTAGCTGTACTTTATGGCCTGAAAAATGTTTAAAAAAAAGATTTTATGACAGACACTATTATTAACCATTGCAATGTGTGAATTTATAAAATATACATTTTATTATAATTAGTGGTGACTTTTTGACAAAGCCAGTAGGTCTGCTCTATGTGTGTTGATATGCAGATCCTTTGATAAAGCCAACAGCCCCCTGTTTTATATTTTAGTATTTTGACCATTTGGCAAAGCCAGTAGGTCTTTCTTACTTGAAAATGATAGTTTATTGCCCGCTGATAGTTGCACAAAAGGCCCGGCCACATCTGATAGTTGCACACAGGGCCTGGCCACAACCAACCCCAGGCTGTGCGTGGCAATGGACATCTTACTTTACGTTTTTAAAAAACATAGATATTGAATTTGAATACTGTGTTACTTTACATTAACACACCTTAGAACTTAACAGAAAAAACAAAGGTTAAAGGGACTGTATCGTTAGGTGAAATGTCACTTTAAACATACCATTTTAAACAAACAAAACTTCTGAAATTCACCAGTTATATTTATTTCAAGTATCTGTAGCTCGTGCCCAAAAGTAACTCTAACTGGCGCCTCCACCATGCATAGCTAATTACCTCCCATATTACATCACGCATGACATGTTCTAGAACATCATTAATAGCATCACTGCAACATCTGAAATGACACTATTCATAACTACGCTGTGCATGGCAGGGCCGCGAGGTGTACCATTTCCAATGGTCACTCCATAGGGCATGATGCATGCATTACAATCGAATCATCATATTAATGAGTATTTAAATGTATTATTGACAACATAACACATACCTAAACAAAGCTCATGTATAATGGATTAAATGTTAGGAAAATACACAGTAAAACAATGGAACGCATCCCCAAAATTAATGACAGATATAATCTATCAAATAGGTTGGAACTTTCACTCTTCTGTCAGATCTTCCAGCATTTGTTTTATCCACAACTGAACAAGTAACAAGATCAGTTGAGGTGTCATTAAGGATCCCTTCATTCATTATACGAGAATCTGGGTTAATAGTTACCTGAGAATTTGAACCAATATTATTGTCAATTTCAGATCCATTATTTGAAGTATAGCACCCATCCGGATCTTCCTTTCCCAAGCTACTTGAAAATCTAAATCACGCAAACACACACTTGTCTGACCTTGATTCCAGCAACTTGAAGTAGATTCTGACACCTTATCATTCAGACTATAAAGCTGTCTGTACTATGATTCAAAACATACTTTTTATTATAATTAAAACTCCCCTTATAACAAACTTGGGTCATTGTTTCGTCCATTCCACTCTTGGCAACACATCTCTTACTTCACCATGAGCTGTCTTGTATAGAACCCTTGCTACCTTTAACAACACAGCTATCTTTAAATAATCTAGAAACAGTTCTTGCTTCATTGAAAGGTTTGTGAATCCTTACAATATCCCCCCCTTAAAAATTGTGGTTCCTAGCATGACGTGCTGCATTAAATCATTCTGCACTCTTGTTCTTAGCCTTGCAAACTCTTTCTCAAACTGCCTACAGATCAACGTCAGCATTGCCTGTACAGAGTTCTTCAATGAATTAAAGTACCAACACAGAAACCTGAGAGGGCTAACTCCTGTAGTGGCATGAGGTGTAATATGACAACACTAAAATCTGTTTCTCATAGTCTCGTCAACTTCCAAAGCTTAGGTGAAAGCTAAATGAATAGTCGTTTTTATATTTCTGTTCATCCTTTTCACTGTGCAATTAATTTGAGGGCTTTATAAGACAATCGTCAACTGTTTGATGCCTGCTTTTCTTAAGTAGTCATTCATTTAATGGGACACAAATTAAGCACTTTGTCAGACACAGAACATGTGGATACCCTTTAATAGTGGACACTGATACAAAAATATCATGACAGCACTCATGGTGGTCTCCTTTACTCTCCCAGGTCTATTGACAAAATTCAACAGGAATAAGCTGAGAATTAAGCTGAATGAGTCCCTGATCAGCACTTTGACACACTTTGCAGGCACAAATATGCAGCTCCACGTCATTGTCCATTTGTGGCCACCAATGCTTCTCTCTCAATCTCTTCTTAGTCAAAGTCATGCCCTGATGCCCTATTTTCATTAGCCTATCCCACAAAAAACATTGGTAGTGCTACTTTATCACTTCTAAAAAAAAATCCCCTTCCATACTTAACTCATCCTGACCTTTCTCAAATTCACCACTGAGACAGCATTCTTTTGGCCACCCGTTCACCAAAACATTTTTCTGACTTTAGATCGAACCATGTCATCAAGAGAAAATGTCTTTCACCAATTCTCTGTAACATGAGAATTGTCATTTCCACTCAAATCCACTATCCCTACTACGCATTCGGTTTCTCCATTGGTTTTTCCCCTTTCACCACTTTCAACCACAGGAAACCTACATAAAAAGTCTTCCTTTGCCTTGTGTTTACCGGACATATGTAATATTTAAAAATTAAATTCTTCACCAATCACAGGTTCTAAAATCATCTGCAGCCTAACGCTTCGTGTTCAGTGGTGCTGTAGTGTTATCCAGCACTACGAAGGCACCGCAAAGAAAAAGCCACAGTATTCTCTTTGAAACCCACTCACTTGCTTCATCCTGCATCAGTACCAATTGTGTCAGCATCAACCGTGATCACACACACCTCTCTTCTTGATATGGTTTCAATGCATGTGCTCACATAATTGGTTGCTTAATACTTTCAAATGCTGGATCTTTACTCTCCCCATTCAAAAGTCACTCGCATACACAATAATTTCTTTAGATGTTCAGTAATTACAGCAAATCCTTTCAGAAACTTTAAAAGCTATTCACACAAATCTAGGACCATCATTGATAGCTTTAGATGAATCTCCTTTGGCTTTAATACTTTCTGGCGCCAAACAATGACCTAGCTATTCAACTTGTTTAGTAAAAGAAATTTATTTGTTCAATTGTACAGTACTGTCATGTGTACCTAATACTTTATCAGCAATTCTGTTGTTTTCTTCTTTGGAGGACACATGTATTAGGATGTTGTCCTGGAATCCATGGATGCCATTAGTCTTATTAAACTAAATGAACATTGAGTTCTGGACGACAGATGGTGCGGATGCTAATCCGAAAGGTATCCTGAGGTAACAGTAAGCTCCAAATGTGGTCAAAGATCTTGCTTTCTTGCACAGCTCAATTTGGTGGTATGCCGATCTCAGGTCAATAGTAGTGAACTAATATGCATAACATAATTAAGCAACTATCTCTAAAAGTTTAGGTAGGGGAGGAACTAGGATGTTCTTATTTGAGGTCCTGATATTGCTACATAACCTATTTTTCTTTGCTACCACTATCTACTCACTCTGTTACAACTTCCTTTTCCAGCATGTTCAAATTGTCCAACCATTGTGATCTGATTGTCAAATATACATTCCTTACTTCACAACATACGGGCACAGTTGTAGCCTTAACAACAATGTTGTGGATGAAACTTTTCATACACCCAAATTTGTTCTCAAGCATTACCATCTTCTAAATTTTCCTGTTACTTGATTTTCATGTGTCACAAGAGAGATAGGTCAAGACATCCCTGGTCTTAAAAATATTCCAAATAATCCTTGATCCCACCAACCAAGGATATCATAACATTTTCTTGCAAAATAAACTTTGGTGTTAATTGTTCTGTCTCTAAACACAACATGTTCCTAGAAAACTCCTAACACCTCAAATGTGATCTACTCCAAATGCAATTGGATTGACATCAGTGGAAAATAAGGAAGTTCCTGACATTTATCATTAAAAACATTATCATAAATAATTGTTATTGGTTACCTAGAGTCCACTGTAACTAACTGTGGTGTGTAACTAATAGCAATTTCACAAATAGTGTCAGCATTTTTTTCTGTTGCAATGAGTCTGTACAAATAACACCAAATTGAATGTATCCATATCTTGTGTCTCTGAATCAGATTACAAACTAGCCACATGTAGTGGCTCTTCTGTGAAAGGCTTTGCACATTTTAGAGAAATGACCAATTTTCTTTCAATTGCTGCATGGTTTGTGTCTCACAGGACAAGTTGGAGAATCAGCCAAGTGAAATCTTGAACCACATCTAAAACATCACATTTGTTTTAACATAGGTTTTTCATTCTTGTTGAATGAATGAATGACAGGTACGTTTATAGCGCACGGCTACTCAGCAAGAGTGTCCCGGCACATTTAAAATAGTATTGACAGAGCGTATGATGGCAAATTGCCAGCTCTCTATCCCCGCTAATATCTGAAGAGGTATGTTTCAACTCTTTTTGTTAAATCTGAGTTAATCTGTGATTAATCTAAGGCACACAAGCTACTTATTCCACAACCTTGCCACCTTAACGGTGAAGGAAGTACCTCTCACCCGCTGCTTCAGAAAGCAGGGTACCACAGTGAGCCCCACAGTATGACAATGTAAAGACCTACCAGGTCTATATCTCTGAATGTGTTCATTGAGGTACACATGCCCCCTTTCACGGGGGCTTGATAAGTTAATGTTAGAGCCTTATACATTATACACTAGCAAACTCGTAGCCAATGAAGTCTTTCTCGAAATACTGATACTGCAGTCTCTGTCTGAATTTTATATAGTAGCCAGACTGCCATATTCTACATCACTTGTAACCCCTGGATCTGATATTCCAGGCCACCTAGGTACGGGATATTTGCATAATCTAGCCTAGATAAAATCAGTGCCCTGACAAATGTTACTTGCGCCTCATGAGAGAGAAGATGGAGGAATTTTTTCAGCATGCGTAGGGTCCAGAAACAAGTTTTCACCACCGCAGACACCTGTGCAGCAAACAAGCTGGGCATCGAACAACACACCCATATTTCTAGCACCTGACGTTGGCGGAGGCAGCAAAGGTACATTATTGGGCCAAGCACCAGCCCAACCTGGAAGTGGATCTCGTCCATATAGTAGAATCTCCGTCTTATAAGATTTGCACTGCAGTCCGTTGTATTTCAATAAATCAAGCAAGGCGGACATGCAGCAAGAGAACGCAGCCTTTGCGTCTCCTGGATTCCCATCATGCGTGAGGGTATTATCTGTGTAAGAGATGATCTTGATGTTAAAGGATTACACCAAGTAGGCCAAAGGAGACATGTAGATGTTAAATAAGGTGGGACTCAGGGAAGAACCGTGTTCTCTTCCTTGTTCAGAATTTGCTAGTCCTACTGGTGACGAATTGAAAGATAATTAGGTTTTTTAGAATTAAATGCAGACCTTTCTATACCTTTAATTATTATATCAATTGCTGCAGCCAAAATAGGATTTCTACTGCATAGCAATTGTTCCTGAGCTTTCGCATCATGGCATCCTACAACTATTTGATCACAAATGTAGATCCTTTGGAATTGGAGAATGAGGCTAAAACCCAATGCTTTGCATCAGAGTTATCCATAGATTCATGAGAAAGTTCCCGTCTTGTCAAAAACATATGCTTTTCCACAACATTGTTAACAAACTCTCATCTCTTTCCTATGGTATATCCCTGGATTATAGCAATTTGAATTCTCAGAAACATACATACACAGTGCAGAAAGCTCCAAGAACTGGAATGATGACAAATCTAGTTTGGAAATTCAAGACAACTTTTGACATTGTTAATGCGTTCCTTAGTCAGAACACAGAGCTTGAATCACCATAACTCACAGCACTCACTGTTGGGAGTATTCAATATGTGTATACGAGATTACCACAAGGATATCATAAAAATATTCTGGGTTTATTCACAGCAACAATAATGAATACCCTACACGACGATCCTGATGTGTTATCAGACCTTTATGATGTATATTTCACTAATGATTTAGGTGAACATTTAGAAAAGGTAGTTAGAATAGTGACTTAGCCTGACACAGATATTAAATACATTTCTATAAATCAAAGACTGCTTTCCTTAGTATAATCTTTTTTAAGATATGAATTATCCAGTGAAGGCAAAGGATTGCCACCTGGGGCCATGTGTACGAACACTTTTTCCCATAGACGCAGAATGGGTAAAAACCTTTGCTATATCTGGCCCCTGGTTCCTTATAGAAATGTGCTACTTTTGTCACGGTTTTCAAAGGTCTTACCGTCGAAGCTGAGAGGCGTAGGGGAACGGTCCTTGTTCCGGCAGGTTCTGCTCTGGCCGAGGTAAGGGTGACCCCTTCCAGTAGCCGCAGTGCTGTTTGGTATGAGCAAACCACTACAGTCCGTGCCCTCCAGAAGGAGTCCCAGAGTAAAAACCCCAGTAGGGTAAAAAACCTCCACATGAACTCCCTGAAATGAAAGGAGGACACCAGGGCGTTAGGACCGAAGATCAGGAAGACTGGAAAACAAGGCAGGTCAGGAACAGACAGGATTCGCAGGAGGAGATCAATCAGAGCGTGACTACCACCAAAGAGTGTTGCAACGCAATGGACAAGCAGTTGAGATCCCTTTATATACTCCTAGACAGGAAGTAGGAAACAGGAAGTAGAAATACCACCATCTTGGATTGGGGAAAAGAAAACAATAGTGAATCAGGTATGTGCGTCTAACAATGCATGCTGGGCAGAGAGGAAGTGGTCAGCATGCTGGGAAGAAAAGGGGCAAGTATAAAGTGCACCATGTGTAAGGGTTCGGTTTTGTTCTCAGGATATCGGTAAGTGGTAGGCAGGTGATGATTTATGCAAGCAAATAAACGTTTAAGTGCCTTATGCGCTGTATGCAGCCATGCCGCGTCTGCCCTTCTGGCAAAACTTAAAATAAGGGAGGCGGCGAGTGCCGCGACCCTTAGACAGGCTCCCTGGAGCCTCCATGGCTCTCGCCTGAGCCGCGGCATCCCCCGCGACCCAAGCGTCAGCCGCGGTGTTTACCGCGACTCGAGCGCCGGCCGCGGCGCTCTCCGCGACCCGGGCGTCGGCCATGGCTAAATTGACATGCCGCGCTGCGGCAACCTGAGCCCGCGGCCGCGGCGAGCGCCGCGGCATAACAACTTTACACAAACTGAACACATTAAAAAAAAATACAAACCCTAGTGGAATTTTGGAAGGGCTTTTCTGCCGCATTATGCTGAGTGGGTGAAGCCTTTATATGAATTAATCATGCCCACCTTTTCCGAAACAAATTGGACACCAATATTACACAGGCTACATGCAAGTATCTTAGAAACTAAATATTTACAAACACGAGATAAGAAAACCCTTGTGATAAGGGTAATTCCAAGCACATCAACTAAATGTATGTTTTATACAACAATGAATAAATGACCCCCCCTAGTCTTCAAATCACATTTACATTCAACTGCATAGGAATAATGTACTCCACCTAAGAACATTCTTACAGCTGTGTAGACTGCCATTTTGAAGTAGTGTTCATTTGCACCAAAAAAGCTAATTATTACAATTTCTCATGTACCTACCTTAAAGGCATCTGCTAAAGCCAGCATACTGAACACACGCGCCTTACACGTGCGCTGGGTGTTTAAAAGATAACCAATTTGAATCGGATCATACTCTCAGGACCCAAGAATACTTAGAAAAACAACGGGAAATACCACAAACTCCTCATAGCCTGTTTTATACAGATGACTCTGCTTAGCCTCTGATTGACACCGAGCAAACGTTCTCCTCATCTTGGGCTGCAATGCAGAGTTTTCCAAAATGGCGACTTCAAGCTGCCACAAACTCGCACTAAAACGTTATGTGATTTGACTGCAAAGATAGCGCATAGACATGTCTTCCAATTCGCCCTTCAAAAGAGATCCATTCGTCCTCATACTTACAGGGTTGTATTCTGCTTTCTTTGCAGAAGGTTACAATGTGGACCGACCTCACTGGTGCTTAAACAAAGGAAGAGATTCCAGAGGTAAATTGACAAAAGCTAAACTACTGTGGTTGAAGGTGACCGTACTACAGTGTAAGTTAACACAGATGCACCAGCAGCATAGGGTGGTTCATAAGAATTAAGGGATTGATGCAAAAGGAAACTGTGTAGCTGACTTGGCGACAAAGACAGCTGTTTAAACCTGTAAGGTTGCCGCTGAAATACAATTTATGTCTAACATCAACGCAGACAGGTTGGTGACTCGGTGGACAAATGCACCTATTTCACCTAATGGTCACAGGTTTAAATCCCAGAGGGTCCACTTAGTCTTTCATCCTTCTGAGTTTGATAAAATTAGTACTTTTGAGTTGGGTAACAATAAACACCTGTTATTTTGGCGCCAAGAGATCCAAGGGTGAATGTGTGCTTTAAAAAAAAAGATGGTAATACAGGCAACATTACAAGGGACAAAACCCACTGAATATTTCTATCAAATTTTCCTATTGTATTTATACTCTTGATTGAGCACATAAATCTCATCAATGAACTGTTAGGTTAGACCACATAAAAGCAGTGCCTAAGAGCCCTGCATCAACCCATGCATACATTAATGCTACAGTATCAATGTTACTGTGATACTGGTGGTTGTATATGTCCAAACCTCCATTGAAATATGTACAGAAATGTACAATTTGCCAACACGTGAAATCCTCTACCGCTGGGAGGCCATGTCCTACTTCTCTGATGATATGAGATAAACATTTTGGTGTCACCTACCTTGACCATATCATTACTTGGCTCGTTGTCAACCATTATAAGTACATATTGGTTGTGTTTGATTTCTGTTCTAGATTCCTGTAGATATGGCCACAAGCAACTGCCAATGCAGTCATATAAAAGATTTACCGTGCCTAGTATCAATGGGAGCAGTGCAAACCTTTCATTAAGGCAATGGCCCAGCGTTCACCTCTAAGACATTTGCTGATGCCATTTAGATCTGGGAGTATGCCTATTATATTTTTATTTCTTCTGTCTGGAGTCAAAGAGAATTGAGTGAGCCAACGGTAAGCTTTAGAAAGCCTTGACTGTTAGAGTATTGAACACAGGATTGTTGTTGTACCACGACCTATATCAGACTTGTTCACTGCACAATAACTTGCGGAGGGTGGATTTTATGGTCGCACACAATGCCAAACACTTTTTATGGTACCTATGTATATACCTGACTTACTGCACCCTAGAGAAGCAGGAATGAAAAATGATTTCTCCCACACACTTGTTGGTCTGTTGCAGAACCTCCAAATTTGAGAGGAAAACTCAAGAACCAAAAAATGTCTTCCAGTTCCCCCTTCAAAGGTAGCTCTTCTGATGGATGGCTTCGAAAGCTAGGAGAATTACTCTAGGGCAGTGGTTCCCAACCTTTTGATTCCTGAGGACCCCCCACTGAAACACTACTGGAAGCCGGGGACCCCCAAGCAATTTGTATAATTGAAATTTTAAACATTAAAACAGTAATTCACAAAAAATACACAAACGAGTACGAACCAAACAAATACTCGAATTACTAAAGATATGATTATTTTATATTTAAAAAATATGCAAACATCGAACATTTTTAATGGGAACGTTGGCGCTGCATCTTGGCGACTAACTTTTCAGTGTTTGGTTTTATGTAAGAAAGTTGCCTCTCCAGGTCAGATTGTACATTTCCCAAGCAATTTCTGTTTTTGTTTTTTAGGTACATAGGCTCTGAGAAAGCTTTTTCACATAAATATGCGGTGAGGAAAGGAAATAAAATCATAAGGGTCTCTCATCTCTCCATAGCCTTTCTGTCACACGTAATTCACTTGTTTTATAGCACCTCGCATACCACTGTAGGGTCTCTGAGCACTTTACAGGGGACTACAAGGTGCAGGATTCACATCATCCACACTGGTAGGCATCTTTTAAGAGTGCGTGGTCTGGTAAAGCACAAACTCGTGATTCAGAACATAACACAGTGGTTAGCGCTGACTTTATTTTATTAATAAGAATATATTTCTACACAAGCAAACCTTTTTTTTTTATTTTTTTATAGCAGCATAAGGTTAATGAAAGACTGTGGGGAGGGGGGAACTTTCCAATTTGAGCCATGCTGTTTGCATGCAGCTCTTTGATGGCAGTTCATAGCACTGTGCTAAATTAGGGTTCTAACTTATGAGCTGCACAGTAACAAAAGAATCTCAGAAACGAAAACAGTTAACCCACTGTAATATGCACATAAAATACTTTTCTTTGCATTATGCACATTCATTGCAGCTACCGTATTAACCATCCGTGCTACCTTAGATGAGTCAAAACTGCTGCTAGACAAAACTATCTCTCTCCAGCAGATACTATAATCACCAGAGTTATCTTGACGCTTTTATTATTGCCTGAAAGCTGACAATTGTACAGAGAACTGTGCACTGCTTTTAAAACTGCTACACAAATGAAGTCTTAAATATAAAAGCACGCATGTATTCCTGTACAGAGGCCCAAAGCCAGGCCTGCGGACCCCCTGGGAATGTGTCACGGACCCCCGGGGTCCACGGACCACAAGTTGGGAACCACTGCTCTAGGAAAAGATTCATCAACAAGTATTTGTGTCCCATCAAATAGACTGCTTCTTCCAGTTCCTGGGTAAGAAGACATTTGCGCTGTAATCCATTGCCTAGGGCTAACAGAAACAGGAAAATGTCACTTGGTCACATCAGTAAGTATCACGTGGCAGATTATATTCATCGGCATCCCACCACCGCCATAGTGCCTCCAGATTAGACCAATGTGTCTCCTTCCTATTCTGGAGTTACCTCGAAAAGAGATCAGCTGAGTTGCAATATCCTCGCCATCCAAGGAACTACTGAGTCTCCAGTTTTATACCTGCCAAACCCTGATTTAGTGCGGGCTGCAACTTCAACTGTACTTTCTTCAAGATCAATTGCATTCGTAGCACTAAAAGAATCTACACCGGTGTAAGGTTTAGTTTCTTTGCAGATAGTTGCATTGTCAAGACCTGATTCTATTTTTTAAGAAACAAGTGTTTTCTCCTTCCATCACTCCCAGAAATTAAAACACCAATATCAGTGTGTAATTTAGATAGTTGGTTACCTTATGCTGGAGAAGCAATAGGTACATTTGGATTTTCACAGCAAGTTTTTTTCCTCCTTTTGTGGATTACATTATAGTGCTGATAATCATCTTGAGAATGTTGCAAAGACATAAACTTCCAATCTGAGTGATGTTAATCAGATACAAATCAACAAGGACACTCAGTGAAGAGCAACACACACACATAGCTAATGCAGTGTAACTTTAATGAATGACATCAGTCTTATTCCCAAGTTCCCTTGGTGTCAGCAGAGCCTCAATGGAATGCAGTAAGTATGATAGCAATGGTCTAAGAACATTAAACACGTGTCATACACTTAGTGCAGCCTAATATGATAATCAGTCTGTCTTGAGCACCTGTGAGATGTCGAAACACTGTGGAATGTAAAAGAACAGGCTTCGCAAGTTCAGCTCAGTGTACAGGTTTTCTGCATGCATTTCCACCCATCAAGAGAGCCTAGGCTAGTTAACCCTTTCGCGTCACAATGTCTTCCGCAAACGTTTCCCTACGTACTCACAGTTGCCTAAAGTTATTTTTGAAAAAGGACTACGTATCAGATACTGGGGATAAGGAAGCGAAATAAATACCACCTGTTCCACACATTTCATTGAATGACATTGGTATGCCAAGTTCTGCAGCAAGTCAAACAGATCCAAGATTATTTCAATACTTCTGCTTCAATAAGCATGAAACTCCTTAGCTGGATAGCTACAAGGATATATCCTCTTTTTTTTTTTAATCAGTTTTTTATTTGAATATTCCACCATATACACCCGACACATGACTGGTTTACATTGCACATATCAGTTCCAAAGAAGATGAAGTACAGGATTTCGAGGGAGGGGTGGAGAGGAGGAAGTACTGAATACCATGGCGCCGGAGGGCTGTATATAGTATCCTGCAGTAAACAACACAGTCATTATGGACTATAATCCCTCACCAAATCTTGGGCTGCCGTCGGGTGCCAGTGGTTGAATGTCCAATGTGTGACGTCTCTTGGTAGCACGTTGTCATCTCGAGTGGGGTTATGATGGTACAAAGCCAACTGTTTGTTGCCAGCGCATCTGACTGCCGGGGCGACAGCCTTCCTTGACGACCACCCAGAGGTCTAGCGCCACCACCCCCGGCAGTGTGATTAGTCTTCTTGCCTACCTACTATTCGCCATGTGGCACCCCAGGCAGAGAGTTTTGCGAGCGTATACCCAAGCTGGTATATCATGGTATTAGCAGTACTTGACCCGGCGCCGGCTCATTATGTCACTGCTCAAGGAGGGTGAGGGTCATTCTTGGCCTCAATTCTAACTATGAAGGCGTCCCAGATCGCCAACCCCGTCACCACCACACCCCTGTCCCTGAGGTATCGGAGCACCTGCACCTCTGCGCTGGCCCACTGCAAGAGCCCTCCCAGCCGTTTGTGTGTATCTGGGACGCACGCCGCCTTCCAATGCATTGCAAGAAGGTGCTTACATAGTACAAATGCCAGGTCTATAAACCAGTGTAACTGTTTGTATCCCTTTGATCTAGTACGGATACCTAGTAGACAAGACTCAGGTGTGGGAAGTAATGAGTGATTTACAAGTTCCCCTGTCAGTAAAGTAATGTTGAGCCAGGCCCATTGTACAGGTGGGCAGCTCCACGTCATATGAAAGAAGGTAGCATCTTGTTCTCCACACCGAGGGCATTTGTGAGTTGGTGAGGGAACATGCGGCTGACCCAATGGGGGGTAAGTATGCTTGATGCAAATAATTAAATTGAGTCCAGTGAAATCTCGGAGTGCTGTCGGCCAGGCAGACTTTGTCAGCCGGGCAGGAAGGACCGTGTCCCAGCGCTCCCGAGCTCCCGCTTGATTTGTGTCAGAGTTCTTAAGGAGGGCACTGTACAGCAGGGCTATGACATGTTTAGGACACAGACCTGATAATATTGTGTGCAGTATAGGTGTTGGTGTGGGTTCCGCTTCCCCACTCCCCCATGTGCTGGGTACAAGTTGTTTCATTGCACAATAAGTGAGGAACCATCCAGGGCCTATTTTATAAGTATCCTCCAAGTTCACATATATGTCATGATGGAGCCCTCTTAAAAAGGTCACCAATCGTGCGTATTCTGAGCACCAACCGGGGTTCTATAGTGTGGTGTGCATTTAGGTTACTTGTGCCATGTATGTCAAGCAATTGGATTTTGGGAGAGTAAGGTGGTGTCAGACTTTTGCTGCGTATGTATCGGCGCCAGCAGGCCCGGGCCGTGTCCATCAAATTATTTTCATGTAGAGTAGGACATGTGTGGTCCAACAGCCATGCAAAAGCGTTTGTCCACCCCAGTCTCTCATGTACCATCGACTTCTCCATACCAGGGGTGTCCTGTAGCCAACGACGTAGCCATTGAGTTGTGTCGCCGCCTAGTAGAGCTCATCTTTAGGCATGCCTAGGCCCCCTTCTCAAGCGGGTAATGTATTAAAGCTAGAGCAACCTGCCACAGATTATTCCCCCAAATTAGCTCTTATATTAGGCCATTAAGCAATCAAAGAATGAACGGGATAGCGTCAGCGGTAGTGCTGTAAAATAATACAATAGTCTGGGGAGTATTATCATTTTTTAAATTGCAACACACCCCAGGGGAGATAATGGCAAGGAGCCCCAGAAAGGGAGGGAGCCGCAGATCGCGGGCTGTGGGGTTAGAATACAGAATACTGATCTAACCCAAAAATCCCTGACCAAAGCCCATGTTGCGCAGCGCCTCCCTCAGGAAAGGCAAAACCAAGAGTGTCGAAAGCTTTCACAATGTCCGGGGACACTGCAACTCTGCCGTGTTCCCCTCTTGAGGTCCCATCCTTGAGGCGCAGGAGCCGCCTGATATTTAGGAAAGTATTTATTCCTGGGATGAAACCTGACTGATCTTCATTAATCAGCTGACTCATCAATGGGAGCAACCAAATAGCGAGCACTTTACCCAGCAGTTTGCAGTCCAGGTTAAGCAATGATAGGGGCGTGTCAGATCGCACATCTAGGTGGTCCCGGCCAGGTTTATGCAGGACCTCTAGTAATGCTTTGCGCTGAGTGTTTGTGAGATGTCCTAGTGATTGTGCTTCACGCAGCACGTCCGCGTATGATTTGACTAGCTGGTTGGCAACGTAGCGTAATACTCCACTGGTTCCAGGGGTTTTATTGCGAGCTAGTTGACGCAAAGCAGTTCGTATCTCTTCAATCTTGATGGGTTAGTTTAATTCACTCTGCTGTGTGTGGGTGAGTTGGGTCAGAGGAAGCTCATTAAAGAAATCTGCTAATTGAGTAGGTGAAGGCTCAGACCCCGCTGCATAAAGCATGCTATAATATTGCTGAAAGATCTCATTAATAGCCACTTGGGTATTGACCACGGTGCCAGAGTCTAGTTTAATAGCTCCAATGGGGGTGTGATGTTGTTCACCGTGAGTCAGCAATGCCAGCAGCCTGCTGGAGCGATCGCCCTCCGTGTGAAGCCTGGAGAGATAATGTCGATAGTAATGCTTACGCAAGCGTATATCTACCTCCCTAGGAGCGCATCAGGGTCCAGAGTGCCCTGCGACACTTCTCGTTCCACATTACGCAAGTCATTACGCAAGTCAGTTTCCATCGAGGTGATTTAGTGCACCAGGGTGTGTCTGATTCCCCCCATGGCCGCCTGGTAGTGGCCCTGTACGACCATCTTGTAAGCATCCCACTCCGGGGCCCGTGATGTGGCCGTCCTCCCATTAAGCTAGAGACACAGTCAGCCAACTCCTGGCGGAATGGGGGGGTCCTCTAGTGTTTTGGGCTGTAGGCGCCACGTAGGTATACTCGTGCACAGTCTGCCCCAGTGGAAGCTGCCCCACAGTGATCTGACAGCATCCTGGCCATAGTCCGCCTCCTGGAAGTCATGAGCCAGTCTTATCTGCCCCAAAATCAAGTCAATGCGAATGTGCAGTCTATGTACTAGGGAACAGAAGGAGTATTCCTGATCCTGGGAATGAGATGGCACATATCATGTAGGCCTCTATCGGACATCCAGGAGCCAAACTCGTGTGACATTGTTCTGCTGGGTGCACCTACCAGTGGGGGGTGGGATCTATCCATGTATACGTCAAGTACACAATTAAAGTCACCCCCCCATATACAGGTCGCTGAAGGGTCTTGGAAGAGCGTGGGAGTGACAGACAACATAAATTCCCTACATTTTGAGTTATGGGCATATAGCCCGGCTATCGCCAAGGGTTTGCGATCTAGGGTACCTTCAACCAGGACACATCTGCCCTCTTTGTCTGCTGTAAAGAGCTCAACAATATAGGAGACCTTGGGAGACAGCCAAAACAACACACCTATAGCAAACACTGACATTGTTGTTCCGCATGTCTGTCCCGTTCATTTAGATTAAAGGCTTTGCAGTTCCCCCTCTGTGAGGTGTGTTTCTTGTAGTATTGCTATGTGCATCTTGTGGCGTTTTAGGAATGCGTGTACCCGATGGTGTTTAATAGGAGTAGCTATGCCCCTAACATTCCATGTTAGGACTTTGTATCTGAAAGTCCCCATAGGTGCATGAATTTTTGATATGGCTTGTACGTCTGTACTGTGCGCCACGGCGGGGCTTTGTTTGCAAAACAGTTCACTACCTGTACCCCAGCCCTCCCATCCCTTTCTGTCGCCCATCGTCAGTGTCAGGAACTTTGTGGAAACATGAACAACTATCACAGCATTAACCTCACAGGCTGTCGGCCAACGGGGCCAGAGCCTCCCCGCGTCCAGCTCTCAAAACAGGTTCATAAAGTAGTGGTGAGTTGACAATTGTCCATTCTGAGAACCATGTTGGGGGCGTGAGTATGTCGAGAGGGTTCTCTTGACTATTCTAGCCTGTGTCTAATAGAATCAGATCCTCTCCAGCCCGGACTCCCCACAGACACTGGGTAGTTGCCTGCCTATGTTAATCATGAAAGCCCTTTAAAGCTGTTTTACAAGCAATCAGTTATTAGAATGTCCTAATGTTGTTAGGGGCATTAGAGCACATTTAAGGCCCTGCTAGTACTGAGATCTGGGCATGCTGAGGGTGACCATGTGCCCCCAGAACCTGTGTACTCAATCACCTGGTCTAGGCTTGGAACTTCGCTCTTCTTCTATAATGCAGTGACGGGGCTTGTGCATCAGAGGACATTGTGCACAGTAGCGCACTTAGAGGTCATCTGCTGTGCACGGAGTAATGTCCGGACCCTGCAAAGAGTTGATTGTTCAGCTGCTGGAGTGTCCTGCTGACAAGTCAGTATCTGAAGCTCCGTCTTCGCGGAGGGCTGTGTATGTGTTAATTATTAGTTGAGTAGCGTCAATCAGCGCTTGTGCCTGGCCCTCCACTGCCTGGGCCCTTGATGGGTGCACCTTGATCCCAGATTTCCTCTTGCGCCGGGGTTTGGGTGTGACCCATTCTTCAGCTCTGGGGTCTCCATGATGCGGCCGGCCAGGCCCTTGGCGTGTAGCTACGTCCATGCGTATTCTAGTGAGGGGAAGATATGTGTTTTTTCCTCGTCCACCACCCTTAGTCACGCTGGGAATAGCATTGCATAGCTGATGTTGTGCTCGGGAAGGTGCTGTTTAACCTTTACAAATGAGTTCTTCTTGCGCTGTACTTCCATTAGTTTAGTCAGGGTAGGCTGTGATGGTGGTGTTTTCAAACTTCCAAGGGCCTTTTGTCCTGAAGCTCTGGAGGACCAGATCACAATTTCGGAAGTTGAGGAGATGGGCTATCCACGGCCGAGGCTGGGCCCCAGGTGGCGGGGGCCTGCTCGGGATCCGGTGTGCCCATTCAATCGAAAAGAAAGGCAGCACTTTGTTCCCTAGCACTGTAGTCATCAACCAATGTTCAAGGAAGAGTTCGGCACTGGGGGCTTCTGGACGCTCCGGGAACCCCAGAAAGCAAATGTTGTTCCTTTGCGATCGTCCCTCCGCATCTTCTGCCCTATGCTGCAGAGAGGAGACCTCTGCCATTAGCTGCTTCACCTGCGACTGAAGGTCTCTGAGGGCTGGTTGCACAGTCACCAGGGATGTCACATTTCAAGTTACTCTGTTGGCCAGTTTGTGATGGTCAATTCGGAGTAGGTTGACTTCCTGCGACACAGAATCAATGTTCACCTCTTAAGCTGATTTAGTGTCCAGTTACAGGAGCTTTTCAAATTGGGTAGAATGAGCCTGTAGTGTTGTCTTCATTTGTTGGAGGGTAGCTGTATTGTCTTTTGTAGTCGCATACATAATTGACATAGTCCCCTCGGAGCAGCTGCTTTACCTTGAGGACAGTCAATTGGGGTGATCCGCATCAGAATGCAAATTTGCCAGTACACTGGGCTCAGCTGTGCAGCTCCGGTGTTGCTGCACAGCTGAGCCCAGCTGAACAGCCAAAAGCAGCAGTTTGGAGCTCCCGGGCAATAGCGGCCCCTTGCCAGAAGCCTCCTTAGAGGCACTAAGATTCAGGCCCTGCGCCCTAGATCCCAATAGCAGGGTCTCCTGGTTACCCAGTCCTGGGGGTCCCTCCGCTCACAGAGCCCAAGCAGGCAGGGTGGCTCAATAGTATGTCCGCAAATCTTTTGCTCCTGCGGGCTTACCCGCTTTTCCATGGGCCTGTTGTGGGTTGCTCACCCTATAGGGCTCCAAGTTCAGCCCCAGCCGCCCCCTTGTTGAGTATAGAGGGGGCTTGCAGATGCCCCATCGTGCTGGGCCCCACCAATAATGTCCAATAACGTCCAGCACCCTCTACGAGTCCTAATTATGCAGGTTCAATGGGCCGTCTGACCCAGGGCTGTATGCATTAACTTGTAGCAGGGTACTCTTTCCACTCAAGGAGAGGGCCGCTGCCTCAGTAATGCGCCATGGAGAGCCTCTATTCAACCGGCAGCCAGGTGCTTCACAATGTTCAACAGTCCGTACTCACTCACATAAGTAGGTAGGACGCACTGCCACCTCCTTCCAAGTCCACACGGCAGTTGCTCCTAAGGTGGTGGCTCCTGCCTACCACTCCGATGCATCCAGCACCTCCTGCAAAGGGATGACTCCGGATGGGCTCGCTGCCCTCAGCCTGCAGGTCGCTGTCTGTCGATCAGTCCTGTGGCAAAATTGTCATCCGCCATCACAGCTGCCTCCTCGTGCCCCCGCAGGCCTCCCCTGGACCCCGCTTCACCTTCTGCAAGGGCCAATCGTGGCCTCACAGGCACGTGGGTTTCGGCCGCCCCTGCCCGGCCCGCTTCACCAAAGCGCAGATGGATGCCACCTGCAGGTGAACCCGTGATCCCATGCCTCCCGGGGCTTCAGCCTCGAGCAATTGGGGCTCCGGATGGGGTCCTGCTGCAGGATATTTACCTGGCCAGGAGTGGAGCCGATCAGCGAGCGTCGACTCCTTGGTCTGGCAGCTTGACGGGCTTCCAGTAATTTCATGCAGTAGACACATACACCGGAGGATGCATGAAAGTGATTATATTCACTTTGTTACCTGCTACTGAGTTTTGTTGTATTATAGGTCTTGTCTTTGATTT
Organism: Pleurodeles waltl; assembly: GCF_031143425.1. Taxonomy (NCBI): domain Eukaryota; kingdom Metazoa; phylum Chordata; class Amphibia; order Caudata; family Salamandridae; genus Pleurodeles; species Pleurodeles waltl. The sequence continues at coordinate 19,887,123 of NC_090449.1, forward strand.
CAAACCATGGCAACTCATTTTTATCTCTTATTCCTTTTTACCTTATCCCCTTTACCTTTTCCCATCCCTTCTTGCTCCTTTTTGTATCTTGTAGTTAGTACTTGGTTACAATTGTTATAATCCTGCCCATTGTCTCAGGCACAATTTAACTGTCCTGATAACGATCTCTTTATCTCTTTAAGAGATTGAAACGTTGCTGACTGATGAACCTTGACTCAAATACTATATGTGTCTATTTTGTGCATAAGCCTTAGTACGAATATAATGTGCTCTAACCACTGTGTTGTATTTTGTCACTATAACCAGCCTGAGCATGACAGGTCTATTTGGTCCTCTGTTTGTTTGTTTCCCCATTTTTTATCATGCTTTATATATACTAAAAAAGTAAATCCATCTGGAAATGATATATAGATTTCATTGTATCTCTCTGTATAATAAGTAGTTTAATTTTGTTGGTAAAGGACTGTTGTTCCTTTGAAATTAAACTAATTTGGAACACAACTTCAACGGCACTGCATGCTGAAGAGAGGTCAAGAAGACCAGGTTTACCATCGTCAAAAGTCCACAGTGTCGTCAACAGCTTTAAGCATGGTTCTTTCCCTATTGTGACCAGGTCTGAAACCAGTTTAGAAACATACCAAGACATTGTTTTTAGAACTATAATTATCAGACTTGGTCACCACACATAATTCCAAAATTGTGGTGAGAAAAGGTAGCCTAGTGATGGTCCTGTAGTTGTCTAAACAGTTTGATTTCTATTCAATTGCGAGGGCACATGCGACCTAAAATCAGTTGTCAGGACAAACACTCTCCTTCACTGATACATTTATACTCTCAATCAGGCAAACAAGAGATAGTCCACAAATCCATTGGCAACAGGTTTGAGAATTGAGTTGGAGCATATTGGGAGGGTTTGGTGTATTTCACAGCAACCTTCAGGTTTGAGTTAGAGATTGGATGGTAAATAGACCTGAATGTCTTCTTATGAGCAGCTGTCTCAGCAACACCTCATGGTTTTTGCTACCTTTATTCATTCGGCACTAGCTACAGAACTACTACACAGTTTGATCAAGCCATGAGGAAAAACTTTTGGTTGCCCCTTCTGTCTCCTGTGTCTCTATTGTTCCTTGGTTATCTTGCCGTATGCAGGAGTGAAGGTGATAAAACCTAAAGATAATAAAAGTTATTTATCATAATAGCTTATATATTCCTACTCTTTCAGCCCCATCAGCCTTCGAGACCTCCACACCCTTCAACATCTTCAGTTTCTGGTTAAGAACACTTTGCCGTGACACATTCTAAATTGCCTCAATACAATCGCTATGAAGGTTGCCACATCGCCGCCCCATTTTGACATTGCTTAGAGAAAATGGTGCTACCAGTGTCTACATTACCCAGAACAAATGCCATGCTTCCTGACTTCTGTACCATTTCCACATTGCCCTCTCAACATTGGTATGCCAGCATCTAGGTTCCCACTGGGTTTTCACAAGACCCCCATAAAATTGCAAAGTCGGCTTGCACACTTTTGTGCCATTTTCATATTGCCCCTAAAAACTATTATGTTAATTTCTGAATTCAGCCATTTATATGTGGTTTTCATGGCCCTAACAGAACTATTGCAAATATAGCTCTAGGTTGTAGTTGGCCTATTCTGTTTGAACATCATTGTGGGTGATTGCTACTGGAAAAGAAGTTCAATGCTAATGTGAACTCTGAATGTATTACTAATGAATTTTATGTATCATGGCTTAAGAATTTGCATAAAATTTGACAAACATAGAAAATGATGTGCAACTTACAAAATGTGCCCACTTGAGTGCCCACCATTAAATACGTAATGCTTTAGGGAATGCATATTAATCGTTATTCCAACTGTAGATGTCGAGAAATTGTATTAGTATGTCATATTAATGATTTTACGGTATGTATTTGCTTATTAATTATAGGCCTTAATTTAGCGAGGTTTGAGCCTAGTCTGCACTGCCTCATACTAAGCTGCAATGTTTAATAAAATTGTGGGAATGTATGTCCAGAGAAATCAATACATTTATTGTTCACACTGTGTTGACCAAACGTTAGTAGATGTCTTTAAGTTTCTCATGAGAACTCCCTGCTAGAAGGTCTTGCATTAGGAGTTGTTACTTTGTATAGTTTGATGCGTGAGACAGCGATGTTCCCAGGAGCTAACAATGGATGCACTGATTGGAGAACGGATTGCTACAAAAGGTTACCTGACGAATCTGACGATTGAAACAGGAGAAGAGGAGCCAATCATCGACATGTGAAAGACAGTTTAGTTACATCTTATATTTGGGTTTTTATTTCTATTGCACTAATTGCAAACGTAAGATTTTCTGACCAATAACAGGGTGGGAAGTTCTTTAGGAAATGCTAACTTAGCCCGACTGCACAGAGGAGAGGGGTTCGCATTCTATTCTGATTTTTCTCCGTAGTGATTCTGCTTGAGGAGCTGAACAGTTCCTGATGACTTCATTTCTATCTTTAAGTCTATTGCTTAACTTCCTAATGCTGAATGCTGATACCTTAGATATTGCTTCTTAAATGGTTGAGTTAGTTTAGAGTCCCCGTGTCTGAACCATCCCCTTTCACTCTCCGTTCCTGAAGCTAACTGAAAAGATGTCCAACTGATGAAGCTAATAGCAGCTTGCCGATCCATATGAGGAGAAGTATAACAAAATGCTAATGTACTTTTTGTAAGTTTTGTTCTTTGTTTCCAGGTACCAACCGCTATTTTGATAGAGTCATAGTTAGATGTTTTCCAAATTAACTCTGACAAAAATTGTTTTGCATAAAGCCCTAACATGCTATTCTAATCAGAAGGCTAGTTAGGGAGATACCGAAAATGTTAACAAATTGTCATTAACAAAGAATTGAAGCTGTTCATTTGTAGGATCTAGATGTATGCCATTTATATGGTGCAGCTATTCTTGCTCTTAATTTCTACTGTGACTCTTGAATGCTTAACTGTCAATGCGTTAGCTAAACTGAGATTCTTTAGACGGTTTGGTCAAGCGGTGTTGTTTATGTTTGTTTACCATCTGGTTTTGAGACTGATTTACGTGACATTAGCATTGTTAATTTAGGGGAATAAACTTTCTAACTTTTACATAAAGGTGTGGTTATTTGTGGCCAAATGGGCCATGGTGTGTAAAGATCACCGACTCCAAAAAGTATTTGATGATGTTTATTGATTGGAATGAGGTAATTGCGTTGTATTTGGGACTTAAGGTGGAATCACTGTAAGTGTAGTCAGAAGGTCTATCACACCTCTAACGCTTCCCCTTATAAATTAGCAATAAAAAAAACAAATAAGGACAGGCGCGCTCCTACTTTTACAACAGACAGTAAGTATCCTTCTAAAGTCTGAGCATGCATTGCGTCACACTCTCTGAGAATCCAACGGAGGGCAGCAATGAAGATGGAAGATGTGCATTACAAACAAGAGTACAAAACCCCTCTCACTGATGTGATAACTGCCAATTTTCTGTCCAAAATTAAATCTGGCTCTCCCTTGGACCCTGCCCCTCCTTCTGTTCTTCTACGGGTATTGGACACTATTGTCCCTCCGCTTACTAAAATTTTGAATTACTCTCTATCTTCCGGTTCCCTCCCTCAGTCTTTTAAACATGCTGTTATTAAGCCTCTTCTGAAGAAAACCCAAATTTGACCCTACTCTACCAGAAAACTATAGACCCATTGCCCTCCTTCCTATCGCCGCCAATATCTTGGAAAAGCATGTCAATTCTCAACTAACCTGCTATCTTGAGACCCATGAGCTCCTACACCCCACCCAAATGGTCTTCAGAGCCTTGCATAGCACCGAGTCAGCCCTTCTTACTGTAACTGAGTCGGCTCGTCAGCTTTTGGATCAAGGGACTCATGTGGCTGTTATTTTGCTTGATCTGAGTGCAGCATTCGACACGGTCGATCACGACCTTCTTTGCTGCAGACTCTCAGAAATTGGGGTAAGAGGATCCTCTCTGTCCTGGCTCTCCTCTTCTCTCAAAGGTAGATCCTTTCAAGTTCTGGACCGCACTTTTCTCTCTAATATTTTCCCATTGACCTGTGGTGTCCCCCAGGGCTCTTCTCTCAGTCCCACTCTTTTTAATGTTTATTTGTCCCCGTTAACTAAAGTGATCGCTCCCCACAACCTCTCATTGGTCACTTATACAGACGACACTCAATTAGTGGTGTCCCTCTCCAGCTCTGGAGACTCGTCTGTGGATAACCTCTCCTGCTGTTTGAGGGATATCACTGATTGGATGATTAAATCCAAACTTAAGTTTAACTACGGGAAGTCAGAAGTTTTGGTCCTAGGCAATGGTCCCCCTGCCTCTCCTCTTTCATCATTTTCAGATACTTTTAACAACCTTCCCCCTCCCAAAACACAGGTTAAGAGTCTGGGCGTGTGGCTCGATCCTCGGCTTACCATGGATTTTCAAGCCAATAAAGTCTCCTCCACTTGTTTTGGTCTCCTTCGTGCTTTCAGGAAGATTCTTACTCTTCTCCCTCCCACGGCCAGAAGAATTCTTATTCAAACTTTAATTCTTTCCCGGCTTGACTACGGGAATTCTCTGTTTTTTAGCTCTCCGCTTTACGTAATAAAGAAGCTGCAGAGAGTGCAAAATGCAGCAGCCAGACTTCTTATTCAATTACCAAAATATTCTTCTGCTAAACCGGCTATTTCGACTCTCCATTGGCTCCCCATTAAGGAGCGGATTCATTTTAAATCACTCTGCATTGTTCACAGGGCCCTACATGGCAGGGGTCCAACTTTCTTAAGAAAACGGATTTTCCTATATACCCCATCTAGGAGCCTACGGTCTTCCTCTCTTCGGTATGTCCTTATTTTCCGGTCCAAGAGAGCCTGGGGTAGTAATTCCTTCTCTAGTAAGGCCGCCCGTCTCTGGAATGCTCTTCCTTCGGAGCTCCGCCATGAATTCTCAGAGCGACTCTTCAGGAAAAAACTTTTGTAACTAACTCACTCCTTTTCTCCTGTAGGTAACTTCTGCTGCTGTTAGCGCTGGGATGCCCTTGGGTAACTATGCGCTCTATAAATACAAAAAACTAAACTAAACTAAACTGGTGACAGAAGCCCTTTTATTCCACAGAGAGGGAAGTGAATGTGCCAACCACTACCTATATCGTGGCGGTTACTGTTCACAGAGGTATGTTGGCTCTAAAATTCATTGTGAGTGTATGTCAGGGTCCTGACTGCAGAGGCGAAAAGGAGCTGTAAGTCCTCATGTGAGGACAGAAGTGTTGAACTTTATAGTTTTGCCATCCCCACTCATGCAGCCTTATTTTGAGACAATAGTAACCATCAGAGACAATGTTTCAGTACATTTTAAAGAATTTGGCTGCAACTAGTTTCGAAATGTAAAAGGAAATAATGAGTGTTACTCGCTCATGTACAATTAATGGCAACCCTAAAACCCCTAATGCACCCGAAACATTCAGATATTAATGAGCTTGCTTGGTTGCTCACTGGGTATAAATTACATGTTACTGATAAAAAGGGATAAATATTGTATTTGTCTAGATTTTTTCAATATCCCCAGTTTTATTATTGAACCAATTAAAGTACTTATAATCACTTATTGTTTTTAGAATTTATTAGGGCTGGTGATGCCACCTCTGGACAAGATCGGACTCGAAACTGGCGCATTCACTCATAGATGTCAGCCAGAAAAAGACATTGAGGGTGAGAGAGAGAAAGGAAATAAAACTAAAGCAGAGATAGCCCCCAAAGGTGTATGTGGTCAGTCCACGTTCGACATTAATCAGAAGTCAGCAAGTGTCAGTACTTCCTCCCTTCCTGTTCATTCTTAGTTCCTAGAAACCTGTTTGTGGGGCTTATTGCGCTACAAACTTAGATAGATAGATAGATAGATAGATAGATAGATAGATAGATAGATAGATAGATAGATAGATGGATAGATGGATTAGTATAGTTTAGTACTTCTCTTTACTATGTTGAATGGATATTTAAAAAAGTGTATGCATTGTATATAGTTCATTCAGGGAGCTCCAGATTGGGTGTGTTCATTGAATATTCTGGAGGGGATCAGTGTGTTTACGTTGAAATTGAGGAAACAAGATAAGAGTTATTAGGCCCCCTTTCAAGAGTCTTGATTAAGAAAACAATCGTGATTCATTGAAAAGTCTCACTCTATCTGAAACTGACTTCCCTCATTCGTAGAAGGTGCATTTTTTAGGTAATGGTGAAGACCTCTGGATTTATTTCACACAAAAGAATATATATATATTTTTTTTCTTTAAATACAAGTAGTAAAAATGTTGGGAAGCTTAATGCCACTGATACGTGATGATGCTAGCAAACTGTCACAATCCAGTTGAAAGTCACTTGGGAGGATGGAATTCCCGTGCTAGTCCACCTGGTAAGATCGGGGAGCAGAGGACTATGGACCCCCAAATTAATGTTAATAAGAGGGGAAGATGAGGATTGAGAACGACAGAGAGAAGGCACACCAGGCTGGCTGCCATGTCTTTCAGGTGTTTTCGAGGACTCAGGCTGGCACATTCTCTCTGGGAGGTATTTAAAGGGGCCACAAACACCACTGGTACAGCAAGTCTGACTATGAAGACAAAAGCATATGGCAAGTGATAACAGATTTTGCTCCTACCTGATGCTCCATAAGGTGAAGCTGACAAACCCAGGAGTACCAGGGTACCATCCCCAGACTCGGAAGCACCAGAAGATGCCAGAACAAGAGAAACCACGAGGGAAAATTGTACAAAACAAAGGTGCTGGGAAACAAACAAAACAGTCTCGACCTAAGTGAGGGGAACCACACCACTAAGCAGCTGTGAGGCTACTTGCTGCTGGCACCAGGCTGCTGAGATTGTCCAGGGTGTGATCCTACTGCAGTCTGACTGGCTGACCTTCTGTGTCTGACCTGCAAGGCCCAACCCCTGCCTTTCAGCCCCAGTCTCCCCTGAACTGGTCTCCACGGTCTGCCTTCCACCAGATCTTCCGCCTTCGGGTAAGCGAAGCCCACCTGCTCCATCCCTGGGTCCCGACAAAAAGATGCAATTGATTACAAGATATTTAGTGCCAATCATGTAGTTTATGCACTGTGTGCATCATGACCTTTTAACAAATTTTATACAAATTTATAACATTTCAGGTCACTGCATGTAATGGTCACTCAATCATCAGAAAGAGGAAACAAATCTCACCACGTCTTAGGGATGTAAAAGGATAGCGTTACAAAATATTGCCATTCAATAAAGCATAAGAGTAAACTTGTATTCCAGTGGTTCCCAACCTGTGGTCCGGGGGCCCCTGTGGGGCGTGAAGCCTCCTCAAGGGGTCCGCAACTGCTTAGAAAATTAAATAATATTAACAGATTAATAAAGTGCATATAAATAAAGTATCTAAATGTACAATTGAAAATTTCTGCTCCGATGTTGCTGCAGCTAGGAAACCTGCTGCCTGGATTCATTATTTAATTTGGACAACTATTACTCCCTTGAGAGTTTACTGGGGAACAGTTTGTGAAAAACGAGAATTATTCTGAAAATCAAGTGGTTTTGGAAAACAAACTGTAAACCATTTTAAAGCTTTGACACAGTATGGTTGTAGGAGGCTGGACTGGCTTGTAGTGAGTACCAAGGGGTACTTGCACCTTGCACCAGGCCCAGTTATCCCTTATTAGTGTATAGGGTGTCTAGCAGCTTAGGCTGATAGATAATGGTAGCTTAGCAGAGCAGCTTAGGCTGAACTAGGAGACGTGTGAAGCTACTACAGTACCACCTAGTGTCATATGCACAATATCATAAGAAAACACAATACACAGTTATACTCAAAATAAAGGTACTTTATTTTTATGACAATATGCCAAAGTATCTCAGAGTGTACCCTCAGTGAGAGGATAGGAAATATACACAAGATATATATACACAATACCAGAAATATGCAGTATAGTCTTAGAAAACAGTGCAAACAATGTATAGTTACAATAGGATGCAATGGGGACACATAGGGATAGGGGCAACACAAACCATATACTCCAAAAGTGGAATGCGAACCACGAATGGACCCCAAACCTATGTGACCTTGTAGAGGGTCGCTGGGACTATTAGAAAATAGTGAGGGTTAGAAAAATAGCCCACCCCAAGACCCTGAAAAGTGAGTGCAAAGTGCACTAAAGTTCCCCAAAGGACAAAGAAGTTGTGATAGGGGAATAAGGCAGGAAAGACACAAACCAACAATGCAACAACGCTGGATTTCCAATCTGGGGTACCTGTGGAACAAGGGGACCAAGTCCAAAAGTCACAAGCAAGTCGGAGATGGGCAGATGCCCAGGAAATGCCAGCTGCGGGTGCAAAGAAGCTTCTACTGGACAGAAGAAGCTGCGGTTTCTGCAGGAACGCAAAGGGCTAGAGACTTCCCCTTTGGAGGACGGATCCCTCTCGCCTTGTAGAGTCGTGCAGAAGTGTTTTCCCACCGAAAGAATGCCAACAAGCCTTGCTAGCTGCAAATCGTGCGGTTAGCGTTTTTGGACGCTGCTGTGGCCCAGGAGTGACCAGGAGGTCGCAAATTGGACCAGGAGGTAGAGGGGACATCGAGCAACACAAGGAGTCCTCTTAGCAGCAGGTACCACCTGGAGAAGTGCCAGAAACAGGCACTACGAGGATGCGTGAAACAGTGCTCACCCGAAGTCGCACAAAGGAGTCCCACGTCGCCAGAGACCAACTTAGAAAGTCGTGCAATGCAGGTTAGAGTGCCGTGGACCCAGGCTTGGCTGTGCACAAAGGATTTCCGCCGGAAGTGCACAGGGGCCGGAGTAGCTGCAAAAGTCGCGGTTCCCAGCAATGCAGTCTAGCGAGGTGAGGCAAGGACTTACCTCCACCAAACTTGGACTGAAGAGTCACTGGACTGTGGGAGTCACTTGGACAGAGTTGCTGGATTCGAGGGACCTCGCTCGTCGTGCTGAGAGGAGACCCAAGGGACCGGTAATGCAGCTTTTTGGTGCCTGCGGTTGCAGGGGGACTATTCCGTCGACCCACGGGAGATTTCTTCGGAGCTTCTAGTGCAGAGAGGAGGCAGACTACCCCCACAGCATGCACCACCAGGAAAACAGTCGAGAAGGCGGCAGGATCAGCGTTACAGAGTTGCAGTAGTCGTCTTTGCTACTATGTTGCAGTTTTGCAGGCTTCCAGCGCGGTCAGCAGTCGATTCCTTGGCAGAAGGTGAAGAGAGAGATGCAGAGGAACTCGGATGAGCTCTTGCATTCGTTATCTAAAGTTTCCCCAGAGACAGAGACCCTAAATAGCCAGAAAAGAGGGTTTGGCTACCTAGGAGAGAGGATAGGCTAGCAACACCTGAAGGAGCCTATCACAAGGAGTCTCTGACGTCACCTGGTGGCACTGGCCACTCAGAGCAGTCCAGTGTGCCAGCAGCACCTCTGTTTCCAAGATGGCAGAGGTCTGGAGCACACTGGAGGAGCTCTGGACACCTCCCAGGGGAGGTGCAGGTCAGGGGAGTGGTCACTCCCCTTTCCTTTGTCCAGTTTCGCGCCAGAGCAGGGCTAAGGGGTCCCCTGAACCGGTGTAGACTGGCTTATGCAGAATTGGGCACATCTGTGCCCAAGAAAGCATTTCCAGAGGCTGGGGGAGGCTACTCCTCCCCTGCCTTCACACCATTTTCCAAAGGGAGAGGGTGTAACACCTTCTCTCAGAGGAAGTCCTTTGTTCTGCCATCCTGGGCCAGGCCTGGCTGGACCCCAGGAGGGCAGATGCCTGTCTGAGGGGTTGGTAGCAGCAGCAGCTGCAGTGAAACCCCGGGAAAGGCAGTTTGGCAGTACCAGGGTCAGTGCTACAGACCACTGGGATCATGGGATTGTGCCAACTATGCCAGGATGGTATAGAGGGGGCAATTCCATGATCATAGACATATTACATGGCCATATTCGGAGTTACCATTGTGAAGCTACATATAGGTAGTGACCTATATGTAGTGCACACGTGTAATGGTGTCCCCGCAGTCACAAAGTCCGGGGAATTGGCCCTGAACAATGTGGGGGCACCTTGGCTAGTGCCAGGGTGCCCACACACTAAGTAACTTAGCACCCAACCTTTACTAGGTAAAGGTTAGACATATAGGTGACTTATAAGTTACTTAAGTGCAGTGAAAAATGGCTGTGAAATAACGTGGACGTTATTTCACTCAGGCTGCAGTGGCAGTCCTGTGTAAGATTTGTCAGAGCTCCCTATGGGTGGCAAAAGAAATGCTGCAGCCCATAGGGATCTCCTGGAACCCCAATACCCTGGGTACCTCAGTACCATATACTAGGGAATTATAAGGGTGTTCCAGTAAGCCAATGTAAATTGGTAAAATTGGTCACTAGCCTGTCAGTGACAATTTGAAAGAAATGAGAGAGCATAACCACTGAGGTTCTGATTAGCAGAGCCTCAGTGAGACAGTTAGGGGGTGATTCTAACCCTGGCGGTCGGAGTTAAAGTGGCGGCCAACCCGCCAACAGGCTGGCGGTCCAAAAAATGGAATTCTGACCCTGGCGGGAACCGCCAACACAGCCCGCCAACTTAACACTCCGACCGCCGCGGCGGTACAGACAAACAGCGCGGCGGTTACCGCCAACAGGCAGGCGGCAGACAATGTACCGCCCACACTATCATAACTCACCAATCCGCCACCTTTTCCGGGGCGGGAGCACCGCCGATAAAAACACGGCGGAAACAGACTACGAACAGGAAAACGCTCACCAAAACACACTCCACGAGTACGGAGGACAGCATGGAACCCGAATTAAACATCCTACCTGCTCTCGTCTACCTTCTCATCTACCACGAGTACGAAGTCCGGCGCAGACGACAACGGTGAGTACTGCACCTACGACACACGGGAGGGGGAGGACGAAAGGTTACGGGCACACACATATACGACCCCCCCCCCCCCCAATCATGTACTCACCAATGCAGAGCACCAAGTCACAGTGACACCACCTAAACACCCCTGAAAAATGCTAGGACATAATCATATTTGGAATAAATATTTATGTACCAAAAAGCTCCAGAAAATTAGCGTACAACCATGAAAGATATCCACAACAAAACAAATGACATACACATCAGTGTATAACTGAAGTACCAAGTCCTGCACATCCTACGAATTCAGCATGTCCGTGGGCCAAAGTCTTGAGAAACAAGGGCAAAGCCCACACAGGAGACCTGAGTCCTTTGGAGAGAACACTGCAGGGGCATCAGATGTAAAAACTACAGGCACCTCAGGGGGAAGGGAAGGGGGGGGCACCACAGCCACATGAGTCCACGACGCCAGATCCACGAGGAGCCACCATGCCCACGGGACCATCCTGGGGAGTGCAAAGCCACAGTCTCTCAAGTCTCTGCAGTGGGTGGATTGCCCACTGGACCATCCTGGGGAGTGCAAAGCCACAGTCTCTCAATGTCTCTACAGTGGGTGGGCTGCCCACTGGGCCATCCTGGGGAGTGCAAAGCCACAGTCTCTCAAGTCTCTGCAGTGGGTGGATTGCCCACTGGACCATCCTGGGGAGTGCAAAGCCACAGTCCATCAGGTGGATGACAGTCTCCACTGGTCAAGGAGGAGGCATGGTGGGCACAATGAACCATCAACGGTGCTTGAGACGGCGGTGCCCTGTTCAGCGGTGCTTGAGACGGCGGGGCCCAGCGGAGCGGTGCTTGAGAGGAAGGGCCCAGCGGAGCGGTGCTTGAGAGGAAGGGCCCAGCGGAGCGGTGCTTGAGACGGCGGGGCCCAGCGGAGCGGTGCTTGACAGGAAGGGCCCAGCGGAGCGGTGCTTGAGACGGCGGGGCCCAGCGGAGCGGTGCTTGACAGGAAGGGCCCAGCGGAGCGGTGCTTGACAGGAAGGGCCCAGCGGAGCGGTGCTTGAGAGGAAGGGCCCAGCGGAGCGGTGCTTGAGAGGAAGGGCCCAGCGGAGCGGTGCTTGAGACGGCGGGGCCCAGCGGAGCGGTGCTTGACAGGAAGGGCCCAGCGGAGCGGTGCTTGAAATGAAGGGCCCAGCGGAGCGGTGCTTGAGACGGCGGGGCCCAGCGGAGCGGTGCTTGAGACGGCGGGCCCAGCGGAGCGGTGCTTGAGACGGCGGGGCCCAGCGGAGCGGTGCTTGAGAGGAAGGGTCCAGCGGAGCGGTGCTTGAAATGAAGGGCCCAGCGGAGCGGTGCTTGAGACGGCGGGGCCCAGAGGAGCGGTGCTTGACAGGAAGGGCCCAGCGGAGCGGTGCTTGAGACGGCGGGGCCCAGCGGAGCGGTGCTTGAGACGGCGGGGCCCAGCGGAGCGGTGCTTGAGAGGAAGGGTCCAGCGGAGCGGTGCTTGAAATGAAGGGCCCAGCGGAGCGGTGCTTGAGACGGCGGGGCCCAGCGGAGCGGTGCTTGAGACGGCGGGGCCCAGCGGAGCGGTGCTTGAGAGGAAGGGTCCAGCGGAGCGGTGCTTGAAATGAAGGGCCCAGCGGAGCGGTGCTTGAGACGGCGGGGCCCAGCAGAGCGGTGCTTGACAGGAAGGGCCCAGCGGAGCGGTGCTTGAAATGAAGGGCCCAGCGGAGCGGTGCTTGAGACGGCGGGGCCCAGCGGAGCGGTGCTTGAGACGGCGGGCCCAGCGGAGCGGTGCTTGAGACGGCGGGGCCCAGCGGAGCGGTGCTTGAGAGGAAGGGTCCAGCGGAGCGGTGCTTGAAATGAAGGGCCCAGCGGAGCGGTGCTTGAGACGGCGGGGCCCAGAGGAGCGGTGCTTGACAGGAAGGGCCCAGCGGAGCGGTGCTTGAGACGGCGGGGCCCAGCGGAGCGGTGCTTGAAATGAAGGGCCCAGCGGAGCGGTGCTTGAGACGGCGGGGCCCAGCGGAGCGGTGCTTGAGACGGCGGGGCCCAGCGGAGCGGTGCTTGAGAGGAAGGGTCCAGCGGAGCGGTGCTTGAAATGAAGGGCCCAGCGAAGCGGTGCTTGAGACGGCGGGGCCCAGCGGAGCGGTGCTTGAGACGGCGGGGCCCAGCGGAGCGGTGCTTGACAGGAAGGGCCCAGCGGAGCGGTGCTTGAAATGAAGGGCCCAGCGGAGCGGTGCTTGAGACGGCGGGGCCCAGCGGAGCGGTGCTTGAGAGGAAGGGTCCAGCGGAGCGGTGCTTGAAATGAAGGGCCCAGCGGAGCGGTGCTTGAGACGGCGGGGCCCAGCGGAGCGGTGCTTGACAGGAAGGGCCCAGCGGAGCGGTGCATGAGACGGCGGGGCCCAGAGGAGCGATGCTTGACAGGAAGGGCCCAGTGGAGCGGTGCTTGAAATGAAGGGCCCAGCGGAGCGGTGCTTGAGACGGCGGGGCCCTGTTCAGCGGTACTCTTCTGCACCGCGGGCCCTGTTCAGCGGTGCCTATCTCCACGGCGGGGCCCTGTTCAGCGGTGCTCTTCTGCACCGCGGGCCCTGTTCAGCGGTGCCTATCTCCACGGCGGGGCCCTGTTCAGCGGTGCTCTTCTGCACCGCGGGCCCTGTTCAGCGGTGCCTATCTCCACGGCGGGGCCCTGTTCAGCGGTGCTCTTCTGCACCGCGGGCCCTGTTCAGCGGTGCCTATCTCCACGGCGGGGCCCTGTTCAGCGGTACTCTTCTGCACCGCGGGCCCTGTTCAGCGGTGCCTATCTCCACGGCGGGGCCCTGTTCAGCGGTACTCTTCTGCACCGCGGGCCCTGTTCAGCGGTGCCTATCTCCACGGCGGGGCCCTGTTCAGCGGTGCTCTTCTGCACCGCGGGCCCTGTTCAGCGGTGCCCATCCAGCAGGTCAAGGGAGCCAGACCTGGCCTGGACTCCCTGTTCAGTCGCCCTCGGACTGTGACGTTTCTGGACCCTTCGGGGACGGACTCCTGGCCTCCTTAGTGTCCTCCTTCCCAGCTGGGATGTGGCATGTGGGGTCCACCTTCTCCGCGCTCCTGCTGCCCTTCCGCTCCTTTGATGGGGCTCTCGGGCCCTTGCCTCCCCCAGATGGTGTGGGTGGTGAAGTGGCCGCACATTGCTCCTTGGGGGCAGCCCTGTCGGTCCTTGGTTTTGCGGGTCCTCTTGCCGGGGGGGGGGCTGGACGTGTCCTTGCTGCTGATCGATGTGTCACTGCTGGCAAAGGGTGGGCTCCAGAACCCAGGCACAACAGTGACACCCGAAGCTGGGCTGGTGGTGGCTGCGGTGCTCTTGGGACTCTTTGAAGATGGATGGGGGAGGTCATCGGGGGGAAAGAGGTTAAGGTTAGCCAGGAAAAGTTTTTTAGGGCCAAGGTAAAGGGTAGGAGAAGTGGAGATGGAAGTGGAGGTAGAGGAGGTGGTTGTAGGAGAGTCAGGTGTGCTGTCATTGGGTGAAGGTGCTGGTGCTGTAGGCTGTCGTGAGGTGGATGGCTGTTGGGTGGGTGGCTGCCTGCGTTTGTGTGTCTTGGAAGAGGGGGTGACAGACACAGTGGGAGAGGACACAGGGGACGTGTACATGGCAGTGGGGGTGGTGTCTGCACGAGTGTGGACTGTACTGGAGGGTGAGGTGGTGATGGAAGCACTGGCTGATGTTGGGGTGCATGCAGGTGTGAGTGTAGACGTCACAGGGAGGGAGGAGGGAGACGAGGAGGAGGGGGACACAGGGGTGGCAGTGGCTGTTGGCATGTCTGCATCTGGGTGTTGCTCGGGTGAGTGTTTGCGGGATCTGTGGTGCTTGTGTTTGGATGAGCTGCTCTTGGGTGTTGAGGTGTGTGCAGGCTGGTCTGATGGTGTGGATGGGATAGGCTGAGGAACAGGAGACAGAGACAGGCTGGAGGCAGTCAGAAGAGGGAGGCTGGAAACAGGGACAATGGCTGCTGTCAGTGCTGAGGCCAGAGCAGTGAACGCTCGTTGATGGGCAGCCTGACCCGAATGAATGCCCTCCAGGTACGCATTGCTCTGTTGCACCTCCCTTTGCACACCCTGGATGGCATTCAGAAGGGTCGTCTGCCCAACAATGAGCATCCTTACCAGGTCAATGAGCTCCGCACTGAGGGCAGCAGGGGCAACAGGGGCAGGGGCTGAGGTGCCTGGGGCGAAGGAGACGCGCGCCTTCCTGGGCGAACCGGCACAGAGCGAAGACTGAGGGGCTGCTGGGAGGGCGGGGCTGGTGCGCTGGGTGGCGGCTGTACCTGTAGAGGCGGGGGGCACGGATGTTGCCGCCACCCCTAGGGAGCTCCCATCCGAGGACGTGTCGCTTTCGCTGCTCTCACCAGCGGTCCCCGTCGTGGTGCTCCCCTCGCCCTCCGGATCACTGGTGCCCTCGGTGTCTGTTCCTGGGCCCACCGGGGCCTTGTGTCCTGCAGCTCCCTCGTGCTCCGATGCCATATCTCCTCCGCCTGATGATGCTAATGCACACATGCACAAGAAGATGAAGAGAAAGGGTGGGGGGAGAAAAAAGAAGACCAGGTTGAGTGCATGCAATGTCAACACCGTTGGCGGAGAGGACAGACACAGGTGCCTAATGCACTAAGCCGCGCATTCGGGGTACACTACTCAGTACTACTGACTAAGACAACAGGCCAAGAGACGTCAAACGCGCACATGGGAGATGCTGGACCTTCAATGGCTGTACTTGTCACCCTACAGAGGTGGGGGCCGGGGGCACAGGGCCATGCCTAAGGGAGAGGACTACACTACAGAAAGCGCCCTGGCCTAATGTCACCCACAGCCCTCCTCCCCCACCCAGACGCCTCCACTGCGCAGAAAGATAGGAGAATGTGCTGATACTCACCCCCTTGTGTCTGCTGTGATGTCTTAAAGCGCCCATCCAATTCTGGGTAGGCCACCGCCAGGATCCGGGACATCAGGGGGGTCATGGTGCGACTGGCACCCCTCCTAGGTTGGGAGGCCATCCCCAGCAGTGTTTCTGCGGTCTTCCTTGTTCCGCGGCGGATGTCCTCCCACCTCTTGCGGCAGTGGGTGCCCCGTCTGTTGTGGACCCCCAAGGTCCGGACTTCCTTGGCGATGGCACGCCAAATCTCGATCTTCTGATGGGCGCTGACCTATTAGACATGTACAGGGTGGAAAGGAGGAAATCATCAATGGCCTGCATGTTAGATGTCATTGCCCCCCCCCCCCCCACTTTGCCATATGGCACATGCTCTCATCTGTCGGGCGTTGCACTCCTCATTCGCCCCCCACCCCACCAACTTACATCCACCCCAATCCACACAGGCATAGCCCATTCCATTAGCACCCGGGGTACTCACTTGTTGGTCTGGAGGACCGTAGAGTAGCGCATACTGGGGGAGGACCCCATCCACGAGCTTGTCCAATTCTTCAGACGTGAAGGCAGGGGCCCTTTCCCCAGTCACAGCAGCCATTGTATCTTCCAGACCGAGGTCACAGCAGCACTTGCAGTATAGGTCCTCTCCTGTGGATGATCAGGTCTCGAGTGATTAAGCAGATAGAAAATGGCGGTCACGTCCGCGGCGGTGCGTACCGCGGCGGTGCGTACCGCGACCGCCGGCGCACTTCGTTATTGGCTCCTGAAACCCATAGGCTTCAATGTTAACCAATGCGGCTTTGCGCCGCGGTCTTCGACCGCCTACCGCCACGGTGTGCCCCGCCAGCGCAGTGACCTCACATCCCATTGTCCCACTTCACAGGTCAGGCAGCCGCCATTTCAAGGGCCCACATGGCTTAATTTTGACTGCGACACACAGGCCTAGGCCTTGCATTGCCACACATACACGCCTTTCAACCCATTGCCATTCTTTAACTGTGCAAGCTGTCTGTACGTACCTGTGGTTTGGCTGACTCTGTGCTCCATGTTGTCCTTCCTAGGCACCGTCCGCTGGGACTTGCGATGAGAAGGAGGAATCCTCGCGTGTACCGACCGCTGGTGGATCTGTCGACAATGGAAGAACGCCATATAATACTTCGATACAGACTTGACCGTGCCACTATCCATGAACTGTGTGCCCAGCTGGAGCCAGCCCTGATGTCCCCCATCCGCCAACCCACAGGGATTCCCCCTCTGGTGCAGGTTTTGTCAGTCCTCCATTTTTTGGCCAGTGGGTCATTCCAGACCACAGTGGCCATGTCATCTGGAATGTCTCAGCCTATGTTTTCAAAGATTTTGAGCAGAGTGTTGTCTGCCCTGATGAAACTCATGCGGAGCTACATCATTTTCCCCGAGGAGGGTGACTTGCCCACAGTGAAGGGTGATTTCTATGCCCTTGGACATATCCCCAACATCATTGGTGCCATTGATGGGACCCATGTGGCTTTGGTACCCCCAAAAGACGATGAGCAGGTGTACCGAAACAGAAAGAATTATCATTCGATGAATGTCCAGGTGGTCTGTTTGGCTGACCAGTACATCTCCCATGTAAATGCCAAGTTCCCAGGGTCAGTGCATGACGCGTATGTGATGCGAAATAGCAGCATCCCCTATGTGATGGAGCAGCTACAGAGACAACGTGTGTGGCTAATAGGTGACTCTGGTTACCCCAACCTGCTGTGGCTACTGACCCCAGTAAGGAATCCCCGGACAAGGGCAGAGGAACGCTACAATGAGGCCCATGGGCGTACAAGGAGGGTGATTGAGCGAACCTTTGGCCTCCTGAAGGCCAGGTTTAGGTGCCTGCATATGACTGGTGGATCCCTAATGTACTCACCAAAGAAGGTGTGCCATATCATCGTGGCGTGCTGTATGCTTCACAACCTGGCTTTGCGACGCCAGGTGCCTTTCCTGCAGGAGGATGGTCCAGATGGTGGTGTTGTAGAAGCCGTGGAGCCTGTGGAGAGTGAAGAGGAGGAAGACTCTGAGGACGACACAGACAATAGGGACAGAGTGATACAACAGTATTTCCAGTAACACCCAGGTAAGAATCACCCACGCCATTTCACAATTGCTTCTAGCCTCCTGCATCTGTACTTTCTGTAGTTCCCCACAGATGTTTTTTATTAATTTATGCCTTTCCCTTCCCTTCTCAGTGCTGTCTGACTCAGTACCTGACTTCTGCTTGGTTCGCCCATGAAATACAGCGTATTGACATTGGTATGTTGTCATGACTAATTGACAGAACAGAAATTGAACAGTAATATGTTATCCCTTTGTTAATAATACAGCATGACTCAAAACAGGTTTGTGTGCAAAATGTGATTTATTTACAGTGCTAGATACCGGTACATGTGATTCTAAAGGTGATGGGTGGGGGTGGAGGAATATCCATGGCAGAGTCCAGTTCTCAGTCTCACAGGTGCATTGTTCTTTTGCCTGTGGAAGGATGGAGCATAGGCAGTTCATGGTTGGACAGGGTGGCAATGTGGGACAGTGGGAAGACTTGAGGGGGTATGTCCTGCTGGCGGGGGTCTTGACATCCTACTCTGTCTTTTTCTTTGGTCTCAGGCTCCTCTTACGGGGTGGTTGTTCTTCAGCAGGAGGTGGGGTTCTGGGGGGCTGTCGAGGTGTTGGGACCTCCTGTCCACTAGCGCCGGCGGAGGTGATAGGCTGTTCCTGGTCCGGCCTAGTGACAGGGGCCCTGTGTGGTGCACCATGGTCCCGCAACGCGTCCTCTATCCTGTGGAGGGCCAGGACGATGGTCCCCATTGCGGTCCCGATGATTCTCAGCTCCTCCCTGAAGCCCATGTAGCGTTCCTCCTGCTGTGCCTGGATCTCAGTGAACCTGGCCAGTACCGTCGCCATCGTTTCTTGGGAGTGGTGGTAGGCCCCCATGAGGGTGGTGAGGGCCTCTTGGAGAGTGGGTTCCCTGGGCCTCTCCTCCCCCCCCTGTCGCACAGCAGCCCTCCGAGCTGCCCGGTTTCCCCCGGCCTCTGTCCCCTGGCCGGTGTGCCCGCTCCCACTGCCCCCAGGTCCCTGTTGTTGTTGGGGTGTCGGGTTAGCCTGGGTGCCCTGTAGTGGCAGACACACCGCTGATTGAGCTGTCCTAGAGACAGGGGCATGGGCCCGCTGGGTGGGAGCTGTGCTGGTGTCGGCAGAGGGGGTCGGGTCTGGTGTGGCCTGTGTCTGGGTGAGGGGAACCGACTGCCCAGAGGTCCCCGATGGTCCGGGCTGGTCATCAGGTTCACTGTCGACAGAGCTGCTATCCTCAGTGTGGGCCTGTTCCGTGGTGGGATGGACACTTCTGGACCCTCCTGGCTGGTGTGTTGTCGTTCGGGTCCTGCATGGGGTAAGAGAGTTTGGTTATTGTTTCTGTGTGTGCAATAGCATGCGTGTTGTGGGTGCCCTTGTCCCCCAGTGCAGGCATTCCCTGGAGGGAGGTGTTGTGAGGGTATTTAGTGGGGGGGAGGGGTTAGTGCAGTGGTCATGCTTAGGTGATGGGTGCCCATGGTTTGTGTTGGCATGCAGGAGTTGGTGTTGGGATGGGTGGGTTGTGCTGGTGAGACATTGTCAGGAAGGATGTGTGCTGGGGGGTTGGGGGTGAGGGTGGGGGTGTGGGTTGGCATGCTGGTGGGGTGTGGGGGAT
Source organism: Pleurodeles waltl (assembly GCF_031143425.1). Taxonomy (NCBI): domain Eukaryota; kingdom Metazoa; phylum Chordata; class Amphibia; order Caudata; family Salamandridae; genus Pleurodeles; species Pleurodeles waltl. The sequence continues at coordinate 19,906,601 of NC_090449.1, forward strand.
ATAGTAGTTGAGATGGGACTTACCAGAGTCCATTCCTCCGGCTACTCCTGCGAGGCCCTGAGGATGCAGGATGGTCAAGACCTCTTGCTCCCACGATGTAAATTCGGGAGGGGTGGGTGGGGGTCCGCCGCCAGTCTTCTGGACCGCGATGTTGTGCCTGGAGACCATCGACCGGACCTTCCCCCGTAGGTCGTTCCATCTTTTGCGGATGTCCTCCCTATTCCTGGGATGCTGTCCCACCGCGTTGACCCTGTCCACGATCCGCTGCCATAGCTCCGCCTTCCTGGCTATACTGGTGTGCTGCACCTGCGAGCCGAAGAGCTGGGGTTCCACTCTTAGGATTTCCTCCACCATGACCTGGAGTTCTTGGTCCGAAAATCGTGGATGCCTTTGGGGTGCCATGGGGTGGTGTGGGTGAGGTGTGGGGTGGTGTATGTGATGAGGAGTGTGTTGGTGAGTGGTGCTTTGTGCTACTATGTGGTGTGTGTGATGGTGTAGTGTGCCTCAGTGTGTCTTGCTTTGGATTGTCTGCTGTGTCTCTCTCTCCTTCTCTCAGTAATTGGGGTCGCAGGGGTTTGTGGGTGATGTGGGTGTGTGTTTTATAGTTGGTTGATTGTGTGGGAGTGGTGTGTGTATGTGTATCAGGTGTGTGTTTTTCAAATTGTCCAATGTGGCTGTGTTTTGGTGATGTGTGTGTATTCTGACCGCGGCGGTGTGTAGCGCCAATGGAATACCGCGTTTGAATGACCGCTGTGTGGATTCGTGGGTCGTAATGGCATGGGCGTATTTCTGTTGGCGTGACGGTGGAGGTTTGGTCATCTCCAGTTTATCGCTGCCCGCCGATGTGGCGGGCTGCAGTGGAGGACGGATTTTTGGAGGTTTGGCCGTTGTGGGTCAGAATGACCGTGGTGGTTGACCGCGGCCGCGGCGGTGTTATGGCGGTCTTCTGACCGGCAGTAAGGACATTTTACCGCCGAGGTCAGAATCACCCCCAGTTAGTCACTACACAGGTAACACATTCAGGCACACTTATGAGCACTGGGGCCCTGGAGAACAGGGTCCCAGTGACACATACAACTAAAACAACATATATTCAGTGAAAAATGGGGGTAACATGCCAGGCAAGATGGTACTTTCCTACACAACCCCCCCCCCAAACGAAGGACAATAAGACTAGCCATGACCTGATGAGTCTTCATTGTCTAAGTGGAAATATCTGGAGAGTCCATCTGCATTGGAGTGGCTACTCCCAGGTCTATGTTCCACTGTATAGTCCATTCCCTGTAGGGATATGGACCACCTCAACAATTTAGGATTTTCACCTTTCATTTGTTTTAGCCAAAGTAGAGGTTTGTGGTCTGTCTGAACAATGAAGTGAGTGCCAAACAGGTATGGCCTCAACTTCTTCAGAGCCCAGACCACAGCAAAGGCCTCCCTCTCTATGGCAGACCAACGCTTTTCTCTAGGGGTCAACCTCCTACTAATAAAAGCAACAGGTTGATCCTGGCCCTCAGAATTAAGTTGTGATAGGACTGCCCCTACTCCTAATTCAGATGCATCAGTTTGGACATAGAATTTTTTAGAGTAACAAGGGCTTTTCAGGACAGGTGCAGAGCACATGGCCTGCTTCAGCTCCTCAAAAGCTTTCTGACAGTTTGCTGTCCATAATACCTTTTTAGGCATTTTCTTGGATGTGAGGTCATTAAGAGGGGCTGCAATGGAGCCATAGTTCTTAATGAACCTCCTGTAATACCCAGTGAGGCCTAGGAAGGCTCTCACCTGAGTCTGAGTGGTAGGGGGAACCCAATCAATAATTGTTTGGATTTTCCCCTGAAGTGGTGCAATCTGTTTCCCACCAACAAGGTGTCCCAGATAAACCACCTTACCCTGCCCTACCTGGCACTTTGAAGCCTTGATAGTGAGGCCTGCCTTTTGCAGGGCCTCTAAAACTTTCCATAGGTGGACCAGGTGATCATCCCAGCTGGAGCTAAAGACAGCTATATCGTCCAAATATGCTGCACTGAAAGCTTCCAGCCCTTGCAGGACTGTGTTCACCAACCTTTGAAAAGTGGCAGGTGCATTTTTCAAACCAAAAGGCATTACTGTAAATTGGTAATGGCCTCCAATGGTTGAAAATGCAGTTTTAGGTTTAGCATCTTCTGACAATTTGATCTGCCAATACCCTGCAGTCAAATCAAAAGTGCTTAGATACTTGGCAGATGCCAGTGTATCTATGAGCTCATCTGCCCTGGGTATAGGGTGAGCATCAGATTTGGTTACCAGGTTGAGACCTCTATAGTCTACACAAAACCGCATTTCCTTCTTTCCATCTTTGGAATGGGGTTTTGGTACAAGTACCACAGGAGAAGCCCATGGACTTTCAGAGTGCTCAACCACTCCTAGTTCTAACATTTTCTGTACCTCTTGCTTTATGCAGTCCCTGACATGGTCAGGCTGCCTATAGATCTTACTTTTGACAGGCAAGCTGTCTCCAGTATCTATAGTGTGCTTACACCAAGAAGTGGTACCTGGCACAGTAGAGAAGAGTTCAGAGAATTTATCTAGGAGATTTATGCAATGGTCTTTCTGCTCAGCAGTAAGACAATCTGCCAAAACTACACCTTCCACAAGAGCATCTTGTTCTGTGGAAGAGAAGAGATCAGGTAGAGGATAACTGTCTTCTTCCTGTCCCTCATCAGTTGCCATGAGCAGGGTGAGATCAGCCCTGTCATAGTAGGGTTTTAGGCGGTTTACATGGAGTACCCTAAGGGGACTTCTTGCAGAGCCTAAGTCAACTAAGTAGGTGACTTCACCCTTCTTTTCAACAATTGTGTGGGGTCCACTCCATTTATCTTGGAGTGCTCTTGGGGCCACAGGCTCCAAGACCCACACTTTCTGCCCTGGTTTGTACTGAACCAAAACAGCCTTCTGATCATGCCATTGCTTCTGGAGCTCTTGGCTGGCCTGAAGGTTTTTACTGGCCTTTTTCATATACTCAGCCATCCTTGATCTGAGGCCAAGTACATAATCCACAATATCTTGCTTAGGAGCTTTTAAAGGTTGTTCCCAACCCTCCTTTACAAGTATGAGTGGACCCATAACAGGGTGTCCAAAAAGAAGTTCAAAGGGGCTGAAGCCCACTCCTTTCTGGGGTACCTCCCTGTAGGCAAAAAGGAGGCATGGTAACAGAATATCCCATCTCCTGCGGAGTTTTTCAGGGAGACCCATAATCATGCCTTTGAGAGTTTTATTAAATCTCTCCACCAGTCCATTTGTTTGTGGATGATAGGGTGTAGTGAACTTGTAAGTTACACCACACTCCTTCCACATGGCCTTTAAGTATGCAGACATGAAATTGCTTCCCCTGTCTGATACTACTTCCTTTGGGAAGCCCACCCTGGAAAATATTCCCAGGAGGGCCTTTGCCACTGCAGGTGCTGTAGTGGTCCTTAAAGGAATTGCTTCAGGATATCTTGTGGCATGGTCCACTACCACCAAGATAAACCTATTGCCTGAAGCAGTAGGAGGGTCCAGGGGGCCAACTATGTCAACCCCTACCCTTTCAAAGGGTACCCCAACCACAGGCAGTGGAATAAGGGGTGCCTTTGGAGTGCCACCTGTCTTGCCACTGGCTTGACAGGTTTCACAGGACTTACAAAAATCTTTTGTGTCCTCAGACATCCTAGGCCAATGAAACAAGGGAACCAGTCTGTCCCAAGTTTTCATTTGTCCCAGGTGCCCAGCTAGGGGAATGTCGTGTGCAAGAGTTAGGAGGAACTTTCTGTACTCCTGAGGGATCACTAATCTCCTGGCAGTTCCAGGTTTAGGATCCCTTGCCTCAGTGTACAAGAGGTTGTCCTCCCAGTAAACTCTGTGAGAGTCACTGACATCCCCATTAGCCTATTTGACAGCTTGCTGTCTTAGACCCTCTAATGTGGGACAGGTTTGCTGTGCCACACTCAGCTCCTCCCTGGCAGGCCCCCCTTCACCCAAAAGCTCAGCAGTGTCTGCTTGAAGCTCCTCTGGTGTAGGTTCTGCACAGGGAGGGAATTCTTCTTCCTCAGAAGTAGAATCCACTGTAGAGGGAGGGATAGTAGGAAGTGGTTTGCTTCTACTAGCCCTAGCTTTAGGGAGCACTTGGTCCATTGTTCCAGGATCCAAGCTTCCCTGTCCTTTTTGCTTTTTGGCCTGAGCCCTTGTCAAAGCAAAAATATGCCCTGGGATGCCCAGCATTGCTGCATGGGCCTCCAACTCCACATCTGACCAAGCTGATGTCTCCAAATCATTCCCTAATAGACAGTCTACAGGTAAATCTGAAGCTACCACAACTTTCTTTGGACCAGTAACCCCCCCCCCCCCAGTTGAGATTTACAACAGCCATGGGGTGGCTAAGTGTGTTGTTTTGAGCATCGGTTACTTGGTACTGGTGACCAAGTAGGTGTTGTTCAGGGTGGACCAGTTTCTCTATGACCATAGTTACACTGGCTCCAGTGTCCCTGTAGGCCTGAACCTCAACACCATTTATTAGGGGTAGCTGCTTGTACTTATCCATATTAAGGGGACAAGCAACTAAGGTGGCTAAATCAATAGCCCCCTCAGAGACTAATATAGCCTCTGTGGTCTCCCTAACAAGACCAACCCCAACTAAGTTAGCAATAGTGAGCCCAGCTACTCCCTTGGATTGGCTATTAGTAGGTTTGCTCCCACCACCACTGCTATTAGTAGGGACACTAGGTGTAGCAGTAGGGGTTGTAGTGGTAGGAGGCTTGGTGCTTTTCTTTGGACAACTGGGATCTGTTGTCCAATGGCCTTTTATTTTACATAAATAGCACCATGGTTTCTTTTCCTTGTTTTGATTAGAAGAGGATTTGGGCCCACCACCCCCACCAGAGTGTTTTTGTGGGCCTGATGAAGACTCATTTTTAGATTTGTCCCCACCCTTGTCAGAAGACTTACCATCCTTCTTCTTGTTGCCATCTTTGTCACCCCCCGTATGAACTTTTCTGTTCACCCTTGTTCTGACCCATTTGTCTGCCTTCTTTCCCAATTCTTGGGGAGAGGTCAGATCAGAGTCCACCAAGTACTGGTGCAACAAATCAGACACACAATTATTAAGAATATGCTCTCTCAGGATCAAGTTATACAGGCTGTCATAATCAGTAACTTTTCTGCCATGTAACCACCCCTCCAAGGCCTTCACTGAATGGTCAATGAAATCAACCCAGTCTTGTGAAGACTCCTTTTTGGTCTCTCTGAACTTTATCCTGTATTGTTCAGTGGTTAAGCCATAACCATCCAGGAGTGCATTCTTAAGAACTTTGTAATCATTAGCTTTATTTTCTTTTACAGTAAGGAGCCTATCCCTACCTTTTCCACTAAATGATAGCCATAGGATAGCAGCCCACTGCCTTTGAGGGACATCCTGTACAGCACAGGCCCTCTCAAGTGCAGCAAACCACTTGTTAATGTCATCCCCCTCCTTATAAGGGGGAACTATCTTATGCAGATTCCTGGAATCATGCTCTTTTGCAGGATGACTATGGGGAATACTGCTGCTGCCACCATGGGTTTCTAAACCCAGTTTCTGTCTCTCCTTCTCTACTTCTAAAGTCTGTCTATCCAAATCCAGCTGTTGCTTCTTGAGCTTCAGTCTGGTTTGTTCCACTCTCAATCTATTGAGCTCCCTTTCTAACAATCTGTCATCAGGGTGGGTGGGAGGGACATGCCTTGAAACAGAAGTATGGTGAGAATGGACAGAAGGAGACCTGTCCCTTACAGAGGGCACCCTAACAGCTTGGCTAACAGAAACATCAGTACCACTGTGGTGAGAATAAATGCTTTTGCTATGATGTGAGACAACACTATTTGTATGGTGTGGCTCTTCATCATTACCAACTATGCTAGACTGTCTAGTAATGGGCAGGCTAGGAAGTTTCTTTCCTGAATCTTTTCCTGGGGGAGTCCCTGGATCAGATTGGGAACCATTAGCTACTTTTCTACAGATGGGGCACTTCTAGCCTTATCCTGTTCTCTAAGCATGTTAAGTAACAGTTCCAAGGAAGGATTCTTCCCTACACTCAAACCTCTCTCTACACAGAGACTCCTTGCTCCTTTCCAGCTAAGGTGGTCATATGCAAGTTTGGACAGATCAACATTTTGGCCTGTGCCAGACATTTTTAGAGAGAGTTAAAGTGATAGAAAAAGAGAAAAAAGTTTGTCAGAGCTTCTAGAAAGACTGGAAAAAAAACTTTTAAAACTTTTTAGAACTTTTTAGAAAGTTAGAAGTACTTTTCAGCACTTAGAAAAGAGTGAAAAGAGGAAATGCAAAACTTTTTGGCAATGTGTATATACACTGAACTTGTTTTGTATATTTTTCTCTTATGAAAAGTACAATGACAAGAGTGGTAAGTAGTCTCAAAGCACTTATCCCACAGCTGCACAACCAATGTAGGAGGCTGGACTGGCTTGTAGTGAGTACCTAGGGGTACTTGCACCTTGCACCAGGCCCAGTTATCCCTTATTAGTGTATAGGGTGTCTAGCAGCATAGGCTGATAGATAATGGTAGCTTAGCAGAGCAGCTTAGGCTGAACTAGGAGACGAGTGAAGCTCCTACAGTACCACTTAGTGTCATATGCACAATATCATAAGAAAACACAATACACAGTTATACTAAAAATAAAGGTACTTTATTTTTATGACAATATGCCAAAGTATCTCAGAGTGTACCCTCAGTGAGAGGATAGGAAATATACACAAGATATATATACACAATACCAGAAATATGCAGTATAGTCTTAGAAAACAGTGCAAACAATGTATAGTTACAATAGGATGCAATGGGGACACATAGGGATAGGGGCAACACAAACCATATACTCCAAAAGTGGAATGCGAACCACGAATGGACCCCAAACCTATGTGACCTTGTAGAGGGTCGCTGGGACTATTAGAAAATAGTGAGGGTTAGAAAAATAGCCCACCCCAAGACCCTGAAAAGTGAGTGCAAAGTGCACTAAAGTTCCCCAAAGGACAAAGAAGTTGTGATAGGGGAATAAGGCAGGAAAGACACAAACCAACAATGCAACAACACTGGATTTCCAATCTGGGGTACCTGTGGAACAAGGGGACCAAGTCCAAAAGTCACAAGCAAGTCGGAGATGGGCAGATGCCCAGGAAATGCCAGCTGCGGGTGCAAAGAAGCTTCTACTGGACAGAAGAAGCTGCGGTTTCTGCAGGAACGCAAAGGGCTAGAGACTTCCCCTTTGGAGGACGGATCCATCTCGCCTTGTAAAGTTGTGCAGAAGTGTTTTCCCGCCAAAAGAACGCCAACAAGCCTTACTAGCTGCAAATCGTGCGGTTAGCATTTTTGCATGCTGCTGTAGCCCAGGAGGGACCAGGAGGTCGCAAATTCGACCAGGAGGTAGAGGGGACATCGAGCAAGACAAGGAGCCCTCTTAGCAGCAGGTAGCACCAAGAGAAGTGCCAGAAACAGGCACTACGAGGATGCGTGAAACTGTGCTCACCCGAAGTCGCACAAAGGAGTCCCACGTCGCCGGAGACCAACTTAGAAAGTCGTGCAATGCAGGTTAGAGTGCCGTGGACCCAGGCTTGGCTGTGCACAAAGGATTTCCGCCAGAAGTGCACAGGGGCCGGAGTAGCTGCAAAAGTCACGGTTCCCAGCAATGCAGTCTAGCGAGGTGAGGCAAGGACTTACCTCCACCAAACTTGGACTGAAGAGTCACTGGACTGTGGGAGTCACTTGGACAGAGTTGCTGGATTCGAGGGACCTCGCTCGTCGTGCTGAGAGGAGACCCAAGGGACCGGTAATGCAGCTTTTTGGTGCCTGCGGTTGCAGGGGGACGATTCCGTCGACCCACGGGAGATTTCTTCAGAGCTTCTAGTGCAGAGAGGAGGCAGACTACCCCCACAGCATGCACCACCAGGAAAACAGTCGAGAAGGCGGCAGGATCAGCGTTACAGAGTTGCAGTAGTTGTCTTTGCTACTATGTTGCAGTTTTGCAGGCTTCCAGCGCGGTCAGCAGTCGATTCCTTGGCAGAAGGTGAAGAGAGAGATGCAGAGGAACTCGGATGAGCTCTTGCATTCGTTATCTAAAGTTTCCCCAGAGACAGAGACCCTAAATAGCCAGAAAAGAGGGTTTGGCTACCTAGGAGAGAGGATAGGCTAGCAACACCTGAAGGAGCCTATCACAAGGAGTCTCTGACGTCACCTGGTGGCACTGGCCACTCAGAGCAGTCCAGTGTGCCAGCAGCACCTCTGTTTCCAAGATGGCAGAGGTCTGGAGCACACTGGAGGAGCTCTGGACACCTCCCAGGGGAGGTGCAGGTCAGGGGAGTGGTCACTCCCCTTTCCTTTGTCCAGTTTCGCTCCAGAGCAGGGCTAAGGGGTCCCCTGAACCGGTGTAGACTGGCTTATGCAGAATTGGGCACATCTGTGCCCAAGAAAGCATTTCCAGAGGCTGGGGGAGGCTACTCCTCCCCTGCCTTCACACCATTTTCCAAAGGGAGAGGGTGTAACACCCTCTCTCAGAGGAAGTCCTTTGTTCTGCCATCCTGGGCCAGGCCTGGCTGGACCCCAGGAGGGCAGATGCCTGTCTGAGGGGTTGGTAGCAGCAGCAGCTGCAGTGAAACCCCGGGAAAGGCAGTTTGGCAGTACCAGGGTCTGTGCTACAGACCACTGGGATCATGGGATTGTGCCAACTATGCCAGGATGGTATAGAGGGGGCAATTCCATGATCATAGACATATTACATGGCTATATTCGGAGTTACCATTGTGAAGCTACATATAGGTAGTGACCTATATGTAGTGCACGCGTGTAATGGTGTCCCCGCACTCACAAAGTCCGGGGAATTGGCCCTGAACAATGTGGGGGCACCTTGGCTAGTGCCAGGGTGCCCACACACTAAGTAACTTAGCACCCAACCTTTACTAGGTAAAGGTTAGACATATAGGTGACTTATAAGTTACTTAAGTGCAGTGAAAAATGGCTGTGAAATAACGTGGACGTTATTTCACTCAGGCTGCAGTGGCAGGCCTGTGTAAGATTTGTCAGAGCTCCCTATGGGTGGCAAAAGAAATGCTGCAGCCCATAGGGATCTCCTGGAACCCCAATACCCTGGGTACCTCAGTACCATGTACTAGGGAATTATAAGGGTGTTCCAGTAAGCCAATGTAAATTGGTAAAATTGGTCACTAGCCTGTCAGTGACAATTTGAAAGAAATGAGAGAGCATAACCACTGAGGTTCTGATTAGCAGAGCCTCAGTGAGACAGTTAGTCACTACACAGGTAACACATTCAGGCACACTTATGAGCACTGGGGCCATGGAGAACAGGGTCCCAGTGACACATACAACTAAAACAACATATATACAGTGAAAAATGGGGGTAACATGCCAGGCAAGATGGTACTTTCCTACAATGGTTAGAGGTTGTATTTCAGCTTTTTTTCCATGAAGGGACAAGAACAATTCTTAAATGTAGGCAATAATCGGAAATGTATGTGTGATCCTGTGTTATGGCACAAGTGGTATTTAGTAAGGGTTGTAATGTATTGCTAATTATATCATCACAGAATAGTAATGGCTGCTAGTTATTTTTCCAGTTATGCAAGAGACTATCTAGAAACTAAGCCTATCAGACAGGGCACATTTACACAGCTTGAGGTAGTTATCTTGTCAGTAGTAGAGAAGGGTTGATGAGCAGCTAAATGGTTACTTAAAGCCTGTTATGCTTCGGTTTAGGAACTATCACCATCATACTAGAACTTTAACAGCACAGTATTTGTGTCTCAAATTGCCTCTAGATGTATGTTTCCTCCTGCAAACACCAGTTCCCAGCACAGAGCTGTGGGTCCAATGGTGCTAGCTGATATTTTTACTTTCTCTCTTATCCCATTCCCCTTTCCCTGTTTCTGCTACTGGCCAACAAATTCTTACAGTGTGTGGTCATTGTCTGGTGCACTTAGGGGCAGAAGAATGCATCGCTCCCATTGGATCCAGAGTACAAGGTTAGTGGGAGTCATTGCGAGGAAATAAAAGGGTGATAAACTATAAATATTGAGGTTGACCTCATAAGAGGTCCAGCATTTTCTTTGACCTTCCTATATGATCTTGAGTATTGACAGCTCAATTTTCTGGCCACTATGAAATTTGGAGAATGTAGCTGAATTTTAGAAGAGGTTTGTTTTGCACTCTATCTCACCCACTCACGATTTTACACCGTTCATTTTTTGTCTGCTGTCGCGACTCCGGGGATCCTGGTTTCCAAGCCTCCCTAACTGCCCTTGTGACAATGTCTCGAAGCAACGCACAGGACACTTTATGCACCTCTTATCAGAGATGCTGTGAAAGCCCCAGATTTATGTGATGTGAGTATCAGACACCATAAACCAGGCCTAATCTTTTTACAACAGCCAGGTTTCCCTGCGGATATATCTGGTAGTAATTAACTATAACAGATGCTCAGTGACCACGAGGAACAGATATGGAGCATCTGTTTGCACGGAAATGTCTTCACGGTTGTACCTGAGCTAATCTGCACATAATGCATCATTTTAGTGCTTGGTATTTGTTTTTTATGTACATGTTAACACTGTATTTATGTACCATGTGCTTTTATGGCTTTATTGGCTGAGTAAAGATAAATTGATTGATTGATTGACTCTTTTCTGGAAAGCCTCTGGTATGATTGCTCTACTGCCTCTCAGTGAAGGTGTTGGTCTGTAGCAGTTGGTTCATATTGTACTTTCTGTAGTTCTAGCGGGGGTAGTCTGCTGTTCTCATCTGTTCCTTGGTGTCCGTTGGATAATGTCTTCTCCTTCGCACTGAGTGCTGTGAACGTTGGTTCTTTGCACGCACCTCCTTCCGATGCCCTGGCTATTTCTGTGCCCCTTGTGGCATCTCGGTTGGCACTCTGAGTAACCAGACATTCTTCTGTAGATGTGTATGTTTTGGTTCACGGATTAATACGGATTGGTGCTCTCGCTTCGTGCTGTGATAGATAATCTGCAGGTTGTCTGAACCTGGCCTATAAATTACAGCGAGCTGGTATTTCTGGAACTGGGCTGTCCAGAACAGGGAGACATGAGTGCCCAAAACAGGAGGCAAGACACTTGTGGTAGGTGCTGACCCCGAGATCTCGTACCTACATGTATAGGTGAAAATGGGTGCACACCCGTTTCATCGCTAGAGCCTCACCCTCGATCTGTGAGTATCGCTGTTCTACATCCAGAGAAGTGCCCTGCCAGCCTCCACTGGACCTCCCGGGGTCCCGGTAGGAGCGTGCACCTATCCCTTTTCAGGGGGTCAGTTTATTGAATTGGTGTCAAAGGAGTACATTGCTGCTTTCTTGCGTACGGCCAACTTCATATCATTGAATGCTGCTCATGTCTGGACAACCATGCCCAGCGTATTGATTAACTTGTCTGCTAATGGAGTGGGTGAGTGTTGCCCAGTACCAGATGATTCTTCCACAGTAGTTCATCATCCTCAAAGACTTACAAACCCCTGTTACACTCAATGGGGTGCTTCAGATATCAGTAACTTTTTACGGGTCGTTGCCGAGACCCTGGTTGTAGAAAACACCAAAAAAGTGATGCAATCCTTGAAAAACTCACAGTTTTCTTTGTATGGGGCAGCTTGCCCTCTGTAGGATATTGTAGGGTGTCCCGTAGCCTTGTGCTGTTCCATGGTCATGGATGACTGCTTGTTATCAGTTATACTAGTAACGTCTGAGGTTGAGATGGAAAAGTGCTCTGATTGGTAGTGGGCATGCACCCCTGCCCTGAGTGCCCAACTGTACTGATCTCTGCATCCCTAATGCTGATTTTTTTGTCATAGGCAAACATGTACCATGTGTGTGCACCATTACATAGGCCTGTCTCACGGATTGCACTCTTGAAGGACGGGGAGGTGTGTCCAAATCCCACCCTTACAGTGGTGAGAGGCTATTGCCTTCACCAGGAGCTAAGCAGCACGAGCTCTATGGTGGCAGCACACTCTGAAGTCATCAGTAGGAGTGAATACATTTGTTTTATCCTGTGTCGCTGGAGTGAGGCGTACAGGCTCACTCCTTTTTAAAGTTCCATGCTGTGTGCTTCACTCACCATTGGCTACATCAGTTTGGTGTGTACTGCTGCACAGAGCAGGAGTGGTGCATCTGCGCTGGGTGTATGTGTGCCTGGGAACGGTACAATACATGGATAATGCAGTACTGAACAGTGTGTTCATGTTACATGTATGTGCTGGATGTATGTGTTCCTATGAGTGGTACAGTACATGAAGGATACAGTGCTGTGCAGTGGGTGTGTAGGTTGGAAACATACACTGGTTGTATGTGTGCCTGTGACTGGTACAGTACATTGAGGGTCCTGCATTCCGCTTTGGGAGACGCAAGGTGAAACATGGAGAGCAGGTAGAGAAATCCCCTCAGATGGATTTGTGTATTGCTGCATTCCTGTAAGCTGGGTGGGAAACACACTGGAGTGAGGAGAGCCAAGCTTCCCCTGCACACTTCAAATGGTGCTCTTTGATTCAGTTAGAGGTCACAAGGAAGGCCTTGGCACATCTCGGGAAGAAGATGGGCTGATAACAGAATTATAAGATGTAGGGCTCGGGCCCTGGGCTAACGTTTTGATACACATATCACTGTGGCTGACATTCAGGTGTAAACTTTAGTCACTCCCATGGCCAGTGTTGTAGGGCTATCAACTTTGGAGTCACTTCTGCTGTGATGGGCTGGTTTCAAGAGGAAGAAGAGAGCAGAGGAGTAGGCACTTTAAACGATGCAGATCCCCAACATAAACTTCAAAGAATCAAACTCTAAATTACATTTGGTGTCAGGAAATGGGCTACCAGAAGGGGAACTTGAGACCCCAAAACGTATCATCTGCCAAGCAGTCAGATGGGCTGTGTGGGTGGGGAAACTCTGCAAGACTTTCCTCCTGTGTTCAGGGCTGGGGGCCAAGCCCTGCTAGTCTCCCTGTGGCTGAAGGGGCATCACGCAAAGAATCAAAAAACACTCGCCCTGGAGCCTGTAGCACTAACACCTGTCTGCTTGCCAAGACCAGTGTGCCCTGTAAGGAAGAGGAGAGTGTTGGGCGGGTCAAGGTTCAGTGGGGAGTCCTGCCAAGTGGACTCCCTTTGCTAGGTGTGAGGAGACAGCTGCAGCACGGATCAGGTAGTTGCCCAGTGCAGAATAAAGTTGGCCACCCGCATATCCCAGAGGAAGGCTGCCATGAATTGAGCCGTGTGCATCGCTGCGCTGATCGTGCTGGAACCCGTGTGTAGTGTGAAAGCAGCAACCCTGTATGCCAGGTGGGGCTGCCATGAGAAGACTGCTGTGCAGTAGTGGGCTGTGACCCCGTATGCCAGGAGGTGTCTCAGCTAAGGAGTTCACGGTGCTGATCGAGCCAGAGCCCGTGTAATGTGAGGATAGGGTGATCCTGTATGCCAGAAGGCGTCACTGGGACCTGCAAGTCACTTGCCTATTGCAGTCAACACCGAGAGGAGTGAGGCCGCTGTATACCCTGCGCACCTACCCAGGATGAAGAATTCACACCAGGAGCTACATATCATCACCCCACTCCCCCATCACAGGAGGACCCAGAGACTTAACCTGTGCAGAGGAGTAGTCGAGAATCTCCGGTCACTGCGAAAGTTCAACCACGAATAAAGATCTCTGAACATAGAGTGCAACCCAGATGGGCCACATGCAGCAAACTCACCTGAATTGACTTCTGCTGCTCCAGCACCAGTGGAAGGGCTGCACTAAGGAACTCTGGTGACTCTGATTCTGTGAAGTGCTGGTAAGACTAATTTTGGGCCAGTTGGCCCCAAGGAATTTATTGTTAATTAGTGATGCAGTGCTGTAGCACTGTTGACTTTAAAAATAGAGTCATAGTGGACTCCTGAGACTCGGTCTACTAGTGGGGCTTACCCTGGATAGTGCTTATAGTGAATGTGGAATAACCACTGTCACTGGGAGGGTGAAGGAAATGAGACCCAGTGGATTGCCTAAGGAAACACTTGAGCCCTGACCTCAGGGGGACTATGCAGTTGTTTGTGAATTTCAGATTTTTCCTGAGTGTGGTTAGCGGTAAAAATAAAATACTTCTCTTTGTCCATAATAGTGAGTATTTGGCTGCACAATGATTTATTACTGCATACATTTAGAGCTGTGAGCCTGTGTTCACTCCCCTGTATCCACACCTCCCCTCCTCACCCCCTGAGGAAGCCTTGGAATGTAAGGACCACAGAGCTTTCCAGTGCGAGGACCACCATTACCCTGAGAGTCAAGTGCAGAACTGGTAGTTGCCTTGTTTCTCAGAATCCATAGTAGGTTGGGCCCGGGGACACCAGGATAAAAAAGCTTCAATTTCCATAATTCTACCCAATAACCCTTGCTTGCCTTGTAGACCTCTGAAAGGGGTTCTGGCACCTTCGCTCTGATCCAAACAGTAGCTTATAATGCTAGATTTAAACTATTGTATTTTCACATCCTGCATCTCGCATTCCATTAAGATTGCACAAAATATTTGCAGACAGATCTCCTGCGTGCCTAAAATGTGGAAACAACAGTGTAAAGAAATGGCTCCCTGTTGCAGTTACCCCCCACTTTTTGCCTGATACTGATGCTGACTTGACTGAGAAGTGTGCTGGGACCCTGCTAACCAGGCCCCAGCACCAGTGTTCCTTCACCTAAAATGTACCATTGTATCCACAATTGGCACACCCTGGCATTCAGATAAGTCCCTTGTAACTGGTACTTCTAGTACCAAGGGCCCTGATGCCAAGAAAGGTCTCTAAGGGCTGCAGCATGTCTTATGCCACCCTAGAGACCCCTCACTCAGCACAGACACACTGCTTACAAGCCTGTGTGTGCTAGTGAGAACAAAATGAGTAAGTCGACATGGCACTCCCCTCAGGGTGCCATGCCAGCCTCTCACTGCCTATGCAGTATAGGTAAGACACCCCTCTAGCAGGCCTTACAGCCCTAAGGCAGGGTGCACTATACCATAGGTGAGGGTACCAGTGCATGAGCACTGTGCCCCTACAGTGTCTACACAAAACCTTAGACATTGTAAGTGCAGGGTAGCCATAAGAGTATATGGTCTGGGAGTCTGTTTTACACGAACTCCACAGCACCATAATGGCTACACTGAAAACTGGGAAGTTTGGTATCAAACTTCTCAGCACAATAAATGCACACTGATGCCAGTGTACATTTTATTGTAAAATACACCACAGAGGGCACCTTAGAGGTGCCCCCTGAAACTTAACCAACTATCTGTGTAGGCTGACTGGTTCCAGCAGCCTGCCACACTAGAGACATGTTGCTGGCCCCATGGGGAGAGTGCCTTTGTCACTCTGAGGCCAGTAACAAAGCCTGCACTGGGTGGAGATGCTAACACCTCCCCCAGGCAGGAGCTGTGACACCTGGCGGTGAGCCTCAAAGGCTCACCCCTTTGTCACAGCCCAGCAGGGCACTCCAGCTTAGTGGAGTTGCCCGCCCCCTCCGGCCACGGCCCCCACTTTTGGCGGCAAGGCTGGAGGGAACAAAGAAAGCAACAAGGAGGAGTCACTGGCCAGTCAGGACAGCCCCTAAGGTGTCCTGAGCTGAAGTGACTCTAACTTTTAGAAATCCTCCATCTTGCAGATGGAGGATTCCCCCAATAGGGTTAGGATTGTGACCCCCTCCCCTTGGGAGGAGGCACAAAGAGGGTGTACCCACCCTCAGGGCTAGTAGCCATTGGCTACTAACCCCCAGACCTAAACACGCCCTTAAATTTAGTATTTAAGGGCTACCCTGAACCCTAGAAGAGGAGATTCCTGCAACAAGAAGAAGGACTGCCCAGCTGAAAACCCCTGCAGCGGAAGACCAGAAGACGACAACTGCCTTGGCTCCAGAAACTCACCGGCCTGTCTCCTACCTTCCAAAGATCCTGCTCCAGCGACGCTTTCCAAAGGGACCAGCGACCTCGACATCCTCTGAGGACTGCCCCTGCTTCGAAAAGACAAGAAACTCCCGAGGACAGCGGACCTGCTCCAAGAAAAGCTGCAACTTTGTTTCCAGCAACTTTAAAGAACCCTGCAAGCTCCCCGCAAGAAGCGTGAGACTTGCAACACTGCACCCGGCGACCCCGACTCGGCTGGTGGCGATCCAACACCTCAGGAGGGACCCCAGGACTACTCTGATACTGTGAGTACCAAAACCTGTCCCCCCTGAGCCCCCACAGCGCCGCCTGCAGAGGGAATCCCGAGGCTTCCCCTGACCGCGACTCTTTGAACCTAAAGTCCCGACGCCTGGGAGAGACCCTGCACCCGCAGCCCCCAGGACCTGAAGGACCGGACTTTCACTGGAGGAGTGACCCCCAGGAGTCCCTCTCCCTCGCCCAAGTGGAGGTTTCCCCGAGGAATCCCCCCCTTGCCTGCCTGCAGCGCTGAAGAGATCTCGAGATCTCTCATAGACTAACATTGAAAACCCGACGCTTGTTTCTACACTGCACCCGGCCGCCCCCGCGCTGCTGAGGGTGAAATTTCTGTGTGGACTTGTGTCCCCCCCGGTGCCCTACAAAACCCCCCTGGTCTGCCCTCCGAAGACGCGGGTACTTACCTGCAAGCAGACCGGAACCGGGGCACCCCCTTCTCTCCATTCTAGCCTATGTGTTTTGGGCACCACTTTGAACTCTGCACCTGACCGGCCCTGAGCTGCTGGTGTGGTGACTTTGGGGTTGCTCTGAACCCCCAACGGTGGGCTACCTTGGACCAAGAACTGAACCCTGTAAGTGTCCTACTTACCTGGTAAAACTAACAAAAACTTACCTCCCCCAGGAACTGTGAAAATTGCACTAAGTGTCCACTTTTAAAATAGCTATTTGTCAATAACTTGAAAAGTATGCATGCAATTTTGATGATTTGAAGTTCCTAAAGTACTTACCTGCAATACCTTTCGAATGAGATATTACATGTAGAATTTGAACCTGTGGTTCTTAAAATAAACTAAGAAAAGATATTTTTCTATATAAAAACCTATTGGCTGGATTTGTCTCTGAGTGTGTGTACCTCATTTATTGTCTTGTGTATGTACAACAAATGCTTAACACTACTCCTTGGATAAGCCTACTGCTCGACCACACTACCACAAAATAGAGCATTAGTATTATCTATTTTTACCACTATTTTACCTCTAAGGGGAACCCTTGGACTCTGTGCATGCTATTCCTTACTTTGAAATAGCACATACAGAGCCAACTTCCTACATTGGTGGATCAGCGGTGGGGTACAAGACTTTGCATTTGCTGGACTACTCAGCCAATACCTGATCACACGACAAATTCCAAAATTGTCATTAGAAATTGATTTTTGCAATTTGAAAAGTTTTCTAAATTCTTAAAAGACCTGCGAGGGCCTTGTGTTAGATCCTGTTTAGCATTTCTTTTAGAGTTTAAAAGTTTGTTAAAAGTTTGAATTAGATTCTAGAATCAGTTTTAGTTTCTTAAAAAGTATTCCAACTTTTAGAAGCATAATGTCTAGCACAGATGTGAATGTGGTGGAACTCGACACCACACCTTACCTCCATCTACAGATGAGAGAGCTAAGGTCACTCTGTAAACTAAAGAAAATAACAATGGGCCCCAAACCTACCAAAATACAGCTCCAGGAGCTTTTGGCAGAGTTTGAAAAGGCCAACCCCTCTGAGGGTGGCAACTCAGAGGAAGAGGATAGTGACTTGGAGGACAATTCCCCCCTACCAGTCCTATCTAGGGAGAACAGGGTCCCTCAAACCCTGACTCCAAAAATAATAGTCAGAGATGCTGGTTCCCTCACAGGAGAGACCAACACCTCTGAAATCACTGAGGATAACTCCAGTGAAGATGACCCCCTGTTAGCCAGGATGGTCAAAAGATTGGCTTTGGAAAAGCAGCTCCTAGCCATAGAAAGGGAAAGAAAAGAGATGGGCCTAGGTCCCATCAATGGTGGCAGCAACTTAAATAGGGTCAGAGATTCTCCTGACATCCTAAAAATCCCCAAAGGGATTGTAACAAAATATGAAGATGGTGATGACATCACCAAATGGTTCACAGCTTTTGAGAGGGCTTGTGTAACCAGAAAAGTGAACAGATCTCACTGGGGTGCTCTCCTTTGGGAAATGTTCACTGGAAAGTGTAGGGATAGACTCCTCACACTCTCTGGAAAAGATGCAGAATCTTATGACCTCATGAAGGGTACCCTGATTGAGGGCTTTGGATTCTCCACTGAGGAGTATAGAATTAGATTCAGGGGGGCTCAAAAATCCTCGAGCCAGACCTGGGTTGATTTTGTAGACTACTCAGTAAAAACACTGGATGGTTGGTTAACTGGAAATGAAGTGTGTGACTATGTTGGGCTTTATAATTTGTTTATGAAAGAACACATTTTAAGTAACTGCTTCAATGAAAAGTTGCATCAGTATCTGGTAGACCTAGGTCCAATTTCTCCCCAAGAATTGGGAAAGAAGGCAGACCACTGGGTCAAGACTAGAGTAACCAAAACTTCCACTGGGGGTGACCAAAAGAAAGGGGTTACAAAAACTCCCCAGGAAAAAGTGGGTGACACTAGAAACAAAGAAAAAGAGTCCTCTGTAGGCCCCCAAAAACCAGAACAGGTGGGTGGGCCCAGAGACACAACCCAAAACAAAGGTGGGTACCAGGGTAAGAGCTGGGATGCCACTAAGGCATGGTGCCATAACTGTAAACAGACAGGGCACCACACCAAGGACACTTCTTGTCCCAAAAACAAACCCCCTAGCAAAATCCCAGGGGTGACCAGTGTAGCCATTGGGGATGACTCCTCAGATGAGGAGGTCTTCATAGCCTTCAACTGGAAAAAGGGCCCAACAGGTGAGTTGGAGATTCCAGAGGGAAGTAGACACTTCCACCACCTACAGGTGAATGGAATCCCAGCCACTGCCCTGAGAGACACTTGTGCCAGTCACACTATTGTGCATGACAGGCTGGTGTTCTCAAACCAGTACATCCCAGGTGAGACTGCCAGGGTAAGAGTTAGCCTAGACAGGGTCACTAAGAGGCCTGTGGCTTTAGTACCCATAGAAGTGGGTGGCACTCTTAGCTGGAGAAGGGTAGTAGTCAGTACAGACCTCCCCCTTGATTGTCTCCTTGGAAATGACTACCCAGAGGTTAGTCAGAGCCCAAGAGAGGAACTGGTCCAGTGCCAGTCCTCTCCCAAGGATTCTGGAGTGCCTGCCTCTGCAGTAAATGCAAGTAGGCCCCAGAAGAAAAAGAAAAGGAAACAGAGTAGGAAAGGTGGACAACCTTTAGCCAAGGTTCCAGCAAGCCAAGGAGATTCTGCTCCAGTAGGGGGGAACTCCAAAAATGGCTCTGATAAAGTCCAACCTGACCCACAAGAAGTCCTGGCTAGTCAGGCAACTGTTAAACCTGAGTGGGTGGCCCCTCAGCTAACAGAAGAAAGAGTGGAAGAAGGGTGTTTACTACAAGATGTGGTAACCCCCCACTCTAATACAGCAGACAGGCACCCTGAACCCAAAGAAGCCTGTAACTTAGCCCCTTCCCTTGTAGGTGAAGAGCTAAAGGTGTGGTTCTGGGCACTGACAGCTGTCAGTGGCCTCTGCTGGGTGTTAGCCTTTATGGCGGCACTATCCTTGGCATGGTGGTCTGACCCCATGCCAAATAACAAGTTAGGCCCCCTGACCCTGTTGGTCATGGTGGGGTTACTCCAGCTCTGGGTAACCTCTTTGGGTAAGCTAGGGGTGACCCTGGCTAAGATAAGATTAGCAGAGGTGGATACCTCTGACCTCAAAATAAAGAGAATGGGTAAAGACATACAAAGCACAGACAAGAGGCAGTTCAGACTAGGTCCTATCACTGTGGAAGTGGGTCAGTTCCCCAGAGGGAATGACCTGAACAGGAGGATGTAAGGCAGAGTAGGCCCTGCAACAAACCAGCCATTTCCTCTACTCTTCCTCGCCTGACAGACTAGGAAGACTCTTCCAGCGTTGGCTGAGTCTCCTGGCCTGTGGGCTGGGGGGGGCTTGTGTAAAGAAATGGCTCCCTGTTGCAGTTACCCCCCACTTTTTGCCTGATACTGATGCTGACTTGACTGAGAAGTGTGCTGGGACCCTGCTAACCAGGCCCCAGCACCAGTGTTCCTTCACCTAAAATGTACCATTGTATCCACAATTGGCACACCCTGGCATTCAGATAAGTCCCTTGTAACTGGTACTTCTAGTACCAAGGGCCCTGATGCCAAGAAAGGTCTCTAAGGGCTGCAGCATGTCTTATGCCACCCTAGAGACCCCTCACTCAGCACAGACACACTGCTTACAAGCCTGTGTGTGCTAGTGAGAACAAAATGAGTAAGTCGACATGGCACTCCCCTCAGGGTGCCATGCCAGCCTCTCACTGCCTATGCAGTATAGGTAAGACACCCCTCTAGCAGGCCTTACAGCCCTAAGGCAGGGTGCACTATACCATAGGTGAGGGTACCAGTGCATGAGCACTGTGCCCCTACAGTGTCTACACAAAACCTTAGACATTGTAAGTGCAGGGTAGCCATAAGAGTATATGGTCTGGGAGTCTGTTTTACACGAACTCCACAGCACCATAATGGCTACACTGAAAACTGGGAAGTTTGGTATCAAACTTCTCAGCACAATAAATGCACACTGATGCCAGTGTACATTTTATTGTAAAATACACCACAGAGGGCACCTTAGAGGTGCCCCCTGAAACTTAACCAACTATCTGTGTAGGCTGACTGGTTCCAGCAGCCTGCCACACTAGAGACATGTTGCTGGCCCCATGGGGAGAGTGCCTTTGTCACTCTGAGGCCAGTAACAAAGCCTGCACTGGGTGGAGATGCTAACACCTCCCCCAGGCAGGAGCTGTGACACCTGGCGGTGAGCCTCAAAGGCTCACCCCTTTGTCACAGCCCAGCAGGGCACTCCAGCTTAGTGGAGTTGCCCGCCCCCTCCGGCCACGGCCCCCACTTTTGGCGGCAAGGCTGGAGGGAACAAAGAAAGCAACAAGGAGGAGTCACTGGCCAGTCAGGACAGCCCCTAAGGTGTCCTGAGCTGAAGTGACTCTAACTTTTAGAAATCCTCCATCTTGCAGATGGAGGATTCCCCCAATAGGGTTAGGATTGTGACCCCCTCCCCTTGGGAGGAGGCACAAAGAGGGTGTACCCACCCTCAGGGCTAGTAGCCATTGGCTACTAACCCCCAGACCTAAACACGCCCTTAAATTTAGTATTTAAGGGCTACCCTGAACCCTAGAAGAGGAGATTCCTGCAACAAGAAGAAGGACTGCCCAGCTGAAAACCCCTGCAGCGGAAGACCAGAAGACGACAACTGCCTTGGCTCCAGAAACTCACCGGCCTGTCTCCTACCTTCCAAAGATCCTGCTCCAGCGACGCTTTCCAAAGGGACCAGCGACCTCGACATCCTCTGAGGACTGCCCCTGCTTCGAAAAGACAAGAAACTCCCGAGGACAGCGGACCTGCTCCAAGAAAAGCTGCAACTTTGTTTCCAGCAACTTTAAAGAACCCTGCAAGCTCCCCGCAAGAAGCGTGAGACTTGCAACACTGCACCCGGCGACCCCGACTCGGCTGGTGGCGATCCAACACCTCAGGAGGGACCCCAGGACTACTCTGATACTGTGAGTACCAAAACCTGTCCCCCCTGAGCCCCCACAGCGCCGCCTGCAGAGGGAATCCCGAGGCTTCCCCTGACCGCGACTCTTTGAACCTAAAGTCCCGACGCCTGGGAGAGACCCTGCACCCGCAGCCCCCAGGACCTGAAGGACCGGACTTTCACTGGAGGAGTGACCCCCAGGAGTCCCTCTCCCTCGCCCAAGTGGAGGTTTCCCCGAGGAATCCCCCCCTTGCCTGCCTGCAGCGCTGAAGAGATCTCGAGATCTCTCATAGACTAACATTGAAAACCCGACGCTTGTTTCTACACTGCACCCGGCCGCCCCCGCGCTGCTGAGGGTGAAATTTCTGTGTGGACTTGTGTCCCCCCCGGTGCCCTACAAAACCCCCCTGGTCTGCCCTCCGAAGACGCGGGTACTTACCTGCAAGCAGACCGGAACCGGGGCACCCCCTTCTCTCCATTCTAGCCTATGTGTTTTGGGCACCACTTTGAACTCTGCACCTGACCGGCCCTGAGCTGCTGGTGTGGTGACTTTGGGGTTGCTCTGAACCCCCAACGGTGGGCTACCTTGGACCAAGAACTGAACCCTGTAAGTGTCCTACTTACCTGGTAAAACTAACAAAAACTTACCTCCCCCAGGAACTGTGAAAATTGCACTAAGTGTCCACTTTTAAAATAGCTATTTGTCAATAACTTGAAAAGTATGCATGCAATTTTGATGATTTGAAGTTCCTAAAGTACTTACCTGCAATACCTTTCGAATGAGATATTACATGTAGAATTTGAACCTGTGGTTCTTAAAATAAACTAAGAAAAGATATTTTTCTATATAAAAACCTATTGGCTGGATTTGTCTCTGAGTGTGTGTACCTCATTTATTGTCTTGTGTATGTACAACAAATGCTTAACACTACTCCTTGGATAAGCCTACTGCTCGACCACACTACCACAAAATAGAGCATTAGTATTATCTATTTTTACCACTATTTTACCTCTAAGGGGAACCCTTGGACTCTGTGCATGCTATTCCTTACTTTGAAATAGCACATACAGAGCCAACTTCCTACAAACAGTGTCACGTTCCTCCATATGTTCTGGGAATGTGGTCCTATTAGGGAATATTGGGAGGAGATTATCAGGACACTAAAGAGAGTGAAATTGAATAATATATCTCCTTCAGTGAAGTAGTGGATCCTGGAGCTTCTCCCTTGACCTGAAAAATTTAAAATACCATACGGATTTGGTCCTCTGGGACAGAAAAGACATATCATTGATAGCCAGAGCCCACATTTACAGCCTGGTTGACAGGTATGACTGAGAGGGTGTTAGCAGAGCAGTGACAATTGAGAGTTTAGAACTGATGAAAAAGTGCTTGAAGAGATTTCAAGATGGGTGGAAATGATAAATTTACTCAATGACTTACAGAATTGACTGCCATTAGTGATGAAACGAACTCTGTTGATTCCTGATCGAGTCACACATAGGTGACTTGCCTTGTTTAGGCTGCTTCGGCTGGTATATTATGCATGTGTGGGTTATCATTGGAGCAGGGCACACGTCAAGCTGGTATCCATGTGCAACATTCGCTCTAGTTTAAAAATATCATAATGTCTATTGGGGTTGAATATTAGACGATGTAAATCTGTCACTGGGGATCCCTACTTTTGATATGGTGATATCATATAACATGTTGCATTCGTTGTTTTTTCTAAAATATAATTTAAAATATCACTTATACTTGTGATGCCTTTAAGTCCAGACAGTGTTTCTTGGATCACATTCTGAAAAACGTCGGTGGCTGAGGACACTCGCAAGCTGTGACGTATGTGTTAAAGCTATTGTTGATGTCAAGTGCATTGAACATACAAATCAGGCCTAATTAATTGAAAACTGTGAGCACTAATCCTTTATAGTTTGCATGCGAGAGGCATAGGACCTAGAAAACTAATATTTTGAATTGTGATAATAGCTAACAGAGTGTGCAAGCTCTCCATATAATCTTATAAAGAGGCAGATATTTGCAGCACCAACAAAATAACAGAAACTCAACAAAAAGAAAATCTTCTATTCTGATATTCAGAAAGCTACATGTGGTGAGCGACATTATAAGGACCTACGATCAAGCACAGAGCTAATGTGGAAGCAAGCATGTTTTTGATACAATTGTTGCTTTTCGCTATGCCTCTAACTCAGGCATTGTTCATACAGCGAGGCAGATGCAAGGAGGTGCGCAGGAACTCCCCTCACCACTGTCTATAAAGAATCACTGGGTAGAAAGGTATGAAGAGATGTAAGGATTTGAGAGGGGAAAACATAAACACTGATTGCTTGGAGAGAATGCTGGAGTTGATATTCGACTGCAGACCTGAAAGCTTCATATCAGTATGTAGCAATAATGTTTTGCTTGGCATTAGGTAGGTAGGTAAAATACTAATCATTCAGCTAATACTGTAATTAGGAGGCTGATAATACTGATGTAAAAGTTACGTATAGGTCAGACAAATTATTACAGATTGGAGAGGCGTGTGATATAAGAAGCTTTGAGTTTTTATAATATTCAATGTGTTTTATATTATAACTACACGTATACTAGTAGGTCTCCTCATTCTGATACACAATGTTTCTGTGATGATTGTCCATAGTAAATAACCAATTATTATTAGTGACAGTCTGCACAAATACAAATAACCCTTGCAAATAAGAGCATTGCTGGTAGGGTTGTCCGACTCACAACACTTTAGATGTAAATAAGCCTAATGTGTTACAAAAAAGAGTGAGAGACATCTGCCTGTTTTCCTTTTCTCATAAAAGGATGGCAAATATCCATTGTGGCTATGGAAATCTTCTTGGGTTAGCCTCTCGTTTTGGGGGGACCACAACAGCAGAGTTTCCTATACCTCTGTAATCGCACATGGATAGAGAACATCCTGATGTTCCTGCTAGCCTCATCAAGCATCAGCTGGTGATATCCGGCATTGAGGTCCAGCTTGGAAACCCACATAGCTCCATTGATGTCTGCCACAATGCCACTGACAGTCAGTGGTGTGCTGTTCTCTCTTTATAGCCGAATTGGGTACTCTGAGGCCAGTACATATACATATGGCATCTGGTTGTTTTGTCTTCCATGCCACAACCGCTGGTGATACCCATGGTCTGGGACTTCTCTCCTTCATAATGACTCCCAATTGCTCAAGGCACCTGAGTTCAGCCTCACTTTTTGGCTTCAGATGACCCACCAGTACCAGAGGATCTTGGAATTGGCCCTTTCTGCAGAGTCATCCTCAAAGTTTTTGCCTTCACCGACCTGTTTTTGATGGCTTTTAGGACTCAGCATGTTACCACTCCTAACTTGTGTTAAAGTGTTTGTGCCTTCTCGTTTAAACATGGTAGAATTACCTTACACCCAATTAGCCTACTTAATGTACTGGTAAGTCCCTAGTAAAGTGAAACTACAAGTATCCAGGGCCTGTAAATTAAATATTACTAGTGGGCCTGCAATACTCATTGTGCCACCCACTTAAGTTGCCCTTTAAACATGTCTCAGGCCTGCCATTGCAGCCTGTGTGTGCAGTTTTTTAATTGCCATGCCGACCTGGAAAATAAACCTTTTGCAAGGCCTAAAACCTTTCTTTTTAATAAATGTAAGTCAACCCTAGGGCAGGCCCTAAACAGTCCAGAGGGAAGAGTGCAGTTTAAACATTTGAACATGTATTTTTAGAGTTTCCATGTCTTGATAGTAAAAAATTATTGAATTTGTTTTCCACTACTGCAAGGCCTGCCTCTCTCTATAGGATAACATTGAATTTACCTTATTACCATTAATAAGCAGTAACTTCAGATTGAGATCAGGTAGATGGTTTGAGTTTGGTGTCTAAAGAATTGTAATTAAAAGCCCTATTCAATGGTAAAGTAAAATTTTTAGTCTCAATTCTGAAAATGCCACTTTTAGAAAGTTGCAGTAACATACGAAGTCTCATCAAAAGATGAACAAAGAGAAAAGGCAGCATCAACATTACTTTTATAATGTGCAGTAAATATATGTTGGACTAATAGGGCCTGATTTAGAGTTTGGCAGCGTTACTCTGTCACAAATGTGATGGATATCCTGATGTATTACGATCACATTATAGCCTATGGGAATCATAATACGGCTTATTTTATATGGCTTCTATTACTGGCCTTTTTGTTATTTTTTAAGCACAATAAATAAAACGTCATCATTGGTTACCCAGTTTGTCATACTCAGTTTGTTAATGTCAAAAGGTTAGAAGGTCGAGCCTTCCTTCCTGGGAACTGACCTCACGGACACTTCCTGAACATCTCATCAGTCAGCAGCAGGCACTCGGCTCACTGAGCTATCCTGCAGTTGCATATGTGGTTGTATAAGTAGGGAGCCACTGGAGGGCGCCAGAGGACCCACTTTCTCCCTGCACTAAATAACGGCAGAGTACGCATGCTTCGTAGAGGGCGGACGTTTTTTAATTGTTCACGTTGTGCAGGAACATTCATGCAAAGGGATTGGCCTTTACATAGACCTAGAAAGATGCTAATAAATCCCTTTCTAAAATGGCTTCGTTGTTTGTAAACAGTCGCCTAGAAGATTACACCCGTCCAAAAATGTCCGCCTCCCGTGCGTTGTAGACTAAAGCTTCCTATTCCAAGATGGCCGCTATACTGAACGCTGGACCGCTGAAGCGTAAAGTTGTTTCAGAAACAACAGCTGGTCTACCTGATCTCGGTTCTATAGGCTCCCTTTTGGGTTACGTCCCTATGACGTCGGTTAGCTCCAGCCGCCGCGCCAATCAGGGCAGGCTGTTGACTGACACTCGACGCGTGTCCCGGGAGATATGACGTGCCGCGCCGTCGCTAAGGGTCCTGCCTCTAACGGGCGCCTGTCATTCCCCAGGCAGTACGGCTGAGCCGGCCCCGGGTTCGCGTCCGCCCCCCGGCCCCGCGCTGTCCCCGGGCTCCGAGGGCGGCTCCCCGCGCCCCACAGACCATGTCCGCCCTGGAGAGGCAGTTTCTCTACGATGTCCCCGCTGACGTCATGTACCGCTTCTGCCAGGTCATCGCCTCCCTGGAGGACTCCGAGTGGGTCAAGTTCGGTGAGTGCAGCAGCCGGTGCCCGACTGACCAGCTGTCCGAGAGCTCTGCAGCCCCCGGGCAGTGGGGGCCCCTGTCAGCGCAGCCCCCTCCTACCTGCAGCAGAACGCCCCCCATTCATGCACTTTATTTTATTTACAGTTATTTTCCTCACGAGGCTCCTAGACCCAGAGGGGAGCGTTGCACTTAGCACGGGACCAAAGTCTAGCAGATGGTCCAGCCCCCTCGGGTACAGCACGCTCCAGTCCTGGGCTTTCAGTTACCCTCCCAGTGCATTCTGGGTCATGTAGTCCGGATTCTCCTCAGTTGATCAGTTTGCAGCTACAGAGGTAGCGAGAAGCAAACATCGATAAACACAAAATAATAGCAGGGCTTAAGAAGGGGAGAAAAAGAAATCACTATCATGCCCTACCTCCAGTGTCCAAAAAGAATTGTAATAGACTCCTCACCCACTGATGGTGGCATGCTTCATCATTGGTGCCTGTCTACACCCTGGTAGGATAATACTGCCAGGGCGGACTCAACCAGAGTTGGAAATTCTTATATAAAGCGTCTTATTGGATAAAAGCAGGGATCTAGAACAAGGTCTATTAAAAAATACCTCCTATTTTATGTTTATCAGTCGTGGGTGGGAGAAAGTAACTAAGGGCTTATCTCTCTCGCTCTCTTGGTGTGATATCAGAAGTAAACATTGACCTATATTGTTTGGTCTCCCATGAGACAAAGTCATCATTTGTGTAAGCTGGGAGAATACAGTCCTCATGCATGGTGTTTAAAGGGATCAGCTGGGAAATAATGTCACAGAAGGTTTTGAAATCCAAAACCACATCCCATATAAAGAGAGATTACAGAACCGCCCCTACTGTCGATTGGGTAAGAAGTTATTCTTTTTTACTTTTCATTGCATGGATCATTTAAACAAAGATATTGATGAATGCACTGGTGTTTGTCAGAGAAACTGCAAGGGCTGGACTTTGTTCAGAGATGCCTTGCAGTAGATGGGGTTGGTGTATACTGATTTGCGCAGGAGCCAATAGAGCAGGTGAGCGGACTGGTTGCTGGATGCTTCAGAAGCTGTGAGAGTTTGTTCCATTGTCTGGGCGGATATATACCAAAGTATTTTTCCTCATATATCTTTATGTAGCATTGAGGTAGTGTTGCCACAATATGCAATGCTTAAAGTCTATTATACCCACAGGTATGAATGCCCCCATTTTCAACGTGTACAGGCCAAGCAGCAGGGCGTTTGGTGTTATTGTGGAGGGGCGATGGGGAGCAGTGAACATTTTGTGCAGAGCCTACCGATGCCTCTGTAGTTAGCAAATGATAAGTGCCATAAATATCCATAATCCCAAACACACCATTTACCTTTTTTAAGATCTAGCTAGACAGCGCAGCTCTCAGTAGTAATTCTTTTTACCAGTGCCTTAACATACACATGGAGCGGGCTGTGGACCTATCCAGTACAGGAGTGCTCTCTCACTTCATGCTATTGGATTTTTGGTGTTTTCTTCTTCCCATGTAGTGTTTGTATTACAATGCATGAGGGTCTCTTTTACATCTCCAAAGTTCACTGAAGCATCACACATTTGTCTTTATTTTACAGTTGTATTGGAAAACAAAACGATACATTTTTGTTTTGTTTTTCACTTCTCCAGATATTTTTAACTGTTTTGGCGTGGGCTCAAAATATAAGCCCAGACCCATTCATTGGGTTTGCCAATGCTTGTTTTGTTTGTTTTTGACACTTTTGAGTGTCCCATTTGTAGTTTGTGCTCGCGACTTTCATATGGACTGAAGGTTAATCCTTCATAGCTTGTCTTGGTGGTCGGCAGCCTATCAACCAGAGTTTATTTTATTTTATTTTTGTCACTCTGTTTTTATTGAAAGTGTTTTAAGTCAAGACTGTAAGATAGCATAGAAAGTCAGCTCAACGCGGATCATACATTTTATAATGAATCAGGAGGGAGTGGTATTATGTAGTAATTCAAGAGAAAACCCTTAGAATCAACCTCTAGTGATCAGTGGTGTTTAGATCACCATGTGGATATTCCGCCACTCATAGACTGATACAACCACGCCTGCTGGAGTAACAGAGGTACCTCAGACTCCCAGAGAAGAGAAAGTACAAACAAAGCACATGATGGAGGAAGGGATGTGAAAAGAGGATATAGATAACCGAATAAGGGGTGGGGGCAAAGGCAATCCAAAGTGTGTGGGAGAGGGTCCAAGGGCATCAGTCCTGGTCTTAATAGTCTTAGTCGAAATGGGAAGGAAAGGGAGGGTATGGAGCTGAGAGAAGTGCCAGATGCCTATTTAGGATCAATGGGAAGGTCCCTCAGATTTCTTCCAGCATCCCACTCGCCAAGAACTCTAGATCAATCCAGTCATTAAATTATTACCACAAATTGTCCACTAATACAAAAAAGAGGCAAAGGACAGCTTGAAAGTCAGTGCACAGCATCGACATCATTTAGTAGCCGAAGAACCGGTTCCTACCCCTTTCTCTCCACCTCCGTGCCCTTCAGTATCTCGTTGGTTCACAGCCAGGCTACTCTTGGATCTCAGGAGGGCTCCATTGCGCAAGTAAAGACCCGAGCCTGGTGCCCTGCACTGTTCGTTACACTGGCCTGTGTGGCAAGCATTGCCTTAAGGGAGCCAGTCGTCAAACCTCTTTTGTTTAGTTTGCATGTTGCCTTTGTGAGTACATCATCGGTATGTATTGAGGGGTCAGAGGAGCCTACTAAGCCATACCCTTTCTTCTTTTCCCTCTTCGAAGGGCCACTGTTTTACACGGTGGCTTGGGACATAGAAATACACTTACAATGCAGTCTATCATCTGCAGTGTGTGTAATAGGAGACGCAGCCTGGCCCCAAGTCACTGACTTCCTTTCAGTTTGGTTAGAACTTGATGCTTTTCAGATATGTCCGCTGCAAACCCCAGTGTTGTCTTTTTAGCAAGCGCCTCAAATGTTTCTGGCCTGAATGTGGGTGCTTTGCAAGCCTAGAGGCTGTTTGTGTTCAGGAGGCCTTGATGGTGGTCCTCAGAAAATTATGGGGGAAGGAGAAGGTGAAAAGGAGTAACCACTTCTATCTCTTGCCCCACCCCGCACTGAACCCAGCTCTTCTCTATAGCCCCAGTTTGGCACTGGAACTTCCATGACTATGGAGGATCCCTGCAACGATCATTCCTAGGGTCACACCCTCTCCTAGCCAAGGTGTTGCCGATTTCCAGTTAACAAAGAAGAAGCCTTTGCAATGCCAGTAGGTCTGGTTATGAATGCACTGTCAGGCCAGACCTAAAAATCCATGTAAGTTAATGACTGCCTCCTCCTATCTGTGCTGCAGCAGAGAAAAACACCAAAAATTATCTAGCTATCTGAGACACTTTAATAGCATTGCAGTGCCATGTGTCTGCCACTTAAAGTTCAAGCTCAGGTGCCTGCATAAATAAGCCAAATGATCACAGCTGTGTGGAGGGCAGGCACCTTTTTGTAGAAGCACACAACTTCTGCCCAATCAAAACATGTACTCCTGCCTCCCACCTTGTGGGCGGAGCCAAAGCACCTCTCCTGGTGGTTCTCACACAATTGTCTGGTGACAGCCAAAGCATAAATAGACTCATAGGGTGGCCCGCATCAACTCTTATCCTTACGCCACCCAGTGTACAGCTGTGGCCAGTGCAATTTGATGGGTTTCCTGTGACAGGCTTATCCCTTGTCTGCAGAACTCCTTGTTCCCATTTCAGGAAATCTATTTAACAGACCATCCTTTTTGGGGTTGTACCCTTGGAGCAGTTCAGAAGGACCAAGGCATATTGTGAGAAGAAAGCCCACAGCTGTAGAATATGTGTTCTGATGAAACAGAAGCATCCCACAAGCAGATGCTTTGTGACCAGCACACCAGCCCTTCTTTTTTTTGGTCCGAGGTTTCTGGGCGAACGCTCTTATGAGAAGGCAGGAAAACCCGGTTTGCAACATTTTCCATTTGAGAGCCCTCGGTAGGTATTCGCCGCTTTTTCTTTCTTTACCCCTCTCACTTCCTCATACATGCTCGCTGATGAAGTTGTTGCTTTTTTGCAATGGAATAAATTGGCACCCGGCAGCAGTAGCTATCCTGCCTGATAAGTGCGGCACCCTTTGAGCAAGTTTTTAAAAAATGTATCTCCGATAAGTATTAGTAGTATTTGTAAAGTGCGTTCCGGCCGTGGCATCGAAGTGGGGTGTGTACTCTGGCCTGCAACAAAAGGGTTAACTTTTGATAGACCTATAGTGCAAAATCACAAAACAACGTTCTATTAACTTCTAATGCAAACTTTGCTCATCATATTAGAGGGCCACATACTTCTTAAGCCTTTATGTCCTCCCCATAGCATGTAAGCATCTCCTCTCTACTAATTATCAACTCAAGTTTATCATTCTATCTCACATTAAGATCACATGATTACAAAACGTGTGTAATATTATACATCTTTCTTTGAATCACCAAAACATATGTGCAATTTATTATAATCAACTGTGTCTCCAAATCACGAGCTGGGATAACGAATAGTGGGGCTCAGTCTGTCCCACAATATATGGCCTCGTATTCAGATCTTCATTTTTCACTTGCTTATTTAATGATGGTGGCGTGAGATATTCTTTACTTAAATCTTTTCTAACGTTGATAAATTTGCTTACTTCTCTCATTAATTTATGTTATACGTATTTTGTCTTCTCCGTGTTTTGTTTCCACGTGGCCTATCTGCTATTATTATGGTCTCACGCACACAACTTTGTATATACCGTACTTTGTCTTTATTTTCTGTGCAATTCTGTAAAGGATTTGCAGTGCACCTAGGTCGCCTTTTAATTTGATTTTAGGCACCAAAGTCTTGCTCTTCGTCTGAAGTATCTTACCAGTCCAGGGCACCCCATTTCTCTGTGCTTTGAGCCGAGCACATCTTCACCACTCCATGTGGCCATGAGCACTTCTGGTGGATGTCTTCAACCTCCGCGTCTGTAAATCCAGCCCTAGCCTCATCAATCCATGCGCTGCGTATCTTTTTCTCAAGTACCGCTGCTTCTTGTATTCCTCGCTTTGTATCTAGGTCTAGGTTCTCATTTATTTATTTGTTTTTCAGAGTTTTGAAATGCACACTATTCTTTCATGTAGTCTCTTTCCTGGAGGTGGCCCCTTTCTGGGTAACCATGGCTGATGCATGAGCTCTGTCCTCTGATTTGCACAGCTTCAGAAGGCAAGCACATGTTTGTTTGTGGTTCTTGCTTACAGCACCATCTGTATGTTGGGTTTCCTGACTCTAGGTTTTGTCACAAACTAGACACCTATCCGACCTCTGTCTTGGTGACTCACTGCTGTTTGTAACCACCATGAAGATAGTGATTTCCCCCGCGAGTGCACTCCACGCTGCACAGAGCTGGCCTTTTTTCTAGGCCGAGGTTCATTCACCTTGTCTTCAGTTTTTGGGCATTCCTTGAGGGGCTTTCTTTATTAAGGGTACAGTAGTCCTCGAACTGTACAAGATTAGGGCGAAGTTTTAGAAGCATTTATTGAGGAGCAGGATCAGCGGAGAGATTAAATTGTATGTTCCCAAAGAGGTGCTACAGCGTCACAAGGCTCTGACGGGAGCTCTGCGAATGAGACTTCCTTTTCCTGGACCAGGCTGCTGTGCTTGAATCTGCACAGCTTGGCTTTGTTCTTGGAAGGCTTGCAGTGTCGATCTTTTTCTGTCTCCTCCTTAGAGCTTTGGTATGCGCAGTGTTGGGTAACTATAAAGAAAGTCTTGTGTCGGGCTCCTCCAGCAAGGCACAGAGCCTTGCTTCTTTACGCAATGTGAAGGTGGCCACAGTTAGCGGCGTGAGGGCTTCCAGTGAGGAAAGATCTACTCTTCCCACCCTACCACCATCTCAGCATTCAGAAAAATCTCTTTTGTCTGTTAGGCTGTCTGGTTGCTGTTGGCGTTTGCTCTCCTCTGAGATGTGGGCTGTATTGCGTTGTCTCTCCTACTGGTTTGCGACTTTCTCCCAGTTCTTCTTATCGATGAACTCCTTGTGCTAGTCACTTGCAGATAGGAGAAGAAGTTGTCCACTGTGGGTGCTATTTCAGTAGGCGATGTGGTTGTTGGAGTGACCACCCCACCAAATACTCAGTTGACCATATCAGGTGTAAACGTTGAAACCAAAATGTCAGAATTCAAACACAACACTATGAATGGAGACATTTGCTAAGTTGCCGAACAAGAACAAATTGTCCAGCTCCTTAAAAAAAACAACAACTTCGCACAGTAAATAGACAAAAAGTGAAGAACAATAGTATTATATTAATGAAAAGAACAACATTCACCACACATGATGATTATGACTTTTGCAATGATTGGACCATCTCAGGAGAAAGTGTTTGGTCATCCCTTTCACCTAGGCACTGCCGCCAAAAAGTCTTCTGAAAAATGTTATTTGAAAAAATCCCATTTTGTGACCAGATGCTTGTACTATAATGATGCCTTGTTGCATGGATGTTTAGAAAGTGTTGGCGAAGCTATCTACTTGCCGCCCTACTAAATCTGCCACCCCCTAATAGTTCCACCTTGGAGCTGCACAGAGCGGCCCTCTCTTTGAGATACATGTCTTTCCATCAAAGGAAGTTCCTTTGCAAACTACCCCAAAGCGGGAACTTCTCACTTGGTTTGGCATAAGAGACCTGTGGAGACCAGTCCTGCCTTGTACAATATCTAGCAATAATTCCCACAAGGGATCATTGGAAGATCTGTCGACTGACCAGGGATATCAGTGACCACAACTTCAGCAGTTCCTTTTGGCAACAGAAACCAGTGACTATGTTATGGAGCATGCCATGTGGTGGCGTACCTCATACGTGTTCTTGATCGCGTCAGAGACTAAAAGTAGTGCTCAAAGATCATTCCCAGGCTACTCGGGATAGTAACAAAATACTCTCTTGGTTTTCGTGCAGACGATCTCTGTGCAGACCGTTTCAGAGGTCCTTTAAGCGCTGCAGAGGAGAAGACTGGGTTTGAAACACCCCCATCTGCGCTTTTTGCAAGATGAGGAAAAAGACAGAGCATGCAATTCTGAGGATTGGGTCAGCATGGATAGTGGAGCCTCTAGGGGAAGGCGCCTCTCCAGCAGCCAAGCTACAGACCCCATAAAAAGCACTTAAGTGCTCTCCTCTTCTGGCCCGGTCGTGATGATGGACCCTAGACCGGGATGTAACGCGCATGGCGGAAAGTCACTGTAACCCTGTAATGAAAACATTCCGCAGTGACGTCTGGATACGTGGAGCTGCAGTACTCTAGTTTTCTATGTTTCATCGGACTTGTTCCTCTGAAAAGGGATGGGTTCATCTTAGAGTTTTGAGGTGGGTAGTTGGCTGATGGGACAGTCACATTGACCTGGCTTGTTATAGATCTGATTGGCTCTTAACAGACTCCCCGGGTACTCAGCTCTTCCTTTGGTCACCTTTGCGTTGAGTGAATAGTAAAAAGGTGCAGTTGAGTTTTTTTTTTCTTTTTTTTTCTTTCTTCAATGCAGCTTGGAACCCTTACCTTGATGTAGTGGAGGGTCCTTATGCCGTGCTTAATTTGAGCCAGTAGATGGATGCCAGGCCCACCAGCACTCTTTTTTTTTGGCCACTAGCGGCTATTTTTCCTCGACAGTCGTGAGAAGGTAAAATGTAAGAGGAAAAATGGAGGAAGAATAAAACGAAAAAACAATGACAAAGGGAGAAAGCAGGTCAGAAAAAAGAAGCTAGAAGTGTGATTAAAGGGACTGGGAGGTGTCTGGCGATGGATGAAAGAGCCAGCCTTGGTATTCGGCACTCCTGATATTTGTAGCACCGGCCGGACGCCTCGAGAAATCTTTGGGCAGCAGAAGTTAATATTTTACAAAGGAAGCCCTGCTCTTATCGAAGAAGGCCGAGGTGGCCTCTGTAAAAGTCATTTTTGGGATTGAGTAGCGCTGTTCCTTTTGAGGAGACCATTGGAGAAACTTGATTCCAGAGCCGTGGTTTTCTTCCACTAATGTGAATTTGCCTCACTTTCTACATAATCCACCATCTCTACACCATAAGGTGCAGATTCAAATATTAAACATTGGGTCCACCTTATGATAATGTCTGGGCACGGGCTGAAAAGCTGTTAGTTTCAACAAGTTAATTGGTCACCATTTAGCTAGTGGGTGCTCCATCCAGGCCCTTAAGATGTGGGTGTTGGTCGGGTTGTGAAAGAATCCCCAGTTGAGTCAGGCAGGGATTTTGTCTGGGGCAGGAAACAAAAACCACAAATACTTAAATGTGATTCAGTCATTGTGGAAAGAATCTTAATTTCTTTGCTTCGAAAGCATTTTGCTTCACTCTTCGCTCAGTCATGTTTCTTTGTATATCTTGTTTTTCAAGTAGCAGTTATGAGCAGAGAGAGCTCAGATTTTAGAAGAATCCCAAATGTTACATCTCTCCTTCGACCAGGGTCTTGAGTACTGAGAGGCCTTCTAGAGAGACGCGTGCATAACACACATGAATGCGCTCTAGTGTTAAACTGGACCCCATGGTCTTGAGTACTGAGAGGCCTTCTAGAGAGACGCGTGCATAACACACATGAATGCGCTCTAGTGTTAAACTGGACCCCATGGTCTTGAGTACTGAGAGGCCTTCTAGAGACGCGTGCATAACACACATGAATGCACTCTAGTGTTAAACTGGACCCCATGGTCTTGAGTACTGAGAGACCTTCTAGAGACGCGTGCATAACACACATGAATGCGCTCTAGTGTTAAACTGGACCCCATGGTCTTGAGTACTGAGAGGCCTTCTAGAGAGACTCGTGCATAACACACATGAATGCGCTCTAGTGTTAAACTGGACCCCATCGTCTTGAGTACTGAGAGACCTTCTAGAGACGCGTGCATAACACACGTGAATGCGCTCTAGTGTTAAACTGGACCCCATGGTCTTGAGTACTGAGAGACCTTCTAGAGAGACGCGTGCATAACACACGTGAATGCGCTCTAGTGTTAAACTGGACCCCATGGTCTTGAGTACTGAGAGGGCTTCTAGAGACGCGTGCATAACACACGTGAATGCACTCTAGTGTTAAACTGGACCCCATGGTCTTGAGTACTGAGAGGCCTTCTAGAGAGACTCGTGCATAACACACGTGAATGCGCTCTAGTGTTAAACTGGACCCCATCGTCTTGAGTACTGAGAGACCTTCTAGAGACGCGTGCATAACACACGTGAATGCGCTCTAGTGTTAAACTGGACCCCATGGTCTTGAGTACTGAGAGACCTTCTAGAGACGCGTGCATAACACACATGAATGCGCTCTAGTGTTAAACTGGACCCCATGGTCTTGAGTACTGAGAGGCCTTCTAGAGAGACTCGTGCATAACACACGTGAATGCGCTCTAGTGTTAAACTGGACCCCATCGTCTTGAGTACTGAGAGACCTTCTAGAGACGCGTGCATAACACACGTGAATGCGCTCTAGTGTTAAACTGGACCCCATGGTCTTGAGTACTGAGAGACCTTCTAGAGACGCGTGCATAACACACATGAATGCGCTCTAGTGTTAAACTGGACCCCATGGTCTTGAGTACTGAGAGGCCTTCTAGAGAGACGCGTGCATAACACACATGAATGCGCTCTAGTGTTAAACTGGACCCCATGGTCTTGAGTACTGAGAGACCTTCTAGAGACGCGTGCATAACACACATGAATGCACTCTAGTGTTAAACTGGACCCCATGGTCTTGACTACTGAGAGACCTTCTAGAGAGACGCGTGCATAACACACATGAATGCGCTCTAGTGTTAAACTGGACCCCATGGTCTTGAGTACTGAGAGGCCTTCTAGAGACGCGTGCATAACACACATGAATGCGCTCTAGTGTTAAACTGGACCCCATGGTCTTGAGTACTGAGAGGCCTTCTAGAGAGACGCGTGCATGACACACGTGAATGCGCTCTAGTGTTAAACTGGACCCCATGGTCTTGAGTACTGAGAGACCTTCTAGAGAGACGCGTGCATAATACACATGAATGCACTCTAGTGTGAAACTGCACCCCATGGTCTTGAGTACTGAGAGACCTTCTAGAGACGCGTGCATCGTACACATGAATGCGCTCTAGTGTTAAACTGGACCCATGGTCTTGAGTACCGAGAGACCTTCTAGAGACGTGTGCATAACACACATGAATGCGCTCTAGTGTTAAACTGGACCCTATGGTCTTGAGTACTGAGAGACCTTCTAGAGAGACGCGTGCATAACACACGTGAATGCGCTCTAGTGTGAAACTGGACCCCATGGTCTTGAGTACTGAGAGACCTTCTAGAGAGACGCGTGCATAACACACGTGAATGCGCTCTAGTGTGAAACTGGACCCCATGGTCTTGAGTACTGAGAGACCTTCTAGAGACGCGTGCATAAAACACATGAATGCGCTCTAGTGTTAAACTGGACCCCATGGTCTTGAGTACTGAGAGACCTTCTAGAGACGCGTGCATAACACACATGAATGCGCTCTAGTGTTAAACTGGACCCCATGGTCTTGAGTACCGAGAGACCTTCTAGAGACGCGTGCATAACACACATGAATGCGCTCTAGTGTGAAACTGGACCCCATGGTCTTGAGTACCGAGAGACCTTCTAGAGAGACGCGTGCATAATACACATGAATGCGCTCTAGTGTGAAACTGGACCCCATGGTCTTGAGTACCGAGAGACCTTCTAGAGAGACGCGTGCATAACACACATGAATGCGCTCTAGTGTTAAACTGGACCCCATGGTCTTGAGTACCGAGAGACCTTCTAGAGAGACGCGTGCATAACACACATGAATGCGCTCTAGTGTTAAACTGGACCCCATGGTCTTGAGTACCGAGAGACCTTCTAGAGAGACGCGTGCATAACACACATGAATGCGCTCTAGTGTTAAACTGGACCCCATGAATGCGCTCTAGTGTTAAACTGAACCCCATGGTCTTGAGTACTGAGAGACCTTCTAGAGAGACGCGTGCATAACACACGTGAATGCGCTCTAGTGTTAAACTGGACCCCATGGTCTTGAGTACTGAGAGACCTTCTAGAGAGACGCGTGCATAACACACGTGAATGCGCTCTAGTGTTAAACTGGACCCCATGGTCTTGAGTACCGAGAGACCTTCTAGAGACGCGTGCATAACACACGTGAATGCGCTCTAGTGTTAAACTGGACCCCATGGTCTTGAGTACCGAGAGACCTTCTAGAGAGACGCGTGCATAACACACGTGAATGCGCTCTAGTGTTAAACTGGACCCCATGGTCTTGAGTACCGAGAGACCTTCTAGAGAGACGCGTGCATAACACACGTGAATGCGCTCTAGTGTTAAACTGGACCCCATGGTCTTGAGTACCGAGAGACCTTCTAGAGAGACGCGTGCATAACACACGTGAATACGCTCTAGTGTTAAACTGGACCCCATGGTCTTGAGTACCGAGAGGCCTTCTAGAGAGACGCGTGCATAACACACGTGAATGCGCTCTAGTGTTAAACTGGACCCCATGGTCTTGAGTACTGAGAGACCTTCTAGAGACACGTGCATAACACACATGAATGCGCTCTAGTGTGAAACTGGACCTCCAGACGAGCCACAGTGTGAACACAGGGTAAACGCCAAACTAAAGACCCCTTTTTGAACACATCTGCAAAGAATTGTGTAGCTGTGTGATCAACTCTGCTGCCTACATTGTAACTCTGTCACTTAAGACTTCTCTTTTAAAACCCCAAGTCCTCTTAATCTTGTCCATGGGAGGTTGTTTTACTTTTAACAGATTTGATGTAATAGGAACACTAAGTTTTTTTTCTCATTCTTTCAATTTCCCGTCCTTCCCTCTTTATTATTCCCTCTTTCACTTGGGGTCTGTCAGTGGTGGCTATGTGATCCAGGTGCCCTTCACTCCTCACCGAGACCAATCTTGGGGTAATTTCTTGTGAAAAGACAAGGAGGGTTCAATAGAACCTTGTCCAACTTCTTAATGCTCCTCTCAATACAGAGCCTGTTCTTCACCCTCCACCTCTGCGTCCAGCAGTGACTGCCCTCCAAGAGAGTCCCTCACCAGGCTGACTTCTGCTCTGGGGTCCTTCCTGCGTGGCCCTCCTGTAGCATCATGCATGAGTATGGGGCTGCTTTCCCTCCAGAGCTCCAACGGATGCCGTCAGGAGCTGTTCTTGTAGCATGGTAGCCCCCCCGTTCTGGAGTTGTTCCTGTGACATGGGTCACCTGGTAGCTCCACATTGGGGAGTTTTGTTCCTGTATTTTGGAGTCGAGCTGCCTCCATGTTGTGTTCCTGTGACATGGAGTCACCTTGTAGCCCCGCTTTCTGGAGTTCTGTTCCTAGAACATGGAGTCACCTGGTAGCCCCGCTTTCTGGAGTTGTGTTCCTATAACATGGAGTCACCTGGTAGCCCCGCTTTCTTGAGTTGTGTCCCTGTGCATGGAGTCACCTTGTAGCCCCGCTTTCTGGAGTTGTGTTCCTGTGCATGGAGTCACCTTGTAGCCCCGCTTTCTGGAGTTGTGTTCCTGTGCATGGAGTCACCTTGTAGCCCCGCTTTCTGGAGTTGTGTTCCTGTGCATGGAGTCACCTTGTAGCCCCGCTTTCTGGAGTTGTGTTCCTGTGCATGGAGTCACCTGGTAGCCCCGCTTTCTGGAGTTGTGTTCCTCTAACATGGAGTCACCTGGTAGCCCCGCTTTCTGGAGTTGTGTTCCTCTAACATGGAGTCACCTGGTAGCCCCGCTTTCTGGAGTTGTGTTCCTCTAACATGGAGTCAACTGGTAGCCCCGCTTTCTGGAGTTGTGTTCCTATAACATGGAGTCACCTGGTAGCCCTGCTTTCTTGAGTTGTGTTCCTGTGCATGGAGCCACCTGGTAGCCCCGCTTTCTGGAGTTGTGTTCCTCTAACATGGAGTCACCTGGTAGCCCCGCCTCCTGGAGTTGTGTTCCTAGAACATGGAGTCACCTGGTAGCCCCGCTTTCTGGAGTTGTGTTCCTGTGCACTGAGTCACCTGGTAGCCCCGCTTTCTGGAGTTGTGTTCCTGTGCACTGAGTCACCTGGTAGCCCCGCTTTCTGGAGTTGTGTTCCTGTGCATGGAGCCACCTGGTAGCCCCGCTTTCTGGAGTTGTGTTCCTGTGCATGGAGTCACCTGGTAGCCCCGCTTTCTGGAGTTGTGTTCCTAGAACATGGAGTCACCTGGTAGCCCCGCTTTCTGGAGTTGTGTTCCTAGAACATGGAGTCACCTGGTAGCCCCGCTTCCTGGAGTTGTGTTCCTGTGCATGGAGTCACCTGGTAGCCCCGCTTTCTGGAGTTGTGTTCCTAGAACATGGAGTCACCTGTTAGCCCCGCTTTCTGGAGTTGTGTTCCTGTGCATGGAGTCACCTGGTAGCCCCGCTTTCTGGAGTTGTGTTCCTCTAACATGGAGTCACCTGGTAGCCCCGCTTTCTGGAGTTGTGTTCCTCTAACATGGAGTCACCTGCTAGCCCCGCTTTCTGGAGTTGTGTTCCTCTAACATGGAGTCACCTGCTAGCCCCGCTTTCTGGAGTTGTGTTCCTATAACATGGAGTCACCTGGTAGCCCTGCTTTCTTGAGTTGTGTTCCTGTGCATGGAGCCACCTGGTAGCCCCGCTTTCTGGAGTTGTGTTCCTCTAACATGGAGTCACCTGGTAGCCCCGCCTCCTGGAGTTGTGTTCCTAGAACATGGAGTCACCTGGTAGCCCCGCTTTCTGGAGTTGTGTTCCTGTGCACTGAGTCACCTGGTAGCCCCGCTTTCTGGAGTTGTGTTCCTGTGTACTGAGTCACCTGGTAGCCCCGCTTTCTGGAGTTGTGTTCCTAGAACATGGAGTCACCTGTTAGCCCCGCTTTCTGGAGTTGTATTCCTAGAACATGGAGTCACCTGTTAGCCCCGCTTTCTGGAGTTGTGTTCCTAGAACATGGAGTCACCTTGTAGCCCCGCTTTCTGGAGTTGTGTTCCTAGAACATGGAGTCACCTTGTAGCCCCGCTTTCTGGAGTTGTGTTCCTGCGCATGGAGTCACCTGGTAGCCCCGCTTTCTGGAGTTGTGTTCCTCTAACATGGAGTCACCTGGTAGCCCCGCTTTCTGGAGTTGTGTTCCTAGAACATGGAGTCACCTGGTAGCCCCGCTTTCTGGAGTTGTGTCCCTGCGCATGGAGTCACCTGATAGCCCCGCTTTCTGGAGTTGTGTCCCTGCGCATGGAGTCACCTGGTAGCCCCGCTTTCTGGAGTTGTGTTCCTCTAACATGGAGTCACCTGGTAGCCCCGCTTTCTGGAGTTGTGTTCCTAGAACATGGAGTCACCTGGTAGCCCCGCTTTCTGGAGTTGTGTCCCTGCGCATGGAGTCACCTGGTAGCCCCGCTTTCTGGAGTTGTGTCCCTGCGCATGGAGTCACCTGGTAGCCCCGCTTTCTGGAGTTGTATTCCTGTGCATGGAGTCACCTGGTAGCCCCGCTTTCTGGAGTTGTGTTCCTGTGCATGGAGTCACCTTGTAGCCCCGCTTTCTGGAGTTGTGTTCCTGTGCATGGAGTCACCTTGTAGCCCCGCTTTCTGGAGTTGTGTTCCTGTGCATGGAGTCACCTTGTAGCCCCGCTTTCTGGAGTTGTGTTCCTGTGCATGGAGTCACCTGGTAGCCCCGCTTTCTGGAGTTGTGTTCCTCTAACATGGAGTCACCTGGTAGCCCCGCTTTCTGGAGTTGTGTTCCTGTGCATGGAGTCACCTGGTAGCCCCGCTTTCTGGAGTTGTGTTCCTCTAACATGGAGTCACCTGGTAGCCCCGCTTTCTGGAGTTGTGTTCCTCTAACATGGAGTCACCTGGTAGCCCCGCTTTCTGGAGTTGTGTTCCTCTAACATGGAGTCACCTGGTAGCCCCGCTTTCTGGAGTTGTGTTCCTCTAACATGGAGTCAACTGGTAGCCCCGCTTTCTGGAGTTGTG
Source organism: Pleurodeles waltl (assembly GCF_031143425.1). Lineage (NCBI taxonomy): Eukaryota > Metazoa > Chordata > Amphibia > Caudata > Salamandridae > Pleurodeles > Pleurodeles waltl. Next base: position 19,948,376 of record NC_090449.1, read on the forward strand.
TTCCTCTAACATGGAGTCACCTGCTAGCCCCGCTTTCTGGAGTTGTGTTCCTCTAACATGGAGTCACCTGTTAGCCCCGCTTTCTGGAGTTGTGTTCCTATAACATGGAGTCACCTGGTAGCCCTGCTTTCTTGAGTTGTGTTCCTGTGCATGGAGCCACCTGGTAGCCCCGCTTTCTGGAGTTGTGTTCCTCTAACATGGAGTCACCTGGTAGCCCCGCCTCCTGGAGTTGTGTTCCTAGAACATGGAGTCACCTGGTAGCCCCGCTTTCTGGAGTTGTGTTCCTGTGCACTGAGTCACCTGGTAGCCCCGCTTTCTGGAGTTGTGTTCCTGTGCATGGAGCCACCTGGTAGCCCCGCTTTCTGGAGTTGTGTTCCTGTGCATGGAGTCAGCTGGTAGCCCCGCTTTCTGGAGTTGTGTTCCTAGAACATGGAGTCACCTGGTAGCCCCGCTTTCTGGAGTTGTGTTCCTAGAACATGGAGTCACCTGGTAGCCCCGCTTTCTGGAGTTGTGTTCCTGTGTATTGAGTCACCTGGTAGCCCCGCTTTCTGGAGTTGTGTTCCTAGAACATGGAGTCACCTGGTAGCCCCGCTTTCTGGAGTTGTGTTCCTAGAACATGGAGTCACCTGGTAGCCCCGCTTTCTGGAGTTGTGTTCCTGTGCATGGAGTCACCTGGTAGCCCCGCTTTCTGGAGTTGTGTTCCTAGAACATGGAGTCACCTGTTAGCCCCGCTTTCTGGAGTTGTGTTCCTGTGTATTGAGTCACCTGGTAGCCCCGCTTTCTGGAGTTGTGTTCCTCTAACATTGAGTCACCTGGTAGCCCCGCTTTCTGGAGTTGTGTTCCTGTGCATGGAGTCACCTTGTAGCCCCGCTTTCTGGAGTTGTGTTCCTGTGCATGGAGTCACCTTGTAGCCCCGCTTTCTGGAGTTGTGTTCCTGCGCATGGAGTCACCTGGTACCCCCGCTTTCTGGAGTTGTGTTCCTAGAACATGGAGTCACCTGTTAGCCCCGCTTTCTGGAGTTGTATTCCTAGAACATGGAGTCACCTGTTAGCCCCGCTTTCTGGAGTTGTGTTCCTAGAACATGGAGTCACCTGTTAGCCCCGCTTTCTGGAGTTGTGTTCCTAGAACATGGAGTCACCTGGTAGCCCCGCTTTCTGGAGTTGTGTTCCTAGAACATGGAGTCACCTGGTAGCCCCGCTTTCTGGAGTTGTGTCCCTGCGCATGGAGTCACCTGGTAGCCCCGCTTTCTGGAGTTGTGTCCCTGCGCATGGAGTCACCTGGTAGCCCCGCTTTCTGGAGTTGTGTTCCTCTAACATGGAGTCACCTGGTAGCCCCGCTTTCTGGAGTTGTGTTCCTAGAACATGGAGTCACCTGGTAGCCCCGCTTTCTGGAGTTGTGTCCCTGCGCATGGAGTCACCTGGTAGCCCCGCTTTCTGGAGTTGTGTTCCTGTGCATGGAGTCACCTGGTAGCCCCGCTTTCTGGAGTTGTGTTCCTGCGCGTGGAGTCACCTGGTAGCCCCGCTTTCTGGAGTTGTGTTCCTGCGCGTGGAGTCACCTGGTAGCCCCGCTTTCTGGAGTTGTGTTCCTGCGCGTGGAGTCACCTGGTAGCCCCGCTTTCTGGAGTTGTGTTCCTGCGCGTGGAGTCACCTGGTAGCCCCGCTTTCTGGAGTTGTGTTCCTGCGCGTGGAGTCACCTGGTAGCTTTCTGGAGTTGTGTTCCTGCGCGTGGAGTCACCTGGTAGCTTTCTGGAGTTGTGTTCCTGCATATGGAGTCACCTGGTAGCCTCGCTTTCTGGAGTTGTGTTCCTGCGCATGGAGTCACCTGGTACCCCCGCTTTCTGGAGTTGTGTTCCTGCGCATGGAGCCACCTGTAGTCCCGTTTTTTTGCATCTTCCACTCCTCCCTTGCTGTCCAGCTTCGCTCTCGCCAGGACCATTCTCCACCCCAGGTAAACACCTCCCTACCCCCAGCCACGCACCCACTGTAGTGTAGCTCAGGAAATGGTTTTGAACTCACGTTTGGGCAAACTGATCACTAACACCTTGGGGAGGGCGTCATGAGCTATACAAAAATAAACTCCGCAGACGTTTCAGCACGAAGGTCAGGTTGATGGAAGCGGGACACGGGCCCAGAGTAGTCCAAATGTTACATTTCACAAGTTGAAAACAATACTCACTTCTGTGGTATCCAGTGAGCACGAGTTACTGGCCCCAGAGCAAGCATTCGAGGCTTTCCGCTGTCCTTGCTGATGGAGGAGGATGTTGGGCCCACGGTGCGCCTGCAGCCGCTCCAGCCCCCCCTGCTTCGGTACCTTCAAGCCCATGGCCGTCCCTAGGGACCCCTGGCCCCTGTAGTGATCCCACAGCCCCAGCTCCCTGCCTGGATCTTGTTTTCATGCCTGTGGGCGGGATCCCTGCCCGGATCCCTGCCTGATGCTCTGCCCGGGCATCCTCTGGACGTGGCACAGTTACAGGGACACTGGCAGGGCAGCCACTGAGGCGGTGACTGTAAAATCGATAGGTGTAGGGCAGCCACAGAAGTGGTAGACTGACTGTGTATAAATGGTAGTCCCCTCCCAGAAGCGCTTCAGTGCCTCGCCAGGGCTAACGAAGCGCTATGTAAGTATATATCAGTGCAGGCCAGTCCGTGGCGCGTGTAGTGGGGTGGGTGGCCGTCCCATCGGGAGCGTGTGTGAGAAGCCACTGGTTTATTTGGGAAGCTCGTTCCTCCTGGTCTGAGATGCGCCTTTTAGACGAGGCTGGACTGCAGGGAGTTGGTCACTTCGTCCTCGCAGCGCTAGGCGCAGATGGGAAGCTGCCTGGACTGTGGTGAACGAGCCGACGCGCCGACCTCTGAAGTGATGTAAAACACGTGTCATTGGCCGTCAGAGAGGCATAAAACTGCCCAGCTCTCTGCTCCCTGTGGGGCGGGCAGCTTTCAGACTCCGTGCTCAGAGATGTTTTACGCACTCGATGGCCCGGACTGGCACATCTCGCACCGCCCTGTTGTTCCTGGCACTTGTCTGGGATGAGGCAGGGTTGTAGTTACGTTTTATTGCCGGTCATGTGCTTTCCAGAATGTGGGTAGAGTCCCTACGGCCTGTGGTTTTCCGGCCGTCAGAGGAGAATGTTTCTGGATCTCTACTCCCAGGGCCCTCACCCTGGCACAGTGTGTGCTTCTGTTTATTTGGGTCTGCCCCCCTCCACCCCCCTAATGGCAGGAGAGAATGTTTCTTGGTCTCTACTCCCAGGGCCCCCACCCCTTCCACCCCTACGTCAGAAGAGAATGTTTGTGGGTCTCTACTCCCAGGGCCCTGACCCTGGCACAGTGTGTGCTTCTGTTTCCTTTGAGTCTGACCTCTATATTGTCAGAAGAGAATGTCTCAGGGTCTCTACTCACAGAGCCCTCACCCTGGCACAGTGTGTGCTTCTGTTTCCTTTGAGTCTGACCTCTATATTGTCAGAAGAGAATGTCTCAGGGTCTCTACTCCCAGGGCCCTGACCCTGGCACAGTGTGTGCTTCTGTTTCCTTTGAGTCTGACCTCTATATTGTCAGAAGAGAATGTCTCAGGGTCTCTACTCACAGAGCCCTCACCCTGGCACAGCGTGTGTTTGTTTCCTTTGGGTTTGACCCCTCAAGTCCCCATGGCAGGAGAGAATGTTTCTGGGTCTGTAGTCCCAGGGCCCTCACCCTGGCACAGTGTGTGCTTCTGTTTCCTACCACTGCGATTCTGTATTATGAAGGGACACCCTAAACATGCCCCTTCCTAATACTGAATCACACAGCCAAATTGCAATTAGGAATAGGTTACCGAATCGTAAACAGTGCCTATGTACATTCCAAAATGGCTTCTTCTCGGCCGCAATTGGCTCTATTCCACAAATCGGACCATTTGCGGCCCCAAAAAAGATTTGTACATCTGGCCCATAGTCGCAGATCCCCCCCCAAGCTCTCTTTACAGTAGGAGCTGGGAAAGCAAGCCAAGGATCCAGGGAGTAGGTTGCCAAACAAACAGTCATTGCTTTCCTCAAGGGCGCAGTCATATAGTTGCCTTTCAGTTCCGTTCTCCTGAGAGAGAGTGCTTCTGTCCTGCATCACCTTGAGATAAGAATGCCACTCACTCACTGAGCTCAGGTTATCTGTTTACTGTGACTGTGAAATTGTGTTGGTGACGATTGAGCTCTTTCATCTCAGCCGTATGCACACACCGCCGACAAGGAAATATCACCAAGAAAACCAGGACCGATTGTGGAGGCCTCATGGTATCAGCTCGGCTTCTGTAAACACTGAAAGCCTACATACCTGAAGATGGACCTGAGATGCAGGCCTTGGCCCTTTCTCACCTGGATGGAGGGAATGCCCTGCTGGACTGCCTCCCCAGCACCACTTGGGTATACCTGAAAGACCCCTTACACACTGCAGACCTCTCATCGCAGACTCCAAGTTCAAGCACATCTTCCCAACATGGAGCGAACTGCAGTAGTTCTATCTGCAGGAGGCCTGCGCGCCCCCCAGGTGCAGGACACGTCCCCCCCCAGATGCAGGACGCCCGCGAGCCCCCCAGGTGCAGGACACGTCCCCCCCCAGGTGCAGGACGCCCGCATGCCCCCACGCCCCCCCCCAGATGCAGGACGCCCGCGAGCCCCCCAGGTGCAGGACGCCCGCATGCCCCCACGCCCCCCCCCCAGATGCAGGACGCCCGCGAGCCCCCCAGGTGCAGGACACGTCCCCCCCCCCCCCCCCCCCCCCGCGATGCAGCACTCCGGCACACCTGCCTGCGAGAATGATTTCCTCGGACAGACTAACCGCAGCAGAAGCCGGCGCACCGCCAGACTGGACTTGAAGTGTTGGATGAAGGAAAGGGCCAGAAGACGAGCCTTCTGGGTGCCAGGATCTTTACCCCCCCCATTTATATCAGAACTGTTCCTGCTCCCAGTAATCAAGAAGGGATTTAACATCAGTCTCTTCCAAGAATGCTACCTACCCCCACATTCCCTCTTTTCTAATTTGGCAGCGCTGAGAAAGTAGCGCCTTTATCCTCCTGCGAGGTGCTTCTGGCTTGCAGTGTGCATAAAGCGCCTTTATCCTCCTGCGAGGTGCTTCTGGCTTGCAGTGTGCATAAAGCGCCTTTATCCTCCTGCGAGGTGCTTCTGGCTTGCAGTGTGCATAAAGAACACCCACCAACAAGAAGACAGTACAGTCGTCTGTTCGGTCACTAAGGGCCATATGTACAAACACATTTTCCAATAGACACAGAATGGGCAAAACTGCTTGCTACAACTGGCCCTTAATGTAAACAAATAGGATAGAAACAGGCGCAGTGTACTGGAGAATGCACGTATTTAAAACACAGACACGGTGTTGAAACATAAGTCAGTTTTTGTTGAAGATGCAAGGCTTGTAAATATATTTTGAATCGTTTTTTGTCAGACATAGCCTAGTGGTGTTGCCATAAAGTTAGGGTTGCTTTACTGTCTGACTCCGCCACTGGCAGACCAGCAGAAGTGTGTCCGAGCAGTTGGGTGGGTGGGTATCTAGATAGGTAAATGCTGAGTGCAAAGCAGGTTGGGCCCCTGATGTTTACCCTTTTGCCCTTAATCCTCATCCCACGTACATCCTTTAGGGACGAGGGCATTCACTCTTGTGCCCCATTGTACTGGTGTAGGAGCAGACATTAAGCTGCTGTCCCTTGCGGTGTCACATATAGAATAACACAGTTAGTGACCGTACCCTGTGTTTATAGGACGGCCTGTGTGCGCGTATATCAGCGCCCAAGAAACGGAACCAGTTCCCCAGATCTGCAGTGACTGCTGAGTCCCATAGAGAGGCCCAGCGTCTTGTGTTTACCGAGGGTTACAGCAGGTGCACCCTAGGCTGCCTCCTGTTCCCAGATCTGCAGTGACTGCTGAGTCCGGTAGGGAGGCCAGGCGTCTTGTAGTTTACCGAGGGTTACAGCAGGTGCACCCTAGGCTGCCTCCTGTTCCCAGATCTGCAGTGACTGCTGAGTCCCATAGAGAGGCCCAGCGTCTTGTGTTTACCGAGGGTTACAGCAGGTTCACCCTAGGCTGCCTCCTGTTCCCCAGATCAGCAGTGACTGCTGAGTCCGGTAGGGAGGCCAGGCGTCTTGTGTTTACCAGGGGTCACAGCAGGTACACCCTAGGCTGTCTCCCGTTCCCAGATCAGCAGTGACTGCTGAGTCCCATAGAGAGGCCCAGGGTCTTGTGTTTACCAGGGGTCACAGCAGGTGCACCCTAGGCTGCCTCCTGTTCCCAAGGTCAGCAGTGACTGCTGAGTCCCGTAGAGAGGACCAGGGTCTTGTGTTTACCGAGGTTTACAGCAGGTGCACCCTAGGCTGTCTCCTGCTCCCCAGATCAGCAGTGACTGCTGAGTCCCGTAGAGAGGCCAGGCGTCTTGTAGTTTACCGAGGGTTACAGCAGGTGCACCCTAGGCTGTCTCCCGTTCCCAGATCAGCAGTGACTGCTGAGTCCCGCAGAGAGACTACGTGTCTTGTTGTTAGTCAAGGGTGCACCCTAGGCTGTCTCCTGTTCCCAGATCAGCAGTGACTGCTGAGTCTGAGTCCCGTAGAGAGGCCAGGCGTCTTGTGTTTACCGAGGGTTACAGCAGGTGCACCCTAGGCTGTCTCCTGCTCCCCAGATCAGCAGTGACTGCTGAGTCCCGTAGAGAGGCCAAGAGCCCCGTTGTTCGCCGAGGGTTGCAGCAGGTCCACCCTAGGCTGTCTCCTGTTCCCAGATCAGCAGTGACTGCTGAGTCCCGTACAGAGGCCTAGAGCCCCGTTGTTCGCCGAGGGTCACAGCAGCTACACCTTGGCTGCCCCCCGTTCCCCATGTTTCAGCAGTCCCAAGTGCCATCCTCTAGGTTCTGCCCGTGCATTGTTGGAATTCTTTCTGCACCGTTTAGCTGGACGGGCGCCCAGTTAGGCAGCACGTGGTCTGCATTGTGAATGATTTGTGTTGCTGGGCAGCACAGGGTCTGCGTTGTGCACCGTATTGTGCTGATAATAAACCCAGATTCCACACCGTGTAACCGATACAAGAAGGTACTTGAAGGGGAAGCAGCTGTCTCTCCTGGTTGCAGCCTGGATCCCATGGCTCGGACTCTGGGGCAGCCCATCTGGACCTGGCTGCACGCAAGGGATGGGCATTGACTTTCTCCATTGGATTCAAGAAAACTGGCTTCAGTCTGCACCATAGCCTTCCGGGCTGGCTAGCTGCTGGTCCAGGGCTTCCCCGCAGCATGTGCTAGCACCCCCTGCGCCCCTAGACCCCCTTCCTCATGTCCAAGGACAGAGGGGGGCAGGGTGCTTCCCACAGGGTGCGGCAGGTAGGGAGAGCTTTTGCGCCTTACCTACGCTTATGTGCCTACAGCAAACTATTTTTCTGGTTGAAGAAAAGTGCAAAAAGGGTTAAAAGCTAAAAACTGAATTTGATTGTCCCATAGAATACGTGTGTGCAGTGGGTATTCTGCCTAATGAAACACTCGTTTTAATCGTTTCTTGAAAGTGTTTTTATTTGTATGAATTTCGCTGTTGAAGACATGCTGGTTTAATGCTAAATCTGTTTTAAATAAGTTATTCTATACATTAGCAACGTTAAAATCATATTAAATATAGGAAGCTTTCTTGGAGATAAGAAGCGGAAAACGGCCGCCATTTTGGAGGTTGGCATTCTAGTTTCTGTTAGTAAACTATTTAAACAGTACATGACCGCGGCGCGCAGCGGACGCGCGCAGAGGGTGCGCCGCTGGCGCGCCAAAGGCAAACCCGTCTGCGCCCGTCCGCGCCAGAACGAGCCAAGAAATTATGCTCAAAATCCCTTGGGGAAAGAAATCATTACCTACTCAAGAGAGGATCTGTGCAGCTTAAATAATGTTCATTACAAGAGGTGTGGAAAGAGCACTGACCTCCACAATGGTCAGTTTAGATGCCCTTCTTGTGCCTGGTCCTTCCAAGTTGACCTGCCCCGACGAGAGGACAAGGGTCCTGACAATCTACCCATTTTCTTACTCAATTGCCGTTCGTTAGGAGCTCATACACTGGATATTCATCTCTTGGTGGAACAAAGAGAGCCTCTGGCCATGTTCCTGACTGAAACATGGCTGAATGAGAGCTCTGCGCCAGATATTGTAATGGCTCTTCCAAGCGGATATAAGATGAGTAGACTAGATAGACGTTCTAGAGGAGGTGGTATAGCAGTAATTTATAGAGACTCCTGTAAGATTACTACAGCACCCACGTCAATTAAAGATGGTGAAAGCATGTCTTTCTCCGTCAATGTGAATCCTCATTATACTTTATCGGGGGTTCTAATCTATCGACCTCCAGGCCCTATGGGAGATTTTATGACCTCACTAGCGGAAAATATTTCACAATCAATATATACTAAACCTAACTTTCTAGTGTTGGGAGATTTTAATTTACAGGCCGAAAAGATGGATAAGGCCTCTACTAGGATGTTGATTTCAGATATGATGGCCTGTGACTTAGTACAGTTAATTCAGGGACCTACTCACAACAGAGGACATACACTTGATTTAGTTTTCTCTAACGTATCACGTTTAGAATTTATATCTTCACTTCCACTTGCATGGTCAGATCATTATCTGATAGAATTAGAACTATCTATTTCACAGCAGAGGTTTTTGAATACGGCTGCCTCTTCATGCAGAGGAAAGTGGCATAAACTAAAAGCCACTGAGTGGATTAAGGCACTCGAAAAAAAGAAGCCAGGGCAGATAAATACAAACAATATATCAGACTTCACGCAATCCATGAATAAATGGATAAAGGACAGCTTGGATGATACAATACCTTGCTACTACACCAGAAATATAGGCCGAAAGAATTCGGCACCCTGGTTTAATGACCGCCTGCTAGAGAAGAAAAGAGGCTGCAGGAAACTAGAAAGGAAATGGAGATACACTCAAGATGACTCTGTCAAAAAGGAGTATAAGACTATGATTCGAGAGTGTCACTCAGAAATTCGGGAAACACAGGCGGCATATTATGCTGGAAAAATTGAGGCAGCAGCTAACTCATCTAAAGAGATATTTAATGCTTTAAAAGACCTCATTAACCCCACCGAGGAAGTAGAAAATAGGGATTTTCCACAGCAACACGTAGAGGATCTGGCAAGCTTCTTTTTGAGCAAAATTCAGAATATTTATGAAACATTTCCTAATTTTCAAAGTAAAGAACAGGAGATGGGGCATCCGGAAGAGCAGGAGGACATCCGCTTTACAAATTTTATGCCTATTAGTTTGGATATAGTGGTAAAATCACTGAATTCAATAAAATCAGGATCCCCGTTGGACCCTGCGCCCCCCCAGATTTTAACTATGGGATTACCCATTTTAGGCCCATTAATCACTAAACTGATTAACACTTCATTAGTTTCTGGTAGGGTGCCAGATTCTTGGAAACAAGCAATTGTGAAACCTCTGCTGAAAAAACCCAATGCAGATTCTAAAATATTGAATAATTATAGACCAATCTCGCTGCTACCCTTAATGGCTAAACTGACAGAGAAGCATGTACATAGCCAGCTGTCTACGCTTCTGGAGGAAGAAAAACTCTTACATCATACTCGGATGGGTTTTAGGCCTAAACATGGAACAGAAACCGCACTGATTGCCATGACACGGATCGTAGAACCATTTGGAGTAAAATTGGTCTCATATGCAGATGATACCCAACTAGTTGTCTCCTTCTCGAAAGCCCGACCAGACCTGGGCACGGCATTAGGACCATGCCTGGAAGCAGTGGCTACATGGATGGCGGGTAGTAAAATGAAGCTTAACAATGAAAAAACAGAGGTGATGTACTTTGGGAATAATAAGCCCTTAGCTATGTCCAGCAATCTAGACGGAGCCTCCACTCTGCCTCCTCCCAAAAGCCTTATTAAAAGCTTGGGCGTCTGGTTGGATCCCCTACTATCAATGGCACAACATGCCAATAGAATAGCAGGAACTTCATTTGCCCTGCTTAGGATGCTCAGAAAGGTTCTAACAATACTACCTTTTTTGGCCAGAAGATTGGTCATCCAGGCGGTGATAGCCTCGCGAATTGACTATGGCAACGCCTTGTTTATAGGATCTCCTAAATTTGTTATCCAAAGACTACAAAGAGTACAGAATGCCGCGGCACGCCTACTTTTAAACATCCCTAAACAACACTCTATAAGAGCAGGAATCGTCTCCTTACACTGGCTTCCGGTTGCAGAGAGGATTCAGTTTAAGGCCCTCTGTCATATTCACAGGGCCATCTTTAATAAGGGTCCTGAAATGCTTAAAACACTGGCACAGATTTATGTTCCAGCTAGGCCACTCAGATCCTCATCAGCTAACCTGATCATGGTACCGTTGGTTAGGAAGGCAAGATGGGGAGGAAGATCACTGGCATATCAAGGTGCTGTGCTGTGGAACAACCTGCCTTTCAGTATAAGATCCAATTCTCAAGAAACTTCCTTTAGGAAGGACCTGAAAACATGGTTATTTAAAACCTAAATTCTTCAACGAATAGAAATAGTTTCATCTTTGCGATGGCACTTGAAGCGCTACGAGGCCTTAGGGCAGTTAGGCGCTATATAAATACGCATAACATAACATAACATAACATGGCACAGTGATGGATGTAGACTGACAGCTGCGCCAGTGTACCACTGGTTGGCGAGAGGGATATCACACAGTTTTTGGTGATGTACGGACAGATCTCCTCCCTTCATAGGTCATCTCTGTCTGAGCGACGAGGTGATCCTCCGAGAAACCTGTGCTGATTTGTTGTGTAGCTAAGATCAAAGAACGATGAAGCACAAATGTAAGACAAACAAGAAATATATATATATTTGTATTTTTTTTACACTCTTCTTCCAACTAAATGTTTTCTTGTGTCTTTAACAATTTCACTTTAGAAGTGTAACTATCTCGCTGAATAATTCCAACTGCAGATGGTAAGCAGGCGCCTGTGGTAGTGAACCAGATCTATTCAGCAAATCCTCTGAAGCTGCGAAGGAGTCTTTCTCTTTCTCTTTCTCTTTCTCTTTCTCTTTCTCTTTCTCTTTCTCTTTCTCTTTCTCTTTCTCTTTCTCTTTCTCTTTCTCTTTCTCTTTCTCTTTCTCTTTCTCTTTCTTTTTCTCTTTCTTTTTCTCTCTTTTTCTCTCTTTTTCTCTCTCAGATACTAGGGCTTTTAAGGAGAATTTGCTGCTGCATTAGGCACAAATGCAAGGCCCGGTGGTGATATGCAATGAAGATGTGACATGGCAGGTTATGAAGGATGCGCAGGTCTCTTCAGGACCATGTGGAGTCCTTGCATGGAGCAGTTGGGACACCAAGATGGAGACCATTTGAGTTATCAAGATGGGCTCCTACCGGGGTTTATTTTGTGAGGTAATGGGCGGTTTTACGAAGGAAATGGGGAACTTTCTTTAGGATCTTCAAATGTGGAAAACAGAAGGATGTAACTTTCTTGATCTGAGTGCGTAGTGAGTGGGCCTCTTCCAACAGAACCCCTTCGGTTTTGGCTGTGGTTGTGCGGGGCATAGGGCAAGGGTATCCGACCACCAGCTCGACAACCATAGGAAGGGAAGGTTTCAAAGCACCATCACCTCTGTTTTATCCAAGTTTAACTTTAGAGAGTTTTTCGACACACTCTGCAGTACCATCAAGACCTTCAAGGAAGTTGACACGGACAGCATCACATTTACACCAGTCTCAGAATTATCTGCGTGTCCTCAGCATACCACATACACAACAGCTAAAGCTTCTGTCAGGTCAGCCTAAGGTGGGCACATAGGGTTGAACTAGGAAGGAGTAAATCTCTACGTTTTTTGTCTGCGTTAGGCTTAAGCCTAACTCTGGACTTTGACTTGGTTGTCCTTGCCTCTCGGGCGGTGCAGTCTTCTCTGCTCCTCATTGGCCTTACTCTTTGACCCACAGTCTCTTTCGAAGGTTCCTCGGTTGTCTAGTTGCAGTGACGTCAGACGCTATGGAAGAGCAATGGGGAAGGATGCCACTTGTCCACTCACTCGGGGACTAGGAGTTGCAGTTTGATAGCCGGATATGAAGACCAGTCATCAGAATACGTGGGCAGGAGGAGGCCTGGCATCATGCTGCGGGCACCCGGGTCCTCTCCACCGGCAGCAGACACTCAGTCACCGCCTCTCATGCCAGGGAGACACCGCTTTCATTTCTCTGACTCATTTCCACACCAAAAACTCCAATTTTAAGGAACTGAAACTGGTGTTATTTTTTCCACTGGATGAACATTTATAAATAATTTTACTGCTGTGATGAGTTGTTTCTTGAACACACTAGCTCCATTCACAGGCCCTTGCGATGGCCCAGCTCGTCACCCTACATGCAGAATCTTTCTTTTACCACAGGCCCCATTTTACACAGGATTTGTTTAGTCTTTGGAATTGAGCCTTCATGTGATTTAGAGGTTTTTTTTCTAGGGTGGGCTTATGCCCTCTCGGCCACCGAGGCAGGACTGCAACAGAATGACTGCTGGAACTCCATCCAGGTTTCAGTAGGTCACGTGCACGTCTTATTTCATACAGTGCAATTTCTGATTTCCACACTGTGTGGTAATAAGTTTCTGGGCTGAACATAAAGTGTACCTCTACATTTTGAATTAGGGTTTCATTTACAGAAGGCTGGAAAAATAACATTTCATCTGATGTCATTTGACATTTTACACATCATCAAAGTTTATGTAATTCCATTCGGCCACTGGGCTTGTGTGGTCCCATTCGGCCGCTGCTGGCTTGAGTGGTCCCATACGGCCTCTGGATTGTGTGGTCCCATACGGCCTCTGGATTGTGTGGTCCCATGGAGCTGCTGGCTTGCGTGGTCCCATGGAGCTGCTGGCTTGCGTGGTCCCATTCGGCCTTGCTGGCTGGCCTGGTCCCATCCGGCCTTGCTGGCTGGCCTGGTCCCATCCGGCTTTGCTGGCTGGCCTGGTCCCATCCGGCCTTGCTGGCTGGCCTGGTCCCATCCGGCCTTGCTGGCTGGCCTGGTCCCATCCGGCTTTGCTGGCTGGCCTGGTCCCATCCGGCTTTGCTGGCTGGCCTGGTCCCATCCGGCCTTGCTGGCTGGCGTGGTCCCATCCGGGGTAGCTGGCTGGCCTGGTCCCATCCGGGGTAGCTGGCTGGCCTGGTCCCATCCGGGGTAGCTGGCTGGCCTGGTCCCATCCGGGGTAGCTGGCTGGCCTGGTCCCATCCGGGGTAGCTGGCTGGCCTGGTCCCATCCGGGGTAGCTGGCTGGCCTGGTCCCATCCGGCCTTGCTGGCTGGCCTGGTCTCATTGGGGTAGCTGGCTGGCCTGGTCTCATTGGGGTAGCTGGCTGGCCTGGTCTCATTGGGGTAGCTGGCTGGCCTGGTCTCATCCGGCCTTGCTGGCTGGCGTGGTCCCATCCGGCCTTGCTGGCTGGCGTGGTCCCATCCGACCTTGCTGGCTGGCGTGGTCCCATCCGACCTTGCTGGCTGGCGTGGTCCCATCCGACCTTGCTGGCTGGCGTGGTCCCATCCGACCTTGCTGGCTGGCGTGGTCCCATCCGACCTTGCTGGCTGGCGTGGTCCCATCCGACCTTGCTGGCTGGCCTGGTCCCATCCGACCTTGCTGGCTGGCCTGGTCCCATCCGGCCTTGCTGGCTGGCCTGGTCCCATCCGGCCTTGCTGGCTGGCCTGGTCCCATCCGGCCTTGCTGGCTGGCCTGGTCCCATCCGGGGTAGCTGGCTGGCCTGGTCCCATCCGGGGTAGCTGGCTGGCCTGGTCCCATCCGGGGTAGCTGGCTGGCCTGGTCCCATCCGGGGTAGCTGGCTGGCCTGGTCCCATCCGGCCTTGCTGGCTGGCCTGGTCCCATCCGGCCTTGCTGGCTGGCCTGGTCCCATCCGGCCTTGCTGGCTGGCCTGGTCCCATCCGGCCTTGCTGGCTGGCCTGGTCCCATCCGGCCTTGCTGGCTGGCCTGGTCCCATCCGGCCTTGCTGGCTGGCGTGGTCCAATGGGGGTCGCCGGCTGGCCTGGTCCCATCCGGCCTTGCTGGCTTGCGCGGTTCCATGGGGGATCGCTGGCTTGCGCGGTTCCACGGGGGATCGCTGGCTTGCGCGGTTCCACGGGGGATCGCTGGCTTGCGCGGTTCCATGGGGGATCGCTGGCTTGCGCGGTTCCATGGGGGATCGCTGGCTTGCGTGGTCCTGTGTGGCCGCTGGCTTGCGTGGTCCTATTCGGCCGCTGGCTTGCGTGGTCCCATTCGGCCGCTGGCTTGCGTGGTCCCATTCGGCCGCTCTGGTATGTAACCCTATTCAGCTGCATGGTTGCTTTTCCAGTAAGAACCAGTTGCAGACAAGGGATTTATTTTTGGCAGACCACATTTCCTGACACATGGACATTTTCCGCCAGTGCGAGGCGGACATTGGTCATTTTGTTTATGTCTGGAACCAGCATGTATTGCAGACCAAAGCAGGGGAAAAACAAGTCAGACATGGCAATACACCCCTGCGGCATGCTTCTTCCTGGGCTGTGTCCAGTGGACATGCTCTTTATGACAATCGCTCCCCCGGCATTACATGAGGCAGGACAGCTGATGAATTCTGGTGGTTGTCTTGTTATCGCCTATTTCTAAATGGCCTCCCAGGTCTTTGGAGGGGACGCAGGTCAGCAGACATTTTGAAACAAATATGCATTTCCCGCCTGTAACTGTTCCTTCTCTGGCACCTAGAAAACCCTGCCTCTCCTTTTAGTTTTCCACCACTATGTCTACCGAGTTGTCTCTTGTGTCCATTGTCGCCACTATTCACGCCACCCGGCCTAGTGGGCTACCAGCATTATTTGTTTAAACTTACAATGTGCTTTCTGTTACTGCTGTAATCTGCCTGTTTGACCGCTTGGAAGGTGTCCTTTTAGTAATTTAGCATTTTTGAACGTGGACCTTACTGTTATGAGGGAGCATTGAACAACAAATTAAACATACATTACCACAGTGAGCGTTCGCTGAACGTTTTAGGGCAGCATCCAGTGTAAAATAAATTCATTTACCCAGTCCTTTATCTCTAAAAACCACTAAAAATAGGCATTCTAAAATATAGCTTTTTTGTTGGTGTCAGCTGGTACTTTGAGATGCATTATGACATTATTCTCTGGATGGCCCCTTTAATGTTATTCTCTATATCTGGGCCTGTATTACTGATTCGGTGCACTTTCCTTGTTTGCACCACTGCGCACCTTTAGTTTCAGCCAGCCTGTTTCACCTGTGATGGCACGTCTTGCCTAGGGCTTTATCGGGGCTCTTTCATCAGTAGCAGTTCATAGCATTGTCCAAAAATGTCAGTCAAATGGTTTCTGACTAGGCAAATAATCTTTGGCCCAGGACAGACTCTTGTTGCCCTGTAAGGATTTCCTGACCAAAGTGTCTCATTATATCTTGTTACTGAATCCCTGATCATTTGTCATTGATCCTTCCCAAGACTCTTCCACGAATCGTTAGTGTTCTCAGAAGTATGAAAGAGAAAACTGGGCATTGCATCCGGGGCCCCTGGTGTGAGAAGGAGGTGCATCTGGGGTCCCTGGTGTGATATTCTGCGTTGAACCTGTTAATTGTTTGAGAGAGAGATTGAGAGGGAGAGAGGGTAACATTTTGAGAGCGATTTTGAGTGAGAGGTTTTGAAAGAGATTGGTTTTATTTTTTTATTTTTTTTTTATTTTTATATATCTATATATTATAGTTAATTTATGGTCAGCCGTGACATTGGGCAATTACTTGCTTCATTTTTTGGGAGTCCACCTTCCACTCTTCCTGCTCCCTAAATCCTAATTCATTCCATTTCCATCTTGACCTTACCTACAGAATTGTGCTCTCTGATCGCACAGCATATTGGCGCGGTCTTCTCGCTGTCCTTTACCTACCTTAACGTGTTTAACAAGATGAACTTTTAGCTTCGCTGCTTGGAATCTCCATAATACTAATTTTATTGCTCCAGACGTAACAGTCACACATTAAGAATTTCATTATTTTCGATAATAATTCATATTTTGTTAATTTCTTGTCTTCTCCTATGTCTCTCAAATTGTTGAATTTTTCCACTTCCTACTTCGTTTGTTTTTGTGCGCTATAGCAATGATTCCAGCATGAGATGTTTTTTTTTTTATATACATATTCTTTTGAGACATTTTTAAACAGCTAGGATTTGGTTTCCTCTGGTGTAGTCGAGGGCCCAAGCCCCCTTTCGTGATCCATACGTAGCAATCCCTTATGCCGACCATGTTGGTCCTTACTGTCAGGTCTCATTCTAATGAGCACTAGACACTTTAGGTGGCCGCCTACATTCCTGCAACGCCAGGTTCTCGAGTCACCTAGAAATCCCCGGTTCCTCATACTAAGTGGGTCAGAGCGATGAGTAGAAGAGAAGCCAAGGGAGGGGGTAAGTAGATGGCATTGAGAACTGAGGAAGACTGCAGGGAGCTTGTGGTGCATCTACCAAGGTTAGTTTGTCACTATTGTTTATTATTAGTTGTGGGTGTTGTGCTTCAGTTGTTATACTCTGTGTTCACTTTTTCTGGTAGTTTTTGGATCATGTTGAATTTTCTGAAGTTTGCAATGTTTACGGTTAGGGGTTTAGTTTGAGACTAGAGTGGTGGCGCCATCCAACCGTGTCCAGACCTCAACGACACATGGTTTTCCTGGTCCTCTTGCCTCAGTACGGGGGGTTCACCGAAACTGTTATAAGGCTCTATCGCTTCCGAAGTTGGCTGCTGGTTTTGCTGTTATTCCTTCCTGTGTTTCCTCCAAGTGATCTACTCGTCTCTCCTCTGCGTGGTTCTTCCTGAGTTAGCCCCACTACGGAAATGTCCCACCCTCATCTGCATGGATGTTTCTCGCTCTAGCCTGCAGCTGCTCTGCTCATTTCTTGCATCTTCATTTCCTCTGTTTTCCCACCATCGTGGCATGGTTTGTCACCTTTGGTGGTGCCACTGTGGGAATCGGCAAAGTATTTCACATCCGTGACACTTCTGTTCAGCTTCATCTTGTATCTCATTCTCCAGTTTTCTTCCTTAGTTTGTAAGTTTTCACTGGATTACCGGAAGCCATCACACCACCTTCCCCCAACCTTCCTGTTGAGATGTTTCCTGCATAATTTGTTCCACAAGGTCTTAAGAATTCCCTTTGGGCACTTTAGGATTGCGCGGGCTGAATAGAGGAATCCCCCTGGGTGCTTTGATCATCTATCTTTACTAGGTGTCCATACCTACGCATGTGTTGTATTTGGTATGTGCATGGCTTGTACCTAGGTGACAGGCAGCCGTGTTCTGTACAGATGCAAAGGTAAAGCTACAGTCAGCGTGTGATTGGAAGTGAAGCTAGGTTCTGCGAGTGGAGGTGGACTGTCTCTATCCCATGAAATGATGTTCTTTAAAGATATGTCTTGCCTTCAGCACTTTTTTTTAAATTGGAGCCACTTGGTGTGGTCCTGATGGACAGAAGGATGTTGTTCAAGTGCCTGGGCACGTAGAGGGAGAATACATTTTTCCTTCTTATTGCTGTTCTGCACTTCTTTGTCTCTAGTCTGCGGGTGCAGGTGTACATAGAGCCACTGAAGGTGGTGAGCCCTCAGCCTCATTGGCGGGTGCAGGTCGTGAAGACTTTGCAGATGATGCAGCCTGTTTTGAAGATGGTGCAGGCTGTGGAGTTCCATCAGGGTGGTGGGAATGTGTCCATGTCTCTCCAGGCCCTTGATGAAGGATGCTTCATCATGGAGGAAGCTCTTAATTAGGGGAAGCAGGTGCTTTCATCTATCTAACCAACTACAAATCTCTCAGTAACTTTCTGTTCCTCGTGACACATCTGCCCAAACCTTTCCATGAAAATCCATAATTCTGCATTGTCATTCTCTATCTTTAGGTTGTTGTGTTGTTCCTGCTGTATTGGAGTATGCTTTGGGTAAAATAGCCTTCAAAACATAAGAAATGCTTTTAAGAAATGTGTGGTTGAGATGTGTACTCTGGTATTTTAAGCACTTGAAGGAATGACATGTCTGTGCTGCTCTCCACAACATCTCTCTTGTCATTTGTGCTACCAGCGGTTTATTGTGAGGGCCCGTAACACTGGCCAATAAGTGACCCAGCTGCGCCCCTGTCAATTTCTAACTCTGCCCCAGGATGGGTACATTTTTTTTTTTTTTTAAATCCATCCTAACATCTATTCTTATTTTTAAGTTATTAAGTCCCATGTAACTGAGATACATTAACAGGTGACGTGGACGCATAACATGAATAGCCACGTAAGCTGGACCAGGTAGCAGAAAGCCACTAAACGCATGGCCTCCAGGCACAGTAGTTAGGCAGGTTAGAAGGTAATCAGATTTCCTGCCTTGCAGTCATGTTGACAGATCCGGCCTTGAATCTTCCATCACTTACTCACCCAAAGCGACACGTGATATGATGCCTTCTGTGGCTTCCTCAGCTACTGCTGTTTTTTTAGCCAGCAACCCACTGCACAGTACTGTTTACTCCCACATTTGGTCATACCCAAGAGGAAGTGCCCCCACTCCTCAATCTGAAGGAGAGGCCCCTTCCTCTTTTTGAAGGTGTCGGGTAAAGATCTGAGCTCAAGGTATATAGCCTTCCACGCGTTATGGCCTTATACCGAGATGGAGTTGAATCTGTATGTGTTCTGCAGCTCGATGTTGAGCTGTAGGCCTTATACTAGGATGGAGTTGAATCCGTAAGTGTTCTGCAGATCGATGTTGAGCTGTAGACCTTGCGTAGGCATTATACTGAGATGGAGTTGAATCCGTCCTTGATCTGCAGATCGATGTTGAGCTGTGGACCTTGCATATGCCTTTAACCGAGATGGAGTTGAATCCGTACGTGTTCTGCAGATCGAAGTTGAGCTGTAGGCCTTATACCGAGATGGAGTTGAATCAGTACTTGTTCTGCAGATCGATGTTGAGCTGTAGACCTTATACTGCGATGGAGTTGAATCCGTACGTCGTCTGCAGATCGATGTTGAGCTGTAGGCCTTATACCGAGATGGAGTTGAATCAGTACTTGTTCTGCAGATCGATGTTGAGCTGTAGACCTTATACTGAGATGGAGTTGAATCCGTACGTCGTCTGCAGATCGGTGTTGAGCTGTAGGCCTTGCATATGCATTATACCGAGATGGAGTTGAATCCGTACTTGTTCTGCAGATCGATGTTGAGCTGTAGGCTTTGCGGAAGTCGGAGCAGATGTAGGACAGGTTGTGCTTCCATAAGTGCACTTAATCTGGGCCTCCTTTGCCTCGAACAAAATGCACATAGTCTTGAATTTGAGTATTTGCGCTGTCAGGAGCCAGTGCAGTACCTGGGTTATGTGGCTGATTTAAAGTTTCTGTTTTCCAGATTTGTTTAAATTGCCTACAGTCCATTTTAGTAGTTTCGTCACGCTAGAAACGGCCTGGGTGACTTCCACTATATTGATTGATTCAGAGGAGGAGACTTCTTTGACATCAAATGATCTTGACAACCATGTCGATTTGGGGGCAGAATATATAAAGGACAGATCACAGTTAACTGACCCTGCCTGCAACATTTTTATTTTCTCTGATGGTGTTGGGTCCACGCCCTCCTCTTGGGCCAAGTAAATATTATTGTGTCCTGGCTGAGGCCCCAGAATACACCTTTCAGATTTTAATCCATTTAGGGCAGAGCTGCCTCTTCCTCATCCACATTTGGCTATTTTTCTTATTGATCAATGTTTTTATTTCAGTTTGATTTCCTTTTCTACTGTCAAAGAGGGTTTGCTTTTGAGCTGCATATTTTGGTATACAAGGTATACCCTATCCTGGGGACCGCCATGAAGCATTGAAGGGGCTCGGTGGGAAGGAGGAGGTTTGGGGGATGGTTGAGCCAGGCCTGATTTGTTTAAATTGTCAGAGAGACACTGAGCGAGTGATCCTTGCAAGGGAGAGAGAGTCGAGTTATTCCCAACCACATCTTCAGTTTGTTCAAGAGTATTTGGTAATCCACAGACCTGTATGTCCTGACAGGTGGATCTGCGAACTGCTGGGGTTCCATCTTTTATTTATGCAGTATTTCTACAGTGCAGACTTTGCTAAAAGGCAGGAAAGCACAGTACGGGGCAAAGGACAAGTCAGCAAGTGATGGGGGAGGCAGCTGATTCGTGGACCCACTGCTAATGCATTGTGATGTAGTCTTCTTTAGAGATGTACATCCTCAACTCTTACACTCTGGGGTGGTACTGATGATACCAGAGGTTGTTCCGAATCCTGGATCCATAGATGGAAAACAACTGTTGCCTTGTTTTCTCTTTGTTTTTACACTTCTTAGGCACCAGAAAGGATAAGCTTGTCCGCAAGATAAGTTGGTGTTTGTATGGTATGATGGCTTTGTTAATGATACAGCTGTTTGGAAGATGGCACATCCCAGCAGAGGGAGCTAATAGACTTCCAAGAGGATGATGTGATCATATTTCTTCAGGCCTTGGATGAGATGTCCTGCAGCATGTATAGGAGTCCCTTTAGGGGTGTCAGAGTGGCGTTTGAGAGGGCATTTTAGAGCTGACAGAAGGTTCTCTCTGTCATCAGCTAGGGTGGTGCCCATACCTATTTTGGGGCCTAGAGGGAAGCTGCCACTCCGATAGCAGCTGATGTCAATTAGCAAATGTCTTCGATTGATTGACGTCCCTTTCTTCCATGCTGTCATAAGGACATCTCAATACAGGATGGTAACTGGGGAGTAACATTGATTCCATCATTTATTTCATGTGCAGCAGTAATTTGATTGCACTTTGTAGGGCTGTGTAAACTGACTGCTGTCATTGGTGGCATTCCAGGTCTCTGATTTCGGGTGGCAGACTTGTGATATGATTCTTGAAGGAAGCACGGAACGAATCCTCTACAAGGGTTCAGTGCTTTGGTTGTGGTTACAGGGAGACTTGCGGTACATTGGTTGAAAAGCGTTGAGGATGGTCTTAACGTGTGAAGGGCTGACCGGCATGTGATGGAAAGTTTAGCCTGGGTTGAATATTGGATTGGCGTCATTTTGTTGTTGAAGACGAATAGAGCGTCTTTGGAGTTTTTAGGGATAGCAAAGGATCTGGTCCGAGTGGTGTGTTTCCGTGACTTCCACTTCTCGTCTTTGCTTTTCGTGCCTCCAGCCCTGTATTACTCTCTACACAGCTACTATTTTCCTCCCCAGACCATTGATCCTTCTCCAGACATATCCTCCTCACTGCCGGTTCCGCCTTGTGCCATTTCCTGTGTTTTGAAGTCCTGTTTCACTTCCTTTACAGCGAGAAGTGCCGACTTGTCCAAGGATGTGGCTGATGCTGGAGTAGATCTGTTTAAGAATCTGTCTAACGTTGGTTTAAGGGACTTAGGGCCATATGTTCGAACACATTTCCCCATAGACACAGAATGGGCAAAACTGCTTCTACATCTGGCCCTTATTACAGTAACATTTGTCATGAAATCTAGCAGTTGGAAGTTTGAGAAGATAAGAGGAAAGGGCAAGAGCAAACACCAAGACCGAAGAGCTCAAAAGAATTAGTGGCAAAGTATCCACAAAGCGTGAACAAACCACCATGAAATGACTAAACTGGGGAGAAGGGAAGGAAGATGTCTTACCTACTGAGGGCGCAGCAAATAAAGAGGTGACAGATGTAGTTATGGAAACCTACTCTGAGTTTTCTTCGTGATACCAGCTCTAAAGGGTCTTCGCCTACAAAGTCCTTGCAGATAATAAGAGCCTCTTGAATTTCCAGGATTTTCTGTGGCCGATGCAGCTGCTGAGCGACCATCTTGTGTGCCTCAAGGATGTCCAGACGGGATTTGTCCCCTTTCTCATATTTTCGCAGATTTGGTTTATCATACCTGTTATGGCAGAACTACTAAACTTCTCTGGTAATAGGCGAGTGCTTTAAAAATCTAAATGACTTTAAATGCGAGCTCATATCTGCCTCAATCTGCTGTTTTTGTGGGCCTGCACATTGCTGCCCTATGTACGTTTGCAAGGTTCCAGGAACAAAACAAAATGCTATAGTGAATGACATTGGCAAATGTATTGAAAGTTCCCACAATGGTCACTACTTGTTCTGTGTACCCGAGCGTGTAGGCCCAGGCTGTGAAGGGAGCACCAATGGAGCAGGGAGTTAATGGCTGAACCGGTGGGTGGCTACAAGCTGGCATCGTCCAGAGGCGCCCACCGGTGCACAGCATGCTGGAATTCCCCAGTGATCCGGCCTTTTCCTGCCAGTAAAGCCTCCCCATGCATGGAGAGTGTTCTTGCATTATTTATATATATATATATATATATATATATATATATATATATATATATATATATATATATATATATATAGGGAAGAAGTGACCCACTCTGCAAGGGCGCTTGGATCCTGTACAAACAGAAGGAGAAGCAGCCATTAGCAGCCAATGAGGTAGGAGCTTGATTTCGCAAATCTCTTTAAAAGATATCTAGAAAATTAAATAGAAGTTCCATGCTTTAATCAGACGTAAGAGACTCTTGGCACGTTGTGCACTGGAAGGATAGGTTGGTGAGATAGTTCTGATCTAGATGGATGATTGGAGCTGTTATGGAGGAGATCTTGGTCTGGACTCCTCGGGCGAGGTGTTGGAGACCGGTGTTATTCCTGGAACGGTCTCCTGAGCTCCACTAAGGGAATGTCACTCATGGCACCGAAGGGTGTATGACTGTGTGGTGACTGCACAACACTTTCCCAGTATTGTTAATAATTTGATGTTGTGGTGGGCACACGTCAGGCAGTGGTACATGGATGGCTCATATTTCTGTATAGCTTTCTGCTTCCTTTGGGGGTTAGGTTTGCCCTATATAAATGTATCAAATAAAATGTATGTAACGCTGCAGTTGCCTTTTACTTGGCCTTTTGCAGCTGATGGTCTCCGTCTCAGCAGTTGTCTGCAAGCGGTGGACTTGGAATGGGAGTGGACTCCATATGCATTAACCATCACCTGATTCCTTCCTCCGGCCCATTTGTGTGGTCGTAGAGTCCTCTGAAAGGGATGTGTGGTTGTGGCTCTTGTGACCCCGTATTAAACCGGTGTGCGAGGAATACGCAGGAAAGGGTTATCTGTGGTCCGGATTTTTTCTACTGTCTAACCTGTGTGCATGCTTTAATGCTTCCTGTCTGTCATTTGTGGTCTTGGCAAGGCCTACTCTCAGGGGGAGCAGAGGCCCTCCACCCTTAGCCTCAAATCAATTCTGCAAAAAGAGGGTGAGTCACAGGGTTGTGGTTGTAAAGAGGTCATGCATGTGTACGTGTCCCACTGATAGAATAACCTGATCGACTTCGCTGAGCTTTGTGGCCCCAATTGCTGCTCTTGTCGGAGTATGTACTCTCTGGTAAGAATCTAATGGTCAGTAGTCCTATATCTGACTTTTGCATCTTCAGCTGAGGTCTTTGTTTGGACTGTTTAGAAAATGTTAACAAAATGTGTTGGGCGCCTAGAATGGTCCAAAATACATCAGAAAGGTTCACTCCTTTTATTTGAACTTTAGAACTCTTATGTATAGACTACATATTATTGTCATTAAGTTATACATTTATACTGGTGTATACACACCGGTGGCATATATCCACGGCTACAACATGTAGTTAACTTAGTATCAATCTATTGTGTAGAGCCAACGTGACAACTTTCAGCCAACACGTTTAAATGTATAAGCCCCATAGGGCAACTGACTTTTGTTGTGGCAGCTAGTGCACGGTTTGCTCACCTTAATGCCTACAATTTCTGTTGCCTTTGTTTGGACTATGTCTATCGTAGGGTTAGGTGTTCACATGACTATCATCTAGGGGCATGCTAATACTTTGAGCTGGTCCAATCCAGTGAATACAGAGCGAGTCCTGGGGCGGTGGGTCCTTGCTGAGCTAATAGCAGGGCTATGTTCTCCGTCCCTGCGCTACCCAGCTGATAAATTCTGTTGAGTCCCATGGGCAGTTATCTGGGCACGGAATGGGGTAAGCCAGGGCGAAGTGGAAGCAGTTTGAGGCCTGTGCCATCACTCTGTGTCAGGTCTTCTCAACCAGATGAGTTTCCCCTGAGGAGGCTTCTCACATGGCCTTCTGCTGTCAGAAGCAGCCATTGGTGAAAGATCGGATTGCCGCTGATGCCAGCTCCCTGTTCAGATATCTGAGCTTGGATCTCATTTTGAACTGATGGCAAAAATGTGGGGCACAGGTATTTCATCATCCTTCCAAATGTACAGTGCGGATTGGATGTCCTCTAGCAGTTGTTTGTAGTTTACATAAATTAAACTGACAGATTATTTCTGGACTTCCCAGATCATGTTTGAGTTCACTCCTCCACACCAGCTCCAGATGCTGTGGCTGCAACTGAGGCTGCTGAGACTCCACCTTAAATGTGTTCACTTGTCTGCAGAGTTTCTGAATGGAAAGCTGTAAAAGATGTGATGTGGAGTGGGTGCTTTCAGTAGAATTCTCTATTTGCACTATAGTTCTATTTGCACTATAGTGGATCGCAATAGTGAACTCTATTCTCTGTTTTCAATGTGATTCAAACTGCTTTCCTCAGAAAAGTGAGCAGAGGTGGCTTCAGATTCCTGAACTACAACAACCACTGCTCCTGTTTATATCATGCCTATGGTCATATATTCAGAACAAGGAAACCATTTTCATAACAGAAAAGGGGTTGGAGGCAAACAGTAAAGATCCATAAATTTCTTACATAAATTAACTCTATTCTTTTTCAAAATTACAAAACTTCAATAAACCCCAAATAAGCACAAATCAAAATTAGATATACATCAATATAGTTTACCGGGTGTTTCACACACCGTCACTCAACCACCAAATATCCACTCATTTACTACAAGCGTCCCCCATCCATTCCATTCAATTATCCACAACACAATCAAAAAACTAAAATTAAAATCCCTGATATCTACTTCTGGCATTGAACAATAATTAATAACATAATAATACATCCATCAATCATCATCAAGTTATAGTTTATGCATCCACTGTAATGGCCATATAATACTTAAGTAAGCCACCCTGTTTATGCTGCCAAAATGAGACTTGTTGTCTGTGTCCAGATTCACAGGCTCATTAGCTGGATACTGGTAGGATTTGGCCTCCTGGATGCTGCTCCATGGTTGTTAGCAGGGCCCTCTGTGACCAATATCTAGTTCCAGATTCCCGCCCCTGTGCCCTTCAGCCTGGAGCCTGGAGGGAGCAGGGAACCATCTGTGTGAACATGTGAAGTATGCACACACCGGCAGATGCGGGTTTGGAGAACCACCAACTTCTACACAGTCTTCTTGCCACCAAACTTCATATTTTATTGTAGGTAATAACCGGACAAAAAAGATACAAGATGTGTTATGTCATCAATATATACAGTTTGTTTTTCGTAAAATCCCTGGGGCTGCCCGTCCTTTTTCAGTCCTCACATGGTTCAGA
Source organism: Pleurodeles waltl (assembly GCF_031143425.1). NCBI lineage: Eukaryota > Metazoa > Chordata > Amphibia > Caudata > Salamandridae > Pleurodeles > Pleurodeles waltl. The sequence goes on from NC_090449.1 coordinate 19,973,848, forward strand.
CGGTGAAAGTGCAGTCAATTTGTAGAAGAGGTGAGGGATGACAGAAGACCAGGAGAACATACTGTAGGAAGTTGGCTCTGTATGTGCTATTTCAAAGTAAGAAATAGCATGCACAGAGTCCAAGGGTTCCCCTTAGAGGTAAGATAGTGGCAAAAAGAGATAATACTAATGCTCTATTTTGTGGTAGTGTGGTCGAGCAGTAGGCTTATCAAAGGAGTAGTGTTAAGCATTTGTTGTACATACACCCAGGCAATAAATGAGGAACACACACTCAGAGACAAATCCAGCCAATAGGTTTTGTTATAGAAAAATATCTTTTCTTAGTTTATTTTAAGAACCACAGGTTCAAATTCTACATGTAATATCTCATTTGAAAGGTATTGCAGGTAAGTACTTTAGGAACTTTGAATCATTACATTAGCATGTATACTTTTTACATAAAACACAATAAGCAGTTTTAAAAGTGGACACAGTGCAATTTTCACAGTTCCTGGGGGAGGTAAAGTATTGTTAGGTTTCACAGGTAAGTAAGTCACTTACAGGTTTCAGTTCTTGGTCCAAGGTAGCCCACCGTTGGGGGTTCAGAGCAACCCCAAAGTCACTACACCAGCAGCTCAGGGCCGGTCAGGTGCAGAGGTCAAAGAGGTGCCCAAAACACATAGGCTTCAATGGAGAGAAGGGGGTGCCCCGGTTCCAGTCTGCCAGCAGGTAAGTACCCGCGTCCTCGGAGGGCAGACCAGGGGGGTTTTGTAGGGCACCGGGGGGGGGACACAAGTCAGCACAAAAAGTACACCCTCAACAGCGCGGGGGCGGCCGGGTGCAGTGTGCAAACACGTGTCAGGTTTACAATGGTTTTCAATGAGAGATCAAGGGATCTCTTCAGCGTTGCAGGCAGGCAAGGGGGGGGCTCCTCGGGGTAGCCACCACCTGGGCAAGGGAGAGGGCCTCCTGGGGGTCACTCCTGCACAGGAGTTCCGTTCCTTCAGGTGCTGGGGGCTGCGGATGCAGGGTCTTTTCCAGCCGTCGGGAAACGGAGTTCAGGCAGTCGCGGTCAGGGGGAGCCTCGGGATTCCCTCTGCAGGCGTCGCTGTGGGGGCTCAGGGGGGACAACTTTGGTTACTCACGGTCTTGGAGTCGCCGGAGGGTCCTCCCTGAGGTGTTGTTTCTCCACCAGTCGAGTCGGGGTCGCCGGGTGCAGTATTGCAAGTCTCACACTTCTTGCGGGGAGTTGCAGGGGTCTTTAAATCTGCTCCTTGAAACAAAGTTGCAGTTCTTTTGGAGCAGTGCCGCTGTCCTCAGGAGTTTCTCGTCTTTCTTGAAGCAGGGCAGTCCTCAGAGGATTCAGAGGTCGCTGGTCCCTTGGAAATCGTCGCTGGAGCAGGTTTCTTTGGAAGGCAGGAGACAGGCCGGTAAGTCTGGGGCCAAAGCAGTTGGTGTCTTCTGTTCTTCCTCTGCAGGGGTTTTTCAGCTCAGCAGTCCTCTTCTTCTTGTTAGTTGCAGGAATCTAAATTCTTAGGTTCAGGGAAGCCCTTAAATACTAAATTTAAGGGCATGTTTAGGTCTGGGGGGTTAGTAGCCAATGGCTACTAGCCCTGAGGGTGAGTACACCCTCTTTGTGCCTCCTCCCAAGGGGAGGGGGTCACATCCCTAATCCTATTGGGGAATCCTCCATCTGCAAGATGGAGGATTTCTAAAAGTTAGTCACTTCAGCTCAGGACACCTTAGGGGCTGTCCTGACTGGTCAGTGACTCCTCCTTGTTATTCTCATTATTTCCTCCGGCCTTGCCGCCAAAAGTGGGGGCTGTGGCCAGAGGGGGCGGGCAACTCCACTAGCTGGAGTGTCCTGCGGTGCGGGCACAAAGGGGTGAGCCTTTGAGGCTCACCACCAGGTGTGACAGCTCCTGCCTGGGGAGGTGTTAGCATCTCCACCCAGTGCAGGCTTTGTTACTGGCCTCAGAGTGACAAAAGGCACTCTCCCCATGGGGCCAGCAACATGTCTCGGTTGTGGCAGGCTGCTGGAACCAGTCAGCCTACACAGATAGTCGGTTAAGGTTTCAGGGGGCACCTCTAAGGTGCCCTCTGGGGTGTAGTTTACAATAAAATGTACACTGGCATCAGTGTGCATTTATTGTGCTGAGAAGTTTGATACCAAACTTCCCAGTTTTCAGTGTAGCCATTATGGTGCTGTGGAGTTCGTGTAAAACAGACTCCCAGACCATATACTCTTATGGCTACCCTGCACTTACAATGTCTAAGGTTTTGCTTAGACTCTGTAGGGGCTCAGTGCTCATGCACTGGTGCCCTCACCTATGGTATAGTGCACCCTGCCTTAGGCCTGTAAGGCCTACTAGAGGGGCGACTTATCTATACTGCATAGGCAGTGAGAGGTTGGCATGGCACCCTGAGGGGAGTGCCATGTCGACTTACTCGTTTTGTTCTCACCAGCACACACAAGCTGGCAAGCAGTGTGTCTGTGCTGAGTGAGGGGTCCCCAGGGTGGCATAAGATATGCTGCAGCCCTTAGAGACCTTCCTTGGCATCAGGGCCCTTGGTACCAGGGGTACCACTTACAAGGGACTTATCTGGATGCCAGGGTGTGCCAATTGTGGATACAAAAGTACAGGTTAGGGAAAGAACACTGGTGCTGGGGCCCGGTTAGCAGGCCTCAGCACACTTTCAATTCAAAACATAGCATCAGCAAAGGCAAAAAGTCAGGGGGTAACCATGCCAAGGAGGCATTTCCTTACACATACTCTGTCCGCATACTGTGCCAGGAGAGCCGAACAGAAGCCAAGCGGGGAGGGTGACTTGGATCCCTTGTTGCTGCGGTAGCGGCAGGTGTACAGTGATTGCCACAGCCATGTACTTGAGCCGGAACATGTAGGCGTAGCAGATGCCTTGCCTCACAGCCCAGCCAGTGTGCGGATCAGTGGCTGGGGGATGCTTGAGGGCTTGTGGAGCAGACGTGGGTAACCCCGCTAGCCCAAACTGCTAGGTTTCTGGACCTAGGGGGATGAAAAGCCCGTGCGGCTGCTGGTCTGTGCGGGGTCAGCCTTCACACCGACTCCCCACCTTCTCCCACTGTGCTCATGGTTTTGATGCTCTACTGAGCCTCATCAGAGCATTGATCCATCCTGAAGGAGGTGATCTCCCCATTGACCATGTCTGTGGGGACCAGGGAGGCACAGGAGATGGCATTGGAAGCTCTGTTCACCCGCCGCAGTTTCTGCCGCATTGGAAGCTGCTGTTTCTCCATCACCGATTGAATCACTTCAGAAGATGCGCTTAAAGCACCGCGCACCCCACGCAGTTTATCACACGAGAAGCAGCACTCGCCCCACCGCAGCGTGTATCCCATCGGAAGCTGCGCGGGTCCCGCCCCCTCCAGCCAGAGGGGGGATCTCAAGGATATCCCCCTTTTAAGTACACAGTCCGCCCCGAGGTACTTCAGAAACCCAGATTGAATCATTCTAACCTTCGTTGAGGAAGGAGCAGGGTAAAGTCATCGAAAGAGCTCAGAGGTTGCCTCATGCCTCCCCCTCGCGACCTCCCACGCTGTGGTTTCTCAAGTCTCTTGTGGGTTGGCGGACCAGAATCAGGGTGCCAGAGCTTAGCCCATGCCAGCTCCCAGAGCTCAAGAGGCCTGGGGTCTGCCCTCCCCCTTGCCTCAGCCACGCACATGAGGGAGTAAGGCTTGGCTAGCCTCTAACTGTTCCTCCCTCCAGTGTTACCTCTTTCTGTGGGTTGTGAAGAAGGTGGCCAGAAGGAGCGGAACAGTTCTGTGCTCTGCCCTGTCCGTCTTTGCTCTTTACCCTGTGCCTGGGCCCTGCCTGGCACTGTGAGGGCCAGTTGGCTTCTCCTTGCTCCGAACCTCCTCACACGCACTTCAGGCTCCAGCATGAGACCCTTTATGTCCCGTCTACCACCACACCCACATCTGACCAAAATGTCCCCTCTGTCGGGGGCTCAAACTCTCTGAGAGTGTCGGAAACGTGGCTAAGGCGCTGTACAAAATAATAACATTGAAAAAGTAAAATGTGGTACTATGAGCCCTCTTCCTTCGAATCGGGAAATATAAAGCGAAGAGGGTGTGTATGTGTGCCCGCACTAACATTTGCAGTGGTTGGAGGGTGTAGTTTAAGTAAAAAGAAAAACTTGACAAAGCCATTAGGTCTCACAGTGCCTTGAGATCCTATGGGTGATTAGCCGCGCTATACAAATTCTTGATTCATTGACCCGGGGCACAGACCTGTTAGCTTTGTCATTGTTTTTTCTTGTCCTAGGTGATCATGCACATGCAGCAATCACTGGGTAGTTTTTCCTTAAGCAAAATTAAAAATAATTCAAGATGTCTGCCATGTGTAGCGCTGCACAGTGGCTGTCTCAGAACGTTTTATTCCTGTGCTGTAAGAAAAAACATCCCAAGATGTCTGCCGTGCATGCACATGCATGCACATGCATGCTTACCATCTTGGAATACATTTTCTTTTTTAAAAAAGCATTCCAGGATGGCTTGCATATGTATGCACGGGATGCAATCTTGGAATGATGTGAGGATCAGTCATGGTTGTCTCCCCTGCCATAGGTAGATGGTGGACAGAAGCAAGGTTGCTTCAGAGGCCAAGTGAGCACCAGTCATAATTTTTATTAAATTAAGATGGAACGGGAAGGAGGGGTTTCAGAGAGACCAGGCGCAGACATAGGGAGGGCAAATAGTTGCTCGTGCACTGTGACGTCAGCTCTGAATGATGTACGCCATCTGAGCAAACTCAGAAAAGGTGACCCCTCGATGCGCTCTGGGGGGGATAGACACAAACAGGGAGAAGAACTACTGAATCGGGAGCAGAGAGTGGAGAAGACTAGAGAGCCATTAAAAGATGCACAACAGGCCCCCCACGTACTCCACGTCTGTATTGGACACTATAGGTTTGTTACAAACCAGTAGCTAAAGCAATCGGTAGATGAGGCCTTAAAAGGGAATTAAATGTGCAAACTGCATGTGCACCTGTTTTTCATGTGCTTATACTCGTTCGCATTAATTCCAACCTGGCGGTATTTACGTCTGTTAAGTTGGGAATGTCCTTTGCATGGTAAACGCGTGTGTTCTGCTGCCCTGAGTGAGCGACTGCATGTGTATCTGGCATCCTTCATTGGTTTTTGGCTGTGGCATTGCCCCGCTCCGGCGTGTGGCAGGGCCAGATCATGTTCTTGATGGTGTGAGGGCCAAGTCTTGCCTTGTGGCCTGGAGCGGCGAACCAAGCACGCCCTCATAGTAGACCTGGAACCACTGCTGCTGTCCTGGGTGCAACACACGAAGAATGAGTGCAGCGTACCGGGCTGTGCTAATCTTTGTGACTCCACCTTTTTATGCGCGAGCACAAAGTGCTCCGTCCATTCTGTAATCTCTCTTTGGGCTTGAAACCACGCCCGTGCCACGTCAGTCACTTACATTGGTTCGTGGCTTGTTATCTCCGTGACCCCTATTGCATGGAGTTCTGCTGTCATGTGAGAGAGCCTTGCTCCGGCAGCCGCTGTGCGTGTCGGGTGTGTGTGTGTGCATTGCGCATGTTCAGTGCGCATGGACCCATGAACGGTGCAGGAGTCAGTCTGTCTGAATACTGAAGCCAGTGTGGATCCAATGTTGCTGAGTTAAACCTCCCAGTACGGGATGAGCACCGCTTCCCGACAGTGAAAGCCTCTTTCCTGCATTCTTGTGCCTGGAGGGGGTGAGCTTGGCACCGAGTGAGGAGGACGGAGACAGGACTAACTTTAGAAACTCCATGAATACTTTGTTGGCAAAGAACTGCAGATTAGTTCTTCCTTTTCTTTCAAACAATGTTTTTATTGGTTTTACAACAGTTGAATGATCATACAAGTAGAGCTTCAAATGTTTTATCCATTACAAAGGACTCCGCATGCATGTGTACCTTGATCTATTCCCAGTTCCCTAAGTCCTTACCAGCTGGCTGCTGTTCCCCTCCCCTCCCCCCCCCATCACCCCCAGATTGGTTCTTCCTGAGCTCTTCCATTTGGTAGGTGGTAGGGGTGATGGGCGAGAGGGGGTTTCTAGGCCAGGCCTGCCAATTTGTCTGTGGCCGATTACTGCTTCAGGAAGGCTGGTGACAGCCAGGGACCCCTACAGTAGTTTGCCCTTCATTGTGCCCGTGCGGTGCACTATTGCTTGGAGGAGCCCCCAGTGCTACCTGCCGCGAGATGCATCACTTTACCCAAAGACTGAGTCTTGAGAGCAGCCTGAGAAGGACACTTAAAAGCTTGAAATGGTGGATCCACATTCTCTTTCTGGAAGATGTGTATACAAATGTCATCCAAACCAGCCTACTTTGTTCATGTTCCAGTCCCAAGTTCTTCTCGACCAAGTAAGGAGTACAAAGTGCTTGAAGGGCTGCTGTGTAAGCAGGACTGTGGTCTGCCCCACAGCAGATCTCCTAGGGTTGAGGGAACATCACATAGGACAGCAGATCTCCTAGGGTTGAGGTAACATCACACAGGACAGCAGATCTCCTAGGGTTGAGGGAACATCACACAAGTCAGCATTTCTGCTCTGCTGAGGGTTTGCCGAAGGATCCTTGAAGACTCCTGTCCAGGAGGAGAGGTCTTTGCGCTCTCAGAAAGCGGATTATTCAAGAGTGCCAGGGACCCGTGCTGTGAAGAGGTCCTCCGGGCCCATCTGAGCAGTTTCTTTAGGCGAGCTCCACCAGTTTTGTTTCAGAAATGTCACCCATCGGGTGGCTGTGGGTCTGATCACCTGGTGCTGGGGCTGTGGGTGAGGGGGGAAGGATTGCATCACTGCAGGACAGGAGGCCAGCACTGTCCGGGGACTGCCAGGGACTGAAGGTGGTACTGTGAGAAGGCTTGGCTTGGGGGTCCCTGCTAGGACATGCAGCGCCTGCCCACTGCTGACCACGAGGGCTGCTCAGAGACCACCTCCTCAGTCTGCCTGGTAACGCCATGCGCGAATACTGCCGCGGCCACACAACAGACGGTCCACGCTGCGACCGTGGGAGGGTGCAACCACACCTGCTGCACACCTGGGGCTGGTGGGGGCAGCTTACCCTGTGCAGGGGCGAGAGGCAGGAGCTGCTATGCCTGCTGCACCTGAGCCTGGCCCGTCAAAGGGTGGGGGCGGGACGTGCCAGTCTACCCAGGTAGGGAGGAGATGGCACCCGGGAAGGGAAGGTGGCACCTCTGACAGGGCGCAGGATTCTGCCACCTGCAGCCCCGCCCCTGGAACTGCGCGGTATTTAGTTTTATTGTGAGATTAAAAGTACTTTCCGTTCGTGAAGTAACCGCCTTGGTAGGAGAGGTTATTGTGCCGATAGGTTGCCTGGTATGTTCTGAACCCCCGCCGGTGCCCCCTACTCCTGAGAAGCTGTGACTGCCCGTCTCTGCCCTGAGTCGAGTGCCCAGTTCACAGGACCCCGGGGCACCTGCAACAGACCCCCTCGGGTGCCCATCGCCTGTGGCTGGCCACGTGTGGCCGGTGACCTCCACCAGAGACAGCGCCGGTGCAGTTTGCTCTCAGGTCCTGGGGGGCGCGGGTGCTGTCTGCGCTTTTGTTTACCACCCGTACTGAGATCAGAAATACCCTGGTGGAGCTTTATGGCGCTCTGACGCAGCAGAAAGGATGGATGGGTGAATTTATTAAGGCACAAGACTGGCCCAGCTGAAGCCATTGTGAAAGTCCGGCTCCAGCCACGGGTGGGCGGGCACTCCATCTGAGTCCATCTCCAGCCACGGGTGGGCACTCCATCTGAGTCCATCTCCAGCCACGGGTGAGCACGCCTGCTCCAGCCGCGGATGGGCACTCCATCTGAGTCCATCTCCAGCCACGGGTGGGTGGGCACTCCGTCTGAGTCCGGCTCCAGCCACGGGTGGGTGGGCACTCCATCTGAGTCCATCTCCAGCCACGGATGGGCACTCCATCTGAGTCCATCTCCAGCCACGGGTGGGCACGCCTGCTCCAGCCACGGATGGGCACTCCATCTGAGTCCATCTCCAGCCACGGGTGGGTGGGCACTCCGTCTGAGTCCGGCTCCAGCCACGGGTGGGTGGGCACTCCATCTGAGTCCATCTCCAGCCACGGATGGGCACTCCATCTGAGTCCATCTCCAGCCACGGGTGGGCACGCCTGCTCCAGCCACGGATGGGCACTCCATCTGAGTCCATCTCCAGCCACGGGTGGGTGGGCACTCCGTCTGAGTCCGGCTTCAGCCACGGGTGGGCACTACATCCGAGTCCATCTCCAGCCACGGGTGGGTGGGCACTCCGTCTGAGTCCGGCTCCAGCCACGGGTGGGTGGGCACTCCGTCTGAGTCCGGCTCCAGCCACGGGTGGGCACGCCTGCTCCAGCCACGGGTGGGCACTCCATCTGAGTCCATCTCCAGCCACGGGTGAGCACTCCTTCTGAGTCCGGCTCCTGCCACGGGTGGGTGGATACTCCTTCTGAGTCCGGCTCCAGCCACGGGTGGGCACCCCGTCTGAGTCTCTAGACTCTAGAGATTCAGACGGAGTGCCCACCCATGGGTGGACTCTAGAGAAACTAATACTCCGTTTTCATCTGTGCTCAACTGTAGGGCGCATTGAGACGTGTTGTGATTGCCAGGGCGCGGGTTCAGATCCCTGTAACACCGACCATGCACATTGTGCACAATTCACAGCACCTAGAAGCAATGGGCGCGTGGTATGAAGCACTGTATGACACGAATCCGCAATTTAAAAATGGCAGCTTGTGATGCCTTCTGTCCCACCTTACACCTTGGGCATGGGGAGTAACAAAGCCGGCTGCAGCAGGCCGGCCTTGCAGGGCTGAGCTAACAAGGCCGCTTTGATAAGGCGAGGGTTTCTGGAAAACCATTTACAAAGGGCTGTCTGTCAGGACACACACCTCAGTCTGTGCCAGAGGAGGCTCGAGATCCTTCTCACAGGAGGACTTTGTTTCCCTCCTAAGTACTTGAGGGAGCAACCTCGGCAGCCCCTTGAACCCTGCGCCAGTTGCTGATGGAAGGGCGCGCCGAGATGATAAAACGCGGAAAATGTTACTAAGAGTAAAAATAAATGTCACCCGTGCACTCCTTACAGAATGAAAGACACGAGAATGGCCAGCAGCAGTGCTCATGGATACTAATCCCAGAAGAATCCCTCAGACTTTCATCCTTCCGAGGTCGATAAAATGAATTTTATTTGCTTAGATAATCAGGGCATACATTATTTAAGGGGCTGTGAAACCACAGGCCTGTAGTGGATATATTAAATACTAGATAGTTCATAATTAAGCTTTGTTAATCACTCCCAAGGCCACTGAAATCAAGCTACATTAAGGGACAAAATTATGCGTCAGGTTTTGACTGAATTATACAGAGAGGAAAGGCAACTACAGATAAATGCTGTGGGAATGTGTGCAGTTAAAAGAACATTATGCAACATATCGTGCGTGGACTGTTATATTTTCTTATATTTTTTGTAAAAGACTATTGCGGAGAGTTATGCGAGCCTGGTCAAGGCGTGCAGACAGGTATTTTGTGAAATGGTATCCCACAGACCTCCACAGCAGCCAAGGATTTTAGTAATTCTAACTTCCTTTCAAATAAATCCTGAGGATAGAAGATTTAGAATGTGTCAATCCTTAATAGGATCTTCAGAGATCCTCTTTGGTTTTAGCATCTGTAATTTTCTTCATATTTGTAATTTTACCACTTTGCACCTCATGGCTGCCTTGCGTGAAAGTCTATGCGAAATACAGTAGGTTCGGGTTTGTTACGATGACAAGCCAGTGATAAAGGCCATAGGCCTGATAGGTTAATTGGGAAACGGTGTGTACGATGCCATAGGTCTGATATTTTGTTAAAATGATCACAACAAAGGCAATATGCCTCGTTTAATATTAACCACTTGTCAAATCAATAAGCCTTTAAGGACCGTGTTAAACCTGCAGACATGTATATTGTGTCTTGAAATCTCACAGATTCCCTTCGTAGGCAATGATTTCGGTGTTGATTTCCGCTGTAACAAACCATAGGGGGTAGAAAAGATGCTCTGTATTAATTATTGATAGAACCTGTACAAAGGTTCTGATGGGATTACTGATCTGCCAGGATCCGGTTATAAAAACTATATTTTAGAATGAAAGAAATCCGATTAGGAGAATGCTGTCATCCTCGGGGCAGTAGAGCCAGTGGCCGGGGTGCTCCGGTTGCATCCATGGTCGCATTCAGCACGGGACAACGGGCGGCCATCGCCTCTCTCGCCCTATGGGTGACGCCATTTTTCTGCTCAGATGCCCACCTACCTGCAAATGTATGCTTCAGTGCCAGGGCAGGTGTGCCAGCGCTTCAGTTTTCCATTTCCTTTCTTTCCTTCTTATCTCTTTATTTTCGTTATTTTTAGAGCGTACTAAATAGAGACCGTGCTAACAGGATACTTGTTTGCTATTCATTTTGTATGCAATTACGCAGCATCCTGCCAGGCCACAGCCCTCAACCAGGACGCCGTCATAGGAAGATGTTGTCTGTAGGGCCAATATTTTACCATTCTAAAATGGCCAGCACATTGGTTCTAAACGCGGCGGCCATGCATACAATACCATTGCAACATGGCCGCCAGCTGCTATGTTTATTTGTTCTTGCAAGCGTACCGCTGCCATTTTTAGGCGGTGGCATGTTTTTTTCTCATCTTGTATTTTTCTAATTTATCTTGCACATGTTGTTCAGTTTGTATGATTTTATGGTAGTTGTGTGAATGGATGAATTAATCAGTGGGTGGATGAATTGACATGAGTGCCAAAAAGACTGATGGAGTGCATGTATGATGAATTATTAAATGCCATTAACCAAGGAGGCACTTTCATTTAAAAGTCAGACCGATTGGCATTGCGTGTTTCATTTGTCAGCCATGTTCATCTATTTTAATTATATGTGGTACATTTTGGCAATACTTTTCTTCTGGTTGAAACCTTCAGATTAAGCAGCAGATGGTGTATTATGTGCAAGGCTTCCTGTGCACTCTTAGTGTGTGGGGCTGCACCTCCCTGGATGCCAGTGTGCCAGGGCATGGAGCTCCGCGCTGCTGCCAGGGCACTTGCCAATGGGAAGTGGCCTGCAGTGCACTCCAGCACCTCATCTGACATGGCTTCCTGGGTGGTTCCTGGCAGTGCAGTGTGCACTCGTATGTACCCGTCCTAGCGTCTGTGCCCCCCTCGCTGTCCCTTCCGAAGCGGCCACCTTGGCAAGCCCCACTGATCGGTCCGCGCGCTGGTCTGTGACCCAGCTTCACCATCTTGGATCCAGTAGCAAGGACTGGAATATAATGTTTGTTTATATCTCGATTTATTCATTTCTAGGCCACGCTACCACTCTCGGGTAACCTGCCTCGAGGAGCCATAACAAGGGAGCCAGACAAGCTAAAGAGGGGAAGAGGGAACAACACTGTAGAAGGATGACAGATTACCAGACGAGTATTACCACATCAGTGTGTCTATTGCCAGCATATATAAACAGGAGGTCTCTGCAAATACGACATTAAAACCAGCCCTACTGGCTTTGCCAGTGTTGGGAATAACGTATTACTTTTTGCATAGAGCACATACAGGCGATAAAGAATTGAATGTTCTTTACAGCGTGATACCGGAGTACTTTTCAGAAGTAAGGTAGTTCCTCGTGCGTGCCGGTGGAATGATACACCAAACTTTCAGACAACAGTACTACCCTGGGCGATCCAGATTCTGTTCTTTGTATAGTTTCAGGATTGTTAACAGTTGATCAGTAAAGAACTGTGTTCTCAAGCCAGACCTAAAAAGAAAGGCTACCCGGGCATCGCCATATTGTCGAAGAGGCTAGGTAGGACATTCAACAGCTGAGGGCTGACTTCCCCGAAACGTCAGCCTCCATCCGGGAAGTGTGATAAAGTGGAGGCCTGCGAAACCGATCAAGATGGAGGCGGGGCCCGGTCTAGGATTTGCGGGTCACCGGGCAGAATAGGAACATACAAGGCCCCTAAAATTTGCATAAGATGTCACCTCACAGGAATTGACATCAGTTGTCCATTGATTCCCTGGCATTCTTGAAGCAATTTTGCAAGAAACTACTTACCTAGTGTAGATATCAGTAAAATGGCTAAACATATAAATAACAATCTTTATAAAAATGAGTACATATATGTTAAAGCTCTGTTAAATTGAAATACAATACATTGGTCAAACTAGATGGAAAAGCTGGGACTGTGTCTCTCCAAAACTACTACAAGTATTGTGATGTTCACTAATTGCTTCCAGATTAGTGCATGATTAAAATTCCAAGAGGATTGTCCCTGAGCTGTCCAGCAGCTCTCCATGTGACTCCCCAAACCTCCCTTTCTGCCAGTGAGATCTAAAGAGAAGGCACTTGGTTTTCACTAGGTATGGGAATCAATCCCAAGCGATGCATACTGGATCTGGTGAATGAACGGTAAGCGCTGCAGCACAGAGTGCAAGAGACCAGAGAAAGCACTGGTGTCCTAGGCAGGTGTGGGTAAATGACCTAATGGGAGGCAGAAGCACCAGATGATGGATCACAAGCAGTGCTTAATTTGTGCTTGTTTCCGCTGCTGAGCACCGGCACTTATTTTTGAGAGTCGGAGCTTATTCTTCTGCCTCAAGCATTTGCTGCGAGCAAAAGACACACATGGGAAAGACCGATGTAGGGAAAAACGAAAAAGTGTCACAAAGGGAGAAAGTAGAAAGCTGCAATAGTGACCTGAAGGGGCTGGGAGTGGCTGTAAATGGATTGAAGAGGCCCGAGATGGCTCCAGGGTTACGCCGCCTCAGTATTCCGTGTTCACACAATTGCAGCAGCCGCATGTTTAAGAGGAGGGCTTTGGGCACCGGCACCTTTGTATTTACAAATTAAGCACCGATCACAACTATAGCACTGAGCACCTCGCTTTTATCTACCTCTCAAATCCATGTACTACCTTCCATCTTGTATCTTTCCGTCCAGCCTCCACATTTTTTGCCGGTTGTCCCCTTTCCCATCCACCTCTTTCCTCCATGTTCTACTCGTCATGTTTCAGACCTCCCCAATCTTTCCCCTCCTCTGGCTTGTTCCTTCTCTGTGACATATACCTTTTCCCATCCACGAGCCCCTCTTCATTTCTCTCCCTCCCCACCTCCTCTTTCTGCTGACCCTGTAACATCCACCTGTCCCCTCCATATGATGCTTGCCACCACTTTTCTCCCCCAGACATTTATCTCCCTTCACCTGTTCTCCTCCTTTACATCCACCTGCCCTCTTCCACTCCCCCTAATCCTTGTGCCGTTGTGAGCAGGGTCTACCCTTCTTACATATCCCTCTTCTGACAGCTGTGCCCTTCGTCTCATCTCTCTCCCAGGGGTGCAGCAGGCGCAGTGCACCAGGGCCCAGAGTGCCCATTGAACCTGGATAATCGTTGTATTTCCACCCCCAGCAGCTGTCAGAGGGGCCATTGTCCTTGCTTGCACCCGGGCCGGTGACACCCTTGCCATGCTACTGATCGCTCTCCCAGCCCCTTCACTCCCTCGCTGTTTGCCTGTTGCGTCCCCCTCTCCTCGTCCTCCGCCTCCCCTTCCTTCAGCCATCTACTCTTTCTTGCTGTTTTGGCGCTGCTCTCCCTCCAGCTGTACCCTCACTTTTCATCTCTCCTCCTCCTCCCATCTCCCACCGTTTCTGATCCCTCTTTCATAGTCCTCTGTGCGCACTTCTCAATATCCGAAGTGAGCGGTGGCTCTTGTGGTGGGATGTCATTCTTTGCTGTGTGTCTGAGGTGTGCAGGATATTGTGTGTGTGATGCTTGCAGGATATTGTGTGTGTGTGTGCGAGGCCTGCGGGCTATTGTGTGTCTGTGAGGCCTGCGGGCTATTGTGTGTCTGTGAGGCCTGCGGGATATTGTGTGTCTGTGAGGCCTGCGGGATATTGTGTGTCTGTGAGGCCTGCGGGATATTGTGTGTATGTGAGGCCTGCGGGATATTGTGTGTATGTGAGGCCTGCGGGATATTGTGTGTGTGTGTGAGGCCTGCGGGATATTGTGTGTGTGTGTGAGGCATGCGGGATATTGTGTGTGTGAGGCCTGCGGGATATTGTGTGTGTGTGTGTGAGGCCTGCGGGATATTGTGTGTGTGTGAGGCCTGCAGGATATTGTGTGTGTGTGTGTGTGAGGCCTGCAGGATATTGTGTGTGTGTGTGTGTGAGGCCTGCAGGATATTGTGTGTGTGTGTGTGTGTGTGAGGCCTGCGGGATATTGTGTGTGTGTGTGTGAGGCCTGCGGGATATTGTGTGTGTGTGTGAGGCCTGCGGGATATTGTGTGTGTGTGTGAGGCCTGCGGGATATTGTGTGTGTGTGTGAGGCCTGCGGGATATTGTGTGTGTGTGTGAGGCCTGCGGGATATTGTGTGTGTGTGTGAGGCCTGCGGGATATTGTGTGTGTGTGAGGCCTGCGGGATATTGTGTGTGTGTGTGTGAGGCCTGCGGGATAGTGTGTGTGTGTGTGTGTGAGGCCTGTGGGATATTGTGTGTATGTGAGGCCTGTAGGATATTGTGTGTATGTGAGGCCTGTAGGATATTGTGTGTGTGTGTGTTTGAGGCCTGCGGGATATTGTGTGTGTTTGAGGCCTGCGGGATATTGTGTGTGTATATGAGGCCTGCAGGATATTGTGTGTGTATATGAGGCCTGCAGGATATTGTGTGTGTATATGAGGCCTGCAGGATATTGTGTGTGTGTGTGTGAGGCCTGCAGGATATTGTGTGTGTGTGTGTGAGGCCTGCAGGATATTGTGTGTGTGTGTGTGAGGCCTGCAGGATATTGTGTGTGTGTGTGTGTGAGGCCTGCAGGATATTGTGTGTGTGTGTGTGAGGCCTGCAGGATATTGTGTGTGTGTGTGTGTGTGTGAGGCCTGCAGGATATTGTGTGTGTGTGTGTGTGTGAGGCCTGCAGGATATTGTGTGTGTGTGTGTGAGGCCTGCAGGATATTGTGTGTGTGTGTGTGTGTGTTTGAGGCCTGCAGGATATTGTGTGTGTGTGTGTGTGTGTGTGTGTGTGTGTTTGAGGCCTGCAGGATATTGTGTGTATGAGGCCTGCAGGATATTGTGTGTATGAGGCCTGCAGGATATTGTGTGTGTGTGTGTTTGAGGCCTGTGTGATATTGTGTGTGTGTGTGTGAGGCCTGCAGGATATTGTGTGTGTGTGTGTGAGGCCTGCAGGATATTGTGTGTGTGTGTGTGAGGCCTGCAGGATATTGTGTGTGTGTGTGTTTGAGGCCTGCAGGATATTGTGTGTGTGTGTGTTTGAGGCCTGCAGGATATTGTGTGTATGAGGCCTGCAGGATATTGTGTGTGTGTGTGTGTGTGTGTGTTTGAGGCCTGTGTGATATTGTGTGTGTGTGTGAGGCCTGCAGGATATTGTGTGTGTGTGTGTGTGTTTGAGGCCTGCAGGATATTGTGTGTGTGTTTGAGGCCTGCAGGATATTGTGTGTATGAGGCCTGCAGGATATTGTGTGTGTGTGTGTGTGTGTTTGAGGCCTGTGTGATATTGTGTGTGTGTGTGTGAGGCCTGCAGGATATTGTGTGTGTGTGTGTGTGTGTGTGTGTGTGTGTGTTTGAGGCCTGCAGGATATTGTGTGTGTGTGTGTGTGTGTGTTTGAGGCCTGCAGGATATTGTGTGTATGAGGCCTGCAGGATATTGTGTGTGTGTGTGTGTGTGTGTGTGTTTGAGGCCTGTGTGATATTGTGTGTGTCTTTGAGGCCTGCAGGATATTGTGTATGTGGGAACCCTAAGGGGGAGGGACCGAGACCTACCGTCCCCTGCAGAATGCTTTGTGTGTGGCCTGCAGGATACCCCACTTTCATTCATGCGCAGGCAGGAAGCGCTTCACACCTCACGGCGCTGTAAGTAATCGCTGTTATCTTGCAGATTCAGCGATTGGGGCCAGAGAGGGGCTGGAGGGGAAGCTAAAAGAAAGGAAACTTGTTCTGCTGAATGTGGGCGACTCAAGGACATTCAAGGAACTGAACTACCAAGGAGCTACCCAATCCAGTCCAGAAGCCTTTTCTGTCCACCGCAACGTGGCGGGGGCCTTCCTTGTGCCCCCAATGCTGAACCATTGCTGCGAGGCCCCCGGGTGGGGGGGGGGGGAGGGAAGTGTGTGTATGTCACCTCTCCCATGGGCCTCCACACACTGGGGTCTGGCGTGAGCAGACTGATGCCAGGCGCCATGGTTTGTGGGCAGGCGCGGCGCCCTGGGCAGCTGCTCGAACTGCCCATGCCTGGCCCTGGATGGCACTGCCCATGCCTGGCGCCGGCCCTGGATGGATGGTTTGTGGGCAGGCGCGGCGCCCTGGGCAGCTGCTCGAACTGCCCATGCCTGGCCCTGGATGGATGGATGGATGGATGGGTGGACGGTTGCTTTGTGAGCAGGCGCGGCGCCCTGGGCAGCTGCTCGAACTGCCCATGGGTGGCGCCGGCCCTGGATGGATGGTTTGTGGGCAGGCGCGGCGCTCGAACTGCCCATGCCTGGCCCAGCTGGGTACTATCTTACAGAGGCTTGGATTGTGGCCCTTGCCAGCAGGGCACAAGGCCTGGTATTGTGGTCCACCTGTCTTTCCAGGCCTGGGATTGATGTCCACATCTCCCATGTCAGCAGGAGCATCTTTAAAGGCCTGGAATTGTTGTTCACCACTCATGCCAGCAGGACACCATCTTTACAGGCCTGAAATTATTGTCCAGGTCCTCCCGTGCCACAGGGCACCATCTCAACAGGCCTGGGCATGTTACACACCTCTCCCGTGCCACAGGGCACCATCTCGGCAGGCCTGGGAATGTTATCCCGCTCTCCCGTGCCACAGGGCCCCATCTCCGCAGGCCTGGGCATGTTATACACCTCTCCCGTGCCACAGGGCCCCTTCTCCGCAGGCCTGGGCATGTTACACACCTCTCCCGTGCCACAGGGCCCCATTTCCGCAGGCCTGGGCATGTTACACACCTCTCCGGTGCCACAGGGCACCACCTCCACAGGCCTGGGCATGTTATACACCTCTCCCGTGCCACAGGGACCTATCTCCGCAGGCCTGCTTACTGTTCGTTGGCACAAAGCCCTTAGTCTGCACGTCAGTTAAGTAGTTCGAGGAAGCCCTGTTGCCAGGATCCTCGGTCTCAGAAGTTGTTTTCTTGAGAAGGCATGGGGGTATTTGCGAAATTACATTTTATGACATTTCCCATCCGGGTTCTTGCCGTTGTGATGCAGGGCTTGAGGTAGGACTGGGATCTGCCCCAGGGGGCACACATCTACAATACAACTGAACTGATCCAAGTCGCATAACATTTCAGTGAGGTACATAACATGTCCACAGCAGCCTCTGGGCATCAGGCCTCGCCCTCTGACGCAGGCTGCTTTGTTCCTGCAGAGGGGATGAGAGACGGACTGACAGGCCGGTGGCGGGGATGAAATACAGAGCTAGGCACCGCTCAGCAGGTCCGTTTATCCTGTACTGGCCCGCCTCTAGCACAGGGCCACCAGCAGCCCTTCACCTCCCAGGCCCCCCACCAAACATCGCTCTCTGAGAGCGCCTCCGGGGTCAGGATCCTTGGAGAGGCGCTATACACAAGGACCCGGAGTCACACTGACCCAAGCATGGAGGGCTACGGCCATAACTACAGCTGGACCCCCAGGGCAGCACTGCAGGAAGGGTAGTTGTTGGTGTGGAGTGCCAGCTTCCCTCATCCCTCTCTGAGAGCGCCTCCGGGGTCAGGATCCTTGGAGAGGCGCTATACACAAGGACCCGGAGTCACACTGACCCAAGCATGGAGGGCTACGGCCATAACTACAGCTGGACCCCCAGGGCAGCACTGCAGGAAGGGTAGTTGTTGGTGTGGAGTGCCAGCTCCCTCATCCCTCTCTGAGAGCGCCTCCGGGGTCAGGATCCTTGGAGAGGCGCTATACACAAGGACCCGGAGTCACACTGACCCAAGCATGGAGGGCTACGGCCACAACTACAGCTGGACCCCCAGGGCAGCACTGCAGGAAGGGTAGTTGTTGGTGTGGAGTGCCAGCTCCCTCATCCCTCTCTGAGAGCGCTTCCGGGGTCAGGATCCTTGGAGAGGCGCTATACACAAGGACCCGGAGTCACACTGACCCAAGCATGGAGGGCTACGGCCATAACTACAGCTGGACCCCCAGGGCAGCACTGCAGGAAGGGTAGTTGTTGGTGTGGAGTGCCAGCTCCCTCATCCCTCTCTGAGAGCGCCTCCGGGGTCAGGATCCTTGGAGAGGCGCTATACACAAGGACCCGGAGTCACACTGACCCAAGCATGGAGGGCTACGGCCATAACTACAGCTGGACCCCCAGGGCAGCACTGCAGGAAGGGTAGTTGTTGGTGTGGAGTGCCAGCTCCCTCATCCCTCTCTGAGAGCGCCTCCGGGGTCAGGATCCTTGGAGAGGCGCTATACACAAGGACCCGGAGTCACACTGACCCAAGCATGGAGGGCTACGGCCATAACTACAGCTGGACCCCCAGGGCAGCACTTCATGAAGGGTAGTTGTTGGTGTGGAGTGCCAGCTCCCTCATCCCTCTCTGAGAGCGCCTCCGGGGTCAGGATCCTTGGAGAGGCGCTATACACAAGGACCCGGAGTCACACTGACCCAAGCATGGAGGGCTACGGCCATAACTACAGCTGGACCCCCAGGGCAGCACTGCAGGAAGGGTAGTTGTTGGTGTGGAGTGCCAGCTCCCTCATCCCTCTCTGAGAGCGCTTCCGGGGTCAGGATCCTTGGAGAGGCGCTATACACAAGGACCCGGAGTCACAGTGACCCAAGCATGGAGGGCTACGGCCATAACTACAGCTGGACCCCCAGGGCAGCACTGCAGGAAGGGTAGTTGTTGGTGTGGAGTGCCAGCTCCCTCATCCCTCTCTGAGAGCGCCTCCGGGGTCAGGATCCTTGGAGAGGCGCTATACACAAGGACCCGGAGTCACACTGACCCAAGCATGGAGGGCTACGGCCATAACTACAGCTGGACCCCCAGGGCAGCACTGCAGGAAGGGTAGTTGTTGGTGTGGAGTGCCAGCTCCCTCATCCCTCTCTGAGAGCGCCTCCGGGGTCAGGATCCTTGGAGAGGCGCTATACACAAGGACCCGGAGTCACACTGACCCAAGCATGGAGGGCTACGGCCATAACTACAGCTGGACCCCCAGGGCAGCACTTCATGAAGGGTAGTTGTTGGTGTGGAGTGCCAGCTCCCTCATCCCTCTCTGAGAGCGCCTCCGGGGTCAGGATCCTTGGAGAGGCGCTATACACAAGGACCCAGAGTGACAGTGAGCCCAAGCATGGCGGGATACGGCCATAACTACAGCTGGACCCCCAGGGCAGCACTGCAGGAAGGGTAGTTGTTGGTGTGGAGTGCCAGCTCCCTCATCCCTCTCTGAGAGCGCCTCCGGGGTCAGGATCCTTAGAGAGGCGCAATACACAAGGACCCGGAGTCACACTGACCCAAGCATGGAGGGCTACGGCCATAACTACAGCTGGACCCCCAGGGCAGCACTGCAGGAAGGGTAGTTGTTGGTGTGGAGTGCCAGCTCCCTCATCCCTCTCTGAGAGCGCCTCCGGGGTCAGGATCCTTGGAGAGGCGCTATACACAAGGACCCGGAGTCACACTGACCCAAGCATGGAGGGCTACCCCCATAACTACAGCTGGACCCCCAGGGCAGCACTGCAGGAAGGGTAGTTGTTGGTGTGGAGTGCCAGCTCCCTCATCCCTCTCTGAGAGCGCCTCCGGGGTCAGGATCCTTGGAGAGGCGCTATACACAAGGACCCGGAGTCACACTGACCCAAGCATGGAGGGCTACGGCCATAACTACAGCTGGACCCCCAGGGCAGCACTGCAGGAAGGGTAGTTGTTGGTGTGGAGTGCCAGCTCCCTCATCCCTCTCTGAGAGCGCCTCCGGGGTCAGGATCCTTGGAGAGGCGCTATACACAAGGACCCGGAGTCACACTGACCCAAGCATGGAGGGCTACGGCCATAACTACAGCTGGACCCCCAGGGCAGCACTGCAGGAAGGGTAGTTGTTGGTGTGGAGTGCCAGCTCCCTCATCCCTCTCTGAGAGCGCCTCCTGGGTCAGGATCCTTGGAGAGGCGCTATACACAAGGACCCGGAGTCACACTGACCCAAGCATGGAGGGCTACGGCCATAACTACAGCTGGACCCCCAGGGCAGCACTGCAGGAAGGGTAGTTGTTGGTGTGGAGTGCCAGCTCCCCAACTCTCCATTTACACACTCTGTTCTCTCTTTCTTGCTCTTTTCCTTCCTCTCTCTTTCTTGCTTTTTGTGTTGTTTCTTCCTCTTTCTTGCTCTTTTGCTCTCATTCTAGCTGTTTTGCTTTCTTTCCTTCTCGCTCTTTTACTACTTTTCTCACTTTTTTGCTTCCTCTTTCACTTTTACTTCCTCTTTCACTCTTTTGCTTCGTTTTTCGCTCTTTTGATTCCTCTTTCTCGCATTTTTGCTTCCTCTCTTGCTCTTTTGCTTCCGCTCTTGGTTGCTCTATTTCTTGCTCTTTTGCTTTCTTTTTCTCTGTTGCTTTTTCTCGCTCTTTTGCTTTCTCACTTTTGCTTTCTTGCTTTCTCTCTTTTGCTTTCTTTCGTTCTCACTTTTGCTTTCTTTCTTTCTCACTTTTGCTTTCTTTCTTTCTCACTTTTGCTTTCTTGCTTTCTCACTTTTGCTTTCTTTCTTGCACTTTTGCTTTCTTTCTTGCACTTTTGCTTTCTTTCTCGCTCTTTCGCTTTCTTTCTCGCTCTTTTGCTTTTTTTCTCGCTCTTTTGCTTTTTTTCTCGCTCTTTTGCTTTCTTTCTCGCTCTTTTGCTTTCTTTCTCGCTCTTTTGCTTTCGCTTTCTTTCTCGCTCTTTTGCTTTCGCTTTCTTGCTCTTTCGCTTTCTCTCTCGCTTTCTCTCTCGCTCTTTTGCTTTCTCTCTCGCTCTTCTTTCTCTTTTTCTTGCTCTTTCACCTCTCTCGCTCTTTTGCTTTCTTTTTCTTGCTCTTTTGCTTTCTCTTTTTCTCGCCCTTTTGCTTTCTTTCTTGCTCTTTTGCTTTCTTTCTTGCTCTTTTGCTTTCTTTCTTGAATTTTTGCTTTCTTTCTCCCTCTTTTGCTTTTTTCTCCCTCTTTTGCTTTTTTCTCCCTCTTTTGCTTTCTCTTTCTCGCTCTTTTGCTTTCGCTTTCTTTCTCGCTCTTTTGCTTTCGCTTTCTTTTTCTTGCTCTTTTGCTTTCTTTTTCTTGCTCTTTTGCTTTCTTTTTCTCACTCTTTTGCTTTCGCTTTCTTGCTCTTTTGCTTTCGCTTTCTTGCTCTTTTGCTTTTGCTTTCTTGCTCTTTTGCTTTTGCTTTCTTGCTCTTTCGCTTTCGCTTTCTTGCTCTTTCGCTTTCTTTCTCTCTCGCTTTCTCTCTCGCTCTTTTGCTTTCTCTCTCGCTCTTTTCTTTCTCTTTTTCTTGCTCTTTCACCTCTCTCGCTCTTTTGCTTTCTTTTTCTTGCTCTTTCTCTTTTTCTCGCTCTTTCGCTTAATTTCTCGCTCTTTTGCTTTCTCCTACTCCCTCTTTTGCTTTCTCTTTTTCTCGCCCTTTTGCTTTCTCTTTCTCGCCCTTTTGCTTTCTTTCTTGCTCTTTTGCTTTCTCTTTCTTGTTTTTTTCATTTCTTACGTCCTCTCTCTCGCTCTTTTGCTTTCTCTCTCTCTCGCTCTTTTGCTTTCTCTCTCTCTCTTTTGCTTTCTCTCTCTCTCGCTCTTTTGCTTTCTCTCTCGCGCTCCTTTATTCTTTTGCACTAATCGTCTTTGCCTTAAACGTGGTCTCCACATCTCACCGTCGTTGAGGACACCCGCGTCACCTGTAGCGCCTGTGGAAGTCATGGCTCGTGCCCCTCCCGGGTGACGCCATTCACATCCGGGCTGCGGTAGGTACTAGGCCAGACTTCTTTAATGACCTTTAACCTCTGGAAGGCGTATGATGGGCTGGACCAGTGACACTAAAGAACTGGGTTTAGCTCCTTTCCCAGCTTGAATCTGCTCTCCCTGAACTCACCCGTTGAAGAGTGTGTGCAGATGATGGGGGCAGCAGTATGTCCCTGCCACAGAGGTGGAGGAGACTGACCTTCTGAGGCAGAAAGTGAGGTACGCGCCCCCGGGGTTCACGCTGGTACAAGTGCACGCCACCGCTGGTGGAGGCCGGGAGGCCTGGCTGCAGCTCCCTCATCTCACGGAATGCTTTATTTTGGGTTCTGGCCAGTTTGGCTACGAGCATCTGGTGGCATCATGATGCTCAGTCTGAAGAGGAGAATCCTGTGGCCTAAGGGTGCTCAGTCTGAAGAGGAGAATCCTGTGGCCTTATGATGCTCAGTCTGAAGAGGAGAATCCTGTGGCCTTATGATGCTCAGTCTGAAGAGGAGAATCCTGTGGCCTCATGATGCTCAGTCTGAAGAGGGGAATCCTGTGGCCTGAGGGTGATCAGTCTGAAGAGGAGAATCCTGTGGCCTAATGGTGCTCATTCTGAAGAGGAGAATCCTGTGGCCTCATGATGCTCAGTCTGAAGAGGAGAATCCTGTGGCCTAAGGGTGCTCAGTCTGAAGAGGAGAATCCTGTGGCCTCATGATGCTCAGTCCTCATGATGCTCGGTCTGAAGAGGAGAATCCTGTGGCCTGAGGGTGATCAGTCTGAAGAGGAGAATCCTGTGGCCTCATGATGCTCAGTCTGAAGAGGAGAATCCTGTGGCCTGAGGGTGATCAGTCTGAAGAGGAGAATCCTGTGGCCTCATGATGCTCAGTCCTCATGATGCTGGGTCTGAAGAGGAGAATCCTGTGGCCTAAGGGTGCTCAGTCTTCTGGGTAAACACTCACAGGCTCAGTGTTTTCACTCTCTTGAGGGAACTCATGGCCTCAGGGTGACCTCATCTTTTGAGGCAACCCTGTGGCCTGAGGGAAGTGATGTCTTTTGAGGCATCTTCCACTCGTATCTTCCGTCATCTGGGCCTTTGCCCCTCCTCTTGCACAGTCTGGGATCAGCTCATTTCCACTCCCAACAGTTCAGCTACGTTTCTGCTACTCAGTCACAGCAGCAACGTCCCCCGTCCCTAGAACTGTGCTCCAGCCCAGTGGTTAATGTCACTGAGCGTTGGTTTGCAGGATCCCCTCACCCAAGCGAAGATGGAGTTGCTGGTTCATGGAGGCCCTTCGTTTGTGCTCTTTAGGGCATGCACGGAAAGCCGAGTCCACCAAACCAACCAAAAATGTACCTTTTTTCAAACCTCCTCCAGTTCTGTCTCCACTCGGGACAGTGCATTGCTGGTCCCAGTGTGGGCCAGTCTTCTGAACTGGTCGGATCATGTCCATTCAAGCCAGGCTGGACAGGTGGTAGAACCTGTTGGCCAGGCAGCAGCTCCCGAAACAGGGAGAAAGGCACGTTCACCAACTGATGGTGAACTCGTGACGTAGTGGGAGATATGAGGATTTCTCCCTTCTCTCTCCTGATAGTGACTTTTATGGAAAGCAGAGCCTGAGCCAAGGGCGGTCAGGCCGTTCTATCCACCTTAGACCCAGATGATCCCCGCGTGTAGACCCACCATTGTCCTTACTGGATACCCACCATGCACACGAGCTCAGGGAGCACACAGACGTGACACGAGTGCCCGTTCATGCCTCAACCATGGGCTGCGAGGCCGTTCTAACCACCTTAGACCCAGATGATCCCCGCGTGTAGACCCACCATTGTCCTTACTGGATACCCACCATGCACACGAGCTCAGGGAGCACACAGACGTGACACGAGTGCCCGTTCATGCCTCAACCATGGGCTGCGAGGCCGTTCTATCCACCTTAGACCCAGATGATCCCCGCGTGTAGACCCACCATTGTCCTTACTGGATACCCACCATGCACACGAGCTCAGGGAGCACACAGACGTGACACGAGTGCCCGTTCATGCCTCAACCATGGGCTGCGAGGCCGTTCTATCCACCTTAGACCCAGATGATCCCCGCGTGTAGACCCACCATTGTCCTTACTGGATACCCACCATGCACACGAGCTCAGGGAGCACACAGACGTGACACGAGTGCCCGTTCATGCCTCAGCCAAGGGCGGTCAGGCCCTTCTATCCACCTTAGACCCAGAGGATCCCCGCGTGTAGACCAACCATTGTCCTTACTGGATACCCGCCATGCACACGAGCTCAGGGAGCACACAGACGTGACACGAGTGCCCGTTCATGCCTCAACCATGGGCTGCGAGGCCGTTCTATCCACCTTAGACCCAGATGATCCCCGCGTGTAGACCCATCATTGTCCTTACTGGATACCCACCATGCACGCGAGCTCAGGGAGCACACAGACGTGACACTAGTGCCCATTCATGCCTCAACCATGGGCTGCGAGGCCGCTCTATCCACCTTAGACCCAGATGATCCCCGTGTAGACCCACCATTGTCCTTACTGGATACCCACCATGCACGCGAGCTCAGGGAGCACACAGACGTGACACAAGTGCCCGTTCATGCCTCAACCATGGGCTGCGAGGCCGCTCTATCCACCTTAGACCCAGATGATCCCCGCGTGTAGACCCACCATTGTCCTTACTGGATACCCACCATGCACGCGAGCTCAGGGAGCACACAGACGTGACACGAGTGCCCGTTCATGCCTCAACCATGGGCTGCGAGGCCGCTCTATCCACCTTAGACCCAGATGATCCCCGCGTGTAGACCCACCATTGTCCTTACTGGATACCCACCATGCACACGAGCTCAGGGAGCACACAGACGTGACACTAGTGCCCGTTCATGCCTCAACCATGGGCTGCGAGGCCGCTCTATCCACCTTAGACCCAGATGATCCCCGCGTGTAGACCCACCATTGTCCTTACTGGATACCCACCATGCACGCGAGCTCAGGGAGCACACAGACGTGACACGAGTGCCCGTTCATGCCTCAACCAAGGGCGGTCAGGCCGCTCTATCCACCTTAGACCCAGATCCCCGCGTGTAGACCCACCATTGTCCTTACTGGATACCCACCATGCACACGAGCTCAGGGAGCACACAGACGTGACACGAGTGCCCGTTCATGCCTCAGCCAAGGGCGGTCAGGCCGCTCTATCCACCTTAGACCCAGAGGATCCCCGCGTGTAGACCCACCATTGTCCTTACTGGATACCCACCATGCACACAAGCTCAGGGAGCACACAGACGTGACACGAGTGCCCGTTCATGCCTCAACCATGGGCTGCGAGGCCGCTCTATCCACCTTAGACCCAGATGATCCCCGCGTGTAGACCCACCATTGTCCTTACTGGATACCCACCATGCACACGAGCTCAGGGAGCAAACAGACGTGACACGAGTGCCCGTTCATGCCTCAACCATGGGCTGCGAGGCCGCTCTATCCACCTTAGACCCAGATGATCCCCGCGTGTAGACCCACCATTGTCCTTACTGGATACCCACCATGCACACGAGCTCAGAGAGCACACAGACGTGACACGAGTGCCCGTTCATGCCTCAACCATGGGCTGCGAGGCCGCTCTATCCACCTTAGACCCAGATGATCCCCGCGTGTAGACCCACCATTGTCCTTACTGGATGCACACGAGCTCAGGGAGCACACAGACGTGACACGAGTGCCCGTTCATGCCTCAACCATGGGCTGCGAGGCCGCTCTATCCACCTTAGACCCAGATGATCCCCGCCTGTAGACCCACCATTGTCCTTACTGGATACCCACCATGCACACGAGCTCAGGGAGCACACAGACGTGACACGAGTGCCCGTTCATGCCTCAGCCAAAGGCGGTCAGGCCGTTCTATCCACCTTGGACCCAGATGATCCCCGCGTGTAGACCCACCATTGTCCTTACTGGATACCCACCATGCACACGAGCTCAGGGAGCACACAGACGTGACACGAGTGCCCGTTAATGCCTCAACCATGGGCTGCGAGGCCGCTCTATCCACCTTAGACCCAGATGATCCCCGCGTGTAGACCCACCATTGTCCTTACTGGATACCCACCATGCACACGAGCTCAGGGAGCACACAGACGTGACACGAGTCCCCGTTCATGCCTCAGCCAAGGGTGGTCAGGCCGTTCTATCCACCTTAGACCCAGATGATCCCCGCGTGTAGACCCACCATTGTCCTTACTGGATACCCACCATGCACACGAGCTCAGGGAGCACACAGACGTGACACGAGTGCCCGTTCATGCCTCAACCATGGGCTGCGAGGCCGTTCTATCCACCTTAGACCCAGATCTCCGCGTGTAGACCCACCATTGTCCTTACTGGATACCCACCATGCACACGAGCTCAGGGAGCACACAGACGTGACACGAGTGCCCGTTCATGCCTCAGCCAAGGGCGGTCAGGCCGTTCTATCCACCTTAGACCCAGATGATCCCCGCGTGTAGACCCACCATTGTCCTTACTGGATACCCACCATGCACACGAGCTCAGGGAGCACACAGACGTGACACGAGTGCCCGTTCATGCCTCAACCATGGGCTGCGAGGCCGCTCTATCCACCTTAGACCCAGATGATCCCCGCGTGTAGACCCACCATTGTCCTTACTGGATACCCACCATGCACACGAGCTCAGGGAGCACACAGACGTGACACGAGTGCCCGTTCATGCCTCAACCATGGGCTGCGAGGCCGTTCTATCCACCTTAGACCCAGATGATCCCCGCGTGTAGACCCAAGATTGTCCTTACTGGATACCCACCATGCACACGAGCTCAGGGAGCACACAGACGTGACACGAGTGCCCGTTCATGCCTCAACCATGGGCTGCGAGGCCGTTCTATCCACCTTAGACCCAGATGATCCCCGCGTGTAGACCCACCATTGTCCTTACTGGATACCCACCATGCACACGAGCTCAGGGAGCACACAGACGTGACACGAGTGCCCGTTCATGCCTCAGCCAAGGGCGGTCAGGCCCTTCTATCCACCTTAGACCCAGAGGATCCCCGCGTGTAGACCCACCATTGTCCTTACTGGATACCCGCCATGCACACGAGCTCAGGGCGCACACAGACGTGACACGAGTGCCCGTTCATGCCTCAACCATGGGCTGCGAGGCCGTTCTATCCTCCTTAGACCCAGATGATCCCCGCGTGTAGACCCACCATTGTCCTTACTGGATACCCACCATGCACACGAGCTCAGGGAGCACACAGACGTGACACGAGTGCCCGTTCATGCCTCAGCCAAGGGCTGCGAGGCCGCTCTATCCACCTTAGACCCAGATGATCCCCGCGTGTAGACCCACCATTGTCCTTACTGGATACCCACCATGCACGCGAGCTCAGGGAGCACACAGACGTGACACTAGTGCCCGTTCATGCCTCAACCATGGGCTGCGAGGCCATTCTATCCACCTTAGACCCAGATCCCCGCGTGTAGACCCATCATTGTCCTTACTGGATACCCACCATGCACACGAGCTCAGGGAGCACACAGACGTGACACGAGTGCCCGTTCATGCCTCAACCAAGGGCGGTCAGGCCGTTCTATCCACCTTAGACCCAGATGATCCCCGCGTGTAGACCCACCATTGTCCTTACTGGATACCCACCATGCACACGAGCTCAGGGAGCACACAGACGTGACACGAGTGCCCGTTCATGCCTCGACCATGGGCTGCGAGGCCGCTCTATCCACCTTAGACCCAGATGATCCCCGCGTGTAGACCCACCATTGTCCTTACTGGATACCCACCATGCACACGAGCTCAGGGAGCACACAGATGTGACACGAGTGCCCGTTCATGCCTCAACCATGGGCTGCGAGGCCGTTCTATCCACCTTAGACCCAGATGATCCCCGCGTGTAGACCCACCATTGTCCTTACTGGATACCCACCATGCACGCGAGCTCAGGGAGCACACAGACGTGACACGAGTGCCCGTTCATGCCTCAACCATGGGCTGCGAGGCCGCTCTATCCACCTTAGACCCAGATGATCCCCGCGTGTAGACCCACCATTGTCCTTACTGGATACCCACCATGCACACGAGCTCAGGGAGCACACAGACGTGACACGAGTGTCCGTTCATGCCTCAACCATGGGCTGCGAGGCCGCTCTATCCACCTTAGACCCAGATGATCCCCGCGTGTAGACCCACCATTGTCCTTACTGGATACCCACCATGCACGCAAGCTCAGGGAGCACACAGACGTGACACGAGTGCCCGTTCATGCCTCAACCATGGGCTGCGAGGCCGCTCTATCCACCTTAGACCCAGATGATCCCTGCGTGTAGACCCACCATTGTCCTTACTGGATACCCACCATGCACACAAGCTCAGGGAGCACACAGACGTGACACGAGTGCCCGTTCATGCCTCAACCATGGGCTGCGAGGCCGCTCTATCCGCCTTAGACCCAGATGATCCCCGTGTAGACCCACCATTGTCCTTACTGGATACCCACCATGCACACGAGCTCAGGGAGCACACAGACGTGACACGAGTGCCCGTTCATGCCTCAATCATGGGCTGCGATGCCGCTCTATCCACCTTAGACCCAGATGATCCCCGCGTGTAGACCCACCATTGTCCTTACTGGATACCCACCATGCACACGAGCTCAGGGAGCACACAGACGTGACACGAGTGCCCGTTCATGCCTCAACCATGGGCTGCGAGGCCGCTCTATCCACCTTAGACCCAGATGATCCCCGCGTGTAGACCCACCATTGTCCTTACTGGATACCCACCATGCACACGAGCTCAGGGAGCACACAGACGTGACACGAGGGCCCGTTCATGCCTCAACCATGGGCTGCGAGGCCGTTCTATCCACCTTAGACCCAGATGATCCCCGCGTGTAGACCCACCATTGTCCTTACTGGATACCCACCATGCACACGAGCTCAGGGAGCACACAGACGTGACACGAGTGCCCATTCATGCCTCAACCATGGGCTGCGAGGCCGCTCTATCCACCTTAGACCCAGATGATCCCCGCGTGTAGACCCACCATTGTCCTTACTGGATACCCACCATGCACACGAGCACAGGGAGCACACAGACGTGACACGAGTGCCCGTTCATGCCTCAACCATGGGCTGCGAGGCCGCTCTATCCACCTTAGACCCAGAGGATCCCCGCGTGTAGACCCACCATTGTCCTTACTGGATACCCACCATGCACACGAGCTCAGGGAGCACACAGACGTGACACGAGTGCCCGTTCATGCCTCAACCATGGGCTGCGAGGCCGCTCTATCCACCTTAGACCCAGATGATCCCCGCGTGTAGACCCACCATTGTCCTTACTGGATGCACACGAGCTCGGGGAGCACACAGACGTGACACGAGTGCCCGTTCATGCCTCAACCATGGGCTGCGAGGCCGTTCTATCCACCTTAGACCCAGATGATCCCCGCGTGTAGACCCACCATTGTCCTTACTGGATACCCACCATGCACACGAGCTCAGGGAGCACACAGACGTGACACGAGTGCCCGTTCATGCCTCAGCCAAGGGCGGTCAGGCCGTTCTATCCACCTTAGACCCAGATGATCCCCGCGTGTAGACCCACCATTGTCCTTACTGGATACCCACCATGCACACGAGCTCAGGGAGCACACAGACGTGACACGAGTGCCCGTTCATGCCTCAACCATGGGCTGCGAGGCCGTTCTATCCACCTTAGACCCAGATCTCCGCGTGTAGACCCACCATTGTCCTTACTGGATACCCACCATGCACACGAGCTCAGGGAGCACACAGACGTGACACGAGTGCCCGTTCATGCCTCAGCCAAGGGCGGTCAGGCCGTTCTATCCACCTTAGACCCAGATGATCCCCGCGTGTAGACCCACCATTGTCCTTACTGGATACCCACCATGCACACGAGCTCAGGGAGCACACAGACGTGACACGAGTGCCCGTTCATGCCTCAACCATGGGCTGCGAGGCCGCTATATCCACCTTAGACCCAGATGATCCCCGCGTGTAGACCCACCATTGTCCTTACTGGATACCCACCATGCACACGAGCTCAGGGAGCACACAGACGTGACACGAGTGCCCGTTCATGCCTCAACCATGGGCTGCGAGGCCGTTCTATCCACCTTAGACCCAGATGATCCCCGCGTGTAGACCCACCATTGTCCTTACTGGATACCCACCATGCACACGAGCTCAGGGAGCACACAGACGTGACACGAGTGCCCGTTCATGCCTCAGCCAAGGGCGGTCAGGCCGTTCTATCCACCTTAGACCCAGATGATCCCCGTGTAGACCCACCATTGTCCTTACTGGATACCCACCATGCACACGAGCTCAGGGAGCACACAGACGTGACACGAGTGCCCTTTCATGCCTCAACCATGGGCTGCGAGGCCGTTCTATCCACCTTAGACCCAGATGATCTCCGCGTGTAGACCCACCATTGTCCTTGCTGGATGCACACGAGCTCAGGGAGCACACAGACGTGACACGAGTGCCCGTTCATGCCTCAACCATGAGCTGCGAGGCCATTCTATCCACCTTAGACCCAGAGGATCCCCGCGTGTAGACCCACCATTGTCCTTACTGGATACCCACCATGCACACGAGCTCAGGGAGCACACAGACGTGACACGAGTGCCCGTTCATGCCTCAGCCAAGGGCAGTCAGGCCGTTCTATCCACCTTATACCCAGATCCCCGCGTGTAGACCCACCATTGTCCTTACTGGATGCACACGAGCTCAGGGAGCACACAGACGTGACACGAGTGCCCGTTCATGCCTCAACCATGGGCTGCGAGGCCGCTCTATCCACCTTAGACCCAGATGATCCCCGCGTGTAGACCCACCATTGTCCTTACTGGATACCCACCATGCACACGAGCTCAGGGAGCACACAGACGTGACACGAGTGCCCGTTCATGCCTCAACCAAGGGCGGTCAGGCCGTTCTATCCACCTTAGACCCAGATGATCCCCGCGTGTAGACCCACCATTGTCCTTACTGGATGCCCACCATGCACACGAGCTCAGGGAGCACACAGACGTGACACGAGTGCCCGTTCATGCCTCAACCAAGGGCGGTCAGGCCGTCCTATCCACCTTAGACCCAGATGATCCCCGCGTGTAGACCCACCATTGTCCTTACTGGATACCCACCATGCACACGAGCTCAGGGAGCACACAGACGTGACACGAGTGCCCGTTCATGCCTCAACCATGGGCTGCGAGGCCGTTCTATCCACCTTAGACCCAGATGATCCCCGCGTGTAGACCCACCATTGTCCTTACTGGATACCCACCATGCACACGAGCTCAGGGAGCACACAGACGTGACACGAGTGCCCGTTCATGCCTCAACCATGGGCTGCGAGGCCGTTCTATCCACCTTAGACCCAGATCTCCGCGTGTAGACCCACCATTGTCCTTACTGGATACCCACCATGCACGCGAGCTCAGGGAGCACACAGACGTGACACGAGTGCCCGTTCATGCCTCAACCATGGGCTGCGAGGCCGCTCTATCCACCTTAGACCCAGATGATCCCCGCGTGTAGACCCACCATTGTCCTTACTGGATACCCACCATGCACACGAGCTCAGGGAGCACACAGACGTGACACGAGTGCCCGTTCATGCCTCAACCATGGGCTGCGAGGCCGTTCTATCCACCTTAGACCCAGATGATCCCCGCGTGTAGACCCACCATTGTCCTTACTGGATACCCACCATGCACACGAGCTCAGGGAGCACACAGACGTGACACGAGTGCCCGTTCATGCCTCAACCATGGGCTGCGAGGCCGTTCTATCCACCTTAGACCCAGATGATCCCCGCGTGTAGACCCACCATTGTCCTTACTGGATACCCACCATGCACACGAGCTCAGGGAGCACACAGACGTGACACGAGTGCCCGTTCATGCCTCAACCATGGGCTGCGAGGCCGCTCTATCCACCTTAGACCCAGATGATCCCCGCGTGTAGACCCACCATTGTCCTTACTGGATACCCACCATGCACACGAGCTCGGGGAGCACACAGACGTGACACGAGTGCCCGTTCATGCCTCAACCATGGGCTGCGAGGTCGTTCTATCCACCTTAGACCCAGATGATCCCCTGCGTGTAGACCCACCATTGTCCTTACTGGATACCCACCATGCACGCGAGCTCAGGGAGCACACAGACGTGACACGAGTGCCCGTTCATGCCTCAACCAAGGGCGGTCAGGCCGTTCTATCCACCTTAGACCCAGATGATCCCCGCGTGTAGACCCACCATTGTCCTTACTGGATGCCCACCATGCACACGAGCTCAGGGAGCACACAGACGTGACACGAGTGCCCGTTCATGCCTCAACCAAGGGCGGTCAGGCCGTCCTATCCACCTTAGACCCAGATGTTCCCCGCGTGTAGACCCACCATTGTCCTTACTGGATACCCACCATGCACACGAGCTCAGGGAGCACACAGACGTGACACGAGTGCCCGTTCATGCCTCAACCATGGGCTGCAAGGCCGTTCTATCCACCTTAGACCCAGATGATCCCCGCGTGTAGACCCAAGATTGTCCTTACTGGATACCCACCATGCACACGAGCTCAGGGAGCACACAGACGTGACACGAGTGCCCGTTCATGCCTCAACCATGGGCTGCGAGGCCGCTCTATCCACCTTAGACCCAGATGATCCCCGCGTGTAGACCCAAGATTGTCCTTACTGGATACCCACCATGCACACGAGCTCAGGGAGCACACAGACGTGACACGAGTGCCCGTTCATGCCTCAACCATGGGCTGCGAGGCCGTTCTATCCACCTTAGACCCAGAGGATCCCCGCGTGTAGACCCACCATTGTCCTTACTGGATACCCACCATGCACACGAGCTCAGGGAGCACACAGACGTGACACGAGTGCCCGTTCATGCCTCAACCATGGGCTGCGAGGCCGTTCTATCCACCTTAGACCCAGATGATCCCCGCGTGTAGACCCAAGATTGTCCTTACTGGATACCCACCATGCACACGAGCTCAGGGAGCACACAGACGTGACACGAGTGCCCGTTCATGCCTCAACCAAGGGCGGTCAGGCCGTTCTATCCACCTTAGACCCAGATGATCCCCGCGTGTAGACCCACCATTGTCCTTACTGGATACCCACCATGCACACGAGCTCAGGGAGCACACAGACGTGACACAAGTGCCCGTTCATGCCTCAACCATGGGCTGCGAGGCCGTTCTATCCACCTTAGACCCAGATGATCCCCGCGTGTAGACCCACGATTGTCCTTACTGGATACCCACCATGCACACGAGCTCAGGGAGCACACAGACGTGACACGAGTGCCCGTTCATGCCTCAACCATGGGCTGCGAGGCCGTTCTATCCACCTTAGACCCAGATGATCCCCGCATGTAGACCCATCATTGTCCTTACTGGATACCCACCATGCACACGAGCTCAGGGAGCAAACAGACGTGACACGAGTGCCCGTTCATGCCTCAACCATGGGCTGCGAGGCCGCTCTATCCACCTTAGACCCAGATGATCCCCGCGTGTAGACCCACCATTGTCCTTACTGGATACCCACCATGCACACGAGCTCAGGGAGCACACAGACGTGACACGAGTGCCCGTTCATGCCTCAACCAAGGGCGGTCAGGCCGTTCTATCCACCTTAGACCCAGATGATCCCCGCGTGTAGACCCAAGATTGTCCTTACTGGATACCCACCATGCACACGAGCTCAGGGAGCACACAGACGTGACACTAGTGCCCGTTCATGCCTCAGCCAAGGGCAGTCAGGCCGTTCTATCCACCTTAGACCCAGATGATCCCCGCGTGTAGACCCACCATTGTCCTTACTGGATACCCACCATGCACACGAGCTCAGGGAGCACACAGACGTGACACTAGTGCCCGTTCATGCCTCAACCATGGGCTGCGAGGCCGCTCTATCCACCTTAGACCCAGATGATCCCCGCGTGTAGACCCACCATTGTCCTTACTGGATACCCACCATGCACACGAGCTCAGGGAGCACACAGACGTGACACGAGTGCCCGTTCATGCCTCAACCAAGGGCGGTCAGGCCGTTCTATCCACCTTAGACCCAGATGATCCCCGCGTGTAGACCCACCATTGTCCTTACTGGATACCCACCATGCACACGAGCTCAGGGAGCACACAGACGTGACACAAGTGCCCGTTCATGCCTCAACCATGGGCTGCGAGGCCGTTCTATCCACCTTAGACCCAGATGATCCCCGCGTGTAGACCCACGATTGTCCTTACTGGATACCCACCATGCACACGAGCTCAGGGAGCACACAGACGTGACACGAGTGCCCGTTCATGCCTCAACCATGGGCTGCGAGGCCGTTCTATCCACCTTAGACCCAGATGATCCCCGCATGTAGACCCATCATTGTCCTTACTGGATACCCACCATGCACACGAGCTCAGGGAGCAAACAGACGTGACACGAGTGCCCGTTCATGCCTCAACCATGGGCTGCGAGGCCGCTCTATCCACCTTAGACCCAGATGATCCCCGCGTGTAGACCCACCATTGTCCTTACTGGATACCCACCATGCACACGATCTCAGGGAGCACACAGACGTGACACGAGTGCCCGTTCATGCCTCAACCAAGGGCGGTCAGGCCGTTCTATCCACCTTAGACCCAGATGATCCCCGCGTGTAGACCCAAGATTGTCCTTACTGGATACCCACCATGCACACGAGCTCAGGGAGCACACAGACGTGACACTAGTGCCCGTTCATGCCTCAGCCAAGGGCAGTCAGGCCGTTCTATCCACCTTAGACCCAGATGATCCCCGCGTGTAGACCCACCATTGTCCTTACTGGATACCCACCATGCACACGAGCTCAGGGAGCACACAGACGTGACACTAGTGCCCGTTCATGCCTCAACCATGGGCTGCGAGGCCGCTCTATCCACCTTAGACCCAGATGATCCCCGCGTGTAGACCCACCATTGTCCTTACTGGATACCCACCATGCACACGAGCTCAGGGAGCACACAGACGTGACACGAGTGCCCGTTCATGCCTCAACCAAGGGCGGTCAGGCCGTTCTATCCACCTTAGACCCAGATGATCCCCGCGTGTAGACCCACCATTGTCCTTACTGGATACCCACCATGCACACGAGCTCAGGGAGCACACAGACGTGACACAAGTGCCCGTTCATGCCTCAACCATGGGCTGCGAGGCCGTTCTATCCACCTTAGACCCAGATGATCCCCGCGTGTAGACCCACGATTGTCCTTACTGGATACCCACCATGCACACGAGCTCAGGGAGCACACAGACGTGACACGAGTGCCCGTTCATGCCTCAACCATGGGCTGCGAGGCCGTTCTATCCACCTTAGACCCAGATGATCCCCGCATGTAGACCCATCATTGTCCTTACTGGATACCCACCATGCACACGAGCTCAGGGAGCAAACAGACGTGACACGAGTGCCCGTTCATGCCTCAACCATGGGCTGCGAGGCCGCTCTATCCACCTTAGACCCAGATGATCCCCGCGTGTAGACCCACCATTGTCCTTACTGGATACCCACCATGCACACGAGCTCAGGGAGCACACAGACGTGACACGAGTGCCCGTTCATGCCTCAACCAAGGGCGGTCAGGCCGTTCTATCCACCTTAGACCCAGATGATCCCCGCGTGTAGACCCAAGATTGTCCTTACTGGATACCCACCATGCACACGAGCTCAGGGAGCACACAGACGTGACACTAGTGCCCGTTCATGCCTCAGCCAAGGGCAGTCAGGCCGTTCTATCCACCTTAGACCCAGATGATCCCCGCGTGTAGACCCACCATTGTCCTTACTGGATACCCACCATGCACACGAGCTCAGGGAGCACACAGACGTGACACTAGTGCCCGTTCATGCCTCAACCATGGGCTGCGAGGCCGCTCTATCCACCTTAGACCCAGATGATCCCCGCGTGTAGACCCACCATTGTCCTTACTGGATACCCACCATGCACACGAGCTCAGGGAGCACACAGATGTGACACGAGTGCCCGTTCATGCCTCAACCATGGGCTGCGAGGCCGTTCTATCCACCTTAGACCCAGATGATCTCCGCGTGTAGACCCACGATTGTCCTTACTGGATACCCACCATGCACACGAGCTCAGGGAGCACACAGACGTGACACTAGTGCCCGTTCATGCCTCAACCATGGGCTGCGAGGCCGCTCTATCCACCTTAGACCCAGATGATCCCCGCGTGTAGACCCACGATTGTCCTTACTCGATACCCACCATGCACACGAGCTCAGGGAGCACACAGACGTGACACTAGTGCCCGTTCATGCCTCAACCATGGGCTGCGAGGCCGCTCTATCCACCTTAGACCCAGATGATCCCCGCGTGTAGACCCACCATTGTCCTTACTGGATACCCACCATGCACACGAGCTCAGGGAGCACACAGACGTGACACTAGTGCCCGTTCATGCCTCAACCATGGGCTGCGAGGCCGCTCTATCCACCTTAGACCCAGATGATCCCCGCTTGTAGACCCACCATTGTCCTTACTGGATACCCACCATGCACACGAGCTCAGGGAGCACACAGACGTGACACGAGTGCCCGTTCATGCCTCAACCATGGGCTGCGAGGCCGTTCTATCCACCTTAGACCCAGATGATCCCCGCGTGTAGACCCACGATTGTCCTTACTGGATACCCACCATGCACACGAGCTCAGGGAGCACACAGACGTGACACTAGTGCCCGTTCATGCCTCAACCATGGGCTGCGAGGCCGCTCTATCCACCTTAGACCCAGATGATCCCCGCGTGTAGACCCACGATTGTCCTTACTGGATACCCACCATGCACACGAGCTCAGGGAGCACACAGACGTGACACTAGTGCCCGTTCATGCCTCAACCATGGGCTGCGAGGCCGTTCTATCCACCTTAGACCCAGATGATCCCCGCGTGTAGACCCACCATTGTCCTTACTGGATACCCACCATGCACACGAGCTCAGGGAGCACACAGACGTGACACTAGTGCCCGTTCATGCCTCAACCATGGGCTGCGAGGCCGTTCTATCCACCTTAGACCCAGATGATCCCCGCGTGTAGACCCACCATTGTCCTTACTGGATACCCACCATGCACACGAGCTCAGGGAGCACACAGACGTGACACGAGGGCCCGTTCATGCCTCAACCATGGGCTGCGAGGCCGCTCTATCCACCTTAGACCCAGATGATCCCCGCGTGTAGACCCACCATTGTCCTTACTGGATACCCACCATGCACACAAGCTCAGGGAGCACACAGACGTGACACGAGTGCCCGTTCATGCCTCAACCAAGGGCGGTCAGGCCGTTCTATCCACCTTAGACCCAGATGATCCCCGCGTGTAGACCCACCATTGTCCTTACTGGATACCCACCATGCACACGAGCTCAGGGAGCACACAGACGTGACACGAGTGCCCGTTCATGCCTCAACCATGGGCTGCGAGGCCGTTCTATCCACCTTAGACCCAGATGATCCCCGCGTGTAGACCCACCATTGTCCTTACTGGATACCCACCATGCACACGAGCTCAGGGAGCACACAGACGTGACACGAGTGCCCGTTCATGCCTCAACCATGGGCTGCGAAGCCGTTCTATCCACCTTAGACCCAGATGATCCCCGCGTGTAGACCCACCCTTGTCCTTACTGGATACCCACCATGCACACGAGCTCGGTGAGCACACAGACGTGACACTAGTGCCCGTTCATGCCTCAACCATGGGCTGCGAGGCCGTTCTATCCACCTTAGACCCAGATGATCCCCGCGTGTAGACCCACCATTGTCCTTACTGGATGCACACAAGCTCAGGGAGCACACAGACGTGACACGAGTGCCCGTTCATGCCTCAACCAAGGGCGGTCAGTCCGTTCTATCCACCTTAGACCCAGATGATCCCCGCGTGTAGACCCACCATTGTCCTTACTGGATACCCACCATGCACGCGAGCTCAGGGAGCACACAGACGTGACACTAGTGCCCGTTCATGCCTCAACCATGGGCTGCGAGGCCGTTCTATCCACCTTAGACCCAGATGATCCCCGCGTGTAGACCCACCATTGTCCTTACTGGATACCCACCATGCACACGAGCTCAGGGAGCACACAGACGTGACACGAGTGCCCGTTCATGCCTCAACCATGGGCTGCGAGGCCGTTCTATCCACCTTAGACCCAGATGATCCCCGCGTGTAGACCCACCATTGTCCTTACTGGATACCCACCATGCACACGAGCTCAGGGAGCACACAGACGTGACACGAGTGCCCGTTCATGCCTCAACCATGGGCTGCGAGGCCGTTCTATCCACCTTAGACCCAGATGATCCCCGCGTGTAGACCCACCATTGTCCTTACTGGATACCCACCATGCACACGAGCTCAGGGAGCACACAGACGTGACACGAGTGCCCGTTCATGCCTCAACCATGGGCTGCGAGGCTGTTCTATCCACCTTAGACCCAGATGATCCCCGCGTGTAGACCCACCATTGTCCTTACTGGATACCCACCATGCACGCGAGCTCAGGGAGCACACAGACGTGACACTAGTGCCCGTTCATGCCTCAACCATGGGCTGTGAGGCCGCTCTATCCACCTTAGACCCAGATGATCCCCGCGTGTAGACCCACCATTGTCCTTACTGGATACCCACCATGCACACGAGCTCAGGGAGCACACAGACGTGACACTAGTGCCCGTTCATGCCTCAACCATGGGCTGCGAGGCCGTTCTATCCACCTTAGACCCAGATCTCCGCGTGTAGACCCACCATTGTCCTTAATGGATGCACACGAGCTCAGGGAGCACACAGACGTGACACTAGTGCCCGTTCATGCCTCAACCATGGGCTGCGAGGCCGCTCTATCCACCTTAGACCCAGATGATCCCCGCGTGTAGACCCACCATTGTCCTTACTGGATGCACACGAGCTCAGGGAGCACACAGACGTGACACGAGTGCCCGTTCATGCCTCAACCATGGGCTGCGAGGCCGCTCTATCCACCTTAGACCCAGAGGATCCCCGCGTGTAGACCCACCATTGTCCTTACTGGATACCCACCATGCACACGAGCTCAGGGAGCACACAGACGTGACACGAGTGCCCGTTCATGCCTCAACCATGGGCTGCGAGGCCGTTCTATCCACCTTAGACCCAGATCTCCGCGTGTAGACCCACGATTGTCCTTACTGGATACCCACCATGCACACGAGCTCAGGGAGCACACAGACGTGACACGAGTGCCCGTTCATGCCTCAACCATGGGCTGCGAGGCCGCTCTATCCACCTTAGACCCAGATGATCCCCGCGTGTAGACCCACCATTGTCCTTACTGGATACCCACCATGCACACGAGCTCAGGGAGCACACAGACGTGACACGAGTGCCCGTTCATGCGTCAACCATGGGCTGCGAGGCCGCTCTATCCACCTTAGACCCAGATGATCCCCGCGTGTAGACCCACCATTGTCCTTACTGGATACCCACCATGCACACGAGCTCAGGGAGCACACAGACGTGACACGAGTGCCCGTTCATGCCTCAACCATGGGCTGCGAGGCCGTTCTATCCACCTTAGACCCAGAGGATCCCCGCGTGTAGACCCACCATTGTCCTTACTGGATACCCACCATGCACACGAGCTCAGGGAGCACACAGACGTGACACGAGTGCCCGTTCATGCCTCAACCATGGGCTGCGAGGCCGTTCTATCCACCTTAGACCCAGATGATCCCCGCGTGTAGACCCAAGATTGTCCTTACTGGATACCCACCATGCACACGAGCTCAGGGAGCACACAGACGTGACACGAGTGCCCGTTCATGCCTCAACCAAGGGCGGTCAGGCCGTTCTATCCACCTTAGACCCAGATGATCCCCGCGTGTAGACCCACCATTGTCCTTACTGGATACCCACCATGCACACGAGCTCAGGGAGCACACAGACGTGACACAAGTGCCCGTTCATGCCTCAACCATGGGCTGCGAGGCCGTTCTATCCACCTTAGACCCAGATGATCCCCGCGTGTAGACCCACGATTGTCCTTACTGGATACCCACCATGCACACGAGCTCAGGGAGCACACAGACGTGACACGAGTGCCCGTTCATGCCTCAACCATGGGCTGCGAGGCCGCTCTATCCACCTTAGACCCAGATGATCCCCGCGTGTAGACCCACCATTGTCCTTACTGGATACCCACCATGCACACGAGCTCAGGGAGCACACAGACGTGACACGAGTGCCCGTTCATGCCTCAACCAAGGGCGGTCAGGCCGTTCTATCCACCTTAGACCCAGATGATCCCCGCGTGTAGACCCAAGATTGTCCTTACTGGATACCCACCATGCACACGAGCTCAGGGAGCACACAGACGTGACACTAGTGCCCGTTCATGCCTCAGCCAAGGGCAGTCAGGCCGTTCTATCCACCTTAGACCCAGATGATCCCCGCGTGTAGACCCACCATTGTCCTTACTGGATACCCACCATGCACACGAGCTCAGGGAGCACACAGACGTGACACTAGTGCCCGTTCATGCCTCAACCATGGGCTGCGAGGCCGCTCTATCCACCTTAGACCCAGATGATCCCCGCGTGTAGACCCACCATTGTCCTTACTGGATACCCACCATGCACACGAGCTCAGGGAGCACACAGATGTGACACGAGTGCCCGTTCATGCCTCAACCATGGGCTGCGAGGCCGTTCTATCCACCTTAGACCCAGATGATCCCCGCGTGTAGACCCACGATTGTCCTTACTGGATACCCACCATGCACACGAGCTCAGGGAGCACACAGACGTGACACTAGTGCCCGTTCATGCCTCAACCATGGGCTGCGAGGCCGCTCTATCCACCTTAGACCCAGATGATCCCCGCGTGTAGACCCACGATTGTCCTTACTCGATACCCACCATGCACACGAGCTCAGGGAGCACACAGACGTGACACTAGTGCCCGTTCATGCCTCAACCATGGGCTGCGAGGCCGCTCTATCCACCTTAGACCCAGATGATCCCCGCGTGTAGACCCACCATTGTCCTTACTGGATACCCACCATGCACACGAGCTCAGGGAGCACACAGACGTGACACGAGTGCCCGTTCATGCCTCAGCCAAGGGCAGTCAGGCCGTTCTATCCACCTTAGACCCAGATGATCCCCGCGTGTAGACCCACCATTGTCCTTACTGGATACCCACCATGCACACGAGCTCAGGGAGCACACAGACGTGACACTAGTGCCCGTTCATGCCTCAACCATGGGCTGCGAGGCCGCTCTATCCTCCTTAGACCCAGATGATCCCCGCTTGTAGACCCACCATTGTCCTTACTGGATACCCACCATGCACACGAGCTCAGGGAGCAC
Source organism: Pleurodeles waltl (assembly GCF_031143425.1). Taxonomy (NCBI): domain Eukaryota; kingdom Metazoa; phylum Chordata; class Amphibia; order Caudata; family Salamandridae; genus Pleurodeles; species Pleurodeles waltl. The sequence goes on from NC_090449.1 coordinate 20,015,288, forward strand.
ACAGACGTGACACGAGTGCCCGTTCATGCCTCAACCATGGGCTGCGAGGCCGTTCTATCCACCTTAGACCCAGATGATCCCCGCGTGTAGACCCACGATTGTCCTTACTGGATACCCACCATGCACACGAGCTCAGGGAGCACACAGACGTGACACTAGTGCCCGTTCATGCCTCAACCATGGGCTGCGAGGCCGCTCTATCCACCTTAGACCCAGATGATCCCCGCGTGTAGACCCACGATTGTCCTTACTGGATACCCACCATGCACACGAGCTCAGGGAGCACACAGACGTGACACTAGTGCCCGTTCATGCCTCAACCATGGGCTGCGAGGCCTTCTATCCACCTTAGACCCAGATGATCCCCGCGTGTAGACCCACCATTGTCCTTACTGGATACCCACCATGCACGCGAGCTCAGGGAGCACACAGACGTGACACGAGTGCCCGTTCATGCCTCAACCAAGGGCGGTCAGGCCGTTCTATCCACCTTAGACCCAGATGATCCCCGCGTGTAGACCCACCATTGTCCTTACTGGATGCCCACCATGCACACGAGCTCAGGGAGCACACAGACGTGACACGAGTGCCCGTTCATGCCTCAACCATGGGCTGCGAGGCCGTTCTATCCACCTTAGACCCAGATGATCCCCGCGTGTAGACCCACCATTGTCCTTACTGGATACCCACCATGCACACGAGCTCAGGGAGCACACAGACGTGACACGAGTGCCCGTTCATGCCTCAACCATGGGCTGCGAGGCCGTTCTATCCACCTTAGACCCAGATGATCCCCGCGTGTAGACCCACCATTGTCCTTACTGGATACCCACCATGCACGCGAGCTCAGGGAGCACACAGACGTGACACGAGTGCCCGTTCATGCCTCAACCAAGGGCGGTCAGGCCGTTCTATCCACCTTAGACCCAGATGATCCCCGCGTGTAGACCCACCATTGTCCTTACTGGATACCCACCATGCACACGAGCTCAGGGAGCACACAGACGTGACACGAGTGCCCGTTCATGCCTCAACCATGGGCTGCGAGGCCGCTCTATCCACCTTAGACCCAGATGATCCCCGCGTGTAGACCCACCATTGTCCTTACTGGATGCACACGAGCTCAGGGAGCACACAGACGTGACACGAGTGCCCGTTCATGCCTCAACCATGGGCTGCGAGGCCGTTCTATCCACCTTAGACCCAGATGATCCCCGCGTGTAGACCCACCATTGTCCTTACTGGATACCCACCATGCACACGAGCTCCGGGAGCACACAGACGTGACACGAGTGCCCGTTCATGCCTCAACCATGGGCTGCGAGGCCGTTCTATCCACCTTAGACCCAGATGATCCCCGCGTGTAGACCCACCATTGTCCTTACTGGATACCCACCATGCACACGAGCTCAGGGAGCACACAGACGTGACACTAGTGCCCGTTCATGCCTCAACCATGGGCTGCGAGGCCGTTCTATCCACCTTAGACCCAGATGATCCCCGCGTGTAGACCCACCATTGTCCTTACTGGATACCCACCATGCACACGAGCTCAGGGAGCACACAGACGTGACACGAGGGCCCGTTCATGCCTCAACCATGGGCTGCGAGGCCGCTCTATCCACCTTAGACCCAGATGATCCCCGCGTGTAGACCCACCATTGTCCTTACTGGATACCCACCATGCACACAAGCTCAGGGAGCACACAGACGTGACACGAGTGCCCGTTCATGCCTCAACCAAGGGCGGTCAGGCCGTTCTATCCACCTTAGACCCAGATGATCCCCGCGTGTAGACCCACCATTGTCCTTACTGGATACCCACCATGCACACGAGCTCAGGGAGCACACAGACGTGACACGAGTGCCCGTTCATGCCTCAACCATGGGCTGCGAGGCCGTTCTATCCACCTTAGACCCAGATGATCCCCGCGTGTAGACCCACCATTGTCCTTACTGGATACCCACCATGCACACGAGCTCAGGGAGCACACAGACGTGACACGAGTGCCCGTTCATGCCTCAACCATGGGCTGCGAGGCCGTTCTATCCACCTTAGACCCAGATGATCCCCGCGTGTAGACCCACCCTTGTCCTTACTGGATACCCACCATGCACACGAGCTCGGTGAGCACACAGACGTGACACTAGTGCCCGTTCATGCCTCAACCATGGGCTGCGAGGCCGTTCTATCCACCTTAGACCCAGATGATCCCCGCGTGTAGACCCACCATTGTCCTTACTGGATGCACACAAGCTCAGGGAGCACACAGACGTGACACGAGTGCCCGTTCATGCCTCAACCAAGGGCGGTCAGGCCGTTCTATCCACCTTAGACCCAGATGATCCCCGCGTGTAGACCCACCATTGTCCTTACTGGATACCCACCATGCACGCGAGCTCAGGGAGCACACAGACGTGACACTAGTGCCCGTTCATGCCTCAACCATGGGCTGCGAGGCCGTTCTATCCACCTTAGACCCAGATGATCCCCGCGTGTAGACCCACCATTGTCCTTACTGGATACCCACCATGCACACGAGCTCAGGGAGCACACAGACGTGACACGAGTGCCCGTTCATGCCTCAACCATGGGCTGCGAGGCCGTTCTATCCACCTTAGACCCAGATGATCCCCGCGTGTAGACCCACCATTGTCCTTACTGGATACCCACCATGCACACGAGCTCAGGGAGCACACAGACGTGACACGAGTGCCCGTTCATGCCTCAACCATGGGCTGCGAGGCCGTTCTATCCACCTTAGACCCAGATGATCCCCGCGTGTAGACCCACCATTGTCCTTACTGGATACCCACCATGCACACGAGCTCAGGGAGCACACAGACGTGACACTAGTGCCCGTTCATGCCTCAACCATGGGCTGCGAGGCCGTTCTATCCACCTTAGACCCAGATCTCCGCGTGTAGACCCACCATTGTCCTTAATGGATGCACACGAGCTCAGGGAGCACACAGACGTGACACTAGTGCCCGTTCATGCCTCAACCATGGGCTGCGAGGCCGCTCTATCCACCTTAGACCCAGATGATCCCCGCGTGTAGACCCACCATTGTCCTTACTGGATGCACACGAGCTCAGGGAGCACACAGACGTGACACAAGTGCCCGTTCATGCCTCAACCATGGGCTGCGAGGCCGCTCTATCCACCTTAGACCCAGAGGATCCCCGCGTGTAGACCCACCATTGTCCTTACTGGATACCCACCATGCACACGAGCTCAGGGAGCACACAGACGTGACACGAGTGCCCGTTCATGCCTCAACCATGGGCTGCGAGGCCGTTCTATCCACCTTAGACCCAGATCTCCGCGTGTAGACCCACGATTGTCCTTACTGGATACCCACCATGCACACGAGCTCAGGGAGCACACAGTCGTGACACGAGTGCCCGTTCATGCCTCAACCATGGGCTGCGAGGCCGCTCTATCCACCTTAGACCCAGATGATCCCCGCGTGTAGACCCACCATTGTCCTTACTGGATACCCACCATGCACACGAGCTCAGGGAGCACACAGACGTGACACAAGTGCCCGTTCATGCCTCAACCATGGGCTGCGAGGCCGCTCTATCCACCTTAGACCCAGATGATCCCCGCGTGTAGACCCACCATTGTCCTTACTGGATACCCACCATGCACACGAGCTCAGGGAGCACACAGACGTGACACGAGTGCCCGTTCATGCCTCAACCATGGGCTGCGAGGCCGTTCTATCCACCTTAGACCCAGATGATCCCCGCGTGTAGACCCACCATTGTCCTTACTGGATACCCACCATGCACACGAGCTCAGGGAGCACACAGACGTGACACGAGTGCCCGTTCATGCCTCAACCATGGGCTGCGAGGCCGTTCTATCCACCTTAGACCCAGATGATCCCCGCGTGTAGACCCACCATTGTCCTTACTGGATACCCACCATGCACACGTGCTCAGGGAGCACACAGACGTGACACGAGTGCCCGTTCATGCCTCAACCATGGGCTGCGAGGCCGCTCTATCCACCTTAGACCCAGATGATCCCCACGTGTAGAACCACCATTGTCCTTACTGGATGCACACGAGCTCAGGGAGCACACAGACGTGACACGAGTGCCCGTTCATGCCTCAACCATGGGATGCGAGGCCGCTCTATCCACCTTAGACCCAGATGATCCCCGCGTGTAGACCCACCATTGTCCTTACTGGATACCCACCATGCACGCGAGCTCAGGGAGCACACAGACGTGACACGAGTGCCCGTTCATGCCTCAACCATGGGCTGCGAGGCCGTTCTATCCACCTTAGACCCAGATGATCCCCGCGTGTAGACCCACCATTGTCCTTACTGGATACCCACCATGCACACGAGCTCAGGGAGCACACAGACGTGACACGAGTGCCCGTTCATGCCTCAACCATGGGCTGCGAGGCCGTTCTATCCACCTTAGACCCAGATCCCCGCGTGTAGACCCACCATTGTCCTGACGAGTGCCCGTTCATGCCTCAGCCAAGGGCGGTCAGGCCGTTCTATCCACCTTAGACCCAGATGATCCCCGCGTGTAGACCCACCATTGTCCTTACTGGATACCCACCATGCACACGAGCTCAGGGAGCACACAGACGTGACACGAGTGCCCGTTCATGCCTCAACCATGGGCTGCGAGGCCGCTCTATCCACCTTAGACCCAGATCCCCGCGTGTAGACCCACCATTGTCCTTACTGGATACCCACCATGCACACGAGCTCAGGGAGCACACAGACGTTACACGAGTGCCCGTTTATGCCTTGCACGAGGACAGGTAAGGGCTCCCGGTCCACAGTAATGGGGGCCTAGAAGACCTTTACAGGGGTGTGCCAACAGGAAACCCCTGAGTTGGAGTCCAGGGAAAAGCTGTACCTGTGAACTATAATGTGCTGCCAGCACCCGCAGTAGGCTCTTAGCCTGGCAGGGGGCAGAGGTGCCATGGCCAATCTCGGTATGTCTAGGAGGACACTTATGGGGTCCCACTTTTCAGCACAGTTGGACTCTTCCGTTAAATTGTGCTCCAGCTCAGGGATCCTGATGTCTGGGTTCACTCGAGAACTCTCCTAGGTAAGGCAGAGTGGCCGGTTTACAACACCAGGCAGAAGACCGGTGTCCCAACAACTTGTTGTCTTAGAATGCTGCCCACAGGCCTCATTCATCGCCAAGCCTCTCCCATCGACCTCACAGCATCCCAGGCCCCGGTTAGAAGGGACTTCGAAAGAAGGACCACATCGCCAGGAGGAGCCCAGACATAAAAGCGTGTCTTGCGGATTTCACTTGAGCTTACATTTTCCACTTAAGACAAAGAAGTGTTCACATCTTACAGCTAAAAATACACCAGAGGTGGCATCCGCCGAGTTCTGTTGGTCGACTCCTCTCCTTTCACTTCCTCAATCAGCCGGACTTCGGAAGTGGTGGCTTCCGCCGGCCCCAGAGCTCAGGGGCTGATGCACCACGGAAGGTAGGCCGGAGTCTGTCCATGTGGGCTGTGGAGTCACTGTGTACATGTGCAGGCCCAGGGGAAGCCAACTCCGCCCAGAGCCAGCCGGGGGCGCTCTCACTCACAATTCAGACTTCAGTACATTTTATGTCGGACTTGGCCTCCAGAAAACGGGGCTTAGATCCATCTCTTTAAACAAGCATTACTCCCCCACTACATGCGCAGGAACATATTGGTGCAATGAGGCAATAGGCGTCATGTAGGTAAATCCAAGATGTCTCTCTTCTGAAGCAAGCCGCCAGGGTGCTCTGCTGAGACAAGTGATGGAGAACCAGCTGGGATTCTAGAGCCTCAGCCACACGCATGCGCACCCAGGACAACTGGAGGCTCTAGGTCCCCATCCTTCTCCCTTTCCCAGGGACACGTGCTTAGAAGCAGTTGTGGGGGAGGGATGAGCATAACAACCTATACAAATCCCAACATAACATAGTTGTGTTGAAAAAGTCCTCATTCCAGCTTCACAGGCAGTAGAAGCACTGAGACCGATGGCCGAGGGCTCCGTTAACACGATGGACCACTCCGCCACAAAGGGGCCCTGGTCACAAGGATACATTTATGCAGAATAGTGTTACTCATAAGTACATTTACTCTTCCACACATTTGTAAATCTACATTCTTTTGCTATTCACCATTTCCAAGCGTAGATTTACACCTAAGTGTATAGGTACATGTCTCACCCTCTGAAGCCATGGGAAGAGGACATCGAATACAGAATCTATGAGTAAGAAGTTGCTATTAATAACTTTTCACACGTAGGTGGAGATCTCTGCCACTGTGATAAAGAATAGTGAATAATGATGAACTTTAATACTACTTTGAAAATGGTAAAAAAATGTATTGTAAAATAAATGTATATTAAAATAATTATTAACCTAGAACGAATTAAATGCTACTCATTAAATTAAATGTAACTTCATAAATCATATGTTCATTATATAATTTAAACATTACAATACATTAATTTTCTAAATATTATTTTTGAAACAATTTAAAAAAACATTCTACCCGCACATGCGTTTAATATGTTTTATTGATATTTACTAAATGTGAGTAAAAGTTGTATTTTATTTATTTAAAATGTAACATTATTTTCTATGGAGTGTTTTTTGAATTCCTATCAGTTATTTCCGTGTAGGGCAGAACTGTACGTGGCCATGTATGGTGCTAGGCCTACTGTGGGGCTGACTGGGGTACATTCAGACCTGTTTTGTGGCCGTTTATGTTGTGGTAACATTAGAAGTATAGTTTGTGAATAGCAATGGTCTTTTTATTTTGTGGGTGTTTTTGTTAGCTGAACCTCCCTAGGTTGCTCCCTCCCCTCCCTAAACCCCTCTTATTTTGTGGTAAGTATTCCCCATTTTCCTGTCACTCTCCTCGGTTCCACCTACATTTACTACAAAAATGTGTACTAACCTCTGCACAGAAAATGTGGGAGAGACTGAGTAGCTTGGTGAATAGCATTTTTTAGTATCCGAGTACTTCTTCGAGTACTACAGAGTGCAACTTGTGAATGAGCCCCAGTGTGTTGCATCCTCCTCCTTGCTGAGGTTTAAGACACGTGACCTTCTCCCGGCGCTTACTTTAGCTGCGGGTGTGGTGGCTTCTTGCAGGAGGTTGGCTGGAGCCTCGAGGGGCATGAGGTGTCTCATCAGGCCTACAGCCGGCGCCCCGCTTCCAGCTAACGTGCCTCTGCGCGTGCGTGCCCCCCATCACCCCACCCTCTCTCCCACCTCTCCCCCTCTCTCGTTCTCTCACTCACTCTCATACATTCTCACACTCTCCAGCACTCACACATCCATCTCCCAACCTCTCTCCCACCTCTCCCCCTCTCTCGTTCTCTCACTCACTCTCATACATTCTCACACTCTCCAGCACTCACACATCCATCTCCCACCCTCTCTCCCACCTCTCCCCCTCTCACGTTCTCTCACTCACTCTCATACATTCTCACACTCTCCAGCACTCTCACACATCCATCTCCCACCCTCTCTCCCACCTCTCCCCCTCTCTCGTTCTCTCACTCACTCTCATACATTCTCACACTCTCCAGCACTCACACATCCATCTCCCACCTCTCCCCCTCTCTCGTTCTCTCACTCACTCTCATACATTCTCACACTCTCCAGCACTCACACATCCATCTCCCACCCTCTCTCCCACCTCTCCCCCTCTCTCGTTCTCTCACTCACTCTCCTACATTCTCACACTCTCCAGCACTCACACATCCATCTCCCACCCTCTCTCCCACCTCTGCCCCTCTCTCGTTCTCTCACTCACTCTCATACATTCTCACACTCTCCAGCACTCTCACACATCAATCTCCCCCTCTCTCGTTCTCTCACTCACTCTCACTCACTCTCATACATTCTCACACTCTCCAGCACTCTCACACATCCATCTCCCACCTCTCCCCCTCTCTCGTTCTCTCACTCACTCTCATACATTCTCACACTCTCTCCAGCACTCTCACATTCACTCACACGCTCTCTCTCAGCTAGCGTGCCTCTGCGCGTGCGTGCCCCCCATCACCCCACCCTCTCTCCCACCTCTCCCCCTCTCTCGTTCTCTCACTCTCTCACTCACTCTCATACATTCTCACACTCTCCAGCACTCACACATCCATCTCCTACCCTCTCTCCCACCTCTCCCCCTCTCTCGTTCTCTCACTCACTCTCCTACATTCTCACACTCTCCAGCACTCACACATCCATCTCCCACCCTCTCTCCCACCTCTGCCCCTCTCTCGTTCTCTCACTCACTCTCATACATTCTCACACTCTCCAGCACTCACACATCCATCTCCCACCTCTCCCCCTCTCTCGTTCTCTCACTCACTCTCATACATTCTCACACTCTCCAGCACTCACACATCCATCTCCCACCCTCTCTCCCACCTCTCCCCCTCTCTCGTTCTCTCACTCACTCTCCTACATTCTCACACTCTCCAGCACTCACACATCCATCTCCCACCCTCTCTCCCACCTCTGCCCCTCTCTCGTTCTCTCACTCACTCTCATACATTCTCACACTCTCCAGCACTCTCACACATCAATCTCCCCCTCTCTCGTTCTCTCACTCACTCTCACTCACTCTCATACATTCTCACACTCTCCAGCACTCTCACACATCCATCTCCCCCTCTCTCGTTCTCTCACTCACTCTCATACATTCTCACACTCTCTCCAGCACTCTCACATTCACTCACACGCTCTCTCTCAGCTAGCGTGCCTCTGCGCGTGCGTGCCCCCATCTTCCCCCCTCTCTCCCACCCCCCCTCTCTCGTTCTCTCACTTACTCATACATTCTCACACTCTCTCCAGCACTCTCACACATTCACTCACACGCTCTCTCTCAGCTAGCGTGCCTCTGCGCGTGCGTGCCCCCATCTCCCTACTCTCTCTCCCGCCTCTCCACCTCTTGTTCTCTCACTCACTCATACATTCTCACACTCTCTCCAGCTCTCTCACACATTCACTCACACGCTGTCTCTCAGCTAGCGTGCCTCTGCGCGTGCGTGCCCCCATCTCCCTACTCTCTCTCCCGCCTCTCCACCTCTTGTTCTCTCACTCACTCATACATTCTCACACTCTCTCCAGCTCTCTCACACATTCACTCACACGCTGTCTCTCAGCTAGCGTGCCTCTGCGCGTGCGTGCCCCCATCTTCCCACCCTCTCTCCCACCTCCCCCTCTCTCGTTCTCTCACTTACTCTTACATTCTCACACTCTCTGCAGCACTCTCACACATTCTCACGCGCTCTCCCTCGCGCTCTCACTCTTCCTCACTCTGTTTCACACACTCTCTCCCCTTCTACCTCTGTCTCGTTCTCTCTCACTCTCTCCATCACTCTCATACATTCTCACACACTCTCACTCTCTCCAGCACTCTTACCCACTCACTCTCCAGCACTCACATCTTCTCTCTCTCACACACACACTGTCTCTCTCTCGCTCTCTCACTCTCTCTCTCTCGCTCTCTCACTCTCATACATTCTCACACTCTCTGGCACTCTCACGCATTCTCACTCTCTCTCTGCCTCGCTGTCTCACTCTCTCTGTCTCACACACACGCCCTCCCTCGCTCTCCCTCACTCTCTGTCTCTCTCTGTATGTGAGCTCAGTGCGTGCTTCACAGAAGGGCATCAGTTTACAAGAGGTCAGTAGGCCGCACTCGGTGGGACAGCTCCTTCCATAGCTCCTCCCGGGACACTGGTCCGCTGCCTCCTAAGGGGGCCTGGAGCCCCCGGGTCACCCCCCCCCCCCCCCCCCTCCCGCGAGAGTACTTTATAAAGTGTAGTAAAGGGCCGGCTCTCCAGGGAGGGCCATTTACTCTGCAGAAGACACCCCCACTCCCCCCCGCCCCCCCAGCTCATGGACGGTGGAAACCACGTGTCCCCGGTTCAGCCAAGTAAAGCCCCAGCGCTGCAAAAACACGCGGGTCATGGCCAACGTGCACAGACGCTGCAGCGCCCACCCTGCCCAGCGCCCTGGACATTGGAGACAGTTTGGTGAAGAGCCTGTTCCTAAAGAGCTTTGCAAAATCTGAAGCAGGCACTTTCCTCAAATTACAAATTACTTCATGCAGTTGCCCAAAATGTGTTAAAGACGGTGGCGTGAGGTCTAGAGTCCGCGCGTGAGAGTATGTGCGGGGATCTAATTCAGCGCTCGTCCTACAACCAGGAGTACTGTGTACGGCGTGAGTCTCACGCAGGATGCGTGTGCTGAAGCAGGGCGCTGACTGCCACGCTGGTGGCTCTTACATTGACCATCTGCGCTCCTAAGTGCCTAGAAGAGAGACGCCTTCCACTGACAGCGGTCGCCTTACTCCCTGGGGTAGTGGAAGGTCACCTGAGAGACTGTGGGTGCCCACATCATTTTTCACGGTTTATGGGAGCTGGCTCAACTGTTCCCTGGACCCTGCTGCGGATGGGGGGATCCCCGCTGTGACGTCACCCTGCAGATGTGCCATGTCAGTTAGGTTATCCATAGGTTTACCCTTGTGGATGCGGTTCCTAGTCGGCATGTATTTAACGTGTGTGTGTGTGTGTGTATGTGTGGATGTTTAGTGCGTCCTGCCTCGCTGCTGTTCTACAACTGTTCCGAGGGCGCGTTTGTGCCCTATTTTGCAGTTTAACGAGACACAAATAAAATAAATATATATGAAAAAAAAAAACAGATGTGAAACCCACGAACATGGAAAGAGGTTATCACAAAAGCCCCAGTTATTTGTACGTAGTTTATCCGTGTACTGTGGGTGCCCTTTACTACTAGTCACTAGCGTTAGTGTAAGGGGAGCGAGATCACATCTGGTACAGCGCTCGAGAGCTGCCCCCCCCCCCTAACTCTATGTCCATGGTCCCCACTATACATGATAAATGGAGGTATTTGTGCTTATAAAGAGCTTGGTAAAGCGCTTCGAGGTGGCAGAGGTCTCTTCGGAGCACTCTAAGGGAGGAGGACCACCAAGGGGAGTAAGGACTCTGTTGGGGTGGTCGGCTAGAGTCCAGCCAGAGATACCCACCCCTGAGTCCAGCACGTGCGGACCGCGCCCAGCATACACATCCTTCTAGTTCAACGTCCCACAGAAGGAGTTTCCGCAACTTGAGGGCACTGCCCCCAGCCCGAGCCCAGGGCTTAGTGAGGGGGCATTATCAGGACACTCACGTGAAGCCTCCTGGCTGTGGGGCATCTATCTTGGCAGTAATGCCTTCTGGGGTGTTCTTTGACACTGAGGATGTGGTTGCTGGGATGAAGAGAGGTTCATAGAACTGCAGTTGTGCCATGAACAGTGTGCTGCTCCCGCCTGTCACTTAAGCGGTCTCAAGTGACCGACATGGAGGTGTCACATTGTCATCGAGAAGGGCCGAGCAGCGGCAACCGAAAAAGCTGCGAGTCGCAATCTGATTGGCTGTTGGAAAATTATTAGACCACATTATTCAATCTTGTGTAATGCAGGCGCTAATTAAATGTCTCACACTGAGCTAGATGTACGTAGATTAGAACAGCGATTTCCTAATTGCATTTCTTTGCGACTAGCAGTTAAAAAAAAAACGCTATTTCTAATGTATGAAACTCATTGAGTTTCATCTAGCGATTCTTAGTGGGCCGCAAACAGGCCTGAGTCACTAAAATTAATGAGGTAGGTCGCAGGTTGTGACCCAGTACGATTTGCTGCCATCAAAGGGATGGTGACCTTCTATGGTCAACAGATCACCATGTCTGTGATTGCTTTTAAACAAAATAAATCTTTTTTTCTTTTCTTTTTTCATGCAGCCCATTTTCCTTAAATGAAAACAGGAGGCGTTTAAAAATAAACAAATATTACACATTTAAGTTCCATTTTTTTAAGGCTTGGCAGTGGTCCCTTGAACTACTGCCTGATCTTAAAACTATTTTTTCAACCACTCTCAAAGCGGGTTACCACCAACTTTGATTTGGTTGTAAAGTGTGAATGATTTACAGCCGCATTTTGGTCACAAAACATTTGTACATACCACTGCAAATCAGTATTTGAAAGGGACGCCCTAAACACGCCCCTTACAAACACCGATTTCGCAAACCCAAATTGCGGTTCAGTAACAGGTTACTGAATAATAATTTTGACTTTGTACATCTGGAAATGCCTTTTTGTGTTCACTGTTTGCAAATGCAAAAAAGCTTTGTACATCTACCCCTAAGAGCATTCTCCTTATTCCACACCTGCAGTGTTTCATCAAATGAAAAACTAGAATGCTGAGTTCACCTATAGAGTTTGTCCGCACCGACCACCATCTTGCTTGAGCAAGCAGCAATCAGTTCCTGCACTTTTCTGTGCTGCAGGTTCCAGTCATCCTTCTGGGCCTGAGCTGCTGCCATTTGCAGGCACAAAGGAAGACCAAAAGTGTTTCATAAAAATGTGAAGTGTGTTTAGTCAGTAAAAAGGAATTTTACTGTAAATGCCCACGATAAAGCGAAGGCCTTTGACCATTGTTGCTCCAACTCTGCTCATTTGCACCACCGGGCCATTCTATGGGGGGGATGGGCCCTTCACATAAATGTATCATTTAGGTCCTTCTTGTTAGGTCACTTCCTGGATGTACTTGCCTCATTGTTTCTAGACATCTAATCAAATCCAAAATAGGTGCCTTAATTTTCTGGTGTTTACCGCTTTCGTCCCTCCCTTCCCGCTTTGCCTACAGATTAACTCTGAAATCATTCTTGCAACTTTGAGGTTCCAACTAGAACCATCGGTGCTCTCGAGTTTGTCAAGTCGCTCTTTGAGCAGGAACTTAAATGTCTACATCATTTTACTTGTATTTTGGATTGAAAACTGAATCGCCTCTTGGCACTGAAATGAAGCGGGTGTAGTGAGCGAAGCCAAGATGCAAACCAGCGATAGATGTTTACCATGTGTGCAGTTAGGATCTGGCCACACCTCCCTTGGTTACCATTAGCACTTCCTGGTCAGTTCCTTCAAATGTTTGTCTAGGAATAGTACTGGCCAAGTTGGATCCACCGTGGACCTTGTTCTGTAGAGTTCCTTCTTAACTTTCTCAGTTATTTGTGATGGTCCTCTGCCCTGAGATATGTCAAGGTTCCCTGGATCCTGCCAGAGTAACTCTTGCTCTACAGATATTGTGTTGTACCTTCTGGTACTGGGTTTATAAATGGGTACAGAGGACTGCAGTTCTTAAAATCCAAGGGCAAACATTGTCTGTGAGCTGCTCACACGTGCTCTGTGAAAATCTGAGCTCCCTCTGTGCACTACTCTTCTGGTGGTAACTGAGGAGTGTTGGGTTAGGGTTGGTGTATTCAGTTACCACTGCAACCACACGTCCTTTTCACCCGAGTGCTGGAAAAGAAACAGAAACGTGTGCTGTGCAAAAAAGAAAAAACAGCTCACTTACTGTTTTGCACTTGTGCGTGAGCTCCTTTATATTCACTCAGCGATTGATTGACCGTCTTACATCCTGCTTGAGAAATTTCAGAATAGCATTTGTTTCTCTGGGTGGGCACCAAGGATGCTGACTGCCTCGAGAACCAGGCTGGTCCTTCTGTGTATCTTTTGTTCTGAAGCATGGGTCCCGGGCCCCATACAGTACCCCAGGGTCACCGCCTATGTTCACACCGTTGACTGCTTGTGACACCCAGAGACTCTTTGGTCTCCAGCTGTACTTGTCTGCCAGCTCAGCTGACTGTTTCTGTGCTCTTTCTCCATTCTAGCCTCTCAGATAGTCCTGAACTTCACACATCTCCGGCTCCTGGAAAAGAAGAGCTCCCAGGAACGCACCAATGACTTGATGTGGCACTGGATAAACCAGAACGCCCGCGTGGGCGACTTGCTGAAGGTCTTGAGCGACTTGAAGCTGCTGCGGGCTCGTGACATCATTCTGGCCTGTGAGTACCTCTGCCCTCCTTGAGTGTAACTGTGGGTCCTGGGAGGTCTTCTGCCATTATCCTATCACATGATGAGATGTTTCCGGGCTGCCCTTTATCTTTGTACCACTGAGTCCAAGCTCATGCCATCCTGGCGCCAGCTCTGTCCTCTCTCTTCATCGTCTTTCGCTCATGCAAGTTCATGTATGCTCCCCGTTACCCTGTCCTACGAGTGCCTCTTTCCTCCTTGTTCCTCATAGCCATGCGCTGCGAGTAGTATTTTGTCTAGAACATCACCTTTTCTTTTTGGTCCCTCTGCCCGTCCGCGTCCTGTCCTATGAGTACCTCTGCCCAGGGTGCCCTGGGGATATCTCTTCCCCTCTCTGTCCATCATAATCTGTTCCTAGGAGTACCTGTCCCCTCTGTGCACAGGCTTGGCTACTCATGTGAACTGTGTGAATTTCTTTGTCCTTTAAAGTACACTTTGCTAACCATTACTCTGAGACTATGTCCACCATCCTGTCCTGTGAGTACCTCTGTCCATGGTGCCCTGGGAGTATTTCTTTCCCTGTATGTCCATCAGCACCTGTTCCTAGGAGTACCTGTCCTCTCTGTGCACAGGCTTGGCTACTCCTGTGAACTGTGTCACTTACTCTGTCCCTTTAAGTACACTTTGCTAACCATTACTCTGTAGCCATGTCCACTATCCTGTCCTGTGAGTACCTCTACCCATGGTGCCCAGGGGGTATTTCTTCGCCTGTCTTTCCATCAGCACCTGTTCCTAGGGGTAGCTCTCTGTGCACAAACTTTACTAGTCCTGTGAATTCATCTATCCTTAAAGATATATTGTCAGCCATTACTCTGTACCTATGTCCACCATCCTGCCCTGTGATGCGAGTACTTGGGCCATCTCAGCAAGAGCCATGAACCTCTGAAGACACCCTCTAAAACTTCAGCTGTGAATCGACATTGGTCGCCCCCTTGTTACTGACAGTCTGACCATATATCCCGTGGGGCAGTCTATACTGCTACGATTGTTCCTTTCAGTGAGGACTTCTGCCTTCCTGCCTCACCTCATCTGAGGGGTACTTCAATCTGAAAGAGACTTGGCTCCCTTAAAATATCATCTCTTTAGATAATCCACCTTTGCAAAGAAGCCTTGCAGACGTTGCTTAGATGAAGCACTTGTCAGCTGTGTAATCCTTGTGTGACCTACTGCAAGTGCAGATCTCGCCTCTGGGCGCTGGAGACCTGCTGTACCAGTGCACACACGCAGTGTCTGACGCACAGCTGGGCACTGTCAACTAGTCGCGTCAGACATCGGTGCACTGTTACCATCTCTTGTGTATAGTTAAATAATATAGTCTGTCTGCTCCGCTGTGGTGTAGCAGTGCACAGGCCCAAAGTCTGACACACAGCGGTCAGCTATTGTCTGTTCACGACCTGGTGCACAATCGTGATGTCTGCTGCTGCTGCACAATCACTGTCTCATCCAGGCACTGTTTGTTCACTTGAGAGCTAGAGTAACAGTGATCCTTCACAGGACACTGCTGTCTGTTCACCAGAGACCTCGTGTGACACTGCGCAGTGACCATGCGTAGCCGGACACTGTCGCCGTGGCACTGTAGCCTTTCCACGTGAGACCTACTATACCAGTGCACACTCTGTGTTAGCTGGGCACTGATGTCTGTTCACTCGAGACCTATGGACCAGTGCACAATCAGTATTAGCTGGACACTGATGTCTGTTCACTTGAGACCTATGGGCCATTGCACAATCCGCGTTAACTGGACACTGATGTCTGTTCACGTGAGACCTATGGGCCATTGCACAATCCGCGTTAACTGGTCACTGATGTCTGTTCACGTGAGACCTATGGGCCATTGCACAATCCGCGTTAACTGGTCACTGATGTCTGTTCACTCGAGACCTATGCACCATTTCACACTCCGTGTTAGCTGGACACTGATGTCTGTTCACTTGAGACCTGTGCACCAATGCACAATCAAAGTGTTAACTGGACACTTATGTCTGTTCACTCGAGACCTATGGACCAGTGCACAATCAGTATTAGCTGGACACTGATGTCTGGTCACTCGAGACCTGTGCACCATTGTACAATCAGTATTAGCTGGCCTTTGTTGTCTGTTCACATGATACCTAGTGCAACAATGCACAATCGAAGTGTTAACTGGACAGTGATGTCTGTTCACTTGAGACCTATGGGCCAGTGCACAATCCGCGTTAACTGGTCACTGATGTCTGTTCACTTGAGACCTATGGGCCATTGCATAATCCGCGTTAACTGGACATTGTGGTCTGATTTTGAGAGGAGCCTCTGCTGTGACATGCACTAACACTGCCTTTATTCCGAAGAAGACATTCATGTTCGCTGCCATAAACATTCTCTTTTCTTTCTCGGAATTAATCCTTAAATCGAGTCCATATGTCTTTAGTTTTTACTGGTACTTTAATTTGTTTGTAGAGGCCCCATGCTATTGCAGGCAAACGACAGCAGCCTCCTCTGATAGTTAAAGCCCCTGTAAGAGCCTCAGCCTTGACTGAACTAACACATTCTGTAAGAAGGGGCGATTCTCCATCCACGTGGTGAGGGCGGAGTACAACCTTCTCGAAGGACTCGCGTTGGGGGGGTTGAAGGTGGTGGCAGGACCTTGGTGATTGATTCTCTTTATGTTTCAAGTTCTCCTCCTGACTGAAGTATGATTTGTTTCTTAACAGGGCGGCCTGACTTTCAAGCAACTCCTTGCAGGGGTGACCCTGGAGGTGCCTGGAGGTACAACCCTCCCCCTCCACCACCACAGCCTCCTCCTCCTCCATTCCAGGTTCCAGGTCCAAGTCCCGCAGGAGCAGATCAGCAGAACATCGGTTCCCCCTCCAAGAACCCGAATAAAGAGTGGACCGCGGCCCTCATGTCGCCAGGTAGTGGGGACCACACTCCGCGTGTGTTACTGAATGTTAGTTTTATACACCTGCTCGCCAGTGCTGACTTTTTGCTGCTGAGGTTGTTGAATGATTGAGCATGTATCATTGGCAGGAGGTGGAAATGGTTCTCAGTCCCTCGGGTTCGCTGGTCAACATGTAAATACTCCCCTATGGATGGAAAACGCCTTGTGTGTTGAGTTTCGCCTCTAGCACTGCTGTGCTTTGGGGAGTTGGCATTTAGAAATGTTTTTCTGGATTCTCAGCCACGACAGTCACCTCCCAGGAGAGCATATGCTTCTGAGCGACAGGTGTTTACCATTGACACACCTGTAGGTAAAGCGGTCTATGGGGCAGAGGAAGAGCTGTTCATTGATTGGAACTTCACAACTTGGCGCACGCCAGGTGTTGTGTGTAAGGCTTCACTCTTTCGTTGTAGAGAACTATGAATTTCAAAGCTCAAAGAAGCCTTTATTGTGAGAAGAACTCCACAGAAGTATCAGTGTGTGTTTAAAGGTCTGTAAGAATGGACATGAAGAGACCACTCTAACTTTCTGAGGAAACGACCCATCTCTGTGTTCCTCTCCACCGCATCACAACACCAAGGCCCTCATTACAAGTTCAGGGCTAAATTCTGATCCGTGTGCAAACGGATTACAAGTACAAATTGTGTGATAATTCGCGTTCTCTTGCAGATTTCCCCAGATACATTTTGGCTTTTCAAACCTGCTGAAAGGTTTTGTTTGGGATAGCCTAGAACAAAGGAAAAACATGTGGAATTTGATGAGGTAAAAATCAGTTCTGCATGTTATGCCTCGTTTCGCTGTTGGAAACTTGGAATCAGAGGTATTTACCACACGTGGCAAATGCCTCATCCTGAGGTAATGACATTTGCCACATGTTGGAAGTACCCCATCCTAGACTGACAAACTTGTAATCAGGGCCCAAGACTCATGGCATTTCACTGCTGTACTAGTCTGAAAATGTGAAGCCCATTTCACACGCCTCCTGTCACCAACAACCCCTGATGAAGTTCGGTCTCCTTTAAACTCAAGAATTGGTGCACCGATGGGGTGAGGCCACTGAGTGCAATTAGTGATGGAAGTCTGCTTTTGTATCGTTCATCTTTTCTGAATTTACATGCTCTGCATTATTCTGCCATCTAGTGGTTGGGCCCGGAAATCTCCACTTATTTTCTAGTCCTTGTTTTAATTTAGATTTGTATTTCTTTTTGTTGGGCATCCACAGACCCTGTGACGTCGTACACCCTCTCCTGAAAGGTTCCCCTCTTGGGTGCCATCTTTTTTTCCACTATTGGACCTGGACGCCTTGCTGGAGGCTCTCTAAGTCGCGAAAGAAGAAAAGTTGAGAAGTGTCTCAAAAGCCGAAGAAACTCATCGAACAAGAGGTACCGGGGGAGATCCATAACACATAGAGAGGTTTCCTCAACGGTTGGAGAATGCCTGGACGCGGGGCCTGGCTCCCAGGTCCGCGTTATGGAGAAGACTCCATTCTAGTTCTCCATAAGTTTGCACAGAAGGCTCAACATTAGGTCTGCAACTTCTGCCTGCAGATGCACCATCAAGGTGAGAACTGCAACGCCTGCACCGGGTTCAAGTCGAAGACGCCGGAGCAGAGATGGGCGTACGTCGTCATAAAGGGACAAAAGCCCACACCATCCCCAAGAGACCTGGGTCTGTCGAGTGACCATGACAACGTTGCCAAAGATGCCGAGGGAGAATGTCCAGGCGCTGACCTGAGCATCACCGAGGTCTAGGAGGACACGCTTAAGGCAAGAGACCACAGGTAACACTGGAAAAACATGTTCTTGCCAGACCCTCAGAAATCAGACGAGAAGGCATTAAAGGGAGCCTCGACGTTGAAAAGAATGTCGATTGAAAGCAGCCCAGAGACAAGGAACCCATTGAACCCCTCGAAAGGGACACCGCGGGTCACGTCTTCGGAAAGGACTCATTCGCCGAAAAACGTTTGCAGTCAAGACGTTTTGACGTTGAAACAGGAAAGGGTACTCTCCTTATTTACTCCATCACTTGTGCTGCGAGGAACAGAGCTAACATCCCATCAGCATGTGGGCCACCTCTAAACAAGGAGTAAAAGGATGGATCTCATGGGCAAGACGCTTGAGAGCAGTGCAGGAAATCAGTGGTGTATAGCAAACTCCAACGCCCTCCTGAACCTCCAGGTTTGCACACCAGCAGATGGGCGGATGTGGCAGAGCTCATGAAACACCTCCCTGGGCAAATCAGAAAGAGTGGCCAGCTTAGAGGAAGGGAGGACTATTGCACACACATGCCTAAGATAACCGTTAGATGCAGCGGACATAGCAAGGCGCCAGATGATGGCGGGAATAACATTACGCCATTCATGGTTACAAATCTCTGGATTCATACTGAAGGTGCAAGTCAACATTATACAACAAAACATTAAATAAATAACAGGTGGTTAGAGGCACTGTTGATCAGTCACTGCAATAGCTCAAAAGGACGAGACTGCAAAGTCCTTGGGAGCATTGCAGCTTAAGGGAAACATCAGAAGAGGGGCGGGTCAACATGCAGGCCCAAGGCAAGAGGCAGGTTCCAATCTACCTCAACACATCAGGGCCTCCAAAGTAGCAGCCAACCATCTGCACCCCACCGCAGTAGCAGTACCAGCAACAACCCTGCCAATCCTTTCGAGGAAGATCACTTGGGAGGGGGCAGCATCACAGGGGATGCACAACCCCAGCGGCAAAGTGACTTGGCCTACACAAACAGCCTCTGACACTCAAAACCGTGGGAGGCAGAAGAAAGGACTTGCTTCAGGAGTGGATGAAGATAACGTCAGACAGCTTAATATTGAACTTCATAAGGTTTGGACATTGCATAGAATTGAACAAGATACCACTAGCAAAGGGACCTAAGAAAAAAAGTCCATTCAAACGAAGAAACATCACGTATACCCAAGGAAGAAGAGAAATTACTGAAAAAAAGTGCAATAGAAAAGGTACAGAGAGAAGAGCTCAAGAAGGAAATTACTCAACATATTTTCTAATCCCAAAAGTAGACTGGTCTCTACGGCCAGTTTTAGACCTCCGATTCATATACAAGTTCATAAAGATGTAAAAATCCAAGATGACAACCTTACAGGAGGTCATTCCACAGTTACAAAAAGGGTATTACGTGGCACCTATAGATCTAAAATCGGAGAAATTGCACATCCCAATGAATCCAAAACATAAATACTTGAGATTTGTGGTGAACAAAACTCACAACTAGTTCAGAGTACAAGCTTTCGGAATAAACTCAGCTCCAAGAGTATTTACAAAGTGTCTTGCAGCAGTGACCGCACACCGGGAAAAGAGATACATGTTTATCCCCCTCTGGAGGACTGGTTAGTAAGACCAGACTCCCACAGCAAATGCAAAGAGCATATACAACAGGTGAGTGATGAAGACTATGTTCACACTGGGTTTCTCTATAAACATAGAAAAGCTGTCCCCAAATCCAGAACAAGAAATTGTTTCTAGGAGCAAGAATCAGTGAAATACTAGGGACCTTCTATCCCAGCAAGAAGAGAATGGTGCCAGTACTTCAGTAAATTCACCTTTGCCAGAAGGAGCAAGCTCGGACAGTGAGGACTGTGGGGAGTTAGTTGGGCGAGATGGCTTCATGCATCCCTTTGATTCCACATGTGAGATTACATAGGAGACCAATTCAGGAATGTCTACAAAACCAATTTTCACAAGCAACAGGGGGTTTGGAGGATCTCTTGGTTGTCACCCAGGAGCTACGGGAGGAAATGGCTTTAGGTCACATATAATACAAGGAAGGACATTTGCACAACCAACTCCAACTGTACCCATTACATCAGGTGCCTCTCGTGGGCTGGGGAACTCACATGGGTTTGCTCAAGGACCGAGGGGTCTGGAAGGAGCAAGATGCTGTACAGCATATCAATGTTCTGGAGATAAAGAAAGTGTTCCTAGCCGTAAGCCTTTTAGAAGGAGCTATTAGGTGGAAAAATATTGATCCAAACTGACAATTCCACTACAGCGTTCTACGTCAACAAGCGGGGAGACTAAATACTGGATCATATCGAAGCTAGCCCCAGAAACCTGGAAGTGGCCAGTGTGGAGACAGATAGATATAACAGCAGCCCATCTGCCAGGGAAGGAAAATGTAGAAGCGGACAGACTGAGCAGACCGCGATCATGCTCTCACAAATGGGAACTCAGTCAAGCAGTACTCAAACAGACTTTTTGGAATTAGGAACTCCAAAGGTAGGCCTAAAAAACGCCAAATGCTGAAACTTTGCATCCAGACAGCCACACCACCACTCCCTAGGGAATGCTCTGTCGATAGACTGGTCAGGGGTATTTGTATATAAGTCCCCACCCCCAATACCACTGTTACACAAAGTGACCAGTAAATGCAAAAGGAGGAAGATTACTCTAATGCTAATTGCCCCTCAGTAGGCAAGGCAAACGTGGTTCGCAGAACTCATAAAAAATGGCAAAGGGCAACATTCTGAAACTGCCAACACAACAAGACCTGTTGTCAATGAAGAGGGAAGGGAACTACACACAGAAACCAGTCTTTGGGCCTGGAAGCTTGGCTCCTGAATACTTGGGATTTGGTCATCTAAGGCAACCAGAAAACATAGCGTCTTCTCTTGGAGAAGCGAGGGAGCCAGCAACGAAGAAGTGCTACAAACCTAAATGGAAGAGGTACTCATTGTGGTGCCATAAAGTGGGCTTATTAGGATAAAAAAAACAACTGTGCTAAAATATCTTACACACCTACTAGACTGCAAACAGATGTTTACATCCTTGACGGTACAGTTACACGCAATTGTGGCCTACACAGGAGGTCACATAGGAAGACGTTTCTTCACAACTCCAGTAAAAAATATTTTTTTAGAGGGAGCAAAAAGAATTGCACCACCAAGAAAAATACCAGTACCGACATAGAATCTAAATGTTGTGGTATCACAACTAAAGAAGACACTATATGAGCCTTTACACAAGGCCACGTTAAAGATGCTCATACTAAAAGGCAGCATTCCTTGTGGCTATGACATCACTTCGTAGGGTGAGTGAAATGCAAGCTCTCACAATTCAACACTATACTTACAGGTCCACAACAGCTTAATAGTCTTGAGGACAGATCCACAGTTCTTACCTAAGCTAGTTTCACACTTCCACGTAAATCAAACAATCAAATTCCAAAGTTTTCCCAGAAGCCAAACAATCAAGAGGAAAGGGTGTTGCACACGCTGGACGCAAGACGTGCAATAATGTATTATATCGAGAAGACAAATACAATCAGAAAAACAAAGCAACAATTTCTATTCTATTAATTTTTTTGTGGAACACTGTTGGTTTGCTTCCTTTGCTGACAAAGTTTCTTAAAACCAGTAACTAAGGGTACAGTTGCCAGATGGATCACGCAAATCATTCAACTATGCTACACAAGTGCGGGAGTACAACTAAACTCGATCCCAGAAGCACACTCAACAAGGAAGAAATGAGCAACCATTGCTTTTCAAGCAGATATACTCTTACAGGTCATCTGTGTGGCAGCAACGTGATCATCTGTACACATGTTCAAAAACACTACTCTTTAGACATTCAAATGATAAAGGAATCTTAAATGAGACAAAGTGTTCAACATCTGTTTACGTATCTAAGTACATCTTCAACTCAACCCCCGCAGAACTGACAAAACCACAACAAAATCTATGCAAAGCACATGAATCCAGAAAAGATTTGCGCTGCAAAACGAAATAGTTTCTTACCTGTAGGTGTTGTTTTGCAGCTTGAAGAATTTTCTGGATTCACAAGTGACCCACCTCCACCAAGAAGACTGAAGTAAAAAACAGGGGGAAAAAAAGAATCTGAAGATGGCAACCAAGAGTAGGAACTTCCAGGGTAGGGCGTACGTCGCAGGAAGCACCAAATGGGGGAATCTGTCAACGCCCTAACAAAAAGAAACAATAAAAAAAGAAAAGGACTAGAAAAGTGGATAATTCCGGAACCAACCACTAGATGGCAGAATAATGCACAGCATGTGAATCCAGAACATTCTTAAAGCTGCAAAACTACATCTACAGGTAAGAAACTATTTTGTTCCACTGACATTGGCACATTTTGTTTTTAAATCTTGGGCAATTTCCACCCATTCTAGCTTTATTCAGCAAGAGCTACCTTTGAGCTTTTTATGGCTGTGGAACTCATATTGGCATCTGCTGCGACTAGCTATTCTTGGATAGTACTTTCTCTACTACTGTGAATCTCATTCTGGTAATATTTGTGCTCAGAAAAAAAACAGGCCTGGACGGGGGAATCAAAAGTAGTCCTGGTAAAAATGCTCGAACCAGCTCCACTCTCTTCGTCTCCTCGTGCTCTCTCTCTCTTTCCAACTATCTCTCTCTTTATCTCTCATCGCTTTTTCTCTGCCTTGCTCCTTCATCCCTCTGGTTTTCTCTCTTGCATCCTCCCTTTGCCTGCAGCAGTTAATCACCAGTAGCTGGGGAAAGTGACAGATGCTCCTGCGGCAGCCCCTGAGCTTATAAAACCGACCTCCAAGGCTGCAACCCACCGGGGAAGTGCCTGGTGGAATAAAAGGCCTGTCCAGCCCAACCTGTGCATTGACCCAGCCAAGTCTTTGAAACTTCTGGTTGTGTGTCCATCTTCCCACTTCAGTGGACTCTCTAGCAGCCCATTAGAACAAGCATTAGCATTCACAATTATTGAAATAGCAAAAATGATGGTTAACTAATTTTACCCACGTCTCACCCCATTCTATTTGCCAATAATTATTATATTTTTTTGTGTGTGTCTGTTTGGACTTTAAGGATCTGATTTAGTGAAGTGTGGTAAAGTATAAATTTGTGAAAATCAGTGGTAATATAATGCCCACCTTCACATGTAATTTACATTCTACTCTGGTACAAAATACACTGATATACTGGCTCTTACTTGTCTATCTCATCACGCGTAACAAATTAGTCCAGTTTATCCTTGCATTCTCCGCAGCCTCTGACCGAGTTGAGCTCTGAGCTTGGCCTGTGTGAGTGTTGAAAGCTGAGGGTACTTTACGCAGTCCTTTCACTTGCCTTCCGCCGTGTACCACTGGATTCCAGTATTCCCATACACTACTAGCCGGCACCAAGCAGGTTCCAAGGCGGCAGCATGCTTGGGCTGCCCAGTGCGGTACATCACTTCAGACGCTGAACCCTGGAAGTCGGTTCCCTCCAGTGTGCACCTCGCTTGCATCATTGCAGATTTCTTAGTTTTCAGAATAAGGAGTGATCAGTCAGCTGGAGCAACTCGCTGTAGGTGATCCCCCCCTCTCTGGGGTCCCCAGGCCATGGAGCTCTGTGGCAGGCGAGAGCCCAGTCCAGCTCTGGGGCCCCTGGTGTTGGGGACATCCACAACCTCCAATCCTGGACCTGCTTTTCACGCTTTGTCAATGTTTGATCCCTGTTGACTTTACATGCATGACTTTATAAACTACTGCTGCCAGCACCAGCCACAGAAGGGTCCTAATACATGCTCATCTCACATGATCCCATCCACACCCTGCCCTCTGTCCAGTGCAGGCTTCCAGATGCATACCATTGGGAGCATACAACCTGCACTGAGGGCATGTGTATGTGTCTGAGCCCCACTTTCTGAAGCATTTTAGCCTCACACTTGGGGCAACATTTTGTGACCAAAAAGCGGTGGGATTTATCAAATTTCAAAACCACTTAGTAGTATGAAGATGAGGTCACTGAAAATTGCATCAGATGATTGTTGGTCCAATGCTGACATCACAGGAAACCACATCCCAAAGCACAGGACCTAGATCAGAGGAAATGACCTTGTAGCCTTCGAGCACCCTACATCACGAGAAATAAGTGGTATGATATAACTCTGCTTTAACATCACAATCGCATCCTCTCGCTTGCAGACATTCCTGTGCAGCAATAGAAAACTGTTTATGGATCCAGCAGCTACTGCAAGACTTGCATCTCAAAACACAGTGTGGCTTTTGTATGGTTGGTAATGTTCTTGCTGCTCGGGGACTGGCTTTAGCCCCTTAATGGCTTCAATCCAGGCTTCCTCAGGATGACTCTTGACAAATCTGTAGGTTGCAGTTTTGCCAAAGATCCAGTAGTTTTCTACCTAAATCGGTAATCTTGGCACATATGTTGGCCAGTCAGGCTAACCGTGACCATAAGGTGTGAGGATGACTGTGCTCTAAGCGTGTCAGGATAATGGCGCCATTGGAGCGCTAGGGTGCTGCTACCTCCATTGCATGTCATGCACTTTCAAGTTCTGTCCACTTTGCATTGCCAGAAATGCCACCTCTTCCACCCATGACCCTCGGAAATCTGTCTTTACTCCCCCAGGTTGCACATTGAAATCCCTCCCTCCTCCGTTCAGCCCGCCGTCCAGCCTCCTGTCTTCCAGTGTCTCCGGGAGCTCTTGCAGCAGCAGCGATGGCAGCACCGGCATCAGCCAGAACACCAGTCGGGGGCATTCGCAGGTAGTCAAAATGATCTGAGAAGTGTCTGTGTTGTCCAGAGTCTCTGTTGGGATGTACTCAAGGGGATCCTTTCCAAACACTCACCTGACTGAGTTAGTAGAAGTCACAAAGCAGAGATGACTTTGGCAGAGGAGATCACAAGAATGAGATGTGTCCGTGGAATGGAAGTTTGGGGTCGCAAGATGAAATGTGCTGAGGGCTGGAAAAAGGGTTCCCCGGATATGTGCGGTGGTCTGGAAGAAGGAAACAAGATGCGATGTGCAGGTAGCATAGTAGAAGATGCTCCGGAGGGTTGGACGACGAAAATGCCAGAGAGCTAAAAGAGGGTTGCAAGGGGAGGTGAAGAGAGGTGCTGGTATGCCAGAAGAAGGGGGTCACAAGCAGAGATGTCATGAGGGCTGGTAGAAGGATATGCCAGATGGCTGGGAGAAGGCTGTCCCAGAGGGCTAGAAGAAGGGAGTCCCAAATTAGATGTGCCTGTGGCCTGGAAGAAGCGGGTCACAAGATGAGATGTGCCGGTGGGATTGAAGAAGGAATCATATGATGAGATGTGCTGTTGGGCTGGAAGGAGTGGGTCACACGATGAGATGTGATGAGGGCGGGAAGAAGGCTGTGCAGGAGGGCTGGTAGAAGGGAGTCACAAGATTAGATGTGCCTGTGGCCTAGAAGAAGGGGGTCACAAGATGAGATGTGCCAGTGGGATTGAACAAGGGGATCATATGATGAGATGTGCTGTTGGGCTGGAAGGAGTGGGTCACACGATGAGATGTGCCAGTGGGATTGAAGAAGGAATCATGATGAGATGTGCTGCTGGGCTGGAAGGAGTGGGTCACACGATGAGATGTGATGAGGGCGGGAAGAAGGTTGTGCTGGAGGGCGGGAAGAAGGCTGTGCAGGAGGGCTGGAAGAAGGGAGTCACAAGATTAGATGTGCCTGTGGCCTAGAAGAAGGGGGGGTCACAAGATGAGATGTGCTGGTGGGATTGAACAAGGGGATCATATGATGAGATGTGCTGCTGGGCTGGAAGGAGCGGGTCACAAGATGAGATGTGCCCGTGGGATTGAAGAAGGAATCATGATGAGATGTGCTGCTGGGCTGGAAGGAGTCGGTCACACGATGAGATGCGATTAGGGCAGGAAGAAGGCTGTGCCGGAGGGCTGGAAGAAGGCTGTGCAGGAGGGCTAGAAGAAGGGAGTCACAAGATTAGATGTGCCTGTGGCCTAGAAGAAGGGGGGTCACAAGATGAGATGTGCTGGTGGGATTGAACAAGGGGATCATATGATGAGATGTGCTGCGGGCTGGAAGGAGCGGGTCACAAAATGAGATGTGATGAGGGCTGGAAGAAGGCTGTGCCTGTGGCCTAGAAGAAGGGGGTCACAAGAGGAGATGTGCTGCTTGGCTGGAAGAAGCGGGTCACAAGATGAGATGTTCCGGTGAGATTGAAGAAGGAATCATATGATGAGATGTGCTGCTGAGCTGTAAGAAGTGGGTCACAAGATGAGATGTGCCAGAAGGATTAAAAAAAAGGTCATAAGATGAGATGTGACCCCTTCTATCAGCCCACCAGCTTAAGATGCGATGTGCTGCAAGAAGGGGTCACAAGATGAGATGTGCATAAACAAGCAACATTTTATCTATAATCATACAAACATCCATTACTCATAGCTCGGGTTGCTATCAATCATGCAGGGGTGAAGCTGGTCAAAGGTGTCAGTTTAAGGTGACACAGGATATTTTTTTTCTCAAATGTGTACTCCGGCAAAGTGGAGATGGCCTTGATAACAACAGGAAGTACGTTGAAGGAATATGTATTAAGATTTATAAGATGCTCACCACCTTTGCTGAAGTCTTTTGGTGCTAGTATTCTGGGAGTCTATAAAAAGTAAGCTTTTAGGGTGCCTTAAAAGTTGAATAAGTGAGTGATTGAGATATTGTGGAATGGAGTTCCTCAAAAAAGGTCTAGCTTTTTTTAAGAGGCGCTGCTGCACCTGGATAGAAGCTTAACCCTGGTTACCACTAACGGGGCCTGCATGAAGGGTACAAAGATGCATCTAGGGAGAAATTCAGTGACTGAGAGAGTCTGCCCCCATGAGATGGTCGCACCTGAACCCCCAGGTGATCAGTTTAGATCTGATCTGATCTTTGACTGGGAGTGAGCCGGGGCAGCGCTACTCCTGCCTGGGAGACAGGTGAAATGTGGCCAGCTCTGGAGGCATCTGTTCCAAGATGCGGGTTGGCAGATTTTAGGCTGCGAGTGCTGTTGGAATGTCTAATAGAGACCCTTCCCTTAACAGCTCTGTAGGCCAATGTCCAAAAATGCATCTTTTTGGCCTAGAGGCCGTCGGCTTGGTGGCGATTGTGGGAAGTACATGTACATCCTGAGAGTTTCTGAAGGGTTCTGGTGGTGAAATGTAGGACCTAGTCCAGTGGGGAGAAGGAATAATGCAGCAGGTCCACCTCTAAGCTGTTCCTTCACACCAGGGGATGGGGGAATGCTTGGGATAATTCTGACCACCGGTGGTTGCTGAGGGAAGCATTCCAACTCCTTGTTCTTTTGCCCATCATGGCACCACAGTGTGGGTAACTTGGTGAGTCTGATCTCTCCTGCACCTGCTTAACTCTCGCATCAGGAGACCCAGACGCGCCCCAAAGGCACAGTATTATGGGAGCAAGGGAGGACCATGATGTGGAGCTGCATGGCTTCTGTACTTCTGACTTGGGCGATCGTTGTTTAGCTTGCATCAAAAATGTATTTTTGCTCTTCCCTTGAAAATAAAGCCCTTCACCCCAGTATTTCCCTCTCACCAGGAGATGGGTCACGCCGCTGAGACAAGCATTCATTGTTTCACCCCCATACACTGAGCGCTCAAAGAGTAGGCCAGTCTGAGCAACACAAACGAGGCAGATGTCCTTGGTTCTTGTCCTTTTTCAGCACATACACATAAGTGCAGTTAACACAATTCATCCTCCCAGGGCCTCCTCAGGGCTGCAACATGCAAGAGACACAAATATAGAACATATTGTGACATACTACGAATCCATCACCATCGTAACTTTATTGCGGCATCAAGCCAAAAAAAAGACTTCAATACAAAAAACAATATTTTCCAAATAACCATATTCAGTACAGTCATACAAAATATATCAATCACAAGAAATGTTAAAATCCACTTGAAAAGTCTAAATAAAAAAACACTTTAAAAGAAATCGAAAGGTCACCTCACCACCACCACTACCTGAGAAAACCGCTACACAGATCTCTTGCGGATACTCCAGGCAATAAACAAATACCTACTACGAATTAGAACATACATAATACACTATTCCAACCTATAAGAGCCAATCTAACACAACATGCGCTTGCAACAATTAAACATACATGTAACAAAATTTGCAGTCCATAACAAAATAGTTATCAATCTTAAGTATGTTGGCTCAGAATTACAAATTACATGTATATTCGCAAGCAACCATGTGCGTACTAACAACATGTAAAAACACACTAAATAAATACATAAAACAATTGATTATACCTATAGGTAAACACGTAATAATGCAAACAGTAATAACATTTACAAGCATCCATCAAAGATACGCAGGTCAAGACATGCGATCAAGAACAAAACAAACATTATAAGGAACTTATATAAAACAGACAAGGAGAGAGTGCAGAACAATGAGAGACACTGTCAGTTGCCTCATATCACATATTCAAACCAAACGAAAGAGGCAAACTCACAGATTGTGTCCATGATCTGTGTTCCAATCCAACCGGCGTCAAGACTTGACTAAAATCATGAGTTACCGCAAGGCCAGCAAGTATCTAAGTTATACTAGAATTTTAAGTTGGTGACCATAGTCAGTTGTCACATGAGATTGGGAGCAAAAATGTATTTAAAACAGGGAAAAAAAACCTGAGAAGAAATCAAAAGTGGGAAATGCAAAAGTCCAAAGCAGCTCCATGAATCCTCACCAAATGATCCTGTGCGCGATCAAACAAACGATGAAAAGCGCCGAGTGTAAGGGAAAGTGGCTACACCACTGCACCCAGGGAGGCAAATAACCCTTATAATAAATGTAACTTAAGAAGTGCAACGTTACTCATACCCTAAACTGTAACTTAAATACTAAAATACCTAGTTAAAGGTAACAGGTCTTCTATTTCAAAGAGTAATATTAGCAAAGTTCATAAAATTGATACAACCTGCGTCAAGCTCGTAGTCCAAGCAAGAATGCACATTAAAACACCGACACCTACAATAGCTTTCTATTTGCACAACAAATTAGAACAGTAGTGCATCTTGCAACGCACGTGATTTCTCGGTGCCCTCATGTTGCATACTAATGGCTTAGCGCAACCAGCATCCCATGCTGCAATCCACGCCAATACGCAACTTAAGCTAAGTTCACCAAGTGCGACCACATGGTGTCAGATTATGATAGTCCAGCTGAGTAACAGTCTTACTTTGGCTTAAATACCATGACGCCACACCCACTCAAACAACTACACCGCTGAATATAATGTCAAAGTGCAAGCGTGTCGTAGTAGGGTCCAATAATAAGCTTCATGCGTCAAGCGCACAGTCAACATAGAAAGAAAATCGAGACTCTGGGCTGTGAAGTCATCACTGCGAGACGGTGTATACGTCCTCGTGGGCATAGGGGCAGGTTGAAACACCTCTAACCTCCACACAAAAAAGAATAACGTGTTTTTCATCCATCTTCATCTACGCACAATGCAAGACAACTTTCACTTCCCCTAATATCTGTATCCCTGCTTACAATCATTTTATTCTTAAATTGGTTAAATGTGTAAAGGTTTATGCTTTTTAATAAGAGAAAAATATGGTATTCTACAGCTTGCACTATGAGATCATTTAGCACTCTTCAGAAAGGTTGGTTTGTAACCAATAGTTAATGATCTGCAAAAGGGTTAAGAAGGACTGCAATAATGAACACTTGTCAGAGTGGGATACAATTTGCAATGCACTTATGGTGAAATAAATCAAAAGTTAAAAACATACTTATTATTACTGTATGCTATGGGGCACAAGTGCTAAAATGTGAGTTTTATTATTCCAACTTTTTTCTGTGCTCTTCCTCCCCTCCCTCATAAGGGAGACCAGCTCTTCAGCCGCGTCTCAGCGCTACAGTCCCCTGGGTCATTGGTTTGGCCCTTGAAGGAACTGTTGGAGGGCACCAAGAACTTCAGCCAGTCGCAGATCATTGGTGAGGGTGGTTTCGGCCATGTTTACAAAGCTAACATGCGCAACACGGATTACGCTGTTAAGAAGTTGAAAAAGGTAATCATGAAAGTGAGGAGTGGGGTGGTTTATTCAGTGTTGTGGGACGTTTGAAGAAAGTAACAAATATTTATGAATATAAAATATAAACCTTTGTTTATTAAAAGACGGATACTTATTTGTGGGAGTGCACTTACTTCTGAAGGCTTCTAGGCAGTAGACAACCAGTCGTTTTACCTGAAAGAAACACAGCATGATGAGAGGAAAGTTTGAAGTTTTGCTCAGGGTCAGTAAAGTGGATTCACCTTGCAAATGCCGAACAAATGATTTTCCGTGTTTGGAATGACTTTTGAAAGAAAATTCTTTGTCAATCTGTAACAAGTGTTGTACAGCAGTGGGGCAGGGGCAAACACTTAGTGACACATAGATAACTTTCTCCTTTGCGTCTTGCTAGCGCGTACCCAGAGCTCCGCTCCCAGACTTTTGTCGGTGGCTTACTGACCCCACCCCCTAACCATTTCCTTGGCGTACTTTTCAAATAAAAAATGTCACCCTCAAGACCAGTTACTTCAACCATGTGGCACCTACTGAAAACACATTAGATACTGACCCGCACAACGTTTGTTCCGTCTGCTTCAGGTCCAAGAATGGTTTACGCATACGCTCCATAGCGCATCAGAAGGCCATTAGGGAGTGAGACATAAAGCTGAACACAAAAAGCAAGGCCAGTTGCGCTCCAAGCCCAGTGCCGCTTCCCAATCCCGGTTCCAGTCCCAATGTAGGTCACCGTCCTTTGGTAAGTCTATGGTGAAGTTGAAAGACCAGTCTAGGCACAAGAAGTTCAGGTGTGACCACTCTTCTCCTCCCCCGTCCACCCCAGGAAGAAATTGTGCACTTAGCATTTCAAGGACCTGGTTCCACACCCTTGGGCATTCAGTGCCCTTTATAAATAATATCAATATACATTTCATGTCAGTTACCTGACTGCCGTCCCATTGATGCACCCTGAATTTCCTGGGCCATGATTAAGTTGACAGCAGGTTGAGACCTTCGAGGAGGCTATGCTGCAGTGGTTTCAGATGGTTCCTTGTCCCCCCAGGAGTAGTCCGGTGCCTAGTGGGACTCCATAGTCCGCGCTTCCTGTGCAGCAACTAACCATAGTGGACTTCGGCCCAGCTTCTTTCCTGTGCCAGGCCACACACCTTTGCCAAAGTCTATACTGGCTCTAGTTGGTTTGGCAGTATACTTGGCTCAAGAGGCTTCAGTTTTCAATCCAAACCAGACACCAGTTCTCATCGGAAGCCAAGTTCACTTAGATCTCCGCTGATGTCTCACAGTAAGATTACTAAGGTGCAGCCCTTGGTGCGGCAGGATTCGGTGCTTGGGCCTTTGTTATGACACACCAGTATTAGTAACAGCTTGAGGTCATGTTTTTCTCAAATTGCAAAGCAGTTCAAGACCTTCATAATGCTTCACATGAAGATGAGGAAGAGGCAGACGACTCGCCACCTCCTGGGCATACCAATGCTGGTCTGTATTTGGACATTTCAGAATGCCACTGGCCTTGATACCTCCTGTGGAATAGACCTGGGCAGTCCACTGGGTCCCCGGACTATGGAAAGCACTTATATTGCGGTAGTGGTCCACAGAGGTCCTTTTTTTAACCCAGCCCCTGACTCCTGGGGGCTCTGTGGCTCAAGCTTTGGCCAGCAGGTGAAGTGATTTTCTTCCCTACAGTCATTAGGAAAGAAGAAGAGATGCTGGATCTTAGACTCCCCACGCTGGAGGATACGACCAGTGTCCTCACTGAGGTTCTCCAGCTGGGGGCTCCTACGATGAAACCTTTACAAATATTTAATGACGCCCCCTTGGAGTCGGTACAAGCAGCCTCGGATAAAACCATTTCTGTTCCCGTAGTTAAGACTGGTGGCACGTTGCTGCCATCCTGCTCTGGGAGATCTCTCCATTTAACCTTTGCCGGAGAGCCTTGTCATGCAGGCATCTTCTTGAGGACAGTCAGCAGGCACATTTCCAACAGTTCCCTCATATTGTCTAAGCGCTTAATAGCTTTGGGGGGAAAATATATTTTCAGCAAGGTGTATTGCACTTAAATCTGTGAATTCCAGTTGTCTTTTTAGCATACTACAACTAAGCTCTGTGGGACATGGCTCATATGATGGTACCTCACATACCTGAAGACATGGGGGCATGTTTCCAGGCGGTATACCAGGACGGTGAGAATGCTTCCTAGCATTTAATAATCTTGGCTCGCCACAGCGGACTCTGCCTCGGGCCATGGACACCTCTGTGTCCGTTTGTCGGCATGCCTGACTTCATACGTCCAGCATCTCTTCTGATGTTTAGCACAACCTCATGGCTCTTCCATTTGATGGGATGTGCCTGTTTTGTGATGAAGCTGACTTGGCGCTTGAGCAGTTCAAGACAAGCAGGTCTACAGCTCGTTTCTTAGGCCTACAACTGCCCCTGCCTCAGGTTATTTTTGCCACTTCAAGCATTTTTATGGCTCTTCAAGATGCTTTTCTTTTCTGGTCTACCAACTAGATGCCCATCATCAGCACGAGATCTGCGGGTCAGAAAATAAAGGGGTGGAGCCAGGGGTAAGGGCCATGAATCCACCCAGAAGCCTTCTCCTCTGCCCCTGTTCCACCAGGTAGGCAGGCCTAGTTCACTTCTCCAAGCCCATTCGAAGCCTGCGGGAGGGCGGGTGAACTTCTGTCTTCTGGCCTGGAAGGCCATTACTTCAGACCAGTGGGTCCTTCAAGTTGTGGAAACAGGTTACACCTTTCCCTTCCGTCAGTCTTCACCCTTCATCTTCCCCCACCGCTCTGTTCCTCACTCCCCCGCCTTACTCCCTCTCCTTCCCCCACCCCCGTCTTCCTCCTTCGAGACCACCTCGCTATCCTGGAGCAAGAAGTGGCAACACTCCTATGGAACAAAACTGTAGGGTTAGTGCCAGAGCAGTGATGGGGTCAGGGGTGTTATTCCCACTGCTTCCTAGTCCACCAAAGTATTTGTGTTTTGTATTGCGTTCTACACACCACCAATTTTCAGTATCTCCATTAGGTTTGACAACCGTGCCTCAGGTCTTCACGAAGGTGATGACAGTGGCTGCCTCCCCTCTCAAAGAATGTCCCAATTTTCCTGTACCTAAACGACTGGCTTATCAAAGTGATTTCCAGAAGTGGTACCACTCCATCTGCAGTCAAGAGTGTCGCTGCTGTTGGACTGGGCTTTTCAATCAACATACCCAAATCTCACTTGGTGCTGTCTCAATGACTCCATTAATTAGGGTCAGTACTGAAAGCCACATGCTCGCCGTACTTTTCCTTCAGCTCAGAGGATCACCGACATCCAGAAAATCGTTCCATCATTATGAAAGGCTCAGGCCTGAGATTCCTTGGTATGATAGTTTCCTGCATTTTCATAATCACACAAGTGCATTGGCACAAGAGGGCCCTGCAGTGGTGTCTCCGCAGGCAGTGGTTGCAGTATAAGGAGGATATGTCGTACCTAATAAGGATCCCTCCCAATCCTGTGGTGGAAGGAGCTCAGTTGGGGAGTGAGGCGAAACTCAGATGTGGAATGGTCTTCACATCCCACCCAAATCCCGCATTGTCATTCGGTTTCCAAAGAGGTTGACAAATTGGTATCTTCCAACCTCTTTTGTTGTGCCCCAGTGGTACTTTAATATAGAGTTAACCTTTTTAATAGGGAGTTTGTTTTAGCCCCTGCATAGTTGTCCCTTAATGATGGTCCTGAAGGCGGTGTTTTTCGGCCAGCACTTCAGCCGTACAGGTGAGTGAGTTGAAAGCTAGCACTTCGGCGACTACCTGGGCCAGTCCATCACCCTTCAAGCCATTTCCCTTCCCGCCTCATCCAACTAGGAGGAAGAACAGTTGCATAAGTTGGATCCCACGCAGGTGATTTACTACTGCCCAGACTGCACCAAGGACATATGACTGAATGACCAGCTTTTCGTAGAGTACTGGCGTGCCAAGAATGGCAAGCAATGCAGAAAAGGACCCTTTGAGATGGATCATTCACTGCATAAAACCTGCTACGCCTTGGCTAAGATGGAACCTCTGGAAATGATCAGAGCCCATTCCACACCAGAGAAATCCACCAGTTCTGCCTTTGCCAGAGGCGTTCACATAGCAGAGATCTGCAAGGTTGCAGAGTGGCCGTCCCTACACCCCTTTCCCAAACATTACTATCTCAATTCTGAAGTGCATAGGGATGGTCATTTTGATTGATCAGTTTTGCAGGATTTCCCCATCTAACGATCCATCAACCCATCTTCTGCAGCAGATTATGCTATGGAATGAATTCTACAGGTACGGGATCTGCGGGTGGAAGTATCAATCTCTAGAAAAAGTTACTTGCCCATGATAATTATCTTTCTGATGGATACGCTATCTACCTGCAGATTCCTCACCAACCCTCCCTTTTTCATGGATGTGTTATAGGGAATGTTGATAACATCCCAATATCTGTTTTGGTACGGCACTACTCTATCATGTTAACGCCATCCGTTCGCCTCGAAGGTGGGGAATAAATGGATCGAAACTGACGTTGTTGCACCTGCGTGGGCACTGCATGGCTTCAGTGACATAAATACAAAGCGAGTGCCCACTGGATCCACCGGATCCAGTCTGACACCTGGGATTATTCTACCGGTGAGGAATCTGCAGGTAGATAGATAGTATCCACCAGAAACTAACTTTTTCTTCCTGCCCAAAAGGGCAATGGAGTCCGTAAAGATGAGAGGGGCAAGGTACTTCATGGACTTCAAGGAAGACAGTGGGCTCAGACTAATTTTGGATCTTTGGTTCCTGAATGCGTTACCTAAAAAAAAAATAAAAAAAAAATTCAAGAAGCGGAGTCTGGTACAGGTCCTATCTTGGCGTTGGACCCAAGGGATTGGGCTTAATTTATGTGCCAGTCCAGCGGGCCCATAGGTGTTTACATTGTGGAGTGGGAACATTTTCAGTTCATCCACCTACCCCTCGCCCTACCTTCTCTCCCCCCTTCCGTCCTCCTTGGAAATCTCAGTTAATTAACTAAAATGGCATCTTTGCCTAGTGCAGAGGATTCCCATTGTAAGGGTGGGCCTGGATATAGGGGAGCTAAAATCCTTTGCTCCTCAGTGAGATCGTCCGTATATGATCCAGATGTTTCATGCTTGTTCCTGTGTTCTGGCAGTTGTGAGGCTTCTTTTTCTCCAGGCCTCATGCTTCCTGCTGGTTCGTCATGCCTGTTGCCATGAAGGCAGGCTCTTCTGCTGTATCGCGGACTAAAATGGGCTCCGCATTAGGGATGTTTCTCGCACAGTATATGCGTTTCAAACCAACAATGCAGGACCTTCAGTGGTGTCTGAAGATGCCAGCATGACTTGCGGACAGCCTTTTTCCTTACTACGCCAACAGCCGACGATGATGGATGCATCAAGTCTCGGTTTCGGGGTCCCCTAGTCATTTCCGAGATCAGTCTGGTTTCTATCTCCTGGAGTTATGCACCATTGGGCTGTCCCTCAAGGCCTCCTGTGTTCCTTCAAAGACAAGCCTGACGATGCCAGGACACACCACACTACTGCTAAATTATACTGCAACATGGAGAGCGGTGTGGGCTCTTGGTGATGTGCCAGTTAGTACTGCAGCTGTGGAGTTGGCAGGATCTTCAAGGGATTTCCTCGCTAGTCAGCCACCTGGTGGGCTCCCTGAGCACCAGAGCAGACATGCCAACCATGAGTGGCATCTGCAGATAGTTGAGGGATCTTCAGTCAGCGGGACACACCTACAGTAGAATGTTTGCTACCACCGACAACACTGAAAGTATCACCTTTTACCCCCTCTGGTATCCTTGGAATACATGTTTCGTCTCTTGTCAAACTCTGGTCCCCTTTGTGCATTTCTACCTCCACCGCTGTGCCCATGATTTCTAATTAAGGTTAGAAAGAACCGGGTTCAGACCATGTTAACAGCACTGAAATGGGTTTAGAGTATCTAATACTTACAACTACTAAGTCTATTTCTTCTACTCTGTCCTAAACTCTGTCTTTCTCTTTGAGAGGACGTAGTGTCCCAGAAAGAGGTAAGAGTCCTGGACCTGAGCCTGTACAACCTACACTTCCACGCCTAGCGACTCAGCAGCGACAGCTAAATGTTTGACTTGTCTACCAAGGTGGTTGATGTCACAAGTTGATCTCCTCTGGGTGTGGTGCCAGAACAATTCTGTTGCTGAGTCTGGTGCCTTACAAGCCAAACTGTCTGAATGTTTGTTTATACTTAAGCTAGCCCAGTAAGGTCTTATGATGAGCAAAGTGAAAAGTTATTTGTCTGCCCTTTGGCCTTTCTGTGAACTCAGGCTTGACATTTTCTCATGTTCATGCCCTTCAAGCTTATGCATAGCTGTTTTCCAAGACTCTTAACTCAAAAAACTGTCTTCCTCAGTTTAGTACCAACTTTCTTTTGGATAAATTAGTGCATAATCCTTGCCAAAGATTGTGACTCCTTTCCACGTTGGCTAGTCCATCACTCTAGCAGTGTTATTTGCACCACCTCACTCCTCAAAACACGAAGGGGCTTCATTGTAGTGACCCTAAGGGAATGCTAAGCTTTTACATAATTCAAACAAAGGGCCAACACGTTGATCATCAGCTCGTTGTGGGATATTGTGATACAAAGAAAGGGAAGGTGGTGCAGAAGGGGACTTTGAAATGGTTTGCATCAACTTCTGGTAAGCACTGGCCAAGAAGCAGCCCCCAGCAGGTAGGTGCCAAGGCTGCTAAATGGCATTGTCACATGGAGTTTGTCCTTGACCTCTCCCATTATGTTATGTGGACGTCGGTGCATACGTTCACTAAGCATTTCTACCTTGACAGCAAGATCCAGTGGGAAGCTAACTTCCCTTGCTTGGTTCTTCAGAGTTTTTGGTTTGAGGGCACTCACTAGACACTTTGTGTTTGAGAGGTACTTCTGTGGTATCATTCCAAAGGTGAGGTATCTGCAGGTAGAGGTGTCAATCAGAAGGACAAGTTACTTATCGTCAGTAAAGTTCTTTCTGGTCGATCCATTGTTTTCTCATCAACCCCTCTCCACAAACGTGTGTGGCTTGGCCTCTTCAAGGGCTATAAAGGTGCCAATAGCACGTTGTGTCTAACAGTTTGTTCTGTGCTTCATGTCTGAGGGCACATGAGAAAGATAGAATAAACTAACTTCAGCACCCAGGGATGGCACTTGTATGCCACTCTGCTTTGTCACATCTAGGGTGGAATGGAGTTGCAGTAAAGCCATGCGCCATGATCAACAAGCGTTCTCTTCCAGGGGATCCTCATCAATAGTCATAAGCACTGAATATTCTCTCCCACGTGTGGGACCCCAGAGCACATATTAAATAAATAAATACATATGTTTGATGGTGTGTGGCTGTAAATACAGATGCTTTGCATAAGTCTGCCATCTAGTGTTGGGCTTCGAGTGTTACAAGTTGCTTTTCTTTGAAGAATCTTTCATTGTCCCCAAAGCCAGACTTCACATGATACTACTACAACAGGCACCGGAAGACCAGTGGTCACAGTATTCCAACCGATTGGGCGACAAAGTAGTCATCACACAGGAAGCCAAACAGTCTCTCAAATGGGGGCTGCAGAAACAACACTAACTGATGGGAGTACCTTTCCACCCGGAACTACCTACACAGTCTCCAGTCACAGATGCGTCCCCCCAGGGTTGGGGAGCTCACATGGGCTCGCTCCAAGTTCAAGGCTTGTGATTGGACAAGGAACAGCGCTATCGTATAAATATGCTGGAGCTCAAGATGGTCCATCTAGCTCTGAAGTCTCTCTATCCATCCATACAGACAAGCTCCCTGCTAATTCAAACAGACAACACAACCACAACGCATTATCTAAACAAACAGGGAGGGACTCGTTCACGCCCCCTATCTCTGGAGGCACAAGTTATCTGGAAATTGTAACTAGCCAGAAATCTAACCATTTCAGCTGTTCACCTGAAAGGGTCCCTGAACGCTCAAGCTGACTCGAAGTCATACCTTCACAGAGGCTCATAACTGGGTTCTAAACAACAACGTCGTTCAAGATATTTTTCAGTAATGGGTTCAACTGCAAGTAGACCTTTTTGTGAACGTAACAAATAAAAAATACCCAGACTTCGCGTCCAGGTTTTACCAACCAAGAACAAAGGGGAATGCCCTTTTGATGAACTGGTCAGGACTTTTTCTGTATGCATTTCCCCCCATTCCTCTGATAGCCCCAGCATTGCCACGCCAGTGGTCGTACACAAATCTTCTCCATCTATCAGAGAGACCACACAGGAGGCTCCTGTGCAGACCGGATCGCCTCCACAAACTCAGAGGGAAGATCCCAGCGCCTTGAGACCCTCACAGGTGAGTAGCGCGCTCTACAAATTCTTTTGATTGACTCCACCCCAACCTTCCCTTACTGAGCTTGACATCATGGCTCCTGACTTCCTGCAATATGGTCACTTAGGTTTTTGCCAGGAGTGCATGAACATTCTCAAAGAGTCAAGACGTCCCTCTACTAGACACTCTTATTCCTTTAACTGAAAAAAGTTTCTACATGTGCTGCATAGAGAATGATTACCATCCAAGTCGGGCTCAAGAGGAGGTTATATTACCTTAACGTCTCCATTTAGCAAAATTGGAATTACAATTCTCCTCCATTGAGGTACACCTGGCAGTAATTACTGCCTGTAGGAAATACCTGTAGTTAAAGATTTACTTGAGGGTTTAAAGAAAGTGTTTCCCCCCAGTACGATCTCCCTCTCCTCCTTGGAAGTAAAACTTAGTACTTTCAAAAACGTATGGGTCTATCTTTTGAACCAGTACATCAGGCTTACTTACAACATCTGACGTGGAAAACCACTTTTCTATTAGCAATAACTTCGGCACGCGGAGTCAGTGAGATTCAATCTCTCTGAGCCAAAGAGCCTTACACTGTTTTTCACGCCAACAGGGTTGTATTACAGACTTATTCCAGTTTTCTACCTAATGTAATGTCTGACTTCCACATTAACCAAACAGTTTTATTCCCTAAGTTCTTTCCTAACCCATCCACACCGCCTGAAAGAACGTTAGAGACTCTAGATCTCAAATGAGTACTGAAATTAAAGATATTAGACAGTCTGATCATCTGTTTGTAAATTATGGTCCTATGAGGATGGACATACCCTCCTCTAAGCAAACCATCTCCAGATGGATGGATGGATGGATGGATGGTTGCTTGCGTTATGTTTACTTAACGGTTGGCCAAAAAGCAATTGCCTGCTAAGCCCAAAGCCCACTCTACATGAGCTGCAACAACGGCTCTACTGAATGCGCCCATCTCTGAAATCTGCAAAGCCGCTACTTGTAGATCGGTGCATACTTTCGCTAGACATTAGTGTCTAGATTCAGATACTATGGAAGACACTCAAGTACAGCAGGCCTCCTTAAGAAATGTATTTGGTTGATGAAATTATATAATGGTGTTCCCTGTTGATTTGTCCACAGGAGTGTGGGATGGGCTTGCTATTCGATTCAGTGCTTATGACTATTGATGAGGATCCCCTGGAAGCGAAGGTTAAGTTACTTACCTGTAACCCTAGTTTCCTTCCAAGGGAATCCTCATCATAGTCATAAGCACCCCGCCCTCCTCCCCGGACGAATCTTACATACAGCAGTTGGTACATGGCTGTGTCCTGTTCTGCATATCACCCTAAAAAAGTACTGACACCTAACTCTCACCTCTGGGGCATGATGGTATACTGGAGGTCGGGAGGTCTTAAAGTCACAGTGCCAGTTTTGCTTTTATTGTGTTCTAATGCAGCCTCTAGGCTAACAATGCCTGTTAATTTCCTTTTGATATATTTTTTTTTTTTGCTCCTCATTCTTTTCTTTTTCTTTTCTGTTTTGCAGAAATATTTGTGTCTGGGGATTTTTTATTATAGAAAAACTCAACGTACTTTAGCCATTTGTAGCCTTTAATATAGGCTGCATATATGTATGTAGGAAAGGTGTGTGTGTGTGTGTATATATATATATATATGTGTGTGTGTGTGTGTGTATGTATATATATATATATATATATATATATATATATATATATATATATATATATATATAATATCAAATTTGTTTTCTAAACTTCTAGGTATCATTTTCTATGCTCTGCGTATATATGGATTTAATATTAATGCTTATGACTTTGAGGATTCCCTTGGAAGAGAACTAGGGTTACAGGTAAGTAACTTAACCTTAGGGAGCATTGCTGGAGAATTCTGCAGATCCAGTCTGGCACTCGGGGATACTCTGGGGAGTAATCTGCGGTTACATAGATTATTTGCCAGAAGTAGAACTAATGACTTGTTCACTTGGTGCTTACGTTCTCGATGTGCTGGTGCCTTTTAAGCCTCTGTACAGTTGCTGTTTGGGGTTGTTGACCCTTAAGACGGTCTCCTTTGTGATTACTTCACATGTTGTGCCAGTGCATTATAGCTGCGGTCAGCGACGCCACCGTATCCCTCCTTCTTTCCTGGCAGGCTGGTGCTTCGGACCGAGCCATGCTTTCTCCTGAAGGTGGTGTCCTCTTTCTGTGTGGGGCCGTCCATCACATGAACCACTGTGTTCTCTCTCATGCTCCCAAAGGAGGAGAAGAGGCGTCATCGTTTGGGCCCCAAGAGAGTTCTTAGCTTTTATAATTATCGGGTTAATGAGCACCGGGTTGGATGACCTTCATTTTGGAGGCTTCGTGGTGCTAAGAAAGGAAGGGCAGGCTAGAAACAGACCTTATCCAGATGGCTTGTTCTTGGCTCTGTGTAAATGTCTGTCTTGGCCCAGAAACCTCCTAATGGTGATAGTGCTCATTGGACCAGATCCAACACCACCA
Source organism: Pleurodeles waltl (assembly GCF_031143425.1). Lineage (NCBI taxonomy): Eukaryota > Metazoa > Chordata > Amphibia > Caudata > Salamandridae > Pleurodeles > Pleurodeles waltl. The sequence goes on from NC_090449.1 coordinate 20,056,809, forward strand.
CTGCAGCCTTGCAAGGGCATTCAAGTGCTGGACGCCTGCAGTGCGGCTGGTTGGGTGTTCGTTCACACCTTCGCCAGGCAGTACACCCTTGATTCTACGGTCCGCAGGGATGGCCATTTTGCTCTCTTGGTCCTGAAGGATTTCTTGGTCCCCTCTGCAGACCTTCCACCTATCTGGAGGTGAAAGGTGAGGAATCTGCATTTCGAGTATTCATCAGAAGAACCTACGTATCTTCAGTACTGCTGTTTTTGGTGGGTAGTCTAACCACAGATTACTTGCCTCCCTCCTCCATGTTGTATAAAGCACACTGTTGCTTTTTTTTTTTTTAAACAGACTAATCTACGGCTGTGGATTATCACTTCCGGAGGCAACACAAGGTTGCTATAGAGTCTGATGGACCAACCAATAGTTGGAAAAAGTTATGAATCTAGAGTTGTGACTGGTGGAATTCAAAAAGCGAGGAATATGCAGTCAGATTATCTACTAAAAAGAGCATTACCTCATGTAGGTAATTTGATGCTCTGTGCTTATAGTATTTACACATAAGTGAAGAGGTGATAAGTGTGTACATACAAAATCGCAAATGACCGGGTAATCCGTTAAAAAGTGCAGTCCAACATAGGCAGCAAGAAAGTGCGTGTTGCCGAAATAGTCCTCCTTTTTGCATATGTCAACGATTCGACCCTTTGATAAATCTCCAGCTGATCAGCCGGATATAGTTGATTGTTATTGTTTGCACCATTGTTGCTCCTTGTTTTCTGCCAATTCGTAGCCCCTGCTGCCTTTCCCCACCATTTGATTTCCCACCCTTTTACCTGCCCTCCTCCCACTGCGCCCCACTCCCCTGTACCTACTTAATGGCGGTCACTGCGGGACCATGCCAAAGGCAAGCCCGTCTGCACCCGGACCGTACCCAGCACCAGGAGCCCTGTGCATCTGCAGCCCGCTGCTGGTACTCCTCCGACGAGATACAAAACCTCATGCCTAAAACTCTGATCACCAATTGCAGCATCTCCTCCCCTCGATCCACAGAAGCCCCCTTCCCCTATCACAACTGCTGCTTCGCCTGCAACATAGGAACCACTGCAATCTCCAACCAGCAGATTCCGATCCCTCTGCAAGCACGCCATGGAAATCTGGGACACCATGACCACCCTTGCCGATGTATTGTTCATCATGGAAACGTGGCTGACGCCCCCCCCGCATCTACAGCCGTCATTGCCACCGCAACACAGCCCTGGATACAAGATGATCCACCGTGACCCCCTGATAGACACGTCGGAGGCATTGCCATCATGCACAAGGACTTCCTCAACTGCACTGCCTCAGACGATGACACAACACCAACCATGGAACACCTCAACTTCTAAATCAAACCTGACGCGAAAACCACCATTAGGGACCCCTTGCCTACAGACCCCCCTGGCCTGTGCCACAGCTTTTGTAGCTCCATCCTGGACTTCATTGCCCCCCCCCCCCCCTTCCCCACTCCCCTGGCAATCGACTCAAACCAATACATCTTCCTGGAGGAGCCGAACTTCCACCTAGAAGACCCAAATGACACCAACTCCACCTCGTTCCTGGAAAGCATGAGCATCATTGGCCCCTCTGTTGGTCATCGCCCCCACGCACAGCGCAGGACACACACTAGACCCCATTTTCTCCACCAGCGACAGAGCCAAATTCTCCCACACCACTGAGATATCCTGGACCGACCACAACATTGTCCACTTCACCATCAACAGACAGCCTGAAGCCCTGGTGAGACCGCCTACCCTCCCACGCGGCAACTGGGGCAAAGTCACAGAAAACACCTGGATCACTGCCTTCAAGGAAACTCGACCCATCCCTGCAGACACCCTTGAACTCTGCATTCAAAACTTCTCCAACTGGCTCTCCTTATCTACCGACACCATCTCCCCTAACCTGAGAGCACCACCAGCAGCAAACCCACCTAGCAAGCCAGGTGGTTCACCCCAAAGCTTCCGACCCTCAAACGTCACTGCAAGACACTAGAGAGACACTGGTGCTCCAACAAGACCCCCGCCAACCTCGACTCCTTCAGGTCCGCCCTCAACATCTACCACCACCGACTCAGGGAGACTAAGAAAGAAGCGCTGACCACTCGCACTGAGGCAAGCACCAACCACACCAAAGAACTCTTCAGCACAGACAGAGAATTCCCCTGACCCCTCCGCCACTGAGAACACGATCAACCCCTCCGAAGCCCTTTGCGACACGCTATCGGACTACTTTCACCACCACACCTCCGACAAATACAGCAACTTCAACCCCCCCCAGTCCACCGACCTCCACCACCTCTGCACCCAAACCCACACTTCCTTCCCCCACCTGCTCACTGTTGGGAAGTGACCCTCAACTGAAGACACCATCTCAGTCATGTCTTCCATCCACTCTGGATCCCCTCATGTCCCTGCGTGCACTACATCCACAACCTAGGAAGAGAAGTAATAGGAGGCTTCCTCACAGAAATCCTCAACACCTCCATCTCCACAGCTACCGTCCCTGACGCCTGGAAGCACGCCAAGGTCAAGTTCCTCCTGAAGAAACCCCCAACAAACTCAAAAGCTGTCTCCCCATCTCCCACCTCCCTTTCCCCGCCAAAGTCATGGAAAATGGCATCAACCGCCCGCTCACGGGCTACCTCGATGACAACAACCTGCTCGGCCCATTCCAATCTGGCTTCCGGCCTAATTACAGCACTGATACCGCCCTTATCGCAGCAACCAACAACATCAGATGCCTCCTCAACACGGGGGAGGGCAGCTGCCCCCATCCTCCTCGACATACCGGCAGCCTTCAACATAGTCTCCCACCCACTTATCACCAGACTCCACCGCATTGACAACCCACTCAACTGGATCGCCGCCTTCCTCTCCAGCCGTACACAGAGGATCCACCTCCCACGCTTCATCTTCGCACCCTAAAACATCATCTGTGGCATACCTGAGGGCTCCTCCCTCAGCCCCACTCTCCAACTCCTACATGACACCACTGGCAGACATTGCTCGCACCCATGGACTCAGCATTGTCTCCTACGCTGATGAAACCCAGCTCATCTTATCCCTCACAAACTACGCCGCCACCACAGGCACAAACTTCCAAAACACCATGAACTACATCACCACCTGGACGAAGACCAACTGCCTCAAGCTCAATTTGGACAAAACGGATATCCTCGTCGTAAGCAACAAGCCCTCCCCGTGGGACGACAAGTGGTGGCCTGCCGCCCTTGGACCAACACCCACCCCCACCAGCTGCGCACGCAACCTCTGAATCATTCTGGACACCCAACTGACCATAAAGCAACAGATCAATGCTGTCGCCTCTGTATGCTTCCACATCCTCTGCATGCTCCGCAAGATCTTCTGATGGTGACTGTCTTCCTTGTTGAGATGGGGGATCCAAGACCCTCATCTCCAGCCGACTCGACTACGGAAACGCGATCTACACCAGAAACACAAAACAGCTCCTGAACCACCTCCAGACCATCCAGACAACGACGGAAAAATTCATTCTCGACCTCCACAGAAGAACCAGCATCACTCCTGACCTCATGGCTCTCCACTTGCTCCCCGTCAAGCAAAGATGCCTCTTCAGGCTCCTCACGCACACCTACTAGCCCTTCACAACTCTAGACCCGCGTACATCAACAACCGCCTCACATTCCACCGACCAGCCAGAGAACTCCACACAGCCACCCTCACCCAGGCCCATGTCCCTCGCGCCCAAATCCTGGAACGATCTCCCACTCCTCCTGCACACCTTCCCTTCTCTGAAGGACTTTAGAAAGCAGCTCAAGATGTGGTTCTTCGTCCACCATCGCCATCTGGCTGAGGCTCGCAGAAACCCACCAGCGCCTAGAGACACCCCTCCTCACGGCATGACAAATCGTGCTCTACAAGCCCCCCTGATTGATTGATTGATCAAATTATAGCTATAGAGCTCAACTTCTGGAATATTGACAGAGAATTGATAATCTAAACTATTTTAGATTGAGGTGATCTTTGTTTAACAGTGAGTATTAAAAAAAAAAAAAAGGGGTTATTGAGGTATTTCGCGATTAAATACCAATCACAACATGAAGCAGTAACTCCCTAGCCCCATTTGCAGGGAGGACTAATTCTACATAGCTGGTCATCTCATCACACTGATTCTACAGACATTTCACCATGTTCATTGGAGCTGGAGTTCGTGGGAGCACCTCATGCAGGGGTTCCCTTACACACAGGTACTTGCACCCTGCCCTCTGGGCTCGGAGGGCCTACCATAGGGGTGACTTATAGTGACCTGGTGCAGTGACCTGTAGTGAAAGGGTGCATGCACCTTTTGACGCAGGCTACAATGACAGGCCTGGAGACATAGTTTGCATGTGCTCCCATGGGTGGCATAATACATGCTGAAGCCTATTGGGAACTCCTGGTACCCCAATGCCCTTGGCACCTAGGTGCCATATACTAGGAACTTGTATTGGGGCACCAGTATGCCAATTGTGGGGTGTAAAAAGTTAGGGAGGACCACATTCAGAGGGAGAGGAGAGCACAATCACTTGGGTCCTGGTTAGCAGGATCCCAGTGAACACAGTCAAAACACACTGACATCAGGCAAAACGTGGGGGTAACCATTCCAAAAAGAGGGTTCTTACCTATACATATTGGAACAATAAACACCCTCCCAGGCATCCTTGAACAGAAGGTGACATCACTCAGAATTCCGAATCCAGAGCAGAGGAATTATTCTCACTGGAGCATCATTGTGAATCCAAATTCATAATGAAAGGATGAAACACCCTCCTAAACATCATTGAATATAAGCAAGCATCATTCTCAATCTATTATCCTTAGTGGAAGAACTAAATGTCTGCCAGTCGGGCCTCAGCAAACCAAAGGGTGCAGCGTTCTGGATCCCAGATCTAATGCGTTTGATTCATAGATGGCCTGTTGGGCTTTCCCCTGCTTTGGCGCAATAGTTTGTGACCTCTTCTGTTTCTAATACGAGAGCAGCCATGCCACTGTTGTTCACTGCTGTGGCAACCCTTAGGATTCCTACATAGAGCAGATATGTATTGTGCACAATCATTTGTTTACTTTGTACTAAGAGGTTTTTTAAATGTTATGAAAAAAGAATTAGAACACCAAATTGACTTTTAAACAAAACAAATGCGAGCTACTTCTGATTGAAAATAAATAAATATTGAAAGAATGAATCTACAACTGGCTTGTGTTGGTCTAAATAGAGGGTGTCTGTGTGTTGTTCTCATGCAGGACGCAGAGCTGGAGTGGAGCACTGTGAAGCAGAGCTTTCTCACGGAGGTTGAGAAACTATCTGGGTAAGTCTGGGGAGAAGATTCAAAAACCTTTGTGAAGCGTTGGGAGAACAGAGAAGAAATTGTGGGTAAAGCATGTGGTGAAAGCTGCAGCTGTCTGTGTGAGGCTTGGAGAGAAGGAGAAACCCGCAGAAAGCATGACCAGTATTGAGAGTCTGTGAGCAGGGCACAGGGAGAGGAGAGGAGAGGAAGCTAGTGGGTGAGGCATAGGAGTACAATGTGACACTCCCTGGTAAGGTGCTGAAAAGGGAGGGGAAACCTTGTAGGGGTGTCTGGGGAGAAAAGCACTCTGGAGTGAGGAAAAGGGAGCCACACACTAGACAAGACATTCATCCTGTAGGCATCCCCACCCTGATTTCCCCCCCCCACCCCCATGTCTTCACCACCCATCTCGCTTATTCTTCACCACTAGGGCTCCGCGGTGTTTCTTTCCTGGGTTCCACTATCCTCTCTAGAGTCGTGAGCAGCGGAGGCGGAGTGTGTGGGTGCTAATGTGGGACCCAGTTATAGGTTTATCTGAGCCATACTAGACTTGAAGCCGAGCAGCCTTCCCATCTCTCGTGTCCGCACTCGACTCACAGACCCCGATCGCGCAAAGGGTGGTGTATGGCAGTTACATGGTGTGTGGCAGGGAATTAACTTATTCCATGGTGGAAAACACGTTTAGTAATAGTGTGCCTTGATAACCCTGCAGTAGCACAGCTGTGGAGGTGGTATGTGCTGGTTACATATCTTGCTGCCTTATACAGGGCACCCCAAATATTAGGTAAAAGGGGTGGATGATCCCTGCTCCTGTATCAGTAAGTTGAGCACCTGCTGCATCTCACCCTGGAAGTGTGAATAAACGTTTCAAACCGCATTACCTCCTAGCCTGGACTCCTATGTGCTTTGGTGGAAAGAGAGAGGAACTTGGAGTCACAGACCTTACATGTGGTCAAGCCCAGTCACTGCCCCAAACAATGTGCCAGGCCCACTGGAAGTGTGTGCCACACTGCTGGGCACAGATGAGAAAGGCGAGGGGGGCAGCCCCCGTCTCATCATGGTGGCCTCTGCACAGCCCTGCTCCCACTGCCTGTCTCCAGTCTCTGCTGCCTTCTCCAGCGGCTGCAGACCTCATTGACCTTCACTTCAGTAATGCACAGTGTGCGCTGCAGGGATAGCGGAGTAATTGGCAGCATCGTCGACGGAGTCACTCGTTTGTGACTACCAGAATGGCACATTGATGGCGTGTTCTGAGCGGCCACGGGCACCACCCCATCCCACTGAGCAGGAACTCATTAGGTCATCTGCCTACAGTGAAGGAACATTTTGGAGATGGCAGAGATCCCACTCGCCCAGGATACTAGAAGTGTGTTAAGTGGTCTCAGAAGCCCACCCCCCTTCCAGTAACTCACCAACTCTTTCCCTTCCCCCGTGCGTTCTCCGTTGCCTGGCATGCTTGCGCTGAAGCGATACTGCATACGTACCAAGTTGTCCCAGTGACCACCTTGGTGCCATGTGGACATCAGTTGTTAATAATGCCATTTCTGTTGCAGCCACAGTGACACCGGGGGAAGCCAGAACATCCCTGATCCTTTTTGAGCTTATAAACAATATGACCCTTCTATGACGTACCTGCAGTTTAGTTGTACATCATAATAGCAGAGGTACGGTAGCACGACATGGTCTGCACCTTCTTCAATCGTCTTTGCTTAATGGGCAAGTCGCTGATTCAGATTTAGACATCAGCAGCTCAGCCTGATGAATTGTGCACCAGTCCACTGGCTTGTGAGAGCACGTGTCATTTAAGGACCAAGAGGAATATGTGGCACATTCTAGGCGCGGTTAGTATTGGAGCCAACGTGGAGGTGAGGCTGATCTGTCCTTGTCCTCGTCTCACCTTATTCCCCTTCTGGTCTTTCAGGCTCCGACACCCCAACATCATCGACCTGGCAGGGTACTGTGTGGAGAATGACGTCTACTGCCTCGTGTACATCTTCCTGCCCAGTGGCTCCTTGGAGGACAGGCTTCACTGCCAGGTAGGTGTCTGCATGTTTGTGCATGATGATCTCTTGATTTTAGTCCAGACAAGGGAAACCCGTCTCATTACTTGCGATATGTGCATATGTACGGAAAGACGTAGATTGTCAATACATCAATTTTCATTTATTTACGGCTGTCACTCCTTTTTTCAGTGCTCTGCTTTACCTTTGCCTTGCATTTACACACATGAAGAGGTTTTGTCGAAGCGCTACCAGAGATGTTACTCTCGTGTAATACAGTTCAACCACAATAGGCAAGGATATGGAATCTGCAGGGGAGTCCTCTGTGCTTTCCTTTGGGACACTTGTTGAGTGGTTGCTCCCATCCCAGCAGAGAGTTCATCTAGAGTGTCCCATGCAGCCGAATGAAACTTGGACTTTGATAGTACTCTTGAGTGGGACGCCACCCAGTGTCACAGCGGATGCATTCGCGAGCCGCTGCAGCATCACCCTTGGAAGTCACCCACTGGGTCCTAAAAGAACAGATGACTCTGATGTCACTTCTGCCTACATTTCCAGCTGCCAGCAGATAGGAAAGAAAGCATAGCCAGGAAGATAATGCACTGAATGAAAAGTTAGCAAAGAATCAGGCGTCCGCGGAAGTGAAGACAGGAGGGCAGGGGGTAATCTGCCGGAACACAGGGCATTCTCCAAAAAAGGGCAGAGCTGCGGCTGCCACCTTCTTCCTTGCAGAGGCTTAGTTTGTAAACCACTGGTGCCACCGTAAGATGGAAAGATGCTGAGTGTGGTGTTGGATTGGTGTGAGCTTCCACGTGGAGTGCTGCAGACATTGAAGGAGCTCAGCCATATCTCCACATCCCTGAAGCAAAGCCTAACCAGAGTTCATTGGAAGGACGTCTCTCCTGGGCTTAAGTTTTTCTACAACTGTTTCAGTGGGGCTTGTCATATTTTTTAATTTTAATTTTGCACTTTCCATATATTTTTTTTAATGAATATATGGATGAAATAAAAACAAACTGTTAAAAAATCGTGAAATACACAGCGCTAGAAGAACATCCCTGCAGGAGATGGCGCCAGGAGAAGGAATAACGTTTTGTCAAAGTATTGGGGGATTGGGTGGATAAGCTCTGTTCGAGAATGGAAGCCCAGTTCCTTGTTGAGCACGGATACTCGCCAAGGATTGGTGGGATAGAAATGAAGTTCAGGTTTGGAGGGTTGGGGAATGTGATGAGAGAGAAAAGGAAGTGGAGAAGGCGTTTCATAACCCAAGACACCAGCGTTTGCGAAAGGCAAGTAGCAAGACTTTACAAGGTAGACAAGTTGTTGAGTTGCTGTTGCATGGTTCGACAATGTAAGCAGGTGGATTTGTGATGTTTGTATGCTTCAGTGGACTGAAAGGCACAGCCACAATTATGACCTTAAATCACGCTTGTCTTAGTCGGGTATCTGTTACTTCTAATTTGCTGTCGCCTCCTCAGGGAAGCGTCCGAGGGCGATTGCCATTGGTTTATTTCCTTGCAGGTCAGACTTTGTCAGAGTTGGCTACATAGTTCTTTTGTGAGCATTGTGATGTGATCTAGATAAGAGCAGATATTCTATTGGTCTTGCTGTTGATGGCTTTGGCGTGAGCAGTCTGAGCACCTAGCGTGGCATCTCCTGGCCGACGGTGCTGTCCCAAGTAAGTTGTTGCTGCGTAGCTTTTGTGGGAGACCTGTCCTTTGTGAGGGAGCCCAGCAGTCTGTGCGCTGAATCTAAAGATTGCTAGCCAGTACTGTTTCAGGGGTGCTGGTGTCGACTCGAAGAGTGTTTTGGATAAGATGACTTGACGTGACGGGAGGTATCTTTGGCATTAGCAGGAAAGTCTTCAGGAGTGCCTGCTTTGTCTTTTTTTCTGATGGAGTTTGAGGAAGACCTGGATTTCCTGGTTCCAGATGGCCTTAGTGTGCCTTTTGGGGGTACCTGATAAAGTTGTGCCTCTGGCAACAGGTCCACATGCAGGGACCCGGGAGTGCCTCCCCAACATTTGCTTTTGTCCACTTTGCATAACAGTTAGAGCTGGAGTGCAGCAGCATTACTGCGACCTCAGTAAAAACATGTCATTTGGGCGGAGACTTAGAACCATGTAAAGTACTGAAAAACTCCCCGTTGCTAGTGTCTGTGGTACACCGAGGAAGGGGTCTGATGCTGTCGTCGTCTTCTGGCGAAGATACCTATGGAAAGCTCCACTCCGGTGCTGCCCAGTATCCACCTTAAAATATCAACAAAGTTCTGGGTCCAGTCTGCAGTCTGCAGTCTGACAATACTTTATTGAAGAGGTTCACCTGGGCAGAGGTATCCCTTAGGAATGCAATTTGCAGATGGTTAGAAACTGCACAAACCACTATCTCTGCTGATTAATTTTGCTGATCCTAGCAGAACAACATTGGTGTTGACAGTAAAGTCATCAACAATCTCATTCCAAAGCTCTGGGTCTGTCGATGCATGTGCATGACATTAGATTTATAGGATGTAGTGCGAGTGCCACAAGGATTGGTTACTCCCCGGACTCCTATGGAAACTATGAAGAAAAATCAAAATAGGGGTGTGAGGAGGTGGGCTCAAGCGTGCATCCCATCATGCATGCATCAGCGATTCCACTCATGCGTGCATCGGCAATTCCACTCAAGTGTGCTTCGCATCACACAGCCACTGGTAATTCCACTCAAGCGTGCATCCCACCATGCATGCATCGGCAATTCCACTCAAGCGTGCATCTCATCACACAGCCATTTGCAATTCCACTCGAGCATGCATCCCATCATGCGTGCATCAGCAGTTCCACTCAAGCGTGCTTCGCATCACACAGCCATTGGCAATTCCACTCAAGCGTGCTTTCATCATCATACATTGGTAATTCCACTCAAGCGTGCTTCCCATCACACAGCCATTGGTAATTCCACTCAAGCGTGCTTCCCATCACACAGCCATTGGTAATTCCACTAAAGAGTGCTTCCCATCATGCATGCATTGGTAATTCCTTTCAAGTGTGCTTTCCATCATGCTTGCATTGGTATTTCCTCTCAAGCGTGCTTTCCATCAAGCATGCATTGGTATTTCCACTCAAGCGTGCTTTGCATCATGCATGGTAAACATCTCTATCCATGTCTCATTGCAGGGCCGTGTTAAACCGCTTTCCTGGAGTCAGCGGCTGGCCATCATGCTGGGAGTAGCCCGTGCCATCCAGTTTCTGCACTTGAACCAGCCAAGCCTGATCCACGGGGATGTGAAGAGGTAAGAGTCCTGAGGGCTTCTACGAAGGGAGGGAACACTCAGATCATGTAACGTGCAAACGTATTGGCTTTTTCACATGTGTGTTAGTAAGTTGCACTGATCCAAACAGCTTGTGTCAAGCAAGCAATGTTACCAGTGAGTGTTCTATGTTGTGCCCTGCTTTTAGAAGTCTACCTTCATTCTTCACTGTGTAAGAACTAAAAGTGGTTGATGTTCTGTCACACCCAGCCTTGCACTCACAAGTCTTACCAACACTATGTAGAGATAAGAAGGCATGGTGCCCAAAATATCACTGGCTGGTTCATATTGAGTTTGCACATTTCTTGCAGGGCAAGCTGGCAGATTTCTTTGTCCTTTCCAGATGTAAAAATCAAGGGTTAGTGCTTGATTTGAAGGATAAAACAAGTAATGAGGAGAGGGGAGTAGTTTTATTTAGGAATTTGCCTCTGCCCTCCTGAATGGCGAGGTTACTGAACACCAAGTACACCTTGTTTTGGTGCAGTCTCACTCATCCATCACCCTACATTCCTGTCTCTGTCTCGCTCTTGCAGCTCCTTTTTTACCCTTTTTTAGGCCGAGCTTACAGGTAGCTTTTAGTATTCTGTTGTCGAGACTTACTCTGGACAATATTGAACCTTACAGTGCATTGTGCCTGTTCATGACCTACCATTCGTCAGCCTGCTGATCAGTCTCATGTGCTCGCTTATTATTCAGCAGCTTTCCTTCCTCTTCTTGTGTGTGCCCCTCCCTAGACCTGAAGTTCTGTACCATCCCGTTTACTGGATTATTTGTATCCTTCCACTGTTTACATTCTGGGAACTTCTTGTTTCTTTTTCATTTATTTGTGCTGCTCCCCAGTCATATTTCCCTCCACGCTCTTCAAAGCTCGACCATTGTTTCCCCCACCTGTCCTTATTTTTTTATTTATTTTTAACTCACCCCACCCCCAAAAACGTCTCTGTTGCTTCCCAGTACTCCCTGCCCCTGCTCCAAGGTTGACTTCTGTACTCGGGGTCTCCTTTGCTCCCCCCCTCCAATCTCTCTACACCCCTGAGCGTCATGTTAATTTTTTGTTTTTTTGGTTGGCATGCTCGGCAGCTAAAATGTAAAACTATGCTGCTCTTTTCTGTTTAATCTGTTTTTGTGCATATTGTTTCTTTTACTTGAATATTTAGTTTCATGTCCACCATCTTGGAACTGTAGAGTAAACATACAAAATAGAAAAATAATTGCTGTTGCTTTAGCACAAATAGCTGAGCATGTGCAGTGACATGCGCATGTATGCAGGCGGACACTTTTTTGTTTGTTTTTGCCACTGCTGTTCTGCAGGGGTAAACAAACCTTTATTTTCTTTTCCTTTTTCCGACGCGGAGCAGTAGTGGCAAAAAGCATTGGCAAGCCCTTAGGAAGGTGATATCTATTGGCTCTCTCAAGGACTGTGCATTTTGTCACTGTTTTCCTGCATTCCTCTTCCTCCTCTTTTCTCCCTTTTCAGACTTTCCCTGTCTTGCTTAAGTTTAAAGTCTGAAAAATAAGTCCTGAACCCCATAAATGGGTGGCAGTTCACACCACCTGCAGGATCCTGCATATAGGAAGGACTTCCAGCGCTGCAGGATGACACTGGTGGCAAGGATTTGCTGCACCGGCTGTTTGGGGGTGCATATCTAACTATGCATGCACAGCTGCATGAGGATGCTCATCTGTAACCCTAACTGCACAGCTGCGTGGGGATGCTCATCTGTAACCCTAACTGCACAGCTGCGTGGGGATGCTCATCTGTAACCCTAACTGCACAGCTGCGTGGGGATGCTCATCTGTAACCCTAACTGCACAGCTGCGTGGGGATGCTCATCTGTAACCCTAACTGCACAGCTGCGTGGGGATGCTCATCTGTAACCCTATCTGCACAGCTGCATGAGGATGCTCATCTGTAACCCTAACTGCACAGCTGCGTGAGGATGCTTATCTGTAACCCCATCTGCACAGCTGCGTGAGGATGCTCATCCTTAACCCTAACTGCACAGCTGCGTGGGGATGCTCATCTGGAACCCTAACTGCACAGCTGCGTGAGGATGCTAATGTGTAACCCTAACTGCACAGCTGCGTGGGGATGTTCATCTGTAACCCCATCTGCACAGCTGCATGGTAATCCTATCTTCATAGCTGCATGAGGATGCTCATCTGTAACCCTAACTGCACAGCTGCGTGGGGATGTTCATCTGTAACCCTAACTGCACAGCTGCGTGGGGATGCTTATCTGTAACCCCATCTGCACAGCTGCGTGAGGATGCTTATCTGTAACCCCATCTGCACAGCTGCGTGAGGATGCTTATCTGTAACCCCATCTGCACAGCTGTGTGAGGATGCTCATCCTTAACCCTAACTGCACAGCTGCGTGGGGATGTTCATCTGTAACCCTACCTGCACAGCTGCATGGTAATCCTATCTTCATAGCTGCATGAGGATGCTCATCTGTAACCCTAACTGCACAGCTGCGTGGGGATGCTCATCTGTAACCCTATCTGCACAGCTGCGTGAGGATGCTTATCTGTAACCCCATCTGCACAGCTGCGTGAGGATGCTCATCCTTAACCCTAACTGCACAGCTGCGTGGGGATGTTCATCTGTAACCCCATCTGCACAGCTGCATGGTAATCCTATCTTCATAGCTGCATGAGGATGCTCATCTGTAACCCTATCTGCACAGCTGCATGAGGGTGCTCCTTTCTAACCACACCTGCGTGAGGATGCTAATGTGTAACCCTAACTGCACAGCTGCGTGGGGATGCTCATCTGTAACCCTAACTGCACAGCTGCGTGGGGATGCTCATCTGTAACCCCATCTGCACAGCTGCGTGAGGATGCTCATCTGTAACCCTATCTGCACACCTGCGTGAGGATGCTAATGTGTAACCCTAACTGCACACCTGCGTGGGGATGCTCATGTGTAACCCTAACTGCACAGCTGCGTGGGGATGCTTATCTGTAACCCCATCTGCACAGCTGCGTGAGGATGCTCATCTGTAACCCCATCTGCACAGCTGCGTGAGGATGCTCATCCTTAACCCTAACTGCACAGCTGCATGAGGATGCTCATCTGTAACCCTATCTGCACAGCTGCGTGAGGATGCTCATCTGTAACCCTATCTGCACAGCTGCATGAGGATGCTAATGTGTAACCCTAACTGCACAGCTGCGTGGGGATGCTCATCTGGAACCCAACCTGCACAGCTGCATGAGGATGCTTATCTGTAACCCCATCTGCACAGCTGCGTGAGGATGCTCATCTGTAACCCTAACTGCACAGCTGCGTGGGGATGCTCATCTGTAACCCCATCTGCACAGCTGCGTGAGGATGCTCATCCTTAACCCTAAGTGCACAGCTGCGTGGGGAAGTTCATCTGTAACCCTATCTGCACAGCTGCATGAGGATGCTCATCTGTAACCCTATCTGCACAGCTGCATGAGGATGCTCATCTGTAACCCTATCTGCACAGCTGCATGAGGATGCTAATGTGTAACCCTAACTGCACAGCTGCGTGGGGATGCTCATCTGGAACCCTAACTGCACAGCTGCGTGAGGATGCTAATGTGTAACCCTAACTGCACAGCTGCGTGGGGATGTTCATCTGTAACCCTATCTGCACAGCTGCATGAGGATGTTCATCTGTAACCATATCTGCACAGCTGCATGGTAATCCTATCTTCATAGCTGCATGAGGATGCTCATCTGTAACCCTATCTGCACAGCTGCATGAGGGTGCTCCTCTCTAACCACACCTGCACACCTGCGTGAGGATGCTCATCTGTAACCCTAACTGCACACCTGCGTGGGGATGCTCATCTGTAACCCTAACTGCACAGCTGCGTGGGGATGCTCATCTGTAACCCTATCTGCACAGCTGCGTGGGGATGCTCATCTGTAACCCTATCTGCACACCTGCGTGAGGATGCTCATCTGTAACCCTAACTGCACAGCTGCGTGTGGATGCTCGTCTGTAACCCTAACTGCACAGCTGTGTGGGGATGCTCATCTGTAACCCTATCTGCACACCTGCGTGGGGATGCTAATGTGTAACCCTAGCTGCACAGCTGCGTGAGGATGCTCATCCTTAACCCTAGCTGCACACCTGCGTGGGGATGTTCATCTGTAACCCAACCTGCACTGCTGCGTGGGGATGTTCATCTGTAACCCAACCTGCACTGCTGCGTGGGGATGTTCATCTGTAACCCTATCTGCACAGCTGTGTGGGGATGCTCATCTGTAACCCTAACTGCACAGCTGCATGAGGATGCTCATCTGTAATCCCAACTGCACAGCTGCGTGAGGATGCTCCTCTGTAATCCTAACTGTACATCTGCGTGGGGATGCTCATCTGTAACCCTACCTGCACAGCTGCGTGGGGATGCTCACCTGTAACCCTAACTGCACAGCTAACTGCACAGCTGCGTGGGGATGCTTATCTGTAACCCTAGCTGCATGGTAACCCTATCTGCATAGCTGCATGAGGATGCTCATCTGTAACCCTATCTGCACAGCTGCGTGGTAACCCTATCTGCACACCTGCATGAGGATGCTGATCTGTAACCCCATCTGCACAGCTGCATGAGGATGCTCATCTGTAACCCTATCTGCACAGCTGCGTGGTAACCCTATCTGCACACCTGCATGAGGATGCTCATCTGTAACCCCATCTGCACAGCTGCGTGGGGATGCTCATCTGTAACCCTATGTGCACAGTTGCATGAGGAGGTTCATCTGTAACCCTATCTGCACAGCTGCATGAGGATGCTCATCTGTAACCCTATCTGCACAGCTGCATGACAGTGCACATCTGTAACCCTATCTGCACAGCTGCATGAGGATGCTCATCTGTAACCCTAAATGCACAGCTGCATGAGGATGCTCAGCTGTAACCCTATCTGTACAGCTGCATGACAGTGCACATCTGTAACCCTGCCTGCACAGCTGCACGAGAAAGCGAATGTGTAACCCTGCCTCCACAGTTGTTTGGGAGTGCATATCTGTAACCATGCAAGCACAGCTGCTTCGGGATGCTCATCTGAAACCTTGGCTTAGGAGCTGCATGAATAGGACCATAGACATCTCGTCCTTACGCCTCCTATCATCTGTCAAACACACAAAGTGCCCAACACAGTCAGTGATCTCCCTTTTGATTGGGTGAGTGGTTACCCTCATGTTCGTCAGGTGAAGGCCGGAGCTGGGTTGACTCTGTGTCTAACCAGTGTCCTTACTAAGCCACACCACCTAGCCAGGTAGTCTGATTTTTCTTTCTTTTTATGAGTACCAAGCTTTAAGATTACCAAGATTAGGATGTCTCACTTGTGCAGCTGATTACATATGTTAATGTACTGTGTGCAATGCTTTTCTTTTGTTTGTTCTATGTGCCTACAAAAAAGATAATAAATCCAGTTTACAAAATGGCAATACTAACACCAGTCTAGGCCAGGTAGCCCCTTTGGGCAAGTCTAGGCAGTCCCCCAGGCCCTCACCACATCCACGGCACCCACTGATGAGGAGCAAAACATTTAAGTTTGCAGCCACACTAGGAATCTCTTCCCTTCCTTCTCCAAGGGCGAAGGGCCAAGCACCTCGGTTATGGGTGGACTTTAAAACCAGGAGACAATGGCCTATCATGGCAAGCTCGTCGTTTGCATTGTTGTGGTTTTACGTTACTCATACACTCTCTTTTGTGGGGTCAGTTGTCCTTAGGACACATTCCACTCCATTGCAGCCTGCAATCCCACTAAGCTTGCTGTGTCCTGCCCTGGCTCAGGCTCTTAGACTTCCCAAGAGGGCCTGTTGTATAGCTATTTTAGCCATAGTTTTATACTTGCTATTTGAGCTAACTAGACCTGCAGCTGTGCACCTTAGCCCAGTTATATTTTATTAAGCAAGCCGCATTTGCAGTGATTGTTTTATTTACCTCTACCTAGTTGTTCTTGTCGCCTAGGACAGCACTACATTCTTAGCAAACACATTTCTTTCACTCTGTGCTTTCCTCAAGGCTGCAGTAAGATAGGATTGCCGGCAAACGCTGTACACTTTCTCCAATATTCACAGAAACATACACACTCTTACGTAGGGGTCTTTCTTAGAACATTAGTTTGTTTTATTCTAAAAACAGTTCCTTGGCCGTACACGTTAGAGGGAGATTCCAGCCAGATGACCACTGATTGCCTCGCCACAGCTGTTGGCTTAGAATGCCGAATCCCTGGCCCCCATGGGAACGGTATCTTCTGAGACTACAGGCCACTTGTTCAGGTATGAGGGATTGTCTTCCCAGGGGGAAACCTGACGGGTGAATAAAGGTTAACACTCTGTGCTCTAACATAGCATAGGTAGGAGATAGATATACACATATCTATATAACTATTAGCGGCAGTATGGTAGGATTATTTTTGTGTTTTACTCTCCTTGCTACAATTTTACTTCTATTGTGCTTTATCATCCTAGTTCTTGCAATACATGGGTTATTATCTATAATGCAGTTACTTCAATACACCTTATTGAACTATAGTCTGCGTCTGTTGTCTTTGCGTGTGTGAGGCCAAGGATGACATCTGACCGACCACGATTCCCCTGAGGAGTCATGTATGTCATGCGCCCAGTTGCCATAATCGTCCCTGCTGTAGGGCGGAGATGACGTGCTGCTAGTTAGCCGGAAAACCCAGATGAGGCCGACGGGTGTCACATGGTGTGGGAGTAGACTCATAATGGGAACCTACGCGACAGATCAGTGTTGGGTCAATGGAGCTCAGGGCGCATTCCACTCCATTGCAGCCTGCAATCTCACTAACCTTGCGGTGTCCTGCTCAGGCTCTGTCTATCCAGAAGGGGCAGTGTGGGGTCAGTGGACCTCACATTCCACTCCATTGTAACCTGCAATCCCACTAACCTTGCTCTGTCCTGGAAAGGCACTAGCCATCCTGAATGAGTTTATTTCAATTAAAAATATTAAGAAGTAAACTGCACAAATTACTGTTTAGCACAAACCAAATAGTTCTCAAAAGGAAATGGGTTTAAAAAATGTAAAAGAAAGCAATAACACACATGATCTAAAAAAAATAAAATGGGTTAGCGTATCAGTGACAAGCGGATTAGGATGATAGTTTATTAAAGGAAGGTTGCAGGGTGTGAGTAGATGCACGTCAAAAATGGAAATTAAGAAACTGTGCAGAGGCATGGGACAGGGCGAGACCTGTTTGAGGTATGGACAGTGGAATGAGGGACATTGAAATTACAATAACAATGTCAGTACAAACAGCATCTTCAACCAATTCACATTCAGAACTTTTGCTTCTTAAGTTGTTTCCCAACCTGAAGTATTAGTTGAGATTCAGTCTGCAGTATCATGTCATCTTCCATCTCAACCTTGGCTGAACTCAGTGCATCATTGTACCCAGGTATATCATGTGCCTGGAGAGAGAGATGTTCTAACTGGGTTCACTACACGCACAGCCGGTGCCTGCTTCTAAAACCTGCCCTCCCAGAATCAGACCCCAGTATTGCCTCCACCTGCCCTGTGAGCCATCCGTAAACCAAAGTGGCATGGGCGTCCTTCTCAGAAGCAGCTTGGGCCTTGTAAGGTCTCCGTGCTCATTTGTATGGCCTGATTCCTCTTGCTGCTAATGGCTGCAGTGATGCCCAAGCCTGAGCGTCTCTTGCATTCAGGCTTTCCGATGCTTCCGTAAACCAACTGTACGTGAACGCGAGCGCTTTAGCGGAATCGAGTGCCTGTTGCAGAGACACAGATAATGACTTATATGGGGCTTCAGCAGTTTGTAAGCTCTGAAAGTAATAGACTTTTAATAGTACTTAACCTGCTTATTAAGCAGGTATTTTAAAGCGCCCAGGAGTCGTATGTAGAATTGTGGAGTTTGGGGGGGTCATATTATTACGTGAAGGTGCGTGAGACCTGCACGAGTTACTCCGATGTTGCCCAGCCGTGGTGAGCAGTCAGTCTCATCTGTCGCTGGGATGTGCATGGTCACTGGAAGATTAGTCTCTGGCTCACTTCCCTTCACCTTGCCTTGGTTTCCTCCATTTATCATTGGGGCACAGTGCACTTCATTCTAAATTGCATTAAAACCTAAGGCATTAGTGTTGTTAAGGTAACAATCTCTGTTGTAAAGTATGCATTAAAATAGTTTGATTTGAGTAATTTGTATGGCTGCATCATATCTGCGGCCGTTGAAAGCAGGTTGTGATTTGACTGCATGAATGGTTTAATTTTACTAAATAAACTCCAGATGAACTATTGTAAATTCTCCCGATCACGTCCGGTGTTGTAACCTTCACTTTAGATGTGAGTTGAAAGCGCTGTGTCCAAGTGCCTGCAGGTTTGGTTCACAGCCTGTTTTGTTTGCCTCTCTCCAGTCTCCCCTCCTCCATCTCACGGTCTTGCACACTTTCTGTAATCCTGCTGATCAGGGAACTGATGTGACCGGGCACACATGCTGAAAATGGCCCTGTGGAACATGGGAGGTTCACACATGCATCTTTCGTCTTTCTACACTATGGTTTTGTTGCCTTTGGGAGCACTGCTCACTAAGAGGCGATGGTTTCACACTTTGTGAATGTTGAGGTCTAAGAAACAGTAAAGCTTTAAATTCATAAAGAGACTGACATGGTATTTCCTTCCTTTATTTGATTTGCTATTGTAATTTCTTTGGTAGTTCCAACATTCTCCTGGATGAGCAACTGACTCCTAAACTTGGGGATTTCGGTCTGGCCCGGTTCAGGTATTCTGCTGCCAACGCGGGCCAGAAGAGCACTGCCATGTTTACCAAAATGGTGCGTGGCACACTGGCGTACCTGCCCGACGAGTATGTGAAGATGGGGAAGCTTACCTTGGCATTGGACACCTACAGCTTTGGAGTGGTGAGAATTTACATTCAGATGACGGTCACACTCTGAGGACAGATTGAGCGTGTGTGGGAGACTGGCTGCGGCAAAGTCTGAGGCTTGGTCAGCGAATGAGTATTCCTGGATGGGGAGCAGAAAGGAGCTGGCATGAAGTACGTGTGTGTCTGACTCACAGCTTGCACCACCACTTGCAACAGCCCTAAGAATTTAGCAGTTCTGCGATTAGAGCACCACAGTCTCTTGAGCTCATTTACACTATTATGGGGATAGTTTATTTATAAACCCATGAAATGAACACTGCTGAGTTGTAAAGGGAGATCTTAAAGTAACTGCAGTGGGGTGCTGGAAACTGACCTACCTCTCACTGATCCGCCTGAAAACGGACAAAAAGCTTTGTTTCATGAATGGTGTGGACAGTGATTAACAAGATGTAAGCATATTGTGAATGTGTGTGAGTGCTCCAGTCTACAGCAGTATAAACTAAGTAAGTAGTGTGGATCAGTTCTGTGTCTGACGCTGACCCCTTGCGTTCCCTCAATGTCACACTTGCTCACTTTGCTGCTGTTGGTGATTCTTTCTGTTTTTGGTATACATGGGGTTGCTTCTAATGCACAATTTGACATCCTTTCCAGGCCTTGTTGTACAACAGACTCTTTAAATCCTCTACCCACCATCCTCCTGTCCAGGTCTACTCTGCTGCCTGGGGCAGAGGTGCAGAGTCCTCCAACTCCAGATTTATGTTCCTAGTCCCTGAGATGCTCCTGGGTATTGACCGGAACCAAGGGCCTGGTTTACAGTTTGGGACAATGGAGAATCCTCCAATTTGAGGAGAAGAATCCTCTGGTGGAAATTTGTGCACAGTGGGAATACTATTCAGCAGCCCTCCCAACCAATCCAACAGCAACCAGGCCAGTTGCTCCAGTAGTACAGAGGGTGCTACAGGCGCCAAACCATCACAATGAATCAGTGGGTCCTTCACATCACAGAATAGGGCTAGGCTACTCTTTCCAGGGGGTTTCCTCCCTTCATCTCTGCTGTCTTCTCCATCCAGTCAGATGAGCATTCTCTTGTCCTACAAGTGGAATTTGTGGCTATGCTAAGCAGAAGTGCGGAGGAGCTAGTGTTCATCGAGGTGATGGTGGCACATGCAGCACTGGAGATATCTATTCTCTACTGGACAATTGGCTGCTGAAGGCAGACTCATTTCTGCTGCTGTCAGACCATCTGATTGCCATGATATCTCTAATGTTCGACTAGGACTTTTTATCAGCTGGCCCATGTCTCATCTGGAGTCTTTCAGGGCTGCCTTACCATCGTGTGGTGTTGGGCCTTCCTGCTTACCCAGAGAGTTCAGGACCTTCAGGATAGGAGTCCTTCACTTACTGGGGCTTCTGGTTTCCTGCATCCTTCTGACCACACATGCTTGATAACACATACGTGGCATTCAGTGGTGTCTGCTCTTTCAGTGGATGCAACGCTGGGGCACGCCGGTGCACAATGTCCTCATCAACCTGAAGGCGGCGAAAGATTTTCAGTGGTGGTCAATGGGTGGGGAATCTTACTTGTGCCAAAGTTCTCCATTCACGGTCGGTCCATCTAGATTCTTACAGACCATACAATTGAAGTGTTACGTCAGCTAGTGGAGCGGCATGTGTTTGTAGCATAGATTTATGCCCTTGCTGTCCTGAGAGGTGCTGAGATCCTGGGCTTTGACTCAGGCTTACAATTTAAATGGAAGGGCTAACCTCTACTCCTTTCTCACTGCCAGGCTTCCTATTGCAATTTGAAATTATCTCCGTTTTTTGTTGCAGGTGTTGCTGGAGAGCCTGACTGGACGGCCCGCCTTACAGAGCGGAGGCAGCGACAATACCAAGTACTTGGTGAGGGCACATATCTTTATGCAGAGCTTGGGGTTGTCCCGATGCAGGGGTACAGCAGCTTGTATGGTTTGGGGTGCTCGAAACCGCAGCAGTAAGGGGGACTTGCCGCTTGCAAGCATCATGTCTTTTAAGGCCTTCTGAAGTCTTTCAAGGAGAGTGTGGGTACCACAGCGTCAATGATTTAGGACACCCACGTGCCAGAGTATCTAAACTTTGCACCAGCGCCATGCAATTTTACTCTCCATTTGCACTGAGCGACCAACACAGAAACGACATTTGAACTGCCTGGCCAGTGCAAAAATTGTGTTGATCAGTTAAATGTTTTTTTCTTTTTTAGGGGTATAAAACTTTTCAACTTTGAAATTGATTCAGGTTGATTTTAATATTTTTGCTAGTGTCACTAGGAAAGCTAATGAGCACCGTTAAGAGGCCGGTATGAGTAGGTCAGTAATGACCCAATGTTTCAGCCCAGCTTCAGCAGGCGAAGTCTTCAGGTGAAAAACTCCACCCGGGGTGTTCCAGCAGATGCTGTACTCAGTGTCCCCAGTAATGCTCAGTATTGCTCTAGGCTTAACCTGGCACTTGTGATGAGCCCCTCACATTAATATAAGAAAAGAAACAAAAAGAAAGCTATGTATAATTGTAAGACTCCTTGACGCAACCAGAAATAAACATCATCTGTTGTCATTTAAAACACATGGAAACAGATTGGTTTTTCACTGTCCTAGTGAAGAGATGTTAGACCTGTTAAAATACATTAGTTGGCCCATAGTACTGCCCTGCACACTCCATACCCTGCTAAGCTACTCTTCAAAGAAATCAAGACTAAAAAAAACCAAAGCAATCTTCAGGGGTGTGTTTTCAGATCACAAAAACAACGACAGATTTATTGCAGATAAGTCAGACCAGTTTGCAAACATTAAAGATGACAATATTCCTTTCCCAGACAGAAGGAATAAACACAGCTGTGTCAGAAGAACATGCTTCCCCAGTGAGAATGCACCTGGAGATCTCACTAGAGGCTCTACAAACACTATTCAAACATGCACAGATTTTTAAAACCCATTTTGAGCAACCATATCTTATATACCTGTTGGGAATCTGCTGAATGCAGCTCACTGAGGTGATGAGGAAGAGCAAATACAGTTGATGACTAGTGTTGATGTTGTACTTCTGACTCTGCTTTTAGAAATCAGTTATAAAATGTTTAACAAATGTCTAATTTCTGTACAGTGCACATCAATCTTTTATTCTTGAATGTTTTATAACAAATGACATGTAAGCCATCTTTATTTGCTTAAAACGCATCACTGTTTCAAATATTGAGGAGCATTTTTTTCCAGTAGTTATTTTTTTGTAATAATAATTTAGAAAAATTATTTTTCATTTCCAGTTATTTATAGAAGTAATAATTTAGAGTTGTTATTTTTTGACCTGGTAATTTTAATGAATTCAGCTAATACCCATTTTTAACGGGTAGGTCGGTGCAAATGTAGGTGCAAAATCGCACCGCGCTGGTGTAATGTTTCGTAGTCCAGCAACACGTGAATGCAGCCATCTGTTGCCATCAGTGAACCTAAACTTTCTGATGCGTAGTACCTTGTGTTGTATTCTGGATTTCACTCTTCCTTCTGGTTGTGTAGGATTGTCCTGGCTCTCTTGTGTCCACTTTGCACTTCCATCTGTTCTTTGTCCGCAGGCTCTCGGATATCGCACCCGCTGTCTGACTTTCATCCCTTTCTGCTTCTGTTCTTCTTTCTCTCCAGAATTCTGCCTTCGCTGGCCCTGTCCGCCGCTCCTGTCTCTTGCTGGTTGCCTTGCTTAGCTTCTGGACAAGGCCTGTGCCCTGCTAGCACTGCATCACTGCTCCTTTCCGAGTGCTTCTTTTGCTCTTCAGCACAGTGGTTCATGGCTGTTTTCTTCTGCTTCGCCCTACTTGGCGCTCAGAAAGATGTGGTCAAGGAGGAGGAGGCGAAGGACCAGGAAGAAGTGGAGGCCCGCAAGCAGAAGGACCCCTCGTTCTGTGTGGCGCGCGGTGACAAGGCCCTGCGTACAGGCTTGCGCATCTACAGGAAGTACATGGACTCACGGCCAGGGCAGTGCCCAGAACAGGTTGGCACGGAGCTATGCCAGCTGGCTTGCCAGTGCTTGGATAACCAAAAGAAGCGTCCCAGAATGCAGGAGGTATGTCTGCCTGTGGTTCCTTGCTCTGCGCGCGCGACCTGTGTTGTGCTTTTTCATTGCTGCTACCCTTGCTTCTTGCAAACATCTGCACAGCACAAGGTGCAAAACACAACTTTCGGTATTTTAATTCTTTATTGGGATCTCAAAGCAACAGAAAGTACCATAAGATTTTTCACAATTGGTAGATACAACAAAGAAGTTCCAGAACATAATCCAAGTCAAGGGTGAGCAAACCGTCGGAAAACAATATAAAAAAGCATGAAGAAGATTGATATTTTTTTTTTTTTTTTTTTTAATTTATTTTTTAGTAGACCCTTGCCAGCCCTGTCGATTAATTCTCAACTCAAAATTCCCTGGATCCCTAGTAAAGTGAAGTCATTGTTGCCCACTATCGCTAAACCCTTATTGTAGGCGGGCGGGGGATGCATCCAATAATGGGCATGAGGAGAGGGGATAGAACTGTTTAAAGGCTCCCAGTAAAGGTAAGTCAGCACCTTTCAATGGGCCCTAGATAAAGGTTCGGTCTTTAAGAATGTCTTTTAGATGTCTTCAAATGTTAATTTATTGTTACGTTTATAAATACATTTTTCACAAGAAGCCATTTCATATGTTTTCCAGTCAGGTGAAGAGTGATGAGATTACATCTGTTTTCCAGAGGTGCAACAGGCCTAGTTTAGCTGTGCCCAGTGCAGTTACCAGCCAGGGTGTCCTTGGAGAGGAGAGGTCCAGACGTTCAGAGAGGTCACGAAGCAAGGCAGTTTTTGCCATCAAGGGTAAAGGCTTATCTAGATCAACATTCAAGCACCCCCATATTTGCTGCCAGTAATCCAGTTTTCTGACAATCCCACAGGTTATATATAGTGTCATTGACATGAACACACACCTCCAACAACTGGAATCAGCACAGAGTGTGGCCCTATATAACTTAGCTGGAGACTAGTACCAACGATTAAGGGCCTTTTAGAAGCTATACTTCATATGTGATAACCTAAGGGCTTCGCTGTAGTTGGCCATAGCGGATTGCCAGTCTCTCTGGGAATTGATTCTGGAGGTGTAGTTCCCAATGTGCACAGAGAAAGAGGTGGTGTTGGAAAAATGCTAGCACCACAAAATAAAATGATGGACAGAGTGCTGAAACTTTTCAAACACTCACCCCAGTCACTGATCTGGGTTTAATCCATCGTTATTTTGTTCGCTACATCACCTCAGTTTGACCCAGCCATATGCACATCAGACCTCACCCTGCTCCCCATGGGAACAGTCCAGCTAAACTGCCAAGCTAGGTCCTCCCTGGACCGGATACAAGCATCCTGGGACTGGTTTCGGGGTATCACCCTTCATCTGCCAGGCTAGCTTGAATCCAGTGGCGCAGCGAGCAAGGGACCCACGTCCGGCCATACCCTGGCCCCTTGAGGCGAACATAGCAACGCCATAAAATAAAATGATGGAGGGACTGCTGAAACTTTTCAATCACCCCCATCACAGATCTGGGTTTAATCCATTGTTATTTTGCTTGCAAATGCCAACATTATCCCCCCACCCCCCAAAAAAATCCTTTTCACCCATGGAAATATTGCACTATGGGATATTTTACAAGGGTTACAGGGGGTTTCCCTAATTTTTCTTTAAGAACATGAGACAGCTGAATTTATCTCCATTGTTGAGTATTCGGGAGACCATATTCTTGACTTAATTCAGGGAAGGATTTTAAGGATCCATCCTTGAGGATGTCCTCTATATACCTTATTTTGTGTGTTTTCCAGAGAGACATTGATTTCCTCACCTCCCACAATAATTTGCGCATTGTACCACGAGTGCCTTAGAATGGAGTTTATCCAGAACTTTCAGCAGTTTATGAACTCTGACAGGCAAGTTGTGAATGTTGTGCCAGTACTTCTAGTATTGTAAAGAGTAGGGTCACCACTTGTCGCTAGAGTATGGTATTCAATTCTAGACCACAGTGGAGGTTCTCTGAGTGTTTTCACCATAAAACAATTTCTGATGGATACTTCTAACCACAAAGTCTTACCTTGTGAATACCCACTGACATCAGACTGGATCTGAAAGATTATCATAGCAACTCACTAGTGCTTCGGTAAGTGGTGCTGTGCATCTGCTCTGTCCCCGGATATGACCTTGGGGCCTTTACATAGCTGCCACTTCTGCGAGCAGACGGTGGTTCTTTTCTTCCCGCACCTTCTAATGGGTATCTAGAGCTCGCACTGTCATATTCTGTCAGGTTGACAGACCATTTTCTCTGCAACCTTTTACCAGTGTACAAAGGACGTCTCCTCCAAAACAATGGAGTTCACACCCCTAAAGGGCTGCCACAAGCATATGTCTGGGTCGAACCCCCACATGGTCTCTCTCTGATGTCTGAGTTCCAAACATCGGACTAGTGAAAAATGTGTGAAGATGAACCTGAAGGCCATCCACGACCGCAAGGCTAAACCTTGCATCAGAACGCACCATTAGAAGTCCAAGAAGACCTGAAATCGGTTGAGAGCTTGTACACACTTCCACCACTAACGTCGCTCTTGGTAACGAAACTCTTCAGTTTAAAGGTCTTCAGGTAAGTCGAAGAAGTATAAGACCAAAGAATAACTCCCCTTCGTTCTGCCACACCACCACAACAAGCCACACGATACACTGGAAACTGCTTCTATGAACTTGGTCTCTGTATTTGGAACCAGCTCAATATCTCGTTCCATTGCACCCTGATTTCCTGGGTCCCACATTGATGCTGTAGCGACTCAGTGAATACCAGAGGCCATAGATAGAATTTTGGTAGCGGGCCCAGATTCTTTTGGAGTGCCTGCAGGCACGAAGGATCTGAGGTGTCCTCCAATTGGTCTACTGCCAGTGGATTTGTCTCGGACATGGACTGTGCCGCTCGACCTCGCACTGAGGCTTGGCCCTGTCCTTGGGCACAACGCCGAATCCTACAACCCTTAGGGCACCAAACCCCACCACGATCCCATACAACAATGCCGCCACCAATGCAGAGGGGGAGCTCAAAGTCTTCCTGGACTCTGAAGCCCACCCAGAGCAACCAGCAATGATGATGCATCCACCTCAAAATCTTTCTCGCCGCGATCCTGAGATGGAGTATCATGATTATGGCCCTGATGCGACCACAGTAACCTGTATGAAAAGCAGAATCTGATATTAGACTTGTAGAACACTAGTGGATTGGATGCTTCTCCCGACACTGGCCGTCACTCCCCTTTACCAGCTGTGGCTACTGAGGAGTCTGCATCCTCTGCCACTGTCATCAGGAGAGCATCAGAGATGCTGGATCTTTCACTTCCTCCAGCGAGGTGAAAATAAATGTGCTCCCAGGAGTGCTTCATCCAGGACAGACAGCACAGGAGCCCCTTCTCCCTTTTAATGAGGCCCTCACAGACACACTACCGGGCACCTGGCCACAGAGAGGATGCTGACATATGCTGATGCTGAATATACTAGAACTGGTGGCTTTTCCAGTTACTTTTTGGAGCTGAAAAATGACCGAGGCCTCAGCCCTTTCATTGATCTTTGCCTTCTGAACTTCTTCGTCTGGAAGAACAAGTTCAAAATACTCACCAAAGCTCAAGTCCTAGCAGCCCTGGATCCTGGAAGGTGGTGTTGGATCTGCAGGATACCTTTTTTCAAAATCCCGTCTTGCAGCCCCACTACCTGTGGTTTCAGATAGGCCAAGAGCTCTTCCAGTTCTCTGTGCTACTGTGCGGCCTTACCAGTGTACCTCAGGTGCTCACACAGTTGATGGTGTAGTCGCTGTCTGTCCGTGAAGGATGGGAGTACCAGTCTTCCCCTATTTCGACACCTGGCTACTGAAGGCAGGCTGGCCACATCAAGACGATGGCCAACCTTTTGATGCCGTTGAATTTTTACAGTGAACCTGCTGAAGTCACCCCTGACTCATTCACAATGGCTTCCAATTTTTGGAGCCATCCTGGACACTGTGCTTTTCTCAGTCTTCCCTTTGCCTCAAAGAATCCAGGATGTGTGGGGTAAGATCCTGTTTTGACCAGGGTGACAGTGAGAGCAACTCTAAGGCTTCTTGGCCTCTTGTCCTCCTGCTACTTGCTGGTTGTCCATGCTTGGTGGCACACGTGGGCTCTCAGTGGGATCTAAAGTTTCAGTGGAGTCGGCACCAAAGGAACCTCGAGTTTTCCATCCAGGTGATGGAGGATACTGCAAAAGATCTACAGCAGTGGCTGCTAGACTGCAATTGGACTGATGGCAGACCCTCTCTCTGCTGCACTAAAAGCTAAGCGAAGTGATGTATGCATCCTTGCTGGGCTGGGGGGGACATCTGGAAGATTTGAAGATCAGGGGACTCTGGTGTCCGACTTAAGCTTACTCCACATCAGCTTGATGAAGTTGCAAGCGCTTCATTTACCATTGAGAGTATTCCTCCCATCCATCAAGGCGAAACAGGGACAGGTTTTCACATACAACACCACCGCCTTGTGGTACTGCAACAAACATGGTGGAGTGGAATCGTGGGTCCTGTTCTATGATACCCCACACCTCTGCTAGTGGCTGTATCTTCATGGCATATCCCTGCTCGAACAGCACCTGGGTCGATCTTTCAACGCCACAGCAGACAAACTCGGTCAATGTTGCCTAGTGACTCACAAACTGAAGTTGCACTTTGAGGTAGCCCAGGGTATCTTCCAGCAATAGGGAGAAGCCTGGCTCTATATCTTTACCATTGCAAAGAACATATTATGTTCAGTATTTTGAGAGTTAGTTTTCACAAGGTACATCTCTCTCAAAGATGCCTTTTCCTTAGATTGGAGCTTACGACTGGACGAGGCTTCCCCAGTGTGTGGTGGACACCTACAGTGTCTTATACCTTATACTGGGTCCAGGTGAACCTTTTTACATAGTGTTACAGTGTCCAGATAGCCAGGGCTCTCTAATGGTAGCTGTGGTGAGCAGCCAAGATGTATCTAGGATGAGTGATAAGCACTTGCAATACCACAGCAGTCCCACAGTAACTTATCACACATGAAAGGAACCACACAGTGTTACAAAAATAAAGGTACTTTATTACAGGATCACCAAACTAGATTACTATAGGCAAATCCCCTTTTGTATGTAAGCATACACAAAATATATACTGATAGGTGTTGCAAAATCTCTTAAAATAGCAAGGGCCTTATAGGGGGCCAAACCATACACTAAAAGAGTGGAATGCAACAATGGGTCCCCCACAACTGGATATGGAGTAGTTAGTTGAGGGCTGGGGGAGAGTGGACCCCCAAGAGGTAAGTATCTAGAAGACCCCCAGTGACCAGGAGAGGTAAGTTACCTGGTCTTCCCATAGGTTAACATGGGGACTCGTAATGGAATATTGTCAAAACAGGACCAGGCCCGTGGAGCGCAATGGTGGATTATGAATGAAGAGGACCTGCAAAAGAAGGGGACAGAGTCCAGTCCATGCAGGAGTGTCCAGGTGCGGCAGGAGGCAATTCCAACCCTTCTGTGGGTGAAGATCTGGGTTGACGGTGATAGATGAAGTCCAGCTGTGGAGCCCAGGAGCTACAGAGGAGACCCCGAAGTCACCTAGGACCTGGCCCTTGCTGGTCGCTGGATTGCAGACGGGTCAGTGGTCAGGAGGACCACCAACAAGCAAATGCAACTGAAGCTGTTGAAGATTTGCAGAGCTGAAGAGGACCAGCAAGATCCTGGGGATTCAACCCTTGGGGGGTGGAGATGGGGGGGGGGGTGGCAGGGCGTTCCGGGCTGACCCTCAGAAGACAGGAGAGCCAACAGAAGCAGTATGAGCCCCATCGAGCAACCCACTAGCAGCAGGCACAGTAAGTCGCAATGAGGCCCAGTCAGGACACCTGAAAAGGAGTCCCATGGCACTGGAGCAGCAGAGGAGAGACTGTCCTTGCAGACGTGGAGTCTGAGGGGCCGGGGCTACTTGGAGCATGAAAATCCCTCAGAGCAGGAGTCAACAAGCCTTGGTTGCTGCAACAGTCACAGTGCACAGGGGTTCTGTCCTGGAGGAAGAGGAAAGGACTCCCCACCTCCCGAGTTGGACAGAACGCAGAGAGGACCCAGAGTCCCCACCTGTGTTGGAGAATCTTCGCATGTCCAGAGGACAGAAGATCCCAGCAGCCGCACATTGTAGCCTTAGGTGCCTATGGATGCAGGGGAGTGGCTCCTTCACTCCAAGGGAGATTCCTTCTTGTTTCTTTGGTGCAGCTGAAGTCTTGCCAACTCCAGAGGATGCACAACCGTGGGAATTTCCAGGTTGTTGACAGGAGCCGCAGAAACAATGTTGCAAGGAGACGTTCTCTTGATGTTGCAGTCTTGTTCGGTGCCTGTGGTGTCGAGCAGCAGTTCCACTGGCCAGGAGCAGAAGATGTCTTTCCAGAGGAGTCCTGGTGGAATCTTGCACGACGAATCTGGGGACCAACCCGCAAGGGAGTCCCTAAATAACCCAATCCCAGCCATGGCTCTCGTGACACATGACTTTGCCATATGAAGAGTGCCTCCTGCATTAGCGCCATGGATAATTTGCCCTTTTATCTTCACAACTATGTTGTAGCAGTAGTACTATGACAGTGCTACTGCTACAGCACAGTTGTGAAGTTAAAAGTGCAAATCACTGCAAAGGGAGAGACCGTCATGGTATAGAGAGCAACGGGCAGAGACTGAGGAAGACTAATTTTGTTGTGAAGGGAGCTGCAGCTTAGAGGCCACAGGTCAAGGAAAGGTATTTTTTTCAGAACAGTAAAGACCAGAGTAAGTAAATAAATGATTCCTATCTACTGTACTACTGAAACATTTGCTCAGAAATTGAAGTTAACTCGTGCACTGCGGCTGCTTCCGTGTATACTGGTGAAGGAATCTCGTGACCATGCTTCAGCTCTGCCCTCTGACCCCTTCGTCTCATGAGCCAATCCAGACGTTGATCCCTTGCTGTTTATCTAAGTACACAGCATGAGAGCAGTGTGAGGATTGGCTTGATCAGGCGAAGCCAGCGCGCTTTAAGAGACTTTGGGTCTGTGGCTGTAATCCCCCCGCTTCCAACATTGCGCAGGTAGGAGTGGGTTGAAGTGCGCATGTCGAGCTGGTAACAGCAAGGCACCTGTCCAACCTGATGCACGCACTTCAGTCCAAGACCCAGCTGAACTCAACCAGGCGGTGTCAAAAACACTTGCATCCACCCTCACTCTCTCAGAAACTGAAAGGCAGAACTCGGCCCGAGATGGCAGTGCACTGTGGCCGAACTAGAAAAACAATAATTGATCAAAACATTTAATACTGCCTCCAGGGGCAACACAAATGGGGGATCAACGCCCCCTGCGCCCAAATAAAGAATCCGCCCCTGGGTACCAGCTACCACCTGGTCCATAAAGCACCAGTGCTTTTCCGTGGCTGGTCTGCCCAGTTGCACCATGAAGAGGAGTTGTGCTGCTTGGTAATATCGTGTAAACATAGGAACACTTACTCTGCCCTAAAGTGTCTTACAGTGAAGGTCGAGCTTTTCCATCCCGGATAAAATTATTGATCCCTAGTTGAAGCTGGTGCCAGCGAGCCAAGTCTGACTGGATTTGCGAAGGAAGAGAGAAGTAGTTGACTTCACTCGTTCTGTTTATAGTTCACACAATCCCAAGGTACGGTATGGTCAACCTCGCCCAGGCTACAGGGAATGTAGTGCGGAAATATTCTTCATACGGCTGGCAGAGTCACAGCCTGAGTATTTGGGATTTTTGGAGATGTGAGCTTGAACCTAGAAACGCCTCCAAAAATGGCAAAGTTCTGCCACTCGAGCGGGTAATGATGACATTGGTTCAGTGAGTGCTATCAATCAATCAGTCAGGGGTTTGTAAAGCGCACTACTGCATAGAGGGCATTGCTGTAGTCCAGTTTGCTGCTTACGAGGGCTTGGGTGACTGTTCTTCTGGTTTCGGTGGGTATCCATTTGTAGATCTCTGCTATAAAAACATAATGGTCATGGTGGCTAACGGTGTGTGGTCCCTGTGAAGGGGGACACCCGTGATAATTGGAACTGCCGAGGGCTCCATGTAAAGGGCAAGTAGGAGAGGAGAAAGTGGGCACTCCTACTGTGTACCCTCTGAATAGTGAAGGAAGGAGACAGCACTCCTCACAGTAGCTCGTGGGGAGCTATAGACTCTGAATCCACCGGCCAAACATTTACCCAAAGCTGAAAGTGGCAAAAAAGAAGCCCAGTGCACTCTAAAACTTGTTTTCCACACCAATGAAAAGAAGCAGTGCCTTCCACAATGGCTACGCAGAATGAACCCAGCCTGTTCAGGTCGATCAGGCCGGGTATAAGGGGGCTGAGGCGGTCTGCCAGGACACTCGTGAACAGCTTAGTGTCAGCTTTGAGGAGGGAAATAGGTCTATGAGAGCTGCACATTGTTTGGTCTTTGCCACACTTGGGAACAACTGTAATGGAGGCCTAAAGCAAAGATTAAGTAATTGTCCCCGTGGCGAAAAAGGTGTTGAAAAATCTAGAGAGAAGTGGGGCAGAATGTTTTTAGAACTGTGGAGTGAAGCTGTCCAGGCCTGGGGATTTAAGTTGCTTCAGACTGGCGAGGGCAGAGATCACTTCTTCAATCCTAATGGGTTTCTCCTAGCCTGTCGGCTTGTGTCAAGCTGAGTGTGGTTACCCAGACTTTCTCTGAGTAGGGACGAACACCGTCGGAAGGGTGACATTGAGCTGCGTATAGTGCTTTATACTAGTCATGAAAAATCCCTGCTATTTGCATTTCCCCATGTATCCCATCCCCACAGCATCGTGTGTAACCTTGACAGTCTCTAATTGTATTTTATACCAAAGGTGATGAGTCGGCATCAGTCGCATTGATACTTCCGATATAGAATTTGTGTTTGAGGCATGCCAATGCGTGTCCTGCCCTGCCTAGGCCTAGTCTCTTGAGGTGTGTCCACACCTTATCTAATTCCTGCCAGGCCCTGGAAGTGCCTGTATTCTTGTGTATGGCTTCTAACTCAAGACCCGTCTTCTCCAATTGCTCTTGTTTCTCCTGCTGGAGATGATTATCCGAAACCTGTATGGCTATCAGCTCCCCGAATCATCAACTTCAACACCTTCCAAAGGGTGGCCATTGGGGTCTCCCTGAAGTCGCTGTTCCTGAGGAAATGAGAAATACCAGAATTTAGGGTAGTGGTGTTACAATCATTCAGGAGGAGGCTATTGCGGAGCCTCCAGAGGGAGGGCCGCTTGCCAACTTTATCCACCTGGAGGATTAGTGTGAGGGGGTGTGGTCGGATAAGGACATGAAGGCAATGATCATGTCTTTGATAAGAATTTACACACCCACCGTGCGGTGGCTAGGTAATAGTCACTACAGTAGTATATTTTCTGGGCTGCAGAGGAGAATGTATTGTCTTTTACAGAAGGATGGAATTATCTCCTTACGTCATCCAGGCCACATTTACATAACCATCTTACTCCTCTGGCTGAGAAAGCCCTAGTTTGGCCAAAACGCTGGCCCAACCGGTCTAAGTCACTGTGCATGACAAGAATTAGGACTCCTCCCACTAAAATGGCCACGTATTGGGATTGCAGTATTTGTGCCAGGGCCCCTTCAATATATTGTTCCTGCTGATCATTAGGTGCATAAAGGGAGCCAATCATCCCATGGAGTTGACTAATCTGCACCTGATTTCCTGGCATCCGACCAGTTTACCCACCACGTCTCTCTCCGTGTGCCTCAATGACCACAATTGTCAGGGGAACCAGCAGGACCTCATTCTTGGCTAGTAGGTGTCTCCTGAGTAGACAAATGTCACTGCTCCTGTGCTCCAGAAAGGATAAAACTGCGGCCTGCTTGGTCGGATTGTTTAGGACTCTAACATTGAGGCAGGTGAGCTTGACCTCCATAGCGTCGGCACACCGAGCGATGATGGCGGCCCTATTTGAATCTCTGAGCAAGGGGCATTGTAAGGGCTGTAGAGCGGTGGTTCCAGAGCCAGGGCATGTATGTGCTGTGCAGTGCAGGTGGTGGACGTGGGAAGAGTCAATAGCAAAGATACCCCCAGAAGAACAACAAACAAAACAGTATTGAGCAAATATCCTTTAACAATGGGGAACAACAGGCTGGGCATGATCCAATCCGGAAGGCGATGAGTAGCTTCCTGGGAACGAGAGAGTGACACTCCTCCACCTCCACGGTTCACACCATTGGAGGGACGACCCCATGTGTATGTTCACAGCACATGGGCCGAGTTTCAGCAACTTTGCAGATCATGTACAGCCATTGCCACTTTCTGATGTCAGTTTGTCCAGCACAGCCTGGTATTCCTGGGCCCTTTCCTCTGGCCGGGGAATGGATGCCTTTTCAATTTCGCCATCTCTGCCAGTGAGAAGTACGCAAGGGGAGCCTCAAGAGGATCCCAGCGAGGGAGTACTCTCCCCATAGACCCAGGAAGCGGTAAGCCTCCACTAGCATTTTAAGTAAAGGTTTTCCCTTCCCAGCGAAATGCAAGCCTGAAGGGATGCTCCCATCCATAAGAGACGTCTTTAGAGCACAGGAATTCAGTTATCGGCTTAAAATCTCTGCATCGCTGTAAGGTGAGTGCTGATATATCCTGGAAAAGCGAGAGTTTATGACCCTTAAATTGGGGGTGGGAGGTACACATATCTGTGGCTTTCTTGAGGATTTCTTCTTTGACCTGGAAGTCATGAGCACACATCAGGATATCCAGAGGTCTAGTATTGTCACTCCTGGGTCTACCCACTCGCTGACCCTTGCGAGCTGCTTCACTTTTATTGGGTAGAGAGGGCGAAGGACGCAGAAGCTTGTTGATGGCGCAGCATCTTTTAGAAGACCTGAGTTGGCCAAGTGCACAAAGCTTTACCCTATACTGCACCTCCGCACCCATTGTCCTTAGTTAACTTTTTTTGAAATTGTACCTTGTCTCAATTAGAACAGGTAAGTTTGTAAATTTCTCTATCAAACACTTGTTTTTTCCAATAGCCAATTAGCACACGTTGCAATTTTCCAGAATGCCCAAATTATCACTGCGTTTTTTAATAGTTCGCCAATTCATTCTGCATTGCCAGCTCCATAATTCCCCGTTAGATCTCTTTTACGTCAGCACACTTAAACCTTTCATTCCATTTTTCTGACATGTTTTTACGGTTTTCAATAAAGCTCCTAGTATGCGCACTTCATGGACTTCTGAAAGTTGTGTTTATCACAGTGCGTTTGTTTACTAGACTCTGGCCAGGTGGGCCCTGGATTCACTGGGTTAAGGGACTTCACTGTGGAGCGCCTCCTTGTGGTGACCTTGTCTCAGACAGCTTGATGCTCCAGCAAAGGAGAAGGCGCTGGCAAGACCGGGGAAGGGTCTGCTGAGTGCCAGGAGCCGGAAGGCCAGAGCAGGCGTATTCCGCCTCTTTAGTAACCTCCAAAGATGCTGTGCTCATCACTACGCCTGTTGATTCCCCCGCTCTTGACTCCACTGGGAATGTAAGCAGGAAACTTGCAGCGCCCTGTTGGAGAAAAAAACAGCCACTAAAGAAGATCCAGCCATAGGGCCTCAGACCTGAGGAACAAGTATCAGGGAAATGCCAACCAGTCAGGAATGCATTCTCCTTTCACAATCAAGATAGGTTTGTGCAGTGCTACAATGGCAAAAAAGTCAGACGGTTAGAACATCTGACGAGCAACATTTTAGAGCCCGAAGAGCCACATGTTGCTCTCGAGCTACACGTTCATTACCACTCCTGTAATGGGTTCCTTTGGCAATTTTGAAAAACATTACGGTGGTGTGTAGTGCTAATGTGCGGAGGTGTGAGGGTGGAGGTGATTTAAAGGGAGTGATGGGATGGGAACCAGTCTGAGTTGTCACATAGGTTTGTGACGTACAGGTGATTGGGTTCGTTTGGTGGGGTCCCACTGCTACCCGCTCCAACGTGGTGGTGAGCTGCGAAAGAGCCCGCCCGTTACAGGTGGGCTGGAGGAGCCATGGAGACCTATGTTTGAAATATTAGTTATTTTTCTTTGAAGATTGCCACAAAAGATCTATGACTATGCCCACCAGACCCGTACTAGGACTCAGACTTTGCATTAGATCTAGTTTTTCAGCCTTTATGTTCAGACTTTTTTTAGGGTGCTGTGTTGTAAATTTGACTTTATCACAGGGCTGTGTATCATTGTGTGGGGAACTGTTCTTTTACCCACTTGGATTACATGTAGGCAGTGGTATGTGCTGGTGACAGTCTCTCAGGTAGTGGGATAATCCATCCAGAGGTACACCCACTTCAGTTGCGTGCATACTCCTCACCAGTCTGCACATTTCTTTTAGAATGCTTGCAGCAGTTTGACTGTTCCTTAAGCTTTGTTCCAATTAAAACGTACCACGCCATGTTGAATGCTTTGCTCTTTTTTTAGACTTTTTCTGCCTCTGGCAGTCCCATTCCTCTACACAGCGGCATTCTGAAGTTCTGCTTGGAATTGTGAGGGCTTATGGGGTGAGGGGCTTTGCCCCATGAAAAAGCAATTTACTAAATTGTAAGGAAAGTCCAGATTTGCTCAGCTGAGAGACTACACTTACCATCTGAACCTGGCTGAGTAGAAACCAGTGATGAAGAGGAAGTGACCACTGAATAGAAACACACCTTGATAGTCAATATATGCCCAGGCAGCA
Source organism: Pleurodeles waltl (assembly GCF_031143425.1). NCBI lineage: Eukaryota > Metazoa > Chordata > Amphibia > Caudata > Salamandridae > Pleurodeles > Pleurodeles waltl. Next base: position 20,093,031 of record NC_090449.1, read on the forward strand.
AATATAACACCACTTTTTCTGGTCTGAGAACTGTATCCAAAAACATGAACTAATGCTAAAAACTGTGTACAACAGAAAAATACCTCCAGGAAAGTGATCCACTCGCTGATTTGAGCTTTCCTTTATTTACATGTGAGTTGAACCAACTACTCTGGTTGTGAACTTGGCCCTGTACCTGGCCTCTTCTGGTTATGAGCTTTGATTGAGTTTGTAGCGGATACTGTGGTCAGTTGCTAACCACAAGAAGCCTAGGTATCCACTCCTCCTGGTGAAGGGGCTGTAATGTCTGCCCTCTTTACTTTGAAGGCCATGAGGTTTGTGGAAGAGGCATTTGTGCCTACATTGTGTAAGGGTTGATGCCTGTACTCGGGGCTCAGTGAATCTGCCTCATTAACTCATTCTGTTTTCATCCCACACCCTAGTTTCAGGGGCAGCCTCAATAGATTTGTAGTTTTTGCTCTGCTATTGAAACAAGCTTTTGTTTCTGTTGAGAAATACAAGCTGAAGTCAGAAATGTTATTGACCTGTAATCATGGCAGCCCTGGTATAGTCTCCTGCACTCATTCTAACTCCTGTTTGTGTTGGGATTTTGTTTTCATCCTTTTTGCTTCTTCAAGGAATTTAACCTGATGTTATCTGACCTTTGTTGGCACAGCTGTGTCCCTTGCTTGGCACACAGGAGGTTTCTCCTGCCGTAAGTGCCCACCTGTGTGTATATCTGGTATCCTGACTTTTTACTTTTGGCCCTGTCATGCTGTCTAAGTGCATGCACAGCGGCCTAAGCCATTCTATAAATATGATGCAGAATTGGTTTCTGTGTCCAAGTTCTCTCTGACCAAGTAATCAAGTGATCCCCAGAGTAATCAGAGGACTACTGCACAACCCGGCCTGGTGTCTGTCGAGCAGCCAGTCTCCCAGAGGTGAGCGGACATCACCTAAAGTCTGGATTTCCTATTGAAAGAGCAGTGTGCCTGCCCTCAAGTGCCTAGAAGCCGCCTGACTGTTGAGAGAGGAAAGGAGCCTGTCTTGCCCTGTATGAGGAAAGACTGTCCTGAAAAGAGCGAGATCCAGAACACTTTCTATTGCTACCGGACACCTTGGAAGAAGCGACTGCCAAAGAAAGGTCTATGAGGAGCCTGGTGCCAATGAGGCGACCAGACTATCATTCTGGTTCCCGGTGGTAACCACGCTACTGCGATTGGCCGAGTCGGGCTGTGATTGCATGACTGCTGAAGGCCGAGCCGGACTGTGATTGCATGACTGCTGAAGGCCGTGTCGGTCTGTGATTGCATGACTGCTGAAGGCCGTGTCGGTCTGTGATTGCATGACTGCTGAAGGCCGTGTCGGTCTGTGATTGCATGACTGCTGAAGGCCGTGTCGGTCTGTGATTGCATGACTGCTGAAGGCCGTGTCGGTCTGTGATTGCATGACTGCTGAAGGCCGTGTCGGTCTGTGATTGCATGACTGCTGAAGGCCGTGTCGGGCTGTGATTGCATGACTGCTGAAGGCCGTGTCGGGCTGTGATTGCATGACTGCTGAAGGCAGTGTCAGGCTGTGATTGCATGACTGCTGAAGGCAGTGTCAGGCTGTGATTGCATGACTGCTGAAGGCCCTGTTGGACTGTGATTGCATGACTGCTGAAGGCCGAGTCGGGCTGTGATTGCATGACTGCTGAAGGCCGAGTCGGGCTGTGATTGCATGACTGCTGAAGGCCGAGTCGGGCTGTGATTGCATGACTGCTGAAGGCCGAGTCGGGCTGTGATTGCATGACTGCTGAAGGCCGAGTCGGGCTGTGATTGCATGACTGCTGAAAGCCGAGTCAGGCTGTGATTGCATTACTGCTGAAGGCCCAGTCGGCCTGGGATTGCATGACTGCTGAAGGCCCAGTCGGCCTGGGATTGCATGACTGCTGAAGGCCCAGTCGGCCTGGGATTGCATGACTGCTGAAGGCCCAGTCGGCCTGGGATTGCATGACTGCTGAAGGCCGAGTCGGGCTGTGATTGCATGACTGCTGAAGGCCGAGTCGGGCTGTGATTGCATGACTGCTGAAGGCCGAGTCGGGCTGTGATTGCATGACTGCTGAAGGCCGAGTCGGGCTGTGATTGCATGACTGCTGAAGGCCGAGTCGGGCTGTGATTGCATGACTGCTGAAGGCCCAGTCGGTCTGTGATTGCATACTGCTGAAGGCAGAGTTGGTCTGTGAGTGCATGACTGCTGAAGACCCAGTCGGGCTGTGAGTGCATGACTGCTGAAGGCCGAGTCGGGCTGTGAGTGCATGACTGCTGAAGGCCGAGCTGGGCTGGGATTGCATGACTGCTGAAGGCCGAGCTGGGCTGGGATTGCATGACTGCTGAAGGCCGAGCTGGGCTGTGATTGCATGACTGCTGAAGGCCGAGCTGGGCTGTGATTGCATGACTGCTGAAGGCCGAGCTGGGCTGTGATTGCATGACTGCTGAAGGCCGAGCTGGGCTGTGATTGCATGACTGCTGAAGGCCGAGCTGGGCTGTGATTGCATGACTGCTGAAGGCCGAGCTGGGCTGTGATTGCATGACTGCTGAAGGCCGAGCTGGGCTGTGATTGCATGACTGCTGAAGGCCGAGCTGGGCTGTGATTGCATGACTGCTGAAGGCCGAGTCGGGCTGTGATTGCATGACTGCTGAAGGCCCAGTCGGCCTGGGATTGCATGACTGCTGAAGGCCCAGTCGGCCTGGGATTGCATGACTGCTGAAGGCCCAGTCGGCCTGGGATTGCATGACTGCTGAAGGCCGAGTCGGGCTGGGATTGCATGACTGCTGAAGGCCGAGTCGGGCTGGGATTGCATGACTGCTGAAGGCCGAGTCGGGCTGGGATTGCATGACTGCTGAAGGCCGAGTCGGGCTGGGATTGCATGACTGCTGAAGGCCGAGTCGGGCTGGGATTGCATGACTGCTGAAGGCCGAGTCGGGCTGTGATTGCATGACTGCTGAAGGCCGAGCTGGGCTGTGATTACATGACTGCTGAAGGCCCAGTCGGACTGTGATTACATGAATACTGAAGGCCCAGTCGGACTGTGATTGCATGACTGCTAAAGGGCCAGTCGGCCTGGGATTGCATGAGTGCTGAAGGGCCAGTCGGCCTGGGATTGCATGACTGCTGAAGGCCCAGTCAGGGCTGCAACTGCCAAATTGCTGAAGGTCAGGCAGGAGCCACAAAGGCCGAGTTCCTGAAGGCCTAGTTGGGGACTGCATCTGTGAAACATTTGGACCAGAAATGGGCTAGAACTGTGGATGGTGGAGGACCTCCCACCCCTGTGACGGCGCATATCTACAGTCTGGTCGTACTGCACTGCTTCAGGACTGCTGATTCCTGAGCTACCGACTGCATCTGTTCAAGCTGGGCTGCACAAATCTAGTCCTCTGCAGTCAGGCCCTCAGCCAACCTTACAGTATGTAGTGCTGCAACCACAATAATCTGCTTGGTGGTTACACTGTCCGCACCTGACCAACACACTGCAGCAGAGGCCTGCCTCTGCAGCTCCCGCAAGTATGCAGGAGAACCCCTCAGAGTCCAAGATGGCAGCGAAGGGGCTCGGGATAATCTTTTTCCATGAAGGAGTAAAATAAACAGAGCTCATCTTGTGAACTGACTGAGCCAAATTAACCCTGCTCATTGTCCTTATAAGCAGGGGGGCCCAGTTCCTAAAAAGAGACTTTGGGGGAGGCAGAGAGGGAGCGGGCTGTGTGTAATGACCACAGAAGATAACACCCAGAGTCTCAAGTTAAGTATATGACTATTGGAGTGTGTAGTATTGCATTCAGCTGAATGATTAAAGTTCATACTTTCTTATATAAACAAGGCCGGGGCAGGACATTCGCTTTATAGGGTCTGTTTGTTGGTTATTGAGCTCAAGAGAGGCCTGTGACTGCTCGTCCTCACCATCCTTCATGTCAAGTGCAGAAGGGACTGTACGTAGCCCAGTTTGCAGAGCCAAATTAGGGCCTCAGTGGCAAACGCCCCCGCCCCATGGGTGAGGTCCAGTAGCTCTCGCCCTCTCCATAGTCCCCGAAACGGGGTTCAACAACCTGTTTCTGATCATTCAGCGATGTCACAGAACGCTTTGAAGAACTGATACCTAGTAGAAAGACACCTAAATCTTTTACTGCCAAATAAAAGCTTCACTTATGATATTCCCTTGATGCTGAGAACAAGGCACAAGTGTACCTGTAGGGTAGACGCAAGCTTTGGAAAACCATTACTACAGGTGAGTAACTTCTCTGTACTCTCAGTGAAGATACAGGCTTTACTTGGAATATTCCCTTGATGCTGGGGACAAGGGACAAGTACCTGTAGGGTAGATGCAAGCTTGGGAAACCCATTACTACAGGTGAGTACCTTCTCTGTACTCTTAGTGAAGATACAGGCTTTACTTAGAATATTCCCTTGATTCTATGAAAAAGGGACAAGAGTACCTGTAGGGTAGATGCAAGCTTGGGAAACCCATTACTACAGGTGAGTACCTTCTCTGTACTCTCAGTGAAGATGAAGGCTTTAGTTAGAATATTCACTTGATGCTGTGAACAAGGGACAAGAGTACCTGTAGTTTAGATGCAAGCTTGGGAAACCCATTACTACAGGTGAGTAACTTCTCTATACTCTCAGTGAAGATCTATAACTGTACATCATTCAGTGTTCTCAATTCTCCCTCTCTTTTGTAGGTGTATGAGAAGCTGGACCGGTTGCACAGCTTGTTGCGTTGTATTCCAGGAGAGAATGACATTAGTTCCTCACAAGATGCCACCAGCGTTCCTGCCGAGGAGTTGCTGCCCCCAGTGGATATGCTAGGAAACACTTTCAAGGACATGCTTCTGACGCCGGAAGAAAACACTTTCAAATACAGCCCCGGGTGGCCAGGCTGTGCCCATGCCAACAACCAACCCATAGTTTGGCAGTCTGAAGGGCAATCGGGAAGGACTACAGGAAGCGGCGACCCTCCGTTCCCCGCGCCCAACAATTCCAGCCTGTTAAATTGTGCTTATCCAGCACAAGTACATTTAGTGCATGGCAGCAGCCCTCAGATTTGCCAACGTACGTGTATGCATAAAATGGACAGGTTCTTGGGAGTAACTGTTGGTGGGAATGCCCTGAGGACACTCGCAGATGGCCAGAACCAGCCCGTGGAGAGCGACGAGAGCGTGTCATACACCTGCGGCTCCCTCAGCTCCCCCTACGAGCAGCGTGCGTCCCCAGCGACTCCCGACAGTGGTCAAGGCAGGAGCCTGTCACCCGCGTGCTGCCGGGCGGTGGCTGTGAGGCGGCACAGCAGAGAGGCACCCATCATCTGCCAGCATCACTCAGAGGGTTACTTGCCAACCTCAGGACAGTACTGCTGCCACCTAAAAGAGGGGCAGGAGCCAGCCTCCTCACTGTCCCAGTCCAGGGCATCAGACTCCAGGGCTTCGGCCTCATCAAATCCAGGAGCTTTCCAGGGTATGTCTTAACCATCTTTGTTCTCTGATCTGATTCAAGCTACGTTGGGTACGGCTGTGTCTGTCGCAAGAAGCGCAAGAGGCTGATGTGTACTGCCATGTATTGCGACTCCTAGCAGAAAATACTGGTATGGTTGAAATGCCCTTGGTCGCAGCATTTTGCAAATTGGAGGATTATTAGTGTTTTAGATAAAGTGTTGCTAAGCACAGTACTTAATACTTTTTAAGAATAAGATCAAAGGATCACACATTACAGCAAAAACAAATTTGAAAAATACAAGGCACGTGATTGCAGGTTGATGAAAAGAAAGCGCGAAACAATAGCTACTTTATCCAAACATCTAAAGGTTTGGCAGGAGGAATACTTGGAATAGATCAGAAGTTGTAGAGCGCAGTTAGCTGATGCACGATGATCGTCTGATGCGGAGGTTGTAGAAAAGTTAGAGAATGGCTTTACTCTTGAAACCATCTTTGTAAGCTTCAGGGTGTGATCCAGCATACACCCCCCCTCTTGGAAAAATGGTTGTTGGTAGGGCACAGATTTGTTTTGTCCTGGGAGCTGAAAGATGTGTATGGAACGTTATGAGGAAAGCAGGATTCCTCCTGTAAAACTTCAGATCAGCAGTCAGTCTTCTTGGTTTAGAGTTGTCTGTGGCCCGGCCTACACCATCCTCTGGATCCCAGACATTATCATCTAGCCAGATAACAGTGCAAAGATCCTTAAAGTAGACTCCTCCCAGCAAGCAGAGTTCCCAGCAGAGACGGAGCCCAGTAGCCCCATGGATCGAGGCAGGGAACTGGTTTGCCAGTTTCTGAAACAAAGATGTGGACACAGAGATTGGAGTCGAAGGGCAGAATACTCTGTTGGTTTTCCACTGGCAGGCAGCAGAGAAGTGCTATTGACAGCAAGCTGGAAAACCAACCAATCAATGTGCTTACTACAGATACAAATATCCTTACAACCACACCACTTTACATTTAAATAAACGAAATCAAGCATCTGTTCTAATGAACATCTAAAGCCTACAATAAAAGAATCACATCTTTTTAAAAACAGGCAGTGTATCTATCTGCCATCCAGCTATAGTGGGCTGTAACATAAAATTCCCTTCTTATTCACATCTTACACAAATGTTCTCAAATATATGCAATCGTTTCATCAGTTCACCATCCAGGTTGCATTGTGCTGTAGCACAGAATTTCCTTCTCGGAGTCTACATAAAAGTTGAAAAATGTGGTATGCTACAAAGTTAGTCCATCAGTGCTAGTTCTTCACATTCTTAAAACGTCTGCAAACTGTCTGAACCCTATCAAATGGCACAATGGTAAAATCAATTTTCCTATGTAAAACAGCATAAGTATTGCAAAAAACAAATGTGCAACCGATTCATCTCTGTTTTTCAATCTGGGCATCTGTTATTAGCGCAACATTTCCTGCCCCATCCTATGCAGAAGCGGTTAGTGGGTAGGACCCTGTATCTGAATTCAACATAAACCTGGTTGGCCATTGGGCATGCTAAATTGGCAAGGGCTCAATTGGGGGTAAGTATTTGTGATCTAAAAATCTGTCTTTCAAATCGTCTGGCGTGCATTTGCGCAGGTCTTCTTCCAGAGTTCAAATTCTTCTTTGACTGACCTAGATCCCACCCGCCCCCCAGTGAGCATCGAGGAAGACTTCCAAAGAGCATCTGAGCCTAAACGGTAGAGCGCAGCCTAAACATATGCTAACCCTGGAATTCTTAAATGACGGCTTGGTTGTACTATTCCTTCTAGGGCTGACATGTACGGGCCGAGCCCCTCTGTTTGTCGCAATCTGCTGTACCAGTGCTCGAGTGGTCTTAATTTACCAATATGAGCAACTGGATGCAAGCCTAAGTCGGTTAGTAACAGAAGACAAGGGTCCTCCAGTGGAAGATTTACTAATGATCGCATGAGTCTGTTTTCTTCCATCGTTAACTAGTATCCATAATCTGTCCCCCTAACGCAGATCCATATAAAGCGCCCCCTTAGAATTTCATATTTCTGCGCCTGGTGAGATTTTCGTTTTTGTTTTCTGATGTAGATTTAGACATGGATTGATGTTGCAATTTGAACGCAGTCATTAGTCTGCTGCATCCGCGACCGATTACATGTCCGCCTAGCACCAAGATCTGCAGCATTTAGTTATGCGTTGTAACGTCCTCCTTATATTCATAGGCGTTAAAGGACATGTATTTTGCTTTTTGTGTGTTTAGCTCCAACCTAAGTTCTGCGCAAAATGTGATCAATCAGGGCCTTCAATTCTGAAGGAGTTTTTTTAAATTAGGAGCGTATCATCCACGGATCGCAGTGATGGTAGGTTTTTTTGTGCTCCTGTTTTCGGTGCACCATTGTAGGGTAGATCCAAATATTCCACTACATCATTTATATGTAGTGGAGAAAGGGTCGCCAAAAAGCGCACCCCTGACAAGCTCTCTTCTCGATTCGAATGCATCTGGTCACGTCACCCTTAGTACTCTATCTTACCCGGGCGCAGTTAGTATTGCGTAACCCTATTAATACAGATAGACTGTCCTCAGGAAGTCCCATACTACCCAGGGCATTCCAAAGCCTGTGGCGGGGGGGATCAGGTCGAAAGCGGACCTGAGATTAACAAATGCCACATATGAAAGGCCCTTTCCTAGTGTCCGTCTTCCGGTATAATGTATGTAGTTAAATGATCTGGACAACAGAGCTGGCTTTTGGACGAAAACCTTCTTGAAGATCCGATAAAACCTGGTTTTCTTTTGACCCCTGTGTGTTTCCCCAGTATCTAGTGTCAGAAGATCTTCTGTAAGCTATAGATTGAGCTGATGGCGCTACTATGTGAAGCATCATGACTGCTCTTTTTTTATACATTTGTACAATTTAGGTCTTGTGCTACGATTTAGGTAGCTTGGTGCCCTCCAATATACAATCTGTAAGGTTATTTAGATAGGACACCGTACATGGGGTTCTCAATCATACCGATCACCTGGTATTTGATCCAGTCATCCTACCTTCCCACAGGGTATCCCACGGAAGCCACCATAGGACTTTTCTAATGTAGTCACAAGATGACTTTATGTTTCTCTTATCACCTGTGAATGGGTGTCTGTGACCCACTATGTGCCTTGTTGGTTTCCAGGTGTATACATTCCAAACGTTCAACCCAAACCTGAGGCTGAAAATGCAAGTCCATCTTTGATGTGCGATGGCTACTTCTGTGGGCTACTACATGCCAGAATAATTTATTATCCCCTACTCTGGCTGCTACGGCCCAATTGTAGGGCACAATGCATTCAAACACTTGCTAGGTGTCCATTTCAGTCTTAGCTACCGCTTGGGTGCATTTATAAATTTTCCTGGCTAATTTGATTTTCTCACAGTCTTTAGGTTTGATGGAAGCTACGAGGACCAACTTAGCTGTGTTGTGTATTTAACCAAGTGGGTTCAGCTCCCTTCTTAGGTATAGACTTGGATTCCCTGCAAAACATAGCTTTTAAAGCATTGAGTAGGTCCCCGTGGATACCTGTGGACTCATCGGCTACTTTGCCCGTGTTTGTCATTAAATCTAGTCTGCCTGTGACTCTGTTATAGGTTTGAGGCATTAGGTGTGGTTAGCTTTTCACATAGGACCATTTTAGTGCACACTTGCTATTCGAAGGCTCAGTTTGCCGTTTTGTTTGCAGGTTGATTCTGTGAATCTAGGTAGCAAATAGCCGTGTATCGTTGGGTGAAGGACATTGTGATCACTGTTGTGCCTCTCTAGCATCTTCACACCGTCATATATTGCCAGAGTTGGAGATCTAGCAAAATATAATCTATCTTACTCCACTGATCTAGCCTTTTATAGGCTTGGGCCCCAGCTAGCGCTGTAGGGGACTGACCATTACACGCTCCAAGACCCAAGTTAGCGGTCATTCCCAATAATTGGGTTGACAAGACCGTCCATCCACCTATAGGTGGTAAATCTAATCACAGGATTCCCCATTTAGCCCCCTCATTGACCGTAATGGCATATTCAGAATTATCAAAGGGCTAAAAAGTAACATTGAAGTTCCCTACAGCACATAATGGTCCCTTTCCTGGCTGACATTCAGTATGGGTCTTAAACCAGGATATGGTTTCCCATTCCATGTTCCTGCCAGTATTCCTATAATAAACATTGGAGATGCATTGGTTATTGCCATCAAGTGAGCTGATCTTCAAACCCAGGATATCAGGAGAGTTTAGGGACAGCCACTTAATTCTACAATCTAGTAAGGTTTTCACCCAGATCGCAAGCCCCCCAGATGGAATCTCCTGTGTTGCTTCACTCTTCAGAATAACAAAACTATGCTCTTCAGGATAGTTTAGGGCACAATGTGAAACAATCACTCTCAAACACCTTAGTAAGTAGAATAAAGTTTATTTAAGGGGCAAGTTCTCATATAGCAAAACTGACCACACTAATATATCATGAAAAATAACATGAGAATAACTATGAGAATATAAACACTCTGTGATATCATGAAGAATAACACGAAAATAACTGCAAGAATAAGTGCATATAACACACGCACACACACTATGCTTCAATGCTTCTAAATTGAAAGGCTTCACCGAAAAGAGATTCTGCATCCCTCCGCCGCACACAAAGCCGTGGAACCCAAATCGACTGGCACAGGGAGTCTCCTTCGGGACAATCAGTCCTCCTGGCGTTGCGTCCAACCCAGAACAGAGTTCCTAAACCAGTCCATCCAGGCTCCTTACCTTTATAGTATTTACTAATGCCCAGGAGACTTTTCTAGAAAAAGACTCCCTCCTTTACAAATTGTGCAATCAGCTGTACCTTGTTCACCCTTCGAGACGTCTCCTTGGAACGGGCCAAGTTCCCAGAAGAGGGCTCCAAGGTGAAGCTTGCATTCCTCCTTGAGTACAGGCGCATCCCCCTGTTGTCCTAACTGATAGCTCGTGGAATGTAAAGAGCGCCCTTCGTATCAGGCAGATGGAGGGATGTTGAGCAGAAAAACACCCCACCCTGCAGCTTGCCGAAGCTTGTGGAAAAACACAGAACAGTGCTTTACGCACAGAACCAGACTCCACAAAATGGAGTCGTGAACCAATGTAAAATGGAAGCAGAGGCCAATGGTCCATAGTATATTTCATTGTTCTTACCCTGCACCACTGTTCACCTTGCACGTAGTACATGTAGCAATACATCTCCCGACCGTGAGAAACAGCAGCCACATGATAGTTAATGAAGCAGGTTCATCCATCAGGTCTCCTGGAATAAGCATATATCAAATGCATAAATTAACCCCACCCCCAGCTGAGATCTGACTTTTTCGACTTTAGCCCTGCATTGTTCCATGGCAGTATATTCCAGTCATCATATATTTTGCCCAAGAGGGATGGAGAGCAATGGTGGATGTTCTGCTTCCAGGTCAATCCACTCTTTCCGCAGCTGGGGAGGGCTCCTCAGTGACCTCTTTGCTGTTGGTAGCAGCCTTTTAGACCTCACATCTGCCTGCCAAAGGCGGTTTATACTTAAGGCGAATCTGTCATGTGGAGGATGTTGATGAAACTCCATAGCTCCCAGATCGTCTACCAAGTCTTGTCATGCTAGGATTTCAGTGCAGATGTGCATTTCGCGTGGCGCTGAGCGACATGTGGCCATTAAAACATCAGAAGGTGTCACTGCTCTGCATTTATGCGTATCTCGAATCCAAAATGTTACTTTGTTACTCAGGAAATCATCATCACTGATTATTCCAGCCATTCACACGTTTTCATTCCTTGCCTCTAGTTATTTTCAACTGGGTGTGTCTTCCTTGGATGCAGTAAAAATGACTCCTGGGAACTCCCTCTCCCAGGTGGCTGGCGCTGACTATTTTCAGCTGCACTGCGTCAACAGCCGTTTCACATTGATCGGCCACACTCACCCCGTATCTCATATTAACTCCCTCTCTGGAGAGAGGAAGGATCGTAGAGAGTTTAGTGGTGAGAGCCTTCACCAGCGCGATGTTCCATGATCCCAATATTGAGTTCATTCACAACATGGCATACATCTCTGCTCTTTGGAGCTTTAAGAGTATTGGAGACAGCACATATGTGTACTATGTTCTGAGTTGGCTGAGTGTTTCTCTCCACAGATGCCAGGATGTCAAACCTATTTTCCCAGGTCACATCTGGCTCACATAAGATCAAGGGAATAAGCTGCATGTAGCGAATCCGGTTGTGGAGGCTTGATATTTTAAATCCCATTTGTAACAAAACGGGGACAAGCTACCCTGGGGGTTAAGCAATCGATTTGTTAGTGAAGTGGAGGAATTAATTGGTCCGGTTCTAGATCGTCTCTACTTCCTCCATTAAATCATCGATTTCCCTCAATGTGCTGTTCTTCGAGGACTTTTTAGCTGATTTTCGCCACCTAGGTATTGCTATGCCTAGCAGGGCATCGGCTGTATTCCTTTCCCCCGGAATTGCAATCTGTTTGATAGACAGTACCCAATAACTACGCATGTTACTCAATAACTACTCATGTTAATACATACCCCTCACTGATGAGCGGCTTTTGACACTTTACCACCAAGTCAATTGATGATAGCAAGAGTTCTCCCCTTTAAAATTAGAATTCTATCTGCTGTAAAAAGTTGCTATGAAGACCAAATCCTGCTTTTACTCCAAAGTGAATTAGACAAAACCCAAATTCGCCCAAAGTGCTTTGTGTTCACATCTTTTGATGGACTATGAGAGCTTGGAAGCTAAACAGCTATTTTATTCTGTTCAACTCCATCTGGTGCCAGATAGTTCTGCCAGCCCCTTCTGCTAATACTTGTGCCAGCTGTTGCAGACATTGCATTCTCACTGGAACCCTCTTGAAAGGACTTGAGCGGGAGGAGTACCTTTCATTATCAAATGTCCAGGCTGAAATATTGTGGTGTCCCCTTGAAGCAGAGCCGCAGATGTTTACCCAGGAAGACTGTTCAGAGGTGTCATCTGACACTGGCCATGTGGCAGAATTGCCAGGTAGGTGTCAATCATGCTTTCACTTAGATCATGCATTTCATTAGGACAGTGTAGTTCGGGCCTGACTGTGAACTTAAGAACCCTGGCAAAAATTATAAATTCAGCCCCCATATGCAGATGTGCTAATGAGCGATAGAACCAGTGCTACTCTTTGAAGTTGCTGCTGGGATCACATAACATGCACGACCACTCCTGGAGGCTGAAACTGCCTCCCGAGGGATTTCCTGCCTGCCCAGCTGGCCAGTCCAGCCATGGTGTACACAACATCCCTCATTATAAGTCACATATGTCAAACAAGGAGCTCTTATCTGTGAATCAATATTGTGAACAACAGTGGTTGCCGTTGTAGTGAAACTATAAAACAACGTGTGTGTGGGACTCTAGGAGCAGGCCTCTCTGGCCTGTTCCAAAGGTGAGTAGGTCGCCGGCTAGGCGAGCTACTTCGTAGATATGGAAAATGGTTGTGATGTTTGAGTGTTCAGGGACGAGGGGGGGAGTTCCCTTTAGGGACTAGGTGGTCTCACACACATTATAGTGTCATGCTTCATCATTTGACCCACCCAGGTAAGAAGATACCACCTGGGCGACTCATCCTTGTTGTTAAACGAACTCTGAAGGAGTGCTGAAATTTTATCTTTCTGGATAAAACAGGGATCCAGTTAAGAGAAAAATAGATACTAAAATTACCTCACAAATCACCTATGTGATACAATACTTTAATGAAGGTGTTTGTTGGTAAGATGTGACAGTCTTGAACGAATTCCGTAAGACACCTTGAACCATTATGGTCAAGATTGCCACATATTGTTTTTAATCTTGGACAAGGGTGATTGGGGTTGATCTACTCCCAGTACTCTTTTTCTGTAGCAGTTGCCGTTGTAGTGACCATTGAGAGCGCAGATTTGAATCTTTCATAAAGTATTGTTGGAAACTTTGAAGAGTCAGGCACATTGATGATGTTAAGCACAGGCAGACTTCACAAGATTTGGGCAAACAAATGAGTTAGTAAATAAGAATTCAGGCTTCTTTGTTGAGCACTCTGGTGACTGTTCTCTGATGTCCATCTGTGGATCGCGAGGTCCATGGTCAGTGCTCTTCCAGTACAACAGGAATCGCCTCCACTTTCTTCGCCTGGCAGGTGTGTTCTTATTCACAGCATCCGAGATCCAAGAGTGGTGGGTTTGCTCCTGTCTTTTCCCTTTGCTGTGTGGCCCTTGCATCATTTATCTCCCTGCAGGTGTTCGCTGCAGGTACCAAAATGCTGAAGTCGTTGTTTACGTCAGTGAAATAAGAGCAATATTCAACTCTTCTTTCAAGAGGATAGGTTCCACATTTAAAATTGCCTGTTTTGTTCAGGCTTCCTGTACTGTGATAATACATAGAGGTACAGACACGCTTGCAAGAGGCTACATGTTGTGCATGGCACCTTCAGCAATTCCTGTTGTGTTTTTGACTAGCTGTGTTTGGGAGGCTGAGATTTTAAAGCCACGACTAACAGTGGTACAATTCAAAATGTCAATCCTAAATTCCAATGCCAGGTGCTAGAAAAACTAGAACTGTCCCACTCAAAATAAGGCTAAATGTGGGGTAGAATGGATAATTTAAAAAATGATATATGAATTTTCTCTTTATGATGTTACGGATTTGACTTGTTAGTTCTATGCTTCTAGTGAAACGTATTCGTAGAAATTCTTGAATCGAAGTTACTGCTGGGACTTGACGTTGAGACTTTATATACCAGCCTCCCTCAGCAGGAACCCTTAGACATCTTAGAGGAGGTATTGTTTGAGGTAGATTGGGATTACCAGACACCAAGGAACGTGGTCATGGAATGTTGTAAATGGGCATTAACAAAACGCTTTTTTGAATATGAGGGTTACCTACATTTATAATAACATGGGACAAGCATGGGGGAGTGTCTTTGCAGTGAGCATAGCGGATCTGCATGTACACCACTTAAGAGACACACAGAATCTTATGTTCTAACAACCTTACTTGGATAAAATTACCCTCTGGAACAGGTATATAGACGATGTCCTATTGACCTGGACTGGTGATGAGGGGACAGCCATCACCTGTGTCAGTCGATTAACACACAAAATGAGTTTGTAACATTTACTTAAGCAATGAGTAACAGGGAACTAGTGTTTCTCGACCTAAACATCATAGCTGATCAGGGGTCATTTAAAACAACCACTCATGAAAAGTTGACAGCCAACTGTTGCCTATTAATGTATGATAATTTTCATCCACGTCATTTGAAGGAAACCTTCCTGTCGGCCAATTTCTGAGTTTATGGAGGAATTGCTCTGACATTAGTGATTCAAAATTACAAGCAACCAACCTGGTAAACTTAAGGCTAGAAATGATCCTACTTGTGCAGTGGAAAGGGCACTGAAACAGACCTGCAACAACAATAGGGAGGCATTGTTGCACAGCGCCCGTAAGAAGGACAAGGTGGACAGACGTATCGGAGTTGCCACCTTTAATGTAGTATCAGAATTAGTCCGCAAGATCCTTAAGGAGCGCTGGCTCATTCTGAATGGTGGCCCAGTACAGCTACCAAAAC
The DNA here is from genome assembly GCF_031143425.1 of Pleurodeles waltl. Classification (NCBI taxonomy): domain Eukaryota; kingdom Metazoa; phylum Chordata; class Amphibia; order Caudata; family Salamandridae; genus Pleurodeles; species Pleurodeles waltl. The sequence continues at coordinate 20,108,076 of NC_090449.1, forward strand.
CCATGGTTTCACACAGGTTAAGTGGAGGTTTGAGGGGCCCCCTGGTGCATACCCGCCTCAGAAAATCCATTACCAGCAACCCCCCATATACGGGCATACCACAACAAGTGATAAGGCATTATTCATGCGGGCCGGTAATAGATGGCCACTAAGGTGATTACCTTCAACGATAATACCCGTTGAGAAGTTTCACCAATTGCAACACACCAAGAGTAGTATACAAGATCATCTGTCCATGCACATTATACTGCATTGGGATGACAACTCGCAAGGTGAAGATTAGGATAGAGGAACACCATAGCAATACCAGATGTAGAAGAGCTTCAACAAAAATATGGTGTCTGACTGTCAGTGGACAAGTGGTGAACTGTGAGAAAAGACTCTTGGAAAAGGAACAGAGTTGGGTCTTTAAATTAGATACACACAACAGGCCTGAACGACAACATCCCATGGGTCCTGTTCACAAGATAGTTTCCCTCAGCTATGTATAAATTTTTCTCCGAGCTATAATATCCCACCTCACAGTATATTGGTAGTGTGATGAATAGGTATATGAGATTCATGGTGTAGTGACTGTTGGGTTAGTGTTCCCTGCAAAACGTTTTCCCCAGCCCTGGGGCGATTTTTGATGTGGTTCGCTTTGAATCACACAAAGTATGGGGGTGTGATAACCATGGATTTCGAGTTTTATTTTTATTTTTCAAACTAAATTAATTCAAGTATTTAACTTTCAGTTGAAATCAATTAACAGTTGCATTTCATGAAGTAAAGCCTACTACCTGGTAGGAAAAGTATTCAATAGGTTCTCTTTGTTACAATCCCCCTAAATATTTTATCACAGTAATGCTTAGCACATTACCATAAATACTGCATTAAACTCAAGCAGCAATGCCATTTCACTGGTACGAAGAAGCAGATCATCTTTTGAGCACCCAGCCCCGGGTGGCGTCAGTTTACGATTGGAATGATAAAAATAACACAAACAGAACAGGAAGTAGCCCGCGTGCTGCCGCTATGTTGTTGATGTATGCGGACTAGTTGTCCAGCACCCACATGAGGTACAGCGCGCGTGGCAGTCATGTGGGCGCCTCCGTATAAGAGGTGGCGCCATTACACTCTCCCTTGCATACTGGTTATGGCGAGGCAGTAACCCGGAAGTGGTTTCACCTATGCCTCTAATGCAGAGGTCTTCAATCTGGGGGTCGCGACCCCCAATGGGGCCGTGGATTCCTGGAAAGGAGGTCGCGCATTCCCCCAGCCAATCATTAAAATGCCTCAGCTAAACTTTTATTTGAGTCTCCTGTACTGTGAAAGCTGCACAGACAGCTAAGGAGATCTTCATCCCAGGGCGTCTGCTTCCAGAATGATATACAAACGTGCTCTACCAGCTGATGTGCAAATGTAAAGGGTGCTTGGGAGCAGCTTTAAACTATCGAAACACTCAAAGCTGTAAGAGGACAAACATTTATTCTTTTTGAGGGTAGTGCAAAGAATTAACAACTGCGCTGTGAAGTGCGTGCTTTTAATTGTAATTGTGTGTTCGGTGGCATGTGTAGCTGCAGATACACATGCTGTGCATTATCCTGCCATCTAGTGTTGGACTTGGAGTGTTACAAGTTGTTTTTCTTCGAAGAAGTCTTTTCGAGTCACGAGACCGAGGGACTCCCCCCTTTCGGCTCCATTGCGCATGGGCGTCACCTCCATCTTAGATTGTTTTCTTTCCGCCATCGGGTTCGGACGTGTTCCTCTTCGCTCCGTATTTCGAATCGGGAAAGTTAGCTAAATATCGAAAAATCGACGGTATTGTTCTCGTTCGGTACCGGTTTAGTGTTATTGTATCAGCACCGATCGCAGAAGCGCTCCGGCGGCCCTTCGGGGCTTCCGTTCTTCAGTGGGGCCTGGTCGGCCCGACCACATCCATCGTCGAAGACTAATGGACCGGACCCTCTTCCGCTTCTGTCCGAAGTGCCACTCGAAGTATCCCTATACAGACCAACACCTGGTCTGTAATCTGTGTTTATCACCAGAACGCAGGGAGAATACTTGTGAGGCTTGTCGAGTGTTTTGATCTAAAAAGACCCTACGTGATCGACGAGCGAGAAGACTGCAAATGGCGTCGACACCGAGAGAACAACTCGACGGCGGAGAGGAGGAAAGAATTACCATCCAGGGGACGGACTCTGACGAATCCGAAAGTGAGTGACCCTCGACGATGCAGAGAACAGGGAGTAAAACTGCCCTGTCCAAAACTCACACAAAGATCATTAAGGCCAAGGGGACGCCACCGACAGCAGGTCATTGCTTAACCCATCGAAAAGAAGGTGACCAAACATCGGCACCGAAAAAGGCCAGAGATTTGCCGAAGACTTCCGACTCCGGTCGAGATTCCGGCACCGAACGATCTCGACACCGAGAGTTCAACTCACCCAAAGTGAGAAAAATATCATTGGAACCGAAAAATACTTTTTCTGAAACATCGGTACCGAAAAAAGCAGCTTCGGAGCCGAAAAGAAGCTCTTACACAGAAGAGCAAGGACTTTCCAGCCAAATGCATGAAAGACACAGGTTTGAGCAGGAAATAAGTATGGATGAACCAGACCATACGCAAAGGAGGTTGCATTTCCAGAAAGAGACTGGAAAAATGCAAAATCTTCCTCCAATTAAAACCAAAAGAAAACTGGCATTTCAGGAGACAGAAATGCAGCCGAAGGCGAAGGTGGCCAGAGACAAAATCCCCACCAGCAAGGTTTTCTCCACAACCTTCCCCACTACACTCACCACAACTGTCTCCGTTGGGAACACCTCCAATGCAGTCACCTACACATACAGGGATGACACAGGATGATCCTGATGCATGGGACTTATATGATGCACCAGTATCAGATAACAGTCCGGATTGTTACCCAACAAAGCTGTCACCTCCAGAGGACAGTACTGCATATACGCAGGTTCTATCCAGGGAAGCTACGTTCCACAATTTAGCAATGCATTCTGAGCCAATAGAGGATGATTTCCTGTTCAACACCTTGGCATCCACCCACGCTTCCTACCAGAGTCTGCCAATGCTCCCGGATATGCTCAAACATGCAAAACAGGTATTCCAGGAGCCAGTTAAAGGAAGGGCTATCACGCCTAGGGTGGAGAAGAAGTACAAGCCTCCCCCAACGAATCCTGTGTTTATAACACAACAACTTACACTGGACTCGGTGGTTGTAGGAGCAGCAAGAAAGAGGGCAAACTCTCAATCGTAAGGAGACGCTCCACCGCCTGACAAAGAGAGTAGAAAGTTTGACGCAGCGGGCAAACGAGTGGCAGCACAGGCAGCCAATCAATGGCGGATCACTAATTTGCAAGCCCTACTTGCTTGCTACGATAGGGCACACTGGGACGAGATGCAACACATTATACAACACTTGCCCAAAGAACACCAGAAACGTGCCCAGCAGGTTGTGGAAGAAGGACAGGCAATATCCAACAACCAAATAAGGTCCGCACTAGACTCTGCAGACACGGCAGCACGAACGGTCAACACTGCGGTAACCATTCGCAGGCATGCATGGTTAAGAAGCTCTGGATTCAAGCCAGAAATCCAACAAGCGGTGTTGGACATGCCTTTTAACCAAGAACAATTGTTTGGGCCGGAAGTGGACACAGCAATTGAAAAGTTAAAGAAAGACACGGCCAAAGCCATGGGCGCGCTCTACTCCCCACAGAGCAGAGGCACATTTTAAAAAGCCACAATTTAGAGGGGGTTTTCGAATGTAAACACCAGAGCCTTCCACCTCGCAAACCAGACCCACCTATCAGGCACAATACCAGAGGGGAGGGTTTCGTGGCTCATATAGAGGAGGACAATTCCCAAGAGGAAGGGGAAAGTTCCAGACACCTAAAACAAGCCAAACCAAACAGTGACTCCAATGTCACAAAACCCCAACACTTAACACCAGTGGGGGGGAGACTTAACGCATACTATCAGAACTGGACACACATTACCACAGACGCATGGGTCCTATCCATTATCCAACATGGTTATTGCATAGAATTCACAAATTTCCCACCAGATGTGCCCCCAAGGGCACACAATATGTCCAAACAACACTTACCTCTATTACAAATAGAGGTCCAAGCACTATTACAAAAACAAGCAATAGAGTTAGTACCCAACCATCAGAAAGGAACAGGCGTCTACTCACTACATTTCCTAATTCCAAAGAAGGACAAAACGTTAAGACCTATCTTAGATCTCAGAACACTGAATCTCTTCATAAAGTCAGACCACTTCCACATGGTCACACTTCAAGACGTGGTTCCCTTACTAAAAAAGGAGGACTACATGTCAACATTGGATCTCAAGGATGCGTACTTTCACATACCCATCCATCCTTCTCACGGAAAATACTTAAGGTTTGTAATACACGGCGTACACTATCAATTCAAAGCGTTACCGTTTGGGATAACAACAGCCCAAAGGGGATTCACAAAATGCCTTGCCGTAGTAGCCGCTCACATAAGGAGACAGCACATGCACGTATTCCCATACTTAGACGACTGGCTAATAAAAACTAACACTCAACAACAGTGTCTTCTTCACACGCAATACGTTATAGAAACTCTACACAAACTAGGGTTCTCTATAAATTACCAGAAATCACATCTGCAACCATCCCAGATACAACAATACTTGGGAGCAACACTCAACACACAAAAAGCAATTGCCACTCCAAGTCCACAAAGGGTCCACGCGTTCCAAAATATAACATCAAGCATACAGTCAAACCAACACTACCCAGTAAGGTTTGTACTGAAACTTCTAGGCATGATGTCTTCATGCATAGCCATTGTCCCAAACGCAAGATTACACATGCGGCCCTTACAACAGTGCCTAGCAAAACAATGGACACAAGCACAGGGTCAACTTCAAGATCTAGTGTTGATAGACCGCCAAACACACTTCTCGCTTCAATGGTGGAACCCTATAAATTTAAACCAAGGGCGGCCATTCCAAGACCCAGTGCCTCAAGATGTGATCACAACAGATGCTTCCATGATGGGGTGGGGAGCACACCTCAACAAGCACAGCATACAGGGTAAATGGGACAATCAACAAAAACAACTTCACATAAATCATTTATTTCTAGCATTAAAAGCATTTCAACCACTAGTAGCCCACAAACACATTCTTATCAAAACCGACAGCATGACAACAATGTATTATCTCAACAAACAAGGGGGGACACACTTGTCACAACTGTGTCTCTTAGCACAACAAATTTGGCATTGGACAATTCATAATCACATTTGCCTGATAGCACAATACATCCCAGGCATTCAGAACAAGTTAGCCGACAATCTCAGTCGAGATCACCAACAAACTCAAGAATGGGAAATTCATCCCCAAATCCTACAGGATCACTTCCTACGCTGGGGAACACCAAACATAGACCTATTTGCAACAAAAGAAAATGCAAAATGCCAAAACTTCGCGTCCAGGTATCCACACCCTCAGTCCAAGGGCAATGCGTTATGGATCAGTTGGTCAGGGATATTTGCTTACGCTTTTCCCCCTCTCCCACTCATTCCTTATCTGGTCAACAAACTAAGTCAAAACAAACTCAAACTAATACTCCGAGCAACAACCTGGGCTCGCCAACCGTGGTACACAACACTGTTGGACTTATCAGTAGTACCTCACATCAAATTACCAAACATACCAGATCTGTTAACACAACACAAACAACAGATCAGACACCCGAATCCAGCATCGCTCAATCTAGCAATCTGGCTCCTGAAGTCTTAGAATTCGGACATTTAAACCTTACACAAGAATGTTTGGAGGTCATTAAACAAGCTAGAAAACCTACGACAAGACATTGTTACGCAAACAAATGGAAAAGATTTGTTTACTACTGCCACACTAATCAGATTCAACCAATACATGCCTCCACAAAGAACATTGTAAGCTATTTATTACACTTACAAAAGTCTAATCTAGCATTCTCTTCCATTAAAATACATCTCACTGCAATATCTGCCTATCTGCAGATTACACATACAACATCGCTTTTTAGAATCCCAGTCATCAAAGCATTTATGGAGGGACTAAAAAGAATCATACCCCCAAGAACACCACCAGTACCTTCGTGGAACCTTAATATTGTATTAACACGACTCATGGGACCACCATTTGAACCCATGCACTCTTGTGAGATGCAATACTTAACTTGGAAAGTAGCCTTCCTAATAGCTATCACATCACTTAGAAGAGTAAGTGAGATACAAGCATTTACTATTCAAGAACCCTTTATACAAATACATAAACATAAAGTGGTTCTCCGTACAAATCCCAAATTCCTACCAAAGGTCATATCACCATTCCACCTAAACCAAACAGTGGAACTCCCAGTCTTCTTTCCACAACCAGACTCAGTAGCCAAAAGAGCCTTACATACATTAGACATAAAGAGAGCACTAATGTATTACATTGACAGAACAAAACAATTTCGTAAAACAAAACAATTGTTCGTAGCCTTCCAAAAACCTCATGCAGGTAATCCTATATCCAAACAAGGCATCGCCAGATGGATAGTTAAATGGATTCAAACTTGCTATATTAAAGCAAAGAGAGATCTACCTATTACACCAAGAGCACATTCCACTAGGAAAAAAGGCGCCACAATGGCTTTTCTGGGGAATATACCTATGACGGAAATTTGTAAGGCAGCCACCTGGTCTACGCCTCATACATTCACTAAGCATTACTGTGTAGATGTGTTAGAAACACAACAAGCCACAGTAGGACAGGCTGTATTAAGAACATTATTTCCGACAACTTCAACTCCTACAGGCTAAGCCACTGCATTTTGGGGAGATTACTGCTTATTAGTCTAGGCACAGCATGTGTATCTGCAGCTACACATGCCACCGAACGGAAAATGTCACTTACCCAGTGTACATCTGTTCGTGGCATGAGACGCTGCAGATTCAAATGCACCCTCCCACCTCCCCTGGAGCCTGTAGCCGTAATTAGTTGAATGAAAATTGAAAATTTGTAAATAAATATTATTTTAATACACATTATGTACATACATAGCTACTCCATTGCATGGGCACATCTAGTATACTCACAACTCCTACCTCACCCTCTGCGGGGAAAACAATCTAAGATGGAGTCGACGCCCATGCGCAATGGAGCCGAAAGGGAGGAGTCCCTCGGTCTTGTGACTCGAAAAGACTTCTTCGAAGAAAAACAACTTGTAACACTCCGAGCCCAACACTAGATGGCAGGAGAATGCACAGCATGTGAATCTGCAGCATCTCATGCCACGAACAGATGTACACTGGGTAAGTGACATTTTCCTTACACAGTACTTACTTCACCTGGAGGTGTTGAAGGGACAGCTATTCAAAAAAAGGTATTGCATATGCTCTGATTTGACTTAAATCCACATTTTTGGAAGCACTGTTTTATATTAAACCTTTTTGTAGTGGCCTATCTTATACTGTGTGTAATGCAAGTGTAAAATAATGCCTTACATATCCACAGTGCTTTCTGTCACAGGCTGTGACCTCATGGCACTAAAAATACACAAGTCACTATTCTCAACTGCACCAACCAAGATTTAGTTCTGTCACCCTCTCCGGTTACACACAGACCTCTGCAGTGCGTTAACTACTAGAGGTTTCATTATGCACTATGGTGCATTTCCCACTGAGTAGCAACTTTATTTTATTTATTTTTCATTTATGCGCCCTATTATTTTATATGTAGCTACCTGATGGTGAAAGACTTTTAAAAAAACGTAGAGAATATTTTGGGTTTATTTATGAGAGGCTTGCGCTGCTGGAGCATCACTTTTTTTTGACGCTCCAAAGGGGCAAGCCTCTCAATCATACCTATGAGGTGACGCAAAGCCACCCTGCGTGGCTTTGAATGGCTTTGTAGTTATGGAGTAAGGCAAAGCAGCACAAGCCACTGCATTGTCTTACTTTGCGTCAAGGAGGCGTTCCATGGGTGTAGTGGTGGATGTTCCCATGCAACACGCATGGATTTTGATGTTGACGTTGCCCCAGATTTAGAAAATCACGTAAACTGGAGCAGTGCCAAAACCTTATACCTCCCCAGAGCAGGCATAATGAGGAGAAATGTTTTAATTTCTCCTTGTTTTTTCCTCTTTCCATGTGTGTTGCTATCTGCCGCACATATAGAAAGAGGTACAATGCCTCTCTGGATTGCTTTTGTGCACAAAGGTGCCCCTTCCTGCACAAAAACAATCCTGCCTTTGTTGGCGCTAGGCAGCAATTTGTGCACCAGCGCAGTGAGAAGGGACAGAATGCACTGTATTTCATAAATACAGTCCATTCCTGCCCTTTTGTATCGGCGTAGGGCAGTGTTGCAAGAAGTCTTGTGGCACTGTCCTACGCCAAATCCTCATAAATGAGGACCTTTGTTTTTAGCCATACCCCTGACCACACCCCCACACTCACTGACCTGTGGTTTGCTAAACTCTGTTTAATATTTCCTCACTGTAAAAATGATTTGCTGTGGGAAATGGGGATGTTTATTATTGTTGATGACGAGGAGTACCAGGTTCTAGAAATTTTTATCAGGAGGGGGTCCTTACACCTAAAACGTTTTAAGAGGGGGTCCCGGCATCAAAATGTTTGAAGACCTCAGCTCTAATGATACATAGGTGCACAGGATAGTTGGCTGCAACCGGAGGCGATGACCAACGCGCACCTTTTGACATATTTTGTTCGCTATACAGATAAATATCCCAGCAGCTGCAGGGGCCAGTTAACATTCAGTCCCTGGTGCAGTATAATTTAGGTCAATGGGCTGAGACGGGACCTTGAAGCAGTTTTTATTGGTGTATCGGAGGTCGAAGGGATACTCACTGATATGGTGTATCTGAACTATTTTACACAGAGTGTGACTACAGGCTCGTCTTGCCGCCTGAGGCTCTATGGAGTATAATCCTTGATTACGTGCATGTATTGTTCATTATCAGTATGAGTGTGGATCTCTGTCACTAAGTGTGTTTCAACACAGATGTATCACCACTTCAGTATATGAAGTGCTCACTTGGAACAGCTCTGAATATACCCAGTTTTACTGCACAAAGTTTGCACTGTACTTTGTGGTGGTTGTTTTGGAGGATGCTGATACAGTAACCCGCATTAATGAATAATGCATGATCCTCTGGGTTTGGTTTATTTGTTTTCTCCCATTGCCTTCACAGGTATGGGCAGAACTCTTCGCTAAGTAAGTGTTGTTGTTCGGGTATGCACGCAGTGAGTGACTGTCATTTCTGTATTATATAAAATTACAAGAGGTGTCAGAGAGTCAGATCCTTGGTCCTGAAGTTAGCCACAGGAAAGAGTGGCGTGAAACATGTAGACCCAGCAGAAACCAGTCAATGAAAACACATACTAATTTCTGTGCTTCTTACCCGTTTTAGGTCTCGGCTCTAGCACATGCGCTGTCTCGAACCGAGATATGTTGTATCTACTTTGTGGCCTTCAGCCCGCCCACAGGTTTCCCTTTTGCTGGCACCATCATCACTCCTTTGTGCGCTCTGTTCATTTGGCAAGGGCATGCATACGTCATGCCTCTTCCGGGGTTTAGCCCTCCCCGAACGCACAACCCAACTACTACTAAACATACGCAGTGGCCATTTTCTTCCACTGTTTTGGGACTCCTTATTTTGCTTTTAAATGCGTGAACCACCGCACGTGAGGAGCACTGGTTGTGTCTTGCTGCCCCTTTAAATCATATATTCACACAGGGTTAATCTACAATGGACACTGATTTGCACCTCGGAAGCTAAGGCATTCGCTTCTGTTTTCGGTATGTGGGAGCCACGATGTGCCCTGTTAGTTTCAGTGCTTAGAAAATGTAAATTAATGTATTTTTTTTTTTTGTCGACAAATATACGGAGTTCTATAATCATCTTGGATATATTGCATTTTCTTACTGACTTTGACACGCTCTTTCGTATTTCTCTTTCCCATTCTTTCTTATATGTTTATTTTGTTCACAGTAAGTGCCTGATGCAGAAAAGGAATTGCTGAATGCTGAGGCACCATAATCCTAAAGGCATCTCCAGCCTCTTAAATCCATTTACACCCACTCCCTACCCCCTCCGCTCACTGTTGCAGCTTTCTGCTTTCTCACTTTGTGACGCTTTTTCGTTTTTCTCTTCCCCTGCCTTTACCAGATGTGTCTTTTGCTCGCAGTAGATGCCTGATGCTGAAAATAAGTGTTGGCCCTCAAAAAAAAGTACTGGTGCCCGCACCGGAAAGCACTGGCTCAAATTAAGCACTGCTTACTAGAACGCAGGCTCAAATCAAGCACTGCTTACAAGTAAACCAAAGGTGTGCCTTTTACAGGCCCAGCTGTAAGTCTACACCACATGCTGATTTTCAGCTTGGGAGCAAAGTCATGCATATCTGTTTTCAGCATGTGGGAGCCACAGTATGCCCTGTTAAAGTGCTTTACATATTTTCCAGTTATTTTACTTTTTTTGTGGGGGGACAAGTACACGGAGTTCTATAATTTTTTGCTTTCTCATTTTGTGACACTTTCTCTCTTTCTTCATCTTTCTTATATGTTTATTTTGTTCGCAGTAAGTGCCTGATGCAGAAAACTAAATACTGAAAGCTGAGGCACCATAATCCTGAAGCCATCTCTGGCCTCTTTAATCCCTTTACAGCCACTCCTTGCCCCTTCAGGTCACTCTTGCAGCTTTCTGCTTTCTCACTTTGAGATGCTTTTCCGTCTTTCTCTTCCTCTGTCTTTCCCATATGTGTCTTTTGCTCGCAGTAATTGCCTGATGCAGAAAGAGCATGTAATCCCATTGGTGGCAGAGTTTCTATCATTAACTCCAGTGGGGCAATGGCAGGCTATGCTGTTAAATATTTCATTGAGAGCAGCTGTAACCTGAAAGGGCCCAGCATTTCTTTTTTACATATTGCATATGTTTGTGAAACATAAATAAAACAAGCATTGGGAAAGCCAATAGGTCTCGTCAGTCCGAGAGCTATAGCCGTTATCAATGGTTATGCATTTGTGTATATCAGTAAAAACAGCCCTGTACACTAATACTTCTACATTGCCAATGCCTATAGCTCTCGGATTCCCAAGACCTACTGGCTTTTGCCAATGCTTGTTAATCATACCGCTTTGGGGGGGATGAGGGGGAGGGGGGGGCAGAATTGAGCATAGTTTTCCTTTTAGGCAGGTATTTTTAAAGTTACCCAATACCAGCCCCTCCATCTCCTGTTTCTATAAATATATGGTATTTACCACACAGTGCTCCTGTGTCTCTCATTGGTAGCAGCATGCACTATTGCCTAAAGTCTAGGGACCTGAGTATGGGTTTAGGTGTCATTTAACACACCTGATAAATGGTACCACGGGGTACATTATTTCTCGGGCACGATCAATATCATCTATTATGAGTTTGTGAGGAATAACGTAGATTTTGGTGTTTAACGCACCAAAATCTACATGATACACAAAATACCATTTGCTTTTCCCCCGTTAAATTTTGCATGTTTGACCTTCTGACATTTAACAAAGATTGAGATATTTAACACATTCCATAATTATTAGATGCATTAAATACCTTCGTAATTCCGGCCCATGTGTAAACGGGGTTTAACTGACACACTCGTATTCAGGCCCTTGGTAGGAATGCCACTGGCTGCATTCTCAACAACAACAACAAAATAATAATAAAAATTAAATGAGGCTTTGCAGCAGCCTTTTGTGTCAAATTGGAATGGCCGGCAGACATAGCATAGCAATGCTTCGGACATCTTGTGCCTGGGAACTTCATGTCCAGGATGTGGACCTCCCATTGCGGATGTGCATTTCTTCACACCCTTGTTTGAACGATGCCTTTACCAAGCTCTGAGTTGCAGTGGTTAATGAAGTGACCCTTTCCTTTTCAGGTAGTGTCCTACCTTTTATATTGGAGTTGTTATTCTTGTGTATTTCAAAGCTACCCGTGTACTCAGATCTGAAAACCGGGACAATGCATTGCACTTTTTTCCCCCACATACCCTGCAGGCTTTTGTTGCTATCCAGTCACAGCATCAAGAAGTTAAGCCTGGCTTATCGTGCCTGTTTTTAACTTTAGCACATCCCCCCTCTGGGCCACAGTGCCTAACCTCTTCATGGCTGTGCTCAAATAACCATGGAATCTTAGATGGTGAGCTCTGCAAGCCTGGACTTGTGCTATCTGGTCCAACCCACAGCTTTTTCAACCCTGCCAAAACAGCAAAAGGACTTAAAAGTCCAATCAGTACTGGGATCCAGCATTCATTGGGCTTACACTTGCCCCAAGGCTGCCACTTAGAAGACTGGATACAGACAACTCATCCTTAGCCCAGTTCTGCTCAACTCCTGGTCCTTGAAACGTTTTTGAAGGCTGCTGCAGTCAATGCCTTGGCAGCAATTACAAAATGATACTGGCTTCTCCCAGGCTTTGATCTTCCCCATTCTACAATGGAAGATCTGTCAGAGGGTCTGTGGATGTAGCTTTGTTCCAGTGGCACAATGAGCACAAGACACACTTCTGGGAACACCCTTGCCCACTTAGAGCATGGCATCAAACAAACAAAACGTGATGGGAGTTATCCTTGCACTACGTCTATTCACCGGGTCAGGATAGCATTCCAACCCATCCTTTCCTGACCCAACTGAAGAGCCCCAGTCAGGGCAAAACAGGCCTTGGGTTGCTTGTGTTCCATTTCAGGGAGGACCTGGCCTGGTGGTTGATGGCTGGGTCTGAACCGAAGTGGCTTGCTGTGCAAAATAATGATGTACTGGGAGGCGGCCCTGAGTAATTCCCATTGGCTACGATTGATTCAAGCATTCTATCGATCACTTTTGGTGAACTTTAGTGCGACGCCCTAAGTGGGACAGGTGTGCCCAGACATAGGTCCAATGTACACTGTGCCCTTGGAACCAAGCTGTGCCCCCCTAAAGACCCCAGTCAGGGTGAAACCTTTCTTGGGGTGCTTGTGGCCAAGTTCAGGGAGGGCCTGACATGGCCGTTCAGGCTGGAGTGTTCCTGTCAAGGGAAAGTCGAGCCTGAGCTGCATATAGCGGAGTCCAATCTGAGGTGGCTTAGTGAGCGAAAGAACAATAGCCTGGGATGCGGCCTTGCGTAATTACCAGTGAAAAAGATTGATTCAATAATTCTGCGCATCGCCTTTTTGTATGATTCAGTGCAGAATTTGCTATGGGCATCCCTGCACTTTGCAAGGTCTGGTAGGGTATTGACTCTCTTAGAAGCAATGGGGCAGGCCTTGCCATTGTTCTAGTCCGAAGAGTAAGGAATATGCAGATACACTGCATAAATGAAAGTCTCCTGTGACCCTTAGATCTAAGTGTCTTCACATTGCTAACTCTCCTCACCCCCAGAATGGATCCATCTGGTGTACTGGAATTGAAAGTTATTCGTAGGGGGATAGATCACGTGGGCTTAAGGCCATATTGTAGATATGCACGTGCACGGCTCGGTGGCCTTGATTTTCAAAGCTTTGCAGACTTCTTCCAGGCCTCGCCGCTAGGTGGTGGTGTTCCAGAAACATAGATTCAGGAGAGTGTGTGGTTGGAGCCTCAGTGAGGTAAGCGTTGTCTGCTGTGTCTTCTGGTGTGATGAAGATGCCTCAACCACACTGCAGAGGAAGGCAGCTGTACTTGGAGTTAGCCTGCACAGTTGCAGGGGAGCGAGGAGGGGTTCTCCTAGGGCAGCTTATGCCACCAAGACTGGAGCAGCCTCTGTAGGAGCAAGCATTGGCAAAGCCAATAGGTCTCGCCTTAGAGACCTACTGGCTGTGCCAGTTTCTTTACTTCATGCTGTACAGCATCGAAGCATTTAGTGTGCAGCTCAAAGAAAAGATGTTTTTCAAAAAGAGGAACAAAAAAATAATCACACTGGCGCAGCCACGGGGCTGTGTCATTTGGTAGGCACCTTTGCGCTTTAAACGTATTGCCCACCTACGAAATGACTCAGCCCAGCAGGCACTTCATTACAATTTTAGTTTTTTTAAATGTTAACGGGTTCCAGTAGTGTATAAGTGAAGGCAGCTGGGGAAGTGAGGCACAGAAGCATGGACGAAAGAACATGTTAGGTGAGCGGGCACAGAAGCAGGGGAGCCGGCAACATGAGCACGTATGGGGGCCAGAAACACACAAGTGAGAGCGCTACAGGGTGCACAACAGCTCACAGGCGATAGTTGGGGTGGACACAGTGCTTAATTTGTAAATAATAAGGTGCCGGTACCCAAAGCTCTCCTCTGAAACACGCGGCTCCTACAATTAAAAGTGCGAGCACTGAATATTGAGGCAGCGTAATCCTGAAGCCATCTCGGGCCTCTTTAATCCATTTACTGCCACTCCCTGCCCCTTCAGGTCACTCTTGCAGCTTTCTGCTTTCTCCTTTGTGACACTTTTTCGGTTTTCTTTTCTTCCATCTTTCCTATGTGTCTTTTACTCGAGGTAAATGCTTGAGGCAGAAAAATAAGTGCCAGCCCTCAGAAATAAGTGCTAGTGCCCCACACCGGAAACCATTGGCTCAAATTAAGCACTGGGTGGACGACATATGCACATGGATAAGAGAGAGCAACACAGAGCAGTATGGGGGATGAATCACATTAGAGAGACAGCTTTTGAACACATGGATCCTCATGGAGTGCTGCAACAAAAAGAAAAAAGTAGCTCCAATAATGCAAGCAGTGGATGGACAAAAGTACTTGGGTCATGATCCAGGGGAGGGTCAAACACAAGAATGGGAAGTGAACCCCACATGCACTGAAACTATGAACAAGCAAAAGAGTGACAATGAAGCCAGCCAATGGTAAGCAGTGGGAGATCTCTAAGCCTAGTGTAGGTTACCAAAGAGTCTTGCAAGCGATAGCGCCAGCACTCTCTCAAGCGAGACCTAAAAGCTCTGTGCCAGACGCTCCGTCATTAATGCCACCACCATATTTGTGGGTACAGGGAGTGTGGCTACAAAATGGGGTACCCTGCCAGTACCCACATTACAAGTGTCTCTGATGTGCTGGGAGTTTTTGTCTAGCGAAAGATTGGTGGTGTTATTCAACTCTGAAGCCAGCAAAAAGGGTGGTGACTTGGTAAGTGTAAATTGGGTTGTTGGTTCCTGTCATGGCCGTCGGTGCAACCAGTGGGATAGGTCTGTCGGACTTCCTCTGCCTTTTCTTAGATGTAGTTATACTTCTCTTTTCCATATACATGGAGTTTTCTCGTCCTTGCTTGGGCTTGGAAGTACTGATAATCCGATACTTTGGCGATGAAGCTGCAGTCGCTAGAGGAGTCTGGTTGTAAGATACCACTGTTCCCACATCCCATGGTGATAAGATACCACTGTTTCCACATCCCATGGTTATAAGATACCACAATTCCCACATCCCATTTTAATAGGATACCTCTCTTCCCACATCCCAGTGTCCTCTAAGTACACCTCATCTGTGGCATGTGCATTGTTCTTTTTTCCACTGTTTACCAGCCTTTCAATCTGTCTCCTAAATTTCTTTTCTTGGTAGATGACCCTCCACGTGAGATCATCATAAATCCAGCCAAGGAGAAGTTTGTTCAGCTATTTGCTCAGTACGCGCAAGGAAACATCAGCAGCCTGGAGCTCCTGAACTCTGGATCAAATCCAGGTACGAGTTGTCTGACATTTCTGTCTCTGGAGGTTTTTACCTTAGAACATCTGGGACCCGACCGGTGAAATACCGTCCTAGTGTCACAGTGCTTTAGGTGCAGACACCTTTGGCACATTCGTAAGTTGCACCTATTCATTGTGTCGTGTAGTGTATTTTCCCTCCTATGGGGTATGGGCTGGTGCAAAGCAGTGTATGGTGTTGCAGACACAGTTACCAGGACAAAAAAGGCACTTTGGGACAGGGCGTGGAGACTTCCAAGATCCCCGTGCCCTGTCAAGACCTCAGACATTGCCATCTATGTTTATCTCTTGTCCCTTCCAAGGCAGAGTGTGTGTGTCTGCATGGATTTTTTTCACAGCATGGCAGGATCTGCATTGTCGAAGTGATTGTATGCAGACCCTGCAGCCACACCTCCGATGAGGATAGTGAGTACCCCTACAAGGTTGGGTGCAGTTTGACTGGATCCATCTTCAAGGGGGCTCTTGAGGCCCTTGCAGAGTGGCAGATTGAACCATTGCCCCTCTTTCCTTCTGTGAAGAACATCGCCATCTGTGGTGATTGACAACCTGCCCCGGCCGCCATTCACAGGGATCAGCCACGACAGACGATGCCACATGGAATCGTTCCCATTGTAATATGGTTCTCACACTTGTGTGCGTCTGGCCTGCTGTGGCTCTGTGACCACCCCAACCCGCAGGAGCTCCTCTGTGTCCTCATTATCAATTGGACATATCGTAGGGCCTGTGCCTCCTACTCTTACAAATGTTCTTTCTACGCTGCCCCTCTCTGCATCTCCATTACATGGTCTTCCCCAAGAGATGCACATTTGCTTTCATGTTTCTTGGTAGTAGTATATCTTGGAGAACTGATGAATAATGTACAGTGTAAGGAAATGCCTCCTTGGCATGGTTACCCCCTGACTTTCTGCCTTTTGCTGATGCCAAGTTATGATTGAAAGTGTGCTGAGGCCTGCTAACCGGGCCCCATCACCAGTGTTCTTTCCCTAAACTGTACATTTGCTTCCACAATTGGCACAGCCCTGGCACTCAGATAAGTCCCTTGTAACTGGTACTCCTGGTACTCAGGGCCCTGATGCCAGGGAAGGTCTCTAAGGGCTGCAGCATGTCTTAAGCCACCCTGGGGACCCCTCACACGCACACTGCCTCACAGCTTGTGTGTGCTGGTGGGGAGAAAATGACTAAGTCGACATGGCACTCCCCTCAGAGTGCCATGCCAACCTCACACTGCTTGTGGCATAGGTAAGTCACCCCTCTAGCAGGCCTTACAGCCCTAAGGCAGGGTGCACTATACCACAGGGGAGGGCATATGTGCATTGTTAGACCTGGCAGCTTTTTGGCGTGTCTCCCCTGTCTTTTTGCCTTCTGACCTCCTGGTTTTGGACTCTGTTTTTGCTGGTTTATTGTCTCTGCGCACTTTACCACTGCTAATCAGTGCTAAAGTGCAAGTGCTCCCCATATAAATTGTACTGTGGATTGGTTTATCCATAATTGGCATATTTGATTTACTGGTAAGTCCCTAGTAAAGTGCACTAGAGGTGCCCAGGGCCTGTAAATCAAATGCTACTAGTGGGCCTGCAGCACTGGTTGTGCCACCAACATAAGTAGCTCTGTAATCATGTCTCAGACCTGCCACTGCAGTGTTTTGTGTGTGCAGTTTTGACTGTAACTTCGACTTGGCAAGTGTACCCACTTGCCAGGGCTACACCTTCCCTTTTCTTACATATAAGGCACCCCTAAGGTAGGCCCTAGGTAGCCCCAAGGGCAGGGTGCAGTGTATGGTTAAGGTAAACATATAGTAATGTGTTTTATATGTCCTGACAGTGAAATATTGCTAAATTCGTTTTTCACTGTTGCAAGGCCTGTCCCTCTCATAGGTTAACATGGGGGCTACCTTTAAATCTGATTAAAGTGTAGATTCCCAGGTGGTCAGTGTGCTCTTCACGTCTCCCACGATATGTGCATTTTGTTCTCTTTACTCACATTATCACAATAGTCATTTTAGGCTACCAAGTGAGTGATTTTGTTGAAAATATTTTTCATTCTCGGTTATCTGTAACTAGCCGCCTAGCTCAAGTACTCCATGTGCTAGAGGTTGAATGCACTCCAGAACAGTCCTGGTATCTATCTGTTGATTTGGGCACCTGCAAAACCTAGTATTTTCCTTCGTGAGCAGCGTATCACGTAGAACCCTCCCGTTATCCTGAACATGTAGGGTACTCTGGCTAAAAGCCCAAAGTAACCCATCTGTCTGGTCCGAAACCACCGACGGCACCTTTACCCCTCACTTAATCCTTTCTCGCCATCTCGGGGTAACAAACCTCAGTCTTTTTCTCCAGACCACTTCTGCCCTGGATTCACTCACTACTTGAAAATCTTCCATCCCAAACCACTCTTCACCATCTGCAGCTTGATATTTGGAAGATGTTATTCCTTCCAGGTGTTATTAGAACACAAAAGTGAGTGCTTCTTGTAAGCTACCTCTCCTTCTCGGCTTTATGCTGTTATTCACGTCACCGTACATATTGGAACTCGCCTTCTCCAACTTCATCTTCTTGATCACCTGTTTCTGTTTCGCCAATCTCATAGAGAACCTTGGCTGTTTGTAACAACTGTTCTACCTATCTCTTCAGCTTCAACCAATCCAGTGAGCACACACCCACAAGGAAAGAACCTACTTAGCAACCTGTAATCATATCACGCAGCCTCTCTATGGCTGTCTTTGCATGCATGCCTTTCTTGCCTTCTCCAGGGCACATATTTTTTGGTAGTCTGGTACCAAACTTCCCCACCCTAAAGTACTCTCACTTAAAGAAACAGAGAAGTTCTATTTGGCTTTGTGTAGACCTTACACTTGTCGCTGAGAACTTTACTTGAGGCACCGGTGAAGCCCCTCCATTGTTAACCATGTCGCACCATTTGTAAAATCTGCTTTAGTGACTCCTGAAGTTAACTGTCGATGTCTGTAATTCTGTCCACAGGTCTTCCATCACTGCAAAGAGGCGGCCGGACTCCAGAGGAAAGCGATGAATATAACTTCTAGTTACCTGGAACCTTATTAAAGGGAAACAGAAGTCCAAGTTCTCATTAAGGTGCAAGGACACAGAGCATTTGGAAGTCGCACAAAGCTGTAACCGCATCACTTGTGGTCAACCTCACCAGCTGTAGGCCTGACTTTACTGATGTCTCTAACAGCTTCCACTGCTGCTGCTGAGATTATGAACAGCGTCCTCTGAGATTGGGAGCAGCATTGCCAAAGCAAGGCCACTGACCCACCACCATCAGAAGCCCTCTGAGTGTTGGGACAAGACAGACTCATCTCCTTCCAAACTATTGGCCTTTTAAAATGTTCACTGAACTTTTGCTTTGGTGATATCACTGGACTCTGAGGCTTGACTGCCAAACCTGTAAATAAAAATTAAATGGACATTTGGGCATTTTAATCTGTAATAAATTTAAAAAGGTCTCTCAACAGAGCCTGACCTTTTATGACAATCAGCCTATGGTACACAACTCTTTAACTTTCTGCTTTTTCCCTTTTGTGTTTATTTATCTCTCCTCGGTGTCATGCACTTCACAGAGGAGGCACTTTTTTCAGTCTGTGTTCAAGCAGAGCCACCTGCTGAAATCTTTCCATGTCCAGCTGTTGGTAACACTTGGCGATTAAGGCAGCGTCCTGTTCAACACCCCATTCTTCTGTTTGGATGGTGCCTGTCACTCGATGGGGGTCCCTCGGTGACCCTCTTGCAATTCACTCAGAGCATTGAACCTCATGGTATTTTTACTGGCTCATCTTCAGCAACGCCCAAGTGCCTAGACACCCCTCAGGTATTAGTGCTACATAAATGTAGTTAACGGCAGTCATTGTTGTAATGTAAATGTGCTGTGTTTTCACTTCTGAGGTGTGCACAGTTCACACTTGAGTAGAGACAGCTGCTGCATTAATTCAGTCTTGGCATAAAACAAAGTGACTGGTTGTGCACCAGGTACAGAAGAGTGGACCCACAATCCACAGTAGGGTCACACAGGAACTGTGAAACCAGCCTACTATGATAATGCTACTGGAGGTGGACTAGAAGGCCTTGCCCTGAATGAGCTGTAGATTCATGTGTGATTGTGTAGTTGGACGAATGGTGCAAGTATTGTGCTTGATATCTATATACTTGTATATATGTTGGTAGCACGCATGACTGTAGATACACATGGTCTGCATACTGCTTCCATCTAGTGTTGGGTCATGACATTTGCACCTTTTGTGTTTTTGTTTTTTGAATTGAAGTTTGAATCACAGGACTGGTTAAGACTCCACCCTTGGTCCTCAACACACCAGCACACTGACTCCACCAGTTTTTTTTCTCTTCCATTGGGCTTGGACTTTCAAGAACACTGCTCTGGATGTGACATTTTCCACACCAGTTTCTCGGTTCCAGCTTCTCGCCCTTTGAACCCACAATGAAAACACCATCCCTGTGCCCGGGGATTCTTGTGACACCAGGACTTCTGATCCAATGGTCTCTAAGTATTAGCCTTTGACGCACTGTGCCTCCTTAATCCAGCGCAAAGCATATCTCTAGTTGGCTGGATCATCTCTTGAAGAATTCACCTAAGGCAAGGGTCTGGAAGTTGCACCCTTCCAATTCTGCCCTAGTTGTAACACCAAATATTCCTGGAGTGATGCACACTTTGTGTGCAATTTGTGTCCCATACCAGACCAGGCAGAGGCCTACTGTAATGCTTGTCTTACCTTCCACTAAAAGAAGACCTGCTGTTACCGGAGAGAAAGAATGTGGGCTCACCACAAACTGCAGTGGCAGGTCTTGTCGGAAATGCCTGACGTCTTTTGGGCTGATGAGCAACCTGGCACTGGTGAGGAACTGGGCCCTTGTGCATTCAAGCAGACCAAAGAGGAGAGAGTCAGGAGGCTGTCTTCTCAGAGGTTACAGGCTTGAGGAGGAGTCCGAAGAGCTTGTAATGAAACAAGTACCAGTTCCAGGCCCCAAGGTCAGTCTTAAGTCCCAAAACACCCTTCAGCAGGCAGAGCACCATTCTTGTGGGCGAGTTGGGCTACAAGCCCCCAAGTGGAGCAGAAAACAGCACAAACACTTTGCTTTGGCTCCTCTAAGAGTATAGAGACTCGTCGATGAAGCCAAAGTTCTTTCAAAGGGCACCGATCCATTTCAACATCACCTCCACAAGCCACACTTTGTGCCAACATTGTTGCCAAAAGCTGCTCTTACTCTGCCACTGGCATTGAAACCAACGCTGATGCTCTCCTGGAAACGGAAACCAGATATCTTCAAGTGGTCGATCTTAGAAAAACTGTCCAAGGTCCTTCAAGCTCCTCTGGTAGTTTAGAGACTCGTCGATGCAGCCAAAGCCCTATCAAAGGGCAATGATCCATGTTGCATTTCGCCATCACCTCAACAAGCCATTTTGTGCCAAAATTGTGGCTAAAACCTGCTCCTGCTCTGCCACTAGCATTGAAACCAACGCTGATGCTCTCTTGGACATGGAAATCGGACATCATCAAGTGGTCGATCATTGAAAAACTGTCCAAGGTCCTTTATGCAAAAAGAAGAACCTATTTAGTCATCCAGACATAGGCGAAGTTCTTGCTGCGTCTCTGGCTCAAGACTTAACTGGATGCCAACAAAAGAAAGCAAGAAACTGCTGATGAACCAGGCCTCAAGTCCTCAAGGCCACCTACCACCAAAAGGGTCATGGATTCAGCCACGAGTCCACCATCGTGTTCCACCCTTCCCTACAGCACCTTCATCCCCATCACCTGTACTTCCCTCTACCCCGACGCCCGATAAAGCAGACACTGCTGCTTTAGGAATTACCCTCATGGATCACCACAGGCACGTCTGGTCCAGCATATCGGGGTTCAGACCAGAGGTGCAGGAGCACCTCTGAAATGTCCGTTTTGTCGGGGGGGGGGGGTCTGTTCGTTCCCCGGGTGGACCAGATACCTGAACACTCGCAGGACACTGGCTCAGATTCTAGGGGCCCCTGTTCACTGCAGGGCCCTCATGATGAGCCCTTCCAGCCCTTGGAGGGAGACCACCAATGGGAGGACTACATAGTTGATGATTCCAGAGAATACCACCCTCCCCCCACCAAGGCTTCACCACCCGATGATGCTTGCGCCTATCACGCAGTAATACAATGCACCACCCAACACCATTAAGTAAAAATTCACACAGTGCAAGATAGGATGGCTTTTTAAGTCCAGACCCTCTCCAAAACTGTCCAGACACTACACTGCCTCCAGTTGCTAAAGGTGAATGCTACGGTCTGCTACAGACAACATTAAAGAGCCCATAAAAGCCAAGGTGGTCACGTCCACGGTCGAAAAAAGTTTCAACTAGCCCCTGATGACCCAGTGTATATCCTTGGGTAGGGCGCGCCCGTCTCAGTTGTGTGCACCGCTTGTAAGTGGGTGAATAGTAAGCGGGTGCCCACACAAGCAACAAGGGACTCTTTGCCACCTAATAAGGAGTCAAATGCATAGACCGAGCAGGGAAGGACATTGAGGAAGCCAGACATTAGCCTAATGCCAATTCTGTGGGTCTGCTCTCCTGGTACACCCAATACCACTGCAAAGAAATAAGAGGAGCTGGTCAGGCACCTCCTGCTTGCACACAGGACATTGGGACTGAGTTAGCTGCTGAGGGTGAAACCATCAACAAAGCCAATATAACATAAGGTAGACAGTGCCGCTTTAAGGATTAACATCAGGATTATCCTTCACAGGCATGCCCGGCTCAGAATATCAGGGTTCAGACCCGAGGTGCACTAGCACCTCTTAAATGTCCCTTCTGATGGGCAACATCTCTGCCCCCCCAAGTGGACCAGATGCCTGAAAAAATGTAAAAGGACCCAGACATCACAAAGTACAAAGGATCCCTACTGAACCTCAGTCCCAGATCTGCCTTTTACAGACAGCAAACCAGGGGAAAGGGGGGGGGGGGGTTAAGCAGATTGTTAGGCCTTTAAATCAACAGCACCACCAGCTCTTTCAGGACCTACAGCAAGCCAAGACCTTCCAGTGGGAGGACTATAGGGGAAATGGCTGTGTTTGAGGCACAGGTAACTCCTCTAAGCAGTGACTTCCCATCCATCCCCTGATCACAAGTCCCTTGTCATGGGAACATTGAAGTAATTCTTTCCCTCTGTGGAAAGTCATCACCTCCGGTCACTGGGTGTGCTCCTTGGTGCGAGAATACTGTCTAGGATGCCACACAATTCCTCCCAACATCCCTTCCCGCCACTGCGTCCTAAGGTCACGGTCAAACCTCCTTCAGCTTTTAGAGGAAAAGGCTCAGGCACTCCTCCCAAAGGGCGCAATCGAACCAACAACAAGGGAAAGGGGTGTACTCCCTCTACTTCCTCATACCCAAAATGATGGCTCTATCCAGCCGGTCCTAGACCTCTGGCCATTGGACAGGTTTAGCCTCTCCAAAAACCTTTACACAGGCATTTTGCAGGACTTCACCCCGCTGCTCTGCGAAATCATCTTCATTTTAGTGCTGGATCTGAAAAAAGCATATCTTCACATACCAGTTCACACTGAGACTCACCAGTTCTTTTGATTTGTTGTACGTGGATGATATTATCAGTTAAAGCCCAGAGTCACTACGGCTCCAAGGGTGTTCACAAAGAGCATAACAGGATTTGCAGCCCACAAATGCCATATATGTCTTTCCATACATATACGAGTGGCAGGTCAAGAACCGCCATAAACAGCATTGCCTAGCACACATTCAAACAGCGGGGTCCCTACTGCATAGTTTAGGCGTCACCATCAGTGCAAAAAATGTGCACCTTCAAACGGAGCAGGCCCAACTCTTGGGTGGTGATGGCATTACTCTTTTTTTACAGGCACAACATCCCATCACTGTTCAAACGGTGATGATACTATTGAAGATGATGACTTAATGCATAGCAGTTGTCACACGCCAGGTTACACATGCGCCCAAACCAGGAGTGGCTCTCAAGGCAGAGCACTAGGATGTTCTAGAGTTGGTAACCACCACAGCTTAGCACTCTGCTGTGGTGCAACAGCAACAATCTGTTGCTTGGCAGGATCTTTCTGCAGGTAACCATCACCAATGACGCATCTCTCGTGGGGTGGTGTGCTCACCTCCACGCCCAGCTGTAACTCGAGCCTTGAGATCGTTCCCCATATTAGTGGGACCTGACAATTCTCATAAAGACAGACAGCATGACAGCCATGTATCGTATCTAGAGCGTGACTCAGATTTGAGATTGGCAGTCATGCGACAACATTCACTTGTGAGCGGGACACCTTCTAGGTGCGGAAATTTACCTTTCCTGACCTGCTCAGTAGGACACATCAACAAGTCCATAAGTGGGTTCCCCACCCTTAAATCCATCAGAAATACCTTCAGTGGCGGGGACACATACCATTCATCTATTCGTCACTCCTGAAAATGCAAACTACCAAAACTTCACCCCAGTTATCCGCATCCACAGTCCATGGGCAATGCATGATACATTATCTAGTCAGGGATATTTTGCTATGCTGTTATGCCTCCCTTTTTCATCCCATATATAGTGAGGAAAATAAGGCAGGTGTTCATGGCCCTGTCCTAGTTCCACCAACCTGGACAGCCAGCCCTGATAGTCAGTGCTCCTGGAGATGTCAGTCACCACAAGAAGCTCCGGCTGGAGCCGGAGCTTCTTACTCTGCTTTGAGGCCAGCTCAGACAACCAGAATCCGGATAGCTGAACCAAGCAATCTGACACCTTAGTTCCTGGAGTTTGATTATCTAAAACTTGCAGAGGAATTCTTGCTTACCTGTGAGTGACCTGCCAACCCACCCCTCGCACCTGTTATGCAGCTAACTGGAAGAGGTTTATGCACTATAGTATTTCTAAATCACCAGACCCTTTTAAAGGTTCTATGCAGGCGATTTTCTGCTACGTCCTACACCAGTTCAGGGCCTACACTTCCATATGCCTACTGTTAGCTGCAGCATACGTACAATACAAACAACACATCATCTCTTTTGAGGGTTCCAGTTGTTAAGGGCTTCATGGAGCGACTTAAGATGCTCCCATTATGCAACTTGAATGTGAACATGACTTGTGGGTTCTCTCTACAAGCCTCTACACGTGACCTACGGTTCTTGCCTTGGAAGGTGGCTTTCCTAGCCACAATCACCTCTTTCTGATGTATTAGAATGCTTCATGCCCTTACAATTCGGGAAGCATTCATTCATGTACGCAAAAATAGGGTAAGCCATCCCATCAGCCTGAAATTTCTGCCAAGTTTTCACTTTTCACATGACCCAGACTATTTAACTGCTTGTCTTCTTCCTCCAACCAGAGTTTGTAGAGTATATATTACCTAGTGGTAGTTGCCACTATGTAGTTATAGTTAGGACCTAGTTTCTATATAAAAAGTTTTTTGTTTTTTTTAAACTTTCCTATATCTTTGGCGCCGCTTGACGATCTTCACAAAACTTACCAAAAAAAACCTTGCTAGTCACATCAGCTGCTGTCTGGAAAGTTATGGGGTGATCCCAAATCATTTTACCATAGGGATTTTGAATAGCGATAGCCCCAAAACAACTGGACGGAATTACACCAAATTGGGCAGAAAGGTAGGTCCTGGTCCAGAAAGCAAGATTTTTTGTTTTGGTGTATATCCATTCAGTCGTTTTTGAGAAATTAAGGGGAAAAACAGTTGTATGTATAGGGACACAAAGGATTTGTGACCCTTCCGGACATCGTGCTTAGATCTGATTGGCTGGCAACACTTCAACCTGGATGCGTTGGCAGCCATCTTGGGATTTGGCAGCTGAGTCCCAGATAAAAATGTAAAAAAAGAAAAGGGGCCATGGTACAGACACCCTGACTCCTTAGCTCTGGTGGTGGGCTCAAAAGCCTTTTTTTTGCCACAATTTGCAGCGGATCTGTTTAAAAAAACAAAGCGTAGGAGCGCAGACTCCCATGCTAAGTCTTTTTTAAGCTCCCGGGTGGGCCAAGTCCTGGGGACATTCATTAATAGAAGTGTGGGGGCCGCCTGGTCTCCCACAGCCCCAGGGACCGCCACCTCCCTGGGGCAAACCAGAAATTGGGTGGGGGGTGTTGCATGTCCCCCTGCGCCCCAGAGACCTTGGCGCGGAAAAACTGTGCATGGCGGGGACGCGAGTTATAGTTGCCTTCGGGCACAAGTTATAGCTACTTGAGGTAACGAACTATAACTAATGAATTTCTATGGTTTCCTAAGTTTAAAATGTGAGCCTAACTATAACGTTCCTGTAACCTTTTGGTTTTTAAGTGAATATTTATGTGGATTTAGGAGTAGTAAATCTGTACTTCCTCCATATGCACTTTCAATATTTTAGTCTTCGATATTTTGTCCACGATATTCTTATGCCACAATATTCATATCCTAAATATTCAGAAGCACTTCTGGTGGGATTTACAAACAAATGATGGTGGATTGGTAATATTTTGGAGTTTTCTGCCTTTGGCTACCAAACGTTTGAGGGACATGAATACTATGTAATGATGTTGCCATGCTCTTGCGTCCAATAAAATCGAATGGGGAATTATGTGCCCCCTATTGTTTGAAAGCAACCCTGTTGTCCAGATGTGCACGACAGAAAAGTAGAGCATGAGATCACACAGCACATTATTTGAGCTCTGACACTTTATTTTATAGAAGTGTGAGCATATCAGGGCAAATCATACTATTTAGCAACATTCTGGTCAATGGAGTGAATATATATTACCTACTGGTGATAGCCTGTAGGTAGTTATAGTTAGTACCTACTTTCCATAGGAAAAGCATTTTTTGTTTTGCCCATAACTTTGATGCCGTTGAGGAACCTAGCAACACAAAAGGATGGTGGATGGACTGCTGAAACTTTTGAAACACTTGACGCCCCCTCCACCCACCAACCCCCTCCCCACACCCCGTCACAGATCTGGGTTTAATCCATTGCTCTTTTACTCACCATGCCATCCCAGTTTGGACCCAGCCAGATGGCAATCAGTCTTGGCGAAATTTTCAAAATTAGTTTGCCACTCACTTCAGCTGCTGGTTTTGGGGTAATTAATCAAGCAGGGGCAAAGAATAAGGTGGGGGAGGGGTGGGGCGCAAAACGCTTTTCCCTGTGAAAAGTTGTGGCCACCATTTTATCGGATTGGATCGGGGGAAGGGGAGTTACATAAGGGATAGAGATAAAGGTATCCTGAGATAGATATTCACTGAAAAACCAAAGGTTACTCAGGCTTTACAGACAGGAAATAGAATGTAAACAACTTTAAAAATTCACTGAAATACAAAGGTTACAGTGAGGTTATAGGTAGGGTCACATTTTACACACACAAAACCATGGAAATTCAGCTGTTATAGTTATACTTATCTGAAGAAACTATAACCTGGGCCATAAAGTAACTTTAGGCCACGAGTTATAGTTTCTTAACACAGGTATAAATATGTTGGGATTTGTTTCCTCTTTCCCTTCCTCCCTCTCTCCAGCTCCTCCCCTTCATTCTCTCTCCTCCTGTGGCGGGGAGCCCCTTTGTGCTACCCTCCTGCCATCAGCAAGGTGACCTGTCCCAAACCAGGGGCAAGGATGAGGTGCCTGGTCCTAGAAGGGCCTGAGCCCCCAGGGTTTCTGCCTCCTTCACGAAGCAGCATGCCTACTCGGACAAGCACGGCTGTCACATGGCTCTGGCTGTAACACAATTTATCCCCAGTTTTACCTAAAGAATGACCACTTCCTTAAATGTTCACCCTGCCCAGCCCACGACTTTCAAGTGAAACTTTAGATTGGACCAGGAACTCATTATCCAGAACTCTCAACTTCACCAGGGTGGGGGCTCGTGGCCCAAAGAGTTGTGGCAAAGAGTGGGGTGTCTACCGGCCACACCCAGTGCCCCGCAAAAACCTTTCACTACACAAATGTGAAAAACATTGTACATGGTATTTGTAACTGTTGCCCTGTTGCTGTTCCAGTTGGTTGAATCAAACATTTCAGAATTATGAATTGTCAATGTTCTCCAAAGAAGTCTTATTCCATCAGCAAATCTTCACCTCCTGGCTGGTTGTCTCTCTCTCTTTGTTTTATGCCTGCCTGTCGTTTGCATCACATTGATAACACAGCACTTCCCTGGCTGAGGATGCTAGGTCACATCTACAACTCTTTTCTATCTTTCTTTGCAGATGTTGTCTTGATAATCCGAGTGTCTGCCGCTCCATTACAGGTGCTCCAACAATGACGCAATGAAGGTAAATAGTGACAAGTGCTTCAGCGCCTCGTCAGGGATAGTAAGCGCTATATAAATACAATTACAATACATTTGTGAAAGGTTGTGCATTGGTGCTGTACATAAAATATATATACAACACACATACACGTGTTACTAGAAGCTGATAATCACCGTATTGGATTAGCTAATAGCTGTCTGACAGCTCTTCAAATTTTCAGCGTCTACTGCGCGGACTGCTATACCATCAGTCGACTCCACAATAACCCATTCTGTGCCGGGGACGTAACGGTTATGTCCACCAGCACAGTGCTCCTGTGCCGAGGACGTAACCATTACGTCCTCGGCATGGAGCTCGGAGGGAGCGCTAGCGCTCCCTCCGTGGGCTTCCCTCTCACCCCCCCCCCACGGCAGGGATGGAAGGGGAAGCCCTTCCACCTCACCCCTCCAGTGCGCGATCTGAGAAACAGGTGAGTTTCTCCTCCGGTGGGTGGGGGGGTTTCAATCAGAGAGGCATCGGGGGAAAGGAAAGGGTTTTCCTTTCCCCTGGTGTCTCTTTGAGCATTTCTGCTGCCCGGTCACATTGCGATCGGGCAGCAGGAATGCCCACTAGACGGCAGGGATTGTTTTTTGTTTCTTTTCAATGTTTTTTGTGTCGGGGAGCGGCCCCTTGGGCAAGGGTCGCTCCCATTTGGGGGGCATGTTTGCTGTGGCCATTTCTGCCCCCTTGGGGGCAGATCAGCCTATTATTTTTAGGCTGATCTGCCCCGAAGAGGGGGCAGAAACCACTAGAACACCAGGGATTT
Source organism: Pleurodeles waltl (assembly GCF_031143425.1). Classification (NCBI taxonomy): domain Eukaryota; kingdom Metazoa; phylum Chordata; class Amphibia; order Caudata; family Salamandridae; genus Pleurodeles; species Pleurodeles waltl. The sequence goes on from NC_090449.1 coordinate 20,136,850, forward strand.
TTGTTTATATGTTCATTTATGTGGGGGGGGTGCCCCCTTGGGCAAGGGGTGCCCCCCCGAATGGGGGCCATAGAACTGTTGGCCATTTCTGCCCCCCCTTGGGGGCAGATCGGCTTTTTTTTTAGGCCCATTGCCCCCAAGGGCAGCAGAAGCCACCGGGCACCAGGGATAGTGTGTGTGTGTGTTTTTTTTTGTTTGGGGGTAGCCCTTTGGGCAGGGGTCGCTCCCCATGGGGGGACACTACTAAACGTATTTTCTGCGCCCCCCCCCCACCCCCCCGGGCAAATAGGCCTATTTTTTTAGTAGGTCCATGTGCCCCTATGGGGGGCAGAATCCACTTAGGCACCAATTTCTAAATGCTTGATGGTGGAGTGTTTGTCAACTGGCGAAGTATTTGCATTTGTGATCATTTTTTTTTCCTTCTTTTTGTTCTAGTTCAAAGCTTTTGCTTTCTTTGCTGTGGCTCCTTGCGGTTTTGGCGGTGGTTGACCTGCGGTTTGCATAGTTGCATGTTTTAGGTAAGAAAAAAAAAACTCCAAAGAAGTGTTGCTGCCATGCATGAATGACTTGTAGGTGGTGTACTAAATGCAGAATTGTGTGTGAAATTGTCCTTAGATTTGTGCACAATGATATTTGTGTTGTCTTATTTCTAATTTGCTTTTCTTTCTTTCTTTTTAGTGGGATATCGTTGGTGATTGCTGTGTCTGTGCAGAGTAGTTGCTGGTGAGTCAAGCTTTTTCAGGCAAGTGAGCGGTATAGTTTTTGAGTTTATAACTCTTGCTGATAGAGCTACACTTTATTACTTATCTTACACAGTGCTGGTTGTTGGTGGTGCATTTGTCCAGTGACTTCATCGGAAAGATCATTGCTAGCCGCAGGATGAAAGCTCAACAGGTGGTTGGTATGCTTTTTGAGTCATTGTCTGATCATGATTATGAGATGGACTCAGCATCTGAGGCAAGGAGGAAGTGAGAGATTCTGGCAGTAAAGTTTCTGTCGTAGAGGAATCTTCTGATGAGGAAGCCACTCTCAGTGCAGATGAAGGGCCGGTTTTAGAGGAGAACACTGATGTGCCATTATGGCAGCAACCTGGGGCTGAAAGGTTTCCCGTTAGAAGACCTGAACTCTGGGTTGCCCCAAACATGGAGCAGCTACAGTTGCCTGCCTTTACTGGTCTCCCGGGGTGTAGAGTCAATAAAGAGAACTTTTTGCCTGTCAGTTTCTTTGAGTTATTTGTGGATGATGTGTTTTTGGAAGAGATTGTTGAGCAGACTAATTTGTATGCAGAGCAGTATTTGAGGGAAAACGCTGCTAGACTTAGGCCACACTCTAGAGCTACCCAGTGGATTCCCACAAATTTGGAGGAGATGAAAAGGTTTTTGGGTTTGACTCTTTTGATGGGGTTGATAAGGAAGCTGTCACTGGCTTCTTATCGGTCTACTAGTCCCTTGATGGAAACAGCTATATTTCCTGCAACCATGAGTCGTAATCGGTATTTGCTTCTTCTTAGGATGCTGCATTTTGTTGACAGTGCATTAGCCTTGCCACAAGATCACCCTGATTCTGACCATCTTTTTAAGATTAGGCCTGTCCTTGATCATTTTGTAGATCGGTTTTCAGAGGTCTATGTTCCAGGCAAAGAAATAGCTGTGGACGAGTCTTTGGTCCTCTTCAAGGGTAGTTTGGTTTTTAGGCAGTACATTCCTAGCAAGAGGGCACGATATGGAATTAAATTGTATATGCTGTCTGAAAGTAGTACAGGATATGTGTATAGTTTCCGTGCCTACACTGGTAGGGATTCCAGTATTGACCCCCCTGGTTGTCCTCCCACTTTTGGAGTTACTGGGGAAATTGTGTGGGAACTTAGTAGACGACTGTTCAACAAAGGTCACCATTTGTATGTAGATATCTTCTACACTGGAGTGCAGTTGTTCAAGGAATTGTTTAGAGTGGACACTGTTGCTTGTGGCACAATTCGTTGTAACCGGAAAGGCTATCCAAGGGAGATTGTCTGTAAAAACCTTGAGAGAGGACAGTGCTGTGCCTTGCGGAATGATAAGCTGCTAACCTAGAAATTTTCAAACAAGAGGGATGTCTACATGCTAAGTACCATCCATGATGAGAGTACTTCCCCGTGACTGTTTGGGGCCAGGTTGCTGAAGTGTGCAAACCTGTGTGCATTTTACATTATAATAAGCACATGGGAGGTGTAGATAGAGTTGATCAGAGGTTGGAACCTTATACTGCTATTCGTAAGTCTTACGTTTGGTATAAGAAGTTAGCAATTCACCTCTTCCACTTGGCAACTTTTAATGCTTTTATTGTGTTTAAGGATAGGTCTCCAGAATCAAGGATGACATTTGTGAAATTTCAGGAGTCAGTGACCGAGAGCCTTATTGTGGTGGAACAGGCAAGAGTTCCTAGAGAAGCAGTGGTGGAGGACGTGGCTAGTTTGAAAGATCGCCACTTTGCTGTGCACATTCCTCCCACGCCCAAAAAAGACTTTCCAGCTAAGAAATGTAGAGTGTTTTTTCAAAGAGGTATCCGGAGGGAGACTCGAATGTACTGCCCAGATTGTCCTTCAAAGCCTGGGCTGTGTGTGGGTGGTTGTTTCAAGAATTACCACACCCAGAAGAATTACTGGGAACTACCATGAGTGTAAACTGCCTGTTTTATATTTTCATGTGTTCAGTTTCATGGTGGGCATTTCTGTCATGTACTTAGTTAGAGCTTTTGTGTTTGTAGTTTTGTAATTATTTCTAATTAGTCAGTGGTTTCTTTGTTTTTAAAACAAAAAAAAAGTGATGCCATTGTGTGTGGAGTGGCGCTTGGCTGACGGTCTACATATTGACTTGCTGTTGGCTACTGCAACACACTGCCAGCCAAACGCCAGTCCACACACTCCCAGCAGCAGGTGTGATTGCTGAATGGCACTGTCTGTCGATGCGAGTGTTGTAATGTGCTGGGCCCGTGGCTGGCTTGCTGAATGGTCTTGTTCATGTCATGTATGAAAGGTGTGTGAATGGACTGTAAAGAGGTTGGTGCCTTGTCGTGACTTTACAGCTCACAAGCTGCGAGTCATTGGTTCAGTTTTTTGGCCTTTCATTTATTAACAGTGCATTTCATTTTTGTGAAATCTCTTGCTAATAAAATTTGATCCACTGAACCATCACTCATCCTCGTGCCAAATCCAACCAGTATGTGTGGTAACAATGACAAAACCTGCTCTGCTGTAATGAGGCGTCGCAGCACACCTGTGACACGCTAGGTGTCTCGGGTGGGACCCCGATGATGAAGCATGCCACCAACTTGGTTGGTGGGTGAGGGGTCTTTTTAACATACCCTAAGTGCGTTTCTTCACAATTTTAGTGTTTGGAACATCACATAAGTATGTGGACACACCAAAATGATCTATTCTACCTATGTTTTGGGGAGATGGGGGGGGCACCTATGTTGTTGGTCCCGGGTGAGGCCTTCATCTAGGGAACCCTACCAAACCCAGACATGTTTTTCAAAATAGACACCCCAAGGAGTCCAAGGAGGTGTGGCTTGCCTGGATCTCCCAACATTTTCTTACCCAGACTCATCGGCAAACCTCAAAATTTGCTTACAAATTCATATTTTCCTCACTTTTCTTTGTAGGATCACCGCTGCGGCACAAATCTCCTACCACCCAGCGTTCCCCTCAGTCTCCCAAGTAGAATGATACCTCACTTGCGTGGGTCCCCAAAGCAGAGTCAGCCTAAAAGATGTATAAAAGAAAAATATGTGCTTATCAACTCACTGTGCTATCCCTTCAATCTCTACTGGTCGTTGGCATTTTTCTGTTGCAGGTACCTGGGCCACCCCCACAAGTGAGGTATCATTTTTATCAGGAGACTTAGGGGGACGCTGGGTGGAAGGAAATTTGTGGCTCTTCTCAGATTCCAGAACTTTCTGTCACAGAAATGAGAGGAAAAGGTGTTTATTTGGCCAAATTTTGAGGTTTGCAAAGGATTCTGGGTAACAGAACCTGGTCAGAGCCCCACAAGTCACCCCATCTTGGATTCCCCTAGGTGTCTAGTTTTCAAAAATGCGCATGTTTGCTAGGTTTCCCCAGGTGCCGGCTGAGCTAGAGGCCAAAATCCAAAGCTAGGCACTTTGTTAAAAAAAAAACAGGTCTGTTTTCTTTGTGAAAATGTGATGTGTCCATGTTGTGTTTTGGGACATTTCCTGTCACTGGCGCTAGGCCTACCCACACAAGTGAGGTACCATTTTTATCGGGAGACTTGGGGGAACGCTGGGTGCAAGGAAATTTGTGGCTCCTCTCAGATTCCAGAACTTTCTGTCACCGAAATGAGAGGAAAAAGTGTTTTTTTTGGCCGCATTTTGAGGTTTGCAAAGGATTCTGGGTAACAGAACCTGGTCAGAGCCCCACAAGTCACCCCATCTTGGATTCCCCTAGGTGTCTAGTTTTCAAAAATGTGCAGGTTTGCTAGGTTTCCCCTGGTGCCGGCTGGGCTAGAGGCCAAAATCCACAGCTAGGCACTTTTATAAAATACAGCTCTGTTTTCTTTGTGAAAATGTGATGTGTCCATTTTGTGTTTTCTGTCGCGATCATTAGGCCTACCCACGCAAGTGAGGTACCATTTTTATCGGAAGACTTGGAGGAACACAGAATAGTAAAACAAGTGTTATTGCCCCTTGTCTTTCTCCACATTTTTTCCTTCTAAATGTAAGACAGTGTGTAAAGACATCTATTTGAGAAATGCCCTGTAATTCACATGCTAGTATGGGCACCCAAGAATTCAGAGATGTGCAAATAACCACTGCTTCTCAACACCTTATCTTGTGGCTATTTTGGAAATACAAAGATTTTCTTGATACCTATTTTTCACTTTTTATATTTCAGCAAATGAATTGCTGTATACCCGGTATTGAATGAAAACCCATTGCAAGGTGCAGCTCATTTATTGGCACTGGGTACCTAGGGTTCTTGATGAACCTACAAGCCCTATATATCCCCGCAACCAGAAGAGTCCAGCAGACGTAACGGGATATTGCTTTCAAATATTTGACATCGCAGGAAAAAGTTAGAGTAAAACGTGGAGAAAAATGGCTGTTTTTTTCACCTCAATTTCAATATTCTTTTATTTTAGCGGTGGTATTTTCTGTAGGAAACACTTGTAGGATCTACACAAATGACCCCATGCAGATTTCAGAATTTTGTCTACTTGTCAGAAATGTTTAGCTTTCCCGGATCCTGCATTGGTTTCTCACATATTTCCGTCACTAACTGGAAGGAGGCTGAAATCACAAAAAATAGTAAAAAATGGAGTATGTCCCAGTAAAATGTCAAAATTGTGTTGAAAAATTGGCTTTTCTAATTCAAGTCGGCCTGTTCCTGAAAGCTGGGAAGATGGTGAGTTTACAACCGCAAACCCTTTGTTGGTGCCATTTTCAGGGAAAAAAAACACTAGCCTTCTTCTGCAGCCCTTTTTTCCCATTTTTTTTTTTTTTTTTTAAGAAAAACGACATTTTTGCTGTATTCTGGCTAATTTCTTGGTCTCCTTCAGGGGAACCCACAAAGTCTGGGTACCTCTAGAATCCCTAGGATGTTGGAAAAAAAGGAAGCAAATTTGGCATGGGTAGCTTATGTGGAGAAAATGTTATGGGGGCCTAAGCGCAAACTGCCCCAAATAGCCCAAAAAAGGCTCAGCACAGGAGAGGAAAAGGCCTGGCAGCGAAGGGGTTAATGTCAGACCTATTTTCTAATAAAATACAGTTATTTTCCTGTCATACTGATTGCTCCTATAAATTTTGTCCTGATAATGACCATAAATGAATCACTTTCTACAGGGTTGAAACTTTGACAAATTAAGTATAGGACTAACATGATTTATCACATGTACACATTGTACTCATTTTGAGAATCCATAACTTTATCAGACCTTAATAACAGGGATACATATGTTTATATGTATTTTATGTACAGCACCAATGCACAACCTTTCACGTCACCATTCGCCTTCACTGTGTCGTTTTTGATGTACCTGTAATGTGATAATGTTGAAAATAAGTTTATATAGTAAATACAATTAACTGTATAATTACATTTTATTGTTTCAAAATCACAACACTTTTCCTAGGAGGTTAAGGCTGAAAAACTCTCTCAAAGGGAACCATTGCCTTTCTTCTGTCTCTGTCACACAGTGCAGCAAGTTGTGTTGCATTGCATGAAAGAATGATAAATATGGGCTGTAGTCTCTGTATAGCATTCACACTTTTAAAACACAGTCTAAAGCTGGCATTTCTGTAAAGCAAACCCGAGACTCGGCTCATCGGCCTCTGAAGGATGAAAGACCAAAGGAGCCTGCTGGAATCATAAGGTGAGATCTGCATGTTGAACGCAGACCCCAGGAGCAGGAAGCTGTCCCACTGAGCTATCGAAAAGGAAGCTGGAGAAATGACATGCACCCTGCAGAGATGAGTGTGTGATGGTTCTGATTCTTACTTGTAAAATAGAGAAGATGCTTTTCTTTCAGTTTATGATCTGAGTTCTCTGCAGTGGATTGTTGAATCCTGTCAGGTCATCTGTAGATCACATTCTCATCATTTGTAAGGTCTTGCATGCTTCTGGGATGTGGGCGCACTTTACGGTTCTGGGATTCTCCCTGGCTGGATCCAGAGTGATCTTCTGATATTTTTTGTTGTGTTTCATGTTGTTTACCGGTGAGTCATGCTTGAGGGTGGACAATAATGAAGTTAATTTAAGTAAGTTAATGCTTAATTAAAAAAATAACTGCCAGGGCCCAGTGTACTTTACATAGGTTCACTGCAGTTGGCACAACCCATATGCCATCTTAAACTGCAATTTTAAGTCCAAGATGTATCATTTTTTAAGATATGTTAAATATTTAAATGCCCCGCTAATTAATTTTGCTTAAAAATACACACACACAGCGCTATCATGTGGAAGATACTCTTAAATATGTGTCGATGTTTAAAGATAAGTGCAATGGCTGAGCACCGGCAAACACCAGCACAAAGTAAGCACTGGACTCGACTGGTGCGTTGTTAAGACATGGATTACAATTAAAGGTGGCTGGCCATAGCCTGTAGGGTTACCTTCTATGGCATGGCTGGTGTGTAGACTGGGGAGAGCATAGAGCTATGTCCAGACAGGTGGCAAACACGTATGAGGTGAGAGTTTTACAAGGCGCAAAGAATGTCTCTTATCATCTCAGTGCAGCTGTAACACCTCATTCTCAAATGAAAACAAGTCCCAGGTCAGCAAAGAGTTGCCTCGCGTGAGCCTGGTTTCTGCTTGGTATTGTGGCATTTGTAGTTATTTCCCCGTCATAGAAGTAGGACAAGTAACCAAACCTCTCGTGCACAGCTGCCACGTGCAACAAGCTGTACCCAGTCCTAGCCAAGAACACTTTGCCTTCTGGAACTTGTAGGATTACATTCCCCTCATGAGCTGGTGTCTGCCTGTTCCAAAATTCAGCAGACCGTCTTTAAAAAAAACAAAATGTTGTCATATTTTCACCCATTCAAAGATGGCTGCCCATGCATGTATGCGAAGGTGTGGGCAGCCATCTCCCAATGGTTATTGTAAATCTTCAATATAAGAATCTTTCCAAGATGACCACCGATGTGTGTGTACGCATGGGCGTACATATTTGGATTCTTTTTGTGATTATTGTTTACAGAAACCATTTGAGAAGAAAAGATTGGCTTTGCCACTGCTTGTTAAAGCCTAGGAAGGAAGGGAGCTCTCGGGGAGATATTGTCACGTAACCCGCATTTCCAGAGCACTCCTTGCTCTCAGGGCCCAAGTCCACCTCAGCTCTTTCTTGACAGACAAGATTATAATCACAAGTGTAAAAGCTGCATGAACACTTTATTTTTAATTTGTTTACGTTCCTGCACGGTTGACATCAAAAATTCTAAAAGTCTCAGACGCAAAGGCATGTTTCATTGTCAACCTTTAATTTGCTTTTTTTATATAAAAATGTTCAGTCGTACTCCTCATTGAATAGTCCTCCCATTTTCAAAATGAGAATTTTCCAAAAACCCATTTCCATTCATCGAGGTTTGAAGGTGAAAATATTTACTACCATTGTCCTCATGGCAATTTGGACAGGACATGTGAATGACTGCAGCCCCGCCTGCTTCCACCGCCTTTCGTCTGGTCCAATTCCCCAATCGGCACTGCACCTCAATTAGCGGGTCTTATTTTTTATAGCTTGCCTTGGACGGCTATCCACATATGTCAGAAACCGCAGAGAATAGTGGTACTGGAGTACGTCGCAGACTTTGGACCAGAAGTGCCCCGTCAGCCTTTGGAAAAAGATCCAGTGGGCCAAGTAGTGGTCAAGCAGCTTGAAGACAACAAAGCCAAAGCAGGAGACCAAGGCCAGGCCCATGTAGGTCCGGGACGTGGAGTCCCCGTGCTTCTGCTGCACCTGAAGACCTCCCCAAGCCGCGGCCAGGATGTGGCAACCAAGAGCAAGCTCAAAACCCTGACTGTGCGCCAAAGCCATGCCATAACTGGTGAGTGAGAGCCCTTCAATGGTGATGGCCATTTCCAGGCTCCAGCCATGTAGAATCGAATGGCACCAGACCGGCACCCATGCGAAAATGGGCAAAGTGAACCACTGGTCCACAACTGCTGAGCTGTGGGTCATCGACCAGAGCCTGAACCACTGCACCGGCCCGTAAACGATGGCCATGGAGGCGAAGACGTTCTTGATGTAGAGGCTGGCTTGGCCTTGGCGTTGAGCAACATCGTCATGGCACAGCCAGTAGACTCCCATGACCATGTAGGCAAGGTTGATGAGACAGTTGAAGGGCATGGCGATGAGGGCTGGGAGGCCAGGCACCGGTCTCTCGGCATAGTGAGCGTAGCCGAGCTCAGTGGCAACGTTGTCGAACAGCCCAGTGCTGACGATGGCAATGCAAAAACAGCTGGTGACGGCCACATGAAGCAAAGCTTTCCTTGAGGCCACCTGGGTGGCCATTTTCAACTGGTTTTGTTGGTGGACTTCGAGGTTCTTTTTGTCCACTTTTTGCTGCAAATAATCAGAGGTAGGATTGTTCAATTGGATCTCAACAATCTGCTCAGCTTAGGCCACGTGACTGCGTTTAGTAAAGAGAGCAGGCAGCAAGGCAGAGCAAGCACAAAGATGGATGCTTCAAGGGAGCATCACTGAATGCAGTGAAAGAGAGCAGGCAAAGGAATTAGTGAGGGCTAATGCCTTCAGAGATCACAAATGCAGGCAGCTGTGACTGATGCATTTAGGCATCACCAATGCAGGCAGCAAAGAAGAGCAGGCAGTTAGGAGGGACTCTTTCAGAGATGCCAACTGCCAGCAAAGAAAAAGAGAAAGGGGAGGTAACTAATGCATTAAAAGATGAACAATGCAGGCAGCAAAGAAAAGTGGGCAATACGGATTGATGCATTCAGAGGTGGCTTATGTAGGCAACAAGGAAGAGCAGGCAGTTAGGACGGATGAATTCAGAAATGGCAAAACACAAGCAGCAAAGAACAGCAGTCAGGGGTGAAAGCAGGCCGCTCCAAGGAGCACATGTAGCACAAAAAAGCAAGTAGCTATTACATATGTAATAATCCTAGATAAACGGTGCAGACGGACAAGAGCAGTTTATGATGAAGGCACCATACAGCAGGCAGCAACAACAGCTGTAGGCTGAGATGACAGGTGCAGGCAGGGAGAGGAGCGTGTGATGGTGAAAAGCAAGCAGCAATCAACAGCGTGAAAAAACATGGAGGAGAAGGTACTGTATAGCAGCCAGCAACTGACTAGTAGGCAGATATAAAGAACAGGCAATGATGCAGAAAAGATCAGGGCTGAGCGATGAAGAGAAGGCAGCGGTGACTGGCACAGGCAGTGATCAGGTGTAGGCAGCTGTACCTGGTGTGACTACAGCTCGCAGCAGTCAACTCAGAAGGCGGTGAACAGCATGCAGCGATATGAATGCAAGCAGGCAATCAGATGGAACACCAGGCAGCGGGTGCAGGCAGCGGGGGCCTGTCCCTGCAGACACAGATGGACAGCAGGCAGTGATGGTGAGTGCAGGAGGCAGACCGGGGTCGGATGCAGGCAGCAGAGGCTTGTCCCTGCAGCCACAGATGGAGAGCAGGCAGTGATGGTGTGTGCAGGGGGCAGCACAGGCAGCCTCGAGTCGGATACAGGCAACAGGGGGCCTCTCCCTGCAGGCACAGATGCAGAGCAGGCAGTGAGATGGGTGCAGAGGGCAGCGCAGGCAGCCTCAGGTTTGGATGCAGGCAGCGGGGGCCTGTACCTTCAGACACAGATGCAGAGCAGGCAGTGATGTTGGGTGCAGGGGGAGTGAAGGCAGTGATGGGTGCAGGGGGCAGCGCAGGCAGCCTCGAGTCGGATGCAGGCAGCGGGGCCTGTCCCTGCAGGCACAGATGCAGAGCAGGCAGCCTCGGGTCGGATGCCGGCAGCGGGGGACACTGCCGAGCAGGCAGTAATGTTGTGTGCAGGGGGGCAGCGCAGGCAGCCTCGAGTCGGATACAGGCAGCGGGGGCCTGTGTCTGCAGGCACAGGTGGAGAGCAGGCAGTGATGTTGGGTGCAGGGGGGCAGCGCAGGCAGCCTCGGGTCGGATGCAGGCAGCGGGGGCCTGTGTCTGCAGGCACAGGTGGAGAGCAGGGAGTGATGTTGGGTGCAGGGGGGCAGCGCAGGCAGCCTCGGGTCGGATGCAGGCAGCGGGGGCCTGTGTCTGCAGGCACAGGTGGAGAGCAGGCAGTGATGTTGGGTGCAGGGGGGCAGCGCAGGCAGCCTCGGGTCGGATGCAGGCAGCGGGGGCCTGTACCTGCAGGCACAGATGCAGAGCAGGCAGCCTCGGGTCGGATGCAGGCAGCGGGGGCCTGTCCCTGCAGGCACAGATGCAGAGCAGGCAGCCTCGGGTCGGATACAGGCAGCGGGGGCCTGTACCTGCAGGTACAGATGGAAAGCAGGCAGCCTCGGCTCGGATGGAGGCAGCGGCGCCTGTCTGCAGGCACAGATGCGGAGCAGGCAGTGATGTTGGGTGCAGGGGGCAGCACAAGCACCCTCGGGTCGGATGCAGGCAGCGGGGGCCTGTACCTGCAGGCACAGATGCAGAGCAGGCAGCCTCGGGTCGGATACAGGCAGCGGGGGCCTGTGTCTACAGGCACAGGTGGAGAGCAGGCAGTGATGTTGGGTGCAGGGGGCAGCACAAGCACCCTCGGGTCGGATGCAGGCAGCGGGGGCCTGTGTCTGCAGGCACAGGTGGAGAGCAGGCAGTGATGTTGGGTGCAGGGGGGCAGCGCAGGCAGCCTCGGGTCGGATGCAGGCAGCGGGGGCCTGTCCCTGCAGGCACAGGTGGAGAGCAGGCAGTGATGTTGGGTGCAGGGGGGCAGCGCAGGCAGCCTCGGGTCGGATGCAGGCAGCGGGGGCCTGTACCTGCAGGCACAGATGCAGAGCAGGCAGCCTCGGGTCGGATGCAGGCAGCGGGGGCCTGTGTCTGCAGGCACAGATGCAGAGCAGGCAGCCTCGGGTCGGATACAGGCAGCGGGGGCCTGTGTCTGCAGGCACAGGTGGAGAGCAGGCAGTGATGTTGGGGGCAGCGCAGGCAGCCTCGGGTCGGATGCAGGCAGCGGGGGCCTGTGTCTGCAGGCACAGATGCAGAGCAGGCAGCCTCGGGTCGGATACAGGCAGCGGGGGCCTGTGTCTGCAGGCACAGGTGGAGAGCAGGCAGTGATGTTGGGTGCAGGGGGGCAGCGCAGGCAGCCTCGGGTCGGATGCAGGCAGCGGGGGCCTGTCCCTGCAGGCACAGGTGGAGAGCAGGCAGTGATGTTGGGTGCAGGGGGGCAGCGCAGGCAGCCTCGGGTCGGATGCAGGCAGCGGGGGCCTGTGTCTGCAGGCACAGGTGGAGAGCAGGCAGTGATGTTGGGTGCAGGGGGGCAGCGCAGGCAGCCTCGGGTCGGATGCAGGCAGCGGGGGCCTGTACCTGCAGGCACAGATGCAGAGCAGGCAGCCTCGGGTCGGATGCAGGCAGCGGGGGCCTGTCCCTGCAGGCACAGATGCAGAGCAGGCAGCCTCGGGTCGGATACAGGCAGCGGGGGCCTGTACCTGCAGGTACAGATGGAAAGCAGGCAGCCTCGGCTCGGATGGAGGCAGCGGCGCCTGTCTGCAGGCACAGATGCGGAGCAGGCAGTGATGTTGGGTGCAGGGGGCAGCACAAGCACCCTCGGGTCGGATGCAGGCAGCGGGGGCCTGTACCTGCAGGCACAGATGCAGAGCAGGCAGCCTCGGGTCGGATACAGGCAGCGGGGGCCTGTGTCTACAGGCACAGGTGGAGAGCAGGCAGTGATGTTGGGTGCAGGGGGCAGCACAAGCACCCTCGGGTCGGATGCAGGCAGCGGGGGCCTGTGTCTGCAGGCACAGGTGGAGAGCAGGCAGTGATGTTGGGTGCAGGGGGGCAGCGCAGGCAGCCTCGGGTCGGATGCAGGCAGCGGGGGCCTGTCCCTGCAGGCACAGGTGGAGAGCAGGCAGTGATGTTGGGTGCAGGGGGGCAGCGCAGGCAGCCTCGGGTCGGATGCAGGCAGCGGGGGCCTGTACCTGCAGGCACAGATGCAGAGCAGGCAGCCTCGGGTCGGATGCAGGCAGCGGGGGCCTGTGTCTGCAGGCACAGATGCAGAGCAGGCAGCCTCGGGTCGGATACAGGCAGCGGGGGCCTGTGTCTGCAGGCACAGGTGGAGAGCAGGCAGTGATGTTGGGTGCAGGGGGGCAGCGCAGGCAGCCTCGGGTCGGATGCAGGCAGCGGGGGCCTGTCCCTGCAGGCACAGGTGGAGAGCAGGCAGTGATGTTGGGTGCAGGGGGGCAGCGCAGGCAGCCTCGGGTCGGATGCAGGCAGCGGGGGCCTGTACCTGCAGGCACAGATGCAGAGCAGGCAGCCTCGGGTCGGATGCAGGCAGCGGGGGCCTGTCCCTGCAGGCACAGATGCAGAGCAGGCAGCCTCGGGTCGGATGCAGGCAGCGGGGGCCTGTCCCTGCAGGCACAGATGCAGAGCAGGCAGCCTCGGGTCGGATGCAAGCTGCTGACTTTGTAACTTCCTGGACCTCAGCTGCAGCCCTCCCTGGAGAGGGGGTGGGGTGGGGGGGGGGGGGGCGGAGACAGCGGCTGCTGATTGGCTGCCTGCGGCTGAGGAGGCCTCTGGAACTTTTAACCATTCCAGGCCCAGGGTGGGAGCACTGTGAAAGATACAAGCATCATGCACGGGGGGGGGGTTAACTCACTGAACTCTTAGGGATTCTGAGAAATCTCAAGTGAGCCCCTTAATCCGGAGAGAGTGCAAAGGGTGCTGCTTGGAGCGCGCACCCAGGGATGTGTCACTGAAGCATCACGTGGCCGCCGCTGTCACTTTCAGACATTCCCCATCACATCACCACGAAGTGCACCGATGTGCCGTTCTAGTGATGCCACCGGTGCACTAAGGATGATGTGTTTCAGCGAGTAGTTGTCAACTGAGCACCACCAGGGACTCGATTTCTTTTAATCCCCCAACAACCTGTGTTTCCGTCGCGCTTCAAAGTCACAAGAACGCTCTTCGTTTGCGCTTTCCTAATTGCTTAGTTATTTAGAAACATTTGTACAGTGCGTGTCTTTAAATGCCATTGTGTGTTTGGGAAACAATGACACCTGCAGCCTTTCCCTTCACACCAGCGGGACTGTCAGTTCACTTTACAAAACCCTCACTTTGCCCCCAGAAAGGGAAGCTCCCCCCCCCCCCCCACCCCCTCGTGTAAGAAGAATGAGCAGAAATTTAACACAAGCCCAGCCTGACCTTTCACCCCTGTTTCTGAAGCACAGCAAATGTGACCGGTTAAATACAAAGTTTATAGTTATCTAATTGTAATGCTCAATGACCTTCTGAACTCCAGCGTGGTTAATTTGGGGGTGCTGCAGAACCCCCAGCACTCCTAGATCTAGCGCCTATGTGTGCGTGGGATGCATGTGTCCTGGCAGTACAAGGGTTGTGCAGCCCGGGCACCAATGCCAGCACCGACTACCCTAGCGCTGCGAAGCCACTGTGTCACCCTCACACCCTGGATACCACCTGTGCTGCAAAGTCACTGTGTAACCCTCACACCCGGGATACCATGTGTGCTTCTAAGTCACTGTGTAACCCTCACACCCGGGATACCATGTGTGCTTCTAAGTCACTGTGTAACCCTCACACCCTGGATACCATGTGTGCTTCTAAGTCACTGTGTAACCCTCACACCTGGGATACCACGTGTGCTGCAAAGTCACTGTGTAACCCTCGCACCCGGGATACCACGTGTGCTTCTAAGTCACTGTGTAACCCTCACACCCGGGATACCACGTGTGCTGCAAAGTCACTGTGTAACCCTCGCACCCGGGATACCACGTGTGCTTCTAAGTCACTGTGTAACCCTCACACCCGGGATACCACGTGTGGTTCTAAGTCACTGTCACCCTCACACCCTGGATACCATGTGTGCTTCTAAGTCACTGTGTAACCCTCACACCCGGGATACCACGTGTGCTTCTAAGTCACTGTGTAACCCTCACACCCGGGATACCACGTGTGGTTCTAAGTCACTGTCACCCTCACACCCTGGATACCATGTGTGCTTCTAAGTCACTGTGTAACCCTCACACCCGGGATACCACGTGTGCTTCTAAGTCACTGTGTAACCCTCACACCCGGGATACCACGTGTGGTTCTAAGTCACTGTCACCCTCACACCCTGGATACCATGTGTGCTTCTAAGTCACTGTGAAACCCTCGCACCCTGGATACCATGTGTGCTTCTAAGTCAGTGTGAAACCCTCGCACCCTGGATACCATGTGTGCTTCTAAGTCGCTGTGTAACCCTCACACCTGGATACCATGTGTGCTTCTAAGTCGCTGTGTAACCCTCACACCCGGGATACCATGTGTGCTTCTAAGTCATTGTGTAACCCTCACACCATGTGTGCTTCTAAGTCACTGTGTAACCCTCACACCCGGGATACCACGTGTGCTGCAAAGTCACTGTGTAACCCTCGCACCCGGGATACCACGTGTGCTTCTAAGTCACTGTGTAACCCTAACACCCTGGATACCACGTGTGGTTCTAAGTCACTGTGTAACCCTCACACTATGGATACCACGTGTGCTTCTCAGTCACTGTGTAACCCTAACACCCTGGATACCACGTGTGGTTCTAAGTCACTGGGAAACCCTTGCACCCTGGATACCATGTGTGCTTCTAAGTCACTGTGTAACCCTCGCACCCTGGATACCACGTGTTCTGAAAAGTCACTGTGTAACCCTAACACCCTGGATACCACGTGTGGTTCTAAGTCACTGTGAAACCCTCGCAACCTGGATACCATGTGTGCTTCTAAGTCACTGTGTAACCCTCACAACTGGATATCATGTGTGCTTCTAAGTCACTGTGTAACCCTCACACCCTGGATACCACGTGGGCTGAAAAGTCACTGTGTAACCCTCGCACCCAGGATACCACGTGTGCTTCTAAGTCACTGTGTAACCCTCACACCTGGATACCACGTGTGGTTCTAAGTCACTGTCACCCTCACACCCTGGATACCATGTGTGCTTCTAAGTCACTGTGTAACCCTCACACCCGGGATACCATGTGTGCTTCTAAGTCACTGTGTAACCCTCACACCCGGGATACCACGTGTGCTTCTAAGTCACTGTGTAACCCTCACACCCGGGATACCACGTGTGGTTCTAAGTCACTGTGAAACCCTCGCACCCTGGATACCATGTGTGCTTCTAAGTCAGTGTGAAACCCTCGCACCCTGGATACCATGTGTGCTTCTAAGTCGCTGTGTAACCCTCACACCTGGATACCATGTGTGCTTCTAAGTCGCTGTGTAACCCTCACACCCGGGATACCATGTGTGCTTCTAAGTCACTGTGTAACCCTCACACCCTGGATACCATGTGTGCTTCTAAGTCACTGTGTAACCCTCACACCCGGGATACCACGTGTGCTGCAAAGTCACTGTGTAACCCTCGCACCCGGGATACCACGTGTGCTTCTAAGTCACTGTGTAACCCTAACACCCTGGATACCACGTGTGGTTCTAAGTCACTGTGTAACCCTCACACTATGGATACCACGTGTGCTTCTAAGTCACTGTGTAACCCTAACACCCTGGATACCACGTGTGGTTCTAAGTCACTGGGAAACCCTTGCACCCTGGATACCATGTGTGCTTCTAAGTCACTGTGTAACCCTCGCACCCTGGATACCACGTGTTCTGAAAAGTCACTGTGTAACCCTAACACCCTGGATACCACGTGTGGTTCTAAGTCACTGTGAAACCCTCGCAACCTGGATACCATGTGTGCTTCTAAGTCACTGTGTAACCCTCACACCTGGATATCATGTGTGCTTCTAAGTCACTGTGTAACCCTCACACCCTGGATACCACGTGGGCTGAAAAGTCGCTGTGTAACCCTCGCACCCGGGATACCACGTGTGCTTCTAAGTCACTGTGTAACCCTCACACCTGGATACCACGTGTGGTTCTAAGTCACTGTGAAACCCTCGCACCCTGGATACCATGTGTGCTTCTAAGTCACTGTGTAACCCTCACACCCTGGATACCACGTGTGCTGAAAAGTCACTGTGTAACCCTCGCACCCGGGATACCATGTGTGCTTCTAAGTCACTGTGTAACCCTCACACCTGGATACCACGTGTGGTTCTAAGTCACTGTGAAACCCTCGCACCCTGGATACCATGTGTGCTTCTAAGTTACTGTGTAACCCTCACACCTGGATACCATGTGTGCTTCTATGTCACTGTGTAACCCTCACACTGTGGATACCACGTGTGCTTCTAACCCTCAGACTCTGAATACCATGTGTGCTTGTATGTCACTGTGTAACCCTCACACTATGGATACCACGTGGGCTGCTAAGTCACTGTGTAACCCTCATACCCTGGATATCACGTGTGCTTCTATGTCAGTGTGTAACCCTCACACCTGGATACCATGTGTGCTTCTAAGTCACGGTGTAAGCCTCACACCCTGGATACCATGTGTGCTGTGAAGCCACTATAACCCTCACACCGGGATACCACGTGTGCTTCTAAGTCACTGTGTAACCCTCGCACTCTGGATACCATGTGTGCTTCTAAGTCACTGTGTAACCCTCACACCCTGGATACCACGTGTGCTGAAAAGTCACTGTGTAACCCTCGCACCCGGGATACCATGTGTGCTTCTAAGTCACTGTGTAACCCTCACACCTGTATACCACGTGTGGTTCTAAGTCACTGTGAAACCCTCGCACCCTGGATACCATGTGTGCTTCTAAGTTACTGTGTAACCCTCACACCTGGATACCACGTGTGCTTCTATGTCACTGTGTAACCCTCACACTGTGGATACCACGTGTGCTTCTAACCCTCAGACTCTGGATACCATGTGTGCTTCTATGTCACTGTGTAACCCTCACACTATGGATACCACGTGTGCTGCTAAGGCACTGTGTAACCCTCACACCCTGGATATCACGTGTGCTTCTATGTCACTGTGTAACCCTCACACCTGGATACCATGTGTGCTTCTAAGTCACGGTGTAAGCCTCACACCCTGGATACCATGTGTGCTGTGAAGCCACTATAACCCTCACACCCGGGATACCACGTGTGCTTCTAAGTCACTGTGTAACCCTCACACCCGGGATACCATGTGTGCTTCTAAGTCACTGTGTAACCCTCACACCTGGATACGACGTGTGCTTCTAAGTCACTGTATAACCCTCACACCCTGGATACCAT
The DNA here is from genome assembly GCF_031143425.1 of Pleurodeles waltl. Classification (NCBI taxonomy): domain Eukaryota; kingdom Metazoa; phylum Chordata; class Amphibia; order Caudata; family Salamandridae; genus Pleurodeles; species Pleurodeles waltl. Next base: position 20,154,681 of record NC_090449.1, read on the forward strand.
GTGTGCATCTAACTCACTGTGTAACCCTCACACCCTGGATACCATGTGTGCTGTGAAGCCACTGTAACCCTCACACCCTGGATACCAAATATGCTTCTAAGTCACTGTGTAACCCTCACACCTGGATACCATGTGTGCTTCTAAGTCACTGTGTTACCCTCACACAGTGGATAAATGTGTGCTTGTAAGTCACTGTGTAACCCACGCACCCTAGATACCATGTGTGCTTCTAAGTCACTGTGTAACCCTCGCACCCTAGATACCATGTGTGCTTCTAAGTCACTGTGTAACCCTCACACCCTGGATTCCACGTGTGCTTCTAAGTCACTGTGTAACCCTCACACCTGGGATACCACGTGTGCTTTTAAGTCACTGTGTAACCCTCACACCCGGGATACCACGTGTGCTTCTAAGTTACTGTGTCACCCTCACACCCTGGGTACTGTCAGCGAGACTGGATCCTCGGGGTTTGTGCCTGTTCCCAATATGTCCACCTCTTGGCAGCTCCAAACTCTACTAGCTGTTATAGCACAGAGTTAAAGAATGGCCAAACGGGAGATGGGATTTAGGTTGGAAACAGCGGGGAAGGAGACCTGTGAAAGCAAGAGTTAGGAGCGCAATAGCAAAGTTATTCACATTAATCTTCATGAACTTTGTTAATAAATATCTATACTTTGATAACATGAGAGATCAAAAGCTTTTCAATAATATGACTTTTTAGTTCTGGATACCTGGTGGTAAAAGAAGGATTACGCAAACTTTCATTTAAGCGTTTCCAGAATAACATCTTATGCCCTGAACATGGAACTCTCTCAAGTTAGTTATTGGAATAGTAACTATGGCATGACGAGTCAGTGAACACATTAATTCCCAAAACATGAACTGCGACAGACTCATGAATGATATGGTAAAGTCACACTCTGTTTTGATTTGAGTTTCAGGATTCAATTGCCCAGAAATCACTATGCATCTTATTGCCAAAACTGTACATCAAGATTCCAATATCTGAAATGATCACACAACTCTGCCGATCCGAAATGCAAGGATTAATTGCCAAGAATGAATCGCGCACACTGCTGCCGATTCAACCATCAAGATTCAAATGCCAGGAAATGATTGCGCACTCTGCCGATCTGAACTGCAAGGGTTAAAGGCCAAGAATGAATCGCGCACACTGCTGCCGATTCCACCATCAAGATTCAAATGCCAGGAAATGATTGCGCACTCTGCTGATCCGAAATGCAAGGATTAATTGCCAAGAATGAATCGCGCACACTGCTGCTGATTCCACCATCAAGATTCAAATGTCCAAGAAATGATTGCGCACTCTGCCGATCTGAACTGCAAGGGTTAAAGGCCAAGAATGAATCGCGCACACTGCTGCCGATTCAACCATCAAGATTCAAATGCCAGGAAATGATTGCGCACTCTGCCGATCTGAACTGCAAGGGTTAAAGGCCAAGAATGAATCGCGCACACTGCTGCCAATTCCACCATCAAGATTCAAATGCCAGGAAATGATCGCACACGCAATTTAATCCAAAAACCAAAACTCAAAAAATCTCAGGAAACTGAGTCGGGGGCCTAACCCAACCTCCACCTTACCGCTCTGCTTGAGGATCACAAAGGTAATGAGGACAGGGCCTGGAAATGCCCAAGTAGGCCTCCGGAACAGGAGCCCTGGAAACTGCTGCTGCTCTGCACCGGGACCTCTGAATAGTGAGCACGTGGAGCTGGGCTGGGTTCCTTAAATAGATGAAAAAGCCCCGTCCACTGCCACATACAGTCACACCTAGCCAGGCTGCAGGAAAGGCTTGAAAATTAACAATACATTGCAAACAGTATTAAAGACATTTCAAGATAAATACCTGCAATGCAAAAAGTTAATATGCAATATCAGCACACAATGCATGACTTATTACATTACATAAGGTTTGTTTCTTTGCATTATGTTGCCCGTAGAGCGCACACTGTCCTGGTGTTGACAGGTACCATGTGTGCTTCTATGTCACTGTGTAACCCTCACACCCTGGGTACCACTTGTGCTACTAAGTCACTGTGTAACCCTCACACCCTGGATACCATGTGTGCTTCTAAGTCACTGGGTAACCCTCGCACCATGCATACCATGTGTGCTTCTAAGTCACTGTGTAACCCACACACCTGTATAACATGTGTGCTTCTAAGTCACTGTGTCACCCTCACACCCTGGGTACCACGTGTGCTTCTATGTCACTGTGTAACCCTCACACATGGGTACCATATGTGCTTCTAAGTCACTGTGTAACCCTCACACCCTGGATACCACGTGTGCTTCTAAGTCACTGTGTAACACTCACACCTGGATTACCTTGTGTGCTTCTAAGTCACTGTGTAACCCTCACACCCGGGATACCATGTGTGCTTCTAAGTCACTGTGTAACCCTCACACCCGGGATACCATGTGTGCTTCTAAGTCACTGTGTAACCCTCACACCTGGATACCATGTGTGCTTCTAAGTCACTGTGTAACCCTCGCACCCTGGATACCATGTGTGCTTCCAAGTCACTGTGTAACACTCACACCCTGGATACCACATGTGCTTCTAAGTCACTGGGTAACCCTAACACCCAGGATACCACGTATGCTTCTAAGTCACTGTGTAACCTTCACACCTGGGATACCACGTGTGCTTCTAAGTCACTGTGTAACCCTCACACCCTGGATACCACGTGTGCTTCTAAGTCACTGTGTAACCCTCACACCCTGGATACCACGTGTGCTTCTAAGTCACTGTGTAACCCTCACACCCTGGATACCATGTGTGCTTCTAAGTCACTGTGTAACCCTCACACCCTGGATACCACGTGTGCTGCTATGTCACTTTGAAACCCTCACTCCCTGGATACCATGTGTGCTGCTATGTCACTGTGTAACCCTCAGACCCTGGATTCCCCTAGTGCTCCTATGTCACCGTGTAACCCTCAGACCCTGGATTACAGCAGTCATGGGTAACATTCCAAGCGGTTCCTGAGGGTTTCATCCCAGACCAGTCTTGTGAAGATGCTCTATCTGTAATGTGGCTCAGTCCTTTCCTAGGGTAGGTGAATATTTCGACTTCAGTGAGTTGTCGGTTAACGTTCTTTGGCCCAGGTTTACTAAGAGCTTGCATTGGCGATGCAAGGAAACGCAATCCCTTAACTCAGAATTACTAAGCCACATAGATCCACCTTGCATGTGTAGGAAATACCCTCTTTTTGGCATGGTTACCCCCACTTTTTGCCTGCTGTTAGTATGCTTTGACTGTTTTCACTATGATCCTGCTGACCCGGACCCTAGTGACTGCTCTCCCTCTAAATTTGGTTGCTTAGGACTTTGCACACCCTACAATTGGCATACTGGTGCCCCCATATAAGGCCCTTTGGTACTTAGGTACCCAAGGCATTAGGGCACCATGGGTTCCCCATGGGCTGCAGCATGTGTTGTGCCACCCATGGAGGCCCATGCAAAATTTGTCTGCAGGCCTGCCATTGCGCCCTGCGTGAAAAGGTGCATGCACCCTTTCATTACAGGTCACTGCACCAGGTCACTGTAAGTCACCCCTATGGTAGGCCCGCCGAGCCCAGAGGGCAGGGTGCAGGTACCTGTGTGTGAGGGCACCCCTGCATGCATGAGCAGAGATGCTACCAACTCCAGCTCCATTACACTGGGCTTTGTAAGTGTTGGGGAGCCATTTTACCTGTGTACTGGATGCAGCTACATAATGGTAACTCTGATGCTGGGCATGTTTGATATCAAATATGTTGCTAGTATTGCTTGTATGATTCTATGCACTCTGAGGGCTCCTTAGCATTGCTCCTACTAGTATTCTGGGGTATCCTGGCAGCCCGCGCTGCTACCAACCCTCAGACAGGTTTCTGACTGATCAGGTCAAGTAGGTGACGTCACAGGTCCCTCCCGAAAGGTGGTCACCCTGCTAGGTTATTTAGGGTCTCCTTCTTGGGTGGGTCCTCAGATCGGACATGCAAGATTCCAGCAGGACTCCTCTGCATCGTTTACTTCATCTTCTGGCCACTGGGACTGCAACCTGACCCTCCAGGAACCAACAATCCGCAACTACAGCGATGACGCCGCTCTGCAACATTGTTTCTCTGGCTCCTTCCAGCATCTACAACATTGCCCTGGCTGTGCATCGTCTGAGGGTGACGAGTCTTCAGCCTGCACAAGAAGTAAGAAGGAATCTCCCTTGGAGTGAAGGAGTCACTCCCCTGCATCTGCAGGCACTAACTGCAACGACGACTGGCTGCATCGATCTGCTCTCCTCCGGAACTGAGTCAATCCTGCATCACAGGTGGGGGTGTGGAGATGTACTCCTGGACCTCTCTATCAGCTATCCAACTTGGGCGACGGTAAGCCCTTGCCTCTCCTTGCAGGACAGTACGCCTGTGCACCACGACTCGTACAGCTACTAAGGCTTGTTTGTTCCACCTCCAAGGGATCTTCAGGCCCTGTGTAGCCCCGGCCCCCAGCACTCCTTTCTGCAAAGCACAGTCTCCTGCCTGCTGCTCCAGCAATGTGGGACACACCTCCAGGTGTGCTCAGTGGGCTCACTGCGACTCCTGTGTCTGTTGCAAGTGGGTTGCCTGTGGGGGCTGCCTCCACTTCTTGTGACTCTCCCAGCTGCTGAGGATCACCCCCTCCTTGGGTCGAGTCTTCTGGACCTTGCTGGTTCTCTTCAGCCTTGCAAACCGTCTTCTCCGTCTCTTGCATTTGCCAATGCTTGTTGGTGGTTCTCCAGAACCACTAACCGACTGCATCACGACAACCAACGTGATACATCCCTTGCATCACTCCTGAACTCTTCTTCAGCTACGGTGCTGCACTGCTGACCTTCTTTGTCCACCGTCAACCTTGTCCTGCATCCACAGAAGGGTGGGTAGTGGCTCCTGCCACAACCGGACACTGCAACTCAAACTGGACTTGGTCCCCTTCCTTTGCAGGTCCTCTTCTGTCAGGATCCCCCTTTGGATTCTTCGAGTCTTCATTGGGTCTTGCATGATCCTTTTCCTAAGTCCTCCTGTTGATTTTGGGGAAACCGGGTACTTACCTCTGCTCTCCTGGTTGCTAGGGGGTCACTATGATATTCACCTCTTGGGGTTCCCAGTTCCTCCAGCTCCCCTCTACTGAATCCACTTCCTTTGGTGGGGACTGCCTTTCACATTTCACTTTGTTAGTGTATGGTTCAGCCCTCCCTTAGGGCCCTCACTATTACTTTTACCAATGCTTATTGCTTTCTATGTTCTTTACTGATTGCTAATGTGTATATAATAGTGTGTTTACTTACCTCCATGGGGGATTGCCTATTCATTGTTCTAGTATTTGTGTTACTATAATAAAGCACCTTTATTTTTGTAACACTGGGTGTTTATTCATATGTGTGAGTACCATGTGACTACAGTGGTATTGCATAAGCTTTGCATGTCTCCTAGATAAGTCTTGGCTGCTCATCCACAGCTACCTCTAGAGAGCCCTGGCTTCTGGACACTGCCTACACTTCACTAACAAGGGATCCCTGGACCTGGTATAAGGTGCTAACACCTTAGGTGCTCACCACACACCAGGGCAGCTTCCCGCAGCATGGTTTAGTAAATCTGGAGTACTGCAAGGCAGTGTAAGTCTCTGTCTTGCGTTACTCTACATTGGGAAGGTGTTCTATGGGTGGAGCGTGGGTGTTCCCGTGCATCCACCAATGGACTTCGAGGTATTTCTAGATTTACTAAGACTAGTAAAGCTGGAATGTGTCAGAATGGTACGCCATACCAACAAAAGGCATAACTAGAAGAAATATTCTTATTTCTCCTCGTTGTTCATTCTGCAGCACGCATAGAAAGAGGAAACTGCCTCCCAGGATTGTTTTTATGCAGGAAGGTGCCCCTTCTTGCACTAATACACTCCTGCCTGTAACGCAGGCACCCTGGCCCCACGGCACATAGCATGCCAGCGCAGCAAGAGAGAGCAGGAATGTGCCATATATTGGTAAATATGGTGCATTTCTGTTCTCTTTATTTGACGCAGTCAGGAAGTTGTCTTACTGTGTTGCGTTGCACCAAATCTTAGTAAATCTGGGCCTTGCTGTTCGACGGATGAGAGCACTGGGCTGTACGGAACAGCTTACACATTATCTGTGATGATACACATGACCAGTGCCCAGTGTAAGTACATGTGTGTAATATAGTTGGACGCAGTGAATGGTAGCGGGTGCAGTAATATACAACTAATTGCGTACATGGGCTGTGTAAAGTGGAGGTCACAAGTTCTGTCTTATTCTGTTGTGTGGTAGTGCAAGGTGTGTCCTGGTACAGAGTTGTGAGAACAGTGACATCTCCCCTCAAACATAGATCTGTGCTGAATATGAGTTCAATGTTCTGTCTACAGTGCTTAATTTGTAAAACAATAAGTGCAGGGCCCAAAGCTTTCCTCAGAAGCCCCAGGCCAGCGCTACTGAAGGTCGGGTTGCCAATTACCAAGGCTGATTAGACTTGGTTCCACCTCAGGCCTCCGTCTTCCTCCACCAGACATTCTCTGCCCTTTTAACTCACTCTTGCAGATTCTTTTTCATTCCTGCTCTCTTCCTTTGTCACTGTTTTTCCATCTTTCTCTTCCTCCTTCTTTCCCCCATTGTGTTTTTCTCTCTCTTGCTGTGGATCAAAGGCTGTTGATTTAAAATCGGCACTGGTCTCCAAAAACGAGTGCTGGTGGAACCCACCAGCAACCGCCAGCTCAAATTAACCTGTGTCTGTCCAACATGCCACGTTGAGAGTCTGTGAGTGTTGTCTGTACCTTGAATCAGTTTACAAAAGCGACAGTAAAACAATACACAGAAAGAACCATTTTTTAAACAAATATGCACTATTCCATATAGAATGAAGATTCTGTTCTATATTACATCGTTATAAATATATTAAAATAAGTATGACCTTCTTTCCATGACCCATCCCTAATCACAAATTGGGCACAATTTGCTACTAGCTCGGGTTTCCAAGGGGCATATTTATTAAAGATTTCCTATGCACAAATTGGTGGATAACACCAACACAGGTGCAACACCTTCCTGCACAAAAACAATCCCAGGAGGGATTGTGCTCCAGAATGCAGCACACAGAGACAGAGACAAAAATGAGGGGAAATAAAGCTATTTATTTTTGTTGCACCTCTCCGGGAGAGGTGTAAGCTTTTGGTGCATCGCCAGGTTTATAAGATCTTGGAAATCTGCAGACACGTCAAGATCCATGAGTGTTGCGTTGGAACACCCACCACAACTCCTATGGAACACCTTCCTTGTGCAGAGTGAGGCAACGCAGTGATTTGCGTAGCCTTGCCTTACGCCATATCTATGAGGCCATTCAAAGCACGCAGAGTGGCTTTGCGTGGCCTCGTGAACATGAGTTTAAGGTTTGCACCACCATTACATCACAAAACGTGACGCCGCAACAACGGCACAGGGGGCTCATAGGTATGCCCCTGACACTGCAAGCCAACTCTGGACTTGTGTGCCACCTGTCTGCAAATCACTTCAGCACCTCGTCAGGTGTAGTAAGCGCTATATACACCTGCATTACAAGACAATACATACATACACACTAAATACAATCCACTGGAGATTAGGGTAGCAGAGGCGGAGATAGGAATGTGGTGAAACTATAATATTGACATACAAAATCTTGCTGGGGACCTCAGTGGCGGAGGGATGGGGGCTAATGTGTGTATGGAGCGGTCCACAGTGCACATAGGAGATGCCCATAGGTAAGCATTCACCTCAGACAATACGTAGACAAGCCCCTCACAACCCCATACACAGGATCACACAATGAACCTGCTGAAGTAGGAACGTTTCAGGTAATCCGGTGAGAAAGGGGGAAAGTAGTTGTGAAAATAAATGTCCTCCTACTACTGCACTCGTTCATTTTTTTTAAAGGCAACTTGGTACAGATAGGCTGAAAATTGAGGGGCGTATTTATAAGTGGGGTTGTGTCGCTCTTGCACCACGCAACGAGGTGCATGCATGACGCAAGCCCAAAATGTGATTTATGAAGCCATGTTAGGCCAACTTGAATGGCTGTGAGTGGTTTCATAAATCTGGAGTAAAGCAGTGAAGCACAAATCGATGTGTTGCGTTACTCTGTCCTAGGGAGGCGTTCCATGGGTGTTGAGTGTGTGTTCACAACCAACATCCATGGCTTTTGATGCCTTCCTAGATTTACCAGAAGTGGCCAATGTGCCAAAATACTAACTACCCTTTCCCAGGTAAAGCATAACTAGGGGAAATATCTTTATTTCTCTCATTTTTTTCCCCTCTTTCTACGTGTTTTGCATTCTGCAGCACACATAAATGCAGCAGAATTGGTTTTGTGCAGGAAGGTGGTCCCGCCTGCACAAAACAATCCTGCCTACACCCCAGGCCTCCTTGCACCATGGTGCAAGGGTACCTGCGTTGGTGCTAGGCAGCCGCAACGGTGGCAGCGCAGTGGAATAGGACAGGAATGCGCCGTATTCTTTTAAATACAGTGCATTCCTCCCCTTGCCCGCCCTATGGCTGTGTCACTTTGCCGTATTTGGCCCAGAGTCTAGAAATACCAACAGTAATGATATTTTATGTACAAAACTCCACCTCTCACAGAATCCTGTTTGTCGACCCTGGAAGGATGGCAGAGTGATTAGGAGATCCTGGGATACGAGCTTGTCACCTGCTGGTCACTAGATGTCAGTGGTGCGCGCTTAACTGTGCTTACAGGCGCGTGCACAAAAGAATATGAATGGCCTGTCTTGTCCCACTCGCGCACGTGCATCTGTGCCTGGTACGGGCACCCTGGGCTGCCCTCCTCTGGCACATGCCCGCGTGAGCGCCTTCCTTCCGCCACTAGGTGGCGCTGCCCCCCTCGATTCCCAGCTCCTAGAGCCCACTGCAGCCGTGCGCCTTCATATAAAGCGCTTCTCATGATGCTCTGAACGACACTTGGAGTTTTTAGTCCAAGGCCGTGTGCAATGCTCCAGGGTAGCCAAGGCCCGTCCCTTCACCCGGCGCCTCAGACAAAGGGGCCCTTCTTCGGCTGCTGGCAGGAGGGGTCTAAACTCTTCCTTGCCTCAGGGGCATCTCGGGGATTTTGGCGGCCTTGGGCCAAGCATAGTTTGGGGCCCCCAGTTCATAAGAGTTTTGAATTTATGATCCCATGTCAGCTCTTTCATGCTTTCTTTGCCCATCTTTGCCCAGGCCTCTGGCAGTGACGGGCACACATTCTAAATGTGTTTACATTTAATATTAGGACAGTGACCGTTTTCAGTATTGTAACACAGCAGCAACTGGTTTTTCTGCAAATATTTTCTGTGACATCCTCCAATATCCCATACATGGGGTCATGTTTTGATCTAAAGGGAACTTTTTTTCTTATAAATGTTGTATGAAACATAAACACAGCATTTCTCTACAAAATGTGTTTAATAGACTTTCAAACATCCCCCAAATTAAAAACAAAGGAAAACAGTATTAGAAACAATCTGTTTAAGAATTGTTCCAGGTCTTAGGGGCAAGACTCGCTGCAGAACAGAGCTGGCTCTATCGGGGGCCCCTGAAAGGCTGGAGTCAGGGGCCAGGGGCCAGAGCCCACTTTGCCCAGGACTTAAAACGGCTCTGTCTTGCCAGGGCAGAAAAGCTCCAAGACAGTCTTTTAAGATATTTGTTTCCTTTCTTTGTTATTTTTCTGGCAGGATTGGGGTCCCCAAGTGGGCGTGGTCGTATCCCTTGTTGCCTTGAGCAAAGCACAGTGTGCTCTAAGAGCGGGGCATAAGCAACATTAAGGCAGCAGTAGATGGTTGCCTTAGGGCCCCACTGCTGCTTAGCGTTAGAATGCAACAGGAGGTATCAATCAGGATTTATAAAGTGCAGCAAATCACCCGTGAGGGTCTAAAGGCGCTGGTATCAAATATGGCTTCATTTTGAGGAGGTGGCGAGCCACAATGGTAGAATCTCACGCTACCTGGGACTCCCAACATCCCCGCACTGGTGCAGATTCCTCTGTGTGAGGCCCGGTTTCCTGGGCTCATACTGAGTTTGGATTGAACACATAGGCCCTGATTTATACTTTTTGACGCAAACCTGCATTAGCGCAGGTTTCTGTCACAAAGTATACCGCCGGCTAGCGCCATTCCTGGGCGCCAGCTGTGTGTCATATTTAAGCTATGACGCTAGTCGGCGGTAAGGCCCAGTTAGCGTCAAAATTATTGACGCAAACCGGGAGGGGGAGGCGTAGGGGAAACTGGAGATTGTGCGTGAAAGAATGGTGCTAGTTGTGTTAGAGTAAAAACAAAATGACTCTTACCTGATTAGCGTCATTATTTCCATGCACAATCCCCATGGACATGACTCCTGTCTAAGTAAAGACAGAAGTCATGCCCCCCCAGCCCAATGGCCATGCCCAGGGGACCTAAGTCCCCTAGGCATGGCCACTTGGCACAGTGCCAAGTAGGGGGGCCCAAGTTAGGCCCCCCATGGCACTTTGCAAAAAAAATAAAAATACTTACATGGACTTACCTAGGATGGGTCCCCCCCATCCTTAGGTGTTCTCCAGGTGTGGGTGCGGGTGGGTGGGGGTGGCCCTTGGGGGCAGGGAAGGGCACCTGTGGGCTGTTTCCATGGTCTCTGACCATGGAAATGTGCCCACAGGTCCCCTAACGCCTGTCCTGGTCCAGGCGTTAAATAATGGTGCTAAGCAGGCATAGGGCAATTATTTATGTCCCTCCTTCTCCAGTGCATGATTTTTGCACGGGAGTATAAATAAGGGGCTAGGGCCTTTGAGTCATTTTTTGCCCGGTAACGCCTACCTTGCATCTCACTGACGCAAGGTATTTTTCCGCAGGCAAAAAATTATTTTAACTTCAATATTTTGATGCTAGACATGTCTAGTGGCAAAATATAAATATGGATTTAAGTTTGCGCCGGATTTGCATATAAAAAAAAAAAGACCCAAATCCGGCGTAAACATAGTATAAATATGCCCCTTAATAAGTGAAAAACAGGGTAGTGCAAGTTCGACAAGCCGGGTTATGTTCATAAACTTATGAACTGTGGATTTTGCATGGTTAGTCACAGAGGCCTGAAGTCTCACTCATTGCGAGTGGCACTCACACATTTGGAGGTCAGAATACGTTGTCTGGCACAGTAAGATAAAGGTCACAGCTGGTGAGAAATGAGAGAACCTGGACTCCTACGATGGCTCTGTACCACAGGTTTCTTCCACCTACGGTGGGGATGTCTACCTGTAAAATCCTATTGGGATGATGTATCTAAGATTAAAAGTACAATCACGGAAATGCCTGTCAATTGCACCCCTAAATTGATGTCATTGAGGAACGTAGAACCCATCCCCAAATTAGTGACGTCCCCAGTGTCGCTGCTTGTGCTGTGACTTCCCCGCAGTGCTGTTGCTTGTGCTGTGAGTTCCCCACAGTGCTGCTGCTTGTGCCGTGAATTGTGCTGCTGCTTGTGTTGTGACCTCACCACAGTGCTGCTGCTTGTACTGTGAATGCCCCAGTGTTGCTGCTTGTGCTGTGACTTCCCCACAGTGCTGCTGCTTGTGCTGTGACTTCCCCCATAGTGTTGCTGCTTGTGCTGTGACTTCCCCAGTGTTGCTGCTTGTGCAGTGACTTCCCCACAGTGCTGTGCTGTGACTTCCCCACAGTGCTGCTGCTTGTGCTGTGACTTCCCCACAGTGCTGCTGCTTGTGCTGTGACTTCGCGTCAGTGCTGCTGGTTGACCTGTGACTTCCCCACAGTGCTGCTGCTTGTGCTGTGACTTCCCCTCAGTGATGCTGCTTGTGCTGTGACTTCCCCGCAGTGCTGTTGGTTGTGCTGTGACTTCCCCGCGGTGTTGCTGCTTGTGCTGTGACTTCCCCTCAGTGCTGTTGGTTGTGCTGTGACTTCCCCTCAGTGCTGCTGCTTGTGCTGTGACTTCCCCACAATGCTGCTGCTTGTGCTGTGACTTCCCCTCTGTGCTGCTGCTTGCTGTATGATTTCTCCAGAAGGCCACTCCATGATGGCCCCACAAGGCTGCTCTGTGAGCGCCCTTTACCCCCTCGTGGTAGGACACAACCACCTTGCATCTGCTTTACATTCAGCAGCCCCTGTGTGTGCTCTGCGCACATAAACGCCACAGTTGATTGTGCTGCGGCTTGTGCTGTGACTTCCCCAGTGCTGCTGCTTGTTGTGTGACTTCCCCAGTGCTGCTGCTTGTGCTGTGACTTCCCCACAGTGCTGCTGCTTGTGCTGTGACTTCCCCGCAGTGCTGCTGCTTGTGCTGTGACTTCCCTGCAGTGCTGCTGCTTGTGCTGTGACTTCCCCTCAGTGCTGTTGGTTGTGCTGTGACTTCTCCGCAGTGCTGCTGCTTGTGCTGTGACTTCCCCTCAGTGCTGCTGCTTGTGCTGTGACTTCCCCTCAGTGCTGCTGCTTGTGCTGTGACTTCCCCGCAGTGCTGCTGCTTGTGCTGTGACTTCCCCTCAGTGCTGCTGCTTGTGCTGTGACTTCCCCTCAGTGCTGCTGCTTGTGCTGTGACTTCCCCGCAGTGCTGCTGCTTGTGCTGTCACTTCCCCTCAGTGCTGCTGCTTGTGCTGCGACTTCCCCACAGTGCTGCTGCTTGTGCTGTGACTTCCCCTCAGTGCTGCTGCTTGCTGTATGATTTCTCCAGAAGGCCACTCCATGATGGCCCCACAAGGCTGCTCTGTGAGCGCCCTTTACCCCCTCGTGGTAGGACACAACCACCTTGCATCTGCTTTACATTCAGCAGCCCCTGTGTGTGCTCTGCGCACATAAATGCCACAGTTGATTGTGCTGCGGCTTGTGCTGTGACTTCCCCAGTGCTGCTGCTTGTTGTGTGACTTCCCCAGTGCTGCTGCTTGTGCTGTGACTTCCCCACAGTGCTGCTGCTTGTGCTGTAACTTCCCTGCAGTGCTGCTGCTTGTGCTGTGACTTCCCCTCAGTGCTGTTGGTTGTGCTGTGACTTCCCCTCAGTGCTGCTGCTTGTGCTGTGACTTCCCCGCAGTGCTGCTGCTTGTGCTGTGACTTCCCCTCAGTGCTGCTGCTTGTGCTGTGACTTCCCCGCAGTGCTGCTGCTTGTGCTGTGACTTCCCCTCAGTGCTGTTGGTTGTGCTGTGACTTCCCCTCAGTGCTGCTGCTTGTGCTGTGACTTCCCCGCAGTGTTGCTGCTTGTGCTGTGACTTCCCCTCAGTGCTGTTGGTTGTGCTGTGACTTCCCCTCAGTGCTGATGCTTGTGCTGTGACTTCCCCACAGTGCTGCTGCTTGTGCTGTGACTTCCCCACTGTGCTGCTGCTTGCTGTGTGATTTCTCCAGAAGGCCCCTCCTTGATGGTCCCACAAGGCTGCTCTGTGAGCGCCCTTTACCCCCTCGTGGTAGGATACAACCACCTTGCATCTGCTTTACATTCAGCAGCCCCTGTGTGTGCTCTGCGCACATAAACGCCACAGTTGATTGTGCTGCGGCTTGTGCTGTGACTTCCCCAGTGCTGCTGCTTGTTGTGTGACTTCCCCACAGTGCTGCTGCTTGTGCTGTGACTTCCCCGCAGTGCTGCTGCTTGTGCTGTGACTTCCCCTCAGTGCTGCTGCTTGTGCTGTGACTTCCCCGCAGTGTTGCTGCTTGTGCTGTGACTTCCCCGCAGTGCTGTTGGTTGTGCTGTGACTTCCCTGCAGTGTTGCTGCTTGTGCTGTGACTTCCCCTCAGTGCTGCTGCTTGTGCTGTGACTTCCCCTCAGTGCTGTTGGTTGTGCTGTGACTTCCCCGCAGTGTTGCTGCTTGTGCTGTGACTTCCCCGCAGTGCTGTTGGTTGTGCTGTGACTTCCCCGCAGTGTTGCTGCTTGTGCTGTGACTTCCCCTCAGTGCTGCTGCTTGTGCTGCGACTTCCCCTCAGTGCTGTTGGTTGTGCTGTGACTTCCCCGCAGTGCTGTTGGTTGTGCTGTGACTTCCCCGCAGTGCTGCTGCTTGTGCTGTGACTTCCCCTCAGTGCTGCTGCTTGTGCTGTGACTTCCCCTCAGTGCTGTTGGTTGTGCTGTGACTTCCCCTCAGTGCTGCTGCTTGTGCTGTGACTTCCCCGCAGTGTTGCTGCTTGTGCTGTGACTTCCCCGCAGTGCTGTTGGTTGTGCTGTGACTTCCCCGCAGTGTTGCTGCTTGTGCTGTGACTTCCCCGCAGTGTTGCTGCTTGTGCTGTGACTTCCCCTCAGTGCTGCTGCTTGTGCTGTGACTTCCCCTCAGTGTTGCTGCTTGTGCTGTGACTTCCCCACAGTGCTGCTGCTTGCTGTGTGATTTCTCCAGAAGGCCCCTCCATGATGGCCCCACAAGGCTGCTCTGTGAGCGCCCTTTACCCCCTCGTGGTAGGATACAACCACCTTGCATCTGCTTTACATTCAGCAGCCCCTGTGTGTGCTCTGCGCACATAAACGCCACAGTTGATTGTGCTGCGGCTTGTGCTGTGACTTCCCCAGTGCTGCTGCTTGTTGTGTGACTTCCCCAGTGCTGCTGCTTGTGCTGTGACTTCCCCGCAGTGTTGCTGCTTGTGCTGTGACTTCCCCTCAGTGCTGCTGCTTGTGCTGTGACTTCCCCTCAGTGCTGTTGGTTGTGCTGTGACTTCCCCACAGTGTTGCTGCTTGTGCTGTGACTTCCCCGCAGTGCTGTTGGTTGTGCTGTGACTTCCCCGCAGTGTTGCTGCTTGTGCTGACTTCCCCTCAGTGCTGCTGCTTGTGCTGTGACTTCCCCTCAGTGCTTCTGCTTGTGCTGTGACTTCCCCGCAGTGTTGCTGCTTGTGCTGTGACTTCCCCGCAGTGCTGTTGGTTGTGCTGTGACTTCCCCTCAGTGCTGCTGCTTGTGCTGTGACTTCCCCGCAGTGTTGCTGCTTGTGCTGTGACTTCCCCGCAGTGTTGCTGGTTGTGCTGTGACTTCCCCGCAGTGTTGCTGCTTGTGCTGTGACTTCCCCTCAGTGCTGCTGGTTGTGCTGTGACTTCCCCGCAGTGCTGCTGCTTGTCCTGTGACTTCCCCGCAGTGCTGCTGCTTGTCCTGTGACTTCCCCGCAGTGCTGCTGCTTGTGCTGTGACTTCCCCAGTGCTGCTGCTTGTTGTGACTTCCCCAGTGCTGCTGCTTGTGCTGTGACTTCCCCGCAGTGTTGCTGGTTGTGCTGTGACTTCCCCACAGTGCTGCTGCTTGTGCTGTGACTTCCCCTCAGTGTTGCTGCTTGTGCTGTGACTTCCCCTCAGTGCTGCTGCTTGTGCTGTGACTTCCCCAGTGCTGCTGCTTGTCCTGTGACTTCCCCGCAGTGCTGCTGCTTGTGCTGTGACTTCCCCAGTGCTGCTGCTTGTTGTGACTTCCCCAGTGCTGCTGCTTGTGCTGTGACTTCCCCCCAGTGCTGCTGCTTGTGCTGTGACTTCCCCGCAGTGTTGCTGGTTGTGCTGTGACTTCCCCACAGTGCTGCTGCTTGTGCTGTGACTTCCCCGCAGTGTTGCTGGTTGTGCTGTGACTTCCCCACAGTGCTGCTGCTTGTGCTGTGACTTCCCCTCAGTGCTGCTGCTTGTGCTGTGACTTCCCCTCAGTGCTGCTGCTTGTGCTGTGACTTCCCCGCAGTGCTGTTGGTTGTGCTGTGACTTCCCCTCAGTGCTGCTGCTTGTGCTGTGACTTCCCCACAGTGCTGCTGCTTGTGCTGTGACTTCCCCACTGTGCTGCTGCTTGTGCTGTGACTTCCCCTCAGTGTTGCTGCTTGTGCTGTGACTTCCCCACAGTGCTGCTGGTTGTGCTGTGACTTCCCCTCAGTGTTGCTGCTTGTGCTGTGACTTCCCCACAGTGCTGCTGCTTGCTGTGTGATTTCTCCAGAAGGCCCCTCCTTGATGGTCCCACAAGGCTGCTCTGTGAGCGCCCTTTACCCCCTCGTGGTAGGATACAACCACCTTGCATCTGCTTTACATTCAGCAGCCCCTGTGTGTGCTCTGCGCACATACACGCCACAGCTGATTGACGTTGTAACGAGCACGCGCTGCAGCCGCCCCACGCAGGTGGCTCGAGAAGCCCCGCCCCTCTGCCACTTGTGTTTCTTTCTTGCCACGTGCACCTGCAGATCTGAGATGCCGGCTTCCGGTTCATTCCTTTTATTTGTTCAAAACCTGAGGCTGTCGCACTGACTCCTACACCCTGGAGACCCCCCTGGGGGAGGGGAGGGGTATGCACATTTGTGGTCACCCCACAGAAGGGTTGCTCACGTTCCGGGGGCTGGGGGAGTATGCACATTTGTGGTCACCCCACAGAAGGGTTGCTCACGGTTTCCGCTAGGTCACAGGCGAAGTCAGCTTCTGCGTCACTTATGCAGTCACAGGCAGCAAAATGCATCAGTACAATGTCACTCCTTCCTAAAACTTTACACAACTAGCAGAGCCCTGGGAGAGCAGACAACACACAATCCCTACACAAAACACTTGAAAAGTGGGAGTCTCCTCTGAGCTGTGAGGGACTCAATGAATCAGCGTGTAACTCACATGCTCCAGCACCCTACATGTGGCATCAGGTACCACCCTACAGGCTCTGCACCTGCTCCACCACACCACTAGGTGGCAACTCACACATTACTGCTGGTCTTAGGGTACCCATTCTCACAGGGTGAACTGAGACAATGGGGTGGGCTACGCATCTAGTAAGCACTGGACCTAGAATCTGTTATTTTCTGATGTCACTCACCAGGACGCATGACCTACACACCGCACTCCTGTCGCTGGCTTGTCCTCCTGCGTCGAACCATGAATGGGACATTTGATGTTATTGGCCTCCAGAAAGCACCAGCAGTACCACGTATGGTGCTGGTGTGTACCCGAGCTGTGTACTAAAAGGTATATTTATGAGCCCCATGCACCACCGGAGCAGCACTTTTTTTTACGCTCCAGAGGCACAGAATGCGGAACCATATTTATGAGGCCACACAAAGCCACTTTGCGCGGCTTTTCTTGGTGCCATAGATATGGAGTAAGGCAATGCATGTCGCTGCGTTGCCTTACTCTGTGCCAGGGCGGCATTCCATGGGCGTTGCAGGGGAGTTTTCCACTCAACTCCCATGGATTTTGACGAATTCCCAGATTTACAAGGACTTTCAAACCTAGGAATGCGTCAAAATCTTGCGCCTCCCTAGGGGAGGCGTAATGAGGAAAAATATCTTTATTTCTCTTCTTTTTTTTCCTCTTTCTATGTGTTCTGCAATCTGCAGCATACAGAAAGAGGAAAAACGCCTCCATGTATTGTTTCTGTGCAGGAAGGTGCAGCTTCCTGCACAAAACCAATCCTGCATGCAACGGAGGCACCCTTGCACCACGGTGCATGGGTGCTTGTATTGGCGCTAGGCTGCCAAAGTGGCACCAGCGCAGGGGAAGGATATGATTGCACCGTATTTCATAAACATGTTTATTGCTGCCCTTTTCCTGTGGCGCAGGGTATTGCTGTGGTGCCCTGCACCACCATTCCAGTAAACATGCCCCTGAGTGGCTTGAGCTTTGGCACACAGTTAGAGCACTGGGAAAGGTAGGGGCTGTTCCTGACACAACACTAGTGACCACAGGCAGTCTCATGATACCACAGAGCTGAGCACCTGTTTCTATGCGCCTGCAGAGTGTAAATTATTTTTTTTCACCCGATAGCTCTTCAAATTAGGGCTTGATTTTCAGACAATATAGGTCGGAAACAGCGAGGTTTATCTCTTTCTGAGCTGTGCAGTCTAAAATAACGGACTATCTGGGAAAAGTTATTGGCTTAAATGAACTCACTTTACACACTGTGCACGCCAGTCCAAGATTTGAAGGGGGTCCCACGCATCCAGGTCCCGGCAGCTGGATCTTGGGCTGGATCTGGAAACTGGCCTAACATGGGAAACATGCTAAATTTGTCCTGGTGCACTTTTCCGACACCAGGAAACAATTCAGCAGGCCCATACATTGTCTGCTTTCTATTCATAGCAGCCTCCTGCAGACAGCGAGGGGGTTTTCTTAATTTCAGTTCCACCTGGGTCTAAAACAAAGGCCTGATTTAAAGGGCCATCAGCCCTTTTTTGCAAGAAGCATCGTGGCTGGGAGCTATCAGGAGCCCAACACCTAGACACCAATGTAATGGAGAAAAACGAAGGCACACAGCGTATCACTTCACAGGTACTTTAGAAGAACTTTCATTTGAAGGCAGGTTTTTTACTTTGTTCAACTCTATTTGTAAGGAGTGTACATACACTGTAAGACTGCCAGTTGCATACGTGTGTATGGGTAATTACAATAATAAGAATTGTAAGTGTACTTAGCACTGATCTAGTTGTTACACACTAATTTGCCTACCACATTCCATACCTATAGTGGGCCTTCAATTAATAATGCAATAAACCATCGGGGGAAATTGCATTAGTCCTATTATTGCACTCAAGAGTAACTCACGCGTTCCATACACCTAGTCAGCCTATGGTTGATATTGTGCTCATCTCGATATTGCAGAACAGAAGTTTCCTCGCACTTATACCCAAGAACTGCCTTAAATATTGCACTAATCCCAATATTGCACACCGCCCCTGTGGCCCAGCTGCCATGCTTCTTGGTCCCTACGCCCTTTAGATCTTGTGCCACCATTAGGGCTTTGGCGTTCTTCATTACAAGTTTAGCCATGTCCTGTATCGGGAGAGCCACGTTAATTAAGTTTTCCACTTCCAGTACCTGAATAGACTTCTTTAAGAATGACAACTCAGAATGTGGCTCCTGGATTCTCCTCCATAGCAGCTGCCTACCTGTGCTGGCCATAGTTTTTTATTTTAAACAGTACATTATCCATTTGGCACTCAGAAGATTTTGCTCGGACCTGTTGAATTGCAGCCTAATCTGGGATTAACCGGTGCACTGTCAGAGAGCAAACACATGTCTGTATTGTGCACACTTCAGCAGTTCAAATGAATGATCTTTAAACATTGTAGCACTCTCTCCAGTTTCATGTCCTTCACATACAATAAGCCTTTTTTAATTAACTTCCTGCCATATATCACTATTTTAGTTTTATCCAAGTTACTCTTGTTTGCGTTGGTATTGCAGTATTGGGCCAAGGAACTGAGAGTACTTTCTAGCCCCCCTTGGGTGTGATCCAGGATAACCGTACCATCCACGCCTTGGAGTACTCAGAGTATTTGAACATTCTGATTAGATAACCGGGGGGGCCTGATCTTGTATTAATCAGATTACATTCCAAATCCCCAATGAAAAGACTAAATAATCAAGGAGCAAGGATGCATCTTTGCTTAAGCCTGTTATGTATATAGAATTTTTCTGAAGTGGACCAGTTTGTTACCAATTGGACTTCCACCCAGATCTCGCCATATAGCGACTCGCGCACTTTCAAGAGACAAGGTGCAATCCCCCAGCTGTGCAGCTTGGCCCATAGGTGGGCTCTCAGTATGTTGTAGAAGACATTAGTGAAATCGATAAATGCTGCATACAGTGGCAGAGCATTTGACCATACAGAGTCCTCTGTTAAACAGGTCATGGTCAGCAAGTTCCTTGATATGGCAGCTCCTTTGGAACCCCGACTGGAACCATGGGATCAGTTTTTTCTCGTGAGACCACTTTTCAGGTTATTCATTCAGGAGTCGAGCATAACCTTTAGCCCCTACATCTAGAAGTGCAATAATTTGGTAGCTGCTTGGTGCCTGACGGCAATCCTTCTTATAGATTGGAACCAAGACAGACCCCCCTGTAGCTGTCAGGGACCAAACTTATACAAAAACAGTTGGCGTAAACAGATGTTAAGCTAGGGTCTCACAGGGAGACATCTGGTTTAACAGTGGCAGGCACTGCATTTGGTCCTGGGGCCCCCGTTCCTCTTATGCTATTTAGCATCTGTTTGACACTACTTAAACTTAACCACTGACTGCTGTTGTCAGGAACCGTTCCTTCACTTGTGGGTGGCTCCATTGTCCTCGGGCCCCCAACGCTGTTTCACGGGCTCTACAGCCCAGCAAGTTTGAATCAATTTTTCATGTAACCAGTCCTAGTGAGTCCTTCAGCCTCAAAGTCACCCCCATTTATTACTGTTTTACCTCTTGGTGTTGGGGGAATGGGGGAGTTTTGTATAGCTTTTGAAGGTATCCAGACCACTCTTCTGGCAAGATGTTACAATTACTTTTGTTTTTGCCCCTATTGAAACTAGTAACAAGACCACAAAATTTCCTTATATCCTTTAATATCATGGCTGCATGGAGTCTTGCCGAGCTTTGTTCATCATTCTTATTCCGCGTCCCCCGTCTCAGCTTTCTGAATGCACGCCTCAGGGGGTTGATCTTTTCTTTCAGTTCCATACGTGAGCCCCTGTTCCTTCTATGAGAGTGCAATGTTTTATTCAATTCAGTGCTTAGTTTCCTTGCTTCCAGTACTCCCCCTGTGGAGCTTCTCTTGGCCAGGGGATTTTCCACCCTACTGAGACTGGTTGAACTTTCTTGTAGAGATGTTATCCCTCTTTCCCACCCTAGCTTAGGGTTGCAGTTTGCCTTGAACATTGCTGCAATACTCTTAGATCGTCTTGCAACAACCCTTTTATTACTATCCAAATCACACCAATCCCAGGCGATTCAGTTGAGGAGGGCCATTTCATTTTGGCTCCCTATCATTTGTAACCTTTGCAACTATATTGATTACAAGAGATGGCACAAGATAATACTGCACGATCGCTTGAGATGTTTGGCATTATTTGAAAATTGTAGTTAAGATGGAAATGATCTATGGAGATCCAGGTGTAGTGTAAGGTTACTAGTCTACATGGACATATGTGAGTGTAGGCAGCTGGGATGTCACTTGGAAGCTACAGTACATTCAAAAATGGGAGGGGAGGTTGTGAGCTACCTGGCTCTATTGTGATGCGGTTTTGGTCACACGCATCATAGGGTTGGGCCCCACTCAGGAAACAAAGAAACTGGGTTGATACTGCTCAGGGTTTTGTTATGCTATGCAGATTTATAGACTGCAGCATCAACCAGAAGGGTATCCTGGCGCTGACCAGATGGGAGTTGAGCCAAATCTACGATCTAGTGGGACTACTTGAAAAGCCAGGTCTTCATCTTCTTGTGGAACTCAATAAGTGAGGAGGGGGCTTTTATGTATAGCAGCAAATCGGTGCAGGCTTTAGCAGCAATACAGAAGGTGGTTTGACTGTCGGATCTAGTTTTCTGTATGCGTAAATATGTGCAAGTATGAGTCTGGATGAGCGGAGGTGTCAGGGAGGTTTGTGAAAGCAGATGTGATTGTTAAGGTATGATTGGCCAGTGTTTTGTAGTGCCTTGAAAGTATGGATGAGAATTTTGAATTGTGCTTGTGTGTGATGGGGAGTCAGTGGAGTTCCTTTCTGGTGTGGTGTGATGTGAGTGTAGCATGAGAGGTTGAGAGTTTTTCTGGCTGCTGAGTTCTGAATGGTCTGCAGAAAGGATTTGTTTTTTGTTGATCCTGGCAGAGTGTTCCTGTATTCTAGCTGCTTGCTTGTGAGGAGGGTGTGCACAATGGTTTTCTGGATGCTGACTGGGAGCCTTTTGAAAATCTTCCTTCGCATCTACAGCGTATGGAAGTATGAGGCAGTGCTAGCATTGAGAAGCCATGCTTCCAGTGTGACCGAGGAGAAACAGATTTGTTTCTCCAGGGTACGGGGGAAGGGGAGGCAGAGAGGCATGAAAAGGGAAGGAATGGCTTTTCCTTCCCTTATCATGTCTCTCTGAGCATTCCTGCAGTGTGATCGTGCAGCAGGAATGCCCACTAGACACCAGGGATGTTTGTTTACCTTGGGCAAGGATCGCCCCCCAAGGGGGCAATTTCTTATAAAGCCATTCCTCCCCGGGGATTGGGGGGGGGCAAAAGCCACTAGACACCAGGGATGTTTTTTGTTATTTCATTTATATTGATAAGAGGGGCGACCCCTTAGGCAAGGGTTGCTCCCCGGGGTGCAATTTTTTTATTAGGCCTTTTCTGTCTTAGGCACCAGGGATTGGGGTGTGTGTTTTGTTTGGCGGGGCAGGCCCTTGGGCAAGGGTCGCTCCCCCTATTTTTGGAAGGCCCATCTGCCCCTCGGGGGGACAGAAAGCCCATTGTTTTTTCAAAATAAGAGGTTGGGGGTATGGTCATACCCCCACCACAAATATATGGGGCCAAAGTTGTTCTGCC
Organism: Pleurodeles waltl; assembly: GCF_031143425.1. Taxonomy (NCBI): domain Eukaryota; kingdom Metazoa; phylum Chordata; class Amphibia; order Caudata; family Salamandridae; genus Pleurodeles; species Pleurodeles waltl. Next base: position 20,176,901 of record NC_090449.1, read on the forward strand.
CACCAGGGGGCAGATGGGGCACTTACCCCTGATTCACGCCCCGGGGGGGGGGACAGAAAGTCTACTAGATGCCAGGGAATTAAAATATTAAAAAAAAAAATGTGTGGTGGTGACTACTAACCAGTATGGGCATGGTAAATGCCCCCATCTCAACTGAAGGGGGTAACAGTCTTTCACCTCTCCCCCCCCCCCCCCCCCCCCCACACACACTAAAACGTCTTATTCCGCGGCAAGCAAGAGGACATTTGATTATTTGGGGTTTTGGTTTTACATTTGGGCCATGAGAGCTTGGCTAACTCTCAAAATAGTCCCACTTGGAATGGTGAGGGCTGCACTTTTGGGACTTTGGGACGCTGCCATGTAGAAAAATCCACAAGACCTAGACACATCTGAAAACTAAACATCCGGGGTCACATGCACCCTGCACCATTTTCTTACCCACAATGCCCTGCAAACCTCCAACTTTGCTGGAAATCACACATTTTCCCCCCATTTTTGTGGTGGAACCTTCCGGAACCTGCAGGAATTAACAAAATTCCTAAGACCCAGCATTGTCTCATCTATACTGATAAAAATTCTGCCCCACTTGTCAGCCTAAAAATGTTTTTTTTTTTTCAAACTGCCCTTTTGGACCCGCTTTGGTTCCCTCTCAATTTCGACATGTTTTTGGCTCTTCCCTGTCACAGGCACTTGGCCCTCCTACACAAGCGAGGTATAATTTTTACCGGGAGACTGAGGGGAATGTTGGGTGGTAAGAAATTTGTCCCAGTGCGGAGATCCCACACAGAAATATGGGAAAGATTGGATTTTTTAGCTAAATTTGAGGTTTGCTGAGGATTCTGGGTAAGAAAACACTGGGGAATCCACGCAAGTCACACATCCCTGGATTCCCTCAGGTGTCTAGATTTCAGAAATGTCTGGGTTTGGTAGATTTCCCTGTATGGCTGCTGAGCCTAGGACCAAAAAAGCAGGTGCCCCCCACCCCGTAAAAACAGGTAGTTTTGTATTTGATAATTTTGATGTGTCCAGATAGTGTTTTGGGGCATTTCCTTGCACGGGCACTAGACCTATCCACACGCTGGGTGGAAGAAAATGTGTGGCTCCTCTCACATTCCAGAACTTTCTGTCACCAAAATGTGAGGAAAAGGTGTTTTTTGGCCACATTTTGAGGTTTGCAAAGAATTCTGGGTAACAGAACCTGGTGAGAGCCCCACAAGTCACCTCATCCTGGATTCCCCTAGGTATCTAGTTAAAAAATGCACAGGTTTCCCTAGGTGCTGGCTGAGCTAGAGGCCAAAATCTACAGCTAGGCACTTTGCAAAAAATACGTCCGATTTCAATGTAAAAATGTGATGTGTCCATGTTGCGTTTCCTGTCGCGACCATTAGGCCTACCCACACAAGTGAGGTACCATTTGTATCCGGAGACCTGAGGGAACACAGAATAGCAAAACAAGTGTTATTGCGCCTTTTCTTTCTTTACATTTTTTCCTTCCAAATGTAAGACAGTATGTAAAAAAGATGTCTATTTGAGAAATACCCAGTAATTCACATGCTAGTATGGGGACCCTGGAATTCAGAGATGTGCAAATAACCACTGCTTCTCAACACCTTATCTTGTGCCCATTTTGTAAATACAAAGGTTTTCTTGATACTTATTTTTCACTCTTTATATTTCAGCAAATGAATTGCTGTATACCCGGTAGAGAATGAAAACCCATTGCAAGGGGCAGCTCATTTATTGGCTCTGGATACCTAGGGTTCTTGATAAACCTACAAGCCCTATATGTCCCTGCAACCAGAAGAGTCCAACAGACGTAACAGTATATTGCTTTCAAAAATCCGACATCGCAGAAAAAAGTTACAGAGTAAAATGTGGAGAAAAATTGCTGTTTTTTTCACCTCAATTTCAATTTTTATTTTATTTCAGCTGTTATTTTCTGTAGGAAAACCTTGTAGGATCTACACAAATTTCCCCTTGCTGAATTCAGAATTTTGTCTACTTTTCAGAAATGTTTAGCTTTCTGGGATCCAGCATTGGTTTCACGCACTTTTCTGTCACTTACTGGAAGGAGGCAGAAAGCACAAAAAATAGAAAAAATGGGGTATGTCCCAGTAAAATGCCAAAATTGTTTTGGAAAATTGGGTTTTCTGATTCAAGTCTGCATGTTCCTGAAAGCTGGGAAGATGGTGATTTTAGCACCGCAAACCATTTGTTGATGCCGTTTTCAGGGGGAAAAAACACGAGCCTTCTTCTGCAGCCCTTTTCCCTCATTTGAAAAAAAAAAAAAAAAAACAATTGTGCTTTATTTTGGCTAATTTCTTTGTCTCCTTCAGGGGAACCAACAAAGTCTGGGTACCTCTAGAATCCCTAGGATGTTGGAAAAAAAGGACGCAAATTTGGTGTGGGTAATTTATATGGACAAAAGGTTATGAGGATCTAAGTGCGAACTGCCCCAAACGGGCAAAAGAAGGCTTGGCACCTGAGGGGGAAAACGCCTGGCAGCGAAGGAGTTAACTGACAAGTACATACTGTTCTTAGGTCGCATTCATACAGTGGGTAAAAAGGAATCAATTTGAGGCCGTCATTTATAAGTGTTCTCATCGTACTAGACCCTATGAACAACAGCATTGAATTCCCACACAGGGTACATTACTGAGCATCGCCACACAATGTGGTATAAACCTGCTATTGTCTCTGTGCATCTGGGGCGTTTGCTTGAGGGACACAGGGATGCATGTATGCTATATGCTTTGAGGTTATGCATGTGCGGTACCCAAAACTAAATTGGGTGTACCGCAATCTAGCAATAGTGGAGCTCGTTCTTACAGAACACATAAACATCACCCATGTGGTAGCCGCTATTTGTTGCTCCCGTCTGTTTCCCTCCCATTCTTTTAGTGCCCTATAGTTAATGCCCGATGGCTGCAGCAGTGCCCAGTATAGTCGCATAGTGGCCCTTCTATGTTGGTTATTAGTACAATCAGCAAAGGTGTGGGGCTAGGCATAGCTTGCATTATGCCCCATCTCTGATTCATCGATTGAGTCAGTGCCTTGTAGGAGAAATTGCCCCGGGCCCAAACCACGTTTCCCTCAAGTTCTCAAAAGGCCTTTACTTCCCGTCTTTGACCAGGACAATCCATATAACCAAGGCCATGTTTGTCCAGCTGTTAATGTGATCTAAGGCTTTTTAAGGCTATGCCTTTTGTTAGGGCCTAAATGGGCAGTTTTGGTGTGTACCGGACTAATTTGGAATCAAAACATATATTCTTCATCCAACACCATCCAGCCACTTTTGAAAGCATGCTGTCTATTGTTTTCTCTGCTAAGGTGCCCTTTACCATTCCAACATAGTGTGGCCCTCCAGCCTCGTAATAACACTGTCAGGTTCTGGATCAACCCACTCTGCCAACCAGGACATCGGGCACTACATGATATAGTTCAGAATTAGGTGCCCCCTAGACCATCACCCCTCCAACATCAAATGGGCATATAACGTTTACAGTGCAATTCTATATCTGCTTGTTCCCATGTTAGGGATATAAGAAGCGCATTTAGTGCTCTAAAGAATGGTTTCCCTAATATCACTGGAATATCTGCACATAGTGGATTCCAGAATTGGAGGGAGTGTTGCATTGCTGAAAATACCTTTCCCAGGTTACCCCTATTGCCCCTTCCACCTCATCGCAAAACAATAAGTATGGGTACATCAGTTGAATTGACCGTCCTGTCATGTAAATAAACAACTACCCAACTCCCACCCCCAGGCAAAGGTTTTCGAACTTACGTAGTCGCAAATACTGCACTACAAAGGTGCATCAAAAAACTTTTCTTCTTGAAAGATGTGGACTGATGTACAATCCAGAGAATGCACACATTTCCATTTCAACCAGCATGCTCCACCACCTGCTCTTTGGCGGGTTTGCTGCTTATTTTTTGAGGAGTGATGTCTGTTTCTGACCAACGTCTACTCTTTTTCTGAGTCTCTGTAGTCTGGTGGGGGTGATTCTCTGTTAGACCCCAACAGTGACCTGACTTTTCACTTTGTAGAGCAGTTGTTTCACCTCCAGAAGTAATTCTCTCTTTCTGCAGACGTCTGTAGCATTATCAGGAAAAATCATAATCTTACTATTATCCACTAGCCAGGGAACTTTGGGCCTCATTATTACTTAAAGTCTTAGGACCGCCGTGTTGGCGGTGGCAGTCGTACCGCCAACAGGCTGGCGGAGAAGACTGCCAAATTATGACCATGGTGGTATTCCCAACAGAATACAGCCAAAGCACCGCAGACGCCCACACTGCGGTCAAAATGCAATGGGCGACGGAAGACACCTGCAGGCTGGCGGATACCCTGTTACCGATGGACAGATTACGAAGCGCGAACTGCCGCAAATAGCCATAGAAAGGTGTCATGATGTGGCTCGCGGCTAGATGTGCGATCGATGCCGCGAGCCTAGAATGTTAGCGATGAGTCTTCCTCCCGGCAGTTGCTTGCTGACAGGGGAAGAAGACACCGCGTTAGAGGAGAGCTCGGTAAATAAGGCTTACCTGCAATACCACAACGCTGCTTCCCGCCTTCATTACATTTTTGCCGATGAGATGTCAGCAAGCAGGTCGCTTTCCTCTTGACGTGGATGCCGCGAACGTCACGAACATCGTTTTGCTGTGGGATCGCAGACGCGGCATAACGAGCGGCGTTATCACCAGCTACTGGCGTTTTATGTCTTTCCAGGGGTAGTTCCATTCCTGGAATCCATCACCAACCAAAATATTTACAGTTTGCAGGCCGGCTTGGATTTGGAGACACAACTGCATCGGCCTCGGTCACGTGAGTGTTGCTGATTTGCTGTCATGACAACGTCGCAATGACATCACAGACGTCCTAGTAAACTGGTGGCGGCCATCTTAGAGAGTTGGGAATACTCTCTTTCAATTACATTTTGCCCATGACGAACTACTTCTTGTGGTGGCGGCCATCTTAGAGAGTTGGGAAAACTCCACTTAAAATAGATTCTGGCCACGACGGACTGCTCACCATTGCATGTACAAGTGTCTTCTACGGTGATAGGCACACCTGTAACCTGCTGTTTGCTACATTGTTTTTCTCCTGACAAATACCTGGAGGAACATTAATTTTTGTGTTTTTTGGGTTTCTTGTGAGCATACCTTCATACCAAATTTATGTTTTTCAGAAACTGAGCACAGATTCACACAATGGATCTGTCACCCGCTGCTGTGCACTCTCCACCTCTATTCTTGGTGCACCCTGGGAATCCGCCAATACTTTGGGAGGAGTGGATAGACATATTCGATAATTATCTTGAAGCCTTAGATGGGTTAGGATTCTCGTCCAGTAGAAAAAAAGCTATCTTACTTAGTTCCCTAGGCAATGAAGGTCCGCATGTCTTCAAGTACTTGCCTAAAGCTGTTGATCACTCTGGTCAACCCATAGATGATGTATTTTTGGAAGCAAGGCGGAGACTAGAAGTAAGGTTTGCCAAGACTGAGAATGTAGTTGTGCAAAGATTTAAGTTTTACACACAACCTCAAAGGGATGGTGAATCCGTGGACGAGTTTGTCACTCGTTTAAGAGAGCTTTCTGTATAATGCAGATTTGGGGCGATGACGGAGGAGTTGATTCAGGACCAGCTCATAGTACAGTGTAGGAGCAAGAAAATGCAGGAAAGATTGTGGGCAACGAAGGACCCCAAGCTGAAGGATGCTTTAGAAATTGCGAAGGTGGTTGAGGAGTCAGAGTTTTGTATGAAACAAATGGAGAGGAGAGAAGTTAAGGCCTCTGAAGAGGTATCTTCTGTTCAGGGTGATGTGGCTGTGACGAGTAAATCGTCCTGGGAAAGGCTTAGTGGATCTAAAATGGGGAAGTGTAACAAGCGTGGGAGCAGGTATCATACTTCTGAGTCCAAGAATTGCTTTGCCCTAGGGAAAGAGTGCCGAAGGTGCGGGCGCAAAGGGCATTTTGCGAGAGTGTGTAGGGAAAAAGAGTATTCAAAGGGGAAGGTGGCCATGGTTGGTGATGCCTCAGGCGATGCGTCCGTTGGTGACAAATTCGGAAGGGTGTTGTGTGTTTCTGGGTTGGATGAGGCAGGGGTGAGAGCAGAAAGGATGCAGAGACCTAAGGCAGAATTTATTGTTAAGAATGTGTCCGTAGAACTGATGGTGGATTCTGGCTCCTTATATACAATAGTTCCTAAGGATTTATTTATCCAAATGTGGCCTTCAAGAAGACTATTGCCAAAGGACATCAATCCTGGCGGGTATCAGGGTGAACAGATAGACATCATAGGTTATATGCTCACTGAAATAGGGTTCAAGGGGAGAAAGATCCTAGGCAAAGTGTATGTGGCAGAGTCTGGTCCGCCTATTTTGGGTTGGCAACACCAATACGATCTTCGCATAGTCATCAATCCGTGTGCCCCTAGTCAGATAGCTGCAATCGAAGATGTTTCTCTTGCCGGTATATTGAATGGGGCTAAAGGGGTATTCAGAGAGGAGATGGGAGAGTTGAGAGGCTATGTTCACGAGATTAGGTTGAAGCCCGGTGCTGTTCCTGTGCAGCACAAGGTTAGAAAGGTTCCAATCTCTGTAAGAGAGGGTGTAAAGGAGCTCTTGAATGAAATGCTAGACAGTGGGGTAATTGAACCAGTGGAGGCCTCAGCATGGTTGTCACCTGTAGTGATTTCTAAGAAGAGAGATGGGAAGTTGAGGTTCTGTGTAGACTTGAGAGGGTTAAACCAGAATATTGTTACAGACAATTTTCCCTTGCCAAACATTAATGAATTGGTTCTACTAATGAAGGATGCTAAATACTTTTCAAAATTGGACTTGAAGCACGCATACCATCAGATTAGACTTCATCCTGGTTCTAAGGGCCTCACTGCTTTCATCACCATGGAGGGCACATTTCAGTTCACTCGGATGCCGTTCGGTCTGGCGTCTGCCGCCAGTGTTTTCCAAAGGATGATGAACCAAATTTTCAGAGGGTTGGACAATATCCTGTTTTTCCAAGATGACATTCTAGTGTTTGGTGAAACTATTGAGAACCATAATATAACTCTGAAGATGCTACTGGACAGATTGTTGCAATCTGATTTGACTTTGCGCCGTGAAAAATGTCAATTCTTGATGACAGAGGTGGAGTATCTTGGTCACTCACTGTCGCAAGAAGGTGTAAAGCCGAAGAAAGACCTGTTGGAGGCAATTAGGTCGGCTCCAGCTCCCAAAGACAAGGACCAATTGCGATCTTTTTTGGGATTGATTGAGTACTATTTCAAATTTGTCAAGAACTTCGCTAGCAAGACAGAATGCCTAAAAGTACTTTTGCGCAAAGGGGCTAGTTTTGTCTGGGGAGGAGAGCAATGCCAAAGTTTTCAGTTGATTAAGGATGATGTATGCAACGCTGGCATTCTAGTGCCTTTTGACACAAAGAGAAGAACAATAATCACGGTGGATGCAAGCGCTGTGGGCATTGGGGCCGTCTTATCTCAAATGCATGGGTCTGTGGAGAAGACGGTTGCCTTTGCTTCTCGGACTTTGTCTTCTGCTGAGAGACATTATGCTGTTATTGAGCGTGAAACTCTGTCTGCGGCGTGGGGTGTGGAGTATTTTCGCACATATATATGGGGTAGTACCATCACATTGCGTTCTGATCATAAACCATTGCTAAAGATTTTGTCACCAGATGGGACTGGTAAAGGGTCAGCAAGACTGGCTAGGTTGGCTTCCCGTTTGCAAGAATTTAATTACAAGATTGAGTACATTCCTGGTTGGAAGGATGTGCAAGCGGACTGTCTTTCTCGTCTGGTTCTTGAGTGGCAGACAGTAGATGGAGACAATGTATTGGAGCATGAACAAGAGGGAGCCGTTGCGTCTGTCAGTGAGGTTGTGCATTGGTGTGAAGGAGCAGTGAAAGAAACTGACTGGGATTTGGCTATGAAAGCAGATGAAGTCTTGTTGCGGGTCGTAGATTTAATAAGGAAAGGTGGGAGGAGAGACAGTACTCTCCCGGCATCTGTACGGCCTTTCAATAAGGTTGTGGAGGAGCTTTCTGAAGTTGATGGAAGAATGATCCTGCGGGGTGACAGGGTTGTTCCGCCTGTGGGGGTGCGCAAACGCTTGTTTGATATTGCCCATGAGGGTCATCTTGGTCAAACGATTACCAAGAGAAGGTTGAGAATGGAATTTTGGTGGCCCGGTATGGATGATGATGTGGTGAGATGGGTGGAAAGATGTTCTGAGTGCATTCAGAGTGAGAAACGGTTGAGAGTGGGAGAGCAGTCGGTTAGTGGTAACATAACTGACCCTGGCAAACCTTGGCATAGTGTTTGCTTGGATTTATTGGACCTTTGTCTGGCATCAGCAGGGGAAGGAATTTTGCCTTGGTTATGGTGGATGTGTACTCTAAATGGCTTATCGTCAAGTTTATGGGAGGGGTTACAACATCTGCTACCATAAGTGTACTGACAGAAATTTTAGCTGAGGAGGGATTTCCATCGGTGTTGATTACCGATAATGGTACACAATTAACGTCTGTGGAGATGAAAGGTTTTTAGACTTGTGTGGCATAAGGCACGCCCGTACAACGTTATACAATCCTCGTGCTAATGGTATTGTGGAACGAGCTAATCGCATGATTAAGGGTGGTCTGCAATTGGCTGTGGTCAATGATTTGGATGCTGGTTCGGTGATCTCAGAATTGGTGTGGGGATATCGAACCACAGAAAACACAACGTCTGGCAGAGTACCGTTTGTTGATATGAGAGGTAGGAATTCAATGGAGACCCAGCCAATGAGACAGGGGATGACAATGAGAGAAATAAACCAGGTGATTGGGTAAAAATCAAATCTGGTAGAGTGAGACAGGGGTTTAGCAAATTCTTAGGTCCGTTTAGAGTTCATCAAGTTCACAAGTGGCATGTCTTGCTTGATAATGGCCAACGTTGGAATTTCAGGCGTGTCGCAAAATTTTCTTCTGCATTGGATGTTGGATGTGCAAGGAGGGGTGATGATTGTAGTGGTTATATGTTGATGAAAGATGAAGATATGAACGGTCCTAGTGGTGGCGAGAGGAAATAGTTTGGTGGTGGAAGTGGTGATGCCGCGGTTGGCAGGAGTGAGGTGATTATTGATGCTCCTAATACCTGTTCAGATTCCATGGGAGCCTCTACTTGTGTTCCAAGTATTGTGTCACCTAGAACTGTTGGGTTTCCTAGGACTACTAGATGTAGGAGACCTCCAGGGTTCTTGAATGACTATGTAACTTAAAGCATATTGCTAGGGTAATGACTCTGTGTATAGATTTTCTTTTGTTTTTACCTTGTTATCTCTTATTTTGTTATAGTTCTTTCCTGTTATTTATTTGTGGTTCTTTTTGTGGGTGTCAACGGTGGGGGATGTGTTATGATGTGGCTTGCGGCTAGATGTGCGATCGATGCCGCGAGCCTAGAATGTTAGCGATGATTCTTCCTCCCGGCAGTTGCTTGCTGACAGGGGAAGAAGACACCGCGTTAGAGGAGAGCTCGGTAAATAAAGCTTACCTGCAATACCACAACGCTGCTTCCCGCCTTCATTACAAAAGGCTTGGCAACTATGGTGAAAAGGCCTGGCAGCAAAGGGGTTAACTTCTATTGAAACAAACAACTGCAGACGGGAGACAGCTAAAATACAGCCATTTTTGCCTTCAAAAACCAGGACGTCCCTGCCTAAATCCAGTCTGCTGGCATGTGTTACACTCCCTAACAAAGCCACTCTGACTTAATTGTACAAAGTATTGCCCTGAAGCTTACCCTGCTACCCCAATTTTGCATAATACTGTAGTTTCATACCTGTTTATATCTTGGTACTCAATATTCATATCTGCGGCATTTATGCAATTTTCTCTATTTCAAAACTCTTGTTTTATATAAAACGTATACATGGTGACATTTCAAATGTGTAGATTTTTTATACCAAAATCAAGGGAAATGTATTTGTCCTTCCACGCTGTAGCACGTTTATTTATTTTTTATTTTTGTGTGTGTGTGTGTGTATATATATATATATATATATATATATATATACACACACACACACACCCACCTTACATTTACATACACACGTTTAGCATTAACTTGCATTACTATCTCTTTAAATAGCATGTAGACCCATCGCCCTCCGGGAATGCTTGCTAGACAAAAGCACAAGAATAAATCACAAAATTATAAGTTATTGCCTTGTTTATTATCTTGCACTAGCGTGAATGTCGATAGTGTTTTGTTAATTGCGATTTGCTTCAGAACCACTCGATAATAATAAAAACGTGATTAAAAGCAGGACTCTTGCGGTATCACTCGGGGAGCAGCGCGTTCGGAGAGGAGCTGGAGGCGGGTGGGAGAGGGTCCCTGTGCAGCAAGGCGCTTCCATTTTGTCGGAGCGCACAAAGAGAAGGACAGACAAGATGGCCGCTCCCTGGCGTCCGCTGATGCCTTCTCCCCGAGCCCTGCGCAGCCAAGCCCCCGCCTCTCCTTGTCCGTACAGACGTGGCAGCGGCCATCTTGGAAGCGGCCGCAGAGGCAGTTATAGGGGATAGACAAGACCAGCGCCCTCTCCTCGCGGAATGTTTTCAGTCCGAACGCTGTGGTCCCGCTCGAGACGAGCCGGGGCAGACTGTTAACGTAGAAGGAACCTATTCATTCGCGTCACTCTGGCCTGTGTCCCATTGAAAGATGGCGTCCGTTGTATCGTCCGCACAGGACACAATCGCCATTTTTGTAAAGGCGACGTCCAAAAATAGTAATAAAAATTTACACAGGCTGATAATGTGTGACAACAAACTTGAAAATCTTCCCCCAGTCCTCGAATTTTCGCCACCTCGAAATGTGACCGTGCACTCGGTTATCGCCAGTGCCCTGCAAAATTAAAATGACATTTAAATTAGGGGCGTAACCATGGAATACTTTTAAAGCGTGGTGCACATTATAGATTCTGAGTACGAGGCGCTACATATGTTCCATCATGAGTAGCCGCTATTCTTGTTTATTGGCCGGTGGCAAGCACAAAACCAACAGCCAAAGCTGTCGCCGTTAAAAACACATCACTTATAAACGCGCACACTGCTCGTGGCAGTCATGTATGAGCCAGGATGTGAATGTTTTCTCTATTGTTTAACTGTATTTGTATTGTTGTGGTGTGTGGCCACGCATGGATTCACGTAAGGCAATATCCGGGCATTTGTCGCCATTACTGGCGCTGGAAGCCGAAAAGGTGGGGGAGTACCAAAGATGGCGCCCCACGCAGAAAGGCGGGAAAAAATGGACGCTTTCTACTAAACCAAATTGGTCTAACTGTCGCTTCTAGTCAACTTCCGTCCCACGCAACAGTACAGTCAGAGGCAATTTCACGTTATATAAATTAAAGATCCGTAAAGAACTATATGGTCCAACAGAAACATTCGGGCACTTCCCCCCCAGTAACCGCGGGCCGCCATCTTTGTTGGTATTCAACAGAGAAGAACGACGGCTGCAAAAGGAATATGGCGGCTTCCTGGCCGGCGTGCAGTCGCTGACGGAAGAGGCAAATGCAGCCAGTTTTGTCTTCCCAGCCATTGGAGTACAGCACGACAGAGGTAGAAAGCTTCCAGAAACCGATGCACAGCACGCGGCCAGCGAGTGATACAAGTAGAGAAAAATAAAGGGACATTAACACTCCTGTGCCAGGTAGCCGCCATTTTCTAGGAGGCAAGACGACAAGATGGCTGCTCCCTGGCAGGCGTGAAAACAACAGGCGTAACCATAGAAGAAGCCATAGCGTCTTTTCTCGCAAAGAACCATAGAGGACGATACACCTAGAAGGGCCGTTTTGAAAGCATGCCTTTATACGTACTTGGAAAATAGGGTGATTTTTATTGTGGTAATTTGAAAAAAACTTCCCTTAACGGTCACAAGATGGCGCCTCCCTGCGAGACCTGAAGAGATCCCGCTCTGTACGGTAGCGCGCGCGAGCTGAGAAGAGACAAAGAACCACCCTTCGGCAGAGCTGTCATTTTTTTTTTTCTTTAATCACAGCGAGTGTTTTCTTCACTTTGGAGACGCCAAGTTCCTTTGTTTTGCCTGCCCTGCCTCCCGGTGTCCACGCCCCCTTTTTTTAAAGTTTGAAGGGTGGGTGGAGTTTGCCGTAACAAACGCACAAGATGGCGGCTCCCAGGCGGGCGTGAAGAGGCTGCACAGCGCTCCTCTCGATCACTTTTGGTGAAAGAGCGTCTCTTCCCCTGGTGTTTGGTGAGCAGAAGTGCAGTGTTCGGCTTCTGATCTGAAGAGCGGCTCTGGTGACCGGAGCTGGGGAAGCTCTGTTTACTGCAGGCAGCGGCGCCTCAGGCCCCTCCTCCGGTGCGCGGGAGTTGAGGCGGCCCTGCTCGCCGCCATTTTGGAGGCGGCTCCTATGGACAAGCACAAGATGGCGGCTCCCAGCGGCAGCGGCTTCAGCTACACAGGAGAGCAGTAGCGGGGGCCGGGGCACGCAGGCAGGGCGCCGGGCCGAGTTAACGAGCTAGGAAGCCGGCCACATACGGCAGCTCGCTCTTCTGCGCTCTTGGAGCAGCGGTTGCGGTGGTACCAGCGGAAGGCAGCGGCAGCTTCTCTTCTCTCCTAAGATGGCGGCTCCCACAGTCTCCATGTCCGGCCTGTAAACCAACCCCCTCCGGTGCTCCCGTTAAGCCCCCCAGCGAAGAGCAGCCCCCACCCGGTCTGAACCCTTTTCTGCACGTTTTTTGTCTCAGTTTGACTAAGCCACATTTGCGGTTTACTCTCCTCGGCCGCAATGGCTGCCACCACCCCCCCTGCGGCCACCGGCGCCCCCGCTTCCCAGCCCCCCTCCAACGCCCTGCAGCCCCGCTGGAAGCGGGTGGTTGGCTGGTCGGGCCCGGTGCCCAGGCCCCGGCACGGACACCGCGCAGTGGCCATCAAGGAGCTCATCGTGGTGTTCGGAGGAGGCAACGAAGGGATCGTTGACGAGCTGCACGTGTACAACACCGGTGAGTGCCCCTCCTTACGGGAAGGTGAAACTACAGAGACCAGAATGCAGTTTGCGAGGGAGAAGCGGGCAGGGACCGGTCTGAGCAGTGTTATCTAACTGGGGTGGGAGTGGTGAGGTGTGAGTGCAGCGCCCCCTTATGCAAGGGGGTCGGGTGTGTGGGGGGGGGGGGGGTAACTAAGCATCATTGGGGTAGGTTGGTCACCCTCTGTGTGGTGGGGATGGAGGTTGTGTCTTAGGCTGTTGCCCCTGCGCTTCTATACAGCTCTGCAATGGGGCTCTCGCAGAAGGGTTCATGTTTTAAACATCTTCCTGCTTGTAGCCCGAATCGTGATCCCCTGCATGTGTGCTTGTATACTGTAACTCGCTGCGGGCTTGCTTTTTCAATCCCCTATTGCACCTCTATTTTAGGACTGTTTTCACGGCCGCCCGCTGCGACGGTGCGTTTGGGGGTGGCTTGGTTGGGGATGATCCTGCTTGACGCTTCCGGTTCTAGGGAGATGCTGTCCTCTCGGCGGTACTGAATCCCGCGCGTGTGCTGGCGCTCTCCGCCCCCTGCAGTTGCACGGCTTGCAGTCTGCACCAGCGGAAGTGCACTCAGATGTTGACTCGTGTTTGATGCACTCTTTCTGTCTGATTAGTATGCATGCTCTTGATTGCTGTTGCATAGGTACCTCTGCTCGGCCAACGCGATCTTGGCGGCATCCTGTACCCAGATGTTTCCTCTTTTGACAGATCCAACGTAATTGAAATAGTGATCGCTCTAACTTACACTGACAGTGAAGTTCCTGCTGTAAATGTGTTACAGCGGACGGATGTCTCCCTCTAGTGCCTTTGTGGGGAAACGGAGCTCTTGTCACGAACTTTCCCAGGCTGATTCCTGTTTGCCCTGATGCTCACGCTCTGTGCTGTGCGAGAGTGCGTGGATTCTTCTTGGTAACGGTTCTGCCCCTTGGGAGGGATGGCCCTGCCCTGTAGGACTCGAGCTCTTCAGCGAGCCAGTTGACCGGCCCAGCTATTCGTAGCTCCTTCGCGCTTGCACCTTATTTGAAGATCTATACTGTGCTGGAGCTCTCGGGAGTGAGCCGGCTCTTGTTTGTTGGCTGATGATGCCTTTGTACACATGGGTCTTGTTGGTGGCCTTGTAACTGGAAGGATTGCAGCGCATGTTTGCAGTAAAGGTGCTCCTGCTTCTCCAGGCAGCTGTCTTGGCCTCGAGTGGCGGCGTGCTTGTCGCTAGAATGCCATGGGCGCCTATGCCCCCCGTGCGAGCTTGCCATTCCAGGTGGCAGTGTCGCCTGCACTTGTACCCTGCTCTCCGTGCTGGTGTTGTGTACATCTATGGGGCTTGCGGCATTCTGCTGTTCTTGTGCTCGTGGATCGGTCGGGTCTTCCATTGCCGTGCAGCCAGTCTTGCTGTATGTGTCTGACAGTTCATCGTTGAAGGAGTCCGGTGCATTGTGTGTGTCTGTGTGCACCTTTTATCTGCCCCTAGAATGCCCCTTTTTAGCGTGTCACTGGTGTGGTTCATCACTCCCTGTGTACGTTTTCTTTCCTCCCAGCATGTCTTTCTGAGTGAAGATTAGTTTCGCTCTGTGTGCGAGGCAATCTTCTTGCACACCTCTTTAAGATTTGTGTACTCCGTAGTTTGGGGAGAGGTATTACTTGGTTCCCTCCGATGGGTTGCTCGCCTTGCCTGCCCCTTCTTGTTGTAAAAAGATCTCTGCGGTGCCCAGTTTAATGTCCCCTGTATAGTGTACTTTGCACCGGGTGCGCATATTCTGTGCCAAGGGGTTGCTGTAGATGCGCAGTCCCTCGCCTGCTACAAAACTGGGGGCGAGATCTGGGGTGTTCTCGTGATGGGCTCCGAGTGGCCTCAGGGGGGAGCTCGCGCTCCAGGTTTCAGCCGCTGCCGAGTCTATGTCCAGAGTGATCCCGCAGTGCATCTCATCTGAGGCCCCTGTGGCGCCAAACCAAAGCTCTTGATGCTTGGGTCCAGCCGTGCCTGTCAGCAGAGAGGGCCTGCATGTGCCCCTTGGCACGGCCAGCCTCAAGATTAGGAGACCAGACTGCTGCTTTCTTTATAGTTGTAACTCCACAATTCCGGTTTGGACTTTGAAAAGCCCTCCTGTTGCCTTTACCACTTAGGAAGCGAGCATTTTCACCATCCTGTCTCAAACATACTCGCTTATCTTTTCGTCTCAGGTTGCCGAGAGGCTAGAGCACAAAGCAGGCACATTATTAAAACGTTGCTACTTCATTGACATTCTATGTGATGCTTTGGTACCAAAGAAGCAGTGAAAGCCCGGAATAGGATCAACGACCCACTCCGTTGGGTATAACTATTCTATTTGGCTTCTGAATTCTAATCCCGGAATAGCAGACGCCTAAGTGTGGGTCTACTCGCGGGGAGGCAAGAATACAAAACTCAAAAGTGAATTAATCCCTTTAACTGCTCTAATAATCACTTCTATCCGTTCACTGCCCCTGAACCCGTAGGGTAGGCCATACTACAACATACAGAATGCAGTATTTGGGGAGGGTTCAAGTCTGCCGTCGTTATATTGAGCGTCGAGTCTGAAGCCTTGTGTGATTAACCAGTTATGGGGTGCACCTCAAGTATTTCTGTTTGTCAAGTGTTCATCTTATCGTTTGTTGGATAAGGATAGTATGAACCATCAGACTGTAATATCCGTCCCTCAAATGGGCTTTCTCTGTGTTGTATGCATCGCTGATACGACATGGGTCAGTCGGCGAGAATGTGGATGAGAATTTGCAGTACAGGAGTTCTAATTTGTAGCAAGAGACTCGGAGTTGAGTTTAGGGGTCGTGGCGTATTATTTGGGTCTGTAAGATGTAACTGCAATCATTTGAGTGGTGGTCAGCCAACACCTTCGGTAATATTAAGAATCGTGCTCTTGGTGCAAAGAGAAAAATACATCTCTGAACTAGAGTCTGTAAGATGTAACTGTAAATTAATTTGAGTGGTGGGCATCCAACATCTTCAGTTATATGAAGAACCTTGTTCTAGGTGTGAAGAAAAAATTAAATCCTTGGAAGATTCAAGAGATTGATGTATATCGGAACTTCCAACTCTCACCCCTCCTAAAAGTGTATATATAGCTAACCTCGTGTAAAATATAACCTACGTTTCACTGTCATTTATTTGACAAATGTAATCCTTTTTCACATCACTCTTTCACACAAAGGACTATAACAAAATAAGCTTACATTAAGCCAGTAGGCTGACAGCCATCACCAGACCTCTTTACTTTGCCAATGCTTATTTAAGCTAAATATATTAGTTTGTGAGCCCTTTGTATGTCCAGAGCCATATTCAGTAGGGGGGAGAACCTTTAGAATGCAGGCTTGCAATTAGCTGAATGTCGAATTGCTTCTTGTAGGAAAAAAATGAAATTAATTGAATAAAGCTTAGCCACTTGAAATTACCCTGAGCATGAGTCTGATCTCTGCACCACCCCGACAACGGACCATCCACCCTGAATAGCCAGGCCGTGGCTTTTGATAACAACATTAAGCAATGTTAAGCGTATGTTAGTGTGGTGTTATAAATTATGCAGGTATTCCTGGGCGTGGTTCTTTGGCTCATTGTGCTGTAGATATCCAAGTTGTGCATCACTGATGCTCTCCAAACCCATTGTGTAGAGATGGTTATGTACTCATTCAGAGGCATCTCAGCATAGGTTTGTCTATACTGTTTTGCCATTGCCAAGAATGATTTGCATATGGTTGTTCCCGATCTGGAATGACAGAATAAATAGAGATGCAACACACCACAAATAAATAACAATACATTTCCTTATTTAAAAAAAAAAAAAATCTGAATTAGGTTTGGGAAAGCTATGAAACTTAGGGCCATATGTACCAACGAATTTTCCCATAGACACAGAATGGGTAAAACCCTTTGCTACATCTGGCCCATAATATTTATTAGATTTGTGTTATGCAAATCTTATCTGGTCCTCTGTAAGATGTAAAATTTAATTTCTTGGCCTCTAACCTGAAGACCTCTTTGCCAACGAATTGAACTGTACTTCGTTATTAAACAGGTGTAGGTAGTAGTCATAAAGGTATCTGATTTCTGCCAGTTATTTTCAGGAATTAAATTCAACTCACTTCACCTGGATGTGGTAAACCATTCTTTGATCAGTTAGTATTCCGGTAAGTGGCAAGATCACTTTTTGGCACACTGGTAACGTTGTGACTGTTTGTTTATTGTAGAAAAGTGCAATCTTTCTAGTATGGCTACCCCCACTTTTTGCCTGATGTCAGTATATTTAGACTGTAATCGGGATCCTGCTAACCAGGACCCCAGTGACAGTGCACGCTCCCCTAAATTTGGCTGCTGATAACCTTTTACACTCACAATTGGCATACTGGTGCACCTGTGCAAGTCCCTAGTATATGGTACTTAGGTACCCAGGGCATTCGTACCCCATGGGCTGCAGATTCTTATGCCACCCATGGGAACCTATGCAAACTGTGACTGCAGGCCTGCCATTGCCACTTGTGTGAAATGGGTGCATGTGCCCTTTCACCATCAAACCTAACCACTGCATTGTAAGTCACCCCTCTGATACACCCTGCCATTGGGCTGAAGGGCCTATGTCTCTAAGTGTGAGGGTACCCCTGCATAAGCAGGGTGCCCCTACACACCCAAGCCAATTCCTGGTCTCTGTAGGTGCGGGGAAGCCATCTTAAGGTATGCAGTGGACACTCGTCAACACGAGTGATCCAACTTCATAATGGTTTCTCTGAATCTAGGCATGTTTGGTATCAAATATGTTGGAATCATGCAACTGACCTCGATTCCAGTGTTAGTTGCAGGATACTATGTACTGTGGGGGTTCCTTTGATTCCCCCAGTTCTGCCTATACAGCCCTCCAGGGTTTGGCTACCAGCTCACAATGTTGCTGACTCCAAGATAGTGTTCTGACCTCCCGCTGGTGAGTTAGGCTCAGGCCGGAGAAGCAGAACAAATAATTTATTGCAAGGGAGAGGTATGGTAGCCTCTGAGCAGAACTAGACTGCTTTGGGGGCACATCTGGTGCCCTTTTTGCATAATCTGGTTTGCACCGGTTCCCACTCTGGCACAAAACTACACAAAGGACAGTAGAGTGACTGCCCCTCTGTCGAGCTCCTTCCTTAGGGAGGTGCACAGATCTCTACCAGGTGTGCACTGGATTCTGCCATTTTGGAAACAAGATGGGCAGAGGCCCTTGAGAGGATCTGACTGGTTAGGCCAGGCAGATTACTCCCCTAACCTCCTCCGATAGGTGGAGCACTTCAGAGAGGGACCAACCCCCTTTTAAGGTACCTTAAAGGCTCCCCCATGAGTGGATCCTCAAATTTGTTGAGCAAGACTCCCCAAGGAACTCTCTGCAAGACATCTTCTGCTCCTGACTGGAACTGCAGCTTGCATGCTTTGGAACCAAAACATGTCTGCTTGTTGCAGTGGGAGCATTCCCACGACCTTGTTTCTCAAGAATTCTTCAGCATCCAAGGCTGTGCATCCTCCAGGGTCACACGGACTCTGCACCTGGAAGCATGAAGGATTCTCAAATGGAGTTAAGGAACCACTCCCCTGCATTCACAGGCGGCTCGAGTTAACACATGCAGGTTGGTGGCGGCTGCTATCCATGGACATGTGAAGATCCTGCTTCACAGATGGTAAGTCTGTGGCATCCTCTGGGTCCTGTTTGTCTTGTAGCCAACTTGGGAGACTGTGGCCCCCTACTCCTGCCCCTAAACGGGAACCCTTGTGCACTGCTACTATTGCACTTGCCAATGCTTTTTGAATTTTCCTCCAGGAGATCTGCAGACACAGTAAATCCCCTGTCCTGCAGCTCATGCGACATGGGACTTCTGTTTTGGTGTGCTGGTCAGGTCTCCTTGTGACTCAGTGTCCTTCGTCTGTGGGTCACTCGTGGTGGCTCCATCGACGTCTGCTGGCCTTCCTGCATGCTGAGGGCCTGCCCTGACTGTTCCTCCTGGGTGGAGTCTCCTGAACCTTGCTGGTCTCTAAACTTTTCGAACTGTTCTGTAGCTCCTGTTTGCATTTGCCAGTGCTCGTTGGTGGCCCTCCTGCAATCCAGCAACTGTCAATGGGCAGTTTTATCAGCTCCCGGATCCTTACGTTGGACTTCTTCTTCCGCTGACCTGCAGGAACTTCACCTTCAGGAGGGTAGGTATTGCCACCTGCACCACTGGGGCACCTCCAGGGGTGCTGGAATCTGTCCCCTTCCTTTTAAGGTCCTCCATGCCTGGAATCCATCCTTGGATTCCACCAATCTGGTTCCCGGCTTGTGACAGCACCTGCACAATCTGAGGCATCCACTGACTTCAGAGAGTCCCTTCTTCCCTTTGCATCCAGGTCCCTGGTGTAGGTACTCCTGCCTTCTGGGTATCCTGGGGTACGGACACTCTCCATCTATCCTCTTGTCTACTGGTTTCCTCAGAGTCCACTGTGAAGGGTGTTGAATTCCACAAAATCCAACTATTACTCTCTCGGTTAGCCTATGAGACAACTGGGTGAGTAATTACCTTGCACTTGGTTGCCAGGGACGCTTACTGTACAGACCACTGGTGTTTCTACCTGCCCCTAGCTAACTTCCACACTAACATGATTGGTGTCACTATTTCATATTCCACTTTTTTGTTATTTGGTTTAGGCCCTCCACAGGGCCCTGTGTTTTTTTAATGCTATTTCTGATGGCTATTTTGTGTACATATTATGCATAGATATCTCCAAAGAGAGAGATTCCAATGCTAGCCTAATAGCAGTGCTGTAATAAAGTACCATTTATTTTTGCAACACGTGTGTTGTTCTTTCTTGTGAGTGAGTTACTGTCTGACTGCTGTGGCATTGCACATGCTTTACATTCCCCTTGGATAAGTTTTAGCTTATCTGGACACCTATTCACTATCACTAAGGGGTTGCCTGGACTTAGTATAGGGTGCCACACCATAGACTGAGCCAGACCCTGCAGTTAAGGCTTTCATTGAGGGAGGTACTTTGTCTTCATTGTTGACATTTATCCTCTCTGGCGATTGCAGGAACTAGTTGGTGGCATTGATGTGGGCGTCCTGCGACAGGTTTTCCAAATAGATAGGATATTGTATTACGCCAAAGGAATATATGGCGAAGGATTAATGGAAGAAAAACGAAAATACATACCAGCAAAGCTTAAGCATGGCTTAGGCCTGAAAAAGTCCTGTCAGAATAAAATAAAAAATAAAAAAAACACATGGGTGGAATATCTTCTAGTCAAGCAGCCAAACCATAGAATTCACTAGCAAATATTAGTTACTGACAACCATGTCGGCTTCAGAATGAAGTCGAGCTGGCTCTTCCTTATATGCACAGCAGAACAGTATCTGCTTCGCACGATATGGTGAGGAGGTTGTAATTCTGCATGTCATTGTACATCAAACTTTGCTTCACCTTATAAGGAGATACATTATGAAAGGGGGAAAAATGTTATGTCTCCACTAGACGTGTACGAAACCTTGTCAAAATGGCTGCTTCCATGTACATATAGGTACATGAATCAATGGGTTTATGTCTGCTACTTTTTAGAATTGTCATGTTTGTACATATGTGCATACATGTGAATTTTTGTTAAACACCATATTTGTATACTCGACAAGATACTTACGTACATCATACCAGGTATATTGTGGCTTCTCTGTACTTATGATTATTTATATACGCTGGGTGTTACTCCACTCAAATGTATTGTACATAAGTTAATTTTGTTTTTGTTGGAAAAAATACTGCCTTCATCCTTTGTCCCCACCTTCCTCTCACTCGCTCATCTTAAATCTTTCTGACTACTATGAACTCCCAAACATCCTTCTCAAACTTTGCCCCTGCTTTTAGTCAGTTCACCTAACTAATCGGCACACACAGCTACTACTCAATAAAAACAACTTACTACTTCCCCTTTTCAAATCCATTCTCTTCATACTCTACCAATAATCGAGTGCACAGGGGGAAAATCACTTATTACTAATCTAACAATAAAGAGCTTTAGCACCTTGCCAGAGGTAGTGCGCTCTTGATAAATACAACTTGCGATATATTGAACAATGATTTCTTTACATTGCATTTTTATTTTATTTTTTATTTTTCCGAAGAGAGCCCAGAGAACACTAAACATGCTAGTCTGATTGTACAGACACCACCGTACACGTCTGCATTAATATCTGGTTTATCTAGACCGTTGCTAACAGCATTAGGCAAGTTGCAGTTGTCCTTCAGTTGGCCTCATTCTGACACGTTTGTTCATAATTCTTTTGGGAAATATGCACTGATTAATTTAGTACCATAGAACAGGTCTTAAAAATGTGGGGCGGGCCCCGTTAGTGGTGGCCTCAAGTGGTTGGAGGGGGGTACCTACCGTACTCCTATTTTGTGTTTACTACTGTCTCCTTTTGACACCAGGATGTTGGTTTGTCATTAGGATGCACAGTACTTCACTTCTCTTATTTTTGTGAGGCTTTCAATGCGTTTTTGCTTGAGGTTTGTGTATTGGGGAAGGAGGCGAGGTGGCATATTTGGGCATAAGCAAAATGTTAAGATGGCCGTAGTTTTGATCGCCATTATGTTGGCCCACGTTTAACCACATGTAATGTGTGATGTGGTCTCCTGTTTTAATCCCAGAATAAAGGAACGTCCAGTTCCTATTTGAGGCTTAAAAAGAAACAAGAGTGCAGCCTGTGGGAGAACAGCTTTAATGAGCAAGTGGGCTGTTATTTCTACCAAGGAGCAAGCCAATAAGGTGCATCCGTGGCAGGGGAAGCTCTGGTCCCTTTCGGCACCGTTGTACAGGAGGGACCTAGACTCCCTGGGGGGACAGACTCCCATTGGTCTGTGGTTTAGAGAGCCATGGTATTTTCCAAGTATGTATCCAGACTCTGGCCTGATCTGACGCACCAGTGCTTCTCAAGACATTGACTGTGACCACCCGACCATGTATTGGAGTTGTGCTGCCTGGTGGTGATGCATCAAGTGCTGTACTCCTTCTGGGGCCAGTACGCTTGTTTCTTGGACAATCTAGCTTTTTTGCAGTCCTAAACGTACTGCTCAGTTAATTGTTGCAGTTTTCACAGGACACGTGCAGGGGATGGGGTTGGCAGTGTCTGCATAACATATATTATCTTGGCAGCATAGTAATTTCCACAACTGCCAATCTCGCCATCCAACAGAGTCCCCTGCCCAGGACCACAAGTCCGACCTTGCCATGGCCAGTAGCCAACCATCAATGTCCCTGCAGTTTTTCTCTAGGGTGGCATGGATCTGCACGTCCAGGGACTGAATCCCTTGTGTAGCCCTAAGTCTTGGCCAGCACCTCTTCAGATATGGCCGGTGAACTCGATCAACTGCTTTTTCAGCATCGACTGATAGCAGTAGTGCATGTATGTCTGATCGGTGGGATTGGTCTATTAGATGAGATAGGCGCTTGGTGTGGTCACAGCAGCCTCCTTTGGGGATAAATCCCGCTTGGTCGGGGTCAACTAAGCCCTGCATGTAAGTGGCCAGGCGGGCTGCCAGGATGCTTCTTCATATTTTGGCATCCACATTCAGCAAATATATACGAGGCACAATGGACCAGGTCCTTCCCTGGTTTGGGTATCCCTGTGATAATGGCATCTGTCATGAAGTCAGTGAGTGTACCAGAGATGCTCAAGGAATTGTACAGGTGGGCCAGGGGAGGGGCGAGTATAGATTTCAAGGACTTCTAGAAGTTGGTTTGGAAACCCTCTTGCTCTTGCACCTTCTCTGGTTGCTAGCACCTTGGCTGCTTGGGTGTCACGATCCATCTGTTTAGCATCCTTATCTGAGTTTTGTGTCAGCAGGTGAGTGGCAATGTATTGGATAGTCTCTTTCACATTAAGTGGTTTCATGGTGTACAATGCAGCATAGGTGCTTTAAAATTCTTGAGCAATCTGCGAGTCTTTGGTACACCCCATATCCCTGTGGTGTTCCTATTTCAGCTATCCAATGTCTAAGTGCTTGTACCTGCAATTTGTGGGCTAAGAAACAACCTGCCATAAAACGTTTGTTTGACCCACATTAAGGCATATTCAGCTCTGTCCATGTCTGATGCTTTGAGCATCCTATGTGCTGCTGTAAGATGACGCCTCACTTAATGGGTGCCTGGGCATTCATGCTGTTCCTCAAGTTCCATCACTCATTCCTGTTGTGTCCGTCTCTTGCCTGACGTATTTCTATTATGCTGTGTTGAGGTGGCAATGAAAGTGCCTCATGACCGCCTTGAGGGAGCCCTATAGAAGTGCAATGGGTGTGTATGTGTTGACAGCTAAGAATGCATGCAGTACTGTAGTAGTTTTGTCTGTGACTGACGTATACTGGAGTTCAGGCACCAGGTGTTAGACTGTGTTGGATGGTACGGGGTGTGTACAGTTATACAGATAGAATAGTCAGAAAAGGCTGCTCTGCCCAAGTCCACCCCCATCACAGCAGCTGACAAGCGCCGGAAGGTCAGGAAAGGATCTATGCAGGCATACCTTTGCTGGTATGTCTGGGGAGGGGCATGGGGGGTGTGTATGTACCCTGTCAGTGGGATCTTTTATCTGCCAAATATCCTAAAGTCCCACCTGCTGCATCCAGCGAAGGCTGGCCTCTGAAAACTCCCCAGTTTGGCCTATCCTGGGCTGACTGGTCCATGCATGTCTGGTACTAAGCTAAAGTCTCCAACTATTAGAATGTACGAGTCAGGGGATATCAACACCCTCCCTATAGCATCCAATAACAAGCATTTGCAATGCAGTAGGTCTCACGTTTGAGAGTTAGTACTATTGGCGTTGTAAATGACAGTGTCTTTTATCTATGTGTGTAGTGGATGTATGGCCTGTGGCTGCAGGAGGGATAGGACACAACAAGGCTGCCATCTTGGGAGTGTTTTTGCCTCCTCCCTACAAGACTAGTAGTGATACCCCAGAGATGCAACCCTTTCTAGTGTGTTCATCTAAACTTTTGTAGCATCAAACAAACTATCAAGAGGCACTTTGTGGCGTTTAACCCAGAGTATGAGAGGGTCAAATGAGTTAGGAGCTAAGAAAAGGAGGCAGCCATATATTTGTGTTAAACTTTTAAAGGAATTATTCCTCTACACTGGCAATATCAGCCTAACTTTTAAAAACATTGACTGTATACTAAGAGAATCACAGAAGGAATAGCTTAACTGCAAATGAATTATAGCGATTTTGTTAAGAATGTCACCTCCTTTGCAGGGCTTTGAAATGGGAGAACTTGTATTACCAAGCGCTAGACTAAAAAAACAAGTTATTCCCAGACTGCCCCAATATGTACCGGACAAAACGTGTGGGGAGATGATGTGGCATAAGGGCCAGAGCTGCTGACTTTGGAGCCGGGGAACACAGTTCAAGTCTTGGCGCCGGCTCAACATCCTGTGATTCTGGGCAAATCACTTAGGGCCAGATGTAGCATTGTTCCAAATTGCGACTTGCAATTTGCGAGTCCCAGCGACTCGCAATTTGGAATGCAGAAAGGTGTCTCAGACACCTTCTGCGAGTCGCTATGGGGACGCAATTTGCGACCCCATAGCGATTCAGGGCACTCACGGGGATGGTGGCCTGCTGGGAACAGCAGACCACCATGTCCGTGACTGCTTTTAAATAAAGCAGTTTTTTTTTTTTCAAAGTGCAACCCGTTTTCCTTAAAGGAGTCGCTAAACCGTTGCCACATCTGGCCCTTAATCCCTTGCTACCAAAAATGAATGTTTTCTTGTGTAATGTAACTGGTGCTCCTGTAAAGTGATGTAATACCTTTGTATTTAGTTTGCACTAACTGAACTCTATTTGAAGATGCCCAATTTGCATCCAAAGGCTAGATGTTTTTTGCTATCAAATTTTCGGCTGTGAAGTGCTTGGGCCTGGAGTCACAACTTTTCCTTCATTTTGGAGACACTTTTCGCCATCTTTTTGCATAGAACTAAAGAGCATGTGCTATTGCCTAGTGTTAAGCTCTACACAAGTCAGTTGGTTAATGCACCCACTGCAGAGCTTTTGACAGAGCAAGAATGTCACAGATTACAATCCTGACCTAGCTTTTTCACCTCTTCATGTCTGCAAGATAGATGCAAATGAATTACATCGATTTTGTTAAGAATGACACCTGTGTTCGCATCCGAAGGACGTTTAGCAGCCTTTGAGGCACCACTTGTTGACTCTGGCTCCCACATCATGCAGATATCTGAAACCTAGAAATCACCGCTATTTGACTCCTTGACCTCTCAGTGAAAACGATAAATAATGTATGTCAACCTCCTATAACCCACATCTGCTGCCCTTTACATGAGATGCTTCTTTTATGTATAGCTTATGTGTAAGTGTCTCAAAGTGTGATTGTATAATGACACACACTGGACATATGCCTGTCCCTGCTGGGTGCACAGTTTTACTTTATATACTCTTGGTTTGAAAATTTAATAAAATGAATTTAAAAAAAGACACCTGCTTTGCAGCGCTATGAAATGTCAGGACCTGTATTATCAAGCTCTATATAAACAAAAAATTAGTTATTTAGAGACTTCCCCAGCACGTACCAGACCAAGAACGCTAGGGGAGAGGATGTGGTGTAAGCAGCCAGAGTTGCTGACTTTGGAGCTGGGGAATACAGTTCGAGTCTCGGCGCCAGCTCGCCATCCTGCGATTCTGAGTAAATCACTTCACCTCCCCTTGGCACCAAAAATGAATGTTCTTGTGTAATGTAACCGGAGCTCGTGTAAAGCGCTGTATACCTTTGTATTGAGTTAGTGCTATATAAAACTACAAAAAAAAATCACGCACCACTACCTTCGTGTTGAGTTCGCTGTACATAAAACTGCAAAATAAATAAATAAAAAGCCCTGCATGCATCACACAGAAAGAGCAAGATGCCCGAAACTAAGGAAGACGATGAGACAACATACCGCCATGAGCGAAGCAGCGAGGCAAAAGAAAACATAGTGTGCCAACACAAAGCTATCTGGCCGATCTTGCAACTATCCATGTAGCAGGGTCCGTCTCCAAGGCAGTAACAAAAGAGCCTATGGGCAGGATAAATGTAAAGGATTTACCAACACCTTCAGGGTTTTTTGGAAAGGCGAGCCCAGGAACGAATTAGTGATGGGCGTGGTTAAAACCCTCAATATATTACAACCTGTTGAAAAAATGCTCGACCTAAAAATGATAGTTTGTGGTCAGTGGCATAAACTGTAGCAACTGTAAATGTGTTGGTGTACAGGGTAATCCGGAGTAAAGGCAATTGCCCCGTCACTTTGTCACGTATCTGCAGAACGCATCCTAGGAAATGACTGGCCAAGAGTAACTCAGCCGCTTCTGAGACCCGGAGAAGAAAAACTTGTTGTGAACCAACGAGATTGCATGTGATGCCAGGGAAAGAAAGAAATACGAAACATAACATTGATACTCCCTGAGCTGGGAGGAAACATTCCTGGTAGACCATGGTTGGTGATCCAGGAGGTCCGCCATTTCTGCAACAGATCTGGATGGGACAGTGGAACCCTGCCGAGTGGTGAGCTTAATAGATCACTTTCAACAGTGTCACAAGGGCCGACCGGAGAACAAAAACTCAGTTCATGCCTGTAAGTTAGTCTATGGCCCTTATCCGTCGCCTCTAGTGAGGGAGAACTTAGTCATTTTCATTCTCCGAAGGGCTTCCTTGCTATTGCAACTGCCGCAGGAAGTCTGCTTGTTCCTTGTGGCTTTCGGATGCTGAGGGTTTGGTCGTCGAATGGCTTCAGATTGCATTTCTGCAGGCTTTTTTTTTTTTTTTTTTTTGGGTGGGGGGAGTGGATCGAGGGGGTGAGCTTGCTATAGTGCAGCGCGTTTTGTCTTTTGGGGTGAGTTCCAGAATAGTATGTGTAGGAAGCTTGCCTGGTGTTTGGTGGATACCTAGGATACTTTACACCTTATTCCGGGTATCCCCTATTAGTGTAGTGTAGGCAGCGTCTAAAAGCCAGGCTCTCTAGAGGTTGTTGTGGATGAGCAGCCAAAGCTTATCTGGGAGACATGCAAAGTTCATGCAATATCACTGTAGTCACTTAAACACATGAAAGAAAACGCTGTGTTACAAAAATAAAGATACTTTATTTTTGTGACATACCAAAAGTACTAGAGAGGCAGCCCTCCAATAGGAGGTAAGTAATGCACTAAATATATACACTAGTTACCAGAAATAGGCACAGAAGTGATAGAAAACTGCAAATGCAGTTAGACAATAGTGACTCTTTGGGAAGCCCAAACTATATACTAAAAAAATGGAATGCAAACACGGGACCACCCCCACCTAGGTAAATGGAACGTTTGGAGGGGAGCTGGGGTACTTAGGAAACCCCCAAAGGTAAGTACAACAGTGCCTCCTAGAGACCAGGAGGAAAGGAGTAAGTTACTAGATTTTCCCCAAGCCACCCAAAGAAAGTAAAAGAAGAAAATGCAACATCCAGACGAGTCTGCAAGAAGCCAGCGGTTGATTCTTGAGGAGGAAGACCTGTGGAAGAATGAGACCAAGTCCAGAAGTCACAGTCCAGGAGGCATAGGAACAACTACCCACCCAGTTGTGGATGCAGTAGGTCAACAGTGATGTGAAGGTCAGCACTGCAGCCCTGAAGTCGGTGAAGAGTTACTATGGGATGCAGACAACATCCCACGCTGGAAGAATTGCAGTCGGGTGCTGGTGCAAGAATTCCACCAACAAGCCATGGCAAAGCTGTCCTCTCTTAAAGGAAATCTTTCATTCTCCCTTCCTGGGCTTGAGCTGTTCAAGCAGCAGGAGGGCAGAAACCTGTCTGAGGGGTGGCAGCAGCTTGGGCTGCCTGGAAACCCTTGTAAGACTGGTGGTAGCAATGATGGGGGTCCTCTAAGGATCCCCCAGGGTGCCTGGAATCATACTTGCAACAGTATTGGGCTATGATTCTGACATGTTTGATACCAACTTGCCCAGGTTTGGAGTTATTCTGTAGCTGGACATAGGGAGGGACCTATGTCCAGTACACGTGTAAAATGGTGTCCCAGCACTAACAAAGTCTAGGAAAATGGGCCCTAGTGTTTGTGAGGGCACCTCTGCTAGTGCAGGGCTGCCCTCACACACAGGTACCTGCCCCCTGCCCTCTGGGCTGAAAGGACCTACCATATGGGGTGACTTACAGTGAGTGACCTGTAGTGAAAATGGGTGCATGTACCCGTTTCACGCAGACTGCAATGGCAGGCCTGCGGAACCCTTTGCATGGGCCCGCTATGGGTAGCAGAATAACTGCTGCAGCCCGTAGGGCTCCCCTGGATCCCAGTGCCCTGGATACCTAGGTACCATATACTAAGGAATAACATGGAGGTGGGTGGGGCCAGTATGCCAATTGTGGGAAGAAAAGGGTACAGTTTACTGGAGAGAGCATAACTACTGGGTTCTGGTTAGCACGATCCCGGTAGACACAGTCAAACACACTGACAACAGGCAGAAAATGGGGGTACCATGCCCAGAAAGAGGGCACTTTCCTACAGAAACTCATCAGCGGCCTAGATTCAATAGAGGCCTAATCTGGCAATCGGGTGACCTAGATTAGCTAAGAGGCCTTGCCCTGGTGATTGGCTCCATTGGGAGCCCTAAAAGTCAGACTGGAATGGTTACTGCTAAACCAAATGTAGTCCTGCTGCAATAAAAACCTTATGGGCTTGGAGGTGGCAGGGAGTAAATGGGATGAATATGCGTATTTTTGTTGAAATAAAGTGTAATTTTTTTTAAGCCAGCCCTAGGTGGCACATTGAGGGGAAAAAAGCTAGTGTTTGGTATGCTTGATATCTCTGGATCATACTGGCAAATTTAGTATCTTACGCCTTTTTAATGTGATTACAATATGAACTACTACGTCCACCGTGACGCATTTGGTCTCTTAAAGGAGATCATAAAATATAGCTGTTGACTCCTTTCCTTTCTTAATTTTTTAACCCTCTCCGGTGCCTCCGTGTATCATGCCCACTTGTGTA
The DNA here is from genome assembly GCF_031143425.1 of Pleurodeles waltl. Classification (NCBI taxonomy): domain Eukaryota; kingdom Metazoa; phylum Chordata; class Amphibia; order Caudata; family Salamandridae; genus Pleurodeles; species Pleurodeles waltl. Next base: position 20,205,974 of record NC_090449.1, read on the forward strand.
TATAAACAGCTGAGACTTAATCTGTGCTTTTAAAAGCAGTGCTCGTTGGTTTCTTAACATTTGGCTTATTCTTTTGGCTGAAGGCATTTTTTTTGTAAGATTTGTATATTGTTTGGTGGGGGAGAGGTTCTACAAAAAAAGGTAATGATTGCTTTGTTTCAGCTACAAACCAATGGTTCATCCCAGCCGTGCGTGGTGATATTCCTCCGGGATGTGCAGCATATGGCTTTGTGTGCGATGGCACCAGGTTACTGGTGTTTGGCGGGATGGTGGAGTATGGAAAGTACAGCAACGACCTATTTGAGCTGCAGGTATGCATAATTTTCCTTTTTTTTGTTTTTTTGTTTTTTTTGCGGGCCTAGTCATGTACCCCAATGGTTTTCTCTTCTGCTGCAATGACCAATGCTCATTTTTATCCAAGTGCTCAGATTACTTGTAGGCTGAAAGAAAAATATAGAATCAATTGGCAAAGAAAGTGAGGGCAGAGAGTAATGGTTAATGGGACCAAGGAACAGGCTTTCAGTTTGGATGAAGATCTGTGGACATCTGGTACATTGGTGGATAACAAAAAGGAAGCCTGTGAAAAACCAGCAGGGAGTGAGTTAGGTGTGGGGTGGATTACTGTTAGAGGAAGGGAGAAGGGTAACGGTACGCTGGATGAGGCATGTATTGAGTTGAGCAGATAATAACCAGGGCTTACACTATCGTACGGATTAAAGGAGCTAACTAGGTACTGCTCTGTTTTGTATGGTAGGTACCTGGAATGTACCTAGTTGTGCACCACCCAAGGTGCATAATCACTTTCCACCATTTGCCTTCTCCGTTGCTACTGTTAATAAAAGTTCCAGTTTGGTTTCTTTAGTATTTTTTTTTTTTTTTTTTTTTTTTTTTTTTAAGGCGAGCAGATGGGAATGGAAGAAGCTGAAGGCAAAAAACCCCAAGAATGGGCCGCCACCATGTCCTCGACTGGGGCACAGCTTCTCCTTAGTTGGCAACAAGTGTTATTTATTTGGTGGTCTGGCCAACGACAGTGAGGACCCGAAGAACAACATTCCACGGTAAAACACCTTTGTTATTGACCATGTTTCTGGGTAGGGGTGACAGCTGGTCCATTCTTGATTGTTGTTCCTTTGGGTAGTATAAGCTTTGTTCCAGTTGAGTGGTGGGAGCTGGGTTTGTGTAAACCTGTGCCTCTCCATTTTGTCCATTCGTCCACACCTTTCATACTTTGATTTCTCTCGATAGAATGTTGAGAGTTTGGCTGGTAACAAAGTACTTGTTACCTACTCACAACCTAGCCAAAACCGAAGCTCCCTGTCATACCTGGGTCACCCCTTTATTACAAATGACCGCAGGTCCTTATTGCTATCAATTTGTAAATCCGATCCATCTCTTCACTGCACATTTGCCCTTTTATTCAGCAGAAGGCACAGGTAGTGTTGAACTTTGTGTCTCCTTTACCAGGCTAACTGAAGAGGAAAGTGTTGTTGAGGGTAAGAAGCATGCTACCCCTTTCTGATTATACCGTTGCCTGTGTAATGACGAGAGCTGCTCATTGTAGCAGTTCTCAGTTTGGGTTTGTTCTTTTTGGTCTTTGCCATGTTATAATGTGTGCACATTTTTTTCACAGGTACTTGAATGATTTATACATTTTGGAGCTGAGACCAGGGTCTGGTGTGGCCTCTTGGGACATACCAATCACTTATGGAATCTTGCCTCCACCACGGGAGTCTCACACTGCTGTGGTCTACACTGAGAAGGACAGCAAGAAATCCCGGCTGGTGATTTATGGAGGAATGAGTGGCTGTCGGCTTGGAGACCTCTGGACGCTGGATATTGGTTAGTGGGATCAAAGCCCTGTTCCACTTGTTTATACTTTATTTCTCAGTAGCCAATATGAAGTAAATCCACAAACAACATTTTCCAAGATCACAGCTACACTCTGAACACTTCACCTCCTTTTTCTTTGCCTGAAACAGACCAGTCTGTAGCACTCAAATCTTCCAATCTACCAACTATTGAGAAAGGCTTAGAAGCCATGACCACGGAGACCTTTATCCTAGTCCTCTGCATTAGGGGGAAGACCCCATCTTACCTTCTTTTGAGGGCAGTCCAAAGTTGTTGCTCACCCACCGGTATGGAATCTGCTGCCATGTCTCATTTGCTTCTGACCCCACAATGTTTGGGGTTATCTTGAAGGCGGTATTAGAAATGGCCATACTATCAGTCTCCTCAGGAGTAAATAAACATTTTGCCACTAATGTCCAGGGCTCTCACTTCTGACACTTGCCTGAGATGAAGCATTTCTAGTTTGGCTGACAGCTGCTTCATCTTCAGGAACTCCTTTTCTTTTCTGGAAGAGAAGGTTAAGCGTGAAGTTGACATCCCACAGACAAAAATACCTAGGCTCAAGGGTATCCAGAGTATCGCTAATCTCATAAAAATTACATACATGTGGGTGTTCGCCCAGAGGAAATCATTCAGCGGGAATTCCCTGCAGAAATGGCTGGCAGTGCCAAATCTTCCTGAATTAGCTCTGAAATAAATTGCAGCATATTGAGTTTCTGTCCCCACCAGATCCATCCTAGTTGCCTCACAACTTCTCCGAACTGAGTAGTATCTCCCGTCTGTCTGCCAAAGAGTTTGAAAATGGAAACTGTGATGTGCCCTTTGGATCAAACCTGACCATCCTATTCCTTTGAAGTAGGATGTCCGAAATATGGATGTTATCCATCAAAAATGTGTACATGAGCCACTAGCTCCGGCCCTCTTCTCTTTACCAGGAAAATGTTGTATCCTTGCACAACAGCTTCTTAGCGAGCCAGCCCCCGCCCTCCTCAAACTTTAGGTTTACTTTTGGTGGAATGGATCATCTTCTCTTCATTGGCAGAACACAATTGAGCCTAGCTGACGGTGATTACATTATCTCTAGTTTCCATCTCCACACTCTTGGTGAGAGGTCTCACCACTTCTAACAGTTGGTCCTGATATAACCTTTCTGGGGTTCCTTATGCATTTTCCCAGGTATGTCCCATGATTGGTGCGACCTTCCCTTCTAGAGCCTGCCTGGGAAGTTTGGTTCTCTATCTTGCTTGTACTTCCTTGTCCATAGTTTGGTGTACTCTACACACCACACATGAAGTCACCTTAGCATCTGGTGTCTAATCTGAAGATCACATGTGGTAAACGTGATTCAGTTTGAACATGTCTGGTGTTCTAGGATCCTCAGAATTTCCATGCTGGGGAGCAGACAGATGGCTTGAAGTCCTTCTGTCTGTGATCATTGAATGAGTTTCCTTCAGCCTCCCTTTTGTTCCCTCCCAGGGCTTTCCCGTCATCTGGTAGAAATCTGGGACAGCAATGTTATCCTTTACAAAGGATTTGCCTGCCTTGCAGGAAGAAGTTATGGGCCTCGGGTTGTGTGCATTTTTATGGAACGATTCCTTAAGTCTGGCAAAGACTTCTTATCCCCATTGTTGTGCTTCCTGGAGCCATTGGCCAGAAGGGTGGCAGCATGGTAACTATTTGGTTCTGAGCTATCATAGCTGCAGAACTTGTCCTCCCAACCCAGAGGAGCTTTGGGCAGTCAAACTGTCAGTTTGATCAACTACTCATTAGATCAGTGGTTCTCAACCGTTTGACTTCTGTGGACCCCCACTCTAACATTACTGGAACCCAGGAACCCCACTGAATCATTATTGGAGTCAGGGGACCCCTAACTGGGTCACTACTAGAAGCTGGGGACCCGGTCTAAACATTGTTGATGATTTAAACCACAAAAAAAATACACAGAAAATACAGACACAAGCATTCATCAAACATGCGCACATAACACATTGTATTTAATTTGCAAACAAATGTAAATAAAAAAAAAAACAATTCTAAGTTTAATAGGAAGGTTGGAGCTTTTCTAAATTCAATTGAAGCCACACATCGTCCATACTATATTCTGTTTGAGACACATGCACTGCTCCCATGAATCAATCTGAGGACACTAATTTAATTTTTAGCCTCCAATTTCAAATTCCTTGACATTTACACTGTTAAAATTTTCCGGTTTTATATTTAGCCACTTTATATACACTTTATTAATCTGTTTATATTCATTTTCTAAGCAGTCGTGGACCCTGAGGGGTTCCCGGACCACAGAATGGGAACCACTGCATTAGATAGTTTAGGTTCAGGATTTACTGACCAGAATGCCAATGGTCACAGCAAAACAAGGGTCTGCAGGCTGCCATACTCCTTCCCTCTCTCCCCACAAAGGGGGTATTCATGATCCATGCCTGTAGATGGATCCCCTGATTTACTCCTCAGTGCCTGATCTGACTCTGCCTTTAAGATAAATCACCGGCAGTTAATCTCTCAGAATTTTATATCTTAGCGATTTTGAGAGCCAGGTATCCGACCATCAGTACTTCTAGGAAGTCCAGTCTCCCCTCTGAAGGCAGTCAGCCTTCAATTGGGTGAGGAGCACGGTAACAGTTGCCATGTGACGTGGAGTTGCTGTGTGCTTACTGACAAAGACTGGGCCCGTCAGCTTAACCGTGTGCCCCCTAGCTGTTCTGAGAATACATTGCAAAACTGCACTCTGCTGAAGCGCTAGGGCTTCTGCCTGCACGAAAGCCTGCTGGGTTGGGCAGATATCATCTTGCACCACCTCAGTAGTAATAACAATGGTCGTTTTTTGATTCTATCCAATTAACCGCAGCGCTATCAAAGTAACGGAAGAGCTCCGGAGATGGCGTAGAAGTTTTTTTTTTTTTTTTTTAAATCTAGCCTCTGGTCCTCACGCAGTCTCATTTAAGATGGACTTTACTACTAAAACACAGGAAGTGCATGCACCATGAGAGGATTTGTTAGTGGCTTGGTAGAGAGAGACTCCTGGATGAAGTCTGTGTGACCAGCTTAAGTTAGTGGGTTAGGAAAAGCAGGGAATAGCTAGTTATGCGTTTAATTTTTCGATAAAAGCACATTTGGAGTTGAGGCAAAGGGTAAATAGTTTGTCAGTCTTTATATCTGAAGTTCTGTTTTTCCCCAATCCTTATTTTTTGTGCTTTCTGTGCATTTTTTTGCTGTTTCTCTTGTGCATTGTAAAGACTAGAATACTCTTCTCTAAATGTATACCAATTTCCGTGTACAGATTCTCTGACCTGGAATAAGCCCACTCTGAGTGGAGTGGCACCTCTCCCCCGAAGTCTGCACTCCGCCACCACCATCAGCAACAAGTAAGTTGAGCATCTTGACACATGCCTCCCCATACCAGTAAAAAGTGTTTGTGTTGTTCTATCGTGTGTAGTATCCACTCTCCTTGCTTGGCTCTGCTCATGGATTCCTCTTTCCTTCCGTAGGATGTATGTCTTCGGAGGCTGGGTGCCTCTGGTCATGGACGATGTTAAGGTGGCGACTCATGAAAAGGAATGGAAGTGTACCAACACACTGGCATGCCTCAATCTGGGTAGGCATGCTGCTTGGAAAGACTAGATGCTTCTCCTGGAGAAAGTCATAATGTACACTGATGCTAAAGCTGTGGAGACCAGAGGCATTGCATTTCTAGGTGTGGCGGTGATTGAAAGCTTAGTTGCGAGCTCCCTAGATAACTCATGTTGGTACTCTTCAAGATTAAGATTTGCATCGGTGTGGCGGTCCCTTTATGTAATCTTGAGGGTGATTCCCGTTTTGAAAAAGAAAAAAAACTATTTTCTGACTGTTGACATGCCTGGTTTGTGTCTCAGCTCCCAGTTCTGTTGCGTAAATTCTTATTTTAAACGATTTTAGCATTCACTTTATTTGATTATTTTGTGCTGTTCTTGCTGTTTCCTTTTCACAACAGTAATCCCGTCATTATTTGCTCCCATTACATGCGTCTCTAAACTAGAGAAACAATAGTTCCTCACGTGCATTGTAAA